>NC_090932.1:576688730-579267046 GCF_040938575.1 Ambystoma mexicanum
ATCTCTGCTATCGGAAGGGTCACAGGATTGGAATGGGAAGGAGTTGGATATCCCATCTCATGTTATAGGAAGGGTCTCAGGTTTGGTATTAGAAGCATTGAGATATCACATCTCATGCTATAGGAAAGGTCTCAGGATTGGGATGGGAAGGACTTGGATATCTCATCTCAGGTTATAGGACGGGTCTCAGGTGTGGTATTAGAAGGATTGAGATATCACATCGCATGCTGTAGGAAGGGTCTCAGGTTTGGAATGGGAAGGAATTGGATATCACATCTCATGTCATAGGAAGGATCTCAGGTTTGCTATTAGAAGCATTGAGATATCACTTCTCAAGCTATAGGAAGGGTCTCAGGTTTGGAAAGGGAAGGATTTGGATTTCACATCTCATGTTGTAGGATGGTTCTCATGTTTGGTTTTAGAAGCATTGAGATATCACATCTCATGCTATCGGAAGGGTCTCAGGTTTGGAAAGGGAAGGATTTGGATTTCACATATGTTATAGGATGGTTCTCAGGTTTGGTTTTAGAAGCAGTAAGATATCACATCTCATGCTATAGGAAGGGTCTCAGGTTTGGAATGGGAAGGAGTTGGATACAAATCTCATGTTATAGGAAGGATCTCAGGTTTGGTATTAGAAGCATTGAGATATCACATATCATGCTATAGGAAAGGTCTCAGGATTGGAATGGGAAGGAGTTGGATATCACATCACATGCTAAAGGAAAGGTCTCAGGTTTGGAAGGGGAAGGATTTGGATCTCACATATGTTTTAGGACGGGTGTCAGGTTTGGTATTAGAAGCATTGAGATATCACATCTCATGGTATAGGAAGGGTCTCAGGATTGGAATGGGAAGGAGTTGGATAGCACATCTCAAGCTATCTCAGGATTGGAATGGGAAGGAGTTTGATATCACATCTCAAGCTATAGGAAGGGTCTCAGGTTTGGAAAGGGAATGATTTGGATTTCACATGTTACAGGATAGTTCTCATGTTTGGTTTTAGAAGCATTGAGATATCACATCTCATGTTATAGGAAGGATCTCAGGTTTGGTATTAGAAGCATTGAGATATCACATCTCATGCTATAGGAAGGGTCTCAGGTTTGGAATGAGAAGGAGTTGGATATCACATCTCATGCTATAGGAAGGATCTCAGGTTTGGTGTTAGAAGCATTGAGATATCAGATCTCATGCTATCGGAAGGATCTCAGGTTTGGTATTAGAAGCATTGAGATATCACATCTCATGCTACCAGAAGGGTCTCAGGATTGGAATGGGAAGGAGTCGGATATCACATCTCATGCTAAAGGGAGGGTTTCAGGTTTGGAAGTGGAAGGATTTGGATATCACATCTCATGTTATAGGAAGATCTCAGGTTTGGTATTAGAAGCATTGAGATATCACATCTCATGCTATCGGAAGGATCTCAGGTTTGGTATTAGAAGCATTGAGATATCACATCTCATGCTATAGGAAGGGTCTCAGGTTTGGAATGGGAAGGATTTGTACATCACATCTCTTGCTATAGGAAGGGCCTCAGGTTTGGTAAGAGAAACATTAAGATATCACATCTCATGCTATCGGAAGGGTCTCAGGATTGGAATGGGAAGGAGTTGGATATCACATCTCAAGCTATCTCAGGATTGGAATGGGAAGGAGTTTGATATCACATCTCAAGCTATAGGAAGGGTCTCAAGTTTGGAAGGGGAAGGATTTGGATTTCACATCTCATGTTTTAGGACGGGTCTCAGGTTTGGTATTAGAAACATTGAGATATCACATCTCATGGTATAGGAAGGGTTTCAGGATTGGAATGGGAAGGAGTTGGATATCACATCTCATGCAATAGGAAGGGTCTCAGGTTTGATAGAAGCATTGAGATATCACATCTCATGCTATAGGAAGGGTCTCAGGATTGGAATGGGAAGGAGTTGGATATCACATCTCATGCCATAGGAAGAGTCTCAGGTTTGGTATAAGCATTGAGATATCACATCTCTGCTATCGTAAGGGTCTCAGGATTGGAATAGGAAGGAGTTGGATATCCCATCTCATGCTTTAAGAAGGGTCTCAGGTTTGGTATTAGAAGCATTGAGATATCACATCTCATGCTATAGGAAGGGTCTAAGGATTGGAATGGGAAGGAGTTGGATATCACATCTTATGCTATAGGAAGGGTCTCAGGTTTGGTATTACAAGCATTGTGATATTATATCTCATGCTATAGGAAGGGTCTCAGGATTGGATTGGGAAGGAGTTGGATATCACATCTCATGCTATAGGAAGGGTCTCAGGTTTGGAAGTGGAAGGATTTGGATATCACATCTCATGTTATAGGAAGATCTCAGGTTTGGTATTAGAAGCATTGAGATATCACATCTCATGCTATCGGAAGGATCTCAGGTTTGGTATTAGAAGCATTGAGATATCACATCTCATGCTATAGGAAGGGTCTCAGGTTTGGAATGGGAAGGATTTGTACATCACATCTCTTGCTATAGGAAGGGCCTCAGGTTTGGTAAGAGAAACATTAAGATATCACATCTCATGCTATCGGAAGGGTCTCAGGATTGGAATGGGAAGGAGTTGGATATCACATCTCAAGCTATCTCAGGATTGGAATGGGAAGGAGTTTGATATCACATCTCAAGCTATAGGAAGGGTCTCAAGTTTGGAAGGGGAAGGATTTGGATTTCACATCTCATGTTTTAGGACGGGTCTCAGGTTTGGTATTAGAAACATTGAGATATCACATCTCATGGTATAGGAAGGGTTTCAGGATTGGAATGGGAAGGAGTTGGATATCACATCTCATGCAATAGGAAGGGTCTCAGGTTTGATAGAAGCATTGAGATATCACATCTCATGCTATAGGAAGGGTCTCAGGATTGGAATGGGAAGGAGTTGGATATCACATCTCATGCCATAGGAAGAGTCTCAGGTTTGGAATGGGAAGGAGTTGGATATCACATCTTATGCTATAGGAAGGGTCTCAGGTTTGGTATTACAAGCATTGTGATATTATATCTCATGCTATAGGAAGGGTCTCAGGATTGGATTGGGAAGGAGTTGGATATCACATCTCATGCTATAGGAAGGGTCTCAGGTTTGGAATGGGAAGGGTTTGTACATCACATCTCTTGCTATAGGAAGGGCCTCAGGTTTGGTATGAGAAACATTGAGATATCACATCTCATGTTATAGGAAGGATATCAGGTTTGGTATTAGAAGCATTGAGATATCACATCTCATGATATAGGAAGGGTCTCAGGATTGGAATGGGAAGGAGTTGGATATCCCATCTGATGCTTTAAGAAGGGTCTCAGGTTTGGTATTAGAAGCATTGAGATATCACATCTCATGCTATAGGAAGGGTCTAAGGATTGGAATGGGAAGGAGTTGGATATCACATCTTATGCTATAGGAAGGGTCTCAGGTTTGGTATTACAAGCATTGTGATATTATATCTCATGCTATAGGAAGGGTCTCAGGATTGGATTGGGAAGGAGTTGGATATCACATCTCATGCTATAGGAAGGGTCTCAGGTTTGGAATGGGAAGGGTTTGTACATCACATCTCTTGCTATAGGAAGGGCCTCAGGTTTGGTATGAGAAACATTGAGATATCACATCTCATGTTATAGGAAGGATATCAGGTTTGGTATTAGAAGCATTGAGATATCACATCTCATGATATAGGAAGGGTCTCAGGATTGGAATGGGAAGGAGTTGGATATCACATCTCATGCTATAGGAAGGGTCTCAGGTTTGGTAGAAGCATTGAGATATCACATCTCATGCTATAGGAAGGGTCTCCGGATTGGAATGGGAAGTAGTTGTATATGACATCTCATGCCATAGGAAGGGTAGCACATATGCTATAGGAAGGGTCTCAGGTTTGGAACACGGGAAGGAGTTGGATATCACATCTCATGCTTTAAGAAGGGTCTCAGTTTTGGTATTAGAAGCATTGAGATATCACATCTCATGCTATAGGAAGGGTCTCAGGATTGGAATGGGAACGAGTTGGATATCACATCTCATGCTATAGGAAGGGTCTCAGGATTGGATTGGGAAGGAGTCGGATATCACATCCCATGCTATAGGAAAGGTCTCAGGTTTGGAATGGGAATGATTTGTATATCACATCTCTTGCTATAGGAAGGGCCTCAGGTTTGGTATCAGAAACATTGAGATATCACATCTCATGGTATAGGAAGGATCTCAGTATTGGAATGGAAAGGGGTTGGATATCACATCTCATGTTATAGGAAGGATATCAGGTTTGGTATTAGAAGCATTGCGATATCACATCTCATGCTATAGGAAGGGTCTCAGGTTTGGTAGAAGCATTGAGATATCACATCTCATGCTATAGGAAGGGTCTCAGGATTGGAATGGGAAGGAGTAGTATATGACATCTCATGCCATAGGAAGGGTCTCAGGTTTGGTATAAGCATTGAGATATCACATCTCTGCTATCGGAAGTGTCTCAGGATTGGAATGGGAAGGAATTGGATATCCCATCTCATGTCATAGGAAGGATCTCAGGTTTGCTATTAGAAGCACTGAGATATCACATCTCATGCTATAGGAATGGTCTCAGGATTGGAATGGGAAGGAGTTGGATATTACATTCTTGCTATAGGAAGGGTCTCAGGTTTGGAATGGGAAGGAGTTGGATATCCCATCTCATGTCATAGGAAGGATCTCAGGTTTGCTATTAGAAGCACTGAGATATCACATCTAATGCTATAGGAATGGTCTCAGGATTGGAATGGGAAGGAGTTGGATATTACATTCTTGCTATAGGAAGGGTCTCAGGTTTGGAACGGGAAGGAGTTGGATATCACATCTCATGCTTTAAGAAGGGTCTCAGTTTTGGTATTAGAAGCATTGAGATATCACATCTCATGCTATAGGAAGGGTCTCAGGATTGGAATGGGAAGGAGTTGGATATCACATCTCATGCTATAGGAAGGGTCTCAGGTTTGGTATTACAAGCATTGCGATATTACATCTCATGCTATAGGAAGGGTCTCAGGTTTGGAATGGGGAGGATTTGTATATCACATCTCTTGCTATAGGAAGGGCCTCAGGTTTGGTATGAGAAACATTGAGATATCACATCTCATGGTATAGGAAGGATCTCAGGATTGGAATGGGAAGGAGTTGGATATCACATCTCATGTTATAGGAAGGATATCAGGTTTGGTATTAGAAGCATTGAGATATCACATCTCATGCTATAGGAAGTGTCTCTGTTTTGGGATGGGAAGGAGTTGGAGATAACATCTCATGCTATATGAAGGGTCTCAGGTTTGGTATTAGAAGCTTTGAGATATCACATTTCATACTATAGGAAGGGTCTCTGGTTTGGGATGGGAAGGAGTTGGATATCACATCTCATGCTATAACAAGGGTCTCAGGTTTGGTATTAGAAGCATTGAGATATCACATCTCATGCTATAGGAAGGGTCTCAGGTTTGGAATGGGAAGGAGTTGGATAACACATCTCAGGCTATAGGAAGGATCTCAGTTTTGGAATGAGAAGGAGTTGGATATCACATATCATGTTATATGAAGGCTCTCAGGTTTGGTATTAGAAGCATTGAGATATCACATCTCATGCTATAGTAAGGGTCTCAGGATTGGCATGGGAAGGAGTTTGATATCACATCTCATGCTAAAGGAAGGGTCTCCGGTTTGGAATGGGAAGGAGTTGGATATCACATCTCATGTTATAGGAAGGATCTCAGGTTTGGTATTAGAAACATTGAGATAACACATCTCATGCTATAGGAAGGGTCTCAGGATTGAAATGGGAAGGAGTTGGATATCACATCTCATGCTATCGTAAGGGTCTCAGGATTGGAATAAGAAGGAGTTGGATATCCCATCTCATGCTTTAAGAAGGGTCTCAGGTTTGGTATTAGAAGCATTGAGATATCACATCTCATGCTATACGAAGGGTCTAAGGATTGGAATGGGAAGGAGTTGGATATCACACATGCTATAGGAAGGGTCTCAGGTTTGGCATTACAAGCATTGTGATATTACATCTCATGCTATAGGAAGGGTCTCAGGATTGGATTGGGAAGTAGTTGGATATCACATCTGATGCTATAGGAAGGGTCTCAGGTTTGGAATGGGAAGGATTTGTACATCACATCTCTTGCTATAGGAAGGGCCTCAGGTTTGGTATGAGAAACATTGAAATATCACATCTCATGGTATAGGAAGGATCTCAGGATTGGAATGTGAAGGAGTTGGATATCACATCTCGTGTTATAGGAAGGATATCAAGTTTGGTATTAGAAGCATTGAGATATCACATCTCATGCTATAGGAATGGTCTCAGGTTTGGTAGAAGCATTGAGATATCACATCTCATGCTATAGGAAGGGTCTCAGGATTGGAATGGGAAGGAGTAGTATATGACCTCTCATGCCATAGGAATTGTCTCAGGTTTGGTACAAGCATTGAGATATCACATCTCTGCTATCGGAAGGGTCTCAGGTTTGGAAAGGGAAGGAGTTGGATATCACGTCTCATGCTATAGGAAGGTTCTCAGGTTTGGTATTAGAAGCATTGAGATATCACATCTCATGCTATAGGTAGGGTCTCAGTATTGGAATGGGAAGGAGTTGGATATCACATCTCATGCTACAGGAAGGGTCTCAGGTTTGGAATGGGAAGGAATTGGATATCACATCTCATGTTATAGGAAGGATCTCAGGTCTGGTATTAGAAGCATTGTGATATCACATCTCATGCCATAGGAAGGGTCTCAGGTTTGGAGTGGGATGGAGTTGGATATCACATCTCATGCTATAGGAAGGGTCTCAGGTTTGGTAGAAGCATTGAGATATCACATCTCATGCTATAGGAAGGGTCTCCGGATTGGAATGGGTAGTAGTTGTATATTACATCTCATGCCATAGGAAGGGTCTCAGGTTTGGTATAAGCATTGAGATATCACATCTCTGTTATCGGAAGGGTCTCAGGATTGGAATGGGAAGGAGTTGGATATCCCATCTCATGTTATAGGAAGGGTCTCAGGTTTGGTATTAGAAGCATTGAGATATCACATCTCATGCTATAGGAAAGGTCTCAGGATTGGGATGGGAAGGACTTGGATATCTCATCTCATGTTATAGGACGGGTCTCAGGTGTGGTATTAGAAGGATTGAGATATCACATCGCATGCTGTAGGAAGGGTCTCAGGTTTGGAATGGGAAGGAATTGGATATCACATCTCATGTCATAGGAAGGATCTCAGGTTTGCTATTAGAAGCATTGAGATATCACTTCTCAAGCTATAGGAAGGGTCTCAGGTTTGGAAAGGGAAGGATTTGGATTTCACATCTCATGTTGTAGGATGGTTCTCATGTTTGGTTTTAGAAGCATTGAGATATCACATCTCATGCTATCGGAAGGGTCTCAGGTTTGGAAAGGGAAGGATTTGGATTTCACATATGTTATAGGATGGTTCTCAGGTTTGGTTTTAGAAGCAGTAAGATATCACATCTCATGCTATAGGAAGGGTCTCAGGTTTGGAATGCGAAGGAGTTGGATACAAATCTCATGTTATAGGAAGGATCTCAGGTTTGGTATTAGAAGCATTGAGATATCACATATCATGCTATAGGAAAGGTCTCAGGATTGGAATGGGAAGGAGTTGGATATCACATCACATGCTAAAGGAAAGGTCTCAGGTTTGGAAGGGGAAGGATTTGGATCTCACATATGTTTTAGGACGGGTGTCAGGTTTGGTATTAGAAGCATTGAGATATCACATCTCATGGTATAGGAAGGGTCTCAGGATTGGAATGGGAAGGAGTTGGATAGCACATCTCAAGCTATCTCAGGATTGGAATGGGAAGGAGTTTGATATCACATCTCAAGCTATAGGAAGGGTCTCAGGTTTGGAAAGGGAATGATTTGGATTTCACATGTTACAGGATAGTTCTCATGTTTGGTTTTAGAAGCATTGAGATATCACATCTCATGTTATAGGAAGGATCTCAGGTTTGGTATTAGAAGCATTGAGATATCACATCTCATGCTATAGGAAGGGTCTCAGGTTTGGAATGAGAAGGAGTTGGATATCACATCTCATGCTATAGGAAGGATCTCAGGTTTGGTGTTAGAAGCATTGAGATATCAGATCTCATGCTATCGGAAGGATCTCAGGTTTGGTATTAGAAGCATTGAGATATCACATCTCATGCTACCAGAAGGGTCTCAGGATTGGAATGGGAAGGAGTCGGATATCACATCTCATGCTAAAGGGAGGGTTTCAGGTTTGGAAGTGGAAGGATTTGGATATCACATCTCATGTTATAGGAAGATCTCAGGTTTGGTATTAGAAGCATTGAGATATCACATCTCATGCTATCGGAAGGATCTCAGGTTTGGTATTAGAAGCATTGAGATATCACATCTCATGCTATAGGAAGGGTCTCAGGTTTGGAATGGGAAGGATTTGTACATCACATCTCTTGCTATAGGAAGGGCCTCAGGTTTGGTAAGAGAAACATTAAGATATCACATCTCATGCTATCGGAAGGGTCTCAGGATTGGAATGGGAAGGAGTTGGATATCACATCTCAAGCTATCTCAGGATTGGAATGGGAAGGAGTTTGATATCACATCTCAAGCTATAGGAAGGGTCTCAAGTTTGGAAGGGGAAGGATTTGGATTTCACATCTCATGTTTTAGGACGGGTCTCAGGTTTGGTATTAGAAACATTGAGATATCACATCTCATGGTATAGGAAGGGTTTCAGGATTGGAATGGGAAGGAGTTGGATATCACATCTCATGCAATATGAAGGGTCTCAGGTTTGATAGAAGCATTGAGATATCACATCTCATGCTATTTTCTCTTACCAAACCTGAGGCCCTTCCTATAGCAAGAGATGTGATGTACAAATCCTTCCCATTCCAAACCTGAGACCCTTCCTATAGCATGAGATGTGATATCCAACTCCTTCCCAATCCAATCCTGAAACCCTTCCTATAGCATGAGATGTAATATCACAATGTTTGCAATACCAAACCTGAGACCCTTCCTATAGCATGAGATGTGATATCCAACTCCTTCCCATTCCAATCCTGAGACCCTTCCTATAGCATGAGATGTGATATCTCAATGCTTCTAATACCAAACCTGAGATCCTTCTGATAGCATGAGATGTGATATTTCAATGCTTCTAATACCAAACCTGAGATCTTCCTATAACATGAGATGTGATATCCAAATCCTTCCACTTCCAAACCTGAAACCCTCCCTTTAGCATGAGATGTGATATCCGACTCCTTCCCATTCCAATCCTGAGACCCTTCTGGTAGCATGAGATGTGATATCTCAATGCTTCTAATACCAAACCTGAGATCCTTCCGATAGCATGAGATCTGATATCTCAATGCTTCTAACACCAAACCTGAGATCCTTCCTATAGCATGAGATGTGATATCCAACTCCTTCCCATTCCAAACCTGAGACCCTTCCTATAGCATGAGATGTGATATCTCAATGCTTCTAATACCAAATCTGAGATCCTTCCTATAACATGAGATGTGATATCTCAATGCTTCTAAAACCAAACATGAGAACTATCCTGTAACATGTGAAATCCAAATCATTCCCTTTCCAAACCTGAGACCCTTCCTATATCTTGAGATGTGATATCAAACTCCTTCCCATTCCAATCCTGAGATAGCTTTAGATGTGCTATCCAACTCCTTCCCATTCCAATCCTGAGACCCTTCCTATACCATGAGATGTGATATCTCAATGCTTCTAATACCAAACCTGACACCCGTCCTAAAACATATGTGAGATCCAAATCCTTCCCCTTCCAAACCTGAGACCTTTCCTTTAGCATGTGTTGTGATATCCAACTCCTTCCCATTCCAATCCTGAGACCTTTCCTATAGCATGATATGTGATATCTCAATGCTTCTAATACCAAACCTGAGATCCTTCCTATAACATGAGATTTGTATCCAACTCCTTCCCATTCCAAACCTGAGACCCTTCCGATAGCATGAGATGTGATATCTCAGTGCTTCTAATAGCAAACCTGAGATCCTTCCTATGACATGAGATGGGATATCCAAATCCTTCCCCTTCCAAACCTGAGACCTTTCCTTTAGCATGTGATGTGATATCCAACTCCTTCCCATTCCAATCCTGAGACCTTTCCTATAACATGAGATGTGATATCTTACTGCTTCTAAAACCAAACCTGAGAACCATCCTATAACATATGTGAAATCCAAATCCTTCCCTTTCCAAACCTGAGACCCTTCCGATAGCATGAGATGTGATATCTCAATGCTTCTAAAACCAAACATGAGAACCATCCTACAACATGAGATGTGAAATCCAAATCCTTCCCTTTCCAAACCTGAGACCCATCCTATAGCTTGAGAAGTGATATCTCAATGCTTCTAATAGCAAACCTGAGATCCTTCCTATGACATGAGATGTGATATCCAATTCCTTCCCATTCCAAACCTGAGACCCTTCCTACAGCATGCGATGTGATATCTCAATCCTTCTAATACCACACCTGAGACCCGTCCTATAACATGAGATGAGATATCCAAGTCCTTCCCATCCCAATCCTGAGACCTTTCCTATAGCATGAGATGTGATATCTCAATGCTTCTAATACCAAACCTGAGACCCTTCCTATAACATGAGATGGGATATCCAACTCCTTCCCATTCCAATCCTGAGACCCTTCCGATAGCAGAGATGTGATATCTCAATGCTTATACCAAACCTGAGACCCTTCCTATGGCATGAGATGTAATATACAACTACTACCCATTCCAATCCGGAGACCCTTCCTATAGCATGAGATGTGATATCTCAATGCTTCTACCAAACCTGAGACCCTTCCTATAGCATGAGATGTGATATCCAACTCCTTCCCACTCCAAACCTGAGACCCTTCCTATGGCATGAGATGTGATATCACAATGCTTCTAATACCAGACCTGAGATCCTTCCTATAACATGAGATGTGATATCCAATTCCTTCCCATTCCAAACCTGAGACCCTTCCTGTAGCATGAGATGTGATATCCAACTCCTTCCCATTCCAATACTGAGACCCTTCCTATAGCATGAGATGTGATATCTCAATGCTTCTAATACCAAACCTGCGAACCTTCCTATAGCATGAGACGTGATATCCAACTCCTTCCCTTTCCAAACCTGAGACCCTTCCGATAGCAGAGATGTGATATCTCAATGCTTGTACCAAACCTGAGACCATTCCTATGGCATGAGAGGTCATATACTACTCCTTCCCATTCCAATCCTGAGACCCTTCCTATAGCATGAGATGTGATATCTCAATGCTTCTACCAAACCTGAGACCCTCCCTATAGCATGAGATGTGATATCTCAATGCTTCTAATACCAAACTTGATATCCTTCCTATAACACGAGATGTGATATCCAACTCCTTCACATTCCAATCCTGAGATCCTTCCTATACCATGAGATGTGATATTTCAATGTTTCTCATACCAAACCTGAGGCCCTTCCTATAGCAAGAGATGTGATGTACAAATCCTTCCCATTCCAAACCTGAGACCCTTCCTATAGCATCAGATGTGATATCCAACTACTTCCCAATCCAATCCTGAGACCCTTCCTATAGCATGAGATGTAATATCACAATGCTTGTAATTCCAAACCTGAGACCCTTCCTATAGCATGTGTGATATCCAACTCCTTCCCATTCCAATCCTTAGACCCTTCCTATAGCATGAGATGTGATATCTCAATGCTTCTAATACCAAACCTGAGACCCTTCTTAAAGCATGAGATGGGATATCCAACTCCTTCCTATTCCAATCCTGAGACCCTTACGATAGCATGAGATGTGATATCCAACTCCTTCCCATTTCAATCCTGAGACCCTTCCTATAGCATGAGATGTGTTATCTCAATGTTTCTAATACCAAACCTGAGATCCTTCCTATAACATGAGATGTGATATCCAACTCCTTCCCATTCCAAACCGGAGACCCTTCCTTTAGCATGAGATGTGATAACAAACTCCTTCCCATGCCAATCCTGAGACCCTTACTATAGCATGAGATGTGATATCTCAATGCTTCTAATACCAAACCTGAGAGCCTTCATATAACATGATATGTGATATCCAACTCCTTCTCATTCCAAAACTGAGATCCTTCCTATAGCCTGAGATGTGATATCCAACTCCTTCCCATTCCAAACCTGAGACCCTTCCTATAGCATGAGATGTGATATCTCAATGCTTCTAATACCAAACCTGAGACCCTTGTTATAGCATGAGATGTGATATCCAACTCCTTCCCATCCCAAACCAGAGACCCTTCCTATAGTATGAAATTTGATATCTCAAAGCTTCTAATACCAAACCTGAGACCCTTCATATAGCATGAGATGTTATCTCCAACTCCTTCCAATCCCAAAACAGAGACACTTCCTATAGCATGAGATGTGATATCTCAATGCTTCTAATACCAAACCTGATATCCTTCCTATAACATGAGATGTGATATCCAACTCCTTCCCATTCCAATCCTGAGATCCTTCCTATACCATGAGATGTGATATCTCAATGTTTCTCATACCAAACCTGAGGCCCTTCCTATAGCAAGAGATGTGATATACAAATCCTCCCCATTCCAAACCTGAGACCCTTCCTAAAGCATGAGATGTAATATCGCAATGCTTGTAATACCAAACCTGAGACCCTTCCTATAGCATGAGATGTGATATCCAACTCCTTCCCATTCCAATCCTGAGACCCTTCCTATAGCATGAGATGTGATATCTCAATGCTTCTAATACCAAAACTGAGACCCTTCTTAAAGCATGAGATGTGATATCCAACTCCTTCCCGTTCCAAACCTGAGACCCTTCCTATAGCAAGAATGTAATATCCAACTCCTTCCCATTCCAATCCTGAGACCATTCCTATAGCATGAGATGTGATATCTCAGTGCTTCTAATAGCAAACCTGAGATCCTTCCTATGACATGAGATGGGATATCCAACTCCTTCCCATTCCAAACCTGAGACCCTTCCTATAGCAAGAATGTAATATCCAACTCCTTCCCATTCCAATCCTGAGACCATTCCTATAGCATGAGATGTGATATCTCAGTGCTTCTAATAGCAAACCTGAGATCCTTCCTATGACATGAGATGGGATATCCAATTCCTTCCCATTCCAATCCTGAGACACTTCCGATAGCAGAGATGTGATATCTCAATGCTTATACCAAACCTGAGACCCTTCCTATGGCATGAGATGTCATATACTACTCCTTCCCATTCCAATCCTGAGACCCTTCCTATAGCATGAGATGTGATATCTCAATGCTTCTACCAAACCTGAGACCCTTCCTATAGCATGAGATGTGATATCCAACTCCTTCCCATTCCAATCCTGAGACCCTTCCTATAGCATGAGATGTGATATCTCAATGCTTCTAATACCAAACCTGATATCCTTCCTATAACATGAGATGTGATATCCAACCCCTTTCCATTCCAATACTGAGATCCTTCCTATACCATGAGATGTGATATCTCAATGTTTCTGATACCAAACCTGAGGCCCTTCCTATAGCAAGAGATGTGATATACAAATCATTCCCATTCCAAACCTGAGACCTTTCCTATAGCATGGGATGTGATATCCGACTCCTTCCCAATCCAATCCTGAGACCCTTCCTATAGCATGAGATGTGATATCCAACTCGTTCCCATTCCAATCCTGAGACCCTTCCTATAGCATGAGATGTGATATCTCAATGCTTCTAATACCAAAACTGAGACCCTTCTTAAAGCATGAGATGTGATATCCAACTCCTTCCCGTGTTCCAAACCTGAGACCCTTCCTATAGCATATGTGCTACCCTTCCTATGGCATGAGATGTCATATACAACTACTTCCCATTCCAATCCGGAGACCCTTCCTATAGCATGAGATGTGATATCTCAATGCTTCTACCAAACCTGAGACCCTTCCTATAGCATGAGATGTGATATCCAACTCCTTCCCATTCCAATCCTGAGACCCTTCCTATATCATGAGATGTGATATCTCAATGCTTCTAATACCAAACCTGATATCCTTCCTATAACATGAGATGTGATATCTCAATGTTTCTCATACCAAACCTGAGGCCCTTCCTATATCAAGAGATGTGATGTACAAACCCTTCCCATTCCAAACCTGAGACCCTTCCTATAGCATGAGATGTGATATCCAACTCCTTCCCAATCCAATCCTGAGACCCTTCCTATAGCATGAGATATAATATCACAATGCTTGTAATACCAAACCTGAGACCCTTCCTATAGCATAAGATGTGATATCCAACTCCTTCCCATTCCAATCCTTAGACCCTTCCTATAGCATGAGATGTGATATCTCAATGCTTCTAATACCAAACCTGAGACCCTTCTTAAAGCATGAGATGGGATATCCAACTCCTTCCTATTCCAATCCTGAGACCCTTACGATAGCAGAGATGTGATATCTCAATGCTTATACCAAACCTGAGACTCTTCCTATGGCATGAGATGTGATATCCAACTCCTTCCCATTCCAATCCTGAGACCCTTCCTATAGCATGAGATGTGATATCTCAATGTTTCTAATACCAAACCTGAGACCCGTCCTAAAACATGAGATGTGAAATCCAAATCCTTCCCCTTCCAAACTTGAGACCCTTCCTATAGCTTGAGATGTGATATCAAACTCCTTCCCATTCCAATCCTGAGATAGCTTGAGATGTGATATCCAACTCCTTCCCATTCCAATCCTGAGACCCTTCCGATAGCATGAGATGTGATATCTTAATGTTTCTCTTACCAAACCTGAGGCCCTTCCTATAGCAAGAGATGTGATGTACAAATCCTTCCCATTCCAAACCTGAGACCCTTCCTATAGCATGAGATGTGATATCTCAATGCTTCTAATACCAAACCTGAGATCCTTCCGATAGCATGAGATGTGATATCTCAATGCTTCTAATACCAAATTGAGATTTGATATCTCAATGCTTCTAATACCAAACCTGAGATCCTTCCGATAGCATGAGATGTGATATCTCAATGCTTCTAATACCAAACCTGTGACTCTTCCTATAACATGAGATGGGATATCCAACTCCTTCCCATTCCAATCCTGAGACCCTTCCGATAGCAGAGATGTGATATCTCAATGCTTATACCAAACCTGAGACCCTTCCTATAGCATGAGATGTGATGTCTCAATGCTTCTAATTCAAAACCTGAGGCCCTTCCTATAGCAAGAGATGTGATATCCAACTCCTTCCCATTCCAATCCTGAGACCCTTCCGATAGCAGAGATGTGATATCTCAATGCTTATACCAAACCTGAGACCCTTCCTATGGCATGAGATGTCATATACAACTCCTTCCCATTCCAATCCTGAGACCCTTCCTATAGCATGAGATGTGATATCTCAATGCTTATACCAAACCTGAGACCCTTCCTATAGCATGAGATGTGATATCCAACTTCTTCCCATTCCAATCCTGAGACCCTTCTGATAGCATGAGATGTGATATCTCAATGCCTCTAATACCAAACCTGAGATCCTACCTCTAACATGAAATTTGATATCCAACTCCTTCCCCTTCCAAACCTGAGAGCCTTCCTATAGCATGAGATGTGATATCGAAGTATTTCCCATTCCAATCCTGAGACCCTTCCTATAACATGAGATGTGATATCCAACTCCTTCCTATTCCATCCTGAGACCCTTCCTATAGCATGAGATGGGATATCCAACTACTTCCAAATCCAATTCTGATACCCTTCCGATAGCATGAGATGTGATATCTCAATCCCTCTAATACCAAACCTGAGATCCTTCCGATAGCATGAGATGTGATATCTCAATGCTTCTAATACCAAACCTGAGATCCTTCCTATAACATGAGATGGGATATCAAAATGCTTCCCCTTCCAAACCTGAAACCCTCCCTTTAGCATGAGATGTGATATCCAACTCCTTCCCATTCCAATCCTGAGACCCTTCTGATAGCATGAGATGTGATATTCAATGCCTCTAATACCAAACCTGAGATCCTACCTCTAACATGAAATGTGATATCCAACTCCTTCCCTTTCCAAACGTGAAAGCCTCCATATAGCATGAGATGTGATATTCAAGTCCTTCCCATTCCAATCCTGAGACCCTTCCTATAGCATGAGATGTGATATCTCAATGCTTCTAATACCAAACCTGAGACCCTTCCTATAACATAAAATGGGATATCCAACTCCTTCCCATTCCAATCCTGAGACCCTTCCGATAGCAGAGATGTGATATCTCAATGCTTATACCAAACCTGAGACCCTTCCTATGGCATGAGATGTCATATACAACTCCTTCCCATTCCAATCCTGAGACCCTTCCTATAGCATGAGATGTGATATCTCAATGCTTATACCAAACCTGAGACCCTTCCTATAGCATGAGATGTGATATCCAACTTCTTCCCATTCCAATCCTGAGACCCTTCCTATAACATGAGATGTGGTGTCTCAATGCTTCTAATACCAAACCTGAGATCCTTCCTATGGCATGAGATGTCATATAAAACTCCTTCCCATTCCAATCCTGAGACCCTTCCTATAGCATGAGATGTGATATCCAACTCCTTCCCATTCCAATCCTGAGACCCTTCCTATAGCATGAGATTTGATATCCAACTCCTTCCCATTCCAATCCTGAGACCCTTCCGATAGCAGAGATGTGATATCTCAATGCTTATACCAAACCTGAGACCCTTCCTATGGCATGAGATGTCATATACAACTCCTTCCCATTCCAATCCTGAGACCCTTCCTATAGCATGAGATGTGATATCTCAATGCTTATACCAAACCTGAGACCCTTCCTATAGCATGAGATGTGATATCCAACTTCTTCCCATTCCAATCCTGAGACCCTTCCTATAACATGAGATGTGGTGTCTCAATGCTTCTAATACCAAACCTGAGATCCTTCCTATGGCATGAGATGTCATATAAAACTCCTTCCCATTCCAATCCTGAGACCCTTCCTATAGCATGAGATGTGATATCCAACTCCTTCCCATTCCAATCCTGAGACCCTTCCTATAGCATGAGATTTGATATCTCAATGCTTCTAATACCAAACCTGAGATCCTTCCGATAGCATGAGATGTGATATCTCAATGCTTCTAATACCAAACCTGAGATCATTCCTATAACACGAGATGTGATATCCAAATCCTTCGCCTTCCAAACCTGAGACCCTCCCTTTAGCATGAGATGTGATATCCAACTTCTTCCCATTCCAATCCTGAGACCCTTCCTATAACATGAGATGTGATGTCTCAATGCTTCTAATACCAAACCTGAGATCCTTCCTATGGCATGAGATGTCATTTAAAACGCCTTCCCATTCCATTCCTGAGACCATTCCTATAGCATGAGATGTGATATCCAACTACTTCCCATTCCGATCCTGAGACCCTTCCTATAGCATGATTGCTATTGGAAGGGTCTCAGGATTGGAATGGGAAGGAGTTGGATATCCCATCTTATGTTATAGGAAGGGTCTCAGGTTTGGTATTAGAAGCATTGAGATATCACATCTCATGCTATAGGAAGGGTCTCAGGATTGGAATGGGAAGGACTTGAATATCACATCTCATGCTATATGGAGGCTCTCACGTTTGGAAAGGGAAGGAGTTGGATATCACATTTCATGTTAGAGGTAGGATCTCAGGTTTGGTATTAGAGGCATTGAAAATCACATCTCATGCTATCAGAAGGGTCTCAGGATTGGAATGGGAAGGAGTTGGATATCACATCTCATGCTAAAGGGAGGGTCTCAGGTTTGGAAGGGGAAGGATTTTGATATCACATCTCATGTTATAGGAAGGATCTCAGGTTTGGTATTAGAAGCATTGAGATATCACATCTCATGCTATCGGAAGGATCTCAGGTTTGGTATTAGAGGGATTGAGATATCACATCTCATGCTATCGGAAGGGTGTCAGGATTGGACTTGGAAGTAGTTTGATATCCCATCTCATGCTATAGGAAGGGTCTCAGGTTGGAATGGGAAGGAGTTGGATATCACATCTCATGTTATAGGAAGGGTCTCAGGATTGGAATGGGAAATACTTCGATATCACATCTCATGCTATAGGAAGGCTCCAGGTTTGGAAGGAGAAGGAGTTGGATATCACATTTCATGTTAGAGGTAGGATCTCAGGTTTGGTATTAGAGGCATTGAGATATCACATCTCATGCTATCAGAAGGGTCTCAGGATTGGAATGGGAAGGAGTTGGATATCACATCTCATGCTAAAGGGAGGGTCTCAGGTTTGGACGGGGAAGGCACTACAGCCAGAATGGGGCAGTCTACTGAGCAACCACGCAATCTTATCAGCATTGTCAACTTTCTGGACTTCGCATGCATACTCAAACGCATTCAGCCAGTCCATAATGTCATTCCGTTCTTCATACACACTGAGCAGATCTTTTGGAAACCGTGGATGAGAGGAGGCCCCAGACCCATGTCCAGGACCCGTGGACCCATTTGCAACCTGAAGCTTGGCCAGTTCCAACTGGTGATCCCTGTCTTTTTGTTTTTCTGCCTGTTCGATTTTTAGTTTGGCTATGCTGAATTCAAGCTCCTGCTGCCTAAACCGCAGCTCTTGCTTCTTGAATTCAAGCATAGCCTCCCCATCAGCACTGGCAGAGGAAACATTAGACATCTCGTCCTCCCTGTCCTCGTGGTCACGGTGGATCAGTGCGGCGGCAGAACCGTCGGTTCTACCAGTGAGAGCAGCCCCACCACCTTCCGCACTGTCCTCAGAAGTAATAGCGTCAAGCTGCGCTTCTTGCCACGCCACGATTCTCTGGATCATTTCCAATTTTGTGCCTTGAGAGGAAACACCTTTCTCTGCACACATCTTTTTCAGCGTTTCTGATTTGGAAGCATTTAAAGTTAACAACGTACTTGTTTCCATACTGTGTGATAGGACTATGGCCTTTTTAAAGTTATACTATAACAATTCACTACGTGCACTGGTTGGAATAACCTGAAATGCCCTAGTTCGAGCGCAACACTGGATACCTTCAGTCGTATCCCACCGCTGTACACCAATTTTGTTAAGACGGATTTCTGAACTCTGTCCTGGTGGCGCAGAAGTTCAGAAGGCCAACCTAATTACTTGGAACAGGGTAACCTCTGGACAAGCCAGACCAATCAAGGTAGCGATCGCGGCGGTCAAGACTAGATCTCAAGAGGGGTGAGGGTGACTGAAAGCTCTCAATGAGCACACGAAGCAAGAGCGCTAACAAACTACTCCAAACAGTTGTTATATCAAAAATATACACACATTTATTTTAAGGCCTTTAAAACAACGACCGTAGCGAGAAAATCACAATATCACAATATTAAACCAACACATACCATATCAACACAATATATATACAAATACACAGTCGCAAGCGTTTAAAGCACGAAATATGTAGTCCACCTGAAAGGGAAGGAAAACAGGCAGTGCGATAATGCTTTCGACTTAGTTCGCCTTCATAGGCACCTAACTAGATGGAAGTCCGAGCCCTGCGAAGAGTGGAGCCTTGTGCTCAAAGTACCTGCCACGCCGGTGCCAACGGGCAAAAGGGGAAGCTCTTCGGAGGAAGTCAGGCAGTTCGCGTTAGTGCACAGCAGAAGAAGAACAGGTTCCGCAACTCAAGCGCAGCCTCCACAGCGGGCAGAAGCAGAGCGCGAGTACGGACGAAAAGGGTGCTGTTTTTACACAGCAGGGAAAAGCAATGGGATACTGCAGGAGGGCGACCAGATCCTAGATATACTACTCACCGGTCCCCGAAGCAAGCAGACCCAGGCTTCTCCACGTTAGTTTCAGCAGCTGGCAGGTTCAGAAGAGCAGGGAACGCCTTGTAGTCGTGTAGAGCAAAAAGACGTCCCAATCGACGAAACCGGCACAGTTTTTTTGCCGCACAGGACAACGGAGCGGCCGTGTGTATTCGAGCCAAATGAACACTCCTCCCTTCAGACCTGGGAACGCCAAGTGCACGAAGCGTGGGAGAGTGACAAGGACTCGCAATACAACACAACCTGGCGGCGGTTGCAGAGCCAAACTCCTTTGTAAGCTGGTCAGTCAACTGGATGGCCCAGAGACGCTTCCGAAGGCTTACTTGGCAGGAGATGGTTGAAGATGCCGGGAATAGCTGGTCCTGCTATTCCAAAGGTCGAAGCACCAGTACAGGCCTTCTGGTTCGATCAAAGGAGGACAGGGGCTCTCCGGACGACAGCAGTGCAAAGGAGGATTCCTTCAGCGGGTCACCAGCGATTCCTCGGTCCAGCCTCTTGGTTGCAGGATACTTGGCTCCTGTATTCCTTCGTTCGTGAGAACTCAGGAGATCGACATGGTAGTGGTGTTTCCAGCCCCCTCTTATCCACGGTTCCCTTCGCGCCAAAACGGAGAGGAACCAATGGGAGATCCGCTCATCAAAACACATACCATACGTGGACCAATCACGGACCACGGTGGTCCGAGGCATTCACACCACCCTAGACTCTCTGGACCCAGGATGTGTATTGGGACCAGACATCCCAGCCCACACCCTGGAGGCACACAAACGACATGTAGAAGCCCGCGAAAGCATCGGTGTTTCGCGGGAAAGTACATGCCCAAATAAGGAAGGCCCCGGGTCGCTGGACCTGGGGAAGGTGAAGGGAGCAAGACGGACAGTGGACAGGACAAGGGAGCCTCGTGGTCTGGCCATTTTGGGGAGCCAGGCCACCATTTTGGGTTCAGTGCAAAAACGTGCTCAGAACGGCAAAAGGAGCTCAAAATATACAAAACGATCGCTGCCACCATTCCAGTCCCTGAATGACTTGCACGGATCAAATACCATCCTAAAAGAGTATCTAGGGCCTGTAGAAGGCTAGAGACCCAAGAGAGCTGTAACTTAGCTTACAGTGCCCTCTTGTGTCGTGTTGCACTAAAGCTGCGACACGATAAAAGAAACTACGGGAAACAACGTTCCCCGGTACTGACTGTCTTAAGGGCATGTCAGTTTCCCCGTAAGAAAGGAGCGAAAGCCCAGAGAAGTGCGGCAGAAGGCTGTACTTCTCTGGCAAAGTCAAGAACAAGGTTAAAAACAATAGCAAAAAGTTTAGGGGTTGCCACATGGAAGGAAAATTCCCTACAATTACGAAATCTTTCCTAACACCAAACCTGAGATCCTTCCTCTAACATGAAATGTGATATCCAAGTCCTTCCCATTCCAATCCTGAGACCCTTCCTATAACATGAGATGTGATATCCAACTCCTTCCCATTCCAACCTGAGACCCTTCCTATAGCATGAGATGGGATATCCAACTCCTTCCAAATCCAATCCTGATACCCTTCCGATAGCATGAGATGTGATATCCCAATGCTTCTACCAAACCTGAGACCCATACTATGGCATGAGATGTGATATCAAACTCCTTCCCATTCCAATCCTGAGACCCTTCCTATAGCTTGAGATGTGATATCCAACTCCTTCCCATTCCAATTCTGAGACCCTTCCTATACCATGAGACTTGATATCTCAATGCTTCTAATACCAAACCTGAGACCCGTCTGTCCCATTCCAATCCTGAGACCCTTCCTATAACATCAGATGTGATATCCAACTCCTTCCCATTCCAACCTGAGACCCTTCCTATAGCATGAGATGGGATATCCAACTCCTTCCAAATCCAATCCTGATACCCTTCCGATAGCATGAGATGTGATATCTCAATGCTTACCAAACCAGAGACCCGTCCTATAACATGAGATGGGATATCCAACTCCTTCCCATTCCAATCCTGAGCCACTTCCAATAGCAGAGATGTGATATCTCAATGCTTATACCAAACCTGAGACCCTTCCTATAACATGAGATGTGATATCCAACTCATTCCCGTTCCAAACCTGAGACACTTCCTATAGCATATGTGATATCCAACTCCTTCCCATTCCAAACATGAGACCCTTCTTATAGCAAGAATGTAATATCCAACTCCTACCCATTCCAATCCTGAGACCATTCCTATAGCATGAGATGTGATATATCAATGCTTCTAATACCAAACCTGAGATCCTTCCTATGACATGATATGTGATATTCAAATCCTTCCCATTGCAAACCTGAGACCCTTCCTACAGCATGCGATGTGATATCTCAATGCTTCTAATATCAAACCTGAGACCCGTCCTATAACATGAGATGGGATATCCAACTCCTTCCCGTTCCAAACCTGATACCCTTCCTATAGCATGAGATGTGATATCCAATTCCTTCCCATCCCAATCCTGAGACACCTCCGATAGCAGAGATGTGATATCTCAATGCTTATACCAAACCTGAGACTCTTACTATAACATGAGATGTGATATCCAACTCCTTCCCGTTCCAAACCTGAGACCCTTCCTATAGCATGAGATGTGATATCCAACTCCTTCCCATTCCAATCCTGAGACCCTTCCTACAACATGAGATGGGAATATCCAACTCCTTCCCATTCCAATCCTGAGACCCTTCCTATAGCATGATATGTTATATCTCACTGCTTATACCAAACCTGAGACCCTTCCTATAGCATGAGATGTGATATCCAACTCCTTCCCATTCCAATCCTGAGACCATTCCTATAGCATGAGATGTGATATCTCAATGCTTCTAATATCAAACTTGAGACCCTCCCTATAGCATGAGATGTGATATCCAAGTCCTTCCCATTCCAATCCTGAGACACTTCCTATAGCATGAGATGTGATATCTCAATGCTTCTAATACCAAACCTAAGACTCTTCCTATAACATGAGATGGGATATCCAACTCCTTCCCATTCCAAGCCCGAGACCCTTCCGATAGCAGAGATGTGATATCTCAATGCTTATACCAAACCTGAGACCCTTCCTACGGCATGAGATGTCATATACAACTCCTTCCCATTCCAATCCTGAGACCCTTCCTATAGCATGAGATGTGATATCTCAATGCTTATACCAAACCTGAGACCCTTCCTATAGCATGAGATGTGATATCCAACTCCTTCCCATCCCAATCCTGAGACACTTCCGATTGCAGAGATGTGATATTTCAATGCTTATACCAAACCTGAGACTCTTCCTATAACATGAGATGGGATATCCAACTCCTTCCTGTTCCAAACCTGAGACCCTTCCTATAGCATGAGATGTGATATCCAACTCCTTCCCATTCCAATCCTGAGACCCTTCCGATAGCATGAGATGTATTATCTCAATGCCTCTTTACCAAACCTGAGATCCTACCTCTAACATGAAATGTGATATCCAACTCCTTCCCCTTCCAAACCTGAGAGCCTTCCTATAGCATGAGATGTGATATCCAAGTCCTTCCCATTCCAATCCTGAGACCCTTCCTATAACATGAGATGTGATGTCTCAATGCTTCTAATACCAAACCTGAGATCTTTCCTATAACATGAGATGTGATATCCAAGTCCGTCCCATTCCAATCCTGAGACCCTTCCTATAACATCAGATGTGATATCCAACTCCTTCCCATTCCAACCTGAGACCCTTCCTATAGCATGAGATGGGATATCCAACTCCTTCCAAATCCAATCCTGATACCCTTCCGATAGCATGAGATGTGATATCCCAATGCTTCTGCAAAACCTGAGACCCATACATGGCATGAGATGTGATATCAAACTCCGTCCCATTCCAATCCTGAGACACTTCCTATAGCATGAGATGTGATATCTCAATGCTTCCTATAACATGAGATGTGATATTCAAATCCTTCCTTTTCCAAACCTTAGACCCTCCCTATAGCATGAGATGTGACATCCAAGTCCTTCCCATTCCAATCCTGAGACCCTTCATATAGCATGAGATGTGATATCTCAATGCTTCTAATACCAAACCTGAGACCCTTCCTATAACATGAGATGGGATATCCAACTCCTTCCCATGCCAATCCTGAGACCCTTCCGATAGCAGAGATGTGATATCTCAATGCTTATACCAAACCTGAGACCCTTGCTATGGCCTGAGATGTCATATACAACTCCTTCCCATTCCAATCCTGAGACCCTTCCTATAGCATGAGATGTGATATCTCAATGCTTATACCAAACCTGAGACTCTCCCTATAGCATGAGATGTGATATCCAACTCCTTCCCATTCCAATCGTGAGACCCTTCCTATAGAATGAGATGTGATATCTCAATGCCTCTAATACCAAACCTGAGATCCTTCCTCTAACATGAAATGTGATATCCAATTCCTTCCCTTTCCAAACCTGAGAGCCTACGTATAGCATGAGATGTGATATCCAAGTCCTTCCCATTCCAATCCTTAGACACTTCCTACAGCATGAGATGTGATATCTCAATGATTCTAATACCAAACCTGAGACCCGTCCTATAACATGAGATGGGATATCCAACTCCTTCCCATTTCAATCCTGAGACACTTCCGATAGCAGAGATGTGATATCTCAATTCTTATACCAAACCTGAGACCCTTCCTATAACATGAGATGTGATATCCAACTCCTTCCCGTTCCAAACCTGAGACCCTTCCTATAGCATATGTGATAGCCAACTCCTTCCCATTCCAAACATGAGACCCTTCCTATGGCAAGAATGTAATATCCAACTCCTTACCATTCCAATCCTGAAACCATTCCTATAGCATGAGATGTGATATCTCAATGCCTCTAATACCAAACCTGAGATCCTACCTCTAACATGAAATGTGATATCCAACTCCTTCCCTTTCCAAACCTGAGAGCCTTCCTATAGCATGAGATGTGATATCCAAGTCCTTCTCATTCCAATCCGGAGACCCTTCCTATAACATGAGATGTGATATCCAACTCCTTCCGATTCCAACCTGAGACCCTTCCTATAGCATGAGGTGGGATATCCAACTCCTTCCAAATCCAATCCTGATACCCTTCCGATGTCATGAGATGTGATATCCCAATGCTTCTACCAAACCTGAGACCCATACTATGACATGAGATCTGATATCAAACTCCTTCCCATTCCAATCCTGAGACCCTTCCTATAGCTTGAGATGTGATATCCAACTCCTTCCCTTTCCAATTCGGAGACCCTTCCTATACCATGAGACTTGATATCTCAATGCTTCTACCAAACCTGAGACCCATACTATGGCATGAGATGTGATATCAAACTCCTTCCCATTCCAATCCTGAGACCCTTCCTCTAACATGAGATGTGATATCCAAATCCTTCCCCTTCCAAACCTTAGACCCTTACTTTATCATGAGATGTGATATCCAACTCCTTCCCATTCCAATCCTGAGACCCTTCCGATATCATGAGATTTGTTATCTCAATGCTTCTAATATCAAACTTGAGACCCTCCCTATAGCATGAGATGTGACATCCAAGTCCTTCCCATTCCAATCCTGAGATCCTTCCTATAGCATGAGATGTGATATCTCAATGCTTCTAATACCAAACCTGAGACCCTTCCTATAACATGAGATGGGATATCCAACTCCTTCCCATGCCAATCCTGAGACCCTTCCGATAGCAGAGATGTGATCTCTCAATGCTTATACCAAACCTGAGACCCTTGCTATGGCCTGAGATGTCATATACAACTCCTTCCCATTCCAATCCTGAGACCCTTCCTATAGCATTCGATGTGATATCTCAATGCTTATACCAAACCTGAGACCCTTCCTATAGCATGAGATGTGATATCCAACTCCTTCCCATTCCAATCGTGAGACCCTTCCTATAGAATGAGATGTGATATCTCAATGCCTCTAATACCAAACCTGAGATCCTTCCTCTAACATGAAATGTGATATCCAATTCCTTCCCTTTCCAAACCTGAGAGCCTACGTATAGCATGAGATGTGATATCCAAGTCCTTCCCATTCCAATCCTTAGACACTTCCTACAGCATGAGATGTGATATCTCAATGATTCTAATACCAAACCTGAGACCCATCCTATAACATGAGATGGGATATCCAACTCCTTCCCATTTCAATCCTGAGACACTTCCGATAGCAGAAATGTGATATCTCAATGCTTATACCAAACCTGAGACCCTTCCTATAACATGAGATGTGATATCCAACTCCTTCCCGTTCCAAACCTGAGAGCCTTCCTATAGCATATGTGATATCCAACTCCTTCCCATTCCAAACATGAGACCCTTCCTATGGCAAGAATGTAATATCCAACTTCTTACCATTCCAATCCTGAGACCATTCCTATAGCATGAGATGTGATATCTCAATGCTTCTAATACCAAACCTGAGATCCTTCCTATTACATGAGATGTGATATCCAATTCCTTCCCATTCCAAACCTGAGACCCTTCCTACAGCATGTGATGTGATATCTCAATGCTTCTAATACCAAACCTGAGACCTGTCCTATAACATGAGTTGGGATATCCAACTCCTTCCCGTTCAAAACCTGAGACCCTTCCTATAGCATGAGATGTGATATTCAACTCCTTCCCATCCCAATACTGAGACACTTTCGATTGCAGAGATGTGATATCTCAATGCTTATACCAAACCTGAGACCCTTCCTATAGCATGAGATGTGATGTCTCAATGCTTCTAATTCAAAACCTGAGGCCCTTCCTATAGCAAGAGATGTGATATCCAACTCCTTCCCATTCCAATCCTGAGACCCTTCCGATAGCAGAGATGTGATATCTCAATGCTTATACCAAACCTGAGACCCTTCCTATGGCATGAGATGTCATATACAACTCCTTCCCATTCCAATCCTGAGACCCTTCCTATAGCATGAGATGTGATATCTCAATGCTTATACCAAACCTGAGACCCTTCCTATAGCATGAGATGTGATATCCAACTTCTTCCCATTCCAATCCTGAGACCCTTCCTATAACATGAGATGTGATGTCTCAATGCTTCTAATACCAAACCTGAGATCCTTCCTATGGCATGAGATGTCATATAAAACTCCTTCCCATTCCAATCCTGAGACCCTTCCTATAGCATGAGATGTGATATCCAACTCCTTCCCATTCCAATCCTGAGACCCTTCCTATAGCATGAGATTTGATATCTCAATGCTTCTAATACCAAACCCGAGATCCTTCCGATAGCATGAGATGTTATATCTCAATGATTCTAATACCAAACCTGAGATCATTCCTATAACACGAGATGTGATATTCAAATCCTTCGCCTTCCAAACCTGAGACCCTCCCTTTAGCATGAGATGTGATATCCAACTCCTTCCCATTCCAATCCTGAGACCCTTCTGATAGCATGAGATGTGATATCTCAATGCCTATAATACCAAACCTGAGATCCTACCTCTAACATGAAATTTGATATCCAACTCCTTCCCCTTCCAAACCTGAGAGCGTTCCTATAGCATGAGATGTGATATCGAAGTATTTCCCATTCCAATCCTGAGACCCTTCCTATAACATGAGATGTGATATCCAACTCCTTCCCATTCCAACCTGAGACCCTTCCTATAGCATGAGATGGGATATCCAACTACTTCCAAATCCAATCCTGATACCCTTCCGATGGCATGAGATGTGATATCCCAATGCTTCTACCAAACCTGAGACCCATACTATGACATGAGATCTGATATCAAACTCCTTCCCATTCCAATCCTGAGACCCTTCCTATAGCTTGAGATGTGAGATCCAACTCCTTCCCTTTCCAATTCGGGGACCCTTCCTATACCATGAGACTTGATATCTCAATGCTTCTACCAAACCTGAGACCCATACTATGGCATGAGATGTGATATCAAACTCCTTCCCATTCCAATCCTGAGACCCTTCCTCTAACATGAGATGTGATATCCAAATTCTTCCCCTACCAAACCTTAGACCCTTACTTTATCATGAGATGTGATATCCAACTCCTTCCCATTCCAATCCTGAGACCCTTCCGATATCATGAGATTTGTTATCTCAATGCTTCTAATATCAAACTTGACACCCTCCCTATAGCTAGCATGAGATGTGATATCCAAGTCCTTCCCATTCCAATCCTGAGACCCTTCCTATAGCATGAGATGTGATATCTCAATGCTTCTAATACCAAACCTGAGACTCTTAATATAACATGAGATGGGATATCCAACTCCTTCCCATTCCAATCCTGAGACCCTTCCGATAGCAGAGATGTGATATCTCAATGCTTATACCAAACCTGAGACCCTTCCTATAGCATGAGATGTGATGTCTCAATGCTTCTAATTCAAAACCTGAGGCCCTTCCTATAGCAAGAGATGTGATATCCAACTCCTTCCCATTCCAATCCTGAGACCCTTCCGATAGCAGAGATGTGATATCTCAATGCTTATACCAAACCTGAGACCCTTCCTATGGCATGAGATGTCATATACAACTCCTTCCCATTCCAATCCTGAGACCCTTCCTATAGCATGAGATGTGATATCTCAATGCTTATACCAAACCTGAGACCCTTCCTATAGCATGAGATGTGATATCCAACTTCTTCCCATTCCAATCCTGAGACCCTTCCTATAACATGAGATGTGATGTCTCAATGCTTCTGAGACCAAACCTGAGATCCTTCCTATGGCATGAGATGTCATATAAAACTCCTTCCCATTCCAATCCTGAGACCCTTTCTATTTCATGAGATGTGATATCCAACTCCTTCCCATTCCAATCCTGAGACCCTTCCTATAGCATGAGATTTGATATCTCAATGCTTCTAATACCAAACCTGAGATCCTTCTGATAGCATGAGATGTGATATCTCAATGCTTCTAATACCAAACCTGAGATCATTCCTATAACACGAGATGTGATATCCAAATCCTTCGCCTTCCAAACCTGAGACCCTCCCTTTAGCATGAGATGTGATATCCAACTCCTTCCCATTCCAATCCTGAGACCCTTCTGATAGCATGAGATGTGATATCTCAATGCCTCTAATACCAAACCTGAGATCCTACCTCTAACATGAAATTTGATATCCAACTCCTTCCCCTTCCAAACCTGAGAGCCTTCCTATAGCATGAGATGTGATATCGAAGTATTTCCCATTCCAATCCTGAGACCCTTCCTATAACATGAGATGTGATATCCAACTCCTTCCCGTTCCAACCTGAGACCCTTCCTATAGCATGAGATGGGATATCCAACTACTTCCAAATCCAATTCTGATACCCTTCCGATAGCATGAGATGTGATATCTCATTCCCGCTAATACCAAACCTGAGATCCTTCCGATAGCATGAGATGTGATATCTCAATGCTTCTAATACCAAACCTGAGATCCTTCCTATAACATGAGATGTGATATCCAAATCCTTCCCCTTCCAAACCTGAGACCCTCCCTTTAGCATGAGATGTGATATCCAACTCCTTCCCATTCCAATCCTGAGACCCTTCTGATAGCATGAGATGTGATATTCAATGCCTCTAATACCAAACCTGAGATCCTACCTCTAACATGAAATGTGATATCCAACTCCTTCCCTTTCCAAACGTGAGAGCCTCCATATAGCATGAGATGTGATATTCAAGTCCTTCCCATTCCAATCCTGAGACCCTTCCTATAGCATGAGATGTGATATCTCAATGCTTCTAATACCAAACCTGAGACCCTTCCTATAACATAAGATGGGATATCCAACTCCTTCCCATTCCAATCCTGAGACCCTTCCGATAGCAGAGATGTGATATCTCAATGCTTATACCAAACCTGAGACCCTTCCTATGGCATGAGATGTCATATACAACTCCTTCCCATTCCAATCCTGAGACCCTTCCTATAGCATGAGATGTGATATCTCAATGCTTATACCAAACCTGAGACCCTTCCTATAGCATGAGATGTGATATCCAACTCCTTCCCATTCCAATCCTGAGACCCTTCCTATAACATGAGATGTGATGTCTCAATGCTTCTAATACCAAACCTGAGATCCTTCCTATAACATGAGATGTGATATCAAAATCCTTCCCCTTCCAAACCTGAGACCCTTCCTATAGCATGAGATGTGATATCTCAATGCTTCTAATACCAAACCTGTGACTCTTCCTATAACATGAGATGGGATATCCAACTCCTTCCCATTCCAATCCTGAGACCCTTCCGATAGCAGAGATGTGATTTTCAATGCCTCTAATACCAAACCTGAGATCCTACCTCTAACATGAAATGTGATATCCAACTCCTTCCCTTTCCAAACGTGAGAGCCTCCATATAGCATGAGATGTGATATTCAAGTCCTTCCCATTCCAATCCTGAGACCCTTCCTATAGCATGAGATGTGAAATCTCAATGCTTCTAATAACAAACCTGAGACCCTTCCTATAACATAAGATGGGATATCCAACTCCTTCCCATTCCAATCCTGAGACCCTTCCAATAGCAGAGATGTGATATCTCAATGCTTCTACCAAACCTGAGACCCATACTATGGCATGAGATGTGATATCAAACTCCTTCCCATTCCAATCCTGAGACCCTTCCTCTAACATGAGATGTGATATCCAAATCCTTCCCCTTCCAAACCTTAGACCCTTACTTTATCATGAGATGTGATATCCAACTCCTTCCCATTCCAATCCTGAGACACTTCCGATATCATGAGATTTGTTATCTCAATGCTTCTAATATCAAACTTGACACCCTCCCTATAGCATGAGATGTGATATCCAAGTCCTTCCCATTCCAATCCCGAGACCCTTCCTATAGCATGAGATGTGATATCTCAATGCTTCTAATACCAAACCTGTGACTCTTCCTATAACATGAGATGGGATATCCAACTCCTTCCCATTCCAATCCTGAGACCCTTCCGATAGCAGAGATGTGATATCTCAATGCTTATACCAGACCTGAGACCCTTCCTATAGCATGAGATGTGATGTCTCAATGCTTCTAATTCAAAACCTGAGGCCCTTCCTATAGCAAGAGATGTGATATCCAACTCCTTCCCATTCCAATCCTGAGACCCTTCCGATAGCAGAGATGTGATATCTCAATGCTTATACCAAACCTGAGACCCTTCCTATGGCATGAGATGTCATATACAACTCCTTCCCATTCCAATCCTGAGACCCTTCCTATAGCATGAGATGTGATATCTCAATGCTTATACCAAACCTGAGACCCTTCCTATAGCATGAGATGTGATATCCAACTTCTTTCAATTCCAATCCTGAGACCCTTCCTATAACATGAGATGTGATGTCTCAATGCTTCTAATACCAAACCTGAGATCCTTCCTATGGCATGAGATGTCATATAAAACTCCTTCCCATTCCAATCCTGAGACCCTTCCTATAGCATGAGATGTGATATCCAACTCCTTCCCATTCCAATCCTGAGACCCTTCCTATAGCATGAGATTTGATATCTCAATGCTTCTAATACCAAACCTGAGATCCTTCCGATAGCATGAGATGTGATATCTAAATGCTTCTAATACCAAACCTGAGATCATTCCTATAACACGAGATGTGATATCCAAATCCTTCGCCTTCCAAACCTGAGACCCTCCCTTTAGCATGAGATGTGATATCCAACTCCTTCCCATTCCAATCCTGAGACCCTTCTGATAGCATGAGATGTGATATCTCAATGCCTCTAATACCAAACCTGAGATCCTACCTCTAACATGAAATTTGATATCCAACTCCTTCCCCTTCCAAACCTGAGAGCCTTCCTATAGCATGAGATGTGATATCGAAGTATTTCCCATTCCAATCCTGAGACCCTTCCTATAACATGAGATGTGATATCCAACTCCTTCCTATTCCAACCTGAGACCCTTCCTATAGCATGAGATGGGATATCCAACTACTTCCAAATCCAATTCTGATACCCTTCCGATAGCATGAGATGTGATATCTCAATCCCTCTAATACCAAACCTGAGATCCTTCCGATAGCATGAGATGTGATATCTCAATGCTTCTAATACCAAACCTGAGATCCTTCCTATAACATGAGATGTGATATCAAAATGCTTCCCCTTCCAAACCTGAAACCCTCCCTTTAGCATGAGATGTGATATCCAACTCCTTCCCATTCCAATCCTGAGACCCTTCTGATAGCATGAGATGTGATATTCAATGCCTCTAATACCAAACCTGAGATCCTACCTCTAACATGAAATGTGATATCCAACTCCTTCCCTTTCCAAACGTGAGAGCCTCCATATAGCATGAGATGTGATATTCAAGTCCTTCCCATTCCAATCCTGAGACCCTTCCTATAGCATGAGATGTGATATCTCAATGCTTCTAATACCAAACCTGAGACCCTTCCTATAACATAAGATGGGATATCCAACTCCTTCCCATTCCAATCCTGAGACCCTTCCGATAGCAGAGATGTGATATCTCAATGCTTATACCAAACCTGAGACCCTTCCTATGGCATGAGATGTCATATACAACTCCTTCCCATTCCAATCCTGAGACCCTTCCTATAGCATGAGATGTGATATCTCAATGCTTATACCAAACCTGAGACCCTTCCTATAGCATGAGATGTGATATCCAACTCCTTCCCATTCCAATCCTGAGACCCTTCCTATAACATGAGATGTGATGTCTCAATGCTTCTAATACCAAACCTGAGATCCTTCCTATGGCATGAGATGTCATTTAAAACGCCTTCCCATTCCATTCCTGAGACCCTTCCTATAGCATGAGATGTGATATCCAACTCCTTCCCATTCCGATCCTGAGACCCTTCCTATAGCATGATATGTGATATCTCAATGCTTCTAACAACAAACCTGAGATCCTTCCTATAACATGAGATGTGATATCCAAATCCTTCCCCGTCCAAACCTGAGACCCTCCCTTTAGCATGAGATGTGATATCCAACTCCTTCCCATTCCAATCCTGAGACCCTTCTGATAGCATGAGATGTGATATCTCAATGTCTCTAATACCAAACCTGAGATCCTACCTCTAACATGAAATGTGATATCCAACTCCTTCCCCTTCCAAACCTGGAGCCTTCCAATAGCATGAGATGTGATATCGAAGTATTTCCCATTCCAATCCTGAGACCCTTCCTATAACATGAGATGTGATATCCAACTCCTTCCCATTCCAACCTGAGACCCTTCCTATAGCATGAGATGGGATATCAAACTACTTCCAAGTCCAATCCTGATACCCTTCCGATAGCATGAGATGTGATATCTCAATCCCTCTAATACCAAACCTGAGATCCTTCCGATAGCATGAGATGTGATATCTCAATGCTTCTAATACCAAACCTGAGATCCTTCCTATAACATGAGATGTGATATCAAAATCCTTCCCCTTCCAAACCTGAGACCCTCCCTTTAGCATGAGATGTGATATCCAACTCCTTCCCATTCCAATCCTGAGACCCTTCTGATAGCATGAGATGTGATTTTCAATGCCTCTAATACCAAACCTGAGATCCTACCTCTAACATGAAATGTGATATCCAACTCCTTCCCTTTCCAAACGTGAGAGCCTCCATATAGCATGAGATGTGATATTCAAGTCCTTCCCATTCCAATCCTGAGACCCTTCCTATAGCATGAGATGTGATATCTCAATGCTTCTAATACCAAACCTGAGACCCTTCCTATAACATAAGATGGGATATCCAACTCCTTCCCATTCCAATCCTGAGACCCTTCCTATAGCATGAGATGTGATATCTCAATGCTTCTAATACCAAACCTGAGACCCTTCCTATAACATGAGATGGGATATCCAACTCCTTCCCATGCCAATCCTGAGACCCTTCCGATAGCAGAGATGTGATCTCTCAATGCTTATACCAAACCTGAGACCCTTGCTATGGCCTGAGATGTCATATACAACTCCTTCCCATTCCAATCCTGAGACCCTTCCTATAGCATTCGATGTGATATCTCAATGCTTATACCAAACCTGAGACCCTTCCTATAGCATGATATGTGATATCCAACTCCTTCCCATTCCAATCGTGAGACCCTTCCTATAGAATGAGATGTGATATCTCAATGCCTCTAATACCAAACCTGAGATCCTTCCTCTAACATGAAATGTGATATCCAATTCCTTCCCTTTCCAAACCTGAGAGCCTACGTATAGCATGAGATGTGATATCCAAGTCCTTCCCATTCCAATCCTTAGACACTTCCTACAGCATGAGATGTGATATCTCAATGATTCTAATACCAAACCTGAGACCCGTCCTATAACATGAGATGGGATATCCAACTCCTTCCCATTTCAATCCTGAGACACTTCCGATAGCAGAAATGTGATATCTCAATGCTTATACCAAACCTGAGACCCTTCCTATAACATGAGATGTGATATCCAACTCCTTCCCGTTCCAAACCTGAGACCCTTCCTATAGCATATGTGATATCCAACTCCTTCCCATTCCAAACATGAGACCCTTCCTATGGCAAGAATGTAATATCCAACTCCTTACCATTCCAATCCTGAGACCATTCCTATAGCATGAGATGTGATATCTCAATGCTTCTAATACCAAACCTGAGATCCTTCCTATTACATGAGATGTGATATCCAATTCCTTCCCATTCCAAACCTGAGACCCTTCCTACAGCATGTGATGTGATATCTCAATGCTTCTAATACCAAACCTGAGACCTGTCCTATAACATGAGTTGGGATATCCAACTCCTTCCCGTTCAAAACCTGAGACCCTTCCTATAGCATGAGATGTGATATTCAACTCCTTCCCATCCCAATACTGAGACACTTTCGATAGCAGAGATGTGATATCTCAATTCTTATACCAAACCTGAGACCCTTCCTATAACATGAGATGTGATATCCAACTCCTTCCCGTTCCAAACCTGAGAACCTTCCTATAGCATGAGATGTGATATCCAACTCCTTCCCATTCCAATTTGAGACCCTTCCGATAGCATGAGATGTGATATCTCAATGCCTCTAATACCAAACCTGAGATCCTTCCGATAGCATGAGATGGATATCTCAATGCTTCTAATACCAAACCTGAGATCCTTCCTGTAACATGAGATGTGATATCCAAATCCTTCCCCTTCCAAACCTGAGACCTTCCCTTTAGCATGAGATTTGATATCCAACTCGTTCCCATTCTAATCCTGAGACCCTTCTGATAGCATGAGATGTGATATCTCAATGCCTCTAATACCAAACCTGAGATCCTACCTCTAACATGAAATGTGATATCCAACTCCTTCCCTTTCCAAACCTGAGAGCCTTCCTATAGCATGAGATGTGATATCCAAGTCCTTCTCATTCCAATCCGGAGACCCTTCCTATAACATGAGATGTGATATCCAACTCCTTCCGATTCCAACCTGAGACCCTTCCTATAGCATGAGATGGGATATCCAACTCCTTCCAAATCCAATCCTGATACCCTTCCGATGGCATGAGATGTGATATCCCAATGCTTCTACCAAACCTGAGACCCATACTATGACATGAGATCTGATATCAAACTCCTTCCCATTCCAATCCTGAGACCCTTCCTATAGCTTGAGATGTGATATCCAACTCCTTCCCTTTCCAATTCGGAGACCCTTCTTATAACATGAGACTTGATATCTCAATGCTTCTACCAAACCTGAGACCCATACTATGGCATGAGATGTGATATCAAACTCCTTCCCATTCCAATCCTGAGACCCTTCCTCTAACATGAGATGTGATATCCAAATCCTTCCCCTTCCAAACCTTAGACCCTTAATTTATCATGAGATGTGATATCCAACTCCTTCCCATTCCAATCCTGAGACCCTTCCGATATCATGAGATTTGTTATCTCAATGCTTCTAATATCAAACTTGACACCCTCCTTATAGCATGAGATGTGATATCCAAGTCCTTCCAATTCCAATCCTGAGACCCTTCCTATAGCATGAGATGTGATATCTCAATGCTTCTAATACCAAACCTGAGACTCTTCCTATAACATGAGATGGGATATCCAACTCCTTCCCATTCCAATCCTGAGACCCTTCCGACAGCAGAGATGTGATATCTCAATGCCTATACCAAACCTGAGACCCTTCCTATAGCATGAGATGTGATGTCTCAATGCTTCTAATTCAAAACCTGAGGCCCTTCTTATAGCAAGAGATGTGATATCCAACTCCTTCCTATTCCAATCCTGAGACCCTTCCGATAGCAGAGATGTGATATCTCAATGCTTATACCAAACCTGAGACACTTCCGATGGCATGAGATGTCATATACAACTCCTTCCCATTCCAATCCTGAGACCCTTCCTATAGCATGAGATGTGATATCTCAATGCTTATACCAAACCTGAGACCCTTCCTATTGCATGAGATGTGATATCCAACTTCTTCCCATTCCAATCCTGAGACCCTTCCTATAGCATGAGATGTGATATCCAACTCCTTCCCATTCCAATCCTGAGACCCTTCCTATAGCATGAGATTTGATATCTCAATGCTTCTAATACCAAACCTGAGATCCTTCCGATAGCATGAGATGTGATATCTCAATGATTCTAATACCAAACCTGAGATCATTCCTATAACACGAGATGTGATATTCAAATCCTTCGCCTTCCAAACCTGAGACCCTCCCTTTAGCATGAGATGTGATATCCAACTCCTTCCCATTCCAATCCTGAGACCCTTCTGATAGCATGAAATGTGATATCTCAATGCCTATAATACCAAACCTGAGATCCTACCTCTAACATGAAATTTGATATCCAACTCCTTCCCCTTCCAGACCTGAGAGCGTTCCTATAGCATGAGATGTGATATCGAAGTATTTCCCGTTCCAATCCTGAGACCCTTCCTATAACATGAGATGTGATTTCCAACTCCTTCCCATTCCAACCTGAGACCCTTCCTATAGCATGAGATGGGATATCCAACTACTTCCAAATCCAATCCTGATACCCTTCCGATGGCATGAGATGTGATATCCCAATGCTTCTACCAAACCTGAGACCCATACTATGACATGAGATCTGATATCAAACTCCTTCCCATTCCAATCCTGAGACCCTTCCTATAGCTTGAGATGTGATATCCAACTCCTTCCCTTTCCAATTCGGAGACCCTTCCTATACCATGAGACTTGATATCTCAATGCTTCTACCAAACCTGAGACCCATACTATGGCATGAGATGTGATATCAAACTCCTTCCCATTCCAATCCTGAGACCCTTCCTCTAACATGAGATGTGATATCCAAATTCTTCCCCTACCAAACCTTAGACCCTTACTTTATCATGAGATGTGATATCCAACTCCTTCCCATTCCAATCCTGAGACCCTTCCGATATCATGAGATTTGTTATCTCACTGCTTCTAATATCAAACTTGACACCCTCCCTATAGCATGAGATGTGATATCCAAGTCCTTCCCATTCCAATCCTGAGACCCTTCCTATAGCATGAGATGTGATATCTCAATGCTTCTAATACCAAACCTGAGACTCTTAATATAACATGAGATGGGATATCCAACTCCTTCCCATTCCAATCCTGAGACCCTTCCGATAGCAGAGATGTGATATCTCAATGCTTATACCAAACCTGAGACCCTTCCTATAGCATGAGATGTGATGTCTCAATGCTTCTAATTCAAAACCTGAGGCCCTTCCTATAGCAAGAGATGTGATATCCAACTCCTTCCCATTCCAATCCTGAGACCCTTCCGATAGCAGAGATGTGATATCTCAATGCTTATACCAAACCTGAGACCCTTCCTATGGCATGAGATGTCATATACAACTCCTTCCCATTCCAATCCTGAGACCCTTCCTATAGCATGAGATGTGATATCTCAATGCTTATACCAAACCTGAGACCCTTCCTATAGCATGAGATGTGATATCCAACTTCTTCCCATTCCAATCCTGAGACCCTTCCTATAACATGAGATGTGATGTCTCAATGCTTCTGAGACCAAACCTGAGATCCTTCCTATGGCATGAGATGTCATATAAAACTCCTTCCCATTCCAATCCTGAGACCCTTCCTATTGCATGAGATGTGATATCCAACTCCTTCCCATTCCAATCCTGAGACCCTTCCTATAGCATGAGATTTGATATGTCAATGCTTCTAATACCAAACCTGAGATCCTTCCGATAGCATGAGATGTGATATCTCAATGCTTCTAATACCAAACCTGAGATCATTCCTATAACACGAGATGTGATATCCAAATCCTTCGCCTTCCAAACCTGAGACCCTCCCTTTAGCATGAGATGTGATATCCAACTCCTTCCCATTCCAATCCTGAGAACCTTCTGATAGCATGAGATGTGATATCTCAATGCCTCTAATACCAAACCTGAGATCCTACCTCTAACATGAAATTTGATATCCAACTCCTTCCCCTTCCAAACCTGAGAGCCTTCCTATAGCATGAGATGTGATATCGAAGTATTTCCCATTCCAATCCTGAGACCCTTCCTATAACATGAGATGTGATATCCAACTCCTTCCCATTCCAACCTGAGACCCTTCCTATAGCATGAGATGGGATATCCAACTACTTCCAAATCCAATTCTGATACCCTTCCGATAGCATGAGATGTGATATCTCATTCCCGCTAATACCAAACCTGAGATCCTTCCGATAGCATGAGATGTGATATCTCAATGCTTCTAATACCAAACCTGAGATCCTTCCTATAACATGAGATGTGATATCAAAATCCTTCCCCTTCCAAACCTGAGACCCTCCCTTTAGCATGAGATGTGATATCCAACTCCTTCCCATTCCAATCCTGAGACCCTTCTGATAGCATGAGATGTGATATTCAATGCCTCTAATACCAAACCTGAGATCCTACCTCTAACATGAAATGTGATATCCAACTCCTTCCCTTTCCAAACGTGAGAGCCTCCATATAGCATGAGATGTGATATTCAAGTCCTTCCCATTCCAATCCTGAGACCCTTCCTATAGCATGAGATGTGATATCTCAATGCTTCTAATACCAAACCTGAGACCCTTCCTATAACATAAGATGGGATATCCAACTCCTTCCCATTCCAATCCTGAGACCCTTCCGATAGCAGAGATGTGATATCTCAATGCTTATACCAAACCTGAGACCCTTCCTATGGCATGAGATGTCATATACAACTCCTTCCCATTCCAATCCTGAGACCCTTCCTATAGCATGAGATGTGATATCTCAATGCTTATACCAAACCTGAGACCCTTCCTATAGCATGAGATGTGATATCCAACTCCTTCCCATTCCAATCCTGAGACCCTTCCTATAACATGAGATGTGATGTCTCAATGCTTCTAATACCAAACCTGAGATCCTTCCTATGGCATGAGATGTCATTTAAAACGCCTTCCCATTGCATTCCTGAGACCCTTTCTATAGCATGAGATGTGATATCCAACTCCTTCCCATTCCGATCCTGAGATCCTTCCGATAGCATGAGATGTGATATCTCAATGCTTCTAATACCAAACCTGAGATCCTTCCTATAACATGAGATGTGATATCAAAATCCTTCCCCTTCCAAACCTGAGACCCTCCCTTTAGCATGAGATGTGATATCCAACTCCTTCCCATTCCAATCCTGAAACCCTTCTGATAGCATGAGATGTGATTTTCAATGCCTCTAATACCAAACCTGAGATCCTACCTCTAACATGAAATGTGATATCCAACTCCTTCCCTTTCCAAACGTGAAAGCCTCCATATAGCATGAGATGTGATATTCAAGTCCTTCCCATTCCAATCCTGAGACCCTTCCTATAGCATGAGATGTGATATCTCAATGCTTATACCAAGCCTGAGACCCTTCCTATGGCATGAGATGTCATATACAACTCCTTCCCATTCCAATCCTGAGACCCTTCCTATAGCATGAGATGTGATATCTCAATGCTTATACCAAACCTGAGACCCTTCCTATAGCATGAGATGTGATATCCAACTTCTTCCCATTCCAATCCTGAGACCCTTCCTATAACATGAGATGTGATGTCTCAATGCTTCTGAGACCAAACCTGAGATCCTTCCTATGGCATGAGATGTCATATAAAACTCCTTCCCATTCCAATCCTGAGACCCTTCCTATTGCATGAGATGTGATATCCAACTCCTTCCCATTCCAATCCTGAGACCCTTCCTATAGCATGAGATTTGATATGTCAATGCTTCTAATACCAAACCTGAGATCCTTCCGATAGCATGAGATGTGATATCTCAATGCTTCTAATACCAAACCTGAGATCATTCCTATAACACGAGATGTGATATCCAAATCCTTCGCCTTCCAAACCTGAGACCCTCCCTTTAGCATGAGATGTGATATCCAACTCCTTCCCATTCCAATGCTGAGAACCTTCTGATAGCATGAGATGTGATATCTCAATGCCTCTAATACCAAACCTGAGATCCTACCTCTAACATGAAATTTGATATCCAACTCCTTCCCCTTCCAAACCTGAGAGCCTTCCTATAGCATGAGATGTGATATCGAAGTATTTCCCATTCCAATCCTGAGACCCTTCCTATAACATGAGATGTGATATCCAACTCCTTCCCATTCCAACCTGAGACCCTTCCTATAGCATGAGATGGGATATCCAACTACTTCCAAATCCAATTCTGATACCCTTCCGATAGCATGAGATGTGATATCTCATTCCCGCTAATACCAAACCTGAGATCCTTCCGATAGCATGAGATGTGATATCTCAATGCTTCTAATACCAAACCTGAGATCCTTCCTATAACATGAGATGTGATATCAAAATCCTTCCCCTTCCAAACCTGAGACCCTCCCTTTAGCATGAGATGTGATATCCAACTCCTTCCCATTCCAATCCTGAGACCCTTCTGATAGCATGAGATGTGATATTCAATGCCTCTAATACCAAACCTGAGATCCTACCTCTAACATGAAATGTGATATCCAACTCCTTCCCTTTCCAAACGTGAGAGCCTCCATATAGCATGAGATGTGATATTCAAGTCCTTCCCATTCCAATCCTGAGACCCTTCCTATAGCATGAGATGTGATATCTCAATGCTTCTAATACCAAACCTGAGACCCTTCCTATAACATAAGATGGGATATCCAACTCCTTCCCATTCCAATCCTGAGACCCTTCCGATAGCAGAGATGTGATATCTCAATGCTTATACCAAACCTGAGACCCTTCCTATGGCATGAGATGTCATATACAACTCCTTCCCATTCCAATCCTGAGACCCTTCCTATAGCATTAGATGTGATATCTCAATGCTTATACCAAACCTGAGACCCTTCCTATAGCATGAGATGTGATATCCAACTCCTTCCCATTCCAATCCTGAGACCCTTCCTATAACATGAGATGTGATGTCTCAATGCTTCTAATACCAAACCTGAGATCCTTCCTATGGCATGAGATGTCATTTAAAACGCCTTCCCATTGCATTCCTGAGACCCTTTCTATAGCATGAGATGTGATATCCAACTCCTTCCCATTCCGATCCTGAGATCCTTCCGATAGCATGAGATGTGATATCTCAATGCTTCTAATACCAAACCTGAGATCCTTCCTATAACATGAGATGTGATATCAAAATCCTTCCCCTTCCAAACCTGAGACCCTCCCTTTAGCATGAGATGTGATATCCAACTCCTTCCCATTCCAATCCTGAAACCCTTCTGATAGCATGAGATGTGATTTTCAATGCCTCTAATACCAAACCTGAGATCCTACCTCTAACATGAAATGTGATATCCAACTCCTTCCCTTTCCAAACGTGAAAGCCTCCATATAGCATGAGATGTGATATTCAAGTCCTTCCCATTCCAATCCTGAGACCCTTCCTATAGCATGAGATGTGATATCTCAATGCTTCTAATACCAAACCTGAGACCCTTCCTATAACATAAGATGGGATATCCAACTCCTTCCCATTCCAATCCTGAGACCCTTCCGATAGCAGAGATGTGATATCTCAATGCTTATACCAAACCTGAGACCCTTCCTATGGCATGAGATGTCATATACAACTCCTTCCCATTCCAATCCTGAGACCCTTCCTATAACATGAGATGTGATATCAAAATCCTTCCCCTTCCAAACCTGAGACCCTCCCTTTAGCATGAGATGTGATATCCAACTCCTTCCCATTCCAATCCTGAGACCCTTCTGATAGCATGAGATGTGATTTTCAATGCCTCTAATACCAAACCTGAGATCCTACCTCTAACATGAAATGTGACATCCAACTCCTTCCCTTTCCAAACGTGAAAGCCTCCATATAGCATGAGATGTGATATTCAAGTCCTTCCCATTCCAAACCTGAGACCCTTCCTATAACATAAGATGGGATATCCAACTCCTTCCCATTCCAATCCTGAGACCCTTCCAATAGCAGAGATGTGATATCTCAATGCTTCTACCAAACCTGAGACCCATACTATGGCATGAGATGTGATATCAAACTCCTTCCCATTCCAATCCTGAGACCCTTCCTCTAACATGAGATGTGATATCCAAATCCTTCCCCTTCCAAACCTTAGACCCTTACTTTATCATGAGATGTGATATCCAACTCCTTCCCATTCCAATCCTGAGACCCTTCCGATATCATGAGATTTGTTATCTCAATGCTTCTAATATCAAACTTGACACCCTCCCTATAGCATGAGATGTGATATCCAAGTCCTTCCCATTCCAATCCTGAGACCCTTCCTATAGCATGAGATGTGATATCTCAATGCTTCTAATACCAAACCTGTGACTCTTCCTATAACATGAGATGGGATATCCAACTCCTTCCCATTCCAATCCTGAGACCCTTCCGATAGCAGAGATGTGATATCTCAATGCTTATACCAAACCTGAGACCCTTCCTATAGCATGAGATGTGATGTCTCAATGCTTCTAATTCAAAACCTGAGGCCCTTCCTATAGCAAGAGATGTGATATCCAACTCCTTCCCATTCCAATCCTGAGACCCTTCCGATAGCAGAGATGTGATATCTCAATGCTTATACCAAACCTGAGACCCTTCCTATGGCATGAGATGTCATATACAACTCCTTCCCATTCCAATCCTGAGACCCTTCCTATAGCATGAGATGTGATATCTCAATGCTTATACCAAACCTGAGACCCTTCCTATAGCATGAGATGTGATATCCAACTTCTTCCAATTCCAATCCTGAGACCCTTCCGATAACATGAGATGTGATGTCTCAATGCTTCTAATACCAAACCTGAGATCCTTCCTATGGCATGAGATGTCAACTAAAACTCCTTCCCATTCCAATCCTGAGACCCTTCCTATAGCATGAGATGTGATATCCAACTCCTTCCCATTCCAATCCTGAGACCCTTCCTATAGCATGAGATTTGATATCTCAATGCTTCTAATACCAAACCTGAGATCCTTCCGATAGCATGAGATGTGATATCTCAATGCTTCTAATACCAAACCTGTGACTCTTCCTATAACATGAGATGGGATATCCAACTCCTTCCCATTCCAATCCTGAGACCCTTCCGATAGCAGAGATGTGATATCTCAATGCTTATACCAAACCTGAGACCCTTCCTATAGCATGAGATGTGATGTCTCAATGCTTCTAATTCAAAACCTGAGGCCCTTCCTATAGCAAGAGATGTGATATCCAACTCCTTCCCATTCCAATCCTGAGACCCTTCCGATAGCAGAGATGTGATATCTCAATGCTTATACCAAACCTGAGACCCTTCCTATGGCATGAGATGTCATATACAACTCCTTCCCATTCCAATCCTGAGACCCTTCCTATAGCATGAGATGTGATATCTCAATGCTTATACCAAACCTGAGACCCTTCCTATAGCATGAGATGTGATATCCAACTTCTTCCCATTCCAATCCTGAGACCCTTCTGATAGCATGAGATGTGATATCTCAATGCCTCTAATACCAAACCTGAGATCCTACCTCTAACATGAAATTTGATATCCAACTCCTTCCCCTTCCAAACCTGAGAGCCTTCCTATAGCATGAGATGTGATATCGGAGTATTTCCCATTCCAATCCTGAGACCCTTCCTATAACATGAGATGTGATATCCAACTCCTTCCTATTCCATCCTGAGACCCTTCCTATAGCATGAGATGGGATATCCAACTACTTCCAAATCCAATTCTGATACCCTTCCGATAGCATGAGATGTGATATCTCAATCCCTCTAATACCAAACCTGAGATCCTTCCGATAGCATGAGATGTGATATCTCAATGCTTCTAATACCAAACCTGAGATCCTTCCTATAACATGAGATGGGATATCAAAATGCTTCCCCTTCCAAACCTGAAACCCTCCCTTTAGCATGAGATGTGATATCCAACTCCTTCCCATTCCAATCCTGAGACCCTTCTGATAGCATGAGATGTGATATTCAATGCCTCTAATACCAAACCTGAGATCCTACCTCTAACATGAAATGTGATATCCAACTCCTTCCCTTTCCAAACGTGAAAGCCTCCATATAGCATGAGATGTGATATTCAAGTCCTTCCCATTCCAATCCTGAGACCCTTCCTATAGCATGAGATGTGATATCTCAATGCTTCTAATACCAAACCTGAGACCCTTCCTATAACATAAAATGGGATATCCAACTCCTTCCCATTCCAATCCTGAGACCCTTCCGATAGCAGAGATGTGATATCTCAATGCTTATACCAAACCTGAGACCCTTCCTATGGCATGAGATGTCATATACAACTCCTTCCCATTCCAATCCTGAGACCCTTCCTATAGCATGAGATGTGATATCTCAATGCTTATACCAAACCTGAGACCCTTCCTATAGCATGAGATGTGATATCCAACTTCTTCCCATTCCAATCCTGAGACCCTTCCTATAACATGAGATGTGATGTCTCAATGCTTCTAATACCAAACCTGAGATCCTTCCTATGGCATGAGATGTCATTTAAAACGCCTTCCCATTCCATTCCTGAGACCATTCCTATAGCATGAGATGTGATATCCAACTACTTCCCATTCCGATCCTGAGACCCTTCCTATAGCGCAGCCTCCACAGCTGGCAGAAGCAGAGCGCGAGTACGGGCGAAAAGGGTGCTGTTATACACAGCGGGGAAAAGCAATGGGTTACTGCAGGAGGGCGACCAGATCCTAGATATACTACTCACCGGTCCCCGAAGCAAGCAGTCCCAGGCTCCTCCACGTTAGTTTCAGCAGCTGGCAGGTTCAGAAGAGCAGGGAACGCTTTGTAGTCGTGTAGATCAAAAAGACGTCCCAATCGACGAAACCAGCACAGTTTGTTGCCGCAGCAGGACAACGGAGCGGCCGTGCGTATCTGAGTCAAAAGTACACTCCCTTCAGACTTGGGAACGCCAAGGGCACGAAGTGTGGGAGAGTGACAAGGACTCGAGATACGGCACAACCTGGCGGCGGTTACAGAACAAGGCTCCCTTGTAAGCTGGTCAGTCAACTGGATGGCCCAGAGACGCTTCCGAAGGCTTACTTGGCGGGAGATGTTGTAGATGCCGGGAATAGCTGTTCCTGCTATTCCAAAGGTCGAAGCGCCAGTACAGGCCTTCTGGTTCGATCAAAGGAGGACAGTGGCTCTCAGGACGACAGCAGTGCAAAGGAGGATTCCTTCAGCGGGTCACCAGCGATTCCTCGGTCCAGCCTCTTGGTTGCAGGATACCTGGCTCCTGTATTCCTTCGTTCGTGAGAACTCAGGAGATCGACATGGTAGTGGTGTTTCCAGCCCCCTCTTATCCACGGTTCCCTTCGCGCCAAAAATGGAGGGGAACCAATGGGAGATCCGCTCATAAAAACACATACCATACGTGGACCAATCACGGACCACGGTGGTCCCAGGCATTCACACCACCCTAGACTCTCTGGCACCCAGGATGTGTATTGGGACCAGACATCCCAGCCCACACCCTGGAGGCACACCTACGACATGTAGAAGCCCGCGAAAGCAACCACGTTTCGCGGGAAAGTACATGCCCAAATAAGGAAGGCCCCGGGTCGCTGGACCTGGGGAAGGTGAAGGGAGCAAGACGGTCAGTGGACAGGACAAAGGAGCCTCGTGGTCTGGCCATTTTGGGGAGCCAGGCCACCATTTTGGGTTCAGTGCAAAAACGTGCTCAGAACGGCAAAAGGAGCTCAAAATATTCATTACGATCGCTGCCACCATTCCAGTCCCTGAATGACTTGCACCGATCAAATACCATCCTAAAAGAGTATCTAGGGCCTGTAGAAGGCTAGAGACCCAAGAGAGCTGTAACTTAACTTACTGTGCCCTCTTGTGTCGTGTTGCACTAAAGCTGCGACACGATAGAAGAAACTACGGGAAACAACGTTCCCCGGTACTGACTGTCTTAAGGGCATGTCAGTTTCCCCGTAAGAAAGGAGCGAAAGCCCAGAGAAGTGCGGCAGAAGGCTGTACTTCTCTGGCAAAGTCAAGAACGAGGTTAAAAACAATAGCAAAAAGTTTAGGGGTTGCCACATGGAAGGAAATTTCCCTACAATAACGAAATCTTTCCTAACACTCGCCCCTCCCAGACTATGGACAGGGGGAACTAATCCACCCCTGGATGAGTCTCATGTTCAGGTCGGTTAAACATTCTGGACAACCCATCAGCATTGCTATGTTGGACACCTGGCCTATGCTCAATAGTGAAGTCGAAGCCTTGTAGACTTATGGACCACCTAAGCAACTTTGGATTCTCCCCCTTCATGTTCATTAGCCTCTTTAACGGCTTATGGTCAGTTTGCACAGTGAAGTGGGTCCCATAGAGGTAGGGCCTCAGCTTCCTTAGGGCCCACACAACAGAGAAACATTCTTTCTCTACCGTGGACCATCTGAGCTCTCTGTCCTTAAGCTGGCGACTAATAAAACCGATAGGGTGTTCCTTACCCTTCTCATCTACCTGTGATAGTACAGCTCCTATCCCAGTGTCAGAGGCGTCCGTCTGCACGATAAAAGTTCTTTGATAATCAGGGGCCCTGAGCACAGGGGCCTGGCACAAGGAGTCTTTCAAGCCATTGAAGGCCTTCTCACACTCGTCAGTCCAAGTTACCTTCTTGGGTTTCTTCGGAGTTGTGAGGGCAGTCAGAGGAGCAGCTATGGTGCCATAGTCTGCCATAAAATTCCGGTAATACCCCGTGAGTCCTAAGAAGGCTCTCACTTGGGTTTGCGTAGTGGGGGTAGGCCAGTCTTGTACGGCTTGTACTTTACTGGGAAGAGGCTGTATCCTCCCTCCACCTACTTCATGTCCAAGGTAAACCACTGAGCCTTGTCCAATCTGGCATTTACTAGCCTTTATGGTCAAGTGGGCTTTCTGAAGAGCCTGGAGCACAATCCCGAGGTGTTTCACATGGTCTTCCCAGGTGGCACTGAAAACTGCGATATCGTCCAGATATGCGAGACAGAATTCGTCCAACCCATTCAACACATGATTCACAAGCCTCTGGAAAGTGGCAGGTGCATTCTTCAACCCGAACGGCATTACCCGGAATTGGTAAAGGCCGTCTGGTGTAGAAAATGCTGTCTTCTCCTTAGCATGTTCTGCTAACGCTATTTGCCAATAGCCAGCAGTAAGGTCAAACGTGCTGAGGTACTTGGAAGCACCCAAAGTATCCACCAGCTCATCTGTTCGAGGCAAGGGGTGTGCATCTGTCTTGGTGACAGCATTCAGAGCCCTGTAATCCACGCAGAACCTCAATTCAGAAGTGCCTGCCTTTGGAACCAAAACCACAGGGCTGGACCAAGGACTACTAGAGGGTTCAATCACCCCAAGGTCTAACATCTTGTTGACCTCGGTCTTAATATAAGACCGTACTTTATCCGACATCCTGTATCCCCTACTTTTGGTAGGTACACTGTCTCCTGTGTCAATGTTATGTTTGCACCAAGGTGTCAAACCAGGGGACTGTGAAAACAGGGGGGAAAACTGCCGAAGCAAACTTTTCACCTCCGCCTGCTGATCAGAAGTCAGGTGAGGGGCCACACGGACACCCTCAATGGAGCTATCTGAAGGACCGCCGTGGAACAGGTCGGGGAGAGGTTCTGACTCCTCTTCCTCAACGTCCGAAGCCAGTAGCAGTGCTGCGATTTCGACTCTTGGGACGAAAGCCTTCAGCCTATTCACGTGGAACACTTTTGGAGCCTGTCCAGGCCTTCCAAGGTCCACTAAATAGTTCACCTCACCCAGGGGCTCCACCACTGTGTAAGGGCCTGACCATTTGTCCTGTAAAGCGCAAGGCCTTATAGGATTCATGATCAGGACTTGCTGGCCAGGTGTAAAGTTGATGAGGGAAGCTTTCTGGTCGTACCAATGTTTCACCAGCGCTTGCCCTGCCTTCAATTTATCACTAGCCAAGCCCATCAGAAGTACCATCCGTTTTCTGAGCCCTAGCACATAATCAACTACGTTGGTAGTAACAGGGGGAGTGGGCATCTCCCATCCCTCCTTGACGATGGCTAAGGGTCCCCGTACGGGATGACCGAACAGAAGTTCGAAGGGGCTGAAGCCAACACCCTCCTGTGGTACCTCTCGGTAGGCAAACAACAAGCATGGTAAAAGAAGATCCCATTTTCTTCTCTGAGGCTCCTCCAGAGCCCCAATCATGCTTTTTAACGTTCTGTTGAAACGTTCCACCAGACCATTGGTCTGGGGGTGGTATGCAGAAGAGAACTTGTAGGTGACCCCACATTCTTTCCACATAGCCTGCATATACTTCGACATAAAGTTGCTGCCACGATCTGACACAACTTCTTTAGGGAAGCCAACCCTAGTGAATATGCCGAGTAAAGCTTTTGCAACTGACTTGGCAGTTACAGTTTTTAATGGGATGGCCTCAGGATACCTGGTTGCATGGTCGACCAGCACCAGGATAAACCTATTGCCCGAGGATGTTTGCGGGTCAAGGGGACCGACGATGTCGATCCCTACCCTTTCGAATGGTACCCCCACAACTGGGAGCGGTACCAACGGAGCTTGGATTGTCGCGCCAACCTTCCCAGACAACTGGCAGGAGGCGCAACTCCTGCAGTGGCTTTCTACTTGCACCCCCATCTTGGGCCAGTAGAAGTGCATGGATAACCTTTGCTTGGTCCTCTTCATACCAAGGTGACCAGCAAGGGGAACTTCATGCGCCAACTGCAGGAGGAAGGGCCTAACAGCAAGGGGAACCACCAACCTCCTATGGTCTCCTTCTGTAGACTCTGTGGGCTCGCTATACAGGAGTCCACCTTCCCAATAAATCCTATGCGTCCCATGAGGTTCACCCTCAAGCTGGGAGCAGGCCTGTCTCCTTAGGCCTTCCAGAGATGGGCACTCACGTTGGCCTTTTCTAAATTCGTCCCTATCAGGACCTCCTTCAACTAACAAGTCTTTTAGTTCAGGACGATTGTTGGGGTCGAATACTTCAGGCATCGCCACTTCCTCGTCAGGCTCGGGCGATCAACCAACTTCCTCCACCGCAGTGGTAGGCGAGCTCGGGGGAATATTTTCTTTCCCTCGTCGTGACTTGTTGACTCCTTTCGCCTTGGGTTTCCCCTTCGGCTGGGGCGGCGTATTGGACTTGGCCAATGCTGCCCGTGCTTGAGACCGTGTGTAGGGTCGTTCGGCAGTGTCTCCTACGAGCCCTAGAGCTCTGAGATCATTACCTAGTAAGACCTTTCCCGGGACGTTTCTCTGAATGCTCACTGGGATCCTAACTGCTGTACCATTTAAAGTAAGATTTACAGGGATCACGGGAAACATACGGAGGGGGCCGTCAGCCAACTTAGTGGGCATCAGAGTAGCTCTGGCAACTTCCTCTGAGTCTACCAAGGTAGAATCCACTACAGTGCGACTGCACCCACTATCCCTAAGAGCTGGAGTATCTACTCCATTGATCAGCACACTGTCTTTAAAGTAGTGCTTGGTATTATCTGGAATCCTAGCATACGCCTCTGCGACTTTAGGCTCCCAGGAACCCAGGGACACTAAAACTACCTCAGCCTCTATTCCGCTGGGAAATGAGTCTGAGGAGAAGGATGCTCCTGTAATCTCTTCTTCCTCGTAGGAGGAGAAGGCCAGATTAGCGGAGTGGACCCCCAAAGGTCTAACCTTACAACGGGGATCCCCCTTCACATGGTCAGTTGCTCCACAAGCAAAACAAGATCCACTGGGTCTGTTTACGTAGGGAGGCTTATTGTAACCGGAGTTCTGTTTCGGAGGCTGACCTCCACTACCCTGTGAGTTCTCGTGTGTCTTACCCTTGTTTTTCTTTTTTTGGCCCTTTTGGGAAGAAGATTTAGCAGATTCCCCACCCTCCATATTTTTGGACTTTTTCCCCTCCTCCTGCTTACCAGGATGAGTTTTGTCCTTATGGGACACTCGATGTGACACCCATAAGTCCGCTGCCATGGCCAGCTTCTTAGGATCTATCTCCTTCGAATCGGCCAAATGCTGCTTAAGCTCCGGGGAAGAAGAAGCAAAAATGTGTTCCAGCATGACAAGATTTATCATGCCGGCGAAGGTAGAAACCTTATAGCCTTCGACCCAGCCAGTTAAGTTTTTCAAAGATTCAGTGACATAAGATACCCAAGTACCACCTTCCTTTTTCTTATACTCTCGAAAACGCTTTAAATATTGGGCCGGAGTCTTCCCAAACTTTGAAATGAGAGTCTGCTTCAACATTGCGAAATCAGCTCGCTCAGCCTTCGACATCTCCATAATGGCACTACAGCCAGAATGGGGCAGTCTACTGAGCAACCACGCAATCTTGTCAGCATTGTCAACTTTCTGAACTTCGCATGCATACTCAAACGCATTCAGCCAGTCCATAATGTCATTCCGTTCCTCATACACACTGAGCAGATCTTTTGGAAACCGTGGATGAGAGGAGGCCCCAGACCCATGTCCAGGACCCGTGGACCCATTTGCAACCTGAAGCTTGGCCAGTTCCAACTGGTGATCCCTGTCTTTTTGTTTTTCTGCCTGTTCGATTTTCAGTTTGGCTATGCTGAATTCAAGCTCCTGCTGCCTAAACCGCAGCTCTTGCTTCTTGAATTCAAGCCTAGCCTCCCCGTCAGCACTGGCAGAGGAAACATTAGACATCTCGTCCTCCCTGTCCTCGTGGTCGCGGTGGAACAGTGCGGCGACAGAACGTCGGTTCTGCCAGTGAGAGCAGCCCCACCACCTTCCGCACTGTCCTCAGAAGTAATAGCGTCAAGCTGCGCTTCTTGCCACGCCACGATTCTTTGGATCATTTCCAATTTTGTGCCTTGAGAGGAAACACCTCTCTCCGCACACATCTTTTTCAGCGTTTCTGATTTGGAAGCATTTAAAGTTAACAACGTACTTGTTTCCATACTGTGTGATAGGACTATGGCCTTTTTAAAGTTATATTACAACAATCCACTACGTGCACTGGTTGGAATAACCTGAAATGCCCTAGCCCGTGCGCAACACTGGATACCTTCAGTCGTATCCCACCGCTGTACACCAATTTGTTAAGACGGATTTCTGAACTCTGTCCTGGCGGAGCAGAAGTTCAGAAGGCCAACCTAATTACTTGGAACAGGGTAACCTCTGGACAAGCCAGACCAATCAAGGTAGCGATCGCGGCGGTCAAGACTAGGTCTCAAGAGGGGTGAGGGTGACTGAAAGCCCGCAATGAGCACACAAAGCAAGAGCGCTTACAAACTACTCCAAACAGGTGTTATATCAAAAATATAAACACATTTATTTTAAGGCCTTTAAAACAACGACCGTAGCAAGAAAGTCACAATAACACAGTATTAAGCCAACACATACCAAATCAACACAATATATATACAAATACACAGTCGCAAGCGTTTAAAGCACGAAATATGTAGTCCACCTGCAAGGGAAGGAAAACAGGCAGTGCGATATTGCTTTCGACTCAGTTCGCCTTCAGAGGCACCTAACTAGATGGAAGTCCAAGCCCTGCGAAGAGTGGAGCCTAATGCTCAATGTACCTGCACGCGCTGGTGCCAACGGGCAAAAGGAGAAGCTCTTCGGAGGAAGTCAGGCAGTTCGTGTTAGTGCACAGCAGAAGTAGAACAGGGTCCGCAACTCAAGCGCAGCCTCCACAGCTGGCAGAAGCAGAGCGCGAGTACGGGCGAAAAGGGTGCTGTTATACACAGCGGGGAAAAGCAATGGGTTACTGCAGGAGGGCGACCAGATCCTAGATATACTACTCACCGGTCCCCGAAGCAAGCAGTCCCAGGCTCCTCCACGTTAGTTTCATTAGCTGGCAGGTTCAGAAGAGCAGGGAACGCTTTGTAGTCGTGTAGATCAAAAAGACGTCCCAATCGACGAAACCAGCACAGTTTGTTGCCGCAGCAGGACAACGGAGCGGCCGTGCGTATCTGAGTCAAAAGTACACTCCTCCCTTCAGACTTGGGAACGCCAAGGGCACGAAGTGTGGGAGAGTGACAAGGACTCGAGATACTGCACAACCTGGCGGCGGTTACAGAACAAGGCTCCCTTGTAAGCTGGTCAGTCAACTGGATGGCCCAGAGACGCTTCCGAAGGCTTACTTGGCGGGAGATGTTGTAGATGCCGGGAATAGCTGTTCCTGCTATTCCAAAGGTCGAAGCGCCAGTACAGGCCTTCTGGTTCGATCAAAGGAGGACAGTGGCTCTCAGGATGACAGCAGTGCAAAGGAGGATTCCTTCAGCGGGTCACCAGCGATTCCTCGGTCCAGCCTCTTGGTTGCAGGATACTTGGCTCCTGTATTCCTTCGTTCGTGAGAACTCAGGAGATCGACATGGTAGTGGTGTTTCCAGCCCCCTCTTATCCACGGTTCCCTTCGCGCCAAAAACGGAGGGGAACCAATGGGAGATCCGCTCATAAAAACACATACCATACGTGGACCAATCACGGACCACGGTGGTCCCAGGCATTCACACCACCCTAGACTCTCTGGCACCCAGGATGTGTATTGGGACCAGACATCCCAGCCCACACCCTGGAGGCACACCTACGACATGTAGAAGCCAGCGAAAGCAACCACGTTTCGCGGGAAAGTACATGCCCAAATAAGGAAGGCCCCGGGTCGCTGGACCTGGGGAAGGTGAAGGGAGCAAGACGGTCAGTGGACAGGACAAAGGAGCCTCGTGGTCTGGCCATTTTGGGGAGCCAGGCCACCATTTTGGGTTCAGTGCAAAAACGTGCTCAGAACGGCAAAAGGAGCTCAAAATATTCATTACGATCGCTGCCACCATTCCAGTCCCTGAATGACTTGCACCGATCAAATACCATCCTAAAAGAGTATCTAGGGCCTGTAGAAGGCTAGAGACCCAAGAGAGCTGTAACTTAACTTACTGTGCCCTCTTGTGTTGTGTTGCACTAAAGCTGCGACACGATAGAAGAAACTACGGGAAACAACGTTCCCCGGTACTGACTGTCTTAAGGGCATGTCAGTTTCCCCGTAAGAAAGGAGCGAAAGCCCAGAGAAGTGCGGCAGAAGGCTGTACTTCTCTGGCAAAGTCAAGAACGAGGTTAAAAACAATAGCAAAAAGTTTAGGGGTTGCCACATGGAAGGAAATTTCCCTACAATAACGAAATCTTTCCTAACAGTTCCCATTCCAATCCTGAGACCCTTCCTATGGCATGAGATGTGATATCCAAATCCTTCCCATTCCAATCCTGAGACCCTTCCTATAGCATGAGATGTGATATCTCAATGCCTCTAATACCAAACCTGAGATCCTTCCTCTAACATGAAATGTGATATCCAACTCCTTCCCTTTCCAAACCTGAGAGCCTACCTATATCATGAGATGTGATATCCAACTCCTTCCCATTCCAATCCTGAGACCCTTCCTATAGCATGAGATGTGATATCTCAATGCTTATACCAAACCTGAGACCCTTCCTATAGCATGAGATGTGATATCCAAATCCTTCCCATTCCAATCCTGAGACCCTTCCTATAGCATGAGATGTGATATCTCAATGCCTCTAATACCAAACCTGAGATCCTTCCTCTAACATGAAATGTGATATCCAACTCCTTCCCTTTCCAAACCTGAGAGCCTACCTATAGCATTAGATGTGATATCCAAGTCCTTCCCATTCCAATCCTTAGACACTTCCTACAGCATGAGATGTGATATCTCAATGATTCTAATACCAAACCTGAGACCCGTCCTATAACATGAGATGGGATATCCAACTCCTTCCCATTTCAATCCTGAGACACTTCCGATATCAGAGATGTGATATCTCAATGCTTATACCAAACCCGAGACCCTTCCTATAACATGAGATGTGATATCCAACTCCTTCCCGTTCCAAACCTGAGACCCTTCCTATAGCATATGTGATATCCAAATGATTCCCATTACAAACATGAGACCCTTTCCTATAGCAAGAATGTAATATCCAACTCCTTCCCATTCCAATCCTGAGACCATTCCTATAGCATGAGATGTGATATCTCAATGCTTCTAATACCAAACCTGAGATCCTTCCTATGACATGAGATGTGATATCCAATTCCTTCCCATCCCAATACTGAGACACTTTCGATAGCAGAGATGTGATATCTCAATTCTTATACCAAACATGAGACCCTTCCTATAACATGAGATGTGATATCCAACTCCTCCCCGTTCCAAACCTGAGAACCTTCCTATACCATGAGATGTGATATCCAACTCCTTCCCATTCCAATCCTGAGACCCTTCCGATAGCATGAGATGTGATATCAAACCTGAGATCCTTCCGATAGCATGAGATGTGATATCTCAATGCTTCTAATACCAAACCTGAGATCCTTCCTATAACATGAGATGTGATATCCAAATCCTTCCCCTTCCAAACCTGAGACCTTCCCTTTAGCATGAGATGTGATATCCAACTCGTTCCCATTCCAATCCTGAGACCCTTCTGATAGCATGAGATGTGATATCTCAATTCCTCTAATACCAAACCTGAGATCCTACCTCTAACTTGAAATGTGATATCCAACTCCTTCCCTTTCCAAACCTGAGAGCCTTCCTATAGCATGAGATGTGATATCCAAGTCCTTCTCATTCCAATCCGGAGACCCTTCCTATAACATGAGATGTGATATCCAACTCCTTCCGATTCCAACCTGAGACCCTTCCTATAGCATGAGATGGGATATCCAACTCCTTCCAAATCCAATCCTGATACTCTTCCGATAGCATGAGATGTGATATCCCAATGCTTCTACCAAACCTGAGACCCATACTATGACATGAGATCTGATATCAAACTCCTTCTCTTTCCAATTCTGAGACCCTTCCTATACCATGAGACTTGATATCTCAATGCTTCTACCAAACCTGAGACCCATACTATGGCATGAGATGTGATATCAAACTCCTTCCCATTCCAATCCTGAGACCCTTCCTATAACATGAGATGTGATATCCAAATCCTTCCCCTTCCAAACCTTAGACCCTTACTTTATCATGAGATGTGATATCCAACTCCTTCCCATTCCAATCCTGAGACCCTTCCAATATCATGAGATTGTTTATCTTAATGCTTCTAATATCAAACTTGACACACTCCCTATAGCATGAGATGTGATATCCAAGGCCTTCCCATTCCAATCCTGAGACCCTTCCTATAGCATGAGATGTGATATCTCAATGCTTCTAATACCAAACCTGAGACCCTTCCTATAACATGAGATGGGATATCCAACTCCTTCCCATTCCAATCCTGAGACCCTTCCGATAGCAGAGATGTGATATCTCAATGCTTATACCACACCTGAGACCCTTCCTATAGCATGAGATGTGATGTCTCAATGCTTCTAATACAAAACCTGAGGCCCTTCCTATAGCAAGAGATGTGATATCGAACTCCTTCCCATTCCAATCCTGAGACCCTTCCTATAACATGAGATGGGATATCCATCTCCTTCCCATTCCAATCCTGAGACCCTTCCGATAGCAGAGATGTGATGTCTCAATGCTTCTAATACCAAACCTGAGATCGTTCCTATGGCATGAGATGTCATATAAAACTCCTTCCCATTCCAATCCTGAGACCCTTCCTATAGCATGAGATGTGATATGCAACTCCTTCCGATTCCAATCCTGAGACCCTTCCTATAGCATGAGATTTGATATCTCAATGCTTCTAATACCAAACCTGAGATCATTCCTATAACACGAGATGTGATAGCCAAATCCTTCCCCTTCCAAACCTGAGACCCTCCCTTTAGCATGAGATGTGATATCCAAGCCCTTCCCATTCCAATCCTGAGACCCTTCTGATAGCATGAGATGTGATATCTCAATGCCTCTAATACCAAACCTGAGATCCTACCTCTAACATGAAATGTGATATCCAACTCGTTCCCCTTCCAAACCTGATAGCCTTCCTATAGCATGAGATGTGATATTGAAGTATTTCCCATTCCAATCCTGAGACCCATCCTATAACATGAGATGTGATATCCAACTCCTTCCCATTCCAACCTGAGACCCTTCCTATAGCATGAGATGGGATATCCAACTACTTCCAAATCCAATCCTGATACCCTTCCGATAGCATGAGATGGGATATCTCAATCCCTCTAATACCAAACCTGAGATCCTTCCGATAGCATGAGATGTGATATCTCAATGCTTCTAATACCAAACCTGAGATCCTTCCTATAACATGAGATGTGATATCAAAATCCTTCCCCTTCCAAACCTGAGACCCTCCCTTTAGCATGAGATGTGATATCCAACTCCTTCCCATTCCAATCCTGAGACCCTTCTGATAGCATGAGATGTGATATTCAATGGCTCTAATACCAAACCTGAGATCCTACCTCTAACATGAAATGTGATATCCAACTCCTTCCCTTTCCAAACGTGAGAGCCTCCCTATAGCATGAGATGTGATATTCACGTCCTTCCCATTCCAATCCTGAGACCCTTCCTATAGCATGAGATGTGATATCTCAATGCTTCTAATACCAAACCTGAGACCCTTCCTATAACATAAGATGGGATACCCAACTCCTTCTCATTCCAATCCTGAGACCCTTCCGATAGCAGAGATGTGATATCTCAATGCTTATACCAAACCTGAGACCCTTCCTATGGCATGAGATGTCATATACAACTCCTTCCCATTCCATTCCTGAGACCCTTCCTATAGCATGAGATGTGATATCTCAATGCTTATACCAAACCTGAGACCCTTCCTATAGCATGAGATGTGATATCCAACTCCTTCCCATTCCAATCCTGAGACCCTTCCTATAACATGAGATGTGATGTCTCAATGCTTCTAATACCAAACCTGAGATCCTTCCTATGGCATGAGATGTCATATAAAACTCCTTCCCATTCCATTCCTGAGACCCTTCCTATAGCATGAGATGTGATATCCAACTCCTTCCCATTCCAATCCTGAGACCCTTCCTATAGCATGAGATGTGATATCTCAATGCTTCTAATACCAAACCTGAGATCCTTCCTATAACATGAAATGTGATATCCAAATCTTCCCCTTCCAAACCAGAGACCCTCCCTTTAGCATGAGATGTGATATTCAACTCCTTCCCATTCCAATCCTGAGACCGTTCTGATAGCATGAGATGTGATATCTCAATGCTTCTAATACCAAACCTGAGATCCTTCCGATAGCATGAGATGTGATATTTCAATTCTTCTAATACCAAACCTGAGATCCTTCCTATAACACGAGATGTGATATCCAAATCCTTCCCCTTCCAAACCTGAGACCCTCCCTTTAGCATGAGATGTGATATCCAATTCCTTCCCATTCCAATCCTGAGACCCTTCTGATAGCATGAGATGTTATATCTCAATGCCTCTAATACCAAACGTGAGATCCTACCTCTAACATGAAATGCGATATCCAACTCCTTCCCCTTCCAAACCTGGGAGCCTTCCTATAACATGAGATGTGATATCGAAGTCCTTCCCATTCCAATCCTGAGACCCTTCCTATAACATGAGATGTGATATCCAACTCCTTCCCATTCCAATTCTGAGACCCTTCCTATAGCATGAGATGTGATGTCTCAATGCTTCTAATACCAAATCTGAGATCCTTCCTATAACCTGAGATGTGATATCCAACTCCTTCCCATTCCAATCCTGAGACCCTTCCTATAGCATGAGATGTGATATCTCAATGCTTATACCAAACCTGATATCCTTCCTATAGCATGAGATGTGATATCCAAATCCTTCCCATTCCAATCCTGAGACCCTTCCTATAGCATGAGATGTGATATCTCAATGCCTCTAATACCAAACCTGAGATCCTTCCTCTAACATGAAATGTGATATCCAACTCCTTCCCTTTCCAATCCTGAGACCCTCCCTTTAGCGTGAGATGTGATATCCAACTCCTTCCCATTCCAATCCTGAGACCCTTTTGATAGCATGAGATGTGATATTTCAATACCTCTAATACCAAACCTGAGATCCTACCTCTAACATGAAATGTGATATCCAACTCCTTCCCCTTCCAAACCTGAGAGCCTTCCTATAGCATGAGATGTGATATCCAAGTCCTTCCCATTCCAATCCTGATACCCTTCCTATAACATGAGATGTGATATCCTACTCCTTCCCATTCCAACCTGAGACCCTTCCTATAGCATGAGATGGGATATCCAACTCCTTCCAAATCCAATCCTGATACCCTTCCGATAGCATGAGATGTGATATCCCAATGCTTCTACAAAACCTGAGACCCATACCATGGCATGAGATGTGATATCAAACACCTTCCCATTCCCATCCTGAGACCCTTCCTATAGCTTGAGATGTGATATCCAACTCCTTCCCATTCCAATTCTGAGACCCTTCCTATACCATGAGACTTGATATCTCAATGCTTCTAATACCAAACCTGAGACCGGTCCTATAACATGAGATGTGATATCCAAATCCTTTCCCTTCCAAACCTTAGACCCTTCCTTTATCATGAGATGTGATATCCAAGTCCTTCCCATTCCAATCCTGAGACCCTTCCTATAGCATGAGATGTGATATCTCAATGCTTCTAATACCAAACCTGAGACCCTTCCTATAACATGAGATGTGATGTCCAAGTCCTTCCCATTCCAATCCTGAGACCCTTCCTATAGCATGAGATGTGATATCTCAATGCTTCTAATGCCAAACCTGAGACCCTTCCTATAACGAGATGGGATATCCAACTCCTTCCCATTCCAATCCTGAGACCCTTCCTATAGCATGAGATGTGATATCTCAATGCTTCTAATACCAAACCTGAGACCCTTCCTATAACATAAGATGGGATACCCAACTCCTTCTCATTCCAATCCTGAGACCCTTCCGATAGCAGAGATGTGATATCTCAATGCTTATACCAAACCTGAGACCCTTCCTATGGCATGAGATGTCATATACAACTCCTTCCCATTCCAATCCTGAGACCCTTCCTATAGCATTAGATGTGATATCTCAATGCTTATACCAAACCTGAGACCCTTCCTATAGCATGAGATGTGATATCCAACTCCTTCCCATTCCAATCCTGAGACCCTTCCTATAACATGAGATGTGATGTCTCAATGCTTCTAATACCAAACCTGAGATCCTTCCTATGGCATGAGATGTCATATAAAACTCCTTCCCATTCCATTCCTGAGACCCTTCCTATAGCATGAGATGTGATATCCAACTCCTTCCCATTCCAATCCTGAGACCCTTCCTATAGCTTGAGATGTGATATCCAACTCCTTCCCATTCCAATTTGAGACCCGTCCTATACCATGAGATGTGATATCTCATGCTTCTAATACCAAACCTGAGACCCTTCCTATAACGAGATGGGATATCCAACTCCTTCCCATTCCAATCCTGAGACCCTTCCGATAGCAGAGATGTGATATCTCAATGCTTATACCAAACCTGAGACCCTTCCTATGGCATGAGATGTCATATACAACTCCTTCCGATTCCAAACCTGAGACCCTTCCTATAGCATCAGATGGGATATCGCAATGCTAATACCAAACCTGAGATCCTTCCTGTAACATGAGATGTGATATCCAAATCCTTCCCCTTCCAAACCGGAGACCCTCCCTTTAGCATGAGATGTGATATCCAACTCCTTCCCATTCCAATCCCGAGACCCTTCTGATAGCATGAGATGTGATATCTCAATGCCTCTAATACCAAACCTGAGATCCTTCCGATAGCATGAGATGTGATTTCTCAATGCTTCTAATACCAAACCTGAGATCCTTCCTATAACATGAGATGTGATATCCAAATCCTTCCCCTTCCAAACCTGAGACCCCCCTTTAGCATGAGATGTGATATCCGACTCTTTCCCATTCCAATCCTGAGACCCTTCTGATAGCATGAGATGTGATATCTCAATGCCTCTAATACCAAACCTGAGATCCTTCCTATAACATGAGATGTGATATCTCAATGCTTCTAATACCAAACCTGAGACCCTCCCTTTAGCATGAGATGTGATATCCGACTCCTTCCCATTCCAATCCTGAGACCCTTCTGATAGCATGAGATGTGATATCTCAATGCCTCTAATACCAAACCTGAGATCCTTCCGATAGCATGATATGTGATATCTCAATGCGTCTAATACCAAACCTGAGATCCTTCCTATAACATGAGATGTGATATCCAAATCCTTCCCCTTCCAAACCTGAGACCCTCGCTTTAGCATGAGATGTGATATCCAACTCCTTCCCATTCCGATCCTGAGATCCTTCTGATAGCAGGAGATGTGATATCTCAATGCCTCTAATACCAAACCTGAGATCCTACATCTAACATGTAATGTGATATCCAACTCCTTCCCCTTCTAAACCTGAGAGCCTTCCTATAGCATGAGATGTGATATCCAAGTCCTTCCCATTCCAATCCTGAGACCCTTCCTATAACATGAGATGTGATATCCAACTCCTTCCCATTCCAACCTGAGACCCTTCCTATAGCATGAGATGGGATATCCAACTCCTTCCAAATGCAATCCTGATACCCTTCCGATAGCATGAGATGTGATATCCCAATGCTTCTACAAAACCTGAGACCCATACATGGCATGAGATGTGATATCAAACTCCTTCCCATTCCAATCCTGAGACCCTTCCTATAGCTTGAGATGTGATATCCAACTCCTTCCCATTCCAATTCTGAGACCCTTCCCATAGCATGAGATGTGATATCTCAATGCTTCTAATACCAAACCTGAGACCCATCCTATAACATGAGATGTGATATCCAAGTCCTTCCCATTCCGATCCTAAGACACTTCCTATAGCATGAGATGTGATATCTCAATGCTTCTAATACCAAACCTGAGACCCTTCCTATAACATGAGATGTGATATCCAACTCCTTCCCATTCCAATTCTGAGACCCGTCCTATACCATGAGATGTGATATCTCAATGCTTCTAATACCAAACCTGAGACCCTTCCTATAACGAGATGGGATATCCAACTCCTTCCCATTCCAATCCTGAGACCCTTCCGATAGCAAAGATGTGATATCTCAATGCTTATACCAAACCTGAGACCCTTCCTATGGCATGAGATGTCATATACAACTCCTTCCGATTCCAAACCTGAGACCCTTCCTATAGCATGAGATGGGATATCTCAATGCTTATACCAAACCTGAGACCCTTCCTATAGCATGAGATGTGATATCCAACTCCTTCCCATTCCAATCCTGAGACCCTTCCTATAGCTTGAGATGTGATATCCAACTCCTTCCCATTCCAATCCTGAGACCCTTCCTATAGCTTGAGATGTGATATCCAACTCCTTCCCATTCCAATCCTGAGACCTTTCCTATAGCATGAGATGTGATATCTCAATGCTTCTAATACCAAACCTGAGATCCTTCCTATAACATGAGATGTGATATCCAAATCCTTCCACTTCCAAACCTGAGACCCTCCCTTTAGCATGAGATGTGATATCCGACTCCTTCCCATTCCAATCCTGAGACCCTTCTGATAGCATGAGATGTGATATCTCAATGCCTCTAATACCAAACCTGAGATCCTTCCGATAGCATGAGATGTGATATCTCAATGCTTCTAATACCAAACCTGAGATCCTTCCTATAACATGAGATGTGATCTCCAAATCCTTCCCCTTCCAAACCTGAGACCCTCCCTTTAGCATGAGATGTGATATCCAACTCCTTCCCATTCCAATCCTGAGACGCTTCTGATAGCATGAGATGTGATATCTCAATGCCTCTAATACCAAACGTGAGATCCTTCCTCTAACATGAAATGTGATATCAAACTCCTTCCCCTTCCAAACCTGAGAGCCTTCCTATAGCATGAGATGTGATATCCAAGTCCTTCCCATTCCAATCCTGAGACCCTTCCTATAACATGAGATGTGATATCCAACTCCTTCCCATTCCAACCTGAGACCCTTCCTATAGCATGAGATGGGATATCCAACTCCTTCCAGATCCAATCCTGATACCCTTCCGATAGCATGAGATGTGATATCCCAATGCTTCTACAAAACCTGAGACACATACATGGCATGAGATGTGATATCAAACTCCTTCCCATTCCAATCCTGAGACCCTTCCTATAGCTTGAGATGTGATATCCAACTCCTTCCCATTCCAATTCTGAGACCCATCCTATACCATGAGACTTGATATCTCAATGCTTTTCTAATACCAAACCTGAGACTGGTCCTATAACATGAGATGTGATATCCAAATCCTTCCCCTTCCAAACCTTAGACCCTTCCTTTATCATGAGATGTGATATCCAAGACCTTCCCATTCCAATCCTGAGACCCTTCCTATAGCATGAGATGTGATATCTCAATGCTTCTAATACCAAACCTGAGACCCTTCCTATAACATGAGATGTGATATCCAAGTCCTTCCCATTTCAATCCTGAGACCCTTCCTATAGCATGAGATGTGATATCTCAATGCTTCTAATACCAAACCTGAGACCCTTCCTATAACATGAGATGTGATATCCAAAACCTTCCCATTCCAATCCTGAGACCCTTCCTATAGCTTGAGATGTGATATCCAACTCCTTCCCATTCCAATTCTGAGACCCGTCCTATACCATGAGATGTGATATCTCAATGCTTCTAATACCAAACCTGAGACCCTTCCTATAACGAGATGGGATATCCAACTCCTTCCCATTCCAATCCTGAGACCCTTCCGATAGCAGAGATGTGATATCTCAATGCTTGTACCAAACCTGAGACCCTTCCTATGGCATGAGATGTCATATACAACTCCTTCCGATTCCAAACCTGAGACCCTTCCTATAGCATCAGATGGGATATCTCAATGCTAATACCAAACCTGAGGTCCTTCCTATAACATGAGATGTGATATCCAAATCCTTCCCCTTCCAAACCCGAGACCCTCCCTTTGTCATGAGATGTGATATCCAACTCCTTCCCATTCCAATCCCGAGACCCTTCTGATAGCATGAGATGTGATATCTCAATGCCTCTAATACGAAACCTGAGATCCTTCCGATAGCATGAGATGTGATATCTCAATGCTTCTAATACCAAACCTGAGATCCTTCCTATAACATGAGATGTGATATCCAAATCCTTCCCCTTCCAAACCTGAGACCCTCCCTTTAGCATGAGATGTGATATCCGACTCCTTCCCATTCCAATCCTGAGAAACTTCTGATAGCATGAGATGTGATATCTCAATGCCTCTAACACCAAACCTGAGATCCTTCCTATAACATGAGATGTGATATCTCAATGCTTCTAATACCAAACCTGAGACCCTCCCTTTAGCATGAGATGTGATATCCGACTCCTTCCCATTCCAATCCTGAGACCCTTCTGATAGCATGAGATGTTATATCTCAATGCCTCTAATACCAAACCTGAGATCCTTCCGATAGCATGAGATGTGATATCTCAATGCATCTAATACCAAACCTGAGATCCTTCCTATAACATGAGATGTGATATCCAAATCCTTCCCCTTCCAAACCTGAGACCCTCCCTTTAGCATGAGATGTGATATCCAACTCCTTCCCATTCCGATCCTGAGATCCTTCTGATAGCATGAGATGTGATATCTCAATGCCTCTAATACCAAACCTGAGATCCTACCTCTAACATGTAATGTGATATCCAACTCCTTCCCCTTCCAAACCTGAGAGCCTTCCTATAGCATGAGATGTGATATCCAAGTCCTTCCCATTCCAATCCTGAGACCCTTCCTATAACATGAGATGTGATATCCAACTCCTTCCCATTCCAACCTGAGACCCTTCCTATAGCATGAGATGGGATATCCAACTCCTTCCAAATCGAATCCTGATACCCTTCCGATAGCATGAGATGTGATATCCCAATGCTTCTACAAAACCTGAGACCCATACATGGCATGAGATGTGATATCAAACTCCTTCCCATTCCAATCCTGAGACCCTTCCTATAGCTTGAGATGTGATATCCAACTCCTTCCCATTCCAATTCTGAGACCCTTCCCATAGCATGAGATATGATATCTCAATGCTTCTAATACCAAACCTGAGACCCTTCCTATAACATGAGATGTGATATCCAAGTCCTTCCCATTCCAATCCTGAGACCCTTCCTATAGCATGAGATGTGATATCTCAATGCCTCTAATACCAAACCTGAGATCCTTCCGATAGCATATGTGATATCTCAATGCGTCTAATACCAAACCTGAGATCCTTCCTATAACATGAGATGTGATATCCAAATCCTTCCCCTTCCAAACCTGAGACCCTCGCTTTAGCATGAGATGTGATATCCAACTCCTTCCCATTCCGATCCTGAGATCCTTCTGATAGCAGGAGATGTGATATCTCAATGCCTCTAATACCAAACCTGAGATCCTACATCTAACATGTAATGTGATATCCAACTCCTTCCCATTCCAATCCTGAGACCCTTCTGATAGCAGAGATGTGATATCTCAATGCTTGTACCAAACCTGAGACCCTTCCTATGGCATGAGATGTTATATAAAACTCCTTCCGATTCCAAACCTGAGACCCTTCCTATAGCATCAGATGGGATATCTCAATGCTAATACCAAACCTGAGGTCCTTCCTATAACATGAGATGTGATATCCAAATCCTTCCCCTTCCAAACCCGAGACCCTCCCTTTGTCATGAGATGTGATATCCAACTCCTTCCCATTCCAATCCCGAGACCCTTCTGATAGCATGAGATGTGATATCTCAATGCCTCTAATACGAAACCTGAGATCCTTCCGATAGCATGAGATGTGATATCTCAATGCTTCTAATACCAAACCTGAGACCCTTCCTATAACGAGATGGGATATCCAACTCCTTCCCATTCCAATCCTGAGACCCTTCCGATAGCAGAGATGTGATATCTCAATGCTTGTACCAAACCTGAGACCCTTCCTATGGCATGAGATGTCATATACAACTCCTTCCGATTCCAAACCTGAGACCCTTCCTATAGCATCAGATGGGATATCTCAATGCTAATACCAAACCTGAGGTCCTTCCTATAACATGAGATGTGATATCCAAATCCTTCCCCTTCCAAACCCGAGACCCTCCCTTTGTCATGAGATGTGATATCCAACTCCTTCCCATTCCAATCCCGAGACCCTTCTGATAGCATGAGATGTGATATCTCAATGCCTCTAATACGAAACCTGAGATCCTTCCGATAGCATGAGATGTGATATCTCAATGCTTCTAATACCAAACCTGAGATCCTTCCTATAACATGAGATGTGATATCCAAATCCTTCCCCTTCCAAACCTGAGACCCTCCCTTTAGCATGAGATGTGATATCCGACTCCTTCCCATTCCAATCCTGAGAAACTTCTGATAGCATGAGATGTGATATCTCAATGCCTCTAACACCAAACCTGAGATCCTTCCTATAACATGAGATGTGATATCTCAATGCTTCTAATACCAAACCTGAGACCCTCCCTTTAGCATGAGATGTGATATCCGACTCCTTCCCATTCCAATCCTGAGACCCTTCTGATAGCATGAGATGTTATATCTCAATGCCTCTAATACCAAACCTGAGATCCTTCCGATAGCATGAGATGTGATATCTCAATGCATCTAATACCAAACCTGAGATCCTTCCTATAACATGAGATGTGATATCCAAATCCTTCCCCTTCCAAACCTGAGACCCTCCCTTTAGCATGAGATGTGATATCCAACTCCTTCCCATTCCGATCCTGAGATCCTTCTGATAGCATGAGATGTGATATCTCAATGCCTCTAATACCAAACCTGAGATCCTACCTCTAACATGTAATGTGATATCCAACTCCTTCCCCTTCCAAACCTGAGAGCCTTCCTATAGCATGAGATGTGATATCCAAGTCCTTCCCATTCCAATCCTGAGACCCTTCCTATAACATGAGATGTGATATCCAACTCCTTCCCATTCCAACCTGAGACCCTTCCTATAGCATGAGATGGGATATCCAACTCCTTCCAAATCGAATCCTGATACCCTTCCGATAGCATGAGATGTGATATCCCAATGCTTCTACAAAACCTGAGACCCATACATGGCATGAGATGTGATATCAAACTCCTTCCCATTCCAATCCTGAGACCCTTCCTATAGCTTGAGATGTGATATCCAACTCCTTCCCATTCCAATTCTGAGACCCTTCCCATAGCATGAGATATGATATCTCAATGCTTCTAATACCAAACCTGAGACCCTTCCTATAACATGAGATGTGATATCCAAGTCCTTCCCATTCCAATCCTGAGACCCTTCCTATAGCATGAGATGTGATATCTCAATGCCTCTAATACCAAACCTGAGATCCTTCCGATAGCATATGTGATATCTCAATGCGTCTAATACCAAACCTGAGATCCTTCCTATAACATGAGATGTGATATCCAAATCCTTCCCTTTCCAAACCTGAGACCCTCGCTTTAGCATGAGATGTGATATCCAACTCCTTCCCATTCCGATCCTGAGATCCTTCTGATAGCAGGAGATGTGATATCTCAATGCCTCTAATACCAAACCTGAGATCCTACATCTAACATGTAATGTGATATCCAACTCCTTCCCATTCCAATCCTGAGACCCTTCCGATAGCAGAGATGTGATATCTCAATGCTTGTACCAAACCTGAGACCCTTCCTATGGCATGAGATGTTATATACAACTCCTTCCGATTCCAAACCTGAGACCCTTCCTATAGCATCAGATGGGATATCTCAATGCTAATACCAAACCTGAGGTCCTTCCTATAACATGAGATGTGATATCCAAATCCTTCCCCTTCCAAACCCGAGACCCTCCCTTTGTCATGAGATGTGATATCCAACTCCTTCCCATTCCAATCCCGAGACCCTTCTGATAGCATGAGATGTGATATCTCAATGCCTCTAATACGAAACCTGAGATCCTTCCGATAGCATGAGATGTGATATCTCAATGCTTCTAATACCAAACCTGAGATCCTTCCTATAACATGAGATGTGATATCCAAATCCTTCCCCTTCCAAACCTGAGACCCTCCCTTTAGCATGAGATGTGATATCCGACTCCTTCCCATTCCAATCCTGAGAAACTTCTGATAGCATGAGATGTGATATCTCAATGCCTCTAACACCAAACCTGAGATCCTTCCTATAACATGAGATGTGATATCTCAATGCTTCTAATACCAAACCTGAGACCCTCCCTTTAGCATGAGATGTGATATCCGACTCCTTCCCATTCCAATCCTGAGACCCTTCTGATAGCATGAGATGTTATATCTCAATGCCTCTAATACCAAACCTGAGATCCTTCCGATAGCATGAGATGTGATATCTCAATGCATCTAATACCAAACCTGAGATCCTTCCTATAACATGAGATGTGATATCCAAATCCTTCCCCTTCCAAACCTGAGACCCTCCCTTTAGCATGAGATGTGATATCCAACTCCTTCCCATTCCGATCCTGAGATCCTTCTGATAGCATGAGATGTGATATCTCAATGCCTCTAATACCAAACCTGAGATCCTACCTCTAACATGTAATGTGATATCCAACTCCTTCCCCTTCCAAACCTGAGAGCCTTCCTATAGCATGAGATGTGATATCCAACTCCTTCCCATTCCAACCTGAGACCCTTCCTATAGCATGAGATGGGATATCCAACTCCTTCCAAATCGAATCCTGATACCCTTCCGATAGCATGAGATGTGATATCCCAATGCTTCTACAAAACCTGAGACCCATACATGGCATGAGATGTGATATCAAACTCCTTCCCATTCCAATCCTGAGACCCTTCCTATAACATGAGATGTGATATCCAAGTCCTTCCCATTCCAATCCTGAGACCCTTCCTATAGCATGAGATGTGATATCTCAATGCCTCTAATACCAAACCTGAGATCCTTCCGATAGCATATGTGATATCTCAATGCGTCTAATACCAAACCTGCGATCCTTCCTATAACATGAGATGTGATATCCAAATCCTTCCCCTTCCAAACCTGAGACCCTCACTTTAGCATGAGATGTGATATCCAACTCCTTCCCATTCCGATCCTGAGATCCTTCTGATAGCAGGAGATGTGATATCTCAATGCCTCTAATACCAAACCTGAGATCCTACATCTAACATGTAATGTGATATCCAACTCCTTCCCCTTCTAATCCTGAGAGCCTTCCTATAGCATGAGATGTAATATCCAAGTCCTTCCCATTCCAATCCTGAGACCCTTCCTATAACATGAGATGTGATATCCAACTCCTTCCCATTCCAACCTGAGACCCTTCCTATAGCATGAGATGGGATATCCAACTCCTTCCAAATCCAATCCTGATACCCTTCCGATAGCATGAGATGTGATATCTCAATGCTTCTAATACCAAACCTGAGACCCATCCTATAACATGAGATGTGATATCCAAGTCCTTCCCGTTCCAATCCTAAGACCCTTCCTATAGCATGAGATGTGATATCTCAATGCTTCTAATACCAAACCTGAGACCCTTCCTATAACATGAGATGTGATATCCAAGTCCTTCCCATTCCAATCCCGAGACCCTTCCTATAGCTTGAGATGTGATATCCAACTCCTTCCCATTCCAATTCTGAGACCCGTCCTATACCATGAGATGTGATATCTCAATGCTTCTAATACCAAACCTGAGACCCATCCTATAACATGAGATGTGATATCCAAGTCCTTCCCATTCCAATCCTAAGACCCTTCCTATAGCATGAGATGTGATATCTCAATGCTTCTAATACCAAACCTGAGACCCTTCCTATAACATGAGATGTGATATCCAAGTCCTTCCCATTCCAATCCCGAGACCCTTCCTATAGCTTGAGATGTGATATCCAACTCCTTCCCATTCCAATTCTGAGACCCTTCCCATAGCATGAGATGTGATATCTCAATGCTTCTAATACCAAACCTGAGACCCATCCTATAACATGAGATGTGATATCCAAGTCCTTCCCATTCCAATCCTAAGACCCTTCCTATAGCATGAGATGTGATATCTCAATGCTTCTAATACCAAACCTGAGACCCTTCCTATAACATGAGATGTGATATCCAAGTCCTTCCCATTCCAATCCTGAGACCCTTCCTATAGCTTGAGATGTGATATCCAACTCCTTCCCATTCCAATTCTGAGACCCGTCCTATACCATGAGATGTGATATCTCAATGCTTCTAATACCAAACCTGAGACCCTTCCTATAACGAGATGGGATATCCAACTCCTTCCCATTCCAATCCTGAGACCCTTCCGATAGCAGAGATGTGATATCTCAATGCTTATACCAAACCTGAGACCCTTCCTATGGCATGAGATGTCATATACAACTCCTTCCGATTCCAAACCTGAGACCCTTCCTATAGCATGAGATGGGATATCTCAATGCTTATACCAAACCTGAGACCCTTCCTATAGCATGAGATTTGATATCCAACTCCTTCCCATTCCAATCCTGAAACCCTTCCTATAGCTTGAGATGTGATATCCAACTCCTTCCCATTCCAATCCTGAGACCCTTCCTATAGCTTGAGATGTGATATCCAACTCCTTCCCATTCCAATCCTGAGACCTTTCCTATAGCATGAGATGTGATATCTCAATGCTTCTAATACCAAACCTGAGATCCTTCCTATAACATGAGATGTGATATCCAAATCCTTCCACTTCCAAACCTGAGACCCTCCCTTTAGCATGAGATGTGATATCCGACTCCTTCCCATTCCAATCCTGAGACCCTTCTGATAGCATGAGATGTGATATCTCAATGCCTCTAATACCAAACCTGAGATCCTTCCGATAGCATGAGATGTGATATCTCAATGCTTCTAATACCAAACCTGAGATCCTTCCTATAACATGAGATGTGATCTCCAAATCCTTCCCCTTCCAAACCTGAGACCCTCCCTTTAGCATGAGATGTGATATCCAACTCCTTCCCATTCCAATCCTGAGACGCTTCTGATAGCATGAGATGTGATATCTCAATGCCTCTAATACCAAACGTGAGATCCTTCCTCTAACATGAAATGTGATATCCAACTCCTTCCCCTTCCAAACCTGAGAGCCTTCCTATAGCATGAGATGTGATATCCAAGTCCTTCCCATTCCAATCCTGAGACCCTTCCTATAACACGAGATGTGATATCCAACTCCTTCCCATTCCAACCTGAGACCCTTCCTATAGCATGAGATGGGATATCCAACTCCTTCCAGATCCAATCCTGATACCCTTCCGATAGCATGAGATGTGATATCCCAATGCTTCTACAAAACCTGAGACACATACATGGCATGAGATGTGATATCAAACTCCTTCCCTTTCCAATCCTGAGACCCTTCCTATAGCTTGAGATGTGATATCCAACTCCTTCCCATTCCAATTCTGAGACCCATCCTATACCATGAGACTTGATATCTCAATGCTTCTAATACCAAACCTGAGACTGGTCCTATAACATGAGATGTGATATCCAAATCCTTCCCCTTCCAAACCTTAGACCCTTCCTTTATCATGAGATGTGATATCCAAGACCTTCCCATTCCAATCCTGAGACCCTTCCTATAGCATGAGATGTGATATCTCAATGCTTCTAATACCAAACCTGAGACCCTTCCTATAACATAAGATGTGATATCCAAGTCCTTCCCATTCCAATCCTGAGACCCTTCCTATAGCATGGGATGTGATATCTCAATGCTTCTAATACCAAACCTGAGACCCTTCCTATAACATGAGATGTGATATCCAAAACCTTCCCATTCCAATCCTGAGACCCTTCCTATAGCTTGAGATGTGATATCCAACTCCTTCCCATTCCAATTCTGAGACCCGTCCTATACCATGAGATGTGATATCTCAATGCTTCTAATACCAAACCTGAGACCCTTCCTATAACGAGATGGGATATCCAACTCCTTCCCATTCCAATCCTGAGACCCTTCCGATAGCAGAGATGTGATATCTCAATGCTTATACCAAACCTGAGACCCTTCCTATGGCATGAGATGTCATATACAACTCCTTCCGATTCCAAACCTGAGACCCTTCCTATAGCATCAGATGGGATATCTCAATGCTAATACCAAACCTGAGGTCCTTCCTATAACATGAGATGTGATATCCAAAGCCTTCCCCTTCCAAACCCGAGACCCTCCCTTTAGCATGAGATGTGATATCCAACTCCTTCCCATTCCAATCCCGAGACCCTTCTGATAGCATGAGATGTGATATCTCAATGCCTCTAATACGAAACCTGAGATCCTTCCGATAGCATGAGATGTGATATCTCAATGCTTCTAATACCAAACCTGAGATCCTTCCTATAACATGAGATGTGATATCCAAATCCTTCCCCTTCCAAACCTGAGACCCTCCCTTTAGCATGAGATGTGATATCCGACTCCTTCCCATTCCAATCCTGAGACCCTTCTGATAGCATGAGATGTGATATCTCAATGCCTCTAATACCAAACCTGAGATCCTTCCTATAACATGAGATGTGATATCTCAATGCTTCTAATACCAAACCTGAGACCCTCCCTTTAGCATGAGATGTGATTTCCGACTCCTTCCCATTCCAATCCTGAGACCCTTCTGATAGCATGAGATGTTATATCTCAATGCCTCTAATACCAAACCTGAGATCCTTCCGATAGCATGAGATGTGATATCTCAATGCATCTAATACCAAACCTGAGATCCTTCCTATAACATGAGATGTGATATCCAAATCCTTCCCCTTCCAAACCTGAGACCCTCCCTTTAGCATGAGATGTGATATCCAACTCCTTCCCATTCCGATCCTGAGATCCTTCTGATAGCATGAGATGTGATATCTCAATGCCTCTAATACCAAACCTGAGATCCTACCTCTAACATGTAATGTGATATCCAACTCCTTCCCCTTCCAATCCTGAGAGCCTTCCTATAGCATGAGATGTGATATCCAAGTCCTTCCCATTCCAATCCTGAGACCCTTCCTATAACATGAGATGTGATATCCAACTCCTTCCCATTCCAACCTGAGACCCTTCCTATAGCATGAGATGGGATATCCAACTCCTTCCAAATCCAATCCTGATACCCTTCCGATAGCATGAGATGTGATATCCCAATGCTTCTACAAAACCTGAGACCCATACATGGCATGAGATGTGATATCAAACTCCTTCCCATTCCAATCCTGAGACCCTTCCTATAGCTTGAGATGTGATATCCAACTCCTTCCCATGCCAATTCTGAGACCCTTCCCATAGCATGAGATATGATATCTCAATGCTTCTAATACCAAACCTGAGACCCTTCCTATAACATGAGATGTGATATCCAAGTCCTTCCCATTCCAATCCTGCGACCCTTCCTATAGCATGAGATGTGATATCTCAATGCTTCTAATACCAAACCTGAGACCCTTCCTATAACGAGATGGGATATCCAACTCCTTCCCATTCCAATACTGAGACCCTTCCTATAGCTTGAGATATGATATCCAACTCCTTCCCATTCCAATTCTGAGACCCGTCCTATACCATGAGATGTGATATCTCAATGCTTCTAATACCAAACCTGAGGCCCTTCCTATAACGAGATGGGATATCCAACTCCTTCCCATTCCAATCCTGAGACCCTTCAGATAGCAGAGATGTGATATCTCAATGCTTATACCAAACCTGAGACCCTTCCTATGGCATGAGATGTCATATACGACTCCTTCCGATTCCAAACCTGAGACCCTTCCTATAGCATGAGATGGGATATCTCAATGCTTATACCAAACCTGAGACCCTTCCTATAGCATGAGATGGGATATCCAACTCCTTCCAGATCCAATCCTGATACCCTTCCGATAGCATGAGATGTGATATCTCAATGCTAATACCAAACCTGAGATCCTTCCTGTAACATGAGATGTGATATCCAAATACTTCCCCTTCCAAACCCGAGACCCACATGAGATGTGATATCCAACTCCTTCCCATTCCAATCCCGAGACCCTTCTGATAGCATGAAATGTGATATCTCAATGCCTCTAATACCAAACCTGAGATCCTTCCGATAGCATGAGATCTGATATCTCAATGCTTCTAATACCAAACCTGAGATCCTTCCTATAACATGAGATGTGATATCCAAATCCTTCCCCTTCCAAACCTGAGACCCTCCCTTTAGCATGAGATGTGATATCCAACTCCTTCCCATTCCGATCCTGAGATCCTTCTGATAGCACGAGATGTGATATCTCAATGCCTCTAATACCAAACCTGAGATCCTACCTCTAACATGTAATGTGATATCCAACTCCTTCCCCTTCCAAACCTGAGAGCCTTCCTATAGCATGAGATGTGATATCCAAGTCCTTCCCATTCCAATCCTGAGTCCCTTCCTATAACATGAGATGTGATATCCAACTCCTTCCCATTCCAACCTGAGACCCTTCCTATAGCATGAGATGGGATATCCAACTCCTTCCAAATCCAATCCTGATACCCTTCCGATAGCATGAGATGTGATATCCCAATGCTTCTACAAAACCTGAGACCCATACATGGCATGAGATGTGATATCAAACTCCTTCCCATTCCAATCCTGAGACCCTTCCTATAGCTTGAGATGTGATATCCAACTCCTTCCCATTCCAATTCTGAGACCCTTCCCATAGCATGAGATATGATATCTCAATGCTTCTAATACCAAACCTGAGACCCTTCCTATAACATGAGATGTGATATCCAAGTCCTTCCCATTCCAATCCTGAGACCCTTCCTATAGCATGAGATGTGATATCTCAATGCTTCTAATACCAAACCTGATATCCTTCCTATAACATGAGATGTGATATCCAAGTCCTTCCCATTCCAATACTGAGACCCTTCCTATAGCTTGAGATGTGATATCCAACTCCTTCCCATTCCAATTCTGAGACCCGTCCTATACCATGAGATGTGATATCTCAATGCTTCTAATACCAAACCTGAGACCCTTCCTATAACGGGATGGGATATCCAACTCCTTCCCATTCCAATCCTGAGACCCTTCAGATAGCAGAGATGTGATATCTCAATGCTTATACCAAACCTGAGACCCTTCCTATGGCATGAGATGTCATATACGACTCCTTCCGATTCCAAACCTGAGACCCTTCCTATAGCATGAGATGGGATATCTCAATGCTTATACCAAACCTGAGACCCTTCCTATAGCATGAGATGGGATATCCAACTCTTTCCAGATCCAATCCTGATACCCTTCCGATAGCATGAGATGTGATATCTCAATGCTAATACCAAACCTGAGATCCTTCCTGTAACATGAGATGTGATATACAAATACTTCCCCTTCCAAACCCGAGACCCACATGAGATGTGATATCCAACACCTTCCCATTCCAATCCCGAGACCCTTCTGATAGCATGAGATGTGATATCTCAATGCCTCTAATACCAAACCTGAGATCCTTCCGATAGCATGAGATGTTATATCTCAATGCGTCTAATATCAAACCTGAGATCCTTCCTATAACATGAGATGTGATATCCAAATCCTTCCTCTTCCAAACCTGAGACCCTCCCTTTAGCATGAGATGTGATATCTGTTAAGACGGATTTCTGAACTCTGTCCTGGTGGCGCAGAGGTTCAGAAGGCCAACCTAATTACTTGGAACAGGGTAACCTCTGGACAAGCCAGACCAATCAAGGTAGCGATCGCGGCGGTCAAGACTAGGTCTCAAGAGGGGTGAGGGTGACTGAAAGCCCGCAATGAGCACACAAAGCAAGAGCGCTTACAAACTACTCCAAACAGTTGTTTATATCAAAAATAGATACACATTTATTATAAGGCCTCAAAACTAATGACCACAGTAAAAGCAGCAACATACAACGATATTAAACCAACACATACACTATCCACCCAATATATATACAGAATACACAGTTTCACAGCATTAGCAGCACGAAATATGTTATCCACCTGCAGGGGAAGGAAAACAGGCAGTGCGAACCAATGCTTGTGATATGTCCGCCTTCTGAGGCCCCTAACTAGATGGTAGTCCAATCCCTACGAAGAGTGGAGCCTAGCGCTCAAAAGTACCTGCACACGCCGGTGCCAATGGGCAGAAGGTGAAGCTCTTCGGAGGACGTTGAACAGCTCTGTAGGGAGCTCTAATGAAGGAGAACACGGTCCGCGACTCTAGCGCAGCCTCCACTGTGAGGCAGAAGCAGGGCGCGAGTACGGACAAGGGGTGCTGTATTCACAGCGGGGAAAAGCAAAGGGCACTGCAGGAGGGCGACCAGATCCTAGCTAATCTACTCACCGGTCCCCGAAGCAAGCAGGCCCGAGCTTCTCCTCGATAGATGCAGCTTCTGGCAGGTTCTGAAGAGCAGGGAACGTCTCGTCGTCGTGCAGAGTAAAAAGACGTCCCGATCGAAGAAACAAGCACAGTTTTGTCGCCACAGCAGGGCAACGGAACGGCCGGGTGTATTCAAGCCAAACGAGCACTGCTCACCTCTAGCTTAGGACTGCTAAGCAAACGAAGCGTGTGAGCATGCCCCGGACTCAGAATACCACCCAACCTGTCGGCGATTACAGAGCAGGCCTCCTTAGTAAGCTGGTCAGTCAACTGGATGGCCCAGAGACACTTCCGAAGGCTTACAGCAGGAGTTGATGAAGGTGCCGGGAATAGCTGGTCCTGCTATTCCAATAGGTCGAAGCGCCAGTACAGGCCTTCTTGTTCGATCTTAGGTGGAAAGGGCTTCACCGGACGACAGCAATGAGGAGCAGAAGTTCTTCAGGGGGTCACCAGCGATTCCTCGGTCCAGCCTCGTGTTCGCAGGATACTTGGCTCCTGTATCCCTGGGTTCGTAAGAACTCAGGAGATCGACATGGTAGTGGTGTTTCCAGCTCCCTCTTATCCACGGTTCCCTTCGCGCCAAAACGGAGGGGAGCCAATGGGAGATCCGCTCATCAACACACATACCATACGTGGACCAATCACGGACCACAGTGGTCCCAGGCATTCACACCACCCTAGACTCTCTGGCACCCAGGATGTGTATTGGGACCAGACAGCCCAGCCCACATCCTGGGGGCACTCAAACGACAGGTAGAAGCCCGCGAAAGCAACCGTGTTTCGCGGGAAACTACATGCCCAAATAAGGAAGGCCCCGGGTCGCCTGACCCGGGGGAAGGTAAAGGGAGCAAGACGGACAGTGGACGAGACAAAGGAGCCTCGTGGTCCGGCCATTTTGGGTAGCCGGGCCACCCTTTTGTGTTCGCGGCAAAAAGGTGCTCAGAACGGCAAAAGGAGCTCAAAATAAACCAAATGATCGCTGCCACCAGCCCAGTCCCTGAATGACTTGCACCGATCCAAAAACCATCCTATAAGAGTGTCTAGGGTCTGTAGAAGGCTAGAGACCCAAGAGAGCTGTAACTTAGCTTACAGTGCCCTCTTGTGTCGTGTTGCACTAAAATGGCGACACGATAAAAGAAACTACGGGGAACAGCGTTCCCCGGTACTGACTGTCTTAAGGGCATGTCAGTTTCCCCGTAAGAAAGGAGCGAAAGCCCAGAGGAGTACAGCAGAAGGCTGCACTTCTCTGGCAAAGTCAAGAAAACAGGTTGAAAACAATAGCAAAAAGTTTAGGGGTTGCCACATGGAAGGAAAGTTCCCTACAATAACGAAATCTTTCCTAACACTCGCCCCTCCCAGACTATGGACAGGGGGAACTAATCCACCCCTGGATGAGTCTCTTGTTCAGGTCGGTAAAACATTCTGGACAACCCATCAGCATTGCTATGTTGGACACCTGGCCTATGCTCAATAGTGAAGTCGAAGCCTTGTAGACTTATGGACCACCTAAGCAACTTTGGATTCTCCCCCTTCATGTTCATTAGCCACTTTAACGGCTTATGGTCAGTCTGCACAGTGAAGTGGGTCCCATAGAGGTAGGGCCGCAGCTTCCTTAGGGCCCACACAACAGAGAAACATTCTTTCTCTACCGTGGACCATCTGAGCTTTCTGTCCTTAAGCTGGCGACTAATAAAACCGATAGGGTGTTCCTTACCCTTCTCATCTACTTGTGATAGTACAGCTCCTATCCCAGTGTCAGAGGCATCCGTCTGCACGATAAAAGGTCTTTGATAATCAGGGGCCCTGAGCACAGGGGCCTGGCACAAGGAGTCTTTCAAGCCATTGAAGGCCTTCTCACACTCGTCAGTCCAAGTTACCTTCTTGGGTTTCTTCGGAGTTGTGAGGGCAGTCAGAGGAGCAGCTATGGTGCCATAGTCTGCCATAAAATTGCGGTAATAACCCGTGAGTCCTAAGAAGGCTCTCACTTGGGTTTGTGTAGTGGGGGTAGGCCAGTCTTGTACTGCGTGTACTTTACTGGGGAGAGGCTGTATCCTTCCTCCACCTACTTCATGCCCAAGGTAAACCACTGAGCCTTGTCCAATCTGGCATTTACTCGCCTTTATGGTCAAGTGGGCTTTCTGAAGAGCCTGGAGCACAATCCCGAGGTGTTTCACATGGTCTTCCCAGGTGGCACTGAAAACTGCTATATCGTCCAGATATGCAAGACAGAATTCGTCCAACCCATTCAACACATGATTCACAAGCCTCTGGAAAGTGGCAGGTGCATTCTTCAGTCCGAACGGCATTACCCGGAATTGGTAAAGCCCGTCGGGAGTTGAAAATGCTGTCTTCTCCTTGGCATGTTCTGCTAAAGCTATTTGCCAATAGCCCGCAGTCAGGTCAAACGTGCTGAGGTACTTGGAGGCACCCAAGGTATCCACCAGCTCGTCAGTTCGAGGCAAGGGGTGAGCGTCTGTCTTGGTGACAGCATTCAGAGCCCTGTAATCCACGCAGAACCTCAATTCAGAAGTGCCTGCTTTTGGAACCAGAACCACAGGACTGGACCAAGGACTACTAGAGGGTTCAATCACCCCAAGGTCTAACATTTTGTTGACCTCGGTCTTAATATAAGACCGTACTTTATCCGACATCCTGTATCCCCTACTCTTGGTAGGTACACTGTCTCCTGTGTCAATGTTATGTTTGCACCAAGGTGTCAAACCAGGCGACTGTGAAAACAGGGGGGAAAACTGCCTAAGCAAACTTTTCACCTCAGCCTGCTGATCAGAAGTCAGGTGAGGGGCCACTCGGACACCCTCAACGGAGCTATCTGAAGGACCGCTTTGGAACAGGTCGGGAAGAGGTTCTGACTCCTCTTCCTCAACGTCTGACGCCAGTAGCAGTGCTGCGATTTCGACTCTTGGGACGAAAGCCTTCAGCCTATTTACGTGGAACACTTTTGGAGCCTGTCCAGGCCTTCCAAGGTCCACTAAATAGTTCACCTCACCCAGGGGCTCCACCACTGTGTAAGGGCCTGACCATTTGTCCTGTAAAGCGCGAGGCCTTATAGGGTTCATGATCAGGGCTTGCTGACCAGGGGTAAAGTGAATTAAGGAAGCTTTCTGGTCGTACCAATGTTTCACCAGCGCTTGTCCTGCCTTCAACTTTTCACTAGCCAAGCCCATCAGGAGTACCATCCGTTTTCTGAGCCCTAGCACATAGTCAACTACATTGGTAGTAACAGGGGGAGTGGGCATCTCCCATCCCTCTTTGACGATGGCTAAGGGTCCCCGTACGGGATGACCGAACAGAAGTTCGAAGGGGCTGAAGCCAACACCCTCCTGTGGTACCTCTCTGTAGGCAAACAACAAGCATGGTAAAAGAAGGTCCCATTTCCTCCTCTGGGGCTCCTCCAGAGCCCCAATCATGCTCTTTAGCGTTCTGTTGAAACGCTCCACCAGACCATTGGTCTGGGGGTGGTATGCAGAAGAGAACTTGTAGGTGACCCCACATTCTTTCCACATAGCCTGCATATACTTCGACATAAAGTTGCTGCCACGATCTGACACAACTTCTTTAGGGAAGCCAACCCTAGTAAATATGCCGAGTAACGCTTTTGCAACTGACTTGGCAGTTACAGTCTTTAATGGGATGGCCTCAGGATACCTGGTTGCATGGTCGACCAGCACCAGGATAAACCTATTGCCTGAGGATGTTTGCGGGTCAAGGGGACCAACGATGTCGATCCCTACCCTTTCAAATGGTACCCCCACAACTGGGAGCGGTACCAACGGAGCTTGGATTGTCGCGCCAACCTTACCAGACAACTGGCAGGAGGCACAACTCCTGCAGTGACTTTCTACTTGCACCCCCATCTTGGGCCAGTAGAAGTGCATGGATAACCTTTGCTTGGTCCTCTTCATACCAAGGTGACCAGCAAGGGGAACTTCATGCGCCAACTGCAGGAGGAAGGGTCTAACAGAAAGGGGAACCACCAACCTCCTATGGTCTCCTTCTGTAGACTCTGTGGGCTCACTGTACAGGAGTCCACCTTCCCAATAAATCCGATGCTTCCCAGGAGGTTCACCCTCAAGCTGGGAGCAGGCCTGTCTCCTTAGGCCTTCCAGAGATGGGCACTCACGTTGGCCCTTACTGAAGTCGTCCCTATCAGGACCTCCTTCAACTAACAAGTCTTTTAGTTCAGGAGGGTCGTTGGGGTCGAACACTTCAGGCATCGCCACCTCCTCGTCAGGCTCGGGCGATTGACCAACTCCCTCCACCGCAGTGGTAGGCGAGCTCGGGGGAATATTCTCTTTCCCCCGTCGGGACTTGTTGACTCCTTTCGCCTTGGGTTTCCCCTTCGGCTGGGGCGGCGTATTGGACTTGGCCAATGCTGCCCGTGCTTGAGACCGTGTGTAGGGTCTTTCGGCAGTGTCTCCTACGAGCCCTAGAGCTCTGAGATCATTGCCCAACAAGACCTTTCCCGGGACGTTTCTCTGAATGCTCACTGGAATCCTAACTGCTGTACCATTTAAAGTTAGATTAACAGGGATCACGGGAAACATACGGAGGGGGCCGTCAGCCAACTTAGTGGGCATCAGAGGAGCTCTGGCAACTTCCTCTGAGTCTACCAAGGTAGAATCCACTACAGTTCGACTGCACCCACTATCCCTAAGAGCTGGAGTATCCACTCCATTGATCAGCACACTGTCTTTAAAGTAGTGCTTGGTATTATCCGGAATCCTAGCATACGCCTCTGCGACTTTAGGCTCCCAGGAACCCAGGGACACTAAAACTACCTCAGCCTCTATTCCGCTGGGAAATGAGTCTGAGGAGAAGGATGCTCCTGTAATCTCTTCTTCCTCGTAGGAGGAGAAGGCCAGATTAGCGGAGTGGACCCCCAAAGGTCTAACCTTACAACGGGGATCCCCCTTCACATGGTCAGTTGCTCCACAAGAAAAACAAGCCCCATTGGGTCTGTTTACGTAGGGAGGCTTATTATAACCAGAGTTCTGTTTCGGAGGCGAACCTCCACTACCCTGTGAGTTCTCGGATGGCTTACCCTTATTTTTCTTTTTGTGGCCCTTATGGGAAGAAGATTTAGCAGATTCCCCACCCTCCATATCTTTGGACTTTTTCCCTTCCTCCTGCTTACCAGGATGAGTTTTGTCCTTATGGGACACTCGATGTGACACCCATAAGTCTGCTGCAATGGCCAGCTTCTTAGGATCTATCTCCTTCGAATCGGCCAAATGCTGCTTAAGCTCCGGGGAAGAAGAAGCAAAAATGTGTTCCAGCATGACCAGATTGATCATGCCTTCGAAGGTAGAAACCTTATAACCTTCAACCCAGCCAGTCAAGTTTTTCAGGGACTCAGCTACATACGACACCCAAGTACCACCTTCCTTTTTCTTATACTCTCTAAACCTTTTCAAATATTGGGTCGGAGTCTTCCCAAACTTTAAAATGAGAGTCTGCTTCAACATTGCAAAATCAGCGCGCTCAGCCTTCGACATTTCCATAATGGCACTGCAACCAGAATGGGGCAGTCTGCTGAGTAACCATGCAATCTTATCCGCATTATCAACCTCTTGAACCTCGCATGCATACTCAAACGCATTTAACCAGTCCATAATGTCATTTCGTTCCTCATACACACTGAGCAGATCTTTTGGAAACCGTGGATGAGAGGAAGCCCCAGAACCATGTCCAGGACCCTTGGACCCATTTGCGAACTGAAGCTTGGCCAGTTCCAACTGGTGATCCCTGTCTTTTTGTTTTTCTGCCTGGTCGATTTTCAGTTTGGCTATGCTGAATTCAAGCTCCTGCTGCCTAAACCGCAGCTCTTGCTTCTTGAATTCAAGCATAGCCTCCCCATCAACACTGGCAGAGGAAACGTTAGACATTACATCCTCCCTGTCCTCGTGGTCGTGATGGATCAGTGCAGCGGCAGAACCGTCGGTTCTGCCAGTGAGAGCAGCCCCACCACCTTCTGCACTGTCCTCGGAAGTTATAGCGTCAAGCTGCGCTTCTTGCCACGCCACGATTCTCTGGATCATTTCCAATTTAGTGCCTTGAGAGGAAACCCCTCTCTCCGCACACATCTTCTTCAATGTTTCAGATTTCGAAGCATTTAAGGTTAATAAAGTATTCGTTTCCATACTGTCGATAGGACTATGGCCTTTTTAACGTTATATTCAATACTTTACTGCGTGTCCTGGTTGGAATAACCTGAAAACGCCTTAGCTCGTGCGCAACACTGGATACCTTCAGTCGTATCCCACCGCTGCCACCAATTTGTTAAGACGGATTTCTGAACTCTGTCCTGGTGGCGCAGAGGTTCAGAAGGCCAACCTAATTACTTGGAACAGGGTAACCTCTGGACAAGCCAGACCAATCAAGGTAGCGATCGCGGCGGTCAAGACTAGGTCTCAAGAGGGGTGAGGGTGACTGAAAGCCCGCAATGAGCACACAAAGCAAGAGCGCTTACAAACTACTCCAAACAGTTGTTTATATCAAAAATAGATACACATTTATTATAAGGCCTCAAAACTAATGACCACAGTAAAAGCAGCAACATACAACGATATTAAACCAACACATACACTATCCACCCAATATATATACAGAATACACAGTTTCACAGCATTAGCAGCACGAAATATGTTATCCACCTGCAGGGGAAGGAAAACAGGCAGTGCGAACCAATGCTTGTGATATGTCCGCCTTCTGAGGCCCCTAACTAGATGGTAGTCCAATCCCTACGAAGAGTGGAGCCTAGCGCTCAAAAGTACCTGCACACGCCGGTGCCAATGGGCAGAAGGTGAAGCTCTTCGGAGGACGTTGAACAGCTCTGTAGGGAGCTCTAATGAAGGAGAACACGGTCCGCGACTCTAGCGCAGCCTCCACTGTGAGGCAGAAGCAGGGCGCGAGTACGGACAAGGGGTGCTGTATTCACAGCGGGGAAAAGCAAAGGGCACTGCAGGAGGGCGACCAGATCCTAGCTAATCTACTCACCGGTCCCCGAAGCAAGCAGGCCCGAGCTTCTCCTCGATAGATGCAGCTTCTGGCAGGTTCTGAAGAGCAGGGAACGTCTCGTCGTCGTGCAGAGTAAAAAGACGTCCCGATCGAAGAAACAAGCACAGTTTTGTCGCCACAGCAGGGCAACGGAACGGCCGGGTGTATTCAAGCCAAACGAGCACTGCTCACCTCTAGCTTAGGACTGCTAAGCAAACGAAGCGTGTGAGCATGCCCCGGACTCAGAATACCACCCAACCTGTCGGCGATTACAGAGCAGGCCTCCTTAGTAAGCTGGTCAGTCAACTGGATGGCCCAGAGACACTTCCGAAGGCTTACAGCAGGAGTTGATGAAGGTGCCGGGAATAGCTGGTCCTGCTATTCCAATAGGTCGAAGCGCCAGTACAGGCCTTCTTGTTCGATCTTAGGTGGAAAGGGCTTCACCGGACGACAGCAATGAGGAGCAGAAGTTCTTCAGGGGGTCACCAGCGATTCCTCGGTCCAGCCTCGTGTTCGCAGGATACTTGGCTCCTGTATCCCTGGGTTCGTAAGAACTCAGGAGATCGACATGGTAGTGGTGTTTCCAGCTCCCTCTTATCCACGGTTCCCTTCGCGCCAAAACGGAGGGGAGCCAATGGGAGATCCGCTCATCAACACACATACCATACGTGGACCAATCACGGACCACAGTGGTCCCAGGCATTCACACCACCCTAGACTCTCTGGCACCCAGGATGTGTATTGGGACCAGACAGCCCAGCCCACATCCTGGGGGCACTCAAACGACAGGTAGAAGCCCGCGAAAGCAACCGTGTTTCGCGGGAAACTACATGCCCAAATAAGGAAGGCCCCGGGTCGCCTGACCCGGGGGAAGGTAAAGGGAGCAAGACGGACAGTGGACGAGACAAAGGAGCCTCGTGGTCCGGCCATTTTGGGTAGCCGGGCCACCCTTTTGTGTTCGCGGCAAAAAGGTGCTCAGAACGGCAAAAGGAGCTCAAAATAAACCAAATGATCGCTGCCACCAGCCCAGTCCCTGAATGACTTGCACCGATCCAAAAACCATCCTATAAGAGTGTCTAGGGTCTGTAGAAGGCTAGAGACCCAAGAGAGCTGTAACTTAGCTTACAGTGCCCTCTTGTGTCGTGTTGCACTAAAATGGCGACACGATAAAAGAAACTACGGGGAACAGCGTTCCCCGGTACTGACTGTCTTAAGGGCATGTCAGTTTCCCCGTAAGAAAGGAGCGAAAGCCCAGAGGAGTACAGCAGAAGGCTGCACTTCTCTGGCAAAGTCAAGAAAACAGGTTGAAAACAATAGCAAAAAGTTTAGGGGTTGCCACATGGAAGGAAAGTTCCCTACAATAACGAAATCTTTCCTAACAATATCCAACTCCTTCCCATTCTGATCCTGAGATCCTTCTGATAGCATGAGATGTGATATCTCAATGCCTCTAATACCAAACCTGAGATCCTACCTCTAACATGTAATGTGATATCCAACTCCTTCCCCTTCCAAACCTGAGAGCCTTCCTATAGCATGAGATGTGATATCCAAGTCCTTCCCATTCCAATCCTGAGACCCTTCCTATAACATGAGATGTGATATCCAACTCCTTCCCATTCCAACCTGAGACCCTTCCTATAGCATGAGATGGGATATCCAACTTCTTCCAAATCCAATCCTGATACCCTTCCAATAGCATGAGATGTGATATCCCAATGCTTCTACAAAACCTGAGACCCATACATGGCATGAGATTTGATATCAAACTCCTTCCCATTCCAATCCTGAGACCCTTCCTATAGCTTGAGATGGGATATCCAACTCCTTCCCATTCCAATTCTGAGACCCTTCCCATAGCATGAGATGTGATATCTCAATGCTTCTAATACCAAACCTGAGACCCTTCCTATAACATGAAATGTGATATCCAAGTCCTTCCCATTCCAATCCTGAGACCCTTCCTATAGCATGAGATGTGATATCTCAATGCTTCTAATACCAAACCTGAGACCCTTCCTATAACATGAGATGTGATATCCAAGTCCTTCCCATTCCAATCCTGAGACCCTTCCTATAGCTTGAGATGTGATATCCAACTCCTTCCCATTCCAATTCTGAAACCCTTCCCATAGCATGAGATGTGATATCTCAATGCTTCTAATACCAAACCTGAGACCCTTCCTATAACGAGATGGGATATCCAACTCCTTCCCATTCCAATCCTGAGACCCTTCCGATAGCAGAGATGTGATATCTCAATGCTTATACTAAACCTGAGACCCTTCCTATGGCATGAGATGTCATATACAACTCCTTCCGATTCCAAACCTGACACCCTTCCTATAGAATGAGATGGGATATCTCAATGCTTATACCAAACCTGAGACCCTTCCTATAGCATGAGATGTGATATCCAACTCCTTCCCATTCCAATCCTGAGACCCTTCCTATAGCTTGAGATGTGATATCCAACTCCTTCCGATTCCAATCCTGAGACCCTTCCTATAGCTTGAGATGTGATATCCAACTCCTTCCCATTCCAATCCTGAGACCCTTCCTATAGCATGAGATGTGATATCTCAATGCTTCTAATACCAAACCTGAGATCCTTCCTATACCATGAGATGTGATATCCAAATCCTTCCACTTCCAAACCTGAGGCCCTCCATTTAGCATGAGATGTGATATCCGACTCCTTCCCATTCCAATCCTGAGACCCTTCGGATAGCATGAGATGTGATATCTCAATGCCTCTAATACCAAACCTGAGATCCTTCCGATAGCATGAGATGTGATATCTCAATGCTTCTAATACCAAACCTGAGACCCTTCCTATAGCATGAGATGTGATATCCAACTCCTTCCCATTCCAATCCTGAGACCCTTCATATAGCTTGAGATGTGATATCCAACTCCTTCCGATTCCAATCCTGAGACCCTTCCTATAGCTTGAGATGTGATATCCAACTCCTTCCCATTCCAATCCTGAGACCCTTCCTATAGCATGAGATGTTATATCTCAATGCTTCTAATACCAAACTTGAGATCCTTCCTATAACATGAGATGTGATATCCAAATCCTTCCTCTTCCAAACCCGAGACCCTCCCTTTAGCATGAGATGTGATATCCAACTCCTTCCCATTCTGATCCTGAGATCCTTCTGATAGCATGAGATGTGATATCTCAATGCCTCTAATACCAAACCTGAGATCCTACCTCTAACATGTAATGTGATATCCAACTCCTTCCCCTTCCAAACCTGAGAGCCTTCCTATAGCATGAGATGTGATATCCAAGTCCTTCCCATTCCAATCCTGAGACCCTTCCTATAACATGAGATGTGATATCCAACTCCTTCCCATTCCAACCTGAGACCCTTCCTATAGCATGAGATGGGATATCCAACTTCTTCCAAATCCAATCCTGATACCCTTCCGATAGCATGAGATGTGATATCCCAATGCTTCTACAAAACCTGAGACCCATACATGGCATGAGATTTGATATCAAACTCCTTCCCATTCCAATCCTGAGACCCTTCCTATAGCTTGAGATGTGATATCCAACTCCTTCCCATTCCAATTCTGAGACCCTTCCCATAGCATGAGATGTGATATCTCAATGCTTCTAATACCAAACCTGAGACCCTTCCTATAACATGAGATGTGATATCCAAGTCCTTCCCATTCCAATCCTGAGACCCTTCCTATAGCATGAGATGTGATATCTCAATGCTTCTAATACCAAACCTGAGACCCTTCCTATAACATGAGATGTGATATCCAAGTCCTTCCCATTCAAATCCTGAGACCCTTCCTATAGCTTGAGATGTGATATCCAACTCCTTCCCATTCCAATTCTGAAACCCTTCCCATAGCATGAGATGTGATATCTCAATGCTTCTAATACCAAACCTGAGACCCTTCCTATAACGAGATGGGATATCCAACTCCTTCCCATTCCAATCCTGAGACCCTTCCGATAGCAGAGATGTGATATCTCAATGCTTATACCAAACCTGAGACCCTTCCTATGGCATGAGATGTCATATACAACTCCTTCCGATTCCAAACCTGAGACCCTTCCTATAGAATGAGATGGGATATCTCAATGCTTATACCAAACCTGAGACCCTTCCTATAGCATGAGATGTGATATCCAACTCCTTCCCATTCCAATCCTGAGACCCTTCCTATAGCTTGAGATGTGATATCCAACTCCTTCCGATTCCAATCCTGAGACCCTTCCTATAGCTTGAGATGTGATATCCAACTCCTTCCCATTCCAATCCTGAGACCCTTCCTATAGCATGAGATGTGATATCTCAATGCTTCTAATACCAAACCTGAGATCCTTCCTATAACATGAGATGTGATATCCAAATCCTTCCACTTCCAAACCTGAGGCCCTCCATTTAGCATGAGATGTGATATCCGACTCCTTCCCATTCCAATCCTGAGACCCTTCGGATAGCATGAGATGTGATATCTCAATGCCTCTAATACCAAACCTGAGATCCTTCCGATAGCATGAGATGTGATATCTCAATGCTTCTAATACCAAACCTGAGATCCTTCCTATAACATGAGATGTGATCTCCAAATCCTTCCCCTTCCAAACCTGAGACCCTCCCTTTAGCATGAGATGTGATATCCAACTCCTTCCCATTCCAATCCTGAGACCCTTCTGATAGCATGAGATGTGATATCTCAATGCCTCTAATACCAAACCTGAGATCCTTCCTCTAACATGAAATGTGATATCCAACTCCTTCCCCTTCCAAACCTGAGAGCCTTCCTATAGCATGAGATGTGATATCCAAGTCCTTCCCATTCCAATCCTGAGACCCTTCCTATAACATGAGATGTGATATCCAACTCCTTCCCATTCCAACCTGAGACCCTTCCTATAGCATGAGATGGGATATCCAACTCCTTCCAGATCCAATCCTGATACCCTTCCGATAGCATGAGATGTGATATCCCAATGCTTCTACAAAACCTGAGACCCATACATGGCATGAGATGTGATATCAAACTCCTTCCCATTCCAATCCTGAGACCCTTCCTATAGCTTGAGATGTGATATCCAACTCCTTCCCATTCCAATTCTGAGACCCGTCCTATACCATGAGACTTGATATCTCAATGCTTCTAATACCAAACCTGAGACCGGTCCTATAACATGAGATGTGATATCCAAATCCTTCCCCTTCCAAACCTTAGACCCTTCCTTTATCATGAGATGTGATATCCAAGACCTTCCCATTCCAATCCTGAGACCCTTCTGATAGCATGAGATGGGATATCCAACTCCTTCCAGATCCAATCCTGATACCCTTCCGATAGCATGAGATGTGATATCCCAATGCTTCTACAAAACCTGAGACCCATACATGGCATGAGATGTGATATCAAACTCCTTCCCATTCCAATCCTGAGACCCTTCCTATAGCTTGAGATGTGATATCCAACTCCTTCCCATTCCAATTCTGAGACCCGTCCTATACCATGAGACTTGATATCTCAATGCTTCTAATACCAAACCTGAGATCCTTCCTCTAACATGAAATGTGATATCCAACTCCTTCCAGATCCAATCCTGATACCCTTCCGATAGCATGAGATGTGATATCCCAATGCTTCTACAAAACCTGAGACCCATACATGGCATGAGATGTGATATCAAACTCCTTCCCATTCCAATCCTGAGACCCTTCCTTTAGCATGAGATGTGATATCCAACTCCTTCCCATTCCAATCCTGAGACCCTTCTGATAGCATGAGATGTGATATCTCAATGCCTCTAATACCAAACCTGAGATCCTTCCTCTAACATGAAATGTGATATCCAACTCCTTCCCCTTCCAAACCTGAGAGCCTTCCCATAGCATGAGATGTGATATCTCAATGCTTCTAATACCAAACCTGAGACCCTTCCTATAACATGAGATGTGATATCCAAGTCCTTCCCATTCCAATCCTGAGACCCTTCCTATAGCATGAGATGTGATATCTCAATGCTTCTAATACCAAACCTGAGACCCTTCCTATAACATGAGATGTGATATCCAAGTCCTTCCCATTCAAATCCTGAGACCCTTCCTATAGCTTGAGATGTGATATCCAACTCCTTCCCATTCCAATTCTGAAACCCTTCCCATAGCATGAGATGTGATATCTCAATGCTTCTAATACCAAACCTGAGACCCTTCCTATAACGAGATGGGATATCCAACTCCTTCCCATTCCAATCCTGAGACCCTTCCGATAGCAGAGATGTGATATCTCAATGCTTATACCAAACCTGAGACCCTTCCTATGGCATGAGATGTCATATACAACTCCTTCCGATTCCAAACCTGAGACCCTTCCTATAGAATGAGATGGGATATCTCAATGCTTATACCAAACCTGAGACCCTTCCTATAGCATGAGATGTGATATCCAACTCCTTCCCATTCCAATCCTGAGACCCTTCCTATAGCTTGAGATGTGATATCCAACTCCTTCCGATTCCAATCCTGAGACCCTTCCTATAGCTTGAGATGTGATATCCAACTCCTTCCCATTCCAATCCTGAGACCCTTCCTATAGCATGAGATGTGATATCTCAATGCTTCTAATACCAAACCTGAGATCCTTCCTATAACATGAGATGTGATATCCAAATCCTTCCACTTCCAAACCTGAGGCCCTCCATTTAGCATGAGATGTGATATCCGACTCCTTCCCATTCCAATCCTGAGACCCTTCGGATAGCATGAGATGTGATATCTCAATGCCTCTAATACCAAACCTGAGATCCTTCCGATAGCATGAGATGTGATATCTCAATGCTTCTAATACCAAACCTGAGATCCTTCCTATAACATGAGATGTGATCTCCAAATCCTTCCCCTTCCAAACCTGAGACCCTCCCTTTAGCATGAGATGTGATATCCAACTCCTTCCCATTCCAATCCTGAGACCCTTCTGATAGCATGAGATGTGATATCTCAATGCCTCTAATACCAAACCTGAGATCCTTCCTCTAACATGAAATGTGATATCCAACTCCTTCCCCTTCCAAACCTGAGAGCCTTCCTATAGCATGAGATGTGATATCCAAGTCCTTCCCATTCCAATCCTGAGACCCTTCCTATAACATGAGATGTGATATCCAACTCCTTCCCATTCCAACCTGAGACCCTTCCTATAGCATGAGATGGGATATCCAACTCCTTCCAGATCCAATCCTGATACCCTTCCGATAGCATGAGATGTGATATCCCAATGCTTCTACAAAACCTGAGACCCATACATGGCATGAGATGTGATATCAAACTCCTTCCCATTCCAATCCTGAGACCCTTCCTATAGCTTGAGATGTGATATCCAACTCCTTCCCATTCCAATTCTGAGACCCGTCCTATACCATGAGACTTGATATCTCAATGCTTCTAATACCAAACCTGAGACCGGTCCTATAACATGAGATGTGATATCCAAATCCTTCCCCTTCCAAACCTTAGACCCTTCCTTTATCATGAGATGTGATATCCAAGACCTTCCCATTCCAATCCTGAGACCCTTCTGATAGCATGAGATGGGATATCCAACTCCTTCCAGATCCAATCCTGATACCCTTCCGATAGCATGAGATGTGATATCCCAATGCTTCTACAAAACCTGAGACCCATACATGGCATGAGATGTGATATCAAACTCCTTCCCATTCCAATCCTGAGACCCTTCCTATAGCTTGAGATGTGATATCCAACTCCTTCCCATTCCAATTCTGAGACCCGTCCTATACCATGAGACTTGATATCTCAATGCTTCTAATACCAAACCTGAGATCCTTCCTCTAACATGAAATGTGATATCCAACTCCTTCCAGATCCAATCCTGATACCCTTCCGATAGCATGAGATGTGATATCCCAATGCTTCTACAAAACCTGAGACCCATACATGGCATGAGATGTGATATCAAACTCCTTCCCATTCCAATCCTGAGACCCTTCCTTTAGCATGAGATGTGATATCCAACTCCTTCCCATTCCAATCCTGAGACCCTTCTGATAGCATGAGATGTGATATCTCAATGCCTCTAATACCAAACCTGAGATCCTTCCTCTAACATGAAATGTGATATCCAACTCCTTCCCCTTCCAAACCTGAGAGCCTTCCTATAGCATGAGATGTGATATCCAAGTCCTTCCCATTCCAATCCCGAGACCCTTCCTATAACATGAGATGTGATATCCAACTCCTTCCCATTCCAATCCTGAGACCCTTCCTATAGCTTGAGATGTGATATCCAACTGCTTCCCATTCCAATTCTGAGACCCGTCCTATACCATGAGACTTGATATCTCAATGCTTCTAATACCAAACCTGAGACCGGTCCTATAACATGAGATGTGATATCCAAATCCTTCCCATTCCAATCCTGAGACCCTTCCTATAGCTTGAGATGTGATATCCAACTCCTTCCCATTCCAATTCTGAGACCCGTCCTATACCATGAGACTTGATATCTCAATGCTTCTAATACCAAACCTGAGATCCTTCCTCTAACATGAAATGTGATATCCAACTCCTTCCAGATCCAATCCTGATACCCTTCCGATAGCATGAGATGTGATATCCCAATGCTTCTACAAAACCTGAGACCCATACATGGCATGAGATGTGATATCAAACTCCTTCCCATTCCAATCCTGAGACCCTTCCTTTAGCATGAGATGTGATATCCAACTCCTTCCCATTCCAATCCTGAGACCCTTCTGATAGCATGAGATGTGATATCTCAATGCCTCTAATACCAAACCTGAGATCCTTCCTCTAACATGAAATGTGATATCCAACTCCTTCCCCTTCCAAACCTGAGAGCCTTCCTATAGCATGAGATGTGATATCCAAGTCCTTCCCATTCCAATCCCGAGACCCTTCCTATAACATGAGATGTGATATCCAACTCCTTCCCATTCCAATCCTGAGACCCTTCCTATAGCTTGAGATGTGATATCCAACTGCTTCCCATTCCAATTCTGAGACCCGTCCTATAACATGAGATGTGATATCTCAATGCTTCTAATACCCAACCTGAGACCCTCCCTTTAGCATGAGATGTGATATCCGACTCCTTCCCATTCCAATCCTGAGACCCTTCTGATATCATGAGATGTGATATCTCAATGCCTCTAATACCAAACCTGAGATCCTTCCGATAGCATGAGATGTTATATCTCAATGCGTCTAATATCAAACCTGAGATCCTTCCTATAACATGAGATGTGATATCCAAATCCTTCCTCTTCCAAACCTGAGACCCTCCCTTTAGCATGAGATGTGATATCCAACTCCTTCCCATTCTGATCCTGAGATCCTTCTGATAGCATGAGATGTGATATCTCAATGCCTCTAATACCAAACCTGAGATCCTACCTCTAACATGTAATGTGATATCCAACTCCTTCCCCTTCCAAACCTGAGAGCCTTCCTATAGCATGAGATGTGATATCCAAGTCCTTCCCATTCCAATCCTGAGACCCTTCCTATAACATGAGATGTGATATCCAACTCCTTCCCATTCCAACCTGAGACCCTTCCTATAGCATGAGATGGGATATCCAACTTCTTCCAAATCCAATCCTGATACCCTTCCAATAGCATGAGATGTGATATCCCAATGCTTCTACAAAACCTGAGACCCATACATGGCATGAGATTTGATATCAAACTCCTTCCCATTCCAATCCTGAGACCCTTCCTATAGCTTGAGATGTGATATCCAACTCCTTCCCATTCCAATTCTGAGACCCTTCCCATTGCATGAGATGTGATATCTCAATGCTTCTAATACCAAACCTGAGACCCTTCCTATAACATGAGATGTGATATCCAAGTCCTTCCCATTCCAATCCTGAGACCCTTCCTATAGCATGAGATGTGATATCTCAATGCTTCTAATACCAAACCTGAGACCCTTCCTATAACATGAGATGTGATATCCAAGTCCTTCCCATTCCAATCCTGAGACCCTTCCTATAGCTTGAGATGTGATATCCAACTCCTTCCCATTCCAATTCTGAAACCCTTCCCATAGCATGAGATGTGATATCTCAATGCTTCTAATACCAAACCTGAGACCCTTCCTATAACGAGATGGGATATCCAACTCCTTCCCATTCCAATCCTGAGACCCTTCCGATAGCAGAGATGTGATATCTCAATGCTTATACTAAACCTGAGACCCTTCCTATGGCATGAGATGTCATATACAACTCCTTCCGATTCCAAACCTGACACCCTTCCTATAGAATGAGATGGGATATCTCAATGCTTATACCAAACCTGAGACCCTTCCTATAGCATGAGATGTGATATCCAACTCCTTCCCATTCCAATCCTGAGACCCTTCCTATAGCTTGAGATGTGATATCCAACTCCTTCCGATTCCAATCCTGAGACCCTTCCTATAGCTTGAGATGTGATATCCAACTCCTTCCCATTCCAATCCTGAGACCCTTCCTATAGCATGAGATGTGATATCTCAATGCTTCTAATACCAAACCTGAGATCCTTCCTATACCATGAGATGTGATATCCAAATCCTTCCACTTCCAAACCTGAGGCCCTCCATTTAGCATGAGATGTGATATCCGACTCCTTCCCATTCCAATCCTGAGACCCTTCGGATAGCATGAGATGTGATATCTCAATGCCTCTAATACCAAACCTGAGATCCTTCCGATAGCATGAGATGTGATATCTCAATGCTTCTAATACCAAACCTGAGACCCTTCCTATAGCATGAGATGTGATATCCAACTCCTTCCCATTCCAATCCTGAGACCCTTCATATAGCTTGAGATGTGATATCCAACTCCTTCCGATTCCAATCCTGAGACCCTTCCTATAGCTTGAGATGTGATATCCAACTCCTTCCCATTCCAATCCTGAGACCCTTCCTATAGCATGAGATGTTATATCTCAATGCTTCTAATACCAAACTTGAGATCCTTCCTATAACATGAGATGTGATATCCAAATCCTTCCTCTTCCAAACCCGAGACCCTCCCTTTAGCATGAGATGTGATATCCAACTCCTTCCCATTCTGATCCTGAGATCCTTCTGATAGCATGAGATGTGATATCTCAATGCCTCTAATACCAAACCTGAGATCCTACCTCTAACATGTAATGTGATATCCAACTCCTTCCCCTTCCAAACCTGAGAGCCTTCCTATAGCATGAGATGTGATATCCAAGTCCTTCCCATTCCAATCCTGAGACCCTTCCTATAACATGAGATGTGATATCCAACTCCTTCCCATTCCAACCTGAGACCCTTCCTATAGCATGAGATGGGATATCCAACTTCTTCCAAATCCAATCCTGATACCCTTCCGATAGCATGAGATGTGATATCCCAATGCTTCTACAAAACCTGAGACCCATACATGGCATGAGATTTGATATCAAACTCCTTCCCATTCCAATCCTGAGACCCTTCCTATAGCTTGAGATGTGATATCCAACTCCTTCCCATTCCAATTCTGAGACCCTTCCCATAGCATGAGATGTGATATCTCAATGCTTCTAATACCAAACCTGAGACCCTTCCTATAACATGAGATGTGATATCCAAGTCCTTCCCATTCCAATCCTGAGACCCTTCCTATAGCATGAGATGTGATATCTCAATGCTTCTAATACCAAACCTGAGACCCTTCCTATAACATGAGATGTGATATCCAAGTCCTTCCCATTCAAATCCTGAGACCCTTCCTATAGCTTGAGATGTGATATCCAACTCCTTCCCATTCCAATTCTGAAACCCTTCCCATAGCATGAGATGTGATATCTCAATGCTTCTAATACCAAACCTGAGACCCTTCCTATAACGAGATGGGATATCCAACTCCTTCCCATTCCAATCCTGAGACCCTTCCGATAGCAGAGATGTGATATCTCAATGCTTATACCAAACCTGAGACCCTTCCTATGGCATGAGATGTCATATACAACTCCTTCCGATTCCAAACCTGAGACCCTTCCTATAGAATGAGATGGGATATCTCAATGCTTATACCAAACCTGAGACCCTTCCTATAGCATGAGATGTGATATCCAACTCCTTCCCATTCCAATCCTGAGACCCTTCCTATAGCTTGAGATGTGATATCCAACTCCTTCCGATTCCAATCCTGAGACCCTTCCTATAGCTTGAGATGTGATATCCAACTCCTTCCCATTCCAATCCTGAGACCCTTCCTATAGCATGAGATGTGATATCTCAATGCTTCTAATACCAAACCTGAGATCCTTCCTATAACATGAGATGTGATATCCAAATCCTTCCACTTCCAAACCTGAGGCCCTCCATTTAGCATGAGATGTGATATCCGACTCCTTCCCATTCCAATCCTGAGACCCTTCGGATAGCATGAGATGTGATATCTCAATGCCTCTAATACCAAACCTGAGATCCTTCCGATAGCATGAGATGTGATATCTCAATGCTTCTAATACCAAACCTGAGATCCTTCCTATAACATGAGATGTGATCTCCAAATCCTTCCCCTTCCAAACCTGAGACCCTCCCTTTAGCATGAGATGTGATATCCAACTCCTTCCCATTCCAATCCTGAGACCCTTCTGATAGCATGAGATGTGATATCTCAATGCCTCTAATACCAAACCTGAGATCCTTCCTCTAACATGAAATGTGATATCCAACTCCTTCCCCTTCCAAACCTGAGAGCCTTCCTATAGCATGAGATGTGATATCCAAGTCCTTCCCATTCCAATCCTGAGACCCTTCCTATAACATGAGATGTGATATCCAACTCCTTCCCATTCCAACCTGAGACCCTTCCTATAGCATGAGATGGGATATCCAACTCCTTCCAGATCCAATCCTGATACCCTTCCGATAGCATGAGATGTGATATCCCAATGCTTCTACAAAACCTGAGACCCATACATGGCATGAGATGTGATATCAAACTCCTTCCCATTCCAATCCTGAGACCCTTCCTATAGCTTGAGATGTGATATCCAACTCCTTCCCATTCCAATTCTGAGACCCGTCCTATACCATGAGACTTGATATCTCAATGCTTCTAATACCAAACCTGAGACCGGTCCTATAACATGAGATGTGATATCCAAATCCTTCCCCTTCCAAACCTTAGACCCTTCCTTTATCATGAGATGTGATATCCAAGACCTTCCCATTCCAATCCTGAGACCCTTCTGATAGCATGAGATGGGATATCCAACTCCTTCCAGATCCAATCCTGATACCCTTCCGATAGCATGAGATGTGATATCCCAATGCTTCTACAAAACCTGAGACCCATACATGGCATGAGATGTGATATCAAACTCCTTCCCATTCCAATCCTGAGACCCTTCCTATAGCTTGAGATGTGATATCCAACTCCTTCCCATTCCAATTCTGAGACCCGTCCTATACCATGAGACTTGATATCTCAATGCTTCTAATACCAAACCTGAGATCCTTCCTCTAACATGAAATGTGATATCCAACTCCTTCCAGATCCAATCCTGATACCCTTCCGATAGCATGAGATGTGATATCCCAATGCTTCTACAAAACCTGAGACCCATACATGGCATGAGATGTGATATCAAACTCCTTCCCATTCCAATCCTGAGACCCTTCCTTTAGCATGAGATGTGATATCCAACTCCTTCCCATTCCAATCCTGAGACCCTTCTGATAGCATGAGATGTGATATCTCAATGCCTCTAATACCAAACCTGAGATCCTTCCTCTAACATGAAATGTGATATCCAACTCCTTCCCCTTCCAAACCTGAGAGCCTTCCTATAGCATGAGATGTGATATCCAAGTCCTTCCCATTCCAATCCCGAGACCCTTCCTATAACATGAGATATGATATCCAACTCCTTCCCATTCCAATCCTGAGACCCTTCCTATAGCTTGAGATGTGATATCCAACTGCTTCCCATTCCAATTCTGAGACCCGTCCTATACCATGAGACTTGATATCTCAATGCTTCTAATACCAAACCTGAGACCGGTTCTATAACATGAGATGTGATATCCAAATCCTTCCCCTTCCAAACCTTAGACCCTTTCTTTATCATGAGATGTGATATCCAAGTCCTTCCCATTCCAATCCAGAGACCCTTCCTTTAGCATGAGATGTGATATCTCAATGCTTCTAATACCAAACCTGAGACCCTTCCTATAACATGAGATGTGATATCCAAGTCCTTCCCATTCCAATCCTGAGACCCTTCCTATAGCATGAGATGTGATATCTTAATGCTTCTAATACCAAACCTGAGACCCTTCCTATAACATGAGATGTGATATCCAAGTCCTTCCCATTCCAATCCGGAGACCCTTCCTATAGTTTGAGATGTGATATCCAACTCCTTCCCATTCCAATTCTGAGACCCGTCCTATACCATGAGATGTGATATCTCAATGCTTCTAATACCAAACCTGAGATCCTTCCTATAACGAGATGGGATATCCAACTCCTTCCCATTCCAATCCTGAGACCCTTCCGATAGCAGAGATGTCATATACAACTCCTTCCGATTCCAAACCTGAGACCCTTCCTATAGCATCAGATGGGATATCTCAATGCTTATACCAAACCTGAGACCCTTCCTATGGCATGAGATGTCATATACAACTCCTTCCGATTCCAAACCTGAGACCCTTCCTATAGCATCAGATGGGATATCTCAATGCTAATACCAAACCTGAGATCCTTCCTATAACATGAGATGTGATATCCAAATCCTTCCCCTTCCAAACTCGAGACCCTCCCTTTAGCATGAGATGTGATATCCAACTCCTTCCCATTCCAATCCCGAGACCGTTCTGATAGCATGAGATGTGATATCTCAATGCCTCTAATACCAAACCTGAGATCCTTCCGATAGCATGAGATGTGATATCTCAATGCTTTTAATACCAAACCTGAGATCCTTCCTATAACATGAGATGTGATATCCAAATCCTTCCCCTTCCAAACCTGAGACCCTCCCTTTAGCATGAGATGTGACATCCAACTCCTTCCCATTCCGATCCTGAGATCCTTCTGATAGCATGAGATGTGATATCTCAATGCCTCTAATACCAAACCTGAGTTCCTTCCTATAACATGAGATGTGATATCTCAATGCTTCTAATAGTAAACCTGAGACCCTCCCTTTAGCATGAGATGTGATATCCGACTCCTTCCCATTCCAATCCTGAGACCCTTCTGATAGCATGAGATGTGATATCTGAATGCCTCTAATACCAAACCTGAGATCCTTCCGATAGCATGAGATGTGATATCTCAATGTGTCTAATACCAAACCTGAGATCCTTCCTATAACATGAGATGTGATATCCAAATCCTTCCCCTTCCAAACCTGACACCCTCCCTTTAGCATGAGATGTGACATCCAACTCCTTCCCATTCCGATCCTGAGATCCTTCTGATAGCATGAGATGTGATATCTCAATGCCTCTAATACCAAACCTGAGATCCTACCTCTAACATGTAGTGTGATATCCAACTCCTTCCCCTTCCAAACCTGAGAGCCTTCCTATAGCATGAGATGTGATATCCAAGTCCTTCCCATTCCAATCCTGAGACCCTTCCTATAACATGAGAGGTGATATCCAACTCCTTCCCATTCCAACCTGAGACCCTTCCTATATCATGAGATGGGATATCCAACTCCTTCCAAATCCAATCCTGATACCCTTCCGATAGCATGAGATGTGATATCCCAATGCTTCTACAAAACCTGAGACCCATACATCGCATGAGATGTGATATCAAACTCCTTCCCATTCCAATCCAAAGACCCTTCCTATAGCTTGAGATGTGATATCCAACTCCTTCCCATTCCAATTCTGAGACCCTTCCTATAGCATGAGATGTGATATCTCAATGCTTCTAATACCAAACCTGAGACCCTTCCTATAACATGAGATGTGTTATCCAAGTCCTTCCCATTCCAATCCTGAGACCCTTCCTATAGCATGAGATGTGATATCTCAATGCTTCTAATACCAAACCTGAGATCCTTCCTATATCATGAGATGTGATATCCAAGTCCTTCCCATTCCAATCCTGAGACCCTTCCTATAGCTTGAGATGTGATATCTAACTCCTTCCCATTCCAATTCTGAGACCGTCCTATACCATGAGATGTGATATCTCAATGCTTCTAATACCAAACCTGAGACCCTTCCTATAACGAGATGGGATATCCAACTCCTTCCCATTCCAATCCTGAGACCCTTCCGATAGCAGAGATGTGATATCTCAATGCTTATACCAAACCTGAGACCCTACCTATGGCATGAGATGTCATATACAACTCCTTCCGATTCCAAACCTGAGACCCTTCCTATAGCATGAGATGGGATATCTCAATGCTAATACCAAACCTGAGACCCTTCCTATAGCATGAGATGTGATATCCAACTCCTTCCCATTCCAATCCTGAGACCCTTACTATAGCTTGAGATGTGATATCCAACTCCTTCCCATTCCAATCCTGAAACCCTTTCTATAGCTTGAGATGTGATATCCAACTCCTTCCCATTCCAATTCTGAGACCCTTCCTATAGCATGAGATGTGATATCTCAATGCTTCTAATACCAAACCTGAGATCCTTCCTATAACATGAGATGTGATATCCAAATCCTTCCACTTCCAAACCTGAGACCCTCCCTTTAGCATGAGATGTGATATCCGACTCCTTCCCATTCCAATCCTGAGACCCTTCTGATAGCATGAGATGTGATATCTCAATGCCTCTAATACCAAACCTGAGATCCTTAAGATAGCATGAGATGTGATATCTCAATGCTTCTAATACCAAACCTGAGATCCTTCCTATAACATGAGATGTGATATCCAAATCCTTCCCCTTCCAAACCTGAGACCCTCCCTTTAGCATGAGATGTGATATCCAACTCCTTCCCATTCCAATCCTGAGACCCTTCCTATAGCATGAGATGTGATATCTCAATGCTTCTAATACCAAACCTGAGATCCTTCCTATAACATGAAATGTGATATCCAACTCCTTCCCCTTCCAAACCTGAGAGCCTTCCTATAGCATGAGATGTGATATCCAAGTCCTTCCCATTCCAATCCTGAGACCCTTCCTATAACATGAGATGTGATATCCAACTCCTTCCAAATCCAATCCTGATACCCTTCCGATAGCATGAGATGTGATATCCCAATGCTTCTACAAAACCTGAGACCCATACATGGCATGAGATGTGATATCAAACTCCTTCCCATTCCAATCCTGAGACACTTCCTATAGCATCAGATGTGATATCTCAATGCTTCTAATACCAAACCTGAGACTCTTCCTATAACATGAGATGGGATATCCAACTCCTTCCCATTCCAATCCTGAGACCCTTCCAATAGCAGAGATGTGATATCTCAATGCTTATACCAAACCTGAGACCCTTCCTATGGCATGAGATGTCATAAACAACTCCTTCCCATTCCAATCCTGAGACCCTTCCTATAGCATGAGATGTGATATCTCAATGCTTCTAATACCAAACCTGAGACCCTTCCTATAGCATGAGATGTGATATCCAACTCCTTCCCATTCCAATCCTGAGACCCTTACTATAGCTTGAGATGTGATATCCAACTCCTTCCCATTCCAATCCTGAAACCCTTTCTATAGCTTGAGATGTGATATCCAACTCCTTCCCATTCCAATCCTGAGACCCTTCCTATAGCATGAGATGTGATATCTCAATGCTTCTAATACCAAACCTGAGATCCTTCCTATAACATGAGATGTGATATCCAAATCCTTCCACTTCCAAACCTGAGACCCTCCCTTTAGCATGAGATGTGATATCCGACTCCTTCCCATTCCAATCTTGAGACCCTTCTGATAGCATGAGATGTGATATCTCAATGCCTCTAATACCAAACCTGAGATCCTTAAGATAGCATGAGATGTGATATCTCAATGCTTCTAATACCAAACCTGAGATCCTTCCTATAACATGAGATGTGATATCCAAATCCTTCCCCTTCCAAACCTGAGACCCTCCCTTTAGCATGAGATGTGATATCCAACTCCTTCCCATTCCAATCCTGAGACCCTTCCTATAGCATGAGATGTGATATCTCAATGCTTCTAATACCAAACCTGAGATCCTTCCTATAACATGAAATGTGATATCCAACTCCTTCCCCTTCCAAACCTGAGAGCCTTCCTATAGCATGAGATGTGATATCCAAGTCCTTCCCATTCCAATCCTGAGACCCTTCCTATAACATGAGATGTGATATCCAACTCCTTCCAAATCCAATCCTGATACCCTTCCGATAGCATGAGATGTGATATCCCAATGCTTCTACAAAACCTGAGACCCATACATGGCATGAGATGTGATATCAAACTCCTTCCCATTCCAATCCTGAGACACTTCCTATAGCATCAGATGTGATATCTCAATGCTTCTAATACCAAACCTGAGACTCTTCCTATAACATGAGATGGGATATCCAACTCCTTCCCATTCCAATCCTGAGACCCTTCCAATAGCAGAGATGTGATATCTCAATGCTTATACCAAACCTGAGACCCTTCCTATGGCATGAGATGTCATAAACAACTCCTTCCCATTCCAATCCTGAGACCCTTCCTATAGCATGAGATGTGACATCTCAATGCTTATACCACACCTGAGACCCTTCCTATAGCATGAGATGTGATATCCAACTCCTTCCCATTCCAATCCTGAGACCCTTCCTATAGCATGAGATGTGATATCTCAATGCCTCTAATACCAAACCTGAGATCCTTCCTCTTACATGAAATGTGATATCCAACTCCTTCCCTTTCCAAACCTGAGAGCCTACCTATAGCATGAGATGTGATATTCAAGTCCTTCCCATTCCAATCCTTAGACCCTTCCTACAGCATGCAATATGATATCTCAATGATTCTAATAACAAACCTGAGACCCGTCCTATAACATGAGATGGGATATCCAACTCCTTCCCATTCCAATCCTGAGACACTTCCGATAGCAGAGATGTGATATTTCAATGCTTATACCAAACCTGAGACCCTTCCTATAGCATGAGATGTAATATCCAACTCCTTCCCATTCCAATCCTGAGACCCTTCCTACAGCATGCGATGTGATATCTCAATGCTTCTAATACCAAACCTGAGACCCGTCCTATAACATGAGATGGGATATCCAACTCCTTCCCGTTCCAAACCTGAGACCCTTCCTATAGCATGAGATGTGATATCCAACTCCTTCCCATCCCAATCCTGAGACACTTCCGATTGCAGAGATGTGATATCTCAATGCTTATACCAAACCTGAGACTCTTCCTATAACATGAGATGTGATATCCAACTCCTTCCCGTTCCAAACCTGAGACCCTTCCTATAGCATGAGATGTGATATCCAACTCCTTCCCATTCCAATCCTGAGACCCTTCTGATAGCATGAGATGTGATATCTCAATGCTTCTAATACCAAACCTGAAATCCTTCTTATAACATGTGATGTGATATCCAAATCCTTCCCCTTCCAAACCTGAGACCCTCCCTTTAGCATGAGAAGTGATATCCAACTCCTTCCCATTCCAATCCTGAGACCCTTATGATAGCATGAGATGTGATATCTCAATGCCTCTAATACCAAACCTGAGATACTTCCGATAGCATGAGATGTGATATCTCAATGATTCTAATACCAAACCTGAGATCCTTCCTATAACATGCGATGTGATATCCAAATCCTTCCCCTTCCAAACCTGAGACCCTCCCTTTAGCATGAGATGTGATATCCAACTCCTTCCCATTCCAATCCTGAGACCCTTCTGATAGCATGAGATGTGATACCTCAATGCCTCTAATACCAAACCTGAGATCCTACCTCTAACATGAAATGTGATATCCAACTCCTTCCCTTACCAAACCTGAGATCCTTCCTATAACATGCGATGTGATATCCAAATCCTTCCCCTTCCAAACCTGAGACCCTCCATATAGCATGAGATGTGATATCCAAGTCCGTCCCATTCCAATCCTGAGACCCTTCCTATAGCATGAGATGTGATATCTCAATGCTTATTCCAAACCTGAGACCCTTCCTATGGCATGAGATGTCATATACAACTCCTTCCCATTCCAATCCTGAGACCCTTCCTATAGCATGAGATGTGATATCTCAATGCTTATACCAAACCTGAGACCCTTCCTATAGCATGAGATGTGATAGCCAACTTCTTCCCATTCCAATCCTGAGACCCTTCCTATAACATGAGATGTGATGTCGCAATGCTTCTAATACCAAACCTGAGATCTTTCCTATAACATGAGATGTGATATCCAACACCTTCCCATTCCAATCCTCAGACCCTTCCTATAGCATGAGATGTGATATCTCAATGCTTATACCAAACGTGAGACCCTTCCTATAGCTTGAGATGTGATATCCAACTCCTTCCCATTCCGATCCTGAGACCCTTCCAATAGCAGAGATGTGATATCTCAATGCTTATACCAAACCTGAGACCCTTCCTATGGCATGAGATGTCATAAACAACTCCTTCCCATTCCAATCCTGAGACCCTTCCTATAGCATGAGATGTGATATCTCAATGCTTCTAATACCAAACCTGAGACCCTTCCTATAGCATGAGATGTGATATCCAACTCCTTCCCATTCCAATCCTGAGACCCTTACTATAGCTTGAGATGTGATATCCAACTCCTTCCCATTCCAATCCTGAAACCCTTTCTATAGCTTGAGATGTGATATCCAACTCCTTCCCATTCCAATCCTGAGACCCTTCCTATAGCATGAGATGTGATATCTCAATGCTTCTAATACCAAACCTGAGATCCTTCCTATAACATGAGATGTGATATCCAAATCCTTCCACTTCCAAACCTGAGACCCTCCCTTTAGCATGAGATGTGATATCCGACTCCTTCCCATTCCAATCTTGAGACCCTTCTGATAGCATGAGATGTGATATCTCAATGCCTCTAATACCAAACCTGAGATCCTTAAGATAGCATGAGATGTGATATCTCAATGCTTCTAATACCAAACCTGAGATCCTTCCTATAACATGAGATGTGATATCCAAATCCTTCCCCTTCCAAACCTGAGACCCTCCCTTTAGCATGAGATGTGATATCCAACTCCTTCCCATTCCAATCCTGAGACCCTTCCTATAGCATGAGATGTGATATCTCAATGCTTCTAATACCAAACCTGAGATCCTTCCTATAACATGAAATGTGATATCCAACTCCTTCCCCTTCCAAACCTGAGAGCCTTCCTATAGCATGAGATGTGATATCCAAGTCCTTCCCATTCCAATCCTGAGACCCTTCCTATAACATGAGATGTGATATCCAACTCCTTCCAAATCCAATCCTGATACCCTTCCGATAGCATGAGATGTGATATCCCAATGCTTCTACAAAACCTGAGACCCATACATGGCATGAGATGTGATATCAAACTCCTTCCCATTCCAATCCTGAGACACTTCCTATAGCATCAGATGTGATATCTCAATGCTTCTAATACCAAACCTGAGACTCTTCCTATAACATGAGATGGGATATCCAACTCCTTCCCATTCCAATCCTGAGACCCTTCCAATAGCAGAGATGTGATATCTCAATGCTTATACCAAACCTGAGACCCTTCCTATGGCATGAGATGTCATAAACAACTCCTTCCCATTCCAATCCTGAGACCCTTCCTATAGCATGAGATGTGACATCTCAATGCTTATACCACACCTGAGACCCTTCCTATAGCATGAGATGTGATATCCAACTCCTTCCCATTCCAATCCTGAGACCCTTCCTATAGCATGAGATGTGATATCTCAATGCCTCTAATACCAAACCTGAGATCCTTCCTCTTACATGAAATGTGATATCCAACTCCTTCCCTTTCCAAACCTGAGAGCCTACCTATAGCATGAGATGTGATATTCAAGTCCTTCCCATTCCAATCCTTAGACCCTTCCTACAGCATGCAATATGATATCTCAATGATTCTAATAACAAACCTGAGACCCGTCCTATAACATGAGATGGGATATCCAACTCCTTCCCATTCCAATCCTGAGACACTTCCGATAGCAGAGATGTGATATTTCAATGCTTATACCAAACCTGAGACCCTTCCTATAGCATGAGATGTAATATCCAACTCCTTCCCATTCCAATCCTGAGACCCTTCCTACAGCATGCGATGTGATATCTCAATGCTTCTAATACCAAACCTGAGACCCGTCCTATAACATGAGATGGGATATCCAACTCCTTCCCGTTCCAAACCTGAGACCCTTCCTATAGCATGAGATGTGATATCCAACTCCTTCCCATCCCAATCCTGAGACACTTCCGATTGCAGAGATGTGATATCTCAATGCTTATACCAAACCTGAGACTCTTCCTATAACATGAGATGTGATATCCAACTCCTTCCCGTTCCAAACCTGAGACCCTTCCTATAGCATGAGATGTGATATCCAACTCCTTCCCATTCCAATCCTGAGACCCTTCTGATAGCATGAGATGTGATATCTCAATGCTTCTAATACCAAACCTGAAATCCTTCTTATAACATGTGATGTGATATCCAAATCCTTCCCCTTCCAAACCTGAGACCCTCCCTTTAGCATGAGAAGTGATATCCAACTCCTTCCCATTCCAATCCTGAGACCCTTATGATAGCATGAGATGTGATATCTCAATGCCTCTAATACCAAACCTGAGATACTTCCGATAGCATGAGATGTGATATCTCAATGATTCTAATACCAAACCTGAGATCCTTCCTATAACATGCGATGTGATATCCAAATCCTTCCCCTTCCAAACCTGAGACCCTCCCTTTAGCATGAGATGTGATATCCAACTCCTTCCCATTCCAATCCTGAGACCCTTCTGATAGCATGAGATGTGATACCTCAATGCCTCTAATACCAAACCTGAGATCCTACCTCTAACATGAAATGTGATATCCAACTCCTTCCCTTACCAAACCTGAGATCCTTCCTATAACATGCGATGTGATATCCAAATCCTTCCCCTTCCAAACCTGAGACCCTCCATATAGCATGAGATGTGATATCCAAGTCCGTCCCATTCCAATCCTGAGACCCTTCCTATAGCATGAGATGTGATATCTCAATGCTTATTCCAAACCTGAGACCCTTCCTATGGCATGAGATGTCATATACAACTCCTTCCCATTCCAATCCTGAGACCCTTCCTATAGCATGAGATGTGATATCTCAATGCTTATACCAAACCTGAGACCCTTCCTATAGCATGAGATGTGATAGCCAACTTCTTCCCATTCCAATCCTGAGACCCTTCCTATAACATGAGATGTGATGTCGCAATGCTTCTAATACCAAACCTGAGATCTTTCCTATAACATGAGATGTGATATCCAACACCTTCCCATTCCAATCCTCAGACCCTTCCTATAGCATGAGATGTGATATCTCAATGCTTATACCAAACGTGAGACCCTTCCTATAGCTTGAGATGTGATATCCAACTCCTTCCCATTCCAATCCTGAGACCCTTCCTATAGCATGAGATGTGATATCTCAATGCTTATACCAAACGTGAGACCCTTCCTATAACATGAGATGTGATATCTTAATGCCTCTAATACCAAACCTGAGATCCTTCCTCTAACATGAAATGTGATATCCAACTCCTTCCCGTTCCAAACCTGAGAGCCTTCCTATAGCATGAGATATGATATCCAAGTCCTTCCCATTCCAATCCCGGGACCCTTCCTATAACATGAGATGTGATATCCAACTCCTTCCCATTCCAACCTGAGACCCTTCCTATAGCATGAGATGGGATATCCAACTCCTTCCAAATCAAATCCTGATACCCTTCCGATAGCATGAGATGTGATATCCCAATGTTTCTACCAAACCTGAGACCCATACTATGGCATGAGTTGTGATATCAAACCCCTTCCCATTCCAATCCTGAGACCCTTCCTATAGCTTGAGATATCCAACTCCTTCCCATTCCAATTCTGAGACCCTTCCTATACCATGAGACTTGATATCTCAATGCTTCTAATACCAAACCTGAGACCCTTCCTATAGCATGAGATGTGATATCTCAATGCTTCTAATACCAAACCTGAGATCCTTCCGATAACATGAGATGTGATATCCAAATCCTTCCCCTTCCAAACCTGAGACCCTCCCTTTAGCATGAGATGTGATATCCAACTCCTTCCCATTCCCATCCTGAGACCCTTCTGATAGCATGAGATGTGATATCTCAATGCCTCCAATACCAAACCTGAGATCCTACCTCTAACATGAAATGTGATATCCACATCCTTCCCCTTCCAAACCTGAGACCCTCCCTTTAGCATGAGATGTGATATCCAACTCCGTCCCATTCCAATCCTGAGACCCTTCCGATAGCATGAGATGTGATATCTCAATGCTTCTAATACCAAACCTGTGATCCTTCCTATAACAAGAGATGTGATATCCAAATCCTTCCCCTTCCAAACCTGAGACCCTCCCTTTAGCATGAGATGTGATATCTCAATGCCTCTAATACCAAACCTGAGATCCTTCCGATAGCATGAGATGTGATATCTCAATGCTTCTAATACCAAACCTGAGATCCTTCCTATAACATGAGACGTGATATCCAAATCCTTCCCCTTCCAAACCTGAGACCCTCCCTTTAGCATGAGATGTGATATCCAACTCCTTCCCATTCCAATCCTGAGACCCTTCTGATAGCATGAGATGTGATATCTCAATGCCTCTAATACCAAACCTGAGATCCTACCTCTAACATGAAATGTGATATCCAACTCTTTCCCCTTCCAAACCTGAGAGCCTTCCTATAGCATGAGATGTGATATCCGACTCCTTCCCGTTCCAATCCTGAGACCCTTCCGATAGCATGAGATGTGATATCTCAATGCTTCTAATACCAAACCTGAGATCCTTCTTATAACATGTGATGTGATATCCAAATCCTTCCCATTCCAAACCTGAGACCCTCCCTTTAGCATGAGATGTGATATCCAACTCCTTCCCATTCCAATACTGAGACCCTTATGATAGATAGCATGAGATGTGATATCTCAATGCCTCTAATACCAAACCTGAGATCCTTCCTATAACATGAGATGTGATATCCAAATCCTTCCCGTTCCAAACCTGAGACCCTCCCTTTAGCATGAGATGTGATATCCAACTCCTTCCCATTCCAATCCTGAGACCCTTCCGATAGCATGAGATCTGATATCTCAATGCTTCTAATACCAAACCTGTGATCCTTCCTATAACAAGAGATGTGATATCCAAATCCTTCCCCTTCCAAACCTGAGACCCTCCCTTTAGCATGAGATGTGATATCTCAATGCCTCTAATACCAAACCTGAGATCCTTCCGATAGCATGAGATGTGATATCTCAATGCTTCTAATACCAAACCTGAGATCCTTCCTATAACATGAGACGTGATATCCAAATCCTTCCCCTTCCAAACCTGAGACCCTCCCTTTAGCATGAGATGTGATATCCAACTCCTTCCCATTCCAATCCTGAGACCCTTCTGATAGCATGAGATGTGATATCTCAATGCCTCTAATACCAAACCTGAGATCCTACCTCTAACATGAAATGTGATATCCAACTCCTTCCCCTTCCAAACCTGAGAGCCTTCCTATAGCATGAGATGTGATATCCAAGTCCTTCCCATTCCAATCCTGAGACCCTTCCTATAACATGAGATGTGATATCCAACTCCTTCCAAATCCAATCCTGATACCCTTCCGATAGCATGAGATGTGATATCCCAATGCTTCTACAAAACCTGAGACCCATACATGGCATGAGATGTGATATCAAACTCCTTCCCATTCCAATCCTGAGACACTTCCTATAGCATCAGATGTGATATCTCAATGCTTCTAATACCAAACCTGAGACTCTTCCTATAACATGAGATGGGATATCCAACTCCTTCCCATTCCAATCCTGAGACCCTTCCGATAGCAGAGATGTGATATCTCAATGCTTATACCAAACCTGAGACCCTTCCTATGGCATGAGATGTCATATACAACTCCTTCCCATTCCAACCCTGAGACCCTTCCTATAGCATGAGATGTGATATCTCAATGCTTCTAATACCAAACCTGAGATCCTTCCTATAACATGAGATGTGATATCCAACTCCTTCCCATTCCAATCCTGAGACCCTTCCTATAGCATGAGATGTGACATCTCAATGCTTATACCAAACCTGAGACCCTTCCTATAGCATGAAATGTGATATCCAACTCCTTCCCATTCCAATCCTGAGACCCTTCCTATAGCATGAGATGTGATATCTCAATGCCTCTAATACCAAACCTGAGATCCTTCCTCTAACATGAAATGTGATATCCAACTCCTTCCCTTTCCAAACCTGAGAGCCTACCTATAGCATGAGATGTGATATTCAAGTCCTTCCCATTCCAATCCTTAGACCCTTCCTACAGCATGCAATATGATATCTCAATGATTCTAATAACAAACCTGAGACCCGTCCTATAACATGAGATGGGATATCCAACTCCTTCCCATTCCAATCCTGAGACACTTCCGATAGCAGAGATGTGATATCTCAATGCTTATACCAAACCTGAGACCCTTCCTATAGCATGAGATGTAATATCCAACTCCTTCCCATTCCAATCCTGAGACCCTTCCTACAGCATGCGATGTGATATCTCAATGCTTCTAATACCAAACCTGAGACCCGTCCTATAACATGAGATGGGATATCCAACTCCTTCCCGTTCCAAACCTGAGACCCTTCCTATAGCATGAGATGTGATATCCAACTCCTTCCCATCCCAATCCTGAGACACTTCCGATTGCAGAGATGTGATATCTCAATGCTTATACCAAACCTGAGACTCTTCCTATAACATGAGATGTGATATCCAACTCCTTCCCGTTCCAAACCTGAGACCCTTCCTATAGCATGAGATGTGATATCCAACTCCCTCCCATTCCAATCCTGAGACCCTTCTGATAGCATGAGATGTGATATCTCAATGCCTCTAATACCAAACCTGAGATACTTCCGATAGCATGAGATGTGATATCTCAATGATTCTAATACCAAACCTGAGATCCTTCCTATAACATGCGATGTGATATCCAAATCCTTCCCCTTCCAAACCTGAGACCCTCCCTTTAGCATGAGATGTGATATCCAACTCCTTCCCATTCCAATCCTGAGACCCTTCCTATAGCTTGAGAAGTGATATCTAACTCCTTCCCATTCCAATTCTGAGACCCGTCCTATACCATGAGATGTGATATCTCAATGCTTATACCAAACCTGAGACCCTACCTATGGCATGAGATGTCATATACAACTCCTTCCGATTCCAAACCTGAGACCCTTCCTATAGCATGAGATGGGATATCTCAATGCTAATACCAAACCTGAGACCCTTCCTATAGCATGAGATGTGATATCCAACTCCTTCCCATTCCAATCCTGAGACCCTTACTATAGCTTGAGATGTGATATCCAACTCCTTCCCATTCCAATCCTGAGACCCTTTCTATAGCTTGAGATGTGATATCCAACTCCTTCCCATTCCAATACTGAGACCCTTCCTATAGCATGAGATGTGATATCTCAATGCTTCTAATACCAAACCTGAGATCCTTCCTATAACATGAGATGTGATATCCAAATCCTTCCACTTCCAAACCTGAGACCCTCCCTTTAGCATGAGATGTGATATCCGACTCCTTCCCATTCCAATCCTGAGACCCTTCTGATAGCATGAGATGTGATATCTCAATGCCTCTAATACCAAACCTGAGATCCTTCCGATAGCATGAGATGTGATATCTCATTGCTTCTAATACCAAACCTGAGATCCTTCCTATAACATGAGATGTGATATCCAAATCCTTCCCCTTCCAAACCTGAGACCCTCCCTTTAGCATGAGATGTGATATCCAACTCCTTCCCATTCCAATCCTGAGACCCTTCTGATAGCATGAGATGTGATATCTCAATGCCTCTAATACCAAACCTGAGATCCTACCTCTAACATGAAATGTGATATCCAACTCCTTCCCCTTCCAAACCTGAGAGCCTTCCTATAGCATGAGATGTGATATCCAAGTCCTTCCCATTCCAATCCTGAGACCCTTCCTATAACATGAGATGTGATATCCAACTCCTTCCAAATCCAATCCTGATACCCTTCCGATAGCATGAGATGTGATATCCCAATGATTCTACAAAACCTGAGACCCATACATGGCATGAGATGTGATATCAAACTCCTTCCCATTCCAATCCTGAGACACTTCCTATAGCATCAGATGTGATATCTCAATGCTTCTAATACCAAACCTGAGACTCTTCCTATAACATGAGATGGGATATCCAACTCCTTCCCATTCCAATCCTGAGACCCTTCCGATAGCAGAGATGTGATATCTCAATGCTTATACCAAACCTGAGACCCTTCCTATGGCATGAGATGTCATATACAACTCCTTCCCATTCCAATCCTGAGACCCTTCCTATAGCATGAGATGTGATATCTCAATGCTTCTAATACCAAACCTGAGATCCTTCCTATAACATGAGATGTGATATCCAACTCCTTCCCATTCCAATCCTGAGACCCTTCCTATAGCATGAGATGTGACATCTCAATGCTTATACCACACCTGAGACCCTTCCTATAGCATGAGATGTGATATCCAACTCCTTCCCATTCCAATCCTGAGACCCTTCCTATAGCATGAGATGTGATATCTCAATGCCTCTAATACCAAACCTGAGATCCTTCCTCTAACATGAAATGTGATATCCAACTCCTTCCCTTTCCAAACCTGAGAGCCTACCTATAGCATGAGATGTGATATTCAAGTCCTTCCCATTCCAATCCTTAGACCCTTCCTACAGCATGCAATATGATATCTCAATGATTCTAATAACAAACCTGAGACCCGTCCTATAACATGAGATGGGATATCCAACTCCTTCCCATTCCAATCCTGAGACACTTCCGATAGCAGAGATGTGATATCTCAATGCTTATACCAAACCTGAGACCCTTCCTATGGCATGAGATGTCATATACAACTCCTTCCCATTCCAACCCTGAGACCCTTCCTATAGCATGAGATGTGATATCTCAATGCTTCTAATACCAAACCTGAGATCCTTCCTATAACATGAGATGTGATATCCAACTCCTTCCCATTCCAATCCTGAGACCCTTCCTATAGCATGAGATGTGACATCTCAATGCTTATACCAAACCTGAGACCCTTCCTATAGCATGAAATGTGATATCCAACTCCTTCCCATTCCAATCCTGAGACCCTTCCTATAGCATGAGATGTGATATCTCAATGCGTCTAATACCAAACCTGAGATCCTTCCTCTAACATGAAATGTGATATCCAACTCCTTCCCTTTCCAAACCTGAGAGCCTACCTATAGCATGAGATGTGATATTCAATTCCTTCCCATTCCAATCCTTAGACCCTTCCTACAGCATGCAATATGATATCTCAATGATTCTAATAACAAACCTGAGACCCGTCCTATAACATGAGATGGGATATCCAACTCCTTCCCATTCCAATCCTGAGACACTTCCGATAGCAGAGATGTGATATCTCAATGCTTATACCAAACCTGAGACCCTTCCTATAGCATGAGATGTAATATCCAACTCCTTCCCATTCCAATCCTGAGACCCTTCCTACAGCATGCGATGTGATATCTCAATGCTTCTAATACCAAACCTGAGACCCGTCCTTTAACATGAGATGGGATATCCAACTCCTTCCCGTTCCAAACCTGAGACCCTTCCTATAGCATGAGATGTGATATCCAACTCCTTCCCATCCCAATCCTGAGACACTTCCGATTGCAGAGATGTGATATCTCAATGCTTATACCAAACCTGAGACTCTTCCTATAACATGAGATGTGATATCCAACTCCTTCCCGTTCCAAACCTGAGACCCTTCCTATAGCATGAGATGTGATATCCAACTCCCTCCCATTCCAATCCTGAGACCCTTCTGATAGCATGAGATGTGATATCTCAATGCTTCTAATACCAAACCTGAGATCCTTCTTATAACATGTGATGTGATATCCAAATCCTTCCCCTTCCAAACCTGAGACCCTCCCTTTAGCATGAGAAGTGATATCCAACTCCTTCCCATTCCAATCCTGAGACCCTTATGATAGCATGAGATGTGATATCTCAATGCCTCTAATACCAAACCTGAGATACTTCCGATAGCATGAGATGTGATATCTCAATGATTCTAATACCAAACCTGAGATCCTTCCTATAACATGCGATGTGATATCCAAATCCTTCCCCTTCCAAACCTGAGACCCTCCCTTTAGCATGAGATGTGATATCCAACTCCTTCCCATTCCAATCCTGAGACCCTTCCTATAGCTTGAGAAGTGATATCTAACTCCTTCCCATTCCAATTCTGAGACCCCTCCTATACCATGAGATGTGATATCTCAATGCTTCTTATACCAAACCTGAGACCCTTCCTATAACGAGATGGGATATCCAACTCCTTCCCATTCCAATCCTGAGACCCTTCCGATAGCAGAGATGTGATATCTCAATGCTTATACCAAACCTGAGACCCTACCTATGGCATGAGATGTCATATACAACTCCTTCCGATTCCAAACCTGAGACCCTTCCTATAGCATGAGATGGGATATCTCAATGCTAATACCAAACCTGAGACCCTTCCTATAGCATGAGATGTGATATCCAACTCCTTCCCATTCCAATCCTGAGACCCTTACTATAGCTTGAGATGTGATATCCAACTCCTTCCCATTCCAATCCTGAGACCCTTTCTATAGCTTGAGATGTGATATCCAACTCCTTCCCATTCCAATACTGAGACCCTTCCTATAGCATGAGATGTGATATCTCAATGCTTCTAATACCAAACCTGAGAACCTTCCTATAACATGAGATGTGATATCCAAATCCTTCCACTTCCAAACCTGAGACCCTCCCTTTAGCATGAGATGTGATATCCGACTCCTTCCCATTCCAATCCTGAGACCCTTCTGATAGCATGAGATGTGATATCTCAATGCCTCTAATACCAAGCCTGAGATCCTTCCGATAGCATGAGATGTGATATCTCATTGCTTCTAATACCAAACCTGAGATCCTTCCTATAACATGAGATGTGATATCCAAATCCTTCCCCTTCCAAACCTGAGACCCTCCCTTTAGCATGAGATGTGATATCCAACTCCTTCCCATTCCAATCCTGAGACCCTTCTGATAGCATGAGATGTGATATCTCAATGCCTCTAATACCAAACCTGAGATCCTACCTCTAACATGAAATGTGATATCCAACTCCTTCCCCTTCCAAACCTGAGAGCCTTCCTATAGCATGAGATGTGATATCCAAGTCCTTCCCATTCCAATCCTGAGACCCTTCCTATAACATGAGATGTGATATCCAACTCCTTCCAAATCCAATCCTGATACCCTTCCGATAGCATGAGATGTGATATCCCAATGATTCTACAAAACCTGAGACCCATACATGGCATGAGATGTGATATCAAACTCCTTCCCATTCCAATCCTGAGACACTTTCTATAGCATCAGATGTGATATCTCAATGCTTCTAATACCAAACCTGAGACTCTTCCTATAACATGAGATGGGCTATCCAACTCCTTCCCATTCCAATCCTGAGACCCTTCCGATAGCAGAGATGTGATATCTCAATGCTTATACCAAACCTGAGACCCTTCCTATGGCATGAGATGTCATATACAACTCCTTCCCATTCCAATCCTGAGACCCTTCATATAGCATGAGATGTGATATCTCAATGCTTCTAATACCAAACCTGAGATCCTTCCTATAACATGAGATGTGATATCCAACTCCTTCCCATTCCAATCCTGAGACCCTTCCTATAGCATGAGATGTGACATCTCAATGCTTATACCACACCTGAGACCCTTCTTATAGCATGAGATGTGATATCCAACTCCTTCCCATTCCAATCCTGAGACCCTTCCTATAGCATGAGATGTGATATCTCAATGCCTCTAATACCAAACCTGAGATCCTTCCTCTAACATGAAATGTGATATCCAACTCCTTCCCTTTCCAAACCTGAGAGCCTACCTATAGCATGAGATGTGATATTCAAGTCCTTCCCATTCCAATCCTTAGACCCTTCCTACAGCATGCAATATGATATCTCAATGATTCTAATAACAAACCTGAGACCCGTCCTATAACATGAGATGGGATATCCAACTCCTTCCCATTCCAATCCTGAGACACTTCTGATAGCAGAGATGTGATATCTCAATGCTTATACCAAACCTGAGACCCTTCCTATAGCATGAGATGTAATATCCAACTCCTTCCCATTCCAATCCTGAGACCCTTCCTACAGCATGCAATGTGATATCTCAATGCTTCTAATACCAAACCTGAGACCCGTCCTATAACATGAGATGGGATATCCAACTCCTTCCCGTTCCAAACCTGAGACCCTTCCTATAGCATGAGATGTGATATCCAACTCCTTCCCATCCCAATCCTGAGACACTTCCGATTGCAGAGATGTGATATCTCAATGCTTATACCAAACCTGAGACTCTTCCTATAACATGAGATGTGATATCCAACTCCTTCCCGTTCCAAATTGAGACCCTTCCTATAGCATGAGATGTGATATCCAACTCCTTCCCATTCCAATCCTGAGACCCTTCTGATAGCATGAGATGTGATATCTCAATGCTTCTAATACCAAACCTGAGATCCTTCTTATAACATGTGATGTGATATCCAAATCCTTCCCCTTCCAAACCTGAGACCCTCCCTTTAGCATGAGAAGTGATATCCAACTCCTTCCCATTCCAATCCTGAGACCCTTATGATAGCATGAGATGTGATATCTCAATGCCTCTAATACCAAACCTGAGATACTTCCGATAGCATGAGATGTGATACCTCAATGCCTCTAATACCAAACCTGAGATCCTACCTCTAACATGAAATGTGATATCCAACTCCTTCCCTTACCAAACCTGAGATCCTTCCTATAACATGCGATGTGATATCCAAATCCTTCCCCTTCCAAACCTGAGACCCTCCCTATAGCATGAGATGTGATATCCAAGTCCGTCCCATTCCAATCCTGAGACCCTTCCTATAGCATGAGATGTGATATCTCAATGCTTATTCCAAACCTGAGACCCTTCCTATGGCATGAGATGTCATATACAACTCCTTCCCATTCCAATCCTGAGACCCTTCCTATAGCATGAGATGTGATATCTCAATGCTTATACCAAACCTGAGACCCTTCCTATAGCATGAGATGTGATAGCCAACTTCTTCCCATTCCAATCCTGAGACCCTTCCTATAACATGAGATGTGATGTCGCAATGCTTCTAATACCAAACCTGAGATCTTTCCTATAACATGAGATGTGATATCCAACACCTTCCCATTCCAATCCTGAGACCTTTCCTATAGCAAGAGATGTGATATCTCAATGCTTATACCAAACGTGAGACCCTTCCTATAGCTTGAGATGTGATATCCAACTCCTTCCCATTCCAATCCTGAGACACTTCCTATAGCATGAGATGTGATATCTCAATGCTTATACCAAACGTGAGACCCTTCCTATAACATGAGATGTGATATCTTAATGCCTCTAATACCAAACCTGAGATCCTTCCTCTAACATGAAATGTGATATCTAACTCCTTCCCCTTCCAAACCTGAGAGCCTTCCTATAGCATGAGATATGATATCCAAGTCCTTCCCATTCCAATCCTGGGACCCTTCCTATAACATGAGATGTGATATCCAACTCCTTCCCATTCCAACCTGAGACCCTTCCTATAGCATGAGATGGGATATCCAACTCCTTCCAAATCAAATCCTGATACCCTTCCGATAGCATGAGATGTGATATCCCAATGTTTCTACCAAACCTGAGACCCATACTATGGCATGAGTTGTGATATCAAACCCCTTCCCATTCCAATCCTGAGACCCATCCTATAGCTTGAGATATCCAACTCCTTCCCATTCCAATTCTGAGACCCTTCCTATACCATGAGACTTGATATCTCAATGCTTCTAATACCAAACCTGAGACCCTTCCTATAGCATGAGATGTGATATCTCAATGCTTCTAATACCAAACCTGAGATCCTTCCGATAACATGAGATGTGATATCCAAATCCTTCCCCTTCCAAACCTGAGACCCTCCCTTTAGCATGAGATGTGATATCCAACTCCTTCCCATTCCCATCCTGAGACCCTTCTGATAGCATGAGATGTGATATCTCAATGCCTCCAATACCAAACCTGAGATCCTACCTCTAACATGAAATGTGATATCCACATCCTTCCCCTTCCAAACCTGAGACCCTCCCTTTAGCATGAGATGTGATATCCAACTCCGTCCCATTCCAATCCTGAGACCCTTCCGATAGCATGAGATGTGATATCTCAATGCTTCTAATACCAAACCTGAGATCCTTCCGATAACATGAGATGTGATATCCAAATCCTTCCCCTTCCAAACCTGAGACCCTCCCTTTAGCATGAGATGTGATATCTCAATGCCTCTAATACCAAACCACCAAACCTGAGATCCTTCCGATAGCATGAGATGTGATATCTCAATGTTTCTAATACCAAACCTGAGATCCTTCCTATAACATGAGACGTGATATCCAAATCCTTCCCCTTCCAAACCTGAGACCCTCCCTTTAGCATGAGATGTGATATCCAACTCCTTCCCATTCCAATCCTGAGACCCTTCTGATAGCATGAGATGTGATATCTCAATGCCTCTAATACCAAACCTGAGATCCTACCTCTAACATGAAATGTGATATCCAACTCTTTCCCCTTCCAAACCTGAGAGCCTTCCTATAGCATGAGATGTGATATCCGACTCCTTCCCGTTCCAATCCTGAGACCCTTCCGATAGCATGAGATGTGATATCTCAATGCTTCTAATACCAAACCTGAGATCCTTCTTATAACATGTGATGTGATATCCAAATCCTTCCCCTTCCAAACCTGAGACCCTCCCTTTAGCATGAGATGTGATATCCAACTCCTTCCCATTCCAATCCTGAGACCCTTATGATAGATAGCATGAGATGTGATATCTCAATGCCTCTAATACCAAACCTGAGATCCTTCCTATAACATGAGATGTGATATCCAAATCCTTCCCCTTCCAAACCTGAGACCCTCCCTTTAGCATGAGATGTGATATCCAACTCCTTCCCATTCCAATCCTGAGACCCTTCCGATAGCATGAGATGTGATATCTCAATGCTTCTAATACCAAACCTGTGATCCTTCCTATAACAAGAGATGTGATATCCAAATCCTTCCCCTTCCAAACCTGAGACCCTCGCTTTAGCATGAGATGTGATATCTCAATGCCTCTAATACCAAACCTGAGATCCTTCCGATAGCATGAGATGTGATATCTCAATGCTTCTAATACCAAACCTGAGATCCTTCCTATAACATGAGACGTGATATCCAAATCCTTCCCCTTCCAAACCTGAGACCCTCCCTTTAGCATGAGATGTGATATCCAACTCCTTCCCATTCCAATCCTGAGACCCTTCTGATAGCATGATATGTGATATCTAAATGCCTCTAATACCAAACCTGAGATCCTACCTCTAACATGAAATGTGATATCCAACTCCTTCCCCTTCCAAACCTGAGAGCCTTCCTATAGCATGAGATGTGATATCCAAGTCCTTCCCAATCCAATCCTGAGACCCTTCCTATAACATGAGATGTGATATCCAACTCCTTCCAAATCCAATCCTGATACCCTTCCGATAGCATGAGATGTGATATCCCAATGCTTCTACAAAACCTGAGACCCATACATGGCATGAGATGTGATATCAAACTCCTTCCCATTCCAATCCTGAGACACTTCCTATAGCATCAGATGTGATATCTCAATGCTTCTAATACCAAACCTGAGACTCTTCCTATAACCTGAGATGGGATATCCAACTCCTTCCCATTCCAATCCTGAGACCCTTCCGATAGCAGAGATGTGATATCTCAATGCTTATACCAAACCTGAGACCCTTCCTATGGCATGAGATGTCATATACAACTCCTTCCCATTCCAATCCTGAGACCCTTCCTATAGCATGAGATGTGATATCTCAATGCTTCTAATACCAAACCTGAGATCCTTCCTATAACATGAGATGTGATATCCAATTCCTTCCCATTCCAATCCTGAGACCCTTCCTATAGCATGAGATGTGACATCTCAATGCTTATACCAAACCTGAGACCCTTCCTATAGCATGAAATGTGATATCCAACTCCTTTCCATTCCAATCCTGAGACCCTTCCTATAGCATGAGATGTGATATCTCAATGCCTCTAATACCAAACCTGAGATCCTTCCTCTAACATGAAATGTGATATCCAACTCCTTCCCTTTCCAAACCTGAGAGCCTACCTATAGCATGAGATGTGATATTCAAGTCCTTCCCATTCCAATCCTTAGACCCTTCCTACAGCATGCAATATGATATCTCAATGATTCTAATAACAAACCTGAGACCCGTCCTATAACATGAGATGGGATATCCAACTCCTTCCCATTCCAATCCTGAGACACTTCCGATAGCAGAGATGTGATATCTCAATGCTTATACCAAACCTGAGACCCTTCCTATAGCATGAGATGTAATATCCAACTCCTTCCCATTCCAATCCTGAGACCCTTCCTACAGCATGCGATGTGATATCTCAATGCTTCTAATACCAAACCTGAGACCCGTCCTATAACATGAGATGGGATATCCAACTCCTTCCCGTTCCAAACCTGAGACCCTTCCTATAGCATGAGATGTGATATCCAACTCCTTCCCATCCCAATCCTGAGACACTTCCGATTGCAGAGATGTGATATCTCAATGCTTATACCAAACCTGAGACTCTTCCTATAACATGAGATGTGATATCCAACTCCTTCCCGTTCCAAACCTGAGACCCTTCCTATAGCATGAGATGTGATATCCAACTCCTTCCCATTCCAATCCTGAGACCCTTCTGATAGCATGAGATGTGATATCTCAATGCTTCTAATACCAAACCTGAGATCCTTCTTATAACATGTGATGTGATATCCAAATCCTTCCCCTTCCAAACCTGAGACCCTCCCTTTAGCATGAGAAGTGATATCCAACTCCTTCCCATTCCAATCCTGAGACCCTTATGATAGCATGAGATGTGATATCTCAATGCCTCTAATACCAAACCTGAGATACTTCCGATAGCATGAGATGTGATATCTCAATGATTCTAATACCAAACCTGAGATCCTTCCTATAACATGCGATGTGATATCCAAATCCTTCCCCTTCCAAACCTGAGACCCTCCCTTTAGCATGAGATGTGATATCCAACTCCTTCCCATTCCAATCCTGAGACCCTTCTGATAGCATGAGATGTGATACCTCAATGCCTCTAATACCAAACCTGAGATCCTACCTCTAACATGAAATGTGATATCCAACTCCTTCCCTTACCAAACCTGAGATCCTTCCTATAACATGCGATGTGATATCCAAATCCTTCCCCTTCCAAACCTGAGACCCTCCCTATAGCATGAGATGTGATATCCAAGTCCGTCCCATTCCAATCCTGAGACCCTTCCTATAGCATGAGATGTGATATCTCAATGCTTATTCCAAACCTGAGACCCTTCCTATGGCATGAGATGTCATATACAACTCTTTCCCATTCCAATCCTGAGACCCTTCCTATAGCATGAGATGTGATATCTCTATGCTTATACCAAACCTGAGACCCTTCCTATAGCATGAGATGTGATAGCCAACTTCTTCCCATTCCAATCCTGAGACCCTTCCTATAACATGAGATGTGATGTCGCAATGCTTCTAATACCAAACCTGAGATCTTTCCTATAACATGAGATGTGATATCCAACACCTTCCCATTCCAATCCTGAGACCCTTCCTATAGCATGAGATGTGATATCTCAATGCTTATACCAAACGTGAGACCCTTCCTATAGCTTGAGATGTGATATCCAACTCCTTCCCATTCCAATCCTGAGACCCTTCCTATAGCATGAGATGTGATATCTCAATGCTTATACCAAACGTGAGACCCTTCCTATAACATGAGATGTGATATCTTAATGCCTCTAATACCAAACCTGAGATCCTTCCTCTAACATGAAATGTGATATCCAACTCCTTCCCCTTCCAAACCTGAGAGCCTTCCTATAGCATGAGATATGATATCCAAGTCCTTCCCATTCCAATCCTGGGACCCTTCCTATAACATGAGATGTGATATCCAACTCCTTCCCATTCCAACCTGAGACCCTTCCTATAGCATGAGATGGGATATCCAACTCCTTCCAAATCAAATCCTGATACCCTTCCGATAGCATGAGATGTGATATCCCAATGTTTCTACCAAACCTGAGACCCATACTATGGCATGAGTTGTGATATCAAACCCCTTCCCATTCCAATCCTGAGACCCATCCTATAGCTTGAGATATTCAACTCCTTCCCATTCCAATTCTGAGACCCTTCCTATACCATGAGACTTGATATCTCAATGCTTCTAATACCAAACCTGAGACCCTTCCTATAGCATGAGATGTGATATCTCAATGCTTCTAATACCAAACCTGAGATCCTTCCGATAGCATGAGATGTGATATCTCAATGCTTCTAATACCAAACCTGAGATCCTTCCTATAACATGAGACGTGATATCCAAATCCTTCCCCTTCCAAACCTGAGACCCTCCCTTTAGCATGAGATGTGATATCCAACTCCTTCCCATTCCAATCCTGAGACCCTTCTGATAGCATGAGATGTGATATCTCAATGCCTCTAATACCAAACCTGAGATCCTACCTCTAACATGAAATGTGATATCCAACTCTTTCCCCTTCCAAACCTGAGAGCCTTCCTATAGCATGAGATGTGATATCCGACTCCTTCCCGTTCCAATCCTGAGACCCTTCCGATAGCATGAGATGTGATATCTCAATGCTTCTAATACCAAACCTGAGATCCTTCTTATAACATGTGATGTGATATCCAAATCCTTCCCCTTCCAAACCTGAGACCCTCCCTTTAGCATGAGATGTGATATCCAACTGCTTCCCATTCCAATCCTGAGACCCTTATGATAGATAGCATGAGATGTGATATCTCAATGCCTCTAATACCAAACCTGAGATCCTTCCTATAACATGAGATGTGATATCCAAATCCTTCCCCTTCCAAACCTGAGACCCTCCCTTTAGCATGAGATGTGATATCCAACTCCTTCCCATTCCAATACTGAGACCCTTCCGATAGCATGAGATGTGATATCTCAATGCTTCTAATACCAAACCTGTGATCCTTCCTATAACAAGAGATGTGATATCCAAATCCTTCCCCTTCCAAACCTGAGACCCTCCCTTTAGCATGAGATGTGATATCTCAATGCTTATACCAAACGTGAGACCCTTCCTATAACATGAGATGTGATATCTTAATGCCTCTAATACCAAACCTGAGATCCTTCCTCTAACATGAAATGTGATATCCAACTCCTTCCCCTTCCAAACCTGAGAGCCTTCCTATAGCATGAGATATGATATCCAAGTCCTTCCCATTCCAATCCTGGGACCCTTCCTATAACATGAGATGTGATATCCAACTCCTTCCCATTCCAACCTGAGACCCTTCCTATAGCATGAGATGGGATATCCAACTCCTTCCAAATCAAATCCTGATACCCTTCCGATAGCATGAGATGTGATATCCCAATGTTTCTACCAAACCTGAGACCCATACTATGGCATGAGTTGTGATATCAAACCCCTTCCCATTCCAATCCTGAGACCCATCCTATAGCTTGAGATATTCAACTCCTTCCCATTCCAATTCTGAGACCCTTCCTATACCATGAGACTTGATATCTCAATGCTTCTAATACCAAACCTGAGACCCTTCCTATAGCATGAGATGTGATATCTCAATGCTTCTAATACCAAACCTGAGATCCTTCCGATAACATGAGATGTGATATCCAAATCCTTCCCCTTCCAAACCTGAGACCCTCCCTTTAGCATGAGATGTGATATCCAACTCCTTCCCATTCCCATCCTGAGACCCTTCTGATAGCATGAGCTGTGATATCTCAATGCCTCCAATACCAAACCTGAGATCCTACCTCTAACATGAAATGTGATATCCACATCCTTCCCCTTCCAAACCTGAGACCCTCCCTTTAGCATGAGATGTGATATCCAACTCCGTCCCATTCCAATCCTGAGACCCTTCCGATAGCATGAGATGTGATATCTCAATGGTTCTAATACCAAACCTGTGATCCTTCCTATAACAAGAGATGTGATATCCAAATCCTTCCCCTTCCAAACCTGAGACCCTCCCTTTAGCATGAGATGTGATATCTCAATGCCTCTAATACCAAACCACCAAACCTGAGATCCTTCCGATAGCATGAGATGTGATATCTCAATGCTTCTAATACCAAACCTGAGATCCTTCCTATAACATGAGACGTGATATCCAAATCCTTCCCCTTCCAAACCTGAGACCCTCCCTTTAGCATGAGATGTGATATCCAACTCCTTCCCATTCCAATCCTGAGACCCTTCTGATAGCATGAGATGTGATATCTCAATGCCTCTAATACCAAACCTGAGATCCTACCTCTAACATGAAATGTGATATCCAACTCTTTCCCCTTCCAAACCTGAGAGCCTTCCTATAGCATGAGATGTGATATCCGACTCCTTCCCGTTCCAATCCTGAGACCCTTCCGATAGCATGAGATGTGATATCTCAATGCTTCTAATACCAAACCTGAGATCCTTCTTATAACATGTGATGTGATATCCAAATCCTTCCCCTTCCAAACCTGAGACCCTCCCTTTAGCATGAGATGTGATATCTAACTGCTTCCCATTCCAATCCTGAGACCCTTATGATAGATAGCATGAGATGTGATATCTCAATGCCTCTAATACCAAACCTGAGATCCTTCCTATAACATGAGATGTGATATCCAAATCCTTCCCCTTCCAAACCTGAGACCCTCCCTTTAGCATGAGATGTGATATCCAACTCCTTCCCATTCCAATACTGAGACCCTTCCGATAGCATGAGATGTGATATCTCAATGCTTCTAATACCAAACCTGTGATCCTTCCTATAACAAGAGATGTGATATCCAAATCGTTCCCCTTCCAAACCTGAGACCCTCCCTTTAGCATGAGATGTGATATCTCAATGCCTCTAATACCAAACCTGAGATCCTTCCGATAGCATGAGATGTGATATCTCAATGCTTCTAATACCAAACCTGAGATCCTTCCTATAACATGAGACGTGATATCCAAATCCTTCCCCTTCCAAACCTGAGACCCTCCCTTTAGCATGAGATGTGATATCCAACTCCTTCCCATTCCAATCCTTGGACCCTTCTGATAGCATGATATGTGATATCTCAATGCCTCTAATACCAAACCTGAGATCCTACCTCTAACATGAAATGTGATATCCAACTTCTTCCCCTTCCAAACCTGAGAGCCTTCCTATAGCATGAGATGTGATATCCAAGTCCTTCCCATTCCAATCCTGAGACCCTTCCTATAACATGAGATGTGATATCCAACTCCTTCCAAATCCAATCCTGATACCCTTCCGATAGCATGAGATGTGATATCCCAATGCTTCTACAAAACCTGAGACCCATACATGGCATGAGATGTGATATCAAACTCCTTCCCATTCCAATCCTGAGACACTTCCTATAGCATCAGATGTGATATCTCAATGCTTCTAATACCAAACCTGATACTCTTCCTATAACATGAGATGGGATATCCAACTCCTTCCCATTCCAATCCTGAGACCCTTCCGATAGCAGAGATGTGATATCTCAATGCTTATACCAAACCTGAGACCCTTCCTATGGCATGAGATGTCATATACAACTCCTTCCCATTCCAATCCTGAGACCCTTCCTATAGCATGAGATGTGATATCTCAATGCTTCTAATACCAAACCTGAGATCCTTCCTATAACATGAGATGTGATATCCAACTCCTTCCCATTCCAATCCTGAGACCCTTCCTATAGCATGAGATGTGACATCTCAATGCTTATACCAAACCTGAGACCCTTCCTATAGCATGAAATGTGATATCCAACTCCTTCCCATTCCAATCCTGAGACCCTTCCTATAGCATGAGATGTGATATCTCAATGCCACTAATACCAAACCGGAGATCCTTCCTCTAACATGAAATGTGATATCCAACTCCTTCCCTTTCCAAACCTGAGAGCCTACCTATAGCATGAGATGTGATATTCAAGTCCTTCCCATTCCAATCCTTAGACCCTTCCTACAGCATGCAATATGATATCTCAATGATTCTAATAACAAACCTGAGACCCGTCCTATAACATGAGATGGGATATCCAACTCCTTCCCATTCCAATCCTGAGACACTTCCGATAGCAGAGATGTGATATCTCAATGCTTATACCAAACCTGAGACCCTTCCTATAGCATGAGATGTAATATCCAACTCCTTCCCATTCCAATCCTGAGACCCTTCCTACAGCATGCGAGGTGATATCTCAATGCTTCTAATACCAAACCTGAGACCCGTCCTATAACATGAGATGGGATATCCAACTCCTTCCCGTTCCAAACCTGAGACCCTTCCTATAGCATGAGATGTGATATCCAACTCCTTCCCATCCCAATCCTGAGACACTTCCGATTGCAGAGATGTGATATCTCAATGCTTATACCAAACCTGAGACTCTTCCTATAACATGAGATGTGATATCCAACTCCTTCCCGTTCCAAACCTGAGACCCTTCCTATAGCATGAGATGTGATATCCAACTCCCTCCCATTCCAATCCTGAGACCCTTCTGATAGCATGAGATGTGATATCTCAATGCTTCTAATACCAAACCTGAGATCCTTCTTATAACATGTGATGTGATATCCAAATCCTTCCCCTTCCAAACCTGAGACCCTCCCTTTAGCATGAGAAGTGATATCCAACTCCTTCCCATTCCAATCCTGAGACCCTTATGATAGCATGAGATGTGATATCTCAATGCCTCTAATACCAAACCTGAGATACTTCCGATAGCATGAGATGTGATATCTCAATGATTCTAATACCAAACCTGAGATCCTTCCTATAACATGCGATGTGATATCCAAATCCTTCCCCTTCCAAACCTGAGACCCTCCCTTTAGCATGAGATGTGATATCCAACTCCTTCCCATTCCAATCCTGAGACCCTTCCTATAGCTTGAGAAGTGATATCTAACTCCTTCCCATTCCAATTCTGAGACCCGTCCTATACCATGAGATGTGATATCTCAATGCTTCTAATACAAAACCTGAGACCCTTCCTATAACGAGATGGGATATCCAACTCCTTCCCATTCCAATCCTGAGACCCTTCCGATAGCAGAGATGTGATATCTCAATGCTTATACCAAACCTGAGACCCTACCTATGGCATGAGATGTCATATACAACTCCTTCCGATTCCAAACCTGAGACCCTTCCTATAGCATGAGATGGGATATCTCAATGCTAATACCAAACCTGAGACCCTTCCTATAGCATGAGATGTGATATCCAACTCCTTCCCATTCCAATCCTGAGACCCTTACTATAGCTTGAGATGTGATATCCAACTCCTTCCCATTCCAATCCTGAGACCCTTTCTATAGCTTGAGATGTGATATCCAACTCCTTCCCATTCCAATCCTGAGACCCTTCCTATAGCATGAGATGTGATATCTCAATGCTTCTAATACCAAACCCGAGATCCTTCCTATAACATGAGATGTGATATCCAAATCCTTCCACTTCCAAACCTGAGACCCTCCCTTTAGCATGAGATGTGATATCCGACTCCTTCCCATTCCAATCCTGAGACCCTTCTGATAGCATGAGATGTGATATCTCAATGCCTCTAATACCAAACCTGAGATCCTTCCGATAGCATGAGATGTGATATCTCAGTGCTTCTAATACCAAACCTGAGATCCTTCCTATAACATGAGATGTGATATCCAAATCCTTCCCCTTCCAAACCTGAGACCCTCCCTTTAGCATGAGATGTGATATCCAACTCCTTCCCATTCCAATCCTGAGACCCTTCTGATAGCATGAGATGTGATATCTCAATGCCTCTAATACCAAACCTGAGATCCTACCTCTAACATGAAATGTGATATCCAACTCCTTCCCCTTCCAAACCTGAGAGCCTTCCTATAGCATGAGATGTGATATCCAAGTCCTTCCCATTCCAATCCTGAGACCCTTCCTATAACATGAGATGTGATATCCAACTCCTTCCAAATCCAATCCTGATACCCTTCCGATAGCATGAGATGTGATATCCCAATGCTTCTACAAAACCTGAGACCCATACATGGCATGAGATGTGATATCAAACTCCTTCCCATTCCAATCCTGAGACACTTCCTATAGCATCAGATGTGATATCTCAATGCTTCTAATACCAAACCTGAGACTCTTCCTATAACATGAGATGGGATATCCAACTCCTTCCCATTCCAATCCTGAGACCCTTCCGATAGCAGAGATGTGATATCTCAATGCTTATACCAAACCTGAGACCCTTCCTATGGCATGAGATGTCATATACAACTCCTTCCCATTCCAATCCTGAGACCCTTCCTATAGCATGAGATGTGATATCTCAATGCTTCTAATACCAAACCTGAGATCCTTCCTATAACATGAGATGTGATATCCAACTCCTTCCCATTCCAATCCTGAGACCCTTCCTATAGCATGAGATGTGACATCTCAATGCTTATCCCACACCTGAGACCCTTCCTATAGCATGAGATGTGATATCCAACTCCTTCCCATTCCAATCCTGAGACCCTTCCTATAGCATGAGATGTGATATCTCAATGCCTCTAATACCAAACCTGAGATCCTTCCTCTAACATGAAATGTGATATCCAACTCCTTCCCTTTCCAAACCTGAGAGCCTACCTATAGCATGAGATGTGATATTCAAGTCCTTCCCATTCCAATCCTTAGACCCTTCCTACAGCATGCAATATGATATCTCAATGATTCTAATAACAAACCTGAGACCCGTCCTATAACATGAGATGGGATATCCAACTCCTTCCCATTCCAATCCTGAGACACTTCCGATAGCAGAGATGTGATATCTCAATGCTTATACCAAACCTGAGACCCTTCCTATAGCATGAGATGTAATATCCAACTCCTTCCCATTCCAATCCTGAGACCCTTCCTACAGCATGCGATGTGATATCTCAATGCTTCTAATACCAAACCTGAGACCCGTCCTATAACATGAGATGGGATATCCAACTCCTTCCCGTTCCAAACCTGAGACCCTTCCTATAGCAAGAGATGTGATATCCAACTCCTTCCCATCCCAATCCTGAGACACTTCTGATTGCAGAGATGTGATATCTCAATGCATATACCAAACCTGAGACTCTTCCTATAACATGAGATGTGATATCCAACTCCTTCCCTTTCCAAACCTGAGACCCTTCCTATAGCATGAGATGTGATATCCAACTCCTTCCCATTCCAATCCTGAGACCCTTCTGATAGCATGAGATGTGATATCTCAATGCCTCTAATACCAAACCTGAGATCCTACCTCTAACATGAAATGTGATATCCAACTCCTTCCCTTACCAAACCTGAGACCCTTCCTATAACATGCGATGTGATATCCAAATCCTTCCCCTTCCAAACCTGAGACCCTCCCTATAGCATGAGATGTGATATCCAAGTCCGTCCCATTCCAACCCTGAGACCCTTCCTATAGCATGAGATGTGATATCTCAATGCTTATTCCAAACCTGAGACCCTTCCTATGGCATGAGATGTCATATACAACTCCTTCCCATTCCAATCCTGAGACCCTTCCTATAGCATGAGATGTGATATCTCAATGCTTATACCAAACCTGAGACCCTTCCTATAGCATGAGATGTGATAGCCAACTTCTTCCCATTCCAATCCTGAGACCCTTCCTATAACATGAGATGTGATGTCGCAATGCTTCTAATACCAAACCTGAGATCCTACCTCTAACATGAAATGTGATATCCAACTCCTTCCCTTACCAAACCTGAGATCCTTCCTATAACATGCGATGTGATATCCAAATCCTTCCCCTTCCAAACCTGAGACCCTCCCTATAGCATGAGATGTGATATCCAAGTCCGTCCCATTCCAATCCTGAGACCCTTCCTATAGCATGAGATGTGATATCTCAATGCTTATTCCAAACCTGAGACCCTTCCTATGGCATGAGATGTCATATACAACTCCTTCCCATTCCAATCCTGAGACCCTTCCTATAGCATGAGATGTGATATCTCAATGCTTATACCAAACGTGAGACCCTTCCTATAGCTTGAGATGTGATATCCAACTCCTTCCCATTCCAATCCTGAGACCCTTCCTATAGCATGAGATGTGATATCTCAATGCTTATACCAAACATGAGACCCTTCCTATAACATGAGATGTGATATCTTAATGCCTCTAATACCAAACCTGAGATCCTACCTCTAACATGAAATGTGATATCCAACTCTTTCCCCTTCCAAACCTGAGAGCCTTCCTATAGCATGAGATGTGATATCCGACTCCTTCCCGTTCCAATCCTGAGACCCTTCCGATAGCATGAGATGTGATATCTCAATGCTTCTAATACCAAACCTGAGATCCTTCTTATAACATGTGATGTGATATCCAAATCCTTCCCCTTCCAAACCTGAGACCCTCCCTTTAGCATGAGATGTGATATCCAACTGCTTCCCATTCCAATCCTGAGACCCTTATGATAGATAGCATGAGATGTGATATCTCAATGCCTCTAATACCAAACCTGAGATCCTTCCTATAACATGAGATGTGATATCCAAATCCTTCCCCTTCCAAACCTGAGACCCTCCCTTTAGCATGAGATGTGATATCCAACTCCTTCCCATTCCAATACTGAGACCCTTCCGATAGCATGAGATGTGATATCTCAATGCTTCTAATACCAAACCTGTGATCCTTCCTATAACAAGAGATGTGATATCCAAATCCTTCCCCTTCCAAACCTGAGACCCTCCCTTTAGCATGAGATGTGATATCTCAATGCTTATACCAAACGTGAGACCCTTCCTATAACATGAGATGTGATATCTTAATGCCTCTAATACCAAACCTGAGATCCTTCCTCTAACATGAAATGTGATATCCAACTCCTTCCCCTTCCAAACCTGAGAGCCTTCCTATAGCATGAGATATGATATCCAAGTCCTTCCCATTCCAATCCTGGGACCCTTCCTATAACATGAGATGTGATATCCAACTCCTTCCCATTCCAACCTGAGACCCTTCCTATAGCATGAGATGGGATATCCAACTCCTTCCAAATCAAATCCTGATACCCTTCCGATAGCATGAGATGTGATATCCCAATGTTTCTACCAAACCTGAGACCCATACTATGGCATGAGTTGTGATATCAAACCCCTTCCCATTCCAATCCTGAGACCCATCCTATAGCTTGAGATATTCAACTCCTTCCCATTCCAATTCTGAGACCCTTCCTATACCATGAGACTTGATATCTCAATGCTTCTAATACCAAACCTGAGACCCTTCCTATAGCATGAGATGTGATATCTCAATGCTTCTAATACCAAACCTGAGATCCTTCCGATAACATGAGATGTGATATCCAAATCCTTCCCCTTCCAAACCTGAGACCCTCCCTTTAGCATGAGATGTGATATCCAACTCCTTCCCATTCCCATCCTGAGACCCTTCTGATAGCATGAGCTGTGATATCTCAATGCCTCCAATACCAAACCTGAGATCCTACCTCTAACATGAAATGTGATATCCACATCCTTCCCCTTCCAAACCTGAGACCCTCCCTTTAGCATGAGATGTGATATCCAACTCCGTCCCATTCCAATCCTGAGACCCTTCCGATAGCATGAGATGTGATATCTCAATGGTTCTAATACCAAACCTGTGATCCTTCCTATAACAAGAGATGTGATATCCAAATCCTTCCCCTTCCAAACCTGAGACCCTCCCTTTAGCATGAGATGTGATATCTCAATGCCTCTAATACCAAACCACCAAACCTGAGATCCTTCCGATAGCATGAGATGTGATATCTCAATGCTTCTAATACCAAACCTGAGATCCTTCCTATAACATGAGACGTGATATCCAAATCCTTCCCCTTCCAAACCTGAGACCCTCCCTTTAGCATGAGATGTGATATCCAACTCCTTCCCATTCCAATCCTGAGACCCTTCTGATAGCATGAGATGTGATATCTCAATGCCTCTAATACCAAACCTGAGATCCTACCTCTAACATGAAATGTGATATCCAACTCTTTCCCCTTCCAAACCTGAGAGCCTTCCTATAGCATGAGATGTGATATCCGACTCCTTCCCGTTCCAATCCTGAGACCCTTCCGATAGCATGAGATGTGATATCTCAATGCTTCTAATACCAAACCTGAGATCCTTCTTATAACATGTGATGTGATATCCAAATCCTTCCCCTTCCAAACCTGAGACCCTCCCTTTAGCATGAGATGTGATATCTAACTGCTTCCCATTCCAATCCTGAGACCCTTATGATAGATAGCATGAGATGTGATATCTCAATGCCTCTAATACCAAACCTGAGATCCTTCCTATAACATGAGATGTGATATCCAAATCCTTCCCCTTCCAAACCTGAGACCCTCCCTTTAGCATGAGATGTGATATCCAACTCCTTCCCATTCCAATACTGAGACCCTTCCGATAGCATGAGATGTGATATCTCAATGCTTCTAATACCAAACCTGTGATCCTTCCTATAACAAGAGATGTGATATCCAAATCGTTCCCCTTCCAAACCTGAGACCCTCCCTTTAGCATGAGATGTGATATCTCAATGCCTCTAATACCAAACCTGAGATCCTTCCGATAGCATGAGATGTGATATCTCAATGCTTCTAATACCAAACCTGAGATCCTTCCTATAACATGAGACGTGATATCCAAATCCTTCCCCTTCCAAACCTGAGACCCTCCCTTTAGCATGAGATGTGATATCCAACTCCTTCCCATTCCAATCCTTGGACCCTTCTGATAGCATGATATGTGATATCTCAATGCCTCTAATACCAAACCTGAGATCCTACCTCTAACATGAAATGTGATATCCAACTTCTTCCCCTTCCAAACCTGAGAGCCTTCCTATAGCATGAGATGTGATATCCAAGTCCTTCCCATTCCAATCCTGAGACCCTTCCTATAACATGAGATGTGATATCCAACTCCTTCCAAATCCAATCCTGATACCCTTCCGATAGCATGAGATGTGATATCCCAATGCTTCTACAAAACCTGAGACCCATACATGGCATGAGATGTGATATCAAACTCCTTCCCATTCCAATCCTGAGACACTTCCTATAGCATCAGATGTGATATCTCAATGCTTCTAATACCAAACCTGATACTCTTCCTATAACATGAGATGGGATATCCAACTCCTTCCCATTCCAATCCTGAGACCCTTCCGATAGCAGAGATGTGATATCTCAATGCTTATACCAAACCTGAGACCCTTCCTATGGCATGAGATGTCATATACAACTCCTTCCCATTCCAATCCTGAGACCCTTCCTATAGCATGAGATGTGATATCTCAATGCTTCTAATACCAAACCTGAGATCCTTCCTATAACATGAGATGTGATATCCAACTCCTTCCCATTCCAATCCTGAGACCCTTCCTATAGCATGAGATGTGACATCTCAATGCTTATACCAAACCTGAGACCCTTCCTATAGCATGAAATGTGATATCCAACTCCTTCCCATTCCAATCCTGAGACCCTTCCTATAGCATGAGATGTGATATCTCAATGCCACTAATACCAAACCGGAGATCCTTCCTCTAACATGAAATGTGATATCCAACTCCTTCCCTTTCCAAACCTGAGAGCCTACCTATAGCATGAGATGTGATATTCAAGTCCTTCCCATTCCAATCCTTAGACCCTTCCTACAGCATGCAATATGATATCTCAATGATTCTAATAACAAACCTGAGACCCGTCCTATAACATGAGATGGGATATCCAACTCCTTCCCATTCCAATCCTGAGACACTTCCGATAGCAGAGATGTGATATCTCAATGCTTATACCAAACCTGAGACCCTTCCTATAGCATGAGATGTAATATCCAACTCCTTCCCATTCCAATCCTGAGACCCTTCCTACAGCATGCGAGGTGATATCTCAATGCTTCTAATACCAAACCTGAGACCCGTCCTATAACATGAGATGGGATATCCAACTCCTTCCCGTTCCAAACCTGAGACCCTTCCTATAGCATGAGATGTGATATCCAACTCCTTCCCATCCCAATCCTGAGACACTTCCGATTGCAGAGATGTGATATCTCAATGCTTATACCAAACCTGAGACTCTTCCTATAACATGAGATGTGATATCCAACTCCTTCCCGTTCCAAACCTGAGACCCTTCCTATAGCATGAGATGTGATATCCAACTCCCTCCCATTCCAATCCTGAGACCCTTCTGATAGCATGAGATGTGATATCTCAATGCTTCTAATACCAAACCTGAGATCCTTCTTATAACATGTGATGTGATATCCAAATCCTTCCCCTTCCAAACCTGAGACCCTCCCTTTAGCATGAGAAGTGATATCCAACTCCTTCCCATTCCAATCCTGAGACCCTTATGATAGCATGAGATGTGATATCTCAATGCCTCTAATACCAAACCTGAGATACTTCCGATAGCATGAGATGTGATATCTCAATGATTCTAATACCAAACCTGAGATCCTTCCTATAACATGCGATGTGATATCCAAATCCTTCCCCTTCCAAACCTGAGACCCTCCCTTTAGCATGAGATGTGATATCCAACTCCTTCCCATTCCAATCCTGAGACCCTTCCTATAGCTTGAGAAGTGATATCTAACTCCTTCCCATTCCAATTCTGAGACCCGTCCTATACCATGAGATGTGATATCTCAATGCTTCTAATACAAAACCTGAGACCCTTCCTATAACGAGATGGGATATCCAACTCCTTCCCATTCCAATCCTGAGACCCTTCCGATAGCAGAGATGTGATATCTCAATGCTTATACCAAACCTGAGACCCTACCTATGGCATGAGATGTCATATACAACTCCTTCCGATTCCAAACCTGAGACCCTTCCTATAGCATGAGATGGGATATCTCAATGCTAATACCAAACCTGAGACCCTTCCTATAGCATGAGATGTGATATCCAACTCCTTCCCATTCCAATCCTGAGACCCTTACTATAGCTTGAGATGTGATATCCAACTCCTTCCCATTCCAATCCTGAGACCCTTTCTATAGCTTGAGATGTGATATCCAACTCCTTCCCATTCCAATCCTGAGACCCTTCCTATAGCATGAGATGTGATATCTCAATGCTTCTAATACCAAACCCGAGATCCTTCCTATAACATGAGATGTGATATCCAAATCCTTCCACTTCCAAACCTGAGACCCTCCCTTTAGCATGAGATGTGATATCCGACTCCTTCCCATTCCAATCCTGAGACCCTTCTGATAGCATGAGATGTGATATCTCAATGCCTCTAATACCAAACCTGAGATCCTTCCGATAGCATGAGATGTGATATCTCAGTGCTTCTAATACCAAACCTGAGATCCTTCCTATAACATGAGATGTGATATCCAAATCCTTCCCCTTCCAAACCTGAGACCCTCCCTTTAGCATGAGATGTGATATCCAACTCCTTCCCATTCCAATCCTGAGACCCTTCTGATAGCATGAGATGTGATATCTCAATGCCTCTAATACCAAACCTGAGATCCTACCTCTAACATGAAATGTGATATCCAACTCCTTCCCCTTCCAAACCTGAGAGCCTTCCTATAGCATGAGATGTGATATCCAAGTCCTTCCCATTCCAATCCTGAGACCCTTCCTATAACATGAGATGTGATATCCAACTCCTTCCAAATCCAATCCTGATACCCTTCCGATAGCATGAGATGTGATATCCCAATGCTTCTACAAAACCTGAGACCCATACATGGCATGAGATGTGATATCAAACTCCTTCCCATTCCAATCCTGAGACACTTCCTATAGCATCAGATGTGATATCTCAATGCTTCTAATACCAAACCTGAGACTCTTCCTATAACATGAGATGGGATATCCAACTCCTTCCCATTCCAATCCTGAGACCCTTCCGATAGCAGAGATGTGATATCTCAATGCTTATACCAAACCTGAGACCCTTCCTATGGCATGAGATGTCATATACAACTCCTTCCCATTCCAATCCTGAGACCCTTCCTATAGCATGAGATGTGATATCTCAATGCTTCTAATACCAAACCTGAGATCCTTCCTATAACATGAGATGTGATATCCAACTCCTTCCCATTCCAATCCTGAGACCCTTCCTATAGCATGAGATGTGACATCTCAATGCTTATCCCACACCTGAGACCCTTCCTATAGCATGAGATGTGATATCCAACTCCTTCCCATTCCAATCCTGAGACCCTTCCTATAGCATGAGATGTGATATCTCAATGCCTCTAATACCAAACCTGAGATCCTTCCTCTAACATGAAATGTGATATCCAACTCCTTCCCTTTCCAAACCTGAGAGCCTACCTATAGCATGAGATGTGATATTCAAGTCCTTCCCATTCCAATCCTTAGACCCTTCCTACAGCATGCAATATGATATCTCAATGATTCTAATAACAAACCTGAGACCCGTCCTATAACATGAGATGGGATATCCAACTCCTTCCCATTCCAATCCTGAGACACTTCCGATAGCAGAGATGTGATATCTCAATGCTTATACCAAACCTGAGACCCTTCCTATAGCATGAGATGTAATATCCAACTCCTTCCCATTCCAATCCTGAGACCCTTCCTACAGCATGCGATGTGATATCTCAATGCTTCTAATACCAAACCTGAGACCCGTCCTATAACATGAGATGGGATATCCAACTCCTTCCCGTTCCAAACCTGAGACCCTTCCTATAGCAAGAGATGTGATATCCAACTCCTTCCCATCCCAATCCTGAGACACTTCTGATTGCAGAGATGTGATATCTCAATGCATATACCAAACCTGAGACTCTTCCTATAACATGAGATGTGATATCCAACTCCTTCCCTTTCCAAACCTGAGACCCTTCCTATAGCATGAGATGTGATATCCAACTCCTTCCCATTCCAATCCTGAGACCCTTCTGATAGCATGAGATGTGATATCTCAATGCCTCTAATACCAAACCTGAGATCCTACCTCTAACATGAAATGTGATATCCAACTCCTTCCCTTACCAAACCTGAGACCCTTCCTATAACATGCGATGTGATATCCAAATCCTTCCCCTTCCAAACCTGAGACCCTCCCTATAGCATGAGATGTGATATCCAAGTCCGTCCCATTCCAACCCTGAGACCCTTCCTATAGCATGAGATGTGATATCTCAATGCTTATTCCAAACCTGAGACCCTTCCTATGGCATGAGATGTCATATACAACTCCTTCCCATTCCAATCCTGAGACCCTTCCTATAGCATGAGATGTGATATCTCAATGCTTATACCAAACCTGAGACCCTTCCTATAGCATGAGATGTGATAGCCAACTTCTTCCCATTCCAATCCTGAGACCCTTCCTATAACATGAGATGTGATGTCGCAATGCTTCTAATACCAAACCTGAGATCCTACCTCTAACATGAAATGTGATATCCAACTCCTTCCCTTACCAAACCTGAGATCCTTCCTATAACATGCGATGTGATATCCAAATCCTTCCCCTTCCAAACCTGAGACCCTCCCTATAGCATGAGATGTGATATCCAAGTCCGTCCCATTCCAATCCTGAGACCCTTCCTATAGCATGAGATGTGATATCTCAATGCTTATTCCAAACCTGAGACCCTTCCTATGGCATGAGATGTCATATACAACTCCTTCCCATTCCAATCCTGAGACCCTTCCTATAGCATGAGATGTGATATCTCAATGCTTATACCAAACGTGAGACCCTTCCTATAGCTTGAGATGTGATATCCAACTCCTTCCCATTCCAATCCTGAGACCCTTCCTATAGCATGAGATGTGATATCTCAATGCTTATACCAAACATGAGACCCTTCCTATAACATGAGATGTGATATCTTAATGCCTCTAATACCAAACCTGAGATCCTTCCTCTAACATGAAATGTGATATCCAACTACTTCCCCTTCCAAACCTGAGAGCCTTCCTATAGCATGAGATATGATATCCAAGTCCTTCCCATTCCAATCCTGGGACCCTTCCTATAACATGAGATGTGATATCCAACTCCTTCCCATTAAAACCTGAGACCCTTCCTATAGCATGAGATGGGATATCCAACTCCTTCCAAAATAAAATCCTGATACCCTTCCGATAGCATGAGATGTGATATCCCAATGTTTCTACCAAACCTGAGACCCATACTATGGCATGAGTTGTGATATCAAACCCCTTCCCATTCCAATCCTGAGACCCTTCCTATAGCTTGAGATATCCAACTCCTTCCCATTCCAATTCTGAGACCCTTCCTATACCATGAGACTTGATATCTCAATGCTTCTAATACCAAACCTGAGACCCTTCCTATAGCATGAGATGTGATATCTCAATGCTTCTAATACCAAACCTGAGATCCTTCCGATAACATGAGATGTGATATCCAAATCCTTCCCCTTCCAAACCTGAGACCTTCCCTTTAGCATGAGATGTGATATCCAACTCCTTCCCATTCCCATCCTGAGACCCTTCTGATAGCATGAGATGTGATATCTCAATGCCTCCAATACCAAACCTGAGATCCTACCTCTAACATGAAATGTGATATCCACATCCTTCCCCTTCCAAACCTGAGACCCTCCCTTTAGCATGAGATGTGATATCCAACTCCGTCCCATTCCAATCCTGAGACCCTTCCGATAGCATGAGATGTGATATCTCAATGCTTCTAATACCAAACCTGTGATCCTTCCTATAACAAGAGATGTGATATCCAAATCCTTCCCCTTCCAAACCTGAGACCCTCCCTTTAGCATGAGATGTGATATCTCAATGCCTCTAATACCAAACCACCAAACCTGAGATCCTTCCGATAGCATGAGATGTGATATCTCAATGCTTCTAATACCAAACCTGATATCCTTCCTATAACATGAGACGTGATATCCAAATCCTTCCCCTTCCAAACCTGAGACCCTCCCTTTAGCATGAGATGTGATATCCAACTCCTTCCCATTCCAATCCTGAGACCCTTCTGATAGCATGAGATGTGATATCTCAATGCCTCTAATACCAAACCTGAGATCCTACCTCTAACATGAAATGTGATATCCAACTCTTTCCCCTTCCAAACCTGAGAGCCTTCTTATAGCATGAGATGTGATATCCGACTCCTTCCCGTTCCAATCCTGAGACCCTTCCGATAGCATGAGATGTGATATCTCAATGCTTCTAATACCAAACCTGAGATCCTTCTTATAACATGTGATGTGATATCCAAATCCTTCCCCTTCCAAACCTGAGACCCTCCCTTTAGCATGAGATGTGATATCCAACTCCTTCCCATTCCAATCCTGAGACCCTTATGATAGATAGCATGAGATGTGATAGCTCAATGCCTCTAATACCAAACCTGAGATCCTTCCTATAACATGAGATGTGATATCCAAATCCTTCCCCTTCCAAACCTGAGACCCTCCCTTTAGCATGAGATGTGATATCCAACTCCTTCCCATTCCAATCCTGAGACCCTTCCGATAGCATGAGATGTGATATCTCAATGCTTCTAATACCAAACCTGTGATCCTTCCTATAACAAGAGATGTGATATCCAAATCCTTCCCCTTCCAAACCTGAGACCCTCCCTTTAGCATGAGATGTGATATCTCAATGCCTCTAATACCAAACCTGAGATCCTTCCGATTGCATGAGATGTGATATCTCAATGCTTCTAATACCAAACCTGAGATCCTTCCTATAACATGAGACGTGATATCCAAATCCTTCCCCTTCCAAACCTGAGACCCTCCCTTTAGCATGAGATGTGATATCCAACTCCTTCCCATTCCAATCCTGAGACCCTTCTGATAGCATGATATGTGATATCTCAATGCCTCTAATACCAAACCTGAGATCCTACCTCTAACATGAAATGTGATATCCAACTCCTTCCCCTTCCAAACCTGAGAGCCTTCCTATAGCATGAGATGTGATATCCAAGTCCTTCCCATTCCAATCCTGAGACCCTTCCTATAACATGAGATGTGATATCCAACTCCTTCCAAATCCAATCCTGATACCCTTCCGATAGCATGAGATGTGATATCCCAATGCTTCTACAAAACCTGAGACCCATACATGGCATGGGATGTGATATCAAACTCCTTCCCATTCCAATCCTGAGACACTTCCTATAGCATCAGATGTGATATCTCAATGCTTCTAATACCAAACCTGAGACTCTTCCTATAACATGAGATGGGATATCCAACTCCTTCCCATTCCAATCCTGAGACCCTTCCGATAGCAGAGATGTGATATCTCAATGCTTATACCAAACCTGAGACCCTTCCTATGGCATGAGATGTCATATACAACTCCTTCCCATTCCAATCCTGAGACCCTTCCTATAGCATGAGATGTGATTTCTCAATGCTTCTAATACCAAACCTGAGATCCTTCCTATAACATGAGATGTGATATCCAACTCCTTCCCATTCCAATCCTGAGACCCTTCCTATAGCATGAGATGTGACATCTCAATGCTTATACCAAACCTGAGACCCTTCCTATAGCATGAAATGTGATATCCAACTCCTTCCCATTCCAATCCTGAGACCCTTCCTATAGCGATATCTCAATGATTCTAATAACAAACCTGAGACCCGTCCTATAACATGAGATGGGTTATCCAACTCCTTCCCATTCCAATCCTGAGACACTTCCGATAGCAGAGATGTGATATCTCAATGCTTATACCAAAACTGAGACCCTTCCTATAGCATGAGATGTAATATCCAACTCCTTCCCATTCCAATCCTGAGACCCTTCCTACAGCATGCGATGTGATATCTCAATGCTTCTAATACCAAACCTGAGACCCGTCCTACAACATGAGATGGGATATCCAACTCCTTCCCGTTCCAAACCTGAGACCCTTCCTATCGCATGAGATGTGATATCCAACTCCTTCCCATCCCAATCCTGAGACACTTCCGATTGCAGAGATGTGATATCTCAATGCTTATACCAAACCTGAGACTCTTCCTATAACATGAGATGTGATATCCAACTCCTTCCCGTTCCAAACCTGAGACCCTTCCTATAGCATGAGATGTGATATCCAACTCCCTCCCATTCCAATCCTGAGACCCTTCTGATAGCATGAGATGTGATATCTCAATGCTTCTAATACCAAACCTGAGATCCTTCTTATAACATGTGATGTGATATCCAAATCCTTCCCCTTCCAAACCTGAGACCCTCCCTTTAGCATGAGAAGTGATATCCAACTCCTTCCCATTCCAATCCTGAGACCCTTATGATAGCATGAGATGTGATATCTCAATGCCTCTAATACCAAACCTGAGATACTTCCGATAGCATGAGATGTGATATCTCAATGATTCTAATACCAAACCTGAGATCCTTCCTATAACATGCGATGTGATATCCAAATCCTTCCCCTTCCAAACCTGAGACCCTCCCTTTAGCATGAGATGTGATATCCAACTCCTTCCCATTCCAATCCTGAGACCCTTCCTATAGCTTGAGAAGTGATATCTAACTACTTCCCATTCCAATTCTGAGACCCGTCCTATACCATGAGATGTGATATCTCAATGCTTCTAATACAAAACCTGAGACCCTTCCTATAACGAGATGGGATATCCAACTCCTTCCCATTCCAATCCTGAGACCCTTCCGATAGCAGAGATGTGATATCTCAATGCTTATACCAAACCTGAGACCCTACCTATGGCATGAGATGTCATATACAACTCCTTCCGATTCCAAACCTGAGACCCTTCCTATAGCATGAGATGGGATATCTCAATGCTAATACCAAACCTGAGACCCTTCCTATAGCATGAGATGTGATATCCAACTCCTTCCCATTCCAATCCTGAGACCCTTACTATAGCTTGAGATGTGATATCCAACTCCTTCCCATTCCAATCCTGAGACCCTTTCTATAGCTTGAGATGTGATATCCAACTCCTTCCCATTCCAATCCTTGACCCTTCCTATAGCATGAGATGTGATATCTCAATGCTTCTAATACCAAACCTGAGATCCTTCCTATAACATGAGATGTGATATCCAAATCCTTCCACTTCCAAACCTGAGACCCTCCCTTTAGCATGAGATGTGATATCCGACTCCTTCCCATTCCAATCATGAGACCCTTCTGATAGCATGAGATGTGATATCTCAATGCCTCTAATACCAAACCTGAGATCCTTCCGATAGCATGAGATGTGATATCTCAGTGCTTCTAATACCAAACCTGAGATCCTTCCTATAACATGAGATGTGATATCCAAATCCTTCCCCTTCCAAACCTGAGACCCTCCCTTTAGCATGAGATGTGATATCCAACTCCTTCCCATTCCAATCCTGAGACCCTTCTGATAGCATGAGATGTGATATCTCAATGCCTCTAATACCAAACCTGAGATCCTACCTCTAACATGAAATGTGATATCCAACTCCTTCCCCTTCCAAACCTGAGAGCCTTCCTATAGCATGAGATGTGATATCCAAGTCCTTCCCATTCCAATCCTGAGACCCTTCCTATAACATGAGATGTGATATCCAACTCCTTCCAAATCCAATCCTGATACCCTTCCGATAGCATGAGATGTGATATCCCAATGCTTCTACAAAACCTGAGACCCATACATGGCATGAGATGTGATATCAAACTCCTTCCCATTCCAATCCTGAGACACTTCCTATAGCATCAGATGTGATATCTCAATGCTTCTAATACCAAACCCGAGACTCTTCCTATAACATGAGATGGGATATCCAACTCCTTCCCATTCCAATCCTGAGACCCTTCCGATAGCAGAGATGTGATATCTCAATGCTTCTAATACCAAACCTGAGATCCTTCCTATAACATGAGATGTGATATCCAACTCCTTCCCATTCCAATCCTGAGACCCTTCCTATAGCATGAGATGTGACATCTCAATGCTTATACCACACCTGAGACCCTTCCTATAGCATGAGATGTGATATCCAACTCCTTCCCATTCCAATCCTGAGACCCTTCCTATAGCATGAGATGTGATATCTCAATGCCTCTAATACCAAACCTGAGATCCTTCCTCTAACATGAAATGTGATATCCAACTCCTTCCCTTTCCAAACCTGAGAGCCTACCTATAGCATGAGATGTGATATTCAAGTCCTTCCCATTCCAATCCTTAGACCCTTCCTACAGCATGCAATATGATATCTCAATGATTCTAATAACAAACCTGAGACCCGTCCTATAACATGAGATGGGATATCCAACTCCTTCCCATTCCAATCCTGAGACACTTCCGATAGCAGAGATGTGATATCTCAATGCTTATACCAAACCTGAGACCCTTCTTATAACATGTGATGTGATATCCAAATCCTTCCCCTTCCAAACCTGAGACCCTCCCTTTAGCATGAGAAGTGATATCCAACTCCTTCCCATTCCAATCCTGAGACCCTTATGATAGCATGAGATGTGATATCTCAATGCCTCTAATACCAAACCTGAGATACTTCCGATAGCATGAGATGTGATATCTCAATGATTCTAATACCAAACCTGAGATCCTTCCTATAACATGCGATGTGATATCCAACTCCTTCCCGTTCCAAACCTGAGACCCTTCCTATAGCATGAGATGTGATATCCAACTCCTTCCCATCCCAATCCTGAGACCCTTCTGATAGCATGAGATGTGATATCTCAATGCTTCTAATACCAAACCTGAGATCCTTCTTATAACATGTGATGTGATATCCAAATCCTTCCCCTTCCAAACCTGAGACCCTCCCTTTAGCATGAGAAGTGATATCCAACTCCTTCCCATTCCAATCCTGAGACCCTTATGATAGCATGAGATGTGATATCTCAATGCCTCTAATACCAAACCTGAGATACTTCCGATAGCATGAGATGTGATATCTCAATGATTCTAATACCAAACCTGAGATCCTTCCTATAACATGCGATGTGATATCCAAATCCTTCCCCTTCCAAACCTGAGACCCTCCCTTTAGCATGAGATGTGATATCCAACTCCTTCCCATTCCAATCCTGAGACCCTTCTGATAGCATGAGATGTGATACCTCAATGCCTCTAATACCAAACCTGAGATCCTACCTCTAACATGAAATGTGATATCCAACTCCTTCCCTTACCAAACCTGAGATCCTTCCTATAACATGCGATGTGATATCCAAATCCTTCCCCTTCCAAACCTGAGACCCTCCCTATAGCATGAGATGTGATATCCAAGTCCGTCCCATTCCAATCCTGAGACCCTTCCTATAGCATGAGATGTGATATCTCAATGCTTATTCCAAACCTGAGACCCTTCCTATGGCATGAGATGTCATATACAACTCCTTCCCATTCCAATCCTGAGACCCTTCCTATAGCATGAGATGTGATATCTCAATGCTTATACCAAACCTGAGACCCTTCCTATAGCATGAGATGTGATAGCCAACTTCTTCCCATTCCAATCCTGAGACCCTTCCTATAACATGAGATGTGATGTCGCAATGCTTCTAATACCAAACCTGAGATCTTTCCTATAACATGAGATGTGATATCCAACACCTTCCCATTCCAATCCTGAGACCCTTCCTATAGCATGAGATGTGATATCTCAATGCTTATACCAAACGTGAGACCCTTCCTATAGCTTGAGATGTGATATCCAACTCCTTCCCATTCCAATCCTGAGACCCTTCCTATAGCATGAGATGTGATATCTCAATGCTTATACCAAACGTGAGACCCTTCCTATAACATGAGATGTGATATCCAACTCCTTCCCCTTCCAAACCTGAGAGCCTTCCTATAGCATGAGATATGATATCCAAGTCCTTCCCATTCCAATCCTGGGACCCTTCCTATAACATGAGATGTGATATCCAACTCCTTCCCATTCCAACCTGAGACCCTTCCTATAGCATGAGATGGGATATCCAACTCCTTTCAAATCAAATCCTGATACCCTTCCGATAGCATGAGATGTGATATCCCAATGTTTCTACCAAACCTGAGACCCATACTATGGCATGAGTTGTGATATCAAACCCCTTCCCATTCCAATCCTGAGACCCTTCCTATAGCTTGAGATATCCAACTCCTTCCCATTCCAATTCTGAGACCCTTCCTATACCATGAGACTTGATATCGCAATGCTTCTAATACCAAACCTGAGACCCTTCCTATAGCATGAGATGTGATATCTCAATGCTTCTAATACCAAACCTGAGATCCTTCCGATAACATGAGATGTGATATCCAAATCCTTCCCCTTCCAAACCTGAGATCCTCCCTTTAGCATGAGATGTGATATCCAACTCCTTCCCATTCCCATCCTGAGACCCTTCTGATAGCATGAGATGTGATATCTCAATGCCTCCAATACCAAACCTGAGATCCTATCTCTAACATGAAATGTGATATCCACATCCTTCCCCTTCCAAACCTGAGACACTCCCTTTAGCATGAGATGTGATATCCAACTCCGTCCCATTCCAATCCTGAGACCCTTCCGATAGCATGAGATGTGATATCTCAATGCTTCTAATACCAAACCTGTGATCCTTCCTATAACAAGAGATGTGATATCCAAATCCTTCCCCTTCCAAACCTGAGACCCTCCCTTTAGCATGAGATGTGATATCTCAATGCCTCTAATACCAAACCTGAGATCCTTCCGATAGCATGAGATGTGATATCTCAATGCTTCTAATACCAAACCTGAGATCCTTCCTATAACATGAGACGTGATATCCAAATCCTTCCCCTTCCAAACCTGAGACCCTCCCTTTAGCATGAGATGTGATATCCAACTCCTTCCCATTCCAATCCTGAGACCCTTCTGTTAGCATGAGATGTGATATCTCAATGCCTCTAATACCAAACCTGAGATCCTACCTCTAACATGAAATGTGATATCCAACTCTTTCCCCTTCCAAACCTGAGAGCCTTCCTATAGCATGAGATGTGATATCCGATTCCTTCCCGTTCCAATCCTGAGACCCTTCCGATAGCATGAGATGTGATATCTCAATGCTTCTAATACCAAACCTGTGATCCTTCCTATAACAAGAGATGTGATATCCAAATCCTTCCCCTTCCAAACCTGAGACCCTCCCTTTAGCATGAGATGTGATATCCAACTCCTTCCCATTCCAATCCTGAGACCCTTCCGATAGCATGAGATGTGATATCTCAATGCTTCTAATACCAAACCTGTGATCCTTCCTATAACAAGAGATGTGATATCCAAATCCTTCCAATTCCAAACCTGAGACCCTCCCTTTAGCATGAGATGTGATATCTCAATGCCTCTAATACCAAACCTGAGATCCTTCCGATAGCATGAGATGTGATATCTCAATGCTTCTAATACCAAACCTGAGATCCTTCCTATAACATGAGACGTGATATCCAAATCCTTCCCCTTCCAAACCTGAGACCCTCCCTTTAGCATGAGATGTGATATCCAACTCCTTCCCATTCCAATCCTGGGACCCTTCTGATAGCATGAGATGTGATATCTCAATGCCTCTAATACCAAACCTGAGATCCTACCTCTAACATGAAATGTGATATCCAACTCCTTCCCCTTCCAAACCTGAGAGCCTTCCTATAGCATGAGATGTGATATCCAAGTCCTTCCCATTCCAATCCTGAGACCCTTCCTATAACATGAGATGTGATATCCAACTCCTTCCAAATCCAATCCTGATACCCTTCCGATAGCATGAGATGTGATATCCCAATGCTTCTACAAAACCTGAGACCCATACATGGCATGAGATGTGATATCAAACTCCTTCCCATTCCAATCCTGAGACACTTCCTATAGCATCAGATGTGATATCTCAATGCTTCTAATACCAAACCTGAGACTCTTCCTATAACATGAGATGGGATATCCAACTCCTTCCCATTCCAATCCTGAGACCCTTCCGATGGTAGAGATGTGATATCTCAATGCTTATACCAAACCTGAGACCCTTCCTATGGCATGAGATGTCATATACAACTCCTTCCCATTCCAATCCTGAGACCCTTCCTATAGCATGAGATGTGATATCTCAATGCTTCTAATACCAAACCTGAGATCCTTCCTATAACATGAGATGTGATATCCAACTCCTTCCCATTCCAATCCTGAGACCCTTCCTATAGCATGAGATGTGACATCTCAATGCTTATACCAAACCTGAGACCCTTCATATAGCATGAAATGTGATATCCAACTCCTTCCGTTTCCAAACCTGAGAGCCTACCTATAGCATGAGATGTGATATTCAAGACCTTCCCATTCCAATCCTTAGACCCTTCCTACAGCATGCAATATGATATCTCAATGATTCTAATAACAAACCTGAGACCCGTCCTATAACATGAGATGGGATATCCAACTCCTTCCCATTCCAATCCTGAGACACTTCCGATAGCAGAGATGTGATATCTCAATGCTTATACCAAACCTGAGACCCTTCCTATAGCATGAGATGTAATATCCAACTCCTTCCCATTCCCATCCTGAGACCCTTCCTACAGCATGCGATGTGATATCTCAATGCTTCTAATACCAAACCTGAGACCTGTCCTATAACATGAGATGGGATATCCAACTCCTTCCCGTTCCAAACCTGAGACCCTTCCTATAGCATGAGATGTGATATCCAACTCCTTCCCATCCCAATCCTGAGACACTTCCGATTGCAGAGATGTGATATCTCAATGCTTATACCAAACCTGAGACTCTTCCTATAACATGAGATGTGATATCCAACTCCTTCCCGTTCCAAACCTGAGACCCTTCCTATAGCATGAGATGTGATATCCAACTCCCTCCCATTCCAATCCTGAGACCCTTCTGATAGCATGAGATGTGATATCTCAATGCTTCTAATACCAAACCTGAGATCCTTCTTATAACATGTGATGTGATATCCAAATCCTCCCCCTTCCAAACCTGAGACCCTCCCTTTAGCATGAGAAGTGATATCCAACTCCTTCCCATTCCAATCCTGAGACCCTTATGATAGCATGAGATGTGATATCTCAATGCCTCTAATACCAAACCTGAGATACTTCCGATAGCATGAGATGTGATATCTCAATGATTCTAATACCAAACCTGAGATCCTTCCTATAACATGCGATGTGATATCCAAATCCTTCCCCTTCCAAACCTGAGACCCTCCCTTTAGCGTGAGATGTGATATCCAACTCCTTCCCATTCCAATCCTGAGACCCTTCTGATAGCATGAGATGTGATACCTCAATGCCTCTAATACCAAACCTGAGATCCTACCTCTAACATGAAATGTGATATCCAACTCCTTCCCTTACCAAACCTGAGATCCTTCCTATAACATGCGATGTGATATCCAAATCCTTCCCGTTCCAAACCTGAGACCCTCCCTATAGCATGAGATGTGATATCCAAGTCCGTCCCATTCCAATCCTGAGACCCTTCCTATAGCATGAGATGTGATATCTCAATGCTTATTCCAAACCTGAGACCCTTCCTATGGCATGAGATGTCATATACAACTCCTTCCCATTCCAATCCTGAGACCCTTCCTATAACATGAGATGTGATGTCGCAATGCTTCTAATACCAAACCTGAGATCTTTCCTATATCATGAGATGTGATATCCAACACCTTCCCATTCCAATCCTGAGACCCTTCCTATAGCATGAGATGTGATATCTCAATGCTTATACCAAACGTGAGACCCTTCCTATAGCTCGAGATGTGATATCCAACTCCTTCCCATTCCAATCCTGAGACCCTTCCTATAGCATGAGATGTGATATCTCAATGCTTATACCAAACGTGAGACCCTTCCTATAACATGAGATGTGATATCTTAATGCCTCTAATACCAAACCTGAGATCCTTCCTCTAACATGAAATGTGATATCCAAGTCCTTCCCATTCCAATCCTGGGACCCTTCCTATAACATGAGATGTGATATCCAACTCCTTCCCATTCCAACCTGAGACCCTTCCTATAGCATGAGATGGGATATCCAACTCCTTCCAGATCAAATCCTGATACCCTTCCGATAGCATGAGATGTGATATCCCAATGTTTCTACCAAACCTGAGACCCATACTATGGCATGAGTTGTGATATCAAACCCCTTCCCATTCCAATCCTGAGACCCTTCCTATAGCTTGAGATATCCAACTCCTTCCCATTCCAATTCTGAGACCCTTCCTATACCATGAGACTTGATATCTCAATGCTTCTAATACCAAACCTGAGACCCTTCCTATAGCATGAGATGTGATATCTCAATGCTTCTAATACCAAACCTGAGATCCTTCCGATAACATGAGATGTGATATCCAAATCCTTCCCCTTCCAAACCTGAGACCCTCCCTTTAGCATGAGATGTGATATCCAACTCCTTCCCATTCCCATCCTGAGACCCTTCTGATAGCATGAGATGTGATATCTCAATGCCTCCAATACCAAACCTGAGATCCTACCTCTAACATGAAATGTGATATCCACATCCTTCCCCTTCCAAACCTGAGACCCTCCCTTTAGCATGAGATGTGATATCCAACTCCGTCCCATTCCAATCCTGAGACCCTTCCGATAGCATGAGATGTGATATCTCAATGCCTCTAATACCAAACCTGAGATCCTTCCGATAGCATGAGATGTGATATCTCAATGCTTCTAATACCAAACCTGAGATCCTTCCTATAACATGAGACGTGATATCCAAATCCTTACCCTTCCAAACCTGAGACCCTCCCTTTAGCATGAGATGTGATATCCAACTACTTCCCATTCCAATCCTGAGACCCTTCTGATAGCATGAGATGTAATATCTCAATGCCTCTAATACCAAACCTGAGATCCTACCTCTAACATGAAATGTGATATCCAACTCTTTCCCCTTCCAAACCTGAGAGCCTTCCTATAGCATGAGATGTGATATCCGACTCCTTCCCATTCCAATCCTGAGACCCTTCCGATAGCATGAGATGTGATATCTCAATGCTTCTAATACCAAACCTGAGATCCTTCTTATAACTTGTGATGTGATATCCAAATCCTTCCCCTTCCAAACCTGAGACCCTCACTTTAGCATGAGATGTGATATCCAACTCCTTCCCATTCCAATCCTGAGACCCTTATGATAGATAGCATGAGATGTGATATCTCAATGCCTCTAATACCAAACCTGAGATACTTCCGATAGCATGAGATGTGATATCTCAATGCTTCTAATACCAAACCTGAGATCCTTCCTATAACATGAGATGTGATATCCAAATCCTTCCCCTTCCAAACCTGAGAGCCTTCCTATAGCATGAGATGTGATATCCAAGTCCTTCCCATTCCAATCCTGAGACCCTTCCTAAACATGAGATGTGATATCCCAATGCTTCTACAAAACCTGAGACCCATACATGGCATGAGATGTGATATCAAACTCCTTCCCATTCCAATCCTGAGACACTTCCTATAGCATCAGATGTGATATCTCAATGCTTCTAATACCAAACCTGAGACTCTTCCTATAACATGAGATGGGATATCCAACTCCTTCCCATTCCAATCCTGAGACCCTTCCGATAGCAGAGATGTGATATCTCAATGCTTATACCAAACCTGAGACCCTTCCTATGGCATGAGATGTCATATACAACTCCTTCCCATTCCAATCCTGAGACCCTTCCTATAGCATGAGATGTGATATCTCAATGCTTCTAATACCAAACCTGAGATCCTTCCTATAACATGAGATGTGATATCCAACTCCTTCCCATTCCAATCCTGAGACCCTTCCTATAGCATGAGATGTGACATCTCAATGCTTATACCAAACCTGAGACCCTTCCTATAGCATGAAATGTGATATCCAACTCCTTCCCTTTCCAAACCTGAGAGCCTACCTATAGCATGAGATGTGATATTCAAGACCTTCCCATTCCAATCCTTAGACCCTTCCTACAGCATGCAATATGATATCTCAATGATTCTAATAACAAACCTGAGACCCGTCCTATAACATGAGATGGGATATCCAACTCCTTCCCATTCCAATCCTGAGACACTTCCGATAGCAGAGATGTGATATCTCAATGCTTATACCAAACCTGAGACCCTTCCTATAGCATGAGATGTAATATCCAACTCCTTCCCATTCCAATCCTGAGACCCTTCCTACAGCATGCGATGTGATATCTCAATGCTTCTAATACCAAACCTGAGACCTGTCCTATAACATGAGATGGGATATCCAACTCCTTCCCGTTCCAAACCTGAGACCCTTCCTATAGCATGAGATGTGATATCCAACTCCTTCCCATCCCAATCCTGAGACACTTCCGATTGCAGAGATGTGATATCTCAATGCTTATACCAAACCTGAGACTCTTCCTATAACATGAGATGTGATATCCAACTCCTTCCCGTTCCAAACCTGAGACCCTTCCTATAGCATGAGATGTGATATCCAACTCCCTCCCATTCCAATCCTGAGACCCTTCTGATAGCATGAGATGTGATATCTCAATGCCTCTAATACCAAACCTGAGATACTTCCGATAGCATGAGATGTGATATCTCAATGATTCTAATACCAAACCTGAGATCCTTCCTATAACATGCGATGTGATATCCAAATCCTTCCCCTTCCAAACCTGAGACCCTCCCTTTAGCATGAGAAGTGATATCCAACTCCTTCCCATTCCAATCCTGAGACCCTTATGATAGCATGAGATGTGATATCTCAATGCCTCTAATACCAAACCTGAGATACTTCCGATAGCATGAGATGTGATATCTCAATGATTCTAATACCAAACCTGAGATCCTTCCTATAACATGCGATGTGATATCCAAATCCTTCCCCTTCCAAACCTGAGACCCTCCCTTTAGCATGAGATGTGATATCCAACTCCTTCCCATTCCAATCCTGAGACCCTTCCTATAGCTTGAGAAGTGATATCTAACTCCTTCCCATTCCAATTCTGAGACCCGTCCTATACCATGAGATGTGATATCTCAATGCTTCTAATACAAAACCTGAGACCCTTCCTATAACGAGATGGGATATCCAACTCCTTCCCATTCCAATCCTGAGACCCTTCCGATAGCAGAGATGTGATATCTCAATGCTTATACCAAACCTGAGACCCTACCTATGGCATGAGATGTCATATACAACTCCTTCCGATTCCAAACCTGAGACCCTTCCTATAGCATGAGATGGGATATCTCAATGCTAATACCAAACCTGAGACCCTTCCTATAGCATGAGATGTGATATCCAACTCCTTCCCATTCCAATCCTGAGACCCTTACTATAGCTTGAGATGTGATATCCAACTCCTTCCCATTCCAATCCTGAGACCCTTTCTATAGCTTGAGATGTGATATCCAACTCCTTCCCATTCCAATCCTGAGACCCTTCCTATAGCATGAGATGTGATATCTCAATGCTTCTAATACCAAACCTGAGATCCTTCCTATAACATGAGATGTGATATCCAAATCCTTCCACTTCCAAACCTGAGACCCTCCCTTTAGCATGAGATGTGATATCCGACTCCTTCCCATTCCAATCCTGAGACCCTTCTGATAGCATGAGATGTGATATCTCAATGCCTCTAATACCAAACCTGAGATCCTTCCGATAGCATGAGATGTGATATCTCAGTGCTTCTAATACCAAACCTGAGATCCTTCCTATAACATGAGATGTGATATCCAAATCCTTCCCCTTCCAAACCTGAGACCCTCCCTTTAGCATGAGATGTGATATCCAACTCCTTCCCATTCCAATCCTGAGACCCTTCTGATAGCATGAGATGTGATATCTCAATGCCTCTAATACCAAACCTGAGATCCTACCTCTAACATGAAATGTGATATCCAACTCCTTCCCCTTCCAAACCTGAGAGCCTTCCTATAGCATGAGATGTGATATCCAAGTCCTTCCCATTCCAATCCTGAGACCCTTCCTATAACATGAGATGTGATATCCAACTCCTTCCAAATCCAATCCTGATACCCTTCCGATAGCATGAGATGTGATATCCCAATGCTTCTACAAAACCTGAGACCCATACATGGCATGAGATGTGATATCAAACTCCTTCCCATTCCAATCCTGAGACACTTCCTATAGCATCAGATGTGATGTCTCAATGCTTCTAATACCAAACCTGAGACTCTTCCTATAACATGAGATGGGATATCCAACTCCTTCCCATTCCAATCCTGAGACCCTTCCGATAGCAGAGATGTGATATCTCAATGCTTATACCAAACCTGAGACCCTTCCTATGGCATGAGATGTCATATACAACTCCTTCCCATTCCAATCCTGAGACCCTTCCTATAGCATGAGATGTGATATCTCAATGCTTCTAATACCAAACCTGAGATCCTTCCTATAACATGCGATGTGATATCCAAATCCTTCCCATTCCAAACCTGAGACCCTCCCTTTAGCATGAGATGTGATATCCAACTCCTTCCCATTCCAATCCTGAGACCCTTCCTATAGCTTGAGAAGTGATATCTAACTCCTTCCCATTCCAATTCTGAGACCCGTCCTATACCATGAGATGTGATATCTCAATGCTTCTAATACAAAACCTGAGACCCTTCCTATAACGAGATGGGATATCCAACTCCTTCCCATTCCAATCCTGAGACCCTTCCGATAGCAGAGATGTGATATCTCAATGCTTATACCAAACCTGAGACCCTACCTATGGCATGAGATGTCATATACAACTCCTTCCGATTCCAAACCTGAGACCCTTCCTATAGCATGAGATGGGATATCTCAATGCTAATACCAAACCTGAGACCCTTCCTATAGCATGAGATGTGATATCCAACTCCTTCCCATTCCAATCCTGAGACCCTTACTATAGCTTGAGATGTGATATCCAACTCCTTCCCATTCCAATCCTGAGACCCTTTCTATAGCTTGAGATGTGATATCCAACTCCTTCCCATTCCAATCCTGAGACCCTTCCTATAGCATGAGATGTGATATCTCAATGCTTCTAATACCAAACCTGAGATCCTTCCTATAACATGAGATGTGATATCCAAATCCTTCCACTTCCAAACCTGAGACCCTCCCTTTAGCATGAGATGTGATATCCGACTCCTTCCCATTCCAATCCTGAGACCCTTCTGATAGCATGAGATGTGATATCTCAATGCCTCTAATACCAAACCTGAGATCCTTCCGATAGCATGAGATGTGATATCTCAGTGCTTCTAATACCAAACCTGAGATCCTTCCTATAACATGAGATGTGATATCCAAATCCTTCCCCTTCCAAACCTGAGACCCTCCCTTTAGCATGAGATGTGATATCCAACTCCTTCCCATTCCAATCCTGAGACCCTTCTGATAGCATGAGATGTGATATCTCAATGCCTCTAATACCAAACCTGAGATCCTACCTCTAACATGAAATGTGATATCCAACTCCTTCCCCTTCCAAACCTGAGAGCCTTCCTATAGCATGAGATGTGATATCCAAGTCCTTCCCATTCCAATCCTGAGACCCTTCCTATAACATGAGATGTGATATCCAACTCCTTCCAAATCCAATCCTGATACCCTTCCGATAGCATGAGATGTGATATCCCAATGCTTCTACAAAACCTGAGACCCATACATGGCATGAGATGTGATATCAAACTCCTTCCCATTCCAATCCTGAGACACTTCCTATAGCATCAGATGTGATATCTCAATGCTTCTAATACCAAACCTGAGACTCTTCCTATAACATGAGATGGGATATCCAACTCCTTCCCATTCCAATCCTGAGACCCTTCCGATAGCAGAGATGTGATATCTCAATGCTTATACCAAACCTGAGACCCTTCCTATGGCATGAGATGTCATATACAACTCCTTCCCATTCCAATCCTGAGACCCTTCCTATAGCATGAGATGTGATATCTCAATGCTTCTAATACCAAACCTGAGATCCTTCCTATAACATGAGATGTGATATCCAACTCCTTCCCATTCCAATCCTGAGACCCTTCCTATAGCATGAGATGTGACATCTCAATGCTTATCCCACACCTGAGACCCTTCCTATAGCATGAGATGTGATATCCAACTCCTTCCCATTCCAATCCTGAGACCCTTCCTATAGCATGAGATGTGATATCTCAATGCCTCTAATACCAAACCTGAGATCCTTCCTCTAACATGAAATGTGATATCCAACTCCTTCCCTTTCCAAACCTGAGAGCCTACCTATAGCATGAGATGTGATATTCAAGTCCTTCCCATTCCAATCCTTAGACCCTTCCTACAGCATGCAATATGATATCTCAATGATTCTAATAACAAACCTGAGACCCGTCCTATAACATGAGATGGGATATCCAACTCCTTCCCATTCCAATCCTGAGACACTTCCGATAGCAGAGATGTGATATCTCAATGCTTATACCAAACCTGAGACCCTTCCTATAGCATGAGATGTAATATCCAACTCCTTCCCATTCCAATCCTGAGACCCTTCCTACAGCATGCGATGTGATATCTCAATGCTTCTAATACCAAACCTGAGACCCGTCCTATAACATGAGATGGGATATCCAACTCCTTCCCGTTCCAAACCTGAGACCCTTCCTATAGCATGAGATGTGATATCCAACTCCTTCCCATCCCAATCCTGAGACACTTCCGATTGCAGAGATGTGATATCTCAATGCATATACCAAACCTGAGACTCTTCCTATAACATGAGATGTGATATCCAACTCCTTCCCTTTCCAAACCTGAGACCCTTCCTATAGCATGAGATGTGATATCCAACTCCTTCCCATTCCAATCCTGAGACCCTTCTGATAGCATGAGATGTGATATCTCAATGCCTCTAATACCAAACCTGAGATCCTACCTCTAACATGAAATGTGATATCCAACTCCTTCCCTTACCAAACCTGAGATCCTTCCTATAACATGCGATGTGATATCCAAATCCTTCCCCTTCCAAACTTGTGACCCTCCCTATAGCATGAGATGTGATATCCAAGTCCGTCCCATTCCAATCCTGAGACCCTTCCTATAGCATGAGATGTGATATCTCAATGCTTATTCCAAACCTGAGACCCTTCCTATGGCATGAGATGTCATATACAACTCCTTCCCATTCCAATCCTGAGACCCTTCCTATAGCATGAGATGTGATATCTCAATGCTTATACCAAACCTGAGACCCTTCCTATAGCATGAGATGGGATAGCCAACTTCTTCCCATTCCAATCCTGAGACCCTTCCTATAACATGAGATGTGATGTCGCAATGCTTCTAATACCAAACCTGAGATCCTACCTCTAACATGAAATGTGATATCCAACTCCTTCCCTTACCAAACCTGAGATCCTTCCTATAACATGCGATGTGATATCCAAATCATTCCCCTTCCAAACCTGAGACCCTCCCTATAGCATGAGATGTGATATCCAAGTCCGTCCCATTCCAATCCTGAGACCCTTCCTATAGCATGAGATGTGATATCTCAATGCTTATTCCAAACCTGAGACCCTTCCTATGGCATGAGATGTCATATACAACTCCTTCCCATTCCAATCCTGAGACCCTTCCTATAGCATGAGATGTGATATCTCAATGCTTATACCAAACGTGAGACCCTTCCTATAGCTTGAGATGTGATATCCAACTCCTTCCCATTCCAATCCTGAGACCCTTCCTATAGCATGAGATGTGATATCTCAATGCTTATACCAAACGTGAGACCCTTCCTATAACATGAGATGTGATATCTTAATGCCTCTAATACCAAACCTGAGATCCTTCCTCTAACATGAAATGTGATATCCAACTCCTTCCCCTTCCAAACCTGAGAGCCTTCCTATAGCATGAGATATGATATCCAAGTCCTTCCCATTCCAATCCTGGGACCCTTCCTATAACATGAGATGTGATATCCAACTCCTTCCCATTAAAACCTGAGACCCTTCCGATAGCATGAGATGTGATATCCCAATGTTTCTACCAAACCTGAGACCCATACTATGGCATGAGTTGTGATATCAAACCCCTTCCCATTCCAATCCTGAGACCCTTCCTATAGCTTGAGATATCCAACTCCATCCCATTCCAATTCTGAGACCCTTCCTATACCATGAGACTTGATATCTCAATGCTTCTAATACCAAACCTGAGACCCTTCCTATAGCATGAGATGTGATATCTCAATGCTTCTAATACCAAACCTGAGATCCTTCCGATAACATGAGATGTGATATCCAAATCCTTCCCCTTCCAAACCTGAGACCCTCCCTTTAGCATGAGATGTGATATCCAACTCCTTCCCATTCCCATCCTGAGACCCTTCTGATAGCATGAGCTGTGATATCTCAATGCCTCCAATACCAAACCTGAGATCCTACCTCTAACATGAAATGTGATATCCACATCCTTCCCCTTCCAAACCTGAGACCCTCCCTTTAGCATGAGATGTGATATCCAACTCCGTCCCATTCCAATCCTGAGACCCTTCCGATAGCATGAGATGTGATATCTCAATGCTTCTAATACCAAACCTGTGATCCTTCCTATAACAAGAGATGTGATATCCAAATCCTTCCCCTTCCAAACCTGAGACCCTCCCTTTAGCATGAGATGTGATATCTCAATGCCTCTAATACCAAACCACCAAACCTGAGATCCTTCCGATAGCATGAGATGTGATATCTCAATGCTTCTAATACCAAACCTGAGATCCTTCCTATAACATGAGACGTGATATCCAAATCCTTCCCCTTCCAAACCTGAGACCCTCCCTTTAGCATGAGATGTGATATCCAACTCCTTCCCATTCCAATCCTGAGACCCTTCTGATAGCATGAGATGTGATATCTCAATGCCTCTAATACCAAACCTGAGATCCTACCTCTAACATGAAATGTGATATCCAACTCTTTCCCCTTCCAAACCTGAGAGCCTTTCTATAGCATGAGATGTGATATCCGACTCCTTCCCGTTCCAATCCTGAGACCCTTCCGATAGCATGAGATGTGATATCTCAATGCTTCTAATACCAAACCTGAGATCCTTCTTATAACATGTGATGTGATATCCAAATCCTTCCCCTTCCAAACCTGAGACCCTCCCTTTAGCATGAGATGTGATATCCAACTGCTTCCCATTCCAATCCTGAGACCCTTATGATAGATAGCATGAGATGTGATATCTCAATGCCTCTAATACCAAACCTGAGATCCTTCCTATAACATGAGATGTGATATCCAAATCCTTCCCCTTCCAAACCTGAGACCCTCCCTTTAGCATGAGATGTGATATCCAACTCCTTCCCATTCCAATACTGAGACCCTTCCGATAGCATGAGATGTGATATCTCAATGCTTCTAATACCAAACCTGTGATCCTTCCTATAACAAGAGATGTGATATCCAAATCCTTCCCCTTCCAAACCTGAGACCCTCCCTTTAGCATGAGATGTGATATCTCAATGCCTCTAATACCAAACCTGAGATCCTTCCGATAGCATGAGATGTGATATCTCAATGCTTCTAATACCAAACCTGAGATCCTTCCTATAACATGAGACGTGATATCCAAATCCTTCCCCTTCCAAACCTGAGACCCTCCCTTTAGCATGAGATGTGATATCCAACTCCTTCCCATTCCAATCCTTAGACCCTTCTGATAGCATGATATGTGATATCTCAATGCCTCTAATACCAAACCTGAGATCCTACCTCTAACATGAAATGTGATATCCAACTTCTTCCCCTTCCAAACCTGAGAGCCTTCCTATAGCATGAGATGTGATATCCAAGTCCTTCCCATTCCAATCCTGAGACCCTTCCTATAACATGAGATGTGATATCCAACTCCTTCCAAATCCAATCCTGATACCCTTCCGATAGCATGAGATGTGATATCCCAATGCTTCTACAAAACCTGAGACCCATACATGGCATGAGATGTGATATCAAACTCCTTCCCATTCCAATCCTGAGACACTTCCTATAGCATCAGATGTGATATCTCAATGCTTCTAATACCAAACCTGAGACTCTTCCTATAACATGAGATGGGATATCCAACTCCTTCCCATTCCAATCCTGAGACCCTTCCGATAGCAGAGATGTGATATCTCAATGCTTATACCAAACCTGAGACCCTTCCTATGGCATGAGATGTCATATACAACTCCTTCCCATTCCAATCCTGAGACCCTTCCTATAGCATGAGATGTGATATCTCAATGCTTCTAATACCAAACCTGAGATCCTTCCTATAACATGAGATGTGATATCCAACTCCTTCCCATTCCAATCCTGAGACCCTTCCTATAGCATGAGATGTGACATCTCAATGCTTATACCAAACCTGAGACCCTTCCTATAGCATGAAATGTGATATCCAACTCCTTCCCATTCCAATCCTGAGACCCTTCCTATAGCATGAGATGTGATATCTCAATGCCTCTAATACCAAACCGGAGATCCTTCCTCTAACATGAAATGTGATATCCAACTCCTTCCCTTTCCAAACCTGAGAGCCTACCTATAGCATGAGATGTGATATTCAAGTCCTTCCCATTCCAATCCTTAGACCCTTCCTACAGCATGCAATATGATATCTCAATGATTCTAATAACAAACCTGAGACCCGTCCTATAACATGAGATGGGATATCCAACTCCTTCCCATTCCAATCCTGAGACACTTCCGATAGCAGAGATGTGATATCTCAATGCTTATACCAAACCTGAGACCCTTCCTATAGCATGAGATGTAATATCCAACTCCTTCCCATTCCAATCCTGAGACCCTTCCTACAGCATGCGATGTGATATCTCAATGCTTCTAATACCAAACCTGAGACCCGTCCTATAACATGAGATGGGATATCCAACTCCTTCCCGTTCCAAACCTGAGACCCTTCCTATAGCATGAGATGTGATATCCAACTCCTTCCCATCCCAATCCTGAGACACTTCCGATTGCAGAGATGTGATATCTCAATGCTTATACCAAACCTGAGACTCTTCCTATAACATGAGATGTGATATCCAACTCCTTCCCGTTCCAAACCTGAGACCCTTCCTATAGCATGAGATGTGATATCCAACTCCCTCCCATTCCAATCCTGAGACCCTTCTGATAGCATGAGATGTGATATCTCAATGCTTCTAATACCAAACCTGAGATCCTTCTTATAACATGTGATGTGATATCCAAATCCTTCCCCTTCCAAACCTGAGACCCTCCCTTTAGCATGAGAAGTGATATCCAACTCCTTCCCATTCCAATCCTGAGACCCTTATGATAGCATGAGATGTGATATCTCAATGCCTCTAATACCAAACCTGAGATACTTCCGATAGCATGAGATGTGATATCTCAATGATTCTAATACCAAACCTGAGATCCTTCCTATAACATGCGATGTGATATCCAAATCCTTCCCCTTCCAAACCTGAGACCCTCCCTTTAGCATGAGATGTGATATCCAACTCCTTCCCATTCCAATCCTGAGACCCTTCCTATAGCTTGAGAAGTGATATCTAACTCCTTCCTATTCCAATTCTGAGACCCGTCCTATACCATGAGATGTGATATCTCAATGCTTCTAATACAAAACCTGAGACCCTTCCTATAACGAGATGGGATATCCAACTCCTTCCCATTCCAATCCTGAGACCCTTCCGATAGCAGAGATGTGATATCTCAATGCTTATACCAAACCTGAGACCCTACCTATGGCATGAGATGTCATATACAACTCCTTCCGATTCCAAACCTGAGACCCTTCCTATAGCATGAGATGGGATATCTCAATGCTAATACCAAACCTGAGACCCTTCCTATAGCATGAGATGTAATATCCAACTCCTTCCCATTCCAATCCTGAGACCCTTCCTACAGCATGCGATGTGATATCTCAATGCTTCTAATACCAAACCTGAGACCCGTCCTATAACATGAGATGGGATATCCAACTCCTTCCCGTTCCAAACCTGAGACCCTTCCTATAGCATGAGATGTGATATCCAACTCCTTCCCATCCCAATCCTGAGACACTTCCGATTGCAGAGATGTGATATCTCAATGCTTATACCAAACCTGAGACTCTTCCTATAACATGAGATGTGATATCCAACTCCTTCCCGTTCCAAACCTGAGACCCTTCCTATAGCATGAGATGTGATATCCAACTCCCTCCCATTCCAATCCTGAGACCCTTCTGATAGCATGAGATGTGATATCTCAATGCCTCTAATACCAAACCTGAGATACTTCCGATAGCATGAGATGTGATATCTCAATGATTCTAATACCAAACCTGAGATCCTTCCTATAACATGCGATGTGATATCCAAATCCTTCCCCTTCCAAACCTGAGACCCTCCCTTTAGCATGAGATGTGATATCCAACTCCTTCCCATTCCAATCCTGAGACCCTTCCTATAGCTTGAGAAGTGATATCTAACTCCTTCCCATTCCAATTCTGAGACCCGTCCTATACCATGAGATGTGATATCTCAATGCTTATACCAAACCTGAGACCCTACCTATGGCATGAGATGTCATATACAACTCCTTCCGATTCCAAACCTGAGACCCTTCCTATAGCATGAGATGGGATATCTCAATGCTAATACCAAACCTGAGACCCTTCCTATAGCATGAGATGTGATATCCAACTCCTTCCCATTCCAATCCTGAGACCCTTACTATAGCTTGAGATGTGATATCCAACTCCTTCCCATTCCAATCCTGAGACCCTTTCTATAGCTTGAGATGTGATATCCAACTCCTTCCCATTCCAATACTGAGACCCTTCCTATAGCATGAGATGTGATATCTCAATGCTTCTAATACCAAACCTGAGATCCTTCCTATAACATGAGATGTGATATCCAAATCCTTCCACTTCCAAACCTGAGACCCTCCCTTTAGCATGAGATGTGATATCCGACTCCTTCCCATTCCAATGCTGAGACCCTTCTGATAGCATGAGATGTGATATCTCAATGCCTCTAATACCAAACCTGAGATCCTTCCGATAGCATGAGATGTGATATCTCATTGCTTCTAATACCAAACCTGAGATCCTTCCTATAACATGAGATGTGATATCCAAATCCTTCCCCTTCCAAACCTGAGACCCTCCCTTTAGCATGAGATGTGATATCCAACTCCTTCCCATTCCAATCCTGAGACCCTTCTGATAGCATGAGATGTGATATCTCAATGCCTCTAATACCAAACCTGAGATCCTACCTCTAACATGAAATGTGATATCCAACTCCTTCCCCTTCCAAACCTGAGAGCCTTCCTATAGCATGAGATGTGATATCCAAGTCCTTCCCATTCCAATCCTGAGACCCTTCCTATAACATGAGATGTGATATCCAACTCCTTCCAAATCCAATCCTGATACCCTTCCGATAGCATGAGATGTGATATCCCAATGATTCTACAAAACCTGAGACCCATACATGGCATGAGATGTGATATCAAACTCCTTCCCATTCCAATCCTGAGACACTTCCTATAGCATCAGATGTGATATCTCAATGCTTCTAATACCAAACCTGAGACTCTTCCTATAACATGAGATGGGATATCCAACTCCTTCCCATTCCAATCCTGAGACCCTTCCGATAGCAGAGATGTGATATCTCAATGCTTATACCAAACCTGAGACCCTTCCTATGGCATGAGATGTCATATACAACTCCTTCCCATTCCAATCCTGAGACCCTTCCTATAGCATGAGATGTGATATCTCAATGCTTCTAATACCAAACCTGAGATCCTTCCTATAACATGAGATGTGATATCCAACTCCTTCCCATTCCAATCCTGAGACCCTTCCTATAGCATGAGATGTGACATCTCAATGCTTATACCACACCTGAGACCCTTCCTATAGCATGAGATGTGATATCCAACTCCTTCCCATTCCAATCCTGAGACCCTTCCTATAGCATGAGATGTGATATCTCAATGCCTCTAATACCAAACCTGAGATCCTTCCTCTAACATGAAATGTGATATCCAACTCCTTCCCTTTCCAAACCTGAGAGCCTACCTATAGCATGAGATGTGATATTCAAGTCCTTCCCATTCCAATCCTTAGACCCTTCCTACAGCATGCAATATGATATCTCAATGATTCTAATAACAAACCTGAGACCCGTCCTATAACATGAGATGGGATATCCAACTCCTTCCCATTCCAATCCTGAGACACTTCCGATAGCAGAGATGTGATATCTCAATGCTTATACCAAACCTGAGACCCTTCCTATGGCATGAGATGTCATATACAACTCCTTCCCATTCCAACCCTGAGACCCTTCCTATAGCATGAGATGTGATATCTCAATGCTTCTAATACCAAACCTGAGATCCTTCCTATAACATGAGATGTGATATCCAACTCCTTCCCATTCCAATCCTGAGACCCTTCCTATAGCATGAGATGTGACATCTCAATGCTTATACCAAACCTGAGACCCTTCCTATAGCATGAAATGTGATATCCAACTCCTTCCCATTCCAATCCTGAGACCCTTCCTATAGCATGAGATGTGATATCTCAATGCGTCTAATACCAAACCTGAGATCCTTCCTCTAACATGAAATGTGATATCCAACTCCTTCCCTTTCCAAACCTGAGAGCCTACCTATAGCATGAGATGTGATATTCAATTCCTTCCCATTCCAATCCTTAGACCCTTCCTACAGCATGCAATATGATATCTCAATGATTCTAATAACAAACCTGAGACCCGTCCTATAACATGAGATGGGATATCCAACTCCTTCCCATTCCAATCCTGAGACACTTCCGATAGCAGAGATGTGATATCTCAATGCTTATACCAAACCTGAGACCCTTCCTATAGCATGAGATGTAATATCCAACTCCTTCCCATTCCAATCCTGAGACCCTTCCTACAGCATGCGATGTGATATCTCAATGCTTCTAATACCAAACCTGAGACCCGTCCTTTAACATGAGATGGGATATCCAACTCCTTCCCGTTCCAAACCTGAGACCCTTCCTATAGCATGAGATGTGATATCCAACTCCTTCCCATCCCAATCCTGAGACACTTCCGATTGCAGAGATGTGATATCTCAATGCTTATACCAAACCTGAGACTCTTCCTATAACATGAGATGTGATATCCAACTCCTTCCCGTTCCAAACCTGAGACCCTTCCTATAGCATGAGATGTGATATCCAACTCCCTCCCATTCCAATCCTGAGACCCTTCTGATAGCATGAGATGTGATATCTCAATGCTTCTAATACCAAACCTGAGATCCTTCTTATAACATGTGATGTGATATCCAAATCCTTCCCCTTCCAAACCTGAGACCCTCCCTTTAGCATGAGAAGTGATATCCAACTCCTTCCCATTCCAATCCTGAGACCCTTATGATAGCATGAGATGTGATATCTCAATGCCTCTAATACCAAACCTGAGATACTTCCGATAGCATGAGATGTGATATCTCAATGATTCTAATACCAAACCTGAGATCCTTCCTATAACATGCGATGTGATATCCAAATCCTTCCCCTTCCAAACCTGAGACCCTCCCTTTAGCATGAGATGTGATATCCAACTCCTTCCCATTCCAATCCTGAGACCCTTCCTATAGCTTGAGAAGTGATATCTAACTCCTTCCCATTCCAATTCTGAGACCCCTCCTATACCATGAGATGTGATATCTCAATGCTTCTTATACCAAACCTGAGACCCTTCCTATAACGAGATGGGATATCCAACTCCTTCCCATTCCAATCCTGAGACCCTTCCGATAGCAGAGATGTGATATCTCAATGCTTATACCAAACCTGAGACCCTACCTATGGCATGAGATGTCATATACAACTCCTTCCGATTCCAAACCTGAGACCCTTCCTATAGCATGAGATGGGATATCTCAATGCTAATACCAAACCTGAGACCCTTCCTATAGCATGAGATGTGATATCCAACTCCTTCCCATTCCAATCCTGAGACCCTTACTATAGCTTGAGATGTGATATCCAACTCCTTCCCATTCCAATCCTGAGACCCTTTCTATAGCTTGAGATGTGATATCCAACTCCTTCCCATTCCAATACTGAGACCCTTCCTATAGCATGAGATGTGATATCTCAATGCTTCTAATACCAAACCTGAGATCCTTCCTATAACATGAGATGTGATATCCAAATCCTTCCACTTCCAAACCTGAGACCCTCCCTTTAGCATGAGATGTGATATCCGACTCCTTCCCATTCCAATCCTGAGACCCTTCTGATAGCATGAGATGTGATATCTCAATGCATCTAATACCAAACCTGAGATCCTTCCGATAGCATGAGATGTGATATCTCATTGCTTCTAATACCAAACCTGCGATCCTTCCTATAACATGAGATGTGATATCCAAATCCTTCCCCTTCCAAACCTGAGACCCTCCCTTTAGCATGAGATGTGATATCCAACTCCTTCCCATTCCAATCCTGAGACCCTTCTGATAGCATGAGATGTGATATCTCAATGCCTCTAATACCAAACCTGAGATCCTACCTCTAACATGAAATGTGATATCCAACTCCTTCCCCTTCCAAACCTGAGAGCCTTCCTATAGCATGAGATGTGATATCCAAGTCCTTCCCATTCCAATCCTGAGACCCTTCCTATAACATGAGATGTGATATCCAACTCCTTCCAAATCCAATCCTGATACCCTTCCGATAGCATGAGATGTGATATCCCAATGATTCTACAAAACCTGAGACCCATACATGGCATGAGATGTGATATCAAACTCCTTCCCATTCCAATCCTGAGACACTTCCTATAGCATCAGATGTGATATCTCAATGCTTCTAATACCAAACCTGAGACTCTTCCTATAACATGAGATGGGCTATCCAACTCCTTCCCATTCCAATCCTGAGACCCTTCCGATAGCAGAGATGTGATATCTCAATGCTTATACCAAACCTGAGACCCTTCCTATGGCATGAGATGTCATATACAACTCCTTCCCATTCCAATCCTGAGACCCTTCATATAGCATGAGATGTGATATCTCAATGCTTCTAATACCAAACCTGAGATCCTTCCTATAACATGAGATGTGATATCCAACTCCTTCCCATTCCAATCCTGAGACCCTTCCTATAGCATGAGATGTGACATCTCAATGCTTATACCACACCTGAGACCCTTCTTATAGCATGAGATGTGATATCCAACTCCTTCCCATTCCAATCCTGAGACCCTTCCTATAGCATGAGATGTGATATCTCAATGCCTCTAATACCAAACCTGAGATCCTTCCTCTAACATGAAATGTGATATCCAACTCCTTCCCTTTCCAAACCTGAGAGCCTACCTATAGCATGAGATGTGATATTCAAGTCCTTCCCATTCCAATCCTTAGACCCTTCCTACAGCATGCAATATGATATCTCAATGATTCTAATAACAAACCTGAGACCCGTCCTATAACATGAGATGGGATATCCAACTCCTTCCCATTCCAATCCTGAGACACTTCCGATAGCAGAGATGTGATATCTCAATGCTTATACCAAACCTGAGACCCTTCCTATAGCATGAGATGTAATATCCAACTCCTTCCCATTCCAATCCTGAGACCCTTCCTACAGCATGCAATGTGATATCTCAATGCTTCTAATACCAAACCTGAGACCCGTCCTATAACATGAGATGGGATATCCAACTCCTTCCCGTTCCAAACCTGAGACCCTTCCTATAGCATGAGATGTGATATCCAACTCCTTCCCATCCCAATCCTGAGACACTTCCGATTGCAGAGATGTGATATCTCAATGCTTATACCAAACCTGAGACTCTTCCTATAACATGAGATGTGATATCCAACTCCTTCCCGTTCCAAATTGAGACCCTTCCTATAGCATGAGATGTGATATCCAACTCCTTCCCATTCCAATCCTGAGACCCTTCTGATAGCATGAGATGTGATATCTCAATGCTTCTAATACCAAACCTGAGATCCTTCTTATAACATGTGATGTGATATCCAAATCCTTCCCCTTCCAAACCTGAGACCCTCCCTTTAGCATGAGAAGTGATATCCAACTCCTTCCCATTCCAATCCTGAGACCCTTATGATAGCATGAGATGTGATATCTCAATGCCTCTAATACCAAACCTGAGATACTTCCGATAGCATGAGATGTGATACCTCAATGCCTCTAATACCAAACCTGAGATCCTACCTCTAACATGAAATGTGATATCCAACTCCTTCCCTTACCAAACCTGAGATCCTTCCTATAACATGCGATGTGATATCCAAATCCTTCCCCTTCCAAACCTGAGACCCTCCCTATAGCATGAGATGTGATATCCAAGTCCGTCCCATTCCAATCCTGAGACCCTTCCTATAGCATGAGATGTGATATCTCAATGCTTATTCCAAACCTGAGACCCTTCCTATGGCATGAGATGTCATATACAACTCCTTCCCATTCCAATCCTGAGACCCTTCCTATAGCATGAGATGTGATATCTCAATGCTTATACCAAACCTGAGACCCTTCCTATAGCATGAGATGTGATAGCCAACTTCTTCCCATTCCAATCCTGAGACCCTTCCTATAACATGAGATGTGATGTCGCAATGCTTCTAATACCAAACCTGAGATCTTTCCTATAACATGAGATGTGATATCCAACACCTTCCCATTCCAATCCTGAGACCTTTCCTATAGCATGAGATGTGATATCTCAATGCTTATACCAAACGTGAGACCCTTCCTATAGCTTGAGATGTGATATCCAACTCCTTCCCATTCCAATCCTGAGACACTTCCTATAGCATGAGATGTGATATCTCAATGCTTATACCAAACGTGAGACCCTTCCTATAACATGAGATGTGATATCTTAATGCCTCTAATACCAAACCTGAGATCCTTCCTCTAACATGAAATGTGATATCTAACTCCTTCCCCTTCCAAACCTGAGAGCCTTCCTATAGCATGAGATATGATATCCAAGTCCTTCCCATTCCAATCCTGGGACCCTTCCTATAACATGAGATGTGATATCCAACTCCTTCCCATTCCAACCTGAGACCCTTCCTATAGCATGAGATGGGATATCCAACTCCTTCCAAATCAAATCCTGATACCCTTCCGATAGCATTAGATGTGATATCCCAATGTTTCTACCAAACCTGAGACCCATACTATGGCATGAGTTGTGATATCAAACCCCTTCCCATTCCAATCCTGAGACCCATCCTATAGCTTGAGATATCCAACTCCTTCCCATTCCAATTCTGAGACCCTTCCTATACCATGAGACTTGATATCTCAATGCTTCTAATACCAAACCTGAGACCCTTCCTATAGCATGAGATGTGATATCTCAATGCTTCTAATACCAAACCTGAGATCCTTCCGATAACATGAGATGTGATATCCAAATCCTTCCCCTTCCAAACCTGAGACCCTCCCTTTAGCATGAGATGTGATATCCAACTCCTTCCCATTCCCATCCTGAGACCCTTCTGATAGCATGAGATGTGATATCTCAATGCCTCCAATACCAAACCTGAGATCCTACCTCTAACATGAAATGTGATATCCACATCCTTCCCCTTCCAAACCTGAGACCCTCCCTTTAGCATGAGATGTGATATCCAACTCCGTCCCATTCCAATCCTGAGACCCTTCCGATAGCATGAGATGTGATATCTCAATGCTTCTAATACCAAACCTGAGATCCTTCCGATAACATGAGATGTGATATCCAAATCCTTCCCCTTCCAAACCTGAGACCCTCCCTTTAGCATGAGATGTGATATCTCAATGCCTCTAATACCAAACCACCAAACCTGAGATCCTTCCGATAGCATGAGATGTGATATCTCAATGTTTCTAATACCAAACCTGAGATCCTTCCTATAACATGAGACGTGATATCCAAATCCTTCCCCTTCCAAACCTGAGACCCTCCCTTTAGCATGAGATGTGATATCCAACTCCTTCCCATTCCAATCCTGAGACCCTTCTGATAGCATGAGATGTGATATCTCAATGCCTCTAATACCAAACCTGAGATCCTACCTCTAACATGAAATGTGATATCCAACTCTTTCCCCTTCCAAACCTGAGAGCCTTCCTATAGCATGAGATGTGATATCCGACTCCTTCCCGTTCCAATCCTGGGACCCTTCCGATAGCATGAGATGTGATATCTCAATGCTTCTAATACCAAACCTGAGATCCTTCTTATAACATGTGATGTGATATCCAAATCCTTCCCCTTCCAAACCTGAGACCCTCCCTTTAGCATGAGATGTGATATCCAACTCCTTCCCATTCCAATCCTGAGACCCTTATGATAGATAGCATGAGATGTGATATCTCAATGCCTCTAATACCAAACCTGAGATCCTTCCTATAACATGAGATGTGATATCCAAATCCTTCCCCTTCCAAACCTGAGACCCTCCCTTTAGCATGAGATGTGATATCCAACTCCTTCCCATTCCAATCCTGAGACCCTTCCGATAGCATGAGATGTGATATCTCAATGCTTCTAATACCAAACCTGTGATCCTTCCTATAACAAGAGATGTGATATCCAAATCCTTCCCCTTCCAAACCTGAGACCCTCGCTTTAGCATGAGATGTGATATCTCAATGCCTCTAATACCAAACCTGAGATCCTTCCGATAGCATGAGATGTGATATCTCAATGCTTCTAATACCAAACCTGAGATCCTTCCTATAACATGAGACGTGATATCCAAATCCTTCCCCTTCCAAACCTGAGACCCTCCCTTTAGCATGAGATGTGATATCCAACTCCTTCCCATTCCAATCCTGAGACCCTTCTGATAGCATGATATGTGATATCTAAATGCCTCTAATACCAAACCTGAGATCCTACCTCTAACATGAAATGTGATATCCAACTCCTTCCCCTTCCAAACCTGAGAGCCTTCCTATAGCATGAGATGTGATATCCAAGTCCTTCCCAATCCAATCCTGAGACCCTTCCTATAACATGAGATGTGATATCCAACTCCTTCCAAATCCAATCCTGATACCCTTCCGATAGCATGAGATGTGATATCCCAATGCTTCTACAAAACCTGAGACCCATACATGGCATGAGATGTGATATCAAACTCCTTCCCATTCCAATCCTGAGACACTTCCTATAGCATCAGATGTGATATCTCAATGCTTCTAATACCAAACCTGAGACTCTTCCTATAACCTGAGATGGGATATCCAACTCCTTCCCATTCCAATCCTGAGACCCTTCCGATAGCAGAGATGTGATATCTCAATGCTTATACCAAACCTGAGACCCTTCCTATGGCATGAGATGTCATATACAACTCCTTCCCATTCCAATCCTGAGACCCTTCCTATAGCATGAGATGTGATATCTCAATGCTTCTAATACCAAACCTGAGATCCTTCCTATAACATGAGATGTGATATCCAATTCCTTCCCATTCCAATCCTGAGACCCTTCCTATAGCATGAGATGTGACATCTCAATGCTTATACCAAACCTGAGACCCTTCCTATAGCATGAAATGTGATATCCAACTCCTTTCCATTCCAATCCTGAGACCCTTCCTATAGCATGAGATGTGATATCTCAATGCCTCTAATACCAAACCTGAGATCCTTCCTCTAACATGAAATGTGATATCCAACTCCTTCCCTTTCCAAACCTGAGAGCCTACCTATAGCATGAGATGTGATATTCAAGTCCTTCCCATTCCAATCCTTAGACCCTTCCTACAGCATGCAATATGATATCTCAATGATTCTAATAACAAACCTGAGACCCGTCCTATAACATGAGATGGGATATCCAACTCCTTCCCATTCCAATCCTGAGACACTTCCGATAGCAGAGATGTGATATCTCAATGCTTATACCAAACCTGAGACCCTTCCTATAGCATGAGATGTAATATCCAACTCCTTCCCATTCCAATCCTGAGACCCTTCCTACAGCATGCGATGTGATATCTCAATGCTTCTAATACCAAACCTGAGACCCGTCCTATAACATGAGATGGGATATCCAACTCCTTCCCGTTCCAAACCTGAGACCCTTCCTATAGCATGAGATGTGATATCCAACTCCTTCCCATCCCAATCCTGAGACACTTCCGATTGCAGAGATGTGATATCTCAATGCTTATACCAAACCTGAGACTCTTCCTATAACATGAGATGTGATATCCAACTCCTTCCCGTTCCAAACCTGAGACCCTTCCTATAGCATGAGATGTGATATCCAACTCCTTCCCATTCCAATCCTGAGACCCTTCTGATAGCATGAGATGTGATATCTCAATGCTTCTAATACCAAACCTGAGATCCTTCTTATAACATGTGATGTGATATCCAAATCCTTCCCCTTCCAAACCTGAGACCCTCCCTTTAGCATGAGAAGTGATATCCAACTCCTTCCCATTCCAATCCTGAGACCCTTATGATAGCATGAGATGTGATATCTCAATGCCTCTAATACCAAACCTGAGATACTTCCGATAGCATGAGATGTGATATCTCAATGATTCTAATACCAAACCTGAGATCCTTCCTATAACATGCAATGTGATATCCAAATCCTTCCCCTTCCAAACCTGAGACCCTCCCTTTAGCATGAGATGTGATATCCAACTCCTTCCCATTCCAATCCTGAGACCCTTCTGATAGCATGAGATGTGATACCTCAATGCCTCTAATACCAAACCTGAGATCCTACCTCTAACATGAAATGTGATATCCAACTCCTTCCCTTACCAAACCTGAGATCCTTCCTATAACATGCGATGTGATATCCAAATCCTTCCCCTTCCAAACCTGAGACCCTCCCTATAGCATGAGATGTGATATCCAAGTCCGTCCCATTCCAATCCTGAGACCCTTCCTATAGCATGAGATGTGATATCTCAATGCTTATTCCAAACCTGAGACCCTTCCTATGGCATGAGATGTCATATACAACTCCTTCCCATTCCAATCCTGAGACCCTTCCTATAGCATGAGATGTGATATCTCTATGCTTATACCAAACCTGAGACCCTTCCTATAGCATGAGATGTGATAGCCAACTTCTTCCCATTCCAATCCTGAGACCCTTCCTATAACATGAGATGTGATGTCGCAATGCTTCTAATACCAAACCTGAGATCTTTCCTATAACATGAGATGTGATATCCAACACCTTCCCATTCCAATCCTGAGACCCTTCCTATAGCATGAGATGTGATATCTCAATGCTTATACCAAACGTGAGACCCTTCCTATAGCTTGAGATGTGATATCCAACTCCTTCCCATTCCAATCCTGAGACCCTTCCTATAGCATGAGATGTGATATCTCAATGCTTATACCAAACGTGAGACCCTTCCTATAACATGAGATGTGATATCTTAATGCCTCTAATACCAAACCTGAGATCCTTCCTCTAACATGAAATGTGATATCCAACTCCTTCCCCTTCCAAACCTGAGAGCCTTCCTATAGCATGAGATATGATATCCAAGTCCTTCCCATTCCAATCCTGGGACCCTTCCTATAACATGAGATGTGATATCCAACTCCTTCCCATTCCAACCTGAGACCCTTCCTATAGCATGAGATGGGATATCCAACTCCTTCCAAATCAAATCCTGATACCCTTCCGATAGCATGAGATGTGATATCCCAATGTTTCTACCAAACCTGAGACCCATACTATGGCATGAGTTGTGATATCAAACCCCTTCCCATTCCAATCCTGAGACCCATCCTATAGCTTGAGATATTCAACTCCTTCCCATTCCAATTCTGAGACCCTTCCTATACCATGAGACTTGATATCTCAATGCTTCTAATACCAAACCTGAGACCCTTCCTATAGCATGAGATGTGATATCTCAATGCTTCTAATACCAAACCACCAAACCTGAGATCCTTCCGATAGCATGAGATGTGATATCTCAATGCCTCTAATACCAAACCACCAAACCTGAGATCCTTCCGATAGCATGAGATGTGATATCTCAATGCTAATAATACCAAACCTGAGATCCTTCCTATAACATGAGACGTGATATCCAAATCCTTCCCCTTCCAAACCTGAGACCCTCCCTTTAGCATGAGATGTGATATCCAACTCCTTCCCATTCCAATCCTGAGACCCTTCTGATAGCATGAGATGTGATATCTCAATGCCTCTAATACCAAACCTGAGATCCTACCTCTAACATGAAATGTGATATCCAACTCTTTCCCCTTCCAAACCTGAGAGCCTTCCTATAGCATGAGATGTGATATCCGACTCCTTCCCGTTCCAATCCTGAGACCCTTCCGATAGCATGAGATGTGATATCTCAATGCTTCTAATACCAAACCTGAGATCCTTCTTATAACATGTGATGTGATATCCAAATCCTTCCCCTTCCAAACCTGAGACCCTCCCTTTAGCATGAGATGTGATATCCAACTGCTTCCCATTCCAATCCTGAGACCCTTATGATAGATAGCATGAGATGTGATATCTCAATGCCTCTAATACCAAACCTGAGATCCTTCCTATAACATGAGATGTGATATCCAAATCCTTCCCCTTCCAAACCTGAGACCCTCCCTTTAGCATGAGATGTGATATCCAACTCCTTCCCATTCCAATACTGAGACCCTTCCGATAGCATGAGATGTGATATCTCAATGCTTCTAATACCAAACCTGTGATCCTTCCTATAACAAGAGATGTGATATCCAAATCCTTCCCCTTCCAAACCTGAGACCCTCCCTTTAGCATGAGATGTGATATCTCAATGCTTATACCAAACGTGAGACCCTTCCTATAACATGAGATGTGATATCTTAATGCCTCTAATACCAAACCTGAGATCCTTCCTCTAACATGAAATGTGATATCCAACTCCTTCCCCTTCCAAACCTGAGAGCCTTCCTATAGCATGAGATATGATATCCAAGTCCTTCCCATTCCAATCCTGGGACCCTTCCTATAACATGAGATGTGATATCCAACTCCTTCCCATTCCAACCTGAGACCCTTCCTATAGCATGAGATGGGATATCCAACTCCTTCCAAATCAAATCCTGATACCCTTCCGATAGCATGAGATGTGATATCCCAATGTTTCTACCAAACCTGAGACCCATACTATGGCATGAGTTGTGATATCAAACCCCTTCCCATTCCAATCCTGAGACCCATCCTATAGCTTGAGATATTCAACTCCTTCCCATTCCAATTCTGAGACCCTTCCTATACCATGAGACTTGATATCTCAATGCTTCTAATACCAAACCTGAGACCCTTCCTATAGCATGAGATGGGATATCTCAATGCTTCTAATACCAAACCTGAGATCCTTCCGATAACATGAGATGTGATATCCAAATCCTTCCCCTTCCAAACCTGAGACCCTTCTGATAGCATGAGCTGTGATATCTCAATGCCTCCAATACCAAACCTGAGATCCTACCTCTAACATGAAATGTGATATCCACATCCTTCCCCTTCCAAACCTGAGACCCTCCCTTTAGCATGAGATGTGATATCCAACTCCGTCCCATTCCAATCCTGAGACCCTTCCGATAGCATGAGATGTGATATCTCAATGGTTCTAATACCAAACCTGTGATCCTTCCTATAACAAGAGATGTGATATCCAAATCCTTCCCCTTCCAAACCTGAGACCCTCCCTTTAGCATGAGATGTGATATCTCAATGCCTCTAATACCAAACCACCAAACCTGAGATCCTTCCGATAGCATGAGATGTGATATCTCAATGCTTCTAATACCAAACCTGAGATCCTTCCTATAACATGAGACGTGATATCCAAATCCTTCCCCTTCCAAACCTGAGACCCTCCCTTTAGCATGAGATGTGATATCCAACTCCTTCCCATTCCAATCCTGAGACCCTTCTGATAGCATGAGATGTGATATCTCAATGCCTCTAATACCAAACCTGAGATCCTACCTCTAACATGAAATGTGATATCCAACTCTTTCCCCTTCCAAACCTGAGACCCTTCCTATAGCATGAGATGTGATATCCGACTCCTTCCCGTTCCAATCCTGAGACCCTTCCGATAGCATGAGATGTGATATCTCAATGCTTCTAATACCAAACCTGAGATCCTTCTTATAACATGTGATGTGATATCCAAATCCTTCCCCTTCCAAACCTGAGACCCTCCCTTTAGCATGAGATGTGATATCCAACTGCTTCCCATTCCAATCCTGAGACCCTTATGATAGATAGCATGAGATGTGATATCTCAATGCCTCTAATACCAAACCTGAGATCCTTCCTATAACATGAGATGTGATATCCAAATCCTTCCCCTTCCAAACCTGAGACCCTCCCTTTAGCATGAGATGTGATATCCAACTCCTTCCCATTCCAATACTGAGACCCTTCCGATAGCATGAGATGTGATATCTCAATGCTTCTAATACCAAACCTGTGATCCTTCCTATAACAAGAGATGTGATATCCAAATCGTTCCCCTTCCAAACCTGAGACCCTCCCTTTAGCATGAGATGTGATATCTCAATGCCTCTAATACCAAACCTGAGATCCTTCCGATAGCATGAGATGTGATATCTCAATGCTTCTAATACCAAACCTGAGATCCTTCCTATAACATGAGACGTGATATCCAAATCCTTCCCCTTCCAAACCTGAGACCCTCCCTTTAGCATGAGATGTGATATCCAACTCCTTCCCATTCCAATCCTTGGACCCTTCTGATAGCATGATATGTGATATCTCAATGCCTCTAATACCAAACCTGAGATCCTACCTCTAACATGAAATGTGATATCCAACTTCTTCCCCTTCCAAACCTGAGAGCCTTCCTATAGCATGAGATGTGATATCCAAGTCCTTCCCATTCCAATCCTGAGACCCTTCCTATAACATGAGATGTGATATCCAACTCCTTCCAAATCCAATCCTGATACCCTTCCGATAGCATGAGATGTGATATCCCAATGCTTCTACAAAACCTGAGACCCATACATGGCATGAGATGTGATATCAAACTCCTTCCCATTCCAATCCTGAGACACTTCCTATAGCATCAGATGTGATATCTCAATGCTTCTAATACCAAACCTGATACTCTTCCTATAACATGAGATGGGATATCCAACTCCTTCCCATTCCAATCCTGAGACCCTTCCGATAGCAGAGATGTGATATCTCAATGCTTATACCAAACCTGAGACCCTTCCTATGGCATGAGATGTCATATACAACTCCTTCCCATTCCAATCCTGAGACCCTTCCTATAGCATGAGATGTGATATCTCAATGCTTCTAATACCAAACCTGAGATCCTTCCTATAACATGAGATGTGATATCCAACTCCTTCCCATTCCAATCCTGAGACCCTTCCTATAGCATGAGATGTGACATCTCAATGCTTATACCAAACCTGAGACCCTTCCTATAGCATGAAATGTGATATCCAACTCCTTCCCATTCCAATCCTGAGACCCTTCCTATAGCATGAGATGTGATATCTCAATGCCACTAATACCAAACCGGAGATCCTTCCTCTAACATGAAATGTGATATCCAACTCCTTCCCTTTCCAAACCTGAGAGCCTACCTATAGCATGAGATGTGATATTCAAGTCCTTCCCATTCCAATCCTTAGACCCTTCCTACAGCATGCAATATGATATCTCAATGATTCTAATAACAAACCTGAGACCCGTCCTATAACATGAGATGGGATATCCAACTCCTTCCCATTCCAATCCTGAGACACTTCCGATAGCAGAGATGTGATATCTCAATGCTTATACCAAACCTGAGACCCTTCCTATAGCATGAGATGTAATATCCAACTCCTTCCCATTCCAATCCTGAGACCCTTCCTACAGCATGCGAGGTGATATCTCAATGCTTCTAATACCAAACCTGAGACCCGTCCTATAACATGAGATGGGATATCCAATTCCTTCCCGTTCCAAACCTGAGACCCTTCCTATAGCATGAGATGTGATATCCAACTCCTTCCCATCCCAATCCTGAGACACTTCCGATTGCAGAGATGTGATATCTCAATGCTTATACCAAACCTGAGACTCTTCCTATAACATGAGATGTGATATCCAACTCCTTCCCGTTCCAAACCTGAGACCCTTCCTATAGCATGAGATGTGATATCCAACTCCCTCCCATTCCAATCCTGAGACCCTTCTGATAGCATGAGATGTGATATCTCAATGCTTCTAATACCAAACCTGAGATCCTTCTTATAACATGTGATGTGATATCCAAATCCTTCCCCTTCCAAACCTGAGACCCTCCCTTTAGCATGAGAAGTGATATCCAACTCCTTCCCATTCCAATCCTGAGACCCTTATGATAGCATGAGATGTGATATCTCAATGCCTCTAATACCAAACCTGAGATACTTCCGATAGCATGAGATGTGATATCTCAATGATTCTAATACCAAACCTGAGATCCTTCCTATAACATGCGATGTGATATCCAAATCCTTCCCCTTCCAAACCTGAGACCCTCCCTTTAGCATGAGATGTGATATCCAACTCCTTCCCATTCCAATCCTGAGACCCTTCCTATAGCTTGAGAAGTGATATCTAACTCCTTCCCATTCCAATTCTGAGACCCGTCCTATACCATGAGATGTGATATCTCAATGCTTCTAATACAAAACCTGAGACCCTTCCTATAACGAGATGGGATATCCAACTCCTTCCCATTCCAATCCTGAGACCCTTCCGATAGCAGAGATGTGATATCTCAATGCTTATACCAAACCTGAGACCCTACCTATGGCATGAGATGTCATATACAACTCCTTCCGATTCCAAACCTGAGACCCTTCCTATAGCATGAGATGGGATATCTCAATGCTAATACCAAACCTGAGACCCTTCCTATAGCATGAGATGTGATATCCAACTCCTTCCCATTCCAATCCTGAGACCCTTACTATAGCTTGAGATGTGATATCCAACTCCTTCCCATTCCAATCCTGAGACCCTTTCTATAGCTTGAGATGTGATATCCAACTCCTTCCCATTCCAATCCTGAGACCCTTCCTATAGCATGAGATGTGATATCTCAATGCTTCTAATACCAAACCCGAGATCCTTCCTATAACATGAGATGTGATATCCAAATCCTTCCACTTCCAAACCTGAGACCCTCCCTTTAGCATGAGATGTGATATCCGACTCCTTCCCATTCCAATCCTGAGACCCTTCTGATAGCATGAGATGTGATATCTCAATGCCTCTAATACCAAACCTGAGATCCTTCCGATAGCATGAGATGTGATATCTCAGTGCTTCTAATACCAAACCTGAGATCCTTCCTATAACATGAGATGTGATATCCAAATCCTTCCCCTTCCAAACCTGAGACCCTCCCTTTAGCATGAGATGTGATATCCAACTCCTTCCCATTCCAATCCTGAGACCCTTCTGATAGCATGAGATGTGATATCTCAATGCCTCTAATACCAAACCTGAGATCCTACCTCTAACATGAAATGTGATATCCAACTCCTTCCCCTTCCAAACCTGAGAGCCTTCCTATAGCATGAGATGTGATATCCAAGTCCTTCCCATTCCAATCCTGAGACCCTTCCTATAACATGAGATGTGATATCCAACTCCTTCCAAATCCAATCCTGATACCCTTCCGATAGCATGAGATGTGATATCCCAATGCTTCTACAAAACCTGAGACCCATACATGGCATGAGATGTGATATCAAACTCCTTCCCATTCCAATCCTGAGACACTTCCTATAGCATCAGATGTGATATCTCAATGCTTCTAATACCAAACCTGAGACTCTTCCTATAACATGAGATGGGATATCCAACTCCTTCCCATTCCAATCCTGAGACCCTTCCGATAGCAGAGATGTGATATCTCAATGCTTATACCAAACCTGAGACCCTTCCTATGGCATGAGATGTCATATACAACTCCTTCCCATTCCAATCCTGAGACCCTTCCTATAGCATGAGATGTGATATCTCAATGCTTCTAATACCAAACCTGAGATCCTTCCTATAACATGAGATGTGATATCCAACTCCTTCCCATTCCAATCCTGAGACCCTTCCTATAGCATGAGATGTGACATCTCAATGCTTATCCCACACCTGAGACCCTTCCTATAGCATGAGATGTGATATCCAACTCCTTCCCATTCCAATCCTGAGACCCTTCCTATAGCATGAGATGTGATATCTCAATGCCTCTAATACCAAACCTGAGATCCTTCCTCTAACATGAAATGTGATATCCAACTCCTTCCCTTTCCAAACCTGAGAGCCTACCTATAGCATGAGATGTGATATTCAAGTCCTTCCCATTCCAATCCTTAGACCCTTCCTACAGCATGCAATATGATATATCAATGATTCTAATAACAAACCTGAGACCCGTCCTATAACATGAGATGGGATATCCAACTCCTTCCCATTCCAATCCTGAGACACTTCCGATAGCAGAGATGTGATATCTCAATGCTTATACCAAACCTGAGACCCTTCCTATAGCATGAGATGTAATATCCAACTCCTTCCCATTCCAATCCTGAGACCCTTCCTACAGCATGCGATGTGATATCTCAATGCTTCTAATACCAAACCTGAGACCCGTCCTATAACATGAGATGGGATATCCAACTCCTTCCCGTTCCAAACCTGAGACCCTTCCTATAGCAAGAGATGTGATATCCAACTCCTTCCCATCCCAATCCTGAGACACTTCCGATTGCAGAGATGTGATATCTCAATGCATATACCAAACCTGAGACTCTTCCTATAACATGAGATGTGATATCCAACTCCTTCCCTTTCCAAACCTGAGACCCTTCCTATAGCATGAGATGTGATATCCAACTCCTTCCCATTCCAATCCTGAGACCCTTCTGATAGCATGAGATGTGATATCTCAATGCCTCTAATACCAAACCTGAGATCCTACCTCTAACATGAAATGTGATATCCAACTCCTTCCCTTACCAAACCTGAGACCCTTCCTATAACATGCGATGTGATATCCAAATCCTTCCCCTTCCAAACCTGAGACCCTCCCTATAGCATGAGATGTGATATCCAAGTCCGTCCCATTCCAACCCTGAGACACTTTCTATAGCATGAGATGTGATATCTCAATGCTTATTCCAAACCTGAGACCCTTCCTATGGCATGAGATGTCATATACAACTCCTTCCCATTCCAATCCTGAGACCCTTCCTATAGCATGAGATGTGATATCTCAATGCTTATACCAAACCTGAGACCCTTCCTATAGCATGAGATGTGATAGCCAACTTCTTCCCATTCCAATCCTGAGACCCTTCCTATAACATGAGATGTGATGTCGCAATGCTTCTAATACCAAACCTGAGATCCTACCTCTAACATGAAATGTGATATCCAACTCCTTCCCTTACCAAACCTGAGATCCTTCCTATAACATGCGATGTGATATCCAAATCCTTCCCCTTCCAAACCTGAGACCCTCCCTATAGCATGAGATGTGATATCCAAGTCCGTCCCATTCCAATCCTGAGACCCTTCCTATAGCATGAGATGTGATATCTCAATGCTTATTCCAAACCTGAGACCCTTCCTATGGCATGAGATGTCATATACAACTCCTTCCCATTCCAATCCTGAGACCCTTCCTATAGCATGAGATGTGATATCTCAATGCTTATACCAAACGTGAGACCCTTCCTATAGCTTGAGATGTGATATCCAACTCCTTCCCATTCCAATCCTGAGACCCTTCCTATAGCATGAGATGTGATATCTCAATGCTTATACCAAACATGAGACCCTTCCTATAACATGAGATGTGATATCTTAATGCCTCTAATACCAAACCTGAGATCCTTCCTCTAACATGAAATGTGATATCCAACTCCTTCCCCTTCCAAACCTGAGAGCCTTCCTATAGCATGAGATATGATATCCAAGTCCTTCCCATTCCAATCCTGGGACCCTTCCTATAACATGAGATGTGATATCCAACTCCTTCCCATTAAAACCTGAGACCCTTCCTATAGCATGAGATGGGATATCCAACTCCTTCCAAATCAAATCCTGATACCCTTCCGATAGCATGAGATGTGATATCCCAATGTTTCTACCAAACCTGAGACCCATACTATGGCATGAGTTGTGATATCAAACCCCTTCCCATTCCAATCCTGAGACCCTTCCTATAGCTTGAGATATCCAACTCCTTCCCATTCCAATTCTGAGACCCTTCCTATACCATGAGACTTGATATCTCAATGCTTCTAATACCAAACCTGAGACCCTTCCTATAGCATGAGATGTGATATCTCAATGCTTCTAATACCAAACCTGAGATCCTTCCGATAACATGAGATGTGATATCCAAATCCTTCCCCTTCCAAACCTGAGACCTTCCCTTTAGCATGAGATGTGATATCCAACTCCTTCCCATTCCCATCCTGAGACCCTTCTGATAGCATGAGATGTGATATCTCAATGCCTCCAATACCAAACCTGAGATCCTACCTCTAACATGAAATGTGATATCCACATCCTTCCCCTTCCAAACCTGAGACCCTCCCTTTAGCATGAGATGTGATATCCAACTCCGTCCCATTCCAATCCTGAGACCCTTCCGATAGCATGAGATGTGATATCTCAATGCTTCTAATACCAAACCTGTGATCCTTCCTATAACAAGAGATGTGATATCCAAATCCTTCCCCTTCCAAACCTGAGACCCTCCCTTTAGCATGAGATGTGATATCTCAATGCCTCTAATACCAAACCACCAAACCTGAGATCCTTCCGATAGCATGAGATGTGATATCTCAATGCTTCTAATACCAAACCTGATATCCTTCCTATAACATGAGACGTGATATCCAAATCCTTCCCCTTCCAAACCTGAGACCCTCCCTTTAGCATGAGATGTGATATCCAACTCCTTCCCATTCCAATCCTGAGACCCTTCTGATAGCATGAGATGTGATATCTCAATGCCTCTAATACCAAACCTGAGATCCTACCTCTAACATGAAATGTGATATCCAACTCTTTCCCCTTCCAAACCTGAGAGCCTTCTTATAGCATGAGATGTGATATCCGACTCCTTCCCGTTCCAATCCTGAGACCCTTCCGATAGCATGAGATGTGATATCTCAATGCTTCTAATACCAAACCTGAGATCCTTCTTATAACATGTGATGTGATATCCAAATCCTTCCCCTTCCAAACCTGAGACCCTCCCTTTAGCATGAGATGTGATATCCAACTCCTTCCCATTCCAATCCTGAGACCCTTATGATAGATAGCATGAGATGTGATAGCTCAATGCCTCTAATACCAAACCTGAGATCCTTCCTATAACATGAGATGTGATATCCAAATCCTTCCCCTTCCAAACCTGAGACCCTCCCTTTAGCATGAGATGTGATATCCAACTCCTTCCCATTCCAATCCTGAGACCCTTCCGATAGCATGAGATGTGATATCTCAATGCTTCTAATACCAAACCTGTGATCCTTCCTATAACAAGAGATGTGATATCCAAATCCTTCCCCTTCCAAACCTGAGACCCTCCCTTTAGCATGAGATGTGATATCTCAATGCCTCTAATACCAAACCTGAGATCCTTCCGATTGCATGAGATGTGATATCTCAATGCTTCTAATACCAAACCTGAGATCCTTCCTATAACATGAGACGTGATATCCAAATCCTTCCCCTTCCAAACCTGAGACCCTCCCTTTAGCATGAGATGTGATATCCAACTCCTTCCCATTCCAATCCTGAGACCCTTCTGATAGCATGATATGTGATATCTCAATGCCTCTAATACCAAACCTGAGATCCTACCTCTAACATGAAATGTGATATCCAACTCCTTCCCCTTCCAAACCTGAGAGCCTTCCTATAGCATGAGATGTGATATCCAAGTCCTTCCCATTCCAATCCTGAGACCCTTCCTATAACATGAGATGTGATATCCAACTCCTTCCAAATCCAATCCTGATACCCTTCCGATAGCATGAGATGTGATATCCCAATGCTTCTACAAAACCTGAGACCCATACATGGGATGTGATATCAAACTCCTTCCCATTCCAATCCTGAGACACTTCCTATAGCATCAGATGTGATATCTCAATGCTTCTAATACCAAACCTGAGACTCTTCCTATAACATGAGATGGGATATCCAACTCCTTCCCATTCCAATCCTGAGACCCTTCCGATAGCAGAGATGTGATATCTCAATGCTTATACCAAACCTGAGACCCTTCCTATGGCATGAGATGTCATATACAACTCCTTCCCATTCCAATCCTGAGACCCTTCCTATAGCATGAGATGTGATATCTCAATGCTTCTAATACCAAACCTGAGATCCTTCCTATAACATGAGATGTGATATCCAACTCCTTCCCATTCCAATCCTGAGACCCTTCCTATAGCATGAGATGTGACATCTCAATGCTTATACCAAACCTGAGACCCTTCCTATAGCATGAAATGTGATATCCAACTCCTTCCCATTCCAATCCTGAGACCCTTCCTATAGCGATATCTCAATGATTCTAATAACAAACCTGAGACCCGTCCTATAACATGAGATGGGTTATCCAACTCCTTCCCATTCCAATCCTGAGACACTTCCGATAGCAGAGATGTGATATCTCAATGCTTATACCAAAACTGAGACCCTTCCTATAGCATGAGATGTAATATCCAACTCCTTCCCATTCCAATCCTGAGACCCTTCCTACAGCATGCGATGTGATATCTCAATGCTTCTAATACCAAACCTGAGACCCGTCCTACAACATGAGATGGGATATCCAACTCCTTCCCGTTCCAAACCTGAGACCCTTCCTATCGCATGAGATGTGATATCCAACTCCTTCCCATCCCAATCCTGAGACACTTCCGATTGCAGAGATGTGATATCTCAATGCTTATACCAAACCTGAGAATCTTCCTATAACATGAGATGTGATATCCAACTCCTTCCCGTTCCAAACCTGAGACCCTTCCTATAGCATGAGATGTGATATCCAACTCCCTCCCATTCCAATCCTGAGACCCTTCTGATAGCATGAGATGTGATATCTCAATGCTTCTAATACCAAACCTGAGATCCTTCTTATAACATGTGATGTGATATCCAAATCCTTCCCCTTCCAAACCTGAGACCCTCCCTTTAGCATGAGAAGTGATATCCAACTCCTTCCCATTCCAATCCTGAGACCCTTATGATAGCATGAGATGTGATATCTCAATGCCTCTAATACCAAACCTGAGATACTTCCGATAGCATGAGATGTGATATCTCAATGATTCTAATACCAAACCTGAGATCCTTCCTATAACATGCGATGTGATATCCAAATCCTTCCCCTTCCAAACCTGAGACCCTCCCTTTAGCATGAGATGTGATATCCAACTCCTTCCCATTCCAATCCTGAGACCCTTCCTATAGCTTGAGAAGTGATATCTAACTACTTCCCATTCCAATTCTGAGACCCGTCCTATACCATGAGATGTGATATCTCAATGCTTCTAATACAAAACCTGAGACCCTTCCTATAACGAGATGGGATATCCAACTCCTTCCCATTCCAATCCTGAGACCCTTCCGATAGCAGAGATGTGATATCTCAATGCTTATACCAAACCTGAGACCCTACCTATGGCATGAGATGTCATATACAACTCCTTCCGATTCCAAACCTGAGACCCTTCCTATAGCATGAGATGGGATATCTCAATGCTAATACCAAACCTGAGACCCTTCCTATAGCATGAGATGTGATATCCAACTCCTTCCCATTCCAATCCTGAGACCCTTACTATAGCTTGAGATGTGATATCCAACTCCTTCCCATTCCAATCCTGAGACCCTTTCTATAGCTTGAGATGTGATATCCAACTCCTTCCCATTCCAATCCTGAGACCCTTCCTATAGCATGAGATGTGATATCTCAATGCTTCTAATACCAAACCTGAGATCCTTCCTATAACATGAGATGTGATATCCAAATCCTTCCACTTCCAAACCTGAGACCCTCCCTTTAGCATGAGATGTGATATCCGACTCCTTCCCATTCCAATCCTGAGACCCTTCTGATAGCATGAGATGTGATATCTCAATGCCTCTAATACCAAACCTGAGATCCTTCCGATAGCATGAGATGTGATATCTCAGTGCTTCTAATACCAAACCTGAGATCCTTCCTATAACATGAGATGTGATATCCAAATCCTTCCCCTTCCAAACCTGAGACCCTCCCTTTAGCATGAGATGTGATATCCAACTCCTTCCCATTCCAATCCTGAGACCCTTCTGATAGCATGAGCTGTGATATCTCAATGCCTCTAATACCAAACCTGAGATCCTACCTCTAACATGAAATGTGATATCCAACTCCTTCCCCTTCCAAACCTGAGAGCCTTCCTATAGCATGAGATGTGATATCCAAGTCCTTCCAAATCCAATCCTGATACCCTTCCGATAGCATGAGATGTGATATCCCAATGCTTCTACAAAACCTGAGACCCATACATGGCATGAGATGTGATATCAAACTCCTTCCCATTCCAATCCTGAGACACTTCCTATAGCATCAGATGTGATATCTCAATGCTTCTAATACCAAACCCGAGACTCTTCCTATAACATGAGATGGGATATCCAACTCCTTCCCATTCCAATCCTGAGACCCTTCCGATAGCAGAGATGTGATATCTCAATGCTTCTAATACCAAACCTGAGATCCTTCCTATAACATGAGATGTGATATCCAACTCCTTCCCATTCCAATCCTGAGACCCTTCCTATAGCATGAGATGTGACATCTCAATGCTTATACCACACCTGAGACCCTTCCTATAGCATGAGATGTGATATCCAACTCCTTCCCATTCCAATCCTGAGACCCTTCCTATAGCATGAGATGTGATATCTCAATGCCTCTAATACCAAACCTGAGATCCTTCCTCTAACATGAAATGTGATATCCAACTCCTTCCCTTTCCAAACCTGAGAGCCTACCTATAGCATGAGATGTGATATTCAAGTCCTTCCCATTCCAATCCTTAGACCCTTCCTACAGCATGCAATATGATATCTCAATGATTCTAATAACAAACCTGAGACCCGTCCTATAACATGAGATGGGATATCCAACTCCTTCCCATTCCAATCCTGAGACACTTCCGATAGCAGAGATGTGATATCTCAATGCTTATACCAAACCTGAGACCCTTCTTATAACATGTGATGTGATATCCAAATCCTTCCCCTTCCAAACCTGAGACCCTCCCTTTAGCATGAGAAGTGATATCCAACTCCTTCCCATTCCAATCCTGAGACCCTTATGATAGCATGAGATGTGATATCTCAATGCCTCTAATACCAAACCTGAGATACTTCCGATAGCATGAGATGTGATATCTCAATGATTCTAATACCAAACCTGAGATCCTTCCTATAACATGCGATGTGATATCCAACTCCTTCCCGTTCCAAACCTGAGACCCTTCCTATAGCATGAGATGTGATATCCAACTCCTTCCCATCCCAATCCTGAGACCCTTCTGATAGCATGAGATGTGATATCTCAATGCTTCTAATACCAAACCTGAGATCCTTCTTATAACATGTGATGTGATATCCAAATCCTTCCCCTTCCAAACCTGAGACCCTCCCTTTAGCATGAGAAGTGATATCCAACTCCTTCCCATTTCAATCCTGAGACCCTTATGATAGCATGAGATGTGATATCTCAATGCCTCTAATACCAAACCTGAGATACTTCCGATAGCATGAGATGTGATATCTCAATGATTCTAATACCAAACCTGAGATCCTTCCTATAACATGCGATGTGATATCCAAATCCTTCCCCTTCCAAACCTGAGACCCTCCCTTTAGCATGAGATGTGATATCCAACTCCTTCCCATTCCAATCCTGAGACCCTTCTGATAGCATGAGATGTGATACCTCAATGCCTCTAATACCAAACCTGAGATCCTACCTCTAACATGAAATGTGATATCCAACTCCTTCCCTTACCAAACCTGAGATCCTTCCTATAACATGCGATGTGATATCCAAATCCTTCCCCTTCCAAACCTGAGACCCTCCCTATAGCATGAGATGTGATATCCAAGTCCGTCCCATTCCAATCCTGAGACCCTTCCTATAGCATGAGATGTGATATCTCAATGCTTATTCCAAACCTGAGACCCTTCCTATGGCATGAGATGTCATATACAACTCCTTCCCATTCCAATCCTGAGACCCTTCCTATAGCATGAGATGTGATATCTCAATGCTTATACCAAACCTGAGACCCTTCCTATAGCATGAGATGTGATAGCCAACTTCTTCCCATTCCAATCCTGAGACCCTTCCTATAACATGAGATGTGATGTCGCAATGCTTCTAATACCAAACCTGAGATCTTTCCTATAACATGAGATGTGATATCCAACACCTTCCCATTCCAATCCTGAGACCCTTCCTATAGCATGAGATGTGATATCTCAATGCTTATACCAAACGTGAGACCCTTCCTATAGCTTGAGATGTGATATCCAACTCCTTCCCATTCCAATCCTGAGACCCTTCCTATAGCATGAGATGTGATATCTCAATGCTTATACCAAACGTGAGACCCTTCCTATAACATGAGATGTGATATCCAACTCCTTCCCCTTCCAAACCTGAGAGCCTTCCTATAGCATGAGATATGATATCCAAGTCCTTCCCATTCCAATCCTGGGACCCTTCCTATAACATGAGATGTGATATCCAACTCCTTCCCATTCCAACCTGAGACCCTTCCTATAGCATGAGATGGGATATCCAACTCCTTTCAAATCAAATCCTGATACCCTTCCGATAGCATGAGATGTGATATCCCAATGTTTCTACCAAACCTGAGACCCATACTATGGCATGAGTTGTGATATCAAACCCCTTCCCATTCCAATCCTGAGACCCTTCCTATAGCTTGAGATATCCAACTCCTTCCCATTCCAATTCTGAGACCCTTCCTATACCATGAGACTTGATATCGCAATGCTTCTAATACCAAACCTGAGACCCTTCCTATAGCATGAGATGTGATATCTCAATGCTTCTAATACCAAACCTGAGATCCTTCCGATAACATGAGATGTGATATCCAAATCCTTCCCCTTCCAAACCTGAGATCCTCCCTTTAGCATGAGATGTGATATCCAACTCCTTCCCATTCCCATCCTGAGACCCTTCTGATAGCATGAGATGTGATATCTCAATGCCTCCAATACCAAACCTGAGATCCTACCTCTAACATGAAATGTGATATCCACATCCTTCCCCTTCCAAACCTGAGACACTCCCTTTAGCATGAGATGTGATATCCAACTCCGTCCCATTCCAATCCTGAGACCCTTCCGATAGCATGAGATGTGATATCTCAATGCTTCTAATACCAAACCTGTGATCCTTCCTATAACAAGAGATGTGATATCCAAATCCTTCCCCTTCCAAACCTGAGACCCTCCCTTTAGCATGAGATGTGATATCTCAATGCCTCTAATACCAAACCTGAGATCCTTCCGATAGCATGAGATGTGATATCTCAATGCTTCTAATACCAAACCTGAGATCCTTCCTATAACATGAGACGTGATATCCAAATCCTTCCCCTTCCAAACCTGAGACCCTCCCTTTAGCATGAGATGTGATATCCAACTCCTTCCCATTCCAATCCTGAGACCCTTCTGATAGCATGAGCTGTGATATCTCAATGCCTCTAATACCAAACCTGAGATCCTACCTCTAACATGAAATGTGATATCCAACTCCTTCCCCTTCCAAACCTGAGAGCCTTCCTATAGCATGAGATGTGATATCCAAGTCCTTCCAAATCCAATCCTGATACCCTTCCGATAGCATGAGATGTGATATCCCAATGCTTCTACAAAACCTGAGACCCATACATGGCATGAGATGTGATATCAAACTCCTTCCCATTCCAATCCTGAGACACTTCCTATAGCATCAGATGTGATATCTCAATGCTTCTAATACCAAACCCGAGACTCTTCCTATAACATGAGATGGGATATCCAACTCCTTCCCATTCCAATCCTGAGACCCTTCCGATAGCAGAGATGTGATATCTCAATGCTTCTAATACCAAACCTGAGATCCTTCCTATAACATGAGATGTGATATCCAACTCCTTCCCATTCCAATCCTGAGACCCTTCCTATAGCATGAGATGTGACATCTCAATGCTTATACCACACCTGAGACCCTTCCTATAGCATGAGATGTGATATCCAACTCCTTCCCATTCCAATCCTGAGACCCTTCCTATAGCATGAGATGTGATATCTCAATGCCTCTAATACCAAACCTGAGATCCTTCCTCTAACATGAAATGTGATATCCAACTCCTTCCCTTTCCAAACCTGAGAGCCTACCTATAGCATGAGATGTGATATTCAAGTCCTTCCCATTCCAATCCTTAGACCCTTCCTACAGCATGCAATATGATATCTCAATGATTCTAATAACAAACCTGAGACCCGTCCTATAACATGAGATGGGATATCCAACTCCTTCCCATTCCAATCCTGAGACACTTCCGATAGCAGAGATGTGATATCTCAATGCTTATACCAAACCTGAGACCCTTCTTATAACATGTGATGTGATATCCAAATCCTTCCCCTTCCAAACCTGAGACCCTCCCTTTAGCATGAGAAGTGATATCCAACTCCTTCCCATTCCAATCCTGAGACCCTTATGATAGCATGAGATGTGATATCTCAATGCCTCTAATACCAAACCTGAGATACTTCCGATAGCATGAGATGTGATATCTCAATGATTCTAATACCAAACCTGAGATCCTTCCTATAACATGCGATGTGATATCCAACTCCTTCCCGTTCCAAACCTGAGACCCTTCCTATAGCATGAGATGTGATATCCAACTCCTTCCCATCCCAATCCTGAGACCCTTCTGATAGCATGAGATGTGATATCTCAATGCTTCTAATACCAAACCTGAGATCCTTCTTATAACATGTGATGTGATATCCAAATCCTTCCCCTTCCAAACCTGAGACCCTCCCTTTAGCATGAGAAGTGATATCCAACTCCTTCCCATTTCAATCCTGAGACCCTTATGATAGCATGAGATGTGATATCTCAATGCCTCTAATACCAAACCTGAGATACTTCCGATAGCATGAGATGTGATATCTCAATGATTCTAATACCAAACCTGAGATCCTTCCTATAACATGCGATGTGATATCCAAATCCTTCCCCTTCCAAACCTGAGACCCTCCCTTTAGCATGAGATGTGATATCCAACTCCTTCCCATTCCAATCCTGAGACCCTTCTGATAGCATGAGATGTGATACCTCAATGCCTCTAATACCAAACCTGAGATCCTACCTCTAACATGAAATGTGATATCCAACTCCTTCCCTTACCAAACCTGAGATCCTTCCTATAACATGCGATGTGATATCCAAATCCTTCCCCTTCCAAACCTGAGACCCTCCCTATAGCATGAGATGTGATATCCAAGTCCGTCCCATTCCAATCCTGAGACCCTTCCTATAGCATGAGATGTGATATCTCAATGCTTATTCCAAACCTGAGACCCTTCCTATGGCATGAGATGTCATATACAACTCCTTCCCATTCCAATCCTGAGACCCTTCCTATAGCATGAGATGTGATATCTCAATGCTTATACCAAACCTGAGACCCTTCCTATAGCATGAGATGTGATAGCCAACTTCTTCCCATTCCAATCCTGAGACCCTTCCTATAACATGAGATGTGATGTCGCAATGCTTCTAATACCAAACCTGAGATCTTTCCTATAACATGAGATGTGATATCCAACACCTTCCCATTCCAATCCTGAGACCCTTCCTATAGCATGAGATGTGATATCTCAATGCTTATACCAAACGTGAGACCCTTCCTATAGCTTGAGATGTGATATCCAACTCCTTCCCATTCCAATCCTGAGACCCTTCCTATAGCATGAGATGTGATATCTCAATGCTTATACCAAACGTGAGACCCTTCCTATAACATGAGATGTGATATCCAACTCCTTCCCCTTCCAAACCTGAGAGCCTTCCTATAGCATGAGATATGATATCCAAGTCCTTCCCATTCCAATCCTGGGACCCTTCCTATAACATGAGATGTGATATCCAACTCCTTCCCATTCCAACCTGAGACCCTTCCTATAGCATGAGATGGGATATCCAACTCCTTTCAAATCAAATCCTGATACCCTTCCGATAGCATGAGATGTGATATCCCAATGTTTCTACCAAACCTGAGACCCATACTATGGCATGAGTTGTGATATCAAACCCCTTCCCATTCCAATCCTGAGACCCTTCCTATAGCTTGAGATATCCAACTCCTTCCCATTCCAATTCTGAGACCCTTCCTATACCATGAGACTTGATATCGCAATGCTTCTAATACCAAACCTGAGACCCTTCCTATAGCATGAGATGTGATATCTCAATGCTTCTAATACCAAACCTGAGATCCTTCCGATAACATGAGATGTGATATCCAAATCCTTCCCCTTCCAAACCTGAGATCCTCCCTTTAGCATGAGATGTGATATCCAACTCCTTCCCATTCCCATCCTGAGACCCTTCTGATAGCATGAGATGTGATATCTCAATGCCTCCAATACCAAACCTGAGATCCTACCTCTAACATGAAATGTGATATCCACATCCTTCCCCTTCCAAACCTGAGACACTCCCTTTAGCATGAGATGTGATATCCAACTCCGTCCCATTCCAATCCTGAGACCCTTCCGATAGCATGAGATGTGATATCTCAATGCTTCTAATACCAAACCTGTGATCCTTCCTATAACAAGAGATGTGATATCCAAATCCTTCCCCTTCCAAACCTGAGACCCTCCCTTTAGCATGAGATGTGATATCTCAATGCCTCTAATACCAAACCTGAGATCCTTCCGATAGCATGAGATGTGATATCTCAATGCTTCTAATACCAAACCTGAGATCCTTCCTATAACATGAGACGTGATATCCAAATCCTTCCCCTTCCAAACCTGAGACCCTCCCTTTAGCATGAGATGTGATATCCAACTCCTTCCCATTCCAATCCTGAGACCCTTCTGATAGCATGAGATGTGATATCTCAATGCCTCTAATACCAAACCTGAGATCCTACCTCTAACATGAAATGTGATATCCAACTCTTTCCCCTTCCAAACCTGAGAGCCTTCCTATAGCATGAGATGTGATATCCGATTCCTTCCCGTTCCAATCCTGAGACCCTTCCGATAGCATGAGATGTGATATCTCAATGCTTCTAATACCAAACCTGTGATCCTTCCTATAACAAGAGATGTGATATCCAAATCCTTCCCCTTCCAAACCTGAGACCCTCCCTTTAGCATGAGATGTGATATCCAACTCCTTCCCATTCCAATCCTGAGACCCTTCCGATAGCATGAGATGTGATATCTCAATGCTTCTAATACCAAACCTGTGATCCTTCCTATAACAAGAGATGTGATATCCAAATCCTTCCAATTCCAAACCTGAGACCCTCCCTTTAGCATGAGATGTGATATCTCAATGCCTCTAATACCAAACCTGAGATCCTTCCGATAGCATGAGATGTGATATCTCAATGCTTCTAATACCAAACCTGAGATCCTTCCTATAACATGAGACGTGATATCCAAATCCTTCCCCTTCCAAACCTGAGACCCTCCCTTTAGCATGAGATGTGATATCCAACTCCTTCCCATTCCAATCCTGGGACCCTTCTGATAGCATGAGATGTGATATCTCAATGCCTCTAATACCAAACCTGAGATCCTACCTCTAACATGAAATGTGATATCCAACTCCTTCCCCTTCCAAACCTGAGAGCCTTCCTATAGCATGAGATGTGATATCCAAGTCCTTCCCATTCCAATCCTGAGACCCTTCCTATAACATGAGATGTGATATCCAACTCCTTCCAAATCCAATCCTGATACCCTTCCGATAGCATGAGATGTGATATCCCAATGCTTCTACAAAACCTGAGACCCATACATGGCATGAGATGTGATATCAAACTCCTTCCCATTCCAATCCTGAGACACTTCCTATAGCATCAGATGTGATATCTCAATGCTTCTAATACCAAACCTGAGACTCTTCCTATAACATGAGATGGGATATCCAACTCCTTCCCATTCCAATCCTGAGACCCTTCCGATAGTAGAGATGTGATATCTCAATGCTTATACCAAACCTGAGACCCTTCCTATGGCATGAGATGTCATATACAACTCCTTCCCATTCCAATCCTGAGACCCTTCCTATAGCATGAGATGTGATATCTCAATGCTTCTAATACCAAACCTGAGATCCTTCCTATAACATGAGATGTGATATCCAACTCCTTCCCATTCCAATCCTGAGACCCTTCCTATAGCATGAGATGTGACATCTCAATGCTTATACCAAACCTGAGACCCTTCCTATAGCATGAAATGTGATATCCAACTCCTTCCGTTTCCAAACCTGAGAGCCTACCTATAGCATGAGATGTGATATTCAAGACCTTCCCATTCCAATCCTTAGACCCTTCCTACAGCATGCAATATGATATCTCAATGATTCTAATAACAAACCTGAGACCCGTCCTATAACATGAGATGGGATATCCAACTCCTTCCCATTCCAATCCTGAGACACTTCCGATAGCAGAGATGTGATATCTCAATGCTTATACCAAACCTGAGACCCTTCCTATAGCATGAGATGTAATATCCAACTCCTTCCCATTCCCATCCTGAGACCCTTCCTACAGCATGCGATGTGATATCTCAATGCTTCTAATACCAAACCTGAGACCTGTCCTATAACATGAGATGGGATATCCAACTCCTTCCCGTTCCAAACCTGAGACCCTTCCTATAGCATGAGATGTGATATCCAACTCCTTCCCATCCCAATCCTGAGACACTTCCGATTGCAGAGATGTGATATCTCAATGCTTATACCAAACCTGAGACTCTTCCTATAACATGAGATGTGATATCCAACTCCTTCCCGTTCCAAACCTGAGACCCTTCCTATAGCATGAGATGTGATATCCAACTCCCTCCCATTCCAATCCTGAGACCCTTCTGATAGCATGAGATGTGATATCTCAATGCTTCTAATACCAAACCTGAGATCCTTCTTATAACATGTGATGTGATATCCAAATCCTTCCCCTTCCAAACCTGAGACCCTCCCTTTAGCATGAGAAGTGATATCCAACTCCTTCCCATTCCAATCCTGAGACCCTTATGATAGCATGAGATGTGATATCTCAATGCCTCTAATACCAAACCTGAGATACTTCCGATAGCATGAGATGTGATATCTCAATGATTCTAATACCAAACCTGAGATCCTTCCTATAACATGCGATGTGATATCCAAATCCTTCCCCTTCCAAACCTGAGACCCTCCCTTTAGCATGAGATGTGATATCCAACTCCTTCCCATTCCAATCCTGAGACCCTTCTGATAGCATGAGATGTGATACCTCAATGCCTCTAATACCAAACCTGAGATCCTACCTCTAACATGAAATGTGATATCCAACTCCTTCCCTTACCAAACCTGAGATCCTTCCTATAACATGCGATGTGATATCCAAATCCTTCCCGTTCCAAACCTGAGACCCTCCCTATAGCATGAGATGTGATATCCAAGTCCGTCCCATTCCAATCCTGAGACCCTTCCTATAGCATGAGATGTGATATCTCAATGCTTATTCCAAACCTGAGACCCTTCCTATGGCATGAGATGTCATATACAACTCCTTCCCATTCCAATCCTGAGACCCTTCCTATAACATGAGATGTGATGTCGCAATGCTTCTAATACCAAACCTGAGATCTTTCCTATAACATGAGATGTGATATCCAACACCTTCCCATTCCAATCCTGAGACCCTTCCTATAGCATGAGATGTGATATCTCAATGCTTATACCAAACGTGAGACCCTTCCTATAGCTCGAGATGTGATATCCAACTCCTTCCCATTCCAATCCTGAGACCCTTCCTATAGCATGAGATGTGATATCTCAATGCTTATACCAAACGTGAGACCCTTCCTATAACATGAGATGTGATATCTTAATGCCTCTAATACCAAACCTGAGATCCTTCCTCTAACATGAAATGTGATATCCAAGTCCTTCCCATTCCAATCCTGGGACCCTTCCTATAACATGAGATGTGATATCCAACTCCTTCCCATTCCAACCTGAGACCCTTCCTATAGCATGAGATGGGATATCCAACTCCTTCCAGATCAAATCCTGATACCCTTCCGATAGCATGAGATGTGATATCCCAATGTTTCTACCAAACCTGAGACCCATACTATGGCATGAGTTGTGATATCAAACCCCTTCCCATTCCAATCCTGAGACCCTTCCTATAGCTTGAGATATCCAACTCCTTCCCATTCCAATTCTGAGACCCTTCCTATACCATGAGACTTGATATCTCAATGCTTCTAATACCAAACCTGAGACCCTTCCTATAGCATGAGATGTGATATCTCAATGCTTCTAATACCAAACCTGAGATCCTTCCGATAACATGAGATGTGATATCCAAATCCTTCCCCTTCCAAACCTGAGACCCTCCCTTTAGCATGAGATGTGATATCCAACTCCTTCCCATTCCCATCCTGAGACCCTTCTGATAGCATGAGATGTGATATCCCAATGCCTCCAATACCAAACCTGAGATCCTACCTCTAACATGAAATGTGATATCCACATCCTTCCCCTTCCAAACCTGAGACCCTCCCTTTAGCATGAGATGTGATATCCAACTCCGTCCCATTCCAATCCTGAGACCCTTCCGATAGCATGAGATGTGATATCTCAATGCCTCTAATACCAAACCTGAGATCCTTCCGATAGCATGAGATGTGATATCTCAATGCTTCTAATACCAAACCTGAGATCCTTCCTATAACATGAGACGTGATATCCAAATCCTTACCCTTCCAAACCTGAGACCCTCCCTTTAGCATGAGATGTGATATCCAACTACTTCCCATTCCAATCCTGAGACCCTTCTGATAGCATGAGATGTGATATCTCAATGCCTCTAATACCAAACCTGAGATCCTACCTCTAACATGAAATGTGATATCCAACTCTTTCCCCTTCCAAACCTGAGAGCCTTCCTATAGCATGAGATGTGATATCCGACTCCTTCCCATTCCAATCCTGAGACCCTTATGATAGATAGCATGAGATGTGATATCTCAATGCCTCTAATACCAAACCTGAGATACTTCCGATAGCATGAGATGTGATATCTCAATGCTTCTAATACCAAACCTGAGATCCTTCCTATAACATGAGATGTGATATCCAAATCCTTACCCTTCCAAACCTGAGACCCTCCCTTTAGCATGAGATGTGATATCCAACTACTTCCCATTCCAATCCTGAGACCCTTCTGATAGCATGAGATGTGATATCTCAATGCCTCTAATACCAAACCTGAGATCCTACCTCTAACATGAAATGTGATATCCAACTCTTTCCCCTTCCAAACCTGAGAGCCTTCCTATAGCATGAGATGTGATATCCGACTCCTTCCCATTCCAATCCTGAGACCCTTCCGATAGCATGAGATGTGATATCTCAATGCTTCTAATACCAAACCTGAGATCCTTCTTATAACTTGTGATGTGATATCCAAATCCTTCCCCTTCCAAACCTGAGACCCTCACTTTAGCATGAGATGTGATATCCAACTCCTTCCCATTCCAATCCTGAGACCCTTATGATAGATAGCATGAGATGTGATATCTCAATGCCTCTAATACCAAACCTGAGATACTTCCGATAGCATGAGATGTAATATCTCAATGCTTCTAATACCAAACCTGAGATCCTTCCTATAACATGAGATGTGATATCCAAATCCTTCCCCTTCCAAACCTGAGAGCCTTCCTATAGCATGAGATGTGATATCCAAGTCCTTCCCATTCCAATCCTGAGACCCTTCCTAAACATGAGATGTGATATCCCAATGCTTCTACAAAACCTGAGACCCATACATGGCATGAGATGTGATATCAAACTCCTTCCCATTCCAATCCTGAGACACTTCCTATAGCATCAGATGTGATATCTCAATGCTTCTAATACCAAACCTGAGACTCTTCCTATAACATGAGATGGGATATCCAACTCCTTCCCATTCCAATCCTGAGACCCTTCCGATAGCAGAGATGTGATATCTCAATGCTTATACCAAACCTGAGACCCTTCCTATGGCATGAGATGTCATATACAACTCCTTCCCATTCCAATCCTGAGACCCTTCCTATAGCATGAGATGTGATATCTCAATGCTTCTAATACCAAACCTGAGATCCTTCCTATAACATGAGATGTGATATCCAACTCCTTCCCATTCCAATCCTGAGACCCTTCCTATAGCATGAGATGTGACATCTCAATGCTTATACCAAACCTGAGACCCTTCCTATAGCATGAAATGTGATATCCAACTCCTTCCCTTTCCAAACCTGAGAGCCTACCTATAGCATGAGATGTGATATTCAAGACCTTCCCATTCCAATCCTTAGACCCTTCCTACAGCATGCAATATGATATCTCAATGATTCTAATAACAAACCTGAGACCCGTCCTATAACATGAGATGGGATATCCAACTCCTTCCCATTCCAATCCTGAGACACTTCCGATAGCAGAGATGTGATATCTCAATGCTTATACCAAACCTGAGACCCTTCCTATAGCATGAGATGTAATATCCAACTCCTTCCCATTCCAATCCTGAGACCCTTCCTACAGCATGCGATGTGATATCTCAATGCTTCTAATACCAAACCTGAGACCTGTCCTATAACATGAGATGGGATATCCAACTCCTTCCCGTTCCAAACCTGAGACCCTTCCTATAGCATGAGATGTGATATCCAACTCCTTCCCATCCCAATCCTGAGACACTTCCGATTGCAGAGATGTGATATCTCAATGCTTATACCAAACCTGAGACTCTTCCTATAACATGGGATGTGATATCCAACTCCTTCCCGTTCCAAACCTGAGACCCTTCCTATAGCATGAGATGTGATATCCAACTCCCTCCCATTCCAATCCTGAGACCCTTCTGATAGAATGAGATGTGATATCTCAATGCTTCTAATACCAAACCTGAGATCCTTCTTATAACATGTGATGTGATATCCAAATCCTTCCCCTTCCAAACCTGAGACCCTCCCTTTAGCATGAGAAGTGATATCCAACTCCTTCCCATTCCAATCCTGAGACCCTTATGATAGCATGAGATGTGATATCTCAATGCCTCTAATACCAAACCTGAGATACTTCCGATAGCATGAGATGTGATATCTCAATGATTCTAATACCAAACCTGAGATCCTTCCTATAACATGCGATGTGATATCCAAATCCTTCCCCTTCCAAACCTGAGACCCTCCCTTTAGCATGAGATGTGATATCCAACTCCTTCCCATTCCAATCCTGAGACCCTTCCTATAGCTTGAGAAGTGATATCTAACTCCTTCCCATTCCAATTCTGAGACCCGTCCTATACCATGAGATGTGATATCTCAATGCTTCTAATACAAAACCTGAGACCCTTCCTATAACGAGATGGGATATCCAACTCCTTCCCATTCCAATCCTGAGACCCTTCCGATAGCAGAGATGTGATATCTCAATGCTTATACCAAACCTGAGACCCTACCTATGGCATGAGATGTCATATACAACTCCTTCCGATTCCAAACCTGAGACCCTTCCTATAGCATGAGATGGGATATCTCAATGCTAATACCAAACCTGAGACCCTTCCTATAGCATGAGATGTGATATCCAACTCCTTCCCATTCCAATCCTGAGACCCTTACTATAGCTTGAGATGTGATATCCAACTCCTTCCCATTCCAATCCTGAGACCCTTTCTATAGCTTGAGATGTGATATCCAACTCCTTCCCATTCCAATCCTGAGACCCTTCCTATAGCATGAGATGTGATATCTCAATGCTTCTAATACCAAACCTGAGATCCTTCCTATAACATGAGATGTGATATCCAAATCCTTCCACTTCCAAACCTGAGACCCTCCCTTTAGCATGAGATGTGATATCCGACTCCTTCCCATTCCAATCCTGAGACCCTTCTGATAGCATGAGATGTGATATCTCAATGCCTCTAATACCAAACCTGAGATCCTTCCGATAGCATGAGATGTGATATCTCAGTGCTTCTAATACCAAACCTGAGATCCTTCCTATAACATGAGATGTGATATCCAAATCCTTCCCCTTCCAAACCTGAGACCCTCCCTTTAGCATGAGATGTGATATCCAACTCCTTCCCATTCCAATCCTGAGACCCTTCTGATAGCATGAGATGTGATATCTCAATGCCTCTAATACCAAACCTGAGATCCTACCTCTAACATGAAATGTGATATCCAACTCCTTCCCCTTCCAAACCTGAGAGCCTTCCTATAGCATGAGATGTGATATCCAAGTCCTTCCCATTCCAATCCTGAGACCCTTCCTATACATGAGATGTGATATCCAACTCCTTCCAAATCCAATCCTGATACCCTTCCGATAGCATGAGATGTGATATCCCAATGCTTCTACAAAACCTGAGACCCATACATGGCATGAGATGTGATATCAAACTCCTTCCCATTCCAATCCTGAGACACTTCCTATAGCATCAGATGTGATGTCTCAATGCTTCTAATACCAAACCTGAGACTCTTCCTATAACATGAGATGGGATATCCAACTCCTTCCCATTCCAATCCTGAGACCCTTCCGATAGCAGAGATGTGATATCTCAATGCTTATACCAAACCTGAGACCCTTCCTATGGCATGAGATGTCATATACAACTCCTTCCCATTCCAATCCTGAGACCCTTCCTATAGCATGAGATGTGATATCTCAATGCTTCTAATACCAAACCTGAGATCCTTCCTATAACATGCGATGTGATATCCAAATCCTTCCCCTTCCAAACCTGAGACCCTCCCTTTAGCATGAGATGTGATATCCAACTCCTTCCCATTCCAATCCTGAGACCCTTCCTATAGCTTGAGAAGTGATATCTAACTCCTTCCCATTCCAATTCTGAGACCCGTCCTATACCATGAGATGTGATATCTCAATGCTTCTAATACAAAACCTGAGATCCTTCCTATAACATGAGATGTGATATCCAACTCCTTCCCATTCCAATCCTGAGACCCTTCCTATAGCATGAGATGTGACATCTCAATGCTTATCCCACACCTGAGACCCTTCCTATAGCATGAGATGTGATATCCAACTCCTTCCCATTCCAATCCTGAGACCCTTCCTATAGCATGAGATGTGATATCTCAATGCCTCTAATACCAAACCTGAGATCCTTCCTCTAACATGAAATGTGATATCCAACTCCTTCCCTTTCCAAACCTGAGAGCCTACCTATAGCATGAGATGTGATATTCAAGTCCTTCCCATTCCAATCCTTAGACCCTTCCTACAGCATGCAATATGATATCTCAATGATTCTAATAACAAACCTGAGACCCGTCCTATAACATGAGATGGGATATCCAACTCCTTCCCATTCCAATCCTGAGACACTTCCGATAGCAGAGATGTGATATCTCAATGCTTATACCAAACCTGAGACCCTTCCTATAGCATGAGATGTAATATCCAACTCCTTCCCATTCCAATCCTGAGACCCTTCCTACAGCATGCGATGTGATATCTCAATGCTTCTAATACCAAACCTGAGACCCGTCCTATAACATGAGATGGGATATCCAACTCCTTCCCGTTCCAAACCTGAGACCCTTCCTATAGCATGAGATGTGATATCCAACTCCTTCCCATCCCAATCCTGAGACACTTCCGATTGCAGAGATGTGATATCTCAATGCATATACCAAACCTGAGACTCTTCCTATAACATGAGATGTGATATCCAACTCCTTCCCTTTCCAAACCTGAGACCCCTCCTATAGCATGAGATGTGATATCCAACTCCTTCCCATTCCAATCCTGAGACCCTTCTGATAGCATGAGATGTGATATCTCAATGCCTCTAATACCAAACCTGAGATCCTACCTCTAACATGAAATGTGATATCCAACTCCTTCCCTTACCAAACCTGAGATCCTTCCTATAACATGCGATGTGATATCCAAATCCTTCCCCTTCCAAACTTGTGACCCTCCCTATAGCATGAGATGTGATATCCAAGTCCGTCCCATTCCAATCCTGAGACCCTTCCTATAGCATGAGATGTGATATCTCAATGCTTATTCCAAACCTGAGACCCTTCCTATGGCATGAGATGTCATATACAACTCCTTCCCATTCCAATCCTGAGACCCTTCCTATAGCATGAGATGTGATATCTCAATGCTTATACCAAACCTGAGACCCTTCCTATAGCATGAGATGGGATAGCCAACTTCTTCCCATTCCAATCCTGAGACCCTTCCTATAACATGAGATGTGATGTCGCAATGCTTCTAATACCAAACCTGAGATCCTACCTCTAACATGAAATGTGATATCCAACTCCTTCCCTTACCAAACCTGAGATCCTTCCTATAACATGCGATGTGATATCCAAATCATTCCCCTTCCAAACCTGAGACCCTCCCTATAGCATGAGATGTGATATCCAAGTCCGTCCCATTCCAATCCTGAGACCCTTCCTATAGCATGAGATGTGATATCTCAATGCTTATTCCAAACCTGAGACCCTTCCTATGGCATGAGATGTCATATACAACTCCTTCCCATTCCAATCCTGAGACCCTTCCTATAGCATGAGATGTGATATCTCAATGCTTATACCAAACGTGAGACCCTTCCTATAGCTTGAGATGTGATATCCAACTCCTTCCCATTCCAATCCTGAGACCCTTCCTATAGCATGAGATGTGATATCTCAATGCTTATACCAAACGTGAGACCCTTCCTATAACATGAGATGTGATATCTTAATGCCTCTAATACCAAACCTGAGATCCTTCCTCTAACATGAAATGTGATATCCAACTCCTTCCCCTTCCAAACCTGAGAGCCTTCCTATAGCATGAGATATGATATCCAAGTCCTTCCCATTCCAATCCTGGGACCCTTCCTATAACATGAGATGTGATATCCAACTCCTTCCCATTAAAACCTGAGACCCTTCCGATAGCATGAGATGTGATATCCCAATGTTTCTACCAAACCTGAGACCCATACTATGGCATGAGTTGTGATATCAAACCCCTTCCCATTCCAATCCTGAGACCCTTCCTATAGCTTGAGATATCCAACTCCATCCCATTCCAATTCTGAGACCCTTCCTATACCATGAGACTTGATATCTCAATGCTTCTAATACCAAACCTGAGACCCTTCCTATAGCATGAGATGTGATATCTCAATGCTTCTAATACCAAACCTGAGATCCTTCCGATAACATGAGATGTGATATCCAAATCCTTCCCCTTCCAAACCTGAGACCCTCCCTTTAGCATGAGATGTGATATCCAACTCCTTCCCATTCCCATCCTGAGACCCTTCTGATAGCATGAGCTGTGATATCTCAATGCCTCCAATACCAAACCTGAGATCCTACCTCTAACATGAAATGTGATATCCACATCCTTCCCCTTCCAAACCTGAGACCCTCCCTTTAGCATGAGATGTGATATCCAACTCCGTCCCATTCCAATCCTGAGACCCTTCCGATAGCATGAGATGTGATATCTCAATGCTTCTAATACCAAACCTGTGATCCTTCCTATAACAAGAGATGTGATATCCAAATCCTTCCCCTTCCAAACCTGAGACCCTCCCTTTAGCATGAGATGTGATATCTCAATGCCTCTAATACCAAACCACCAAACCTGAGATCCTTCCGATAGCATGAGATGTGATATCTCAATGCTTCTAATACCAAACCTGAGATCCTTCCTATAACATGAGACGTGATATCCAAATCCTTCCCCTTCCAAACCTGAGACCCTCCCTTTAGCATGAGATGTGATATCCAACTCCTTCCCATTCCAATCCTGAGACCCTTCTGATAGCATGAGATGTGATATCTCAATGCCTCTAATACCAAACCTGAGATCCTACCTCTAACATGAAATGTGATATCCAACTCTTTCCCCTTCCAAACCTGAGAGCCTTTCTATAGCATGAGATGTGATATCCGACTCCTTCCCGTTCCAATCCTGAGACCCTTCCGATAGCATGAGATGTGATATCTCAATGCTTCTAATACCAAACCTGAGATCCTTCTTATAACATGTGATGTGATATCCAAATCCTTCCCCTTCCAAACCTGAGACCCTCCCTTTAGCATGAGATGTGATATCCAACTGCTTCCCATTCCAATCCTGAGACCCTTATGATAGATAGCATGAGATGTGATATCTCAATGCCTCTAATACCAAACCTGAGATCCTTCCTATAACATGAGATGTGATATCCAAATCCTTCCCCTTCCAAACCTGAGACCCTCCCTTTAGCATGAGATGTGATATCCAACTCCTTCCCATTCCAATACTGAGACCCTTCCGATAGCATGAGATGTGATATCTCAATGCTTCTAATACCAAACCTGTGATCCTTCCTATAACAAGAGATGTGATATCCAAATCCTTCCCCTTCCAAACCTGAGACCCTCCCTTTAGCATGAGATGTGATATCTCAATGCCTCTAATACCAAACCTGAGATCCTTCCGATAGCATGAGATGTGATATCTCAATGCTTCTAATACCAAACCTGAGATCCTTCCTATAACATGAGACGTGATATCCAAATCCTTCCCCTTCCAAACCTGAGACCCTCCCTTTAGCATGAGATGTGATATCCAACTCCTTCCCATTCCAATCCTTAGACCCTTCTGATAGCATGATATGTGATATCTCAATGCCTCTAATACCAAACCTGAGATCCTACCTCTAACATGAAATGTGATATCCAACTTCTTCCCCTTCCAAACCTGAGAGCCTTCCTATAGCATGAGATGTGATATCCAAGTCCTTCCCATTCCAATCCTGAGACCCTTCCTATAACATGAGATGTGATATCCAACTCCTTCCAAATCCAATCCTGATACCCTTCCGATAGCATGAGATGTGATATCCCAATGCTTCTACAAAACCTGAGACCCATACATGGCATGAGATGTGATATCAAACTCCTTCCCATTCCAATCCTGAGACACTTCCTATAGCATCAGATGTGATATCTCAATGCTTCTAATACCAAACCTGAGACTCTTCCTATAACATGAGATGGGATATCCAACTCCTTCCCATTCCAATCCTGAGACCCTTCCGATAGCAGAGATGTGATATCTCAATGCTTATACCAAACCTGAGACCCTTCCTATGGCATGAGATGTCATATACAACTCCTTCCCATTCCAATCCTGAGACCCTTCCTATAGCATGAGATGTGATATCTCAATGCTTCTAATACCAAACCTGAGATCCTTCCTATAACATGAGATGTGATATCCAACTCCTTCCCATTCCAATCCTGAGACCCTTCCTATAGCATGAGATGTGACATCTCAATGCTTATACCAAACCTGAGACCCTTCCTATAGCATGAAATGTGATATCCAACTCCTTCCCATTCCAATCCTGAGACCCTTCCTATAGCATGAGATGTGATATCTCAATGCCTCTAATACCAAACCGGAGATCCTTCCTCTAACATGAAATGTGATATCCAACGCCTTCCCTTTCCAAACCTGAGAGCCTACCTATAGCATGAGATGTGATATTCAAGTCCTTCCCATTCCAATCCTTAGACCCTTCCTACAGCATGCAATATGATATCTCAATGATTCTAATAACAAACCTGAGACCCGTCCTATAACATGAGATGGGATATCCAACTCCTTCCCATTCCAATCCTGAGACACTTCCGATAGCAGAGATGTGATATCTCAATGCTTATACCAAACCTGAGACCCTTCCTATAGCATGAGATGTAATATCCAACTCCTTCCCATTCCAATCCTGAGACCCTTCCTACAGCATGCGATGTGATATCTCAATGCTTCTAATACCAAACCTGAGACCCGTCCTATAACATGAGATGGGATATCCAACTCCTTCCCGTTCCAAACCTGAGACCCTTCCTATAGCATGAGATGTGATATCCAACTCCTTCCCATCCCAATCCTGAGACACTTCCGATTGCAGAGATGTGATATCTCAATGCTTATACCAAACCTGAGACTCTTCCTATAACATGAGATGTGATATCCAACTCCTTCCCGTTCCAAACCTGAGACCCTTCCTATAGCATGAGATGTGATATCCAACTCCCTCCCATTCCAATCCTGAGACCCTTCTGATAGCATGAGATGTGATATCTCAATGCTTCTAATACCAAACCTGAGATCCTTCTTATAACATGTGATGTGATATCCAAATCCTTCCCCTTCCAAACCTGAGACCCTCCCTTTAGCATGAGAAGTGATATCCAACTCCTTCCCATTCCAATCCTGAGACCCTTATGATAGCATGAGATGTGATATCTCAATGCCTCTAATACCAAACCTGAGATACTTCCGATAGCATGAGATGTGATATCTCAATGATTCTAATACCAAACCTGAGATCCTTCCTATAACATGCGATGTGATATCCAAATCCTTCCCCTTCCAAACCTGAGACCCTCCCTTTAGCATGAGATGTGATATCCAACTCCTTCCCATTCCAATCCTGAGACCCTTCCTATAGCTTGAGAAGTGATATCTAACTCCTTCCCATTCCAATTCTGAGACCCGTCCTATACCATGAGATGTGATATCTCAATGCTTCTAATACAAAACCTGAGACCCTTCCTATAACGAGATGGGATATCCAACTCCTTCCCATTCCAATCCTGAGACCCTTCCGATAGCAGAGATGTGATATCTCAATGCTTATACCAAACCTGAGACCCTACCTATGGCATGAGATGTCATATACAACTCCTTCCGATTCCAAACCTGAGACCCTTCCTATAGCATGAGATGGGATATCTCAATGCTAATACCAAACCTGAGACCCTTCCTATAGCATGAGATGTGATATCCAACTCCTTCCCATTCCAATCCTGAGACCCTTACTATAGCTTGAGATGTGATATCCAACTCCTTCCCATTCCAATCCTGAGACCCTTTCTATAGCTTGAGATGTGATATCCAACTCCTTCCCATTCCAATCCTGAGACCCTTCCTATAGCATGAGATGTGATATCTCAATGCTTCTAATACCAAACCTGAGATCCTTCCTATAACATGAGATGTGATATCCAAATCCTTCCACTTCCAAACCTGAGACCCTCGCTTTAGCATGAGATGTGATATCCGACTCCTTCCCATTCCAATCCTGAGACCCTTCTGATAGCATGAGATGTGATATCTCAATGCCTCTAATACCAAACCTGAGATCCTTCCGATAGCATGAGATGTGATATCTCAGTGCTTCTAATACCAAACCTGAGATCCTTCCTATAACATGAGATGTGATATCCAAATCCTTCCCCTTCCAAACCTGAGACCCTCCCTTTAGCATGAGATGTGATATCCAACTCCTTCCCATTCCAATCCTGAGACCCTTCTGATAGCATGAGATGTGATATCTCAATGCCTCTAATACCAAACCTGAGATCCTACCTCTAACATGAAATGTGATATCCAACTCCTTCCCCTTCCAAACCTGAGAGCCTTCCTATAGCATGAGATGTGATATCCAAGTCCTTCCCATTCCAATCCTGAGACCCTTCCTATAACATGAGATGTGATATCCAACTCCTTCCAAATCCAATCCTGATTCCCTTCCGATAGCATGAGATGTGATATCCCAATGCTTCTACAAAACCTGAGACCCATACATGGCATGAGATGTGATATCAAACTCCTTCCCATTCCAATCCTGAGACACTTCCTATAGCATCAGATGTGATATCTCAATGCTTCTAATACCAAACCTGAGACTCTTCCTATAACATGAGATGGGATATCCAACTCCTTCCCATTCCAATCCTGAGACCCTTCCGATAGCAGAGATGTGATATCTCAATGCTTATACCAAACCTGAGACCCTTCCTATGGCATGAGATGTCATATACAACTCCTTCCCATTCCAATCCTGAGACCCTTCCTATAGCATGAGATGTGATATCTCAATGCTTCTAATACCAAACCTGAGATCCTTCCTATAACATGAGATGTGATATCCAACTCCTTCCCATTCCAATCCTGAGACCCTTCCTATAGCATGAGATGTGACATCTCAATGCTTATACCAAACCTGAGACCCTTCCTATAGCATGAAATGTGATATCCAACTCCTTCCCATTCCAATCCTGAGACCCTTCCTATAGCATGAGATGTGATATCTCAATGCCTCTAATACCAAACCGGAGATCCTTCCTCTAACATGAAATGTGATATCCAACTCCTTCCCTTTCCAAACCTGAGAGCCTACCTATAGCATGAGATGTGATATTCAAGTCCTTCCCATTCCAATCCTTAGACCCTTCCTACAGCATGCAATATGATATCTCAATGATTCTAATAACAAACCTGAGACCCGTCCTATAACATGAGATGGGATATCCAACTCCTTCCCATTCCAATCCTGAGACACTTCCGATAGCAGAGATGTGATATCTCAATGCTTATACCAAACCTGAGACCGTTCCTATAGCATGAGATGTAATATCCAACTCCTTCCCATTCCAATCCTGAGACCCTTCCTACAGCATGCGATGTGATATCTCAATGCTTCTAATACCAAACCTGAGACCCGTCCTATAACATGAGATGGGATATCCAACTCCTTCCCGTTCCAAACCTGAGACCCTTCCTATAGCATGAGATGTGATATCCAACTCCTTCCCATCCCAATCCTGAGACACTTCCGATTGCAGAGATGTGATATCTCAATGCTTATACCAAACCTGAGACTCTTCCTATAACATGAGATGTGATATCCAACTCCTTCCCGTTCCAAACCTGAGACCCTTCCTATAGCATGAGATGTGATATCCAACTCCCTCCCATTCCAATCCTGAGACCCTTCTGATAGCATGAGATGTGATATCTCAATGCTTCTAATACCAAACCTGAGATCCTTCTTATAACATGTGATGTGATATCCAAATCCTTCCCCTTCCAAACCTGAGACCCTCCCTTTAGCATGAGAAGTGATATCCAACTCCTTCCCATTCCAATCCTGAGACCCTTATGATAGCATGAGATGTGATATCTCAATGCCTCTAATACCAAACCTGAGATACTTCCGATAGCATGAGATGTGATATCTCAATGATTCTAATACCAAACCTGAGATCCTTCCTATAACATGCGATGTGATATCCAAATCCTTCCCCTTCCAAACCTGAGACCCTCCCTTTAGCATGAGATGTGATATCCAACTCCTTCCCATTCCAATCCTGAGACCCTTCCTATAGCTTGAGAAGTGATATCTAACTCCTTCCCATTCCAATTCTGAGACCCGTCCTATACCATGAGATGTGATATCTCAATGCTTCTAATACAAAACCTGAGACCCTTCCTATAACGAGATGGGATATCCAACTCCTTCCCATTCCAATCCTGAGACCCTTCCGATAGCAGAGATGTGATATCTCAATGCTTATACCAAACCTGAGACCCTACCTATGGCATGAGATGTCATATACAACTCCTTCCGATTCCAAACCTGAGACCCTTCCTATAGCATGAGATGGGATATCTCAATGCTAATACCAAACCTGAGACCCTTCCTATAGCATGAGATGTGATATCCAACTCCTTCCCATTCCAATCCTGAGACCCTTACTATAGCTTGAGATGTGATATCCAACTCCTTCCCATTCCAATCCTGAGACCCTTTCTATAGCTTGAGATGTGATATCCAACTCCTTCCCATTCCAATCCTGAGACCCTTCCTATAGCATGAGATGTGATATCTCAATGCTTCTAATACCAAACCTGAGATCCTTCCTATAACATGAGATGTGATATCCAAATCCTTCCACTTCCAAACCTGAGACCCTCCCTTTAGCATGAGATGTGATATCCGACTCCTTCCCATTCCAATCCTGAGACCCTTCTGATAGCATGAGATGTGATATCTCAATGCCTCTAATACCAAACCTGAGATCCTTCCGATAGCATGAGATGTGATATCTCAGTGCTTCTAATACCAAACCTGAGATCCTTCCTATAACATGAGATGTGATATCCAAATCCTTCCCCTTCCAAACCTGAGACCCTCCCTTTAGCATGAGATGTGATATCCAACTCCTTCCCATTCCAATCCTGAGACCCTTCTGATAGCATGAGATGTGATATCTCAATGCCTCTAATACCAAACCTGAGATCCTACCTCTAACATGAAATGTGATATCCAACTCCTTCCCCTTCCAAACCTGAGAGCCTTCCTATAGCATGAGATGTGATATCCAAGTCCTTCCCATTCCAATCCTGAGACCCTTCCTATAACATGAGATGTGATATCCAACTCCTTCCAAATCCAATCCTGATACCCTTCCGATAGCATGAGATGTGATATCCCAATGCTTCTACAAAACCTGAGACCCATACATGGCATGAGATGTGATATCAAACTCCTTCCCATTCCAATCCTGAGACACTTCCTATAGCATCAGATGTGATATCTCAATGCTTCTAATACCAAACCTGAGACTCTTCCTATAACATGAGATGGGATATCCAACTCCTTCCCATTCCAATCCTGAGACCCTTCCGATAGCAGAGATGTGATATCTCAATGCTTATACCAAACCTGAGACCCTTCCTATGGCATGAGATGTCATATACAACTCCTTCCCATTCCAATCCTGAGACCCTTCCTATAGCATGAGATGTGATATCTCAATGCTTCTAATACCAAACCTGAGATCCTTCCTATAACATGAGATGTGATATCCAACTCCTTCCCATTCCAATCCTGAGACCCTTCCTATAGCATGAGATGTGACATCTCAATGCTTATCCCACACCTGAGACCCTTCCTATAGCATGAGATGTGATATCCAACTCCTTCCCATTCCAATCCTGAGACCCTTCCTATAGCATGAGATGTGATATCTCAATGCCTCTAATACCAAACCTGAGATCCTTCCTCTAACATGAAATGTGATATCCAACTCCTTCCCTTTCCAAACCTGAGAGCCTACCTATAGCATGAGATGTGATATTCAAGTCCTTCCCATTCCAATCCTTAGACCCTTCCTACAGCATGCAATATGATATCTCAATGATTCTAATAACAAACCTGAGACCCGTCCTATAACATGAGATGGGATATCCAACTCCTTCCCATTCCAATCCTGAGACACTTCCGATAGCAGAGATGTGATATCTCAATGCTTATACCAAACCTGAGACCCTTCCTATAGCATGAGATGTAATATCCAACTCCTTCCCATTCCAATCCTGAGACCCTTCCTCCAGCATGCGATGTGATATCTCAATGCTTCTAATACCAAACCTGAGACCCGTCCTATAACATGAGATGGGATATCCAACTCCTTCCCGTTCCAAACCTGAGACCCTTCCTATAGCAAGAGATGTGATATCCAACTCCTTCCCATCCCAATCCTGAGACACTTCCGATTGCAGAGATGTGATATCTCAATGCATATACCAAACCTGAGACTCTTCCTATAACATGAGATGTGATATCCAACTCCTTCCCTTTCCAAACCTGAGACCCTTCCTATAGCATGAGATGTGATATCCAACTCCTTCCCATTCCAATCCTGAGACCCTTCTGATAGCATGAGATGTGATATCTCAATGCCTCTAATACCAAACCTGAGATCCTACCTCTAACATGAAATGTGATATCCAACTCCTTCCCTTACCAAACCTGAGATCCTTCCTATAACATGCGATGTGATATCCAAATCCTTCCCCTTCCAAACCTGAGACCCTCCCTATAGCATGAGATGTGATATCCAAGTCCGTCCCATTCCAATCCTGAGACCCTTCCTATAGCATGAGATGTGATGTCGCAATGCTTCTAATACCAAACCTGAGATCCTACCTCTAACATGAAATGTGATATCCAACTCCTTCCCTTACCAAACCTGAGATCCTTCCTATAACATGCGATGTGATATCCAAATCCTTCCCCTTCCAAACCTGAGACCCTCCCTATAGCATGAGATGTGATATCCAAGTCCGTCCCATTCCAATCCTGAGACCCTTCCTATAGCATGAGATGTGATATCTCAATGCTTATTCCAAACCTGAGACCCTTCCTATGGCATGAGATGTCATATACAACTCCTTCCCATTCCAATCCTGAGACCCTTCCTATAGCATGAGATGTGATATCTCAATGCTTATACCAAACGTGAGACCCTTCCTATAGCTTGAGATGTGATATCCAACTCCTTCCCATTCCAATCCTGAGACCCTTCCTATAGCATGAGATGTGATATCTCAATGCTTATACCAAACATGAGACCCTTCCTATAACATGAGATGTGATATCTTAATTCCTCTAATACCAAACCTGAGATCCTTCCTCTAACATGAAATGTGATATCCAACTCCTTCCCCTTCCAAACCTGAGAGCCTTCCTATAGCATGAGATATGATATCCAAGTCCTTCCCATTCCAATCCTGGGACCCTTCCTATAACATGAGATGTGATATCCAACTCCTTCCCATTAAAACTTGAGACCCTTCCTATAGCATGAGATGGGATATCCAACTCCTTCCAAATCAAATCCTGATACCCTTCCGATAGCATGAGATGTGATATCCCAATGTTTCTACCAAACCTGAGACCCATACTATGGCATGAGTTGTGATATCAAACCCCTTCCCATTCCAATCCTGAGACCCTTCCTATAGCTTGAGATATCCAACTCCTTCCCATTCCAATTCTGAGACCCTTCCTATACCATGAGACTTGATATCTCAATGCTTCTAATACCAAACCTGAGAGCCTTCCTATAGCATGAGATGTGATATCTCAATGCTTCTAATACCAAACCTGAGATCCTTCCGATAACATGAGATGTGATATCCAAATCCTTCCCCTTCCAAACCTGAGACCCTCCCTTTAGCATGAGATGTGATATCCAACTCCTTCCCATTCCCATCCTGAGACCCTTCTGATAGCATGAGATGTGATATCTCAATGCCTCCAATACCAAACCTGAGATCCTACCTCTAACATGAAATGTGATATCCACATCCTTCCCCTTCCAAACCTGAGACCCTCCCTTTAGCATGAGATGTGATATCCAACTCCGTCCCATTCCAATCCTGAGACCCTTCCGATAGCATGAGATGTGATATCTCAATGCTTCTAATACCAAACCTGTGATCCTTCCTATAACAAGAGATGTGATATCCAAATCCTTCCCCTTCCAAACCTGAGACCCTCCCTTTAGCATGAGATGTGATATCTCAATGCCTCTAATACCAAACCACCAAACCTGAGATCCTTCCGATAGCATGAGATGTGATATCTCAATGCTTCTAATACCAAACCTGAGATCCTTCCTATAACATGAGACGTGATATCCAAATCCTTCCCCTTCCAAACCTGAGACCCTCCCTTTAGCATGAGATGTGATATCCAACTCCTTCCCATTCCAATCCTGAGACCCTTCTGATAGCATGAGATGTGATATCTCAATGCCTCTAATACCAAACCTGAGATCCTACCTCTAACATGAAATGTGATATCCAACTCTTTCCCCTTCCAAACCTGAGAGCCTTCTTATAGCATGAGATGTGATATCCGACTCCTTCCCGTTCCAATCCTGAGACCCTTCCGATAGCATGAGATGTGATATCTCAATGCTTCTAATACCAAACCTGAGATCCTTCTTATAACATGTGATGTGATATCCAAATCCTTCCCCTTCCAAACCTGAGACCCTCCCTTTAGCATGAGATGTGATATCCAACTCCTTCCCATTCCAATCCTGAGACCCTTATGATAGATAGCATGAGATGTGATAGCTCAATGCCTCTAATACCAAACCTGAGATCCTTCCTATAACATGAGATGTGATATCCAAATCCTTCCCCTTCCAAACCTGAGACCCTCCCTTTAGCATGAGATGTGATATCCCACTCCTTCCCATTCCAATCCTGAGACCCTTCCGATAGCATGAGATGTGATATCTCAATGCTTCTAATACCAAACCTGTGATCCTTCCTATAACAAGAGATGTGATATCCAAATCCTTCCCCTTCCAAACCTGAGACCCTCCCTTTAGCATGAGATGTGATATCTCAATGCCTCTAATACCAAACCTGAGATCCTTCCGATTGCATGAGATGTGATATCTCAATGCTTCTAATACCAAACCTGAGATCCTTCCTATAACATGAGACGTGATATCCAAATCCTTCCCCTTCCAAACCTGAGACCCTCCCTTTAGCATGAGATGTGATATCCAACTCCTTCCCATTCCAATCCTGAGACCCTTCTGATAGCATGATATGTGATATCTCAATGCCTCTAATACCAAACCTGAGATCCTACCTCTAACATGAAATGTGATATCCAACTCCTTCCCCTTCCAAACCTGAGAGCCTTCCTATAGCATGAGATGTGATATCCAAGTCCTTCCCATTCCAATCCTGAGACCCTTCCTATAACATGAGATGTGATATCCAACTCCTTCCAAATCCAAACCTGATACCCTTCCGATAGCATGAGATGTGATATCCCAATGCTTCTACAAAACCTGAGACCCATACATGGCATGAGATGTGATATCAAACTCCTTCCCATTCCAATCCTGAGACACTTCCTATAGCATCAGATGTGATATCTCAATGCTTCTAATACCAAACCTGAGACTCTTCCTATAACATGAGATGGGATATCCAACTCCTTCCCATTCCAATCCTGAGACCCTTCCGATAGCAGAGATGTGATATCTCAATGCTTATACCAAACCTGAGACCCTTCCTATGGCATGAGATGTCATATACAACTCCTTCCCATTCCAATCCTGAGACCCTTCCTATGGCATGAGATGTGATATCTCAATGCTTCTAATACCAAACCTGAGATCCTTCCTATAACATGAGATGTGATATCCAACTCCTTCCCATTCCAATCCTGAGACCCTTCCTATAGCATGGGATGTGACATCTCAATGCTTATACCAAACCTGAGACCCTTCCTATAGCATGAAATGTGATATCCAACTCCTTCCCATTCCAATCCTGAGACCCTTCCTATAGCGATATCTCAATGATTCTAATAACAAACCTGAGACCCGTCCTATAACATGAGATGGGTTATCCAACTCCTTCCCATTCCAATCCTGAGACACTTCCGATAGCAGAGATGTGATATCTCAATGCTTATACCAAACCTGAGACCCTTCCTATAGCATGAGATGTAATATCCAACTCCTTACCATTCCAATCCTGAGACCCTTCCTACAGCATGCGATGTGATATCTCAATGCTTCTAATACCAAACCTGAGACCCGTCCTACAACATGAGATGGGATATCCAACTCCTTCCCGTTCCAAACCTGAGACCCTTCCTATCGCATGAGATGTGATATCCAACTCCTTCCCATCCCAATCCTGAGACACTTCCGATTGCAGAGATGTGATATCTCAATGCTTATACCAAACCTGAGACTCTTCCTATAACATGAGATGTGATATCCAACTCCTTCCCGTTCCAAACCTGAGACCCTTCCTATAGCATGAGATGTGATATCCAACTCCCTCCCATTCCAATCCTGAGACCCTTCTGATAGCATGAGATGTGATGTCTCAATGCTTCTAATACCAAACCTGAGATCCTTCTTATAACATGTGATGTGATATCCAAATCCTTCCCCTTCCAAACCTGAGACCCTCCCTTTAGCATGAGAAGTGATATCCAACTCCTTCCCATTCCAATCCTGAGACCCTTATGATAGCATGAGATGTGATATCTCAATGCCTCTAATACCAAACCTGAGATACTTCCGATAGCATGAGATGTGATATCTCAATGATTCTAATACCAAACCTGAGATCCTTCCTATAACATGCGATGTGATATCCAAATCCTTCCCCTTCCAAACCTGAGACCCTCCCTTTAGCATGAGATGTGATATCCAACTCCTTCCCATTCCAATCCTGAGACCCTTCCTATAGCTTGAGAAGTGATATCTAACTACTTCCCATTCCAATTCTGAGACCCGTCCTATACCATGAGATGTGATATCTCAATGCTTCTAATACAAAACCTGAGACCCTTCCTATAACGAGATGGGATATCCAACTCCTTCCCATTCCAATCCTGAGACCCTTCCGATAGCAGAGATGTGATATCTCAATGCTTATACCAAACCTGAGACCCTACCTATGGCATGAGATGTCATATACAACTCCTTCCGATTCCAAACCTGAGACCCTTCCTATAGCATGAGATGGGATATCTCAATGCTAATACCAAACCTGAGACCCTTCCTATAGCATGAGATGTGATATCCAACTCCTTCCCATTCCAATCCTGAGACCCTTACTATAGCTTGAGATGTGATATCCAACTCCTTCCCATTCCAATCCTGAGACCCTTTCTATAGCTTGAGATGTGATATCCAACTCCTTCCCATTCCAATCCTGAGACCCTTCCTATAGCATGAGATGTGATATCTCAATGCTTCTAATACCAAACCTGAGATCCTTCCTATAACATGAGATGTGATATCCAAATCCTTCCACTTCCAAACCTGAGACCCTCCCTTTAGCATGAGATGTGATATCCGACTCCTTCCCATTCCAATCCTGAGACCCTTCTGATAGCATGAGATGTGATATCTCAATGCCTCTAATACCAAACCTGAGATCCTTCCGATAGCATGAGATGTGATATCTCAGTGCTTCTAATACCAAACCTGAGATCCTTCCTATAACATGAGATGTGATATCCAAATCCTTCCCCTTCCAAACCTGAGACCCTCCCTTTAGCATGAGATGTGATATCCAACTCCTTCCCATTCCAATCCTGAGACCCTTCTGATAGCATGAGATGTGATATCTCAATGCCTCTAATACCAAACCTGAGATCCTACCTCTAACATGAAATGTGATATCCAACTCCTTCCCCTTCCAAACCTGAGAGCCTTCCTATAGCATGAGATGTGATATCCAAGTCCTTCCCATTCCAATCCTGAGACCCTTCCTATAACATGAGATGTGATATCCAACTCCTTCCAAATCCAATCCTGATACCCTTCCGATAGCATGAGATGTGATATCCCAATGCTTCTACAAAACCTGAGACCCATACATGGCATGAGATGTGATATCAAACTCCTTCCCATTCCAATCCTGAGACACTTCCTATAGCATCAGATGTGATATCTCAATGCTTCTAATACCAAACCTGAGACTCTTCCTATAACATGAGATGGGATATCCAACTCCTTCCCATTCCAATCCTGAGACCCTTCCGATAGCAGAGATGTGATATCTCAATGCTTATACCAAACCTGAGACCCTTCCTATGGCATGAGATGTCATATACAACTCCTTCCCATTCCAATCCTGAGACCCTTCCTATAGCATGAGATGTGATATCTCAATGCTTCTAATACCAAACCTGAGATCCTTCCTATAACATGAGATGTGATATCCAACTCCTTCCCATTCCAATCCTGAGACCCTTCCTATAGCATGAGATGTGACATCTCAATGCTTATACCACACCTGAGACCCTTCCTATAGCATGAGATGTGATATCCAACTCCTTCCCATTCCAATCCTGAGACCCTTCCTATAGCATGAGATGTGATATCTCAATGCCTCTAATACCAAACCTGAGATCCTTCCTCTAACATGAAATGTGATATCCAACTCCTTCCCTTTCCAAACCTGAGAGCCTACCTATAGCATGAGATGTGATATTCAAGTCCTTCCCATTCCAATCCTTAGACCCTTCCTACAGCATGCAATATGATATCTCAATGATTCTAATAACAGACCTGAGACCCGTCCTATAACATGAGATGGGATATCCAACTCCTTCCCATTCCAATCCTGAGACACTTCCGATAGCAGAGATGTGATATCTCAATGCTTATACCAAACCTGAGACCCTTCTTATAACATGTGATGTGATATCCAAATCCTTCCCCTTCCAAACCTGAGACCCTCCCTTTAGCATGAGAAGTGATATCCAACTCCTTCCCATTCCAATCCTGAGACCCTTATGATAGCATGAGATGTGATATCTCAATGCCTCTAATACCAAACCTGAGATACTTCCGATAGCATGAGATGTGATATCTCAATGATTCTAATACCAAACCTGAGATCCTTCCTATAACATGCGATGTGATATCCAAATCCTTCCCCTTCCAAACCTGAGACCCTCCCTTTAGCATGAGATGTGATATCCAACTCCTTCCCATTCCAATCCTGAGACCCTTCCTATAGCTTGAGAAGTGATATCTAACTCCTTCCCATTCCAATTCTGAGACCCGTCCTATACCATGAGATGTGATATCTCAATGCTTCTAATACAAAACCTGAGACCCTTCCTATAACGAGATGGGATATCCAACTCCTTCCCATTCCAATCCTGAGACCCTTCCGATAGCAGAGATGTGATATCTCAATGCTTATACCAAACCTGAGACCCTACCTATGGCATGAGATGTCATATACAACTCCTTCCGATTCCAAACCTGAGACCCTTCCTATAGCATGAGATGGGATATCTCAATGCTAATACCAAACCTGAGACCCTTCCTATAGCATGAGATGTGATATCCAACTCCTTCCCATTCCAATCCTGAGACCCTTACTATAGCTTGAGATGTGATATCCAACTCCTTCCCATTCCAATCCTGAGACCCTTTCTATAGCTTGAGATGTGATATCCAACTCCTTCCCATTCCAATCCTGAGACCCTTCCTATAGCATGAGATGTGATATCTCAATGCTTCTAATACCAAACCTGAGATCCTTCCTATAACATGAGATGTGATATCCAAATCCTTCCACTTCCAAACCTGAGACCCTCCCTTTAGCATGAGATGTGATATCCGACTCCTTCCCATTCCAATCCTGAGACCCTTCTGATAGCATGAGATGTGATATCTCAATGCCTCTAATACCAAACCTGAGATCCTTCCGATAGCATGAGATGTGATATCTCAGTGCTTCTAATACCAAACCTGAGATCCTTCCTATAACATGAGATGTGATATCCAAATCCTTCCCCTTCCAAACCTGAGACCCTCCCTTTAGCATGAGATGTGATATCCAACTCCTTCCCATTCCAATCCTGAGACCCTTCTGATAGCATGAGATGTGATATCTCAATGCCTCTAATACCAAACCTGAGATCCTACCTCTAACATGAAATGTGATATCCAACTCCTTCCCCTTCCAAACCTGAGAGCCTTCCTATAGCATGAGATGTGATATCCAAGTCCTTCCCATTCCAATCCTGAGACCCTTCCTATAACATGAGATGTGATATCCAACTCCTTCCAAATCCAATCCTGATTCCCTTCCGATAGCATGAGATGTGATATCCCAATGCTTCTACAAAACCTGAGACCCATACATGGCATGAGATGTGATATCAAACTCCTTCCCATTCCAATCCTGAGACACTTCCTATAGCATCAGATGTGATATCTCAATGCTTCTAATACCAAACCTGAGACTCTTCCTATAACATGAGATGGGATATCCAACTCCTTCCCATTCCAATCCTGAGACCCTTCCGATAGCAGAGATGTGATATCTCAATGCTTATACCAAACCTGAGACCCTTCCTATGGCATGAGATGTCATATACAACTCCTTCCCATTCCAATCCTGAGACCCTTCCTATAGCATGAGATGTGATATCTCAATGCTTCTAATACCAAACCTGAGATCCTTCCTATAACATGAGATGTGATATCCAACTCCTTCCCATTCCAATCCTGAGACCCTTCCTATAGCATGAGATGTGACATCTCAATGCTTATACCACACCTGAGACCCTTCCTATAGCATGAGATGTGATATCCAACTCCTTCCCATTCCAATCCTGAGACCCTTCCTATAGCATGAGATGTGATATCTCAATGCCTCTAATACCAAACCTGAGATCCTTCCTCTAACATGAAATGTGATATCCAACTCCTTCCCTTTCCAAACCTGAGAGCCTACCTATAGCATGAGATGTGATATTCAAGTCCTTCCCATTCCAATCCTTAGACCCTTCCTACAGCATGCAATATGATATCTCAATGATTCTAATAACAGACCTGAGACCCGTCCTATAACATGAGATGGGATATCCAACTCCTTCCCATTCCAATCCTGAGACACTTCCGATAGCAGAGATGTGATATCTCAATGCTTATACCAAACCTGAGACCCTTCTTATAACATGTGATGTGATATCCAAATCCTTCCCCTTCCAAACCTGAGACCCTCCCTTTAGCATGAGAAGTGATATCCAACTCCTTCCCATTCCAATCCTGAGACCCTTATGATAGCATGAGATGTGATATCTCAATGCCTCTAATACCAAACCTGAGATACTTCCGATAGCATGAGATGTGATATCTCAATGATTCTAATACCAAACCTGAGATCCTTCCTATAACATGCGATGTGATATCCAACTCCTTCCCGTTCCAAACCTGAGACCCTTCCTATAGCATGAGATGTGATATCCAACTCCTTCCCATCCCAATCCTGAGACCCTTCTGATAGCATGAGATGTGATATCTCAATGCTTCTAATACCAAACCTGAGATCCTTCTTATAACATGTGATGTGATATCCAAATCCTTCCCCTTCCAAACCTGAGACCCTCCCTTTAGCATGAGAAGTAATATCCAACTCCTTCCCATTCCAATCCTGAGACCCTTATGATAGCATGAGATGTGATATCTCAATGCCTCTAATACCAAACCTGAGATACTTCCGATAGCATGAGATGTGATATCTCAATGATTCTAATACCAAACCTGAGATCCTTCCTATAACATGCGATGTGATATCCAAATCCTTCCCCTTCCAAACCTGAGACCCTCCCTTTAGCATGAGATGTGATATCCAACTCCTTCCCATTCCAATCCTGAGACCCTTCTGATAGCATGAGATGTGATACCTCAATGCCTCTAATACCAAACCTGAGATCCTACCTCTAACATGAAATGTGATATCCAACTCCTTCCCTTACCAAACCTGAGATCCTTCCTATAACATGCGATGTGATATCCAAATCCTTCCCCTTCCAAACCTGAGACCCTCCCTATAGCATGAGATGTGATATCCAATTCCGTCCCATTCCAATCCTGAGACCCTTCCTATAGCATGAGATGTGATATCTCAATGCTTATTCCAAACCTGAGACCCTTCCTATGGCATGAGATGTCATATACAACTCCTTCCCATTCCAATCCTGAGACCCTTCCTATAGCATGAGATGTGATATCTCAATGCTTATACCAAACCTGAGACCCTTCCTATAGCATGAGATGTGATAGCCAACTTCTTCCCATTCCAATCCTGAGACCCTTCCTATAACATGAGATGTGATGTCGCAATGCTTCTAATACCAAACCTGAGATCTTTCCTATAACATGAGATGTGATATCCAACACCTTCCCATTCCAATCCTGAGACCCTTCCTATAGCATGAGATGTGATATCTCAATGCTTATACCAAACGTGAGACCCTTCCTATAGCTTGAGATGTGATATCCAACTCCTTCCCATTCCAATCCTGAGACCCTTCCTATAGCATGAAATGTGATATCTCAATGCTTATACCAAACGTGAGACCCTTCCTATAACATGAGATGTGATATCTTAATGCCTCTAATACCAAACCTGAGATCCTTCCTCTAACATGAAATGTGATATCCAACTCCTTCCCCTTCCAAACCTGAGAGCCTTCCTATAGCATGAGATATGATATCCAAGTCCTTCCCATTCCAATCCTGGGACCTTTCCTATAACATGAGATGTGATATCCAACTCCTTCCCATTCCAACCTGAGACCCTTCCTATAGCATGAGATGGGATATCCAACTCCTTTGAAATCAAATCCTGATACCCTTCCGATAGCATGAGATGTGATATCCCAATGTTTCTACCAAACCTGAGACCCATACTATGGCATGAGTTGTGATATCAAACCCCTTCCCATTCCAATCCTGAGACCCTTCCTATAGCTTGAGATATCCAACTCCTTCCCATTCCAATTCTGAGATCCTTCCTATACCATGAGACTTGATATCGCAATGCTTCTAATACCAAACCTGAGACCCTTCCTATAGCATGAGATGTGATATCTCAATGCTTCTAATACCAAACCTGAGATCCTTCCGATAACATGAGATGTGATATCCAAATCCTTCCCCTTCCAAACCTGAGATCCTCCCTTTAGCATGAGATGTGATATCCAACTCCTTCCCATTCCCATCCTGAGACCCTTCTGATAGCATGAGATGTGATATCTCAATGCCTCCAATACCAAACCTGAGATCCTACCTCTAACATGAAATGTGATATCCACATCCTTCCCCTTCCAAACCTGAGACACTCCCTTTAGCATGAGATGTGATATCCAACTCCGTCCCATTCCAATCCTGAGACCCTTCCGATAGCATGAGATGTGATATCTCAATGCTTCTAATACCAAACCTGTGATCCTTCCTATAACAAGAGATGTGATATCCAAATCCTTCCCCTTCCAAACCTGAGACCCTCCCTTTAGCATGAGATGTGATATCTCAATGCCTCTAATACCAAACCTGAGATCCTTCCGATAGCATGAGATGTGATATCTCAATGCTTCTAATACCAAACCTGAGATCCTTCCTATAACATGAGACGTGATATCCAAATCCTTCCCCTTCCAAACCTGAGACCCTCCCTTTAGCATGAGATGTGATATCCAACTCCTTCCCATTCCAATCCTGAGACCCTTCTGATAGCATGAGATGTGATATCTCAATGCCTCTAATACCAAACCTGAGATCCTACCTCTAACATGAAATGTGATATCCAACTCTTTCCCCTTCCAAACCTGAGAGCCTTCCTATAGCATGAGATGTGATATCCGATTCCTTCCCGTTCCAATCCTGAGACCCTTCCGATAGCATGAGATGTGATATCTCAATGCTTCTAATACCAAACCTGTGATCCTTCCTATAACAAGAGATGTGATATCCAAATCCTTCCCCTTCCAAACCTGAGACCCTCCCTTTAGCATGAGATGTGATATCCAACTCCTTCCCATTCCAATCCTGAGACCCTTCCGATAGCATGAGATGTGATATCTCAATGCTTCTAATACCAAACCTGTGATCCTTCCTATAACAAGAGATGTGATATCCAAATCCTTCCAATTCCAAACCTGAGACCCTCCCTTTAGCATGAGATGTGATATCTCAATGCCTCTAATACCAAACCTGAGATCCTTCCGATAGCATGAGATGTGATATCTCAATGCTTCTAATACCAAACCTGAGATCCTTCCTATAACATGAGACGTGATATCCAAATCCTTCCCCTTCCAAACCTGAGACCCTCCCTTTAGCATGAGATGTGATATCCAACTCCTTCCCATTCCAATCCTGGGACCATTTCTGATAGCATGAGATGTGATATCTCAATGCCTCTAATACCAAACCTGAGATCCTACCTCTAACATGAAATGTGATATCCAACTCCTTCCCCTTCCAAACCTGAGAGCCTTCCTATAGCATGAGATGTGATATCCAAGTCCTTCCCATTCCAATCCTGAGACCCTTCCTATAACATGAGATGTGATATCCAACTCCTTCCAAATCCAATCCTGATACCCTTCCGATAGCATGAGATGTGATATCCCAATGCTTCTACAAAACCTGAGACCCATACATGGCATGAGATGTGATATCAAACTCCTTCCCATTCCAATCCTGAGACACTTCCTATAGCATCAGATGTGATATCTCAATGCTTCTAATACCAAACCTGAGACTCTTCCTATAACATGAGATGGGATATCCAACTCCTTCCCATTCCAATCCTGAGACCCTTCCGATAGTAGAGATGTGATATCTCAATGCTTATACCAAACCTGAGACCCTTCCTATGGCATGAGATGTCATATACAACTCCTTCCCATTCCAATCCTGAGACCCTTCCTATAGCATGAGATGTGATATCTCAATGCTTCTAATACCAAACCTGAGATCCTTCCTATAACATGAGATGTGATATCCCCATTCCAATCCTGAGACCCTTCCTATAGCATGAGATGTGACATCTCAATGCTTATACCAAACCTGAGACCCTTCCTATAGCATGAAATGTGATATCCAACTCCTTCCGTTTCCAAACCTGAGAGCCTACCTATAGCATGAGATGTGATATTCAAGACCTTCCCATTCCAATCCTTAGACCCTTCCTACAGCATGCAATATGATATCTCAATGATTCTAATAACAAACCTGAGACCCGTCCTATAACATGAGATGGGATATCCAACTCCTTCCCATTCCAATCCTGAGACACTTCCGATAGCAGAGATGTGATATCTCAATGCTTATACCAAACCTGAGACCCTTCCTATAGCATGAGATGTAATATCCAACTCCTTCCCATTCCAATCCTGAGACCCTTCCTACAGCATGCGATGTGATATCTCAATGCTTCTAATACCAAACCTGAGACCTGTCCTATAACATGAGATGGGATATCCAACTCCTTCCCGTTCCAAACCTGAGATCCTTCCTATAACATGCGATGTGATATCCAAATCCTTCCCGTTCCAAACCTGAGACCCTCCCTATAGCATGAGATGTGATATCCAAGTCCGTCCCATTCCAATCCTGAGACCCTTCCTATAGCATGAGATGTGATATCTCAATGCTTATTCCAAACCTGAGACCCTTCCTATGGCATGAGATGTCATATACAACTCCTTCCCATTCCAATCCTGAGACCCTTCCTATAACATGAGATGTGATGTCGCAATGCTTCTAATACCAAACCTGAGATCTTTCCTATAACATGAGATGTGATATCCAACACCTTCCCATTCCAATCCTGAGACCCTTCCTATAGCATGAGATGTGATATCTCAATGCTTATACCAAACGTGAGACCCTTCCTATAGCTCGAGATGTGATATCCAACTCCTTCCCATTCCAATCCTGAGACCCTTCCTATAGCATGAGATGTGATATCTCAATGCTTATACCAAACGTGAGACCCTTCCTATAACATGAGATGTGATATCTTAATGCCTCTAATACCAAACCTGAGATCCTTCCTCTAACATGAAATGTGATATCCAAGTCCTTCCCATTCCAATCCTGGGACCCTTCCTATAACATGAGATGTGATATCCAACTCCTTCCCATTCCAACCTGAGACCCTTCCTATAGCATGAGATGGGATATCCAACTCCTTCCAGATCAAATCCTGATACCCTTCCGATAGCATGAGATGTGATATCCCACTGTTTCTACCAAACCTGAGACCCATACTATGGCATGAGTTGTGATATCAAACCCCTTCCCATTCCAATCCTGAGACCCTTCCTATAGCTTGAGATATCCAACTCCTTCCCATTCCAATTCTGAGACCCTTCCTATACCATGAGACTTGATATCTCAATGCTTCTAATACCAAACCTGAGACCCTTCCTATAGCATGAGATGTGATATCTCAATGCTTCTAATACCAAACCTGAGATCCTTCCGATAACATGAGATGTGATATCCAAATCCTTCCCCTTCCAAACCTGAGACCCTCCCTTTAGCATGAGATGTGATATCCAACTCCTTCCCATTCCCATCCTGAGACCCTTCTGATAGCATGAGATGTGATATCTCAATGCCTCCAATACCAAACCTGAGATCCTACCTCTAACATGAAATGTGATATCCACATCCTTCCCCTTCCAAACCTGAGACCCTCCCTTTAGCATGAGATGTGATATCCAACTCCGTCCCATTCCAATCCTGAGACCCTTCCGATAGCATGAGATGTGATATCTCAATGCCTCTAATACCAAACCTGAGATCCTTCCGATAGCATGAGATGTGATATCTCAATGCTTCTAATACCAAACCTGAGATCCTTCCTATAACATGAGACGTGATATCCAAATCCTTACCCTTCCAAACCTGAGACCCTCCCTTTAGCATGAGATGTGATATCCAACTACTTCCCATTCCAATCCTGAGACCCTTCTGATAGCATGAGATGTGATATCTCAATGCCTCTAATACCAAACCTGAGATCCTACCTCTAACATGAAATGTGATATCCAACTCTTTCCCCTTCCAAACCTGAGAGCCTTCCTATAGCATGAGATGTGATATCCGACTCCTTCCCATTCCAATCCTGAGACCCTTCCGATAGCATGAGATGTGATATCTCAATGCTTCTAATACCAAACCTGAGATCCTTCTTATAACTTGTGATGTGATATCCAAATCCTTCCCCTTCCAAACCTGAGACCCTCACTTTAGCATGAGATGTGATATCCAACTCCTTCCCATTCCAATCCTGAGACCCTTATGATAGATAGCATGAGATGTGATATCTCAATGCCTCTAATACCAAACCTGAGATACTTCCGATAGCATGAGATGTGATATCTCAATGCTTCTAATACCAAACCTGAGATCCTTCCTATAACATGAGATGTGATATCCAAATCCTTCCCCTTCCAAACCTGAGAGCCTTCCTATAGCATGAGATGTGATATCCAAGTCCTTCCCATTCCAATCCTGAGACCCTTCCTATAACATGAGATGTGATATCCAACTCCTTCCAAATCCAATCCTGATACCCTTCCGATAGCATGAGATGTGATATCCCAATGCTTCTACAAAACCTGAGACCCATACATGGCATGAGATGTGATATCAAACTCCTTCCCATTCCAATCCTGAGACACTTCCTATAGCATCAGATGTGATATCTCAATGCTTCTAATACCAAACCTGAGACTCTTCCTATAACATGAGATGGGATATCCAACTCCTTCCCATTCCAATCCTGAGACCCTTCCGATAGCAGAGATGTGATATCTCAATGCTTATACCAAACCTGAGACCCTTCCTATGGCATGAGATGTCATATACAACTCCTTCCCATTCCAATCCTGAGACCCTTCCTATAGCATGAGATGTGATATCTCAATGCTTCTAATACCAAACCTGAGATCCTTCCTATAACATGAGATGTGATATCCAACTCCTTCCCATTCCAATCCTGAGACCCTTCCTATAGCATGAGATGTGACATCTCAATGCTTATACCAAACCTGAGACCCTTCCTATAGCATGAAATGTGATATCCAACTCCTTCCCTTTCCAAACCTGAGAGCCTACCTATAGCATGAGATGTGATATTCAAGACCTTCCCATTCCAATCCTTAGACCCTTCCTACAGCATGCAATATGATATCTCAATGATTCTAATAACAAACCTGAGACCCGTCCTATAACATGAGATGGGATATCCAACTCCTTCCCATTCCAATCCTGAGACACTTCCGATAGCAGAGATGTGATATCTCAATGCTTATACCAAACCTGAGACCCTTCCTATAGCATGAGATGTAATATCCAACTCCTTCCCATTCCAATCCTGAGACCCTTCCTACAGCATGCGATGTGATATCTCAATGCTTCTAATACCAAACCTGAGACCTGTCCTATAACATGAGATGGGATATCCAACTCCTTCCCGTTCCAAACCTGAGACCCTTCCTATAGCATGAGATGTGATATCCAACTCCTTCCCATCCCAATCCTGAGACACTTCCGATTGCAGAGATGTGATATCTCAATGCTTATACCAAACCTGAGACTCTTCCTATAACATGAGATGTGATATCCAACTCCTTCCCGTTCCAAACCTGAGACCCTTCCTATAGCATGAGATGTGATATCCAACTCCCTCCCATTCCAATCCTGAGACCCTTCTGATAGCATGAGATGTGATATCGCAATGCTTCTAATACCAAACCTGAGATCCTTCTTATAACATGTGATGTGATATCCAAATCCTTCCCCTTCCAAACCTGAGACCCTCCCTTTAGCATGAGAAGTGATATCCAACTCCTTCCCATTCCAATCCTGAGACCCTTATGATAGCATGAGATGTGATATCTCAATGCCTCTAATACCAAACCTGAGATACTTCCGATAGCATGAGATGTGATATCTCAATGATTCTAATACCAAACCTGAGATCCTTCCTATAACATGCGATGTGATATCCAAATCCTTCCCCTTCCAAACCTGAGACCCTCCCTTTAGCATGAGATGTGATATCCAACTCCTTCCCATTCCAATCCTGAGACCCTTCTGATAGCATGAGATGTGATACCTCAATGCCTCTAATACCAAACCTGAGATCCTACCTCTAACATGAAATGTGATATCCAACTCCTTCCCTTACCAAACCTGAGATCCTTCCTATAACATGCGATGTGATATCCAAATCCTTCCCGTTCCAAACCTGAGACCCTCCCTATAGCATGAGATGTGATATCCAAGTCCGTCCCATTCCAATCCTGAGACCCTTCCTATAGCATGAGATGTGATATCTCAATGCTTATTCCAAACCTGAGACCCTTCCTATGGCATGAGATGTCATATACAACTCCTTCCCATTCCAATCCTGAGACCCTTCCTATAACATGAGATGTGATGTCGCAATGCTTCTAATACCAAACCTGAGATCTTTCCTATAACATGAGATGTGATATCCAACACCTTCCCATTCCAATCCTGAGACCCTTCCTATAGCATGAGATGTGATATCTCAATGCTTATACCAAACGTGAGACCCTTCCTATAGCTCGAGATGTGATATCCAACTCCTTCCCATTCCAATCCTGAGACCCTTCCTATAGCATGAGATGTGATATCTCAATGCTTATACCAAACGTGAGACCCTTCCTATAACATGAGATGTGATATCTTAATGCCTCTAATACCAAACCTGAGATCCTTCCTCTAACATGAAATGTGATATCCAAGTCCTTCCCATTCCAATCCTGGGACCCTTCCTATAACATGAGATGTGATATCCAACTCCTTCCCATTCCAACCTGAGACCCTTCCTATAGCATGAGATGGGATATCCAACTCCTTCCAGATCAAATCCTGATACCCTTCCGATAGCATGAGATGTGATATCCCAATGTTTCTACCAAACCTGAGACCCATACTATGGCATGAGTTGTGATATCAAACCCCTTCCCATTCCAATCCTGAGACCCTTCCTATAGCTTGAGATATCCAACTCCTTCCCATTCCAATTCTGAGACCCTTCCTATACCATGAGACTTGATATCTCAATGCTTCTAATACCAAACCTGAGACCCTTCCTATAGCATGAGATGTGATATCTCAATGCTTCTAATACCAAACCTGAGATCCTTCCGATAACATGAGATGTGATATCCAAATCCTTCCCCTTCCAAACCTGAGACCCTCCCTTTAGCATGAGATGTGATATCCAACTCCTTCCCATTCCCATCCTGAGACCCTTCTGATAGCATGAGATGTGATATCTCAATGCCTCCAATACCAAATCTGAGATCCTACCTCTAACATGAAATGTGATATCCACATCCTTCCCCTTCCAAACCTGAGACCCTCCCTTTAGCATGAGATGTGATATCCAACTCCGTCCCATTCCAATCCTGAGACCCTTCCGATAGCATGAGATGTGATATCTCAATGCCTCTAATACCAAACCTGAGATCCTTCCGATAGCATGAGATGTGATATCTCAATGCTTCTAATACCAAACCTGAGATCCTTCCTATAACATGAGATGTGATATCCAAATCCTTACCCTTCCAAACCTGAGACCCTCCCTTTAGCATGAGATGTGATATCCAACTACTTCCCATTCCAATCCTGAGACCCTTCTGATAGCATGAGATGTGATATCTCAATGCCTCTAATACCAAACCTGAGATCCTACCTCTAACATGAAATGTGATATCCAACTCTTTCCCCTTCCAAACCTGAGAGCCTTCCTATAGCATGAGATGTGATATCCGACTCCTTCCCATTCCAATCCTGAGACCCTTCCGATAGCATGAGATGTGATATCTCAATGCTTCTAATACCAAACCTGAGATCCTTCTTATAACTTGTGATGTGATATCCAAATCCTTCCCCTTCCAAACCTGAGACCCTCCCTTTAGCATGAGATGTGATATCCAACTCCTTCCCATTCCAATCCTGAGACCCTTATGATAGATAGCATGAGATGTGATATCTCAATGCCTCTAATACCAAACCTGAGATACTTCCGATAGCATGAGATGTGATATCTCAATGCTTCTAATACCAAACCTGAGATCCTTCCTATAACATGAGATGTGATATCCAAATCCTTCCCCTTCCAAACCTGAGACCCTCCCTTTAGCATGAGATGTGATATCCAACTCCTTCCCATTCCAATCCTGAGACCCTTCCGATAGCATGAGATGTGATATCTCAATGCTTCTAATACCAAACCTGTGATCCTTCCTATAACAAGAGATGTGATATCCAAATCCTTCCCCTTCCAAACCTGAGACCCTCCCTTTAGCATGAGATGTGATATCTCAATGCCTCTAATACCAAACCTGAGATCCTTCCGATAGCATGAGATGTGATATCTCAATGCTTCTAATACCAAACCTGAGATCCTTCCTATAACATGAGACGTGATATCCAAATCCTTCCCCTTCCAAACCTGAGACCCTCCCTTTAGCATGAGATGTGATATCCAACTCCTTCCCATTCCAATCCTGAGACCCTTCTGATAGCATGAGATGTGATATCTCAATGCCTCTAATACCAAACCTGAGATCCTACCTCTAACATGAAATGTGATATCCAACTCTTTCCCCTTCCAAACCTGAGAGCCTTCCTATAGCATGAGATGTGATATCCGACTCCTTCCCATTCCAATCCTGAGACCCTTCCGATAGCATGAGATGTGATATCTCAATGCTTCTAATACCAAACCTGAGATCCTTCTTATAACATGTGATGTGATATCCAAATGCTTCCCCTTCCAAACCTGAGACCCTCCCTTTAGCATGAGATGTGATATCCAACTCCTTCCCATTCCAATCCTGAGACCCTTATGATAGATAGCATGAGATGTGATATCTCAATGCCTCTAATACCAAACCTGAGATCCTACCTCTAACATGAAATGTGATATCCAACTCTTTCCCCTTCCAAACCTGAGAGCCTTCCTATAGCATGAGATGTGATATCCGACTCCTTCCCGTTCCAATCCTGAGACCCTTCCGATAGCATGAGATGTGATATCTCAATGCTTCTAATACCAAACCTGTGATCCTTCCTATAACAAGAGATGTGATATCCAAATCCTTCCCCTTCCAAACCTGAGACCCTCCCTTTAGCATGAGATGTGATATCCAACTCCTTCCCATTCCAATCCTGAGACCCTTCCGATAGCATGAGATGTGATATCTCAATGCTTCTAATACCAAACCTGTGATCCTTCCTATAACAAGAGATGTGATATCCAAATCCTTCCCCTTCCAAACCTGAGACCCTCCCTTTAGCATGAGATGTGATATCTCAATGCCTCTAATACCAAACCTGAGATCCTTCCGATAGCATGAGATGTGATATCTCAATGCTTCTAATACCAAACCTGAGATCCTTCCTATAACATGAGACGTGATATCCAAATCCTTCCCCTTCCAAACCTGAGACCCTCCCTTTAGCATGAGATGTGATATCCAACTCCTTCCCATTCCAATCCTGGGACCCTTCTGATAGCATGAGATGTGATATCTCAATGCCTCTAATACCAAACCTGAGATCCTACCTCTAACATGAAATGTGATATCCAACTCCTTCCCCTTCCAAACCTGAGAGCCTTCCTATAGCATGAGATGTGATATCCAAGTCCTTCCCATTCCAATCCTGAGACCCTTCCTATAACATGAGATGTGATATCCAACTCCTTCCAAATCCAATCCTGATACCCTTCCGATAGCATGAGATGTGATATCCCAATGCTTCTACAAAACCTGAGACCCATACATGGCATGAGATGTGATATCAAACTCCTTCCCAATCCAATCCTGAGACACTTCCTATAGCATCAGATGTGATATCTCAATGCTTCTAATACCAAACCTGAGACTCTTCCTATAACATGAGATGGGATATCCAACTCCTTCCCATTCCAATCCTGAGACCCTTCCGATAGCAGAGATGTGATATCTCAATGCTTATACCAAACCTGAGACCCTTCCTATGGCATGAGATGTCATATACAACTCCTTCCCATTCCAATCCTGAGACCCTTCCTATAGCATGAGATGTGATATCTCAATGCTTCTAATACCAAACCTGAGATCCTTCCTATAACATGAGATGTGATATCCAACTCCTTCCCATTCCAATCCTGAGACCCTTCCTATAGCATGAGATGTGACATCTCAATGCTTATACCAAACCTGAGACCCTTCCTATAGCATGAAATGTGATATCCAACTCCTTCCCATTCCAATCCTGAGACCCTTCCTATAGCATGAGATGTGATATCTCAATGCCTCTAATACCAAACCTGAGATCCTTCCTCTAACATGAAATGTGATATCCAACTCCTTCCCTTTCCAAACCTGAGAGCCTACCTATAGCATGAGATGTGATATTCAAGACCTTCCCATTCCAATCCTTAGACCCTTCCTACAGCATGCAATATGATATCTCAATGATTCTAATAACAAACCTGAGACCCGTCCTATAACATGAGATGGGATATCCAACTCCTCCCCATTCCAATCCTGAGACACTTCCGATAGCAGAGATGTGATATCTCAATGCTTATACCAAACCTGAGACCCTTCCTATAGCATGAGATGTAATATCCAACTCCTTCCCATTCCAATCCTGAGACCCTTCCTACAGCATGCGATGTGATATCTCAATGCTTCTAATACCAAACCTGAGACCTGTCCTATAACATGAGATGGGATATCCAACTCCTTCCCGTTCCAAACCTGAGACCCTTCCTATAGCATGAGATGTGATATCCAACTCCTTCCCATCCCAATCCTGAGACACTTCCGATTGCAGAGATGTGATATCTCAATGCTTATACCAAACCTGAGACTCTTCCTATAACATGAGATGTGATATCCAACTCCTTCCCGTTCCAAACCTGAGACCCTTCCTATAGCATGAGATGTGATATCCAACTCCCTCCCATTCCAATCCTGAGACCCTTCTGATAGCATGAGATGTGATATCTCAATGCTTCTAATACCAAACCTGAGATCCTTCTTATAACATGTGATGTGATATCCAAATCCTTCCCCTTCCAAACCTGAGACCCTCCCTTCAGCATGAGAAGTGATATCCAACTCCTTCCCATTCCAATCCTGAGACCCTTATGATAGCATGAGATGTGATATCTCAATGCCTCTAATACCAAACCTGAGATACTTCCGATAGCATGAGATGTGATATCTCAATGATTCTAATACCAAACCTGAGATCCTTCCTATAACATGCGATGTGATATCCAAATCCTTCCCCTTCCAAACCTGAGACCCTCCCTTTAGCATGAGATGTGATATCCAACTCCTTCCCATTCCAATCCTGAGACCCTTCTGATAGCATGAGATGTGATACCTCAATGCCTCTAATACCAAACCTGAAATCCTACCTCTAACATGAAATGTGATATCCAACTCCTTCCCTTACCAAACCTGAGATCCTTCCTATAACATGCGATGTGATATCCAAATCCTTCCCGTTCCAAACCTGAGACCCTCCCTATAGCATGAGATGTGATATCCAAGTCCGTCCCATTCCAATCCTGAGACCCTTCCTATAGCATGAGATGTGATATCTCAATGCTTATTCCAAACCTGAGACCCTTCCTATGGCATGAGATGTCATATACAACTCCTTCCCATTCCAATCCTGAGACCCTTCCTATAGCATGAGATGTGATATCTCAATGCTTATACCAAACCTGAGACCCTTCCTATAGCATGAGATGTGATAGCCAACTTCTTCCCATTCCAATCCTGAGACCCTTCCTATAACATGAGATGTGATGTCGCAATGCTTCTAATACCAAACCTGAGATCTTTCCTATAACATGAGATGTGATATCCAACACCTTCCCATTCCAATCCTGAGACCCTTCCTATAGCATGAGATGTGATATCTCAATGCTTATACCAAACGTGAGACCCTTCCTATAGCTCGAGATGTGATATCCAACTCCTTCCCATTCCAATCCTGAGACCCTTCCTATAGCATGAGATGTGATATCTCAATGCTTATACCAAACGTGAGACCCTTCCTATAACATGAGATGTGATATCTTAATGCCTCTAATACCAAACCTGAGATCCTTCCTCTAACATGAAATGTGATATCCAAGTCCTTCCCATTCCAATCCTGGGACCCTTCCTATAACATGAGATGTGATATCCAACTCCTTCCCATTCCAACCTGAGACCCTTCCTATAGCATGAGATGGGATATCCAACTCCTTCCAGATCAAATCCTGATACCCTTCCGATAGCATGAGATGTGATATCCCAATGTTTCTACCAAACCTGAGACCCATACTATGGCATGAGTTGTGATATCAAACCCCTTCCCATTCCAATCCTGAGACCCTTCCTATAGCTTGAGATATCCAACTCCTTCCCATTCCAATTCTGAGACCCTTCCTATACCATGAGACTTGATATCTCAATGCTTCTAATACCAAACCTGAGACCCTTCCTATAGCATGAGATGTGATATCTCAATGCTTCTAATACCAAACCTGAGATCCTTCCGATAACATGAGATGTGATATCCAAATCCTTCCCCTTCCAAACCTGAGACCCTCCCTTTAGCATGAGATGTGATATCCAACTCCTTCCCATTCCCATCCTGAGACCCTTCTGATAGCATGAGATGTGATATCTCAATGCCTCCAATACCAAACCTGAGATCCTACCTCTAACATGAAATGTGATATCCACATCCTTCCCCTTCCAAACCTGAGACCCTCCCTTTAGCATGAGATGTGATATCCAACTCCGTCCCATTCCAATCCTGAGACCCTTCCGATAGCATGAGTTGTGATATCTCAATGCTTCTAATACCAAACCTGTGATCCTTCCTATAACAAGAGATGTGATATCCAAATCCTTCCCCTTCCAAACCTGAGACCCTTCTGATAGCATGATATGTGATATCTCACTGCCTCTAATACCAAACCTGAGATCCTACCTCTAACATGAAATGTGATATCCAACTCTTTCCCCTTCCAAACCTGAGAGCCTTCCTATAGCATGAGATGTGATATCCGACTCCTTCCCATTCCAATCCTGAGACCCTTCCGATAGCATGAGATGTGATATCTCAATGCTTCTAATACCAAACCTGAGATCCTTCTTATAACATGTGATGTGATATCCAAATCCTTCCCCTTCCAAACCTGAGACCCTCCCTTTAGCATGAGATGTGATATCCAACTCCTTCCCATTCCAATCCTGAGACCCTTATGATAGATAGCATGAGATGTGATATCTCAATGCCTCTAATACCAAACCTGAGATCCTTCCGATAGCATGAGATGTGATATCTCAATGCTTCTAATACCAAACCTGAGATCCTTCCTATAACATGAGACGTGATATCCAAATCCTTCCCCTTATAAACCTGAGACCCTCCCTTTAGCATGAGATGTGATATCCAACTCCTTCCCATTCCAATCCTGGGACCCTTCTGATAGCATGAGATGTGATATCTCAATGCCTCTAATACCAAACCTGAGATCCTACCTCTAACATGAAATGTGATATCCAACTCCTTCCCCTTCCAAACCTGAGAGCCTTCCTATAGCATGAGATGTGATATCCAAGTCCTTCCCATTCCAATCCTGAGACCCTTCCTATAACATGAGATGTGATATCCAACTCCTTCCAAATCCAATCCTGATACCCTTCCGATAGCATGAGATGTGATATCCCAATGCTTCTACAAAACCTGAGACCCATACATGGCATGAGATGTGATATCAAATTCCTTCCCAATCCAATCCTGAGACACTTCCTATAGCATCAGATGTGATATCTCAATGCTTCTAATACCAAACCTGAGACTCTTCCTATAACATGAGATGGGATATCCAACTCCTTCCCATTCCAATCCTGAGACCCTTCCGATAGCAGAGATGTGATATCTCGATGCTTATACCAAACCTGAGACCCTTCCTATGGCATGAGATGTCATATACAACTCCTTCCCATTCCAATCCTGAGACCCTTCCTATAGCATGAGATGTGATATCTCAATGCTTCTAATACCAAACCTGAGATCCGTCCTATAACATGAGATGTGATATCCAACTCCTTCCCATTCCAATCCTGAGACCCTTCCTATAGCATGAGATGTGACCTCTCAATGCTTATACCAAACCTGAGACCCTTCCTATAGCATGAAATGTGATATCCAACTCCTTCCCATTCCAATCCTGAGACCCTTCCTATAGCATGAGATGTGATATCTCAATGCCTCTAATACCAAACCTGAGATCCTTCCTCTAACATGAAATGTGATATCCAACTCCTTCCCTTTCCAAACCTGAGAGCCTACCTATAGCATGAGATGTGATATTCAAGACCTTCCCATTCCAATCCTTAGACCCTTCCTACAGCATGCAATATGATATCTGAATGATTCTAATAACAAACCTGAGACCCGTCCTATAACATGAGATGGGATATCCAACTCCTTCCCATTCCAATCCTGAGACACTTCCGATAGCAGAGATGTGATATCTCAATGCTTATACCAAACCTGAGACCCTTCCTATAGCATGAGATGTAATATCCAACTCCTTCCCATTCCAATCCTGAGACCCTTCCTACAGCATGCGATGTGATATCTCAATGCTTCTAATACCAAACCTGAGACCTGTCCTATAACATGAGATGGGATATCCAACTCCTTCCCGTTCCAAACCTGAGACCCTTCCTATAGCATGAGATGTGATATCCAACTCCTTCCCATCCCAATCCTGAGACACTTCCGATTGCAGAGATGTGATATCTCAATGCTTATACCAAACCTGAGACTCTTCCTATAACATGAGATGTGATATCCAACTCCTTCCCGTTCCAAACCTGAGACCCTTCCTATAGCATGAGATGTGATATCCAACTCCCTCCCATTCCAATCCTGAGACCCTTCTGATAGCATGAGATGTGATATCTCAATGCTTCTAATACCAAACCTGAGATCCTTCTTATAACATGTGATGTGATATCCAAATCCTTCCCCTTCCAAACCTGAGACCCTCCCTTTAGCATGAGAAGTGATATCCAACTCCTTCCCATTCCAATCCTGAGACCCTTATGATAGCATGAGATGTGATATCTCAATGCCTCTAATACCAAACCTGAGATACTTCCGATAGCATGAGATGTGATATCTCAATGATTCTAATACCAAACCTGAGATCCTTCCTATAACATGCGATGTGATATCCAAATCCTTCCCCTTCCAAACCTGAGACCCTCCCTTTAGCATGAGATGTGATATCCAACTCCTTCCCATTCCAATCCTGAGACCCTTCTGATAGCATGAGATGTGATACCTCAATGCCTCTAATACCAAACCTGAAATTCTACCTCTAACATGAAATGTGATATCCAACTCCTTCCCTTACCAAACCTGAGATCCTTCCTATAACATGCGATGTGATATCCAAATCCTTCCCGTTCCAAACCTGAGACCCTCCCTATAGCATGAGATGTGATATCCAAGTCCGTCCCATTCCAATCCTGAGACCCTTCCTATAGCATGAGATGTGATATCTCAATGCTTATTCCAAACCTGAGACCCTTCCTATGGCATGAGATGTCATATACAACTCCTTCCCATTCCAATCCTGAGACCCTTCCTATAGCATGAGATGTGATATCTCAATGCTTATACCAAACCTGAGACCCTTCCTATAGCATGAGATGTGATAGCCAACTTCTTCCCATTCCAATCCTGAGACCCTTCCTATAACATGAGATCTGATGTCGCAATGCTTCTAATACCAAACCTGAGATCTTTCCTATAACATGAGATGTGATATCCAACACCTTCCCATTCCAATCCTGAGACCCTTCCTATAGCATGAGATGTGATATCTCAATGCTTATACCAAACGTGAGACCCTTCCTATAGCTCGAGATGTGATATCCAACTCCTTCCCATTCCAATCCTGAGACCCTTCCTATAGCATGAGATGTGATATCTCAATGCTTATACCAAACGTGAGACCCTTCATATAACATGAGATGTGATATCTTAATGCCTCTAATACCAAACCTGAGATCCTTCCTCTAACATGAAATGTGATATCCAAGTCCTTCCCATTCCAATCCTGGGACCCTTCCTATAACATGAGATGTGATATCCAACTCCTTCCCATTCCAACCTGAGACCCTTCCTATAGCATGAGATGGGATATCCAACTCCTTCCAGATCAAATCCTGATACCCTTCCGATAGCATGAGATGTGATATCCCAATGTTTCTACCAAACCTGAGACCCATACTATGGCATGAGTTGTGATATCAAACCCCTTCCCATTCCAATCCTGAGACCCTTCCTATAGCTTGAGATATCCAACTCCTTCCCATTCCAATTCTGAGACCCTTCCTATACCATGAGACTTGATATCTCAATGCTTCTAATACCAAACCTGAGACCCTTCCTATAGCATGAGATGTGATATCTCAATGCTTCTAATACCAAACCTGAGATCCTTCCGATAACATGAGATGTGATATCCAAATCCTTCCCCTTCCAAACCTGAGACCCTCCCTTTAGCATGAGATGTGATATCCAACTCCTTCCCATTCCCATCCTGAGACCCTTCTGATAGCATGAGATGTGATATCTCAATGCCTCCAATACCAAACCTGAGATCCTACCTCTAACATGAAATGTGATATCCACATCCTTCCCCTTCCAAACCTGAGACCCTCCCTTTAGCATGAGATGTGATATCCAACTCCGTCCCATTCCAATCCTGAGACCCTTCCGATAGCATGAGTTGTGATATCTCAATGCTTCTAATACCAAACCTGTGATCCTTCCTATAACAAGAGATGTGATATCCAAATCCTTCCCCTTCCAAACCTGAGACCCTTCTGATAGCATGATATGTGATATCTCAATGCCTCTAATACCAAACCTGAGATCCTACCTCTAACATGAAATGTGATATCCAACTCTTTCCCCTTCCAAACCTGAGAGCCTTCCTATAGCATGAGATGTGATATCCGACTCCTTCCCATTCCAATCCTGAGACCCTTCCGATAGCATGAGATGTGATATCTCAATGCTTCTAATACCAAACCTGAGATCCTTCTTATAACATGTGATGTGATATCCAAATCCTTCCCCTTCCAAACCTGAGACCCTCCCTTTAGCATGAGATGTGATATCCAACTCCTTCCCATTCCAATCCTGAGACCCTTATGATAGATAGCATGAGATGTGATATCTCAATGCCTCTAATACCAAACCTGAGATACTTCCGATAGCATGAGATGTGATATCTCAATGCTTCTAATACCAAACCTGAGATCCTTCCTATAACATGAGATGTGATATCCAAATCCTTCCCCTTCCAAACCTGAGACCCTCCCTTTAGCATGAGATGTGATATCCAACTCCTTCCCATTCCAATCCTGAGACCCTTCCGATAGCATGAGATGTGATATCTCAATGCTTCTAATACCAAACCTGTGATCCTTCCTATAACAAGAGATGTGATATCCAAATCCTTCCCCTTCCAAACCTGAGACCCTCCCTTTAGCATGAGATGTGATATCTCAATGCCTCTAATACCAAACCTGAGATCCTTCCGATAGCATGAGATGTGATATCTCAATGCTTCTAATACCAAACCTGAGATCCTTCCTATAACATGAGACGTGATATCCAAATCCTTCCCCTTCCAAACCTGAGACCCTCCCTTTAGCATGAGATGTGATATCCAACTCCTTACCATTCCAATCCTGAGACCCTTCTGATAGCATGAGATGTGATATCTCAATGCCTCTAATACCAAACCTGAGATCCAACCTCTAACATGAAATGTGATATCCAACTCTTTCCCCTTCCAAACCTGAGAGCCTTCCTATAGCATGAGATGTGATATCCGACTCCTTCCCATTCCAATCCTGAGACCCTTCCGATAGCATGAGATGTGATATCTCAATGCTTCTAATACCAAACCTGAGATCCTTCTTATAACATGTGATGTGATATCCAAATCCTTCCCCTTCCAAACCTGAGACCCTCCCTTTAGCATGAGATGTGATATCCAACTCCTTCCCATTCCAATCCTGAGACCCTTATGATAGATAGCATGAGATGTGATATCTCAATGCCTCTAATACCAAACCTGAGATACTTCCGATAGCATGAGATGTGATATCTCAATGCTTCTAATACCAAACCTGAGATCCTTCCTATAACATGAGATGTGATATCCAAATCCTTCCCCTTCCAAACCTGAGACCCTCCCTTTAGCATGAGATGTGATATCCAACTCCTTCCCATTCCAATCCTGAGACCCTTCCGATAGCATGAGATGTGATATCTCAATGCTTCTAATACCAAACCTGAGATCCTTCTTATAACATGTGATGTGATATCCAAATCCTTCCCCTTCCAAACCTGAGACCCTCCCTTTAGCATGAGATGTGATATCCAACTCCTTCCCATTCCAATCCTGACACCCTTATGATAGATAGCATGAGATGTGATATCTCAATGCCTCTAATACCAAACCTGAGATACTTCCGATAGCATGAGATGTGATATCTCAATGCTTCTAATACCAAACCTGAGATCCTACCTCTAACATGAAATGTGATATCCAACTCCTTCCCTTTCCAAACGTGAGACCCTCCCTATAGCATGAGATGTGATATCCAAGTCCTTCCCATTCCAATCCTGAGACCCTTCCTATAGCATGAGATGTGATATCTCAATGCTTCTAATACCAAACCTGAGACCCTTCCTATAACATAATATGGGATATCCAACTCCTTCCCATTCCAATCCTGAGACCCTTCCGATAGCAGAGATGTGATATCTCAATGCTTATACCAAACCTGAGACCCTTCCTGTGGCATGAGATGTGTTGGGTATTTTGTGGATATTTGGGGCTTTGCGGTATTTTCTTACCGCCAAAATACCTTTAGCAATAATCACTCTCTGTATTCATATTGGGTCACACATGACAATAATACATTGCATTATTTCAGAATTCAGACCTATTTAGATGATGTGCGCGGTAGTTTGCGTGGTTGGTTGGTATAGTGGTTGGTTTATTTGTGGCCCCAATATCCAACATCCCTTGTTTTTTATCTAGATTGTTCTTGATCACGAGAGAGACCTCAGGCCTACATTTTAGGGATACCACATTTTCAGTGTTAGTGTTGTGTGCCACCATGGGCTATTGTGGTATTTTTGTGGTAATTTCCACTACCTTATATACGGTAGGGAACTATGTCCAGGGAGTCTCTCTTCCCGTTGACTCATGTACCTCCAACAGGCTATGCTACAAACAGTCACTCACAACTGTCCATACTGAATAGAATCATGCACACATCTGTTTTAAAATGACAATTGCACTGTTTAAAAATCTACCCACGTTTAAACCTTTTCCCATGCAAAATGAAAGAAAGAAATAATACACACTAGCTATCTGTTTTCAAATGTTTTTGTATTATAGCAATTTCTTTTAAACACAGTTTAACTTTTTTTACAGAAATAAATGAAATGGTACAACATTATTTGTGATAAAATGAACAGAGAGCTGCGAGAATATATTCAATTGGTAACATTAAATATGCTGATAAGAGACTGAGACTCCCTTTAATACACTGACTGAACAGTTTCGCACACTTTCGCACAGCTCCCACTCGCTTCTGTAATTACCTTATCTGTTCAGCATGAGTTTTCTTCGGCTATTCTCTTTCTGAATTTGGCTCCCTTGAAAATCAACCCAGTGAGAACAAGCGTCTGCCGTTCTCAAACCGGGGTTATTGCCTGGAACTCTCAGCTTTTGCAGCAGGAATGCCTCAGCCAGGAAACAGATCCTTCTCCCAGCTCTGCAAGATCTCGATTGTTCTCCCTCCCCTCAAGCTTCTCCAGCAAAGTTCTAATCACAGCCTCTAGCATGATACTTGCTATGACGCTGCTCCAATCAGAATCAATCATGTCATCTCCTCCCTCACTACACAATGGCTCACTTCTACAGTAAAAATTGTAACAAACTGATTTCCTGTTCCTTCAAGCTCTTTGCTTCCTGTAGTTATGTGGACAGAGCAGCAGAGAAAAAAATGAATGTGCGTTTAAAAGTTCACTTTCAGAGTAGGCCTAATTCTGCAGTGGAGACACATTTTTATTAGTGGGTTATGTTAAATGAAGTTTTATTAGTCAGGTTAGTTATTAATAAGGTTAGTTATTAATTTTCAAATGTGTCTCTTGCAACATAGGCATTTCAGGTGAAAAATAGTGTGCATTTTGAATGTGCACATGTGTGCTTTTAACTGTAAAAATAGATTTGCATCTTATATGTAAAAATCGTTTTTGACTGAATAGCCTGTCTTTACTTATATGTCCATGTCACTCTGGCAACACATATAGCAATGCACCACACCCATGTGGTGGTGCTGCATCAAAAAAAAAATGCTACCTGTGCAGTAGTGCTGTACTCTGTGCTATAACACGCCAAATATCCTTACAGATGTCATATACAACTCCTTCCCATTCCAATCCTGAGACCCTTCCTATAGCATGAGATGTGATATCTCAATGCTTATACCAAACCTGAGACCCTTCCTATAGCATGAGATGTGATATCCAACTCCTTCTCATTCCAATCCTGAGACCCTTCCTATAACATGAGATGTGATGTCTCAATGCTTCTAATACCAAACCTGAGATCCTTCCTATGGCATGAGATGTCATATAAAAATCCTTCCCATTCCAATCCTGAGACCCTTCCTATAGCATGAGATGTGATATCGAACTCCTTCCCATTCCAATCCTGAGACCCTTCCTATAGCATGAGTTTTGATATCTCAATGCTTCTAATACCAAACCTGAGATCCTTCCTATAACATGAGATGTGATATCCAACTCCTTCCAATTCCAATCCTGAGACACTTCCTATAGCATGAGAAGTGATATCTCCATGCTTATACCAAACCTGAGACCCTTCCTATAGCATGAGATGTGATATCCAAATCCTTCCCATTCCAATCCTGAGACCCTTCCTATAGCATGAGATGTGATATCTCAATGCTTATACCAAACCTGAGAGCCTACCTATAGCATGAGATGTGATATCCAAGTCCATCCCATTCCAATCCTTAGACCCTTCCTACAGCATGCGATGTGATATCTCAATGATTCTAATACCAAACCAGAGACCCGTCCTATAACATGAGATGGGATATCCAACTCCTTCCCATTCCAATCCTGAGCCACTTCCGATAGCAGAGATGTGATATCTCAATGCTTATACCAAACCTGAGACCCTTCCTATAACATGAGATGTGATATCCAACTCCTTCCCGTTCCAAACCTGAGACCCTTCCTATAGCATATGTGATATCCAACTCCTTCCCATTCCAAACATGAGACCCTTCCTATAGCAAGAATGTAATATCCAACTCCTACCCATTCCAATCCTGAGACCATTCCTATAGCATGAGATGTGATATCTCAATGCTTCTAATACCAAACCTGAGATACTTCCTATGACATGAGATGTGATATCCAATTCCTTCCCATTCCAAACCTGAGATCCTTCCTACAGCATGCGATGTGATATCTCAATGCTTCTAATACCAAACCTGAGACCCGTCCTATAACATGAGATGGGATATCCAACTCCTTCCCGTTCCAAACCTGATACCCTTCCTATAGCATGAGATGTGATATCCAACTCCTTCCCATCCCAATCCTGAGACACCTCCGATAGCAGAGATGTGATATCTCAATGCTTATACCAAACCTGAGACTCTTCCTATAACATGACATGTGATATCCAACTCCTTCCCGTTCCAAACCTGAGACCCTTCCTATAGCATGAGATGTGATATCCAACTCCTTCCCATTCCAATCCTGAGACCCTTCCGATAGCATGAGATGTGATATCTCAATGCTTCTAATACCAAACCTGGGATCCTTCCTATAACATAAGATGTGATATCCAAATCCTTCCCCTTCCAAACCTGAGACCCTCCCTTTAGCATGAGATGTGATATCCAACTCCTTCCCATTCCAATCCTGAGACCCTTCCTACAGCATGAGATGTGATATCTCAATGCTTCTAATACCAAACCTGAGACCCTTCCTATAACATGAGATGGGAATATCCAACTCCTTCCCATTCCAATCCTGAGACCCGTCCGATAGCAGAGATGTGATATCTCAATGCTTATACCAAACCTGAGATCCTTCCTATAACATGAGATGTGATATCCAACTCCTTCCCATTCCAATCCTGAGACCCTTCCTATAGCATGAGATGTGATATCTCACTGCTTATACCAAACCTGAGACCCTTCCTATAGCATGAGATGTGATATCCAACTCCTTCCCATTCCAATCCTGAGACCCTTCCTATAGCATGAGATGTGATATCTCAAGGCTTCTAATATCAAACTTGAGACCCTCCCTATAGCATGAGATGTGATATCCAAGTCCTTCCCATTCCAATCCTGAGACACTTCCTATAGCATGCGATGTGATATCTCAATGCTTCTAATACCAAACCTGAGACTCTTCCTATAACATGAGATGGGATATCCAACTCCTTCCCATTCCAATCCTGAGACCCTTCCGATAGCAGAGATGTGATATCTCAATGCTTATACCAAACCTGAGACCCTTCCTACGGCATGAGATGTCATATACAACTCCTTTCCATTCCAATCCTGAGACCCTTCCTATAGCATGAGATGTGATATCCAACTCCTTCCCATTCCAATCCTGAGACCCTTCCTATAGCATGAGATGTGATGTCTCAATGCTTCTAATACCAAACCTGAGATCCTTCCTATAACATGAGATGTGATATCCAACTCCGTCCCATTCCAATCCTGAGACCCTTCCTATAGCATGAGATGTGATATCTCAATGCCTCTAATACCAAACCTGAGATCCTTCCTCTAACGTGAAATGTGATATCCAACTCCTTCCCTTTCCAAACCTGAGAGCCTATCTATAGCATGAGATGTGATATCCAAGTCCTTCCCATTCCAATCCTTAGACCCTTCCCACAGCATGCAATATGATATCTCAATGATTCTAATAACAAACCTGAGACCCGTCCTATAACATGAGATGGGATATCCAACTCCTTCCCATTCCAATCCTGAGACACTTCCGATAGCAGAGATGTGATATCTCAATGCTTATACCAAACCTGATACCCTTCCTATAACATGAGATGTGATATCCAACTCCTTCCCATTCCAAACCTGAGACCCTTACTTTAGCATGAGATGTGACATCCAGCTCCTTCCCATTCCAATCCTGAGACACTTCCGATAGCATGAGATGTGATAACTCAATGCTTCTAATATCAAAACTGAGACCCTCCCTATAGAATGAGATGTGATATCTCAATGCTTCTACAAAACCTGAGACCCTTCCTTTAGCATGAGATGTGATATCCAACTCCTTCCCATTCCAATCCTGAGACCCTTCCTATAGCATGAGATGTGATATCTCAATACTTCTAATACCAAACCTGAGATCCTTCCGATAACATGAGATGTGATATCCAAATCCTTCCCCTTCCAAACCTGAGACCCTCCCTTTAGCATGAGATGTGATATCCAACTCCTTCCCATACCAATCCTGAGACCCTTCTGATAGCATGAGATGTGATATCTCAATGCTTCTAATACCAAACCTGAGATCCTTCCGATAGCATGAGATGTGATATCTCAATGCTTCTAATACCAAACCTGAGATCCTTCCTATAACATGAGATGTGATATCCAAATCCTTCCCCTTCCAAACCTGAGACCCTCCCTTTAGCATGAGATGTGATATCCAACTCCTTCCCATTCCAATCCTGAGACCCTTCTGATAGGATGAGATGTGATATCTCAATGCCTCTAATACCAAACCTGAGACCCTTCCTTTAGCATGAGATGTGATATCCAACTCCTTCCCATTCCAACCTGAGACCCTTCCTATAGCATGAGATGGGATATCCAACTCCTTCCAAATCCAATCCTGATACCCTTCCGATAGCATGAGATGTGATATCCCAATGCTTCTACCAAACCTGAGACCCATACTATGGCATGAGATGTGATATCAAACTCCTTCCCATTCCAATCCTGAGACCCTTCCTATAGCTTGAGATGTGATATCCAACTCCTTCCCATTCCAATTCTGAGACCCTTCCTATACCATGAGACTTGATATCTCAATGCTTCTAATACCAAACCTGAGACCCGTCCTATAACATGAGATGTGATATCCAAATCCTTCCCCTTCCAAACCTTAGACCCTTCCTTTATCATGAGATGTGATATCCAACTCCTTCCCATTCCAATCCTGAGACCCTTCCGATATCATGAGATGTGATATCTCAATGCTTCTAATATCAAACTTGAGACCCTCCCTATAGTATGAGATGTGATATCCAAGTCCTTCCCATTCCAATCCTGAGACCCTTCCTATAGCATGAGATGTGATATCTCAATGCTTCTAATACCAAACCTGAGACCCTTCCTGTAACATGAGATGGGAATATCCAACTCCTTCCCATTCCAATCCTGAGACCCTTCCGATAGCAGAGATGTGATATCTCAATGCTTATACCAAACCTGAGATCCTTCCTATAACATGAGATGTGATATCCATCTCCTTCCCATTCCAATCTTGAGACACTTCCTATAGCATGAGATGTGATATCTCACTGCTTATACCAAACCTGAGACCCTTCCTATAGCATGAGATGTGATATCCAACTCCTTCCCATTCCAATCCTGAGACCCTTCCTATAGCATGAGATGTGATATCTCAATTCTTCTAATACAAACTTGAGACCCTCCCTATAGCATGAGATGGGATATCCAACTCCTTCCCATTCCAATCCTGAGACCCTTCCGATAGCAGAGATGTGATATCTCAATGCTTATACCAAACCTGAGACCCTTCCTACGGCATGAGATGTCATATACAACTCCTTCCCATTTCAATCCTGAGACCCTTCCTATAGCATGAGATGTGATATCTCAATGCTTATACCAAACCTGAGACCCTTCCTATAGCATGAGATGTGATATCCAACTCCTTCCCATTCCAATCCTGAGACCCTTCCTATAGCCTGAGATGTGATGTCTCAATGCTTCTAATACCAAACCTGAGATCCTTCCTATAACATGAGATGTGATATCCATCTCCTTCCATTCCAATCCTGAGACCCTTCCTATAGCATGAGATGTGATATCTCAATGCTTATACTAAACCTGAGACCCTTCCTATAGCATGAGATGTGATATCCAAGTCCTTCCCATTCCAATCCTTAGACCCTTCCTACAGCATGCAATATGATATCTCAATGATTCTAATAACAATCCTGAGACCCGTCCTATAACATGAGATGGGATATCCAACTCCTTCCCATTCCAATCCTGAGACACTTCCGATAGCAGAGATGTGATATCTCAATGCTTATACCAAACCTGAGACCCTTCCTATAACATGAGATCGGATATCCAACTCCTTCCCGTTCCAAACCTGAGACCCTTCCTTTAGCATGAGATGTGATATCCAGCTCCTTCCCATTCCAATCCTGAGACACTTCCGATAGCATGAGATGTGATATCTCAATGCTTCTAATATCAAAACTGAGACCCTCCCTATAGCATGATATGTGATATCTAAGTCCTTCCCATTCCAATCCTGAGACCCTTCCTATAGCATGAGATGTGATATCTCAATGCTTCTACCAAACCTGAGACCCTTCCTTTAGCATGAAATGGGATATCCAACTCCTTCCCATTCCAATCCTGAGACCCTTCCTATAGCATGAGATGTGATATCTCAATACTTCTAATACCAAACCTGAGATCCTTCCGATAACATGAGATGTGATATCCAAATCCTTCCCCTTCCAAACCTGAGACCCTCCCTTTAGCATGAGATGTGATATCCAACTCCTTCCCATTCCAATCCTGAGACCCTTCTGATAGCATGAGATGTGATATCTCAATGCTTCTAATACCAAACCTGAGATCCTTCCGATAGCATGAGATGTGATATCTCAATGCTTCTAATACCAAACCTGAGATCCTTCCTATAACATGAGATGTGATATCCAAATCCTTCCCCTTCCAAACCTGAGACCCTCCCTTTAGCATGAGATGTGATATCCAACTCCTTCCCCTTCCAATCCTGAGACCCTTCTGATAGCATGAGATGTGATATCTCAATGCCTCTAATACCAAACCTGACATCCTACTTCTAACATGAAATGTGATATCCAACTCTTTCCCCTTCCAAACCTCAGAGCCTTCCTATAACATGAGATGTGATATCCAACTCCTTCCCATTCCAACCTGAGACCCTTCCTATAGCATGAGATGTGATATCTCAATGCCTCTAATACCAAACCTGAGATCCTTCCTCTAACATGAAATGTGATATCCAACTCCTTCCCTTTCCAAACCTGAGAGCCTATCTATAGCATGAGATGTGATATCCAAGTCCTTCCCATTCCAATCCTTAGACCCTTCCTACAGCATGAAATATGATATCTCAATGATTCTAATAACAAACCTGAGACCCGTCCTATAACATGAGATAGGATATCCAACTCCTTCCCATTCCAATCCTGAGACACTTCCGATAGCAGAGATGTGATATCTCAATGCTTATCCCAAACCTGAGACCCTTCCTATAACATGAGATGTGATATCCAACTCCTTCCCGTTCCAAACCTGAGACCCTTCCTTTAGCATGAGATGTGATATCCAGCTCCTTCCCATTCCAATCCTGAGACACTTCCGATAGCATGAGATCTGATATCTCAATGCTTCTAATATCAAAACTGAGACCCTCCCTATAGCATGATATGTGATATCTAAGTCCTTCCCATTCCAATCCTGAGACCCTTCCTATAGCATGAGATGTGATATCTCAATGCTTCTACCAAACCTGAGACCCTTCCTTTAGCATGAGATGTGATATCCAACTCCTTCCCATTCCAATCCTGAGACCCTCCCTTTAGCATGAGATGTGATATCCAACTGCTTCCCATTCCAATCCTGAGACCCTTCTGATAGCATGAGATGTGATATCTCAATGCTTCTAATACCAAACCTGAGACCCTTCCTACAGCATGCGATGGGATATCTCAATGCTTCTAATATCAAACCTGAGACCCGTCCTATAGCATGGGATGTGATATCTCAATACTTCTAATACCAAACCTGAGATCCTTCCGATAACATGAGATGTGATATCCAAATCCTTCCCCTTCCAAATCTGAGACCCTCCCTTTAGCATGAGATGTGATATCCAACTGCTTCCCATTCCAATCCTGAGACCCTTCTGATAGCATGAGATGTGATATCTCAATGCTTCTAATACCAAACCTGAGACCCTTCCTACAGCATGCGATGGGATATCTCAATGCTTCTAATATCAAACCTGAGACCCGTCCTATAACATGAGATGGGATATCCAACTCCTTCCCGTTCCAAACCTGATACCCTTCCTATAGCATGAGATGTGATATCCAATTCCTTCCCATCCCAATCCTGAGACACCTCCGATAGCAGAGATGTGATATCTCAATGCTTATACCAAACCTGAGACTCTTCCTATAACATGAGATGTGATATCCAACTCCTTCCCGTTCCAAACCTGAGACCCTTCCTATAGCATGAGATGTGATATCCAACTCCTTCCCATTCCAATCCTGAGACCCTTCCGATAGCATGAGATGTGATATCTCAATGCTTCTAATACCAAACCTGTGATCCTTCCTATAACAAGAGATGTGATATCCAAATCCTTTCCCTTCCAAACCCGAGACCCTCCCTTTAGCATGAGATGTGATATCTCAATGCCTCTAATACCAAACCTGAGATCCTTCCGATAGCATGAGATGTGATATCTCAATGCTTCTAATACCAAACCTGAGATCCTTCCTATAACATGAGATGTGATATCCAAATCCTTCCCCTTCCATTCCTGAGACCCTCCCTTTAGCATGAGATGTGATATCCAACTCCTTCCCATTCCAATCCTGAGACCCTTCTGATAGCATGAGATGTGATATCTCAATGCCTCTAATAACAAACCTGAGATCCTACCTCTAACATGAAATGTGATATCCAACTCCTTCCCTTTCCAAACGTGAGACCCTCCCTATAGCATGAGATGTGATATCCACGTCCTTCCCATTCCAATCCTGAGACCCTTCCTATAGCATGAGATGTGATATCTCAATGCTTCTAATACCAAACCTGAGACCCTTCCTATAACATAAGATGGGATATCCAACTCCTTCCCATTGCAATCCTGAGACCCTTCCGATAGCAGAGATGTGATATCTCAATGCTTATACCAAACCTGAGACCCTTCATGTGGCATGAGATGTCATATACAACTCCTTCCCATTCCAATCCTGAGACCCTTCCTATAGCATGAGATGTGATATCTCAATGCTTATACCAAACCTGAGACCCTTCCTATAGCATGAGATGTGATATCCAACTCCTTCCCATTCCAATCCTGAGACCCTTCCTATAACATGAGATGTGATGTCTCAATGCTTCTAATACCAAAACTGAGATCCTTCCTATGGCATGAGATGTCATATAAAACTCCTTCCCATTCCAATCCTGAGACCCTTCCTATAGCATGAGATGTGATATCGAACTCCTTCCCATTCCAATCCTGAGATCCTTCCGATAGCATGAGATGTGATGTCTCAATGCTTCTAATACCAAACCTGAGATCCTTCCTATAACATGAGATGTGATATCCAACTCCTTCCCATTCCAATCCTGAGACCCTTCCTATAGCATGAGATGTGATGTCTCAATGCTTCTAATACCAAACCTGAGATCCTTCCTATAACATGAGATGTGATATCCAACTCCTTCCCATTCCAATCCTGAGACACTTCCTATAGCATGAGAAGTGATATCTCCATGCTTATACCAAACCTGAGACCCTTCCTATAGCATGAGATGTAATATCCAAATCCTTCCCATTCCAATCCCTAGACCCTTCCTATAGCATGAGATGTGATATCTCAATGCTTATACCAAACCTGAGAGCCTACCTATAGCATGAGATGTGATATCCAAGTCCTTCCCATTCCAATCCTTAGACCCTTCCTACAGCATGCAATATGATATCTCAATGATTCTAATAACAATCCTGAGACCCGTCCTATAACATGAGATGGGATATCCAACTCCTTCCCATTCCAATCCTGAGACACTTCCGATAGCAGAGATGTGATATCTCAATGCTTATACCAAACCTGAGACCCTTCCTATAACATGAGATCGGATATCCAACTCCTTCCCGTTCCAAACCTGAGACCCTTCCTTTAGCATGAGATGTGATATCCAGCTCCTTCCCATTCCAATCCTGAGACACTTCCGATAGCATGAGATGTGATATCTCAATGCTTCTAATATCAAAACTGAGACCCTCCCTATAGCATGATATGTGATATCTAAGTCCTTCCCATTCCAATCCTGAGACCCTTCCTATAGCATGAGATGTGATATCTCAATGCTTCTACCAAACCTGAGACCCTTCCTTTAGCATGAAATGGGATATCCAACTCCTTCCCATTCCAATCCTGAGACCCTTCCTATAGCATGAGATGTGATATCTCAATACTTCTAATACCAAACCTGAGAACCTTCCGATAACATGAGATGTGATATCCAAATCCTTCCCCTTCCAAACCTGAGACCCTCCCTTTAGCATGAGATGTGATATCCAACTCCTTCCCATTCCAATCCTGAGACCCTTCTGATAGCATGAGATGTGATATCTCAATGCTTCTAATACCAAACCTGAGATCCTTCCGATAGCATGAGATGTGATATCTCAATGCTTCTAATACCAAACCTGAGATCCTTCCTATAACATGAGATGTGATATCCAAATCCTTCCCCTTCCAAACCTGAGACCCTCCCTTTAGCATGAGATGTGATATCCAACTCCTTCCCCTTCCAATCCTGAGACCCTTCTGATAGCATGAGATGTGATATCTCAATGCCTCTAATACCAAACCTGAGATCCTACTTCTAACATGAAATGTGATATCCAACTCTTTCCCCTTCCAAACCTCAGAGCCTTCCTATAACATGAGATGTGATATCCAACTCCTTCCCATTCCAACCTGAGACCCTTCCTATAGCATGAGATGTGATATCTCAATGCCTCTAATACCAAACCTGAGATCCTTCCTCTAACATGAAATGTGATATCCAACTCCTTCCCTTTCCAAACCTGAGAGCCTATCTATAGCATGAGATGTGATATCCAAGTCCTTCCCATTCCAATCCTTAGACCCTTCCTACAGCATGCAATATGATATCTCAATGATTCTAATAACAAACCTGAGACCCGTCCTATAACATGAGATAGGATATCCAACTCCTTCCCATTCCAATCCTGAGACACTTCCGATAGCAGAGATGTGATATCTCAATGCTTATCCCAAACCTGAGACCCTTCCTATAACATGAGATGTGATATCCAACTCCTTCCCGTTCCAAACCTGAGACCCTTCCTTTAGCATGAGATGTGATATCCAGCTCCTTCCCATTCTAATCCTGATACACTTCCGATAGCATGAGATCTGATATCTCAATGCTTCTAATATCAAAACTGAGACCCTCCCTATAGCATGATATGTGATATCTAAGTCCTTCCCATTCCAATCCTGAGACCCTTCCTATAGCATGAGATGTGATATCTCAATGCTTCTACCAAACCTGAGACCCTTCCTTTAGCATGAGATGTGATATCCAACTCCTTCCCATTCCAATCCCGAGACCCTCCCTTTAGCATGAGATGTGATATCCAACTGCTTCCCATTCCAATCCTGAGACCCTTCTGATAGCATGAGATGTGATATCTCAATGCTTCTAATACCAAACCTGAGACCCTTCCTACAGCATGCGATGGGATATCTCAATGCTTCTAATATCAAACCTGAGACCCGTCCTATAGCATGGGATGTGATATCTCAATACTTCTAATACCAAACCTGAGATCCTTCCGATAACATGAGATGTGATATCCAAATCCTTCCCCTTCCAAATCTGAGACCCTCCCTTTAGCATGAGATGTGATATCCAACTGCTTCCCATTCCAATCCTGAGACCCTTCTGATAGCATGAGATGTGATATCTCAATGCTTCTAATACCAAACCTGAGACCCTTCCTACAGCATGCGATGGGATATCTCAATGCTTCTAATATCAAACCTGAGACCCGTCCTATAACATGAGATGGGATATCCAACTCCTTCCCGTTCCAAACCTGATACCCTTCCTATAGCATGAGATGTGATATCCAATTCCTTCCCATCCCAATCCTGAGACACCTCCGATAGCAGAGATGTGATATCTCAATGCTTATACCAAACCTGAGACTCTTCCTATAACATGAGATGTGATATCCAACTCCTTCCCGTTCCAAACCTGAGACCCTTCCTATAGCATGAGATGTGATATCCAACTCCTTCCCATTCCAATCCTGAGACCCTTCCGATAGCATGAGATGTGATATCTCAATGCTTCTAATACCAAACCTGTGATCCTTCCTATAACAAGAGATGTGATATCCAAATCCTTTCCCTTCCAAACCCGAGACCCTCCCTTTAGCATGAGATGTGATATCTCAATGCCTCTAATACCAAACCTGAGATCCTTCCGATAGCATGAGATGTGATATCTCAATGCTTCTAATACCAAACCTGAGATCCTTCCTATAACATGAGATGTGATATCCAAATCCTTCCCCTTCCATTCCTGAGACCCTCCCTTTAGCATGAGATGTGATATCCAACTCCTTCCCATTCCAATCCTGAGACCCTTCTGATAGCATGAGATGTGATATCTCAAATCTACCGTTAGGGCTTCGTATAGAGAGCAATCTTTTGGCTTTCCGGAAACTCCTAAAGACAGAACTTTTTATCTAACTTACATCATGGTTGTCCTCACCGACCTTTCTGCTTGTGATGGAGCGCTTGGATGCCTTAGGGCTTGTAGCGCTGTAGAAATTCAATAACATAACAACATAACATAACAATGCCTCTAATAACAAACCTGAGATCCTAGCTCTAACATGAAATGTGATATCCAACTCCTTCCCTTTCCAAACGTGAGACCCTCCCTATAGCATGAGATGTGATATCCACGTCCTTCCCATTCCAATCCTGAGACCCTTCCTATAGCATGAGATGTGATATCTCAATGCTTCTAATACCAAACCTGAGACCCTTCCTATAACATAAGATGGGATATCCAACTCCTTCCCATTGCAATCCTGAGACCCTTCCGATAGCAGAGATGTGATATCTCAATGTTTATATACCAAACCTGAGACCCTTCCTGTGGCATGAGATGTCATATACAACTCCTTCCCATTCCAATCCTGAGACCCTTCCTATAGCATGAGATGTGATATCTCAATGCTTATACCAAACCTGAGACCCTTCCTATAGCATGAGATGTGATATCCAACTCCTTCCCATTCCAATCCTGAGACCCTTCCTATAACATGAGATGTGATGTCTCAATGCTTCTAATACCAAAACTGAGATCCTTCCTATGGCATGAGATGTCATATAAAACTCCTTCCCATTCCAATCCTGAGACCCTTCCTACAGCATGCGATGTGATATCTCAATGATTCTATTACCAAACCAGAGACCCGTCCTATAACATGAGATGGGATATCCAACTCCTTCCCATTCCAATCCTGAGCCACCTCCGATAGCAGAGATGTGCTATCTCAATGCTTATACCAAACCTGAGACCCTTCCTATAACATGAGATGTGATATCCAACTCCTTCCCGTTCCAAACCTGAGACCCTTCCTATAGCATATGTGATATCCAACTCCTTCCCATTCCAAACATGAGACCCTTCCTATAGCAAGAATGTAATATCCAACTCTTACCCATTCCAATCCTGAGACCATTCCTATAGCATGAGATGTGATATCTCAATGCTTCTAATACCAAACCTGAGATACTTCCTATGACATGAGATGTGATATCCAATTCCTTCCCATTCCAAACCTGAGATCCTTCCTACAGCATGCGATGTGATATCTCTATGCTTCTAATACCAAACCTGAGACCCGTCCTATAACATGAGATGGGATATCCAACTCCTTCCCGTTCCATACCTGATACCCTTCCTATAGCATGAGATGTGATATCCAACTCCTTCCCATCCCAATCCTGAGACACCTCCGATAGCAGAGATGTGATATCTCAATGCTTATACCAAACCTTAGACTCTTCCTATAACATGAGATGTGATATCCAACTCCTTCCCGTTCCAAACCTGAGACCCTTCCTATAGCATGAGATGTGATATCCAACTCCTTCCCATTCCAATCCTGAGACCCTTCCGATAGCATGAGATGTCATATCTCAATGCTTCTAATACCAAACCTGTGATCCTTCCTATAACATGAGATGTGATATCCAAATCCTTCCCCTTCCAAACCTGAGACCCTCCCTTTAGCATGAGATGTGATATCCAACTCCTTCCTATTCCAATCCTGAGACCCTTCATACAGCATGAGATGTGATATCTCAATGCTTCTAATACCAAACCTGAGACCCTTCCTATAACATGAGATGGGAATATCCAACTCCTTCCCATTCCAATCCTGAGACCCTTCCGATAGCAGAGATGTGATATCTCAATGCTTATACCAAACCTGATATCCTTCCTATAACATGAGATGTGATATCCAACTCCTTCCCATTCCAATCCTGAGACCCTTCCTATAGCATGAGATGTGATATCTCACTGCTTATACCAAACGTGAGACCCTTCCTATAGCATGAAATGTGATATCCAACTCCTTCCCATTCCAATCCTGAGACCCTTCCGATAGCATGAGATGTGATAGCTCAATGCTTCTAATACCAAACCTGAGATCCTTCTTATAACACGCGATGTGATATCCAAATCCTTCCCCTTCCAAACCTGAGACCCTCCCTTTAGCATGAGATGTGATATCCAACTCCTTCCCATTCCAATCCTGAGACCCTTCTGATAGCATGAGATGTGATACCTCAATGCCTCTAATACCAAACCTGAGATCCTACCTCTAACATGAAATGTGATATCCAACTCCTTCCCTTACCAAACCTGAGATCCTTCCTATAACATGCGATGTGATATCCAAATCCTTCCCCTTCCAAACCTGAGACCCTCCCTATAGCATGAGATGTGATATCCAAGTCCGTCCCATTCCAATCCTGAGACCCTTCCTATAGCATGAGATGTGATATCTCAATGCTTATTCCAAACCTGAGACCCTTCCTATGGCATGAGATGTCATATACAACTCCTTCCCATTCCAATCCTGAGACCCTTCCTATAGCATGAGATGTGATATCTTAATGCTTATACCAAACCTGAGACCCTTCCTATAGCATGAGATGTGATAGCCAACTTCTTCCCATTCCAATCCTGAGACCCTTCCTATAACATGAGATGTGATGTCGCAATGCTTCTAATACCAAACCTGAGATCTTTCCTATAACATGAGATGTGATATCCAACACCTTCCCATTCCAATCCTGAGACCCTTCCTATAGCATGAGATGTGATATCTCAATGCTTATACCAAACGTGAGACCCTTCCTATAGCTTGAGATGTGATATACAACTCCTTCCCATTCCAATCCTGAGACCCTTCCTATAGCATGAGATGTGATATCTCAATGCTTGTACCAAACGTGAGACCCTTCCTATAACAAGAGGTGATATCTCAATGCCTCTAATACCAAACCTGAGATCCTTCCTCTAACATGACATGTGATATCCAACTCCTTCCCCTTCCAAACCTGAGAGCCTTCCTATAGCATGAGATATGATATCCAAGTCCTTCCCATTCCAATCCTGGGACCCTTCCTATAACATGAGATGTGATATCCAACTCCTTCCCATTCCAACCTGAGACCCTTCCTATAGCATGAGATGGGATATCCAACTCCTTCCAAATCAAATCCTGATACCCTTCCGATAGCATGAGATGTGATATCCCAATGTTTCTACCAAACCTGAGACCCATACTATGGCATGAGTTGTGATATCAAACCCCTTCCCATACCAAACCTGAGACCCTTCCTATAGCTTGAGATATCCAACTCCTTCCCATTCCAATTCTGAGACCCTTCCTATACCATGAGACTTGATATCTCAATGCTTCTAATACCAAACCTGAGACCCTTCCTATAGCATGAGATGTGATATCTCAATGCTTCTAATACCAAACCTGAAATCCTTCCGATAACATGAGATGTGATATCCAAATCCTACCCCTTCCAAACCTGAGACCCTCCCTTTAGCATGAGATGTGATATCCAACTCCTTCCCATTCCCATCCTGAGACCCTTCTGATAGCATGAGATGTGATATCTCAATGCCTCCAATACCAAACCTGAGATCCTACCTCTAACATGAAATGTGATATCCACATCCTTCCACTTCCAAACCTGAGACCCTCCCTTTAGCATGAGATGTGATATCCAACTCCGTCCCATTCCAATCCTGAGACCCTTCCGATAGCATGAGATGTGATATCTCAATGCTTCTAATACCAAACCTGTGATCCTTCCTATAACAAGAGATGTGATATCCAAATCCTTCCCCTTACAAACCTGAGACCCTCCCTTTAGCATGAGATGTGATATCTCAATGCCTCTAATACCAAACCTGAGATCCTTCCGATAGCATGAGATGTGATATCTCAATGCTTCTAATACCAAACCTGAGATCCTTCCTATAACATGAGACGTGATATCCAAATCCTTCCCCTTCCAAACCTGAGACCCTCCCTTTAGCATGAGATGTGATATCCAACTCCTTCCCATTCTAATCCTGAGACCCTTCTGATAGCATGAGATGTGATATCTCAATGCCTCTAATACCAAACCTGAGATCCTACCTCTAACATGAAATGTGATATCCAACTCTTTCCCCTTCCAAACCTGAGAGCCTTCCTATAGCATGAGATGTGATATCCGACTCCTTCCCATTCCAATCCTGAGACCCTTCCGATAGCATGAGATGTGATATCCCAATGCTTCTAATACCAAACCTGAGATCCTTCTTATAACATGTGATGTGATATCCAAATCCTTCCCCTTCCAAACCTGAGACCCTCCCTTTAGCATGAGATGTGATATCCAACTCCTTCCCATTCCAATCCTGAGACCCTTATGATAGATAGCATGAGATGTGATATCTCAATGCCTCTAATACCAAACCTGAGATACTTCTGATAGCATGAGATGTGATATCTCAATGCTTCTAATACCAAACCTGAGATCCTTCCTGTAACATGAGATGTGATATCCAAATCCTTCCCCTTCCAAACCTGAGACCCTCCCTTTAGCATGAGATGTGTTATCCAACTCCTTCCCATTCCAATCCTGAGACCCTTCCGATAGCATGAGATGTGATATCTCAATGCTTCTAATACCAAACCTGTGATCCTTCCTATAACAAGAGATGTGATATCCAAATCCTTCCCCTTCCAAACCTGAGACCCTCCCTTTAGCATGAGATGTGATATCTCAATGCCTCTAATACCAAACCTGAGATCCTTCCGATAGCATGAGATGTGATATCTCAATGCTTCTAATACCAAACCTGAGATCCTTCTTATAACATGTGATGTGATATCCAAATCCTTCCCCTTCCAAACCTGAGACCCTCCCTTTAGCATGAGATGTGATATCCAACTCCTTCCCATTCCAATCCTGAGACCCTTATGATAGATAGCATGAGATGTGATATCTCAATGCCTCTAATACCAAACCTGAGATACTTCCGATAGCATGAGATGTGATATCTCAATGCTACTAATACCAAACCTGAGATCCTTCCTATAACATGAGATGTGATATCCAAATCCTTCCCCTTCCAAACCTGAGACCCTCCCTTTAGCATGAGATGTGATATCCAACTCCTTCCCATTCCAATTCTGAGCCCCTTCCTATACCATGAGACTTGATATCCAACTCCTTCCCATTCCAATTCTGAGCCCCTTCCTATACCATGAGACTTGATATCTCAATGCTTCTAATACCAAACCTGAGACCCGTCCTATAACATGAGATGTGATATCCAAATCCTTCCCCTTCCAAACCTTAGACCCTTCCTTTATCATGAGATGTGATATCCAACTCCTTCCCATTCCAATCCTGAGACCCTTCCGATATCATGAGATGTGATATCTCAATGCTTCTAATATCAAACTTGAGACCCTCCCTATAGCATGAGATGTGATATCCAAGTCCTTCCCATTCCAATCCTGAGACCCTTCCTATAGCTTGAGTTGTGACATCCAACTCCTTCCCATTCCAATTCTGATCCCCTTTCTATACCATGAGACTTGATATCTCAATGCTTCTAATACCAAACCTGAGACCCGTCCTATAACATGAGATGTGATATCCAAATCCTTCCCCTTCCAAACCTTAGACCCTTCCTTTATCATGAGATGTGATATCCAACTCCTTCCCATTCCAATCCTGAGACCCTTCCGATATCATGAGATGTAATATCTCAATGCTTCTAATATCAAACTTGAGACCCTCCCTATAGCATGAGATGTGATATCCAAGTCCTTCCCATTCCAATCCTGAGACCCTTCCTATAGCATGAGATGTGATATCTCAATGCTTCTAATACCAAACCTGAGACCCTTCCTATAACATGAGATTGGAATATCCAACTCCTTCCCATTCCAATCCTGAGACCCTTCCGATAGCAGAGATGTGATATCTCAATTCTTATACCAAACCTGAGATCCTTCCTATAACATGAGATGTGATATCCAACTCCTTCCCATTCCAATCCTGAGACACTTCCTATAGCATGAGATGTGATATCTCACTGCTTATACCAAACCTGAGACCCTTCCAATAGCATGAGATGTGATATCCAACTCCTTCCCATTCCAATCCTGAGACCCTTCCTATAGCATGAGATGTGATATCTCAATGCTTCTAATATCAAACTTGAGAGCCTCCCTATAGCATGAGATGTGATATCCAAGTCCTTCCCATTCCAATCCTGAGACACTTCCTATAGCATGAGATGTGATATCTCAATGCTTCTAATACCAAACCTGAGACTCTTCCTATAACATGAGATGGGATATCCAACTCCTTCCCATTCCAATCCTGAGACCCTTCCGATAGCAGAGATGTGATATCTCAATGCTTATACCAAACCTGAGACCCTTCCTACGGCATGAGATGTCATATACAACTCCTTCCCATTCCAATCCTGAGACCCTTCCTATAGCATGAGATGTGATATCTCAATGCTTATACCAAACCTGAGACCCTTCCTATAGCATGAGATGTGATATCCAACTCCTTCCCATTCCAATCCTGAGACCCTTCCTATAGCATGAGATGTGATATCTCAATGCTTATACCAAACCTGAGACCCTTCCTACGGCATGAGATGTCATATACAACTCCTTCCCATTCCAATCTAGAGACCCTTCCTATAGCATGAGATGTGATATCTCAATGCTTATACCAAACCTGAGACCCTTCCTATAGCATGAGATGTGATATCCAACTCCTTCCCATTCCAATCCTGAGACCCTTCCTATAGCATGAGATGTGATATCTCAATGCTTATACCAAACCTGAGACCCTTCCTATAACATGAGATGGGATATCCAACTCCTTCCCATTCCAATCCTGAGACACTTCCGATAGCAGAGATGTGATATCTCAATGCTTATACCAGACCTTAGACCCTTCCTATAACATGAGATCGGATATCCAACTCCTTCCCGTTCCAAACCTGAGACCCTTCCTTTAGCATGAGATGTGATATCCAGCTCCTTCCCATTCCAATCCTGAGACACTTCCGATAGCATGAGATGTGATATCTCAATGCTTCTAATATCAAAACGGAAACCCTCCCTATAGCATGATATGTGATATCTAAGTCCTTCCCATTCCAATCCTGAGACCCTTCCTATAGCATGAGATGTGATATCTCAATACTTCTAATACCAAACCTGAGATCCTTCCGATAACATGAGATGTGATATCCAAATCCTTCCCCTTCCAAACCTGAGACCCTCCCTTTAGCATGAGATGTGATATCCATCTCCTTCCCATTCCAATCCTGAGACCCTTCTGATAGCATGAGATGTGATATCTCAATGCTTCTAATACCAAACCTGAGATCCTTCCGATAGCATGAGATGTGATATCTCAATGCTTCTAATACCAAACCTGAGACCCTTCCTATAACATGAGATTGGAATATCCAACTCCTTCCCATTCCAATCCTGAGACCCTTCCGATAGCAGAGATGTGATATCTCAATTCTTATACCAAACCTGAGATCCTTCCTATAACATGAGATGTGATATCCAACTACTTCCCATTCCAATCCTGAGACACTTCCTATAGCATGAGATGTGATATCTCACTGCTTATACCAAACCTGAGACCCTTCCTATAGCATGAGATGTGATATCTAACTCCTTCCCATTCCAATCCTGAGACCCTTCCTATAGCATGAGATGTGATATCTCAATGCTTCTAATACCAAACCTGAGACTCTTCCTATAACATGAGATGGGATATCCAACTCCTTCCCATTCCAATCCTGAGACCCTTCCGATAGCAGAGATGTGATATCTCAATGCTTATACCAAACCTGAGACCCTTCCTACGGCATGAGATGTCATATACAACTCCTTCCCATTCCAATCCTGAGACCCTTCCTATAGCATGAGATGTGATATCTCAATGCTTATACCAAACCTGAGACCCTTCCTATAGCATGAGATGTGATATCCAACTCCTTCCCATTCCAATCCTGAGACCCTTCCTATAGCATGAGATGTGATATCTCAATGCTTATACCAAACCTGAGACCCTTCCTACGGCATGAGATGTCATATACAACTCCTTCCCATTCCAATCCTGAGACCCTTCCTATAGCATGAGATGTGATATCTCAATGCTTATACCAAACCTGAGACCCTTCCTATAGCATGAGATGTGATATCCAACTCCTTCCCATTCCAATCCTGAGACCCTTCCTATAGCATGAGATGTGATATCTCAATGCTTATACCAAACCTGAGACCCTTCCTATAACATGAGATGGGATATCCAACTCCTTCCCATTCCAATCCTGAGACACTTCCGATAGCAGAGATGTGATATCTCAATGCTTATACCAGACCTTAGACCCTTCCTATAACATGAGATCGGATATCCAACTCCTTCCAGTTCCAAACCTGAGACCCTTCCTTTAGCATGAGATGTGATATCCAGCTCCTTCCCATTCCAATCCTGAGACACTTCCGATAGCATGAGATGTGATATCTCAATGATTCTAATATCAAAACGGAAACCCTCCCTATAGCAGGATATGTGATATCTAAGTCCTTCCCATTCCAATCCCGAGACCCTTCCTATAGCATGAGATGTGATATCTCAATGCTTCTACCAAACCTGAGACCCTTCCTTTAGCATGAGATGTGATATCCAACTCCTTCCCATTCCAATCCTGAGACCCTTCCTATAGCATGAGATGTGATATCTCAATACTTCTAATACCAAACCTGAGATCCTTCCGATAACATGAGATGTGATATCCAAATCCTTCCCCTTCCAAACCTGAGACCCTCCCTTTAGCATGAGATGTGATATCCATCTCCTTCCCATTCCAATCCTGAGACCCTTCTGATAGCATGAGATGTGATATCTCAATGCTTCTTATACCAAACCTGAGATCCTTCCGATAGCATGAGATGTGATATCTCAATGCTTCTAATACCAAACCTGAGACCCTTCCTATAACATGAGATTGGAATATCCAACTCCTTCCCATTCCAATTCTGAGACCCTTCCGATAGCAGAGATGTGATATCTCAATTCTTATATCAAACCTGAGATCCTTCCTATAACATGAGATGTGATATCCAACTCCTTCCCATTCCAATCCTGAGACACTTCCTATAGCATGAGATGTGATATCCAAGTCCTTCCCATTCCAATCCTGAGACACTTCCTATAGCATGAGATGTGATATTTCAATGCTTCTAATACCAAACCTGAGACTCTTCCTATAACATGAGATGGGATATCCAACTCCTTCCCATTCCAATCCTGAGACCCTTCCGATAGCAGAGATGTGATATCTCAATGCTTATACCAAACCTGAGACCCTTCCTATAGCATGAGATGTGATATCCAACTCCTTCCCATTCCAATCCTGAGACCCTTAGTATAGCATGAGATGTGATATCTCAATGCTTATACCAAACCTGAGACCCTTCCTACGGCATGAGATGTCATATACAACTCCTTCCCATTCCAATCCTGAGACCCTTCCTATAGCATGAGATGTGATATCTCAATGCTTATACCAAACCTGAGACCCTTCCTATAGCATGAGATGTGATATCCAACTCCTTCCCATTCCAATCCTGAGACCCTTCCTATAGCATGAGATGTGATATCTCAATGCTTATACCAAACCTGAGACCCTTCCTATAACATGAGATGGGATATCCAACTCCTTCCCATTCCAATCCTGAGACACTTCCGATAGCAGAGATGTGATATCTCAATGCTTATACCAGACCTTAGACCCTTCCTATAACATGAGATCGGATATCCAACTCCTTCCCGTTCCAAACCTGAGACCCTTCCTTTAGCATGAGATGTGATATCCAGCTCCTTCCCATTCCAATCCTGAGACACTTCTGATAGCATGAGATGTGATATCTCAATGCTTCTAATATCAAAACGGAAACCCTCCCTATCGCATGATATGTGATATCTAAGTCCTTCCCATTCCAATCCTGAGACCCTTCCTATAGCATGAGATGTGATATCTCAATGCTTCTAATACCAAACCTGAGATCCTTCCGATAGCATGAGATCGGATATCCAACTCCTTCCCATTCCAATCCTGAGACACTTCCGATAGCAGAGATGTGATATCTCAATGCTTATACCAGACCTTAGACCCTTCCTATAACATGAGATCGGATATCCAACTCCTTCCCGTTCCAAACCTGAGACCCTTCCTTTAGCATGAGATGTGATATCCAGCTCCTTCCCATTCCAATCCTGAGACACTTCCTATAGCATGAGATGTGATATCTCAATGCTTCTACCAAACCTGAGACCCTTCCTTTAGCATGAGATGTGATATCCAACTCCTTCCCATTCCAATCCTGAGACCCTCCCTTTAGCATATGTGATATCCATCTCCTTCCCATTCCAATCCTGAGACCCTTCTGATAGCATGAGATGTGATATCTCAATGCTTCTAATACCAAACCTGAGATCCTTCCTTTAGCATGAGATGTGATATCCAGCTCCTTCCCATTCCAATCCTGAGACACTTCCTATAGCATGAGATGTGATATCTCAATGCTTATACCAAACCTGAGACCCTTCCTATAACATGAGATGGGATATCCAACTCCTTCCCATTCCAATCCTGAGACACTTCCGATAGCAGAGATGTGATATCTCAATGCTTATACCAGACCTTAGACCCTTCCTATAACATGAGATCGGATATCCAACTCCTTCCCGTTCCAAACCTGAGACCCTCCCTTTAGCATGAGATGTGATATCCAGCTCCTTCCCATTCCAATCCTGAGACACTTCCGATAGCATGAGATGTGATATCTCAATGCTTCTAATATCAAAACGGAAACCCTCCCTATAGCATGATATGTGATATCTAAGTCCTTCCCATTCCAATCCTGAGACCCTTCCTATAGCATGAGATGTGATATCTCAATGCTTCTACCAAACCTGAGACCCTTCCTTTAGCATGAGATGTGATATCCAACTCCTTCCCATTCCAATCCTGAGACCCTTCCTATAGCATGAGATGTGATATCTCAATACTTCTAATACCAAACCTGAGATCCTTCCGATAACATGAGATGTGATATCCAAATCCTTCCCCTTCCAAACCTGAGACCCTCCCTTTAGCATGAGATGTGATATCCATCTCCTTCCCATTCCAATCCTGAGACCCTTCTGATAGCATGAGATGTGATATCTCAATGCTTCTAATACCAAACCTGAGATCCTTCCGATAGCATGAGATGTGATATCTCAATGCTTCTAATACCAAACCTGAGACCCTTCCTATAACATGAGATTGGAATATCCAACTCCTTCCCATTCCAATCCTGAGACCCTTCCGATAGCAGAGATGTGATATCTCAATTCTTATACCAAACCTGAGATCCTTCCTATAACATGAGATGTGATATCCAACTCCTTCCCATTCCAATCCTGAGACACTTCCTATAGCATGAGATGTGATATCTCACTGCTTATACCAAACCTGAGACCCTTCCTATAGCATGAGATGTGATATCTAACTCCTTCCCATTCCAATCCTGAGACCCTTCCTATAGCATGAGATGTGATATCTCAATGCTTCTAATACCAAACCTGAGACTCTTCCTATAACATGAGATGGGATATCCAACTCCTTCCCATTCCAATCCTGAGACCCTTCCGATAGCAGAGATGTGATATCTCAATGCTTATACCAAACCTGAGACCCTTCCTACGGCATGAGATGTCATATACAACTCCTTCCCATTCCAATCCTGAGACCCTTCCTATAGCATGAGATGTGATATCTCAATGCTTATACCAAACCTGAGACCCTTCCTATAGCATGAGATGTGATATCCAACTCCTTCCCATTCCAATCCTGAGACCCTTCCTATAGCATGAGATGTGATATCTCAATGCTTATACCAAACCTGAGACCTTCCTACGGCATGAGATGTCATATACAACTCCTTCCCATTCCAATCCTGAGACCCTTCCTATAGCATGAGATGTGATATCTCAATGCTTATACCAAACCTGAGACCCTTCCTATAGCATGAGATGTGATATCCAACTCCTTCCCATTCCAATCCTGAGACCCTTCCTATAGCATGAGATGTGATATCTCAATGCTTATACCAAACCTGAGACCCTTCCTATAACATGAGATGGGATATCCAACTCCTTCCCATTCCAATCCTGAGACACTTCCGATAGCAGAGATGTGATATCTCAATGCTTATACCAGACCTTAGACCCTTCCTATAACATGAGATCGGATATCCAACTCCTTCCAGTTCCAAACCTGAGACCCTTCCTTTAGCATGAGATGTGATATCCAGCTCCTTCCCATTCCAATCCTGAGACACTTCCGATAGCATGAGATGTGATATCTCAATGATTCTAATATCAAAACGGAAACCCTCCCTATAGCATGATATGTGATATCTAAGTCCTTCCCATTCCAATCCCGAGACCCTTCCTATAGCATGAGATGTGATATCTCAATGCTTCTACCAAACCTGAGACCCTTCCTTTAGCATGAGATGTGATATCCAACTCCTTCCCATTCCAATCCTGAGACCCTTCCTATAGCATGAGATGTGATATCTCAATACTTCTAATACCAAACCTGAGATCCTTCCGATAACATGAGATGTGATATCCAAATCCTTCCCCTTCCAAACCTGAGACCCTCCCTTTAGCATGAGATGTGATATCCATCTCCTTCCCATTCCAATCCTGAGACCCTTCTGATAGCATGAGATGTGATATCTCAATGCTTCTTATACCAAACCTGAGATCCTTCCGATAGCATGAGATGTGATATCTCAATGCTTCTAATACCAAACCTGAGACCCTTCCTATAACATGAGATTGGAATATCCAACTCCTTCCCATTCCAATCCTGAGACCCTTCCGATAGCAGAGATGTGATATCTCAATTCTTATATCAAACCTGAGATCCTTCCTATAACATGAGATGTGATATCCAACTCCTTCCCATTCCAATCCTGAGACACTTCCTATAGCATGAGATGTGATATCCAAGTCCTTCCCATTCCAATCCTGAGACACTTCCTATAGCATGAGATGTGATATTTCAATGCTTCTAATACCAAACCTGAGACTCTTCCTATAACATGAGATGGGATATCCAACTCCTTCCCATTCCAATCCTGAGACCCTTCCGATAGCAGAGATGTGATATCTCAATGCTTATACCAAACCTGAGACCCTTCCTATAGCATGAGATGTGATATCCAACTCCTTCCCATTCCAATCCTGAGACCCTTAGTATAGCATGAGATGTGATATCTCAATGCTTATACCAAAACTGAGACCCTTCCTACGGCATGAGATGTCATATACAACTCCTTCCCATTCCAATCCTGAGACCCTTCCTATAGCATGAGATGTGATATCTCAATGCTTATACCAAACCTGAGACCCTTCCTATAGCATGAGATGTGATATCCAACTCCTTCCCATTCCAATCCTGAGACCCTTCCTATAGCATGAGATGTGATATCTCAATGCTTATACCAAACCTGAGACCCTTCCTATAACATGAGATGGGATATCCAACTCCTTCCCATTCCAATCCTGAGACACTTCCGATAGCAGAGATGTGATATCTCAATGCTTATACCAGACTTTAGACCCTTCCTATAACATGAGATCGGATATCCAACTCCTTCCCGTTCCAAACCTGAGACCCTTCCTTTAGCATGAGATGTGATATCCAGCTCCTTCCCATTCCAATCCTGAGACACTTCTGATAGCATGAGATGTGATATCTCAATGCTTCTAATATCAAAACGGAAACCCTCCCTATCGCATGATATGTGATATCTAAGTCCTTCCCATTCCAATCCTGAGACCCTTCCTATAGCATGAGATGTGATATCTCAATGCTTCTAATACCAAACCTGAGATCCTTCCGATAGCATGAGATCGGATATCCAACTCCTTCCCATTCCAATCCTGAGACACTTCCGATAGCAGAGATGTGATATCTCAATGCTTATACCAGACCTTAGACCCTTCCTATAACATGAGATCGGATATCCAACTCCTTCCCGTTCCAAACCTGAGACCCTTCCTTTAGCATGAGATGTGATATCCAGCTCCTTCCCATTCCAATCCTGAGACACTTCCTATAGCATGAGATGTGATATCTCAATGCTTCTACCAAACCTGAGACCCTTCCTTTAGCATGAGATGTGATATCCAACTCCTTCCCATTCCAATCCTGAGACCCTCCCTTTAGCATATGTGATATCCATCTCCTTCCCATTCCAATCCTGAGACCCTTCTGATAGCATGAGATGTGATATCTCAATGCTTCTAATACCAAACCTGAGATCCTTCCTTTAGCATGAGATGTGATATCCAGCTCCTTCCCATTCCAATCCTGAGACACTTCCTATAGCATGAGATGTGATATCTCAATGCTTATACCAAACCTGAGACCCTTCCTATAACATGAGATGGGATATCCAACTCCTTCCCATTCCAATCCTGAGACACTTCCGATAGCAGAGATGTGATATCTCAATGCTTATACCAGACCTTAGACCCTTCCTATAACATGAGATCGGATATCCAACTCCTTCCCGTTCCAAACCTGAGACCCTCCCTTTAGCATGAGATGTGATATCCAGCTCCTTCCCATTCCAATCCTGAGACACTTCCGATAGCATGAGATGTGATATCTCAATGCTTCTAATATCAAAACGGAAACCCTCCCTATAGCATGATATGTGATATCTAAGTCCTTCCCATTCCAATCCTGAGACCCTTCCTATAGCATGAGATGTGATATCTCAATGCTTCTACCAAACCTGAGACCCTTCCTTTAGCATGAGATGTGATATCCAACTCCTTCCCATTCCAATCCTGAGACCCTTCCTATAGCATGAGATGTGATATCTCAATACTTCTAATACCAAACCTGAGATCCTTCCGATAACATGAGATGTGATATCCAAATCCTTCCCCTTCCAAACCTGAGACCCTCCCTTTAGCATGAGATGTGATATCCATCTCCTTCCCATTCCAATCCTGAGACCCTTCTGATAGCATGAGATGTGATATCTCAATGCTTCTAATACCAAACCTGAGATCCTTCCGATAGCATGAGATGTGATATCTCAATGCTTCTAATACCAAACCTGAGACCCTTCCTATAACATGAGATTGGAATATCCAACTCCTTCCCATTCCAATCCTGAGACCCTTCCGATAGCAGAGATGTGATATCTCAATTCTTATACCAAACCTGAGATCCTTCCTATAACATGAGATGTGATATCCAACTCCTTCCCATTCCAATCCTGAGACACTTCCTATAGCATGAGATGTGATATCTCACTGCTTATACCAAACCTGAGACCCTTCCTATAGCATGAGATGTGATATCTAACTCCTTCCCATTCCAATCCTGAGACCCTTTCTATAGCATGAGATGTGATAACTCAATGCTTCTAATACCAAACCTGAGACTCTTCCTATAACATGAGATGGGATATCCAACTCCTTCCCATTCCAATCCTGAGACCCTTCCGATAGCAGAGATGTGATATCTCAATGCTTATACCAAACCTGAGACCCTTCCTACGGCATGAGATGTCATATACAACTCCTTCCCATTCCAATCCTGAGACCCTTCCTATAGCATGAGATGTGATATCTCAATGCTTATACCAAACCTGAGACCCTTCCTATAGCATGAGATGTGATATCCAACTCCTTCCCATTCCAATCCTGAGACCCTTCCTATAGCATGAGATGTGATATCTCAATGCTTATACCAAACCTGAGACCCTTCCTACGGCATGAGATGTCATATACAACTCCTTCCCATTCCAATCCTGAGACCCTTCCTATAGCATGAGATGTGATATCTCAATGCTTATACCAAACCTGAGACCCTTCCTATAGCATGAGATGTGATATCCAACTCCTTCCCATTCCAATCCTGAGACCCTTCCTATAGCATGAGATGTGATATCTCAATGCTTATACCAAACCTGAGACCCTTCCTATAACATGAGATGGGATATCCAACTCCTTCCCATTCCAATCCTGAGACACTTCCGATAGCAGAGATGTGATATCTCAATGCTTATACCAGACCTTAGACCCTTCCTATAACATGAGATCGGATATCCAACTCCTTCCAGTTCCAAACCTGAGACCCTTCCTTTAGCATGAGATGTGATATCCAGCTCCTTCCCATTCCAATCCTGAGACACTTCCGATAGCATGAGATGTGATATCTCAATGATTCTAATATCAAAACGGAAACCCTCCCTATAGCATGATATGTGATATCTAAGTCCTTCCCATTCCAATCCCGAGACCCTTCCTATAGCATGAGATGTGATATCTCAATGCTTCTACCAAACCTGAGACCCTTCCTTTAGCATGAGATGTGATATCCAACTCCTTCCCATTCCAATCCTGAGACCCTTCCTATAGCATGAGATGTGATATCTCAATACTTCTAATACCAAACCTGAGATCCTTCCGATAACATGAGATGTGATATCCAAATCCTTCCCCTTCCAAACCTGAGACCCTCCCTTTAGCATGAGATGTGATATCCATCTCCTTCCCATTCCAATCCTGAGACCCTTCTGATAGCATGAGATGTGATATCTCAATGCTTCTTATACCAAACCTGAGATCCTTCCGATAGCATGAGATGTGATATCTCAATGCTTCTAATACCAAACCTGAGACCCTTCCTATAACATGAGATTGGAATATCCAACTCCTTCCCATTCCAATCCTGAGACCCTTCCGATAGCAGAGATGTGATATCTCAATTCTTATATCAAACCTGAGATCCTTCCTATAACATGAGATGTGATATCCAACTCCTTCCCATTCCAATCCTGAGACACTTCCTATAGCATGAGATGTGATATCCAAGTCCTTCCCATTCCAATCCTGAGACACTTCCTATAGCATGAGATGTGATATCTCAATGCTTCTAATACCAAACCTGAGACTCTTCCTATAACATGAGATGGGATATCCAACTCCTTCCCATTCCAATCCTGAGACCCTTCCGATAGCAGAGATGTGATATCTCAATGCTTATACCAAACCTGAGACCCTTCCTATAGCATGAGATGTGATATCCAACTCCTTCCCATTCCAATCCTGAGACCCTTAGTATAGCATGAGATGTGATATCTCAATGCTTATACCAAACCTGAGACCCTTCCTACGGCATGAGATGTCATATACAACTCCTTCCCATTCCAATCCTGAGACCCTTCCTATAGCATGAGATGTGATATCTCAATGCTTATACCAAACCTGAGACCCTTCCTATAGCATGAGATGTGATATCCAACTCCTTCCCATTCCAATCCTGAGACCCTTCCTATAGCATGAGATGTGATATCTCAATGCTTATACCAAACCTGAGACCCTTCCTATAACATGAGATGGGATATCCAACTCCTTCCCATTCCAATCCTGAGACACTTCCGATAGCAGAGATGTGATATCTCAATGCTTATACCAGACCTTAGACCCTTCCTATAACATGAGATCGGATATCCAACTCCTTCCCGTTCCAAACCTGAGACCCTTCCTTTAGCATGAGATGTGATATCCAGCTCCTTCCCATTCCAATCCTGAGACACTTCCGATAGCATGAGATGTGATATCTCAATGCTTCTAATATCAAAACGGAAACCCTCCCTATCGCATGATATGTGATATCTAAGTCCTTCCCATTCCAATCCTGAGACCCTTCCTATAGCATGAGATGTGATATCTCAATGCTTCTAATACCAAACCTGAGATCCTTCCGATAGCATGAGATCGGATATCCAACTCCTTCCCATTCCAATCCTGAGACACTTCCGATAGCAGAGATGTGATATCTCAATGCTTATACCAGACCTTAGACCCTTCCTATAACATGAGATCGGATATCCAACTCCTTCCCGTTCCAAACCTGAGACCCTTCCTTTAGCATGAGATGTGATATCCAGCTCCTTCCCATTCCAATCCTGAGACACTTCCTATAGCATGAGATGTGATATCTCAATGCTTCTACCAAACCTGAGACCCTTCCTTTAGCATGAGATGTGATATCCAACTCCTTCCCATTCCAATCCTGAGACCCTCCCTTTAGCATATGTGATATCCATCTCCTTCCCATTCCAATCCTGAGACCCTTCTGATAGCATGAGATGTGATATCTCAATGCTTCTAATACCAAACCTGAGATCCTTCCTTTAGCATGAGATGTGATATCCAGCTCCTTCCCATTCCAATCCTGAGACACTTCCTATAGCATGAGATGTGATATCGCAATACTTCTAATACCAAACCTGAGATCCTTTCCGATAACATGAGATGTGATATCCAAATCCTTCCCCTTCCAAACCTGAGACCCTCCCTTTAGCATATGTGATATCCATCTCCTTCCCATTCCAATCCTGAGACCCTTCTGATAGCATGAGATGTGATATCTCAATGCTTCTAATACCAAACCTGAGATCCTTCCGATAGCATGAGATGTGATATCTCAATGCTTCTAATACCAAACCTGAGATCCTTCCATTAACATGAGATGTGATATCCAAATCCTTCCCCTTCCAATTCTGAGACCCTCCCTTTAACATGAGATGTGATATCCAACTCCTTCCCATTCCAACCTGAGACCCTTCCTATAGCATGAGATGTGATATCCAAGTCCTTCCCATTCCAATCCTTAGACCCTTCCTACAGCATGCAATATGATATCTCAATGCCTCTAATACCAAACCTGAGATCCTTCCTCTAACATGAAATGTGATATCCAACTCCTTCCCTTTCCAAACCTGAGAGCCTATCTATAGCATGAGATGTGATATCCAAGTCCTTTCCATTCCAATCCTTAGACCCTTCCTACAGCATGCAATATGATATCTCAATGATTCTAATAACAAACCTGAGACCCGTCCTATAACATGAGATGGGATATCCAACTCCTTCCATTTCCAATCCTGAGACACTTCCGATAGCAGAGATGTGATATCTCAATGCTTATACCAAACCTGAGACCCTTCCTATAACATGAGATGTGATCTCCAACTCCTTCCCGTTCCAATCCTGAGACTCTTCCTTTAGCATGAGATGTGATATCCAGCTCCTTCCCATTCCAATCGTGAGACACTTCCGATAGCATGAGATGTGATATCTCAATGCTTCTAATATCAAAACTGAGACCCTCCCTATAGCATGATATGTGATATCTAAGTCCTTCCCATTCCAATCCTGAGACCCTTCCTATAGCATGAGATGTGATATCTCAATGCTTCTACCAAACCTGAGACCCTTCCTTTAGCATGAGATGTGATATCCAACTCCTTCCCATTCCAATCCTGAGACCCTTCCTATAGCATGAGATGTGATATCTCAATACTTCTAATACCAAACCTGAGATCCTTCCTATAGCATGAGATGTGATATCTCAATGCTTCTAATACCAAACCTGAGACCCTTCCTACAGCATGCGATGTGATATCTCACTGCTTATACCAAACCTGAGACCCTTCCTATAGCATGAGATGTGATATCCAACTCCTTCCCATTCCAATCCTGAGACCCTTCCTATAGCATGAGATGTGATATCTCAATGCTTCTAATATCAAACTTGAGAGCCTCCCTATAGCATGAGATGTGATATCCAAGTCCTTCCCATTCCAATCCTGAGACACTTCCTATAGCATGAGATGTGATATCTCAATGCTTCTAATACCAAACCTGAGACTCTTCCTATAACATGAGATGGGATATCCAATTCCTTCCCATTCCAATCCTGAGACCCTTCCGATAGCAGAGATGTGATATCTCAATGCTTATACCAAACCTGAGACCCTTCCTACGGCATGAGATGTCATATACAACTCCTTCCCATTCCAATCCTGAGACCCTTCCTATAGCATGAGATGTGATTTCTCAATGCTTATACCAAACCTGAGACCCTTCCTATAGCATGAGATGTGATATCCAACTCCTTCCCATTCCAATCCTGAGACCCTTCCTATAGCATGAGATGTGATATCTCAAAGCTTATACCAAACCTGAGACCCTTCCTACGGCATGAGATGTCATATACAACTCCTTCCCATTCCAATCCTGAGACCCTTCCTATAGCATGAGATGTGATATCTCAATGCTTATACCAAACCTGAGACCCTTCCTATAGCATGAGATGTGATATCCAACTCCTTCCCATTCCAATCCTGAGACCCTTCCTATAGCATGAGATGTGATATCTCAATGCTTATACCAAACCTGAGACCCTTCCTATAACATGAGATGGGATATCCAACTCCTTCCCATTCCAATCCTGAGACACTTCCGATAGCAGAGATGTGATATCTCAATGCTTATACCAGACCTTAGACCCTTCCTATAACATGAGATCGGATATCCAACTCCTTCCCGTTCCAAACCTGAGACCCTTCCTTTAGCATGAGATGTGATATCCAGCTCCTTCCCATTCCAATCCTGAGACCCTCCCTTTAGCATGAGATGTGATATCTCAATGCTTCTAATATCAAAACAGAAACCCTCCCTATAGCATGATATGTGATATCTAAGTCCTTCCCATTCCAATCCTGAGACCCTTCCTATAGCATGAGATGTGATATCTCAATGCTTCTACCAAACCTGAGACCCTTCCTTTAGCATGAGATGTGATATCCAACTCCTTCCCATTCCAATCCTGAGACCCTTCCTATAGCATGAGATGTGATATCTCAATACTTCTAATACCAAACCTGAAATCCTTCCGATAACATGAGATGTGATATCCAAATCCTTCCCCTTCCAAACCTGAGACCCTCCCTTTAGCATGAGATGTGATATCCAACTCCTTCCCATTCCAATCCTGAGACCCTTCTGATAGCATGAGATGTGATATCTCAATGCTTCTAATACCAAACCTGAGATCCTTCCGATAGCATGAGATGTGATATCTCAATGCTTCTAATACCAAACCTGAGATCCTTCCTATAACATGAGATGTGATATCCAAATCCTTCCCCTTCCAATTCTGACACTTCCTATAGCATGAGATGTGATATCTCACTGCTTATACCAAACCTGAGACCCTTCCTATAGCATGAGATGTGATATCCAACTCCTTCCCATTCCAATCCTGAGACCCTATCTATAGCATGAGATGTGATATCTCAATGCTTCTAATATCAAACTTGAGACCCTCCCTATAGCATGAGATGTGATATCCAAGTCCTTCCCATTCCAATCCTGAGACACTTCCTATAGCATGAGATGTGATATCTCAATGCTTCTAATACCAAACCTGAGACTCTTCCTATAACATGAGATGGGATATCCAACTCCTTCCCATTCCAATCCTGAGACCCTTCCGATAGCAGAGATGTGATATCTCAATGCTTATACCAAACCTGAGACCCTTCCTACGGCATGAGATGTCATATACAACTCCTTCCCATTCCAATCCTGAGATCCTTCCTATAGCATGAGATGTGATATCTCAATGCTTATACCAAACCTGAGACCCTTCCTATAGCATGAGATGTGATATCCAACTCCTTCCCATTCCAATCCTGAGACCCTTCCTATAGCATGAGATGTGATATCTCAATGCTTCTAATATCAAACTTGAGACCCTCCCTATAGCATGAGATGTGATATCCAAGTCCTTCCCATTCCAATCCTGAGACACTTCCTATAGCATGAGATGTGATGTCTCAATGCTTCTAATACCAAACCTGAGATCCTTCCTATAACATGAGATGTGATATCCAACTCCTTCCATTCCAATCCTGAGACCCTTCCTATAGCATGAGATTTGATATCTCAATGCTTATACCAAACCTGAGACCCTTCCTATAGCATGAGATGTGATACCCAAGTCCTTCCCATTCCAATCCTTAGACCCTTCCTACAGCATGCAATATGATATCTCAATGATTCTAATAACAATCCTGAGACCCGTCCTATAACATGAGATGGGATATCCAATTCCTTCCCATTCCAATCCTGAGACACTTCCGATAGCAGAGATGTGATATCTCAATGCTTATACCAAACCTGAGACCCTTCCTATAACATGAGATCGGATATCCAACTCCTTCCCGTTCCAAACCTGAGACCCTTCCTTTAGCATGAGATGTGATATCCAGCTCCTTCCCATTCCAATCCTGAGACACTTCCGATAGCATGAGATGTGATATCTCAATGCTTCTAATATCAAAACTGAAACCCTCCCTATAGCATGATATGTGATATCTAAGTCCTTCCCATTCCAATCCTAAAACCCTTCCTATAGCATGAGATGTGATATCTCAATGCTTCTACCAAACCTGAGACCCTTCCTTTAGCATGAGATGTGATATCCAACTCCTTCCCATTCCAATCTTGAGACCCTTCCTATAGCATGAGATGTGATATCTCAATACTTCTAATACCAAACCTGAGATCCTTCCGATAACATGAGATGTGATATCCAAATCCTTCCCCTTCCAAACCTGAGACCCTCCCTTTAGCATGAGATGTGATATCCAACTCCTTCCCATTCCAATCCTGAGACCCTTCTGATAGCATGAGATGTGATATCTCAATGCTTCTAATACCAAACCTGAGATCCTTCCGATAGCATGAGATGTGATATCTCAATGCTTCTAATACCTGTTAGGAAAGATTTCGTAATTGTAGGGAATTTTCCTTCCATGTGGCAACCCCTAAACTTTTTGCTATTGTTTTTAACCTTGTTCTTGACTTTGCCAGAGAAGTACAGCCTTCTGCCGCACTTCTCTGGGCTTTCGCTCCTTTCTTACGGGGAAACTGACATGCCCTTAAGACAGTCAGTACCGGGGAACGCTGTTTCCCGTAGTTTCTTTTATCATGTTGCGGCTTTAGTGCAACATGACACAAGAGGGCACTGTAAGCTAAGTTACAGCTCTCTTGGGTCTCTAGCCTTCTACAGGCCCTAGATACTCGTTTAGGATGGTATTTGATCGGTGCAAGTCATTCAGGGACTGGAATGGTGGCAGCGATCGTTTTGTTTATTTTGAGCTCCTTTTGGCATTCTGAGCACGTTTTTCGCACTGAACCCAAAATGGTGGCCTGGCTCCCAAAATGGCCAGACCACGAGGCTCCTTTGTCCTGTCCACTGACCGTCTTGCTCCCTTCACCTTCCCCAGGTCGAGCGACCCGGGGCCTTCCTTATTTGGGCATGTACTTTCCCGCGAAACGCAGATGCTTTCGCGGGCTTCTACATGTCGTTTGTGTGCCTCCAGGGTGTGGGCTGGGATGTCTGGTCCCAATACACATCCTGGGTGCCAGAGAGTCTAGGGTGGTGTGAATGCCTGGGACCACCGTGGTCCGTGATTGGTCCACGTATGGTATGTGTGTTGATGAGCGGATCTGCCATTGGCTCCCCTCCGTTTTGGCGCGAAGGGAACCGTGGATAAGAGGGGGCTGGAAACACCACTACCATGTCGATCTCCTGAGTTCTCACGAACGAAGGAATACAGGAGCCAAGTATCCTGCAACCACGAGGCTGGACCGAGGAATCGCTGGTGACCCGCTGAAGGAATCCTCCTTTGCACTGCTGTCGTCCTGTGAAACCCTTTCCTCCTTGATCGAACCAGAAGGCCTGTACTGGTGCTTCGACCTTTGGAATAGCAGGAACAGCTATTCCCGGCATCTTCAGCCATCTCCTGCCAAGTAAGCCTTCGGAAGCGTCTCTGGGCCATCCAGTTGACTGACAAGCTTACAAGGGAGTCTTGCTCTGTAACCGCCGCCAGGTTGTGCAGTATCTCGAGTCCTTGTCACTCTCCCACGCTTCGTGCACTTGGCGTTCCCAGGTCTGAAGGGAGGAGTGTACTTTTGACTCAGGTACGCACGGCCGCTCCGTTGTCCTGCTGCGGCAACAAACTGTGCCGGTTTCGTCGATTGGGACGTCTTTTTGCTCTACACGACTACAAGGCGTTCCCTGCTCTTCTGAACCTGCCAGCTGCCGAAACTAACGTGGAGAAGCCTGGGTCTGCTTGCTTCGGGGACCGGTGAGTAGTATATCTAGGATCTGGTCGCCCTCCTGCAGTATCCCATTGCTTTTCCCTGCTGTGTAAAAACAGCACCCTTTTGCCGTACTCGCGCTCTGCTTCTGCCCGCTGTGGAGGCTGCGCTTGAGTTGCGGAACCTGTTCTTCTTCTGCTGTGCACTAACCCGAACTGCCTGACTTCCTCCGAAGAGCTTCTCCTTTTGCCCGTTGGCACCAGCGTGTGCAGGTACTTTGAGCACAAGGCTCCACTCTTCGCAGGGCTCGGACTTCCATCTAGTTAGGTGCCTATGAAGGCGAACTGAGTCGAAAGCATTATCGCACTGCCTGTTTTCCTTCCCTTTCAGGTGGACTACATATTTCGTGCTTTAAACGCTTGCGACTGTGTATTTGTATATATATTGTGTGGATATGGTATGTGTTGGCTTAGTATTGTGATATTGTGATTTTCTCGCTACGGTCATTATTTTAAAGGCCTTAAAATAAATGTGTATCTATTTTTGATATAACAACTGTTTGGAGTAGTTTGTAAGCGCTCTTGCTTTGTGTGCTCATTGCGAGCTTTCAGTCACCCTCACCCCTCTTGAGACCTAGTCTTGACCGCCGCGATCGCTACCTTGATTGGTCTGGCTTGTCCAGAGGTTACCCTGTTCCAAGTAATTAGGTTGGCCTTCTGAACTTCTGCGCCGCCAGGACAGAGTTCAGAAATCCGTCTTAACAAATTGGTGTACAGCGGTGGGATACGACTGAAGGTATCCAGTGTTGCGCTCGAACTAAGGCATTTCAGGTTATTCCAACCAGTACACGTAGTGAATTGTTATAGTATAACTTTAAAAAGGCCATTGTCCTATCAAACAGTATGGAAACAAGTACCTTGTTAGCTTTGAATGCTTCTAAATCAGAAACACTAAAAAAGATGTGTGCGGAGAGAGGGGTTTCCTCTCAAGGCACGAAATTGGAAATGATCCAAAGAATCGTGGCGTGGCAAGAAGCGCAGCTTGACGCTATCACTTCTGAGGACAGTGCGGAAGGTGGTGGGGCTGCTCTCACTGGTAGAACCGACGGTTCTGCCGCCGCACTGATCCACCACGACCACGAGGACAGGGAGGACGAGATGTCTAATGTTTCCTCTGCCAGTGCTGATGGGGAGGCTATGCTTGAATTCAAGAAGCAAGAGCTGCGGTTTAGGCAGCAGGAGCTTGAATTCAGCATAGCCAAACTAAAAATCGAACAGGCAGAAAAACAGAAAGACAGGGATCACCAGTTGGAACTGGCCAAGCTTCAGGTTGCAAATGGATCCAAGGGTCCTGGACATGGGTCTGGGGCCTCCTCTCATCCACGGTTTCCGAAAGATCTGCTCAGTGTGTATGAGGAAAGGAATGACATTATGGACTGGCTGAATGCGTTTGAGTATGCATGCGAGGTTCAAGAAGTTGACAATGCTGATAAAATTGCGTGGTTACTCAGTAGACTGCCCCATTCTGGCTGTAGTGCCATCATGGAAATGTCGAAGGCTGAGCGAGCTGATTTCGCAATGTTAAAGCAAACTCTCATTTTAAAGTTTGGGAAGACTCCGGCCCAATATTTAAAGCGTTTTCGAGAGTATAAGAAAAAGGAAGGTGGTACTTGGGTATCTTATGTCGCTGAATCCTTGAAAAACTTAACTGGCTGGGTCGAAGGCTATAAGGTCTCTACCTTCGAAGGCATGATAAATCTTGTCATGCTGGAACACATTTTTGCTTCTTCTTCCCCGGAGCTTAAGCAGCATTTGGCCGATTCGAAGGAGATAGATCCTAAGAAGCTGGCCATTGCAGCAGACTTATGGGTGTCACATCGAGTGTCCCATAAGGACAAAACTCATCCTGGTAAGCAGGAGGAAGGGAAAAAGTCCAAAGATATGGAGGGTGGGGAATCTGCTAAATCTTCTTCCCATAAGGGCCACAAAAAGAAAAACAAGGGTAAGACACAAGAGAACTCACAGGGTAGTGGAGGTCAGCCTCCGAAACTGAACTCCGGTTACAATAAGCCTCCCTATGTAAACAGACCCATTGGAACCTGTTTTGCTTGTGGAGCAACTGACCATGTGAAGGGGGATCCCCGTTGTAAGGTTAGACCTTTGGGGGTCCACTCCGCTATTCTGGCCTTCTCCTCCTACGAGGAAGAAGAGATTACAGGAGCATCCTTCTCCTCAGACTCATTTCCCAGCGGAATAGAGGCTGAGGTAGTTTTAGTGTCCCTGGGTTCCTGGGAGCCTAAAGTCGCAGAGGCTTATGCTAGGATTCCGGATAATACCAAGCACTACTTTAAAGACAGTGTGCTGATCAATGGAGTAGATACTCCAGCTCTTAGGGATAGAGGGTGCAGTCACACTGTAGTGGATTCTACCTTGGTAGACTCAGAGGAAGTTGCCAGAGCTACTCTGATGCCCACTAAGTTGGCTGACGGCCCCCTCCGTATGTTTCCCGTGATCCCTGTAAATCTTACTTTAAATGGTACAGCAGTCAGGATTCCAGTGAGCATTCCGAGAAACGTCCCGGGAAAGGTCTTGTTAGGCAATGATCTTAGAGCTTTAGGGCTCGTAGGAGACACTGCCGAAAGACCCTACACACGGTCTCAAGCACGGGCAGCATTGGCCAAGTCCAATACGCCGCCCCAGCCGAAGGGGAAACCCAAGGCGAAAGGAGTCGACAAGTCAAGACGGGGGAAAGAGAATATTCCCCCGAGCTCGCCTACCACTGCGGTGGAGGAAGTTGGTCGATCGCCCGAGCCTGACGAGGAAGTGGCGATGCCTGAAGTATTCGACCCCAACGATCATCCTGAACTAAAGGACTTGTTAGTTGAAGGAGGTCCTGATAGGGACGAATTCAGTAAAGGCCAACATGAGTGCCCATCTCTGGAAGGCCTAAGGAGACAGGCCTGCTCCCAGCTTGAGGGTGAACCTCCTGGGACGCATAGGATTTATTGGGAAGGTGGACTCCTGTATAGTGAGCCCACAGAGTCTACAGAAGGAGACCATAGGAGGTTGGTGGTTCCCCTTGCTGTTAGGCCCTTCCTCCTGCAGTTGGCGCATGAAGTTCCCCTTGCTGGTCACCTTGGTATGAAGAGGACCAAGCAAAGGTTATCCATGCACTTCTACTGGCCCAAGATGGGGGTGCAAGTAGAAAGTCACTGCAGGAGTTGTGCCTCCTGCCAGTTGTCTGGTAAGGTTGGCGCGACAATCCAAGCTCCGTTGGTACCGCTCCCAGTTGTGGGGGTACCATTTGAAAGGGTAGGGATCGACATCGTTGGTCCCCTTGACCCGCAAACATCCTCGGGCAATAGGTTTATCCTGGTGCTGGTCGACCATGCAACCAGGTATCCTGAGGCCATCCCATTGAAAACTGTAACTGCCAAGTCAGTTGCAAAAGCTTTACTCGGCATATTTACTAGGGTTGGCTTCCCTAAAGAAGTTGTGTCAGATCGTGGCAGCAACTTTATGTCGAAGTATATGCAGGCTATGTGGAAAGAATGTGGGGTCACCTACAAGTTCTCTTCTGCATACCACCCCCAGACCAATGGTCTGGTGGAACGTTTCAACAGAACGTTAAAGAGCATGATTGGGGCTCTGGAGGAGCCCCAGAGAAGAAAATGGGATCTTCTTTTACCATGCTTACTGTTTGCCTACCGAGAGGTACCACAGGAGGGTGTTGGCTTCAGCCCCTTCGAACTTCTGTTCGGTCATCCCGTACGGGGACCCTTAGCCATCGTCAAAGAGGGATGGGAGATGCCCAATCCCCCTGTTACTACCAATGTAGTTGACTATGTGCTAGGGCTCAGAAAACGGATGGTACTTCTGATGGGCTTGGCTAGTGATAAATTGAAGGCAGGGCAAGCGCTGGTGAAACATTGGTACGACCAGAAAGCTTCCCTCATCAACTTTACACCTGGTCAGCAAGTCCTGATCATGAATCCCATAAGGCCTCGAGCTTTACAGGACAAATGGTCAGGCCCTTACACAGTGGTGGAGCCCCTGGGTGAGGTTAACTATTTAGTGGACCTTGGAAGGCCTGGACAGGCTCCAAAAGTGTTCCACGTGAATAGGCTGAAGGCTTTCGTCCCAAGAGTCGAAATCGCAGCACTGCTACTGGCTTCAGACGTTGAGGAAGAGGAGTCAGAACCTCTCCCCGACCTGTTCCAAAGCGGTCCTTCAGATAGCTCCATTGAGGGTGTCCGAGTGGCCCCTCACCTGACTTCTGATCAGCAGGCTGAGGTGAAAAGTTTGCTTAGGCAGTTTTCCCCCCTGTTCTCACAGTCGCCTGGTTTGACACCTTGGTGCAAACATAACATTGACACAGGAGACAGTGAACCTACCAAAAGTAGGGGATACAGGATGTCAGATAAAGTACGGTCTTATATTAAGTCCGAGGTCAACAAAATGTTAGACCTTGGGGTGATTGAACCCTCTAGTAGTCCTTGGTCCAGTCCTGTGGTCTTGGTTCCAAAGGCAGGCACTTCTGAATTGAGGTTCTGCGTGGATTACAGGGCTCTGAATGCTGTCACCAAGACAGATGCACACCCCTTGCCTCGAACAGATGAGCTGGTGGATACTTTGGGTGCCTCCAAGTACCTCAGCACGTTTGACCTCACTGCTGGCTATTGGCAAATAGCTCTAGCAGAACATGCCAGGGAGAAGACAGCATTTTCTACTCCAGACGGCCTTTACCAATTCCGGGTAATGCCGTTCGGGTTGAAGAATGCACCTGCCACTTTCCAGAGGCTTGTGAATCATGTGTTGAATGGGTTGGACGAATTCTGTCTTGCATATCTGGACGATATAGCAGTTTTCAGTGCCACCTGGGAAGACCATGTGAAACACCTCGGGATTGTGCTCCAGGCTCTTCAGAAAGCCCACTTGACCATAAAGGCTAGTAAATGCCAGATTGGACAAGGCTCAGTGGTTTACCGAGGACATGAAGTAGGTGGAGGGAGGATACAGCCTCTACCCAGTAAAGTACAAGCAGTACAAGACTGGCCTACCCCCACTACGCAAACCCAAGTGAGAGCCTTCTTAGGACTCACGGGGTATTACCGCAATTTTGTGGCAGACTATGGTACCATAGCTGCCCCTCTGACTGCCCTCACAACTCCGAAGAAACCCAAGAAGGTAACTTGGACCGACGAGTGTGAGAAGGCCTTCAATGGCTTAAAAGACTCCTTGTGTCAGGCCCCTGTGCTCAGGGCCCCTGATTATCAAAGACCTTTTATCGTGCAGACGGACGCCTCTGACACTGGGATAGGAGCTGTACTATCACAAGTAGATGAGAAGGGTAAGGAACACCCTATCGGTTTTATTAGTCGCCAGCTTAAGGACAGAGAGCTCAGATGGTCCACGGTAGAGAAAGAATGTTTCTCTGTTGTGTGGGCCCTAAGGAAGCTGAGGCCCTACCTCTATGGGACCCACTTCACTGTGCAAACTGACCATAAGCCGTTAAAGTGGCTAATGAAAATGAAGGGGGAGAATCCAAAGTTGCTTAGGTGGTCCATAAGTCTACAAGGCTTCGACTTCACTATTGAGCATAGGCCAGGTGTCCAACATAGCAATGCTGATGGGTTGTCCAGAATGTTTAACCGACCTGAACAAGAGACTCATCCAGGGGTGGATTAGTTCCCCCTGTCCATAGTCTGGGAGGGGCGAGTGTTAGGAAAGATTTCGTAATTGTAGGGAATTTTCCTTCCATGTGGCAACCCCTAAACTTTTTGCTATTGTTTTTAACCTTGTTCTTGACTTTGCCAGAGAAGTACAGCCTTCTGCCGCACTTCTCTGGGCTTTCGCTCCTTTCTTACGGGGAAACTGACATGCCCTTAAGACAGTCAGTACCGGGGAACGCTGTTTCCCGTAGTTTCTTTTATCATGTTGCGGCTTTAGTGCAACATGACACAAGAGGGCACTGTAAGCTAAGTTACAGCTCTCTTGGGTCTCTAGCCTTCTACAGGCCCTAGATACTCGTTTAGGATGGTATTTGATCGGTGCAAGTCATTCAGGGACTGGAATGGTGGCAGCGATCGTTTTGTTTATTTTGAGCTCCTTTTGGCGTTCTGAGCACGTTTTTCGCACTGAACCCAAAATGATGGCCTGGCTCCCAAAATGGCCAGACCACGAGGCTCCTTTGTCCTGTCCACTGACCGTCTTGCTCCCTTCACCTTCCCCAGGTCGAGCGACCCGGGGCCTTCCTTATTTGGGCATGTACTTTCCCGCGAAACGCAGATGCTTTCGCGGGCTTCTACATGTCGTTTGTGTGCCTCCAGGGTGTGGGCTGGGATGTCTGGTCCCAATACACATCCTGGGTGCCAGAGAGTCTAGGGTGGTGTGAATGCCTGGGACCACCGTGGTCCGTGATTGGTCCACATATGGTATGTGTGTTGATGAGCGGATCTCCCATTGGCTCCCCTCCGTTTTGGCGCGAAGGGAACCGTGGATAAGAGGGGGCTGGAAACACCACTACCATGTCGATCTCCTGAGTTCTCACGAACGAAGGAATACAGGAGCCAAGTATCCTGCAACCACGAGGCTGGACCGAGGAATCGCTGGTGACCCGCTGAAGGAATCCTCCTTTGCACTGCTGTCGTCCTGTGAAACCCTTTCCTCCTTGATCGAACCAGAAGGCCTGTACTGGTGCTTCGACCTTTGGAATAGCAGGAACAGCTATTCCCGGCATCTTCAACCATCTCCTGCCAAGTAAGCCTTCGGAAGCGTCTCTGGGCCATCCAGTTGACTGACCAGCTTACAAGGGAGTCTTGCTCTGTAATCGCCGCCAGGTTGTGCAGTATCTCGAGTCCTTGTCACTCTCCCACGCTTCGTGCACTTGGCGTTCCCAGGTCTGAAGGGAGGAGTGTACTTTTGACTCAGGTACGCACGGCCGCTCCGTTGTCCTGCTGCGGCAACAAACTGTGCCGGTTTCGTCGATTGGGACGTCTTTTTGCTCTACACGACTACAAGGCGTTCCCTGCTCTTCTGAACCTGCCAGCTGCTGAAACTAACGTGGAGAAGCCTGGGTCTGCTTGCTTCGGGGACCGGTGAGTAGTATATCTAGGATCTGGTCGCCCTCCTGCAGTATCCCATTGCTTTTCCCTGCTGTGTAAAAACAGCACCCTTTTGCCGTACTCGCGCTCTGCTTCTGCCCGCTGTGGAGGCTGCGCTTGAGTTGCGGAACCTGTTCTTCTTCTGCTGTGCACTAACCCGAACTGCCTGACTTCCTCCGAAGAGCTTCTCCTTTTGCCCGTTGGCACCAGCGTGTGCAGGTACTTTGAGCACAAGGCTCCACTCTTCGCAGGGCTCGGACTTCCATCTAGTTAGGTGCCTATGAAGGCGAACTGAGTCGAAAGCATTATCGCACTGCCTGTTTTCCTTCCCTTTCAGGTGGACTACATATTTCGTGCTTTAAACGCTTGCGACTGTGTATTTGTATATATATTGTGTGGATATGGTATGTGTTGGCTTAGTATTGTGATATTGTGATTTTCTCGCTACGGTCATTATTTTAAAGGCCTTAAAATAAATGTGTATCTATTTTTGATATAACAACTGTTTGGAGTAGTTTGTAAGCGCTCTTGCTTTGTGTGCTCATTGCGAGCTTTCAGTCACCCTCACCCCTCTTGAGACCTAGTCTTGACCGCCGCGATCGCTACCTTGATTGGTCTGGCTTGTCCAGAGGTTACCCTGTTCCAAGTAATTAGGTTGGCCTTCTGAACTTCTGCGCCGCCAGGACAGAGTTCAGAAATCCGTCTTAACAATGCCAAACCTGAGATCCTTCCTATATCATGAGATGTGAGATCCAAATACTTCCCCTTCCAAACCTGAGACCCTCCCTTTAGCATGAGATGTGATATCCAACTCCTTCCCATTCCAATCCTGAGACCTTTCTGATAGCATGAGATGTGATATCTCAATGCCTCTAATACCAAACCTGAGATCCTACCTCTCACATGAAATGTGATATCCAACTCCTTCCCATTCCAATCCTGAGACCCTTCCTATAGCATGAGATGTGATATCTCAATGCTTCTAATATCAAACTTGAGACAATCCCTATAGCATGAGATGTGATATCCAAGTCCTTCCCATTCCAATCCTGAGACACTTCCTATAGCATGAGATGTGATATCTCAATGCTTCTAAAACCAAACCTGAGACTCTTCCTATAACATGAGATGGGATATCCAACTCCTTCCCATTCCAATCCTGAGACCCTTCTGATAGCAGAGATGTGCTATCTCAATGCTTATACCAAACCTGAGACCCTTCCTACGGCATGAGATGTCATATACAACTCCTTCCCATTCCAATCCTGAGACCCTTCCTATAGCATGAGATGTGATGCCATCCAGTTGACTGACCAGCTTACACGGGAGTCCTGCTCTGTAACCGCCTCCAGGTTGTGTAGTATCTCGAGTCCTTGTCACTCTCCCACGCTTCGTACACTTGGCGTTCCCAGGTCGGAAGGGAGGAGTGTACATTTGGCTCAGATACACACGGCCGCTCCGTTGTCCTGCTGCGGCAACAAACTGTGCAGGTTTCTTCGATTGGGACGTCTTTTTGCTCTACACGACGACGAGGCATTCCCGGCTCTTCTGAACCTGCCAGCTGCTGAAACTGACGTGGAGAAGCCTGGGTCTGCTTGCATCGGGGACTGGTGAGTAGCATAGCTAGGATCTGGTTGCCCTCCTGCAGTAGCCCATTGCTTTTCCCCGCTGTGTATAACGGCACCCTTTTGTCCGTACTCGCGCTCTGCTTCTGCCCACTGTGGAGGCTGCGCTTGAGTCGCGGAACCTGTTCTTCTTCTTTAGTGCACTAATCTGAACTGCCTGACTTCCTTCGAAGAGCTTCCCCTTTTGCCCGTTGGCACCAGCGCGTGCAGGTACTTTGAGCACAAGGCTCCACTCTTCGCAGGGCTCTGACTTCCATCTAGTTAGGTGCCGCTGAAGGCGAACTGAGTCTAAAGCATTATCGCACTGCCTGTTTTCCTGCCCTTTCAGGTGGACTACACATTTCGTGCGTATAACGCTTGCGACTGTTGTATTTGTATATATATTGTCTTGATATGGTATGTGTTGGTTTAATATTGTGATATTGTGATTTTCTCGCTACGGTCATTGTTTTAAAGGCCTTAACATAAACGTGTATATATTTTTATATAACACCTGTTTGGAGTAGTTTGTAAGTGTTCTGGTTTTGTGTGCTCATTGCGGGCTTTCAATCACCCTCACCCCTCTTGAGACCTAGTCTTGACCGCCGCGATCGCTACCTTGATTGGTCTGGCTCGTCCAGAGGTTAACCTGTTCCAAGTAATTAGGTTGGCCTTCTGAACTTCTGCGCCACCAGGACAGAGTTCAGAAATCCGTCTTAACAGAATAGGAAGGAGTTGAATATCACATCTCATGCTAAAGGGAGGGTCTCAGGTTTGGAAGGGGAAGGATTTGGATATCACATCTCATGTTATAGGAAGGATCTCAGGTTTGGTATTAGAAGCATTGAGATATCACATCTCATGCTATCGGAAGGATCTCAGGTTTGGTATTAGAGGCATTGAGATATCACATCTCATGCTATCAGAAGGGTCTCAGGATTGGAATGGGAAGGTGTCAGATATCACATCTCATGCTAAAGGGAGGGTCTCAGGTTTGGAAGTGGAAGGATTTGGATATCACATCTCATGTTATAGGAAGGATCTCAGGTTTGGTATTAGAAGCATTGAGATATCACTTCTCATGCTATAGGAAGGGTCTCAGGATTGGAATGGGAAGGAGTTGGATATCACATCTCAAGCTATAGAAAGGGTCTCAGGATTGGAATGGGAAGGAGTTGGATATCACCACTCAAGCTATAGTAAGGGTCTCAGGATTGGAATGGGAAGGAGTTGGATATCACATCTCATGCTATAGGAAGCGTCTCAGGTTTGGTATTAGCATTGAGATATCCCATCTCATGCTATAGGAAGGGTCTCAGGTTTGGAATTGGAAGGAGTTGTATATGACATCTCATGCCATAGGAAGTGTCTCAGGTTTGGTATAAGCATTGAGATATCACATCTCTGCTATCGGAAGGGTCTCAGGATTGGAATGGGAAGGAGTTGGATATCCCATCTCGTTATAGGAAGGGTCTCAGGTTTGGTATTAGAAGCATTGAGATATCACATCTCATGGTATAGGACGGGTCTCAGAATTGGAATGGGAAGGAGTTGGATATCACATCTCAAGCTATAGGAAGGGTCTCAGGATTGGAATGGGAAGGACTTGGATATCACATCTCATGTTATAGGAAGGGTCTCAGGTTTGGTATTAGAAGCATTGAGATATCACATCTCATGCTATAGGAAGGGTCTCAGGATTGGAATGGGAAGGACTTGGATAACACATCTCATGTTATAGGAAGGGTCTCAGGTTTGGTATTAGAAGCATTGAGATATCACATCTCATGCTATAGGAAGGGTCTCAGAATTGGAATGGGAAGGAGTTGGATATCACATCTCAAGCTATAGGAAGGGTCTCAGGATTGGAATGGGAAGGAGTTTGATATCACATCTCATGCGATGTATGGGTCTCAGGTTTTGTAGAAGCATTGGGATATCACATCTCATGCTATCGGAAGGGTATCAGGATTGGATTTGGAAGGAGTTGGATATCCCATCTCATGCTATAGGAAGGGTCTCAGGTTGGAATGGGAAGGAGTTGGATATCACATCTCATGTTATAGGAAGGGTCTCAGGATTGGAATGGGAAGGACTTGGATATCACATCTCATGCTATAGGAAGGCTCTCAAGTTTGGAAGGGGAAGGAGTTGGATATCACATTACATGTTAGAGGTAGGATCTCAGGTTTGGTATTAGAGGCATTGAGATATCACATCTCATGCTATCAGAAGGATCTCAGGATCGGAATGGGAAGGAGTTGGATATCACATCTCATGCTAAAGGGAGGGTCTCAGGTTTGGAAGGGGAAGGATTTGGATATCACATCTCATGTTATAGGAAGGATCTCAGGTTTGGTATTAGACGCATTGAGATATCACATCTCATGCTATCGGAAGGATCTCAGGTTTGGTATTAGAGGCATTGAGATATCACATCTCATGCTATCAGAAGGGTCTCAGGATTGGAATGGGAAGGAGTCGGATATCACATCTCATGCTAAAGGGAGGGTCTCAGGTTTACTATTAGAAGCATTGAGATATCACATCTCATGTTATAGGAAGGAACTCAGGTTTGGTATTAGAACCATTGAGATATCACATCTCATGCTATCAGAAGGGTCTCAGGATTGGAATGGGAAGGAGTCGGATATCACATCTCATGCTAAAGGGAGGGTCTCAGGTTTTGAAGGGGAAGGATTTGGATATCACATCTCATGTTATAGGAAGGATCTCAGGTTTGGTATTAGAAGCATTGAGATATCACATCTCATGCTATCGGAAGGATCTCAGGTTTGGTATTAGAGGCATTGAGATATCACATCGCATGCTATCAGAAGGGTCTCGGGATTGGAATAGGAAGGAGTTGGATATCACATCTCATGCTAAAGGGAGGGTCTCGGGTTTGGAAGGGGAAGGATTTGGATATCACCTCTCATGTTATAGGAAGGATCTCAGGTTTGGTATTAGCATTGAGATATCCCATCTGATGCTATAGGAAGGGTCTCAGGTTTGGAATCGGAAGGAGTTGTATATGACATCTCATGCCATAGGAAGGGTCTCAGGTTTGGTATAAGCATTGAGATATCACATCTCTGCTATCGGAAGGGTCTCAGGATTGGAATGGGAAGGAGTTGGATATCCCATCTCGTTATAGGAAGGATCTCAGGTTTGGTATTAGAAGCATTGAGATATCACATCTCATGGTATAGGACGGGTCTCAGAATTGGAATGGGAAGGAGTTGGATATCACATCTCAAGCTATAGGAAGGGTCTCCGGATTGGAATGGGAAGGACTTGGATATCACATCTCATGTTATAGGAAGGGTCTCAGGTTTGGTATTAGAAGCATTGAGATATCACATCTCATGCTATAGGAAGGGTCTCAGGATTGGAATGGGAAGGACTTGGATATCACATCTCATGTTATAGGAAGGGTCTCAGGTTTGGTATTAGAAGCATTGAGATATAACATCTCATGCTATAGGAAGGGTCTCTGGATTGGAATGGGAAGGACTTGGATATCACATCTCATGATAAAGGAAGGGTCTAAGGCTTGGAAGGGGAAGGATTTGGATATCACATCTCATGTTATAGGACCGGTCTCAGGTTTGGTATTGGAAGCATTGAGATATCAAGTCTCATGGTATAGGACGGGTCTCAGAATTGGAATGGGAAGGAGTTGGATATCACATCTCAAGCTATAGGAAGGGTCTCAGGATTGGAATGGGAAGGAGTTTGATATCACATCTCATGCCATGTATGGGTCTCAGGTTTTGTAGAAGCATTGGGATATCACATCTAATGCTATCGGAAGGGTATCAGGATTGGATCTGGAAGGAGTTGGATATCCCATCTCATGCTATAGGAAGGGTCTCAGGTTGGAATGGGAAGGAGTTGGATATCACATCTCATGTTATAGGAAGGGTCTCAGGATTGGAATGGGAAGGACTTGGATATCACATCTCATGCTATAGGAAGGCTTTCAGGTTTGGAAGGGGAAGGAGTTGGATATCACATTTCATGTTAGAGGAAGGATCTCAGGTTTGGTATTAGAGGCATTGAGATATCACATCTCATGCTATCAGAAGGGTCTCAGGATTGGAATGGGAAGGAGTCGGATATCACATCTCATGCTAAATGGAGGGTCTCAGGTTTGGAAGTGGAAGTATTTGGATATCACATCTCATGTTATAGGAAGGATCTCAGGTTTGGTATTAGAAGCATTGAGATATCACATCTCATGCTATAGGAAGGGTCTCAGGATTGGAATGGGAAGGAGTTGGATATCACATCTCAAGCTATAGGAAGGGTCTCAGGATTGGAATGGGAAGGAGTTGGATATCACATCTCAAGCTATAGGAAGGGTCTCAGGATTGGAATGGGAAGGAGTTGGATATCACATCTCATGCTATAGGAAGGGTCTCATGTTTGGTATAAGCATTGAGATATCCCATCTCATGCTATAGGAAGGGTCTCAGGTTTGGAATCGGAAGGAGTTGTATATGACATCTCATGCCATAGGAAGGGTCTCAGGTTTGGTATAAGCATTGAGATATCACATCTCTGCTATCGGAAGGGTCTCAGGATTGGAATGGGAAGGAGTTGGATATCCCATCTCGTTATAGGAAGGGTCTCAGGTTTGGTATTAGAAGCATTGAGATATCACATCTCATGGTATAGGACGGGTCTCAGAATTGGAATGGGAAGGAGTTGGATATCACGGCCCAGAGACGCTTCCGAAGGCTTACTGGCAGGAGATGATGAAGTTGCCGAGAATAGCTGTTCCTGCTATTCCAAAGGTCGAAGCACCAGTACAGGCCTTCTGGTTCGATCAAAGGAGGAAAGGGTTTCACAGGACGACAGCAGTGCAAAGGAGGAGTCCTTCAGCGGGTCACCAGCGATTCCTCGGTCCAGCCTCTTGGTTGCAGGATACTTGGCTCCTGTATTCCTTCGTTCGTGAGAACTCAGGAGATCGACATGGTAGTGGTGTTTCCAGCCCCCTCTTATCCACGGTTCCCTTCGCGCCAAAACGGAGGGGACCCAATGGGAGATCCGCACATCAAACACGCACACCATTCGTGGACCAATCACGGACCACGGTGGTCCCAGGCATTCACACCACCCTAGACTCTCTGGCACCCAGGATGTGTATTGGGACCAGACATCCCAGCCCACACCCTGGAGGCACACATACGACATGTAGAAGCCCGCGAAAGCATCCGTGTTTCGCGGGAAAGTACATGCCCAAATAAGGAAGGCCCCGGGTCGGCTCGACCTGGGGAAGGTGAAGGGAGCAAGACGGTCAGTGGACAAGACAAAGGAGCCTCGTGGTCTGGCCATTTTGGGAGCCAGGCCACCATTTTGGGTTCAGCGCGAAAAACGCGCTTAGAACGCCAAAAGGAGCTCAAAATACACAAAACGATCGCTGCCACCATTCCAGTCCCTGAATGACTTGCACCGATCAAATACCATCCTAAACGAGTATCTAGGGCCTGTAGAAGGCTAGAGACCCAAGAGAGCTGTAACTTAGCTTACAGTGCCCTCTTGTGTCATGTTGCACTAAAGCCGCAACATGGTAAAAGAAACTACGGGAAACAGCGTTCCCCGGTACTGACTGTCTTAAGGGCATGTCAGTTTCCCCGTAAGAAAGGAGCGAAAGCCCAGAGGAGTGCGGCAGAAGGCTGCACTTCTCTGGCAAAGTCAAGAACAAGGTGAAAAACAACAGCAAAAAGTTTAGGGGTTGCCACATGGAAGGAAAATTACCTACAATTACGAAATCTTTCCTAACACTCGCCCCTCCCAGACTATGGACAGGGGGAACTAATCCGCCCCTGGATGAGTCTCTTGTTCAGGTCGGTTAAACATTCTGGACAACCCATCAGCATTGCTATGCTGGACACCTGGCCTATGCTCAATAGTGAAGTCGAAGCCTTGTAGACTTATGGACCAGCTAAGCAACTTTGGATTCTCCCCCTTCATGTTCATTAGCCACTTTAACGGCTTATGGTCAGTTTGCACAGTGAAGTGGGTCCCATAGAGGTAGGGCCTCAGCTTCCTTAGGGCCCACACAACAGAGAAACATTCTTTCTCTACAGTGGACCATCTGAGCTCTCTGTCCTTAAGCTGGCGACTAATAAAACCGATAGGGTGTTCCTTACCCTTCTCATCTACTTGTGATAGTACAGCTCCTATCCCAGTGTCAGAGGCGTCCGTCTGCACAATAAAAGGTCTTTGATAATCAGGGGCCTTGAGGACAGGGGCCTGGCACAAGGAGTCTTTTAAGCCATTGAAAGCCTTCTCACACTCGTCGGTCCAAGTTACCTTCTTGGGTTTCTTCGGAGTTGTGAGGGCAGTCAGAGGGGCAGCTATGGTGCCATAGTCTGCCACAAAATTGCGGTAATACCCCGTGAGTCCTAAGAAGGCTCTCACTTGGGTTTGCGTAGTGGCGGTAGGCCAGTCTTGTACTGCTTGTACTTTACTGGGTAGAGGCTGTATCCTCCCTCCACCTACTTCATGTCCAAGGTAAACCACTGAGCCTTGTCCAATCTGGCATTTACTAGCCTTTATGGTAAAGTGGGCTTTCTGAAGAGCCTGGAGCACAATCCCGAGGTGTTTCACATGGTCTTCCCAGGTGGCACTGAAAACTGCTATATCGTCCAGATATGCAAGACAGAATTCGTCCAACCCATTCAACACATGATTCACAAGCCTCTGGAAAGTGGCAGGTGCATTCTTCAACCCGAACGGCATTACCCGGAATTGGTAAAGGCCGTCTGGAGTAGAAAATGCTGTCTTCTCCTTGGCATGTTCTGCTAAAGCTATTTGCCAATAGCCAGCAGTGAGGTCAAACGTGCTGAGGTACTTGGAGGCACCCAAAGTATCCACCAGCTCATCTGTTCGAGGCAAGGGGTGTGCATCTGTCTTGGTGACAGCATTCAGAGCCCTGTAATCCACGCAGAACCTCAATTCAGAAGTGCCTGCCTTTGGAACCAAAACCACAGGGCTGGACCAAGGACTACTAGAGGGTTCAATCACCCCAAGGTCTAACATCTTATTGACCTCGGTCTTAATATAAGACCGTACTTTGTCTGACATCCTGTATCCCCTACTTTTGGTAGGTACACTGTCTCCTGTGTCAATGTTATGTTTGCACCAAGGTGTCAAACCAGGGGACTGTGAAAACAGGGGGAAAAACTGCCTAAGCAAACTTTTCACCTCAGCCTGCTGATCAGAAGTCAGGTGAGGGGCCACTCGGACACCCTCAAAGGAGCTATCTGAAGGACCGCTTTGGAACAGGTCGGGGAGAGGTTCAGACTCCTCTTCCTCAACGTCTGAAGCCAGTAGCAGTGCTGCGATTTCGACTCTTGGGACGAAAGCCTTCAGCCTATTCACGTGAAACACTTTTGGAGCCTGTCCAGGCCTTCCAAGGTCCACTAAATAGTTAACCTCACCCAGGGGCTCCACCTCTGTGTAAGGGCCTGACCATTTGTCCTGTAAAGCGCGAGGCCTTATTGGATTCATGATCAGGACTTGCTGACCAGGTGTAAAGTTGATGAGGGAAGCTTTCTGGTCGTACCAATGTTTCACCAGCGCTTGCCCTGCCTTCAATTTATCACTAGCCAAGCCCATCAGAAGTACCATCCGTTTTCTGAGCCCTAGCACATAATCAACTATGTTGGTAGTAACAGGGGGAGTGGGCATCTCCCATCCCTCTTTGACGATGGCTAAGGGTCCCCGTACGGGATGACCGAACAGAAGTTCGAAGGGGCTGAAGCCAACACCCTCCTGTGGTACCTCTCGGTAGGCAAACAGTAAGCATGGTAAAAGAAGATCCCATTTTCTTCTCTGGGGCTCCTCCAGAGCCCCAATCATGCTCTTTAACGTTCTGTTGAAGCGTTCCACCAGACCATTGGTCTGGGGGTGGTTTGCAGAAGAGAACTTGTAGGTGACCCCACATTCTTTCCACATAGCCTGCATATACTTCGACATAAAGTTGCTGCCACGATCTGACACAACTTCTTTAGGGAAGCCAACCCTAGTAAATATGCCGAGTAAAGCTTTTGCAACTGACTTAGCAGTTACAGTTTTCAATGGGATGGCCTCAGGATACCTGGTTGCATGGTCGACCAGCACCAGGATAAACCTATTGCCCGAGGATGTTTGCGGGTCAAGGGGACCAACGATGTCGATCCCTACCCTTTCAAATGGTACCCCCACAACTGGGAGCGGTACCAACGGAGCTTGGATTGTCGCGCCAACCTTACCAGACAACTGGCAGGAGGCACAACTCCCGCAGTGACTTTCTACTTGCACCCCCATCTTGGGCCAGTAGAAGTGCATGGATAACCTTTGCTTGGTCCTCTTCATACCAAGGTGACCAGCAAGGGGAACTTCATGCGCCAATTGCAGGAGGAAGGGCCTAACAGCAAGGGGAACCACCAACCTCCTATGGTCTCCTTCTGTAGACTCTGTGGGCTCACTATACAGGAGTCCACCTTCCCAATAAATCCTATGCGTCCCAGGAGGTTCACCCTCAAGCTGGGAGCAGGCCTGTCTCCTTAGGCCTTCCAGAGATGGGCACTCTCGTTGGCCTTTACTGAATTCGTCCCTATCAGGACCTCCTTCAACTAACAAGTCTTTTAGTTCAGGATGATCGTTGGGGTCGAATACTTCAGGCATCGCCACTTCCTCGTCAGGCCCGGGCGATTGACCAACTTCCTCCACCGCAGTGGTAGGCGAGCTCGGGGGAATATTCTCTTTCCCCCATCGTGACTTGTTGACTCCTTTCGCCTTGGGTTTCCCCTTCGGCTGGGGCGGCGTATTGGACTTGGCCAATGCTGCCCGTGCTTGAGACCGTGTGTAGGGTCTTTCGGCAGTGTCTCCTACGAGCCCTAAAGCTCTGAGATCATTACCTAACAAGACCTTTCCCGGGACGTTTCTCTGAATGCTCACTGGAATCCTGACTGCTGTACCATTTAAAGTAAGATTTACAGGTATTACTGGAAACATACGGAGGGGGCCGTCAGCCAACTTAGTGGGCATCAGAGTAGCTCTGGCAACTTCCTCTGAGTCTACCAAGGTAGAATCCACTACAGTGCGACTGCACCCACTATCCCTAAGAGCTGGAGTATCTACTCCATTGATCAGCACACTGTCTTTAAAGTAGTGCTTGGTATTATCCGGAATCCTAGCATAAGCCTCTGCGACTTTAGGCTCCCAGGAACCCAGGGACACTAAAACTACCTCAGCCTCTATCCCGCTGGGAAATGAGTCTGAGGAGAAGGATGCTCCTGTAATCTCTTCTTCCTCGTAGGAGGAGAAGGCCAGATTAGCGGAGTGGACCCCCAAAGGTCTAACCTTACAACGGGGATCCCCCTTCACATGGTCAGTTGCTCCACAAGCAAAACAAGATCCCTTGGGTCTGTTTACATAGGGAGGCTTATTGTAACCAGAGTTCTGTTTCGGAGGCTGACCTCCACTACCCTGTGAGTTCTCTTGTGCCTTACCCTTGTTTTTCTTTTTGTGGCCCTTATGGGAAGAAGATTTAGCAGATTCTCCACCCTCCATATCTTTGGACTTTTTCCCTTCCTCCTGCTTACCAGGATGAGTTTTGTCCTTATGGGACACTCGATGTGACACCCATAAGTCGGCTGCAATGGCCAGCTTCTTAGGATCTATCTCCTTTGAATCGGCCAAATGCTGCTTAAGCTCCGGGGAAGAAGAAGCAAAAATGTGTTCCAGCATGACAAGATTTATCATGCCTTCGAAGGTAGAAACCTTATAACCTTCGACCCAGCCAGTTAAGTTTTTCAAGGATTCAGTGACATAAGATACCCAAGTACCACCTTCCTTTTTCTTATACTCTCTGAAACGTTTCAAATATTGGGCCGGAGTCTTCCCAAACTTTAAAATGAGAGTTTGCTTTAACATTGCGAAATCAGCTCGCTCAGCCTTCGACATTTCCATAATGGCACTACAGCCAGAATGGGGCAGTCTGCTGAGTAACCAGGCAATCTTATCAGCATTGTCAACTTGTTGAACTTCGCATGCATACTCAAACGCATTCAGCCAGTCCATAATGTGATTCCTTTCTTCATACACACTGAGCAGATCTTTCGGAAACCGTGGATGAGAGGAGGCCCCAGACCCATGTCCAGGACCCTTGGACCCATTTGCAACCTGAAGCTTGGCCAGTTCCAACTGGTGATCCCTGTCTTTTTGTTTTTCTGCCTGTTCGATTTTTAGTTTGGCTATGCTGAATTCAAGCTCCTGCTGCCTAAACCGCAGCTCTTGCTTCTTGAATTCAAGCATAGCCTCCCCATCAGCACTGGCAGAGGAAACATTAGACATCTCGTCCTCCCTGTCCTCGTGGTCGCGATGGATCAGTGCAGCGGCAGAACCGTCAGTTCTACCAGTGAGAGCAGCCCCACCACCTTCCGCACTGTCCTCAGAAGTTATAGCGTCAAGCTGCGCTTCCTGCCACGCCACGATTCTTTGGATCATTTCCAATTTCGTGCCTTGAGAGGAAACACCTCTCTCCGCACACATCTTCTTCAATGTTTCTGATTTGGAAGCATTTAAAGTTAACAAGGTATTTGTTTCCATACTGTTAGATAGGACTATGGCTTTTTTAAAGTTATACTACAACAATTCACTACGTGTCCTGGTTGGAATAACCTGAAATGCCTTAGTTCGTGCGCAACACTGGATACCTTCAGTCGTATCCCACCGCTGTACACCAATTTGTTAAGACGGATTTCTGAACTCTGTCCTGGTGGCGCAGAAGTTCAGAAGGCCAACCTAATTACTTGGAACAGGGTAACCTCTGGACGAGCCAGACCAATCAAGGTAGCGATTGCGGCGGTCAAGACTAGGTCTCAAGAGGGGTGAGGGTGACTGAAAGCCCGCAATGAGCACACAAAACCAGAACACTTACAAACTACTCCAAACAGGTGTTATATAAAAATATATACACGTTTATTTTAAGGCCTTTAAAACAATGACCGTCGCGAGAAAATCACAATATCACAATATTAAACCAACACATACCATATCAAGACAATATATATACAAATACGACAGTCGCAAGCGTTACACGCACGAAATGTGTAGTCCACCTGAAAGGGAAGGAAAACAGGCAGTGCGATAATGCTTTAGACTCAGTTCGCCTTCAGCGGCACCTAACTAGATGGAAGTCCGAGCCCTGCGAAGAGTGGAGCCTTGTGCTCAAAGTACCTGCACGCGCTGGTGCCAACGGGCAAAAGGGGAAGCTCTTCGAAGGAAGTCAGGCAGTTCAGATTAGTGCACTAAAGAAGAAGAACAGGTTCCGCGACTCAAGCGCAGCCTCCACAGTGGGCAGAAGCAGAGCGCGAGTACGGACAAAAGGGTGCTGTTTTACACAGCGGGGAAAAGCAATGGGCTACTGCAGGAGGGCGACCAGATCCTAGCTATGCTACTCACCGGTCCCCGATGCAAGCAGACCCAGGCTTCTCCACGTCAGTTTCAGCAGCTGGCAGGTTCAGAAGAGCCGGGAATGCCTCGTCGTCGTGTAGAGCAAAAAGACATCCCAATCGAAGAAACCTGCACAGTTTGCTGCCGCAGCAGGACAACGGAGCGGCCGTGTGTATCTGAGCCAAATGTACACTCCTCCCTTCCGACCTGGGAACACCAAGTGTACGAAGCGTGGGAGAGTGACAAGGACTCGAGATACTACACAACCTGGCGGCGGTTACAGAGGAGGACTCCCGTGTAAGCTGGTCAGTCAACTGGATGGCCCAGAGACGCTTCCGAAGGCTTACTGGCAGGAGATGATGAAGTTGCCGAGAATAGCTGTTCCTGCTATTCCAAAGGTCGAAGCACCAGTACAGGCCTTCTGGTTCGATCAAAGGAGGAAAGGGTTTCACAGGACGACAGCAGTGCAAAGGAGGAGTCCTTCAGCGGGTCACCAGCGATTCCTCGGTCCAGCCTCTTGGTTGCAGGATACTTGGCTCCTGTATTCCTTCGTTCGTGAGAACTCAGGAGATCGACATGGTAGTGGTGTTTCCAGCCCCCTCTTATCCACGGTTCCCTTCGCGCCAAAACGGAGGGGACCCAATGGGAGATCCGCACATCAAACACGCACACCATTCGTGGACCAATCACGGACCACGGTGGTCCCAGGCATTCACACCACCCTAGACTCTCTGGCACCCAGGATGTGTATTGGGACCAGACATCCCAGCCCACACCCTGGAGGCACACATACGACATGTAGAAGCCTGCGAAAGCATCCGTGTTTCGCGGGAAAGTACATGCCCAAATAAGGAAGGCCCCGGGTCGGCTCGACCTGGGGAAGGTGAAGGGAGCAAGACGGTCAGTGGACAAGACAAAGGAGCCTCGTGGTCTGGCCATTTTGGGAGCCAGGCCACCATTTTGGGTTCAGCGCGAAAAACGCACTTAGAACGCCAAAAGGAGCTCAAAATACACAAAACGATCGCTGCCACCATTCCAGTCCCTGAATGACTTGCACCGATCAAATACCATCCTAAATGAGTATCTAGGGCCTGTAGAAGGCTAGAGACCCAAGAGAGCTGTAACTTAGCTTACAGTGCCCTCTTGTGTCATGTTGCACTAAATCCGCAACATGGTAAAAGAAACTACGGGAAACAGCGTTCCCCGGTACTGACTGTCTTAAGGGCATGTCAGTTTCCCCGTAAGAAAGGAGCGAAAGCAAAGAGGAGTGCGGCAGAAGGCTGCACTTCTCTGGCAAAGTCAAGAACAAGGTGAAAAACAACAGCAAAAAGTTTAGGGGTTGCCACATGGAAGGAAGATTACCTACAATTACGAAATCTTTCCTAACACATTCCAATCCTGAGACCCTTCTGATAGCATGAGATGTGATATCTCAATGCCTCTAATACCAAACCTGAGATCCTACCTCTAACATGAAATGTGATATCCAACTCCTTCCCCTTCCAAACCTGAGAGCCTTCCTATAGCATGAAATGTGATATCCAAGTCCTTCCCATTCCAATCCTGAGACCCTTCCTATAACATGAGATGTGATATCCAACTCCTTCCCATTCCAACCTGAGACCCTTCCTATAGCATGACATGGGATATCCAACTCCTTCCAAATCCAATCCTGATACCCTTCCGATAGCATGAGATGTGATATCCCAATGCTTCTACAAAACCTGAGACCCATACATGGCATGAGATGTGATATCAAACTCCTTCCCATTCCAATCCTGAGACACTTCCTATAGCATCAGATGTGATATCTCAATGCTTCTAATACCAAACCTGAGACTCTTCCTATAACATGAGATGGGATATCCAACTCCTTCCCATTCCAATCCTGAGACCCTTCCGATAGCAGAGATGTGATATCTCAATGTTTATACCAAACCTGAGACCCTTCCTATGGCATGAGATGTCATGTACAACTCCTTCCCATTCCAATCCTGAGACCCTTCCTATAGCATGAGATGTGATATCTCAATGCTTCTAATACCAAACCTGAGATCCTTCCTATAACATGAGATGTGATATCCAACTCCTTCCCATTCCAATCCTGAGACCCTTCCTATAGCATGAGATGTGACATCTCAATGCTTATACCAAACCTGAGAACCTTCCTATAGCATGAGATGTGATATCCAACTCCTTCCCATTCCAATCCTGAGACCCTTCCTATAGCATGAGATGTGATATCTCAATGCCTCTAATACCAAACCTGAGATCCTTCCTCTAACATGAAATGTGATATCCAACTCCTTCCCTTTCCAAACCTGAGAGCCTACCTATAGCATGAGATGTGATATTCAAGTCCTTCCCATTCCAATCCTTAGACCCTTCCTACAGCATGCAATATGATATCTCAATGATTCTAATAACAAACCTGAGACCCGTCCTATAAAATGAGATGGGTATCCAACTCCTTCCCATTCCAATCCTGAGACACTTTCGATAGCAGAGATGTGATACCTCAATGCTTATACCAAACCTGAGAACCTTCCTATAGCATGAGATGTAATATCCAACTCCTTCCCATTCCAATCCTGAGACCCTTCCTACAGCATGCGATGTGATATCTCAATGCTTCTAATACCAAACCTGAGACCCGTCCTATAACATGAGATGGGATATCCAACTCCTTCCCGTTCCAAACCTGAGACCCTTCCTATAGCATGAGATGTGATATCCAACTCCTTCCCATCCCAATCCTGAGACACTTCCGATTGCAGAGATGTGATATCTCAATGCTTATACCAAACCTGAGACTCTTCCTATAACATGAGATGTGATATCCAACTCCTTCCCGTTCCAAACCTGAGACCCTTCCTATAGCATGAGATGTGATATCCAACTCCTTCCCATTCCAATCCTGAGACCCTTCCGATAGCATGAGATGTGATAGCTCAATGCTTCTAATACCAAACCTGAGATCCTTCTTATAACATGTGATGTGATATCCAAATCCTTCCCCTTCCAAACCTGAGACCCTCCCTTTAGCATGAGAAGTGATATCCAACTCCTTCCCATTCCAATCCTGAGACCCTTATGATAGCATGAGATGTGATATCTCAATGCCTCTAATACCAAACCTGAGATACTTCCGATAGCATGAGATGTGATATCTCAATGATTCTAATACCAAACCTGAGATCCTTCCTATAACACGCGATGTGATATCCAAATCCTTCCCCTTCCAAACCTGAGGCCCTCCCTTTAGCATGAGATGTGATATTCAACTCCTTCCCATTCCAATCCTGAGACCCTTCTGATAGCATGAGATGTGATACCTCAATGCCTCTAATACCAAACCTGAGATCCTACCTCTAACATGAAATGTGATATCCAACTCCTTCCCTTATCAAACCTGAGATCCTTCCTATAACATGCGATGTGATATCCAAATCCTTCCCCTTCCAAACCTGAGACCCTCCCTATAGCATGAGATGTGATATCCAAGTCCGTCCCATTCCAATCCTGAGACCCTTCCTATAGCATGAGATGTGATATCTCAATGCTTATTCCAAACCTGAGACCCTTCCTATGGCATGAGATGTCATATACAACTCCTTCCCATTCCAATCCTGAGACCCTTCCTATAGCATGAGATGTGATATCTTAATGCTTATACCAAACCTGAGACCCTTCCTATAGCATGAGATGTGATAGCCAACTTCTTCCCATTCCAATCCTGAGACCCTTCCTATAACATGAGATGTGATGTCGCAATGCTTCTAATACCAAACCTGAGATCTTTCCTATAACATGAGATGTGATATCCAACACCTTCCCATTCCAATCCTGAGACCCTTCCTATAGCATGAGATGTGATATCTCAATGCTTATACCAAACGTGAGACCCTTCCTATAGCTTGAGATGTGATATACAACTCCTTCCCATTCCAATCCTGAGACCCTTCCTATAGCATGAGATGTGATATCTCAATGCTTGTACCAAACGGGAGACCCTTCATATAACAAGAGGTGATATCTCAATGCCTCTAATACCAAACCTGAGATCCTTCCTCTAACATGAAATGTGATATCCAACTCCTTCCCCTTCCAAACCTGAGAGCCTTCCTATAGCATGAGATATGATATCCAAGTCCTTCCCATTCCAATCCTGGGACCCTTCCTATAACATGAGATGTGATATCCAACTCCTTCCCATTCCAACCTGAGACCCTTCCTATAGCATGAGATGGGATATCCAACTCCTTCCAAATCAAATCCTGATACCCTTCCGATAGCATGAGATGTGATATCCCAATGTTTCTACCAAACCTGAGACCCATACTATGGCATGAGTTGTGATATCAAACCCCTTCCCATTCCAAACCTGAGACCCTTCCTATAGCTTGAGATATCCAACTCCTTCCCATTCCAATTCTGAGACCCTTCCTATACCATGAGACTTGATATCTCAATGCTTCTAATACCAAACCTGAGACCCTTCCTATAGCATGAGATGTGATATCTCAATGCTTCTAATACCAAACCTGAAATCCTTCCGATAACATGAGATGTGATATCCAAATCCTACCCCTTCCAAACCTGAGACCCTCCCTTTAGCATGAGATGTGATATCCAACTCCTTCCCATTCCCATCCTGAGACCCTTCTGATAGCATGAGATGTGATATCTCAATGCCTCCAATACCAAACCTGAGATCCTACCTCTAACATGAAATGTGATATCCACATCCTTCCCCTTCCAAACCTGAGACCCTCCCTTTAGCATGAGATGTGATATCCAACTCCGTCCCATTCCAATCCTGAGACCCTTCCGATAGCATGAGATGTGATATCTCAATGCTTCTAATACCAAACCTGTGATCCTTCCTATAACAAGAGATGTGATATCCAAATCCTTCCCCTTACAAACCTGAGACCCTCCCTTTAGCATGAGATGTGATATCTCAATGCCTCTAATACCAAACCTGAGATCCTTCCGATAGCATGAGATGTGATAGATATCTCAATGCTTCTAATACCAAACCTGAGATCCTTCCTATAACATGAGACGTGATATCCAAATCCTTCCCCTTCCAAACCTGAGACCCTCCCTTTAGCATGAGATGTGATATCCAACTCCTTCCCATTCTAATCCTGAGACCCTTCTGATAGCATGAGATGTGATATCTCAATGCCTCTAATACCAAACCTGAGATCCTACCTCTAACATGAAATGTGATATCCAACTCTTTCCCCTTCCAAACCTGAGAGCCTTCCTATAGCATGAGATGTGATATCCGACTCCTTCCCATTCCAATCCTGAGACCCTTCCGATAGCATGAGATGTGATATCCCAATGCTTCTAATACCAAACCTGAGATCCTTCTTATAACATGTGATGTGATATCCAAATCCTTCCCCTTCCAAACCTGAGACCCTCCCTTTAGCATGAGATGTGATATCCAACTCCTTCCCATTCCAATCCTGAGACCCTTATGATAGATAGCATGAGATGTGATATCTCAATGCCTCTAATACCAAACCTGAGATACTTCCGATAGCATGAGATGTGATATCTCAATGCTTCTAATACCAAACCTGAGATCCTTCCTGTAACATGAGATGTGATATCCAAATCCTTCCCCTTCCAAACCTGAGACCCTCCCTTTAGCATGAGATGTGTTATCCAACTCCTTCCCATTCCAATCCTGAGACCCTTCCGATAGCATGAGATGTGATATCTCAATGCTTCTAATACCAAACCTGTGATCCTTCCTATAACAAGAGATGTGATATCCAAATCCTTCCCCTTCCAAACCTGAGACCCTCCCTTTAGCATGAGATGTGATATCTCAATGCCTCTAATACCAAACCTGAGATCCTTCCGATAGCATGAGATGTGATATCTCAATGCTTCTAATACCAAACCTGAGATCCTTCCTATAACATGAGACGTGATATCCAAATCCTTCCCCTTCCAAACCTGAGACCCTTCTGATAGCACGAGATGTGATATCTCAATGCCTCTAATACCAAACCTGAGATCCTACCTCTAACATGAAATGTGATATCCAACTCTTTCCCCTTCCAAACCTGAGGGCCTTCCTATAGCATGAGATGTGATATCCGACTCCTTCCCATTCCAATCCTGAGACCCTTCCGATAGCATGAGATGTGATATCTCAATGCTTCTAATACCAAACCTGAGATCCTTCTTATAACATGTGATGTGATATCCAAATCCTTCCCCTTCCAAACCTGAGACCCTCCCTTTAGCGTGAGATGTGATATCCAACTCCTTCCCATTCCAATCCTGAGACCCTTATGATAGATAGCATGAGATGTGATATCTCAATGCCTCTAATACCAAACCTGAGATACTTCCGATAGCATGAGATGTGATATCTCAATGCTTCTAATACCAAACCTGAGATCCTTCCTATAACATGAGATGTGATATCCAAATCCTTCCCCTTCCAAACCTGAGACCCTCCCTTTAGCATGAGATGTGATATCCAACTCCTTCCCATTCCAATTCTGAGCCCCTTCCTATACCATGAGACTTGATATCCAACTCCTTCCCATTCCAATTCTGAGCCCCTTCCTATACCATGAGACTTGATATCTCAATGCTTCTAATACCAAACCTGAGACCCGTCCTATAACATGAGATGTGATATCCAAATCCTTCCCCTTCCAAACCTTAGACCCTTCCTTTATAATGAGATGTGATATCCAACTCCTTCCCATTCCAATCCTGAGACCCTTCCGATATCATGAGATGTGATATCTCAATGCTTCTAATATCAAACTTGAGACCCTCCCTATAGCATGAGATGTGATATCCAAGTCCTTCCCATTCCAATCCTGAGACCCTTCCTATAGCTTGAGTTGTGACATCCAACTCCTTCCCATTCCAATTCTGATCCCCTTTCTATACCATGAGACTTGATATCTCAATGCTTCTAATACCAAACCTGAGACCCGTCCTATAACATGAGATGTGATATCCAAATCCTTCCCCTTCCAAACCTTAGACCCTTCCTTTATCATGAGATGTGATATCCAACTCCTTCCCATTCCAATCCTGAGACCCTTCCGATATCATGAGATGTAATATCTCAATGCTTCTAATATCAAACTTGAGACCCTCCCTATAGCATGAGATGTGATATCCAAGTCCTTCCAATTCCAATCCTGAGACCCTTCCTATAGCATGAGATTTGATATCTCAATGCTTCTAATACCAAACCTGAGACCCTTCCTATAACATGAGATTGGAATATCCAACTCCTTCCCATTCCAATCCTGAGACCCTTCCGATAGCAGAGATGTGATATCTCAATTCTTATACCAAACCTGAGATCCTTCCTATAACATGAGATGTGATATCCAACTCCTTCCCATTCCAATCCTGAGACACTTCCTATAGCATGAGATGTGATATCTCACTGCTTATACCAAACCTGAGACCCTTCCAATAGCATGAGATGTGATATCCAACTCCTTCCCATTCCAATCCTGAGACCCTTCCTATAGCATGAGATGTGATATCTCAATGCTTCTAATATCAAACTTGAGAGCCTCCCTATAGCATGAGATGTGATATCCAAGTCCTTCCCATTCCAATCCTGAGACACTTCCTATAGCATGAGATGTGATATCTCAATGCTTCTAATACCAAACCTGAGACTCTTCCTATAACATGAGATGGGATATCCAACTCCTTCCCATTCCAATCCTGAGACCCTTCCGATAGCAGAGATGTGATATCTCAATGCTTATACCAAACCTGAGACCCTTCCTATACCATGAGATGTGATATCCAACTCCTTCCCATTCCAATCCTGAGACCCTTCCTATAGCATGAGATGTGATATCTCAATGCTTATACCAAACCTGAGACCCTTCCTACGGCATGAGATGTCATATACAACTCCTTCCCATTCCAATCCTGAGACCCTTCCTATAGCATGAGATGTGATATCTCAATGCTTATACCAAACCTGAGACCCTTCCTATAGCATGAGATGTGATATCCAACTCCTTCCCATTCCAATCCTGAGACCCTTCCTATAGCATGAGATGTGATATCTCAATGCTTATACCAAACCTGAGACCCTTCCTATAACATGAGATGGGATATCCAACTCCTTCCCATTCCAATCCTGAGACACTTCCGATAGCAGAGATGTGATATCTCAATGCTTATACCAGACCTTAGACCCTTCCTATAACATGAGATCGGATATCCAACTCCTTCCCGTTCCAAACCTGAGACCCTTCCTTTAGCATGAGATGTGATATCCAGCTCCTTCCCATTCCAATCCTGAGACACTTCCGATAGCATGAGATGTGATATCTCAATGCTTCTAATATCAAAACGGAAACCCTCCCTATAGCATGAGATGTGATATCCAACTCCTTCCCATTCCAATCCTGAGACCCTTCCTATAGCATGAGATGTGATATCTCAATGCTTCTACCAAACCTGAGACCCTTCCTTTAGCATGAGATGTGATATCCAACTCCTTCCCATTCCAATCCTGAGACCCTTCCTATAGCATGAGATGTGATATCTCAATACTTCTAATACCAAACCTGAGATCCTTCCGATAACATGAGATGTGATATCCAAATCCTTCCCCTTCCAAACCTGAGACCCTCCCTTTAGCATGAGATGTGATATCCATCTCCTTCGCATTCCAATCCTGAGACCCTTCTGATAGCATGAGATGTGATATCTCAATGCTTCTAATACCAAACCTGAGATCCTTCCGATAGCATGAGATGTGATATCTCAATGCTTCTAATACCAAACCTGAGACCCTTCCTATAACATGAGATTGGAATATCCAACTCCTTCCCATTCCAATCCTGAGACCCTTCCGATAGCAGAGATGTGATATCTCAATTCTTATACCAAACCTGAGATCCTTCCTATAACATGAGATGTGATATCCAACTCCTTCCCATTCCAATCCTGAGACACTTCCTATAGCATGAGATGTGATATCTCACTGCTTATACCAAACCTGAGACCCTTCCTATAGCATGAGATGTGATATCTAACTCCTTCCCATTCCAATCCTGAGACCCTTCCGATAGCATGAGATGTGATATCTCAATGCTTCTAATACCAAACCTGAGACTCTTCCTATAACATGAGATGGGATATCCAACTCCTTCCCATTCCAATCCTGAGACCCTTCCGATAGCAGAGATGTGATATCTCAATGCTTATACCAAACCTGAGACCCTTCCTACGGCATGAGATGTCATATACAACTCCTTCCCATTCCAATCCTGAGACCCTTCCTATAGCATGAGATGTGATATCTCAATGCTTATACCAAACCTGAGACCCTTCCTATAGCATGAGATGTGATATCCAACTCCTTCCCATTCCAATCCTGAGACCCTTCCTATAGCATGAGATGTGATATCTCAATGCTTATACCAAACCTGAGACCCTTCCTACGGCATGAGATGTCATATACAACTCCTTCCCATTCCAATCCTGAGACCCTTCCTATAGCATGAGATGTGATATCTCAATGCTTATACCAAACCTGAGACCCTTCTGTTAGGAAAGATTTCGTAATTGTAGGGAATTTTCCTTCCATGTGGCAACCCCTAAACTTTTTGCTATTGTTTTTAACCTTGTTCTTGACTTTGCCAGAGAAGTACAGCCTTCTGCCGCACTTCTCTGGGCTTTCGCTCCTTTCTTACGGGGAAACTGACATGCCCTTAAGACAGTCAGTACCGGGGAACGTTGTTTCCCGTAGTTTCTTTTATCGTGTCGCCGCTTTAGTGCAACACGACACAAGAGAGCACTGTAAGCTAAGTTACAGCTCTCTTGGGTCTCTAGCCTTCTACAGGCCCTAGATACTCTTTTAGGATGGTATTTGATCGGTGCAAGTCATTCAGGGACTGGAATGGTGGCAGCAATCGTTTTGTATATTTTGAGCTCCTTTTGCCGTTCTGAGCACGTTTTTGCACTGAACCCAAAATGGTGGCCTGGCTCCCCAAAATGGCCAGACCACGAGGCTCCTTTGTCCTGTCCACTGTCCGTCTTGCTCCCTTCACCTTCCCCAGGTCCAGCGACCCGGGGCCTTCCTTATTTGGGCATGTACTTTCCCGCGAAACGTGGTTGCTTTCGCGGGCTTCTACATGCCGTTTGTGTGCCTCCAGGGTGTGGGCTGGGATGTCTGGTCCCAATACACATCCTGGGTGCCAGAGAGTCTAGGGTGGTGAGAATGCCTGGGACCACCGTGGTCCGTGATTGGTCCACGTATGGTATGTGTTTTGATGAGCGGATCTCCCATTGGTTCCTCTCCGTTTTGGCGCGAAGGGAACCGTGGATAAGAGGGGGCTGGAAACACCACTACCATGTCCATCTCCTGAGTTCTCACGAACGAAGGAATACAGGAGCCAAGTATCCTGCAACCAAGAGGCTGGACCGAGGAATCGCTGGTGACCCGCTGAAGGAATCCTCCTTTGCACTGCTGTCGTCCTGTGAGCCACTGTCCTCCTTTGATCGAACCAGAAGGCCTGTATTGGTGCTTCGACCTATTGGAATAGCAGGAACAGCTATTCCCGGCATCTTCATCAACTCCTCGCAGTAAGCCTTCGGAAGCGTCTCTGGGCCATCCAGTTGACTGACCAGCTTACAAGGGAGTCCTGCTCTGTAACCGCCGCCAGGTTGTGCGGTATCTCGAGTCCTTGTCACTCTCCCACGCTTCGTACACTTGGCGTTCCCAAGTCTGAAGGGAGGAGTGTACTTTTGACTCAGATACGCACGGCCGCTTCGTTGTCCTGCTGCGGCAACAAAACTGTGCTGGTTTCGTCGATTGGGACGTCTTTTTGATCTACACGACTGGAAAGCGTTCCCTGCTCTTCTGAACCCGCCAGCTGCTGAAACTAACGTGGAGAAGCCTGGGTCTGCTTGCTTCGGGGACCGGTGAGTAGTATAGCTAGGATCTGGTCGCCCTCCTGCAGTAACCCATTGCTTTTCCCCGCTGTGTAAAACAGCACCCTTTTCGTCCGTACTCGCGCTCTGCTTCTACTTGCTGTGGAAGCTGCGTTTGAGTTGCGGAACCTGTTCTTCTTCTGCTGTGCACTAACCCGAACTACCTGACTTCCTTCGAAGAGCTTCTCCTTTTGCCCGTTGGCACCAGCACTTGCAGGTACTTTGAGCACAAGGCTCCACTCTTCTCAGGGCTCGGACTTCCATCTAGTTAGGTGCCTCTGAAGGCGAACTGAGTCGAAAGCATTATCGCACTGCCTGTTTTCTTCCCTTTCAGGTGGACTACATATTTCGTGCTTTAAACGCTTGCGACTGTGTATTTGTATATATATTGTGTTGATTTGGTATGTGTTGGCTTAATACTGTGTTATTGTGATTTTCTCGCTACGGTCGTTGTTTTAAAGGCCTTAAAATAAATGTGTTTATATTTTTGATATAACACCTGTTTGGAGTAGTTTGTAAGCGCTCTTGCTTTGTGTGCTCATTGCGGGCTTTCAGTCACCCTCACCCCTCTTGAGACCTAGTCTTGACCGCCGCGATCGCTACCTTGATTGGTCTGGCTTGTCCAGAGGTTACCCTGTTCCAAGTAATTAGGTTGGCCTTCTGAACTTCTGCGCCACCAGGACAGAGTTCAGAAATCCGTCTTAACAAATTGGTGTACAGCGGTGGGATACGACTGAAGGTATCCAGTGTTGCGCACGGGCTAAGGCATTTCAGGTTATTCCAACCAGTACACGTAGTGGATTGTTGTAATATAACTTTAAAAAGGCCATAGTCCTATCACACAGTATGGAAACAAGTACGTTGTTAACTTTAAATGCTTCCAAATCAGAAACACTGAAAAAGATGTGTGCGGAGAGAGGTGTTTCCTCTCAAGGCACAAAATTGGAAATGATCCAAAGAATCGTGGCGTGGCAAGAAGCACAGCTTGACGCTATTACTTCTGAGGACAGTGCGGAAGGTGGTGGGGCTGCTCTCACTGGCAGAACCGACGGTTCTGCCGCCGCACTGATCCATCGCGACCACGAGGACAGGGAGGACGAGATGTCTAATGTTTCCTCTGCCAGTGCTGATGGGGAGGCTATGCTTGAATTCAAGAAGCAAGAGCTGCGGTTTAGGCAGCAGGAGCTTGAATTCAGCATAGCCAAACTAAAAATCGAACAGGCAGAAAAACAAAAAGACAGGGATCACCAGTTGGAACTGGCCAAGCTTCAGGTTGCAAATGGGTCCACGGGTCCTGGACATGGGTCTGGGGCCTCCTCTCATCCACGGTTTCCAAAAGATCTGCTCAGTGTGTATGAGGAACGGAATGACATTATGGACTGGCTGAATGCGTTTGAGTATGCATGCGAAGTTCAGAAAGTTGACAATGCTGATAAGATTGCGTGGTTACTCAGTAGACTGCCCCATTCTGGCTGTACTGCCATTATGGAGATGTCGAAGGCTGAGCGAGCCAATTTCGCCATCTTAAAGCAGACTCTCATTTTAAAGTTTGGGAAGACTCCGGCCCAATATTTAAAGCGTTTTCGAGAGTATAAGAAAAAGGAAGGTGGTACTTGGGTATCTTATGTCACTGAATCTTTGAAAAACTTAACTGGCTGGGTCGAAGGCTATAAGGTTTCTACCTTCGCCGGCATGATAAATCTTGTCATGCTGGAACACATTTTTGCTTCTTCTTCCCCGGAGCTTAAGCAGCACTTGGCCGATTCGAAGGAGATAGATCCTAAGAAGCTGGCCATGGCCGCCGACTTATGGGTGTCACATCGAGTGTCCCATAAGGACAAAACTCATCCTGGTAAGCAGGAGGAAGGGAGAAAGTCCAAAGATATGGAGGGTGGGGAATCTGCTAAATCTTCTTCCCAAAAGAGCCACAAAAAGAAAAACAAGGGTAAGACACAAGAGAACTCACAGGGTAGTGGAGGTCAGCCTCCAAAACAGAACTCTGGTTACAATAAGCCTCCCTATGTAAACAGACCCAATGGATCTTGTTTTGCTTGTGGAGCAACTGACCATGTGAAGGGGGATCCCAGTTGTAAGGTTAGACCTTTGGGGGTCCACTCCGCTAATCTGGCCTTCTCCTCCTACGAGGAAGAAGAGATTACAGGAGCATCCTTCTCCTCAGACTCATTTCCCAGCGGAATAGAGGCTGAGGTAGTTTTAGTGTCCCTGGGTTCCTGGGAGCCTAAAGTCGCAGAGGCGTATGCTAGGATTCCGGATAATACCAAGCACTACTTTAAAGACAGTGTGCTGATCAATGGAGTAGATACTCCAGCTCTTAGGGATAGTGAGTGCAGTCGCACTGTAGTGGATTCTACCTTGGTAGACTCAGAGGAAGTTGCCAGAGGTACTCTGATGCCCACTAAGTTGGCTGACGGCCCCCTCCGTATGTTTCCCGTGATCCCTGTAAATCTTACTTTAAATGGTACAGCAGTTAGGATTCCAGTGAGCATTCAGAGAAACGTCCCAGGAAAGGTCTTGTTAGGTAATGATCTCAGAGCTTTAGGGCTCGTATGAGACACTGCCGAAAGACCCTACACACGGTCTCAAGCACGGGCAGCATTGGCCAAGTCCAATACGCCGCCCCAGCCGAAGGGGAAACCCAAGGCGAAAGGAGTCTACAAGTCACGACGAGGGAAAGAGAATATTCCCCCGAGCTCGCCTACCACTGCGGTGGAGGAAGTTGGTCGATCGCCCGAGCCTGACGAGGAAGTGGCGATGCCTGAAGTATTCGACCCCAACGATCATCCTGAACTAAAAGACTTGTTAGTTGAAGGAGGTCCTGATAGGGACGAGTTCAGTAAAGGCCAACGTGAGTGCCCATCTCTGGAAGGCCTAAGGAGACAGGCCTGCTCCCAGCTTGAGGGTGAACCTCCTGGGACGCACAGGATTTATTGGGAAGGTGGACTCCTCTATAGTGAGCCCACAGAGTCTACAGAAGGAGACCATAGGAGGTTGGTGGTTCCCCTTGCTGTTAGGCCCTTCCTCCTGCAGTTGGCGCATGAAGTTCCCCTTGCTGGTCACCTTGGTATGAAGAGGACCAAGCAAAGGTTATCCATGCACTTCTACTGGCCCAAGATGGGGGTGCAAGTAGAAAGTCACTGCAGGAGTTGTGCCTCCTGCCAGTTGTCTGGTAAGGTTGGCGCGACAATCCAAGCTCCGTTGGTACCGCTCCCAGTTGTGGGGGTACCATTTGAAAGGGTAGGGATCGACATCGTCGGTCCCCTTGACCCGCAAACATCCTCGGGCAATAGGTTTATCCTGGTGCTGGTCGACCATGCAACCAGGTATCCTGAGGCCATCCCATTGAAAGCTGTAACTGCCAAGTCAGTTGCAAAAGCTTTACTCGGCATATTTACTAGGGTTGGCTTCCCTAAAGAAGTTGTGTCAGATCGTGGCAGCAACTTTATGTCGAAGTATATGCAGGCTATGTGGAAAGAATGTGGGGTCACCTACAAGTTCTCTTCTGCATACCACCCCCAGACCAATGGTCTGGTGGAACGTTTCAACAGAACGTTAAAGAGCATGATTGGGACTCTGGAGGAGCCTCAGAGAAGAAAATGGGATCTTCTTTTACCATGCTTGCTGTTTGCCTACCGAGAGGTACCACAGGAGGGTGTTGGCTTCAGCCCCTTCGAACTTCTGTTCGGTGATCCCGTACGGGGACCCTTAGCCATCGTCAAAGAGGGATGGGAGATGCCCACTCCCCCTGTTACTACCAACGTAGTTGATTATGTGCTAGGGCTCAGAAAACGGATGGTACTTCTGATGGGCTTGGCTAGTGAGAAATTGAAGGCAGGGCAAGCACTGGTGAAACATTGGTACGACCAGAAAGCTTCCCTCATCAACTTCACACCTGGTCAGCAAGTCCTGATCATGAATCCAATAAGGCCTTGAGCTTTACAGGACAAATGGTCAGGCCCTTACACAGTGGTGGAGCCCCTGGGTGAGGTGAACTATTTAGTGGACCTTGGAAGGCCTGGACAGGCTCCAAAAGTGTTTCACGTGAATAGGCTGAAGGCTTTCGTCCCAAGAGTCGAAATCGCAGCGCTGCTACTGGCTTCAGACGTTGAGGAAGAGGAGTCTGAACCCCTCCCCGACCTGTTCCAAGGCGGTCCTTCAGATTGCTCCTTTGAGGGTGTCCGAGTGGCCCCTCACCTGACTTCTGATCAGCAGGCTGAGGTGAAAAGTTTGCTTAGGCAGTTTTCCCCCCTGTTTTCACAGTCGCCTGGTTTGACACCTTGGTGCAAACATAACATTGACACAGGAGACAGTGTACCTACCAAAAGTAGGGGATACAGAATGTCGGATAAAGTACGGTCTTATATTAAGACCGAGGTCAACAAAATGTTAGACCTTGGGGTGATTGAACCCTCTAGTAGTCCTTGGTCCAGCCCTGTGGTTTTGGTTCCAAAGGCAGGCACTTCTGAATTGAGGTTCTGCGTGGATTACAGGGCTCTGAATGCTGTCACCAAGACAGATGCACACCCCTTGCCTCGAACAGATGAGCTGGTGGATACTTTGGGTGCCTCCAAGTACCTCAGCACGTTTGACCTTACTGCTGGCTATTGGCAAATAGCGTTAGCAGAACATGCTAAGGAGAAGACAGCATTTTCTACTCCAGACGGCCTTTACCAATTCCGGGTAATGCCGTTCGGGTTGAAGAATGCACCTGCCACTTTCCAGAGGCTTGTGAATCATGTGTTGAATGGGTTGGACGAATTCTGTCTCGCATATCTGGACGATATCGCAGTTTTCAGTGCCACCTGGGAAGACCATGTGAAACACCTCGGGATTGTGCTCCAGGCTCTTCAGAAAGCCCACTTGACCAGAAAGGCTAGTAAATGCCAGATTGGACAAGGCTCAGTGGTTTACCTTGGACATGAAGTAGGTGGAGGGAGGATACAGCCTCTTCCCAGTAAAGTACAAGCAGTACAAGACTGGCCTACCCCCACTACGCAAACCCAAGTGAGAGCCTTCTTAGGACTCACGGGGTATTATCGCAATTTTATGGCAGACTATGGCACCATAGCTGCTCCTCTGACTGCCCTCACAACTCCGAAGAAACCCAAGAAGGTAACTTGGACCGACGAGTGTGAGAAGGCCTTCAATGGCTTGAAAGACTCCTTGTGCCAGGCCCCTGTGCTCAGGGCCCCTGATTATCAAAGAACTTTTATCGTGCAGACGGACGCCTCTGACACTGGGATAGGAGCTGTACTATCACAAGTAGATGAGAAGGGTAAGGAACACCCTATCGGTTTTATTAGTCGCCAGCTTAAGGACAGAGAGCTCAGATGGTCCACGGTAGAGAAAGAATGTTTCTCTGTTGTGTGGGCCCTAAGGAAGCTGAGGCCCTACCTCTATGGGACCCACTTCACTGTGCAAACTGACCATAAGCCGTTAAAGTGGCTAATGAACATGAAGGGGGAGAATCCAAAGTTGCTTAGGTGGTCCATAAGTCTACAAGGCTTCGACTTCACTATTGAGCATAGGCCAGGTGTCCAACATAGCAATGCTGATGGGTTGTCCAGAATGTTTAACCGACCTGAACATGAGACTCATCCAGGGGTGGATTAGTTCCCCCTGTCCATAGTCTGGGAGGGGCGAGTGTTAGGAAAGATTTCGTAATTGTAGGGAATTTTCCTTCCATGTGGCAACCCCTAAACTTTTTGCTATTGTTTTTAACCTTGTTCTTGACTTTGCCAGAGAAGTACAGCCTTCTGCCGCACTTCTCTGGGCTTTCGCTCCTTTCTTACGGGGAAACTGACATGCCCTTAAGACAGTCAGTACCGGGGAACGTTGTTTCCCGTAGTTTCTTTTATCGTGTCGCCGCTTTAGTGCAACACGACACAAGAGAGCACTGTAAGCTAAGTTACAGCTCTCTTGGGTCTCTAGCCTTCTAAAGGCCCTAGATACTCTTTTAGGATGGTATTTGATCGGTGCAAGTCATTCAGGGACTGGAATGGTGGCAGCGATCGTTTTGTATATTTTGAGCTCCTTTTGCCGTTCTGAGCACGTTTTTGCACTGAACCCAAAATGGTGGCCTGGCTCCCCAAAATGGCCAGACCACGAGGCTCCTTTGTCCTGTCCACTGTCCGTCTTGCTCCCTTCACCTTCCCCAGGTCCAGCGACCCGGGGCCTTCCTTATTTGGGCATGTACTTTCCCGCGAAACGTGGTTGCTTTCGCGGGCTTCTACATGCCGTTTGTGTGCCTCCAGGGTGTGGGCTGGGATGTCTGGTCCCAATACACATCCTGGGTGCCAGAGAGTCTAGGGTGGTGTGAATGCCTGGGACCACCGTGGTCCGTGATTGGTCCACGTATGGTATGTGTTTTGATGAGCGGATCTCCCATTGGTTCCTCTTCGTTTTGGCGCGAAGGGAACCGTGGATAAGAGGGGGCTGGAAACACCACTACCATGTCGATCTCCTGAGTTCTCACGAACGAAGGAATACAGGAGCCAAGTATCCTGCAACCAAGAGGCTGGACCGAGGAATCGCTGGTGACCCGCTGAAGGAATCCTCCTTTGCACTGCTGTCGTCCTGTGAGCCACTGTCCTCCTTTGATCGAACCAGAAGGCCTGTATTGGTGCTTTGACCTATTGGAATAGCAGGAACAGCTATTCCCGGCATCTTCATCAACTCCTCGCAGTAAGCCTTCGGAAGCGTCTCTGGGCCATCCAGTTGACTGACCAGCTTACAAGGGAGTCCTGCTCTGTAACCGCCGCCAGGTTGTGCCGTATCTCGAGTCCTTGTCACTCTCCCACGCTTCGTACACTTGGCGTTCCCAAGTCTGAAGGGAGGAGTGTACTTTTGACTCAGATACGCACGGCCGCTTCGTTGTCCTGCTGCGGCAACAAAACTGTGCTGGTTTCGTCGATTGGGACGTCTTTTTGATCTACACGACTGGAAAGCGTTCCCTGCTCTTCTGAACCCGCCAGCTGCTGAAACTAACGTGGAGAAGCCTGGGTCTGCTTGCTTCGGGGACCGGTGAGTAGTATAGCTAGGATCTGGTCGCCCTCCTGCAGTAACCCATTGCTTTTCCCCGCTGTGTAAAACAGCACCCTTTTCGTCCGTACTCGCGCTCTGCTTCTACTTGCTGTGGAAGCTGCGTTTGAGTTGCGGAACCTGTTCTTCTTCTGCTGTGCACTAACCCGAACTGCCTGACTTCCTTCGAAGAGCTTCTCCTTATGCCCGTTGGCACCAGCACTTGCAGGTACTTTGAGCACAAGGCTCCACTCTTCTCAGGGCTCGGACTTCCATCTAGTTAGATGCCTCTGAAGGCGAACTGAGTCGAAAGCATTATCGCACTGCCTGTTTTCTTCCCTTTCAGGTGGACTACATATTTCGTGCTTTAAACGCTTGCGACTGTGTATTTGTATATATATTGTGTTGATTTGGTATGTGTTGGCTTAATACTGTGTTATTGTGATTTTCTCGCTACGGTCGTTGTTTTAAAGGCCTTAAAATAAATGTGTTTATATTTTTGATATAACACCTGTTTGGAGTAGTTTGTAAGCGCTCTTGCTTTGTGTGCTCATTGCGGGCTTTCAGTCACCCTCACCCCTCTTGAGACCTAGTCTTGACCGCCGCGATCGCTACCTTGATTGGTCTGGCTTGTCCAGAGGTTACCCTGTTCCAAGTAATTAGGTTGGCCTTCTGAACTTCTGCGCCACCAGGACAGAGTTCAGAAATCCGTCTTAACAAACCTTCCTATAGCATGAGATGTGATATCCAACTCCTTCCCATTCCAATCCTGAGACCCTTCCTATAGCATGAGATGTGATATCTCAATGCTTATACCAAACCTGAGACCCTTCCTATAACATGAGATGGGATATCCAACTCCTTCCCATTCCAATCCTGAGACACTTCCGATAGCAGAGATGTGATATCTCAATGCTTATACCAGACCGTAGACCCTTCCTATAACATGAGATCGGATATCCAACTCCTTCCAGTTCCAAACCTGAGACCATTCCTTTAGCATGAGATGTGATATCCAGCTCCTTCCCATTCCAATCCTGAGACACTTCCGATAGCATGAGATGTGATATCTCAATGCTTCTAATATCAAAACGGAAACCCTCCCTATAGCATGATATGTGATATCTAAGTCCTTCCCATTCCAATCCTGAGACCCTTCCTATAGCATGAGATGTGATATCTCAATGCTTCTACCAAACCTGAGACCCTTCCTTTAGCATGAGATGTGATATACAACTCCTTCCCATTCCAATCCTGAGACCCTTCCTATAGCATGAGATGTGATATCTCAATACTTCTAATACCAAACCTGAGATCCTTCCGATAACATGAGATGTGATATCCAAATCCTTCCCCTTCCAAACCTGAGACCCTCCCTTTAGCATGAGATGTGATATCCATCTCCTTCCCATTCCAATCCTGAGACCCTTCTGATAGCATGAGATGTGATATCTCAATGCTTCTAATACCAAACCTGAGATCCTTCCGATAGCATGAGATGTGATATCTAACTCCTTCCCATTCCAATCCTGAGACCCTTCCTATAGCATGAGATGTGATATCTCAATGCTTCTAATATCAAACTTGAGAGCCTCCCTATAGCATGAGATGTGATATCTAACTCCTTCCCATTCCAATCCTGAGACCCTTCCTATAGCATGAGATGTGATATCTCAATGCTTCTAATATCAAACTTGAGAGCCTCCCTATAGCATGAGATGTGATATCCAAGTCCTTCCCATTCCAATCCTGAGACACTTCCTATAGCATGAGATGTGATATCTCAATGCTTCTAATACCAAACCTGAGACTCTTCCTATAACATGAGATGGGATATCCAACTCCTTCCCATTCCAATCCTGAGACCCTTCCTATAGCATGAGATGTGATATCTCAATGCTTATACCAAACCTGAGACCCTTCCTATAGCATGAGATGTGATATCCAACTCCTTCCCATTCCAATCCTGAGACCCTTAGTATAGCATGAGATGTGATATCTCAATGCTTATACCAAACCTGAGACCCTTCCTATAGCATGAGATGTGATATCCAACTCCTTCCCATTCCAATCCTGAGACCCTTCCTATAGCATGAGATGTGATATCTCAATGCTTATACCAAACCTGTGACCCTTCCTATAACATGAGATGGGATATCCAACTCCTTCCCATTCCAATCCTGAGACACTTCCGATAGCAGAGATGTGATATCTCAATGCTTATACCAGACCTTAGACCCTTCCTATAACATGAGATCGGATATCCAACTCCTTCCCGTTCCAAACCTGAGACCCTTCCTTTAGCATGAGATGTGATATCCAGCTCCTTCACATTCCAATCCTGAGACACTTCCGATAGCATGAGATGTGATATCTCAATGCTTCTAATATCAAAACGGAAACCCTCCCTATCGCATGATATGTGATATCTAAGTCCTTCCCATTCCAATCCTGAGACCCTTCCTATAGCATGAGATGTGATATCTCAATGCTTCTAATACCAAACCTGAGATCCTTCCGATAGCATGAGATCGGATATCCAACTCCTTCCCATTCCAATCCTGAGACACTTCCGATAGCAGAGATGTGATATCTCAATGCTTATACCAGACCTTAGACCCTTCCTATAACATGAGATCGGATATCCAACTCCTTCCCGTTCCAAACCTGAGACCCTTCCTTTAGCATGAGATGTGATATCCAGCTCCTTCCCATTCCAATCCTGAGACACTTCCTACAGCATGAGATGTGATATCTCAATGCTTCTACCAAACCTGAGACCCTTCCTTTAGCATGAGATGTGATATCCAACTCCTTCCCATTCCAATCCTGAGACCCTTCCTATAGCATGAGATGTGATATCTCAATACTTCTAATACCAAACCTGAGATCCTTTCCGATAACATGAGATGTGATATCCAAATCCTTCCCCTTCCAAACCTGAGACCCTCCCTTTAGCATATGTGATATCCATCTCCTTCCCATTCCAATCCTGAGACCCTTCTGATAGCATGAGATGTGATATCTCAATGCTTCTAATACCAAACCTGAGATCCTTCCGATAGCATGAGATGTGATATCTCAATGCTTCTAATACCAAACCTGAGATCCTTCCTATAACATGAGATGTGATATCCAAATCCTTCCCCTTCCAATTCTGAGACCCTCCCTTTAACATGAGATGTGATATCCAACTCCTTCCCATTCCAACCTGAGACCCTTCCTATAGCATGAGATGTGATATCCAAGTCCTTCCCATTCCAATCCTTAGACCCTTCCTACAGCATGCAATATGATATCTCAATGCCTCTAATACCAAACCTGAGATCCTTCCTCTAACATGAAATGTGATATCCAACTCCTTCCCTTTCCAAACCTGAGAGCCTATCTATAGCATGAGATGTGATATCCAAGTCCTTTCCATTCCAATCCTTAGACCCTTCCTACAGCATGCAATATGATATCTCAATGATTCTAATAACAAACCTAAGACCCGTCCTATAACATGAGATGGGATATCCAACTCCTTCCATTTCCAATCCTGAGACACTTCCGATAGCAGAGATGTGATATCTCAATGCTTATACCAAACCTGAGACCCTTCCTATAACATGAGATGTGATATCCAACTCCTTCCCGTTCCAATCCTGAGACTCTTCCTTTAGCATGAGATGTGATATCCAGCTCCTTCCCATTCCAATCGTGAGACACTTCCGATAGCATGAGATGTGATATCTCAATGCTTCTAATATCAAAACTGAGACCCTCCCTATAGCATGATATTTGATATCTAAGTCCTTCCCATTCCAATCCTGAGACCCTTCCTATAGCATGAGATGTGATATCTCAATGCTTCTACCAAACCTGAGACCCTTCCTTTAGCATGAGATGTGATATCCAACTCCTTCCCATTCCAACCCTGAGACCCTTCCTATAGCATGAGATGTGATATCTCAATACTTCTAATACCAAACCTGAGATCCTTCCTATAACATGAGATGTGATATCCAAATCCTTCCCCTTCCAATTCTGAGACCCTCCCTTTAACATGAGATGTGATATCCAACTCCTTCCCATTCCAACCTGAGACCCTTCCTATAGCATGAGATGTGATATCCAAGTCCTTCCCATTCCAATCCTTAGACCCTTCCTACAGCATGCAATATGATATCTCAATGCCTCTAATACCAAACCTGAGATCCTTCCTCTAACATGAAATGTGATATCCAACTCCTTCCCTTTCCAAACCTGAGAGCCTATCTATAGCATGAGATGTGATATCCAAGTCCTTTCCATTCCAATCCTTAGACCCTTCCTACAGCATGCAATATGATATCTCAATGATTCTAATAACAAACCTAAGACCCGTCCTATAACATGAGATGGGATATCCAACTCCTTCCATTTCCAATCCTGAGACACTTCCGATAGCAGAGATGTGATATCTCAATGCTTATACCAAACCTGAGACCCTTCCTATAACATGAGATGTGATATCCAACTCCTTCCCGTTCCAATCCTGAGACTCTTCCTTTAGCATGAGATGTGATATCCAGCTCCTTCCCATTCCAATCGTGAGACACTTCCGATAGCATGAGATGTGATATCTCAATGCTTCTAATATCAAAACTGAGACCCTCCCTATAGCATGATATTTGATATCTAAGTCCTTCCCATTCCAATCCTGAGACCCTTCCTATAGCATGAGATGTGATATCTCAATGCTTCTACCAAACCTGAGACCCTTCCTTTAGCATGAGATGTGATATCCAACTCCTTCCCATTCCAATCCTGAGACCCTTCCTATAGCATGAGATGTGATATCTCAATACTTCTAATACCAAACCTGAAATCCTTCCTATAGCATGAGATGTGATATCTCAATGCTTCTAATACCAAACCTGAGACCATTCCTACAGCATGCGATGTGATATCTCACTGCTTATACCAAACCTGAGACCCTTCCTATAGCATGAGATGTGATATCCAACTCCTTCCCATTCCAATCCTGAGACCCTTCCTATAGCATGAGATGTGATATCTCAATGCTTCTAATATCAAACTTGAGAGCCTCCCTATAGCATGAGATGTGATATCCAAGACCTTCCCATTCCAATCCTGAGACACTTCCTATAGCATGAGATGTGATATCTCAATGCTTCTAATACCAAACCTGAGACTCTTCCTATAACATGAGATGGGATATCCAACTCCTTCCCATTCCAATCCTGAGACCCTTCCGATAGCAGAGATGTGATATCTCAATGCTTATACCAAACCTGAGACCCTTCCTACGGCATGAGATGTCATATACAACTCCTTCCCATTCCAATCCTGAGACCCTTCCTATAGCATGAGATGTGATATCTCAATGCTTATACCAAACCTGAGACCCTTCCTATAGCATGAGATGTGATATCCAACTCCTTCCCATTCCAATCCTGAGACCCTTCCTATAGCATGAGATGTGATATCTCAATGCTTATACCAAACCTGAGACCCTTCCTACGGCATGAGATGTCATATACAACTCCTTCCCATTCCAATCCTGAGACCCTTCCTATAGCATGAGATGTGATATCTCAATGCTTATACCAAACCTGAGACCCTTCCTATAGCATGAGATGTGATATCCAACTCCTTCCCATTCCAATCCTGAGACCCTTCCTATAGCATGAGATGTGATATCTCAATGCTTATACCAAACCTGAGACCCTTCCTATAACATGAGATGGGATATCCAACTCCTTCCCATTCCAATCCTGAGACACTTCCGATAGCAGAGATGTGATATCTCAATGCTTATACCAGACCTTAGACCCTTCCTATAACATGAGATCGGAAATCCAACTCCTTCCCGTTCCAAACCTGAGACCCTTTCTTTAGCATGAGATGTGATATCCAGCTCCTTCCCATTCCAATCCTGAGACCCTCCCTATAGCATGAGATGTGATATCTCAATGCTTCTAATATCAAAACAGAAACCCTCCCTATAGCATGATATGTGATATCTAAGTCCTTCCCATTCCAATCCTGAGACCCTTCCTATAGCATGAGATGTGATATCTCAATGCTTCTAACAAACCTGAGACCCTTCCTTTAGCATGAGATGTGATATCCAACTCCTTCCCATTCCAATCCTGAGACCCTTCCTATAGCATGAGATGTGATATCTCAATACTTCTAATACCAAACCTGAAATCCTTCCGATAACATGAGATGTGATATCCAAATCCTTCCCCTTCCAAACCTGAGACCCTCCCTTTAGCATGAGATGTGATATCCAACTCCTTCCCATTCCAATCCTGAGACCCTTCTGATAGCATGAGATGTGATATCTCATTGCTTCTAATACCAAACCTGAGATCCTTCCGATAGCATGAGATGTGATATCTCAATGCTTCTAATACCAAACCTGAGATCCTTCCTATAACATGAGATGTGATATCCAAATCCTTCCCCTTCCAATTCTGACACTTCCTATAGCATGAGATGTGATATCTCACTGCTTATACCAAACCTGAGACCCTTCCTATAGCATGAGATGTGATATCCAACTCCTTCCCATTCCAATCCTGAGACCCTTCCTATAGAATGAGATGTGATATCTCAATGCTTCTAATATCAAACTTGAGACCCTCCCTATAGCATGAGATGTGATATCCAAGTCCTTCCCATTCCAATCCTGAGACACTTCCTATAGCATGAGATGTGATATCTCAATGCTTCTAATACCAAACCTGAGACTCTTCCTATAACATGAGATGGGATATCCAACTCCTTCCCATTCCAATCCTGAGACCCTTCCGATAGCAGAGATGTGATATCTCAATGCTTATACCAAACCTGAGACCCTTCCTACGGCATGAGATGTCATATACAACTCCTTCCCATTCCAATCCTGAGACCCTTCCTATAGCATGAGATGTGATATCTCAATGCTTATACCAAACCTGAGACCCTTCCTATAGCATGAGATGTGATATCCAACTCCTTCCCATTCCAATCCTGAGACCCTTCCTATAGCATGAGATGTGATATCTCAATGCTTCTAATATCAAACTTGAGACCCTCCCTATAGCATGAGATGTGATATCCAAGTCCTTCCCATTCCAATCCTGAGAGACTTCCTATAGCATGAGATGTGATGTCTCAATGCTTCTAATACCAAACCTGAGATCCTTCCTATAACATGAGATGTGATATCCAACTCCTTCCATTCCAATCCTGAGACCCTTCCTATAGCATGAGATTTGATATCTCAATGCTTATACCAAACCTGAGACCCTTCCTATAGCATGAGATGTGATACCCAAGTCCTTCCCATTCCAATCCTTAGACCCTTCCTACAGCATGCAATATGATATCTCAATGATTCTAATAACAATCCTGAGACCCGTCCTATAACATGAGATGGGATATCCAATTCCTTCCCATTCCAATCCTGAGACCCTTCCGATAGCAGAGATGTGATATCTCAATGCTTATACCAAACCTGAGACCCTTCCTACGGCATGAGATGTCATATACAACTCCTTCCCATTCCAATCCTGAGACCCTTCCTATAGCATGAGATGTGATATCTCAATGCTTATACCAAACCTGAGACCCTTCCTATAGCATGAGATGTGATATCCAACTCCTTCCCATTCCAATCCTGAGACCCTTCCTATAGCATGAGATGTGATATCTCAATGCTTCTAATATCAAACTTGAGACCCTCCCTATAGCATGAGATGTGATATCCAAGTCCTTCCCATTCCAATCCTGAGAGACTTCCTATAGCATGAGATGTGATGTCTCAATGCTTCTAATACCAAACCTGAGATCCTTCCTATAACATGAGATGTGATATCCAACTCCTTCCATTCCAATCCTGAGACCCTTCCTATAGCATGAGATTTGATATCTCAATGCTTATACCAAACCTGAGACCCTTCCTATAGCATGAGATGTGATACCCAAGTCCTTCCCATTCCAATCCTTAGACCCTTCCTACAGCATGCAATATGATATCTCAATGATTCTAATAACAATCCTGAGACCCGTCCTATAACATGAGATGGGATATCCAATTCCTTCCCATTCCAATCCTGAGACACTTCCGATAGCAGAGATGTGATATCTCAATGCTTATACCAAACCTGAGACCCTTCCTATAACATGAGATCGGATATCCAACTCCTTCCCGTTCCAAACCTGAGACCCTTCCTTTAGCATGAGATGTGATATCCAGCTCCTTCCCATTCCAATCCTGAGACACTTCCGATAGCATGAGATGTGATATCTCAATGCTTCTAATATCAAAACTGAAACCCTCCCTATAGCATGATATGTGATATTTAAGTCCTTCCCATTCCAATCCTAAAACCCTTCCTATAGCATGAGATGTGATATCTCAATGCTTCTACCAAACCAGAGACCCTTCCTATAGCATGAGATGTGATATCCAACTCCTTCCCATTCCAATCCTGAGACCCTTCCTATAGCATGAGATGTGATATCTCAATGCTTCTAATATCAAACTTGAGACCCTCCCTATAGCATGAGATGTGATATCCAAGTCCTTCCCATTCCAATCCTGAGACACTTCCTATAGCATGAGATGTGATGTCTCAATGCTTCTAATACCAAACCTGAGATCCTTCCTATAACATGAGATGTGATATCCAACTCCTTCCATTCCAATCCTGAGACCCTTCCTATAGCATGAGATTTGATATCTCAATGCTTATACCAAACCTGAGACCCTTCCTATAGCATGAGATGTGATACCCAAGTCCTCCCCATTCCAATCCTTAGACCCTTCCTACAGCATGCAATATGATATCTCAATGATTCTAATAACAATCCTGAGACCCGTCCTATAACATGAGATGGGATATCCAATTCCTTCCCATTCCAATCCTGAGACACTTCCGATAGCAGAGATGTGATATCTCAATGCTTATACCAAACCTGAGACCCTTCCTATAACATGAGATCGGATATCCAACTCCTTCCCGTTCCAAACCTGAGACCCTTCCTTTAGCATGAGATGTGATATCCAGCTCCTTCCCATTCCAATCCTGAGACACTTCCGATAGCATGAGATGTGATATCTCAATGCTTCTAATATCAAAACTGAAACCCTCCCTATAGCATGATATGTGATATCTAAGTCCTTCCCATTCCAATCCTAAAACCCTTCCTATAGCATGAGATGTGATATCTCAATGCTTCTACCAAACCAGAGACCCTTCCTATAGCATGAGATGTGATATCCAACTCCTTCCCATTCCAATCCTGAGACCCTTCCTATAGCATGAGATGTGATATCTCAATGCTTCTAATATCAAACTTGAGACCCTCCCTATAGCATGAGATGTGATATCCAAGTCCTTCCCATTCCAATCCTGAGACACTTCCTATAGCATGAGATGTGATGTCTCAATGCTTCTAATACCAAACCTGAGATCCTTCCTATAACATGAGATGTGATATCCAACTCCTTCCATTCCAATCCTGAGACCCTTCCTATAGCATGAGATTTGATATCTCAATGCTTATACCAAACCTGAGACCCTTCCTATAGCATGAGATGTGATACCCAAGTCCTTCCCATTCCAATCCTTAGACCCTTCCTACAGCATGCAATATGATATCTCAATGATTCTAATAACAATCCTGAGACCCGTCCTATAACATGAGATGGGATATCCAATTCCTTCCCATTCCAATCCTGAGACACTTCCGATAGCAGAGATGTGATATCTCAATGCTTATACCAAACCTGAGACCCTTCCTATAACATGAGATCGGATATCCAACTCCTTCCCGTTCCAAACCTGGGACCCTTCCTTTAGCATGAGATGTGATATCCAGCTCCTTCCCATTCCAATCCTGAGACACTTCCGATAGCATGAGATGTGATATCTCAATGCTTCTAATATCAAAACTGAAACCCTCCCTATAGCATGATATGTGATATCTAAGTCCTTCCCATTCCAATCCTAAAACCCTTCCTATAGCATGAGATGTGATATCTCAATGCTTCTACCAAACCTGAGACCCTTCCTTTAGCATGAGATGTGATATCCAACTCCTTCCCATTCCAATCCTGAGACCCTTCCTATAGCATGAGATGTGATATCTCAATACTTCTAATACCAAACCTGAGATCCTTCCGATAACATGAGATGTGATATCCAAATCCTTCCCCTTCCAAACCTGAGACCCTCCCTTTAGCATGAGATGTGATATCCAACTCCTTCCCATTCCAATCCTAAGACCCTTCTGATAGCATGAGATGTGATATCTCAATGCTTCTAATACCAAACCTGAGATCCTTCCGATAGCATGAGATGTGATATCTCAATGCTTCTAATACCTGTTAGGAAAGATTTCGTAATTGTAGGGAATTTTCCTTCCATGTGGCAACCCCTAAACTTTTTGCTATTGTTTTTAACCTTGTTCTTGACTTTGCCAGAGAAGTACAGCCTTCTGCCGCACTTCTCTGGGCTTTCGCTCCTTTCTTACGGGGAAACTGACATGCCCTTAAGACAGTCAGTACCGGGGAACGCTGTTTCCCGTAGTTTCTTTTATCATGTTGCGGCTTTAGTGCAACATGACACAAGAGGGCACTGTAAGCTAAGTTACAGCTCTCTTGGGTCTCTAGCCTTCTACAGGCCCTAGATACTCGTTTAGGATGGTATTTGATCGGTGCAAGTCATTCAGGGACTGGAATGGTGGCAGCGATCGTTTTGTTTATTTTGAGCTCCTTTTGGCGTTCTGAGCACGTTTTTCGCACTGAACCCAAAATGGTGGCCTGGCTCCCAAAATGGCCAGACCACGAGGCTCCTTTGTCCTGTCCACTGACCGTCTTGCTCCCTTCACCTTCCCCAGGTCAAGCGACCCGGGGCCTTCCTTATTTGGGCATGTACTTTCCCGCGAAACGCAGATGCTTTCGCGGGCTTCTACATGTCGTTTGTGTGCCTCCAGGGTGTGGGCTGGGATGTCTGGTCCCAATACACATCCTGGGTGCCAGAGAGTCTAGGGTGGTGTGAATGCCTGGGACCACCGTGGTCCGTGATTGGTCCACGTATGGTATGTGTGTTGATGAGCGGATCTCCCATTGGCTCCCCTCCGTTTTGGCGCGAAGGGAACCGTGGATAAGAGGGGGCTGGAAACACCACTACCATGTCGATCTCCTGAGTTCTCACGAACGAAGGAATACAGGAGCCAAGTATCCTGCAACCACGAGGCTGGACCGAGGAATCGCTGGTGACCCGCTGAAGGAATCCTCCTTTGCACTGCTGTCGTCCTGTGAAACCCTTTCCTCCTTGATCGAACCAGAAGGCCTGTACTGGTGCTTCGACCTTTGGAATAGCAGGAACAGCTATTCCCGGCATCTTCAACCATCTCCTGCCAAGTAAGCCTTCGGAAGCGTCTCTGGGCCATCCAGTTGACTGACCAGCTTACAAGGGAGTCTTGCTCTGTAACCGCCGCCAGCAGGAGCTTGAATTCAGCATAGCCAAACTAAAAATCGAACAGGCAGAAAAACAGAAAGACAGGGATCACCAGTTGGAACTGGCCAAGATTCAGGTTGCAAATGGATCCAAGGGTCCTGGACATGGGTCTGGGGCCTCCTCTCATCCACGGTTTCCGAAAGATCTGCTCAGTGTGTATGAGGAAAGGAATGACATTATGGACTGGCTGAATGCGTTTGAGTATGCATGCGAGGTTCAAGAAGTTGACAATGCTGATAAAATTGCGTGGTTACTCAGTAGACTGCCCCATTCTGGCTGTAGTGCCATCATGGAAATGTCGAAGGCTGAGCGAGCTGATTTCGCAATGTTAAAGCAAACTCTCATTTTAAAGTTTGGGAAGACTCCGGCCCAATATTTAAAGCGTTTTCGAGAGTATAAGAAAAAGGAAGGTGGTAGTTGGGTATCTTATGTCGCTGAATCCTTGAAAAACTTAACTGGCTGGGTCGAAGGCTATAAGGTCTCTACCTTCGAAGGCATGATAAATCTTGTCATACTGGAACACATTTTTGCTTCTTCTTCCCCGGAGCTTAAGCAGCATTTGGCCGATTCGAAGGAGATAGATCCTAAGAAGCTGGCCATTGCAGCAGACTTATGGGTGTCACATCGAGTGTCCCATAAGGACAAAACTCATCCTGGTAAGCAGGAGGAAGGGAAAAAGTCCAAAGATATGGAGGGTGGGGAATCTGCTAAATCTTCTTCCCATAAGGGCCACAAAAAGAAAAACAAGGGTAAGACACAAGAGAACTCACAGGGTAGTGGAGGTCAGCCTCCGAAACTGAACTCCGGTTACAATAAGCCTCCCTATGTAAATAGACCCATTGGAACCTGTTTTGCTTGTGGAGCAACTGACCATGTGAAGGGGGATCCCCGTTGTAAGGTTAGACCTTTGGGGGTCCACTCCGCTAATCTGGCCTTCTCCTCCTACGAGGAAGAAGAGATTACAGGAGCATCCTTCTCCTCAGACTCATTTCCCAGCGGAATAGAGGCTGAGGTAGTTTTAGTGTCCCTGGGTTCCTGGGAGCCTAAAGTCGCAGAGGCTTATGCTAGGATTCCGGATAATACCAAGCACTACTTTAAAGACAGTGTGCTGATCAATGGAGTAGATACTCCAGCTCTTAGGGATAGTGGGTGCAGTCGCACTGTAGTGGATTCTACCTTGGTAGACTCAGAGGAAGTTGCCAGAGCTACTCTGATGCCCACTAAGTTGGCTGACGGCCCCCTCCGTATGTTTCCCGTGATCCCTGTAAATCTTACTTTAAATGGTACAGCAGTCAGGACTCCAGTGAGCATTCCGAGAAACGTCCCGGGAAAGGTCTTGTTAGGCAATGATCTTAGAGCTTTAGGGCTCGTAGGAGACACTGCCGAAAGACCCTACACACGGTCTCAAGCACGGGCAGCATTGGCCAAGTCCAATACGCCGCCCCAGCCGAAGGGGAAACCCAAGGCGAAAGGAGTCGACAAGTCAAGACGGGGGAAAGAGAATATTCCCCCGAGCTCGCCTACCACTGCGGTGGAGGAAGTTGGTCGATCGCCCGAGCCTGACGAGGAAGTGGCGATGCCTGAAGTATTCGACCCCAACGATCATCCTGAACTAAAGGACTTGTTAGTTGAAGGAGGTCCTGATAGGGACGAATTCAGTAAAGGCCAACGTGAGTGCCCATCTCTGGAAGGCCTAAGGAGACAGGCCTGCTCCCAGCTTGAGGGTGAACCTCCTGGGACGCATAGGATTTATTGGGAAGGTGGACTCCTGTATAGTGAGCCCACAGAGTCTACAGAAGGAGACCATAGGAGGTTGGTGGTTCCCCTTGCTGTTAGGCCCTTCCTCCTGCAGTTGGCGCATGAAGTTCCCCTTGCTGGTCACCTTGGTATGAAGAGGACCAAGCAAAGGTTATCCATGCACTTCTACTGGCCCAAGATGGGGGTGCAAGTAGAAAGTCACTGCAGGAGTTGTGCCTCCTGCCAGTTGTCTGGTAAGGTTGGCGCGACAATCCAAGCTCCGTTGGTACCGCTCCCAGTTGTGGGGGTACCATTTGAAAGGGTAGGGATCGACATCGTTGGTCCCCTTGACCCGCAAACATCCTCGGGCAATAGGTTTATCCTGGTGCTGGTCGACCATGCAACCAGGTATCCTGAGGCCATCCCATTGAAAACTGTAACTGCCAAGTCAGTTGCAAAAGCTTTACTCGGCATATTTACTAGGGTTGGCTTCCCTAAAGAAGTTGTGTCAGATCGTGGCAGCAACTTTATGTCGAAGTATATGCAGGCTATGTGGAAAGAATGTGGGGTCACCTACAAGTTCTCTTCTGCATACCACCCCCAGACCAATGGTCTGGTGGAACGTTTCAACAGAACGTTAAAGAGCATGATTGGGGCTCTGGAGGAGCCCCAGAGAAGAAAATGGGATCTTCTTTTACCATGCTTACTGTTTGCCTACCGAGAGGTACCACAGGAGGGTGTTGGCTTCAGCCCCTTCGAACTTCTGTTCAGTCATCCCGTACGGGGACCCTTAGCCATCGTCAAAGAGGGATGGGAGATGCCCACTCCCCCTGTTACTACCAATGTAGTTGACTATGTGCTAGGGCTCAGAAAACGGATGGTACTTCTGATGGGCTTGGCTAGTGAGAAATTGAAGGCAGGGCAAGCGCTGGTGAAACATTGGTACGACCAGAAAGCTTCCCTCATCAACTTTACACCTGGTCAGCAAGTCCTGATCATGAATGCCATAAGGCCTCGAGCTTTACAGGACAAATGGTCAGGCCCTTACACAGTGGTGGAGCCCCTGGGTGAGGTTAACTATTTAGTGGACCTTGGAAGGCCTGGACAGGCTCCAAAAGTGTTCCACGTGAATAGGCTGAAGGCTTTCGTCCCAAGAGTCGAAATCGCAGCACTGCTACTGGCTTCAGACATTGAGGAAGAGGAGTCAGAACCTCTCCCCGACCTGTTCCAAAGCGGTCCTTCAGATAGCTCCATTGAGGGTGTCCGAGTGGCCCCTCACCTGACTTCTGATCAGCAGGCTGAGGTGAAAAGTTTGCTTAGGCAGTTTTCCCCCCTGTTCTCACAGTCGCCTGGTTTGACACCTTGGTGCAAACATAACATTGACACAGGAGACAGTGTACCTACCAAAAGTAGGGGATACAGGATGTCAGATAAAGTACGGTCTTATATTAAGACCGAGGTCAACAAAATGTTAGACCTTGGGGTGATTGAACCCTCTAGTAGTCCTTGGTCCAGTCCTGTGGTCTTGGTTCCAAAGGCAGGCACTTCTGAATTGAGGTTCTGTGTGGATTACAGGGCTCTGAATGCTGTCACCAAGACAGATGCACACCCCTTGCCTCGAACAGATGAGCTGGTGGATACTTTGGGTGCCTCCAAGTACCTCAGCACGTTTGACCTCACTGCTGGCTATTGGCAAATAGCTCTAGCAGAACATGCCAGGGAGAAGACAGCATTTTCTACTCCAGACGGCCTTTACCAATTCCGGGTAATGCCGTTCGGGTTGAAGAATGCACCTGCCACTTTCCAGAGGCTTGTGAATCATGTGTTGAATGGGTTGGACGAATTCTGTCTTGCATATCTGGACGACGATATAGCAGTTTTCAGTGCCACCTGGGAAGACCATGTGAAACACCTCGGGATTGTGCTCCAGGCTCTTCAGAAAGCCCACTTGACCATAAAGGCTAGTAAATGCCAGATTGGACAAGGCTCAGTGGTTTACCTTGGACATGAAGTAGGTGGAGGGAGGATACAGCCTCTACCCAGTAAAGTACAAGCAGTACAAGACTGGCCTACCCCCACTACGCAAACCCAAGTGAGAGCCTTCTTAGGACTCACGGGGTATTACCGCAATTTTGTGGCAGACTATGGTACCATAGCTGCCCCTCTGACTGCCCTCACAACTCCGAAGAAACCCAAGAAGGTAACTTGGACCGACGAGTGTGAGAAGGCCTTCAATGGCTTAAAAGACTCCTTGTGTCAGGCCCCTGTGTTCAGGGCCCCTGATTATCAAAGACCTTTTATCGTGCAGACGGACGCCTCTGACACTGGGATAGGAGCTGTACTATCACAAGTAGATGAGAAGGGTAAGGAACACCCTATCGGTTTTATTAGTCGCCAGCTTAAGGACAGAGAGCTCAGATGGTCCACGGTAGAGAAAGAATGTTTCTCTGTTGTGTGGGCCCTAAGGAAGCTGAGGCCCTACCTCTATGGGACCCACTTCACTGTGCAAACTGACCATAAGCCGTTAAAGTGGCTAATGAAAATGAAGGGGGAGAATCCAAAGTTGCTTAGGTGGTCCATAAGTCTACAAGGCTTCGACTTCACTATTGAGCATAGGCCAGGTGTCCAACATAGCAATGCTGATGGGTTGTCCAGAATGTTTAACCGACCTGAACAAGAGACTCATCCAGGGGTGGATTAGTTCCCCCTGTCCATAGTCTGGGAGGGGCGAGTGTTAGGAAAGATTTCGTAATTGTAGGGAATTTTCCTTCCATGTGGCAACCCCTAAACTTTTTGCTATTGTTTTTAACCTTGTTCTTGACTTTGCCAGAGAAGTACAGCCTTCTGCCGCACTTCTCTGGGCTTTCGCTCCTTTCTTACGGGGAAACTGACATGCCCTTAAGACAGTCAGTACCGGGGAACGCTGTTTCCCGTAGTTTCTTTTATCATGTTGCGGCTTTAGTGCAACATGACACAAGAGGGCACTGTAAGCTAAGTTACAGCTCTCTTGGGTCTCTAGCCTTCTACAGGCCCTAGATACTCGTTTAGGATGGTATTTGATCGGTGCAAGTCATTCAGGGACTGGAATGGTGGCAGCGATCGTTTTGTTTATTTTGAGCTCCTTTTGGCGTTCTGAGCACGTTTTTCGCACTGAACCCAAAATGGTGGCCTGGCTCCCAAAATGGCCAGACCACGAGGCTCCTTTGTCCTGTCCACTGACCGTCTTGCTCCCTTCACCTTCCCCAGGTCGAGCGACCCGGGGCCTTCCTTATTTGGGCATGTACTTTCCCGCGAAACGCAGATGCTTTCGCGGGCTTCTACATGTCGTTTGTGTGCCTCCAGGGTGTGGGCTGGGATGTCTGGTCCCAATACACATCCTGGGTGCCAGAGAGTCTAGGGTGGTGTGAATGCCTGGGACCACCGTGGTCCGTGATTGGTCCACGTATGGTATGTGTGTTGATGAGCGGATCTCCCATTGGCTCCCCTCCGTTTTGGCGCGAAGGGAACCGTGGATAAGAGGGGGCTGGAAACACCACTACCATGTCGATCTCCTGAGTTCTCACGAACGAAGGAATACAGGAGCCAAGTATCCTGCAACCACGAGGCTGGACCGAGGAATCGCTGGTGACCCGCTGAAGGAATCCTCCTTTGCACTGCTGTCGTCCTGTGAAACCCTTTCCTCCTTGATCGAACCAGAAGGCCTGTACTGGTGCTTCGACCTTTGGAATAGCAGGAACAGCTATTCCCGGCATCTTCAACCATCTCCTGCCAAGTAAGCCTTCGGAAGCGTCTCTGGGCCATCCAGTTGACTGACCAGCTTACAAGGGAGTCTTGCTCTGTAACCGCCGCCAGGTTGTGCAGTATCTCGAGTCCTTGTCACTCTCCCACGCTTCGTGCACTTGGCGTTCCCAGGTCTGAAGGGAGGAGTGTACTTTTGACTCAGGTACGCACGGCCGCTCCGTTGTCCTGCTGCGGCAACAAACTGTGCCGGTTTCGTCGATTGGGACGTCTTTTTGCTCTACACGACTACAAGGCGTTCCCTGCTCTTCTGAACCTGCCAGCTGCTGAAACTAACGTGGAGAAGCCTGGGTCTGCTTGCTTCGGGGACCGGTGAGTAGTATATCTAGGATCTGGTCGTCCTCCTGCAGTATCCCATTGCTTTTCCCTGCTGTGTAAAAACAGCACCCTTTTGCCGTACTCGCGCTCTGCTTCTGCCCGCTGTGGAGGCTGCGCTTGAGTTGCGGAACCTGTTCTTCTTCTGCTGTGCACTAACCCGAACTGCCTGACTTCCTCCGAAGAGCTTCTCCTTTTGCCCGTTGGCACCAGCGTGTGCAGGTACTTTGAGCACAAGGCTCCACTCTTCGCAGGGCTCGGACTTCCATCTAGTTAGGTGCCTATGAAGGCGAACTGAGTCGAAAGCATTATCGCACTGCCTGTTTTCCTTCCCTTTCAGGTGGACTACATATTTCGTGCTTTAAACGCTTGCGACTGTGTATTTGTATATATATTGTGTGGATATGGTATGTGTTGGCTTAGTATTGTGATATTGTGATTTTCTCGCTACGGTCATTATTTTAAAGGCCTTAAAATAAATGTGTATCTATTTTTGATATAACAACTGTTTGGAGTAGTTTGTAAGCGCTCTTGCTTTGTGTGCTCATTGCGAGCTTTCAGTCACCCTCACCCCTCTTGAGACCTAGTCTTGACCGCCGCGATCGCTACCTTGATTGGTCTGGCTTGTCCAGAGGTTACCCTGTTCCAAGTAATTAGGTTGGCCTTCTGAACTTCTGCGCCGCCAGGACAGAGTTCAGAAATCCGTCTTAACAATACCAAACCTGAGATCCTTCCTATATCATGAGATGTGAGATCCAAATACTTCCCCTTCCAAACCTGAGACCCTCCATTTAGCATGAGATGTGATATCCAACTCCTTCCCATTCCAATCCTGAGACTTTTCTGATAGCATGAGATGTGATATCTCAATGCCTCTAATACCAAACCTGAGATCCTACCTCTCACATGAAATGTGATATCCAACTCCTTCCCATTCCAATCCTGAGACCCTTCCTATAGCATGAGATGTGATATCTCAATGCTTCTAATATCAAACTTGAGACAATCCCTATAGCATGAGATGTGATATCCAAGTCCTTCCCATTCCAATCCTGAGACACTTCCTATAGCATGAGATGTGATATCTCAATGCTTCTAAAACCAAACCTGAGACTCTTCCTATAACATGAGATGGGATATCCAACTCCTTCCCATTCCAATCCTGAGACCCTTCCGATAGCAGAGATGTGATATCTCAATGCTTATACCAAACCTGAGACCCTTCCTACGGCATGAGATGTCATATACAACTCCTTCCCATTCCAATCCTGAGACCCTTCCTATAGCATGAGATGTGATATCTCAATGCTTATACCAAACCTGAGACCCTTCCTATAGCATGAGATGTGATATCCACCTCCTTCCCATTCCAATCCTGAGACCCTTCCTATAGCATGAGATGTGATGTCTCAATGCTTCTAATACCAAACCTGAGATCCTTCCTATAACATGAGATGTGATATCCAACTCCTTCCCATTCCAAACCTGAGACCCTTCCTTTAGCATGAGATGTGATATCCAGCTCCTTCCCATTCCAATCCTGAGACACTTCCAATAGCATGAGATGTGATATCTCAATGCTTCTAATATCAAAACTGAAACCCTCCCTATAGCATGATATGTGATATCTAAGTCCTTCCCATTCCAATCCTAAGACCCTTCCTATAGCATGAGATGTGATATCTCAATGCTTCTACCAAACCTGAGACCCTTCCTTTAGCATGAGATGTGATATCCAACTCCTTCCCATTCCAATCCTGAGACCCTTCCTATAGCATGAGATGTGATATCTCAATACTTCTAATACCAAACCTGAGATCCTTCCGATAACATGAGATGTGATATCCAAATCCTTCCCCTTCCAAACCTGAGACCCTCCCTTTAGCATGAGATGTGATATACAACTCCTTCCCATTCCAATCCTGAGACCCTTCTGATAGCATGAGATGTGATATCTCAATGCTTCTAATACCAAACCTGAGATCCTTCCGATAGCATGAGATGTGATATCTCAATGATTCTAATACCAAACCTGAGATCCTTCCTATATCATGAGATGTGAGATCCAAATCCTTCCCCTTCCAAACCTGAGACCCTCCCTTTAGCATGAGATGTGATATCCAAGTCCTTCCCATTCCAATCCTGAGACCTTTCTGATAGCATGAGATGTGATATCTCAATGCCTCTAATACCAAACCTGAGATCCTACCTCTCACATGAAATGTGATATCCAACTCTTTCCCCTTCCAAACCTGAGAGCCTTCCTATAACATGAGATGTGATATCCAACTCCTTCCCATTCCAACCTCAGACCCTTCCTATAGCATGAGATGTGATATCTCAATGCCTCTAATACCAAACCTGAGATCCTTCCTCTAACATGAAATGTGATATCCAACTCCTTCCCTTTCCAAACCTGAGAGCCTATCTATAGCATGAGATGTGATATCCAAGTCCTTCCCATTCCAATCCTTAGACCCTTCCTACAGCATGCAATATGATATCTCAATGATTCTAATAACAAACCTGAGACCCGTCCTATAACATGAGATGGGATATCCAACTCCTTCCCATTCCAATCCTGAGACACTTCCGATAGCAGAGATGTGATATCTCAATGCTTATACCAAACCTGAGACCCTTCCTATAACATGAGATGTGATATCCAACTCCTTCCCGTTCCAAACCTGAGACCCTTCCTTTAGCATGAGATGTGATATCCAGCTCCTTTCCATTCCAATACTGAGACACTTCCGATAGCATGAGATGTGATATCTCAATGCTTCTGATATCAAAACTGAGACCAACAAAAATGATATGTGATATCTAAGTCCTTCCCATTCCAATCCTGAGACCCTTCCTATAGCATGAGATGTGATATTGCAATGCTTTTAATATCAAACTTGAGACCCTCCCTATAGCATGAGATGTGATATCCAAGTCCTTCCCATTCCAAACCTGAGACACTTCCTATAGCATGAGATGTGATATCTCAATGCTTCTAATACCAAACCTGAGACTCTTCCTATAACATGAGATGGGATATCCAACTCCTTCCCATTCCAATCCTGAGACTCTTCCGATAGCAGAGATGTGATATCTCAATGCTTATACCAAACCTGAGACCCTTCCTACGGCATGAGATGTCATATACAACTCCTTCCCATTCCAATCCTGAGACCCTTCCTATAGCATGAGATGGGATATCTCAATGCTTAAACCAAACCTGAGACCCTTCCTATAGCATGAGATGTGATATCCAACTCCTTCCCATTCCAATCCTGAGACCCTTCCTATAGCATGAGATGTGATGTCTCAATGCTTCTAATACCAAACCTGAGATCCTTCCTATAACATGAGATGTGATATCCAACTCCTTCCATTCCAATCCTGAGACCCTTCCTATAGCATGAGATTTGATATCTCAATGCTTATACCAAACCTGAGACCCTTCCTATAGCATGAGATGTGATATCCAAGTCTTTCCCATTCCAATCCTTAGACCCTTCCTACAGCATGCAATATGATATCTCAATGATTCTAATAACAATCCTGAGACCCGTCCTATAACATGAGATCGGATATCCAACTCCTTCCCGTTCCAAACCTGAGACCCTTCCTTTAGCATGAGATGTGATATCCAGCTCCTTCCCATTCCAATCCTGAGACACTTCCGATAGCATGAGATGTGATATCTCAATGCTTCTAATATCAAAACTGAAACCCTCCCTATAGCATGATATGTGATATCTAAGTCCTTCCCATTCCAATCCTAAGACCCTTCCTATAGCATGAGATGTGATATCTCAATGCTTCTACCAAACCTGAGACCCTTCCTTTAGCATGAGATGTGATATCCAACTCCTTCCCATTCCAATCCTGAGACCCTTCCTATAGCATGAGATGTGATATCTCAATACTTCTAACACCAAACCTGAGATCCTTCCGATAACATGAGATGTGATATCCAAATCCTTCCCCTTCCAAACCTGAGACCCTCCCTTTAGCATGAGATGTGATATCCAACTCCTTCCCATTCCAATCCTGAGACCCTTCTGATAGCATGAGATGTGATATCTCAATGCTTCTAATACCAAACCTGAGATCCTTCCTATAACATGAGATGTGATATCCAAATCCTTCCCCTTCCAAACCTGAGACCCTCCCTTTAGCATGAGATGTGATATCCAACTCCTTCCCATTCCAATCCTGAGACCCTTCTGATAGCATGAGATGTGATATCTCAATGCCTCTAATACCAAACCTGAGATCCTACCTCTAACATGAAATGTGATATCCAACTCTTTCCCCTTCCAAACCTGAGAGCCTTCCTATAACATGAGATGTGATATCCAACTCCTTCCCATTCCAACCTCAGACCCTTCCTATAGCATGAGATGTGATATCTCAATGCCTCTAATACCAAACCTGAGAACCTTCCTCTAACATGAAATGTGATATCCAACTCCTTCCCTTTCCAAACCTGAGAGCCTATCTATAGCATGAGATGTGATATCCAAGTCCTTCCCATTCCAATCCTTAGACCCTTCCTACAGCATGCAATATGATATCTCAATGATTCTAATAACAAACCTGAGACCCGTCCTATAACATGAGATGGGATATCCAACTCCTTCGCGTTCCAATCCTGAGACACTTCCGATAGCAGAGATGTGATATCTCAATGCTTATACCAAACCTGAGACCCTTCCTATAACATGAGATGTGATATCCAACTCCTTCCCGTTCCAAACCTGAGACCCTTCCTTTAGCATGAGATGTGACATCCAGCTCCTTCCCATTCCAATCCTGAGACCCTTCCTATAGCATGAGATGTGATATCTCAATGCTTCTAATATCAAACTTGAGACCCTCCCAATAGCATGAGATGTGATATCCAAGTCCTTCCCATTCCAATCCTGAGACACTTCCTATAGCATGAGATGTGATATCTCAATGCTTCTAATACCAAACCTGAGACTCTTCCTATAACATGAGATGGGATATCCAACTCCTTCCCATTCCAATCCTGAGACTCTTCCGATAGCAGAGATGTGATATCTCAATGCTTATACCAAACCTGAGACCCTTCCTACGGCATGAGATGTCATATACAACTCCTTCCCATTCCAATCCTGAGACCCTTCCTATAGCATGAGATGTGATATCTCAATGCTTATACCAAACCTGAGACCCTTCCTATAGCATGAGATGTGATATCCAACTCCTTCCCATTCCAATCCTGAGACCCTTCCTATAGCATGAGATGTGATGTCTCAATGCTTCTAATACCAAACCTGAGATCCTACCTCTAACATGAAATGTGATATCCAACTCTTTCCCCTTCCAAACCTGAGAGCCTTCCTATAACATGAGATGTGATATCCAACTCCTTCCCATTCCAACCTCAGACCCTTCCTAAAGCATGAGATGTGATATCTCAATGCCTCTAATACCAAACCTGAGATCCTTCCTCTAACATGAAATGTGATATCCAACTCCTTCCCTTTCCAAACCTGAGAGCCTATCTATAGCATGAGATGTGATATCCAAGTCCTTCCCATTCCAATCCTTAGACCCTTCCTACAGCATGCAATATGATATCTCAATGATTCTAATAACAAACCTGAGACCCGTCCTATAACATGAGATGGGATATCCAACTCCTTCGCATTCCAATCCTGAGACACTTCCGATAGCAGAGATGTGATATCTCAATGCTTATACCAAACCTGAGACCCTTCCTATAACATGAGATGTGATATCCAACTCCTTCCCGTTCCAAACCTGAGACCCTTCCTTTAGCATGAGATGTGACATCCAGCTCCTTCCCATTCCAATCCTGAGACCCTTCCTATAGCATGAGATGTGATATCTCAATGCTTCTAATATCAAACTTGAGACCCTCCCAATAGCATGAGATGTGATATCCAAGTCCTTCCCATTCCAATCCTGAGACACTTCCTATAGCATGAGATGTGATATCTCAATGCTTCTAATACCAAACCTGAGACTCTTCCTATAACATGAGATGGGATATCCAACTCCTTCCCATTCCAATCCTGAGACTCTTCCGATAGCAGAGATGTGATATCTCAATGCTTATACCAAACCTGAGACCCTTCCTACGGCATGAGATGTCATATACAACTCCTTCCCATTCCAATCCTGAGACCCTTCCTATAGCATGAGATGTGATATCTCAATGCTTATACCAAACCTGAGACCCTTCCTATAGCATGAGATGTGATATCCAACTCCTTCCCATTCCAATCCTGAGACCCTTCCTATAGCATGAGATGTGATGTCTCAATGCTTCTAATACCAAACCTGAGATCCTTCCTATAACATGAGATGTGATATCCAACTCCTTCCATTCCAATCCTGAGACCCTTCCTATAGCATGAGATTTGATATCTCAATGCTTATACCAAACCTGAGACCCTTCCTATAGCATGAGATGTGATATCCAAGTCTTTCCCATTCCAATCCTTAGACCCTTCCTACAGCATGCAATATGATATCTCAATGATTCTAATAACAATCCTGAGACCCGTCCTATAACATGAGATGGGATATCCAATTCCTTCGCATTCCAATCCTGAGACACTTCCGATAGCAGAGATGTGGTATCTCAATGCTTATACCAAACCTGAGACCCTTCCTATAACATGAGATCGGATATCCAACTCCTTCCCGTTCCAAACCTGAGACCCTTCCTTTAGCATGAGATGTGATATCCAGCTCCTTCCCATTCCAATCCTGAGACACTTCCGATAGCATGAGATGTGATATCTCAATGCTTCTAATATCAAAACTGAAACCCTCCCTATAGCATGATATGTGATATCTAAGTCCTTCCCATTCCAATCCTGAGACCCTTCCTATAGCATGAGATGTGATATCTCAATGCTTCTACCAAACCTGAGACCCTTCCTTTAGCATGAGATGTGATATCCAACTCCTTCCCATTCCAACCTGAGACCCTTCCTATAGCATGAGAAGGGATATCCAACTCCTTCCCAATCCAATCCTGAGACCCTTCCGATAGCAGAGATGTGATATCTCAATGCTTATACCAAACCTGAGACCCTTCCTATGGCATGAGATGTGATATCCAACTCTTTGCCATTCAAATCCTGAGATCCTCCCTATAACACGAGATGTCATATCCAACTCCTTCCCATTCCAAACCTGAGACCCTTCCTTTAGCATGAGATGTGATATCCAAATCCTTCACATTCCAATCTGGAGACCCTTCCTATAACATGAGATGTGATATCCAACTCCTTCCCAATCCAATCCTGAGACCCTTCCGATAGCAGAGATGTGATATCTCAATGCTTATACCAAACCTGAGACCCTTCCTATGGCACGAGATGTGATATCCAACTCCTTGCCATTCAAATCCTGAGACCCTCCCTATAACAAGAGATGTCATATCCAACTCCTTCCCATTCCAAACCTGAGACCCTTCCTTTAGCATGAGATGTGATATCTCAATGCTTCTAATACCAAACCTGAGACCCTTCCGATAGCATGAGATGTGATATCTCAATGCTTCAAAAACCAAACATGAGAACCATCCTATAACATGAGATGTGAAATCCAAATCCTTCCCTTCCCAAACCTGAGACTCTTCCTATAGCATGAGATGTGATATCTCAATGCTTCTACCAAACCTGAAACCCTTCCTATAGCATGAGATGTGATATCCAACTCCTTCCCATTCCAATCCTGAGACACTTCCTATAGCATGAGATGTGATATCACAATGCTTCTAATACCAAACCTGAGACCCATCCTATAACATGAGATGTGATATCCAAATCCTTCCCCTTCCAAACCTGAGACCCTTCCTTTAGCATGAGATGTGATATCCAGCTCCTCCCATTCCAATCCTGAGACCCTTCCGATAGCATGAGATGTGATATCTCAATGCTTCTAATATCAAAACTGAGACCCTCCCTATAGCATGAGATGTGATATCTAAGTCCTTCCGATTCCAATCCTGAGACCCTTCCGATAGCAGAGATGTGATATTTCAATTCTTACACCAAACCTGAGACCCTTCCTATAACATGAGATGTGATATCCAACTCCTTCCCGTTCCAAACCTGAGACCCTTCCTTTAGCATGAGATGTGACATCCAGCTCCTTCCCATTCCAATCCTGAGACCCTTCCTATAGCATGAGATGTGATATCTCAATGCTTCTAATATCAAACTTGAGACCCTCCCAATAGCATGAGATGTGATATCCAAGTCCTTCCCATTCCAATCCTGAGACACTTCCTATAGCATGAGATGTGATATCTCAATGCTTCTAATACCAAACCTGAGACTCTTCCTATAACATGAGATGGGATATCCAACTCCTTCCCATTCCAATCCTGAGACTCTTCCGATAGCAGAGATGTGATATCTCAATGCTTATACCAAACCTGAGACCCTTCCTACGGCATGAGATGTCATATACAACTCCTTCCCATTCCAATCCTGAGACCCTTCCTATAGCATGAGATGTGATATCTCAATGCTTATACCAAACCTGAGACCCTTCCTATAGCATGAGATGTGATATCCAACTCCTTCCCATTCCAATCCTGAGACCCTTCCTATAGCATGAGATGTGATGTCTCAATGCTTCTAATACCAAACCTGAGATCCTACCTCTAACATGAAATGTGATATCCAACTCTTTCCCCTTCCAAACCTGAGAGCCTTCCTATAACATGAGATGTGATATCCAACTCCTTCCCATTCCAACCTCAGACCCTTCCTATAGCATGAGATGTGATATCTCAATGCCTCTAATACCAAACCTGAGATCCTTCCTCTAACATGAAATGTGATATCCAACTCCTTCCCTTTCCAAACCTGAGAGCCTATCTATAGCATGAGATGTGATATCCAAGTCCTTCCCATTCCAATCCTTAGACCCTTCCTACACCATGCAATATGATATCTCAATGATTCTAATAACAAACCTGAGACCCGTCCTATAACATGAGATGGGATATCCAACTCCTTCGCATTCCAATCCTGAGACACTTCCGATAGCAGAGATGTGATATCTCAATGCTTATACCAAACCTGAGACCCTTCCTATAACATGAGATGTGATATCCAACTCCTTCCCGTTCCAAACCTGAGACCCTTCCTTTAGCATGAGATGTGACATCCAGCTCCTTCCCATTCCAATCCTGAGACCCTTCCTATAGCATGAGATGTGATATCTCAATGCTTCTAATATCAAACTTGAGACCCTCCCAATAGCATGAGATGTGATATCCAAGTCCTTCCCATTCCAATCCTGAGACACTTCCTATAGCATGAGATGTGATATCTCAATGCTTCTAATACCAAACCTGAGACTCTTCCTATAACATGAGATGGGATATCCAACTCCTTCCCATTCCAATCCTGAGACTCTTCCGATAGCAGAGATGTGATATCTCAATGCTTATACCAAACCTGAGACCCTTCCTACGGCATGAGATGTCATATACAACTCCTTCCCATTCCAATCCTGAGACCCTTCCTATAGCATGAGATGTGATATCTCAATGCTTATACCAAACCTGAGACCCTTCCTATAGCATGAGATGTGATATCCAACTCCTTCCCATTCCAATCCTGAGACCCTTCCTATAGCATGAGATGTGATGTCTCAATGCTTCTAATACCAAACCTGAGATCCTTCCTATAACATGAGATGTGATATCCAACTCCTTCCATTCCAATCCTGAGACCCTTCCTATAGCATGAGATTTGATATCTCAATGCTTATACCAAACCTGAGACCCTTCCTATAGCATGAGATGTGATATCCAAGTCTTTCCCATTCCAATCCTTAGACCCTTCCTACAGCATGCAATATGATATCTCAATGATTCTAATAACAATCCTGAGACCCGTCCTATAACATGAGATGGGATATCCAATTCCTTCGCATTCCAATCCTGAGACACTTCCGATAGCAGAGATGTGGTATCTCAATGCTTATACCAAACCTGAGACCCTTCCTATAACATGAGATCGGATATCCAACTCCTTCCCGTTCCAAACCTGAGACCCTTCCTTTAGCATGAGATGTGATATCCAGCTCCTTCCCATTCCAATCCTGAGACACTTCCGATAGCATGAGATGTGATATCTCAATGCTTCTAATATCAAAACTGAAACCCTCCCTATAGCATGATATGTGATATCTAAGTCCTTCCCATTCCAATCCTGAGACCCTTCCTATAGCATGAGATGTGATATCTCAATGCTTCTACCAAACCTGAGACCCTTCCTTTAGCATGAGATGTGATATCCAACTCCTTCCCATTCCAACCTGAGACCCTTCCTATAGCATGAGAAGGGATATCCAACCCCTTCCCAATCCAATCCTGAGACCCTTCCGATAGCAGAGATGTGATATCTCAATGCTTATACCAAACCTGAGACCCTTCCTATGGCATGAGATGTGATATCCAACTCTTTGCCATTCAAATCCTGAGATCCTCCCTATAACACGAGATGTCATATCCAACTCCTTCCCATTCCAAACCTGAGACCCTTCCTTTAGCATGAGATGTGATATCCAAATCCTTCACATTCCAATCTGGAGACCCTTCCTATAACATGAGATGTGATATCCAACTCCTTCCCAATCCAATCCTGAGACCCTTCCGATAGCAGAGATGTGATATCTCAATGCTTATACCAAACCTGAGACCCTTCCTATGGCATGAGATGTGATATCCAACTCCTTGCCATTCAAATCCTGAGACCCTCCCTATAACAAGAGATGTCATATCCAACTCCTTCCCATTCCAAACCTGAGACCCTTCCTTTAGCATGAGATGTGATATCTCAATGCTTCTAATACCAAACCTGAGACCCTTCCGATAGCATGAGATGTGATATCTCAATGCTTCAAAAACCAAACATGAGAACCATCCTATAACATGAGATGTGAAATCCAAATCCTTCCCTTCCCAAACCTGAGACTCTTCCTATAGCATGAGATGTGATATCTCAATGCTTCTACCAAACCTGAAACCCTTCCTATAGCATGAGATGTGATATCCAACTCCTTCCCATTCCAATCCTGAGACACTTCCTATAGCATGAGATGTGATATCACAATGCTTCTAATACCAAACCTGAGACCCATCCTATAACATGAGATGTGATATCCAAATCCTTCCCCTTCCAAACCTGAGACCCTTCCTTTAGCATGAGATGTGATATCCAGCTCCTCCCATTCCAATCCTGAGACCCTTCCGATAGCATGAGATGTGATATCTCAATGCTTCTAATATCAAAACTGAGACCCTCCCTATAGCATGAGATGTGATATCTAAGTCCTTCCGATTCCAATCCTGAGACCCTTCCGATAGCAGAGATGTGATATTTCAATTCTTACACCAAACCTGAGACCCTTCCTATAGCATGAGATGTGATATCCAACTCCTTCCGATTCCAATCCTGAGACCCTTCCTATAGCATGAGATGTGATATCGCAATGCTTCTATCAAAACTGAGACCCTTCCTTTAGCATGAGATGTGATATCCAACTCCTTCCCATTCCAATCCTGAGACCCTTCCTATAGCATGAGATGTGATATCTCAATGCTTCTAATACCAAACCTGAGATCCTTCTGATAGCATGAGATGTGATATCTCAATGCTTCTAATACCAAACCTGAGATCCTTCCTATAACATGAGATGTGATATCCAAATCCTTTCCCTTCCAAACCTGAGACCCTCCCTTTAGCATGAGATGTGATATCCAACTCCTTCCCATTCCAATCCTGATACCCTTCTGATAGCATGAGATGTGATATCTCAATGCCTCTAATACCAAACCTGAGATCCTACCTCTAACATGAAATGTGATATCCAACTCCTTCCCTTTCCAAACCTGAGAGCCTTCCTACAGCATGAGATGTGATATCCAAGTCCTTCCCATTCCAATCCTGAGACCCTTCCTATAACATGAGATGTGATATCCAACTCTTTCCCATTCCAACCTGAGACCCTTCCTATAGCATGAGATGGGATATCCAACTCCTTCCAAATCCAATCCTGATACCCTTCCGATAGCATGAGATGTAATATCCCAATGCTTCTACAAAACCTGAGACCCATACCATGGCATGATGTGATATCAAACTCCCGTCCTATACCATGAGACTTGATATCTCAATGCTTCTAATACCAAACCTGAGACCGGTCCAATAACATGAGATGTGATATCCAAATCCTTCCCCTTCCGAACCTTAGACCCTTCCTTTATCATGAGATGTGATATCCAAGTCCTTCCCATTCCATTCCTGAGACCCTTCCTATAGCATGAGATGTGATATCTCAATGCTTCTAATACCAAACCTGAGACCCTTCCTATAACATGAGATGTGATATCCAAGTCCTTCCCATTCCAATCCTGAGACCCTTCCCATAGCATGAGATGTGATATCTCAATGCTTCTAATACCAAACCTGAGACCCTTCCTATAACATGAATTGTGATATCCAAGTCCTTCCCATTCCAATCCTGAGACCCTTCCGATAGCAGAGATGTGATATCTCAATGCTTATACCAAACCTGAGACCCTTCCGATAGCATGAGATGTGATATCTCAATGCTTCTAATACCAAACCTGAGATCCTTCATATAACATGAGATGTGATGTCCAAATCCTTCCCCTTCCAAATCTTAGACCCTTCCTTTATCATGAGATGTGATATCCAAGTCCTTCCCATTCCATTCCTGAGACCTTTCCTATAGCATGAGATGTGATATCTCAATGCTTCTAATACCAAACCTGAGACCCTTCCTATAACATGAGATGTGATATCCAAGTCCTTCCCATTCCAATCCTGAGACCCTTCCTATAGCATGAGATGTGATATCTCAATGCTTCTAATACCAAACCTGAGACTCTTCCTATAACATGAGATGGGATATCCAACTCCTTCCCATTCCAATCCTGAGACTCTTCCGATAGCAGAGATGTGATATCTCAATGCTTATACCAAACCTGAGACCCTTCCTACGGCATGAGATGTCATATACAACTCCTTCCCATTCCAATCCTGAGACCCTTCCTATAGCATGAGATGTGATATCTCAATGCTTATACCAAACCTGAGACCCTACCTATAGCATGAGATGTGATATCCAACTCCTTCCCATTCCAATCCTGAGACCCTTCCTATAGCATGAGATGTGATGTCTCAATGCTTCTAATACCAAACCTGAGATCCTTCCTATAACATGAGATGTGATATCCAACTCCTTCCATTCCAATCCTGAGACCCTTCCTATAGCATGAGATTTGATATCTCAATGCTTATACCAAACCTGAGACCCTTCCTATAGCATGAGATGTGATATCCAAGTCTTTCCCATTCCAATCCTTAGACCCTTCCTACAGCATGCAATATGATATCTCAATGATTCTAATAACAATCCTGAGACCCGTCCTATAACATGAGATGGGATATCCAATTCCTTCGCATTCCAATCCTGAGACACTTCCGATAGCAGAGATGTGGTATCTCAATGCTTATACCAAACCTGAGACCCTTCCTATAACATGAGATCGGATATCCAACTCCTTCCCGTTCCAAACCTGAGACCCTTCCTTTAGCATGAGATGTGATATCCAGCTCCTTCCCATTCCAATCCTGAGACACTTCCGATAGCATGAGATGTGATATCTCAATGCTTCTAATATCAAAACTGAAACCCTCCCTATAGCATGATATGTGATATCTAAGTCCTTCCCATTCCAATCCTGAGACCCTTCCTATAGCATGAGATGTGATATCTCAATGCTTCTACCAAACCTGAGACCCTTCCTTTAGCATGAGATGTGATATCCAACTCCTTCCCATTCCAACCTGAGACCCTTCCTATAGCATGAGAAGGGATATCCAACTCCTTCCCAATACAATCCTGAGACCCTTCCGATAGCAGAGATGTGATATCTCAATGCTTATACCAAACCTGAGACCCTTCCTATGGCATGAGATGTGATATCCAACTCTTTGCCATTCAAATCCTGAGATCCTCCCTATAACACGAGATGTCATATCCAACTCCTTCCCATTCCAAACCTGAGACCCTTCCTTTAGCATGAGATGTGATATCCAAATCCTTCACATTCCAATCCGGAGACCCTTCCTATAACATGAGATGTGATATCCAACTCCTTCCCAATCCAATCCGGAGACCCTTCCGATAGCAGAGATGTGATATCTCAATGCTTATACCAAACCTGAGACCCTTCCTATGGCATGAGATGTGATATCCAACTCCTTGCCATTCAAATCCTGAGACCCTCCCTATAACAAGAGATGTCATATCCAACTCCTTCCCATTCCAAACCTGAGACACTTCCTTTAGCATGAGATGTGATATCTCAATGCTTCTAATACCAAACCTGAGACCCTTCCGATAGCATGAGATGTGATATCTCAATGCTTCAAAAACCAAACATGAGAACCATCCTATAACATGAGATGTGAAATCCAAATCCTTCCCTTCCCAAACCTGAGACTCTTCCTATAGCATGAGATGTGATATCTCAATGCTTCTACCAAACCTGAAACCCTTCCTATAGCATGAGATGTGATATCCAACTCCTTCCCATTCCAATCCTGAGACACTTCCTATAGCATGAGATGTGATATCACAATGCTTCTAATACCAAACCTGAGACCCATCCTATAACATGAGATGTGATATCCAAATCCTTCCCCTTCCAAACCTGAGACCCTTCCTTTAGCATGAGATGTGATATCCAGCTCCTCCCATTCCAATCCTGAGACCCTTCCGATAGCATGAGATGTGATATCTCAATGCTTCTAATATCAAAACTGAGACCCTCCCTATAGCATGAGATGTGATATCTAAGTCCTTCCGATTCCAATCCTGAGACCCTTCCGATAGCAGAGATGTGATATTTCAATTCTTACACAAAACCTGAGACCCTTCCTATAGCATGAGATGTGATATCCAACTCCTTCCGATTCCAATCCTGAGACCCTTCCTATAGCATGAGATGTGATATCGCAATGCTTCTACCAAAACTGAGACCCTTCCTTTAGCATGAGATGTGATATCCAACTCCTTCCCATTCCAATCCTGAGACCCTTCCTATAGCATGAGATGTGATATCTCAATGCTTCTAATACCAAACCTGAGATCCTTCTGATAGCATGAGATGTGATATCTCAATGCTTCTAATACCAACCCTGAGATCCTTCCTATAACATGAGATGTGATATCCAAATCCTTTCCCTTCCAAACCTGAGACCCTCCCTTTAGCATGAGATGTGATATCCAACTCCTTCCCATTCCAATCCTGAGACCCTTCCTATAGCATGAGATGTGATATCGCAATGCTTCTACCAAAACTGAGACCCTTCCTTTAGCATGAGATGTGATATCCAACTCCTTCCCATTCCAATCCTGAGACCCTTCCTATAGCATGAGATGTGATATCTCAATGCTTCTAATACCAAACCTGAGATCCTTCTGATAGCATGAGATGTGATATCTCAATGCCTCTAATACCAAACCTGAGATCCTACCTCTAACATGAAATGTGATATCCAACTCCTTCCCTTTCCAAACCTGAGAGCCTTCCTACAGCATGAGATGTGATATCCAAGTCCTTCCCATTCCAATCCTGAGACCCTTCCTATAACATGAGATGTGATATCCAACTCTTTCCCATTCCAACCTGAGACCCTTCCTATAGCATGAGATGGGATATCCAACTCCTTCCAAATCCAATCCTGATACCCTTCCGATAGCATGAGATGTGATATCCCAATGCTTCTACAAAACCTGAGACCCATACCATGGCATGATGTGATATCAAACTCCCGTCCTATACCATGAGACTTGATATCTCAATGCTTCTAATACCAAACCTGAGACCGGTCCAATAACATGAGATGTGATATCAAAATCCTTCCCCTTCCGAACCTTAGACCCTTCCTTTATCATGAGATGTGATATCCAAGTCCTTCCCATTACATTCCTGAGACCCTTCCTATAGCATGAGATGTGATATCTCAATGCTTCTTATACCAAACCTGAGACCCTTCCTATAACATGAGATGTGATATCCAAGTCCTTCCCATTCCAATCCTGAGACCCTTCCTATAGCATGAGATGTGATATCTCAATGCTTCTAATACCAAACCTGAGACCCTTCCTATAACATGAATTGTGATATCCAAGTCCTTCCCATTCCAATCCTGAGACCCTTCCGATAGCAGAGATGTGATATCTCAATGCTTATACCAAACCTGAGACCCTTCCGATAGCATGAGATGTGATATCTCAATGCTTCTAATACCAAACCTGAGATCCTTCATATAACATGAGATGTGATGTCCAAATCCTTCCCCTTCCAAATCTTAGACCCTCCCTTTAGCATGAGATGTGATATCCAACTCCTTCCCATTCCAATCCTGAGACCCTTCTGATAGCATGAGATGTGATATCTCAATGCCTCTAATACCAAACCTGAGATCCTACCTCTACATGAAATGTGATATCCAACTCCTTCCCCTTCCAACCCTGAGAGCCTTCCTATAGAATGAGATGTGATATCCAAGTCCTTCCCATTCCAATCCTGAGACCCTTCCTATAACATGAGATGTGATATCCAACTCCTTCACATTCCAACCTTAGGCCCTTCCTATAGCATGAGATGGGATATCCAACTCCTTCCAAATCCAATCCCGATACCCTTCTGATAGCATGAGATGTGATATCCCAATGCTTCTACAAAACCTGAGACCCATACAATGGCATGAGATGTGATATCAAACTCCTTCCCATTCCAATCCTGAGACCCTTCCTATAGCTTGAGATGTGATATCCAACTCCTTCCCATTCCAATTCTGAGACCCGTCCTATACCATGAGACTTGATATCTCAATGCTTCTAATACCAAACCTGAGACCGGTCCTATAACATGAGATGTGATACCCAAATCCTTCCCCTTCCAAACCTTAGACCCTTCCTATAGCATGAGATGTGATATCTCAATGCTTCTAATACCAAACCTGAGATCCTTCCTATAACATGAGATGTGATATCCAACTCCTTCCCATTCCAATCCTGAGACACTTCCTATAGCATGAGATGTGATATCTCACTGCTTATACCAAACCTGAGACCCTTCCTATAGCATGAGATGTGATATCCAACTCCTTCCCATTCCAATCCTGAGACCCTTCCTATAGCATGAGATGTGATATCTCAATGCTTCTAATATCAAACTTTAGAGCCTCCCTATAGCATGAGATGTGATATCCAAGTCCTTCCCATTCCAATCCTGAGACACTTCCTATAGCATGAGATGTGATATCTCAATGCTTCTAATACCAAACCTGAGACTCTTCCTATAACATGAGATGGGATATCCAACTCCTTCCCATTCCAATCCTGAGACCCTTCCGATAGCAGAGATGTGATATCTCAATGCTTATACCAAACCTGAGACCCTTCCTACGGCATGAGATGTCATATACAACTCCTTCCCATTCCAATCCTGAAACCCTTCCTATAGCATGAGATGTGATATCTCAATGCTTATACCAAACCTGAGACCCTTCCTATAGCATGAGATGTGATATCCAACTCCTTCCCATTCCAATCCTGAGACCCTTCCTATAGCATGAGATGTGATATCTCAATGCTTATACCAAACCTGAGACCCTTCCTACGGCATGAGATGTCATATACATCTCCTTCCCATTCCAATCCTGAGACCCTTCCTATAGCATGAGATGTGATATCTCAATGCTTATACCAAACCTGAGACCCTTCCTATAGCATGAGATGTGATATCAAACTCATTCCCATTCCAATCCTGAGACCCTTCCTATAGCATGAGATGTGATATCTCAATGCTTCTACCAAACCTGAGACCCTTCCTTTAGCATGAGATGTGATATCTCAATGCTTATACCAAACCTGAGACCCTTCCTATAACATGAGATGTGATACCCAAATCCTTCCCCTTCCAAACCTTAGACCCTTCCTATAGCATGAGATGTGATATCTCAATGCTTCTAATACCAAACCTGAGATCCTTCCTATAACATGAGATGTGATATCCAACTCCTTCCCATTCCAATCCTGAGCCACTTCCTATAGCATGAGATGTGATATCTCACTGCTTATACCAAACCTGAGACCCTTCCTATAGCATGAGATGTGATATCCAACTCCTTCCCATTCCAATCCTGAGACCCTTCCTATAGCATGAGATGTGATATCTCAATGCTTCTAATATCAAACTTTAGAGCCTCCCTATAGCATGAGATGTGATATCCAAGTCCTTCCCATTCCAATCCTGAGACACTTCCTATAGCATGAGATGTGATATCTCAATGCTTCTAATACCAAACCTGAGACTCTTCCTATAACATGAGATGGGATATCCAACTCCTTCCCATTCCAATCCTGAGACCCTTCCGATAGCAGAGATGTGATATCTCAATGCTTATACCAAACCTGAGACCCTTCCTACGGCATGAGATGTCATATACAACTCCTTCCCATTCCAATCCTGAAACCCTTCCTATAGCATGAGATGTGATATCTCAATGCTTATACCAAACCTGAGACCCTTCCTATAGCATGAGATGTGATATCCAACTCCTTCCCATTCCAATCCTGAGACCCTTCCTATAGCATGAGATGTGATATCTCAATGCTTATACCAAACCTGAGACCCTTCCTACGGCATGAGATGTCATATACATCTCCTTCCCATTCCAATCCTGAGACCCTTCCTATAGCATGAGATGTGATATCTCAATGCTTATACCAAACCTGAGACCCTTCCTATAGCATGAGATGTGATATCAAACTCCTTCCCATTCCAATCCTGAGACCCTTCCTATAGCATGAGATGTGATATCTCAATGCTTCTACCAAACCTGAGACCCTTCCTTTAGCATGAGATGTGATATCCAACTCCTTCCCATTCCAATCCTGAGACCCTTCCTATAGCATGAGATGTGATATCTCAATACTTCTAATACCAAACCTGAGATCCTTCCGATAACATGAGATGCGATATCCAAATCCTTCCCTTTCCAAACCTGAGACCCTTCTGATAGCATGAGATGTGATATCTCAATGCTTCTAATACCAATCCTGAGATCCTTCCAATAGCATGAGATGTGATATCTCAATGCTTCTAATATCAAACCTGAGATCCTTCCTATAACATGAGATGTGATATCCAAATCCTTCCCCTTCCAAACCTGAGACCCTCCCTTTAGCATGAGATGTGATATCCAACTCCTTCCCATTCCAATTCTGAGCCCCTTCCTATACCATGAGACTTGATATCCAACTCCTTCCCATTCCAATTCTGAGCCCCTTCCTATACCATGAGACTTGATATCTCAATGCTTCTAATACCAAACCTGAGACCCGTCCTATAACATGAGATGTGATATCCAAATCCTTCCCCTTCCAAACCTTAGACCCTTCCTTTATCATGAGATGTGATATCCAACTCCTTCCCATTCCAATCCTGAGACCCTTCCGATATCATGAGATGTGATATCTCAATGCTTCTAATATCAAACTTGAGACCCTCCCTATAGCATGAGATGTGATATCCAAGTCCTTCCCATTCCAATCCTGAGACCCTTCCTATAGCTTGAGATGTGACATCCAACTCCTTCCCATTCCAATTCTGATCCCCTTCCTATACCATGAGACTTGATATCTCAATGCTTCTAATACCAAACCTGAGACCCGTCCTATAACATGAGATGTGATATCCAAATCCTTCCCCTTCCAAACCTTAGACCCTTCCTTTATCATGAGATGTGATATCCAACTCCTTCCCATTCAAATCCTGAGACCCTTCCGATATCATGAGATGCAATATCTCAATGCTTCTAATACCAAACCTGAGACCCTTCCTATAACATGAGATTGGAATATCCAACTCCTTCCCATTCCAATCCTGAGACCCTTCCGATAGCAGAAATGTGATATCTCAATTCTTATACCAAACCTGAGATCCTTCCTATAACATGAGATGTGATATCCAACTCCTTCCCATTCCAATCCTGAGACACTTCCTATAGCATGAGATGTGATATCTCACTGCTTATACCAAACCTGAGACCCTTCCTATAGCATGATATGTGATATCCAACTCCTTCCCATTCCAATCCTGAGACCCTTCCTATAGCATGAGATGTGATATCTCAATGCTTCTAATATCAAACTTGAGAGCCTCCCTATAGCATGAGATGTGATATCCAAGTCCTTCCCATTCCAATCCTGAGAAACTTCCTATAGCATGAGATGTGATATCTCAATGCTTCTAATACCAAACCTGAGACTCTTCCTATAACATGAGATGGGATATCCACCTCCTTCCCATTCCAATCCTGAGACCCTTCCGATAGCAGAGATGTGATATCTCAATGCTTATACCAAACCTGAGACCCTTCCTACGGCATGAGATGTCATATACAACTCCTTCCCATTCCAATCCTGAGACCCTTCCTATAGCATGAGATGTGATATCTCAATGCTTATACCAAACCTGAGACCCTTCCTATAGCATGAGATGTGATATCCAACTCCTTCCCATTCCAATCCTGAGACCCTTCCTATAGCATGAGATGTGATATCTCAATGCTTATACCAAACCTGAGACCCTTCCTACGGCATGAGATGTCATATACAACTCCTTCCCATTCCAATCCTGAGACCCTTCCTATAGCATGAGATGTGATATCTCAATGCTTATACCATACCTGAGACCCTTCCTACAGCATGAGATGTGATATCCAACTCCTTCCCATTACAATCCTGAGACCCTTCATATAGCATGAGATGTGATATCTCAATGCTTATACCAAACCTGAGACCCTTCCTATAACATGAGATGGGATATCCAACTCCTTCCCATTCCAATCCTGAGACACTTCCGATAGCAGAGATGTGATATCTCAATGCTTATACCAGACCTTAGACCCTTCCTATAACATGAGATCGGATATCCAACTCCTTCCCGTTCCAAACCTGAGACCCTTCCTTTAGCATGAGATGTGATATCCAGCTCCTTCCCATTCCAATCCTGAGACACTTCCGATAGCATGAGATGTGATATCTCAATGCTTCTAATATCAAAACTGAAACCCTCCCTATAGCATGATATGTGATATCTAAGTCCTTCCCATTCCAATCCTGAGACCCTTCCTATAGCATGAGATGTGATATCTCAATGCTTCTACCAAACATGAGACCCTTCCTTTAGCATGAGATGTGATATCCAACTCCTTCCCATTCCAATCCTGAGACCCTTCCTATAGCATGAGATGTGATATCTCAATACTTCTAATACCAAACCTGAGATCCTTCCAATAACATGAGATGTGATATCCAAATCCTTCCCCTTCCAAACCTGAGACCCTCCCTTTAGCATGAGATGTGATAACCAACTCCTTCCCATTCCAATCCTGAGACCCTTCTGATAGCATGAGATGTGATATCTCAATGCTTCTAATACCAAACCTGAGATCCTTCCGATAGCATGAGATGTGATATCTCAATGCTTCTAATACTAAACCTGAGATCCTTCCTATAACATGAGATGTGATATCCAAATCCTTCCCCTTCCAATTCTGAGACCCTCCCTTTAACATGAGATGTGATATCCAACTCCTTCCCATTCCAATCCTGAGACCCTTCTGATAGCATGAGATGTGATATCTCAATGCCTCTAATACCAAACCTGAGATCCTACCTCTAACATGAAATGTGATATCCAACTCTTTCCCCTTCCAAACCTGAGAGCCTTCCTATAACATGAGATGTGATATCCAACTCCTTCCCATTCCAACCTGAGACCCTTCCTATAGCATGAGATGTGATATCTCAATGCCTCTAATACCAAACCTGAGATCCTTCCTCTAACATGAAATGTGATATCCAACTCCTTCCCTTTCCAAACCTGAGAGCCTATCTATAGCATGAGATGTGATATCCAAGTCCTTCCCATTCCAATCCTTAGACCCTTCCTACAGCATGCAATATGATATCTCAATGATTCTAATAACAAACCTGAGACCCGTCCTATAACATGAGATGGGATATCCAAGTCCTTCCCATTCCAATCCTGAGACACTTCCGATAGCAGAGATGTGATATCTCAATGCTTATACCAAACCTGAGACCCTTCCTATAACATGAGATGTGATATCCAACTCCTTCCCGTTCCAAACCTGAGACTCTTCCTTTAGCATGAGATGTGATATCCAGCTCCTTCCCATTCCAATCCTGAGACACTCACGATAGCATGAGATGTGATATCTCAATGCTTCTAATATCAAAACTGAGACCCTCCCTATAGTATGATATGTGATATCTAAGTCCTTCCCATTCCAATCCTGAGACCCTTCCTATAGCATGAGATGTGATATCTCAATGCTTCTACCAAACCTGAGACCCTTCCTTTAGCATGAGATGTGATATCCAACTCCTTCCCATTCCAATCCTGAGACCCTTCCTATAGCATAAGATGTGATATCTCAATACTTCTAATACCAAACCTGAGATCCTTCCGATAACATGAGATGTGATATCCAAATCCTTCCCCTTCCAAACCTGAGACCCTCCCTTTAGCATGAGATGTGATATCCAACTCCTTCCCATTCCAATCCTGAGACCCTTCTGATAGCATGAGATGTGATATCTCAATGCTTCTAATACCAAACCTGAGACCCTTCCTACAGCATGCGATGTGATATCTCAATGCTTCTAATATCAAACCTGAGACCCGTCCTATAACATGAGATGGGATATCCAACTCCTTCCCGTTCCAAACCTGATACCCTTCCTATAGCATGAGATGTGATATCCAATTCCTTCCCATCCCAATCCTGAGACACCTCTGATAGCACAGATGTGATATCTCAATGCTTATACCAAACCTGAGACTCTTCCTATAACATGAGATGTGATATCCAACTCCTTCCCGTTCCAAACCTGAGACCCTTCCTATAGCATGAGATGTGATATCCAACTCCTTCCCGTTCCAAACCTGAGACCCTTCCTTTAGCATGAGATGTGATATCCAGCTCCTTCCCATTCCAATCCTGAGACACTTCCGATAGCATGAGATGTGATATCTCAATGCTTCTAATATCAAAAATGAGACCCTCCCTATAGCATGATATGTGATATCTAAGTCCTTCCCATTCCAATCCTGAGACCCTTCCTATAGCATGAGATGTGATATCTCAATGCTTCTACCAAACCTGAGACCCTTCCTTTAGCATGAGATGTGATATCCAACTCATTCCCATTCCAATCCTGAGACCCTTCCTATAGCCTGAGATGTGATATCTCAATACTTCTAATACCAAACCTGAGATCCTTCCGATAACATGAGATGTGATATCCAAATCCTTCCCCTTCCAAACCTGAGACCCTCCCTTTAGCATGAGATGTGATATCCAACTCCTTCCCATTCCAATCCTGAGACCGTTCTGATAGCATGAGATGTGATATCTCAATGCTTCTAATACCAAACCTGAGACCCTTCCTACAGCATGCAATGTGATATCTCAATGCTTCTAATATCAAACCTGAGACCCGTCCTATAACATGAGATGGGATATCCAACTCCTTCCCGTTCCTAACCTGATACCCTTCCTATAGCATGAGATGTGATATCCAATTCCTTCCCATCCCAATCCTGAGACACCTCCGATAGCAGAGATGTGATATCTCAATGCTTATACCAAACCTGAGACTCTTCCTATAACATAAGATGTGATATCCAACTCCTTCCCGTTCAAAACCTGAGACCCTTCCGATAGCATGAGATGTGATATCTCAATGCTTCTAATACCAAACCTGAGACCCTTCCTATAACATGAGATGTGATATCCAACTCCTTCCCATTCCAATCCTGAGACCGTTCTGATAGCATGAGATGTGATATCTCAATGCTTCTAATACCAAACCTGAGACCCTTCCTACAGCATGCAATGTGATATCTCAATGCTTCTAATATCAAACCTGAGACCCGTCCTATAACATGAGATGGGATATCCAACTCCTTCCCGTTCCAAACCTGATACCCTTCCTATAGCATGAGATGTGATATCCAATTCCTTCCCATCCCAATCCTGAGACACCTCCGATAGCAGAGATGTGATATCTCAATGCTTATACCAAACCTGAGACTCTTCCTATAACATAAGATGTGATATCCAACTCCTTCCCGTTCAAAACCTGAGACCCTTCCGATAGCATGAGATGTGATATCTCAATGCTTCTAATACCAAACCTGTGATCCTTCCTATAACAAGAGATGTGATATCAACATCCTTCCCCTTCCAAACCTGAGACCCTCCCTTTAGCATGAGATGTGATATCTCAATGCCTCTAATACCAAACCTGAGATCCTTCCGATAGCATGAGATGTGATATCTCAATGCTTCTAATACCAAACCTGAGATCCTTCCTATAACATGAGATGTGATATCCAAATCCTTCCCCTTCCATTCCTGAGACCTCCCATTCCAATACTGAGATCCTTCCTATACCATGAGATGTGATATCTCAATGTTTCTGATACCAAACCTGAGGGCCTTCCTATAGCAAGAGATGTGATATACAAATCATTCCCATTCCAAACCTGAGACCTTTCCTATAGCATGGGATGTGATATCCGACTCCTTCCCAATCCAATCCTAAGACCCTTCCTATAGCATGAGATGTGATTTCCAACTCGTTCCCATTCCAATCCTGAGACCCTTCCTATAGCATGAGATGTGATATCTCAATGCTTCTAATACCAAAACTGAGACCCTTCTTAAAGCATGAGATGTGATATCCAACTCCTTCCCATGTTCCAAACCTGAGACCCTTCCTATAGCATATGTGCTACCCTTCCTATGGCATGAGATGTCATATACAACTACTTCCCATTCCAATTCGGAGACCCTTCCTATAGCATGAGATGTGATATCTCAATGCTTCTACCAAACATGAGACCCTTCCTTTAGCATGAGATGTGATATCCATCTCCTTCCCATTCCAATCCTGAGACCCTTCCTATAGCATGAGATGTGATATCTCAATGCTTCTAATACCAAACCTGAGATCCTTCCGATAACATGAGATGTGATATCCAAATCCTTCCCCTTCCAAACCTGAGACCCTCCCTTTAGCATGAGATGTGATATCCAACTCCTTCCCATTCCAATCCTGAGACCCTTCTGATAGCATGAGATGTGATATCTCAGTGCTTCTAATACCAAACCTGAGATCCTTCCTATAACATGAGATGTGATATCCAACTCCTTCCCATTCCAATCCTGAGACACTTCCTATAGCATGAGATGTGATATCTCACTGCTTATACCAAACCTGAGACCCTTCCTATAGCATGAGATGTGATATCCAACTCCTTCCCATTCCAATCCTGAGACCCTTCCTATAGCATGAGATGTGATATCTCAATGCTTCTAATATCAAACTTTAGAGCCTCCCTATAGCATGAGATGTGATATCCAAGTCCTTCCCATTCCAATCCTGAGACACTTCCTATAGCATGAGATGTGATATCTCAATGCTTCTAATACCAAACCTGAGACTCTTCCTATAACATGAGATGGGATATCCAACTCCTTCCCATTCCAATCCTGAGACCCTTCCGATAGCAGAGATGTGATATCTCAATGCTTATACCAAACCTGAGACCCTTCCTACGGCATGAGATGTCATATACAACTCCTTCCCATTCCAATCCTGAAACCCTTCCTATAGCATGAGATGTGATATCTCAATGCTTATACCAAACCTGAGACCCTTCCTATAGCATGAGATGTGATATCCAACTCCTTCCCATTCCAATCCTGAGACCCTTCCTATAGCATGAGATGTGATATCTCAATGCTTATACCAAACCTGAGACCCTTCCTACGGCATGAGATGTCATATACATCTCCTTCCCATTCCAATCCTGAGACCCTTCCTATAGCATGAGATGTGATATCTCAATGCTTATACCAAACCTGAGACCCTTCCTATAGCATGAGATGTGATATCAAACTCCTTCCCATTCCAATCCTGAGACCCTTTCTATAGCATGAGATGTGATATCTCAATGCTTCTACCAAACCTGAGACCCTTCCTTTAGCATGAGATGTGATATCTCAATGCTTATACCAAACCTGAGACCCTTCCTATAACATGAGATGTGATACCCAAATCCTTCCCCTTCCAAACCTTAGACCCTTCCTATAGCATGAGATGTGATATCTCAATGCTTCTAATACCAAACCTGAGATCCTTCCTATAACATGAGATGTGATATCCAACTCCTTCCCATTCCAATCCTGAGACACTTCCTATAGCATGAGATGTGATATCTCACTGCTTATACCAAACCTGAGACCCTTCCTATAGCATGAGATGTGATATCCAACTCCTTCCCATTCCAATCCTGAGACCCTTCCTATAGCATGAGATGTGATATCTCAATGCTTCTAATATCAAACTTTAGAGCCTCCCTATAGCATGAGATGTGATATCCAAGTCCTTCCCATTCCAATCCTGAGACACTTCCTATAGCATGAGATGTGATATCTCAATGCTTCTAATACCAAACCTGAGACTCTTCCTATAACATGAGATGGGATATCCAACTCCTTCCCATTCCAATCCTGAGACCCTTCCGATAGCAGAGATGTGATATCTCAATGCTTATACCAAACCTGAGACCCTTCCTACGGCATGAGATGTCATATACAACTCCTTCCCATTCCAATCCTGAAACCCTTCCTATAGCATGAGATGTGATATCTCAATGCTTATACCAAACCTGAGACCCTTCCTATAGCATGAGATGTGATATCCAACTCCTTCCCATTCCAATCCTGAGACCCTTCCTATAGCATGAGATGTGATATCTCAATGCTTATACCAAACCTGAGACCCTTCCTACGGCATGAGATGTTATATACAACTCCTTCCCATTCCAATCCTGAGACCCTTCCTATAGCATGAGATGTGATATCTCAATGCTTATACCATACCTGAGACCCTTCCTACAGCATGAGATGTGATATCCAACTCCTTCCCATTACAATCCTGAGACCCTTCATATAGCATGAGATGTGATATCTCAATGCTTATACCAAACCTGAGACCCTTCCTATAACATGAGATGGGATATCCAACTCCTTCCCATTCCAATCCTGAGACACTTCCGATAGCAGAGATGTGATATCTCAATGCTTATACCAGACCTTAGACCCTTCCTATAACATGAGATCGGATATCCAACTCCTTCCCGTTCCAAACCTGAGACCCTTCCTTTAGCATGAGATGTGATATCCAGCTCCTTCCCATTCCAATCCTGAGACACTTCCGATAGCATGAGATGTGATATCTCAATGCTTCTAATATCAAAACTGAAACCCTCCCTATAGCATGATATGTGATATCTAAGTCCTTCCCATTCCAATCCTGAGACCCTTCCTATAGCATGAGATGTGATATCTCAATGCTTCTACCAAACATGAGACCCTTCCTTTAGCATGAGATGTGATATCCAACTCCTTCCCATTCCAATCCTGAGACCCTTCCTATAGCATGAGATGTGATATCTCAATACTTCTAATACCAAACCTGAGATCCTTCCAATAACATGAGATGTGATATCCAAATCCTTCCCCTTCCAAACCTGAGACCCTCCCTTTAGCATGAGATGTGATAACCAACTCCTTCCCATTCCAATCCTGAGACCCTTCTGATAGCATGAGATGTGATATCTCAATGCTTCTAATACCAAACCTGAGATCCTTCCGATAGCATGAGATGTGATATCTCAATGCTTCTAATACTAAACCTGAGATCCTTCCTATAACATGAGATGTGATATCCAAATCCTTCCCCTTCCAATTCTGAGACCCTCCCTTTAACATGAGATGTGATATCCAACTCCTTCCCATTCCAATCCTGAGACCCTTCTGATAGCATGAGATGTGATATCTCAATGCCTCTAATACCAAACCTGAGATCCTACCTCTAACATGAAATGTGATATCCAACTCTTTCCCCTTCCAAACCTGAGAGCCTTCCTATAACATGAGATGTGATATCCAACTCCTTCCCATTCCAACCTGAGACCCTTCCTATAGCATGAGATGTGATATCTCAATGCCTCTAATACCAAACCTGAGATCCTTCCTCTAACATGAAATGTGATATCCAACTCCTTCCCTTTCCAAACCTGAGAGCCTATCTATAGCATGAGATGTGATATCCAAGTCCTTCCCATTCCAATCCTTAGACCCTTCCTACAGCATGCAATATGATATCTCAATGATTCTAATAACAAACCTGAGACCCGTCCTATAACATGAGATGGGATATCCAAGTCCTTCCCATTCCAATCCTGAGACACTTCCGATAGCAGAGATGTGATATCTCAATGCTTATACCAAACCTGAGACCCTTCCTATAACATGAGATGTGATATCCAACTCCTTCCCGTTCCAAACCTGAGACTCTTCCTTTAGCATGAGATGTGATATCCAGCTCCTTCCCATTCCAATCCTGAGACACTCACGATAGCATGAGATGTGATATCTCAATGCTTCTAATATCAAAACTGAGACCCTCCCTATAGTATGATATGTGATATCTAAGTCCTTCCCATTCCAATCCTGAGACCCTTCCTATAGCATGAGATGTGATATCTCAATGCTTCTACCAAACCTGAGACCCTTCCTTTAGCATGAGATGTGATATCCAACTCCTTCCCATTCCAATCCTGAGACCCTTCCTATAGCATGAGATGTGATATCTCAATACTTCTAATACCAAACCTGAGATCCTTCCGATAACATGAGATGTGATATCCAAATCCTTCCCCTTCCAAACCTGAGACCCTCCCTTTAGCATGAGATGTGATATCCAACTCCTTCCCATTCCAATCCTGAGACCCTTCTGATAGCATGAGATGTGATATCTCAATGCTTCTAATACCAAACCTGAGACCCTTCCTACAGCATGCGATGTGATATCTCAATGCTTCTAATATCAAACCTGAGACCCGTCCTATAACATGAGATGGGATATCCAACTCCTTCCCGTTCCAAACCTGATACCCTTCCTATAGCATGAGATGTGATATCCAATTCCTTCCCATCCCAATCCTGAGACACCTCTGATAGCACAGATGTGATATCTCAATGCTTATACCAAACCTGAGACTCTTCCTATAACATGAGATGTGATATCCAACTCCTTCCCGTTCCAAACCTGAGACCCTTCCTATAGCATGAGATGTGATATCCAACTCCTTCCCGTTCCAAACCTGAGACCCTTCCTTTAGCATGAGATGTGATATCCAGCTCCTTCCCATTCCAATCCTGAGACACTTCCGATAGCATGAGATGTGATATCTCAATGCTTCTAATATCAAAAATGAGACCCTCCCTATAGCATGATATGTGATATCTAAGTCCTTCCCATTCCAATCCTGAGACCCTTCCTATAGCATGAGATGTGATATCTCAATGCTTCTACCAAACCTGAGACCCTTCCTTTAGCATGAGATGTGATATCCAACTCATTCCCATTCCAATCCTGAGACCCTTCCTATAGCCTGAGATGTGATATCTCAATACTTCTAATACCAAACCTGAGATCCTTCCGATAACATGAGATGTGATATCCAAATCCTTCCCCTTCCAAACCTGAGACCCTCCCTTTAGCATGAGATGTGATATCCAACTCCTTCCCATTCCAATCCTGAGACCGTTCTGATAGCATGAGATGTGATATCTCAATGCTTCTAATACCAAACCTGAGACCCTTCCTACAGCATGCAATGTGATATCTCAATGCTTCTAATATCAAACCTGAGACCCGTCCTATAACATGAGATGGGATATCCAACTCCTTCCCGTTCCTAACCTGATACCCTTCCTATAGCATGAGATGTGATATCCAATTCCTTCCCATCCCAATCCTGAGACACCTCCGATAGCAGAGATGTGATATCTCAATGCTTATACCAAACCTGAGACTCTTCCTATAACATAAGATGTGATATCCAACTCCTTCCCGTTCAAAACCTGAGACCCTTCCGATAGCATGAGATGTGATATCTCAATGCTTCTAATACCAAACCTGAGACCCTTCCTATAACATGAGATGTGATATCCAACTCCTTCCCATTCCAATCCTGAGACCGTTCTGATAGCATGAGATGTGATATCTCAATGCTTCTAATACCAAACCTGAGACCCTTCCTACAGCATGCAATGTGATATCTCAATGTTTCTAATATCAAACCTGAGACCCGTCCTATAACATGAGATGGGATATCCAACTCCTTCCCGTTCCAAACCTGATACCCTTCCTATAGCATGAGATGTGATATCCAATTCCTTCCCATCCCAATCCTGAGACACCTCCGATAGCAGAGATGTGATATCTCAATGCTTATACCAAACCTGAGACTCTTCCTATAACATAAGATGTGATATCCAACTCCTTCCCGTTCAAAACCTGAGACCCTTCCGATAGCATGAGATGTGATATCTCAATGCTTCTAATACCAAACCTGTGATCCTTCCTATAACAAGAGATGTGATATCAACATCCTTCCCCTTCCAAACCTGAGACCCTCCCTTTAGCATGAGATGTGATATCTCAATGCCTCTAATACCAAACCTGAGATCCTTCCGATAGCATGAGATGTGATATCTCAATGCTTCTAATACCAAACCTGAGATCCTTCCTATAACATGAGATGTGATATCCAAATCCTTCCCCTTCCATTCCTGAGACCTCCCATTCCAATACTGAGATCCTTCCTATACCATGAGATGTGATATCTCAATGTTTCTGATACCAAACCTGAGGGCCTTCCTATAGCAAGAGATGTGATATACAAATCATTCCCATTCCAAACCTGAGACCTTTCCTATAGCATGGGATGTGATATCCGACTCCTTCCCAATCCAATCCTAAGACCCTTCCTATAGCATGAGATGTGATTTCCAACTCGTTCCCATTCCAATCCTGAGACCCTTCCTATAGCATGAGATGTGATATCTCAATGCTTCTAATACCAAAACTGAGACCCTTCTTAAAGCATGAGATGTGATATCCAACTCCTTCCCATGTTCCAAACCTGAGACCCTTCCTATAGCATATGTGCTACCCTTCCTATGGCATGAGATGTCATATACAACTACTTCCCATTCCAATCCGGAGACCCTTCCTATAGCATGAGATGTGATATCTCAATGCTTCTACCAAACATGAGACCCTTCCTTTAGCATGAGATGTGATATCCATCTCCTTCCCATTCCAATCCTGAGACCCTTCCTATAGCATGAGATGTGATATCTCAATGCTTCTAATACCAAACCTGAGATCCTTCCGATAACATGAGATGTGATATCCAAATCCTTCCCCTTCCAAACCTGAGACCCTCCCTTTAGCATGAGATGTGATATCCAACTCCTTCCCATTCCAATCCTGAGACCCTTCTGATAGCATGAGATGTGATATCTCAGTGCTTCTAATACCAAACCTGAGATCCTTCCTATAACATGAGATGTGATATCCAACTCCTTCCCATTCCAATCCTGAGACACTTCCTATAGCATGAGATGTGATATCTCACTGCTTATACCAAACCTGAGACCCTTCCTATAGCATGAGATGTGATATCCAACTCCTTCCCATTCCAATCCTGAGACCCTTCCTATAGCATGAGATGTGATATCTCAATGCTTCTAATATCAAACTTTAGAGCCTCCCTATAGCATGAGATGTGATATCCAAGTCCTTCCCATTCCAATCCTGAGACACTTCCTATAGCATGAGATGTGATATCTCAATGCTTCTAATACCAAACCTGAGACTCTTCCTATAACATGAGATGGGATATCCAACTCCTTCCCATTCCAATCCTGAGACCCTTCCGATAGCAGAGATGTGATATCTCAATGCTTATACCAAACCTGAGACCCTTCCTACGGCATGAGATGTCATATACAACTCCTTCCCATTCCAATCCTGAAACCCTTCCTATAGCATGAGATGTGATATCTCAATGCGTATACCAAACCTGAGACCCTTCCAATAGCATGAGATGTGATATCCAACTCCTTCCCATTCCAATCCTGAGACCCTTCCTATAGCATGAGATGTGATATCTCAATGCTTATACCAAACCTGAGACCCTTCCTACGGCATGAGATGTCATATACATCTCCTTCCCATTCCAATCCTGAGACCCTTCCTATAGCATGAGATGTGATATCTCAATGCTTATACCAAACCTGAGACCCTTCCTATAGCATGAGATGTGATATCAAACTCCTTCCCATTCCAATCCTGAGACCCTTCCTATAGCATGAGATGTGATATCTCAATGCTTCTACCAAACCTGAGACCCTTCCTTTAGCATGAGATGTGATATCTCAATGCTTATACCAAACCTGAGACCCTTCCTATAACATGAGATGTGATACCCAAATCCTTCCCCTTCCAAACCTTAGACCCTTCCTATAGCATGAGATGTGATATCTCAATGCTTCTAATACCAAACCTGAGATCCTTCCTATAACATGAGATGTGATATCCAACTCCTTCCCATTCCAATCCTGAGACACTTCCTATAGCATGAGATGTGATATCTCACTGCTTATACCAAACCTGAGACCCTTCCTATAGCATGAGATGTGATATCCAACTCCTTCCCATTCCAATCCTGAGACCCTTCCTATAGCATGAGATGTGATATCTCAATGCTTCTAATATCAAACTTTAGAGCCTCCCTATAGCATGAGATGTGATATCCAAGTCCTTCCCATTCCAATCCTGAGACACTTCCTATAGCATGAGATGTGATATCTCAATGCTTCTAATACCAAACCTGAGACTCTTCCTATAACATGAGATGGGATATCCAACTCCTTCCCATTCCAATCCTGAGACCCTTCCGATAGCAGAGATGTGATATCTCAATGCTTATACCAAACCTGAGACCCTTCCTACGGCATGAGATGTCATATACAACTCCTTCCCATTCCAATCCTGAAACCCTTCCTATAGCATGAGATGTGATATCTCAATGCTTATACCAAACCTGAGACCCTTCCTATAGCATGAGATGTGATATCCAACTCCTTCCCATTCCAATCCTGAGACCCTTCCTATAGCATGAGATGTGATATCTCAATGCTTATACCAAACCTGAGACCCTTCCTACGGCATGAGATGTCATATACATCTCCTTCCCATTCCAATCCTGAGACCCTTCCTATAGCATGAGATGTGATATCTCAATGCTTATACCAAACCTGAGACCCTTCCTATAGCATGAGATGTGATATCAAACTCCTTCCCATTCCAATCCTGAGACCCTTCCTATAGCATGAGATGTGATATCTCAATGCTTCTACCAAACCTGAGACCCTTCCTTTAGCATGAGATGTGATATCCAACTCCTTCCCATTCCAATCCTGAGACCCTTCCTATAGCATGAGATGTGATATCTCAATACTTCTAATACCAAACCTGAGATCCTTCCGATAACATGAGATGCGATATCCAAATCCTTCCCTTTCCAAACCTGAGACCCTTCTGATAGCATGAGATGTGATATCTCAATGCTTCTAATACCAATCCTGAGATCCTTCCAATAGCATGAGATGTGATATCTCAATGCTTCTAATATCAAACCTGAGATCCTTCCTATAACATGAGATGTGATATCCAAATCCTTCCCCTTCCAAACCTGAGACCCTCCCTTTAGCATGAGATGTGATATCCAACTCCTTCCCATTCCAATTCTGAGCCCCTTCCTATACCATGAGACTTGATATCCAACTCCTTCCCATTCCAATTCTGAGCCCCTTCCTATACCATGAGACTTGATATCTCAATGCTTCTAATACCAAACCTGAGACCCGTCCTATAACATGAGATGTGATATCCAAATCCTTCCCCTTCCAAACCTTAGACCCTTCCTTTATCATGAGATGTGATATCCAACTCCTTCCCATTCCAATCCTGAGACCCTTCCGATATCATGAGATGTGATATCTCAATGCTTCTAATATCAAACTTGAGACCCTCCCTATAGCATGAGATGTGATATCCAAGTCCTTCCCATTCCAATCCTGAGACCCTTCCTATAGCTTGAGATGTGACATCCAACTCCTTCCCATTCCAATTCTGATCCCCTTCCTATACCATGAGACTTGATATCTCAATGCTTCTAATACCAAACCTGAGACCCGTCCTATAACATGAGATGTGATATCCAAATCCTTCCCCTTCCAAACCTTAGACCCTTCCTTTATCATGAGATGTGATATCCAACTCCTTCCCATTCAAATCCTGAGACCCTTCCGATATCATGAGATGCAATATCTCAATGCTTCTAATACCAAACCTGAGACCCTTCCTATAACATGAGATTGGAATATCCAACTCCTTCCCATTCCAATCCTGAGACCCTTCCGATAGCAGAAATGTGATATCTCAATTCTTATACCAAACCTGAGATCCTTCCTATAACATGAGATGTGATATCCAACTCCTTCCCATTCCAATCCTGAGACACTTCCTATAGCATGAGGTGTGATATCTCACTGCTTATACCAAACCTGAGACCCTTCCTATAGCATGAGATGTGATATCCAACTCCTTCCCATTCCAATCCTGAGACCCTTCCTATAGCATGAGATGTGATATCTCAATGCTTCTAATATCAAACTTGAGAGCCTCCCTATAGCATGAGATGTGATATCCAAGTCCTTCCCATTCCAATCCTGAGAAACTTCCTATAGCATGAGATGTGATATCTCAATGCTTCTAATACCAAACCTGAGACTCTTCCTATAACATGAGATGGGATATCCACCTCCTTCCCATTCCAATCCTGAGACCCTTCCGATAGCAGAGATGTGATATCTCAATGCTTATACCAAACCTGAGACCCTTCCTACGGCATGAGATGTCATATACAACTCCTTCCCATTCCAATCCTGAGACCCTTCCTATAGCATGAGATGTGATATCTCAATGCTTATACCAAACCTGAGACCCTTCCTATAGCATGAGATGTGATATCCAACTCCTTCCCATTCCAATCCTGAGACCCTTCCTATAGCATGAGATGTGATATCTCAATGCTTATACCAAACCTGAGACCCTTCCTACGGCATGAGATGTCATATACAACTCCTTCCCATTCCAATCCTGAGACCCTTCCTATAGCATGAGATGTGATATCTCAATGCTTATACCAAACCTGAGACCCTTCCTATAACATGAGATGGGATATCCAACTCCTTCCCATTCCAATCCTGAGACACTTCCGATAGCAGAGATGTGATATCTCAATGCTTATACCAGACCTTAGACCCTTCCTATAACATGAGATCGGATATCCAACTCCTTCCCGTTCCAAACCTGAGACCCTTCCTTTAGCATGAGATGTGATATCCAGCTCCTTCCCATTCCAATCCTGAGACACTTCCGATAGCATGAGATGTGATATCTCAATGCTTCTAATATCAAAACTGAAACCCTCCCTATAGCATGATATGTGATATCTAAGTCCTTCCCATTCCAATCCTGAGACCCTTCCTATAGCATGAGATGTGATATCTCAATGCTTCTACCAAACATGAGACCCTTCCTTTAGCATGAGATGTGATATCCAACTCCTTCCCATTCCAATCCTGAGACCCTTCCTATAGCATGAGATGTGATATCTCAATACTTCTAATACCAAACCTGAGATCCTTCCAATAACATGAGATGTGATATCCAAATCCTTCCCCTTCCAAACCTGAGACCCTCCCTTTAGCATGAGATGTGATAACCAACTCCTTCCCATTCCAATCCTGAGACCCTTCTGATAGCATGAGATGTGATATCTCAATGCTTCTAATACCAAACCTGAGATCCTTCCGATAGCATGAGATGTGATATCTCAATGCTTCTAATACTAAACCTGAGATCCTTCCTATAACATGAGATGTGATATCCAAATCCTTCCCCTTCCAATTCTGAGACCCTCCCTTTAACATGAGATGTGATATCCAACTCCTTCCCATTCCAATCCTGAGACCCTTCTGATAGCATGAGATGTGATATCTCAATGCCTCTAACACCAAACCTGAGATCCTACCTCTAACATGAAATGTGATATCCAACTCTTTCCCCTTCCAAACCTGAGAGCCTTCCTATAACATGAGATGTGATATCCAACTCCTTCCCATTCCAACCTGAGACCCTTCCTATAGCATGAGATGTGATATCTCAATGCCTCTAATACCAAACCTGAGATCCTTCCTCTAACATGAAATGTGATATCCAACTCCTTCCCTTTCCAAACCTGAGAGCCTATCTATAGCATGAGATGTGATATCCAAGTACTTCCCATTCCAATCCTTAGACCCTTCCTACAGCATGCAATATGATATCTCAATGATTCTAATAACAAACCTGAGACCCGTCCTATAACATGAGATGGGATATCCAAGTCCTTCCCATTCCAATCCTGAGACACTTCCGATAGCAGAGATGTGATATCTCAATGCTTATACCAAACCTGAGACCCTTCCTATAACATGAGATGTGATATCCAACTCCTTCCCGTTCCAAACCTGAGACTCTTCCTTTAGCATGAGATGTGATATCCAGCTCCTTCCCATTCCAATCCTGAGACACTCACGATAGCATGAGATGTGATATCTCAATGCTTCTAATATCAAAACTGAGACCCTCCCTATAGTATGATATGTGATATCTAAGTCCTTCCCATTCCAATCCTGAGACCCTTCCTATAGCATGAGATGTGATATCTCAATGCTTCTACCAAACCTGAGACCCTTCCTTTAGCATGAGATGTGATATCCAACTCCTTCCCATTCCAATCCTGAGACCCTTCCTATAGCATGAGATGTGATATCTCAATACTTCTAATACCAAACCTGAGATCCTTCCGATAACATGAGATGTGATATCCAAATCCTTCCCCTTCCAAACCTGAGACCCTCCCTTTAGCATGAGATGTGATATCCAACTCCTTCCCATTCCAATCCTGAGACCCTTCTGATAGCATGAGATGTGATATCTCAATGCTTCTAATACCAAACCTGAGACCCTTCCTACAGCATGCGATGTGATATCTCAATGCTTCTAATATCAAACCTGAGACCCGTCCTATAACATGAGATGGGATATCCAACTCCTTCCCGTTCCAAACCTGATACCCTTCCTATAGCATGAGATGTGATATCCAATTCCTTCCCATCCCAATCCTGAGACACCTCTGATAGCACAGATGTGATATCTCAATGCTTATACCAAACCTGAGACTCTTCCTATAACATGAGATGTGATATCCAACTCCTTCCCGTTCCAAACCTGAGACCCTTCCTATAGCATGAGATGTGATATCCAACTCCTTCCCGTTCCAAACCTGAGACCCTTCCTTTAGCATGAGATGTGATATCCAGCTCCTTCCCATTCCAATCCTGAGACACTTCCGATAGCATGAGATGTGATATCTCAATGCTTCTAATATCAAAAATGAGACCCTCCCTATAGCATGATATGTGATATCTAAGTCCTTCCCATTCCAATCCTGAGACCCTTCCTATAGCATGAGATGTGATATCTCAATGCTTCTACCAAACCTGAGACCCTTCCTTTAGCATGAGATGTGATATCCAACTCATTCCCATTCCAATCCTGAGACCCTTCCTATAGCCTGAGATGTGATATCTCAATACTTCTAATACCAAACCTGAGATCCTTCCGATAACATGAGATGTGATATCCAAATCCTTCCCCTTCCAAACCTTAGACCCTCCCTTTAGCATGAGATGTGATATCCAACTCCTTCCCATTCCAATCCTGAGACCGTTCTGATAGCATGAGATGTGATATCTCAATGCTTCTAATACCAAACCTGAGACCCTTCCTACAGCATGCAATGTGATATCTCAATGCTTCTAATATCAAACCTGAGACCCGTCCTATAACATGAGATGGGATATCCAACTCCTTCCCGTTCCAAACCTGATACCCTTCCTATAGCATGAGATGTGATATCCAATTCCTTCCCATCCCAATCCTGAGACACCTCTGATAGCACAGATGTGATATCTCAATGCTTATACCAAACCTGAGACTCTTCCGATAGCATGAGATGTGATATCTCAATGCTTCTAATACTAAACCTGAGATCCTTCCTATAACATGAGATGTGATATCCAAATCCTTCCCCTTCCAATTCTGAGACCCTCCCTTTAACATGAGATGTGATATCCAACTCCTTCCCATTCCAATCCTGAGACCCTTCTGATAGCATGAGATGTGATATCTCAATGCCTCTAACACCAAACCTGAGATCCTACCTCTAACATGAAATGTGATATCCAACTCTTTCCCCTTCCAAACCTGAGAGCCTTCCTATAACATGAGATGTGATATCCAACTCCTTCCCATTCCAACCTGAGACCCTTCCTATAGCATGAGATGTGATATCTCAATGCCTCTAATACCAAACCTGAGATCCTTCCTCTAACATGAAATGTGATATCCAACTCCTTCCCTTTCCAAACCTGAGAGCCTATCTATAGCATGAGATGTGATATCCAAGTCCTTCCCATTCCAATCCTTAGACCCTTCCTACAGCATGCAATATGATATCTCAATGATTCTAATAACAAACCTGAGACCCGTCCTATAACATGAGATGGGATATCCAAGTCCTTCCCATTCCAATCCTGAGACACTTCCGATAGCAGAGATGTGATATCTCAATGCTTATACCAAACCTGAGACCCTTCCTATAACATGAGATGTGATATCCAACTCCTTCCCGTTCCAAACCTGAGACTCTTCCTTTAGCATGAGATGTGATATCCAGCTCCTTCCCATTCCAATCCTGAGACACTCACGATAGCATGAGATGTGATATCTCAATGCTTCTAATATCAAAACTGAGACCCTCCCTATAGTATGATATGTGATATCTAAGTCCTTCCCATTCCAATCCTGAGACCCTTCCTATAGCATGAGATGTGATATCTCAATGCTTCTACCAAACCTGAGACCCTTCCTTTAGCATGAGATGTGATATCCAACTCCTTCCCATTCCAATCCTGAGACCCTTCCTATAGCATGAGATGTGATATCTCAATACTTCTAATACCAAACCTGAGATCCTTCCGATAACATGAGATGTGATATCCAAATCCTTCCCCTTCCAAACCTGAGACCCTCCCTTTAGCATGAGATGTGATATCCAACTCCTTCCCATTCCAATCCTGAGACCCTTCTGATAGCATGAGATGTGATATCTCAATGCTTCTAATACCAAACCTGAGACCCTTCCTACAGCATGCGATGTGATATCTCAATGCTTCTAATATCAAACCTGAGACCCGTCCTATAACATGAGATGGGATATCCAACTCCTTCCCGTTCCAAACCTGATACCCTTCCTATAGCATGAGATGTGATATCCAATTCCTTCCCATCCCAATCCTGAGACACCTCTGATAGCACAGATGTGATATCTCAATGCTTATACCAAACCTGAGACTCTTCCTATAACATGAGATGTGATATCCAACTCCTTCCCGTTCCAAACCTGAGACCCTTCCTATAGCATGAGATGTGATATCCAACTCCTTCCCGTTCCAAACCTGAGACCCTTCCTTTAGCATGAGATGTGATATCCAGCTCCTTCCCATTCCAATCCTGAGACACTTCCGATAGCATGAGATGTGATATCTCAATGCTTCTAATATCAAAAATGAGACCCTCCCTATAGCATGATATGTGATATCTAAGTCCTTCCCATTCCAATCCTGAGACCCTTCCTATAGCATGAGATGTGATATCTCAATGCTTCTACCAAACCTGAGACCCTTCCTTTAGCATGAGATGTGATATCCAACTCATTCCCATTCCAATCCTGAGACCCTTCCTATAGCCTGAGATGTGATATCTCAATACTTCTAATACCAAACCTGAGATCCTTCCGATAACATGAGATGTGATATCCAAATCCTTCCCCTTCCAAACCTTAGACCCTCCCTTTAGCATGAGATGTGATATCCAACTCCTTCCCATTCCAATCCTGAGACCGTTCTGATAGCATGAGATGTGATATCTCAATGCTTCTAATACCAAACCTGAGACCCTTCCTACAGCATGCAATGTGATATCTCAATGCTTCTAATATCAAACCTGAGACCCGTCCTATAACATGAGATGGGATATCCAACTCCTTCCCGTTCCAAACCTGATACCCTTCCTATAGCATGAGATGTGATATCCAATTCCTTCCCATCCCAATCCTGAGACACCTCCGATAGCAGAGATGTGATATCTCAATGCTTATACCAAACCTGAGACTCTTCCTATAACATAAGATGTGATATCCAACTCCTTCCCGTTCAAAACCTGAGACCCTTCCGATAGCATGAGATGTGATATCTCAATGCTTCTAATACCAAACCTGAGACCCTTCCTATAACATGAGATGTGATATCCAACTCCTTCCCATTCCAATCCTGAGACCGTTCTGATAGCATGAGATGTGATATCTCAATGCTTCTAATACCAAACCTGAGACCCTTCCTAGAGCATGCAATGTGATATCTCAATGCTTCTAATATCAAACCTGAGACCCGTCCTATAACATGAGATGGGATATCCAACTCCTTCCCGTTCCAAGCCTGATACCCTTCCTATAGCATGAGATGTGATATCCAATTCCTTCCCATCCCAATCCTGAGACACCTCCGATAGCAGAGATGTGATATCTCAATGCTTATACCAAACCTGAGACTCTTCCTATAACATAAGATGTGATATCCAACTCCTTCCCGTTCAAAACCTGAGACCCTTCCGATAGCATGAGATGTGATATCTCAATGCTTCTAATACCAAACCTGTGATCCTTCCTATAACAAGAGATGTGATATCAACATCCTTCCCCTTCCAAACCTGAGACCCTCCCTTTAGCATGAGATGTGATATCTCAATGCCTCTAATACCAAACCTGAGATCCTTCCGATAGCATGAGATGTGATATCTCAATGCTTCTAATACCAAACCTGAGATCCTTCCTATAACATGAGATGTGATATCCAAATCCTTCCCCTTCCATTCCTGAGACCTCCCATTCCAATACTGAGATCCTTCCTATACCATGAGATGTGATATCTCAATGTTTCTGATACCAAACCTGAGGGCCTTCCTATAGCAAGAGATGTGATATACAAATCATTCCCATTCCAAACCTGAGACCTTTCCTATAGCATGGGATGTGATATCCGACTCCTTCCCAATCCAATCCTGGACCCTTCCTATAGCATGAGATGTGATTTCCAACTCGTTCCCATTCCAATCCTGAGACCCTTCCTATAGCATGAGATGTGATATCTCAATGCTTCTAATACCAAAACTGAGACCCTTCTTAAAGCATGAGATGTGATATCCAACTCCTTCCCATGTTCCAAACCTGAGACCCTTCCTATAGCATATGTGCTACCCTTCCTATGGCATGAGATGTCATATACAACTACTTCCCATTCCAATCCGGAGACCCTTCCTATAGCATGAGATGTGATATCTCAATGCTTCTACCAAACATGAGACCCTTCCTTTAGCATGAGATGTGATATCCATCTCCTTCCCATTCCAATCCTGAGACCCTTCTTATAGCATGAGATGTGATATCTCAATGCTTCTAATACCAAACCTGAGATCCTTCCGATAACATGAGATGTGATATCCAAATCCTTCCCCTTCCAAACCTGAGACCCTCCCTTTAGCATGAGATGTGATATCCAACTCCTTCCCATTCCAATCCTGAGACCCTTCTGATAGCATGAGATGTGATATCTCAGTGCTTCTAATACCAAACCTGGGACCCGTCCTATAACATGAGATATGATATCCAAATCCTTCCCATTCGAATCCTGAAACCCTTTCTTTAGCATGAGATGTGATATCTCAATGTGTCTAATAAAAAACCTGAGACCCTTCCTATAGCAAGAGATGTGATATCCAAATCCTTCGCATTCCAATCCTGAGACCCTTCCTATAACATGGATGTGATATCCAACTCCTTCCCATTCCAATTCTGAGACCCTTCCTATACCATGAGAATTGATATCTCAATGCTTCTAATACCAAACCTGAGACCCTTCCTATAGCATGAGATGTGATATCCTACTCCTTCCCATTCCAATCCTGAGACCCTTCCTATAGCACGAGATGTGATATCTCAATGCTTCTAATACCAAACCTGACACCCTTCATATAGCATGAGATGGGATATCCAACTCCTTCCCAATCCAATCCTGAGACCCTTCCGATAGCATGAGATGTCATTTCTCAATGCTTCTACCAAAACTGAGACCCTTCCTATGGCATGAGATGTGATATCAAACTCCTTCCCATTCCAATCCTGAGACCCTTCCTATAGCTTGAGATGTGATATCCAACTCCTTCCCATTCCAATCCTGAGACCCTTCCTATACCATGAGATGTGATATCTCAATGCTTGTAGTACCAAACCTGAGACCCGTCCTACAACATGAGATGTGATATCCAAATCCTTCCCCTTCCAAGCCTGAGACCCTTCCTTTAGCATGAGATGTGATATCCAACTCCTTCCCATTCCAATCCTGAGACCCTTCCGATAGCATGAGATGTGATATCTCAATGCTTCTAATATCAAACCTGAGACCCTCCCTATAGCATGAGATGTGATATCCAAGTCCTTCCCATTCCAATCCTGAGATCCTTCCTATAGCATGAGATGTGATATCTCAATGCTTCTAATACCAAACATGATATCCTTCCTATAACATGAGATGTGATATATAAACTCCTTACCATTCCAATCCCGAGACCCTTCCGATAGCAGAGATGTGATATCTCAATGCTTATACCAAACCTGAGACCCTTCCTATGGCATCAGATGTCATATACTACTGCTTCCCATTCCAATCCTGGGACCCTTCCTATAGCATGAGATGTGATATCTCAATGCTTCTACCAAACTTGAGACCCTTCCTATAGCATGAGATGTGATATCCAACTCCTTCCCATTCCAATCCTGAGACACTCACGATAGCATGAGATGTGATATCTCAATGCTTCTAATATCAAAACTGAGACCCTCCCTATAGTATGATATGTGATATCTAAGTCCTTCCCATTCCAATCCTGAGACCCTTCCTATAGCATGAGATGTGATATCTCAATGCTTCTACCAAACCTGAGACCCTTCCTTTAGCATGAGATGTGATATCCAACTCCTTCCCATTCCAATCCTGAGACCCTTCCTATAGCATGAGATGTGATATCTCAATACTTCTAATACCAAACCTGAGATCCTTCCGATAACATGAGATGTGATATCCAAATCCTTCCCCTTCCAAACCTGAGACCCTCCCTTTAGCATGAGATGTGATATCCAACTCCTTCCCATTCCAATCCTGAGACCCTTCTGATAGCATGAGATGTGATATCTCAATGCTTCTAATACCAAACCTGAGACCCTTCCTACAGCATGCGATGTGATATCTCAATGCTTCTAATATCAAACCTGAGACCCGTCCTATAACATGAGATGGGATATCCAACTCCTTCCCGTTCCAAACCTGATACCCTTCCTATAGCATGAGATGTGATATCCAATTCCTTCCCATCCCAATCCTGAGACACCTCTGATAGCACAGATGTGATATCTCAATGCTTATACCAAACCTGAGACTCTTCCTATAACATGAGATGTGATATCCAACTCCTTCCCGTTCCAAACCTGAGACCCTTCCTATAGCATGAGATGTGATATCCAACTCCTTCCCGTTCCAAACCTGAGACCCTTCCTTTAGCATGAGATGTGATATCCAGCTCCTTCCCATTCCAATCCTGAGACACTTCCGATAGCATGAGATGTGATATCTCAATGCTTCTAATATCAAAAATGAGACCCTCCCTATAGCATGATATGTGATATCTAAGTCCTTCCCATTCCAATCCTGAGACCCTTCCTATAGCATGAGATGTGATATCTCAATGCTTCTACCAAACCTGAGACCCTTCCTTTAGCATGAGATGTGATATCCAACTCATTCCCATTCCAATCCTGAGACCCTTCCTATAGCCTGAGATGTGATATCTCAATACTTCTAATACCAAACCTGAGATCCTTCCGATAACATGAGATGTGATATCCAAATCCTTCCCCTTCCAAACCTTAGACCCTCCCTTTAGCATGAGATGTGATATCCAACTCCTTCCCATTCCAATCCTGAGACCGTTCTGATAGCATGAGATGTGATATCTCAATGCTTCTAATACCAAACCTGAGACCCTTCCTACAGCATGCAATGTGATATCTCAATGCTTCTAATATCAAACCTGAGACCCGTCCTATAACATGAGATGGGATATCCAACTCCTTCCCGTTCCAAACCTGATACCCTTCCTATAGCATGAGATGTGATATCCAATTCCTTCCCATCCCAATCCTGAGACACCTCTGATAGCACAGATGTGATATCTCAATGCTTATACCAAACCTGAGACTCTTCCGATAGCATGAGATGTGATATCTCAATGCTTCTAATACTAAACCTGAGATCCTTCCTATAACATGAGATGTGATATCCAAATCCTTCCCCTTCCAATTCTGAGACCCTCCCTTTAACATGAGATGTGATATCCAACTCCTTCCCATTCCAATCCTGAGACCCTTCTGATAGCATGAGATGTGATATCTCAATGCCTCTAACACCAAACCTGAGATCCTACCTCTAACATGAAATGTGATATCCAACTCTTTCCCCTTCCAAACCTGAGAGCCTTCCTATAACATGAGATGTGATATCCAACTCCTTCCCATTCCAACCTGAGACCCTTCCTATAGCATGAGATGTGATATCTCAATGCCTCTAATACCAAACCTGAGATCCTTCCTCTAACATGAAATGTGATATCCAACTCCTTCCCTTTCCAAACCTGAGAGCCTATCTATAGCATGAGATGTGATATCCAAGTCCTTCCCATTCCAATCCTTAGACCCTTCCTACAGCATGCAATATGATATCTCAATGATTCTAATAACAAACCTGAGACCCGTCCTATAACATGAGATGGGATATCCAAGTCCTTCCCATTCCAATCCTGAGACACTTCCGATAGCAGAGATGTGATATCTCAATGCTTATACCAAACCTGAGACCCTTCCTATAACATGAGATGTGATATCCAACTCCTTCCCGTTCCAAACCTGAGACTCTTCCTTTAGCATGAGATGTGATATCCAGCTCCTTCCCATTCCAATCCTGAGACACTCACGATAGCATGAGATGTGATATCTCAATGCTTCTAATATCAAAACTGAGACCCTCCCTATAGTATGATATGTGATATCTAAGTCCTTCCCATTCCAATCCTGAGACCCTTCCTATAGCATGAGATGTGATATCTCAATGCTTCTACCAAACCTGAGACCCTTCCTTTAGCATGAGATGTGATATCCAACTCCTTCCCATTCCAATCCTGAGACCCTTCCTATAGCATGAGATGTGATATCTCAATACTTCTAATACCAAACCTGAGATCCTTCCGATAACATGAGATGTGATATCCAAATCCTTCCCCTTCCAAACCTGAGACCCTCCCTTTAGCATGAGATGTGATATCCAACTCCTTCCCATTCCAATCCTGAGACCCTTCTGATAGCATGAGATGTGATATCTCAATGCTTCTAATACCAAACCTGAGACCCTTCCTACAGCATGCGATGTGATATCTCAATGCTTCTAATATCAAACCTGAGACCCGTCCTATAACATGAGATGGGATATCCAACTCCTTCCCGTTCCAAACCTGATACCCTTCCTATAGCATGAGATGTGATATCCAATTCCTTCCCATCCCAATCCTGAGACACCTCTGATAGCACAGATGTGATATCTCAATGCTTATACCAAACCTGAGACTCTTCCTATAACATGAGATGTGATATCCAACTCCTTCCCGTTCCAAACCTGAGACCCTTCCTATAGCATGAGATGTGATATCCAACTCCTTCCCGTTCCAAACCTGAGACCCTTCCTTTAGCATGAGATGTGATATCCAGCTCCTTCCCATTCCAATCCTGAGACACTTCCGATAGCATGAGATGTGATATCTCAATGCTTCTAATATCAAAAATGAGACCCTCCCTATAGCATGATATGTGATATCTAAGTCCTTCCCATTCCAATCCTGAGACCCTTCCTATAGCATGAGATGTGATATCTCAATGCTTCTACCAAACCTGAGACCCTTCCTTTAGCATGAGATGTGATATCCAACTCATTCCCATTCCAATCCTGAGACCCTTCCTATAGCCTGAGATGTGATATCTCAATACTTCTAATACCAAACCTGAGATCCTTCCGATAACATGAGATGTGATATCCAAATCCTTCCCCTTCCAAACCTTAGACCCTCCCTTTAGCATGAGATGTGATATCCAACTCCTTCCCATTCCAATCCTGAGACCGTTCTGATAGCATGAGATGTGATATCTCAATGCTTCTAATACCAAACCTGAGACCCTTCCTACAGCATGCAATGTGATATCTCAATGCTTCTAATATCAAACCTGAGACCCGTCCTATAACATGAGATGGGATATCCAACTCCTTCCCGTTCCAAACCTGATACCCTTCCTATAGCATGAGATGTGATATCCAATTCCTTCCCATCCCAATCCTGAGACACCTCCGATAGCAGAGATGTGATATCTCAATGCTTATACCAAACCTGAGACTCTTCCTATAACATAAGATGTGATATCCAACTCCTTCCCGTTCAAAACCTGAGACCCTTCCGATAGCATGAGATGTGATATCTCAATGCTTCTAATACCAAACCTGAGACCCTTCCTATAACATGAGATGTGATATCCAACTCCTTCCCATTCCAATCCTGAGACCGTTCTGATAGCATGAGATGTGATATCTCAATGCTTCTAATACCAAACCTGAGACCCTTCCTACAGCATGCAATGTGATATCTCAATGCTTCTAATATCAAACCTGAGACCCGTCCTATAACATGAGATGGGATATCCAACTCCTTCCCGTTCCAAGCCTGATACCCTTCCTATAGCATGAGATGTGATATCCAATTCCTTCCCATCCCAATCCTGAGACACCTCCGATAGCAGAGATGTGATATCTCAATGCTTATACCAAACCTGAGACTCTTCCTATAACATAAGATGTGATATCCAACTCCTTCCCGTTCAAAACCTGAGACCCTTCCGATAGCATGAGATGTGATATCTCAATGCTTCTAATACCAAACCTGTGATCCTTCCTATAACAAGAGATGTGATATCAACATCCTTCCCCTTCCAAACCTGAGACCCTCCCTTTAGCATGAGATGTGATATCTCAATGCCTCTAATACCAAACCTGAGATCCTTCCGATAGCATGAGATGTGATATCTCAATGCTTCTAATACCAAACCTGAGATCCTTCCTATAACATGAGATGTGATATCCAAATCCTTCCCCTTCCATTCCTGAGACCTCCCATTCCAATACTGAGATCCTTCCTATACCATGAGATGTGATATCTCAATGTTTCTGATACCAAACCTGAGGGCCTTCCTATAGCAAGAGATGTGATATACAAATCATTCCCATTCCAAACCTGAGACCTTTCCTATAGCATGGGATGTGATATCCGACTCCTTCCCAATCCAATCCTGAGACCCTTCCTATAGCATGAGATGTGATTTCCAACTCGTTCCCATTCCAATCCTGAGACCCTTCCTATAGCATGAGATGTGATATCTCAATGCTTCTAATACCAAAACTGAGACCCTTCTTAAAGCATGAGATGTGATATCCAACTCCTTCCCATGTTCCAAACCTGAGACCCTTCCTATAGCATATGTGCTACCCTTCCTATGGCATGAGATGTCATATACAACTACTTCCCATTCCAATCCGGAGACCCTTCCTATAGCATGAGATGTGATATCTCAATGCTTCTACCAAACATGAGACCCTTCCTTTAGCATGAGATGTGATATCCATCTCCTTCCCATTCCAATCCTGAGACCCTTCTTATAGCATGAGATGTGATATCTCAATGCTTCTAATACCAAACCTGAGATCCTTCCGATAACATGAGATGTGATATCCAAATCCTTCCCCTTCCAAACCTGAGACCCTCCCTTTAGCATGAGATGTGATATCCAACTCCTTCCCATTCCAATCCTGAGACCCTTCTGATAGCATGAGATGTGATATCTCAGTGCTTCTAATACCAAACCTGGGACCCGTCCTATAACATGAGATATGATATCCAAATCCTTCCCATTCGAATCCTGAAACCCTTTCTTTAGCATGAGATGTGATATCTCAATGTGTCTAATAAAAAACCTGAGACCCTTCCTATAGCAAGAGATGTGATATCCAAATCCTTCGCATTCCAATCCTGAGACCCTTCCTATAACATGGATGTGATATCCAACTCCTTCCCATTCCAATTCTGAGACCCTTCCTATACCATGAGAATTGATATCTCAATGCTTCTAATACCAAACCTGAGACCCTTCCTATAGCATGAGATGTGATATCCTACTCCTTCCCATTCCAATCCTGAGACCCTTCCTATAGCACGAGATGTGATATCTCAATGCTTCTAATACCAAACCTGACACCCTTCATATAGCATGAGATGGGATATCCAACTCCTTCCCAATCCAATCCTGAGACCCTTCCGATAGCATGAGATGTCATTTCTCAATGCTTCTACCAAAACTGAGACCCTTCCTATGGCATGAGATGTGATATCAAACTCCTTCCCATTCCAATCCTGAGACCCTTCCTATAGCTTGAGATGTGATATCCAACTCCTTCCCATTCCAATCCTGAGACCCTTCCTATACCATGAGATGTGATATCTCAATGCTTGTAGTACCAAACCTGAGACCCGTCCTACAACATGAGATGTGATATCCAAATCCTTCCCCTTCCAAGCCTGAGACCCTTCCTTTAGCATGAGATGTGATATCCAACTCCTTCCCATTCCAATCCTGAGACCCTTCCGATAGCATGAGATGTGATATCTCAATGCTTCTAATATCAAACCTGAGACCCTCCCTATAGCATGAGATGTGATATCCAAGTCCTTCCCATTCCAATCCTGAGATCCTTCCTATAGCATGAGATGTGATATCTCAATGCTTCTAATACCAAACATGATATCCTTCCTATAACATGAGATGTGATATATAAACTCCTTACCATTCCAATCCCGAGACCCTTCCGATAGCAGAGATGTGATATCTCAATGCTTATACCAAACCTGAGACCCTTCCTATGGCATCAGATGTCATATACTACTGCTTCCCATTCCAATCCTGGGACCCTTCCTATAGCATGAGATGTGATATCTCAATGCTTCTACCAAACTTGAGACCCTTCCTATAGCATGAGATGTGATATCCAACTCCTTCCCATTCCAATCCTGAGACCCTTCCTATAGCATGAGATGTGATGTCTCAATGCTTCTAATACCAAACCTGATATCCTTCCTATAACATGAGATGTGATATCCAACTCTTTTCCATTCCAATACTGAGATCCTTCCTATACCATGAGATGTGATATCTCAATGTTTCTCATACCAAACCTGAGGCCCTTCCTATAGCAAGAGATGTGATATACAAATCCTTCCCATTCCAAACCTGAGACCCTTCCTATAGCATGAGATGTGATATCCGACTCTTTCCCAATCCAATCCTGAGACCCTTCCTATAGCATGAGATGTAATATCACAATGCTTGTAATACCAAACCTGAGACCATTCCTATAGCATGAGATGTGATATCCAACTCCTTCCCATTCCAATCCTGAGACCCTTCCTATAGCATGAGATGTGATATCTCAATGCTTTTAATACCTAAACTGAGACCCTTCTTAAAGCATGAGATGTGATATCCAACTACTTCCCGTTCCAAACCTGAGACCCTTCCTATAGCATATGTGACATCCAACTCCTTCCCATTCCAAACCTGAGACCCTTCATATAGCAAGAATGTAATATCCAACTCCTTCCCATTCCAATCCTGAGACCATTCCTATAGCATGAGAAGTGATATCTCAATGCTTCTAATAGCAAACCTGAGATCCTTCCTATAGCATGAGATGTGATATCCAACTCCTTCCCACTCCAAACCTGAGACCCTTCCTATGGCATGAGATGTGATATCACAATGCTTCTAATACCAGACCTGAGATCCTTCCGATAACATGAGATGTGATATCCAATTCCTTCCCATTCCAAACCTGAGACCCTTCCTGTAGCATGAGATGTGATATCCAACTCCTTCCCATTCCAATACTGAGACCCTTCCTATAGCATGAGATGTGATATCTCAATGCTTCTAATACCAAACCTGAGAACCTTCCTATAGCATGAGACGTGATATCCAACTCCTTCCCTTTCCAAACCTGAGACCCTTCCGATAGCAGAGATGTGATATCTCAATGCTTGTACCAAACCTGAGACCCTTCCTATGGCATGAGAGGTCATATACTACTCCTTCCCATTCCAATCCTGAGACCCTTCCTATAGCATGAGATGTGATATCTCAATGCTTCTACCAAACCTGAGACCCTTCCTATAGCATGAGATGTGATATCTCAATGCTTCTAATACCAAACTTGATATCCTTCCTATAACACGAGATGTGATATCCAACTCCTTCACATTCCCATCCTGAGATCCTTCCTATACCATGAGATGTGATATTTCAATGTTTCTCATACCAAACCTGAGGCCCTTCCTATAGCAAGAGATGTGATGTACAAATCCTTCCCATTCCAAACCTGAGACCTTTCCTATAGCATCAGATGTGATATCCAACTCCTTCCCAATCCAATCCTGAGACCCTTCCTATAGCATGAGATGTAATATCACAATGCTTGTAATACCAAACCTGAGACCCTTCCTATAGCATGTGTGATATCCAACTCCTTCCCATTCCAATCCTTAGACCCTTCCTATAGCATGAGATGTGATATCTCAATGCTTCTAATACCAAACCTGAGACCCTTCTTAAAGCATGAGATGGGATATCCAACTCCTTCCTATTCCAATCCTGAGACCCTTACGATAGCATGAGATGTGATATCCAACTCCTTCCCATTTCAATCCTGAGACCCTTCCTATAGCATGAGATGTGTTATCTCAATGTTTCTAATACCAAACCTGAGATCCTTCCTATAACATGAGATGTGATATCCAACTCCTTCCCATTCCAAACCGGAGACCCTTCCTTTAGCATGAGATGTGATATCAAACTCCTTCCCATGCCAATCCTGAGACCCTTACTATAGCATGAGATGTGATATCTCAATGCTTCTAATACCAAACCTGAGAGCCTTCATATAACATGATATGTGATATCCAACTCCTTCTCATTCCAAACCTGAGATCCTTCCTATAGCCTGAGATGTGATATCCAACTCCTTCCCATTCCAAACCTGAGACCCTTCCTATAGCATGAGATGTGATATCTCAATGCTTCTAATACCAAACCTGAGACCCTTGTTATAGCATGAGATGTGATATCCAACTCCTTCCCATCCCAAACCAGAGACCCTTCCTATAGTATGAAATGTGATATCTCAAAGCTTCTAATACCAAACCCGAGACCCTTCATATAGCATGAGATGTTATCTCCAACTCCTTCCCATCCCAAAACAGAGACCCTTCCTATAGCATGAGATGTGATATCTCAATGCTTCTAATACCAAACCTGATATCCTTCCTATAACATGAGATGTGATATCCAACTCCTTCCCATTCCAATCCTGAGATCCTTCCTATACCATGAGATGTGATATCTCAATGTTTCTCATACCAAACCTGAGGCCCTTCCTATAGCAAGAGATGTGATATACAAATCCTCCCCATTCCAAACCTGAGACCCTTCCTATAGCATGAGATGTAATATCGCAATGCTTGTAATACCAAACCTGAGACCCTTCCTATAGCATGAGATGTGATATCCAACTCCTTCCCATTCCAATCCTGAGACCCTTCCTAGAGCATGAGATGTGATATCTCAATGCTTCTAATACCAAAACTGAGACCCTTCTTAAAGCATGAGATGTGATATCCAACTCCTTCCCGTTCCAAACCTGAGACCCTTCCTATAGCAAGAATGTAATATCCAACTCCTTCCCATTCCAATCCTGAGACCATTCCTATAGCATGAGATGTGATATCTCAGTGCTTCTAATAGCAAACCTGAGATCCTTCCTATGACATGAGATGGGATATCCAACTCCTTCCCGTTCCAAACCTGAGACCCTTCCTATAGCAAGAATGTAATATCCAACTCCTTCCCATTCCAATCCCGAGACCCTTCCGATAGCAGAGATGTGATATCTCAATGCTTATACCAAACCTGAGACCCTTCCTATGGCATGAGATGTCATATACTACTCCTTCCCATTCCAATCCTGAGACCCTTCCTATAGCATGAGATGTGATATCTTAATGCTTCTACCAAACCTGAGACCCTTCCTATAGCATGAGATGTGATATCCAACTCCTTCCCATTCCAATCCTGAGACCATTCCTATAGCATTAGATGTGATATCTCAATGCTTCTAATACCAAACCTGATATCCTTACTATAACATGAGATGTGATATCCAACCCCTTTCCATTCCAATACTGAGATCCTTCCTATACCATGAGATGTGATATCTCAATGTTTCTGATACCAAACCTGAGGCCCTTCCTATAGCAAGAGATGTGATATACAAATCATTCCCATTCCAAACCTGAGACCTTTCCTATTGCATGGGATGTGATATCCGACTCCTTCCCAATCCAATCCTGAGACCCTTCCTATAGCATGAGATGTGATATCCAACTCGTTCCCATTCCAATCCTGAGACCCTTCCTATAGCATGAGATGTGATATCTCAATGCTTCTAATACCAAAACTGAGACCCTTCTTAAAGCATGAGATGTGATATCCAACTCCTTCCCGTGTTCCAAACCTGAGACCCTTCCTATAGCATATGTGCTACCCTTCCTATGGCATGAGATGTCATATACAACTACTTCCCATTCCAATCCAGAGACCCTTCCTATAGCATGAGATATGATATCTCAATGCTTCTACCAAACCTGAGACCCTTCCTATAGCATGAGATGTGATATCCAACTCCTTCCCATTCCAATCCTGAGACCCTTCCTATATCATGAGATGTGATATCTCAATGCTTCTAATACCAAACCTGATATCCTTCCTATAACATGAGATGTGATATCTCAATGTTTCTCATACCAAACCTGAGGCCCTTCCTATAGCAAGAGATGTGATGTACAAACCCTTCCCATTCCAAACCTGAGACCCTTCCTATAGCATGAGATGTGATATATAACTCCTTCCCAATCCAATCCTGAGACCCTTCCTATAGCATGAGATATAATATCACAATGCTTGTAATACCAAACCTGAGACCCTTCCTATAGCATAAGATGTGATATCCAACTCCTTCCCATTCCAATACTTAGACCCTTCCTATAGCATGAGATGTGATATCTCAATGCTTCTAATACCAAACCTGAGACCCTTCTTAAAGCATGAGATGGGATATCCAACTCCTTCCTATTCCAATCCTGAGACCCTTACGATAGCAGAGATGTGATATCTCAATGCTTATACCAAACCTGAGACTCTTCCTATGGCATGAGATGTGATATCCAACTCCTTCCCATTCCAATCCTGAGACCCTTCCTATAGCATGAGATGTGATATCTCAATGCTTCTATCAAACCTGAGACCCTTCCTATTGCATGAGATGTGATATCCAACTCCTTCCCATTCCAATCCTGAAACCCTTCCTATACCATGAGATGTGATATCTCAATGTTTCTAATACCAAACCTGAGACCCGTCCTAAACCATGAGATGTGAAATCCAAATCCTTCCCCTTCCAAACTTGAGACCCTTCCTATAGCTTGAGATGTGATATCAAACTCCTTCCCATTCCAATCCTGAGATAGCTTGAGATGTGATATCCAACTCCTTCCCATTCCAATCCTGAGACCCTTCCGATAGCATGAGATGTGATATCTTAATGTTTCTCTTACCAAACCTGAGGCCCTTCCTATAGCAAGAGATGTGATGTACAAATCCTTCCCATTCCAAACCTGAGACCCTTCCTATAGCATGAGATGTGATATCCAACTCCTTCCCAATCCAATCCTGAAACCCTTCCTATAGCATGAGATGTAATATCACAATGTTTGTAATACCAAACCTGAGACCCTTCCTATAGCATGAGATGTGATATCCAACTCCTTCCCATTCCAATCCTGAGACCCTTCCTATAGCATGAGATGTGATATCTCAATGCTTCTAATACCAAACCTGAGATCCTTCCGATAGCATGAGATGTGATATCTCAATGCTTCTAATACCAAACCTGAGATCTTCCTATAACATGAGATGTGATATCCAAATCCTTCCACTTCCAAACCTGAAACCCTCCCTTTAGCATGAGATGTGATATCCGACTCCTTCCCATTCCAATCCTGAGACCCTTCTGGTAGCATGAGATGTGATATCTCAATGCTTCTAATACCAAACCTGAGATCCTTCCGATAGCATGAGATCTGATATCTCAATGCTTCTAACACCAAACCTGAGATCCTTCCTATAGCATGAGATGTGATATCCAACTCCTTCCCATTCCAAACCTGAGACCCTTCCTATAGCATGAGATGTGATATCTCAATGCTTCTAATACCAAACCTGAGATCCTTCCTATAACATGAGATGTGATATCTCAATGCTTCTAAAACCAAACATGAGAACTATCCTGTAACATGTGAAATCCAAATCATTCCCTTTCCAAACCTGAGACCCTTCCTATAGCTTGAGATGTGATATCAAACTCCTTCCCATTCCAATCCTGAGATAGCTTGAGATGTGCTATCCAACTCCTTCCCATTCCAATCCTGAGACCCATCCTATACCATGAGATGTGATATCTCAATGCTTCTAATACCAAACCTGACACCCGTCCTAAAACATATGTGAGATCCAAATCCTTCCCCTTCCAAACCTGAGACCTTTCCTTTAGCATGTGATGTGATATCCAACTCCTTCCCATTCCAATCCTGAGACCTTTCCTATAGCATGATATGTGATATCTCAATGCTTCTAATACCAAACCTGAGATCCTTCCTATAACATGAGATTTGTATCCAACTCCTTCCCATTCCAAACCTGAGACCCTTCCGATAGCATGAGATGTGATATCTTACTGCTTCTAAAACCAAACCTGAGAACCATCCTATAACATATGTGAAATCCAAATCCTTCCCTTTCCAAACCTGAGACCCTTCCGATAGCATGAGATGTGATATCTCAATGCTTCTAAAACCAAACATGAGAACCATCCTACAACATGAGATGTGAAATCCAAATCCTTCCCTTTCCAAACCTGAGACCCTTCCTATAGCTTGAGATGTGATATCAAACTCCTTCCCATTCCAATCCTGAGATAGCTTGAGATGTGATATCCAACTCCTTCCCATTCCAATCCTGGGACCCTTCCGATAGCATGAGATGTGATATCTCAATGCTTCTAATATCAAAACTGAGACCCTCCCTATAGCATGAGATGTGATATCTAAGTCCTTCCCATTCCTATCCTGAGACCCTTCCGATAGCAGAGATGTGATATCTCAATGCTTATACCAAATCTGAGACCCTTCCTATGGCATGAGATGTGATATCCAACTCCTTCCCATTCCAATCCTGAGACCCTTCCTATAGCATGAGATGTGAAATCTCAATGCTTCTATCAAACCTGAAACCCTTCCTTTAGCATGACATGTGATATCCAACTCCTTCCCATTCCAATCCTGAGACCCTTCCTATAGCATGAGTTGTGATATCTCAATGCTTCTAATACCAAACCTGGGACCCGTCCTATAACATGAGATGTGATATCCAAATCCGATCGCTACCTTGATTGGTCTGGTTCGTCCAGAGGTTACCCTGTTCCAAGTAATTAGGTTGGCCTTCTGAACTTCTGCGCCACCAGGACAGAGTTCAGAAATCCGTCTTAACAGCATGAGATGTCATATACAACTCCTTCCGATTCCAATCCTGAGACCCTTCCTATAGCATGAGATGTGATATCTCAATGCTTCTAATACCAAACCTGAGATCCTTCCTATAGCATGAGATGTGATATCAAACTCCTTCCCATTCCAAACCTGAGACCCTTCTGATAGCATGAGATGTGATATCTCAATGCTTCTAAAACCAAACATGAGAACCATCCTATAACATGAGATGTGAAATCCAAATCATTCCCTTTCCAAACCTGAGACCCTTCCTATAGCTTGAGATGTGATATCAAACTCCTTCCCATTCAATGTGATATCCAACTCCTTCCCATTCCAAACCTGAGACCCTTCCTATAGCATGAGATGTTATATCGTAATGCTTCTAAAACCAAACCTGAGAACCATCCTATAACATGTGAACTCCAAATCCTTCCCTTTCCAAACCTGAGACCCTTCCGATAGCATGAGATGTGATATCTCAATGCTACTAAAACCAAACATGAGAACCATCCTATAACATGAGATGTGAAATCCAAATCCTTCCCTTTCCAAACCTGAGACCCTTCCTATAGCTTGAGATGTGATATCAAACTCCTTCCCATTCCAATCCTGAGATAGCTTGAGATGTTGTATCCAACTCCATCCCATTCCAATCCTGAGACCCTTCCGATAGCATGAGATGTGATAGCTCAATGCTTCTAATATCAAAACTGAGACCCTCCCTATAGTATGAGTATCTAAGTCCTTCCCATTCCTATCCTGAGACCCTTCCGATAGCAGAGATGTGATATCTCAATGCTTATACCAAACCTGATGACCCATCCTATGGCATGATATGTGATATCCAACTCCTTCCCATTGCAATCCTGAGTTCCTTCCTATAGCATGAGATGTGATCTCAATGCTTCTATCAAACCTGAGACCCTTCCTTTAGCATGAGATGTGATATCCAACTCCTTGCCATTCCAATCCTGAGACCCTTCCTATAACATGAGACGTGATATCCAACTCCTTCCCATTCCAATCCTGAGACACCTCCTATAGCATGAGATGTGATATCTCAATGCTTCTAATACCAAACCTGGGACCCGTCCTATAACATGAGATATGATATCCAAATCCTTCCCCTTCCAAACCTGAGACCCTTCAATTAGCATGAGATGTGATATCCAAATCCTTCCATTCCAATTCTGAAACCCTTCCTATAGCATGAGATGTGATGGCTCAATGTTTCTAATAAAAAACCTGAGACCCTTCCTATAGCAAGAGATGTGATATCCAAATCCTTCCCATTCCAATCCTGAGACCCTTCCTATAACGAGATGTGATATCCAACTCCTTCCCATTCCAACCTGACCTTCCTTTAGCATGAGAAGGGATATCCAACTCCTTCCCATTCCAATCCTGAAACCCTTCCTATAGCATGAGATGTGATATCTCAATGTTTCTAATAAAAAACCTGAGACCCTTCCTATAGCAAGAGATGTGATATCCAAATCCTTCCCATTTCAATCTTGAGACCCTTCCTATAGCATGAGATGTGATATCCAACTCCTTCCCATTCCAACCTGATACCCTTCCTATAGCATAAGGGATATCCAACTCCTTCCCAATCCAATCCTGAGACCCTTCCGATAGCAGAGATGTGATATCTCAATGCTTATACCAAACCTGAGACCCTACCTTTAGCATGATGTGATATCCAAATCCTTCACATTCCAATCCTGAGACCCTTCCTATAGCATGAGATGTGATATCTCAATGTTTCTAATACCAAACCTGAGAACCATCCTATAACATGAGATGTGAAATCCCAATCCTTCCCTTCCCAAACCTGAGACCCTTCCTATAGCTCGAGATGTGATATCAAACTCCTTCCCATTCCAATCCTGAGATAGCTTGAGATGTGATGTCCAACTCCTTCCCTTTCCAATCCTGAGACCCTTATCATACCATATGTGATATCTCAAGGCTTCTAATACCAAACCTGAGACCCGTCCTAAAACATGAGATGTGAGATCCAAATCCTTCCCCTTCCAAACCTGAGACCTTTCCTTTAGCATATGTGATATCCTACTCCTTCCCATTCCAATCCTGAGACCCTTCCCATAGCATGAGATGTGATATCTCAATGCTTCTAATATCAAACCTGAGAACCTCCCTATAGCATGAGATGTGATATCCAACTCCTTCCAATTCCAATACTGAGACCCTTCCAATAGCATATGTGATATCTCAGTGCTTCTAATATCAAAACTGAGACCCTCCCTATAGCATGAGATGTGATATCCAACTCTTTCCCATTCCAATCGAGACCCTTCCTATAACGAGATGTGATATCTCTTTGCTACTAATACCAAACCTGTGCCCCTTCATGTGATATCCAACTCCTTCCCATTCCAAACTTGTGACCCTTCCTGTAGCATGAAATGTGATTTCTCACCCCTTCCAATGCCAAACCCGAGACCATTCCCACAGCCTGAGATTTGAAATCTCATTTCTTCCAATACCAAACCCGAGACCCTTCCGATAGGATGAGATTTACTATCTCACTCCTTAAAATACCAAACTCGAGTCCCTTCCTAAAGGATGTGATTCTAATACCAAACCTGAGACTCTCCCTACAACAAGAGATGTCATATCCAACTCCTTCCCATTCCAATCCTGAGACTCTTCCTATAGCATGACATGTGATATCGAACTTCCCATTCCAATCCTGAGACTCAGACCTCCCCGTCTAACCTTCTCACCACTCCTAGCTCCCGGATTGATCATGAACTCCTGCTGTCTCTTCGCTCCCTTCTTCTGCTTCCTTTCCTCTCTCCTTCCTCATCTGCCCTAGGTCAGGCTCCTTCTACACCTCCGCAGGGATTACTGATTTGTACCCCTCCCCACTCTCAACTCTCACTCAGTTTCAAACACTCATCTGACATCTGCCATTTCCTGGAAGTACCCGACCTTGATGTTCTTGGTCTAACCGAGACATGGTTGACGGCCAGCGCTATCTCGAGCTTTGACACTTTCCTCCCTGATGACAAGTTCCTCTCCATGCCCAGATCCAACCGTTCTTGAGGGGGAGTATCCTTGATTCCTGTAGTAAATTGCTTTCCTTTGCAGGCCGACTCCTCTCACGAATGCCTTGTCTGCATGCATTCTCTCTTTCCTGGCGAATCTCTCACCGTGGCTATTTGCCTACCCCCTTCCTCTCTCAGTGGATGGACTTCTCCATCCTAGCCTCCTACCACTCAACTCCGCCTACTTGGAGAATTCCACATGAACCTGTATGCTTCCTGACCTGGACTTTTACGAGATCTGCAACTCTTCATGTATCTGGCCCTACACACTGCAGGGAATACTCAGGATTTTCAGATCTCAGACCTCCCCCTCTGTAACCCTCTCAACAATCCTCTCCCGTGGTGATCACGTTCTCATCTCCAAAGAAGGCTAACTGCCAGCTGTTCCTCCTCAGTGGAGTTCTCCCTTTCTGTCCCTGCTCCCTGCACCGTTTCGCGTTGCAAGTACTCGCTTCCCAGCTCTCTGGTTTCGACGCGTGTTCCCTGCCTTCTCTCCTCTTCCCGCTGCCTTCAAATCAACAAATGACGTTCCAAAACAGTCAGGAAAGCTGATAATGCCTTGAAGATTTCAACTGTATACATTCAGCCTGTGAACCTGTGAACAGCAGTAGATGTTGAACCCCCCTTGTATGGGAGAACAGTGGTTAAAAACTTCAGGATTCGACAACAAACGCACGGACACAGTACATACATGGGAACCCATCAGAATTCGCATTTACAAAAACGCGAGGAAAGTACATTTTCTAGCTGGTTTTGCTAGTTTACAGCACATTTCAATACGTCTAGCGGGTTACGGCTATATGATGAATAATGGGTGTTATAAAGCATTCTGAGCACCGTGTATCTTTTGAAGCTCATTTGTTGATTTGAAGGCAGCGGGAAGAGGAGAGAAGGCAGGGAACACGCGTCTAAACCAGAGAGCTGGGAAGCGAGTGTTTGCAACGCGAAACGGTGCAGGGAGCAGGGACAGAAAGGGAGAACTCCACTGAGGAGGAACAGCTGGTAGGTAGGCTTCTTTGGAGATGAGAACTTGATCACCACGGGAGAGGATTGTTGAGAGGGTAACAGAGGGGGAGGTCTGAGATCAGAAAATCCTGAGTATTCCCTGCAGTGTGTAGGGCCAGTGACATGTACAGTTGCAGATCTCGTAAAAGTCCAGGTCAGGAAGCATACAGGTTCATGTTGAATTCTCCAAGTAGGCGGAGTTGAGTGGTAGGAGGCTAGGATGGAGAAGTCCATCCACTGAGAGAGGAAGGGGGTAGGCAAATAGTCACGGTGAGAGAATGGCCAGGAAAGAGAGAATGCATGCAGACAAGGCATTCGTGAGAGGAGTCGGCCTGCAAAGGAAAGCAATTTACTACAGGAATCAAGGATGCTCCCCCCTCAAGAACGGTTGGATCTGGGCATGGAGAGGAACTTGTCATCAGGGAGGAAAGTGTCAAAGCTCGAGACAGCGCTGGCCGTCAACCATGTCTCGGTTAGACCAAGAACATCAAGGTCGGGTTCTTCCAGGAAATGGCAGATGTCAGATGAGTTTGTGAAACTCAGTGAGAGTTGAGAGTGGGGAGGGGTACAAATCAGTAATCCCTGCGGAGGTGTAGAAGGAGCCTGACCTAGGGCAGATGAGGAAGGAGAGAGGAAAGGAAGCAGAAGAAGGGAGAGAGGAGACAGCAGGAGTGCATGATCCATCCGGGAGCTAGGAGTGGTGAGAAGGTTAGACGGGGAGGTCTGAGTCTCAGGATTGGAATGGGAAGTTCGATATCACATGTCATGCTATAGGAAGAGTCTCATGATTGGAATGGGAAGGAGTTGGATATGACATCTCTTGTTATAGGGAGGGTCTCAGGTTTGGTATTAGAATCGCATCCTTTAGGAAGGGACTCGAGTTTGGTATTTTAAGGAGTGAGATAGTAAATCTCATCCTATCGGAAGGGTCTCGGGTTTGGTATTGGAAGAAATGAGATTTCAAATCTCAGGCTGTGGGAATGGTCTCGGGTTTGGTATTGGAAGGGGTGAAAATCACATTTCATGCTACAGGAAGGGTCACAAGTTTGGAATGGGAAGGAGTTGGATATCACATATACTACGAGAAATGGCTCAGGTTTGGTATTAGAAGCATAGAGATATCACATCTCATGTTATAGGAAGGGTCTCGATTGGAATGGGAAGGAGTTAGATATCACATCTCATGCTATAGGGAGGGTCTCAGTTTTGATATTAGAAGCATTGAGATATCACATATGCTATTGGAAGGGTCGCAGTATTTGAATTGGAAGGAGTTGGATATCCCTTCTCATGCTATAGGAAGGGTCTCAGGTTGGAATGGGAAGGATTTGGATATCACATCTCTTGCTATAGGAAGGGTCTCAGGTTTTTTATTAGAAACATTGAGATATCATATCTCATGCTATAGGAAGGGTTTAAGGATTGGAATGGGAAGGAGTTGGATATCCCTTCTCATGCTATAGGAAGGGTCTCAGGTTGGAATGGGAAGGATTTGGATATCACATCTCTTGCTATAGGAAGGGTCTCAGGTTTTTTATTAGAAACATTGAGATATCACATCTCATGCTATAGGAAGGGTTTAAGGATTGGAATGGGAAGGATTTGGATATCACATCTCATGCTAAAGGAAGGGTCTCAGGTTTGGAAGGGGAAGGATTTGGATATCACATCTCATGTTATTTGACCGGTCTCAGGTTTGGTATTAGCATTGAGATATCAAGTCTCATGGTATAGGACGGGAGTTTGATATCACATCATGCCATGGTATGGGTCTCAGGTTTTGTAGAAGCATTGGGATATCACATCTCATGCTATCGGAAGGGTATCAGGATTGGATTTGGAAGGAGTTGTTGGATATCCCATCTCATGCTATAGGAAAGGTCTCAGGTTGGAATGGGAAAGAGTTGGATATCACATCTCATGTTATAGGAAGGGTCTCAAGATTGGAATGGGAAGGACTTGGATATCACATCTCATGATGTAGGAAGGCTCTCAGGTTTGGAAAGGGAAGGAGTTGGATATCACATTTCATGTTAGAGGTAGGATCTCAGGTTTGGTATTAGAGGCATTGAGATATCACATCTCATGCTATCAGAAGGGTATCAGGATTGGAATGGGAAGGAGTTGGATATCACATCTCATGCTAAAGGGAGGGTCTCAGGTTTGGATGGGGAAGGATTTGGATATTACATCTCATGTTATAGGAAGGATCTCAGGTTTGGTATTAGAAGCATTGAGATATCACATCTCATGCTATCGGAAGGATCTCAGGTTTGGTATTAGAAGCATTGAGATATCACATCTCATGCTATAGGAAGGGTCTCAGGATTGGAATGGGAAGGACTTGGATATCACATCTCATGCTAAAGGAAGGGTCTCAGTTTTGGTAGAAGCATTGCGATATCACATCTCATGCTATAGGAAGGGTCTCAGGATTGGAATCGGAAGGAGTTGGATATCACATCTCATGCTATAGGAAGGGTCTCAGGTTTGGTATAAGCATTGAGATATCACATCTCTGCTATCGGAAGGGTCTCAGGATTGGATTGGGAAGGAGTTGGATATCACATCTCCTGTTATAGGAAGGGTCTCCGGATTGGAATGTGAAGGATTTGGATATCACATCTCATGCTAAAGGAAGGGTCTCAGGTTTGGAATGGGAAGGAGTTGGATATGACATCTCTTGTTATAGGGAGGGTCTCAGGATTTGAATGGCAAGGTGTTGGATATCACATCTCATGCCATAGGAAGGGTCTCAGGTTTGGTATAAGCATTGAGATATCACATCTCTGCTATCGGAAGGGTCTCAGGATTGGATTGGGAAGGAGTTGGATATCCCTTCTCATGCTATAGGAAGGGTCTCAGGTTGGAAAGGGAAGGAGTTGGATATCACATCTCATGCTATAGGGAGGGTTTCAGTTTTGATATTAGAACATTGAGATATCACATCTCATGCTATCGGAAGTGTCTCAGGATTGGAATGGGAAGGAGCTGGATATTACATCTCATGCTAAAGGAAGGGTCTCAGGTTTGGAACGGGAAGGAGTTGGATATCCGATCTCATGTTATAGGAAGGGTCTCAGGTTTGGTATAAGCATTGAGATATCACATCTCATGCTATAGGAAGGGTCTCAGGATTGGAATGGAAGGAGTTGGATATCACATCTCATGTTATAGGAAGGATCTCAGGTTTGGTATTAGAAGCATTGAGACATCACATCTCATGCTATAGGAAGGGTCTCAGGATTGGAATGGGAAGGATTTGGATATCACATCTCATGCTATAGGAAGGGTCTCAGGTTTGGTATAAGCATTGAGATATCACATCTCATGCTATAGGAAGGGTCTCAGGATTGGAATGGGAAGGAGTTGTATATGACATCTCATGCCGTAGGAAGGGTCTCAGGTTTGGTATAAGCATTGAGATATCACATCTCTGCTATCAGAAGAGTCTCAGGATTGGAATGGGAAGGAGTTGGATATCCCATCTCATTATAGGAAGAGTCTCAGGTTTGGTATTAGAAGCATTGAAATATCACATCTCATGCTATAGGAAGTGTCTCAGGATTGGAATGGGAAGGACTTGGATATCACATCTCATGGTATAGGACGGTTCTCATGTTTGGTTTTTGAAGCATTGAGATATCACATCTCATGCTATCGGAAGGGTCTCAGGTTTGGTATTAGAAGCATTGAGATATCACATCTCATGCTATAGGATTGGTCTCTGGATTGGAATGTGAAGGATTTGGATATCACATCTCATGCTAAAGGAAGGGTCTCAGGTTTGGAATGGGAAGGAGTTGGATATGACATCTCTTGTTATAGGGAGGGTCTCAGGATTTGAATGGCAAGGAGTTGGATATCACATCTCATGCCATAGGAAGGGTCTCAGGTTTGGTATAAGCATTGAGATATCACATCTCTGCTATCGGAAGGGTCTCAGGATTGGATTGGGAAGGAGTTGGATATCACATCTCATGTTATAGGAAGGGTCTCCGGATTGGAATGTGAAGGATTTGGATATCACATCTCATGCTAAAGGAAGGGTCTCAGGTTTGGAATGGGAAGGAGTTGGATATGACATCTCTTGTTATAGGGAGGGTCTCAGGATTTGAATGGCAAGGAGTTGGATATCACATCTCATGCCATAGGAAGGGTCTCAGGTTTGGTATAAGCATTGAGATATCACATCTCTGCTATCGGAAGGGTCTCAGGATTGGATTGGGAAGGAGTTGGATATCCCTTCTCATGCTATAGGAAGGGTCTCAGGTTGGAATGGGAAGGAGTTGGATATCACATCTCATGCTAAAGGAAGGGTCTCAGGTTTGGTAGAAGCATTGAGATATCACATCTCATGCTATCGGAAGTGTCTCAGGATTGGAATGGGAAGGAGCTGGATATTACATCTCATGCTAAAGGAAGGGTCTCAGGTTTGGAACGGGAAGGAGTTGGATATCCGATCTCATGTTATAGGAAGGGTCTCAGGTTTGGTATAAGCATTGAGATATCACATCTCTGCTATCGGAAGTGTCTCAGGATTGGAATGGGAAGGAATTGGATATCCCATCTCATGTTATAGGACGGGTCTCAGGATTGTTATTAGAATCATTGAGATATCATATTGCATGCTGTATGAAGGGTCTAAGGATTGGAATGGGAAAGACTTGGATATCACATCTCATGCTATAGGAAGGGTCTCAGGTTTGGTATAAGCATTGAGATATCAAATCTCATGCTATAGGAAGGGTCTCAGGATTGGAATGGAAGGAGTTGGATATCACATCTCATGTTATAGGAAGGATCTCAGGTTTGGTATTAGAAGCATTGAGACATCACATCTCATGCTATAGGAAGGGTCTCAGGATTGGAATGGGAAGGAGTTGGATATCACATCTCATGCTATAGGAAGGGTCTCAGGTTTGGTATAAGCATTGAGATATCACATCTCATGCTATAGGAAGGGTCTCAGGATTGGAATGGGAAGGAGTTGTATATGACATCTCATGCCGTAGGAAGGGTCTCAGGTTTGGTATAAGCATTGAGATATCACATCTCTGCTATCAGAAGAGTCTCAGGATTGGAATGGGAAGGAGTTGGATATCCAATCTCATGTTATAGGACGGGTCTCAGGATTGTTATTAGAATCATTGAGATATCATATTGCATGCTGTATGAAGGGTCTAAGGATTGGAATGGGAAAGACTTGGATATCACATCTCATGCTATAGGAAGGGTCTCAGGTTTGGTATAAGCATTGAGATATCAAATCTCATGCTATAGGAAGGGTCTCAGGATTGGAATGGAAGGAGTTGGATATCACATCTCATGTTATAGGAAGGATCTCAGGTTTGGTATTAGAAGCATTGAGACATCACATCTCATGCTATAGGAAGGGTCTCAGGATTGGAATGGGAAGGAGTTGGATATCACATCTCATGCTATAGGAAGGGTCTCAGGTTTGGTATAAGCATTGAGATATCACATCTCATGCTATAGGAAGGGTCTCAGGATTGGAATGGGAAGGAGTTGTATATGACATCTCATGCCGTAGGAAGGGTCTCAGGTTTGGTATAAGCATTGAGATATCACATCTCTGCTATCAGAAGAGTCTCAGGATTGGAATGGGAAGGAGTTGGATATCCAATCTCATGTTATAGGAAGAGTCTCAGGTTTGGTATTAGAAGCATTGAGATATCACATCTCATGCTATAGGAAGTGTCTCAGGATTGGAATGGGAAGGACTTGGATATCACATCTCATGCTATAGGGAGGGTCTCAAGTTTGATATTAGAAGCATTGAGATATCACATCTCATGCTATAGGAAGAGTCTCAGGTTTGGGAAGGGAAGGATTTGGATTTCACATCTCATGTTATAGGATGGTTCTCATGTTTGGTTTTTGAAGCATTGAGATATCACATCTCATGCTATCGGAAGGGTCTCAGGTTTGGTATTAGAAGCATTGAGATATCACATCTCATGCTATAGGATTGGTCTCCGGATTGGAATGTGAAGGATTTGGATATCACATCTCATGCTAAAGGAAGGGTCTCAGGTTTGGAATGGGAAGGAGTTGGATATGACATCTCTTGTTATAGGGAGGGTCTCAGGATTTGAATGGCAAGGAGTTGGATATCACATCTCATGCCATAGGAAGGGTCTCAGGTTTGGTATAAGCATTGAGATATCACATCTCTGCTATCGGAAGGGTCTCAGGATTGGAATGGGAAGGACTTAGATATCACATCTCATGCTATAGGCAGGGTCTCAGTTTTGATATTAGAAGCATTGAGATATCACATCTCATGATATCGGAAGGGTCTCAGGATTGGAATGGGAGGAGCTGGATATCACATCTCATGCTAAAGGAAGGGTCTCAGGTTTGGAAGGGGAAGGATTTGGATATCACATCTCATGTTATAGGATGGGTCTCAGGTTTGGTATTAGAAGCATTGTGATATCACATCTCATGCTATAGGAAGTGTCTCAGGAATGGAATGGGAAGGAGTTGGATATCACATCTCATGCTATAGGAAGGGTTTAAGGTTTGGTAGAAGCATTGAGATATCACATCTCATGCTATAGGAAGAGTCTCAGGTTTGGGAAGGGAAGGATTTGGATTTCACATCTCATGTTATAGGATGGTTCTCATGTTTGGTTTTTGAAGCATTGAGATATCACATCTCATGCTATCGGAAGGGTCTCAGGTTTGGTATTAGAAGCATTGAGATATCACATCTCATGCTATAGGATTGGTCTCCGGATTGGAATGTGAAGGATTTGGATATCACATCTCATGCTAAAGGAAGGGTCTCAGGTTTGGAATGGGAAGGAGTTGGATATGACATCTCTTGTTATAGGGAGGGTCTCAGGATTTGAATGGCAAGGAGTTGGATATCACATCTCATGCCATAGGAAGGGTCTCAGGTTTGGTATAAGCATTGAGATATCACATCTCTGCAAGGGTCTCAGGATTGGATTGGGAAGGAGTTGGATATCACATCTCATGTTATAGGAAGGGTCTCCGGATTGGAATGTGAAGGATTTGGATATCACATCTCATGCTAAAGGAAGGGTCTCAGGTTTGGAATGGGAAGGAGTTGGATATGACATCTCTTGTTATAGGGAGGGTCTCAGGATTTGAATGGCAAGGAGTTGGATATCACATCTCATGCCATAGGAAGGGTCTCAGGTTTGGTATAAGCATTGAGATATCACATCTCTGCTATCGGAAGGGTCTCAGGATTGGATTGGGAAGGAGTTGGATATCCCTTCTCATGCTATAGGAAGGGTCTCAGGTTGGAATGGGAAGGAGTTGGATATCACATCTCATGCTAAAGGAAGGGTCTCAGGTTTGGTAGAAGCATTGAGATATCACATCTCATGCTATCGGAAGTGTCTCAGGATTGGAATGGGAAGGAGCTGGATATTACATCTCATGCTAAAGGAAGGGTCTCAGGTTTGGAACGGGAAGGAGTTGGATATCCGATCTCATGTTATAGGAAGGGTCTCAGGTTTGGTATAAGCATTGAGATATCACATCTCTGCTATCGGAAGTGTCTCAGGATTGGAATGGGAAGGAATTGGATATCCCATCTCATGTTATAGGACCGGTCTCAGGATTGTTATTAGAATCATTGAGATATCATATTGCATGCTGTATGAAGGGTCTAAGGATTGGAATGGGAAAGACTTGGATATCACATCTCATGCTATAGGAAGGGTCTCAGGTTTGGTATAAGCATTGAGATATCAAATCTCATGCTATAGGAAGGGTCTCAGGATTGGAATGGAAGGAGTTGGATATCACATCTCATGTTATAGGAAGGATCTCAGGTTTGGTATTAGAAGCATTGAGACATCACATCTCATGCTATAGGAAGGGTCTCAGGATTGGAATGGGAAGGAGTTGGATATCACATCTCATGCTATAGGAAGGGTCTCAGGTTTGGTATAAGCATTGAGATATCACATCTCATGCTATAGGAAGGGTCTCAGGATTGGAATGGGAAGGAGTTGTATATGACATCTCATGCCGTAGGAAGGGTCTCAGGTTTGGTATAAGCATTGAGATATCACATCTCTGCTATCAGAAGAGTCTCAGGATTGGAATGGGAAGGAGTTGGATATCCCATCTCATGTTATAGGAAGAGTCTCAGGTTTGGTATTAGAAGCATTGAGATATCACATCTCATGCTATAGGAAGTGTCTCAGGATTGGAATGGGAAGGACTTGGATATCACATCTCATGCTATAGGGAGGGTCTCAAGTTTGATATTAGAAGCATTGAGATATCACATCTCATGCTATAGGAAGAGTCTCAGGTTTGGGAAGGGAAGGATTTGGATTTCACATCTCATGTTATAGGATGGTTCTCATGTTTGGTTTTTGAAGCATTGAGATATCACATCTCATGCTATCGGAAGGGTCTCAGGTTTGGTATTAGAAGCATTGAGATATCACATCTCATGCTATAGGATTGGTCTCCGGATTGGAATGTGAAGGATTTGGATATCACATCTCATGCTAAAGGAAGGGTCTCAGGTTTGGAATGGGAAGGAGTTGGATATGACATCTCTTGTTATAGGGAGGGTCTCAGGATTTGAATGGCAAGGAGTTGGATATCACATCTCATGCCATAGGAAGGGTCTCAGGTTTGGTATAAGCATTGAGATATCACATCTCTGCTATCGGAAGGGTCTCAGGATTGGAATGGGAAGGACTTAGATATCACATCTCATGCTATAGGGAGGGTCTCAGTTTTGATATTAGAAGCATTGAGATATCACATCTCATGATATCGGAAGGGTCTCAGGATTGGAATGGGAGGAGCTGGATATCACATCTCATGCTAAAGGAAGGGTCTCATGTTTGGAAGGGGAAGGATTTGGATATCACATCTCATGTTATAGGATGGGTCTCAGGTTTGGTATTAGAAGCATTGTGATATCACATCTCATGCTATAGGAAGTGTCTCAGGATTGGAATGGGAAGGAGTTGGATATCACATCTCATGCTATAGGAAGGGTTTCAGGTTTGGTAGAAGCATTGAGATATCACATCTCATGCTATAGGAAGAGTCTCAGGTTTGGGAAGGGAAGGATTTGGATTTCACATCTCATGTTATAGGATGGTTCTCATGTTTGGTTTTTGAAGCATTGAGATATCACATCTCATGCTATCGGAAGGGTCTCAGGTTTGGTATTAGAAGCATTGAGATATCACATCTCATGCTATAGGATTGGTCTCCGGATTGGAATGTGAAGGATTTGGATATCACATCTCATGCTAAAGGAAGGGTCTCAGGTTTGGAATGGGAAGGAGTTGGATATGACATCTCTTGTTATAGGGAGGGTCTCAGGATTTGAATGGCAAGGAGTTGGATATCACATCTCATGCCATAGGAAGGGTCTCAGGTTTGGTATAAGCATTGAGATATCACATCTCTGCAAGGGTCTCAGGATTGGATTGGGAAGGAGTTGGATATCACATCTCATGTTATAGGAAGGGTCTCCGGATTGGAATGTGAAGGATTTGGATATCACATCTCATGCTAAAGGAAGGGTCTCAGGTTTGGAATGGGAAGGAGTTGGATATGACATCTCTTGTTATAGGGAGGGTCTCAGGATTTGAATGGCAAGGAGGTGGATATCACATCTCATGCCATAGGAAGGGTCTCAGGTTTGGTATAAGCATTGAGATATCACATCTCTGCTATCGGAAGGGTCTCAGGATTGGATTGGGAAGGAGTTGGATATCCCTTCTCATGCTATAGGAAGGGTCTCAGGTTGGAATGGGAAGGAGTTGGATATCACATCTCATGCTAAAGGAAGGGTCTCAGGTTTGGTAGAAGCATTGAGATATCACATCTCATGCTATCGGAAGTGTCTCAGGATTGGAATGGGAAGGAGCTGGATATTACATCTCATGCTAAAGGAAGGGTCTCAGGTTTGGAACGGGAAGGAGTTGGATATCCGATCTCATGTTATAGGAAGGGTCTCAGGTTTGGTATAAGCATTGAGATATCACATCTCTGCTATCGGAAGTGTCTCAGGATTGGAATGGGAAGGAATTGGATATCCCATCTCATGTTATAGGACGGGTCTCAGGATTGTTATTAGAATCATTGAGATATCATATTGCATGCTGTATGAAGGGTCTAAGGATTGGAATGGGAAAGACTTGGATATCACATCTCATGCTATAGGAAGGGTCTCAGGTTTGGTATAAGCATTGAGATATCAAATCTCATGCTATAGGAAGGGTCTCAGGATTGGAATGGAAGGAGTTGGATATCACATCTCATGTTATAGGAAGGATCTCAGGTTTGGTATTAGAAGCATTGAGACATCACATCTCATGCTATAGGAAGGGTCTCAGGATTGGAATGGGAAGGAGTTGGATATCACATCTCATGCTATAGGAAGGGTCTCAGGTTTGGTATAAGCATTGAGATATCACATCTCATGCTATAGGAAGGGTCTCAGGATTGGAATGGGAAGGAGTTGTATATGACATCTCATGCCGTAGGAAGGGTCTCAGGTTTGGTATAAGCATTGAGATATCACATCTCTGCTATCAGAAGAGTCTCAGGATTGGAATGGGAAGGAGTTGGATATCCCATCTCATGTTATAGGAAGAGTCTCAGGTTTGGTATTAGAAGCATTGAGATATCACATCTCATGCTATAGGAAGTGTCTCAGGATTGGAATGGGAAGGACTTGGATATCACATCTCATGCTATAGGGAGGGTCTCAAGTTTGATATTAGAAGCATTGAGATATCACATCTCATGCTATAGGAAGAGTCTCAGGTTTGGGAAGGGAAGGATTTGGATTTCACATCTCATGTTATAGGATGGTTCTCATGTTTGGTTTTTGAAGCATTGAGATATCACATCTCATGCTATCGGAAGGGTCTCAGGTTTGGTATTAGAAGCATTGAGATATCACATCTCATGCTATAGGATTGGTCTCCGGATTGGAATGTGAAGGATTTGGATATCACATCTCATGCTAAAGGAAGGGTCTCAGGTTTGGAATGGGAAGGAGTTGGATATGACATCTCTTGTTATAGGGAGGGTCTCAGGATTTGAATGGCAAGGAGTTGGATATCACATCTCATGCCATAGGAAGGGTCTCAGGTTTGGTATAAGCATTGAGATATCACATCTCTGCTATCGGAAGGGTCTCAGGATTGGAATGGGAAGGACTTAGATATCACATCTCATGCTATAGGGAGGGTCTCAGTTTTGATATTAGAAGCATTGAGATATCACATCTCATGATATCGGAAGGGTCTCAGGATTGGAATGGGAGGAGCTGGATATCACATCTCATGCTAAAGGAAGGGTCTCAGGTTTGGAAGGGGAAGGATTTGGATATCACATCTCATGTTATAGGATGGGTCTCAGGTTTGGTATTAGAAGCATTGTGATATCACATCTCATGCTATAGGAAGTGTCTCAGGATTGGAATGGGAAGGAGTTGGATATCACATCTCATGCTATAGGAAGGGTTTCAGGTTTGGTAGAAGCATTGAGATATCACATCTCATGCTATAGGAAGAGTCTCAGGTTTGGGAAGGGAAGGATTTGGATTTCACATCTCATGTTATAGGATGGTTCTCATGTTTGGTTTTTGAAGCATTGAGATATCACATCTCATGCTATCGGAAGGGTCTCAGGTTTGGTATTAGAAGCATTGAGATATCACATCTCATGCTATAGGATTGGTCTCCGGATTGGAATGTGAAGGATTTGGATATCACATCTCATGCTAAAGGAAGGGTCTCAGGTTTGGAATGGGAAGGAGTTGGATATGACATCTCTTGTTATAGGGAGGGTCTCAGGATTTGAATGGCAAGGAGTTGGATATCACATCTCATGCCATAGGAAGGGTCTCAGGTTTGGTATAAGCATTGAGATATCACATCTCTGCAAGGGTCTCAGGATTGGATTGGGAAGGAGTTGGATATCACATCTCATGTTATAGGAAGGGTCTCCGGATTGGAATGTGAAGGATTTGGATATCACATCTCATGCTAAAGGAAGGGTCTCAGGTTTGGAATGGGAAGGAGTTGGATATGACATCTCTTGTTATAGGGAGGGTCTCAGGATTTGAATGGCAAGGAGTTGGATATCACATCTCATGCCATAGGAAGGGTCTCAGGTTTGGTATAAGCATTGAGATATCACATCTCTGCTATCGGAAGGGTCTCAGGATTGGATTGGGAAGGAGTTGGATATCCCTTCTCATGCTATAGGAAGGGTCTCAGGTTGGAATGGGAAGGAGTTGGATATCACATCTCATGCTAAAGGAAGGGTCTCAGGTTTGGTAGAAGCATTGAGATATCACATCTCATGCTATAGGAAGGGTCTCAGGATTGGAATGGGAAGGACTTAGATATCACATATCATGCTATAGGGAGGGTTTCAGTTTTGATATTAGAAGCATTGAGATATCACATCTCATGCTATCGGAAGTGTCTCAGGATTGGAATGGGAAGGAGCTGGATATTACATCTCATGCTAAAGGAAGGGTCTCAGGTTTGGAACGGGAAGGAGTTGGATATCCGATCTCATGTTATAGGAAGGGTCTCAGGTTTGGTATAAGCATTGAGATATCACATCTCTGCTATCGGAAGTGTCTCAGGATTGGAATGGGAAGGAATTGGATATCCCATCTCATGTTATAGGACGGGTCTCAGGATTGTTATTAGAATCATTGAGATATCATTTTGCATGCTGTAGGAAGGGTCTAAGGATTGGAATGGGAAAGACTTGGATATCACATCTCATGCTATAGGAAGGGTCTCAGGTTTGGTATAAGCATTGAGATATCACATCTCTGCAAGGGTCTCAGGATTGGATTGGGAAGGAGTTGGATATCACATCTCATGTTATAGGAAGGGTCTCCGGATTGGAATGTGAAGGATTTGGATATCACATCTCATGCTAAAGGAAGGGTCTCAGGTTTGGAATGGGAAGGAGTTGGATATGACATCTCTTGTTATAGGGAGGGTCTCAGGATTTGAATGGCAAGGAGTTGGATATCACATCTCATGCCATAGGAAGGGTCTCAGGTTTGGTATAAGCATTGAGATATCACATCTCTGCTATCGGAAGGGTCTCAGGATTGGATTGGGAAGGAGTTGGATATCCCTTCTCATGCTATAGCAAGGGTCTCAGGTTGGAATGGGAAGGAGTTGGATATCACATCTCATGCTAAAGGAAGGGTCTCAGGTTTGGTAGAAGCATTGAGATATCACATCTAATGCTATAGGAAGGGTCTCAGGATTGGAATGGGAAGGACTTAGATATCACATATCATGCTATAGGGAGGGTTTCAGTTTTGATATTAGAAGCATTGAGATATCACATCTCATGCTATCGGAAGTGTCTCAGGATTGGAATGGGAAGGAGCTGGATATTACATCTCATGCTAAAGGAAGGGTCTCAGGTTTGGAACGGGAAGGAGTTGGATATCCGATCTCATGTTATAGGAAGGGTCTCAGGTTTGGTATAAGCATTGAGATATCACATCTCTGCTATCGGAAGTGTCTCAGGATTGGAATGGGAAGGAATTGGATATCCCATCTCATGTTATAGGACGGGTCTCAGGATTGTTATTAGAATCATTGAGATATCATTTTGCATGCTGTAGGAAGGGTCTAAGGATTGGAATGGGAAAGACTTGGATATCACATCTCATGCTATAGGAAGGGTCTCAGGTTTGGTATAAGCATTGAGATATCAAATCTCATGCTATAGGAAGGGTCTCAGGATTGGAATGGAAGGAGTTGGATATCACATCTCATGTTATAGGAAGGATCTGAGGTTTGGTATTAGAAGCATTGAGACATCAAATCTCATGCTATAGGAAGGGTCTCAGGATTGGAATGGGAAGGAGTTGGATATCACATCTCATGCTATAGGAAGGGTCTCAGGTTTGGTATAAGCATTGAGATATCACATCTCATGCTATAGGAAGGGTCTCAGGATTGGAATGGGAAGGAGTTGTATATGACATCTCATGCCGTAGGAAGGGTCTCAGGTTTGGTATAAGCATTGAGATATCACATCTCTGCTATCAGAAGAGTCTCAGGATTGGAATGGGAAGGAGTTGGATATCCCATCTCATGTTATAGGAAGAGTCTCAGGTTTGGTATTAGAAGCATTGAGATATCACATCTCATGCTATAGGAAGTGTCTCAGGATTGGAATGGGAAGGACTTGGATATCACATCTCATGCTATAGGGAGGGTCTCAAGTTTGATATTAGAAGCATTGAGATATCACATCTCATGCTATAGGAAGAGTCTCAGGTTTGGGAAGGGAAGGATTTGGATTTCACATCTCATGTTATAGGATGGTTCTCATGTTGGGTTTTTGAAGCATTGAGATATCACATCTCATGCTATGGGAAGGGTCTCAGGTTTGGTATTAGAAGCATTGAGATATCACATCTCATGCTATAGGATTGGTCTCCGGATTGGAATGTGAAGGATTTGGATATCACATCTCATGCTAAAGGAAGGGTCTCAGGTTTGGAATGGGAAGGAGTTGGATATGACATCTCTTGTTATAGGGCTGGTCTCAGGATTTGAATGGCAAGGAGTTGGATATCACATCTCATGCCATAGGAAGGGTCTCAGGTTTGGTATTAGAAGCATTGAGATATCACATCTCATGCTATAGGATTGGTCTCTGGATTGGAATGTGAAGGATTTGGATATCACATCTCATGCTAAAGGAAGGGTCTCAGGTTTGGAATGGGAAGGAGTTGGATATGACATATCTTGTTATAGGGAGGGTCTCAGGATTTGAATGGCAAGGAGTTGGATATCACATCTCATGCCATAGGAAGGGTCTCAGGTTTGGTATAAGCATTGAGATATCACATCTCTGCTATCGGAAGGGTCTCAGGATTGGATTGGGAAGGAGTTGGATATCACATCTCATGTTATAGGAAGGGTCTCCGGATTGGAATGTGAAGGATTTGGATATCACATCTCATGCTAAAGGAAGGGTCTCAGGTTTGGAATGGGAAGGAGTTGGATATGACATCTCTTGTTATAGGGAGGGTCTCAGGATTTGAATGGCAAGGAGTTGGATATCACATCTCATGCCATAGGAAGGGTCTCAGGTTTGGTATAAGCATTGAGGTATCACATCTCTGCTATCGGAAGGGTCTCAGGATTGGATTGGGAAGGAGTTGGATATCCCTTCTCATGCTATAGGAAGGGTCTCAGGTTGGAATGGGAAGGAGTTGGATATCACATCTCATGCTAAAGGAAGGGTCTCAGGTTTGGTAGAAGCATTGAGATATCACATCTCATGCTATAGGAAGGGTCTCAGGATTGGAATGGGAAGGACTTAGCTATCACATATCATGCTATAGGGAGGGTTTCAGTTTTGATATTAGAAGCATTGAGATATCACATCTCATGCTATCGGAAGTGTCTCAGGATTGGAATGGGAAGGAGCTGGATATTACATCTCATGCTAAAGGAAGGGTCTCAGGTTTGGAACGGGAAGGAGTTGGATATCCAATCTCATGTTATAGGAAGGGTCTCAGGTTTGGTATAAGCATTGAGATATCACATCTCTGCTATCGGAAGTGTCTCAGGATTGGAATGGGAAGGAATTGGAAATCCCATCTCATGTTATAGGACGGGTCTCAGGATTGTTATTAGAATCATTGAGATATCATATTGCATGCTGTAGGAAGGGTCTAAGGATTGGAATGGGAAAGACTTGGATATCACATCTCATGCTATAGGAAGAGTCTCAGGTTTGGTATAAGCATTGAGATATCAAATCTCATGCTATAGGAAGGGTCTCAGGATTGGAATGGAAGGAGTTGGATATCACATCTCATGTTATAGGAAGGATCTCAGGTTTGGTATTAGAAGCATTGAGACATCACATCTCATGCTATAGGAAGGGTCTCAGGATTGGAATGGGAAGGAGTTGGATATCACATCTCATGCTATAGGAAGGGTCTCAGGTTTGGTATAAGCATTGAGATATCACATCTCATGCTATAGGAAGGGTCTCAGGATTGGAATGGGAAGGAGTTGTATATGACATCTCATGCCGTAGGAAGGGTCTCAGGTTTGGTATAAGCATTGAGATATCACATCTCTGCTATCAGAAGAGTCTCAGGATTGGAATGGGAAGGAGTTGGATATCCCATCTCATGTTATAGGAAGAGTCTCAGGTTTGGTATTAGAAGCATTGAGATATCACATCTCATGCTATAGGAAGTGTCTCAGGATTGGAATGGGAAGGACTTGGATATCACATCTCATGCTATAGGGAGGGTCTCAAGTTTGATATTAGAAGCATTGAGATATCACATCTCATGCTATAGGAAGAGTCTCAGGTTTGGGAAGGGAAGGATTTGGATTTCACATCTCATGTTATAGGATGGTTCTCATGTTTGGTTTTTGAAGCATTGAGATATTACATCTCATGCTATCGGAAGGGTCTCAGGTTTGGTATTAGAAGCATTGAGATATCACATCTCATGCTATAGGATTGGTCTAGGGGTTGGAATGTGAAGGATTTGGATATCACATCTCATGCTAAAGGAAGGGTCTCAGGTTTGGAATGGGAAGGAGTTGGATATGACATCTCTTGTTATAGGGAGGGTCTCAGGATTTGAATGGCAAGGAGTTGGATATCACATCTCATGCCATAGGAAGGGTCTCAGGTTTGGTATAAGCATTGAGATATCACATCTCTGCTATCGGAAGGGTCTCAGGGTTGGAATGGGAAGGACTTAGATATCACATCTCATGCTATAGGGAGGGTCTCAGTTTTGATATTAGAAGCATTGAGATATCACATCTCATGCTATCGGAAGGGTCTCAGGATTGGAATGGGAGGAGCTGGATATCACATCTCATGCTAAAGGAAGGGTCTCAGGTTTGGAAGGGGAAGGATTTGGATATCACATCTCATGTTATAGAATGGGTCTCAGGTTTGGTATTAGAAGCATTGTGATATCACATCTCATGCTATAGGAAGTGTCTCAGGATTGGAATGGGAAGGAGTTGTATATCACATCTTATGCTATAGGAAGGGTTTCAGGTTTGGTAGAAGCATTGAGATATCACATCTCATGCTATAGGAAGAGTCTCAGGTTTGGGAAGGGAAGGATTTGGATTTCACATCTCATGTTATAGGATGGTTCTCATGTTTGGTTTTTGAAGCATTGAGATATCACATCTCATGCTATCGGAAGGGTTTCAGGTTTGGTATTAGAAGCATTGAGATATCACATCTCATGCTATAGGATTGGTCTCTGGATTGGAATGTGAAGGATTTGGATATCACATCTCATGCTAAAGGAAGGGTCTCAGGTTTGGAATGGGAAGGAGTTGGATATGACATCTCTTGTTATAGGGAGGGTCTCAGGATTTGAATGGCAAGGAGTTGGATATCACATCTCATGCCATAGGAAGGGTCTCAGGTTTGGTATTAGAAGCCTTGAGATATCACATCTCATGGTATAATAAGGGTCTCAGGATTGGAATGGGAAGGAGTTGGATATCACATCTCAAGCTATTTCAGGATTGGAATGGGAAGGAGTTTGATATCACATCTCAAGCTATAGGAAGTGTCTCAGGTTTGGGAAGGGAAGGATTGGGATTTCACATCTCATGTTATAGGATGGTTCTCATGTTTGGTTTTAGAAGCATTGAGATATCACATCTCATGCTATCGGAAGGGTCTCAGGTTTGGAATGGGAAGGAGTTGGATATCACATCTCATGTTATAGGAAGCATCTCAGGTTTGGTATTAGAAGCATTGAGATATCACATCTCATGCTATAGGAAGGGTCTCAGGATTGGAATGTGAAGGATTTGGATATCAAATCTCATGCTAAAGGAAGGGTCTCAGGTTTGGTATAAGCATTGAGATATCACATCTCTGCTATCGGAAGGGTCTCAAGATTGGATTGGGAAGGAGTTGGACATCCCTTCTCATGCTATAGGAAGGGTCTCATGTTGGAATGGGAAGGAGTTGGATATCATATCTCATGTTATAGGAAGGGTCTCAAGATTGAAATGGGAAGTATTTGGATATCACATCTCTTGCTATATGAAGGGTCTCAGGTTTTTTATTAGAAACATTGAGATATCACATCTCATGCTATCGGAAGGGTTTCAGGATTGGAATGGGGAGGATTTGGATATCATATCTCATGTTATAGGACGGGTCCCAGGTTTGGTATTAGAAGCATTGAGATATCACATCTTATGGTATAGGAAGGGTCTCAGGTTTGGAATGGAAAGTAGTTGGATATCACATCTCATCCAATAGGAAGGGTCTCAGGTTTGGAATGGGAAGGATTTGGATATCACATCTCTTGCTATAGGAAGGGTCTCAGGTTTTTTATTAGAAACATTGAGATATCACATCTCATGCTATAGGAAGGGTTTAAGGATTGGAATGGGAAGGAGTTGGATATCCCTTCTCATGCTATAGGAAGGGTCTCAGGTTGGAATGGGAAGGATTTGGATATCACATCTCTTGCTATAGGAAGGGTCTCAGGTTTTTTATTAGAAACATTGAGATATCACATCTCATGCTATAGGAAGGGTTTAAGGATTGGAATGGGAAGGATTTGGATATCACATCTCATGCTAAAGGAAGGGTCTCAGGTTTGGAAGGGGAAGGATTTGGATATCACATCTCATGTTATTTGACCGGTCTCAGGTTTGGTATTAGAAGCATTGAGATATCAAGTCTCATGGTATAGGACGGGAGTTTGATATCACATCATGCCATGGTATGGGTCTCAGGTTTTGTAGAAGCATTGGGATATCACATCTCATGCTATCGGAAGGGTATCAGGATTGGATTTGGAAGGAGTTGTTGGATATCCCATCTCATGCTATAGGAAAGGTCTCAGGTTGGAATGGGAAAGAGTTGGATATCACATCTCATGTTATAGGAAGGGTCTCAAGATTGGAATGGGAAGGACTTGGATATCACATCTCATGCTGTAGGAAGGCTCTCAGGTTTGGAAAGGGAAGGAGTTGGATATCACATTTCATGTTAGAGGTAGGATCTCAGGTTTGGTATTAGAGGAATTGAGATATCACATCTCATGCTATCAGAAGGGTATCAGGATTGGAATGGGAAGGAGTTGGATATCACATCTCATGCTAAAGGGAGGGTCTCAGGTTTGGATGGGGAAGGATTTGGATATCACATCTCATGTTATAGGAAGGATCTCAGGTTTGGTATTAGAAGCATTGAGATATCACATCTCATGCTATCGGAAGGATCTCAGGTTTGGTATTAGAAGCATTGAGATATCACATATCATGCTATAGGAAGGGTCTCAGGATTGGAATGGGAAGGACTTGGATATCACATCTCATGCTAAAGGAAGGGTCTCAGTTTTGGTAGAAGCATTGCGATATCACATCTCATGCTATAGGAAGGGTCTCAGGATTGGAATCGGAAGGAGTTGGATATCACATCTCATGCTATAGGAAGGGTCTCAGGTTTGGTATAAGCATTGAGATATCACATCTCTGCTATCGGAAGGGTCTCGGGATTGGATTGGGAAGGAGTTGGATATCACATCTCATGTTATAGGAAGGGTCTCCGGATTGGAATGTGAAGGATTTGGATATCACATCTCATGCTAAAGGAAGGGTCTCAGGTTTGGAATGGGAAGGAGTTGGATATGACATCTCATGCCATAGGAAGGGTCTCAGATTTGGTATAAGCATTGAGATATCACATCTCTGCTATCGGAAGGGTCTCAGGATTGGATTGGGAAGGAGTTGGATATCCCTTCTCATGCTATAGGAAGGGTCTCAGGTTGGAATGGGAAGGAGTTGGATATCACATCTCATGCTATAGGGAGGGTTTCAGTTTTGATATTAGAAGCATTGAGATATCACATCTCATGCTATCGGAAGTGTCTCAGGATTGGAATGGGAAGGAGCTGGATATTACATCTCATGCTAAAGGAAGGGTCTCAGGTTTGGAACTGGAAGGAGTTGGATATCCGATCTCATGTTATAGGAAGGGTCTCAGGTTTGGTATAAGCATTGAGATATCACATCTCTGCTATCGGAAGTGTCTCAGGATTGGAATGGGAAGGAGTTGGATATCCCATCTCATGTTATAGGACGGGTCTCAGGATTGTTATTAGAATCATTGAGATATCATATTGCATGCTGTAGGAAGGGTCTAAGGATTGGAATGGGAAAGATTTGGATATCACATCTCATGCTATAGGAAGGGTCTCAGGTTTGGTATAAGCATTGAGATATCAAATCTCATGCTATAGGAAGGGTCTCAGGATTGGAATGGAAGGAGTTGGATATCACATCTCATGTTATAGGAAGGATCTCAGGTTTGGTATTAGAAGCATTGAGACATCACATCTCATGCTATAGGAAGGGTCTCAGGATTGGAATGGGAAGGAGTTGGATATCACATCTCATGCTATAGGAAGGGTCTCAGGTTTGGTATAAGCATTGAGATATCACATCTCATGCTATAGGAAGGGTCTCAGGATTGGAATGGGAAGGAGTTGTATATGACATCTCATGCCGTAGGAAGGGTCTCAGGTTTGGTATAAGCATTGAGATATCACATCTCTGCTATCAGAAGAGTCTCAGGATTGGAATGGGAAGGAGTTGGATATCCCATCTCATGTTATAGGAAGAGTCTCAGGTTTGGTATTAGAAGCATTGAGATATCACATCTCATGCTATAGGAAGTGTCTCAGGATTGGAATGGGAAGGACTTGGATATCACATCTCATGCTATAGGGAGGGTCTCAAGTTTGATATTAGAAGCATTGAGATATCACATCTCATGCTATAGGAAGAGTCTCAGGTTTGGGAAGGGAAGGATTTGGATTTCACATCTCATGTTATAGGACGGTTCTCATGTTTGGTTTTTGAAGCATTGAGATATCACATCTCATGCTATCGGAAGGGTCTCAGGTTTGGTATTAGAAGCATTGAGATATCACATCTCATGCTATAGATTGGTCTCTGGATTGGAATGTGAAGGATTTGGATATCACATCTCATGCTAAAGGAAGGGTCTCAGGTTTGGAATGGGAAGGAGTTGGATATGACATCTCTTGTTATAGGGAGGGTCTCAGGATTTGAATGGCAAGGAGTTGGATATCACATCTCATGCCATAGGAAGGGTCTCAGGTTTGGTATAAGCATTAAGATATCACATCTCTGCTATCGGAAGGGTCTCAGGATTGGATTGGGAAGGAGTTGGATATCACATCTCATGTTATAGGAAGGGTCTCCGGATTGGAATGTGAAGGATTTGGATATCACATCTCATGCTAAAGGAAGGGTCTCAGGTTTGGAATGGGAAGGAGTTGGATATGACATCTCTTGTTATAGGGAGGGTCTCAGGATTTGAATGGCAAGGAGTTGGATATCACATCTCATGCCATAGGAAGGGTCTCAGGTTTGGTATAAGCATTGAGATATCACATCTCTGCTATCGGAAGGGTCTCAGGATTGGATTGGGAAGGAGTTGGATATCCCTTCTCATGCTATAGGAAGGGTCTCAGGTTGGAATGGGAATGAGTTGGATATCACATCTCATGCTAAAGGAAGGGTCTCAGGTTTGGTAGAAGCATTGAGATATCACATCTCATGCTATCGGAAGTGTCTCAGGATTGGAATGGGAAGGAGCTGGATATTACATCTCATGCTAAAGGAAGGGTCTCAGGTTTGGAACGGGAAGGAGTTGGATATCCGATCTCATGTTATAGGAAGGGTCTCAGGTTTGGTATAAGCATTGAGATATCACATCTCTGCTATCGGAAGTGTCTCAGGATTGGAATGGGAAGGAGTTGGATATCCCATCTCATGTTATAGGACGGGTCTCAGGATTGTTATTAGAATCATTGAGATATCATATTGCATGCTGTAGGAAGGGTCTCAGGATTGGAATGGGAAGGAGTTGGATATCCCATCTCATGTTATAGGAAGAGTCTCAGGTTTGGTATTAGAAGCATTGAGATATCACATCTCATGCTATAGGAAGTGTCTCAGGATTGGAATGGGAAGGACTTGGATATCACATCTCATGCTATAGGGATGGTCTCAAGTTTGATATTAGAAGCATTGAGATATCACATCTCATGCTATAGGAAGAGTCTCAGGTTTGGGAAGGGAAGGATTTGGATTTCACATCTCATGTTATAGGACGGTTCTCATGTTTGGTTTTTGAAGCATTGAGATATCACATCTCATGCTATCGGAAGGGTCTCAGGTTTGGTATTAGAAGCATTGAGATATCACATCTCATGCTATAGATTGGTCTCTGGATTGGAATGTGAAGGATTTGGATATCACATCTCATGCTAAAGGAAGGGTCTCAGGTTTGGAATGGGAAGGAGTTGGATATGACATCTCTTGTTATAGGGAGGGTCTCAGGATTTGAATGGCAAGGAGTTGGATATCACATCTCATGCCATAGGAAGGGTCTCAGGTTTGGTATAAGCATTGAGATATCACATCTCATGCTATCGGAAGTGTCTCAGGATTGGAATGGGAAGGAGCTGGATATTACATCTCATGCTAAAGGAAGGGTCTCAGGTTTGGAACGGGAAGGAGTTGGATATCCGATCTCATGTTATAGGAAGGGTCTCAGGTTTGGTATAAGCATTGAGATATCACATCTCTGCTATCGGAAGTGTCTCAGGATTGGAATGGGAAGGAATTGGATATCCCATCTCATGTTATAGGATGGGTCTCAGGATTGTTATTAGAATCATTGAGATATCATATTGCATGCTGTAGGAAGGGTCTAAGGATTGGAATGGGAAAGACTTGGATATCACATCTCATGCTATAGGAAGAGTCTCAGGTTTGGTATAAGCATTGAGATATCAAATCTCATGCTATAGGAAGGGTCTCAGGATTGGAATGGAAGGAGTTGGATATCACATCTCATGTTATAGGAAGGATCTCAGGTTTGGTATTAGAAGCATTGAGACATCACATCTCATGCTATAGGAAGGGTCTCAGGATTGGAATGGGAAGGAGTTGGATATCACATCTCATGCTATAGGAAGGGTCTCAGGTTTGGTATAAGCATTGAGATATCACATCTCATGCTATAGGAAGGGTCTCAGGATTGGAATGGGAAGGAGTTGTATATGACATCTCATGCCGTAGGAAGGGTCTCAGGTTTGGTATAAGCATTGAGATATCACATCTCTGCTATCAGAAGAGTCTCAGGATTGGAATGGGAAGGAGTTGGATATCCCATCTCATGTTATAGGAAGAGTCTCAGGTTTGGTATTAGAAGCATTGAGATATCACATCTCATGCTTTAGGAAGTGTCTCAGGATTGGAATGGGAAGGACTTGGATATCACATCTCATGCTATAGGGAGGGTCTCAAGTTTGATATTAGAAGCATTGAGATATCACATCTCATGCTATAGGAAGAGTCTCAGGTTTGGGAAGGGAAGGATTTGGATTTCACATCTCATGTTATAGGATGGTTCTCATGTTTGGTTTTTGAAGCATTGAGATATTACATCTCATGCTATCGGAAGGGTCTCAGGTTTGGTATTAGAAGCATTGAGATATCACATCTCATGCTATAGGATTGGTCTAGGGGTTGGAATGTGAAGGATTTGGATATCACATCTCATGCTAAAGGAAGGGTCTCAGGTTTGGAATGGGAAGGAGTTGGATATGACATCTCTTGTTATACGGAGGGTCTCAGGATTTGAATGGCAAGGAGTTGGATATCACATCTCATGCCATAGGAAGGGTCTCAGGTTTGGTATAAGCATTGAGATATCACATCTCTGCTATCGGAAGGGTCTCAGGATTGGAATGGGAAGGACTTAGATATCACATCTCATGCTATAGGGAGGGTCTCAGTTTTGATATTAGAAGCATTGAGATATCACATCTCATGCTATCGGAAGGGTCTCAGGATTGGAAGGGGAGGAGCTGGATATCACATCTCATGCTAAAGGAAGGGTCTCAGGTTTGGAAGGGGAAGGATTTGGATATCACATCTCATGTTATAGAATGGGTCTCAGGTTTGGTATTAGAAGCATTGTGATATCACATCTCATGCTATAGGAAGTGTCTCAGGATTGGAATGGGAAGGAGTTGTATATCACATCTTATGCTATAGGAAGGGTTTCAGGTTTGGTAGAAGCATTGAGATATCACATCTCATGCTATAGGAAGAGTCTCAGGTTTGGGAAGGGAAGGATTTGGATTTCACATCTCATGTTATAGGATGGTTCTCATGTTTGGTTTTTGAAGCATTGAGATATCACATCTCATACTATCGGAAGGGTCTCAGGTTTGGTATTAGAAGCATTGAGATATCACATCTCATGCTATAGGATTGGTCTCTGGATTGGAATGTGAAGGATTTGGATATCACATCTCATGCTAAAGGAAGGGTCTCAGGTTTGGAATGGGAAGGAGTTGGATATGACATCTCTTGTTATAGGGAGGGTCTCAGGATTTGAATGGCAAGGAGTTGGATATCACATCTCATGCCATAGGAAGGGTCTCAGGTTTGGTATTAGAAGCCTTGAGATATCACATCTCATGGTATAATAAGGGTCTCAGGATTGGAATGGGAAGGAGTTGGATATCACATCTCAAGCTATTTCAGGATTGGAATGGGAAGGAGTTTGATATCACATCTCAAGCTATAGGAAGTGTCTCAGGTTTGGGAAGGGAAGGATTGGGATTTCACATCTCATGTTATAGGATGGTTCTCATGTTTGGTTTTAGAAGCATTGAGATATCACATCTCATGCTATCGGAAGGGTCTCAGGTTTGGAATGGGAAGTAGTTGGATATCACATCTCATCCAATAGGAAGGGTCTCAGGTTTGGAATGGGAAGGATTTGGATATCACATCTCTTGCTATAGGAAGGGTCTCAGGTTTTTTATTAGAAACATTGAGATATCACATCTCATGCTATAGGAAGGGTTTAAGGATTGGAATGGGAAGGAGTTGGATATCCCTTCTCATGCTATAGGAAGGGTCTCAGGTTGGAATGGGAAGGATTTGGATATCACATCTCTTGCTATAGGAAGGGTCTCAGGTTTTTTATTAGAAACATTGAGATATCACATCTCATGCTATAGGAAGGGTTTAAGGATTGGAATGGGAAGGATTTGGATATCACATCTCATGCTAAAGGAAGGGTCTCAGGTTTGGAAGGGGAAGGATTTGGATATCACATCTCATGTTATTTGACCGGTCTCAGGTTTGGTATTAGAAGCATTGAGATATCAAGTCTCATGGTATAGGACGGGAGTTTGATATCACATCATGCCATGGTATGGGTCTCAGGTTTTGTAGAAGCATTGGGATATCACATCTCATGCTATCGGAAGGGTATCAGGATTGGATTTGGAAGGAGTTGTTGGATATCCCATCTCATGCTATAGGAAAGGTCTCAGGTTGGAATGGGAAAGAGTTGGATATCACATCTCATGTTATAGGAAGGGTCTCAAGATTGGAATGGGAAGGACTTGGATATCACATCTCATGCTGTAGGAAGGCTCTCAGGTTTGGAAAGGGAAGGAGTTGGATATCACATTTCATGTTAGAGGTAGGATCTCAGGTTTGGTATTAGAGGCATTGAGATATCACATCTCATGCTATCAGAAGGGTATCAGGATTGGAATGGGAAGGAGTTGGATATCACATCTCATGCTAAAGGGAGGGTCTCAGGTTTGGATGGGGAAGGATTTGGATATCACATCTCATGTTATAGGAAGGATCTCAGGTTTGGTATTAGAAGCATTGAGATATCACATCTCATGCTATCGGAAGGATCTCAGGTTTGGTATTAGAAGCATTGAGATATCACATATCATGCTATAGGAAGGGTCTCAGGATTGGAATGGGAAGGACTTGGATATCACATCTCATGCTAAAGGAAGGGTCTCAGTTTTGGTAGAAGCATTGCGATATCACATCTCATGCTATAGGAAGGGTCTCAGGATTGGAATCGGAAGGAGTTGGATATCACATCTCATGCTATAGGAAGGGTCTCAGGTTTGGTATAAGCATTGAGATATCACATCTCTGCTATCGGAAGGTTCTCAGGATTGGATTGGGAAGGAGTTGGATATCACATCTCATGTTATAGGAAGGGTCTCCGGATTGGAATGTGAAGGATTTGGATATCACATCTCATGCTAAAGGAAGGGTCTCAGGTTTGGAATGGGAAGGAGTTGGATATGACATCTCATGCCATAGGAAGGGTCTCAGATTTGGTATAAGCATTGAGATATCACATCTCTGCTATCGGAAGGGTCTCAGGATTGGATTGGGAAGGAGTTGGATATCCCTTCTCATGCTATAGGAAGGGTCTCAGGTTGGAATGGGAAGGAGTTGGATATCACATCTCATGCTATAGGGAGGGTTTCAGTTTTGATATTAGAAGCATTGAGATATCACATCTCATGCTATCGGAAGTGTCTCAGGATTGGAATGGGAAGGAGCTGGATATTACATCTCATGCTAAAGGAAGGGTCTCAGGTTTGGAACTGGAAGGAGTTGGATATCCGATCTCATGTTATAGGAAGGGTCTCAGGTTTGGTATAAGCATTGAGATATCACATCTCTGCTATCGGAAGTGTCTCAGGATTGGAATGGGAAGGAGTTGGATATCCCATCTCATGTTATAGGACGGGTCTCAGGATTGTTATTAGAATCATTGAGATATCATATTGCATGCTGTAGGAAGGGTCTAAGGATTGGAATGGGAAAGACTTGGATATCACATCTCATGCTATAGGAAGGGTCTCAGGTTTGGTATAAGCATTGAGATATCAAATCTCATGCTATAGGAAGGGTCTCAGGATTGGAATGGAAATAGTTGGATTTCACATCTCATGTTATAGGAAGGATCTCAGGTTTGGTATTAGAAGCATTGAGACATCACATCTCATGCTATAGGAAGGGTCTCAGGATTGGAATGGGAAGGAGTTGGATATCACATCTCATGCTATAGGAAGGGTCTCAGGTTTGGTATAAGCATTGAGATATCACATCTCATGCTATAGGAAGGGTCTCAGGATTGGAATGGGAAGGAGTTGTATATGACATCTCATGCCGTAGGAAGGGTCTCAGGTTTGGTATAAGCATTGAGATATCACATCTCTGCTATCAGAAGAGTCTCAGGATTGGAATGGGAAGGAGTTGGATATCCCATCTCATGTTATAGGAAGAGTCTCAGGTTTGGTATTAGAAGCATTGAGATATCACATCTCATGCTATAGGAAGTGTCTCAGGATTGGAATGGGAAGGACTTGGATATCACATCTCATGCTATAGGGAGGGTCTCAAGTTTGATATTAGAAGCATTGAGATATCACATCTCATGCTATAGGAAGAGTCTCAGGTTTGGGAAGGGAAGGATTTGGATTTCACATCTCATGTTATAGCACGGTTCTCATGTTTGGTTTTTGAAGCATTGAGATATCACATCTCATGCTATCGGAAGGGTCTCAGGTTTGGTATTAGAAGCATTGAGATATCACATCTCATGCTATAGATTGGTCTCTGGATTGGAATGTGAAGGATTTGGATATCACATCTCATGCTAAAGGAAGGGTCTCAGGTTTGGAATGGGAAGGAGTTGGATATGACATCTCTTGTTATAGGGAGGGTCTCAGGATTTGAATGGCAAGGAGTTGGATATCACATCTCATGCCATAGGAAGGGTCTCAGGTTTGGTATAAGCATTAAGATATCACATCTCTGCTATCGGAAGGGTCTCAGGATTGGATTGGGAAGGAGTTGGATATCACATCTCATGTTATAGGAAGGGTCTCCGGATTGGAATGTGAAGGATTTGGATATCACATCTCATGCTAAAGGAAGGGTCTCAGGTTTGGAATGGGAAGGAGTTGGATATGACATCTCTTGTTATAGGGAGGGTCTCAGGATTTGAATGGCAAGGAGTTGGATATCACATCTCATGCCATAGGAAGGGTCTCAGGTTTGGTATAAGCATTGAGATATCACATCTCTGCTATCGGAAGGGTCTCAGGATTGGATTGGGAAGGAGTTGGATATCCCTTCTCATGCTATAGGAAGGGTCTCAGGTTGGAATGGGAATGAGTTGGATATCACATCTCATGCTAAAGGAAGGGTCTCAGGTTTGGTAGAAGCATTGAGATATCACATCTCATGCTATCGGAAGTGTCTCAGGATTGGAATGGGAAGGAGCTGAATATTACATCTCATGCTAAAGGAAGGGTCTCAGGTTTGGAACGGGAAGGAGTTGGATATCCGATCTCATGTTATAGGAAGGGTCTCAGGTTTGGTATAAGCATTGAGATATCACATCTCTGCTATAGGAAGTGTCTCAGGATTGGAATGGGAAGGAATTGGATATCCCATCTCATGTTATAGGACGGGTCTCAGGATTGTTATTAGAATCATTGAGATATCATATTGCATGCTGTATGAAGGGTCTAAAGATTGGAATGGGAAAGACTTGGATATCACATCTCATGCTATAGGAAGGGTCTCAGGTTTGGTATAAGCATTGAGATATCAAATCTCATGCTATAGGAAGGGTCTCAGGATTGGAATGGAAGGAGTTGGATATCACATCTCATGTTATAGGAACGATGTCAGGTTTGGTATTAGAAGCATTGAGACATCACATCTCATGCTATAGGAAGGGTCTCAGGATTGGTATAAGCATTGAGATATCACATCTCTGCTATCGGAAGGGTCTCAGGATTGGATTGGGAAGGAGTTGGATATCCCTTCTCATGCTATAGGAAGGGTCTCAGGATTTGAATGGCAAGGAGTTGGATATCACATCTCATGCCATAGGAAGGGTCTCAGGTTTGGTATAAGCATTGAGATATCACATCTCTGCTATCGGAAGGGTCTCAGGATTGGATTGGGAAGGAGTTGGATATCCCTTCTCATGCTATAGGAAGGGTCTCAGGTTGGAAAGGGAAGGAGTTGGATATCACATCTCATGCTATAGGGAGGGTTTCAGTTTTGATATTAGAAGCATTGAGATATCACATCTCATGCAATCGGAAGTGTCTCAGGATTGGAATGGGAAGGAGCTGGATATTACATCTCATGCTAAAGGAAGGGTCTCAGGTTTGGAACGGGAAGGAGTTGGATATCCGATCTCATGTTATAGGAAGGGTCTCAGGTTTGGTATAAGCATTGAGATATCACATCTCTGCTATCGGAAGTGTCTCAGGATTGGAATGGGAAGGAATTGGATATCCCATCTCATGTTATAGGACGGGTCTCAAGATTGTTATTAGAATCATTGAGATATCATATTGCATGCTGTAGGAAGGGTCTAAGGATTGGAATGGGAAAGACTTGGATATCACATCTCATGCTATAGGAAGAGTCTCAGGTTTGGTATAAGCATTGAGATATCAAATCTCATGCTATAGGAAGGGTCTCAGGATTGGAATGGAAGGAGTTGGATATCACATCTCATGTTATAGGAAGGATCTCAGGTTTGGTATTAGAAGCATTGAGACATCACATCTCATGCTATAGGAAGGGTCTCAGGATTGGAATGGGAAGGAGTTGGATATCACATCTCATGCTATAGGAAGGGTCTCAGGTTTGGTATAAGCATTGAGATATCACATCTCATGCTATAGGAAGGGTCTCAGGATTGGAATGGGAAGGAGTTGTATATGACATCTCATGCCGTAGGAAGGGTCTCAGGTTTGGTATAAGCATTGAGATATCACATCTCTGCTATCAGAAGAGTCTCAGGATTGGAATGGGAAGGAGTTGGATATCCCATCTCATGTTATAGGAAGAGTCTCAGGTTTGGTATTAGAAGCATTGAGATATCACATCTCATGCTATAGGAAGTGTCTCAGGATTGGAATGGGAAGGACTTGGATATCACATCTCATGCTATAGGGAGGGTCTCAAGTTTGATATTAGAAGCATTGAGATATCACATCTCATGCTATAGGAAGAGTCTCAGGTTTGGGAAGGGAAGGATTTGGATTTCACATCTCATGTTATAGGATGGTTCTCATGTTTGGTTTTTGAAGCATTGAGATATTACATCTCATGCTATCGGAAGGGTCTCAGGTTTGGTATTAGAAGCATTGAGATATCACATCTCATGCTATAGGATTGGTCTAGGGGTTGGAATGTGAAGGATTTGGATAACACATCTCATGCTAAAGGAAGGGTCTCAGGTTTGGAATGGGAAGGAGTTGGATATGACATCTCTTGTTATAGGGAGGGTCTCAGGATTTGAATGGCAAGGAGTTGGATATCACATCTCATGCCATAGGAAGGGTCTCAGGTTTGGTATAAGCATTGAGATATCACATCTCTGCTATCGGAAGGGTCTCAGGATTGGAATGGGAAGGACTTAGATATCACATCTCATGCTATAGGGAGGGTCTCAGTTTTGATATTAGAAGCATTGAGATATCACATCTCATGCTATCGGAAGGGTCTCAGGATTGGAATGGGAGGAGCTGGATATCACATCTCATGCTAAAGGAAGGGTCTCAGGTTTGGAAGGGGAAGGATTTGGATATCACATCTCATGTTATAGAATGGGTCTCAGGTTTGGTATTAGAAGCATTGTGATATCACATCTCATGCTATAGGAAGTGTCTCAGGATTGGAATGGGAAGGAGTTGTATATCACATCTTATGCTATAGGAAGGGTTTCAGGTTTGGTAGAAGCATTGAGATATCACATCTCATGCTATAGGAAGAGTCTCAGGTTTGGGAAGGGAAGGATTTGGATTTCACATCTCATGTTATAGGATGGTTCTCATGTTTGGTTTTTGAAGCATTGAGATATCACATCTCATACTATCGGAAGGGTCTCAGGTTTGGTATTAGAAGCATTGAGATATCACATCTCATGCTATAGGATTGGTCTCTGGATTGGAATGTGAAGGATTTGGATATCACATCTCATGCTAAAGGAAGGGTCTCAGGTTTGGAATGGGAAGGAGTTGGATATGACATCTCTTGTTATAGGGAGGGTCTCAGGATTTGAATGGCAAGGAGTTGGATATCACATCTCATGCCATAGGAAGGGTCTCAGGTTTGGTATTAGAAGCCTTGAGATATCACATCTCATGGTATAATAAGGGTCTCAGGATTGGAATGGGAAGGAGTTGGATATCACATCTCAAGCTATTTCAGGATTGGAATGGGAAGGAGTTTGATATCACATCTCAAGCTATAGGAAGTGTCTCAGGTTTGGGAAGGGAAGGATTGGGATTTCACATCTCATGTTATAGGATGGTTCTCATGTTTGGTTTTAGAAGCATTGAGATATCACATCTCATGCTATCGGAAGGGTCTCAGGTTTGGAATGGGAAGGAGTTGGATATCACATCTCATGTTATAGGAAGCATCTCAGGTTTGGTTTTAGAAGCATTGAGATATCACATCTCATGCTATAGGAAGGGTCTCAGGATTGGAATGTGAAGGATTTGGATATCAAATCTCATGCTAAAGGAAGGGTCTCAGGTTTGGTATAAGCATTGAGATATCACATCTCTGCTATCGGAAGGGTCTCAGGATTGGATTGGGAAGGAGTTGGACATCCCTTCTCATGCTATAGGAAGGGTCTCATGTTGGAATGGGAAGGAGTTGGATATCATATCTCATGTTATAGGAAGGGTCTCAAGATTGAAATGGGAAGTATTTGGATATCACATCTCTTGCTATATGAAGGGTCTCAGGTTTTTTATTAGAAACATTGAGATATCACATCTCATGCTATCGGAAGGGTTTCAGGATTGGAATGGGAAGGATTTGGATATCATATCTCATGTTATAGGACGGGTCCCAGGTTTGGTATTAGAAGCATTGAGATATCACATCTTATGGTATAGGAAGGGTCTCAGGTTTGGAATGGGAAGTAGTTGGATATCACATCTCATCCAATAGGAAGGGTCTCAGGTTTGGAATGGGAAGGATTTGGATATCACATCTCTTGCTATAGGAAGGGTCTCAGGTTTTTTATTAGAAACATTGAGATATCACATCTCATGCTATAGGAAGGGTTTAAGGATTGGAATGGGAAGGAGTTGGATATCCCTTCTCATGCTATAGGAAGGGTCTCAGGTTGGAATGGGAAGGATTTGGATATCACATCTCTTGCTATAGGAAGGGTCTCAGGTTTTTTATTAGAAACATTGAGATATCACATCTCATGCTATAGGAAGGGTTTAAGGATTGGAATGGGAAGGATTTGGATATCACATCTCATGCTAAAGGAAGGGTCTCAGGTTTGGAAGGGGAAGGATTTGGATATCACATCTCATGTTATTTGACCGGTCTCAGGTTTGGTATTAGAAGCATTGAGATATCAAGTCTCATGGTATAGGACGGGAGTTTGATATCACATCATGCCATGGTATGGGTCTCAGGTTTTGTAGAAGCATTGGGATATCACATCTCATGCTATCGGAAGGGTATCAGGATTGGATTTGGAAGGAGTTGTTGGATATCCCATCTCATGCTATAGGAAAGGTCTCAGGTTGGAATGGGAAAGAGTTGGATATCACATCTCATGTTATAGGAAGGGTCTCAAGATTGGAATGGGAAGGACTTGGATATCACATCTCATGCTGTAGGAAGGCTCTCAGGTTTGGAAAGGGAAGGAGTTGGATATCACATTTCATGTTAGAGGTAGGATCTCAGGTTTGGTATTAGAGGCATTGAGATATCACATCTCATGCTATCAGAAGGGTATCAGGATTGGAATGGGAAGGAGTTGGATATCACATCTCATGCTAAAGGGAGGGTCTCAGGTTTGGATGGGGAAGGATTTGGATATCACATCTCATGTTATAGGAAGGATCTCAGGTTTGGTATTAGAAGCATTGAGATATCACATCTCATGCTATCGGAAGGATCTCAGGTTTGGTATTAGAAGCATTGAGATATCACATATCATGCTATAGGAAGGGTCTCAGGATTGGAATGGGAAGGACTTGGATATCACATCTCATGCTAAAGGAAGGGTCTCAGTTTTGGTAGAAGCATTGCGATATCACATCTCATGCTATAGGAAGGGTCTCAGGATTGGAATCGGAAGGAGTTGGATATCACATCTCATGCTATAGGAAGGGTCTCAGGTTTGGTATAAGCATTGAGATATCACATCTCTGCTATCGGAAGGGTCTCAGGATTGGATTGGGAAGGAGTTGGATATCACATCTCATGTTATAGGAAGGGTCTCCGGATTGGAATGTGAAGGATTTGGATATCACATCTCATGCTAAAGGAAGGGTCTCAGGTTTGGAATGGGAAGGAGTTGGATATGACATCTCATGCCATAGGAAGGGTCTCAGATTTGGTATAAGCATTGAGATATCACATCTCTGCTATCGGAAGGGTCTCAGGATTGGATTGGGAAGGAGTTGGATATCCCTTCTCATGCTATAGGAAGGGTCTCAGGTTGGAATGGGAAGGAGTTGGATATCACATCTCATGCTATAGGGAGGGTTTCAGTTTTGATATTAGAAGCATTGAGATATCACATCTCATGCTATCGGAAGTGTCTCAGGATTGGAATGGGAAGGAGCTGGATATTACATCTCATGCTAAAGGAAGGGTCTCAGGTTTGGAACTGGAAGGAGTTGGATATCCGATCTCATGTTATAGGAAGGGTCTCAGGTTTGGTATAAGCATTGAGATATCACATCTCTGCTATCGGAAGTGTCTCAGGATTGGAATGGGAAGGAGTTGGATATCCCATCTCATGTTATAGGACGGGTCTCAGGATTGTTATTAGAATCATTGAGATATCATATTGCATGCTGTAGGAAGGGTCTAAGGATTGGAATGGGAAAGACTTGGATATCACATCTCATGCTATAGGAAGGGTCTCAGGTTTGGTATAAGCATTGAGATATCAAATCTCATGCTATAGGAAGGGTCTCAGGATTGGAATGGAAAGAGTTGGATATCACATCTCATGTTATAGGAAGGATCTCAGGTTTGGTATTAGAAGCATTGAGACATCACATCTCATGCTATAGGAAGGGTCTCAGGATTGGAATGGGAAGGAGTTGGATATCACATCTCATGCTATAGGAAGGGTCTCAGGTTTGGTATAAGCATTGAGATATCACATCTCATGCTATAGGAAGGGTCTCAGGATTGGAATGGGAAGGAGTTGTATATGACATCTCATGCCGTAGGAAGGGTCTCAGGTTTGGTATAAGCATTGAGATATCACATCTCTGCTATCAGAAGAGTCTCAGGATTGGAATGGGAAGGAGTTGGATATCCCATCTCATGTTATAGGAAGAGTCTCAGGTTTGGTATTAGAAGCATTGAGATATCACATCTCATGCTATAGGAAGTGTCTCAGGATTGGAATGGGAAGGACTTGGATATCACATCTCATGCTATAGGGAGGGTCTCAAGTTTGATATTAGAAGCATTGAGATATCACATCTCATGCTATAGGAAGAGTCTCAGGTTTGGGAAGGGAAGGATTTGGATTTCACATCTCATGTTATAGCACGGTTCTCATGTTTGGTTTTTGAAGCATTGAGATATCACATCTCATGCTATCGGAAGGGTCTCAGGTTTGGTATTAGAAGCATTGAGATATCACATCTCATGCTATAGATTGGTCTCTGGATTGGAATGTGAAGGATTTGGATATCACATCTCATGCTAAAGGAAGGGTCTCAGGTTTGGAATGGGAAGGAGTTGGATATGACATCTCTTGTTATAGGGAGGGTCTCAGGATTTGAATGGCAAGGAGTTGGATATCACATCTCATGCCATAGGAAGGGTCTCAGGTTTGGTATAAGCATTAAGATATCACATCTCTGCTATCGGAAGGGTCTCAGGATTGGATTGGGAAGGAGTTGGATATCAAATCTCATGTTATAGGAAGGGTCTCCGGATTGGAATGTGAAGGATTTGGATATCACATCTCATGCTAAAGGAAGGGTCTCAGGTTTGGAATGGGAAGGAGTTGGATATGACATCTCTTGTTATAGGGAGGGTCTCAGGATTTGAATGGCAAGGAGTTGGATATCACATCTCATGCCATAGGAAGGGTCTCAGGTTTGGTATAAGCATTGAGATATCACATCTCTGCTATCGGAAGGGTCTCAGGATTGGATTGGGAAGGAGTTGGATATCCCTTCTCATGCTATAGGAAGGGTCTCAGGTTGGAATGGGAATGAGTTGGATATCACATCTCATGCTAAAGGAAGGGTCTCAGGTTTGGTAGAAGCATTGAGATATCACATCTCATGCTATCGGAAGTGTCTCAGGATTGGAATGGGAAGGAGCTGGATATTACATCTCATGCTAAAGGAAGGGTCTCAGGTTTGGAACGGGAAGGAGTTGGATATCCGATCTCATGTTATAGGAAGGGTCTCAGGTTTGGTATAAGCATTGAGATATCACATCTCTGCTATAGGAAGTGTCTCAGGATTGGAATGGGAAGGAATTGGATATCCCATCTCATGTTATAGGACGGGTCTCAGGATTGTTATTAGAATCATTGAGATATCATATTGCATGCTGTATGAAGGGTCTAAAGATTGGAATGGGAAAGACTTGGATATCACATCTCATGCTATAGGAAGGGTCTCAGGTTTGGTATAAGCATTGAGATATCAAATCTCATGCTATAGGAAGGGTCTCAGGATTGGAATGGAAGGAGTTGGATATCACATCTCATGTTATAGGAACGATGTCAGGTTTGGTATTAGAAGCATTGAGACATCACATCTCATGCTATAGGAATGGTCTCAGGATTGGTATAAGCATTGAGATATCACATCTCTGCTATCGGAAGGGTCTCAGGATTGGATTGGGAAGGAGTTGGATATCCCTTCTCATGCTATAGGAAGGGTCTCAGGATTTGAATGGCAAGGAGTTGGATATCACATCTCATGCCATAGGAAGGGTCTCAGGTTTGGTATAAGCATTGAGATATCACATCTCTGCTATCGGAAGGGTCTCAGGATTGGATTGGGAAGGAGTTGGATATCCCTTCTCATGCTATAGGAAGGGTCTCAGGTTGGAAAGGGAAGGAGTTGGATATCACATCTCATGCTATAGGGAGGGTTTCAGTTTTGATATTAGAAGCATTGAGATATCACATCTCATGCAATCGGAAGTGTCTCAGGATTGGAATGGGAAGGAGCTGGATATTACATCTCATGCTAAAGGAAGGGTCTCAGGTTTGGAACGGGAAGGAGTTGGATATCCGATCTCATGTTATAGGAAGGGTCTCAGGTTTGGTATAAGCATTGAGATATCACATCTCTGCTATCGGAAGTGTCTCAGGATTGGAATGGGAAGGAGTTGGATATCCCATCTCATGTTATAGGACGGGTCTCAGGATTGTTATTAGAATCATTGAGATATCATATTGCATGCTGTAGGAAGGGTCTAAGGATTAGAATGGGAAAGACTTGGATATCACATCTCATGCTATAGGAAGGGTCTCAGGTTTGGTATAAGCATTGAGATATCAAATCTCATGCTATAGGAAGGGTCTCAGGATTGGAATGGGAAGGAGTTGGATATCCCATCTCATGTTATAGGAAGAGTCTCAGGTTTGGTATTAGAAGCATTGAGATATCACATCTCATGCTATAGGAAGTGTCTCAGGATTGGAATGGGAAGGACTTGGATATCACATCTCATGCTATAGGGAGGGTCTCAAGTTTGATATTAGAAGCATTGAGATATCACATCTCATGCTATAGGAAGAGTCTCAGGTTTGGGAAGGGAAGGATTTGGATTTCACATCTCATGTTATAGGACGGTTCTCATGTTTGGTTTTTGAAGCATTGAGATATCACATCTCATGCTATCGGAAGGGTCTCAGGTTTGGTATTAGAAGCATTGAGATATCACATCTCATGCTATAGATTGGTCTCTGGATTGGAATGTGAAGGATTTGGATATCACATCTCATGCTAAAGGAAGGGTCTCAGGTTTGGAATGGGAAGGAGTTGGATATGACATCTCTTGTTATAGGGAGGGTCTCAGGATTTGAATGGCAAGGAGTTGGATATCACATCTCATGCCATAGGAAGGGTCTCAGGTTTGGTATAAGCATTGAGATATCACATCTCATGCTATCGGAAGTGTCTCAGGATTGGAATGGGAAGGAGCTGGATATTACATCTCATGCTAAAGGAAGGGTCTCAGGTTTGGAACGGGAAGGAGTTGGATATCCGATCTCATGTTATAGGAAGGGTCTCAGGTTTGGTATAAGCATTGAGATATCACATCTCTGCTATCGGGAGTGTCTCAGGATTGGAATGGGAAGGAATTGGATATCCAATCTCATGTTATAGGACGGGTCTCAGGATTGTTATTAGAATCATTGAGATATCATATTGCATGCTGTAGGAAGGGTCTAAGGATTGGAATGGGAAAGACTTGGATATCACATCTCATGCTATAGGAAGAGTCTCAGGTTTGGTATAAGCATTGAGATATCAAATCTCATGCTATAGGAAGGGTCTCAGGATTGGAATGGAAGGAGTTGGATATCACATCTCATGTTATAGGAAGGATCTCAGGTTTGGTATTAGAAGCATTGAGACATCACATCTCATGCTATAGGAAGGGTCTCAGGATTGGAATGGGAAGGAGTTGGATATCACATCTCATGCTATAGGAAGGGTCTCAGGTTTGGTATAAGCATTGAGATATCACATCTCATGCTATAGGAAGGGTCTCAGGATTGGAATGGGAAGGAGTTGTATATGACATCTCATGCCGTAGGAAGGGTCTCAGGTTTGGTATAAGCATTGAGATATCACATCTCTGCTATCAGAAGAGTCTCAGGATTGGAATGGGAAGGAGTTGGATATCCCATCTCATGTTATAGGAAGAGTCTCAGGTTTGGTATTAGAAGCATTGAGATATCACATCTCATGCTATAGGAAGTGTCTCAGGATTGGAATGGGAAGGACTTGGATATCACATCTCATGCTATAGGGAGGGTCTCAAGTTTGATATTAGATGCATTGAGATATCACATCTCATGCTATAGGAAGAGTCTCAGGTTTGGGAAGGGAAGGATTTGGATTTCACATCTCATGTTATAGGATGGTTCTCATGTTTGGTTTTTGAAGCATTGAGATATTACATCTCATGCTATCGGAAGGGTCTCAGGTTTGGTATTAGAAGCATTGAGATATCACATCTCATGCTATAGGATTGGTCTAGGGGTTGGAATGTGAAGGATTTGGATATCACATCTCATGCTAAAGGAAGGGTCTCAGGTTTGGAATGGGAAGGAGTTGGATATGACATCTCTTGTTATAGGGAGGGTCTCAGGATTTGAATGGCAAGGAGTTGGATATCACATCTCATGCCATAGGAAGGGTCTCAGGTTTGGTATAAGCATTGAGATATCACATCTCTGCTATCGGAAGGGTCTCAGGATTGGAATGGGAAGGACTTAGATATCACATCTCATGCTATAGGGAGGGTCTCAGTTTTGATATTAGAAGCATTGAGATATCACATCTCATGCTATCGGAAGGGTCTCAGGATTGGAATGGGAGGAGCTGGATATCACATCTCATGCTAAAGGAAGGGTCTCAGGTTTGGAAGGGGAAGGATTTGGATATCACATCTCATGTTATAGAATGGGTCTCAGGTTTGGTATTAGAAGCATTGTGATATCACATCTCATGCTATAGGAAGTGTCTCAGGATTGGAATGGGAAGGAGTTGTATATCACATCTTATGCTATAGGAAGGGTTTCAGGTTTGGTAGAAGCATTGAGATATCACATCTCATGCTATAGGAAGAGTCTCAGTTTTGGGAAGGGAAGGATTTGGATTTCACATCTCATGTTATAGGATGGTTCTCATGTTTGGTTTTTGAAGCATTGAGATATCACATCTCATACTATCGGAAGGGTCTCAGGTTTGGTATTAAAAGCATTGAGATATCACATCTCATGCTATAGGATTGGTCTCTGGATTGGAATGTGAAGGATTTGGATATCACATCTCATGCTAAAGGAAGGGTCTCAGGTTTGGAATGGGAAGGAGTTGGATATGACATCTCTTGTTATAGGGAGGGTCTCAGGATTTGAATGGCAAGGAGTTGGATATCACATCTCATGCCATAGGAAGGGTCTCAGGTTTGGTATTAGAAGCCTTGAGATATCACATCTCATGGTATAATAAGGGTCTCAGGATTGGAATGGGAAGGAGTTGGATATCACATCTCAAGCTATTTCAGGATTGGAATGGGAAGGAGTTTGATATCACATCTCAAGCTATAGGAAGTGTCTCAGGTTTGGGAAGGGAAGGATTGGGATTTCACATCTCATGTTATAGGATGGTTCTCATGTTTGGTTTTAGAAGCATTGAGATATCACATCTCATGCTATCGGAAGGGTCTCAGGTTTGGAATGGGAAGGAGTTGGATATCACATCTCATGTTATAGGAAGCATCTCAGGTTTGGTATTAGAAGCATTGAGATATCACATCTCATGCTATAGGAAGGGTCTCAGGATTGGAATGTGAAGGATTTGGATATCAAATCTCATGCTAAAGGAAGGGTCTCAGGTTTGGTATAAGCATTGAGATATCACATCTCTGCTATCGGAAGGGTCTCAGGATTGGATTGGGAAGGAGTTGGACATCCCTTCTCATGCTATAGGAAGGGTCTCATGTTGGAATGGGAAGGAGTTGGATATCATATCTCATGTTATAGGAAGGGTCTCAAGATTGAAATGGGAAGTATTTGGATATCACATCTCTTGCTATATGAAGGATCTCAGGTTTTTTATTAGAAACATTGAGATATCACATCTCATGCTATCGGAAGGGTTTCAGGATTGGAATGGGAAGGATTTGGATATCATATCTCATGTTATAGGACGGGTCCCAGGTTTGGTATTAGAAGCATTGAGATATCACATCTTATGGTATAGGAAGGGTCTCAGGTTTGGAATGGGAAGTAGTTGGATATCACATCTCATCCAATAGGAAGGGTCTCAGGTTTGGAATGGGAAGGATTTGGATATCACATCTCTTGCTATAGGAAGGGTCTCAGGTTTTTTATTAGAAACATTGAGATATCACATCTCATGCTATAGGAAGGGTTTAAGGATTGGAATGGGAAGGAGTTGGATATCCCTTCTCATGCTATAGGAAGGGTCTCAGGTTGGAATGGGAAGGATTTGGATATCACATCTCTTGCTATAGGAAGGGTCTCAGGTTTTTTATTAGAAACATTGAGATATCACATCTCATGCTATAGGAAGGGTTTAAGGATTGGAATGGGAAGGATTTGGATATCACATCTCATGCTAAAGGAAGGGTCTCAGGTTTGGAAGGGGAAGGATTTGGATATCACATCTCATGTTATTTGACCGGTCTCAGGTTTGGTATTAGAAGCATTGAGATATCAAGTCTCATGGTATAGGACGGGAGTTTGATATCACATCATGCCATGGTATGGGTCTCAGGTTTTGTAGAAGCATTGGGATATCACATCTCATGCTATCGGAAGGGTATCAGGATTGGATTTGGAAGGAGTTGTTGGATATCCCATCTCATGCTATAGGAAAGGTCTCAGGTTGGAATGGGAAAGAGTTGGATATCACATCTCATGTTATAGGAAGGATCTCAAGATTGGAATGGGAAGGACTTGGATATCACATCTCATGCTGTAGGAAGGCTCTCAGGTTTGGAAAGGGAAGGAGTTGGATATCACATTTCATGTTAGAGGTAGGATCTCAGGTTTGGTATTAGAGGCATTGAGATATCACATCTCATGCTATCAGAAGGGTATCAGGATTGGAATGGGAAGGAGTTGGATATCACATCTCATGCTAAAGGGAGGGTCTCAGGTTTGGATGGGGAAGGATTTGGATATCACATCTCATGTTATAGGAAGGATCTCAGGTTTGGTATTAGAAGCATTGAGATATCACATCTCATGCTATCGGAAGGATCTCAGGTTTGGTATTAGAAGCATTGAGATATCACATCTCATGCTATAGGAAGGGTCTCAGGATTGGAATGGGAAGGACTTGGATATCACATCTCATGCTAAAGGAAGGGTCTCAGTTTTGGTAGAAGCATTGCGATATCACATCTCATGCTATAGGAAGGGTCTCAGGATTGGAATCGGAAGGAGTTGGATATCACATCTCATGCTATAGGAAGGGTCTCAGGTTTGGTATAAGCATTGAGATATCACATCTCTGCTATCGGAAGGGTCTCAGGATTGGATTGGGAAGGAGTTGGATATCACATCTCATGTTATAGGAAGGGTCTCCGGATTGGAATGTGAAGGATTTGGATATCACATCTCATGCTAAAGGAAGGGTCTCAGGTTTGGAATGGGAAGGAGTTGGATATCCCATCTCATGTTATAGGAAGAGTCTCAGGTTTGGTATTAGAAGCATTGAGATATCACATCTCATGCTATAGGAAGTGTCTCAGGATTGGAATGGGAAGGACTTGGATATCACATCTCATGCTATAGGGAGGGTCTCAAGTTTGATATTAGAAGCATTGAGATATCACATCTCATGCTATAGGAAGAGTCTCAGGTTTGGGAAGGGAAGGATTTGGATTTCACATCTCATGTTATAGGACGGTTCTCATGTTTGGTTTTTGAAGCATTGAGATATCACATCTCATGCTATCGGAAGGGTCTCAGGTTTGGTATTAGAAGCATTGAGATATCACATCTCATGCTATAGATTGGTCTCTGGATTGGAATGTGAAGGATTTGGATATCACATCTCATGCTAAAGGAAGGGTCTCAGGTTTGGAATGGGAAGGAGTTGGATATGACATCTCTTGTTATAGGGAGGGTCTCAGGATTTGAATGGCAAGGAGTTGGATATCACATCTCATGCCATAGGAAGGGTCTCAGGTTTGGTATAAGCATTGAGATATCACATCTCATGCTATCGGAAGTGTCTCAGGATTGGAATGGGAAGGAGCTGGATATTACATCTCATGCTAAAGGAAGGGTCTCAGGTTTGGAACGGGAAGGAGTTGGATATCCGATCTCATGTTATAGGAAGGGTCTCAGGTTTGGTATAAGCATTGAGATATCACATCTCTGCTATCGGGAGTGTCTCAGGATTGGAATGGGAAGGAATTGGATATCCAATCTCATGTTATAGGACGGGTCTCAGGATTGTTATTAGAATCATTGAGATATCATATTGCATGCTGTAGGAAGGGTCTAAGGATTGGAATGGGAAAGACTTGGATATCACATCTCATGCTATAGGAAGAGTCTCAGGTTTGGTATAAGCATTGAGATATCAAATCTCATGCTATAGGAAGGGTCTCAGGATTGGAATGGAAGGAGTTGGATATCACATCTCATGTTATAGGAAGGATCTCAGGTTTGGTATTAGAAGCATTGAGACATCACATCTCATGCTATAGGAAGGGTCTCAGGATTGGAATGGGAAGGAGTTGGATATCACATCTCATGCTATAGGAAGGGTCTCAGGTTTGGTATAAGCATTGAGATATCAAATCTCATGCTATAGGAAGGGTCTCAGGATTGGAATGGGAAGGAGTTGGATATCCCATCTCATGTTATAGGAAGAGTCTCAGGTTTGGTATTAGAAGCATTGAGATATCACATCTCATGCTATAGGAAGTGTCTCAGGATTGGAATGGGAAGGACTTGGATATCACATCTCATGCTATAGGGAGGGTCTCAAGTTTGATATTAGAAGCATTGAGATATCACATCTCATGCTATAGGAAGAGTCTCAGGTTTGGGAAGGGAAGGATTTGGATTTCACATCTCATGTTATAGGACGGTTCTCATGTTTGGTTTTTGAAGCATTGAGATATCACATCTCATGCTATCGGAAGGGTCTCAGGTTTGGTATTAGAAGCATTGAGATATCACATCTCATGCTATAGATTGGTCTCTGGATTGGAATGTGAAGGATTTGGATATCACATCTCATGCTAAAGGAAGGGTCTCAGGTTTGGAATGGGAAGGAGTTGGATATGACATCTCTTGTTATAGGGAGGGTCTCAGGATTTGAATGGCAAGGAGTTGGATATCACATCTCATGCCATAGGAAGGGTCTCAGGTTTGGTATAAGCATTGAGATATCACATCTCATGCTATCGGAAGTGTCTCAGGATTGGAATGGGAAGGAGCTGGATATTACATCTCATGCTAAAGGAAGGGTCTCAGGTTTGGAACGGGAAGGAGTTGGATATCCGATCTCATGTTATAGGAAGGGTCTCAGGTTTGGTATAAGCATTGAGATATCACATCTCTGCTATCGGGAGTGTCTCAGGATTGGAATGGGAAGGAATTGGATATCCAATCTCATGTTATAGGACGGGTCTCAGGATTGTTATTAGAATCATTGAGATATCATATTGCATGCTGTAGGAAGGGTCTAAGGATTGGAATGGGAAAGACTTGGATATCACATCTCATGCTATAGGAAGAGTCTCAGGTTTGGTATAAGCATTGAGATATCAAATCTCATGCTATAGGAAGGGTCTCAGGATTGGAATGGAAGGAGTTGGATATCACATCTCATGTTATAGGAAGGATCTCAGGTTTGGTATTAGAAGCATTGAGACATCACATCTCATGCTATAGGAAGGGTCTCAGGATTGGAATGGGAAGGAGTTGGATATCACATCTCATGCTATAGGAAGGGTCTCAGGTTTGGTATAAGCATTGAGATATCACATCTCATGCTATAGGAAGGGTCTCAGGATTGGAATGGGAAGGAGTTGTATATGACATCTCATGCCGTAGGAAGGGTCTCAGGTTTGGTATAAGCATTGAGATATCACATCTCTGCTATCAGAAGAGTCTCAGGATTGGAATGGGAAGGAGTTGGATATCCCATCTCATGTTATAGGAAGAGTCTCAGGTTTGGTATTAGAAGCATTGAGATATCACATCTCATGCTATAGGAAGTGTCTCAGGATTGGAATGGGAAGGACTTGGATATCACATCTCATGCTATAGGGAGGGTCTCAAGTTTGATATTAGAAGCATTGAGATATCACATCTCATGCTATAGGAAGAGTCTCAGGTTTGGGAAGGGAAGGATTTGGATTTCACATCTCATGTTATAGGATGGTTCTCATGTTTGGTTTTTGAAGCATTGAGATATTACATCTCATGCTATCGGAAGGGTCTCAGGTTTGGTATTAGAAGCATTGAGATATCACATCTCATGCTATAGGATTGGTCTAGGGGTTGGAATGTGAAGGATTTGGATATCACATCTCATGCTAAAGGAAGGGTCTCAGGTTTGGAATGGGAAGGAGTTGGATATGACATCTCTTGTTATAGGGAGGGTCTCAGGATTTGAATGGCAAGGAGTTGGATATCACATCTCATGCCATAGGAAGGGTCTCAGGTTTGGTATAAGCATTGAGATATCACATCTCTGCTATCGGAAGGGTCTCAGGATTGGAATGGGAAGGACTTAGATATCACATCTCATGCTATAGGGAGGGTCTCAGTTTTGATATTAGAAGCATTGAGATATCACATCTCATGCTATCGGAAGGGTCTCAGGATTGGAATGGGAGGAGCTGGATATCACATCTCATGCTAAAGGAAGGGTCTCAGGTTTGGAAGGGGAAGGATTTGGATATCACATCTCATGTTATAGAATGGGTCTCAGGTTTGGTATTAGAAGCATTGTGATATCACATCTCATGCTATAGGAAGTGTCTCAGGATTGGAATGGGAAGGAGTTGTATATCACATCTTATGCTATAGGAAGGGTTTCAGGTTTGGTAGAAGCATTGAGATATCACATCTCATGCTATAGGAAGAGTCTCAGTTTTGGGAAGGGAAGGATTTGGATTTCACATCTCATGTTATAGGATGGTTCTCATGTTTGGTTTTTGAAGCATTGAGATATCACATCTCATACTATCGGAAGGGTCTCAGGTTTGGTATTAAAAGCATTGAGATATCACATCTCATGCTATAGGATTGGTCTCTGGATTGGAATGTGAAGGATTTGGATATCACATCTCATGCTAAAGGAAGGGTCTCAGGTTTGGAATGGGAAGGAGTTGGATATGACATCTCTTGTTATAGGGAGGGTCTCAGGATTTGAATGGCAAGGAGTTGGATATCACATCTCATGCCATAGGAAGGGTCTCAGGTTTGGTATTAGAAGCCTTGAGATATCACATCTCATGGTATAATAAGGGTCTCAGGATTGGAATGGGAAGGAGTTGGATATCACATCTCAAGCTATTTCAGGATTGGAATGGGAAGGAGTTTGATATCACATCTCAAGCTATAGGAAGTGTCTCAGGTTTGGGAAGGGAAGGATTGGGATTTCACATCTCATGTTATAGGATGGTTCTCATGTTTGGTTTTAGAAGCATTGAGATATCACATCTCATGCTATCGGAAGGGTCTCAGGTTTGGAATGGGAAGGAGTTGGATATCACATCTCATGTTATAGGAAGCATCTCAGGTTTGGTATTAGAAGCATTGAGATATCACATCTCATGCTATAGGAAGGGTCTCAGGATTGGAATGTGAAGGATTTGGATATCAAATCTCATGCTAAAGGAAGGGTCTCAGGTTTGGTATAAGCATTGAGATATCACATCTCTGCTATCGGAAGGGTCTCAGGATTGGATTGGGAAGGAGTTGGACATCCCTTCTCATGCTATAGGAAGGGTCTCATGTTGGAATGGGAAGGAGTTGGATATCATATCTCATGTTATAGGAAGGGTCTCAAGATTGAAATGGGAAGTATTTGGATATCACATCTCTTGCTATATGAAGGATCTCAGGTTTTTTATTAGAAACATTGAGATATCACATCTCATGCTATCGGAAGGGTTTCAGGATTGGAATGGGAAGGATTTGGATATCATATCTCATGTTATAGGACGGGTCCCAGGTTTGGTATTAGAAGCATTGAGATATCACATCTTATGGTATAGGAAGGGTCTCAGGTTTGGAATGGGAAGTAGTTGGATATCACATCTCATCCAATAGGAAGGGTCTCAGGTTTGGAATGGGAAGGATTTGGATATCACATCTCTTGCTATAGGAAGGGTCTCAGGTTTTTTATTAGAAACATTGAGATATCACATCTCATGCTATAGGAAGGGTTTAAGGATTGGAATGGGAAGGAGTTGGATATCCCTTCTCATGCTATAGGAAGGGTCTCAGGTTGGAATGGGAAGGATTTGGATATCACATCTCTTGCTATAGGAAGGGTCTCAGGTTTTTTATTAGAAACATTGAGATATCACATCTCATGCTATAGGAAGGGTTTAAGGATTGGAATGGGAAGGATTTGGATATCACATCTCATGCTAAAGGAAGGGTCTCAGGTTTGGAAGGGGAAGGATTTGGATATCACATCTCATGTTATTTGACCGGTCTCAGGTTTGGTATTAGAAGCATTGAGATATCAAGTCTCATGGTATAGGACGGGAGTTTGATATCACATCATGCCATGGTATGGGTCTCAGGTTTTGTAGAAGCATTGGGATATCACATCTCATGCTATCGGAAGGGTATCAGGATTGGATTTGGAAGGAGTTGTTGGATATCCCATCTCATGCTATAGGAAAGGTCTCAGGTTGGAATGGGAAAGAGTTGGATATCACATCTCATGTTATAGGAAGGATCTCAAGATTGGAATGGGAAGGACTTGGATATCACATCTCATGCTGTAGGAAGGCTCTCAGGTTTGGAAAGGGAAGGAGTTGGATATCACATTTCATGTTAGAGGTAGGATCTCAGGTTTGGTATTAGAGGCATTGAGATATCACATCTCATGCTATCAGAAGGGTATCAGGATTGGAATGGGAAGGAGTTGGATATCACATCTCATGCTAAAGGGAGGGTCTCAGGTTTGGATGGGGAAGGATTTGGATATCACATCTCATGTTATAGGAAGGATCTCAGGTTTGGTATTAGAAGCATTGAGATATCACATCTCATGCTATCGGAAGGATCTCAGGTTTGGTATTAGAAGCATTGAGATATCACATCTCATGCTATAGGAAGGGTCTCAGGATTGGAATGGGAAGGACTTGGATATCACATCTCATGCTAAAGGAAGGGTCTCAGTTTTGGTAGAAGCATTGCGATATCACATCTCATGCTATAGGAAGGGTCTCAGGATTGGAATCGGAAGGAGTTGGATATCACATCTCATGCTATAGGAAGGGTCTCAGGTTTGGTATAAGCATTGAGATATCACATCTCTGCTATCGGAAGGGTCTCAGGATTGGATTGGGAAGGAGTTGGATATCACATCTCATGTTATAGGAAGGGTCTCCGGATTGGAATGTGAAGGATTTGGATATCACATCTCATGCTAAAGGAAGGGTCTCAGGTTTGGAATGGGAAGGAGTTGGATATGACATCTCATGCCATAGGAAGGGTCTCAGATTTGGTATAAGCATTGAGATATCACATCTCTGCTATCGGAAGGGTCTCAGGATTGGATTGGGAAGGAATTGGATATCCCTTCTCATGCTATAGGAAGGGTCTCAGGTTGGAATGGGAAGGAGTTGGATATCACATCTCATGCTATAGGGAGGGTTTCAGTTTTGATATTAGAAGCATTGAGATATCACATCTCATGCTATCGGAAGTGTCTCAGGATTGGAATGGGAAGGAGCTGGATATTACATCTCATGCTAAAGGAAGGGTCTCAGGTTTGGAACTGGAAGGAGTTGGATATCCGATCTCATGTTATAGGAAGGGTCTCAGGTTTGGTATAAGCATTGAGATATCACATCTCTGCTATCGGAAGTGTCTCAGGATTGGAATGGGAAGGAGTTGGATATCCCATCTCATGTTATAGGACGGGTCTCAGGATTGTTATTAGAATCATTGAGATATCATATTGCATGCTGTAGGAAGGGTCTAAGGATTGGAATGGGAAAGACTTGGATATCACATCTCATGCTATAGGAAGGGTCTCAGGTTTGGTATAAGCATTGAGATATCAAATCTCATGCTATAGGAAGGGTCTCAGGATTGGAATGGAAGGAGTTGGATATCACATCTCATGTTATAGGAAGGATCTCAGGTTTGGTATTAGAAGCATTGAGACATCACATCTCATGCTATAGGAAGGGTCTCAGGATTGGAATGGGAAGGAGTTGGATATCACATCTCATGCTATAGGAAGGGTCTCAGGTTTGGTATAAGCATTGAGATATCACATCTCATGCTATAGGAAGGGTCTCAGGATTGGAATGGGAAGGAGTTGTATATGACATCTCATGCCGTAGGAAGGGTCTCAGGTTTGGTATAAGCATTGAGATATCACATCTCTGCTATCAGAAGAGTCTCAGGATTGGAATGGGAAGGAGTTGGATATCCCATCTCATGTTATAGGAAGAGTCTCAGGTTTGGTATTAGAAGCATTGAGATATCACATCTCATGCTATAGGAAGTGTCTCAGGATTGGAATGGGAAGGACTTGGATATCACATCTCATGCTATAGGGAGGGTCTCAAGTTTGATATTAGAAGCATTGAGATATCACATCTCATGCTATGGGAAGAGTCTCAGGTTTGGGAAGGGAAAGATTTGGATTTCACATCTCATGTTATAGGACGGTTCTCATGTTTGGTTTTTGAAGCATTGAGATATCACATCTCATGCTATCGGAAGGGTCTCAGGTTTGGTATTAGAAGCATTGAGATATCACATCTCATGCTATAGATTGGTCTCTGGATTGGAATGTGAAGGATTTGGATATCTCATCTCATGCTAAAGGAAGGGTCTCAGGTTTGGAATGGGAAGGAGTTGGATATGACATCTCTTGTTATAGGGAGGGTCTCAGGATTTGAATGGCAAGGAGTTGGATATCACATCTCATGCCATAGGAAGGGTCTCAGGTTTGGTATAAGCATTGAGATATCACATCTCTGCTATAGATTGGTCTCTGGATTGGAATGTGAAGGATTTGGATATCACATCTCATGCTAAAGGAAGGGTCTCAGGATTGGATTGGGAAGGAGTTGGATATCACATCTCATGTTATAGGAAGGGTCTCCGGATTGGAATGTGAAGGATTTGGATATCACATCTCATGCTAAAGGAAGGGTCTCAGGTTTGGAATGGGAAGGAGTTGGATATGACATCTCTTGTTATAGGGAGGGTCTCAGGATTTGAATGGCAAGGAGTTCGATATCACATCTCATGCCATAGGAAGGGTCTCAGGTTTGGTATAAGCATTGAGATATCACATCTCTGCTATCGGAAGGGTCTCAGGATTGGATTGGGAAGGAGTTGGATATCCCTTCTCATGCTATAGGAAGTGTCTCAGTATTGGAATGGGAAGGAGCTGGATATTACATCTCATGCTAAAGGAAGGGTCTCAGGTTTGGAACGGGAAGGAGTTGGATATCCGATCTCATGTTATAGGAAGGGTCTCAGGTTTGGTATAAGCATTGAAATATCACATCTCTGCTATAGGAAATGTCTCAGGATTGGAATGGGAAGGAATTGGATATCCCATCTCATGTTATAGGACGGGTCTCAGGATTGTTATTAGAATCATTGAGATATCATATTGCATGCTGTATGAAGGGTCTAAAGATTGGAATGGGAAAGACTTGGATATCACATCTCATGCTATAGGAAGGGTCTCAGGTTTGGTATAAGCATTGAGATATCAAATCTCATGCTATCAGAAGAGTCTCAGGATTGGAATGGGAAGGAGTTGGATATCCCATCTCATGTTATAGGAAGAGTCTCAGGTTTGGTATTAGAAGCATTGAGATATCACATCTCATGCTATAGGAAGTGTCTCAGGATTGGAATGGGAAGGACTTGGATATCACATCTCATGCTATAGGGAGGGTCTCAAGTTTGATATTAGAAGCATTGAGATATCACATCTCATGCTATGGGAAGAGTCTCAGGTTTGGGAAGGGAAAGATTTGGATTTCACATCTCATGTTATAGGACGGTTCTCATGTTTGGTTTTTGAAGCATTGAGATATCACATCTCATGCTATCGGAAGGGTCTCAGGTTTGGTATTAGAAGCATTGAGATATCACATCTCATGCTATAGATTGGTCTCTGGATTGGAATGTGAAGGATTTGGATATCTCATCTCATGCTAAAGGAAGGGTCTCAGGTTTGGAATGGGAAGGAGTTGGATATGACATCTCTTGTTATAGGGAGGGTCTCAGGATTTGAATGGCAAGGAGTTGGATATCACATCTCATGCCATAGGAAGGGTCTCAGGTTTGGTATAAGCATTGAGATATCACATCTCTGCTATAGATTGGTCTCTGGATTGGAATGTGAAGGATTTGGATATCACATCTCATGCTAAAGGAAGGGTCTCAGGATTGGATTGGGAAGGAGTTGGATATCACATCTCATGTTATAGGAAGGGTCTCCGGATTGGAATGTGAAGGATTTGGATATCACATCTCATGCTAAAGGAAGGGTCTCAGGTTTGGAATGGGAAGGAGTTGGATATGACATCTCTTGTTATAGGGAGGGTCTCAGGATTTGAATGGCAAGGAGTTCGATATCACATCTCATGCCATAGGAAGGGTCTCAGGTTTGGTATAAGCATTGAGATATCACATCTCTGCTATCGGAAGGGTCTCAGGATTGGATTGGGAAGGAGTTGGATATCCCTTCTCATGCTATAGGAAGTGTCTCAGGATTGGAATGGGAAGGAGCTGGATATTACATCTCATGCTAAAGGAAGGGTCTCAGGTTTGGAACGGGAAGGAGTTGGATATCCGATCTCATGTTATAGGAAGGGTCTCAGGTTTGGTATAAGCATTGAAATATCACATCTCTGCTATAGGAAATGTCTCAGGATTGGAATGGGAAGGAATTGGATATCCCATCTCATGTTATAGGACGGGTCTCAGGATTGTTATTAGAATCATTGAGATATCATATTGCATGCTGTATGAAGGGTCTAAAGATTGGAATGGGAAAGACTTGGATATCACATCTCATGCTATAGGAAGGGTCTCAGGTTTGGTATAAGCATTGAGATATCAAATCTCATGCTATAGGAAGGGTCTCAGGATTGGAATGGAAGGAGTTGGATATCACATCTCATGTTATAGGAACGATGTCAGGTTTGGTATTAGAAGCATTGAGACATCACATCTCATGCTATAGGAAGGGTCTCAGGATTGGCATAAGCATTGAGATATCACATCTCTGCTATCGGAAGGGTCTCAGGATTGGATTGGGAAGGAGTTGGATATCCCTTCTCATGCTATAGGAAGGGTCTCAGGATTTGAATGGCAAGGAGTTGGATATCACATCTCATGCCATAGGAAGGGTCTCAGGTTTGGTATAAGCATTGAGATATCACATCTCTGCTATCGGAAGGGTCTCAGGATTGGATTGGGAAGGAGTTGGATATCCCTTCTCATGCTATAGGAAGGGTCTCAGGTTGGAAAGGGAAGGAGTTGGATATCACATCTCATGCTATAGGGAGGGTTTCAGTTTTGATATTAGAAGCATTGAGATATCACATCTCATGCAATCGGAAGTGTCTCAGGATTGGAATGGGAAGGAGCTGGATATTACATCTCATGCTAAAGGAAGGGTCTCAGGTTTGGAACGGGAAGGAGTTGGATATCCGATCTCATGTTATAGGAAGGGTCTCAGGTTTGGTATAAGCATTGAGATATCACATCTCTGCTATCGGAAGTGTCTCAGGATTGGAATGGGAAGGAGTTGGATATCCCATCTCATGTTATAGGACGGGTCTCAGGATTGTTATTAGAATCATTGAGATATCATATTGCATGCTGTAGGAAGGGTCTAAGGATTAGAATGGGAAAGACTTGGATATCACATCTCATGCTATAGGAAGGGTCTCAGGTTTGGTATAAGCATTGAGATATCAAATCTCATGCTATAGGAAGGGTCTCAGGATTGGAATGGGAAGGAGTTGGATATCCCATCTCATGTTATAGGAAGAGTCTCAGGTTTGGTATTAGAAGCATTGAGATATCACATCTCATGCTATAGGAAGTGTCTCAGGATTGGAATGGGAAGGACTTGGATATCACATCTCATGCTATAGGGAGGGTCTCAAGTTTGATATTAGAAGCATTGAGATATCACATCTCATGCTATAGGAAGAGTCTCAGGTTTGGGAAGGGAAGGATTTGGATTTCACATCTCATGTTATAGGACGGTTCTCATGTTTGGTTTTTGAAGCATTGAGATATCACATCTCATGCTATCGGAAGGGTCTCAGGTTTGGTATTAGAAGCATTGAGATATCACATCTCATGCTATAGATTGGTCTCTGGATTGGAATGTGAAGGATTTGGATATCACATCTCATGCTAAAGGAACGGTCTCAGGTTTGGAATGGGAAGGAGTTGGATATGACATCTCTTGTTATAGGGAGGGTCTCAGGATTTGAATGGCAAGGAGTTGGATATCACATCTCATGCCATAGGAAGGGTCTCAGGTTTGGTATAAGCATTGAGATATCACATCTCTGCTATCGGAAGGGTCTCAGGATTGGATTGGGAAGGAGTTGGATATCACATCTCATGTTATAGGAAGGGTCTCCGGATTGGAATGTGAAGGATTTGGATATCACATCTCATGCTAAAGGAAGGGTCTCAGGTTTGGAATGGGAAGGAGTTGGATATGACATCTCTTGTTATAGGGAGGGTCTCAGGATTTGAATGGCAAGGAGTTGGATATCACATCTCATGCCATAGGAAGGGTCTCAGGTTTGGTATAAGCATTGAGATATCACATCTCTGCTATCGGAAGGGTCTCAGGATTGGATTGGGAAGGAGTTGGATATCCCTTCTCATGCTATAGGAAGGGTCTCAGGTTGGAATGGGAATGAGTTGGATATCACATCTCATGCTAAAGGAAGGGTCTCAGGTTTGGTAGAAGCATTGAGATATCACATCTCATGCTATCGGAAGTGTCTCAGGATTGGAATGGGAAGGAGCTGGATATTACATATCATGCTAAAGGAAGGGTCTCAGGTTTGGAACGGGAAGGAGTTGGATATCCGATCTCATGTTATAGGAAGGGTCTCAGGTTTGGTATAAGCATTGGGATATCACATCCCTGCTATAGGAAGTGTCTCAGGATTGGAATGGGAAGGAATTGGATATCCCATCTCATGTTATAGGACGGGTCTCAGGATTGTTATTAGAATCATTGAGATATCATATTGCATGCTGTATGAAGGGTCTAAAGATTGGAATGGGAAAGACTTGGATATCACATCTCATGCTATAGGAAGGGTCTCAGGTTTGGTATAAGCATTGAGATATCAAATCTCATGCTATAGGAAGGGTCTCAGGATTGGAATGGAAGGAGATGGATATCACATCTCATGTTATAGGAACGATCTCAGGTTTGGTATTAGAAGCATTGAGATATCACATCTCTGCTATCGGAAGGGTCTCAGGATTGGAATGGAAGGAGTTGGATATCACATCTCATGCTATAGGAAGGGTCTCAGGTTTGGTATAAGCATTGAGATATCACATCTCTGCTATCGGAAGGGTCTCAGGATTGGATTGGGAAGGAGTTGGATATCACATCTCATGTTATAGGAAGGGTCTCCGGATTGGAATGTGAAGGATTTGGATATCACATCTCATGCTAAAGGAAGGGTCTCAGGTTTGGAATGGGAAGGAGTTGGATATGACATCTCATGCCATAGGAAGGGTCTCAGATTTGGTATAAGCATTGAGATATCACATCTCTGCTATCGGAAGGGTCTCAGGATTGGATTGGGAAGGAGTTGGATATCCCTTCTCATGCTATAGGAAGGGTCTCAGGTTGGAATGGGAAGGAGTTGGATATCACATCTCATGCTATAGGGAGGGTTTCAGTTTTGATATTAGAAGCATTGAGATATCACATCTCATGCTATCGGAAGTGTCTCAGGATTGGAATGGGAAGGAGCTGGATATTACATCTCATGCTAAAGGAAGGGTCTCAGGTTTGGAACTGGAAGGAGTTGGATATCCGATCTCATGTTATAGGAAGGGTCTCAGGTTTGGTATAAGCATTGAGATATCACATCTCTGCTATCGGAAGTGTCTCAGGATTGGAATGGGAAGGAGTTGGATATCCCATCTCATGTTATAGGAAGGGTCTCAGTTTTGGTAGAAGCATTGCGATATCACATCTCATGCTATAGGAAGGGTCTCAGGATTGGAATCGGAAGGAGTTGGATATCACATCTCATGCTATAGGAAGGGTCTCAGGTTTGGTATAAGCATTGAGATATCACATCTCTGCTATCGGAAGGGTCTCAGGATTGGATTGGGAAGGAGTTGGATATCACATCTCCTGTTATAGGAAGGGTCTCCGGATTGGAATGTGAAGGATTTGGATATCACATCTCATGCTAAAGGAAGGGTCTCAGGTTTGGAATGGGAAGGAGTTGGATATGACATCTCTTGTTATAGGGAGGGTCTCAGGATTTGAATGGCAAGGTGTTGGATATCACATCTCATGCCATAGGAAGGGTCTCAGGTTTGGTATAAGCATTGAGATATCACATCTCTGCTATCGGAAGGGTCTCAGGATTGGATTGGGAAGGAGTTGGATATCCCTTCTCATGCTATAGGAAGGGTCTCAGGTTGGAAAGGGAAGGAGTTGGATATCACATCTCATGCTATAGGGAGGGTTTCAGTTTTGATATTAGAACATTGAGATATCACATCTCATGCTATCGGAACTGTCTCAGGATTGGAATGGGAAGGAGCTGGATATTACATCTCATGCTAAAGGAAGGGTCTCAGGTTTGGAACGGGAAGGAGTTGGATATCCGATCTCATGTTATAGGACCGGTCTCAGGATTGTTATTAGAATCATTGAGATATCATATTGCATGCTGTATGAAGGGTCTAAGGATTGGAATGGGAAAGACTTGGATATCACATCTCATGCTATAGGAAGGGTCTCAGGTTTGGTATAAGCATTGAGATATCAAATCTCATGCTATAGGAAGGGTCTCAGGATTGGAATGGAAGGAGTTGGATATCACATCTCATGTTATAGGAAGGATCTCAGGTTTGGTATTAGAAGCATTGAGACATCACATCTCATGCTATAGGAAGGGTCTCGGGATTGGAATGGGAAGGAGTTGGATATCACATCTCATGCTATAGGAAGGGTCTCAGGTTTGGTATAAGCATTGAGATATCACATCTCATGCTATAGGAAGGGCCTCAGGATTGGAATGGGAAGGAGTTGTATATGACATCTCATGCCGTAGGAAGGGTCTCAGGTTTGGTATAAGCATTGAGATATCACATCTCTGCTATCAGAAGAGTCTCAGGATTGGAATGGGAAGGAGTTGGATATCCCATCTCATGTTATAGGAAGAGTCTCAGGTTTGGTATTAGAAGCATTGAGATATCACATCTCATGCTATAGGAAGTGTCTCAGGATTGGAATGGGAAGGACTTGGATATCACATCTCATGCTATAGGGAGGGTCTCAAGTTTGATATTAAAAGCATTGAGATATCACATCTCATGCTATAGGAAGAGTCTCAGGTTTGGGAAGGGAAGGATTTGGATTTCACATCGCATGTTATAGGATGGTTCTCATGTTTGGTTTTTGAAGCATTGAGATATCACATCTCATGCTATCGGAAGGGTCTCAGGTTTGGTATTAGAAGCATTGAGATATCACATCTCATGCTATAGGATTGGTCTCCGGATTGGAATGTGAAGGATTTGGATATCACATCTCATGCTAAAGGAAGGGTCTCAGGTTTGGAATGGGAAGGAGTTGGATATGACATCTCTTGTTATAGGGAGGGTCTCAGGATTTGAATGGCAAGGAGTTGGATATCACATCTCATGCCATAGGAAGGGTCTCAGGTTTGGTATAAGCATTGAGATATCACATCTCTGCTATCGGAAGGGTCTCAGGATTGGAATGGGAAGGACTTAGATATCACATCTCATGCTATAGGGAGGGTCTCAGTTTTGATATTAGAAGCATTGAGATATCACATCTCATGATATCGGAAGGGTCTCAGGATTGGAATGGGAGGAGCTGGATATCACATCTCATGCTAAAGGAAGGGTCTCAGGTTTGGAAGGGGAAGGATTTGGATATCACATCTCATGTTATAGGATGGGTCTCAGGTTTGGTATTAGAAGCATTGTGATATCACATCTCATGCTATAGGAAGTGTCTCAGGATTGGAATGGGAAGGAGTTGGATATCACATCTCATGCTATAGGAAGGGTTTCAGGTTTGGTAGAAGCATTGAGATATCACATCTCATGCTATAGGAAGAGTCTCAGGTTTGGGAAGGGAAGGATTTGGATTTCACATCTCATGTTATAGGATGGTTCTCATGTTTGGTTTTTGAAGCATTGAGATATCACATCTCATGCTATCGGAAGGGTCTCAGGTTTGGTATTAGAAGCATTGAGATATCACATCTCATGCTATAGGATTGGTCTCCGGATTGGAATGTGAAGGATTTGGATATCACATCTCATGCTAAAGGAAGGGTCTCAGGTTTGGAATGGGAAGGAGTTGGATATGACATCTCTTGTTATAGGGAGGGTCTCAGGATTTGAATGGCAAGGAGTTGGATATCACATCTCATGCCAGAGGAAGGGTCTCAGGTTTGGTATAAGCATTGAGATATCACATCTCTGCAAGGGTCTCAGGATTGGATTGGGAAGGAGTTGGATATCACATCTCATGTTATAGGAAGGGTCTCCGGATTGGAATGTGAAGGATTTGGATATCACATCTCATGCTAAAGGAAGGGTCTCAGGTTTGGAATGGGAAGGAGTTGGATATCCCATCTCATTATAGGAAGAGTCTCAGGTTTGGTATTAGAAGCATTGAAATATCACATCTCATGCTATAGGAAGTGTCTCAGGATTGGAATGGGAAGGACTTGGATATCACATCTCATGCTATAGGGAGGTTCTCAAGTTTGATATTAGAAGAATTGAGATATCACATCTCATGCTATAGGAAGAGTCTCAGGTTTGGGAAGGGAAGGATTTGGATTTCACATCTCATGGTATAGGACGGTTCTCATGTTTGGTTTTTGAAGCATTGAGATATCACATCTCATGCTATCGGAAGGGTCTCAGGTTTGGTATTAGAAGCATTGAGATATCACATCTCATGCTATAGGATTGGTCTCTGGATTGGAATGTGAAGGATTTGGATATCACATCTCATGCTAAAGGAAGGGTCTCAGGTTTGGAATGGGAAGGAGTTGGATATGACACCTCTTGTTATAGGGAGGGTCTCAGGATTTGAATGGCAAGGAGTTGGATATCACATCTCATGCCATAGGAAGGGTCTCAGGTTTGGTATAAGCATTGAGATATCACATCTCTGCTATCGGAAGGGTCTCAGGATTGGATTGGGAAGGAGTTGGATATCACATCTCATGTTATAGGAAGGGTCTCCGGATTGGAATGTGAAGGATTTGGATATCACATCTCATGCTAAAGGAAGGGTCTCAGGTTTGGAATGGGAAGGAGTTGGATATGACATCTCTTGTTATAGGGAGGGTCTCAGGATTTGAATGGCAAGGAGTTGGATATCACATCTCATGCCATAGGAAGGGTCTCAGGTTTGGTATAAGCATTGAGATATCACATCTCTGCTATCGGAAGGGTCTCAGGATTGGATTGGGAAGGAGTTGGATATCCCTTCTCATGCTATAGGAAGGGTCTCAGGTTGGAATGGGAAGGAGTTGGATATCACATCTCATGCTAAAGGAAGGGTCTCAGGTTTGGTAGAAGCATTGAGATATCACATCTCATGCTATCGGAAGTGTCTCAGGATTGGAATGGGAAGGAGCTGGATATTACATCTCATGCTAAAGGAAGGGTCTCAGGTTTGGAACGGGAAGGAGTTGGATATCCGATCTCATGTTATAGGAAGGGTCTCAGGTTTGGTATAAGCATTGAGATATCACATCTCTGCTATCGGAAGTGTCTCAGGATTGGAATGGGAAGGAATTGGATATCCCATCTCATGTTATAGGACGGGTCTCAGGATTGTTATTAGAATCATTGAGATATCATATTGCATGCTGTATGAAGGGTCTAAGGATTGGAATGGGAAAGACTTGGATATCACATCTCATGCTATAGGAAGGGTCTCAGGTTTGGTATAAGCATTGAGATATCAAATCTCATGCTATAGGAAGGGTCTCAGGATTGGAATGGAAGGAGTTGGATATCACATCTCATGTTATAGGAAGGATCTCAGGTTTGGTATTAGAAGCATTGAGACATCACATCTCATGCTATAGGAAGGGTCTCAGGATTGGAATGGGAAGGAGTTGGATATCACATCTCATGCTATAGGAAGGGTCTCAGGTTTGGTATAAGCATTGAGATATCACATCTCATGCTATAGGAAGGGTCTCAGGATTGGAATGGGAAGGAGTTGTATATGACATCTCATGCCGTAGGAAGGGTCTCAGGTTTGGTATAAGCATTGAGATATCACATCTCATGCTATAGGAAGTGTCTCAGGATTGGAATGGGAAGGACTTGGATATCACATCTCATGCTATAGGGAGGGTCTCAAGTTTGATATTAGAAGCATTGAGATATCACATCTCATGCTATAGGAAGAGTCTCAGGTTTGGGAAGGGAAGGATTTGGATTTCACATCTCATGTTATAGGATGGTTCTCATGTTTGGTTTTTGAAGCATTGAGATATCACATCTCATGCTATCGGAAGGGTCTCAGGTTTGGTATTAGAAGCATTGAGATATCACATCTCATGCTATAGGATTGGTCTCCGGATTGGAATGTGAAGGATTTGGATATCACATCTCATGCTAAAGGAAGGGTCTCAGGTTTGGAATGGGAAGGAGTTGGATATGACATCTCTTGTTATAGGGATAGTCTCAGGATTTGAATGGCAAGGAGTTGGATATCACATCTCATGCCATAGGAAGGGTCTCAGGTTTGGTATAAGCATTGAGATATCACATCTCTGCTATCGGAAGGGTCTCAGGATTGGAATGGGAAGGACTTAGATATCACATCTCATGCTATAGGGAGGGTCTCAGTTTTGATATTAGAAGCATTGAGATATCACATCTCATGATATCGGAAGGGTCTCAGGATTGGAATGGGAGGAGCTGGATATCACATCTCATGCTAAAGGAAGGGTCTCAGGTTTGGAAGGGGAAGGATTTGGATATCACATCTCATGTTATAGGATGGGTCTCAGGTTTGGTATTAGAAGCATTGTGATATCACATCTCATGCTATAGGAAGTGTCTCAGGATTGGAATGGGAAGGAGTTGGATATCACATCTCATGCTATAGGAAGTTTTTCAGGTTTGGTAGAAGCATTGAGATATCACATCTCATGCTATAGGAAGAGTCTCAGGTTTGGGAAGGGAAGGATTTGGATTTCACATCTCATGTTATAGGATGGTTCTCATGTTTGGTTTTTGAAGCATTGAGATATCACATCTCATGCTATCGGAAGGGTCTCAGGTTTGGTATTAGAAGCATTGAGATATCACATCTCATGCTATAGGATTGGTCTCCGGATTGGAATGTGAAGGATTTGGATATCACATCTCATGCTAAAGGAAGGGTCTCAGGTTTGGAATGGGAAGGAGTTGGATATGACATCTCTTGTTATAGGGAGGGTCTCAGGATTTGAATGGCAAGGAGTTGGATATCACATCTCATGCCATAGGAAGGGTCTCAGGTTTGGTATAAGCATTGAGATATCACATCTCTGCAAGGGTCTCAGGATTGGATTGGGAAGGAGTTGGATATCACATCTCATGTTATAGGAAGGGTCTCCGGATTGGAATGTGAAGGATTTGGATATCACATCTCATGCTAAAGGAAGGGTCTCAGGTTTGGAATGGGAAGGAGTTGGATATGACATCTCTTGTTATAGGGAGGGTCTCAGGATTTGAATGGCAAGGAGTTGGATATCACATCTCATGCCATAGGAAGGGTCTCAGGTTTGGTATAAGCATTGAGATATCACATCTCTGCTATCGGAAGGGTCTCAGGATTGGATTGGGAAGGAGTTGGATATCCCTTCTCATGCTATAGGAAGGGTCTCAGGTTGGAAAGGGAAGGAGTTGGATATCACATCTCATGCTATAGGGAGGGTTTCAGTTTTGATATTAGAACATTGAGATATCACATCTCATGCTATCGGAACTGTCTCAGGATTGGAATGGGAAGGAGCTGGATATTACATCTCATGCTAAAGGAAGGGTCTCAGGTTTGGAACGGGAAGGAGTTGGATATCCGATCTCATGTTATAGGACCGGTCTCAGGATTGTTATTAGAATCATTGAGATATCATATTGCATGCTGTATGAAGGGTCTAAGGATTGGAATGGGAAAGACTTGGATATCACATCTCATGCTATAGGAAGGGTCTCAGGTTTGGTATAAGCATTGAGATATCAAATCTCATGCTATAGGAAGGGTCTCAGGATTGGAATGGAAGGAGTTGGATATCACATCTCATGTTATAGGAAGGATCTCAGGTTTGGTATTAGAAGCATTGAGACATCACATCTCATGCTATAGGAAGGGTCTCGGGATTGGAATGGGAAGGAGTTGGATATCACATCTCATGCTATAGGAAGGGTCTCAGGTTTGGTATAAGCATTGAGATATCACATCTCATGCTATAGGAAGGGCCTCAGGATTGGAATGGGAAGGAGTTGTATATGACATCTCATGCCGTAGGAAGGGTCTCAGGTTTGGTATAAGCATTGAGATATCACATCTCTGCTATCAGAAGAGTCTCAGGATTGGAATGGGAAGGAGTTGGATATCCCATCTCATGTTATAGGAAGAGTCTCAGGTTTGGTATTAGAAGCATTGAGATATCACATCTCATGCTATAGGAAGTGTCTCAGGATTGGAATGGGAAGGACTTGGATATCACATCTCATGCTATAGGGAGGGTCTCAAGTTTGATATTAAAAGCATTGAGATATCACATCTCATGCTATAGGAAGAGTCTCAGGTTTGGGAAGGGAAGGATTTGGATTTCACATCGCATGTTATAGGATGGTTCTCATGTTTGGTTTTTGAAGCATTGAGATATCACATCTCATGCTATCGGAAGGGTCTCAGGTTTGGTATTAGAAGCATTGAGATATCACATCTCATGCTATAGGATTGGTCTCCGGATTGGAATGTGAAGGATTTGGATATCACATCTCATGCTAAAGGAAGGGTCTCAGGTTTGGAATGGGAAGGAGTTGGATATGACATCTCTTGTTATAGGGAGGGTCTCAGGATTTGAATGGCAAGGAGTTGGATATCACATCTCATGCCATAGGAAGGGTCTCAGGTTTGGTATAAGCATTGAGATATCACATCTCTGCTATCGGAAGGGTCTCAGGATTGGAATGGGAAGGACTTAGATATCACATCTCATGCTATAGGGAGGGTCTCAGTTTTGATATTAGAAGCATTGAGATATCACATCTCATGATATCGGAAGGGTCTCAGGATTGGAATGGGAGGAGCTGGATATCACATCTCATGCTAAAGGAAGGGTCTCAGGTTTGGAAGGGGAAGGATTTGGATATCACATCTCATGTTATAGGATGGGTCTCAGGTTTGGTATTAGAAGCATTGTGATATCACATCTCATGCTATAGGAAGTGTCTCAGGATTGGAATGGGAAGGAGTTGGATATCACATCTCATGCTATAGGAAGGGTTTCAGGTTTGGTAGAAGCATTGAGATATCACATCTCATGCTATAGGAAGAGTCTCAGGTTTGGGAAGGGAAGGATTTGGATTTCACATCTCATGTTATAGGATGGTTCTCATGTTTGGTTTTTGAAGCATTGAGATATCACATCTCATGCTATCGGAAGGGTCTCAGGTTTGGTATTAGAAGCATTGAGATATCACATCTCATGCTATAGGATTGGTCTCCGGATTGGAATGTGAAGGATTTGGATATCACATCTCATGCTAAAGGAAGGGTCTCAGGTTTGGAATGGGAAGGAGTTGGATATGACATCTCTTGTTATAGGGAGGGTCTCAGGATTTGAATGGCAAGGAGTTGGATATCACATCTCATGCCAGAGGAAGGGTCTCAGGTTTGGTATAAGCATTGAGATATCACATCTCTGCAAGGGTCTCAGGATTGGATTGGGAAGGAGTTGGATATCACATCTCATGTTATAGGAAGGGTCTCCGGATTGGAATGTGAAGGATTTGGATATCACATCTCATGCTAAAGGAAGGGTCTCAGGTTTGGAATGGGAAGGAGTTGGATATGACATCTCTTGTTATAGGGAGGGTCTCAGGATTTGAATGGCAAGGAGTTGGATATCACATCTCATGCCATAGGAAGGGTCTCAGGTTTGGTATAAGCATTGAGATATCACATCTCTGCTATCGGAAGGGTCTCAGGATTGGATTGGGAAGGAGTTGGATATCCCTTCTCATGCTATAGGAAGGGTCTCAGGTTGGAATGGGAAGGAGTTGGATATCACATCTCATGCTAAAGGAAGGGTCTCAGGTTTGGTAGAAGCATTGAGATATCACATCTCATGCTATCGGAAGTGTCTCAGGATTGGAATGGGAAGGAGCTGGATATTACATCTCATGCTAAAGGAAGGGTCTCAGGTTTGGAACGGGAAGGAGTTGGATATCCGATCTCATGTTATAGGAAGGGTCTCAGGTTTGGTATAAGCATTGAGATATCACATCTCTGCTATCGGAAGTGTCTCAGGATTGGAATGGGAAGGAATTGGATATCCCATCTCATGTTATAGGACGGGTCTCAGGATTGTTATTAGAATCATTGAGATATCATATTGCATGCTGTATGAAGGGTCTAAGGATTGGAATGGGAAAGACTTGGATATCACATCTCATGCTATAGGAAGGGTCTCAGGTTTGGTATAAGCATTGAGATATCAAATCTCATGCTATAGGAAGGGTCTCAGGATTGGAATGGAAGGAGTTGGATATCACATCTCATGTTATAGGAAGGATCTCAGGTTTGGTATTAGAAGCATTGAGACATCACATCTCATGCTATAGGAAGGGTCTCAGGATTGGAATGGGAAGGAGTTGGATATCACATCTCATGCTATAGGAAGGGTCTCAGGTTTGGTATAAGCATTGAGATATCACATCTCATGCTATAGGAAGGGTCTCAGGATTGGAATGGGAAGGAGTTGTATATGACATCTCATGCCGTAGGAAGGGTCTCAGGTTTGGTATAAGCATTGAGATATCACATCTCATGCTATAGGAAGTGTCTCAGGATTGGAATGGGAAGGACTTGGATATCACATCTCATGCTATAGGGAGGGTCTCAAGTTTGATATTAGAAGCATTGAGATATCACATCTCATGCTATAGGAAGAGTCTCAGGTTTGGGAAGGGAAGGATTTGGATTTCACATCTCATGTTATAGGATGGTTCTCATGTTTGGTTTTTGAAGCATTGAGATATCACATCTCATGCTATCGGAAGGGTCTCAGGTTTGGTATTAGAAGCATTGAGATATCACATCTCATGCTATAGGATTGGTCTCCGGATTGGAATGTGAAGGATTTGGATATCACATCTCATGCTAAAGGAAGGGTCTCAGGTTTGGAATGGGAAGGAGTTGGATATGACATCTCTTGTTATAGGGATAGTCTCAGGATTTGAATGGCAAGGAGTTGGATATCACATCTCATGCCATAGGAAGGGTCTCAGGTTTGGTATAAGCATTGAGATATCACATCTCTGCTATCGGAAGGGTCTCAGGATTGGAATGGGAAGGACTTAGATATCACATCTCATGCTATAGGGAGGGTCTCAGTTTTGATATTAGAAGCATTGAGATATCACATCTCATGATATCGGAAGGGTCTCAGGATTGGAATGGGAGGAGCTGGATATCACATCTCATGCTAAAGGAAGGGTCTCAGGTTTGGAAGGGGAAGGATTTGGATATCACATCTCATGTTATAGGATGGGTCTCAGGTTTGGTATTAGAAGCATTGTGATATCACATCTCATGCTATAGGAAGTGTCTCAGGATTGGAATGGGAAGGAGTTGGATATCACATCTCATGCTATAGGAAGTTTTTCAGGTTTGGTAGAAGCATTGAGATATCACATCTCATGCTATAGGAAGAGTCTCAGGTTTGGGAAGGGAAGGATTTGGATTTCACATCTCATGTTATAGGATGGTTCTCATGTTTGGTTTTTGAAGCATTGAGATATCACATCTCATGCTATCGGAAGGGTCTCAGGTTTGGTATTAGAAGCATTGAGATATCACATCTCATGCTATAGGATTGGTCTCCGGATTGGAATGTGAAGGATTTGGATATCACATCTCATGCTAAAGGAAGGGTCTCAGGTTTGGAATGGGAAGGAGTTGGATATGACATCTCTTGTTATAGGGAGGGTCTCAGGATTTGAATGGCAAGGAGTTGGATATCACATCTCATGCCATAGGAAGGGTCTCAGGTTTGGTATAAGCATTGAGATATCACATCTCTGCTATCGGAAGGGTCTCAGGATTGGATTGGGAAGGAGTTGGATATCCCTTCTCATGCTATAGGAAGGGTCTCAGGTTGGAATGGGAAGGAGTTGGATATCACATCTCATGCTAAAGGAAGGGTCTCAGGTTTGGTAGAAGCATTGAGATATCACATCTCATGCTATAGGAAGGGTCTCAGGATTGGAATGGGAAGGACTTAGATATCACATATCATGCTATAGGGAGGGTTTCAGTTTTGATATTAGAAGCATTGAGATATCACATCTCATGCTATCGGAAGTGTCTCAGGATTGGAATGGGAAGGAGCTGGATATTACATCTCATGCTAAAGGAAGGGTCTCAGGTTTGGAACGGGAAGGAGTTGGATATCCGATCTCATGTTATAGGAAGGGTCTCAGGTTTGGTATAAGCATTGAGATATCACATCTCTGCTATCGGAAGTGTCTCAGGATTGGAATGGGAAGGAATTGGATATCCCATCTCATGTTATAGGACGGGTCTCAGGATTGTTATTAGAATCATTGAGATATCATTTTGCATGCTGTAGGAAGGGTCTAAGGATTGGAATGGGAAAGACTTGGATATCACATCTCATGCTATAGGAAGGGTCTCAGGTTTGGTATAAGCATTGAGATATCAAATCTCATGCTATAGGAAGGGTCTCAGGATTGGAATGGAAGGAGTTGGATATCACATCTCATGTTATAGGAAGGATCTCAGGTTTGGTATTAGAAGCATTGAGACATCAAATCTCATGCTATAGGAAGGGTCTCAGGATTGGAATGGGAAGGAGTTGGATATCACATCTCATGCTATAGGAAGGGTCTCAGGTTTGGTATAAGCATTGAGATATCACATCTCATGCTATAGGAAGGGTCTCAGGATTGGAATGGGAAGGAGTTGTATATGACATCTCATGCCGTAGGAAGGGTCTCAGGTTTGGTATAAGCATTGAGATATCACATCTCTGCTATCAGAAGAGTCTCAGGATTGGAATGGGAAGGAGTTGGATATCCCATCTCATGTTATAGGAAGAGTCTCAGGTTTGGTATTAGAAGCATTGAGATATCACATCTCATGCTATAGGAAGTGTCTCAGGATTGGAATGGGAAGGACTTGGATATCACATCTCATGCTATAGGGAGGGTCTCAAGTTTGATATTAGAAGCATTGAGATATCACATCTCATGCTATAGGAAGAGTCTCAGGTTTGGGAAGGGAAGGATTTGGATTTCACATCTCATGTTATAGGATGGTTCTCATGTTTGGTTTTTGAAGCATTGAGATATCACATCTCATGCTATCGGAAGGGTCTCAGGTTTGGTATTAGAAGCATTGAGATATCACATCTCATGCTATAGGATTGGTCTCCGGATTGGAATGTGAAGGATTTGGATATCACATCTCATGCTAAAGGAAGGGTCTCAGGTTTGGAATGGGAAGGAGTTGGATATGACATCTCTTGTTATAGGGCTGGTCTCAGGATTTGAATGGCAAGGAGTTGGATATCACATCTCATGCCATAGGAAGGGTCTCAGGTTTGGTATTAGAAGCATTGAGATATCACATCTCATGCTATAGGATTGGTCTCTGGATTGGAATGTGAAGGATTTGGATATCACATCTCATGCTAAAGGAAGGGTCTCAGGTTTGGAATGGGAAGGAGTTGGATATGACATATCTTGTTATAGGGAGGGTCTCAGGATTTGAATGGCAAGGAGTTGGATATCACATCTCATGCCATAGGAAGGGTCTCAGGTTTGGTATAAGCATTGAGATATCACATCTCTGCTATCGGAAGGGTCTCAGGATTGGATTGGGAAGGAGTTGGATATCACATCTCATGTTATAGGAAGGGTCTCCGGATTGGAATGTGAAGGATTTGGATATCACATCTCATGCTAAAGGAAGGGTCTCAGGTTTGGAATGGGAAGGAGTTGGATATGACATCTCTTGTTATAGGGAGGGTCTCAGGATTTGAATGGCAAGGAGTTGGATATCACATCTCATGCCATAGGAAGGGTCTCAGGTTTGGTATAAGCATTGAGATATCACATCTCTGCTATCGGAAGGGTCTCAGGATTGGATTGGGAAGGAGTTGGATATCCCTTCTCATGCTATAGGAAGGGTCTCAGGTTGGAATGGGAAGGAGTTGGATATCACATCTCATGCTAAAGGAAGGGTCTCAGGTTTGGTAGAAGCATTGAGATATCACATCTCATGCTATAGGAAGGGTCTCAGGATTGGAATGGGAAGGACTTAGCTATCACATATCATGCTATAGGGAGGGTTTCAGTTTTGATATTAGAAGCATTGAGATATCACATCTCATGCTATCGGAAGTGTCTCAGGATTGGAATGGGAAGGAGCTGGATATTACATCTCATGCTAAAGGAAGGGTCTCAGGTTTGGAACGGGAAGGAGTTGGATATCCAATCTCATGTTATAGGAAGGGTCTCAGGTTTGGTATAAGCATTGAGATATCACATCTCTGCTATCGGAAGTGTCTCAGGATTGGAATGGGAAGGAATTGGATATCCCATCTCATGTTATAGGACGGGTCTCAGGATTGTTATTAGAATCATTGAGATATCATATTGCATGCTGTAGGAAGGGTCTAAGGATTGGAATGGGAAAGACTTGGATATCACATCTCATGCTATAGGAAGAGTCTCAGGTTTGGTATAAGCATTGAGATATCAAATCTCATGCTATAGGAAGGGTCTCAGGATTGGAATGGAAGGAGTTGGATATCACATCTCATGTTATAGGAAGGATCTCAGGTTTGGTATTAGAAGCATTGAGACATCACATCTCATGCTATAGGAAGGGTCTCAGGATTGGAATGGGAAGGAGTTGGATATCACATCTCATGCTATAGGAAGGGTCTCAGGTTTGGTATAAGCATTGAGATATCACATCTCATGCTATAGGAAGGGTCTCAGGATTGGAATGGGAAGGAGTTGTATATGACATCTCATGCCGTAGGAAGGGTCTCAGGTTTGGTATAAGCATTGAGATATCACATCTCTGCTATCAGAAGAGTCTCAGGATTGGAATGGGAAGGAGTTGGATATCCCATCTCATGTTATAGGAAGAGTCTCAGGTTTGGTATTAGAAGCATTGAGATATCACATCTCATGCTATAGGAAGTGTCTCAGGATTGGAATGGGAAGGACTTGGATATCACATCTCATGCTATAGGGAGGGTCTCAAGTTTGATATTAGAAGCATTGAGATATCACATCTCATGCTATAGGAAGAGTCTCAGGTTTGGGAAGGGAAGGATTTGGATTTCACATCTCATGTTATAGGATGGTTCTCATGTTTGGTTTTTGAAGCATTGAGATATCACATCTCATGCTATCGGAAGGGTCTCAGGTTTGGTATTAGAAGCATTGAGATATCACATCTCATGCTATAGGATTGGTCTCCGGATTGGAATGTGAAGGATTTGGATATCACATCTCATGCTAAAGGAAGGGTCTCAGGTTTGGAATGGGAAGGAGTTGGATATGACATCTCTTGTTATAGGGAGGGTCTCAGGATTTGAATGGCAAGGAGTTGGATATCACATCTCATGCCATAGGAAGGGTCTCAGGTTTGGTATAAGCATTGAGATATCACATCTCTGCTATCGGAAGGGTCTCAGGATTGGAATGGGAAGGACTTAGATATCACATCTCATGCTATAGGGAGGGTCTCAGTTTTGATATTAGAAGCATTGAGATATCACATCTCATGATATCGGAAGGGTCTCAGGATTGGAATGGGAGGAGCTGGATATCACATCTCATGCTAAAGGAAGGGTCTCAGGTTTGGAAGGGGAAGGATTTGGATATCACATCTCATGTTATAGGATGGGTCTCAGGTTTGGTATTAGAAGCATTGTGATATCACATCTCATGCTATAGGAAGTGTCTCAGGATTGGAATGGGAAGGAGTTGGATATCACATCTCATGCTATAGGAAGGGTTTCAGGTTTGGTAGAAGCATTGAGATATCACATCTCATGCTATAGGAAGAGTCTCAGGTTTGGGAAGGGAAGGATTTGGATTTCACATCTCATGTTATAGGATGGTTCTCATGTTTGGTTTTTGAAGCATTGAGATATCACATCTCATGCTATCGGAAGGGTCTCAGGTTTGGTATTAGAAGCATTGAGATATCACATCTCATGCTATAGGATTGGTCTCCGGATTGGAATGTGAAGGATTTGGATATCACATCTCATGCTAAAGGAAGGGTCTCAGGTTTGGAATGGGAAGGAGTTGGATATGACATCTCTTGTTATAGGGAGGGTCTCAGGATTTGAATGGCAAGGAGTTGGATATCACATCTCATGCCATAGGAAGGGTCTCAGGTTTGGTATAAGCATTGAGATATCACATCTCTGCAAGGGTCTCAGGATTGGATTGGGAAGGAGTTGGATATCACATCTCCTGTTATAGGAAGGGTCTCCGGATTGGAATGTGAAGGATTTGGATATCACATCTCATGCTAAAGGAAGGGTCTCAGGTTTGGAATGGGAAGGAGTTGGATATGACATCTCTTGTTATAGGGAGGGTCTCAGGATTTGAATGGCAAGGAGTTGGATATCACATCTCATGCCATAGGAAGGGTCTCAGGTTTGGTATAAGCATTGAGATATCACATCTCTGCTATCGGAAGGGTCTCAGGATTGGATTGGGAAGGAGTTGGATATCCCTTCTCATGCTATAGGAAGGGTCTCAGGTTGGAATGGGAAGGAGTTGGATATCACATCTCATGCTAAAGGAAGGGTCTCAGGTTTGGTAGAAGCATTGAGATATCACATCTCATGCTATCGGAAGTGTCTCAGGATTGGAATGGGAAGGAGCTGGATATTACATCTCATGCTAAAGGAAGGGTCTCAGGTTTGGAACGGGAAGGAGTTGGATATCCGATCTCATGTTATAGGAAGGGTCTCAGGTTTGGTATAAGCATTGAGATATCACATCTCTGCTATCGGAAGTGTCTCAGGATTGGAATGGGAAGGAATTGGATATCCCATCTCATGTTATAGGACGGGTCTCAGGATTGTTATTAGAATCATTGAGATATCATATTGCATGCTGTATGAAGGGTCTAAGGATTGGAATGGGAAAGACTTGGATATCACATCTCATGCTATAGGAAGGGTCTCAGGTTTGGTATAAGCATTGAGATATCAAATCTCATGCTATAGGAAGGGTCTCAGGATTGGAATGGAAGGAGTTGGATATCACATCTCATGTTATAGGAAGGATCTCAGGTTTGGTATTAGAAGCATTGAGACATCACATCTCATGCTATAGGAAGGGTCTCAGGATTGGAATGGGAAGGAGTTGGATATCACATCTCATGCTATAGGAAGGGTCTCAGGTTTGGTATAAGCATTGAGATATCACATCTCATGCTATAGGAAGGGTCTCAGGATTGGAATGGGAAGGAGTTGTATATGACATCTCATGCCGTAGGAAGGGTCTCAGGTTTGGTATAAGCATTGAGATATCACATCTCATGCTATAGGAAGTGTCTCAGGATTGGAATGGGAAGGACTTGGATATCACATCTCATGCTATAGGGAGGGTCTCAAGTTTGATATTAGAAGCATTGAGATATCACATCTCATGCTATAGGAAGAGTCTCAGGTTTGGGAAGGGAAGGATTTGGATTTCACATCTCATGTTATAGGATGGTTCTCATGTTTGGTTTTTGAAGCATTGAGATATCACATCTCATGCTATCGGAAGGGTCTCAGGTTTGGTATTAGAAGCATTGAGATATCACATCTCATGCTATAGGATTGGTCTCCGGATTGGAATGTGAAGGATTTGGATATCACATCTCATGCTAAAGGAAGGGTCTCAGGTTTGGAATGGGAAGGAGTTGGATATGACATCTCTTGTTATAGGGAGGGTCTCAGGATTTGAATGGCAAGGAGTTGGATATCACATCTCATGCCATAGGAAGGGTCTCAGGTTTGGTATAAGCATTGAGATATCACATCTCTGCTATCGGAAGGGTCTCAGGATTGGAATGGGAAGGACTTAGATATCACATCTCATGCTATAGGGAGGGTCTCAGTTTTGATATTAGAAGCATTGAGATATCACATCTCATGATATCGGAAGGGTCTCAGGATTGGAATGGGAGGAGCTGGATATCACATCTCATGCTAAAGGAAGGGTCTCAGGTTTGGAAGGGGAAGGATTTGGATATCACATCTCATGTTATAGGATGGGTCTCAGGTTTGGTATTAGAAGCATTGTGATATCACATCTCATGCTATAGGAAGTGTCTCAGGATTGGAATGGGAAGGAGTTGGATATCACATCTCATGCTATAGGAAGGGTTTCAGGTTTGGTAGAAGCATTGAGATATCACATCTCATGCTATAGGAAGAGTCTCAGGTTTGGGAAGGGAAGGATTTGGATTTCACATCTCATGTTATAGGATGGTTCTCATGTTTGGTTTTTGAAGCATTGAGATATCACATCTCATGCTATCGGAAGGGTCTCAGGTTTGGTATTAGAAGCATTGAGATATCACATCTCATGCTATAGGATTGGTCTCCGGATTGGAATGTGAAGGATTTGGATATCACATCTCATGCTAAAGGAAGGGTCTCAGGTTTGGAATGGGAAGGAGTTGGATATGACATCTCTTGTTATAGGGAGGGTCTCAGGATTTGAATGGCAAGGAGTTGGATATCACATCTCATGCCATAGGAAGGGTCTCAGGTTTGGTATAAGCATTGAGATATCACATCTCTGCAAGGGTCTCAGGATTGGATTGGGAAGGAGTTGGATATCACATCTCATGTTATAGGAAGGGTCTCCGGATTGGAATGTGAAGGATTTGGATATCACATCTCATGCTAAAGGAAGGGTCTCAGGTTTGGAATGGGAAGGAGTTGGATATGACATCTCTTGTTATAGGGAGGGTCTCAGGATTTGAATGGCAAGGAGTTGGATATCACATCTCATGCCATAGGAAGGGTCTCAGGTTTGGTATAAGCATTGAGATATCACATCTCTGCTATCGGAAGGGTCTCAGGATTGGATTGGGAAGGAGTTGGATATCCCTTCTCATGCTATAGGAAGGGTCTCAGGTTGGAATGGGAAGGAGTTGGATATCACATCTCATGCTAAAGGAAGGGTCTCAGGTTTGGTAGAAGCATTGAGATATCACATCTCATGCTATAGGAAGGGTCTCAGGATTGGAATGGGAAGGACTTAGATATCACATATCATGCTATAGGGAGGGTTTCAGTTTTGATATTAGAAGCATTGAGATATCACATCTCATGCTATCGGAAGTGTCTCAGGATTGGAATGGGAAGGAGCTGGATATTACATCTCATGCTAAAGGAAGGGTCTCAGGTTTGGAACGGGAAGGAGTTGGATATCCGATCTCATGTTATAGGAAGGGTCTCAGGTTTGGTATAAGCATTGAGATATCACATCTCTGCTATCGGAAGTGTCTCAGGATTGGAATGGGAAGGAATTGGATATCCCATCTCATGTTATAGGACGGGTCTCAGGATTGTTATTAGAATCATTGAGATATCATTTTGCATGCTGTAGGAAGGGTCTAAGGATTGGAATGGGAAAAACTTGGATATCACATCTCATGCTATAGGAAGGGTCTCAGGTTTGGTATAAGCATTGAGATATCAAATCTCATGCTATAGGAAGGGTCTCAGGATTGGAATGGAAGGAGTTGGATATCACATCTCATGTTATAGGAAGGATCTCAGGTTTGGTATTAGAAGCATTGAGACATCAAATCTCATGCTATAGGAAGGGTCTCAGGATTGGAATGGGAAGGAGTTGGATATCACATCTCATGCTATAGGAAGGGTCTCAGGTTTGGTATAAGCATTGAGATATCACATCTCATGCTATAGGAAGGGTCTCAGGATTGGAATGGGAAGGAGTTGTATATGACATCTCATGCCGTAGGAAGGGTCTCAGGTTTGGTATAAGCATTGAGATATCACATCTCTGCTATCAGAAGAGTCTCAGGATTGGAATGGGAAGGAGTTGGATATCCCATCTCATGTTATAGGAAGAGTCTCAGGTTTGGTATTAGAAGCATTGAGATATCACATCTCATGCTATAGGAAGTGTCTCAGGATTGGAATGGGAAGGACTTGGATATCACATCTCATGCTATAGGGAGGGTCTCAAGTTTGATATTAGAAGCATTGAGATATCACATCTCATGCTATAGGAAGAGTCTCAGGTTTGGGAAGGGAAGGATTTGGATTTCACATCTCATGTTATAGGATGGTTCTCATGTTTGGTTTTTGAAGCATTGAGATATCACATCTCATGCTATCGGAAGGGTCTCAGGTTTGGTATTAGAAGCATTGAGATATCACATCTCATGCTATAGGATTGGTCTCCGGATTGGAATGTGAAGGATTTGGATATCACATCTCATGCTAAAGGAAGGGTCTCAGGTTTGGAATGGGAAGGAGTTGGATATGACATCTCTTGTTATAGGGCTGGTCTCAGGATTTGAATGGCAAGGAGTTGGATATCACATCTCATGCCATAGGAAGGGTCTCAGGTTTGGTATTAGAAGCATTGAGATATCACATCTCATGTTATAGGAAGGGTCTCCGGATTGGAATGTGAAGGATTTGGATATCACATCTCATGCTAAAGGAAGGGTCTCAGGTTTGGAATGGGAAGGAGTTGGATATGACATCTCTTGTTATAGGGAGGGTCTCAGGATTTGAATGGCAAGGAGTTGGATATCACATCTCATGCCATAGGAAGGGTCTCAGGTTTGGTATAAGCATTGAGATATCACATCTCTGCTATCGGAAGGGTCTCAGGATTGGATTGGGAAGGAGTTGGATATCCCTTCTCATGCTATAGGAAGGGTCTCAGGTTGGAATGGGAAGGAGTTGGATATCACATCTCATGCTAAAGGAAGGGTCTCAGGTTTGGTAGAAGCATTGAGATATCACATCTCATGCTATAGGAAGGGTCTCAGGATTGGAATGGGAAGGACTTAGCTATCACATATCATGCTATAGGGAGGGTTTCAGTTTTGATATTAGAAGCATTGAGATATCACATCTCATGCTATCGGAAGTGTCTCAGGATTGGAATGGGAAGGAGCTGGATATTACATCTCATGCTAAAGGAAGGGTCTCAGGTTTGGAACGGGAAGGAGTTGGATATCCAATCTCATGTTATAGGAAGGGTCTCAGGTTTGGTATAAGCATTGAGATATCACATCTCTGCTATCGGAAGTGTCTCAGGATTGGAATGGGAAGGAATTGGATATCCCATCTCATGTTATAGGACGGGTCTCAGGATTGTTATTAGAATCATTGAGATATCATATTGCATGCTGTAGGAAGGGTCTAAGGATTGGAATGGGAAAGACTTGGATATCACATCTCATGCTATAGGAAGAGTCTCAGGTTTGGTATAAGCATTGAGATATCAAATCTCATGCTATAGGAAGGGTCTCAGGATTGGAATGGAAGGAGTTGGATATCACATCTCATGTTATAGGAAGGATCTCAGGTTTGGTATTAGAAGCATTGAGACATCACATCTCATGCTATAGGAAGGGTCTCAGGATTTGAATGGGAAGGAGTTGGATATCACATCTCATGCTATAGGAAGGGTCTCAGGTTTGGTATAAGCATTGAGATATCACATCTCATGCTATAGGAAGGGTCTCAGGATTGGAATGGGAAGGAGTTGTATATGACATCTCATGCCGTAGGAAGGGTCTCAGGTTTGGTATAAGCATTGAGATATCACATCTCTGCTATCAGAAGAGTCTCAGGATTGGAATGGGAAGGAGTTGGATATCCCATCTCATGTTATAGGAAGAGTCTCAGGTTTGGTATTAGAAGCATTGAGATATCACATCTCATGCTATAGGAAGTGTCTCAGGATTGGAATGGGAAGGACTTGGATATCACATCTCATGCTATAGGGAGGGTCTCAAGTTTGATATTAGAAGCATTGAGATATCACATCTCATGCTATAGGAAGAGTCTCAGGTTTGGGAAGGGAAGGATTTGGATTTCACATCTCATGTTATAGGATGGTTCTCATGTTTGGTTTTTGAAGCATTGAGATATTACATCTCATGCTATCGGAAGGGTCTCAGGTTTGGTATTAGAAGCATTGAGATATCACATCTCATGCTATAGGATTGGTCTAGGGGTTGGAATGTGAAGGATTTGGATATCACATCTCATGCTAAAGGAAGGGTCTCAGGTTTGGAATGGGAAGGAGTTGGATATGACATCTCTTGTTATAGGGAGGGTCTCAGGATTTGAATGGCAAGGAGTTGGATATCACATCTCATGCCATAGGAAGGGTCTCAGGTTTGGTATAAGCATTGAGATATCACATCTCTGCTATCGGAAGGGTCTCAGGGTTGGAATGGGAAGGACTTAGATATCACATCTCATGCTATAGGGAGGGTCTCAGTTTTGATATTAGAAGCATTGAGATATCACATCTCATGCTATCGGAAGGGTCTCAGGATTGGAATGGGAGGAGCTGGATATCACATCTCATGCTAAAGGAAGGGTCTCAGGTTTGGAAGGGGAAGGATTTGGATATCACATCTCATGTTATAGAATGGGTCTCAGGTTTGGTATTAGAAGCATTGTGATATCACATCTCATGCTATAGGAAGTGTCTCAGGATTGGAATGGGAAGGAGTTGTATATCACATCTTATGCTATAGGAAGGGTTTCAGGTTTGGTAGAAGCATTGAGATATCACATCTCATGCTATAGGAAGAGTCTCAGGTTTGGGAAGGGAAGGATTTGGATTTCACATCTCATGTTATAGGATGGTTCTCATGTTTGGTTTTTGAAGCATTGAGATATCACATCTCATGCTATCGGAAGGGTTTCAGGTTTGGTATTAGAAGCATTGAGATATCACATCTCATGCTATAGGATTGGTCTCTGGATTGGAATGTGAAGGATTTGGATATCACATCTCATGCTAAAGGAAGGGTCTCAGGTTTGGAATGGGAAGGAGTTGGATATGACATCTCTTGTTATAGGGAGGGTCTCAGGATTTGAATGGCAAGGAGTTGGATATCACATCTCATGCCATAGGAAGGGTCTCAGGTTTGGTATTAGAAGCCTTGAGATATCACATCTCATGGTATAATAAGGGTCTCAGGATTGGAATGGGAAGGAGTTGGATATCACATCTCAAGCTATTTCAGGATTGGAATGGGAAGGAGTTTGATATCACATCTCAAGCTATAGGAAGTGTCTCAGGTTTGGGAAGGGAAGGATTGGGATTTCACATCTCATGTTATAGGATGGTTCTCATGTTTGGTTTTAGAAGCATTGAGATATCACATCTCATGCTATCGGAAGGGTCTCAGGTTTGGAATGGGAAGGAGTTGGATATCACATCTCATGTTATAGGAAGCATCTCAGGTTTGGTATTAGAAGCATTGAGATATCACATCTCATGCTATAGGAAGGGTCTCAGGATTGGAATGTGAAGGATTTGGATATCAAATCTCATGCTAAAGGAAGGGTCTCAGGTTTGGTATAAGCATTGAGATATCACATCTCTGCTATCGGAAGGGTCTCAGGATTGGATTGGGAAGGAGTTGGACATCCCTTCTCATGCTATAGGAAGGGTCTCATGTTGGAATGGGAAGGAGTTGGATATCATATCTCATGTTATAGGAAGGGTCTCAAGATTGAAATGGGAAGTATTTGGATATCACATCTCTTGCTATATGAAGGGTCTCAGGTTTTTTATTAGAAACATTGAGATATCACATCTCATGCTATCGGAAGGGTTTCAGGATTGGAATGGGAAGGATTTGGATATCATATCTCATGTTATAGGACGGGTCCCAGGTTTGGTATTAGAAGCATTGAGATATCACATCTTATGGTATAGGAAGGGTCTCAGGTTTGGAATGGGAAGTAGTTGGATATCACATCTCATCCAATAGGAAGGGTCTCAGGTTTGGAATGGGAAGGATTTGGATATCACATCTCTTGCTATAGGAAGGGTCTCAGGTTTTTTATTAGAAACATTGAGATATCACATCTCATGCTATAGGAAGGGTTTAAGGATTGGAATGGGAAGGAGTTGGATATCCCTTCTCATGCTATAGGAAGGGTCTCAGGTTGGAATGGGAAGGATTTGGATATCACATCTCTTGCTATAGGAAGGGTCTCAGTTTTTTTATTAGAAACATTGAGATATCACATCTCATGCTATAGGAAGGGTTTAAGGATTGGAATGGGAAGGATTTGGATATCACATCTCATGCTAAAGGAAGGGTCTCAGGTTTGGAAGGGGAAGGATTTGGATATCACATCTCATGTTATTTGACCGGTCTCAGGTTTGGTATTAGAAGCATTGAGATATCAAGTCTCATGGTATAGGACGGGAGTTTGATATCACATCATGCCATGGTATGGGTCTCAGGTTTTGTAGAAGCATTGGGATATCACATCTCATGCTATCGGAAGGGTATCAGGATTGGATTTGGAAGGAGTTGTTGGATATCCCATCTCATGCTATAGGAAAGGTCTCAGGTTGGAATGGGAAAGAGTTGGATATCACATCTCATGTTATAGGAAGGGTCTCAAGATTGGAATGGGAAGGACTTGGATATCACATCTCATGCTGTAGGAAGGCTCTCAGGTTTGGAAAGGGAAGGAGTTGGATATCACATTTCATGTTAGAGGTAGGATCTCAGGTTTGGTATTAGAGGAATTGAGATATCACATCTCATGCTATCAGAAGGGTATCAGGATTGGAATGGGAAGGAGTTGGATATCACATCTCATGCTAAAGGGAGGGTCTCAGGTTTGGATGGGGAAGGATTTGGATATCACATCTCATGTTATAGGAAGGATCTCAGGTTTGGTATTAGAAGCATTGAGATATCACATCTCATGCTATCGGAAGGATCTCAGGTTTGGTATTAGAAGCATTGAGATATCACATATCATGCTATAGGAAGGGTCTCAGGATTGGAATGGGAAGGACTTGGATATCACATCTCATGCTAAAGGAAGGGTCTCAGTTTTGGTAGAAGCATTGCGATATCACATCTCATGCTATAGGAAGGGTCTCAGGATTGGAATCGGAAGGAGTTGGATATCACATCTCATGCTATAGGAAGGGTCTCAGGTTTGGTATAAGCATTGAGATATCACATCTCTGCTATCGGAAGGGTCTCAGGATTGGATTGGGAAGGAGTTGGATATCACATCTCATGTTATAGGAAGGGTCTCCGGATTGGAATGTGAAGGATTTGGATATCACATCTCATGCTAAAGGAAGGGTCTCAGGTTTGGAATGGGAAGGAGTTGGATATGACATCTCATGCCATAGGAAGGGTCTCAGATTTGGTATAAGCATTGAGATATCACATCTCTGCTATCGGAAGGGTCTCAGGATTGGATTGGGAAGGAGTTGGATATCCCTTCTCATGCTATAGGAAGGGTCTCAGGTTGGAATGGGAAGGAGTTGGATATCACATCTCATGCTATAGGGAGGGTTTCAGTTTTGATATTAGAAGCATTGAGATATCACATCTCATGCTATCGGAAGTGTCTCAGGATTGGAATGGGAAGGAGCTGGATATTACATCTCATGCTAAAGGAAGGGTCTCAGGTTTGGAACTGGAAGGAGTTGGATATCCGATCTCATGTTATAGGAAGGGTCTCAGGTTTGGTATAAGCATTGAGATATCACATCTCTGCTATCGGAAGTGTCTCAGGATTGGAATGGGAAGGAGTTGGATATCCCATCTCATGTTATAGGACGGGTCTCAGGATTGTTATTAGAATCATTGAGATATCATATTGCATGCTGTAGGAAGGGTCTAAGGATTGGAATGGGAAAGATTTGGATATCACATCTCATGCTATAGGAAGGGTCTCAGGTTTGGTATAAGCATTGAGATATCAAATCTCATGCTATAGGAAGGGTCTCAGGATTGGAATGGAAGGAGTTGGATATCACATCTCATGTTATAGGAAGGATCTCAGGTTTGGTATTAGAAGCATTGAGACATCACATCTCATGCTATAGGAAGGGTCTCAGGATTGGAATGGGAAGGAGTTGGATATCACATCTCATGCTATAGGAAGGGTCTCAGGATTGGAATGGGAAGGAGTTGTATATGACATCTCATGCCGTAGGAAGGGTCTCAGGTTTGGTATAAGCATTGAGATATCACATCTCTGCTATCAGAAGAGTCTCAGGATTGGAATGGGAAGGAGTTGTATATGACATCTCATGCCGTAGGAAGGGTCTCAGGTTTGGTATAAGCATTGAGATATCACATCTCTGCTATCAGAAGAGTCTCAGGATTGGAATGGGAAGGAGTTGGATATCCCATCTCATGTTATAGGAAGAGTCTCAGGTTTGGTATTAGAAGCATTGAGATATCACATCTCATGCTATAGGAAGTGTCTCAGGATTGGAATGGGAAGGACTTGGATATCACATCTCATGCTATAGGGAGGGTCTCAAGTTTGATATTAGAAGCATTGAGATATCACATCTCATGCTATAGGAAGAGTCTCAGGTTTGGGAAGGGAAGGATTTGGATTTCACATCTCATGTTATAGGACGGTTCTCATGTTTGGTTTTTGAAGCATTGAGATATCACATCTCATGCTATCGGAAGGGTCTCAGGTTTGGTATTAGAAGCATTGAGATATCACATCTCATGCTATAGATTGGTCTCTGGATTGGAATGTGAAGGATTTGGATATCACATCTCATGCTAAAGGAAGGGTCTCAGGTTTGGAATGGGAAGGAGTTGGATATGACATCTCTTGTTATAGGGAGGGTCTCAGGATTTGAATGGCAAGGAGTTGGATATCACATCTCATGCCATAGGAAGGGTCTCAGGTTTGGTATAAGCATTAAGATATCACATCTCTGCTATCGGAAGGGTCTCAGGATTGGATTGGGAAGGAGTTGGATATCACATCTCATGTTATAGGAAGGGTCTCCGGATTGGAATGTGAAGGATTTGGATATCACATCTCATGCTAAAGGAAGGGTCTCAGGTTTGGAATGGGAAGGAGTTGGATATGACATCTCTTGTTATAGGGAGGGTCTCAGGATTTGAATGGCAAGGAGTTGGATATCACATCTCATGCCATAGGAAGGGTCTCAGGTTTGGTATAAGCATTGAGATATCACATCTCTGCTATCGGAAGGGTCTCAGGATTGGATTGGGAAGGAGTTGGATATCCCTTCTCATGCTATAGGAAGGGTCTCAGGTTGGAATGGGAATGAGTTGGATATCACATCTCATGCTAAAGGAAGGGTCTCAGGTTTGGTAGAAGCATTGAGATATCACATCTCATGCTATCGGAAGTGTCTCAGGATTGGAATGGGAAGGAGCTGGATATTACATCTCATGCTAAAGGAAGGGTCTCAGGTTTGGAACGGGAAGGAGTTGGATATCCGATCTCATGTTATAGGAAGGGTCTCAGGTTTGGTATAAGCATTGAGATATCACATCTCTGCTATAGGAAGTGTCTCAGGATTGGAATGGGAAGGAATTGGATATCCCATCTCATGTTATAGGACGGGTCTCAGGATTGTTATTAGAATCATTGAGATATCATATTGCATGCTGTATGAAGGGTCTAAAGATTGGAATGGGAAAGACTTGGATATCACATCTCATGCTATAGGAAGGGTCTCAGGTTTGGTATAAGCATTGAGATATCAAATCTCATGCTATAGGAAGGGTCTCAGGATTGGAATGGAAGGAGTTGGATATCACATCTCATGTTATAGGAACGATGTCAGGTTTGGTATTAGAAGCATTGAGACATCACATCTCATGCTATAGGAAGGGTCTCAGGATTGGTATAAGCATTGAGATATCACATCTCTGCTATCGGAAGGGTCTCAGGATTGGATTGGGAAGGAGTTGGATATCCCTTCTCATGCTATAGGAAGGGTCTCAGGATTTGAATGGCAAGGAGTTGGATATCACATCTCATGCCATAGGAAGGGTCTCAGGTTTGGTATAAGCATTGAGATATCACATCTCTGCTATCGGAAGGGTCTCAGGATTGGATTGGGAAGGAGTTGGATATCCCTTCTCATGCTATAGGAAGGGTCTCAGGTTGGAAAGGGAAGGAGTTGGATATCACATCTCATGCTATAGGGAGGGTTTCAGTTTTGATATTAGAAGCATTGAGATATCACATCTCATGCAATCGGAAGTGTCTCAGGATTGGAATGGGAAGGAGCTGGATATTACATCTCATGCTAAAGGAAGGGTCTCAGGTTTGGAACGGGAAGGAGTTGGATATCCGATCTCATGTTATAGGAAGGGTCTCAGGTTTGGTATAAGCATTGAGATATCACATCTCTGCTATCGGAAGTGTCTCAGGATTGGAATGGGAAGGAGTTGGATATCCCATCTCATGTTATAGGACGGGTCTCAGGATTGTTATTAGAATCATTGAGATATCATATTGCATGCTGTAGGAAGGGTCTAAGGATTAGAATGGGAAAGACTTGGATATCACATCTCATGCTATAGGAAGGGTCTCAGGTTTGGTATAAGCATTGAGATATCAAATCTCATGCTATAGGAAGGGTCTCAGGATTGGAATGGGAAGGAGTTGGATATCCCATCTCATGTTATAGGAAGAGTCTCAGGTTTGGTATTAGAAGCATTGAGATATCACATCTCATGCTATAGGAAGTGTCTCAGGATTGGAATGGGAAGGACTTGGATATCACATCTCATGCTATAGGGAGGGTCTCAAGTTTGATATTAGAAGCATTGAGATATCACATCTCATGCTATAGGAAGAGTCTCAGGTTTGGGAAGGGAAGGATTTGGATTTCACATCTCATGTTATAGGACGGTTCTCATGTTTGGTTTTTGAAGCATTGAGATATCACATCTCATGCTATCGGAAGGGTCTCAGGTTTGGTATTAGAAGCATTGAGATATCACATCTCATGCTATAGATTGGTCTCTGGATTGGAATGTGAAGGATTTGGATATCACATCTCATGCTAAAGGAAGGGTCTCAGGTTTGGAATGGGAAGGAGTTGGATATGACATCTCTTGTTATAGGGAGGGTCTCAGGATTTGAATGGCAAGGAGTTGGATATCACATCTCATGCCATAGGAAGGGTCTCAGGTTTGGTATAAGCATTGAGATATCACATCTCATGCTATCGGAAGTGTCTCAGGATTGGAATGGGAAGGAGCTGGATATTACATCTCATGCTAAAGGAAGGGTCTCAGGTTTGGAACGGGAAGGAGTTGGATATCCGATCTCATGTTATAGGAAGGGTCTCAGGTTTGGTATAAGCATTGAGATATCACATCTCTGCTATCGGAAGTGTCTCAGGATTGGAATGGGAAGGAATTGGATATCCCATCTCATGTTATAGGACGGGTCTCAGGATTGTTATTAGAATCATTGAGATATCATATTGCATGCTGTAGGAAGGGTCTAAGGATTGGAATGGGAAAGACTTGGATATCACATCTCATGCTATAGGAAGAGTCTCAGGTTTGGTATAAGCATTGAGATATCAAATCTCATGCTATAGGAAGGGTCTCAGGATTGGAATGGAAGGAGTTGGATATCACATCTCATGTTATAGGAAGGATCTCAGGTTTGGTATTAGAAGCATTGAGACATCACATCTCATGCTATAGGAAGGGTCTCAGGATTGGAATGGGAAGGAGTTGGATATCACATCTCATGCTATAGGAAGGGTCTCAGGTTTGGTATGAGCATTGAGATATCACATCTCATGCTATAGGAAGGGTCTCAGGATTGGAATGGGAAGGAGTTGGATATCACATCTCATGCTATAGGAAGGGTCTCAGGTTTGGTATAAGCATTGAGATATCACATCTCTGCTATCAGAAGAGTCTCAGGATTGGAATGGGAAGGAGTTGGATATCCCATCTCATGTTATAGGAAGAGTCTCAGGTTTGGTATTAGAAGCATTGAGATATCACATCTCATGCTATAGGAAGTGTCTCAGGATTGGAATGGGAAGGACTTGGATATCACATCTCATGCTATAGGGAGGGTCTCAAGTTTGATATTAGAAGCATTGAGATATCACATCTCATGCTATAGGAAGAGTCTCAGGTTTGGGAAGGGAAGGATTTGGATTTCACATCTCATGTTATAGGATGGTTCTCATGTTTGGTTTTTGAAGCATTGAGATATTACATCTCATGCTATCGGAAGGGTCTCAGGTTTGGTATTAGAAGCATTGAGATATCACATCTCATGCTATAGGATTGGTCTAGGAGTTGGAATGTGAAGGATTTGGATATCACATCTCATGCTAAAGGAAGGGTCTCAGGTTTGGAATGGGAAGGAGTTGGATATGACATCTCTTGTTATAGGGAGGGTCTCAGGATTTGAATGGCAAGGAGTTGGATATCACATCTCATGCCATAGGAAGGGTCTCAGGTTTGGTATAAGCATTGAGATATCACATCTCTGCTATCGGAAGGGTCTCAGGATTGGAATGGGAAGGACTTAGATATCACATCTCATGCTATAGGGAGGGTCTCAGTTTTGATATTAGAAGCATTGAGATATCACATCTCATGCTATCGGAAGGGTCTCAGGATTGGAATGGGAGGAGCTGGATATCACATCTCATGCTAAAGGAAGGGTCTCAGGTTTGGAACGGGAAGGAGTTGGATATCCGATCTCATGTTATAGGAAGGGTCTCAGGTTTGGTATAAGCATTGAGATATCACATCTCTGCTATCGGAAGTGTCTCAGGATTGGAATGGGAAGGAGTTGGATATCCCATCTCATGTTATAGGACGGGTCTCAGGATTGTTATTAGAATCATTGAGATATCATATTGCATGCTGTAGGAAGGGTCTAAGGATTAGAATGGGAAAGACTTGGATATCACATCTCATGCTATAGGAAGGGTCTCAGGTTTGGTATAAGCATTGAGATATCAAATCTCATGCTATAGGAAGGGTCTCAGGATTGGAATGGGAAGGAGTTGGATATCCCATCTCATGTTATAGGAAGAGTCTCAGGTTTGGTATTAGAAGCATTGAGATATCACATCTCATGCTATAGGAAGTGTCTCAGGATTGGAATGGGAAGGACTTGGATATCACATCTCATGCTATAGGGAGGGTCTCAAGTTTGATATTAGAAGCATTGAGATATCACATCTCATGCTATAGGAAGAGTCTCAGGTTTGGGAAGGGAAGGATTTGGATTTCACATCTCATGTTATAGGACGGTTCTCATGTTTGGTTTTTGAAGCATTGAGATATCACATCTCATGCTATCGGAAGGGTCTCAGGTTTGGTATTAGAAGCATTGAGATATCACATCTCATGCTATAGATTGGTCTCTGGATTGGAATGTGAAGGATTTGGATATCACATCTCATGCTAAAGGAAGGGTCTCAGGTTTGGAATGGGAAGGAGTTGGATATGACATCTCTTGTTATAGGGAGGGTCTCAGGATTTGAATGGCAAGGAGTTGGATATCACATCTCATGCCATAGGAAGGGTCTCAGGTTTGGTATAAGCATTGAGATATCACATCTCATGCTATCGGAAGTGTCTCAGGATTGGAATGGGAAGGAGCTGGATATTACATCTCATGCTAAAGGAAGGGTCTCAGGTTTGGAACGGGAAGGAGTTGGATATCCGATCTCATGTTATAGGAAGGGTCTCAGGTTTGGTATAAGCATTGAGATATCACATCTCTGCTATCGGAAGTGTCTCAGGATTGGAATGGGAAGGAATTGGATATCCCATCTCATGTTATAGGACAGGTCTCAGGATTGTTATTAGAATCATTGAGATATCATATTGCATGCTGTAGGAAGGGTCTAAGGATTGGAATGGGAAAGACTTGGATATCACATCTCATGCTATAGGAAGAGTCTCAGGTTTGGTATAAGCATTGAGATATCAAATCTCATGCTATAGGAAGGGTCTCAGGATTGGAATGGAAGGAGTTGGATATCACATCTCATGTTATAGGAAGGATCTCAGGTTTGGTATTAGAAGCATTGAGACATCACATCTCATGCTATAGGAAGGGTCTCAGGATTGGAATGGGAAGGAGTTGGATATCACATCTCATGCTATAGGAAGGGTCTCAGGTTTGGTATAAGCATTGAGATATCACATCTCATGCTATAGGAAGGGTCTCAGGATTGGAATGGGAAGGAGTTGTATATGACATCTCATGCCGTAGGAATGGTCTCAGGTTTGGTATAAGCATTGAGATATCACATCTCTGCTATCAGAAGAGTCTCAGGATTGGAATGGGAAGGAGTTGGATATCCCATCTCATGTTATAGGAAGAGTCTCAGGTTTGGTATTAGAAGCATTGAGATATCACATCTCATGCTATAGGAAGTGTCTCAGGATTGGAATGGGAAGGACTTGGATATCACATCTCATGCTATAGGGAGGGTCTCAAGTTTGATATTAGAAGCATTGAGATATCACATCTCATGCTATAGGAAGAGTCTCAGGTTTGGGAAGGGAAGGATTTGGATTTCACATCTCATGTTATAGGATGGTTCTCATGTTTGGTTTTTGAAGCATTGAGATATTACATCTCATGCTATCGGAAGGGTCTCAGGTTTGGTATTAGAAGCATTGAGATATCACATCTCATGCTATAGGATTGGTCTAGGGGTTGGAATGTGAAGGATTTGGATATCACATCTCATGCTAAAGGAAGGGTCTCAGGTTTGGAATGGGAAGGAGTTGGATATGACATCTCTTGTTATAGGGAGGGTCTCAGGATTTGAATGGCAAGGAGTTGGATATCACATCTCATGCCATAGGAAGGGTCTCAGGTTTGGTATAAGCATTGAGATATCACATCTCTGCTATCGGAAGGGTCTCAGGATTGGAATGGGAAGGACTTAGATATCACATCTCATGCTATAGGGAGGGTCTCAGTTTTGATATTAGAAGCATTGAGATATCACATCTCATGCTATCGGAAGGGTCTCAGGATTGGAATGGGAGGAGCTGGATATCACATCTCATGCTAAAGGAAGGGTCTCAGGTTTGGAAGGGGAAGGATTTGGATATCACATCTCATGTTATAGAATGGGTCTCAGGTTTGGTATTAGAAGCATTGTGATATCACATCTCATGCTATAGGAAGTGTCTCAGGATTGGAATGGGAAGGAGTTGTATATCACATCTTATGCTATAGGAAGGGTTTCAGGTTTGGTAGAAGCATTGAGATATCACATCTCATGCTATAGGAAGAGTCTCAGGTTTGGGAAGGGAAGGATTTGGATTTCACATCTCATGTTATAGGATGGTTCTCATGTTTGGTTTTTGAAGCATTGAGATATCACATCTCATACTATCGGAAGGGTCTCAGGTTTGGTATTAAAAGCATTGAGATATCACATCTCATGCTATAGGATTGGTCTCTGGATTGGAATGTGAAGGATTTGGATATCACATCTCATGCTAAAGGAAGGGTCTCAGGTTTGGAATGGGAAGGAGTTGGATATGACATCTCTTGTTATAGGGAGGGTCTCAGGATTTGAATGGCAAGGAGTTGGATATCACATCTCATGCCATAGGAAGGGTCTCAGGTTTGGTATTAGAAGCCTTGAGATATCACATCTCATGGTATAATAAGGGTCTCAGGATTGGAATGGGAAGGAGTTGGATATCACATCTCAAGCTATTTCAGGATTGGAATGGGAAGGAGTTTGATATCACATCTCAAGCTATAGGAAGTGTCTCAGGTTTGGGAAGGGAAGGATTGGGATTTCACATCTCATGTTATAGGATGGTTCTCATGTTTGGTTTTAGAAGCATTGAGATATCACATCTCATGCTATCGGAAGGGTCTCAGGTTTGGAATGGGAAGGAGTTGGATATCACATCTCATGTTATAGGAAGCATCTCAGGTTTGGTATTAGAAGCATTGAGATATCACATCTCATGCTATAGGAAGGGTCTCAGGATTGGAATGTGAAGGATTTGGATATCAAATCTCATGCTAAAGGAAGGGTCTCAGGTTTGGTATAAGCATTGAGATATCACATCTCTGCTATCGGAAGGGTCTCAGGATTGGATTGGGAAGGAGTTGGACATCCCTTCTCATGCTATAGGAAGGGTCTCATGTTGGAATGGGAAGGAGTTGGATATCATATCTCATGTTATAGGAAGGGTCTCAAGATTGAAATGGGAAGTATTTGGATATCACATCTCTTGCTATATGAAGGATCTCAGGTTTTTTATTAGAAACATTGAGATATCACATCTCATGCTATCGGAAGGGTTTCAGGATTGGAATGGGAAGGATTTGGATATCATATCTCATGTTATAGGACGGGTCCCAGGTTTGGTATTAGAAGCATTGAGATATCACATCTTATGGTATAGGAAGGGTCTCAGGTTTGGAATGGGAAGTAGTTGGATATCACATCTCATCCAATAGGAAGGGTCTCAGGTTTGGAATGGGAAGGATTTGGATATCACATCTCTTGCTATAGGAAGGGTCTCAGGTTTTTTATTAGAAACATTGAGATATCACATCTCATGCTATAGGAAGGGTTTAAGGATTGGAATGGGAAGGAGTTGGATATCCCTTCTCATGCTATAGGAAGGGTCTCAGGTTGGAATGGGAAGGATTTGGATATCACATCTCTTGCTATAGGAAGGGTCTCAGGTTTTTTATTAGAAACATTGAGATATCACATCTCATGCTATAGGAAGGGTTTAAGGATTGGAATGGGAAGGATTTGGATATCACATCTCATGCTAAAGGAAGGGTCTCAGGTTTGGAAGGGGAAGGATTTGGATATCACATCTCATGTTATTTGACCGGTCTCAGGTTTGGTATTAGAAGCATTGAGATATCAAGTCTCATGGTATAGGACGGGAGTTTGATATCACATCATGCCATGGTATGGGTCTCAGGTTTTGTAGAAGCATTGGGATATCACATCTCATGCTATCGGAAGGGTATCAGGATTGGATTTGGAAGGAGTTGTTGGATATCCCATCTCATGCTATAGGAAAGGTCTCAGGTTGGAATGGGAAAGAGTTGGATATCACATCTCATGTTATAGGAAGGATCTCAAGATTGGAATGGGAAGGACTTGGATATCACATCTCATGCTGTAGGAAGGCTCTCAGGTTTGGAAAGGGAAGGAGTTGGATATCACATTTCATGTTAGAGGTAGGATCTCAGGTTTGGTATTAGAGGCATTGAGATATCACATCTCATGCTATCAGAAGGGTATCAGGATTGGAATGGGAAGGAGTTGGATATCACATCTCATGCTAAAGGGAGGGTCTCAGGTTTGGATGGGGAAGGATTTGGATATCACATCTCATGTTATAGGAAGGATCTCAGGTTTGGTATTAGAAGCATTGAGATATCACATCTCATGCTATCGGAAGGATCTCAGGTTTGGTATTAGAAGCATTGAGATATCACATCTCATGCTATAGGAAGGGTCTCAGGATTGGAATGGGAAGGACTTGGATATCACATCTCATGCTAAAGGAAGGGTCTCAGTTTTGGTAGAAGCATTGCGATATCACATCTCATGCTATAGGAAGGGTCTCAGGATTGGAATCGGAAGGAGTTGGATATCACATCTCATGCTATAGGAAGGGTCTCAGGTTTGGTATAAGCATTGAGATATCACATCTCTGCTATCGGAAGGGTCTCAGGATTGGATTGGGAAGGAGTTGGATATCACATCTCATGTTATAGGAAGGGTCTCCGGATTGGAATGTGAAGGATTTGGATATCACATCTCATGCTAAAGGAAGGGTCTCAGGTTTGGAATGGGAAGGAGTTGGATATGACATCTCATGCCATAGGAAGGGTCTCAGATTTGGTATAAGCATTGAGATATCACATCTCTGCTATCGGAAGGGTCTCAGGATTGGATTGGGAAGGAGTTGGATATCCCTTCTCATGCTATAGGAAGGGTCTCAGGTTGGAATGGGAAGGAGTTGGATATCACATCTCATGCTATAGGGAGGGTTTCAGTTTTGATATTAGAAGCATTGAGATATCACATCTCATGCGATCGGAAGTGTCTCAGGATTGGAATGGGAAGGAGCTGGATATTACATCTCATGCTAAAGGAAGGGTCTCAGGTTTGGAACTGGAAGGAGTTGGATATACGATCTCATGTTATAGGAAGGGTCTCAGGTTTGGTATAAGCATTGAGATATCACATCTCTGCTATCGGAAGTGTCTCAGGATTGGAATGGGAAGGAGTTGGATATCCCATCTCATGTTATAGGACGGGTCTCAGGATTGTTATTAGAATCATTGAGATATCATATTGCATGCTGTAGGAAGGGTCTAAGGATTGGAATGGGAAAGACTTGGATATCACATCTCATGCTATAGGAAGGGTCTCAGGTTTGGTATAAGCATTGAGATATCAAATCTCATGCTATAGGAAGGGTCTCAGGATTGGAATGGAAGGAGTTGGATATCACATCTCATGTTATAGGAAGGATCTCAGGTTTGGTATTAGAAGCATTGAGACATCACATCTCATGCTATAGGAAGGGTCTCAGGATTGGAATGGGAAGGAGTTGGATATCACATCTCATGCTATAGGAAGGGTCTCAGGTTTGGTATAAGCATTGAGATATCACATCTCATGCTATAGGAAGGGTCTCAGGATTGGAATGGGAAGGAGTTGTATATGACATCTCATGCCGTAGGAAGGGTCTCAGGTTTGGTATAAGCATTGAGATATCACATCTCTGCTATCAGAAGAGTCTCAGGATTGGAATGGGAAGGAGTTGGATATCCCATCTCATGTTATAGGAAGAGTCTCAGGTTTGGTATTAGAAGCATTGAGATATCACATCTCATGCTATAGGAAGTGTCTCAGGATTGGAATGGGAAGGACTTGGATATCACATCTCATGCTATAGGGAGGGTCTCAAGTTTGATATTAGAAGCATTGAGATATCACATCTCATGCTATAGGAAGAGTCTCAGGTTTGGGAAGGGAAGGATTTGGATTTCACATCTCATGTTATAGGACGGTTCTCATGTTTGGTTTTTGAAGCATTGAGATATCACATCTCATGCTATCGGAAGGGTCTCAGGTTTGGTATTAGAAGCATTGAGATATCACATCTCATGCTATAGATTGGTCTCTGGATTGGAATGTGAAGGATTTGGATATCACATCTCATGCTAAAGGAAGGGTCTCAGGTTTGGAATGGGAAGGAGTTGGATATGACATCTCTTGTTATAGGGAGGGTCTCAGGATTTGAATGGCAAGGAGTTGGATATCACATCTCATGCCATAGGAAGGGTCTCAGGTTTGGTATAAGCATTGAGATATCACATCTCTGCTATAGATTGGTCTCTGGATTGGAATGTGAAGGATTTGGATATCACATCTCATGCTAAAGGAAGGGTCTCAGGATTGGATTGGGAAGGAGTTGGATATCACATCTCATGTTATAGGAAGGGTCTCCGGATTGGAATGTGAAGGATTTGGATATCACATCTCATGCTAAAGGAAGGGTCTCAGGTTTGGAATGGGAAGGAGTTGGATATGACATCTCTTGTTATAGGGAGGGTCTCAGGATTTGAATGGCAAGGAGTTCGATATCACATCTCATGCCATAGGAAGGGTCTCAGGTTTGGTATAAGCATTGAGATATCACATCTCTGCTATCGGAAGGGTCTCAGGATTGGATTGGGAAGGAGTTGGATATCCCTTCTCATGCTATAGGAAGGGTCTCAGGTTGGAATGGGAATGAGTTGGATATCACATCTCATGCTAAAGGAAGGGTCTCAGGTTTGGTAGAAGCATTGAGATATCACATCTCATGCTATCGGAAGTGTCTCAGGATTGGAATGGGAAGGAGCTGGATATTACATCTCATGCTAAAGGAAGGGTCTCAGGTTTGGAACGGGAAGGAGTTGGATATCCGATCTCATGTTATAGGAAGGGTCTCAGGTTTGGTATAAGCATTGAAATATCACATCTCTGCTATAGGAAGTGTCTCAGGATTGGAATGGGAAGGAATTGGATATCCCATCTCATGTTATAGGACGGGTCTCAGGATTGTTATTAGAATCATTGAGATATCATATTGCATGCTGTATGAAGGGTCTAAAGATTGGAATGGGAAAGACTTGGATATCACATCTCATGCTATAGGAAGGGTCTCAGGTTTGGTATAAGCATTGAGATATCAAATCTCATGCTATAGGAAGGGTCTCAGGATTGGAATGGAAGGAGTTGGATATCACATCTCATGTTATAGGAACGATGTCAGGTTTGGTATTAGAAGCATTGAGACATCACATCTCATGCTATAGGAAGGGTCTCAGGATTGGCATAAGCATTGAGATATCACATCTCTGCTATCGGAAGGGTCTCAGGATTGGATTGGGAAGGAGTTGGATATCCCTTCTCATGCTATAGGAAGGGTCTCAGGATTTGAATGGCAAGGAGTTGGATATCACATCTCATGCCATAGGAAGGGTCTCAGGTTTGGTATAAGCATTGAGATATCACATCTCTGCTATCGGAAGGGTCTCAGGATTGGATTGGGAAGGAGTTGGATATCCCTTCTCATGCTATAGGAAGGGTCTCAGGTTGGAAAGGGAAGGAGTTGGATATCACATCTCATGCTATAGGGAGGGTTTCAGTTTTGATATTAGAAGCATTGAGATATCACATCTCATGCAATCGGAAGTGTCTCAGGATTGGAATGGGAAGGAGCTGGATATTACATCTCATGCTAAAGGAAGGGTCTCAGGTTTGGAACGGGAAGGAGTTGGATATCCGATCTCATGTTATAGGAAGGGTCTCAGGTTTGGTATAAGCATTGAGATATCACATCTCTGCTATCGGAAGTGTCTCAGGATTGGAATGGGAAGGAGTTGGATATCCCATCTCATGTTATAGGACGGGTCTCAGGATTGTTATTAGAATCATTGAGATATCATATTGCATGCTGTAGGAAGGGTCTAAGGATTAGAATGGGAAAGACTTGGATATCACATCTCATGCTATAGGAAGGGTCTCAGGTTTGGTATAAGCATTGAGATATCAAATCTCATGCTATAGGAAGGGTCTCAGGATTGGAATGGGAAGGAGTTGGATATCCCATCTCATGTTATAGGAAGAGTCTCAGGTTTGGTATTAGAAGCATTGAGATATCACATCTCATGCTATAGGAAGTGTCTCAGGATTGGAATGGGAAGGACTTGGATATCACATCTCATGCTATAGGGAGGGTCTCAAGTTTGATATTAGAAGCATTGAGATATCACATCTCATGCTATAGGAAGAGTCTCAGGTTTGGGAAGGGAAGGATTTGGATTTCACATCTCATGTTATAGGACGGTTCTCATGTTTGGTTTTTGAAGCATTGAGATATCACATCTCATGCTATCGGAAGGGTCTCAGGTTTGGTATTAGAAGCATTGAGATATCACATCTCATGCTATAGATTGGTCTCTGGATTGGAATGTGAAGGATTTGGATATCACATCTCATGCTAAAGGAAGGGTCTCAGGTTTGGAATGGGAAGGAGTTGGATATGACATCTCTTGTTATAGGGAGGGTCTCAGGATTTGAATGGCAAGGAGTTGGATATCACATCTCATGCCATAGGAAGGGTCTCAGGTTTGGTATAAGCATTGAGATATCACATCTCTGCTATCAGAAGGGTCTCAGGATTGGATTGGGAAGGAGTTGGATATCACATCTCATGTTATAGGAAGGGTCTCCGGATTGGAATGTGAAGGATTTGGATATCACATCTCATGCTAAAGGAAGGGTCTCAGGTTTGGAATGGGAAGGAGTTGGATATGACATCTCTTGTTATAGGGAGGGTCTCAGGATTTGAATGGCAAGGAGTTGGATATCACATCTCATGCCATAGGAAGGGTCTCAGGTTTGGTATAAGCATTGAGATATCACATCTCTGCTATCGGAAGGGTCTCAGGATTGGATTGGGAAGGAGTTGGATATCCCTTCTCATGCTATAGGAAGGGTCTCAGGTTGGAATGGGAATGAGTTGGATATCACATCTCATGCTAAAGGAAGGGTCTCAGGTTTGGTAGAAGCATTGAGATATCACATCTCATGCTATCGGAAGTGTCTCAGGATTGGAATGGGAAGGAGCTGGATATTACATATCATGCTAAAGGAAGGGTCTCAGGTTTGGAACGGGAAGGAGTTGGATATCCGATCTCATGTTATAGGAAGGGTCTCAGGTTTGGTATAAGCATTGAGATATCACATCCCTGCTATAGGAAGTGTCTCAGGATTGGAATGGGAAGGAATTGGATATCCCATCTCATGTTATAGGACGGGTCTCAGGATTGTTATTAGAATCATTGAGATATCATATTGCATGCTGTATGAAGGGTCTAAAGATTGGAATGGGAAAGACTTGGATATCACATCTCATGCTATAGGAAGGGTCTCAGGTTTGGTATAAGCATTGAGATATCAAATCTCATGCTATAGGAAGGGTCTCAGGATTGGAATGGAAGGAGATGGATATCACATCTCATGTTATAGGAACGATCTCAGGTTTGGTATTAGAAGCATTGAGATATCACATCTCTGCTATCGGAAGGGTCTCAGGATTGGAATGGAAGGAGTTGGATATCACATCTCATGCTATAGGAAGGGTCTCAGGTTTGGCATAAGCATTGAGATATCACATCTCTGCTATCGGAAGGGTCTCAGGATTGGATTGGGAAGGAGTTGGATATCACATCTCATGTTATAGGAAGGGTCTCCGGATTGGAATGTGAAGGATTTGGATATCACATCTCATGCTAAAGGAAGGGTCTCAGGTTTGGAATGGGAAGGAGTTGGATATGACATCTCATGCCATAGGAAGGGTCTCAGATTTGGTATAAGCATTGAGATATCACATCTCTGCTATCGGAAGGGTCTCAGGATTGGATTGGGAAGGAGTTGGATATCCCTTCTCATGCTATAGGAAGGGTCTCAGGTTGGAATGGGAAGGAGTTGGATATCACATCTCATGCTATAGGGAGGGTTTCAGTTTTGATATTAGAAGCATTGAGATATCACATCTCATGCTATCGGAAGTGTCTCAGGATTGGAATGGGAAGGAGCTGGATATTACATCTCATGCTAAAGGAAGGGTCTCAGGTTTGGAACTGGAAGGAGTTGGATATCCGATCTCATTTTATAGGAAGGGTCTCAGGTTTGGTATAAGCATTGAGATATCACATCTCTGCTATCGGAAGTGTCTCAGGATTGGAATGGGAAGGAGTTGGATATCCCATCTCATGTTATAGGACGGGTCTCAGGATTGTTATTAGAATCATTGAGATATCATATTGCATGCTGTAGGAAGGGTCTAAGGATTGGAATGGGAAAGACTTGGATATCACATCTCATGCTATAGGAAGGGTCTCAGGTTTGGTATAAGCATTGAGATATCAAATCTCATGCTATAGGAAGGGTCTCAGGATTGGAATGGAAGGAGTTGGATATCACATCTCATGTTATAGGAAGGATCTCAGGTTTGGTATTAGAAGCATTGAGACATCACATCTCATGCTATAGGAAGGGTCTCAGGATTGGAATGGGAAGGAGTTGGATATCACATCTCATGCTATAGGAAGGGTCTCAGGTTTGGTATAAGCATTGAGATATCACATCTCATGTTATAGGAAGGGTCTCAGGATTGGAAAGGGAAGGAGTTGTATATGACATCTCATGCCGTAGGAAGGGTCTCAGGTTTGGTATAAGCATTGAGATATCACATCTCTGCTATCAGAAGAGTCTCAGGATTGGAATGGGAAGGAGTTGGATATCCCATCTCATGTTATAGGAAGAGTCTCAGGTTTGGTATTAGAAGCATTGAGATATCACATCTCATGCTATAGGAAGTGTCTCAGGATTGGAATGGGAAGGACTTGGATATCACATCTCATGCTATAGGGAGGGTCTCAAGTTTGATATTAGAAGCATTGAGATATCACATCTCATGCTATAGGAAGAGTCTCAGGTTTGGGAGGGGAAGGATTTGGATTTCACATCTCATGTTATAGGACGGTTCTCATGTTTGGTTTTTGAAGCATTGAGATATCACATCTCATGCTATCGGAAGGGTCTCAGGTTTGGTATTAGAAGCATTGAGATATCACATCTCATGCTATAGATTGGTCTCTGGATTGGAATGTGAAGGATTTGGATATCACATCTCATGCTAAAGGAAGGGTCTCAGGTTTGGAATGGGAAGGAGTTGGATATGACATCTCTTGTTATAGGGAGGGTCTCAGGATTTGAATGGCAAGGAGTTGGATATCACATCTCATGCCATAGGAAGGGTCTCAGGTTTGGTATAAGCATTGAGATATCACATCTCTGCTATCGGAAGGGTCTCAGGATTGGATTGGGAAGGAGTTGGATATCACATCTCATGTTATAGGAAGGGTCTCCGGATTGGAATGTGAAGGATTTGGATATCACATCTCATGCTAAAGGAAGGGTCTCAGGTTTGGAATGGGAAGGAGTTGGATATGACATCTCTTGTTATAGGGAGGGTCTCAGGATTTGAATGGCAAGGAGTTGGATATCACATCTCATGCCATAGGAAGGGTCTCAGGTTTGGTATAAGCATTGAGATATCACATCTCTGCTATCGTAAGGGTCTCAGGATTGGATTGGGAAGGAGTTGGATATCCCTTCTCATGCTATAGGAAGGGTCTCAGGTTGGAATGGGAATGAGTTGGATATCACATCTCATGCTAAAGGAAGGGTCTCAGGTTTGGTAGAAGCATTGAGATATCACATCTCATGCTATCGGAAGTGTCTCAGGATTGGAATGGGGAGGAGCTGGATATTACATCTCATGCTAAAGGAAGGGTCTCAGGTTTGGAATGGGAAGGAGTTGGATATCCGATCTCATGTTATAGGAAGGGTCTCAGGTTTGGTATAAGCATTGAGATATCACATCTCTGCTATAGGAAGTGTCTCAGGATTGGAATGGGAAGGAATTGGATATCCCATCTCATGTTATAGGACGGGTCTCAGGATTGTTATTAGAATCATTGAGATATCATATTGCATGCTGTATGAAGGGTCTAAAGATTGGAATGGGAAAGACTTGGATATCACATCTCATGCTATAGGAAGGGTCTCAGGTTTGGTATAAGCATTGAGATATCAAATCTCATGCTATAGGAAGGGTCTCAGGATTGGAATGGAAGGAGTTGGATATCACATCTCATGTTATAGGAACGATCTCAGGTTTGGTATTAGAAGCATTGAGACATCACATCTCATGCTATAGGAAGGGTCTCAGGATTGGTATAAGCATTGAGATATCACATCATCTGCTATCGGAAGGGTCTCAGGATTGGATTGGGAAGGAGTTGGATATCCCTTCTCATGCTATAGGAAGGGTCTCAGGTTGGAAAGGGAAGGAGTTGGATATCACATCTCATGCTATAGGGAGGGTTTCAGTTTTGATATTAGAAGCATTGAGATATCACATCTCATGCAATCGGAAGTGTCTCAGGATTGGAATGGGAAGGAGCTGGATATTACATCTCATGCTAAAGGAAGGGTCTCAGGTTTGGAACGGGAAGGAGTTGGATATCCGATCTCATGTTATAGGAAGGGTCTCAGGTTTGGTATAAGCATTGAGATATCACATCTCTGCTATCGGAAGTGTCTCAGGATTGGAATGGGAAGGAGTTGGATATCCCATCTCATGTTATAGGACGGGTCTCAGGATTGTTATTAGAATCATTGAGATATCATATTGCATGCTGTAGGAAGGGTCTAAGGATTAGAATGGGAAAGACTTGGATATCACATCTCATGCTATAGGAAGGGTCTCAGGTTTGGTATAAGCATTGAGATATCAAATCTCATGCTATAGGAAGGGTCTCAGGATTGGAATGGAAGGAGTTGGATATCACATCTCATGTTATAGGAAGGATCTCAGGTTTGGTATTAGAAGCATTGAGACATCACATCTCATGCTATAGGAAGGGTCTCAGGATTGGAATGGGAAGGAGTTGGATATCACATTCCATGCTATAGGAAGGGTCTCAGGTTTGGTATAAGCATTGAGATATCACATCTCATGCTATAGGAAGGGTTTCAGGATTGGAATGGGAAGGAGTTGTATATGACATCTCATGCCGTAGGAAGGGTCTCAGGTTTGGTATAAGCATTGAGATATCACATCTCTGCTATCAGAAGAGTCTCAGGATTGGAATGGGAAGGAGTTGGATATCCCATCTCATGTTATAGGAAGAGTCTCAGGTTTGGTATTAGAAGCATTGAGATATCACATCTCATGCTATAGGAAGTGTCTCAGGATTGGAATAGGAAGGACTTGGATATCACATCTCATGCTATAGGGAGGGTCTCAAGTTTGATATTAGAAGCATTGAGATATCACATCTCATGCTATAGGAAGAGTCTCAGGTTTGGGAAGGGAAGGATTTGGATTTCACATCTCATGTTATAGGACGGTTCTCATGTTTGGTTTTTGAAGCATTGAGATATCACATCTCATGCTATCGGAAGGGTCTCAGGTTTGGTATTAGAAGCATTGAGATATCACATCTCATGCTATAGGATTGGTCTCTGGATTGGAATGTGAAGGATTTGGATATCACATCTCATGCTAAAGGAAGGGTCTCAGGTTTGGAATGGGAAGGAGTTGGATATGACATCTCTTGTTATAGGGAGGGTCTCAGGATTTGAATGGCAAGGAGTTGGATATCACATCTCATGCCATAGGAAGGGTCTCAGGTTTGGTATAAGCATTGAGATATCACATCTCTGCTATCGGAAGGGTCTCAGGATTGGATTGGGAAGGAGTTGGATATCACATCTCATGTTATAGGAAGGGTCTCCGGATTGGAATGTGAAGGATTTGGATATCACATCTCATGCTAAAGGAAGGGTCTCAGGTTTGGAATGGGAAGGAGTTGGATATGACATCTCTTGTTATAGGGAGGGTCTCAGGATTTGAATGGCAAGGAGTTGGATATCACATCTCATGCCATAGGAAGGGTCTCAGGTTTGGTATAAGCATTGAGATATCACATCTCTGCTATCGGAAGGGTCTCAGGATTGGATTGGGAAGGAGTTGGATATCCCTTCTCATGCTATAGGAAGGGTCTCAGGTTGGAATGGGAAGGAGTTGGATATCACATCTCATGCTAAAGGAAGGGTCTCAGGTTTGGTAGAAGCATTGAGATATCACATCTCATGCTATCGGAAGTGTCTCAGGATTGGAATGGGAAGGAGCTGGATATTACATCTCATGCTAAAGGAAGGGTCTCAGGTTTGGAACGGGAAGGAGTTGGATATCCGATCTCATGTTATAGGAAGGGTCTCAGGTTTGGTATAAGCATTGAGATATCACATCTCTGCTATCGGAAGTGTCTCAGGATTGGAATGGGAAGGAATTGGATATCCCATCTCATGTTATAGGACGGGTCTCAGGATTGTTATTAGAATCATTGAGATATCATATTGCATGCTGTATGAAGGGTCTAAGGATTGGAATGGGAAAGACTTGGATATCACATCTCATGCTATAGGAAGGGTCTCAGGTTTGGTATAAGCATTGAGATATCAAATCTCATGCTATAGGAAGGGTCTCAGGATTGGAATGGAAGGAGTTGGATATCACATCTCGTGTTATAGGAAGGATCTCAGGTTTGGTATTAGAAGCATTGAGACATCACATCTCATGCTATAGGAAGGGTCTCAGGATTGGAATGGGAAGGAGTTGGATATCACATCTCATGCTATAGGAAGGGTCTCAGGTTTGGTATAAGCATTGAGATATCACATCTCATGCTATAGGAAGGGTCTCAGGATTGGAATGGGAAGGAGTTGTATATGACATCTCATGCCATAGGAAGGGTCTCAGGTTTGGAATGGGAAGGACTTAAATATCACATCTCATGCTATAGGGAGGGTCTCAGTTTTGATATTAGAAGCATTGAGATATCACATCTCATGCTATAAGAAGGGTTTCAGGATTGGAATGGGAAGGAGTTGGATATCTCATCTCATGTTATAGGAAGGGTCTCAGGAGTGGAATGGGAAGGATTTGGATATCACATCTCTTGCTATAGGAAGGGTCTCAGGATTTGAATGGCAAGGAGTTGGATATCACATCTCATGCCATAGGAAGGGTCTCAGGTTTGGTATTAGAAGCATTGAGATATCACATCTCATGCTATAGGATTGGTCTCTGGATTGGAATGTGAAGGATTTGGATATCACATCTCATGCTAAAGGAAGCGTCTCAGGTTTGGAATGGGAAGGAGTTGGATATGACATCTCTTGTTATAGGGAGGGTCTCAGGATTTGAATGGCAAGGAGTTGGATATCACATCTCATGCCATAGGAAGGGTCTCAGGTTTGGTATTAGAAGCCTTGAGATATCACATCTCATGGTATAATAAGGGTCTCAGGATTGGAATGGGAAGGAGTTGGATATCACATCTCAAGCTATTTCAGGATTGGAATGGGAAGGAGTTTGATATCACATCTCAAGCTATAGGAAGGGTCTCAGGTTTGGGAAGGGAAGGATTGGGATTTCACATCTCATGTTATAGGATGGTTCTCATGTTTGGTTTTAGAAGCATTGAGATATCACATCTCATGCTATCGGAAGGGTCTCAGGTTTGGAATGGGAAGGAGTTGGATATCACATCTCATGTTATAGGAAGCATCTCAGGTTTGGTATTAGAAGCATTGAGATATCACATCTCATGCTATAGGAAGGGTCTCAGGATTGGAATGTGAAGGATTTGGATATCAAATCTCATGCTAAAGGAAGGGTCTCAAGTTTGGTATAAGCATTGAGATATCACATCTCTGCTATCGGAAGGGTCTCAGGATTGGATTGGGAAGGAGTTGGACATCCCTTTTCATGCTATAGGAAGGGTCTCATGTTGGAATGGGAAGGAGTTGGATATCATATCTCATGTTATAGGAAGGGTCTCAAGATTGAAATGGGAAGGATTTGGATATCACATCTCTTGCTATATGAAGGGTCTCAGGTTTTTTATTAGAAACATTGAGATATCACATCTCATGCTATCGGAAGGGTTTCAGGATTGGAATGGGAAGGATTTGGATATCATATCTCATGTTATAGGACGGGTCCCAGGTTTGGTATTAGAAGCATTGAGATATCACATCTTATGGTATAGGAAGGGTCTCCAGTTTGGAATGGGAAGGAGTTGGATATCACATCTCATCCAATAGGAAGGGTCTCAGGTTTGGAATGGGAAGGAATTGGATATCACATCTCATGTTATAGGAAGGATCTCAGGATTGGAATGGGAAGGAGTTGGATATCCCTTCTCATGCTATAGGAAGGGTCTCAGGTTAGAATGGGAAGGATTTGGATATCACATCTCTTGCTATAGGAAGGGTCTCAGGTTTTTTATTAGAAACATTGAGATATCACATCTCATGCTATAGGAAGGGTTTAAGGATTGGAATGGGAAGGAGTTGGATATCCCTTCTCATGCTATAGGAAGGGTCTCAGGTTGGAATGGGAAGGATTTGGATATCACATCTCTTGCTATAGGAAGGGTCTCAGGTTTTTTATTAGAAACATTGAGATATCACATCTCATGCTATAGGAAGGGTTTAAGGATTGGAATGGGAAGGATTTGGATATCACATCTCATGCTAAAGGAAGGGTCTCAGGTTTGGAAGGGGAAGGATTTGGATATCACATCTCATGTTATTTGACCGGTCTCAGGTTTGGTATTAGAAGCATTGAGATATCAAGTCTCATGGTATAGGACGGGAGTTTGATATCACATCATGCCATGGTATGGGTCTCAGGTTTTGTAGAAGCATTGGGATATCACATCTCATGCTATCGGAAGGGTATCAGGATTGGATTTGGAAGGAGTTGTTGGATATCCCATCTCATGCTATAGGAAAGGTCTCAGGTTGGAATGGGAAAGAGTTGGATATCACATCTCATGTTATAGGAAGGGTCTCAAGATTGGAATGGGAAGGACTTGGATATCACATCTCATGCTGTAGGAAGGCTCTCAGGTTTGGAAAGGGAAGGAGTTGGATATCACATTTCATGTTAGAGTTAGGATCTCAGGTTTGGTATTAGAGGCATTGAGATATCACATCTCATGCTATCAGAAGGGTATCAGGATTGGAATGGGAAGGAGTTGGATATCACATCTCATGCTAAAGGGAGGGTCTCAGGTTTGGATGGGGAAGGATTTGGATATCACATCTCATGTTATAGGAAGGATCTCAGGTTTGGTATTAGAAGCATTGAGATATCACATCTCATGCTATCGGAAGGATCTCAGGTTTGGTATTAGAAGCATTGAGATATCACATCTCATGCTATAGGAAGGGTCTCAGGATTGGAATGGGAAGGACTTGGATATCACATCTCATGCTAAAGGAAGGGTCTCAGTTTTAGTAGAAGCATTGCGATATCACATCTCATGCTATAGGAAGGGTCTCAGGATTGGAATCGAAAGGAGTTGGATATCACATCTCATGCTATAGGAAGGGTCTCAGGTTTGGTATAAGCATTGAGATATCACATCTCTGCTATCGGAAGGGTCTCAGGATTGGATTGGGAAGGAGTTGGATATCACATCTCATGTTATAGGAAGGGTCTCCGGATTGGAATGTGAAGGATTTGGATATCACATCTCATGCTAAAGGAAGGGTCTCAGGTTTGGAATGGGAAGGAGTTGGATATGACATCTCTTGTTATAGGGAGGGTCTCAGGATTTGAATGGCAAGGTGTTGGATATCACATCTCATGCCATAGGAAGGGTCTCAGGTTTGGTATAAGCATTGAGATATCACATCTCTGCTATCGGAAGGGTCTCAGGTTTGGTATAAGCATTGAGATATCACATCTCTGCTATCGGAAGGGTCTCAGGATTGGATTGGGAAGGAGTTGGATATCACATCTCATGTTATAGGAAGGGTCTCCGGATTGGAATGTGAAGGATTTGGATATCACATCTCATGCTAAAGGAAGGGTCTCAGGTTTGGAATGGGAAGGAGTTGGATATCACATCTCATGTTATAGGAAGGGTCTCCGGATTGGAATGTGAAGGATTTGGATATCACATCTCATGCTAAAGGAAGGGTCTCAGGTTTGGAATGGGAAGGAGTTGGATATGACATCTCTTGTTATAGGGAGGGTCTCAGGATTTTAATGGCAAGGAGTTGGATATCACATCTCATGCCATAGGAAGGGTCTCAGGTTTGGTATAAGCATTGAGATATCACATCTCTGCTATCGGAAGGGTCTCAGGATTGGATTGGGAAGGAGTTGGATATCCCTTCTCATGCTATAGGAAGGGTCTCAGGTTGGAATGGGAAGGAGTTGGATATCACATCTCATGCTAAAGGAAGGGTCTCAGGTTTGGTAGAAGCATTGAGATATCACATCTCATGCTATAGGAAGGGTCTCAGGATTGGAATGGGAAGGACTTAGATATCACATATCATGCTATAGGGAGGGTTTCAGTTTTGATATTAGAAGCATTGAGATATCACATCTCATGCTATCGGAAGTGTCTCAGGATTGGAATGGGAAGGAGCTGGATATTACATCTCATGCTAAAGGAAGGGTCTCAGGTTTGGAACGGGAAGGAGTTGGATATCCGATCTCATGTTATAGGAAGGGTCTCAGGTTTGGTATAAGCATTGAGATATCACATCTCTGCTATCGGAAGTGTCTCAGGATTGGAATGGGAAGGAATTGGATATCCCATCTCATGTTATAGGACGGGTCTCAGGATTGTTATTAGAATCATTGAGATATCATATTGCATGCTGTAGGAAGGGTCTAAGGATTGGAATGGGAAAGACTTGGATATCACATCTCATGCTATAGGAAGGGTCTCAGGTTTGGTATAAGCATTGAGATATCAAATCTCATGCTATAGGAAGGGTCTCAGGATTGGAATGGAAGGAGTTGGATATCACATCTCATGTTATAGGAAGGATCTCAGGTTTGGTATTAGAAGCATTGAGACATCAAATCTCATGCTATAGGAAGGGTCTCAGGATTGGAATGGGAAGGAGTTGGATATCACATCTCATGCTATATGAAGGGTCTCAGGTTTGGTATAAGCATTGAGATATCACATCTCATGCTATAGGAAGGGTCTCAGGATTGGAATGGGAAGGAGTTGTATATGACATCTCATGCCGTAGGAAGGGTCTCAGGTTTGGTATAAGCATTGAGATATCACATCTCTGCTATCAGAAGAGTCTCAGGATTGGAATGGGAAGGAGTTGGATATCCCATCTCATGTTATAGGAAGAGTCTCAGGTTTGGTATTAGAAGCATTGAGATATCACATCTCATGCTATAGGAAGTGTCTCAGGATTGGAATGGGAAGGACTTGGATATCACATCTCATGCTATACGGAGGGTCTCAAGTTTGATATTAGAAGCATTGAGATATCACATCTCATGCTATAGGAAGAGTCTCAGGTTTGGGAAGGGAAGGATTTGGATTTCACATCTCATGTTATAGGATGGTTCTCATGTTTGGTTTTTGAAGCATTGAGATATCACATCTCATGCTATCGGAAGGGTCTCAGGTTTGGTATTAGAAGCATTGAGATATCACATCTCATGCTATAGGATTGGTCTCCGGATTGGAATGTGAAGGATTTGGATATCACATCTCATGCTAAAGGAAGGGTCTCAGGTTTGGAATGGGAAGGAGTTGGATATGACATCTCTTGTTATAGGGAGGGTCTCAGGATTTGAATGGCAAGGAGTTGGATATCACATCTCATGCCATAGGAAGGGTCTCAGGTTTGGTATAAGCATTGAGATATCACATCTCTGCTATCGGAAGGGTCTCAGGATTGGAATGGGAAGGACTTAGATATCACATCTCATGCTATAGGGAGGGTCTCAGTTTTGATATTAGAAGAATTGAGATATCACATCTCATGCTATCGGAAGGGTCTCAGGATTGGAATGGGAGGAGCTGGATATCACATCTCATGCTAAAGGAAGGGTCTCAGGTTTGGAAGGGGAAGGATTTGGATATCACATCTCATGTTATAGGATGGGTTTCAGGTTTGGTATTAGAAGCATTGTGATATCACATCTCATGCTATAGGAAGTGTCTCAGGATTGGAATGGGAAGGAGTTGGATATCACATCTCATGCTATCGGAAGGGTCTCAGGTTTGGTATTAGAAGCATTGAGATATCACATCTCATGCTATAGGATTGGTCTCTGGATTGGAATGTGAAGGATTTGGATATCACATCTCATGCTAAAGGAAGGGTCTCAGGTTTGGAATGGGAAGGAGTTGGATATCCCTTCTCATGCTATAGGAAGGGTCTCAGGTTGGAATGGGAAGGAGTTGGATATCACATCTCATGCTAAAGGAAGGGTCTCAGGTTTGGTAGAAGCATTGAGATATCACATCTCATGCTATCGGAAGTGTCTCAGGATTGGAATGGGAAGGAGCTGGATATTACATCTCATGCTAAAGGAAGGGTCTCAGGTTTGGAACGGGAAGGAGTTGGATATCCGATCTCATGTTATAGGAAGGGTCTCAGGTTTGGTATAAGCATTGAGATATCACATCTCTGCTATCGGAAGTGTCTCAGGATTGGAATGGGAAGGAATTGGATATCCCATCTCATGTTATAGGACGGGTCTCAGGATTGTTATTAGAATCATTGAGATATCATATTGCATGCTGTATGAAGGGTCTAAGGATTGGAATGGGAAAGACTTGGATATCACATCTCATGCTATAGGAAGGGTCTCAGGTTTGGTATAAGCATTGAGATATCAAATCTCATGCTATAGGAAGGGTCTCAGGATTGGAATGGAAGGAGTTGGATATCACATCTCATGTTATAGGAAGGATCTCAGGTTTGGTATTAGAAGCATTGAGACATCACATCTCATGCTATAGGAAGGGTCTCAGGATTGGAATGGGAAGGAGTTGGATATCACATCTCATGCTATAGGAAGGGTCTCAGGTTTGGTATAAGCATTGAGATATCACATCTCATGCTATAGGAAGGGTCTCAGGATTGGAATGGGAAGGAGTTGTATATGACATCTCATGCCATAGGAAGGGTCTCAGGTTTGGTATAAGCATTGAGATATCACATCTCTGCTATCGGAAGGGTCTCAGGATTGGAATGGGAAGGACTTAAATATCACATCTCATGCTATAGGGAGGGTCTCAGTTTTGATATTAGAAGCATTGAGATATCACATCTCATGCTATCGGAAGGGTCTCAGGATTGGAATGGGAGGAGCTGGATATCACATCTCATGCTAAAGGAAGGGTTTCAGGTTTGGTAGAAGCATTGAGATATCACATCTCATGCTATAGGAAGAGTCTCAGGTTTGGGAAGGGAAGGATTTGGATTTCACATCTCATGTTATAGGATGGTTCTCATGTTTGGTTTTTGAAGCATTGAGATATCACATCTCATGCTATCGGAAGGGTCTCAGGTTTGGTATTAGAAGCATTGAGATATCACATCTCATGCTATAGGATTGGTCTCTGGATTGGAATGTGAAGGATTTGGATATCACATCTCATGCTAAAGGAAGCGTCTCAGGTTTGGAATGGGAAGGAGTTGGATATGACATCTCTTGTTATAGGGAGGGTCTCAGGATTTGAATGGCAAGGAGTTGGATATCACATCTCATGCCATAGGAAGGGTCTCAGGTTTGGTATTAGAAGCCTTGAGATATCACATCTCATGGTATAATAAGGGTCTCAGGATTGGAATGGGAAGGAGTTGGATATCACATCTCAAGCTATTTCAGGATTGGAATGGGAAGGAGTTTGATATCACATCTCAAGCTATAGGAAGGGTCTCAGGTTTGGGAAGGGAAGGATTGGGATTTCACATCTCATGTTATAGGATGGTTCTCATGTTTGGTTTTAGAAGCATTGAGATATCACATCTCATGCTATCGGAAGGGTCTCAGGTTTGGAATGGGAAGGAGTTGGATATCACATCTCATGTTATAGGAAGCATCTCAAGTTTGGTATTAGAAGCATTGAGATATCACATCTCATGCTATAGGAAGGGTCTCAGGATTGGAATGTGAAGGATTTGGATATCAAATCTCATGCTAAAGGAAGGGTCTCAGGTTTGGTATAAGCATTGAGATATCACATCTCTGCTATCGGAAGGGTCTCAGGATTGGATTGGGAAGGAGTTGGACATCCCTTTTCATGCTATAGGAAGGGTCTCATGTTGGAATGGGAAGGAGTTGGATATCATATCTCATGTTATAGGAAGGGTCTCAAGATTGAAATGGGAAGGATTTGGATATCACATCTCTTGCTATATGAAGGGTCTCAGGTTTTTTATTAGAAGCATTGAGATATCACATCTTATGGTATAGGAAGGGTCTCAGGTTTGGAATGGGAAGGAGTTGGATATCACATCTCATCCAATAGGAAGGGTCTCAGGTTTGGAATGGGAAGGAATTGGATATCACATCTCATGTTATAGGAAGGATCTCAGGATTGGAATGGGAAGGAGTTGGATATCCCTTCTCATGCTATAGGAAGGGTCTCAGGTTAGAATGGGAAGGATTTGGATATCACATCTCTTGCTATAGGAAGGGTCTCAGGTTTTTTATTAGAAACATTGAGATATCACATCTCATGCTATAGGAAGGGTTTAAGGATTGGAATGGGAAGGAGTTGGATATCCCTTCTCATGCTATAGGAAGGGTCTCAGGTTGGAATGGGAAGGATTTGGATATCACATCTCTTGCTATAGGAAGGGTCTCAGGTTTTTTATTAGAAACATTGAGATATCACATCTCATGCTATAGGAAGGGTTTAAGGATTGGAATGGGAAGGATTTGGATATCACATCTCATGCTAAAGGAAGGGTCTCAGGTTTGGAAGGGGAAGGATTTGGATATCACATCTCATGTTATTTGACCGGTCTCAGGTTTGGTATTAGAAGCATTGAGATATCAAGTCTCATGGTATAGGACGGGAGTTTGATATCACATCATGCCATGGTATGGGTCTCAGGTTTTGTAGAAGCATTGGGATATCACATCTCATGCTATCGGAAGGGTATCAGGATTGGATTTGGAAGGAGTTGTTGGATATCCCATCTCATGCTATAGGAAAGGTCTCAGGTTGGAATGGGAAAGAGTTGGATATCACATCTCATGTTCTAGGAAGGGTCTCAAGATTGGAATGGGAAGGACTTGGATATCACATCTCATGCTGTAGGAAGGCTCTCAGGTTTGGAAAGGGAAGGAGTTGGATATCACATTTCATGTTAGAGTTAGGATCTCAGGTTTGGTATTAGAGGCATTGAGATATCACATCTCATGCTATCAGAAGGGTATCAGGATTGGAATGGGAAGGAGTTGGATATCACATCTCATGCTAAAGGGAGGGTCTCAGATTTGGATGGGGAAGGATTTGGATATCACAACTCATGTTATAGGAAGGATCTCAGGTTTGGTATTAGAAGCATTGAGATATCACATCTCATGCTATCGGAAGGATCTCAGGTTTGGTATTAGAAGCATTGAGATATCACATCTCATGCTATAGGAAGGGTCTCAGGATTGGAATGGGAAGGACTTGGATATCACATCTCATGCTAAAGGAAGGGTCTCAGTTTTAGTAGAAGCATTGCGATATCACATCTCATGCTATAGGAAGGGTCTCAGGATTGGAATCGAAAGGAGTTGGATATCACATCTCATGCTATAGGAACGGTCTCAGGTTTGGTATAAGCATTGAGATATCACATCTCTGCTATCGGAAGGGTCTCAGGATTGGATTGGGAAGGAGTTGGATATCACATCTCATGTTATAGGAAGGGTCTCCGGATTGGAATGTGAAGGATTTGGATATCACATCTCATGCTAAAGGAAGGGTCTCAGGTTTGGAATGGGAAGGAGTTGGATATGACATCTCTTGTTATAGGGAGGGTCTCAGGATTTGAATGGCAAGGTGTTGGATATCACATCTCATGCCATAGGAAGGGTCTCAGGTTTGGTATAAGCATTGAGATATCACATCTCTGCTATCGGAAGGGTCTCAGGTTTGGTATAAGCATTGAGATATCACATCTCTGCTATCGGAAGGGTCTCAGGATTGGATTGGGAAGGAGTTGGATATCACATCTCATGTTATAGGAAGGGTCTCCGGATTGGAATGTGAAGGATTTGGATATCACATCTCATGCTAAAGGAAGGGTCTCAGGTTTGGAATGGGAAGGAGTTGGATATCACATCTCATGTTATAGGAAGGGTCTCCGGATTGGAATGTGAAGGATTTGGATATCACATCTCATGCTAAAGGAAGGGTCTCAGGTTTGGAATGGGAAGGAGTTGGATATGACATCTCTTGTTATAGGGAGGGTCTCAGGATTTTAATGGCAAGGAGTTGGATATCACATCTCATGCCATAGGAAGGGTCTCAGGTTTGGTATAAGCATTGAGATATAACATCTCTGCTATCGGAAGGGTCTCAGGATTGGATTGGGAAGGAGTTGGATATCCCTTCTCATGCTATAGGAAGGGTCTCAGGTTGGAATGGGAAGGAGTTGGATATCACATCTCATGCTAAAGGAAGGGTCTCAGGTTTGGTAGAAGCATTGAGATATCACATCTCATGCTATAGGAAGGGTCTCAGGATTGGAATGGGAAGGACTTAGATATCACATATCATGCTATAGGGAGGGTTTCAGTTTTGATATTAGAAGCATTGAGATATCACATCTCATGCTATCAGAAGTGTCTCAGGATTGGAATGGGAAGGAGCTGGATATTACATCTCATGCTAAAGGAAGGGTCTCAGGTTTGGAACGGGAAGGAGTTGGATATCCGATCTCATGTTATAGGAAGGGTCTCAGGTTTGGTATAAGCATTGAGATATCACATCTCTGCTATCGGAAGTGTCTCAGGATTGGAATGGGAAGGAATTGGATATCCCATCTCATGTTATAGGACGGGTCTCAGGATTGTTATTAGAATCATTGAGATATCATATTGCATGCTGTAGGAAGGGTCTAAGGATTGGAATGGGAAAGACTTGGATATCACATCTCATGCTATAGGAAGGGTCTCAGGTTTGGTATAAGCATTGAGATATCAAATCTCATGCTATAGGAAGGGTCTCAGGATTGGAATGGAAGGAGTTGGATATCACATCTCATGTTATAGGAAGGATCTCAGGTTTGGTATTAGAAGCATTGAGACATCAAATCTCATGCTATAGGAAGGGTCTCAGGATTGGAATGGGAAGGAGTTGGATATCACATCTCATGCTATAGGAAGGGTCTCAGGTTTGGTATAAGCATTGAGATATCACATCTCATGCTATAGGAAGGGTCTCAGGATTGGAATGGGAAGGAGTTGTATATGACATCTCATGCCGTAGGAAGGGTCTCAGGTTTGGTATAAGCATTGAGATATCACATCTCTGCTATCAGAAGAGTCTCAGGATTGGAATGGGAAGGAGTTGGATATCCCATCTCATATTATAGGAAGAGTCTCAGGTTTGGTATTAGAAGCATTGAGGTATCACATCTCATGCTATAGGAAGTGTCTCAGGATTGGAATGGGAAGGACTTGGATATCACATCTCATGCTATAGGGAGGGTCTCAAGTTTGATATTAGAAGCATTGAGATATCACATCTCATGCTATAGGAAGAGTCTCAGGTTTGGGAAGGGAAGGATTTGGATTTCACATCTCATGTTATAGGATGGTTCTCATGTTTGGTTTTTGAAGCATTGAGATATCACATCTCATGCTATCGGAAGGGTCTCAGGTTTGGTATTAGAAGCATTGAGATATCACATCTCATGCTATAGGATTGGTCTCCGGATTGGAATGTGAAGGATTTGGATATCACATCTCATGCTAAAGGAAGGGTCTCAGGTTTGGAATGGGAAGGAGTTGGATATGACATCTCTTGTTATAGGGAGGGTCTCAGGATTTGAATGGCAAGGAGTTGGATATCACATCTCATGCCATAGGAAGGGTCTCAGGTTTGGTATAAGCATTGAGATATCACATCTCTGCTATCGGAAGGGTCTCAGGATTGGAATGGGAAGGACTTAGATATCACATCTCATGCTATAGGGAGGGTCTCAGTTTTGATATTAGAAGAATTGAGATATCACATCTCATGCTATCGGAAGGGTCTCAGGATTGGAATGGGAGGAGCTGGATATCACATCTCATGCTAAAGGAAGGGTCTCAGGTTTGGAAGGGGAAGGATTTGGATATCACATCTCATGTTATAGGATGGGTTTCAGGTTTGGTATTAGAAGCATTGTGATATCACATCTCATGCTATAGGAAGTGTCTCAGGATTGGAATGGGAAGGAGTTGGATATCACATCTCATGCTATCGGAAGGGTCTCAGGTTTGGTATTAGAAGCATTGAGATATCACATCTCATGCTATAGGATTGGTCTCTGGTTTGGAATGTGAAGGATTTGGATATCACATCTCATGCTAAAGGAAGGGTCTCAGGTTTGGAATGGGAAGGAGTTGGATATGACATCTCATGTTATAGGGAGGGTCTCAGGATTTGAATGGCAAGGAGTTGGATATCACATCTCATGCCATAGGAAGGGTCTCAGGTTTGGTATAAGCATTGAGATATCACATCTCTGCTATCGGAAGGGTCTCAGGATTGGATTGGGAAGGAGTTGGATATCACATCTCATGTTATAGGAAGGGTCTCCGGATTGGAATGTGAAGGATTTGGATATCACATCTCATGCTAAAGGAAGGGTCTCAGGTTTGGAATGGGAAGGAGTTGGATATGACATCTCTTGTTATAGGGAGGGTCTCAGGATTTGAATGGCAAGGAGTTGGATATCACATCTCATGCCATAGGAAGGGTCTCAGGTTTGGTATTAGATGCCTTGAGATATCACATCTCATGGTATAATAAGGGTCTCAGGATTGGAATGGGAAGGAGTTGGATATCACATCTCAAGCTATTTCAGGATTGGAATGGGAAGGAGTTTGATATCACATCTCAAGCTATAGGAAGGGTCTCAGGTTTGGGATAAGCATTGAGATATCACATCTCATGCTATAGGAAGGGTCTCAGGATTGGAATGGGAAGGAGTTGGATATCCCATCTCATGTTATAGGAAGAGTCTCAGGTTTGGTATTAGAAGCATTGAGATATCACATCTCATGCTATAGGAAGTGTCTCAGGATTGGAATGGGAAGGACTTGGATATCACATCTCATGCTATAGGGAGGGTCTCAAGTTTGATATTAGAAGCATTGAGATATCACATCTCATGCTATAGGAAGAGTCTCAGGTTTGGGAAGGGAAGGATTTGGATTTCACATCTCATGTTATAGGATGGTTCTCATGTTTGGTTTTTGAAGCATTGAGATATTACATCTCATGCTATCGGAAGGGTCTCAGGTTTGGTATTAGAAGCATTGAGATATCACATCTCATGCTATAGGATTGGTCTCCGGATTGGAATGTGAAGGATTTGGATATCACATCTCATGCTAAAGGAATGGTCTCAGGTTTGGAATGGGAAGGAGTTGGATATGACATCTCTTGTTATAGGGAGGGTCTCAGGATTTGAATGGCAAGGAGTTGGATATCACATCTCATGCCATAGGAAGGGTCTCAGGTTTGGTATTAGAAGCCTTGAGATATCACATCTCATGGTATAATAAGGGTCTCAGGATTGGAATGGGAAGGAGTTGGATATCACATCTCAAGCTATTTCAGGATTGGAATGGGAAGGAGTTTGATATCACATCTCAAGCTATAGGAAGGGTCTCAGGTTTGGGAAGGGAAGGATTGGGATTTCACATCTCATGTTATAGGATGGTTCTCATGTTTGGTTTTAGAAGCATTGAGATATCACATCTCATGCTATCGGAAGGGTCTCAGGTTTGGAATGGGAAGGAGTTGGATATCACATCTCATGTTATAGGAAGCATCTCAGGTTTGGTATTAGAAGCATTGAGATATGACATCTCTGCTATCGGAAGGGTCTCAGGATTGGAATGGGAAGGACTTAAATATCACATCTCATGCTATAGGGAGGGTCTCAGTTTTGATATTAGAAGCATTGAGATATCACATCTCATGCTATCGGAAGGGTCTCAGGATTGGAATGGGAAGGACTTAAATATCACATCTCATGCTATAGGGAGGGTCTCAGTTTTGATATTAGAAGCATTGAGATATCACATCTCATGCTATCGGAAGGGTCTCAGGATTGGAATGGGAGGAGCTGGATATCACATCTCATGCTAAAGGAAGGGTTTCAGGTTTGGTAGAAGCATTGAGATATCACATCTCATGCTATAGGAAGAGTCTCAGGTTTGGGAAGGGAAGGATTTGGATTTTACATCTCATGTTATAGGATGGTTCTCATGTTTGGTTTTTGAAGCATTGAGATATCACATCTCATGCTATCGGAAGGGTCTCAGGTTTGGTATTAGAAGCATTGAGATATCACATCTCATGCTATAGGATTGGTCTCTGGATTGGAATGTGAAGGATTTGGATATCACATCTCATGCTAAAGGAAGCGTCTCAGGTTTGGAATGGGAAGGAGTTGGATATGACATCTCTTGTTATAGGGAGGGTCTCAGGATTTTAATGGCAAGGAGTTGGATATCACATCTCATGCCATAGGAAGGGTCTCAGGTTTGGTATTAGAAGCCTTGAGATATCACATCTCATGGTATAATAAGGGTCTCAGGATTGGAATGGGAAGGAGTTGGATATCACATCTCAAGCTATTTCAGGATTGGAATGGGAAGGAGTTTGATATCACATCTCAAGCTATAGGAAGGGTCTCAGGTTTGGGAAGGGAAGGATTGGGATTTCACATCTCATGTTATAGGATGGTTCTCATGTTTGGTTTTAGAAGCATTGAGATATCACATCTCATGCTATCGGAAGGGTCTCAGGTTTGGAATGGGAAGGAGTTGGATATCACATCTCATGTTATAGGAAGCATCTCAGGTTTGGTATTAGAAGCATTGAGATATGACATCTCATGCTATAGGAAGGGTCTCAGGATTGGAATGTGAAGGATTTGGATATCAAATCTCATGCTAAAGGAAGGGTCTCAGGTTTGGTATAAGCATTGAGATGTCACATCTCTGCTATCGGAAGGGTCTCAGGATTGGATTGGGAAGGAGTTGGACATCCCTTCTCATGCTATAGGAAGGGTCTCATGTTGGAATGGGAAGGAGTTGGATATCATATCTCATGTTATAGGAAGGGTCTCAAGATTGAAATGGGAAGGATTTGGATATCACATCTCTTGCTATATGAAGGGTCTCAGGTTTTTTATTAGAAACATTGAGATATCACATCTCATGCTATCGGAAGGGTTTCAGGATTGGAATGGGAAGGATTTGGATATCATATCTCATGTTATAGGACGGGTCCCAGGTTTGGTATTAGAAGCATTGAGATATCACATCTTATGGTATAGGAAGGGTCTCAGGTTTGGAATGGGAAGGAGTTGGATATCACATCTCATCCAATAGGAAGGGTCTCAGGTTTGGAATGGGAAGGAATTGGATATCACATCTCATGTTATAGGAAGGATCTCAGGATTGGAATGGGAAGGAGTTGGATATCCCTTCTCATGCTATAGGAAGGGTCTCAGGTTGGAATGGGAAGGATTTGGATATCACATCTCTTGCTATAGGAAGGGTCTCAGGTTTTTTATTAGAAACATTGAGATATCACATCTCATGCTATAGGAAGGGTTTAAGGATTGGAATGGGAAGGAGTTGGATATCCCTTCTCATGCTATAGGAAGGGTCTCAGGTTGGAATGGGAAGGATTTGGATATCACATCTCTTGCTATAGGAAGGGTCTCAGGTTTTTTATTAGAAACATTGAGATATCACATCTCATGCTATAGGAAGGGTTTAAGGATTGGAATGGGAAGGATTTGGATATCACATCTCATGCTAAAGGAAGGGTCTCAGGTTTGGAAGGGGAAGGATTTGGATATCACATCTCATGTTATTTGACCGGTCTCAGGTTTGGTATTAGAAGCATTGAGATATCAAGTCTCATGGTATAGGACGGGAGTTTGATATCACATCATGCCATGGTATGGGTCTCAGGTTTTGTAGAAGCATTGGGATATCACATCTCATGCTATCGGAAGGGTATCAGGATTGGATTTGGAAGGAGTTGTTGGATATCCCATCTCATGCTATAGGAAAGGTCTCAGGTTGGAATGGGAAAGAGTTGGATATCACATCTCATGTTATAGGAAGGGTCTCAAGATTGGAATGGGAAGGACTTGGATATCACATCTCATGCTGTAGGAAGGCTCTCAGGTTTGGAAAGGGAAGGAGTTGGATATCACATTTCATGTTAGAGTTAGGATCTCAGGTTTGGTATTAGAGGCATTGAGATATCACATCTCATGCTATCAGAAGGGTATCAGGATTGGAATGGGAAGGAGTTGGACATCACATCTCATGCTAAAGGGAGGGTCTCAGGTTTGGATGGGGAAGGATTTGGATATCACATCTCATGTTATAGGAAGGATCTCAGGTTTGGTATTAGAAGCATTGAGATATCACATCTCATGCTATCGGAAGGATCTCAGGTTTGGTATTAGAAGCATTGAGATATCACATCTCATGCTATAGGAAGGGTCTCAGGATTGGAATGGGAAGGACTTGGATATCACATCTCATGCTAAAGGAAGGGTCTCAGTTTTGGTATAAGCATTGAGATATCACATCTCTGCTATCGGAAGGGTCTCAGGATTGGATTGGGAAGGAGTTGGATATCACATCTCATGTTATAGGAAGGGTCTCCGGATTGGAATGTGAAGGATTTGGATATCACATCTCATGCTAAAGGAAGGGTCTCAGGTTTGGAATGGGAAGGAGTTGGATATGACATCTCTTGTTATAGGGAGGGTCTCAGGATTTGAATGGCAAGGTGTTGGATATCACATCTCATGCCATAGGAAGGGTCTCAGGTTTGGTATAAGCATTGAGATATCACATCTCTGCTATCGGAAGGGTCTCAGGTTTGGTATAAGCATTGAGATATCACATCTCTGCTATCGGAAGGGTCTCAGGATTGGATTGGGAAGGAGTTGGATATCACATCTCATGTTATAGGAAGGGTCTCCAGATTGGAATGTGAAGGATTTGGATATCACATCTCATGCTAAAGGAAGGGTCTCAGGTTTGGAATGGGAAGGAGTTGGATATGACATCTCTTGTTATAGGGAGGGTCTCAGGATTTGAATGGCAAGGTGTTGGATATCACATCTCATGCCATAGGAAGGGTCTCAGGTTTGGTATGAGCATTGAGATATCACATCTCTGCTATCGGAAGGGTCTCAGGATTGGATTGGGAAGGAGTTGGATATCCCTGGGTTCCTGGGAGCCTAAAGTCGCAGAGGCTTATGCTAGGATTCCGGATAATACCAAGCACTACTTTAAAGACAGTGTGCTGATCAATGGAGTAGATACTCCAGCTCTTAGGGATAGTGGGTGCAGTCGCACTGTAGTGGATTCTACCTTGGTAGACTCAGAGGAAGTTGCCAGAGCTACTCTGATGCCCACTAAGTTGGCTGACGGCCCCCTCCGTATGTTTCCAGTAATACCTGTAAATCTTACTTTAAATGGTACAGCAGTCAGGATTCCAGTGAGCATTCAGAGAAACGTCCCGGGAAAGGTCTTGTTAGGTAATGATCTCAGAGCTTTAGGGCTCGTAGGAGACACTGCCGAAAGACCCTACACACGGTCTCAAGCACGGGCAGCATTGGCCAAGTCCAATACGCCGCCCCAGCCGAAGGGGAAACCCAAGGCGAAAGGAGTCAACAAGTCACGATGGGGGAAAGAGAATATTCCCCCGAGCTCGCCTACCACTGCGGTGGAGGAACCCCACCACCTTCCGCACTGTCCTCAGAAGTTATAGCGTCAAGCTGCGCTTCCTGCCACGCCACGATTCTTTGGATCATTTCCAATTTCGTGCCTTGAGAGGAAACACCTCTCTCCGCACACATCTTCTTCAATGTTTCTGATTTGTAAGCATTTAAAGTTAACAAGGTATTTGTTTCCATACTGTTAGATAGGACTATGGCTTTTTTAAAGTTATACTACAACAATTCACTACGTGTCCTGGTTGGAATAACCTGAAATGCCTTAGTTCGTGCGCAACACTGGATACCTTCAGTCGTATCCCACCGCTGTACACCAATTTGTTAAGACGGATTTCTGAACTCTGTCCTGGTGGCGCAGAAGTTCAGAAGGCCAACCTAATTACTTGGAACAGGGTAACCTCTGGACGAGCCAGACCAATCAAGGTAGCGATTGCGGCGGTCAAGACTAGGTCTCAAGAGGGGTGAGGGTGACTGAAAGCCCGCAATGAGCACACAAAACCAGAACACTTACAAACTACTCCAAACAGGTGTTATATAAAAATATATACACGTTTATTTTAAGGCCTTTAAAACAATGACCGTAGCGAGAAAATCACAATATCACAATATTAAACCAACACATACCATATCAAGACAATATATATACAAATACGACAGTCGCAAGCGTTATACGCACGAAATGTGTAGTCCACCTGAAAGGGAAGGAAAACTGGCAGTGCGATAATGCTTTAGACTCAGTTCGCCTTCAGCGGCACCTAACTAGATGGAAGTCCGAGCCCTGCGAAGAGTGGAGCCTTGTGCTCAAAGTACCTGCACGCGCTGGTGCCAACGGGCAAAAGGGGAAGCTCTTCGAAGGAAGTCAGGCAGTTCAGATTAGTGCACTAAAGAAGAAGAACAGGTTCCGCGACTCAAGCGCAGCCTCCACAGTGGGCAGAAGCAGAGCGCGAGTACGGACAAAAGGGTGCTGTTTTACACAGCGGGGAAAAGCAATGGGCTACTGCAGGAGGGCGACCAGATCCTAGCTATGCTACTCACCGGTCCCCGATGCAAGCAGACCCAGGCTTCTCCACGTCAGTTTCAGCAGCTGGCAGGTTCAGAAGAGTCGGGAATGCCTCGTCGTCGTGTAGAGCAAAAAGACGTCCCAATCGAAGAAACCTGCACAGTTTGTTGCCGCAGCAGGACAACGGAGCGGCCGTGTGTATCTGAGCCAAATGTACACTCCTCCCTTCCGACCTGGGAACGCCAAGTGTACGAAGCGTGGGAGAGTGACAAGGACTCGAGATACTACACAACCTGGCGGCGGTTACAGAGCAGGACTCCCGTGTAAGCTGGTCAGTCAACTGGATGGCCCAGAGACGCTTCCGAAGGCTTACTGGCAGGAGATGATGAAGTTGCCGAGAATAGTTGTTCCTGCTATTCCAAAGGTCGAAGCACCAGTACAGGCCTTCTGGTTCGATCAAAAGAGGAAAGGGTTTCACAGGACGACAGCAGTGCAAAGGAGGAGTCCTTCAGCGGGTCACCAGCGATTCCTCGGTCCAGCCTCTTGGTTGCAGGATACTTGGCTCCTGTATTCCTTCGTTCGTGAGAACTCAGGAGATCGACATGGTAGTGGTGTTTCCAGCCCCCTCTTATCCACGGTTCCCTTCGCGCCAAAACGGAGGGGACCCAATGGGAGATCCGCACATCAAACACGCACACCATTCGTGGACCAATCACGGACCACGGTGGTCCCAGGCATTCACACCACCCTAGACTCTCTGGCACCCAGGATGTGTATTGGGACCAGACATCCCAGCCCACACCCTGGAGGCACACATACGACATGTAGAAGCCCGCGAAAGCATCCGTCTTTCGCGGGAAAGTACATGCCCAAATAAGGAAGGCCCCGGGTCGGCTCGACCTGGGGAAGGTGAAGGGAGCAAGACGGTCAGTGGACAAGACAAAGGAGCCTCGTGGTCTGGCCATTTTGGGAGCCAGGCCACCATTTTGGGTTCAGCGCGAAAAACGCACTTAGAACGCCAAAAGGAGCTCAAAATACACAAAACGATCGCTGCCACCATTCCAGTCCCTGAATGACTTGCACCGATCAAATACCATCCTAAATGAGTATCTAGGGCCTGTAGAAGGCTAGAGACCCAAGAGAGCTGTAACTTAGCTTACAGTGCCCTCTTGTGTCATGTTGCACTAAAGCCGCAACATGGTAAAAGAAACTACGGGAAACAGCGTTCCCCGGTACTGACTGTCTTAAGGGCATGTCAGTTTCCCCGTAAGAAAGGAGCGAAAGCAAAGAGGAGTGCGGCAGAAGGCTGCACTTCTCTGGCAAAGTCAAGAACAAGGTGAAAAACAACAGCAAAAAGTTTAGGGGTTGCCACATGGAAGGAAAATTACCTACAATTACGAAATCTTTCCTAACACATTCCAATCCTGAGACCCTTCTGATAGCATGAGATGTGATATCACAATGCTTCTACAAAACCTGAGACCCATACATGTCATGAGATGTGATATCAAACTCCTTCCCATTCCAACCTGAGACCCTTCCTATAGCATGACATGGGATATCCAACTCCTTCCAAATCCAATCCTGATACCCTTCCGATAGCATGAGATGTGATATCACAATGCTTCTACAAAACCTGAGACCCATACATGGCATGAGATGTGATATCAAACTCCTTCCCATTCCAATCCTGAGACACTTCCTATAGCATCAGATGTGATATCTCAATGCTTCTAATACCAAACCTGAGACTCTTCCTATAACATGAGATGGGATATCCAACTCCTTCCCATTCCAATCCTGAGACCCTTCCGATAGCAGAGATGTGACATCTCAATGCTTATACCAAACCTGAGACCCTTCATATGGCATGAGATGTCATATACAACTCCTTCCCATTCCAATCCTGAGACCCTTCCTATAGCATGAGATGTGATATCTCAATGCTTCTAATACCAAACCTGAGATCCTTCCTATAACATGAGATGTGATATCCAACTCCTTCCCTTTCCAAACCTGAGAGCCTACCTATAGCATGAGATGTGATATTCAAGTCCTTCCCATTCCAATCCTTAGACCCTTCCTACAGCATGCAATATGATATCTCAATGATTCTAATAACAAACCTGAGACCCGTCCTATAAAATGAGATGGGTATCCAACTCCTTCCCATTCCAATCCTGAGACACTTTCGATAGCAGAGATGTGATACCTCAATGCTTATACCAAACCTGAGAACCTTCCTATAGCATGAGATGTAATATCCAACTCCTTCCCATTCCAATCCTGAGACCCTTCCTACAGCATGCGATGTGATATCTCAATGCTTCTAATACCAAACCTGAGACCCGTCCTATAACATGAGATGGGATATCCAACTCCTTCCCGTTCCAAACCTGAGACCCTTCCTATAGCATGAGATGTGATATCCAACTCCTTCCCATCCCAATCCTGAGACACTTCCGATTGCAGAGATGTGATATCTCAATGCTTATACCAAACCTGAGACTCTTCCTATAACATGAGATGTGATATCCAACTCCTTCCCGTTCCAAACCTGAGACCCTTCCTATAGCATGAGATGTGATATCCAACTCCTTCCCATTCCAATCCTGAGACCCTTCCGATAGCATGAGATGTGATAGCTCAATGCTTCTAATACCAAACCTGAGATCCTTCTTATAACATGTGATGTGATATCCAAATCCTTCCCCTTCCAAACCTGAGACCCTCCCTTTAGCATGAGAAGTGATATCCAACTCCTTCCCATTCCAATCCTGAGACCCTTATGATAGCATGAGATGTGATATCTCAATGCCTCTAATACCAAACCTGAGATACTTCCGATAGCATGAGATGTGATATCTCAATGATTCTAATACCAAACCTGAGATCCTTCCTATAACACGCGATGTGATATCCAAATCCTTCCCCTTCCAAACCTGAGACCCTCCCTTTAGCATGAGATGTGATATCCAACTCCTTCCCATTCCAATCCTGAGACCCTTCTGATAGCATGAGATGTGATACCTCAATGCCTCTAATACCAAACCTGAGATCCTACCTCTAACATGAAATGTGATATCCAACTCCTTCCCTTACCAAACCTGAGATCCTTCCTATAACATGCGATGTGATATCCAAATCCTTCCCCTTCCAAACCTGAGACCCTCCCTATAGCATGAGATGTGATATCCAAGTCCGTCCCATTCCAATCCTGAGACCCTTCCTATAGCATGAGATGTGATATCTCAATGCTTATTCCAAACCTGAGACCCTTCCTATGGCATGAGATGTCATATACAACTCCTTCCCATTCCAATCCTGAGACCCTTCCTATAGCATGAGATGTGATATCTTAATGCTGATACCAAACCTGAGACCCTTCCTATAGCATGAGATGTGATAGCCAACTTCTTCCCATTCCAATCCTGAGACCCTTCCTATAACATGAGATGTGATGTCGCAATGCTTCTAATACCAAACCTGAGATCTTTCCTATAACATGAGATGTGATATCCAACACCTTCCCATTCCAATCCTGAGACCCTTCCTATAGCATGAGATGTGATATCTCAATGCTTATACCAAACGTGAGACCCTTCCTATAGCTTGAGATGTGATATACAACTCCTTCCCATTCCAATCCTGAGACCCTTCCTATAGCATGAGATGTGATATCTCAATGCTTGTACCAAACGTGAGACCCTTCCTATAACAAGAGGTGATATCTCAATGCCTCTAATACCAAACCTGAGATCCTTCCTCTAACATGAAATGTGATATCCAACTCCTTCCCCTTCCAAACCTGAGAGCCTTCCTATAGCATGAGATATGATATCCAAGTCCTTCCCATTCCAATCCTGGGACCCTTCCTATAACATGAGATGTGATATCCAACTCCTTCCCATTCCAACCTGAGACCCTTCCTATAGCATGAGATGGGACATCCAACTCCTTCCAAATCAAATCCTGATACCCTTCCGATAGCATGAGATGTGATATCCCAATGTTTCTACCAAACCTGAGACCCATACTATGGCATGAGTTGTGATATCAAACCCCTTCCCATTCCAAACCTGAGACCCTTCCTATAGCTTGAGATATCCAACTCCTTCCCATTCCAATTCTGAGACCCTCCCTTTAGCATGAGATGTGATATCTCAATGCCTCTAATACCAAACCTGAGATCCTTCCGATAGCATGAAATGTGATATCTCAATGCTTCTAATACCAAACCTGAGATCCTTCCTATAACATGAGACGTGATATCCAAATCCTTCCCCTTCCAAACCTGAGACCCTCCCTTTAGCATGAGATGTGATATCCAACTCCTTCCCATTCTAATCCTGAGACCCTTCTGATAGCATGAGATGTGATATCTCAATGCCTCTAATACCAAACCTGAGATCCTACCTCTAACATGAAATGTGATATCCAACTCTTTCCCCTTCCAAACCTGAGAGCCTTCCGATAGCATGAGATGTGATATCCGACTCCTTCCCATTCCAATCCTGAGACCCTTCCGATAGCATGAGATGTGATATCCCAATGCTTCTAATACCAAACCTGAGATCCTTCTTATAACATGTGATGTGATATCCAAATCCTTCCCCTTCCAAACCTGAGACCCTCCCTTTAGCATGAGATGTGATATCCAACTCCTTCCCATTCCAATCCTGAGACCCTTATGATAGATAGCATGAGATGTGATATCTCAATGCCTCTAATACCAAACCTGAGATACTTCCGATAGCATGAGATGTGATATCTCAATGCTTCTAATACCAAACCTGAGATCCTTCCTGTAACATGAGATGTGATATCCAAATCCTTCCCCTTCCAAACCTGAGACCCTCCCTTTAGCATGAGATGTGTTATCCAACTCCTTCCCATTCCAATCCTGAGACCCTTCCGATAGCATGAGATGTGATATCTCAATGCTTCTAATACCAAACCTGTGATCCTTCCTATAACAAGAGATGTGATATCCAAATCCTTCCCCTTCCAAACCTGAGACCCTCCCTTTAGCATGAGATGTGATATCTCAATGCCTCTAATACCAAACCTGAGATCCTTCCGATAGCATGAGATGTGATATCTCAATGCTTCTAATACCAAACCTGAGATCCTTCCTATAACATGAGACGTGATATCCAAATCCTTCCCCTTCCAAACCTGAGACCCTCCCTTTAGCATGAGATGTGATATCCAACTCCTTCCCATTCCAATCCTGAGACCCTTCTGATAGCATGAGATGTGATATCTCAATGCCTCTAATACCAAACCTGAGATCCTACCTCTAACATGAAATGTGATATCCAACTCTTTCCCCTTCCAAACCTGAGGGCCTTCCTATAGCATGAGATGTGATATCCGACTCCTTCCCATTCCAATCCTGAGACCCTTCCGATAGCATGAGATGTGATATCTCAATGCTTCTAATACCAAACCTGAGATCCTTCTTATAACATGTGATGTGATATCCAAATCCTTCCCCTTCCAAACCTGAGACCCTCCCTTTAGCATGAGATGTGATATCCAACTCCTTCTCATTCCAATCCTGAGACCCTTATGATAGATAGCATGAGATGTGATATCTCAATGCCTCTAATACCAAACCTGAGATACTTCCGATAGCATGAGATGTGATATCTCAATGCTTCTAATACCAAACCTGAGATCCTTCCTATAACATGAGATGTGATATCCAAATCCTTCCCCTTCCAAACCTGAGACCCTCCCTTTAGCATGAGATGTGATATCCAACTCCTTCCCATTCCAATTCTGAGCCCCTTCCTATACCATGAGACTTGATATCCAACTCCTTCCCATTCCAATTCTGAGCCCCTTCCTATACCATGAGACTTGATATCTCAATGCTTCTAATACCAAACCTGAGACCCGTCCTATAACATGAGATGTGATATCCAAATCCTTCCCCTTCCAAACCTTAGACCCTTCCTTTATCATGAGATGTGATATCCAACTCCTTCCCATTCCAATCCTCAGACCCTTCCGATATCATGAGATGTGATATCTCAACGCTTCTAATATCAAACTTGAGACCCTCCCTATAGCATGAGATGTGATATCCAAGTCCTTCCCATTCCAATCCTGAGACCCTTCCTATAGCTTGAGTTGTGACATCCAACTCCTTCCCATTCCAATTCTGATCCCCTTTCTATACCATGAGACTTGATATCTCAATGCTTCTAATACCAAACCTGAGACCCGTCCTATAACATGAGATGTGATATCCAAATCCTTCCCCTTCCAAACCTTAGACCCTTCCTTTATCATGAGATGTGATATCCAACTCCTTCCCATTCCAATCCTGAGACCCTTCCGATATCATGAGATGTAATATCTCAATGCTTCTAATATCAAACTTGAGACCCTCCCTATAGCATGAGATGTGATATCCAAGTCCTTCCCATTCCAATCCTGAGACCCTTCCTATACAATGAGATGTGATATCTCAATGCTTCTAATACCAAACCTGAGACCCTTCCTATAACATGAGATTGGAATATCCAACTCCTTCCCATTCCAATCCTGAGACCCTTCCGATAGCAGAGATGTGATATCTCAATTCTTATACCAAACCTGAGATCCTTCCTATAACATGAGATGTGATATCCAACTCCTTCCCATTCCAATCCTGAGACACTTCCTATAGCATGAGATGTGATATCTCACTGCTTATATCAAACCTGAAACCCTTCCAATAGCATGAGATGTGATATCCAACTCCTTCCCATTCCAATCCTGAGACCCTTCCTATAGCATGAGATGTGATATCTCAATGCTTCTAATATCAAACTTGAGAGCCTCCCTATAGCATGAGATGTGATATCCAAGTCCTTCCCATTCCAATCCTGAGACACTTCCTATAGCATGAGATGTGATATCTCAATGCTTCTAATACCAAACCTGAGACTCTTCCTATAACATGAGATGGGATATCCAACTCCTTCCCATTCCAATCCTGAGACCCTTCCGATAGCAGAGATGTGATATCTCAATGCTTATACCAAACCTGAGACCCTTCCTACGGCATGAGATGTCATATACAACTCCTTCCCATTCCAATCCTGAGACCCTTCCTATAGCATGAGATGTGATATCTCAATGCTTATACCAAACCTGAGACCCTTCCTATAGCATGAGATGTGATATCCAACTCCTTCCCATTCCAATCCTGAGACCCTTCCTATAGCATGAGATGTGATATCTCAATGCTTATACCAAACCTGAGACCCTTCCTACGGCATGAGATGTCATATAAAACTCCTTCCCATTCCAATCCTGAGACCCTTCCTATAGCATGAGATGTGATATCTCAATGCTTATACCAAACCTGAGACCCTTCCTATAGCATGAGATGTGATATCCAACTCCTTCCCATTCCAATCCTGAGACCCTTCCTATAGCATGAGATGTGATATCTCAATGCTTATACCAAACCTGAGACCCTTCCTATAACATGAGATGGGATATCCAACTCCTTCCCATTCCAATCCTGAGACACTTCCGATAGCAGAGATGTGATATCTCAATGCTTATACCAGACCTTAGACCCTTCCTATAACATGAGATCGGATATCCAACTCCTTCCCGTTCCAAACCTGAGACCCTTCCTTTAGCATGAGATGTGATATCCAGCTCCTTCCCATTCCAATCCTGAGACACTTCCGATAGCATGAGATGTGATATCTCAATGCTTCTAATATCAAAACGGAAACCCTCCCTATAGCATGATATGTGATATCTAAGTCCTTCCCATTCCAATCCTGAGACCCTTCCTATAGCATGAGATGTGATATCTCAATGCTTCTACCAAACCTGAGACCCTTCCTTTAGCATGAGATGTGATAATCAACTCCTTCCCATTCCAATCCTGAGACCCTTCCTATAGCATGAGATGTGATATCTCAATACTTCTAATACCAAACCTGAGATCCTTCCGATAACATGAGATGTGATATCCAAATCCTTCCCCTTCCAAACCTGAGACCCTCCCTTTAGCATGAGATGTGATATCCATCTCCTTCCCATTCCAATCCTGAGACCCTTCTGATAGCATGAGATGTGATATCTCAATGCTTCTAATACCAAACCTGAGATCCTTCCGATAGCATGAGATGTGATATCTCAATGCTTCTAATACCAAACCTGAGACCCTTCCTATAACATGAGATTGGAATATCCAACTCCTTCCCATTCCAATCATGAGACCCTTCCGATAGCAGAGATGTGATATCTCAATTCTTATACCAAACCTGAGATCCTTCCTATAACATGAGATGTGATATCCAACTCCTTCCCATTCCAATCCTGAGACACTTCCTATAGCATGGGATGTGATATCTCACTGCTTATACCAAACCTGAGACCCTTCCTATAGCATGAGATGTGATATCTAACTCCTTCCCATTCCAATCCTGAGACCCTTCCTATAGCATGAGATGTGATATCTCAATGCTTCTAATACCAAACATGAGACTCTTCCTATAACATGAGATGGGATATCCAACTCCTTCCCATTCCAATCCTGAGACCCTTCCGATAGCAGAGATGTGATATCTCAATGCTTATACCAAACCTGAGACCCTTCCTACGGCATGAGATGTCATATACAACTCCTTCCCATTCCAATCCTGAGACCCTTCCTATAGCATGAGATGTGATATCTCAATGCTTATACCAAACCTGAGACCCTTCCTATAGCATGAGATGTGATATCCAACTCCTTCCCATTCCAATCCTGAGACCCTTCCTATAGCATGAGATGTGATATCTCAATGCTTATACCAAACCTGAGACCCTTCCTACGGCATGAGATGTCATATACAACTCCTTCCCATTCCAATCCTGAGACCCTTCCTATAGCATGAGATGTGATATCTCAATGCTTATACCAAACCTGAGACCCTTCCTATAGCATGAGATGTGATATCCAACTCCTTCCCATTCCAATCCTGAGACCCTTCCTATAGCATGAGATGTGATATCTCAATGCTTATACCAAACCTGAGACCCTTCCTATAACATGAGATGGGATATCCAACTCCTTCCCATTCCAATCCTGAGACACTTCCGATAGCAGAGATGTGATATCTCAATGCTTATACCAGACCTTAGACCCTTCCTATAACATGAGATCGGATATCCAACTCCTTCCAGTTCCAAAACTGACACCCTTCTTTTAGCATGAGATGTGATATCCATCTCCTTCCCATTCCAATCCTGAGACACTTCCGATAGCATGAGATGTGATATCTCAATGCTTCTAATATCAAAACGGAAACCCTCCCTATAGCATGATATGTGATATCTAAGTCCTTCCCATTCCAATCCTGAGACCCTTCCTATAGCATGAGATGTGATATCTCAATGCTTCTACCAAACCTGAGACCCTTCCTTTAGCATGAGATGTGATATCCAACTCCTTCCCATTCCAATCCTGAGACCCTTCCTATAGCATGAGATGTGATATCTCAATACTTCTAATACCAAACCTGAGATCCTTCCGATAACATGAGATGTGATATCCAAATCCTTCCCCTTCCAAACCTGAGACCCTCCCTTTAGCATGAGATGTGATATCCATCTCCTTCCCATTCCAATCCTGAGACCCTTCTGATAGCATGAGATGTGATATCTCAATGCTTCTAATACCAAACCTGAGATCCTTCCGATAGCATGAGATGTGATATCTCAATGCTTCTAATACCAAACCTGAGACCCTTCCTATAACATGAGATTGGAATATCCAACTCCTTCCCATTCCAATCCTGAGACCCTTCCGATAGCAGAGATGTGATATCTCAATTCTTATACCAAACCTGAGATCCTTCCTATAGCATGAGATGTGATATCTAACTCCTTCCCATTCCAATCCTGAGACCCTTCCTATAGCATGAGATGTGATATCTCAATGCTTCTAATATCAAACTTGAGAGCCTCCCTATAGCATGAGATGTGATATCCAAGTCCTTCCCATTCCAATCCTGAGACACTTCCTATAGCATGAGATGTGATATCTCAATGCTTCTAATACCAAACCTGAGACTCTTCCTATAACATGAGATGGGATATCCAACTCCTTCCCATTCCAATCCTGAGACCCTTCCGATAGCAGAGATGTGATATCTCAATGCTTATACCAAACCTGAGACCCTTCCTACGGCATGAGATGTCATATACAACTCCTTCCCATTCCAATCCTGAGACCCTTCCTATAGCATGAGATGTGATATCTCAATGCTTATACCAAACCTGAGACCCTTCCTATAGCATGAGATGTGATATCCAACTCCTTCCCATTCCAATCCTGAGACCCTTAGTATAGCATGAGATGTGATATCTCAATGCTTATACCAAACCTGAGACCCTTCCTACGGCATGAGATGTCATATACAACTCCTTCCCATTCCAATCCTGAGACCCTTCCTATAGCATGAGATGTGATATCTCAATGCTTATACCAAACCTGAGACCCTTCCTATAGCATGAGATGTGATATCCAACTCCTTCCCATTCCAATCCTGAGACCCTTCCTATAGCATGAGATGTGATATCTCAATGCTTATACCAAACCTGAGACCCTTCCCATAACATGAGATGGGATATCCAACTCCTTCCCATTCCAATCCTGAGACACTTCCGATAGCAGAGATGTGATATCTCAATTCTTATACCAGACCTTAGACCCTTCCTATAACATGAGATCGGATATCCAACTCCTTCCCGTTCCAAACCTGAGACCCTTCCTTTAGCATGAGATGTGATATCCAGCTCCTTCCCATTCCAATCCTGAGACACTTCCGATAGCATGAGATGTGATATCTCAATGCTTCTAATATCAAAACGGAAACCCTCCCTATCGCATGATATGTGATATCTAAGTCCTTCCCATTCCAATCCTGAGACCCTTCCTATAGCATGAGATGTGATATCTCAATGCTTCTAATACCAAACCTGAGATCCTTCCGATAGCATGAGATCGGATATCCAACTCCTTCCCATTCCAATCCTGAGACACTTCCGATAGCAGAGATGTGATATCTCAATGCTTATACCAGACCTTAGACCCTTCCTATAACATGAGATCGGATATCCAACTCCTTCCCGTTCCAAACCTGAGACCCTTCCTTTAGCATGAGATGTGATATCCAGCTCCTTCCCATTCCAATCCTGAGACACTTCCTATAGCATGAGATGTGATATCTCATTGCTTCTACCAAACCTGAGACCCTTCCTTTAGCATGAGATGTGATATCCAACTCCTTCCCATTCCAATCCTGAGACCCTTCCTATAGCATGAGATGTGATATCTCAATACTTCTAATACCAAACCTGAGATCCTTTCCGATAACATGAGATGTGATATCCAAATCCTTCCCCTTCCAAACCTGAGACCCTCCCTTTAGCATATGTGATATCCATCTCCTTCCCATTCCAATCCTGAGACCCTTCTGATAGCATGAGATGTGATATCTCAATGCTTATACCAGACCTTAGACCCTTCCTATAACATGAGATCGGATATCCAACTCCTTCCCGTTCCAAACCTGAGACCCTTCCTTTAGCATGAGATGTGATATCCAGCTCCTTCCCATTCCAATCCTGAGACACTTCCTATAGCATGAGATGTGATATCTCATTGCTTCTACCAAACCTGAGACCTTTCCTTTAGCATGAGATGTGATATCCAACTCCTTCCCATTCCAATCCTGAGACCCTTCCTATAGCATGAGATGTGATATCTCAATACTTCTAATACCAAACCTGAGATCCTTTCCGATAACATGAGATGTGATGTCCAAATCCTTCCCCTTCCAAACCTGAGACCCTCCCTTTAGCATATGTGATATCCAACTCCTTCCCATTCCAACCTGAGACCCTTCCTATAGCATGAGATGTGATATCCAAGTCCTTCCCATTCCAATCCTTAGACCCTTCCTACAGCATGCAATATGATATCTCAATGCCTCTAATACCAAACCTGAGATCCTTCCTCTAACATGAAATGTGATATCCAACTCCTTCCCTTTCCAAACCTGAGAGCCTATCTATAGCATGAGATGTGATATCCAAGTCCTTTCCATTCCAATCCTTAGACCCTTCCTACAGCATGCAATATGATATCTCAATGATTCTAATAACAAACCTGAGACCCGTCCTATAACATGAGATGGGATATCCAACTCCTTCCATTTCCAATCCTGAGACACTTCCGATAGCAGAGATGTGATATCTCAATGCTTATACCAAACCTGAGACCCTTCCTATAACATGAGATGTGATATCCAACTCCTTCCCGTTCCAATCCTGAGACTCTTCCTTTTGCATGAGATGTGATATCCAGCTCCTTCCCATTCCAATCGTGAGACACTTCCGATAGCATGAGATGTGATATCTCAATGCTTCTAATATCAAAACTGAGACCCTCCCTATAGCATGATATGTGATATCTAAGTCCTTCCCATTCCAATCCTGAGACCCTTCCTATAGCATGAGATGTGATATCTCAATGCTTCTACCAAACCTGAGACCCTTCCTTTAGCATGAGATGTGATATCCAACTCCTTCCCATTCCAATCCTGAGACCCTTCCTATAGCATGAGATGTGATATCTCAATACTTCTAATACCAAACCTGAGATCCTTCCTATAGCATGAGATGTGATATCTCAATGCTTCTAATACCAAACCTGAGACCCTTCCTACAGCATGCGATGTGATATCTCACTGCTTATACCAAACCTGAGACCCTTCCTATAGCATGAGATGTGATATCCAACTCCTTCCCATTCCAATCCTGAGACCCTTCCTATAGCATGAGATGTGATATCTCAATGCTTCTAATATCAAACTTGAGAGCCTCCCTATAGCATGAGATGTGATATCCAAGTCCTTCCCATTCCAATCCTGAGACACTTCCTATAGCATGAGATGTGATATCTCAATGCTTCTAATACCAAACCTGAGACTCTTCCTATAACATGAGATGGGATATCCAACTCCTTCCTATTCCAATCCTGAGACCCTTCCGATAGCAGAGATGTGATATCTCAATGCTTATACCAAACCTGAGACCCTTCCTACGGCATGAGATGTCATATACAACTCCTTCCCATTCCAATCCTGAGACCCTTCCTATAGCATGAGATGTGATATCTCAATGCTTATACCAAACCTGAGACCCTTCCTATAGCATGAGATGCGATATCCAACTCCTTCCCATTCCAATCCTGAGACCCTTCCTATAGCATGAGATGTGATATCTCAATGCTTATACCAAACCTGAGACCCTTCCTATAACATGAGATGGGATATCCAACTCCTTCCCATTCCAATCCTGAGACACTTCCGATAGCAGAGATGTGATATCTCAATGCTTATACCAGACCTTAGACCCTTCCTATAACATGAGATCGGATATCCAACTCCTTCCCGTTCCAAACCTGAGACCCTTCCTTTAGCACGAGATGTGATATCCAGCTCCTTCCCATTCCAATCCTGACACCCTCCCTTTAGCATGAGATGTGATATCTCAATGCTTCTAATATCAAAACAGAAACCCTCCCTATAGCATGATATCTGATATCTAAGTCCTTCCCATTCCAATCCTGAGACCCTTCCTATAGCATGAGATGTGATATCTCAATGCTTCTACCAAACCTGAGACCCTTCCTTTAGCATGAGATGTGATATCCAACTCCTTCCCTTTCCAATCCTGAGACCCTTCCTATAGCATGAGATGTGATATCTCAATACTTCTAATACCAAACCTGAAATCCTTCCGATAACATGAGATGTGATATCCAAATCCTTCCCCTTCCAAAGCTGAGACCCTCCCTTTAGCATGAGATGTGATATCCAACTCCTTCCCATTCCAATCCTGAGACCCTTCTGATAGCATGAGATGTGATATCTCAATGCTTCTAATACCAAACCTGAGATCCTTCCTATAGCATGAGATGTGATATCTCAATGCTTCTAATACCAAACCTGAGATCCTTCCTATAACATGAGATGTGATATCCAAATCCTTCCCCTTCCAATTCTGAGACCCTCCCTTTAACATGAGATGTGATATCCAACTCCTTCCCATTCCAATCCTGAGACACTTCCCATAGCAGAGATGTGATATCTCAATGCTTATACCAGACCTTAGACCCTTCCTATAACATGAGATCGGATATCCAACTCCTTCCCGTTCCAAACCTGAGACCCTTCCTTTAGCATGAGATGTGATATCCAGCTCCTTCCCATTCCAATCCTGAGACACTTCCGATAGCATGAGATGTGATATCTCAATGCTTCTAATATCAAAACGGAAACCCTCCCTATAGCATGATATGTGATATCTAAGTCCTTCCCATTCCAATCCTGAGACCCTTCCTATAGCATGAGATGTGATATCTCAATGCTTCTAATGCCAAACCTGAGATCCTTCCGATAGCATGAGATCGGATATCCAACTCCTTCCCATTCCAATCCTGAGACACTTCCGATAGCAGAGATGTGATATCTCAATGCTTATACCAGACCTTAGACCCTTCCTATAACATGAGATCGGATATCCAACTCCTTCCCGTTCCAAACCTGAGACCCTTCCTTTAGCATGAGATGTGATATCCAGCTCCTTCCCATTCCAATCCTGAGACACTTCCTATAGCATGAGATGTGATATCTCAATGCTTCTACCAAACCTGAGACCCTTCCTTTAGCATGAGATGTGATATCCAACTCCTTCCCATTCCAATCCTGAGACACTTCCTATAGCATGAGATGTGATATCTCAATACTTCTAATACCAAACCTGAGATCCTTCCGATAACATGAGATGTGATATCCAAATCCTTCCCCTTCCAAACCTGAGACCCTCCCTTTAGCATGAGATGTGATATCCATCTCCTTCCCATTCCAATCCTGAGACCCTGTTGATAGCATGAGATGTGATATCTCAATGCTTCTAATACCAAACCTGAGATCCTTCCGATAGCATGAGATGTGATATCTCAATGCTTCTAATACCAAACCTGAGATCCTTCCTATAACATGAGATGTGATATCCAAATCCTTCCCCTTCCAATTCTGAGACCCTCCCTTTAACATGAGATGTGATATCCAACTCCTTCCCATTCCAACCTGAGACCCTTCCTATAGCATGAGATGTGATATCCAAGTCCTTCCCATTCCAATCCTTAGACCCTTCCTACAGCATGCAATATGATATCTCAATGCCTCTAATACCAAACCTGAGATCCTTCCTCTAACATGAAATGTGATATCCAACTCCTTCCCTTTCCAAACCTGAGAGCCTATCTATAGCATGAGATGTGATATCCAAGCCCTTTCCATTCCAATCCTTAGACCCTTCCTACAGCATGCAATATGATATCTCAATGCTTCTAATACCAAACCTGAGACTCTTCCTATAACATGAGATGGGATATCCAACTCCTTCCCATTCCAATCCTGAGACCCTTCCGATAGCAGAGATGTGATATCTCAATGCTTATACCAAACCTGAGACCCTTCCTACGGCATGAGATGTCATATACAACTCCTTCCCATTCCAATCCTGAGACCCTTCCTATAGCATGAGATGTGATATCTCAATGCTTATACCAAACCTGAGACCCTTCCTATAGCATGAGATGTGATATCCAACTCCTTCCCATTCCAATCCTGAGACCCTTCCTATAGCATGAGATGTGATATCTCAATGCTTATACCAAACCTGAGACCCTTCCTACGGCATGAGATGTCATATAAAACTCCTTCCCATTCCAATCCTGAGACCCTTCCTATAGCATGAGATGTGATATCTCAATGCTTATACCAAACCTGAGACCCTTCCTATAGCATGAGATGTGATATCCAACTCCTTCCCATTCCAATCCTGAGACCCTTCCTATAGCATGAGATGTGATATCTCAATGCTTATACCAAACCTGAGACCCTTCCTATAACATGAGATGGGATATCCAACTCCTTCCCATTCCAATCCTGAGACACTTCCGATAGCAGAGATGTGATATCTCAATGCTTATACCAGACCTTAGACCCTTCCTATAACATGAGATCGGATATCCAACTCCTTCCCGTTCCAAACCTGAGACCCTTCCTTTAGCATGAGATGTGATATCCAGCTCCTTCCCATTCCAATCCTGAGACACTTCCGATAGCATGAGATGTGATATCTCAATGCTTCTAATATCAAAACGGAAACCCTCCCTATAGCATGATATGTGATATCTAAGTCCTTCCCATTCCAATCCTGAGACCCTTCCTATAGCATGAGATGTGATATCTCAATGCTTCTACCAAACCTGAGACCCTTCCTTTAGCATGAGATGTGATAATCAACTCCTTCCCATTCCAATCCTGAGACCCTTCCTATAGCATGAGATGTGATATCTCAATACTTCTAATACCAAACCTGAGATCCTTCCGATAACATGAGATGTGATATCCAAATCCTTCCCCTTCCAAACCTGAGACCCTCCCTTTAGCATGAGATGTGATATCCATCTCCTTCCCATTCCAATCCTGAGACCCTTCTGATAGCATGAGATGTGATATCTCAATGCTTCTAATACCAAACCTGAGATCCTTCCGATAGCATGAGATGTGATATCTCAATGCTTCTAATACCAAACCTGAGACCCTTCCTATAACATGAGATTGGAATATCCAACTCCTTCCCATTCCAATCATGAGACCCTTCCGATAGCAGAGATGTGATATCTCAATTCTTATACCAAACCTGAGATCCTTCCTATAACATGAGATGTGATATCCAACTCCTTCCCATTCCAATCCTGAGACACTTCCTATAGCATGAGATGTGATATCTCACTGCTTATACCAAACCTGAGACCCTTCCTATAGCATGAGATGTGATATCTAACTCCTTCCCATTCCAATCCTGAGACCCTTCCTATAGCATGAGATGTGATATCTCAATGCTTCTAATACCAAACATGAGACTCTTCCTATAACATGAGATGGGATATCCAACTCCTTCCCATTCCAATCCTGAGACCCTTCCGATAGCAGAGATGTGATATCTCAATGCTTATACCAAACCTGAGACCCTTCCTACGGCATGAGATGTCATATACAACTCCTTCCCATTCCAATCCTGAGACCCTTCCTATAGCATGAGATGTGATATCTCAATGCTTATACCAAACCTGAGACCCTTCCTATAGCATGAGATGTGATATCCAACTCCTTCCCATTCCAATCCTGAGACCCTTCCTATAGCATGAGATGTGATATCTCAATGCTTATACCAAACCTGAGACCCTTCCTACGGCATGAGATGTCATATACAACTCCTTCCCATTCCAATCCTGAGACCCTTCCTATAGCATGAGATGTGATATCTCAATGCTTATACCAAACCTGAGACCCTTCCTATAGCATGAGATGTGATATCCAACTCCTTCCCATTCCAATCCTGAGACCCTTCCTATAGCATGAGATGTGATATCTCAATGCTTATACCAAACCTGAGACCCTTCCTATAACATGAGATGGGATATCCAACTCCTTCCCATTCCAATCCTGAGACACTTCCGATAGCAGAGATGTGATATCTCAATGCTTATACCAGACCTTAGACCCTTCCTATAACATGAGATCGGATATCCAACTCCTTCCAGTTCCAAAACTGACACCCTTCTTTTAGCATGAGATGTGATATCCATCTCCTTCCCATTGCAATCCTGAGACACTTCCGATAGCATGAGATGTGATATCTCAATGCTTCTAATATCAAAACGGAAACCCTCCCTATAGCATGATATGTGATATCTAAGTCCTTCCCATTCCAATCCTGAGACCCTTCCTATAGCATGAGATGTGATATCTCAATGCTTCTACCAAACCTGAGACCCTTCCTTTAGCATGAGATGTGATATCCAACTCCTTCCCATTCCAATCCTGAGACCCTTCCTATAGCATGAGATGTGATATCTCAATACTTCTAATACCAAACCTGAGATCCTTCCGATAACATGAGATGTGATATCCAAATCCTTCCCCTTCCAAACCTGAGACCCTCCCTTTAGCATGAGATGTGATATCCATCTCCTTCCCATTCCAATCCTGAGACCCTTCTGATAGCATGAGATGTGATATCTCAATGCTTCTAATACCAAACCTGAGATCCTTCCGATAGCATGAGATGTGATATCTCAATGCTTCTAATACCAAACCTGAGACCCTTCCTATAACATGAGATTGGAATATCCAACTCCTTCCCATTCCAATCCTGAGACCCTTCCGATAGCAGAGATGTGATATCTCAATTCTTATACCAAACCTGAGATCCTTCCTATAGCATGAGATGTGATATCTAACTCCTTCCCATTCCAATCCTGAGACCCTTCCTATAGCATGAGATGTGATATCTCAATGCTTCTAATATCAAACTTGAGAGCCTCCCTATAGCATGAGATGTGATATCCAAGTCCTTCCCATTCCAATCCTGAGACACTTCCTATAGCATGAGATGTGATATCTCAATGCTTCTAATACCAAACCTGAGACTCTTCCTATAACATGAGATGGGATATCCAACTCCTTCCCATTCCAATCCTGAGACCCTTCCGATAGCAGAGATGTGATATCTCAATGCTTATCCCAAACCTGAGACCCTTCCTACGGCATGAGATGTCATATACAACTCCTTCCCATTCCAATCCTGAGACCCTTCCTATAGCATGAGATGTGATATCTCAATGCTTATACCAAACCTGAGACCCTTCCTATAGCATGAGATGTGATATCCAACTCCTTCCCATTCCAATCCTGAGACCCTTAGTATAGCATGAGATGTGATATCTCAATGCTTATACCAAACCTGAGACCCTTCCTACGGCATGAGATGTCATATACAACTCCTTCCCATTCCAATCCTGAGACCCTTCCTATAGCATGAGATGTGATATCTCAATGCTTATACCAAACCTGAGACCCTTCCTATAGCATGAGATGTGATATCCAACTCCTTCCCATTCCAATCCTGAGACCCTTCCTATAGCATGAGATGTGATATCTCAATGCTTATACCAAACCTGAGACCCTTCCCATAACATGAGATGGGATATCCAACTCCTTCCCATTCCAATCCTGAGACACTTCCGATAGCAGAGATGTGATATCTCAATGCTTATACCAGACCTTAGACCCTTCCTATAACATGAGATCGGATATCCAACTCCTTCCCGTTCCAAACCTGAGACCCTTCCTTTAGCATGAGATGTGATATCCAGCTCCTTCCCATTCCAATCCTGAGACACTTCCGATAGCATGAGATGTGATATCTCAATGCTTCTAATATCAAAACGGAAACCCTCCCTATCGCATGATATGTGATATCTAAGTCCTTCCCATTCCAATCCTGAGACCCTTCCTATAGCATGAGATGTGATATCTCAATGCTTCTAATACCAAACCTGAGATCCTTCCGATAGCATGAGATCGGATATCCAACTCCTTCCCATTCCAATCCTGAGACACTTCCGATAGCAGAGATGTGATATCTCAATGCTTATACCAGACCTTAGACCCTTCCTATAACATGAGATCGGATATCCAACTCCTTCCCGTTCCAAACCTGAGACCCTTCCTTTAGCATGAGATGTGATATCCAGCTCCTTCCCATTCCAATCCTGAGACACTTCCTATAGCATGAGATGTGATATCTCATTGCTTCTACCAAACCTGAGACCCTTCCTTTAGCATGAGATGTGATATCCAACTCCTTCCCATTCCAATCCTGAGACCCTTCCTATAGCATGAGATGTGATATCTCAATACTTCTAATACCAAACCTGAGATCCTTTCCGATAACATGAGATGTGATATCCAAATCCTTCCCCTTCCAAACCTGAGACCCTCCCTTTAGCATATGTGATATCCATCTCCTTCCCATTCCAATCCTGAGACCCTTCTGATAGCATGAGATGTGATATCTCAATGCTTATACCAGACCTTAGACCCTTCCTATAACATGAGATCGGATATCCAACTCCTTCCCGTTCCAAACCTGAGACCCTTCCTTTAGCATGAGATGTGATATCCAGCTCCTTCCCATTCCAATCCTGAGACACTTCCTATAGCATGAGATGTGATATCTCATTGCTTCTACCAAACCTGAGACCTTTCCTTTAGCATGAGATGTGATATCCAACTCCTTCCCATTCCAATCCTGAGACCCTTCCTATAGCATGAGATGTGATATCTCAATACTTCTAATACCAAACCTGAGATCATTTCCGATAACATGAGATGTGATATCCAAATCCTTCCCCTTCCAAACCTGAGACCCTCCCTTTAGCATATGTGATATCCAACTCCTTCCCATTCCAACCTGAGACCCTTCCTATAGCATGAGATGTGATATCCAAGTCCTTCCCATTCCAATCCTTAGACCCTTCCTACAGCATGCAATATGATATCTCAATGCCTCTAATACCAAACCTGAGATCCTTCCTCTAACATGAAATGTGATATCCAACTCCTTCCCTTTCCAAACCTGAGAGCCTATCTATAGCATGAGATGTGATATCCAAGTCCTTTCCATTCCAATCCTTAGACCCTTCCTACAGCATGCAATATGATATCTCAATGATTCTAATAACAAACCTGAGACCCGTCCTATAACATGAGATGGGATATCCAACTCCTTCCATTTCCAATCCTGAGACACTTCCGATAGCAGAGATGTGATATCTCAATGCTTATACCAAACCTGAGACCCTTCCTATAACATGAGATGTGATATCCAACTCCTTCCCGTTCCAATCCTGAGACTCTTCCTTTTGCATGAGATGTGATATCCAGCTCCTTCCCATTCCAATCGTGAGACACTTCCGATAGCATGAGATGTGATATCTCAATGCTTCTAATATCAAAACTGAGACCCTCCCTATAGCATGATATGTGATATCTAAGTCCTTCCCATTCCAATCCTGAGACCCTTCCTATAGCATGAGATGTGATATCTCAATGCTTCTACCAAACCTGAGACCCTTCCTTTAGCATGAGATGTGATATCCAACTCCTTCCCATTCCAATCCTGAGACCCTTCCTATAGCATGAGATGTGATATCTCAATACTTCTAATACCAAACCTGAGATCCTTCCTATAGCATGAGATGTGATATCTCAATGCTTCTAATACCAAACCTGAGACCCTTCCTACAGCATGCGATGTGATATCTCACTGCTTATACCAAACCTGAGACCCTTCCTATAGCATGAGATGTGATATCCAACTCCTTCCCATTCCAATCCTGAGACCCTTCCTATAGCATGAGATGTGATATCTCAATGCTTCTAATATCAAACTTGAGAGCCTCCCTATAGCATGAGATGTGATATCCAAGTCCTTCCCATTCCAATCCTGAGACACTTCCTATAGCATGAGATGTGATATCTCAATGCTTCTAATACCAAACCTGAGACTCTTCCTATAACATGAGATGGGATATCCAACTCCTTCCTATTCCAATCCTGAGACCCTTCCGATAGCAGAGATGTGATATCTCAATGCTTATACCAAACCTGAGACCCTTCCTACGGCATGAGATGTCATATACAACTCCTTCCCATTCCAATCCTGAGACCCTTCCTATAGCATGAGATGTGATATCTCAATGCTTATACCAAACCTGAGACCCTTCCTATAGCATGAGATGCGATATCCAACTCCTTCCCATTCCAATCCTGAGACCCTTCCTATAGCATGAGATGTGATATCTCAATGCTTATACCAAACCTGAGACCCTTCCTATAACATGAGATGGGATATCCAACTCCTTCCCATTCCAATCCTGAGACACTTCCGATAGCAGAGATGTGATATCTCAATGCTTATACCAGACCTTAGACCCTTCCTATAACATGAGATCGGATATCCAACTCCTTCCCGTTCCAAACCTGAGACCCTTCCTTTAGCACGAGATGTGATATCCAGCTCCTTCCCATTCCAATCCTGACACCCTCCCTTTAGCATGAGATGTGATATCTCAATGCTTCTAATATCAAAACAGAAACCCTCCCTATAGCATGATATCTGATATCTAAGTCCTTCCCATTCCAATCCTGAGACCCTTCCTATAGCATGAGATGTGATATCTCAATGCTTCTACCAAACCTGAGACCCTTCCTTTAGCATGAGATGTGATATCCAACTCCTTCCCTTTCCAATCCTGAGACCCTTCCTATAGCATGAGATGTGATATCTCAATACTTCTAATACCAAACCTGAAATCCTTCCGATAACATGAGATGTGATATCCAAATCCTTCCCCTTCCAAAGCTGAGACCCTCCCTTTAGCATGAGATGTGATATCCAACTCCTTCCCATTCCAATCCTGAGACCCTTCTGATAGCATGAGATGTGATATCTCAATGCTTCTAATACCAAACCTGAGATCCTTCCTATAGCATGAGATGTGATATCTCAATGCTTCTAATACCAAACCTGAGATCCTTCCTATAACATGAGATGTGATATCCAAATCCTTCCCCTTCCAATTCTGAGACCCTCCCTTTAACATGAGATGTGATATCCAACTCCTTCCCATTCCAATCCTGAGACACTTCCCATAGCAGAGATGTGATATCTCAATGCTTATACCAGACCTTAGACCCTTCCTATAACATGAGATCGGATATCCAACTCCTTCCCGTTCCAAACCTGAGACCCTTCCTTTAGCATGAGATGTGATATACAGCTCCTTCCCATTCCAATCCTGAGACACTTCCGATAGCATGAGATGTGATATCTCAATGCTTCTAATATCAAAACGGAAACCCTCCCTATAGCATGATATGTGATATCTAAGTCCTTCCCATTCCAATCCTGAGACCCTTCCTATAGCATGAGATGTGATATCTCAATGCTTCTAATGCCAAACCTGAGATCCTTCCGATAGCATGAGATCGGATATCCAACTCCTTCCCATTCCAATCCTGAGACACTTCCGATAGCAGAGATGTGATATCTCAATGCTTATACCAGACCTTAGACCCTTCCTATAACATGAGATCGGATATCCAACTCCTTCCCGTTCCAAACCTGAGACCCTTCCTTTAGCATGAGATGTGATATCCAGCTCCTTCCCATTCCAATCCTGAGACACTTCCTATAGCATGAGATGTGATATCTCAATGCTTCTACCAAACCTGAGACCCTTCCTTTAGCATGAGATGTGATATCCAACTCCTTCCCATTCCAATCCTGAGACACTTCCTATAGCATGAGATGTGATATCTCAATACTTCTAATACCAAACCTGAGATCCTTCCGATAACATGAGATGTGATATACAAATCCTTCCCCTTCCAAACCTGAGACCCTCCCTTTAGCATGAGATGTGATATCCATCTCCTTCCCATTCCAATCCTGAGACCCTGTTGATAGCATGAGATGTGATATCTCAATGCTTCTAATACCAAACCTGAGATCCTTCCGATAGCATGAGATGTGATATCTCAATGCTTCTAATACCAAACCTGAGATCCTTCCTATAACATGAGATGTGATATCCAAATCCTTCCCCTTCCAATTCTGAGACCCTCCCTTTAACATGAGATGTGATATCCAACTCCTTCCCATTCCAACCTGAGACCCTTCCTATAGCATGAGATGTGATATCCAAGTCCTTCCCATTCCAATCCTTAGACCCTTCCTACAGCATGCAATATGATATCTCAATGCCTCTAATACCAAACCTGAGATCCTTCCTCTAACATGAAATGTGATATCCAACTCCTTCCCTTTCCAAACCTGAGAGCCTATCTATAGCATGAGATGTGATATCCAAGCCCTTTCCATTCCAATCCTTAGACCCTTCCTACAGCATGCAATATGATATCTCAATGATTCTAATAACAAACCTGAGACCCGTCCTATAACATGAGATGGGATATCCAACTCCTTCCATTTCCAATCCTGAGACACTTCCGATAGCAGAGATGTGATATCTCAATGCTTATACCAAACCTGAGACTCTTCCTTTAGCATGAGATGTGATATCCAGCTCCTTCCCATTCCAATCGTGAGACACTTCCGATAGCATGAGATGTTATATCTCAATGCTTCTAATATCAAAACTGAGACCCTCCCTATAGCATGATATGTGATATCTAAGTCCTTCCCATTCCAATCCTGAGACCCTTCCTATAGCATGAGATGTGATATCTCAATGCTTCTACCAAACCTGAGACCCTTCCTTTAGCATGAGATGTGATATCCAACTCCTTCCCATTCCAATCCTGAGACCCTTCCTATAGCATGAGATGTGATATCTCAATACTTCTAATACCAAACCTGAGATCCTTCCTATAGCATGAGATGTGATATCTCAATGCTTCTAATACCAAACCTGAGACCCTTCCTACAGCATGCGATGTGATATCTCACTGCTTATACCAAACCTGAGACCCTTCCTATAGCATGAGATGTGATATCCAACTCCTTCCCATTCCAATCCTGAGACCCTTCCTATAGCATGGGATGTGATATCTCAATGCTTCTAATATCAAACTTGAGAGCCTCCCTATAGCATGAGATGTGATATCCAAGTCCTTCCCATTCCAATCCTGAGACACTTCCTATAGCATGAGATGTGATATCTCAATGCTTCTAATACCAAACCTGAGACTCTTCCTATAACATGAGATGGGATATCCAACTCCTTCCCATTCCAATCCTGAGACCCTTCCGATAGCAGAGATGTGATATCTCAATGCTTATACCAAACCTGAGACCCTTCCTACGGCATGAGATGTCATATAAAACTCCTTCCCATTCCAATCCTGAGACCCTTCCTATAGCATGAGATGTGATATCTCAATGCTTATACCAAACCTGAGACCCTTCCTATAGCATGAGATGTGATATCCAACTCCTTCCCATTCCAATCCTGAGACCCTTCCTATAGCATGAGATGTGATATCTCAATGCTTATACCAAACCTGAGACCCTTCCTATAGCATGAGATGTGATATCCAACTCCTTCCCATTCCAATCCTGAGACCCTTCCTATAGCATGAGATGTGATATCTCAATGCTTATACCAAACCTGAGACCCTTCCTATAACATGAGATGTCATATACAACTCCTTCCCATTCCAATCCTGAGACCCTTCCTATAGCATGAGATGTGATATCTCAATGCTTATACCAAACCTGAGACCCTTCCTACGGCATGAGATGTCATATACAACTCCTTCCCATTCCAATCCTGAGACCCTTCCTATAGCATGAGATGTGATATCTCAATGCTTATACCAAACCTGAGACCCTTCCTATAGCATGAGATGTGATATACAACTCCTTCCCATTCCAATCCTGAGACCCTTCCTATAGCATGAGATGTGATATCTCAATGCTTATACCAAACCTGAGACCCTTCCTATAACATGAGATGGGATATCCAACTCCTTCCCATTCCAATCCTGAGACACTTCCGATAGCAGAGATGTGATATCTCAATGCTTATACCAGACCTTAGACCCTTCCTATAACATGAGATCGGATATCCAACTCCTTCCCGTTCCAAACCTGAGACCCTTCCTTTAGCATGAGATGTGATATCCAGCTCCTTCCCATTCCAATCCTGAGACCCTCCCTTTAGCATGAGATGTGATATCTCAATGCTTCTAATATCAAAACAGAAACCCTCCCTATAGCATGATATGTGATATCTAAGTCCTTCCCATTCCAATCCTGAGACCCTTCCTATAGCATGAGATGTGATATCTCAATGCTTCTACCAAACCTGAGACCCTTCCTTTAGCATGAGATGTGATATCCAACTCCTTCCCATTCCAATCCTGAGACCCTTCCTATAGCATGAGGTGTGATATCTCAATACTTCTAATACCAAACCTGAAATGCTTCCGATAACATGAGATGTGATATCCAAATCCTTCCCCTTCCAAACCTGAGACCCTCCCTTTAGCATGAGATGTGATATCCAACTCCTTCCCATTCCCATCCTGAGACCCTTCTGATAGCATGAGATGTGATATCTCAATGCTTCTAATACCAAACCTGAGATCCTTCCGATAGCATGAGATGTGATATCTCAATGCTTCTAATACCAAACCTGAGATCCTTCCTATAACATGAGATATGATATCCAAATCCTTCCCCTTCCAATTCTGAGACCCTCCCTTTAACATGAGATGTGATATCCAACTCCTTCCCATTCCAACCTGAGACCCTTCCTATAGCATGAGATGTGATATCTCAATGCTTATACCAAACCTGAGAACCTTCCTATAACATGAGATGGGATATCCAACTCCTTCCCATTCCAATCCTGAGACACTTCCCATAGCAGAGATGTGATATCTCAATGCTTATACCAGACCTTAGACCCTTCCTATAATATGAGATCGGATATCCAACTCCTTCCCGTTCCAAACCTGAGACCCTTCCTTTAGCATGAGATGTGATATCCAGCTCCTTCCCATTCCAATCCTGAGACACTTCCTATAGCATGAGATGTGATATCTCAATGCTTCTACCAAACCTGAGACCCTTCCTTTAGCATGAGATGTGATATCCAACTCCTTCCCATTCCAATCCTGAGACCCTTCCTATAGCATGAGATGTGATATCTCAATACTTCTAATACCAAACCTGAGATCCTTCCGATAACATGAGATGTGATATCCAAATCCTTCCACTTCCAAACCTGAGACCCTCCCTTTAGCATGAGATGTGATATCCATCTCCTTCCCATTCCAATCCTGAGACCCTTCTGATAGCATGAGATGTGATATCTCAATGCTTCTAATACCAAACCTGAGATCCTTCCGATAGCATGAGATGTGATATCTCAATGCTTCTAATACCAAACCTGAGATCCTTCCTATAACATGAGATGTGATATCCAAATCCTTCCCCTTCCAATTCTGAGACCCTCCCTTTAACATGAGATGTGATATCCAACTCCTTCCCATTCCAACCTGAGACCCTTCCTATAGCATGAGATGTGATATCTCAATGCCTCTAATACCAAACCTGAGATCCTTCCTCTAACATGAAATGTGATATCCAACTCCTTCCCTTTCCAAACCTGAGAGCCTATCTATAGCATGAGATGTGATATCCAAGTCCTTCCCATTCCAATCCTTAGACCCTTCATACAGCATGCAATATGATATCTCAATGATTCTAATAACAAACCTGAGACCCGTCCTATAACATGAGATGGGATATCCAACTCCTTCCATTTCCAATCCTGAGACACTTCCGATAGCAGAGATGTGATATCTCAATGCTTATACCAAACCTGAGACCCTTCCTATAACATAAGATGTGATATCCAACTCCTTCCCGTTCCAAACCTGAGACTCTTCCTTTAGCATGAGATGTGATATCCAGCTCCTTCCCATTCCAATCCTGAGACACTTCCGATAGCATGAGATGTGATATCTCAATGCTTCTAATATCAAAACTGAGACCCTCCCTATAGCATGATATGTGATATCTAAGTCCTTCCCATTCCAATCCTGAGACCCTTCCTATAGCATGAGATGTGATATCTCAATGCTTCTACCAAACCTGAGACCCTTCCTTTAGCATGATATGTGATATCCAACTCCTTCCCATTCCAATCCTGAGACCCTTCCTATAGCATGAGATGTGATATCTCAATACTTCTAATACCAAACCTGAGATCCTTCCTATAGCATGAGATGTGATATCTCAATGCTTCTAATACCAAACCTGAGACCCTTCCTACAGCATGCGATGTGATATCTCACTGCTTATACCAAACCTGAGACCCTTCCTATAGCATGAGATGTGATATCCAACTCCTTCCCATTCCAATCCTGAGACCCTTCCTATAGCATGAGATGTGATATCTCAATGCTTCTAATATCAAACTTGAGAGCCTCCCTATAGCATGAGATGTGATATCCAAGTCCTTCCCATTCCAATCCTGAGACACTTCCTATAGCATGAGATGTGATATCTCAATGCTTCTAATACCAAACCTGAGACTCTTCCTATAACATGAGATGGGATATCCAACTCCTTCCCATTCCAATCCTGAGACCCTTCCGATAGCAGAGATGTGATATCTCAATGCTTATACCAAACCTGAGACCCTTCCTACGGCATGAGATGTCATATACAACTCCTTCCCATTCCAATCCTGAGACCCTTCCTATAGCATGAGATGTGATATCTCAATGCTTATACCAAACCTGAGACCCTTCCTATAGCATGAGATGTGATATCCAACTCCTTCCCATTCCAATCCTGAGACCCTTCCTATAGCATGAGATGTGATATCTCAATGCTTATACCAAACCTGAGACCCTTCCTATAGCATGAGATGTGATATCCAACTCCTTCCCATTCCAATCCTGAGACACTTCCTATAGCATGAGATGTGATATCTCAATGCTTATTCCAAACCTGAGACCCTTCCTATAGCATGAGATGTGATATCCAACTCCTTCCCATTCCAATCCTGAGACCCTTCCTATAGCATGAGATGTGATATCTCAATGCTTATACCAAACCTGAGACCCTTCCTATAACATGAGATGGGATATCCAACTCCTTCCCATTCCAATCCTGAGACACTTCCGATAGCAGAGATGTGATATCTCAATGCTTATACCAGACCTTAGACCCTTCCTATAACATGAGATCGGATATCCAACTCCTTCCCGTTCCAAACCTGAGACCCTTCCTTTAGCATGAGATGTGATATCCAGCTCCTTCCCATTCCAATCCTGAGACCCTCCCTTTAGCATGAGATGTGATATCTCAATGCTTCTAATATCAAAACAGAAACCCTCCCTATAGCATGATATGTGATATCTAAGTCCTTCCCATTCCAATCCTGAGACCCTTCCTATAGCATGAGATGTGATATCTCAATGCTTCTACCAAACCTGAGACCCTTCCTTTAGCATGAGATGTGATATCCAACTCCTTCCCATTCCAATCCTGAGACCCTTCCTATAGCATGAGGTGTGATATCTCAATACTTCTAATACCAAACCTGAAATCCTTCCGATAACATGAGATGTGATATCCAAATCCTTCCCCTTCCAAACCTGAGACCCTCCCTTTAGCATGAGATGTGATATCCAACTCCTTCCCATTCCAATCCTGAGACCCTTCTGATAGCATGAGATGTGATATCTCAATGCTTCTAATACCAAACCTGAGATCCTTCCGATAGCATGAGATGTGATATCTCAATGCTTCTAATACCAAACCTGAGATCCTTCCTATAACATGAGATGTGATATCCAAATCCTTCCCCTTCCAATTCTGAGACCCTCCCTTTAACATGAGATGTGATATCCAACTCCTTCCCATTCCAACCTGAGACCCTTCCTATAGCATGAGATGTGATATCTCAATGCTTATACCAAACCTGAGACCCTTCCTATAACATGAGATGGGATATCCAACTCCTTCCCATTCCAATCCTGAGACACTTCCCATAGCAGAGATGTTATATCTCAATGCTTATACCAGACCTTAGACCCTTCCTATAACATGAGATCGGATATCCAACTCCTTCCCGTTCCAAACCTGAGACCCTTCCTTTAGCATGAGATGTGATATCCAGCTCCTTCCCATTCCAATCCTGAGACACTTCCGATAGCATGAGATGTGATATCTCAATGCTTCTAATATCAAAACGGAAACCCTCCCTATAGCATGATATGTGATATCTAAGTCCTTCCCATTCCAATCCTGAGACCCTTCCTATAGCATGAGATGTGATATCTCAATGCTTCTAATACCAAACCTGAGATCCTTCCGATAGCATGAGATCGGATATCCAACTCCTTCCCATTCCAATCCTGAGACACTTCCGATAGCAGAGATGTGATATCTCAATGCTTATACCAGACCTTAGACCCTTCCTATAACATGAGATCGGATATCCAACTCCTTCCCGTTCCAAACCTGAGACCCTTCCTTTAGCATGAGATGTGATATCCAGCTCCTTCCCATTCCAATCCTGAGACACTTCCTATAGCATGAGATGTGATATCTCAATGCTTCTACCAAACCTGAGACCCTTCCTTTAGCATGAGATGTGATATCCAACTCCTTCCCATTCCAATCCTGAGACCCTTCCTATAGCATGAGATGTGATATCTCAATACTTCTAATACCAAACCTGAGATCCTTCCGATAACATGAGATGTGATATCCAAATCCTTCCCCTTCCAAACCTGAGACCCTCCCTTTAGCATGAGATGTGATATCCATCTCCTTCCCATTCCAATCCTGAGACCCTTCTGATAGCATGAGATGTGATATCTCAATGCTTCTAATACCAAACCTGAGATCCTTCCGATAGCATGAGATGTGATATCTCAATGCTTCTAATACCAAACCTGAGATCCTTCCTATAACATGAGATGTGATATCCAAATCCTTCCCCTTCCAATTCTGAGACCCTCCCTTTAACATGAGATGTGATATCCAACTCCTTCCCATTCCAACCTGAGACCCTTCCTATAGCATGAGATGTGATATCTCAATGCCTCTAATACCAAACCTGAGATCCTTCCTCTAACATGAAATGTGATATCCAACTCCTTCCCTTTCCAAACCTGAGAGCCTATCTATAGCATGAGATGTGATATCCAAGTCCTTCCCATTCCAATCCTTAGACCCTTCCTACAGCATGCAATATGATATCTCAATGATTCTAATAACAAACCTGAGACCCGTCCTATAACATGAGATGGGATATCCAACTCCTTCCATTTCCAATCCTGAGACACTTCCGATAGCAGAGATGTGATATCTCAATGCTTATACCAAACCTGAGACCCTTCCTATAACATAAGATGTGATATCCAACTCCTTCCCGTTCCAAACCTGAGACTCTTCCTTTAGCATGAGATGTGATATCCAGCTCCTTCCCATTCCAATCCTGAGACACTTCCGATAGCATGAGATGTGATATCTCAATGCTTCTAATATCAAAACTGAGACCCTCCCTATAGCATGATATGTGATATCTAAGTCCTTCCCATTCCAATCCTGAGACCCTTCCTATAGCATGAGATGTGATATCTCAATGCTTCTACCAAACCTGAGACCCTTCCTTTAGCATGATATGTGATATCCAACTCCTTCCCATTCCAATCCTGAGACCCTTCCTATATCATGAGATGTGATATCTCAATACTTCTAATACCAAACCTGAGATCCTTCCTATAGCATGAGATGTGATATCTCAATGCTTCTAATACCAAACCTGAGACCCTTCCTACAGCATGCGATGTGATATCTCACTGCTTATACCAAACCTGAGACCCTTCCTATAGCATGAGATGTGATATCCAACTCCTTTCCATTCCAATCCTGAGACCCTTCCTATAGCATGAGATGTGATATCTCAATGCTTCTAATATCAAACTTGAGAGCCTCCCTATAGCATGAGATGTGATATCCAAGTCCTTCCCATTCCAATCCTGAGACACTTCCTATAGCATGAGATGTGATATCTCAATGCTTCTAATACCAAACCTGAGACTCTTCCTATAACATGAGATGGGATATCCAACTCCTTCCCATTCCAATCCTGAGACCCTTCAGATAGCAGAGATGTGATATCTCAATGCTTATACCAAACCTGAGACCCTTCCTACGGCATGAGATGTCATATACAACTCCTTCCCATTCCAATCCTGAGACCCTTCCTATAGCATGAGATGTGATATCTCAATGCTTATACCAAACCTGAGACCCTTCCTATAGCATGAGATGTGATATCCAACTCCTTCCCGTTCCAAACCTGAGACTCTTCCTTTAGCATGAGATGTGATATCCAGCTCCTTCCCATTCCAATCCTGAGACACTTCCGATAGCAAGAGATGTGATATCTCAATGCTTCTAATATCAAAACTGAGACCCTCCCTATAGCATGGTATGTGATATCTAAGTCCTTCCCATTCCAATCCTGAGACCCTTCCTATAGCATGAGATGTGATATCTCAATGCTTCTACCAAACCTGAGACCCTTCCTTTAGCATGATATGTGATATCCAACTCCTTCCCATTCCAATCCTGAGACCCTTCCTATAGCATGAGATGTGATATCTCAATACTTCTAATACCAAACCTGAGATCCTTCCTATAGCATGAGAAGTGATATCTCAATGCTTCTAATACCAAACCTGAGACCCTTCCTACAGCATGCGATGTGATATCTCACTGCTTATACCAAACCTGAGACCCTTCCTATAGCATGAGATGTGATATCCAACTCCTTCCCATTCCAATCCTGAGACCCTTCCTATAGCATGAGATGTGATATCTCAATGCTTCTAATATCAAACTTGAGAGCCTCCCTATAGCATGAGATGTGATATCCAAGTCCTTCCCATTCCAATCCTGAGACACTTCCTATAGCATGAGATGTGATATCTCAATGCTTCTAATACCAAACCTGAGACTCTTCCTATAACATGAGATGGGATATCCAACTCCTTCCCATTCAAATCCAGAGACCCTTGCGATAGCAGAGATGTGATATCTCAATGCTTATACCAAACCTGAGACCCTTCCTACGGCATGAGATGTCATATACAACTCCTTCCCATTCCAATCCTGAGACCCTTCCTATAGCATGAGATGTGATATCTCAATGCTTATACCAAACCTGAGACCCTTCCTATAGCATGAGATGTGATATCCAACTCCTTCCCATTCCAATCCTGAGACCCTTCCTATAGCATGAGATGTGATATCTCAATGCTTATACCAAACCTGAGACCCTTCCTACGGCATGAGATGTCAAATACAACTCCTTCCCATTCCAATCCTGAGACCCTTCCTATAGCATGAGATGTGATATCTCAATGCTTATACCAAACCTGAGACCCTTCCTATAGCATGATATGTGATATCCAACTACTTCCCATTCCAATCCTGAGACCCTTCCTATAGCATGAGATGTGATATCTCAATGCTTATACCAAACCTGAGACCCTTCCTATAACATGAGATGGGATATCCAACTCCTTCCCATTCCAATCCTGAGACACTTCCGATAGCAGAGATGTGATATCTCAATGCTTATACCAGACCTTAGACCCTTCCTATAACATGAGATCGGATATCCAACTCCTTCCCGTTCCAAACCTGAGACCCTTCCTTTAGCATGAGATGTGATATCCAGCTCCTTCCCATTCCAATCCTGAGACACTTCCGATAGCATGAGATGTGATATCTCAATGCTTCTAATATCAAAACGGAAACCCTCCCTATAGCATGATATGTGATATCTAAGTCCTTCCCATTCCAATCCTGAGACCCTTCCTATAGCATGAGATGTGATATCTCAATGCTTCTACCAAACCTGAGACCCTTCCTTTAGCATGAGATGTGATATCCAACTCCTTCCCATTCTAATCCTGAGACCCTTCCTATAGCATGAGATGTGATATCCCAATACTTCTAATACCAAACCTGAGATCCTTCCGATAACATGAGATGTGATATCCAAATCCTTCCCCTTCCAAACCTGAGACCCTCCATTTTAGCATGAGATGTGATATCCAACTCCTTCCCATTCCAATCCTGAGACCCTTCTGATAGCATGAGATGTGATATCTCAATGCTTCTAATACCAAACCTGAGATCCTTCCGATAGCATGAGATGTGATATCTCAATGCTTCTAATACCAAACCTGAGATCCTTCCTATAACATGAGATGTGATATCCAAATCCTTCCCCTTCCAATTCTGAGACCCTCCCTTTAACATGAGATGTGATATCCAACTCCTTCCCATTCCAACCTGAGACCCTTCCTATAGCATGAGATGTGATATCTCAATGCCTCTAATACCAAACCTGAGATCCTTCCTCTAACATGAAATGTGATATCCAACTCCTTCCCTTTCCAAACCTGAGAGCCTATCTATAGCATGAGATGTGATATCCAAGTCCTTCCCATTCCAATCCTTAGACCCTTCCTACAGCATGCAATATGATATCTCAATGATTCTAATAACAAACCTGAGACCCGTCCTATAACATGAGATGGGATATCCAACTCCTTCCCATTCCAATCCTGAGACACTTCCGATAGCAGAGATGTGATATCTCAATGCTTATACCAAACCTGAGACCCTTCCTATAACATGAGATGTGATATCCAACTCCTTCCCGTTCCAAACCTGAGACTCTTCCTTTAGCATGAGATGTGATATCCAGCTCCTTCCCATTCCAACCCTGAGACACTTCCGATAGCATGAGATGTGATATCTCAATGCTTCTAATATCAAAACTGAGACCCTCCCTATAGCATGATATGTGATATCTAAGTCCTTCCCATTCCAATCCTGAGACCCTTCTGATAGCATGAGATGTGATATCTCAATGCCTCTAATACCAAACCTGAGATCCTACCTCTAACATGAAATGTGATATCCAACTCTCTCCCCTTCCAAACCTGAGAGCCTTCCTATAGCATGAGATGTGATATCCAAGTCCTTCCCATTCCAATCCTGAGACCCTTCCTATAACATGAGATGTGATATCCAACTCCTTCCCATTTCAACCTGAGACCCTTCCTATAGCATGAGATGGGATTTCCAACTCCTTCCAAATCCAATCCTGATACCATTCCGATAGCATGAGATGTGATATCCCAATGCTTCTACCAAACCTGAGACCCATACTATGGCATGAGATGTGATATCAAACTCCTTCCCATTCCAATTCTGAGACCCTTCCTATACCATGAGACTTGCTATCTCAATGCTTCTAATACCAAACCTGAGACCCGTCCTATAACATGAGATGTGATATCCAAATCCTTCCCCTTCAAAACCTTAGACCCTTCCTTTATCATGAGATGTGATATCCAACTCCTTCCCATTCCAATCCTGAGACCCTTCCGATATCATGAGATGTGATATCTCAATGCTTCTAATATCAAACTTGAGACCCTCCCTATAGCATGAGATGTGATATCCAAGTCCTTCCCATTCCAATCCTGAGACCCTTCCTATAGCATGAGATGTGATATCTCAATGCTTCTAATACCAAACCTGAGACCCTTCCTATAACATGAGATGGGAATATCCAACTCCTTACATTCCAATCCTGAGACCCTTCCGATAGCAGAGATGTGATATCTCAATGTTTATACCAAACCTGAGATCCTTCCTATAACATGAGATGTGATATCCAACTCCTTCCCATTCCAATACTGAGACACTGCCTATAGCATGAGATGTGATATCTCACTGCTTATACCAAACCTGAGACCCTTCCTATAGCATGAGATGTGATATCCAACTCCTTCCCATTCCAATCCTGAGACCCTTCCTATAGCATGAGATGTGATATCTCAATGCTTCTAATATCAAACTTGAGAGCCTCCCTATAGCATGAGATGTGATATCCAAGTCCTTCCCATTCCAATCCTGAGACACTTCCTATAGCATGAGATGTGATATCTCAATGCTTCTAATACCAAACCTGAGACTCTTCCTATAACATGAGATGGGATATCCAACTCCTTCCCATTCCAATCCTGAGACCCTTCCGATAGCAGAGATGTGATATCTCAATGCTTATACCAAACCTGAGACCCTTCCTACGGCATGAGATGTCATATACAACTCCTTCCCATTCCAATCCTGAGACCCTTCCTATAGCATGAGATGTGATATCTCAATGCTTCTAATATCAAACTTGAGACCCTCCCTATAGCATGAGATGTGATATCCATGTCCTTCCCATTCCAATCCTGAGACACTTCCGATAGCAGAGATGTGATATCTCAATGCTTATACCAAACCTGAGACCCTTCCTACGGCATGAGATGTCATATACAACTCCTTCCCATTCCAATCCTGAGACCCGTCCTATAGCATGAGATGTGATATCTCAATGCTTATACCAAACCTGAGACCCTTCCTATAGTATGAGATGTGATATCCAACTCCTTCCCATTCCAATCCTGAGACCCTTCTTATAGCATGAGATGTGATGTCTCAATGCTTCTAATACCAAACCTGAGATCCTTCCTATAACATGAGATGTGATATCCAACTCCTTCCATTCCAATCCTGAGACCCTTCCTATAGCATGAGATTTGATATCTCAATGCTTATACCAAACCTGAGACCCTTCCTATAGCATGAGATGTGATATCCAAGTCCTTCCCATTCCAATCCTTAGACCCTTCCTACAGCATGCAATATGATATCTCAATGATTCTAATAACAATCCTGAGACCCGTCCTATAACATGAGATGGGATATCCAATTCCTTCCCATTCCAATCCTGAGACACTTCCGATAGCAGAGATGTGATATCTCAATGCTTATACCAAACCTGAGACCCTTCCTATAGCATGAGATGTGATATCCAACTCCTTCCCATTCCAATCCTGAGACCCTTCCTATAGCATGAGATGTGATATCTCAATGCTTATACCAAACCTGAGACCCTTCCTATAACATGAGATGGGATATCCAACTCCTTCCCATTCCAATCCTGAGACACTTCCGATAGCAGAGATGTGATATCTCAATGCTTATACCAGACCTTAGACCCTTCCTATAACATGAGATCGGATATCCAACTCCTTCCCGTTCCAAACCTGAGACCCTTCCTTTAGCATGAGATGTGATATCCAGCTCCTTCCCATTCCAATCCTGAGACCCTCCCTTTAGCATGAGATGTGATATCTCAATGCTTCTAATATCAAAACAGAAACCCTCCCTATAGCATGATATGTGATATCTAAGTCCTTCCCATTCCAATCCTGAGACCCTTCCTATAGCATGAGATGTGATATCTCAATGCTTCTACCAAACCTGAGACCCTTCCTTTAGCATGAGATGTGATATCCAACTCCTTCCCATTCCAATCCTGAGACCCTTCCTATAGCATGAGGTGTGATATCTCAATACTTCTAATACCAAACCTGAAATCCTTCCGATAACATGAGATGTGATATCCAAATCCTTCCCCTTCCAAACCTGAGACCCTCCCTTTAGCATGAGATGTGATATCCAACTCCTTCCCATTCCAATCCTGAGACCCTTCTGATAGCATGAGATGTGATATCTCAATGCTTCTAATACCAAACCTGAGATCCTTCCGATAGCATGAGATGTGATATCTCAATGCTTCTAATACCAAACCTGAGATCCTTCCTATAACATGAGATGTGATATCCAAATCCTTCCCCTTCCAATTCTGAGACCCTCCCTTTAACATGAGATGTGATATCCAACTCCTTCCCATTCCAACCTGAGACCCTTCCTATAGCATGAGATGTGATATCTCAATGCTTATACCAAACCTGAGACCCTTCCTATAACATGAGATGGGATATCCAACTCCTTCCCATTCCAATCCTGAGACACTTCCCATAGCAGAGATGTTATATCTCAATGCTTATACCAGACCTTAGACCCTTCCTATAACATGAGATCGGATATCCAACTCCTTCCCGTTCCAAACCTGAGACCCTTCCTTTAGCATGAGATGTGATATCCAGCTCCTTCCCATTCCAATCCTGAGACACTTCCGATAGCATGAGATGTGATATCTCAATGCTTCTAATATCAAAACGGAAACCCTCCCTATAGCATGATATGTGATATCTAAGTCCTTCCCATTCCAATCCTGAGACCCTTCCTATAGCATGAGATGTGATATCTCAATGCTTCTAATACCAAACCTGAGATCCTTCCGATAGCATGAGATCGGATATCCAACTCCTTCCCATTCCAATCCTGAGACACTTCCGATAGCAGAGATGTGATATCTCAATGCTTATACCAGACCTTAGACCCTTCCTATAATATGAGATCGGATATCCAACTCCTTCCCGTTCCAAACCTGAGACCCTTCCTTTAGCATGAGATGTGATATCCAGCTCCTTCCCATTCCAATCCTGAGACACTTCCTATAGCATGAGATGTGATATCTCAATGCTTCTACCAAACCTGAGACCCTTCCTTTAGCATGAGATGTGATATCCAACTCCTTCCCATTCCAATCCTGAGACCCTTCCTATAGCATGAGATGTGATATCTCAATACTTCTAATACCAAACCTGAGATCCTTCCGATAACATGAGATGTGATATCCAAATCCTTCCCCTTCCAAACCTGAGACCCTCCCTTTAGCATGAGATGTGATATCCATCTCCTTCCCATTCCAATCCTGAGACCCTTCTGATAGCATGAGATGTGATATCTCAATGCTTCTAATACCAAACCTGAGATCCTTCCGATAGCATGAGATGTGATATCTCAATGCTTCTAATACCAAACCTGAGATCCTTCCTATAACATGAGATGTGATATCCAAATCCTTCCCCTTCCAATTCTGAGACCCTCCCTTTAACATGAGATGTGATATCCAACTCCTTCCCATTCCAACCTGAGACCCTTCCTATAGCATGAGATGTGATATCTCAATGCCTCTAATACCAAACCTGAGATCCTTCCTCTAACATGAAATGTGATATCCAACTCCTTCCCTTTCCAAACCTGAGAGCCTATCTATAGCATGAGATGTGATATCCAAGTCCTTCCCATTCCAATCCTTAGACCCTTCCTACAGCATGCAATATGATATCTCAATGATTCTAATAACAAACCTGAGACCCGTCCTATAACATGAGATGGGATATCCAACTCCTTCCATTTCCAATCCTGAGACACTTCCGATAGCAGAGATGTGATATCTCAATGCTTATACCAAACCTGAGACCCTTCCTATAACATAAGATGTGATATCCAACTCCTTCCCGTTCCAAACCTGAGACTCTTCCTTTAGCATGAGATGTGATATCCAGCTCCTTCCCATTCCAATCCTGAGACACTTCCGATAGCAAGAGATGTGATATCTCAATGCTTCTAATATCAAAACTGAGACCCTCCCTATAGCATGATATGTGATATCTAAGTCCTTCCCATTCCAATCCTGAGACCCTTCCTATAGCATGAGATGTGATATCTCAATGCTTCTACCAAACCTGAGACCCTTCCTTTAGCATGATATGTGATATCCAACTCCTTCCCATTCCAATCCTGAGACCCTTCCTATAGCATGAGATGTGATATCTCAATACTTCTAATACCAAACCTGAGATCCTTCCTATAGCATGAGATGTGATATCTCAATGCTTCTAATACCAAACCTGAGACCCTTCCTACAGCATGCGATGTGATATCTCACTGCTTATACCAAACCTGAGACCCTTCCTATAGCATGAGATGTGATATCCAACTCCTTCCCATTCCAATCCTGAGACCCTTCCTATAGCATGAGATGTGATATCTCAATGCTTCTAATATCAAACTTGAGAGCCTCCCTATAGCATGAGATGTGATATCCAAGTCCTTCCCATTCCAATCCTGAGACACTTCCTATAGCATGAGATGTGATATCTCAATGCTTCTAATACCAAACCTGAGACTCTTCCTATAACATGAGATGGGATATCCAACTCCTTCCCATTCCAATCCTGAGACCCTTCCGATAGCAGAGATGTGATATCTCAATGCTTATACCAAACCTCAGACCCTTCCTACGGCATGAGATGTCATATACAACTCCTTCCCATTCCAATCCTGAGACCCTTCCTATAGCATGAGATGTGATATCTCAATGCTTATACCAAACCTGAGACCCTTCCTATAGCATGAGATGTGATATCCAACTCCTTCCCGTTCCAAACCTGAGACTCTTCCTTTAGCATGAGATGTGATATCCAGCTCCTTCCCATTCCAATCCTGAGACACTTCCGATAGCAAGAGATGTGATATCTCAATGCTTCTAATATCAAAACTGAGACCCTCCCTATAGCATGATATGTGATATCTAAGACCTTCCCATTCCAATCCTGAGACCCTTCCTATAGCATGAGATGTGATATCTCAATGCTTCTACCAAACCTGAGACCCTTCCTTTAGCATGATATGTGATATCCAACTCCTTCCCATTCCCATCCTGAGACCCTTCCTATAGCATGAGATGTGATATCTCAATGCTTCTAATATCAAACTTGAGAGCCTCCCTATAGCATGAGATGTGATATCCAAGTCCTTCCCATTCCAATCCTGAGACACTTCCTATAGCATGAGATGTGATATCTCAATGCTTCTAATACCAAACCTGAGACTCTTCCTATAACATGAGATGGGATATCCAACTCCTTCCCATTCAAATCCAGAGACCCTTGCGATAGCAGAGATGTGATATCTCAATGCTTATACCAAACCTGAGACCCTTCCTACGGCATGAGATGTCATATACAACTCCTTCCCATTCCAATCCTGAGACCCTTCCTATAGCATGAGATGTGATATCTCAATGCTTATACCAAACCTGAGACCCTTCCTATAGCATGAGATGTGATATCCAACTCCTTCCCATTCCAATCCTGAGACCCTTCCTATAGCATGAGATGTGATATCTCAATGCTTATACCAAACCTGAGACCCTTCCTACGGCATGAGATGTCATATACAACTCCTTCCCATTCCAATCCTGAGACCCTTCCTATAGCATGAGATGTGATATCTCAATGCTTATACCAAACCTGAGACCCTTCCTATAGCATGATATGTGATATCCAACTACTTCCCATTCCAATCCTGAGACCCTTCCTATAGCATGAGATGTGATATCTCAATGCTTATACCAAACCTGAGACCCTTCCTATAACATGAGATGGGATATCCAACTCCTTCCCATTCCAATCCTGAGACACTTCCGATAGCAGAGATGTGATATCTCAATGCTTATACCAGACCTTAGACCCTTCCTATAACATGAGATCGGATATCCAACTCCTTCCCGTTCCAAACCTGAGACCCTTCCTTTAGCATGAGATGTGATATCCAGCTCCTTCCCATTCCAATCCTGAGACACTTCCGATAGCATGAGATGTGATATCTCAATGCTTCTAATATCAAAACGGAAACCCTCCCTATAGCATGATATGTGATATCTAAGTCCTTCCCATTCCAATCCTGAGACCCTTCCTATAGCATGAGATGTGATATCTCAATGCTTCTACCAAACCTGAGACCCTTCCTTTAGCATGAGATGTGATATCCAACTCCTTCCCATTCTAATCCTGAGACCCTTCCTATAGCATGAGATGTGATATCTCAATACTTCTAATACCAAACCTGAGATCCTTCCGATAACATGAGATGTGATATCCAAATCCTTCCCCTTCCAAACCTGAGACCCTCCATTTTAGCATGAGATGTGATATCCAACTCCTTCCCATTCCAATCCTGAGACCCTTCTGATAGCATGAGATGTGATATCTCAATGCTTCTAATACCAAACCTGAGATCCTTCCGATAGCATGAGATGTGATATCTCAATGCTTCTAATACCAAACCTGAGATCCTTCCTATAACATGAGATGTGATATCCAAATCCTTCCCCTTCCAATTCTGAGACCCTCCCTTTAACATGAGATGTGATATCCAACTCCTTCCCATTCCAACCTGAGACCCTTCCTATAGCATGCGATGTGATATCTCAATGCCTCTAATACCAAACCTGAGATCCTTCCTCTAACATGAAATGTGATATCCAACTCCTTCCCTTTCCAAACCTGAGAGCCTATCTATAGCATGAGATGTGATATCCAAGTCCTTCCCATTCCAATCCTTAGACCCTTCCTACAGCATGCAATATGATATCTCAATGATTCTAATAACAAACCTGAGACCCGTCCTATAACATGAGATGGGATATCCAACTCCTTCCCATTCCAATCCTGAGACACTTCCGATAGCAGAGATGTGATATCTCAATGCTTATACCAAACCTGAGACCCTTCCTATAACATGAGATGTGATATCCAACTCCTTCCCGTTCCAAACCTGAGACTCTTCCTTTAGCATGAGATGTGATATCCAGCTCCTTCCCATTCCAACCCTGAGACACTTCCGATAGCATGAGATGTGATATCTCAATGCTTCTAATATCAAAACTGAGACCCTCCCTATAGCATGATATGTGATATCTAAGTCCTTCCCATTCCAATCCTGAGACCCTTCTGATAGCATGAGATGTGATATCTCAATGCCTCTAATACCAAACCTGAGATCCTACCTCTAACATGAAATGTGATATCCAACTCTCTCCCCTTCCAAACCTGAGAGCCTTCCTATAGCATGAGATGTGATATCCAAGTCCTTCCCATTCCAATCCTGAGACCCTTCCTATAACATGAGATGTGATATCCAACTCCTTCCCATTCCAACCTGAGACCCTTCCTATAGCATGAGATGGGATATCCAACTCCTTCCAAATCCAATCCTGATACCATTCCGATAGCATGAGATGTGATATCCCAATGCTTCTACCAAACCTGAGACCCATACTATGGCATGAGATGTGATATCAAACTCCTTCCCATTCCAATTCTGAGACCCTTCCTATACCATGAGACTTGCTATCTCAATGCTTCTAATACCAAACCTGAGACCCGTCCTATAACATGAGATGTGATATCCAAATCCTTCCCCTTCAAAACCTTAGACCCTTCCTTTATCATGAGATGTGATATCCAACTCCTTCCCATTCCAATCCTGAGACCCTTCCGATATCATGAGATGTGATATCTCAATGCTTCTAATATCAAACTTGAGACCCTCCCTATAGCATGAGATGTGATATCCAAGTCCTTCCCATTCCAATCCTGAGACCCTTCCTATAGCATGAGATGTGATATCTCAATGCTTCTAATACCAAACCTGAGACCCTTCCTATAACATGAGATGGGAATATCCAACTCCTTACATTCCAATCCTGAGACCCTTCCGATAGCAGAGATGTGATATCTCAATGTTTATACCAAACCTGAGATCCTTCCTATAACATGAGATGTGATATCCAACTCCTTCCCATTCCAATACTGAGACACTGCCTATAGCATGAGATGTGATATCTCACTGCTTATACCAAACCTGAGACCCTTCCTATAGCATGAGATGTGATACCCAACTCCTTCCCATTCCAATCCTGAGACCCTTCCTATAGCATGAGATGTGATATCTCAATGCTTCTAATATCAAACTTGAGAGCCTCCCTATAGCATGAGATGTGATATCCAAGTCCTTCCCATTCCAATCCTGAGACACTTCCTACAGCATGAGATGTGATATCTCAATGCCTCTAATACCAAATCTGAGACTCTTCCTATAACATGAGATGGGATATCCAACTCCTTCCCATTCCAATCCTGAGACCCTTCCGATAGCAGAGATGTGATATCTCAATGCTTATACCAAACCTGAGACCCTTCCTACGGCATGAGATGTCATATACAACTCCTTCCCATTCCAATCCTGAGACCCTTCCTATAGCATGAGATGTGATATCTCAATGCTTCTAATATCAAACTTGAGACCCTCCCTATAGCATGAGATGTGATATCCAAGTCCTTCCCATTCCAATCCTGAGACACTTCCGATAGCAGAGATGTGATATCTCAATGCTTATACCAAACCTGAGACCCTTCCTACGGCATGAGATGTCATATACAACTCCTTCCCATTCCAATCCTGAGACCCTTCCTATAGCATGAGATGTGATATCTCAATGCTTATACCAAACCTGAGACCCTTCCTATAGTATGAGATGTGATATCCAACTCCTTCCCATTCCAATCCTGAGACCCTTCTTATAGCATGAGATGTGATGTCTCAATGCTTCTAATACCAAACCTGAGATCCTTCCTATAACATGAGATGTGATATCCAACTCCTTCCATTCCAATCCTGAGACCCTTCCTATAGCATGAGATTTGATATCTCAACGCTTATACCAAACCTGAGACCCTTCCTATAGCATGAGATGTGATATCCAAGTCCTTCCCATTCCAATCCTTAGACCCTTCCTACAGCATGCAATATGATATCTCAATGATTCTAATAACAATCCTGAGACCCGTCCTATAACATGAGATGGGATATCCAATTCCTTCCCATTCCAATCCTGAGACACTTCCGATAGCATGAGATGTGATATCCAGCTCCTTCGCATTCCAATCCTGAGACCCTTCCGATAGCATGAGATGTGATATCTCAATGCTTCTAATACCAAACCTGTGATCCTTCCTATAACAAGAGATGTGATATCCAAATCCTTCCCCTTACAAACCTGAGACCCTCCCTTTAGCATGAGATGTGATATCTCAATGCCTCTAATACCAAACCTGAGATCCTTCCGATAGCATGAGATGTGATATCTCAATGCTTCTAATACCAAACCTGAGATCCTTCCTATAACATGAGATCGGATATCCAACTCCTTTTCGTTCCAAACCTGAGACCCTTCCTTTAGCATGAGATGTGATATCCAGCTCCTTCGCATTCCAATCCTGAGACCCTTCCGATAGCATGAGATGTGATATCTCAATGCTTCTAATACCAAACCTGTGATCCTTCCTATAACAAGAGATGTGATATCCAAATCCTTCCCCTTACAAACCTGAGACCCTCCCTTTAGCATGAGATGTGATATCTCAATGCCTCTAATACCAAACCTGAGATCCTTCCGATAGCATGAGATGTGATATCTCAATGCTTCTAATACCAAACCTGAGATCCTTCCTATAACATGAGACGTGATATCCAAATCCTTCCCCTTCCAAACCTGAGACCCTCCCTTTAGCATGAGATGTGATATCCAACTCCTTCCCATTCTAATCCTGAGACCCTTCTGATAGCATGAGATGTGATATCTCAATGCCTCTAATACCAAACCTGAGATCCTACCTCTAACATGAAATGTGATATCCAACTCTTTCCCCCTCCAAACCTGAGAGCCTTCCTATAGCATGAGATGTGATATCCGACTCCTTCCCATTCCAATCCTGAGACCCTTCCGATAGCATGAGATGTGATATCCCAATGCTTCTAATACCAAACCTGAGATCCTTCTTATAACATGTGATGTGATATCCAAATCCTTCCCCTTCCAAACCTGAGACCCTCCCTTTAGCATGAGATGTGATATCCAACTCCTTCCCATTCCAATCCTGAGACCCTTATGATAGATAGCATGAGATGTGATATCTCAATGCCTCTAATACCAAACCTGAGATACTTCCGATAGCATGAGATGTGATATCTCAATGCTTCTAATACCAAACCTGAGATCCTTCCTGTAACATGAGATGTGATATCCAAATCCTTCCCCTTCCAAACCTGAGACCCTCCCTTTAGCATGAGATGTGTTATCCAACTCCTTCCCATTCCAATCCTGAGACCCTTCCGATAGCATGAGATGTGATATCTCAATGCTTCTAATACCAAACCTGTGATCCTTCCTATAACAAGAGATGTGATATCCAAATCCTTCCCCTTCCAAACCTGAGACCCTCCCTTTAGCATGAGATGTGATATCTCAATGCCTCTAATACCAAACCTGAGATCCTTCTGATAGCATGAGATGTGATATCTCAATGCTTCTAATACCAAACCTGAGATCCTTCCTATAACATGAGACGTGATATCCAAATCCTTCCCCTTCCAAACCTGAGACCCTCCCTTTAGCATGAGATGTGATATCCAACTCCTTCCCATTCCAATCCTGAGACCCTTCTGATAGCATGAGATGTGATATCTCAATGCCTCTAATACCAAACCTGAGATCCTACCTCTAACATGAAATGTGATATCCAACTCTTTCCCCTTCCAAACCTGAGGGCCTTCCTATAGCATGAGATGTGATATCCGACTCCTTCCCATTCTAATCCTGAGACCCTTCCGATAGCATGAGATGTGATATCTCAATGCTTCTAATACCAAACCTGAGATCCTTCTTATAACATGTGATGTGATATCCAAATCCTTCCCCTTCCAAACCTGAGACCCTCCCTTTAGCATGAGATGTGATATCCAACTCCTTCCCATTCCAATCCTGAGACCCTTATGATAGATAGCATGAGATGTGATATCTCAATGCCTCTAATACCAAACCTGAGATACTTCCTATAGCATGAGATGTGATATCTCAATGCTTCTAATACCAAACCTGAGATCCTTCCTATAACATGAGATGTGATATCCAAATCCTTCCCCTTCCAAACCTGAGACCCTCCCTTTAGCATGAGATGTGATATCCAACTCCTTCCCATTCCAATTCTGAGCCCCTTCCTATACCATGAGACTTGATATCCAACTCCTTCCCATTCCAATTCTGAGCCCCTTCCTATACCATGAGACTTGATATCTCAATGCTTCTAATACCAAACCTGAGACCCGTCCTATAACATGAGATGTGATATCCAAATCCTTCCCCTTCCAAACCTTAGACCCTTCCTTTATCATGAGATGTGATATCCAACTCCTTCCCATTCCAATCCTGAGACCCTTCCGATATCATGAGATGTGATATCTCAATGCTTCTAATATCAAACTTGAGACCCTCCCTATAGCATGAGATGTGATATCCAAGTCCTTCCCATTCCAATCCTGAGACCCTTCCTATAGCTTGAGTTGTGACATCCAACTCCTTCCCATTCCAATTCTGATCCCCTTTCTATACCATGAGACTTGATATCTCAATGCTTCTAATACCAAACCTGAGACCCGTCCTATAACATGAGATGTGATATCCAAATCCTTCCCCTTCCAAACCTTAGACCCTTCCTTTATCATGAGATGTGATATCCAACTCCTTCCCATTCCAATCCTGAGACCCTTCCGATATCATGAGATGTAATATCTCAATGCTTCTAATATCAAACTTGAGACCCTCCCTATAGCATGAGATGTGATATCCAAGTCCTTCCCATTCCAATCCTGAGACCCTTCCTATAGCATGAGATGTGATATCTCAATGCTTCTAATACCAAACCTGAGACTCTTCCTATAACATGAGATGGGATATCCAACTCCTTCCCATTCCAATCCTGAGACCCTTCTGATAGCAGAGATGTGATATCTCAATGCTTATACCAAACCTGAGACCCTTCCTACGGCATGAGATGTCATATACAACTCCTTCCCATTCCAATCCTGAGACCCTTCCTATAGCATTAGATGTGATATCTCAATGCTTATACCAAACCTGAGACCCTTCCTATAGCATGAGATGTGATATCCAACTCCTTCCCATTCCAATCCTGAGACCCTTCCTATAGCATGAGATGTGATATCTCAATGCTTATACCAAACCTGAGACCCTTCCTACGGCATGAGATGTCATATACAACTCGTTCCCATTCCAATCCTGAGACCCTTCCTATAGCATGAGATGTGATATCTCAATGCTTATACCAAACCTGAGACCCTTCCTATAGCATGAGATGTGATATCCAACTCCTTCCCATTCCAATCCTGAGACCCTTCCTATAGCATGAGATGTGATATCTCAATGCTTATACCAAACCTGAGACCCTTCCTATAACATGAGATGGGATATCCAACTCCTTCCCATTCCAATCCTGAGACACTTCCGATAGCAGAGATGTGATATCTCAATGCTTATACCAGACCTTAGACCCTTCCTATAACATGAGATCGGATATCCAACTCCTTCCCGTTCCAAACCTGAGACCCTTCCTTTAGCATGAGATGTGATATCCAGCTCCTTCCCATTCCAATCCTGAGACACTTCCGATAGCATGAGATGTGATATCTCAATGCTTCTAATATCAAAACGGAAACCCTCCCTATAGCATGATATGTGATATCTAAGTCCTTCCCATTCCAATCCTGAGACCCTTAATATAGCATGAGATGTGATATCTCAATGCTTCTACCAAACCTGAGACCCTTCCTTTAGCATGAGATGTGATATCCAACTCCTTCCCATTCCAATCCTGAGGCCCTTCCTATAGCATGAGATGTGATATCTCAATACTTCTAATACCAAACCTGAGATCCTTCCGATAACATGAGATGTGATATCCAAATCCTTCCCCTTCCAAACCTGAGACCCTCCCTTTAGCATGAGATGTGATATCCATCTCCTTCCCATTCCAATCCTGAGACCCTTCTGATAGCATGAGATGTGATATCTCAATGCTTCTAATACCAAACCTGAGATCCTTCCGATAGCATGAGATGTGATATCTCAATGCTTCTAATACCAAACCTGAGACCCTTCCTATAACATGAGATTGGAATATCCAACTCCTTCCCATTCCAATCCTGAGACCCTTCCGATAGCAGAGATGTGATATCTCAATTCTTATACCAAACCTGAGATCCTTCCTATAACATGAGATGTGATATCCAACTCCTTCCCATTCCAATCCTGAGACACTTCCTATAGCATGAGATGTGATATCTCACTGCTTATACCAAACCTGAGACCCTTCCTATAGCATGAGATGTGATATCTAACTCCTTCCCATTCCAATCCTGAGACCCTTCCTATAGCATGAGATGTGATATCTCAATGCTTCTAATACCAAACCTGAGACTCTTCCTATAACATGAGATGGGATATCCAACTCCTTCCCATTCCAATCCTGAGACCCTTCCGATAGCAGAGATGTGATATCTCAATGCTTATACCAAACCTGAGACCCTTCCTACGGCATGAGATGTCATATACAACTCCTTCCCATTCCAATCCTGAGACCCTTCCTATAGCATGAGATGTGATATCTCAATGCTTATACCAAACCTGAGACCCTTCCTATAGCATGAGATGTGATATCCAACTCCTTCCCATTCCAATCCTGAGACCCTTCCTATAGCATGAGATGTGATATCTCAATGCTTATACCAAACCTGAGACCCTTCCTACGGCATGAGATGTCATATACAACTCCTTCCCATTCCAATCCTGAGACCCTTCCTATAGCATGAGATGTGATATCTCAATGCTTATACCAAACCTGAGACCCTTCCTATAGCATGAGATGTGATATCCAACTCCTTCCCATTCCAATCCTGAGACCCTTCCTATAGCATGAGATGTGATATCTCAATGCTTATACCAAACCTGAGACCCTTCCTATAACATGATATGGGATATCCAACTCCTTCCAATTCCAATCCTGAGACACTTCCGATAGCAGAGATGTGATATCTCAATGCTTATACCAGACCTTAGACCCTTCCTATAACATGAGATCGGATATCCAACTCCTTCCAGTTCCAAACCTGAGACCCTTCCTTTAGCATGAGATGTGATATCCAGCTCCTTCCCATTCCAATCCTGAGACACTTCCGATAGCATGAGATGTGATATCTCAATGCTTCTAATATCAAAACGGAAACCCTCCCTATAGCATGATATGTGATATCTAAGTCCTTCCCATTCCAATCCTGAGACCCTTCCTATAGCATGAGATGTGATATCTCAATGCTTCTACCAAACCTGAGACCCTTCCTTTAGCATGAGATGTGATATCCAACTCCTTCCCATTCCAATCCTGAGACCCTTCCTATAGCATGAGATGTGATATCTCAATACTTCTAATACCAAACCTGAGATCCTTCCGATAACATGAGATGTGATATCCAAATCCTTCCCCTTCCAAACCTGAGACCCTCCCTTTAGCATGAGATGTGATATCCATCTCCTTCCCATTCCAATCCTGAGACCCTTCTGATAGCATGAGATGTGATATCTCAATGCTTCTAATACCAAACCTGAGATCCTTCCGATAGCATGAGATGTGATATCTCAATGCTTCTAATACCAAACCTGAGACCCTTCCTATAACATGAGATTGGAATATCCAACTCCTTCCCATTCCAATCCTGAGACCCTTCTGTTAAGACGGATTTCTGAACTCTGTCCTGGTGGCGCAGAAGTTCAGAAGGCCAACCTAATTACTTGGAACAGGGTAACCTCTGGATGAGCCAGACCAATCAAGGTAGCGATCGCGGCGGTCAAGACTAGGTCTCAAGAGGGGTGAGGGTGACTGAAAGCCCGCAATGAGCACACGAAGCAAGAGCGCTTACAAACTACTCCAAACAGGTGTTATATCAAAAATATAAACACATTTATTTTAAGGCCTTTAAAACAATGACCGTAGCAAGAAAATCACTCTATAACAATATTAAACCAACACATACCAAATCAACACAATATATATACAAATACACAGTCGCAAGCGTTTAAAGCACGAAATATGTAGTCCACCTGAAAGGGAAGGAAAACAGGCAGTGCGATAATGCTTTAGACTCAGTTCGCCTTCAGAGGCACCTAACTAGATGGAAGTCCGAGCCCTGAGAAGAGTGGAGCCTTGTGCTCAAAGTACCTGCAAGTGCTGGTGCCAACGGGCAAAAGGAGAAGCTCTTCGGAGGAGGTCAGGCAGTTCGTGTTAGTGCACAGCAGAAGAAGAACAGGTTCCGCAACTCAAGCGCAGCCTCCACAGCGAGCAGAAGCAGAGCGCGAGTACGGACGAAAAGGGTGCTGTTTTACACAGCGGGGAAAAGCAATGGGTTACTGCAGGAGGGCGACCAGATCCTAGCTAAACTACTCACCGGTCCCCGAAGCAAGCAGACCCAGGCTTCTCCACGTTAGTTTCAGCAGCTGGCAGGTTCAGAAGAGCAGGGAACGCTTTCCAGTCGTGTAGATCAAAAAGACGTCCCAATCGACGAAACCAGCACAGTTTTGTTGCCGCAGCAGGACAACGGAGCGGCCGTGCGTATCGGAGTCAAAACTACACTCCTCCCTTCAGACTTGGGAACGCCAAGTGTACGAAGCGTGGGAGAGTGACAAGGACTCGAGATACGGCACAACCTGGCGGCGGTTACAGAGCAGGACTCCCTTGTAAGCTGGTCAGTCAACTGGATGGCCCAGAGACGCTTCCGAAGGCTTACTGCGAGGAGTTGATGAAGATGCCGGGAATAGCTGTTCCTGCTATTCCAATAGGTCGAAGCACCAATACAGGCCTTCTGGTTCGATCAAAGGAGGACGGGGGCTCTCAGGACGACAGCAGTGCAAAGGAGGATTCCTTCAGCGGGTCACCAGCGATTCCTCGGTCCAGCCTCTTGGTTGCAGGATACTTGGCTCCTGTATTCCTTCGTTCGTGAGAACTCAGGAGATCGACATGGTAGTGGTGTTTCCAGCCCCCTCTTATCCACGGTTCCCTTCGCGCCAAAACGGAGGGGAACCAATGGGAGATCCGCTAATCAAAACACATACCATACGTGGACCAATCACGGACCACGGTGGTCCCAGGCATTCACACCACCCTAGACTCTCTGGCACCCAGGATGTGTTTTGGGACCAGACATCCCAGCCCACACCCTGGAGGCACACAAACGGCATGTAGAAGCCCGCGAAAGCAACCACGTTTCGCGGGAAAGTACATGCCCAAATAAGGAAGGCCCCGGGTCGCTGGACCTGGGGAAGGTGAAGGGAGCAAGACGGACAGTGGACAGGACAAAGGAGCCTCGTGGTCTGGCCATTTTGGGGAGCCAGGCCACCATTTTGGGTTCAGTGCAAAAACGTGCTCAGAACGGCAAAAGGAGCTCAAAATATACAAAACGATCGCTGCCACCATTCCAGTCCCTGAATGACTTGCACCGATCAAATACCATCCTAAAAGAGTATCTAGGGCCTGTAGAAGGCTAGAGACCCAAGAGAGCTGTAACTTAGCTTACAGTGCTCTCTTGTGTCGTGTTGCACTAAAGCGGCGACACGATAAAAGAAACTACGGGAAACAACGTTCCCCGGTACTGACTGTCATAAGGGCATGTCAGTTTCCCCGTAAGAAAGGAGCGAAAGCCCAGGGAAGTGCGGCAGAAGGCTGTACTTCCCTGGCAAAGTCAAGAACAAGGTTAAAAACAATAGCAAAAAGTTTAGGGGTTGCCACATGGAAGGAAATTTCCCTACAATAACGAAATCTTTCCTAACACCTTCTGATAGCAGAGATGTGATATCTCAATTCTTATACCAAACCTGAGATCCTTCCTATAACATGAGATGTGATATCCAACTCCTTCCCATTCCAATCCTGAGACACTTCCTATAGCATGAGATGTGATATCTCACTGCTTATACCAAACCTGAGACCCTTCCTATAGCATGAGATGTGATATCTAACTCCTTCCCATTCCAATCCTGAGACCCTTCCTATAGCATGAGATGTGATATCTCAATGCTTCTAATATCAAACTTGAGAGCCTCCCTATAGCATGAGATGTGATATCCAAGTCCTTCCCATTCCAATCCTGAGACACTTCCTATAGCATGAGATGTGATATCTCAATGCTTCTAATACCAAACCTGAGACTCTTCCTATAACATGAGATGGGATATCCAACTCCTTCCCATTCCAATCCTGAGACCCTTCCGATAGCAGAGATGTGATATCTCAATGCTTATACCAAACCTGAGACCCTTCCTACGGCATGAGATGTCATATACAACTCCTTCCCATTCCAATCCTGAGACCCTTCCTATAGCATGAGATGTGATATCTCAATGCTTATACCAAACCTGAGACCCTTCCTATAGCATGAGATGTGATATCCAACTCCTTCCCATTCCAATCCTGAGACCCTTAGTATAGCATGAGATGTGATATCTCAATGCTTATACCAAACCTGAGACCCTTCCTACGGCATGAGATGTCATATACAACTCCTTCCCATTCCAATCCTGAGACCCTTCCTATAGCATGAGATGTGATATCTCAATGCTTATACCAAACCTGAGACCCTTCCTATAGCATGAGATGTGATATCCAACTCCTTCCCATTCCAATCCTGAGACCCTTCCTATAGCATGAGATGTGATATCTCAATGCTTATACCAAACCTGAGACCCTTCCTATAACATGAGATGGGATATCCAACTCCTTCCCATTCCAATCCTGAGACACTTCCGATAGCAGAGATGTGATATCTCAATGCTTATACCAGACCTTAGACCCTTCCTATAACATGAGATCGGATATCCAACTCCTTCCCGTTCCAAACCTGAGACCCTTCCTTTAGCATGAGATGTTGTTTCCAGCTCCTTCCCATTCCAATCCTGAGACACTTCCGATAGCATGAGATGTGATATCTCAATGCTTCTAATATCAAAACGGAAACCCTCCCTATCGCATGATATGTGATATCTAAGTCCTTCCCATTCCAATCCTGAGACCCTTCCTATAGCATGAGATGTGATATCTCAATGCTTCTAATACCAAACCTGAGATCCTTCCGATAGCATGAGATCGGATATCCAACTCCTTCCCATTCCAATCCTGAGACACTTCCGATAGCAGAGATGTGATATCTCAATGCTTATACCAGACCTTAGACCCTTCCTATAACATGAGATCGGATATCCAACTCCTTCCCGTTCCAAACCTGAGACCCTTCCTTTAGCATGAGATGTGATATCCAGCTCCTTCCCATTCCAATCCTGAGACACTTCCTATAGCATGAGATGTGATATCTCAATGCTTCTACCAAACCTGAGACCCTTCCTTTAGCATGAGATGTGATATCCAACTCCTTCCCATTCCAATCCTGAGACCCTTCCTATAGCATGAGATGTGATATCTCAATACTTCTAATACCAAACCTGAGATCCTTTCCGATAACATGAGATGTGATATCCAAATCCTTCCCCTTCCAAACCTGAGACCCTCCCTTTAGCATATGTGATATCCATCTCCTTCCCATTCCAATCCTGAGACCCTTCTGATAGCATGAGATGTGATATCTCAATGCTTCTAATACCAAACCTGAGATCCTTCCGATAGCATGAGATGTGATATCTCAATGCTTCTAATACCAAACCTGAGATCCTTCCTATAACATGAGATGTGATATCCAAATCCTTCCCCTTCCAATTCTGAGACCCTCCCTTTAACATGAGATGTGATATCCAACTCCTTCCCATTCCAACCTGAGACCCTTCCTATAGCATGAGTTGTGATATCCAAGTCCTTCCCATTCCAATCCTTAGACCCTTCCTACAGCATGCAATATGATATCTCAATGCCTCTAATACCAAACCTGAGATCCTTCCTCTAACATGAAATGTGATATCCAACTCCTTCCCTTTCCAAACCTGAGAGCCTATCTATAGCATGAGATGTGATATCCAAGTCCTTTCCATTCCAATCCTTAGACCCTTCCTACAGCATGCAATATGATATCTCAATGATTCTAATAACAAACCTGAGACCCGTCCTATAACATGAGATGGGATATCCAACTCCTTCCATTTCCAATCCTGAGACACTTCCGATAGCAGAGATGTGATATCTCAATGCTTATACCAAACCTGAGACCCTTCCTATAACATGAGATGTGATAATCAACTCCTTCCCGTTCCAATCCTGAGACTCTTCCTTTAGCATGAGATGTGATATCCAGCTCCTTCCCATTCCAATCGTGAGACACTTCCGATAGCATGAGATGTGATATCTCAATGCTTCTAATATCAAAACTGAGACCCTCCCTATAGCATGATATGTGATATCTAAGTCCTTCCCATTCCAATCCTGAGACCCTTCCTATAGCATGAGATGTGATATCTCAATGCTTCTACCAAACCTGAGACCCTTCCTTTAGCATGAGATATGATATCCAACTCCTTCCCATTCCAATCCTGAGACCCTTCATATAGCATGTGATGTGATATCTCAATACTTCTAATACCAAACCTGAGATCCTTCCTATAGCATGAGATGTGATATCTCAATGCTTCTAATACCAAACCTGAGACCCTTCCTACAGCATGCGATGTGATATCTCACTGCTTATACCAAACCTGAGACCCTTCCTATAGCATGAGATGTGATATCCAACTCCTTCCCATTCCAATCCTGAGACCCTTCCTATAGCATGAGATGTGATATCTCAATGCTTCTAATATCAAACTTGAGAGCCTCCATATAGCATGAGATGTGATATCCAAGTCCTTCCCATTCCAATCCTGAGACACTTCCTATAGCATGAGATGTGATATCTCAATGCTTCTAATACCAAACCTGAGACTCTTCCTATAACATGAGATGGGATATCCAACTCCTTCCCATTCCAATCCTGAGACCCTTCCGATAGCAGAGATGTGATATCTCAATGCTTATACCAAACCTGAGACCCTTCCTACGGCATGAGATGTCATATACAACTCCTTCCCATTCCAATCCTGAGACCCTTCCTATAGCATGAGATGTGATATCTCAATGCTTATACCAAACCTGAGACCCTTCCTATAGCATGAGATGTGATATCCAACTCCTTCCCATTCCAATCCTGAGACCCTTAGTATAGCATGAGATGTGATATCTCAATGCTTATACCAAACCTGAGACCCTTCCTACGGCATGAGATGTCATATACAACTCCTTCCCATTCCAATCCTGAGACCCTTCCTATAGCATGAGATGTGATATCTCAATGCTTATACCAAACCTGAGACCCTTCCTATAGCATGAGATGTGATATCCAACTCCTTCCCATTCCAATCCTGAGACCCTTCCTATAGCATGAGATGTGATATCTCAATGCTTATACCAAACCTGAGACCCTTCCTATAACATGAGATGGGATATCCAACTCCTTCCCATTCCAATCCTGAGACACTTCCGATAGCAGAGATGTGATATCTCAATGCTTATACCAGACCTTAGACCCTTCCTATAACATGAGATCGGATATCCAACTCCTTCCCGTTCCAAACCTGAGACCCTTCCTTTAGCATGAGATGTGATATCCAGCTCCTTCCCATTCCAATCCTGAGACACTTCCGATAGCATGAGATGTGATATCTCAATGCTTCTAATATCAAAACGGAAACCCTCCCTATCGCATGATATGTGATATCTAAGTCCTTCCCATTCCAATCCTGAGACCCTTCCTATAGCATGAGATGTGATATCTCAATGCTTCTAATACCAAACCTGAGATCCTTCCGATAGCATGAGATCGGATATCCAACTCCTTCCCATTCCAATCCTGAGACACTTCCGATAGCAGAGATGTGATATCTCAATGCTTATGCCAGACCTTAGACCCTTCCTATAACATGAGATCGGATATCCAACTCCTTCCCGTTCCAAACCTGAGACCCTTCCTTTAGCATGAGATGTGATATCCAGCTCCTTCCCATTCCAATCCTGAGACACTTCCTATAGCATGAGATGTGATATCTCAATGCTTCTACCAAACCTGAGACCCTTCCTTTAGCATGAGATGTGATATCCAACTCCTTCCCATTCCAATCCTGAGACCCTTCCTATAGCATGAGATGTGATATCTCAATACTTCTAATACCAAACCTGAGATCCTTTCCGATAACATGAGATGTGATATCCAAATCCTTCCCCTTCCAAACCTGAGACCCTCCCTTTAGCATATGTGATATCCATCTCCTTCCCATTCCAATCCTGAGACCCTTCTGATAGCATGAGATGTGATATCTCAATGCTTCTAATACCAAACCTGAGATCCTTCCGATAGCATGAGATGTGATATCTCAATGCTTCTAATACCAAACCTGAGATCCTTCCTATAACATGAGATGTGATATCCAAATCCTTCCCCTTCCAATTCTGAGACCCTCCCTTTAACATGAGATGTGATATCCAACTCCTTCCCATTCCAACCTGAGACCCTTCCTATAGCATGAGATGTGATATCCAAGTCCTTCCCATTCCAATCCTTAGACCCTTCCTACAGCATGCAATATGATATCTCAATGCCTCTAATACCAAACCTGAGATCCTTCCTCTAACATGAAATGTGATATCCAACTCCTTCCCTTTCCAAACCTGAGAGCCTATCTATAGCATGAGATGTGATATCCAAGTCCTTTCCATTCCAATCCTTAGACCCTTCCTACAGCATGCAATATGATATCTCAATGATTCTAATAACAAACCTGAGACCCTTCCTATAGCATGAGATGTGATATCCAACTCCTTCCCATTCCAATCCTGAGACCCTTCCTATAGCATGAGATGTGATATCTCAATGCTTATACCAAACCTGAGACCCTTCCTACGGCATGAGATGTCATATACAACTCCTTCCCATTCCAATCCTGAGACCCTTCCTATAGCATGAGATGTGATATCTCAATGCTTATACCAAACCTGAGACCCTTCCTATAGCATGAGATGTGATATCCAACTCCTTCCCATTCCAATCCTGAGACCCTTCCTATAGCATGAGATGTGATATCTCAATGCTTATACCAAACCTGAGACCCTTCCTATAACATGATATGGGATATCCAACTCCTTCCAATTCCAATCCTGAGACACTTCCGATAGCAGAGATGTGATATCTCAATGCTTATACCAGACCTTAGACCCTTCCTATAACATGAGATCGGATATCCAACTCCTTCCAGTTCCAAACCTGAGACCCTTCCTTTAGCATGAGATGTGATATCCAGCTCCTTCCCATTCCAATCCTGAGACACTTCCGATAGCATGAGATGTGATATCTCAATGCTTCTAATATCAAAACGGAAACCCTCCCTATAGCATGATATGTGATATCTAAGTCCTTCCCATTCCAATCCTGAGACCCTTCCTATAGCATGAGATGTGATATCTCAATGCTTCTACCAAACCTGAGACCCTTCCTTTAGCATGAGATGTGATATCCAACTCCTTCCCATTCCAATCCTGAGACCCTTCCTATAGCATGAGATGTGATATCTCAATACTTCTAATACCAAACCTGAGATCCTTCCGATAACATGAGATGTGATATCCAAATCCTTCCCCTTCCAAACCTGAGACCCTCCCTTTAGCATGAGATGTGATATCCATCTCCTTCCCATTCCAATCCTGAGACCCTTCTGATAGCATGAGATGTGATATCTCAATGCTTCTAATACCAAACCTGAGATCCTTCCGATAGCATGAGATGTGATATCTCAATGCTTCTAATACCAAACCTGAGACCCTTCCTATAACATGAGATTGGAATATCCAACTCCTTCCCATTCCAATCCTGAGACCCTTCTGTTAAGACGGATTTCTGAACTCTGTCCTGGTGGCGCAGAAGTTCAGAAGGCCAACCTAATTACTTGGAACAGGGTAACCTCTGGATGAGCCAGACCAATCAAGGTAGCGATCGCGGCGGTCAAGACTAGGTCTCAAGAGGGGTGAGGGTGACTGAAAGCCCGCAATGAGCACACGAAGCAAGAGCGCTTACAAACTACTCCAAACAGGTGTTATATCAAAAATATAAACACATTTATTTTAAGGCCTTTAAAACAATGACCGTAGCAAGAAAATCACTCTATAACAATATTAAACCAACACATACCAAATCAACACAATATATATACAAATACACAGTCGCAAGCGTTTAAAGCACGAAATATGTAGTCCACCTGAAAGGGAAGGAAAACAGGCAGTGCGATAATGCTTTAGACTCAGTTCGCCTTCAGAGGCACCTAACTAGATGGAAGTCCGAGCCCTGAGAAGAGTGGAGCCTTGTGCTCAAAGTACCTGCAAGTGCTGGTGCCAACGGGCAAAAGGAGAAGCTCTTCGGAGGAGGTCAGGCAGTTCGTGTTAGTGCACAGCAGAAGAAGAACAGGTTCCGCAACTCAAGCGCAGCCTCCACAGCGAGCAGAAGCAGAGCGCGAGTACGGACGAAAAGGGTGCTGTTTTACACAGCGGGGAAAAGCAATGGGTTACTGCAGGAGGGCGACCAGATCCTAGCTAAACTACTCACCGGTCCCCGAAGCAAGCAGACCCAGGCTTCTCCACGTTAGTTTCAGCAGCTGGCAGGTTCAGAAGAGCAGGGAACGCTTTCCAGTCGTGTAGATCAAAAAGACGTCCCAATCGACGAAACCAGCACAGTTTTGTTGCCGCAGCAGGACAACGGAGCGGCCGTGCGTATCGGAGTCAAAACTACACTCCTCCCTTCAGACTTGGGAACGCCAAGTGTACGAAGCGTGGGAGAGTGACAAGGACTCGAGATACGGCACAACCTGGCGGCGGTTACAGAGCAGGACTCCCTTGTAAGCTGGTCAGTCAACTGGATGGCCCAGAGACGCTTCCGAAGGCTTACTGCGAGGAGTTGATGAAGATGCCGGGAATAGCTGTTCCTGCTATTCCAATAGGTCGAAGCACCAATACAGGCCTTCTGGTTCGATCAAAGGAGGACGGGGGCTCTCAGGACGACAGCAGTGCAAAGGAGGATTCCTTCAGCGGGTCACCAGCGATTCCTCGGTCCAGCCTCTTGGTTGCAGGATACTTGGCTCCTGTATTCCTTCGTTCGTGAGAACTCAGGAGATCGACATGGTAGTGGTGTTTCCAGCCCCCTCTTATCCACGGTTCCCTTCGCGCCAAAACGGAGGGGAACCAATGGGAGATCCGCTAATCAAAACACATACCATACGTGGACCAATCACGGACCACGGTGGTCCCAGGCATTCACACCACCCTAGACTCTCTGGCACCCAGGATGTGTTTTGGGACCAGACATCCCAGCCCACACCCTGGAGGCACACAAACGGCATGTAGAAGCCCGCGAAAGCAACCACGTTTCGCGGGAAAGTACATGCCCAAATAAGGAAGGCCCCGGGTCGCTGGACCTGGGGAAGGTGAAGGGAGCAAGACGGACAGTGGACAGGACAAAGGAGCCTCGTGGTCTGGCCATTTTGGGGAGCCAGGCCACCATTTTGGGTTCAGTGCAAAAACGTGCTCAGAACGGCAAAAGGAGCTCAAAATATACAAAACGATCGCTGCCACCATTCCAGTCCCTGAATGACTTGCACCGATCAAATACCATCCTAAAAGAGTATCTAGGGCCTGTAGAAGGCTAGAGACCCAAGAGAGCTGTAACTTAGCTTACAGTGCTCTCTTGTGTCGTGTTGCACTAAAGCGGCGACACGATAAAAGAAACTACGGGAAACAACGTTCCCCGGTACTGACTGTCATAAGGGCATGTCAGTTTCCCCGTAAGAAAGGAGCGAAAGCCCAGGGAAGTGCGGCAGAAGGCTGTACTTCCCTGGCAAAGTCAAGAACAAGGTTAAAAACAATAGCAAAAAGTTTAGGGGTTGCCACATGGAAGGAAATTTCCCTACAATAACGAAATCTTTCCTAACACCTTCTGATAGCAGAGATGTGATATCTCAATTCTTATACCAAACCTGAGATCCTTCCTATAACATGAGATGTGATATCCAACTCCTTCCCATTCCAATCCTGAGACACTTCCTATAGCATGAGATGTGATATCTCACTGCTTATACCAAACCTGAGACCCTTCCTATAGCATGAGATGTGATATCTAACTCCTTCCCATTCCAATCCTGAGACCCTTCCTATAGCATGAGATGTGATATCTCAATGCTTCTAATATCAAACTTGAGAGCCTCCCTATAGCATGAGATGTGATATCCAAGTCCTTCCCATTCCAATCCTGAGACACTTCCTATAGCATGAGATGTGATATCTCAATGCTTCTAATACCAAACCTGAGACTCTTCCTATAACATGAGATGGGATATCCAACTCCTTCCCATTCCAATCCTGAGACCCTTCCGATAGCAGAGATGTGATATCTCAATGCTTATACCAAACCTGAGACCCTTCCTACGGCATGAGATGTCATATACAACTCCTTCCCATTCCAATCCTGAGACCCTTCCTATAGCATGAGATGTGATATCTCAATGCTTATACCAAACCTGAGACCCTTCCTATAGCATGAGATGTGATATCCAACTCCTTCCCATTCCAATCCTGAGACCCTTAGTATAGCATGAGATGTGATATCTCAATGCTTATACCAAACCTGAGACCCTTCCTACGGCATGAGATGTCATATACAACTCCTTCCCATTCCAATCCTGAGACCCTTCCTATAGCATGAGATGTGATATCTCAATGCTTATACCAAACCTGAGACCCTTCCTATAGCATGAGATGTGATATCCAACTCCTTCCCATTCCAATCCTGAGACCCTTCCTATAGCATGAGATGTGATATCTCAATGCTTATACCAAACCTGAGACCCTTCCTATAACATGAGATGGGATATCCAACTCCTTCCCATTCCAATCCTGAGACACTTCCGATAGCAGAGATGTGATATCTCAATGCTTATACCAGACCTTAGACCCTTCCTATAACATGAGATCGGATATCCAACTCCTTCCCGTTCCAAACCTGAGACCCTTCCTTTAGCATGAGATGTTGTTTCCAGCTCCTTCCCATTCCAATCCTGAGACACTTCCGATAGCATGAGATGTGATATCTCAATGCTTCTAATATCAAAACGGAAACCCTCCCTATCGCATGATATGTGATATCTAAGTCCTTCCCATTCCAATCCTGAGACCCTTCCTATAGCATGAGATGTGATATCTCAATGCTTCTAATACCAAACCTGAGATCCTTCCGATAGCATGAGATCGGATATCCAACTCCTTCCCATTCCAATCCTGAGACACTTCCGATAGCAGAGATGTGATATCTCAATGCTTATACCAGACCTTAGACCCTTCCTATAACATGAGATCGGATATCCAACTCCTTCCCGTTCCAAACCTGAGACCCTTCCTTTAGCATGAGATGTGATATCCAGCTCCTTCCCATTCCAATCCTGAGACACTTCCTATAGCATGAGATGTGATATCTCAATGCTTCTACCAAACCTGAGACCCTTCCTTTAGCATGAGATGTGATATCCAACTCCTTCCCATTCCAATCCTGAGACCCTTCCTATAGCATGAGATGTGATATCTCAATACTTCTAATACCAAACCTGAGATCCTTTCCGATAACATGAGATGTGATATCCAAATCCTTCCCCTTCCAAACCTGAGACCCTCCCTTTAGCATATGTGATATCCATCTCCTTCCCATTCCAATCCTGAGACCCTTCTGATAGCATGAGATGTGATATCTCAATGCTTCTAATACCAAACCTGAGATCCTTCCGATAGCATGAGATGTGATATCTCAATGCTTCTAATACCAAACCTGAGATCCTTCCTATAACATGAGATGTGATATCCAAATCCTTCCCCTTCCAATTCTGAGACCCTCCCTTTAACATGAGATGTGATATCCAACTCCTTCCCATTCCAACCTGAGACCCTTCCTATAGCATGAGTTGTGATATCCAAGTCCTTCCCATTCCAATCCTTAGACCCTTCCTACAGCATGCAATATGATATCTCAATGCCTCTAATACCAAACCTGAGATCCTTCCTCTAACATGAAATGTGATATCCAACTCCTTCCCTTTCCAAACCTGAGAGCCTATCTATAGCATGAGATGTGATATCCAAGTCCTTTCCATTCCAATCCTTAGACCCTTCCTACAGCATGCAATATGATATCTCAATGATTCTAATAACAAACCTGAGACCCGTCCTATAACATGAGATGGGATATCCAACTCCTTCCATTTCCAATCCTGAGACACTTCCGATAGCAGAGATGTGATATCTCAATGCTTATACCAAACCTGAGACCCTTCCTATAACATGAGATGTGATAATCAACTCCTTCCCGTTCCAATCCTGAGACTCTTCCTTTAGCATGAGATGTAATATCCAGCTCCTTCCCATTCCAATCGTGAGACACTTCCGATAGCATGAGATGTGATATCTCAATGCTTCTAATATCAAAACTGAGACCCTCCCTATAGCATGATATGTGATATCTAAGTCCTTCCCATTCCAATCCTGAGACCCTTCCTATAGCATGAGATGTGATATCTCAATGCTTCTACCAAACCTGAGACCCTTCCTTTAGCATGAGATATGATATCCAACTCCTTCCCATTCCAATCCTGAGACCCTTCATATAGCATGTGATGTGATATCTCAATACTTCTAATACCAAACCTGAGATCCTTCCTATAGCATGAGATGTGATATCTCAATGCTTCTAATACCAAACCTGAGACCCTTCCTACAGCATGCGATGTGATATCTCACTGCTTATACCAAACCTGAGACCCTTCCTATAGCATGAGATGTGATATCCAACTCCTTCCCATTCCAATCCTGAGACCCTTCCTATAGCATGAGATGTGATATCTCAATGCTTCTAATATCAAACTTGAGAGCCTCCATATAGCATGAGATGTGATATCCAAGTCCTTCCCATTCCAATCCTGAGACACTTCCTATAGCATGAGATGTGATATCTCAATGCTTCTAATACCAAACCTGAGACTCTTCCTATAACATGAGATGGGATATCCAACTCCTTCCCATTCCAATCCTGAGACCCTTCCGATAGCAGAGATGTGATATCTCAATGCTTATACCAAACCTGAGACCCTTCCTACGGCATGAGATGTCATATACAACTCCTTCCCATTCCAATCCTGAGACCCTTCCTATAGCATGAGATGTGATATCTCAATGCTTATACCAAACCTGAGACCCTTCCTATAGCATGAGATGTGATATCCAACTCCTTCCCATTCCAATCCTGAGACCCTTAGTATAGCATGAGATGTGATATCTCAATGCTTATACCAAACCTGAGACCCTTCCTACGGCATGAGATGTCATATACAACTCCTTCCCATTCCAATCCTGAGACCCTTCCTATAGCATGAGATGTGATATCTCAATGCTTATACCAAACCTGAGACCCTTCCTATAGCATGAGATGTGATATCCAACTCCTTCCCATTCCAATCCTGAGACCCTTCCTATAGCATGAGATGTGATATCTCAATGCTTATACCAAACCTGAGACCCTTCCTATAACATGAGATGGGATATCCAACTCCTTCCCATTCCAATCCTGAGACACTTCCGATAGCAGAGATGTGATATCTCAATGCTTATACCAGACCTTAGACCCTTCCTATAACATGAGATCGGATATCCAACTCCTTCCCGTTCCAAACCTGAGACCCTTCCTTTAGCATGAGATGTGATATCCAGCTCCTTCCCATTCCAATCCTGAGACACTTCCGATAGCATGAGATGTGATATCTCAATGCTTCTAATATCAAAACGGAAACCCTCCCTATCGCATGATATGTGATATCTAAGTCCTTCCCATTCCAATCCTGAGACCCTTCCTATAGCATGAGATGTGATATCTCAATGCTTCTAATACCAAACCTGAGATCCTTCCGATAGCATGAGATCGGATATCCAACTCCTTCCCATTCCAATCCTGAGACACTTCCGATAGCAGAGATGTGATATCTCAATGCTTATGCCAGACCTTAGACCCTTCCTATAACATGAGATCGGATATCCAACTCCTTCCCGTTCCAAACCTGAGACCCTTCCTTTAGCATGAGATGTGATATCCAGCTCCTTCCCATTCCAATCCTGAGACACTTCCTATAGCATGAGATGTGATATCTCAATGCTTCTACCAAACCTGAGACCCTTCCTTTAGCATGAGATGTGATATCCAACTCCTTCCCATTCCAATCCTGAGACCCTTCCTATAGCATGAGATGTGATATCTCAATACTTCTAATACCAAACCTGAGATCCTTTCCGATAACATGAGATGTGATATCCAAATCCTTCCCCTTCCAAACCTGAGACCCTCCCTTTAGCATATGTGATATCCATCTCCTTCCCATTCCAATCCTGAGACCCTTCTGATAGCATGAGATGTGATATCTCAATGCTTCTAATACCAAACCTGAGATCCTTCCGATAGCATGAGATGTGATATCTCAATGCTTCTAATACCAAACCTGAGATCCTTCCTATAACATGAGATGTGATATCCAAATCCTTCCCCTTCCAATTCTGAGACCCTCCCTTTAACATGAGATGTGATATCCAACTCCTTCCCATTCCAACCTGAGACCCTTCCTATAGCATGAGATGTGATATCCAAGTCCTTCCCATTCCAATCCTTAGACCCTTCCTACAGCATGCAATATGATATCTCAATGCCTCTAATACCAAACCTGAGATCCTTCCTCTAACATGAAATGTGATATCCAACTCCTTCCCTTTCCAAACCTGAGAGCCTATCTATAGCATGAGATGTGATATCCAAGTCCTTTCCATTCCAATCCTTAGACCCTTCCTACAGCATGCAATATGATATCTCAATGATTCTAATAACAAACCTGAGACCCGTCCTATAACATGAGATGGGATATCCAACTCCTTCCATTTCCAATCCTGAGACACTTCCGATAGCAGAGATGTGATATCTCAATGCTTATACCAAACCTGAGACCCTTCCTATAACATGAGATGTGATAATCAACTCCTTCCCGTTCCAATCCTGAGACTCTTCCTTTAGCATGAGATGTGATATCCAGCTCCTTCCCATTCCAATCGTGAGACACTTCCGATAGCATGAGATGTGATATCTCAATGCTTCTAATATCAAAACTGAGACCCTCCCTATAGCATGATATGTGATATCTAAGTCCTTCCCATTCCAATCCTGAGACCCTTCCTATAGCATGAGATGTGATATCTCAATGCTTCTACCAAACCTGAGACCCTTCCTTTAGCATGAGATGTGATATCCAACTCCTTCCCATTCCAATCCTGAGACCCTTCCTATAGCATGTGATGTGATATCTCAATACTTCTAATACCAAACCTGAGATCCTTCCTATAGCATGAGATGTGATATCTCAATGCTTCTAATACCAAACCTGAGACCCTTCCTACAGCATGCGATGTGATATCTCACTGCTTATACCAAACCTGAGACCCTTCCTATAGCATGAGATGTGATATCCAACTCCTTCCCATTCCAATCCTGAGACCCTTCCTATAGCATGAGATGTGATATCTCAATGCTTCTAATATCAAACTTGAGAGCCTCCATATAGCATGAGATGTGATATCCAAGTCCTTCCCATTCCAATCCTGAGACACTTCCTATAGCATGAGATGTGATATCTCAATGCTTCTAATACCAAACCTGAGACTCTTCCTATAACATGAGATGGGATATCCAACTCCTTCCCATTCCAATCCTGAGACCCTTCCGATAGCAGAGATGTGATATCTCAATGCTTATACCAAACCTGAGACCCTTCCTACGGCATGAGATGTCATATACAACTCCTTCCCATTCCAATCCTGAGACCCTTCCTATAGCATGAGATGTGATATCTCAATGCTTATACCAAACCTGAGACCCTTCCTATAGCATGAGATGTGATATCCAACTCCTTCCCATTCCAATCCTGAGACCCTTCCTATAGCATGAGATGTGATATCTCAATGCTTATACCAAACCTGAGACCCTTCCTACGGCATGAGATGTCATATACAACTCCTTCCCATTCCAATCCTGAGACCCTTCTTATAGCATGAGATGTGATATCTCAATGCTTATACCAAACCTGAGACCCTTCCTATAGCATGAGATGTGATATCCAACTCCTTCCCATTCCAATCCTGAGACCCTTCCTATAGCATGAGATGTGATATCTCAATGCTTATACCAAACCTGAGACCCTTCCTATAACATGAGATGGGATATCCAACTCCTTCCCATTCCAATCCTGAGACACTTCCGATAGCAGAGATGTGATATCTCAATGCTTATACCAGACCTTAGACCCTTCCTATAACATGAGATCGGATATCCAACTCCTTCCCGTTCCAAACCTGAGACCCTTCCTTTAGCATGAGATGTGATATCCAGCTCCTTCCCATTCCAATCCTGAGACCCTCCCTTTAGCATGAGATGTGATATCTCAATGCTTCTAATATCAAAACAGAAACCCTCCCTATAGCATGATATGTGATATCTAAGTCCTTCCCATTCCAATCCTGAGACCCTTCCTATAGCATGAGATGTGATATCTCAATGCTTATACCAAACCTGAGACCCTTCCTATAACATGAGATGGGATATCCAACTCCTTCCCATTCCAATCCTGAGACACTTCCGATAGCAGAGATGTGATATCTCAATGCTTATACCAGACCTTAGACCCTTCCTATAACATGAGATCGGATATCCAACTCCTTCCCGTTCCAAACCTGAGACCCTTCCTTTAGCATGAGATGTGATATCCAGCTCCTTCCCATTCCAATCCTGAGACACTTCCTATAGCATGATATGTGATACCTCAATGCTTCTACCAAACCTGAGACCCTTCCTTTAGCATGAGATGTGATATCCAACTCCTTCCCATTCCAATCCTGAGACCCTTCCTATAGCATGAGATGTGATATCTCAATACTTCTAATACCAAACCTGAGATCCTTCCGATAACATGAGATGTGATATCCAAATCCTTCCCCTTCCAAACCTGAGACCCTCCCTTTAGCATGAGATGTGATATCCATCTCCTTCCCATTCCAATCCTGAGACCCTTCTGATAGCATGAGATGTGATATCTCAATGCTTCTAATACCAAACCTGAGATCCTTCCGATAGCATGAGATGTGATATCTCAATGCTTCTAATACCAAACCTGAGATCCTTCCTATAACATGAGATGTGATATCCAAATCCTTCCCCTTCCAATTCTGAGACCCTCCCTTTAACATGAGATGTGATATCCAACTCCTTCCCATTCCAACCTGAGACCCTTCCTATAGCATGAGATGTGATATCTCAATGCTTATACCAAACCTGAGACCCTTCCTATAACATGAGATGGGATATCCAACTCCTTCCCATTCCAATCCTGAGACACTTCCCATAGCAGAGATGTGATATCTCAATGCTTATACCAGACCTTAGACCCTTCCTATAACATGAGATCGGATATCCAACTCCTTCCCGTTCCAAACCTGAGACCCTTCCTTTAGCATGAGATGTGATATCCAGCTCCTTCCCATTCCAATCCTGAGACACTTCCGATAGCATGAGATGTGATATCTCAATGCTTCTAATATCAAAACGGAAACCCTCCCTATAGCATGATATGTGATATCTAAGTCCTTCCCATTCCAATCCTGAGACCCTTCCTATAGCATGAGATGTGATATCTCAATGCTTCTAATACCAAACCTGAGATCCTTCCGATAGCATGAGATCGGATATCCAACTCCTTCCCATTCCAATCCTGAGACACTTCCGATAGCAGAGATGTGATATCTCAATGCTTATACCAGACCTTAGACCCTTCCTATAACATGAGATCGGATATCCAACTCCTTCCCGTTCCAAACCTGAGACCCTTCCTTTAGCATGAGATGTGATATCCAGCTCCTTCCCATTCCAATCCTGAGACACTTCCTATAGCATGAGATGTGATATCTCAATGCTTCTACCAAACCTGAGACCCTTCCTTTAGCATGAGATGTGATATCCAACTCCTTCCCATTCCAATCCTGAGACCCTTCCTATAGCATGAGATGTGATATCTCAATACTTATAATACCAAACCTGAGATCCTTCCGATAACATGAGATGTGATATCCAAATCCTTCCCCTTCCAAACCTGAGACCCTCCCTTTAGCATGAGATGTGATATCCATCTCCTTCCCATTCCAATCCTGAGACCCTTCTGATAGCATGAGATGTGATATCTCAATGCTTCTAATACCAAACCTGAGATCCTTCCGATAGCATGAGATGTGATATCTCAATGCTTCTAATACCAAACCTGAGATCCTTCCTATAACATGAGATGTGATATCCAAATCCTTCCCCTTCCAATTCTGAGACCCTCCCTTTAACATGAGATGTGATATCCAACTCCTTCCCATTCCAACCTGAGACCCTTCCTATAGTGTGAGATGTGATATCTCAATGCCTCTAATACCAAACCTGAGATCCTTCCTCTAACATGAAATGTGATATCCAACTCCTTCCCTTTCCAAACCTGAGAGCCTATCTATAGCATGAGATGTGATATCCAAGTCCTTCCCATTCCAATCCTTAGACCCTTCCTACAGCATGCAATATGATATCTCAATGATTCTAATAACAAACCTGAGACCCGTCCTATAACATGAGATGGGATATCCAACTCCTTCCATTTCCAATCCTGAGACACTTCCGATAGCAGAGATGTGATATCTCAATGCTTATACCAAACCTGAGACCCTTCCTATAGCATAAGATGTGATATCCAACTCCTTCCCGTTCCAAACCTGAGACTCTTCCTTTAGCATGAGATGTGATATCTAAGTCCTTCCCATTCCAATCCTGAGACCCTTCCTATAGCATGAGATGTGATATCTCAATGCTTCTACCAAACCTGAGACCCTTCCTTTAGCATGATATGTGATATCCAACTCCTTCCCATTCCAATCCTGAGACCCTTCCTATAGCATGAGATGTGATATCTCAATACTTCTAATACCAAACCTGAGATCCTTCCTATAGCATGAGATGTGATATCTCAATGCTTCTAATACCAAACCTGAGACCCTTCCTACAGCATGCGATGTGATATCTCACTGCTTATACCAAACCTGAGACCCTTCCTATAGCATGAGATGTGATATCTCAATGCTTCTAATATCAAACTTGAGAGCCTCCCTATAGCATGAGATGTGATATCCAACTCCTTCCCATTCCAATCCTGAGACCCTTCCTATAGCATGAGATGTGATATCTCAATGCTTCTAATATCAAACTTGAGAGCCTCCCTATAGCATGAGATGTGATATCCAAGTCCTTCCCATTCCAATCCTGAGACACTTCCTATAGCATGAGATGTGATATCTCAATGCTTCTAATACCAAACCTGAGACTCTTCCTATAACATGAGATGGGATATCCAACTCCTTCCCATTCAAATCCAGAGACCCTTGCGATAGCAGAGATGTGATATCTCAATGCTTATACCAAACCTGAGACCCTTCCTACGGCATGAGATGTCATATACAACTCCTTCCCATTCCAATCCTGAGACCCTTCCTATAGCATGAGATGTGATATCTCAATGCTTATACCAAACCTGAGACCCTTCCTATAGCATGAGATGTGATATCCAACTCCTTCCCATTCCAATCCTGAGACCCTTCCTATAGCATGAGATGTGATATCTCAATGCTTATACCAAACCTGAGACCCTTCCTACAGCATGAGATGTCATATACAACTCCTTCCCATTCCAATCCTGAGACCCTTCCTATAGCATGAGATGTGATATCTCAATGCTTATACCAAACCTGAGACCCTTCCTATAGCATGAGATGTGATATCCAACTACTTCCCATTCCAATCCTGAGACCCTTCCTATAGCATGAGATGTGATATCTCAATGCTTATACCAAACCTGAGACCCGTCCTATAACATGAGATGGGATATCCAACTCCTTCCCATTCCAATCCTGAGACACTTCCGATAGCAGAGATGTGATATCTCAATGCTTATACCAGATCTTAGACCCTTCCTATAACATGAGATCGGATATCCAACTCCTTCCCGTTCCAAACCTGAGACCCTTCCTTTAGCATGAGATGTGATATCCAGCTCCTTCCCATTCCAATCCTGAGACACTTCCGATAGCATGAGATGTGATATCTCAATGCTTCTAATATCAAAACGGAAACCCTCCCTATAGCATGATATGTGATATCTAAGTCCTTCCCATTCCAATCCTGAGACCCTTCCTATAGCATGAGATGTGATATCTCAATGCTTCTACCAAACCTGAGACCCTTCCTTTAGCATGAGATGTGATATCCAACTCCTTCCCATTCTAATCCTGAGACCCTTCCTATAGCATGAGATGTGATATCTCAATACTTCTAATACCAAACCTGAGATCCTTCCGATAACATGAGATGTGATATCCAAATCCTTCCCCTTCCAAACCTGAGACCCTCCATTTTAGCATGAGATGTGATATCCAACTCCTTCCCATTCCAATCCTGAGACCCTTCTGATAGCATGAGATGTGATATCTCAATGCTTCTAATACCAAACCTGAGATCCTTCCGATAGCATGAGATGTGATATCTCAATGCTTCTAATACCAAACCTGAGATCCTTCCTATAACATGAGATGTGATATCCAAATCCTTCCCCTTCCAATTCTGAGACCCTCCCTTTAACATGAGATGTGATATCCAACTCCTTCCCATTCCAACCTGAGACCCTTCCTATAGCATGAGATGTGATATCTCAATGCCTCTAATACCAAACCTGAGATCCTTCCTCTAACATGAAATGTGATATCCAACTCCTTCCCTTTCCAAACCTGAGAGCCTATCTATATCATGAGATGTGATATCCAAGTCCTTCCCATTCCAATCCTTAGACCCTTCCTACAGCATGCAATATGATATCTCAATGATTCTAATAACAAACCTGAGACGCGTCCTATAACATGAGATGGGATATCCAACTCCTTCCCATTCCAATCCTGAGACACTTCCGATAGCAGAGATGTGATATCTCAATGCTTATACCAAACCTGAGACCCTTCCTATAACATGAGATGTGATATCCAACTCCTTCCCGTTCCAAACCTGAGACTCTTCCTTTAGCATGAGATGTGATATCCAGCTCCTTCCCATTCCAATCCTGAGACACTTCCGATAGCATGAGATGTGATATCTCAATGCTTCTAATATCAAAACTGAGACCCTCCCTATAGCATGATATGTGATATCTAAGTCCTTCCCATTCCAATCCTGAGACCCTTCTGATAGCATGAGATGTGATATCTCAATGCCTCTAATACCAAACCTGAGATCCTACCTCTAACATGAAATGTGACATCCAACTCTCTCCCCTTCCAAACCTGAGAGCCTTCCTATAGCATGAGATGTGATATCCAAGTCCTTCCCATTCCAATCCTGAGACCCTTCCTATAACATGAGATGTGATATCCAACTCCTTCCCATTCCAACCTGAGACCCTTCCTATAGCATGAGATGGGATATCCAACTCCTTCCAAATCCAATCCTGATACCATTCCGATAGCATGAGATGTGATATCCCAATGCTTCTACCAAACCTGAGACCCATACTATGGCATGAGATGTGATATCAAACTCCTTCCCATTCCAATTCTGAGACCCTTCCTATACCATGAGACTTGCTATCTCAATGCTTCTAATACCAAACCTGAGACCTGTCCTATAACATGAGATGTGATATCCAAATCCTTCCCCTTCCAAACCTTAGACCCTTCCTTTATCATGAGATGTGATATCCAACTCCTTCCTATTCCAATCCTGAGACCCTTCCGATATCATGAGATGTGATATCTCAATGCTTCTAATATCAAACTTGAGACCCTCCCTATAGCATGAGATGTGATATCCAAGTCCTTCCCATTCCAATCCTGAGACCCTTCCTATAGCATGAGATGTGATATCTCAATGCTTCTAATACCAAACCTGAGACCCTTCCTATAACATGAGATGGGAATATCCAACTCCTTACATTCCAATCCTGAGACCCTTCCGATAGCAGAGATGTGATATCTCAATGTTTATACCAAACCTGAGATCCTTCCTATAACATGAGATGTGATATCCAACTCCTTCCCATTCCAATCCTGAGACCCTTCCTATAGCATGAGATGTGATATCTCAATGCTTCTAATATCAAACTTGAGAGCCTCCCTATAGCATGAGATGTGATATCCAAGTCCTTCCCATTCCAATCCTGAGACACTTCCTACAGCATGAGATGTGATATCTCAATGCCTCTAATACCAAACCTGAGACTCTTTCTATAACATGAGATGGGATATCCAACTCCTTCCCATTCCAATCCTGAGACCCTTCCGATAGCAGAGATGTGATATCTCAATGCTTATACCAAACCTGAGACCCTTCCTACGGCATGAGATGTCATATACAACTCCTTCCCATTCCAATCCTGAGACCCTTCCTATAGCATGAGATGTGATATCTCAATGCTTCTAATATCAAACTTGAGACCCTCCCTATAGCATGAGATGTGATATCCAAGTCCTTCCCATTCCAATCCTGAGACACTTCCTATAGCATGAGATGTGATATCTCAATGCTTCTAATACCAAACCTGAGACTCTTCCTATAACATGAGATGGGATATCCAACTCCTTCCCATTCCAATCCTGAGACCCTTCCGATAGCAGAGATGTGATATCTCAATGCTTATACCAAACCTGAGACCCTTCCTACGGCATGAGATGTCATATACAACTCCTTCCCATTCCAATCCTGAGACCCTTCCTATAGCATGAGATGTGATATCTCAATGCTTATACCAAACCTGAGACCCTTCCTATAGTATGAGATGTGATATCCAACTCCTTCCCATTCCAATCCTGAGACCCTTCCTATAGCATGAGATGTGATGCATCAATGCTTCTAATACCAAACCTGAGATCCTTCCTATAACATGAGATGTGATATCCAAATCCTTCCATTCCAATCCTGAGACCCTTCCTATAGCATGAGATTTGATATCTCAATGCTTATACCAAACCTGAGACCCTTCCTATAGCATGAGATGTGATATCCAAGTCCTTCCCATTCCAATCCTTAGACCCTTCCTACAGCATGCAATATGATATCTCAATGATTCTAATAACAATCCTGAGACCCGTCCTATAACATGAGATGGGATATCCAATTCCTTCCCATTCCAATCCTGAGACACTTCCGATAGCAGAGATGTGATATCTCAATGCTTATACCAAACCTGAGACCCTTCCTATAACATGAGATGGGATATCCAACTCCTTTTCGTTCCAAACCTGAGACCCTTCCTTTAGCATGAGATGTGATATCCAGCTCCTTCGCATTCCAATCCTGAGACACTTCCGATAGCATGAGATGTGATATCTCAATGCTTCTAATATCAAAACTGAAACCCTCCCTATAGCATGATATGTGATATCTAAGTCCTTCCCATTCCAATCCTGAGACCCTTCCTATAGCATGAGATGTGATATCTCAATGCTTCTACCAAACCTGAGACCCTTCCTATGGCATGAGATGTGATATCCAACTCCTTCCCAATACAATCCTGAGACCCTTCCGACAGCAGAGATGTGATATCTCAATGCTTATACCAAACCTGAGACCCTTCCTATGGCATGAGATGTGATATCCAACTCCTTGCCATTCAAATCCTGAGACCCTCCCTATAACAAGAGATGTCATATCCAAATCCTTCCCATTCCAAACCTGAGACCCTTCCTTTAGCATGAGATGTGATATCCAAATCCTTCACATTCCAATCCGGAGACCCTTCCTATAACATGAGATGTGATATCCAACTCCTTCCCAATCCAATCCTGAGACCCTTCCGATAGCAGAGATGTGATATCTAAATGCTTATACCAAACCTGAGACCCTTCCTACGGCATGAGATGTGATATCCAACCCCTTGCAATTCAAATCCTGAGACCCTCCCTATAACAAGAGATGTCATATCCAACTCCTTCCCATTCCAAACCTGAGACCCTTCCTTTAGCATGAGATGTGATTTCCAAATCCTTCACATTCCAATCTGGAGCCCAATCCTATAGCATGAGATGTGATATCTCAATGCTTCTAATACCAAATCTGAGACCCTACCGATAGCATGAGATGTGATATCTCAATGCTTCAAAAACCAAACATGAGAACCATCCTATAACATGAGATGTGAAATCCAAATCCTTCCCTTCCCAAACCTGAGACTCTTCCTATAGCATGAGATGTGATATCTCAATGCTTCTACCAAACCTGAAACCCTTCCTATAGCATGAGATGTGATATCCAAATCCTTCCCCTTCCAAACCTGAGACCCTTCCTTTAGCATGAGATGTGATATCCAGCTCCTCCCATTCCAACCCTGAGACCCTTCCGATAGCATGAGATGTGATATCTCAATGCTTCTAATATCAAAACTGAGACCCTCCCTATAGCATGAGATGTGATATCTAAGTCCTTCCCATTCCAATCCTCAGACCCTTCCTATAGCATGAGATGTGATATCGCAATGCTTCTACCAAAACTGAGACCCTTCCTTTAGCATGAGATGGGATATCCAACTCCTTCCCATTCCAATCCTGAGACACTTCCGATAGCAGAGATGTGATATCTCAATGCTTATACCAGACCTTAGACCCTTCCTATAACATGAGATCGGATATCCAACTCCTTCCCGTTCCAAACCTGAGACCCTTCCTTTAGCATGAGATGTGATATCCAGCTCCTTCCCATTCCAATCCTGAGACACTTCCGATAGCATGAGATGTGATATCTCAATGCTTCTAATATCAAAACGGAAACCCTCCCTATCGCATGATATGTGATATCTAAGTCCTTCCCATTCCAATCCTGAGACCCTTCCTATAGCATGAGATGTGATATCTCAATGCTTCTAATACCAAACCTGAGATCCTTCCGATAGCATGAGATCGGATATCCAACTCCTTCCCATTCCAATCCTGAGACACTTCCGATAGCAGAGATGTGATATCTCAATGCTTATACCAGACCTTAGACCCTTCCTATAACATGAGATCGGATATCCAACTCCTTCCCGTTCCAAACCTGAGACCCTTCCTTTAGCATGAGATGTGATATCCAGCTGCTTCCCATTCCAATCCTGAGACACTTCCTATAGCATGAGATGTGATATCTCAATGCTTCTACCAAACCTGAGACCCTTCCTTTAGCATGAGATGTGATATCCAACTCCTTCCCATTCCAATCCTGAGACCCTTCCTATAGCATGAGATGTGATATCTCAATACTTCTAATACCAAACCTGAGATCCTTTCCGATAACATGAGATGTGATATCCAAATCCTTCCCCTTCCAAACCTGAGACCCTCCCTTTTGCATATGTGATATCCATCTCCTTCCCATTCCAATCCTGAGACCCTTCTGATAGCATGAGATGTGATATCTCAATGCTTCTAATACCAAACCTGAGATCCTTCCGATAGCATGAGATGTGATATCTCAATGCTTCTAATACCAAACCTGAGATCCTTCCTATAACATGAGATGTGATATCCAAATCCTTCCCCTTCCAATTCTGAGACCCTCCCTTTAACATGAGATGTGATATCCAACTCCTTCCCATTCCAACCTGAGACCCTTCCTATAGCATGAGATGTGATATCCAAGTCCTTCCCATTCCAATCCTTAGACCCTTCCTACAGCATGCAATATGATATCTCAATGCCTCTAATACCAAACCTGAGATCCTTCCTCTAACATGAAATGTGATATCCAACTCCTTCCCTTTCCAAACCTGAGAGCCTATCTATAGCATGAGATGTGATATCCAAGTCCTTTCCATTCCAATCCTTAGACCCTTCCTACAGCATGCAATATGATATCTCAATGATTCTAATAACAAACCTGAGACCCGTCCTATAACATGAGATGGGATATCCAACTCCTTCCATTTCCAATCCTGAGACACTTCCGATAGCAGAGATGTGATATCTCAATGCTTATACCAAACCTGAGACCCTTCCTATAACATGAGATGTGATAATCAACTCCTTCCCGTTCCAATCCTGAGACTCTTCCTTTAGCATGAGATGTGATATCCAGCTCCTTCCCATTCCAATCGTGAGACACTTCCGATAGCATGAGATGTGATATCTCAATGCATCTAATATCAAAACTGAGACCCTCCCTATAGCATGATATGTGATATCTAAGTCCTTCCCATTCCAATCCTGAGACCCTTCCTATAGCATGAGATGTGATATCTCAATGCTTCTACCAAACCTGAGACCCTTCCTTTAGCATGAGATGTGATATCCAACTCCTTCCCATTCCAATCCTGAGACCCTTCCTATAGCATGTGATGTGATATCTCAATACTTCTAATACCAAACCTGAGATCCTTCCTATAGCATGAGATGTGATATCTCAATGCTTCTAATACCAAACCTGAGACCCTTCCTACAGCATGCGATGTGATATCTCACTGCTTATACCAAACCTGAGACCCTTCCTATAGCATGAGATGTGATATCCAACTCCTTCCCATTCCAATCCTGAGACCCTTCCTATAGCATGAGATGTGATATCTCAATGCTTCTAATATCAAACTTGAGAGCCTCCCTATAGCATGAGATGTGATATCCAAGTCCTTCCCATTCCAATCCTGAGACACTTCCTATAGCATGAGATGTGATATCTCAATGCTTCTAATACCAAACCTGAGACTCTTCCTATAACATGAGATGGGATATCCAACTCCTTCCCATTCCAATCCTGAGACCCTTCCGATAGCAGAGATGTGATATCTCAATGCTTATACCAAACCTGAGACCCTTCCTACGGCATGAGATGTCATATACAACTCCTTCCCATTCCAATCCTGAGACCCTTCCTATAGCATGCGATGTGATATCTCAATGCTTATACCAAACCTGAGACCCTTCCTATAGCATGAGATGTGATATCCAACTCCTTCCCATTCCAATCCTGAGACCCTTCCTATAGCATGAGATGTGATATCTCAATGCTTATACCAAACCTGAGACCCTTCCTACGGCATGAGATGTCATATACAACTCCTTCCCATTCCAATCCTGAGACCCTTCCTATAGCATGAGATGTGATATCTCAATGCTTATACCAAACCTGAGACCCTTCCTATAGCATGAGATGTGATATCCAACTCCTTCCCATTCCAATCCTGAGACCCTTCCTATAGCATGAGATGTGATATCTCAATGCTTATACCAAACCTGAGACCCTTCCTATAACATGAGATGGGATATCCAACTCCTTCCCATTCCAATCCTGAGAGACTTCCGATAGCAGAGATGTGATATCTCAATGCTTATACCAGACCTTAGACCCTTCCTATAACATGAGATCGGATATCCAACTCCTTCCCGTTCCAAACCTGAGACCCTTCCTTTAGCATGAGATGTGATATCCAGCTCCTTCCCATTCCAATCCTGAGACCCTCCCTTTAGCATGAGATGTGATATCTCAATGCTTCTAATATCAAAACAGAAACCCTCCCTATAGCATGATATGTGATATCTAAGTCCTTCCCATTCCAATCCTGAGACCCTTCCTATAGCATGAGATGTGATATCTCAATGCTTCTACCAAACCTGAGACCCTTCCTTTAGCATGAGATGTGATATCCAACTCCTTCCCATTCCAATCCTGAGACCCTTCCTATAGCATGAGATGTGATATCTCAATACTTCTAATACCAAACCTGAAATCCTTCCGATAACATGAGATGTGATATCCAAATCCTTCCCCTTCCAAACCTGAGACCCTCCCTTTAGCATGAGATGTGATATCCAACTCCTTCCCATTCCAATCCTGAGACCCTTCCTATAGCATGAGATGTGATATCTCAATGCTTATACCAAACCTGAGACCCTTCCTATAACATGAGATGGGATATCCAACTCCTTCCCATTCCAATCCTGAGACACTTCCGATAGCAGAGATGTGATATCTCAATGCTTATACCAGACCTTAGACCCTTCCTATAACATGAGATCGGATATCCAACTCCTTCCCGTTCCAAACCTGAGACCCTTCCTTTAGCATGAGATGTGATATCCAGCTCCTTCCCATTCCAATCCTGAGACCCTCCCTTTAGCATGAGATGTGATATCTCAATGCTTCTAATATCAAAACAGAAACCCTCCCTATAGCATGATATGTGATATCTAAGTCCTTCCCATTCCAATCCTGAGACCCTTCCTATAGCATGAGATGTGATATCTCAATGCTTCTACCAAACCTGAGACCCTTCCTTTAGCATGAGATGTGATATCCAACTCCTTCCCATTCCAATCCTGAGACCCTTCCTATAGCATGAGATGTGATATCCAACTCCTTCCCATTCCAATCCTGAGACCCTTCCTATAGCATGAGATGTGATATCCAACTCCTTCCCATTCCAATCCTGAGACCCTTCTGATAGCATGAGATGTGATATCTCAATGCTTCTAATACCAAACCTGAGATCCTTCCTATAGCATGAGATGTGATATCTCAATGCTTCTAATACCAAACCTGAAATCCTTCCGATAACATGAGATGTGATATCCAAATCCTTCCCCTTCCAAACCTGAGACCCTCCCTTTAGCATGAGATGTGATATCCAACTCCTTCCCATTCCAATCCTGAGACCCTTCTGATAGCATGAGATGTGATATCTCAATGCTTCTAATACCAAACCTGAGATCCTTCCTATAGCATGAGATGTGATATCTCAATGCTTCTAATACCAAACCTGAGATCCTTCCTATAACATGAGATGTGATATCCCAATCCTTCCCCTTCCAATTCTGAGACCCTCCCTTTAACATGAGATGTGATATCCAACTCCTTCCCATTCCAACCTGAGACCCTTCCTATAGCATGAGATGTGATATCTCAATGCTTATACCAAACCTGAGACCCTTCCTATAACATGAGATGGGATATCCAACTCCTTCCCATTCCAATCCTGAGACACTTCCCGTAGCAGAGATGTGATATCTCAATGCTTATACCAGACCTTAGACCCTTCCTATAACATGAGATCGGATATCCAACTCCTTCCCGTTCCAAACCTGAGACCCTTCCTTTAGCATGAGATGTGATATCCAGCTCCTTCCCATTCCAATCCTGAGACACTTCCGATAGCATGAGATGTGATATCTCAATGCTTCTAATATCAAAACGGAAACCCTCCCTATAGCATGATATGTGATATCTAAGTCCTTCCCATTCCAATCCTGAGACCCTTCCTATAGCATGAGATGTGATATCTCAATGCTTCTAATACCAAACCTGAGATCCTTCCGATAGCATGAGATCGGATATCCAACTCCTTCCCATTCCAATCCTGAGACACTTCCGATAGCAGAGATGTGATATCTCAATGCTTATACCAGACCTTAGACCCTTCCTATAACATGAGATCGGATATCCAACTCCTTCCCGTTCCAAACCTGAGACCCTTCCTTTAGCATGAGATGTGATATCCAGCTCCTTCCCATTCCAATCCTGAGACACTTCCTATAGCATGAGATGTGATATCTCAATGCTTCTACCAAACCTGAGACCCTTCCTTTAGCATGAGATGTGATATCCAACTCCTTCCCATTCCAATCCTGAGACCCTTCCTATAGCATGAGATGTGATATCTCAATACTTCTAATACCAAACCTGAGATCCTTCCGATAACATGAGATGTGATATCCAAATCCTTCCCCTTCCAAACCTGAGACCCTCCCTTTAGCATGAGATGTGATATCCATCTCCTTCCCATTCCAATCCTGAGACCCTTCTGATAGCATGAGATGTGATATCTCAATGCTTCTAATACCAAACCTGAGATCCTTCCGATAGCATGAGATGTGATATCTCAATGCTTCTAATACCAAACCTGAGATCCTTCCTATAACCTGAGATGTGATATCCAAATCCTTCCCCTTCCAATTCTGAGACCCTCCCTTTAACATGAGATGTGATATCCAACTCCTTCCCATTCCAACCTGAGACCCTTCCTATAGCATGAGATGTGATATCCAAGTCCTTCCCATTCCAATCCTTGGACCCTTCCTACAGCATGCAATATGATATCTCAATGCCTCTAATACCAAACCTGAGATCCTTCCTCTAACATGAAATGTGATATCCAACTCCTTCCCTTTCCAAATCTGAGAGCCTATCTATAGCATGAGATGTGATATCCAAGTCCTTTCCATTCCAATCCTTAGACCCTTCCTACAGCATGCAATATGATATCTCAATGATTCTAATAACAAACCAGAGACCCGTCCTATAACATGAGATGGGATATCCAACTCCTTCCATTTCCAATCCTGAGACACTTCCGATAGCAGAGATGTGATATCTCAATGCTTATACCAAACCTGAGACCCTTCCTATAACATGAGATGTGATATCCAACTCCTTCCCGTTCCAATCCTGAGACTCTTCCTTTAGCATGAGATGTGATATCCAGCTCCTTCCCATTCCAATCGTGAGACACTTCCGATAGCATGAGATGTGATATCTCAATGCTTCTAATATCAAAACTGAGACCCTCCCTATAGCATGATATGTGATATCTAAGTCCTTCCCATTCCAATCCTGAGACCCTTCCTATAGCATGAGATGTGATATCTCAATGCTTCTACCAAACCTGAGACCCTTCCTTTAGCATGAGATGTGATATCCAACTCCTTCCCATTCCAATCCTGAGACCCTTCCTATAGCATGAGATGTGATATCTCAATACTTCTAATACCAAACCTGAGATCCTTCCTATAGCATGAGATGTGATATCTCAATGCTTCTAATACCAAACCTGAGACCCTTCCTACAGCATGCGATGTGATATCTCAATGCTTATACCAAACCTGAGACCCTTCCTATAGCATGAGATGTGATATCCAACTCCTTCCCATTCCAATCCTGAGACCCTTCCTATAGCATGAGATGTGATATCTCAATGCTTCTAATATCAAACTTGAGAGCCTCCCTATAGCATGAGATGTGATATCCAAGTCCTTCCCATTCCAATCCTGAGACACTTCCTATAGCATGAGATGTGATATCTCAATGCTTCTAATACCAAACCTGAGACTCTTGCTATAACATGAGATGGGATATCCAACTCCTTCCCATTCCAATCCTGAGACCCTTCCGATAGCAGAGATGTGATATCTCAATGCTTATACCAAACCTGAGACCCTTCCTACGGCATGAGATGTCATATACAACTCCTTCCCATTCCAATCCTGAGACCCTTCCTATAGCATGAGATGTGATATCTCAATGCTTATACCAAACCTGAGACCCTTCCTATAGCATGAGATGTGATATCCAACTCCTTCCCATTCCAATCCTGAGACCCTTCCTATAGCATGAGATGTGATATCTCAATGCTTATACCAAACCTGAGACCCTTCCTACGGCATGAGATGTCATATACAACTCCTTCCCATTCCAATCCTGAGACCCTTCCTATAGCATGAGATGTGATATCTCAATGCTTATACCAAACCTGAGACCCTTCCTATAGCATGAGATGTGATATCCAACTCCTTCCCATTCCAATCCTGAGACCCTTCCTATAGCATGAGATGTGATATCTCAATGCTTATACCAAACCTGAGACCCTTCCTATAACATGAGATGGGATATCCAACTCCTTCCCATTCCAATCCTGAGACACTTCCGATAGCAGAGATGTGATATCTCAATGCTTATACCAGACCTTAGACCCTTCCTATAACATGAGATCAGATATCCAACTCCTTCCCGTTCCAAACCTGAGACCCTTCCTTTAGCATGAGATGTGATATCCAGCTCCTTCCCATTCCAATCCTGAGACCCTCCCTTTAGCATGAGATGTGATATCTCAATGCTTCTAATATCAAAACAGAAACCCTCCCTATAGCATGATATGTGATAGCTAAGTCCTTCCCATTCCAATCCTGAGACCCTTCCTATAGCATGAGATGTGATATCTCAATGCTTCTACCAAACCTGAGACCCTTCCTTTAGCATGAGATGTGATATCCAACTCCTTCCCATTCCAATCCTGAGACCCTTCCTATAGCATGAGATGTGATATCTCAATACTTCTAATACCAAACCTGAAATCCTTCCGATAACATGAGATGTGATATCCAAATCCTTCCCCTTCCAAACCTGAGACCCTCCCTTTAGCATGAGATGTGATATCCAACTCCTTCCCATTCCAATCCTGAGACCCTTCTGATAGCATGAGATGTGATATCTCAATGCTTCTAATACCAAACCTGAGATCCTTCCGATAGCATGAGATGTGATATCTCAATGCTTCTAATACCAAACGTGAGATCCTTCCTATAACATGAGATGTGATATCCAAATCCTTCCCCTTCCAATTCTGAGACCCTCCCTTTAACATGAGATGTGATATCCAACTCCTTCCCATTCCAACCTGAGACCCTTCCTATAGCATGAGATGTGATATCTCAATGCTTATACCAAACCTGAGACCCTTCCTATAACATGAGATGGGATATCCAACTCCTTCCCATTCCAATCCTGAGACACTTCCCATAGCAGAGATGTGATATCTCAATGCTTATACCAGACCTTAGACCCTTCCTATAACATGAGATCGGATATCCAACTCCTTCCCGTTCCAAACCTGAGACCCTTCCTTTAGCATGAGATGTGATATCCAGCTCCTTCCCATTCCAATCCTGAGACACTTCCGATAGCATGAGATGTGATATCTCAATGCTTCTAATATCAAAACGGAAACCCTCCCTATAGCATGATATGTGATATCTAAGTCCTTCCCATTCCAATCCTGAGACCCTTCCTATAGCATGAGATGTGATATCTCAATGCTTCTAATACCAAACCTGAGATCCTTCCGATAGCATGAGATCGGATATCCAACCCCTTCCCATTCCAATCCTGAGACACTTCCGATAGCAGAGATGTGATATCTCAATGCTTATACCAGACCTTAGACCCTTCCTATAACATGAGATCGGATATCCAACTCCTTCCCGTTCCAAACCTGAGACCCTTCCTTTAGCATGAGATGTGATATCCAGCTCCTTCCCATTCCAATCCTGAGACACTTCCTATAGCATGAGATGTGATATCTCAATGCTTCTACCAAACCTGAGACCCTTCCTTTAGCATGAGATGTGATATCCAACTCCTTCCCATTCCAATCCTGAGACCCTTCCTATAGCATGAGATGTGATATCTCAATACTTCTAATACCAAACCTGAGATCCTTCCGATAACATGAGATGTGATATCCAAATCCTTCCCCTTCCAAACCTGAGACCCTCCCTTTAGCATGAGATGTGATATCCATCTCCTTCCCATTCCAATCCTGAGACCCTTCTGATAGCATGAGATGTGATATCTCAATGCTTCTAATACCAAACCCGAGATCCTTCCGATAGCATGAGATGTGATATCTCAATGCTTCTAATACCAAACCTGAGATCCTTCCTATAACATGAGATGTGATATCCAAATCCTTCCCCTTCCAATTCTGAGACCCTCCCTTTAACATGAGATGTGATATCCAACTCCTTCCCATTCCAACCTGAGACCCTTCCTATAGCATGAGATGTGATATCTCAATGCCTCTAATACCAAACCTGAGATCCTTCCTCTAACATGAAATGTGATATCCAACTCCTTCCCTTTCCAAACCTGAGAGCCTATCTATAGCATGAGATGTGATATCCAAGTCCTTCCCATTCCAATCCTTAGACCCTTCCTACAGCATGCAATATGATATCTCAATGATTCTAATAACAAACCTGAGACCCGTCCTATAACATGAGATGGGATATCCAACTCCTTCCATTTCCAATCCTGAGACACTTCCGATAGCAGAGATGTGATATCTCAATGCTTATACCAAACCTGAGACCCTTCCTATAACATAAGATGTGATATCCAACTCCTTCCCGTTCCAAACCTGAGACTCTTCCTTTAGCATGAGATGTGATATCCAGCTCCTTCCCATTCCAATCCTGAGACACTTCCGATAGCATGAGATGTGATATCTCAATGCTTCTAATATCAAAACTGAGACCCTCCCTATAGCATGATATGTGATATCTAAGTCCTTCCCATTCCAATCCTGAGACCCTTCCTATAGCATGAGATGTGATATCTCAATGCTTCTACCAAACCTGAGACCCTTCCTTTAGCATGATATGTGATATCCAACTCCTTCCCATTCCAATCCTGAGACCCTTCCTATAGCATGAGATGTGATATCTCAATACTTCTAATACCAAACCTGAGATCCTTCCTATAGCATGAGATGTGATATCTCAATGTTTCTAATACCAAACCTGAGACCCTTCCTACAGCATGCGATGTGATATCTCACTGCTTATACCAAACCTGAGACCCTTCCTATAGCATGAGATGTGATATCCAACTCCTTCCCATTCCAATCCTGAGACCCTTCCTATAGCATGAGATGTGATATCTCAATGCTTCTAATATCAAACTTGAGAGCCTCCCTATAGCATGAGATGTGATATCCAAGTCCTTCCCATTCCAATCCTGAGACACTTCCTATAGCATGAGATGTGATATCTCAATGCTTCTAATACCAAACCTGAGACTCTTCCTATAACATGAGATGGGATATCCAACTCCTTCCCATTCAAATCCAGAGACCCTTGCGATAGCAGAGATGTGATATCTCAATGCTTATACCAAACCTGAGACCCTTCCTACGGCATGAGATGTCATATACAACTCCTTCCCATTCCAATCCTGAGACCCTTCCTATAGCATGAGATGTGATATCTCAATGCTTATACCAAACCTGAGACCCTTCCTATAGCATGAGATGTGATATCCAACTCCTTCCCATTCCAATCCTGAGACCCTTCCTATAGCATGAGATGTGATATCTCAATGCTTATACCAAACCTGAGACCCTTCCTACGGCATGAGATGTCATATACAACTCCTTCCCATTCCAATCCTGAGACCCTTCCTATAGCATGAGATGTGATATCTCAATGCTTATACCAAACCTGAGACCCTTCCTATAGCATGAGATGTGATATCCAACTACTTCCCATTCCAATACTGAGACCCTTCCTATAGCATGAGATGTGATATCTCAATCCTTATACCAAACCTGAGACCCTTCCTATAACATGAGATGGGATATCCAACTCCTTCCCATTCCAATCCTGAGACACTTCCGATAGCAGAGATGTGATATTTCAATGCTTATACCAGACCTTAGACCCTTCCTATAACATGAGATCGGATATCCAACTCCTTCCCGTTCCAAACCTGAGACCCTTCCTTTAGCATGAGATGTGATATCCAGCTCCTTCCCATTCCAATCCTGAGACACTTCCGATAGCATGAGATGTGATATCTCAATGCTTCTACCAAACCTGAGACCCTTCCTTTAGCATGAGATGTGATATCCAACTCCTTCCCATTCTAATCCTGAGACCCTTCCTATAGCATGAGATGTGATATCTCAATACTTCTAATACCAAACCTGAAATCCTTCCGATAACATGAGATGTGATATCCAAATCCTTCCCCTTCCAAACCTGAGACCCTCCATTTTAGCATGAGATGTGATATCCAACTCCTTCCCATTCCAATCCTGAGACCCTTCTGATAGCATGAGATGTGATATCTCAATGCTTCTAATACCAAACCTGAGATCCTTCCGATAGCATGAGATGTGATATCTCAATGCTTCTAATACCAAACCTGAGATCCTTCCTATAACATGAGATGTGATATCCAAATCCTTCCCCTTCCAATTCTGAGACCCTCCCTTTAACATGAGATGTGATATCCAACTCCTTCCCATTCCAACCTGAGACCCTTCCTATAGCATGAGATGTGATATCTCAATGCCTCTAATACCAAACCTGAGATCCTTCCTCTAACATGAAATGTGATATCCAACTCCTTCCCTTTCCAAACCTGAGAGCCTATCTATAGCATGAGATGTGATATCCAAGTCCTTCCCATTCCAATCCTTAGACCCTTCCTACAGCATGCAATATGATATCTCAATGATTCTAATAACAAACCTGAGACCCGTCCTATAACATGAGATGGGATATCCAACTCCTTCCCATTCCAATCCTGAGACACTTCCGATAGCAGAGATGTGATATCTCAATGCTTATACCAAACCTGAGACCCTTCCTATAACATGAGATGTGATATCCAACTCCTTCCCGTTCCAAACCTGAGACTCTTCCTTTAGCATGAGATGTGATATCCAGCTCCTTCCCATTCCAATCCTGAGACACTTCCGATAGCATGAGATGTGATATCTCAATGCTTCTAATATCAAAACTGAGACCCTCCCTATAGCATGATATGTGATATCTAAGTCCTTCCCATTCCAATCCTGAGACCCTTCTGATAGCATGAGATGTGATATCTCAATGCCTCTAATACCAAACCTGAGATCCTACCTCTAACATGAAATGTGATATCCAACTCTCTCCCCTTCCAAACCTGAGAGCCTTCCTATAGCATGAGATGTGATATCCAAGTCCTTCCCATTCCAATCCTGAGACCCTTCCTATAACATGAGATGTGATATCCAACTCCTTCCCATTCCAACCTGAGACCCTTCCTATAGCATGAGATGGGATATCCAACTCCTTCCAAATCCAATCCTGATACCATTCCGATAGCATGAGATGTGATATCCCAATGCTTCTACCAAACCTGAGACCCATACTATGGCATGAGATGTGATATCAAACTCCTTCCCATTCCAATTCTGAGACCCTTCCTATACCATGAGACTTGCTATCACAATGCTTCTAATACCAAACCTGAGACCCGTCCTATAACATGAGATGTGATATCCAAATCCTTCCCCTTCCAAACCTTAGACCCTTCCTTTATCATGAGATGTGATATCCAACTCCTTCCCATTCCAATCCTGAGACCCTTCCGATATCATGAGATGTGATATCTCAATGCTTCTAATATCAAACTTGAGACCCTCCCTATAGCATGAGATGTGATATCCAAGTCCTTCCCATTCCAATCCTGAGACCCTTCCTATAGCATGAGATGTGATATCTCAATGCTTCTAATACCAAACCTGAGACCCTTCCTATAACATGAGATGGGACTATCCAACTCCTTACATTCCAATCCTGAGACCCTTCCGATAGCAGAGATGTGATATCTCAATGTTTATACCAAACCTGAGATCCTTCCTATAACATGAGATGTGATATCCAACTCCTTCCCATTCCAATACTGAGACACTGCCTATAGCATGAGATGTGATATCTCACTGCTTATACCAAACCTGAGACCCTTCCTATAGCATGAGATGTGATATCCAACTCCTTCCCATTCCAATCCTGAGACCCTTCCTATAGCATGAGATGTGATATCTCAATGCTTCTAATATCAAACTTGAGAGCCTCCCTATAGCATGAGATGTGATATCCAAGTCCTTCCCATTCCAATCCTGAGACACTTCCTACAGCATGAGATGTGATATCTCAATGCCTCTAATACCAAACCTGAGACTCTTCCTATAACATGAGATGGGATATCCAACTCCTTCCCATTCCAATCCTGAGACCCTTCCGATAGCAGAGATGTGATATCTCAATGCTTATACCAAACCTGAGACCCTTCCTACGGCATGAGATGTCATATACAACTCCTTCCCATTCCAATCCTGAGACCCTTCCTATAGCATGAGATGTGATATCTCAATGCTTCTAATATCAAACTTGAGACCCTCCCTATAGCATGAGATGTGATATCCAAGTCCTTCCCATTTCAATCCTGAGACACTTCCTATAGCATGAGATGTGATATCTCAATGCTTCTAATACCAAACCTGAGACTCTTCCTATAACATGAGATGGGATATCCAACTCCTTCCCATTCCAATCCTGAGACCCTTCCGATAGCAGAGATGTGATATCTCAATGCTTATACCAAACCTGAGACCCTTCCTACGGCATGAGATGTCATATACAACTCCTTCCCATTCCAATCCTGAGACCCTTCCTATAGCATGAGATGTGATATCTCAATGCTTCTAATATCAAACTTGAGACCCTCCCTATAGCATGAGATGTGATATCCAAGTCCTTCCCATTCCAATCCTGAGACACTTCCTATAGCATGAGATGTGATATCTCAATGCTTCTAATACCAAACCTGAGACTCTTCCTATAACATGAGATGGGATATCCAACTCCTTCCCATTCCAATCCTGAGACCCTTCCGATAGCAGAGATGTGATATCTCAATGCTTATACCAAACCTGAGACCCTTCCTATAGCATGAGATGTGATATCCAACTCCTTCCCATTCCAATCCTGAGACCCTTCCTATAGCATGAGATGTGATATCTCAATGCTTCTAATATCAAACTTGAGAGCCTCCCTATAGCATGAGATGTGATATCCAAGTCCTTCCCATTCCAATCCTGAGACACTTCCTACAGCATGAGATGTGATATCTCAATGCCTATAATACCAAACCTGAGACTCTTCCTATAACATGAGATGGGATATCCAACTCCTTCCCATTCCAATCCTGAGACCCTTCCGATAGCAGAGATGTGATATCTCAATGCTTATACCAAACCTGAGACCCTTCCTACTGCATGAGATGTCATATACAACTCCTTCCCATTCCAATCCTGAGACCCTTCCTATAGCATGAGATGTGATATCTCAATGCTTCTAATATCAAACTTGAGACCCTCCCTATAGCATGAGATGTGATATCCAAGTCCTTCCCATTCCAATCCTGAGACACTTCCTATAGCATGAGATGTGATATCTCAATGCTTCTAATACCAAACCTGAGACTCTTCCTATAACATGAGATGGGATATCCAACTCCTTCCCATTCCAATCCTGAGACCCTTCCGATAGCAGAGATGTGATATCTCAATGCTTATACCAAACCTGAGACCCTTCCTACGGCATGAGATGTCATATACAACTCCTTCCCATTCCAATCCTGAGACCCTTCCTATAGCATGAGATGTGATATCTCAATGCTTCTAATATCAAACTTGAGACCCTCCCTATAGCATGAGATGTGATATCCAAGTCCTTCCCATTCCAATCCTGAGACACTTCCTATAGCATGAGATGTGATATCTCAATGCTTCTAATACCAAACCTGAGACTCTTCCTATAACATGAGATGGGATATCCAACTCCTTCCCATTCCAATCCTGAGACCCTTCCGATAGCAGAGATGTGATATCTCAATGCTTATACCAAACCTGAGACCCTTCCTACGGCATGAGATGTCATATACAACTCCTTCCCATTCCAATCCTGAGACCCTTCCTATAGCATGAGATGTGATATCTCAATGCTTATACCAAACCTGAGACCCTTCCTATAGTATGAGATGTGATATCCAACTCCTTCCCATTCCAATCCTGAGACCCTTCCTATAGCATGAGATGTGATGTCTCAATGCTTCTAATACCAAACCTGAGATCCTTCCTATAACATGAGATGTGATATCCAACTCCTTCCATTCCAATCCTGAGACCCTTCCTATAGCATGAGATTTGATATCTCAATGCTTATACCAAACCTGAGACCCTTCCTATAGCATGAGATGTGATATCCAAGTCCTTCCCATTCCAATCCTTAGACCCTTCCTACAGCATGCAATATGATATCTCAATGATTCTAATAACAATCCTGAGACCCTTCCTATAACATGAGATGGGATATCCAATTCCTTCCCATTCCAATCCTGAGACACTTCCGATAGCAGAGATGTGATATCTCAATGCTTATACCAAACCTGAGACCCTTCCTATAACATGAGATCGGATTTCCAACTCCTTTTCGTTCCAAACCTGAGACCCTTCCTTTAGCATGAGATGTCATATACAACTCCTTCCCATTCCAATCCTGAGACCCTTCCTATAGCATGAGATGTGATATCTCAATGCTTATACCAAACCTGAGACCCTTCCTATAGCATGAGATGTGATATCCAACTCCTTCCCATTCCAATCCTGAGACCCTTCCTATAGCATGAGATGTGATATCTCAATGCTTATACCAAACCTGAGACCCTTCCTACGGCATGAGATGTCATATACAACTCCTTCCCATTCCAATCCTGAGACCCTTCCTATAGCATGAGATGTGATATCTCAATGCTTATACCAAACCTGAGACCCTTCCTATAGCATGAGATGTGATATCCAACTCCTTCCCATTCCAATCCTGAGACCCTTCCTATAGCATGAGATGTGATATCTCAATGCTTATACCAAACCTGAGACCCTTCCTATAACATGAGATGGGATATCCAACTCCTTCCCATTCCAATCCTGAGACACTTCCGATAGCAGAGATGTGATATCTCAATGCTTATACCAGACCTTAGACCCTTCCTATAACATGAGATCAGATATCCAACTCCTTCCCGTTCCAAACCTGAGACCCTTCCTTTAGCATGAGATGTGATATCCAGCTCCTTCCCATTCCAATCCTCAGACCCTCCCTTTAGCATGAGATGTGATATCTCAATGCTTCTAATATCAAAACAGAAACCCTCCCTATAGCATGATATGTGATATCTAAGTCCTTCCCATTCCAATCCTGAGACCCTTCCTATAGCATGAGATGTGATATCTCAATGCTTCTACCAAACCTGAGACCCTTCCTTTAGCATGAGATGTGATATCCAACTCCTTCCCATTCCAATCCTGAGACCCTTCCTATAGCATGAGATGTGATATCTCAATACTTCTAATACCAAACCTGAAATCCTTCCGATAACATGAGATGTGATATCCAAATCCTTCCCCTTCCAAACCTGAGACCCTCCCTTTAGCATGAGATGTGATATCCAACTCCATCCCATTCCAATCCTGAGACCCTTCTGATAGCATGAGATGTGATATCTCAATGCTTCTAATACCAAACCTGAGATCCTTCCGATAGCATGAGATGTGATATCTCAATGCTTCTAATACCAAACGTGAGATCCTTCCTATAACATGAGATGTGATATCCAAATCCTTCCCCTTCCAACTCTGAGACCCTCCCTTTAACATGAGATGTGATATCCAACTCCTTCCCATTCCAACCTGAGACCCTTCCTATAGCATGAGATGTGATATCTCAATGCTTATACCAAACCTGAGACCCTTCCTATAACATGAGATGGGATATCCAACTCCTTCCCATTCCAATCCTGAGACACTTCCCATAGCAGAGATGTGATATCTCAATGCTTATACCAGACCTTAGACCCTTCCTATAACATGAGATCGGATATCCAACTCCTTCCCGTTCCAAACCTGAGACCCTTCCTTTAGCATGAGATGTGATATCCAGCTCCTTCCCATTCCAATCCTGAGACACTTCCGATAGCATGAGATGTGATATCTCAATGCTTCTAATATCAAAACGGAAACCCTCCCTATAGCATGATATGTGATATCTAAGTCCTTCCCATTCCAATCCTGAGACCCTTCCTATAGCATGAGATGTGATATCTCAATGCTTCTAATACCAAACCTGAGATCCTTCCGATAGCATGAGATCGGATATCCAACCCCTTCCCATTCCAATCCTGAGACACTTCCGATAGCAGAGATGTGATATCTCAATGCTTATACCAGACCTTAGACCCTTCCTATAACATGAGATCGGATATCCAACTCCTTCCCGTTCCAAACCTGAGACCCTTCCTTTAGCATGAGATGTGATATCCAGCTCCTTCCCATTCCAATCCTGAGACACTTCCTATAGCATGAGATGTGATATCTCAATGCTTCTACCAAACCTGAGACCCTTCCTTTAGCATGAGATGTGATATCCAACTCCTTCCCATTCCAATCCTGAGACCCTTCCTATAGCATGAGATGTGATATCTCAATACTTCTAATACCAAACCTGAGATCCTTCCGATAACATGAGATGTGATATCCAAATCCTTCCCCTTCCAAACCTGAGACCCTCCCTTTAGCATGAGATGTGATATCCATCTCCTTCCCATTCCAATCCTGAGACCCTTCTGATAGCATGAGATGTGATATCTCAATGCTTCTAATACCAAACCCGAGATCCTTCCGATAGCATGAGATGTGATATCTCAATGCTTCTAATACCAAACCTGAGATCCTTCCTATAACATGAGATGTGATATCCAAATCCTTCCCCTTCCAATTCTGAGACCCTCCCTTTAACATGAGATGTGATATCCAACTCCTTCCCATTCCAACCTGAGACCCTTCCTATAGCATGAGATGTGATATCTCAATGCCTCTAATACCAAACCTGAGATCCTTCCTCTAACATGAAATGTGATATCCAACTCCTTCCCTTTCCAAACCTGAGAGCCTATCTATAGCATGAGATGTGATATCCAAGTCCTTCCCATTCCAATCCTTAGACCCTTCCTACAGCATGCAATATGATATCTCAATGATTCTAATAACAAACCTGAGACCCGTCCTATAACATGAGATGGGATATCCAACTCCTTCCATTTCCAATCCTGAGACACTTCCGATAGCAGAGATGTGATATCTCAATGCTTATACCAAACCTGAGACCCTTCCTATAACATAAGATGTGATATCCAACTCCTTCCCGTTCCAAACCTGAGACTCTTCCTTTAGCATGAGATGTGATATCCAGCTCCTTCCCATTCCAATCCTGAGACACTTCCGATAGCATGAGATGTGATATCTCAATGCTTCTAATATCAAAACTGAGACCCTCCCTATAGCATGATATGTGATATCTAAGTCCTTCCCATTCCAATCCTGAGACCCTTCCTATAGCATGAGATGTGATATCTCAATGCTTCTACCAAACCTGAGACCCTTCCTTTAGCATGATATGTGATATCCAACTCCTTCCCATTCCAATCCTGAGACCCTTCCTATAGCATGAGATGTGATATCTCAATACTTCTAATACCAAACCTGAGATCCTTCCTATAGCATGAGATGTGATATCTCAATGTTTCTAATACCAAACCTGAGACCCTTCCTACAGCATGCGATGTGATATCTCACTGCTTATACCAAACCTGAGACCCTTCCTATAGCATGAGATGTGATATCCAACTCCTTCCCATTCCAATCCTGAGACCCTTCCTATAGCATGAGATGTGATATCTCAATGCTTCTAATATCAAACTTGAGAGCCTCCCTATAGCATGAGATGTGATATCCAAGTCCTTCCCATTCCAATCCTGAGACACTTCCTATAGCATGAGATGTGATATCTCAATGCTTCTAATACCAAACCTGAGACTCTTCCTATAACATGAGATGGGATATCCAACTCCTTCCCATTCAAATCCAGAGACCCTTGCGATAGCAGAGATGTGATATCTCAATGCTTATACCAAACCTGAGACCCTTCCTACGGCATGAGATGTCATATACAACTCCTTCCCATTCCAATCCTGAGACCCTTCCTATAGCATGAGATGTGATATCTCAATGCTTATACCAAACCTGAGACCCTTCCTATAGCATGAGATGTGATATCCAACTCCTTCCCATTCCAATCCTGAGACCCTTCCTATAGCATGAGATGTGATATCTCAATGCTTATACCAAACCTGAGACCCTTCCTACGGCATGAGATGTCATATACAACTCCTTCCCATTCCAATCCTGAGACCCTTCCTATAGCATGAGATGTGATATCTCAATGCTTATACCAAACCTGAGACCCTTCCTATAGCATGAGATGTGATATCCAACTACTTCCCATTCCAATACTGAGACCCTTCCTATAGCATGAGATGTGATATCTCAATCCTTATACCTAACCTGAGACCCTTCCTATAACATGAGATGGGATATCCAACTCCTTCCCATTCCAATCCTGAGACACTTCCGATAGCAGAGATGTGATATTTCAATGCTTATACCAGACCTTAGACCCATCCTATAACATGAGATCGGATATCCAACTCCTTCCCGTTCCAAACCTGAGACCCTTCCTTTAGCATGAGATGTGATATCCAGCTCCTTCCCATTCCAATCCTGAGACACTTCCGATAGCATGAGATGTGATATCTCAATGCTTCTACCAAACCTGAGACCCTTCCTTTAGCATGAGATGTGATATCCAACTCCTTCCCATTCTAATCCTGAGACCCTTCCTATAGCATGAGATGTGATATCTCAATACTTCTAATACCAAACCTGAGATCCTTCCGATAACATGAGATGTGATATCCAAATCCTTCCCCTTCCAAACCTGAGACCCTCCATTTTAGCATGAGATGTGATATCCAACTCCTTCCCATTCCAATCCTGAGACCCTTCTGATAGCATGAGATGTGATATCTCAATGCTTCTAATACCAAACCTGAGATCCTTCCGATAGCATGAGATGTGATATCTCAATGCTTCTAATACCAAACCTGAGATCTTTCCTATAACATGAGATGTGATATCCAAATCCTTCCCCTTCCAATTCTGAGACCCTCCCTTTAACATGAGATGTGATATCCAACTCCTTCCCATTCCAACCTGAGACCCTTCCTATAGCATGAGATGTGATATCTCAATGCCTCTAATACCAAACCTGAGATCCTTCCTCTAACATGAAATGTGATATCCAACTCCTTCCCTTTCCAAACCTGAGAGCCTATCTATAGCATGAGATGTGATATCCAAGTCCTTCCCATTCCAATCCTTAGACCCTTCCTACAGCATGCAATATGATATCTCAATGATTCTAATAACAAACCTGAGACCCGTCCTATAACATGAGATGGGATATCCAACTCCTTCCCATTCCAATCCTGAGACACTTCCGATAGCAGAGATGTGATATCTCAATGCTTATACCAAACCTGAGACCCTTCCTATAACATGAGATGTGATATCCAACTCCTTCCCGTTCCAAACCTGAGACTCTTCCTTTAGCATGAGATGTGATATCCAGCTCCTTCCCATTCCAATCCTGAGACACTTCCGATAGCATGAGATGTGATATCTCAATGCTTCTAATATCAAAACTGAGACCCTCCCTATAGCATGATATGTGATATCTAAGTCCTTCCCATTCCAATCCTGAGACCCTTCTGATAGCATGAGATGTGATATCTCAATGCCTCTAATACCAAACCTGAGATCCTACCTCTAACATGAAATGTGATATCCAACTCTCTCCCCTTCCAAACCTGAGAGCCTTCCTATAGCATGAGATGTGATATCCAAGTCCTTCCCATTCCAATCCTGAGACCCTTCCTATAACATGAGATGTGATATCCAACTCGTCCCATTCCAACCTGAGACCCTTCCTATAGCATGAGATGGGATATCCAACTCCTTCCAAATCCAATCCTGATACCATTCCGATAGCATGAGATGTGATATCCCAATGCTTCTACCAAACCTGAGACCCATACTATGGCATGAGATGTGATATCAAACTCCTTCCCATTCCAATTCTGAGACCCTTCCTATACCATGAGACTTGCTATCACAATGCTTCTAATACCAAACCTGAGACCCGTCCTATAACATGAGATGTGATATCCAAATCCTTCCCCTTCCAAACCTTAGACCCTTCCTTTATCATGAGATGTGATATCCAACTCCTTCCCATTCCAATCCTGAGACCCTTCCGATATCATGAGATGTGATATCTCAATGCTTCTAATATCAAACTTGAGACCCTCCCTATAGCATGAGATGTGATATCCAAGTCCTTCCCATTCCAATCCTGAGACCCTTCCTATAGCATGAGATGTGATATCTCAATGCTTCTAATACCAAACCTGAGACCCTTCCTATAACATGAGATGGGACTATCCAACTCCTTACATTCCAATCCTGAGACCCTTCCGATAGCAGAGATGTGATATCTCAATGTTTATACCAAACCTGAGATCCTTCCTATAACATGAGATGTGATATCCAACTCCTTCCCATTCCAATACTGAGACACTGCCTATAGCATGAGATGTGATATCTCACTGCTTATACCAAACCTGAGACCCTTCCTATAGCATGAGATGTGATATCCAACTCCTTCCCATTCCAATCCTGAGACCCTTCCTATAGCATGAGATGTGATATCTCAATGCTTCTAATATCAAACTTGAGAGCCTCCCTATAGCATGAGATGTGATATCCAAGTCCTTCCCATTCCAATCCTGAGACACTTCCTACAGCATGAGATGTGATATCTCAATGCCTCTAATACCAAACCTGAGACTCTTCCTATAACATGAGATGGGATATCCAACTCCTTCCCATTCCAATCCTGAGACCCTTCCGATAGCAGAGATGTGATATCTCAATGCTTATACCAAACCTGAGACCCTTCCTACGGCATGAGATGTCATATACAACTCCTTCCCATTCCAATCCTGAGACCCTTCCTATAGCATGAGATGTGATATCTCAATGCTTCTAATATCAAACTTGAGACCCTCCCTATAGCATGAGATGTGATATCCAAGTCCTTCCCATTTCAATCCTGAGACACTTCCTATAGCATGAGATGTGATATCTCAATGCTTCTAATTCCAAACCTGAGACTCTTCCTATAACATGAGATGGGATATCCAACTCCTTCCCATTCCAATCCTGAGACCCTTCCGATAGCAGAGATGTGATATCTCAATGCTTATACCAAACCTGAGACCCTTCCTACGGCATGAGATGTCATATACAACTCCTTCCCATTCCAATCCTGAGACCCTTCCTATAGCATGAGATGTGATATCTCAATGCTTCTAATATCAAACTTGAGACCCTCCCTATAGCATGAGATGTGATATCCAAGTCCTTCCCATTCCAATCCTGAGACACTTCCTATAGCATGAGATGTGATATCTCAATGCTTCTAATACCAAACCTGAGACTCTTCCTATAACATGAGATGGGATATCCAACTCCTTCCCATTCCAATCCTGAGACCCTTCTGATAGCAGAGATGTGATATCTCAATGCTTATACCAAACCTGAGACCCTTCCTATAGCATGAGATGTGATATCCAACTCCTTCCCATTCCAATCCTGAGACCCTTCCTATAGCATGAGATGTGATATCTCAATGCTTCTAATATCAAACTTGAGAGCCTCCCTATAGCATGAGATGTGATATCCAAGTCCTTCCCATTCCAATCCTGAGACACTTCCTACAGCATGAGATGTGATATCTCAATGCCTCTAATACCAAACCTGAGACTCTTCCTATAACATGAGATGGGATATCCAACTCCTTCCCATTCCAATCCTGAGACCCTTCCGATAGCAGAGATGTGATATCTCAATGCTTATACCAAACCTGAGACCCTTCCTACTGCATGAGATGTCATATACAACTCCTTCCCATTCCAATCCTGAGACCCTTCCTATAGCATGAGATGTGATATCTCAATGCTTCTAATATCAAACTTGAGACCCTCCCTATAGCATGAGATGTGATATCCAAGTCCTTCCCATTCCAATCCTGAGACACTTCCTATAGCATGAGATGTGATATCTCAATGCTTCTAATACCAAACATGAGATGGGATATCCAACTCCTTCCCATTCCAATCCTGAGACCCTTCCGATAGCAGAGATGTGATATCTCAATGCTTATACCAAACCTGAGACCCTTCCTACGGCATGAGATGTCATATACAACTCCTTCCCATTCCAATCCTGAGACCCTTCCTATAGCATGAGATGTGATATCTCAATGCTTCTAATATCAAACTTGAGACCCTCCCTATAGCATGAGATGTGATATCCAAGTCCTTCCCATTCCAATCCTGAGACACTTCCTATAGCATGAGATGTGATATCTCAATGCTTCTAATACCAAACCTGAGACTCTTCCTATAACATGAGATGGGATATCCAACTCCTTCCCATTCCAATCCTGAGACCCTTCCGATAGCAGAGATGTGATATCTCAATGCTTATACCAAACCTGAGACCCTTCCTACGGCATGAGATGTCATATACAACTCCTTCCCATTCCAATCCTGAGACCCTTCCTATAGCATGAGATGTGATATCTCAATGCTTATACCAAACCTGAGACCCTTCCTATAGTATGAGATGTGATATCCAACTCCTTCCCATTCCAATCCTGAGACCCTTCCTATAGCATGAGATGTGATGTCTCAATGCTTCTAATACCAAACCTGAGATCCTTCCTATAACATGAGATGTGATATCCAACTCCTTCCATTCCAATCCTGAGACCCTTCCTATAGCATGAGATTTGATATCTCAATGCTTATACCAAACCTGAGACCCTTCCTATAGCATGAGATGTGATATCCAAGTCCTTCCCATTCCAATCCTTAGACCCTTCCTACAGCATGCAATATGATATCTCAATGATTCTAATAACAATCCTGAGACCCTTCCTATAACATGAGATGGGATATCCAATTCCTTCCCATTCCAATCCTGAGACACTTCCGATAGCAGAGATGTGATATCTCAATGCTTATACCAAACCTGAGACCCTTCCTATAACATGAGATCGGATTTCCAACTCCTTTTCGTTCCAAACCTGAGACCCTTCCTTTAGCATGAGATGTGATATCCAGCTCCTTCGCATTCCAATCCTGAGACACTTCCGATAGCATGAGATGTGATATCTCAATGCTTCTAATATCAAAACTGAAACCCTCCCTATAGCATGATATGTGATATCTAAGTCCTTCCCATTCCAATCCTGAGACCCTTCCTATAGCATGAGATGTGATATCTCAATGCTTCTACCAAACCTGAGACCCTTCCTATGGCATGAGATGTGATATCCAACTCCTTCCCAATACAATCCTGAGACCCTTCCGATAGCAGAGATGTGATATCTCAATGCTTATACCAAACCTGAGACCCTTCCTATGGCATGAGATGTGATATCCAACTCCTTGCCATTCAAATCCTGAGACCCTCCCTATAACAAGAGATGTCATATCCAACTCCTTCCCATTCCAAACCTGAGACCCTTCCTTTAGCATGAGATGTGATATCCAAATCCTTCACATTCCAATCCGGAGACCCTTCCTATAACATGAGATGTGATATCCAACTCCTTCCCAATCCAATCCTGAGACCCTTCCGATAGCAGAGATGTGATATCTCAATGCTTATACCAAACCTGAGACCCTTCCTACGGCATGAGATGTGATATCCAACCCCTTGCAATTCAAATCCTGAGACCCTCCCTATAACAAGAGATGTCATATCCAACTCCTTCCCATTCCAAACCTGAGACCCTTCCTTTAGCATGAGATGTGATTTCCAAATCCTTCACATTCCAATCTGGAGCCCAATCCTATAGCATGAGATGTGATATCTCAATGCTTCTAATACCAAATCTGAGACCCTACCGATAGCATGAGATGTGATATCTCAATGCTTCAAAAACCAAACATGAGAACCATCCTATAACATGAGATGTGAAATCCAAATCCTTCCCTTCCCAAACCTGAGACTCTTCCTATAGCATGAGATGTGATATCTCAATGCTTCTACCAAACCTGAAACCCTTCCTATAGCATGAGATGTGATATCCAAATCCTTCCCCTTCCAAACCTGAGACCCTTCCTTTAGCATGAGATGTGATATCCAGCTCCTCCCATTCCAACCCTGAGACCCTTCCGATAGCATGAGATGTGATATCTCAATGCTTCTAATATCAAAACTGAGACCCTCCCTATAGCATGAGATGTGATATCTAAGTCCTTCCCATTCCAATCCTCAGACCCTTCCTATAGCATGAGATGTGATATCGCAATGCTTCTACCAAAACTGAGACCCTTCCTTTAGCATGAGATGTGATATCCAACTCCTTCCCATTCCAATCCTGAGACCCGTCCTATAGCATGAGATGTGATATCTCAATGCTTCTAATACCAAACCTGAGATCCTTCCGATAGCATGAGATGTGATATCTCAATGCTTCTAATACCAAACCTGAGATCCTTCCTATAACATGAGATGTGATATCCAAATCCTTTCCCTTCCAAACCTGAGACCCTCCCTTTAGCATGAGATGTGATATCCAACTCCTTCCCATTCCAATCCTGATACCCTTCTGATAGCATGAGATCTGATATCTCAATGCCTCTAATACCAAACCTGAGATCCTACCTCTAACATGAAATGTGATATCCAACTCCTTCCCTTTCCAAACCTGAGAGCATTCCTACAGCATGAGATGTGATATCCAAGTCCTTCCCAATCCAATCCTGAGACCCTTCCTATAACATGAGATGTGATATCCAACTCTTTCGCATTCCAACCTGAGACCCTTCCTATAGCATGAGATGGGATATCCAACTCCTTCCAAATCCAATCCTGATACCCTTCCGATAGCATGAGATGTGATATCCCAATGCTTCTACAAAACCTGAGACCCATACCATGGCATGATGTGATATCAAACTCCCGTCCTATACCATGAGACTTGATATCTCAATGCTTCTAATACCAAACCTGAGACCGGTCCAATAACATGAGATGTGATATCCAAATCCTTCCCCTTCCAAACCTTAGACCCTTCCTTTATCATGAGATGCGATATCCAAGTCCTTCCCATTCCAATCCTGAGACCCTTCTGATAGCATGAGATGTGATATCTCAATGCTTCTAATACCAAACCTGAGATCCTTCCGATAGCATGAGATGTGATATCTCAATGCTTCTAATACCAAACCTGAGATCCTTCCTATAACATGAGATGTGATATCCAAATCCTTCCCCTTCCAATTCTGAGACCCTCCCTTTAACATGAGATGTGATATCCAACTCCTTCCCATTCCAACCTGAGACCCTTCCTATAGCATGAGATGTGATATCTCAATGCCTCTAATACCAAACCTGAGATCCTTCCTCTAACATGAAATGTGATATCCAACTCCTTCCCTTTCCAAACCTGAGAGCCTATCTATAGCATGAGATGTGATATCCAAGTCCTTCCCATTCCAATCCTTAGACCCTTCCTACAGCATGCAATATGATATCTCAATGATTCTAATAACAAACCTGAGACCCGTCCTATAACATGAGATGGGATATCCAACTCCTTCCCATTCCAATCCTGAGACACTTCCGATAGCAGAGATGTGATATCTCAATGCTTATACCAAACCTGAGACCCTTCCTATAACATGAGATGTGATATCCAACTCCTTCCCGTTCCAAACCTGAGCCTCTTCCTTTAGCATGAGATGTGATATCCAGCTCCTTCCCATTCCAATCCTGAGACACTTCCGATAGCATGAGATGTGATATCTCAATGCTTCTAATATCAAAACTGAGACCCTCCCTATAGCATGATATGTGATATCTAAGTCCTTCCCATTCCAATCCTGAGACCCTTCTGATAGCATGAGATGTGATATCTCAATGCCTCTAATACCAAACCTGAGATCCTACCTCTAACATGAAATGTGATATCCAACTCTCTCCCCTTCCAAACCTGAGAGCCTTCCTATAGCATGAGATGTGATATCCAAGTCCTTCCCATTCCAATCCTGAGACCCTTCCTATAACATGAGATGTGATATCCAACTCCTTCCCATTCCAACCTGAGACCCTTCCTATAGCATGAGATGGGATATCCAACTCCTTCCAAATCCAATCCTGATACCATTCCGATAGCATGAGATGTGATATCCCAATGCTTCTACCAAACCTGAGACCCATACTATGGCATGAGATGTGATATCAAACTCCTTCCCATTCCAATTCTGAGACCCTTCCTATACCATGAGACTTGCTATCACAATGCTTCTAATACCAAACCTGAGACCCGTCCTATAACATGAGATGTGATATCCAAATCCTTCCCCTTCCAAACCTTAGACCCTTCCTTTATCATGAGATGTGATATCCAACTCCTTCCCATTCCAATCCTGAGACCCTTCCGATATCATGAGATGTGATATCTCAATGCTTCTAATATCAAACTTGAGACCCTCCCTATAGCATGAGATGTGATATCCAAGTCCTTCCCATTCCAATCCTGAGACCCTTCCTATAGCATGAGATGTGATATCTCAATGCTTCTAATACCAAACCTGAGACCCTTCCTATAACATGAGATGGGAATATCCAACTCCTTACATTCCAATCCTGAGACCCTTCCGATAGCAGAGATGTGATATCTCAATGTTTATACCAAACCTGAGATCCTTCCTATAACATGAGATGTGATATCCAACTCCTTCCCATTCCAATACTGAGACACTGCCTATAGCATGAGATGTGATATCTCACTGCTTATACCAAACCTGAGACCCTTCCTATAGCATGAGATGTGATATCCAACTCCTTCCCATTCCAATCCTGAGACCCTTCCTATAGCATGAGATGTGATATCTCAATGCTTCTAATATCAAACTTGAGAGCCTCCCTATAGCATGAGATGTGATATCCAAGTCCTTCCCATTCCAATCCTGAGACACTTCCTACAGCATGAGATGTGATATCTCAATGCCTCTAATACCAAACCTGAGACTCTTCCTATAACATGAGATGGGATATCCAACTCCTTCCCATTCCAATCCTGAGACCTTTCCGATAGCAGAGATGTGATATCTCAATGCTTATACCAAACCTGAGACCCTTCCTACGGCATGAGATGTCATATACAACTCCTTCCCATTCCAATCCTGAGACCCTTCCTATAGCATGAGATGTGATATCTCAATGTTTCTAATATCAAACTTGAGAGCCTCCCTATAGCATGAGATGTGATATCCAAGTCCTTCCCATTCCAATCCTGAGACACTTCCTATAGCATGAGATGTGATATCTCAATGCCTCTAATACCAAACCTGAGACTCTTCCTATAACATGAGATGGGATATCCAACTCCTTCCCATTCCAATCCTGAGACCCTTCCGATAGCAGAGATGTGATATCTCAATGCTTATACCAAACCTGAGACCCTTCCTACGGCATGAGATGTCATATACAACTCCTTCCCATTCCAATCCTGAGACCCTTCCTATAGCATGAGATGTGATATCTCAATGCTTCTAATATCAAACTTGAGACCCTCCCTATAGCATGAGATGTGATATCCAAGTCCTTCCCATTCCAATCCTGAGACACTTCCTATAGCATGAGATGTGATATCTCAATGCTTCTAATACCAAACCTGAGACTCTTCCTATAACATGAGATGGGATATCCAACTCCTTCCCATTCCAATCCTGAGACCCTTCCGATAGCAGAGATGTGATATCTCAATGCTTATACCAAACCTGAGACCCTTCCTACGGCATGAGATGTCATATACAACTCCTTCCCATTCCAATCCTGAGACCCTTCCTATAGCATGAGATGTGATATCTCAATGCTTCTAATATCAAACTTGAGACCCTCCCTATAGCATGAGATGTGATATCCAAGTCCTTCCCATTCCAATCCTGAGACACTTCCTATAGCATGAGATGTGATATCTCAATGCTTCTAATACCAAACCTGAGACTCTTCCTATAACATGAGATGGGATATCCAACTCCTTCCCATTCCAATCCTGAGACCCTTCCGATAGCAGAGATGTGATATCTCAATGCTTATACCAAACTTGAGACCCTTCCTACGGCATGAGATGTCATATACAACTCCTTCCCATTCCAATCCTGAGACCCTTCCTATAGCATGAGATGTGATATCTCAATGCTTATACCAAACCTGAGACCCTTCCTATAGTATGAGATGTGATATCCAACTCCTTCCCATTCCAATCCTGAGACCCTTCCTATAGCATGAGATGTGATGTCTCAATGCTTCTAATACCAAACCTGAGATCCTTCCTATAACATGAGATGTGATATCCAACTCCTTCCATTCCAATCCTGAGACCCTTCCTATAGCATGAGATTTGATATCTCAATGCTTATACCAAACCTGAGACCCTTCCTATAGCATGAGATGTGATATCCAAGTCCTTCCCATTCCAATCCTTAGACCCTTCCTACAGCATGCAATATGATATCTCAATGATTCTAATAACAATCCTGAGACCCGTCCTATAACATGAGATGGGATATCCAATTCCTTCCCATTCCAATCCTGAGACACTTCCAATAGCAGAGATGTGATATCTCAAAGCTTATACCAAACCTGAGACCCTTCCTATAACATGAGATCGGATTTCCAACTCCTTTTCGTTCCAAACCTGAGACCCTTCCTTTAGCATGAGATGTGATATCCAGCTCCTTCGCATTCCAATCCTGAGACACTTCCGATAGCATGAGATGTGATATCTCAATGCTTCTAATATCAAAACTGAAACCCTCCCTATAGCATGATATGTGATATCTAAGTCCTTCCCATTCCAATCCTGAGACCCTTCCTATAGCATGAGATGTGATATCTCAATGCTTCTACCAAACCTGAGACCCTTCCTATGGCATGAGATGTGATATCCAACTCCTTCCCAATACAATCCTGAGACCCTTCCGATAGCAGAGATGTGATATCTCAATGCTTATACCAAACCTGAGACCCTCCCTATAACAAGAGATGTCATATCCAACTCCTTCCCATTCCAAACCTGAGACCCTTCCTTTAGCATGAGATGTGATATCCAAATCCTTCACATTCCAATCCGGAGACCCTTCCTATAACATGAGATGTGATATCCAACTCCTTCCCAATCCAATCCTGAGACCCTTCCGATAGCAGAGATGTGATATCTCAATGCTTATACCAAACCTGAGACCCTTCCTACGGCATGAGATGTGATATCCAACCCCTTGCAATTCAAATCCTGACACCCTCCCTATAACAAGAGATGTCATATCCAACTCCTTCCCATTCCAAACCTGAGACCCTTCCTTTAGCATGAGATGTGATTTTCAAATCCTTCACATTCCAATCTGGAGCCCAATCCTATAGCATGAGATGTGATATCTCAATGCTTCTAATACCAAATCTGAGACCCTACCGATAGCATGAGATGTGATATCTCAATGCTTCAAAAACCAAACATGAGAACCATCCTATAACATGAGATGTGAAATCCAAATCCTTCCCTTCCCAAACCTGAGACTCTTCCTATAGCATGAGATGTGATATCTCAATGCTTCTACCAAACCTGAAACCCTTCCTATAGCATGAGATGTGATATCCAAATCCTTCCCCTTCCAAACCTGAGACCCTTCCTTTAGCATGAGATGTGATATCCAGCTCCTCCCATTCCAACCCTGAGACCCTTCCGATAGCATGAGATGTGATATCTCAATGCTTCTAATATCAAAACTGAGACCCTCCCTATAGCATGAGATGTGATATCTAAGTCCTTCCCATTCCAATCCTCAGACCCTTCCTATAGCATGCGATGTGATATCGCAATGCTTCTACCAAAACTGAGACCCTTCCTTTAGCATGAGATGTGATATCCAACTCCTTCCCATTCCAATCCTGAGACCCGTCCTATAGCATGAGATGTGATATCTCAATGCTTCTAATACCAAACCTGAGATCCTTCCGATAGCATGAGATGTGATATCTCAATGCTTCTAATACCAAACCTGAGATCCTTCCTATAACATGAGATGTGATATCCAAATCCTTTCCCTTCCAAACCTGAGACCCTCCCTTTAGCATGAGATGTGATATCCAACTCCTTCCCATTCCAATCCTGATACCCTTCTGATAGCATGAGATGTGATATCTCAATGCCTCTAATACCAAACCTGAGATCCTACCTCTAACATGAAATGTGATATCCAACTCCTTCCCTTTCCAAACCTGAGAGCATTCCTACAGCATGAGATGTGATATCCAAGTCCTTCCCATTCCAATCCTGAGACCCTTCCTATAACATGAGATGTGATATCCAACTCTTTCGCATTCCAACCTGAGACCCTTCCTATAGCATGAGATGGGATATCCAACTCCTTCCAAATCCAATCCTGATACCCTTCCGATAGCATGAGATGTGATATCCCAATGCTTCTACAAAACCTGAGACCCATACCATGGCATGATGTGATATCAAACTCCCGTCCTATACCATGAGACTTGATATCTCAATGCTTCTAATACCAAACCTGAGACCGGTCCAATAACATGAGATGTGATATCCAAATCCTTCCCCTTCCAAACCTTAGACCCTTCCTTTATCATGAGATGCGATATCCAAGTCCTTCCCATTCCATTCCTGAGACCCTTCCTATAGCATGAGATGTGATATCTCAATGCTTCTAATACCAAACCTGAGACCCTTCCTATAACATGAGATGTGATATCCAAGTCCTTCCCATTCCAATCCTGAGACCCTTCCTATAGCATGAGATGTGATATCTCAATGCTTATACCAAACCTGAGACCCTTCCTATGGCATGAGATGTGATATCCAACTCCTTCCCATTCCAATCCTGAGACCCTTCTGATAGCATGAGATGTGATATCTCAATGCCTCTAATACCAAAACTGAGATCCTACCTCTACATGAAATGTGATATCCAACTCCTTCCCCTTCCAACCCTGAGAGCCTTCCTATAGAATGAGATGTGATATCCAAGTCCTTCCCATTCCAATCCTGAGACCCTTCCTATAACATGAGATGTGATATCCAACTCCTTCACATTCCAACCTTAGACCCTTCCTATAGCATGAGATGGGATATCCAACTCCTTCCAAATCCAATCCCGATACCCTTCTGATAGCATGAGATGTGATATCCCAATGCTTCTACAAAACCTGAAACCCATACCATGGCATGAGATGTGATATCAAACTCCTTCCCATTCCAATCCTGAGACCCTTCCTATAGCTTGAGATGTGATATCCAACTCCTTCCCATTCCAATCCTGAGACCCTTCCTATAGCATGAGATGTGATATCTCAATGCTTCTAATATCAAACTTGAGAGCCTCCCTATAGCATGAGATGTGATATCCAAGTCCTTCCCATTCCAATCCTGAGACACTTCCTATAGCATGAGATGTGATATCTCAATGCTTCTAATACCAAACCTGAGACTCTTCCTATAACATGAGATGGGATATCCAACTCCTTCCCATTCCAATCCTGAGACCCTTCCGATAGCAGAGATGTGATATCTCAATGCTTATACCAAACCTGAGACCCTTCCTACGGCATGAGATGTCATATACAACTCCTTCCCATTCCAATCCTGAGACCCTTCCTATAGCATGAGATGTGATATCTCAATGCTTATACCAAACCTGAGACCCTTCCTATAGCATGAGATGTGATATCCAACTCCTTCCCGTTCCAATCCTGAGACCCTTCCTATAGCATGAGATGTGATATCTCAATGCTTATACCAAACCTGAGACCCTTCCTACGGCATGAGATGTCATATACAACTCCTTCCCATTCCAATCCTGAGACCCTTCCTATAGCATGAGATGTGATATCTCAATGCTTATACCAAACCTGAGACCCTTCCTATAGCATGAGATGTGATATCCAACTCCTTCCCATTCCAATCCTGAGACCCTTCCTATAGCATGAGATGTGATATCTCAATGCTTATACCAAACCTGAGACCCTTCCTATAACATGAGATGGGATATCCAACTCCTTCCCATTCCAATCCTGAGACCCTTCCTATAGCATGAGATGTGATATCTCAATGCTTATACCAAACCTGAGACCCTTCCTATAACATGAGATGGGATATCCAACTCCTTCCCATTCCAATCCTGAGACACTTCCGATAGCAGAGATGTGATATCTCAATGCTTATACCAGACCTTAGACCCTTCCTATAACATGAGATCAGATATCCAACTCCTTCCCGTTCCAAACCTGAGACCCTTCCTTTAGCATGAGATGTGATATCCAGCTCCTTCCCATTCCAATCCTGAGACCCTCCCTTTAGCATGAGATGTGATATCTCAATGCTTCTAATATCAAAACAGAAACCCTCCCTATAGCATGATATGTGATATCTAAGTCCTTCCCATTCCAATCCTGAGACCCTTCCTATAGCATGAGATGTGATATCTCAATGCTTCTACCAAACCTGAGACCCTTCCTTTAGCATGAGATGTGATATCCAACTCCTTCCCATTCCAATCCTGAGACCCTTCCTATAGCATGAGATGTGATATCTCAATACTTCTAATACCAAACCTGAAATCCTTCCGATAACATGAGATGTGATATCCAAATCCTTCCCCTTCCAAACCTGAGACCCTCCCTTTAGCATGAGATGTGATATCCAACTCCTTCCCATTCCAATCCTGAGACCCTTCTGATAGCATGAGATGTGATATCTCAATGCTTCTAATACCAAACCTGAGATCCTTCCGATAGCATGAGATGTGATATCTCAATGCTTCTAATACCAAACCTGAGATCCTTCCTATAACATGAGATGTGATATCCAAATCCTTCCCCTTCCAATTCTGAGACCCTCCCTTTAACATGAGATGTGATATCCAACTCCTTCCCATTCCAACCTGAGACCCTTCCTATAGCATGAGATGTGATATCTCAATGCTTATACCAAACCTGAGACCCTTCCTATAACATGAGATGGGATATCCAACTCCTTCCCATTCCAATCCTGAGACACTTCCCATAGCAGAGATGTGATATCTCAATGCTTATACCAGACCTTAGACCCTTCCTATAACATGAGATCGGATATCCAACTCCTTCCCGTTCCAAACCTGAGACCCTTCCTTTAGCATGAGATGTGATATCCAGCTCCTTCCCATTCCAATCCTGAGACACTTCCGATAGCATGAGATGTGATATCTCAATGCTTCTAATATCAAAACGGAAACCCTCCCTATAGCATGATATGTGATATCTAAGTCCTTCCCATTCCAATCCTGAGACCCTTCCTATAGCATGAGATGTGATATCTCAATGCTTCTAATACCAAACCTGAGATCCTTCCGATAGCATGAGATCGGATATCCAACCCCTTCCCATTCCAATCCTGAGACACTTCCGATAGCAGAGATGTGATATCTCAATGCTTATACCAGACCTTAGACCCTTCCTATAACATGAGATCGGATATCCAACTCCTTCCCGTTCCAAACCTGAGACCCTTCATTTAGCATGAGATGTGATATCCAGCTCCTTCCCATTCCAATCCTGAGACACTTCCTATAGCATGAGATGTGATATCTCAATGCTTCTACCAAACCTGAGACCCTTCCTTTAGCATGAGATGTGATATCCAACTCCTTCCCATTCCAATCCTGAGACCCTTCCTATAGCATGAGATGTGATATCTCAATACTTCTAATACCAAACCTGAGATCCTTCCGATAACATGAGATGTGATATCCAAATCCTTCCCCTTCCAAACCTGAGACCCTCCCTTTAGCATGAGATGTGATATCCATCTCCTTCCCATTCCAATCCTGAGACCCTTCTGATAGCATGAGATGTGATATCTCAATGCTTCTAATACCAAACCTGAGATCCTTCCGATAGCATGAGATGTGATATCTCAATGCTTCTAATACCAAACCTGAGATCCTTCCTATAACATGAGATGTGATATCCAAATCCTTCCCCTTCCAATTCTGAGACCCTCCCTTTAACATGAGATGTGATATCCAACTCCTTCCCATTCCAACCTGAGACCCTTCCTATAGCATGAGATGTGATATCTCAATGCCTCTAATACCAAACCTGAGATCCTTCCTCTAACATGAAATGTGATATCCAACTCCTTCCCTTTCCAAACCTGAGAGCCTATCTATAGCATGAGATGTGATATCCAAGTCCTTCCCATTCCAATCCTTAGACCCTTCCTACAGCATGCAATATGATATCTCAATGATTCTAATAACAAACCTGAGACCCGTTCTATAACATGAGATGGGATATCCAACTCCTTCCATTTCCAATCCTGAGACACTTCCGATAGCAGAGATGTGATATCTCAATGCTTATACCAAACCTGAGACCCTTCCTATAACATAAGATGTGATATCCAACTCCTTCCCGTTCCAAACCTGAGACTCTTCCTTTAGCATGAGATGTGATATCCAGCTCCTTCCCATTCCAATCCTGAGACACTTCCGATAGCATGAGATGTGATATCTCAATGCTTCTAATATCAAAACTGAGACCCTCCCTATAGCATGATATGTGATATCTAAGTCCTTCCCATTCCAATCCTGAGACCCTTCCTATAGCATGAGATGTGATATCTCAATGCTTCTACCAAACCTGAGACCCTTCCTTTAGCATGATATGTGATATCCAACTCCTTCCCATTCCAATCCTGAGACCCTTCCTATAGCATGAGATGTGATATCTCAATACTTCTAATACCAAACCTGAGATCCTTCCTATAGCATGAGATGTGATATCTCAATGCTTCTAATACCAAACCTGAGACCCTTCCTACAGCATGCGATGTGATATCTCACTGCTTATACCAAACCTGAGACCCTTCCTATAGCATGAGATGTGATATCCAACTCCTTCCCATTCCAATCCTGAGACCCTTCCTATAGCATGAGATGTGATATCTCAATGCTTCTAATATCAAACTTGAGAGCCTCCCTATAGCATGAGATGTGATATCCAAGTCCTTCCCATTCCAATCCTGAGACACTTCCTATAGCATGAGATGTGATATCTCAATGCTTCTAATACCAAACCTGAGACTCTTCCTATAACATGAGATGGGATATCCAACTCCTTCCCATTCCAATCCTGAGACCCTTCCGATAGCAGAGATGTGATATCTCAATGCTTATACCAAACCTGAGACCCTTCCTACGGCATGAGATGTCATATACAACTCCTTCCCATTCCAATCCTGAGACCCTTGCTATAGCATGAGATGTGATATCTCAATGCTTATACCAAACCTGAGACCCTTCCTATAGCATGAGATGTGATATCCAACTCCTTCCCATTCCAATCCTGAGACCCTTCCTATAGCATGAGATGTGATATCTCAATGCTTATACCAAACCTGAGACCCTTCCTACGGCATGAGATGTCATATACAACTCCTTCCCATTCCAATCCTGAGACCCTTCCTATAGCATGAGATGTGATATCTCAATGCTTATACCAAACCTGAGACCCTTCCTATAGCATGAGATGTGATATCCAACTCCTTCCCATTCCAATCCTGAGACCCTTCCTATAGCATGAGATGTGATATCTCAATGCTTATACCAAACCTGAGACCCTTCCTATAACATGAGATGGGATATCCAACTCCTTCCCATTCCAATCCTGAGACACTTCCGATAGCAGAGATGTGATATCTCAATGCTTATACCAGACCTTAGACCCTTCCTATAACATGAGATCGGATATCCAACTCCTTCCCGTTCCAAACCTGAGACCCTTCCTTTAGCATGAGATGTGATATCCAGCTCCTTCCCATTCCAATCCTGAGACACTTCCGATAGCATGAGATGTGATATCTCAATGCTTCTAATATCAAAACGGAAACCCTCCCTATAGCATGATATGTGATATCTAAGTCCTTCCCATTCCAATCCTGAGACCCTTCCTATAGCATGAGATGTGATATCTCAATGCTTCTACCAAACCTGAGACCCTTCCTTTAGCATGAGATGTGATATCCAACTCCTTCCCATTCCAATCCTGAGACCCTTCCTATCGCATGAGATGTGATATCTCAATACTTCTAATACCAAACCTGAGATCCTTCCGATAACATGAGATGTGATATCCAAATCCTTCCCCTTCCAAACCTGAGACCCTCCCTTTAGCATGAGATGTGATATCCATCTCCTTCCCATTCCAATCCTGAGACCCTTCTGATAGCATGAGATGTGATATCTCAATGCTTCTAATACCAAACCTGAGATCCTTCCGATAGCATGAGATGTGATATCTCAATGCTTCTAATACCAAACCTGAGACCCTTCCTATAACATGAGATTGGAATATCCAACTCCTTCCCATTCCAATCCTGAGACCCTTCCGATAGCAGAGATGTGATATCTCAATTCTTATACCAAACCTGAGATCCTTCCTATAACATGAGATGTGATATCCAACTCCTTCCCATTCCAATCCTGAGACACTTCCTATAGCATGAGATGTGATATCTCACTGCTTATACCAAACCTGAGACCCTTCCTATAGCATGAGATGTGATATCTAACTCCTTCCCATTCCAATCCTGAGACCCTTCCTATAGCATGAGATGTGATATCTCAATGCTTCTAATACCAAACCTGAGACTCTTCCTATAACATGAGATGGGATATCCAACTCCTTCCCATTCCAATCCTGAGACCCTTCCGATAGCAGAGATGTGATATCTCAATGCTTATACCAAACCTGAGACCCTTCCTACGGCATGAGATGTCATATACAACTCCTTCCCATTCCAATCCTGAGACCCTTCCTATAGCATGAGATGTGATATCTCAATGCTTATACCAAACCTGAGACCCTTCCTATAGCATGAGATGTGATATCCAACTCCTTCCCATTCCAATCCTGAGACCCTTCCTATAGCATGAGATGTGATATCTCAATGCTTATACCAAACCTGAGACCCTTCCTACGGCATGAGATGTCATATACAACTCCTTCCCATTCCAATCCTGAGACCCTTCCTATAGCATGAGATGTGATATCTCAATGCTTATACCAAACCTGAGACCCTTCCTATAGCATGAGATGTGATATCCAAATCCTTCCCATTCCAATCCTGAGACGCTTCCTATATCATGAGATGTGATATCTCAATGCTTATACCAAACCTGAGACCCTTCCTATAACATGAGATGGGATATCCAACTCCTTCCCATTCCAATCCTGAGACACTTCCGATAGCAGAGATGTGATATCTCAATGCTTATACCAGACCTTAGACCCTTCCTATAACATGAGATCGGATATCCAACTCCTTCCAGTTCCAAACCTGAGACCCTTCCTTTAGCATGAGATGTGATATCCAGCTCCTTCCCATTCCAATCCTGAGACACTTCCGATAGCATGAGATGTGATATCTCAATGCTTCTAATATCAAAACGGAAACCCTCCCTATAGCATGATATGTGATATCTAAGTCCTTCCCATTCCAATCCTGAGACCCTTCCTATAGCATGAGATGTGATATCTCAATGCTTCTACCAAACCTGAGACCATTCCTTTAGCATGAGATGTGATATCCAACTCCTTCCCATTCCAATCCTGAGACCCTTCCTATAGCATGAGATGTGATATCTCAATACTTCTAATACCAAACCTGAGATCCTTCCGATAACATGAGATGTGATATCCAAATCCTTCCCCTTCCAAACCTGAGACCCTCCCTTTAGCATGAGATGTGATATCCATCTCCTTCCCATTCCAATCCTGAGACCCTTCTGATAGCATGAGATGTGATATCTCAATGCTTCTAATACCAAACCTGAGATCCTTCCGATAGCATGAGATGTGATATCTCAATGCTTCTAATACCAAACCTGAGACCCTTCCTATAACATGAGATTGGAATATCCAACTCCTTCCCATTCCAATCCTGAGACCCTTCCGATAGCAGAGATGTGATATCTCAATTCTTATACCAAACCTGAGATCCTTCCTATAACATGAGATGTGATATCCAACTCCTTCCCATTGCAATCCTGAGACACTTCCTATAGCATGAGATGTGATATCCAACTGCTTATACCAAACCTGAGACCCTTGCTATAGCATGAGATGTGATATCTAACTCCTTCCCATTCCAATCCTGAGACCCTTCCTATAGCATGAGATGTGATATCTCAATGCTTCTAATATCAAACTTGAGAGCCTCCCTATAGCATGAGTTGTGATATCCAAGTCCTTCCCATTCCAATCCTGAGACACTTCCTATAGCATGAGATGTGATATCTCAATGCTTCTAATACCAAACCTGAGACTCTTCCTATAACATGAGATGGGATATCCAACTCCTTCCCATTCCAATCCTGAGACCCTTCCGATAGCAGAGATGTGATATCTCAATGCTTATACCAAACCTGAGACCCTTCCTACGGCATGAGATGTCATATACAACTCCTTCCCATTCCAATCCTGAGACCCTTCCTATAGCATGAGATGTGATATCTCAATGCTTATACCAAACCTGAGACCCTTCCTATAGCATGAGATGTGATATCCAACTCCTTCCCATTCCAATCCTGAGAACCTTAGTATAGCATGAGATGTGATATCTCAATGCTTATACCAAACCTGAGACCCTTCCTACGGCATGAGATGTCATATACAACTCCTTCCCATTCCAATCCTGAGACCCTTCCTATAGCATGAGATGTGATATCTCAATGCTTATACCAAACCTGAGACCCTTCCTATAGCATGAGATGTGATATCTCAATGCTTATACCAAACCTGAGACCCTTCCTATAACATGAGATGGGATATCCAACTCCTTCCCATTCCAATCCTGAGACACTTCCGATAGCAGAGATGTGATATCTCAATGCTTATACCAGACCATAGACCCTTCCTATAACATGAGATCGGATATCCAACTCCTTCCCGTTCCAAACCTGAGACCCTTCCTTTAGCATGAGATGTGATATCCAGCTCCTTCCCATTCCAATCCTGAGACACTTCCGATAGCATGAGATGTGATATCTCAATGCTTCTAATATCAAAACGGAAACCCTCCCTATCGCATGATATGTGATATCTAAGTCCTTCCCATTCCAATCCTGAGACCCTTCCTATAGCATGAGATGTGATATCTCAATGCTTCTAATACCAAACCTGAGATCCTTCCGATAGCATGAGATCGGATATCCAACTCCTTCCCATTCCAATCCTCAGACACTTCCGATAGCAGAGATGTGATATCTCAATGCTTATACCAGACCTTAGACCCTTCCTATAACATGAGATCGGATATCCAACTCCTTCCCGTTCCAAACCTGAGACCCTTCCTTTAGCAGGAGATGTGATATCCAGCTCCTTCCCATTCCAATCCTGAGACACTTCCTATAGCATGAGATGTGATATCTCAGTGCTTCTACCAAACCTGAGACCCTTCCTTTAGCATGAGATGTGATATCCAACTCCTTCCCATTCCAATCCTGAGACCCTTCCTATAGCATGAGATGTGATATCTCAATACTTCTAATACCAAACCTGAGATCCTTTCCGATAACATGAGATGTGATATCCAAATCCTTCCCCTTCCAAACCTGAGACCCTCCCTTTAGCATATGTGATATCCATCTCCTTCCCATTCCAATCCTGAGACCCTTCTGATAGCATGAGATGTGATATCTCAATGCTTCTAATACCAAACCTGAGATCCTTCCGATAGCATGAGATGTGATATCTCAATGCTTCTAATACCAAACCTGAGATCCTTCCTATAACATGAGATGTGATATCCAAATCCTTCCCCTTCCAATTCTGAGACCCTCCCTTTAACATGAGATGTGATATCCAACTCCTTCCCATTCCAACCTGAGACCCTTCCTATAGCATGAGATGTGATATCCAAGTCCTTCCCATTCCAATCCTTAGACCCTTCCTACAGCATGCAATATGATATCTCAATGCCTCTAATACCAAACCTGAGATCCTTCCTCTAACATGAAATGTGATATCCAACTCCTTCCCTTTCCAAACCTGAGAGCCTATCTATAGCATGAGATGTGATATCCAAGTCCTTTCCATTCCAATCCTTAGACCCTTCCTACAGCATGCAATATGATATCTCAATGATTCTAATAACAAACCTGAGACCCGTCCTATAACATGAGATGGGATATCCAACTCCTTCCATTTCCAATCCTGAGACACTTCCGATAGCAGAGATGTGATATCTCAATGCTTATACCAAACCTGAGACCCTTCCTATAACATGAGATGTGATATCCAACTCCTTCCCGTTCCAATCCTGAGACTCTTCCTTTAGCATGAGATGTGATATCCAGCTCCTTCCCATTCCAATCGTGAGACACTTCCGATAGCATGAGATGTGATATCTCAATGCTTCTAATATCAAAACTGAGACCCTCCCTATAGCATGATATGTGATATCTAAGTCCTTCCCATTCCAATCCTGAGACCCTTCCTATAGCATGAGATATGATATCTCAATGCTTCTACCAAACCTGAGACCCTTCCTTTAGCATGAGATGTGATATCCAACTCCTTCCCATTCCAATCCTGAGACCCTTCCTATAGCATGAGATGTGATATCTCAATACTTCTAATACCAAACCTGAGATCCTTCCTATAGCATGAGATGTGATATCTCAATGCTTCTAATACCAAACCTGACACCCTTCCTACAGCATGCGATGTGATATCTCACTGCTTATACCAAACCTGAGACCCTTCCTATAGCATGAGATGTGATATCCAACTCCTTCCCATTCCAATCCTGAGACCCTTCCTATAGCATGAGATGTGATATCTCAATGCTTCTAATATCAAACTTGAGAGCCTCCCTATAGCATGAGATGTGATATCCAAGTCCTTCCCATTCCAATCCTGAGACACTTCCTATAGCATGAGATGTGATATCTCAATGCTTCTAATACCAAACCTGAGACTCTTCCTATAACATGAGATGGGATATCCAACTCCTTCCCATTCCAATCCTGAGACCCTTCCGATAGCAGAGATGTGATATCTCAATGCTTATACCAAACCTGAGACCCTTCCTACGGCATGAGATGTCATATACAACTCCTTCCCATTCCAATCCTGAGACCCTTCCTATAGCATGAGATGTGATATCTCAATGCTTATACCAAACCTGAGACCCTTCCTATAGCATGAGATGTGATATCCAACTCCTTCCCATTCCAATCCTGAGACCCTTCCTATAGCATGAGATGTGATATCTCAATGCTTATACCAAACCTGAGACCCTTCCTACGGCATGAGATGTCATCAACACCTTGCCATTCAAATCCTGAGACCCTCCCTATAACAAGAGATGTCATATCCAACTCCTTCCCATTCCAAACCTGAGACCCTTCCTTTAGCATGAGATGTGATATCCAAATCCTTCACATTCCAATCCAGAGACCCTTCCTATAACATGAGATGTGATATCCAACTCCTTCCCAATCCAATCCTGAGACCCTTCCGATAGCAGAGATGTGATATCTCAATGCTTATACCAAACCTGAGACCCTTCCTATAGCATGAGATGTGATATCCAACTCCTTCCGATTCCAATCCCGAGACCCTTCCTATAGCATGAGATGTGATATCGCAATGCTTCTACCAAAACTGAGACCCTTCCTTTAGCATGAGATGTGATATCCAAGTCCTTCCCATTCCAATCCTGAGACCCTTCCTATAGCGTGAGATGTGATATCTCAATGCTTCTAATACCAAACCTGAGATCCTTCCGATAGCATGAGATATGATATCTCAATGCTTCTAATACCAAACCTGAGATCCTTCCTATAACATGAGATGTGATATCCAAATCCTTCCCCATCCAAACCTGAGACCCTCCCTTTAGCATGAGATGTGATATCCAACTCCTTCCCATTCCAATCCTGAAACCCTCCCTATAGCATGAGATGTGATATCCAACTCCTTCCCATTCCAACCTGAGACCCTTCCTATAGCATGAGAAGGGATATCCAACTCCTTCCCAATCCAATCCTGAGACCCTTCCAATAGCAGAGATGTGATATCTCAATGCTTATACCAAACCTGAGACCCTTCCTATGGCATGAGATGTGATATCCAACACCTTGCCATTCAAATCCTGAGACCCTCCCTATAACAAGAGATGTCATATCCAACTCCTTCCCATTCCAAACCTGAGACCCTTCCTTTAGCATGAGATGTGATATCCAAGTCCTTCCCATTCCAATCTTGAGACCCTTCCTATAACATGAGATGTGATATCCAACTCTTTCCCATTCCAACCTGAGACCTTTCCTATAGCATGAGATGGGATATCCAACAACTCCTTCCAAATCCAGTCCTGATACCCTTCCGATAGCATGAGATGTGATATCCCAATGCTTCTACAAAACCTGAGACCCATACCATGGCATGATGTGATATCAAACTCCCGTCCTATACCATGAGACTTGATATCTCAATGCTTCTAATAAAAAACCTGAGACCCTTCCTATAGCAAGAGATGTGATATCCAAATCCTTCCCATTCCAACCTGAGACCCTTCCTATAGCATGAGAAGGGATATCCAACTCCTTCCCATTCCAATCCTTAAACCCTTCCTATAGCATGAGATGTGATATCTCAATGTTTCTAATAAAAAACCTGAGACCCTTCCTATAGCAAGAGATGTGATATCCAAATCCTTCCCATTCCAACCTGAGACCCTTCCTATAGCATGAGAAGGGATATCCAACTCCTTCCAATTCAAATACTGCGACCCTTCCAATAGCATATGTGATATCTCAATGCTTCTAATATCAAAACTGAGACCCTCCCTATAGCATGAGATGTGATATCTAACTCCTTCCCATTCCAATCGAGACCCTTCCTATAACATGAGATGTGATATCTCTATGCTTCTAATACCAAACCTGAGCCCCTTCTCGTAGTATATGTGATATCCAACTCCTTCCCATTCCAAACTTGTGACCCTTCCTGTAGCATGAAATGTGATTTTCACCCCTTCCAATACCAAACCCGAGACCATTCCCACAGCCTGAGATTTGAAATCTCATTTCTTCCAATACCAAACCCGAGACCCTTCCGATAGGATGAGATTTACTATCTCACTCCTTAAAATACCAAACTCGAGTCCCTTCCTAAAGGATGCGATTCTAATACCAAACCTGAGACCCTCCCTATAACAAGAGATGTCATATCCAACTCCTTCCCATTCCAATCCTGAGACTCTTCCTATAGCATGACATGTGATATCGAACTTCCCATTCCAATCCTGAGACTCAGACCTCCCCGTCTAACCTTCTCACCACTCCTAGCTCCCGGATGGATCATGCACTCCTGCTGTCTCCTCTCTCCCTTCTGCTTCCTTTCCTCTCTCCTTCCTCATCTGCCCTAGGTCAGGCTCCTTCTACACCTCCGCAGGGATTACTGATTTGTACCCCTCCCCACTCTCAACTCTCACTCAGTTTCAAAAACTCATCTGACATCTGCCATTTCCTGGAAGAACCCGACCTTGATGTTCTTGGTCTAACCGAGACATGGTTGACGGCCAGTGCTGTCTCGAGCTTTGACACTTTCCTCCCTGATGACAAGTTCCTCTCCATGCCCAGATCCAACCGTTCTTGAGGGGGGAGCATCCTTGATTCCTGTAGTAAATTGCTTTCCTTTGCAGGCCGACTCCTCTCACGAATGCCTTGTCTGCATGCATTCTCTCTTTCCTGGCCATTCTCTCACCGTGGCTATTTGCCTACCCCCTTCCTCTCTCAGTGGATGGACTTCTCCATCCTAGCCTCCTACCACTCAACTCCGCCTACTTGGAGAATTCAACATGAACCTGTATGCTTCCTGACCTGGACTTTTACGAGATCTGCAACTGTACATGTCACTGGCCCTACACACTGCAGGGAATACTCAGGATTTTCTGATCTCAGACCTCCCCCTCTGTTACCCTCTCAACAATCCTCTCCCGTGGTGATCAAGTTCTCATCTCCAAAGAAGGCTACCTACCAGCTGTTCCTCCTCAGTGGAGTTCTCCCTTTCTGTCCCTGCTCCCTGCACCGTTTCGCGTTGCAAACACTCGCTTCCCAGCTCTCTGGTTTAGACGCGTGTTCCCTGCCTTCTCTCCTCTTCCCGCTGCCTTCAAATCAACAAATGAGCTTCAAAAGATACACGGTGCTCAGAATGCTTTATAACACCCATTATTCATCATATAGCCGTAACCCGCTAGACGTATTGAAATGTGCTGTAAACTAGCAAAACCAGCTAGAAAATGTACTTTCCTCGCGTTTTTGTAAATGCGAATTCTGATGGGTTCCCATGTATGTACATTGTCCGTGCGTTTGTTGTCGAATCCTGAAGTTTTTAACCACTGTTCTCCCATACAAGGGGGGTTCAACATCTACTGCTGTTCACAGGTTCACAGGCTGAATGTATACGGTTGAAATCTTCAAGGCATTATCAGCTTTCCTGACTGTTTTGGAACGTGTATTTGCCATCTATTAATACAGTTGCCTTGTGGTCATCCTCCCTTTTAGTTTACAGGCTGCACTCCCCTGGTGATCACATTCTCCTCTCCAGAGCAGGGTAACTACCAGCTGCTCCTCCTCAGAGGCGTTCCTCCTTTCTGTTCCTGCTCCCTGCACCGTGTTGCATGTACTCGCTTCCAAGCTCTCTGGTTTAGATGCGTGTTCCCTGCCTTCACTCCTCTTCCTACAGCCTTCCAATGAGCTCCACAAGACACAGTGTTCAGAATTCTTTATAACCCCATTATTCAACATATAGCTGTAACCCGCTAGACGTATTAAAACGTGCTAAAACCAGCAAAAATAGCTAGAAAATGTACTTCCCTCGCGTTTTGGTAAATGCAGGGTACACGCGTCTAAACCAGAGAGCAGGGAAGCGATCATTTCAGCAGTATAAATTCAGCCTGTGAACAACACATTTTGATCCTCCCTTTTATGGGAGAAGAGTGGTTCAAAAGAACAGGATTCGACTGAACAAACGCACGAACAGAGTACAAAATGGGAATCCACCAGAATTCGCATTTACCAAAACGCGAGGAAAGTACATTTTCTAGCTGTGTTTGCTAGTTTTTAGCACGTTTCAATACGTCTAGCGGGTTACGGCTAATAATGGGTGTTATAAAGCATTCTGAACACTATCTTGTGGAGCTCCTTGGAAGGCTTTAGGAAGGGGGGCCCCGGAGGGAACGCGAAGCGTTTCCCCCCGGGGAGTTTTTTGGCGATGCACATGGCCAGCGAGTGGCCGTGGGGCAGAGCGCCTCCTGGGGGGGGGTATTTAAGGGCTCAGGGAAGGTTCGGGAGGCAGGCGACAGTTAGGACTTGATGATTGTCCTGTCGCCTGCTCCCGAGCCTTCCCTGATTGTGGCCTAACGAGGTGTTTGAGGTAGGGGATAGGGGATAGGGAGGGGAGGGGGAGGGGGGAGATAAGGGCCGAGGGAGAGTGGCGGCGGCGGCGGCGCCGCATATAAAAAAAAAAAAAAAAAAAAAAATTAATGAGGGCGGGGGTCGCGGGCCCCGAATAGTCGGGGGTACCGTACATAAGGTACCCCCCCGCCCCCTCCTTACCGAAGCCGCCGCCCGCGGGTTGGCTTTCAGCAGGGCGGGTGGTTCGAGGCGGCAGTTGGGGTTTTTTTATTTATTTTTTTTTTTAGTGAGGGAGCTGGGCGGTCATTCCCTCGACGGCCGTAGTGTGGGCCCGCAGGGCGCGGCATTGATGTTGCCGGCCCCCGCGGCTCTTTAGTGTGGGGAGCCATGGGTTAGTTGAGCCCGCGTGTGCTGGGCTTCTTTTCATAGTGTGCGGTGCCGGCGTGCAGCAGGGAGGGGGCAGAGCGGCCCTCTTAAAGGGACCGCTACCCCTGTTATGATCCTATTGAGTTTAAGAAGGTACTGCGGTGCGGCGTTGGGGCCACTAGGGGGAGGGGGGGGCGGTGGAGCGGGGTAGACGGAGTGGGGGGCAGTAATAAAAAAAAAAAAAAAAAGAATTTAATAAAAAGAAAGGGAAAGCAGGAATAGGGGGTTTAAGGAAAGGAAGGGGTTTTTGAGCAGGGGGGTGGAGGGTGGGGGGGGTCCTGTGGGTTTTTTTTTTTTCGAGCGAAGCAGCTCGTAAGGGAGTGGGAAAAAGGGTGGGCTATCCGGGTGCAGGGGGTGGTTGGAAGTGGGGGGGGGGGTTTAAAAAAAAAAAAAAAAAAAGCTAGTTTCAAAGCTAGCATTTTTTCAGTTTGGGGATTAGGTCCATGGGTAGTTTTGGCTCGGGGGCTTAGGTTTGTTAGGTTCATTTGCAGGGGGCATATATATTGTGCACAATCAGATTAGTAGTGCACGATGGTGGGCCAGAGAGCCGGCAAAAAGGGCCGGGTTGATGCGGAGGCTCTGAGGGAGGCTTTGGAAATAATTAGTTGGGCATCTGGGGCCCAGTGGGAGAGGGCAGTGGGGGAGGTCACAGGCGGAGAGGCCATGGGGGGGGGGAGATAAGTGGTGGTAGGCCGCAGCGTAGAGCAGCGGCAGATGGGGCTCTCGCGGCAATGATGGCCTGCACCCCATCGGCGGGGAGAGGGGAGGTTTGGGAAATTAGGGGCGGAAAGCGAGAAAGGGGATAGACAGGAGGGCGGCAGGGGGAGAAATGATTTCGGGTCATGAGGTGGCTCAGAGGAATAAGAAGGGGGCAAGTGAAGGGGTGCAGAGGGGGGTGACAGGGCAAAGTGGAAGAAGGGGTAAATACCTGCAGAAGAGTGCAGGTGGAGAAAGGAGGGAGAGGTCCCCTTCAAGTGAGGAGGTTAGAGTGGGGCGCGGAACGGCCCCCCCGGGTAGGAGGAGTGAGGGCGGAGGGCGCTGCGCAGCCCCCGCTGGTCAGGTGGAGGGTGAGGGTTTCAGTACGGCCCCGCCTCAGTCAACGCAAGGAGAGCCTAGAGGGCGCAGCACAGCCCCTAGCAATGAGGATTCCGGGGTGGAGGTCGGAATGCTTCGCCCGAGAGAAGAGGACCAGGCAGGGGTTCCCACAACTCCGCTGAGAAGAAGTCAAAGGAGCGGCGGGGCGGACGCCCCGGGCTCGCAGGAAGATCATCAAATCATCCCGGGCAGGAGCTCGCATCCACAATGTAGGAGCCCTCTAAGAATGGAGATGAGGAGCACCGGTGTGGACGCCAGGCCGCAGGTGGCAGGTGTGGAAAGAGGTGAGCGGGAAAGGGAATGGTCATCTGCATGGCAGAGAGGGGTTACAAATAGGTGGACAGGGGAGGAACGGGCTGGTTTCCAAGGTGTAAGGAAGGAAGTTGGTGTGCAGGCCATTGGAGCCGAGGGGGTTGGAAAGAGCATTTGCTCAGTGGAGGTCCAAACGGACAAGGTGGTGGAGACATTGGTGCTCGAAGTGCAAGCCGGAAAAGATAAGGAGTGTGAAGTGAAAAGAAAGGAGAAACAATGGCCATACATGGGGTTAACAAAACCATTGGGGGCGCACTTGATGGCAGCGACCAGGGAGAAGATTCAGGCAGGGGAATTTGTGGATGTCTTTAAATTGCTCCATAGGGAAGTGAGAGCAAAGGAGGGGTCTAAGGAGGAAGAGAGGGAACTGGCTTCACGCCCAAGGGTCCCGGTGACTATTGAGTGGACGTCGGCGTTTATTATTTATGCCAGTGTGTACTGTGAAAAATTCCCGGAGCGTTGCGTGGCCCTACTTAAATATATGGACGTAATTAGGAAGGCTTTCACGAGTTTTGGGAGTTTGCCTGGGTACGCTATGATGAGGAATTCAGAGCGAGAATGGCGGAGGACAGTCAGGCGGTCTGGGGGGAGATAGACATGGATCTTTGGCTGCAATGGATGGCTCCAACGAGGCCTGCCCCGACATTGCACGCAGCAAGTGGGCTGCCTGTGCCTTACCGGCCCTTTCTTGGTCGCCCCGCCCATGAGGGGGTGGGGGGAGGAGGCGAAGGACAGCCCTCAACTGCATGTTGGGCGTTCAATAAAGAAGGCTGCACGAGGTGGATGTGCAAATTTAAACACGAGTGCAGCAGGTGTGCGGGTCGGCATCCGGTTACAGATTGTTTTCAGGCAAGGGACAGTGGGTCAGGGCGAGGAGCGGGGCAAGGAAGTGTGGGGGAAGGACCGCATACCAGGTAAATTGGGGTGTGCTGGTAGGTCGGGCTCAGTTTAATGTAAAAGGAGGGGGGGCACAAGGTTTGATGAAAGATTGTTGGGGGCAACTTAAAGGGGGGCAGGAGAAGGGTGAGGAGGAAGACGCGTAGGTAGGGGAGGGCCGCAGGTGGGATGTAACGGTGGTAATTGTTAAGGGGAGGTAGCTGTCGTTTGGAGGGCATGGACGACGGTGGTGAAGCCCTCACGCTTGCCGCACGACAAGGTGAGTAGGCTTCAGGCTGCATGGACGGAGGTGCGGGAGCGCCTCTGGTGCAGCAGGGGGAAGTGAGGAGTTGGGTCTGCATGGACGGGGGTGCACTAGGGCCCCTGGTGCAGCTAAATTAAAAAATAAAAAAAATAAAAAAAAAGTGGAACAGAGAAGCGAGGTGCCGGAAGAGGAATTTATGTGTAATGGTCTGCATGGACGGGGGCGCAGGTTTGGCCCCTAGTGCAGCGGTGGAGAGGAGTAAAGGAAAAAAGGGGGCCTGCATGGACGGGGGTGCACTAGGCCCCCTGGTGCAGGTGGGAATCAGGTGGTAATGGACGCAAGTAGCTTGAAGATGGTGATATGGAAGGAACTGCATGGACGGGGGCGCAGGTTTGGCCCCTGGTGCAGCGGTGGAGAGGAGTAAGGCAAAAAAGGGGCCTGCATGGACGGGGGTGCATTAGGGCCCCGGGTGCAGGCGGGAAAAAGGTGGTAATGGATGCGAGGAGCTTGAAGAGTTATATGGAAGGGACTGCATGGACGGGGGTGCAGGTTTGGCCCCTGGTGCAATGGCGAGAGGAGGAATAAACTAAAAGGCCTGCATGGACGGGGGTGCACGTGGGCCCCCGGTGCAGGGGGGACAATGCAGGAATGTAAAGGAATAAACTGGGCACAACAAGTGGAACAAATGGTTTATTGCTTGTAGGGGAGCTGTCTGCGACTTGTTTTTACGTGGTTATTGTTTGGGGGCTTTCAGGGTTTTTAAGTTGGTCGGGGGAAAAGGGGGGGTAGGGGGACTGCAGTGGGAAGATGTTCAAATTACAGAAGAAGGTTTAGACATCAAGATTAAGAGGTCTAAGACGGATAAGAAGGGAAGGGGCTCTTGGTTTCGGCTGGGTCGTGGGAGCAAGGTCTTATGCCCAGTTCCAGGTGCTAGGGGTATCGCGGAAGGAGTTGGTGGCAGTGGGAGAAAAGGAAGAGGATTTCGGGACTTATTACTTTAGGATGGGCGCAGCATCTGAGGGTACCGGGCTGGGTTTTTTCAGAAGACAAGGTGAAAAGATTGGGACGTTGGAGGTCTGGGAAATATAAGGGGTACGGCAGGGAGTTTGATAATGGGGATGTTGAAAAGGTGGTTAGGACTTTGTGGGCCAACTGTTGTTGAAATATTTTTGACTTGTCAGTGATTTTGTATTTTCTTTTTCAGATGCTGCGCGAAAGGAAGGGGAGTTGGCGCACGTTTTGATTTGTTGGCCATTAAATTGTTAAGTGGGCTGGGAAGGAAGTGGAGAAAAGGGGTTTGGAAGGTAACAGGGGTGCAGTTACAAGGAAGTGGTGGTGAGACGGCACGGGTTGGGGGGCCTGCGGTGGGATCAGCTGCTTCCTATATTGGCAGGGATGAGGGAACGCTTGGGGTTCCAGAGGTGGTGATTCTGCATGCAGGGGAGAATGACCTGGTGAGGGATAAGGGTGGCTCTTCTTGTTTCTGGGCTGGGAGACTGGGTAAAAAGTTTGAGGTAGAAAAGTTTGGGGGGGGAGTGGGGCAGAAAGAACTACTCGGGGGAGGGTTTTTCTGGTGCCGGGGGCATGGCCCCTTTTGATGTGGGGGGAGGGAAGCACAATGGGGGAATGACACGGGAAAGGATGGGGTGGCGCTGTTTGCACAAGCAGGTCACCCCGGGGGAACAGGTATTGAGCCTGGAGGGGCATGGCCCCTGGGAGAAAGCGGGACGCCTGGAAAAGGGGCAAGGAGACGGTAGGATCCAAGGGATCATTAGGGAGGAATTGGGTTATTTAATTATTTAATTGTTGGGGGAAAATGAAAATGTTTAATTTATTTAAGTGGTGGTTAAAATATTCCTTTAGTTTGTTAGGCCATGGAGCCAGTTAAGCGTTTGATTGTAAGCTTTGGCCTGTCACATTAAAGCAACCTTTTCCACTTTTAAACGAGTCTGGGTTTTTTGTGCATTTAAGCCAAAAGGGGGGCCCCGGGGGGAACGTGAAGCGTTTCCCCCCGGGGAGTTTTTTGGCGATGCACATGGCCAGCGAGTGGCCGTGGGGCAGAGCGCCTCCTGGGGGGGGTATTTAAGGGCTCAGGGAAGGTTCGGGAGGCAGGCGACAGTTAGGACTTGATGATTGTCCCGCCCTCCCACCCCTTTCACTTCGTTGGGTAGTGTCTGGGTATGTAATATGGGGGGTCCATTGTTCATGGGATTATGCAGGGGGTTTTTTAGATGACAGGGCGGGTTCATGAGTTTTGGGGTCTGTTAGGAAGGTAGGGTTGGTAGTTTTGTGTGACAGGTCAGGGCATTGTGAAAGTGTGTGTAATATATGTTGCTGATGTGGCAGGTCAGGCTGGCTGCAGGTCATAGGAAAGGGGGAGTTTGGTGTAGAGGGGAGTTTGAAGGGTGTTGAAGTGGGTCGGGGCGCCGGGGGCATGGCCCCTTTTGATGTGGGGGGAGGGAAGCACAATGGGGGAATGACATGGGAAAGGATGGGGTGGCGCTGTTTGCACAAGCAGGTCACCCCGGGGGAACAGGTATTGAGCCTGGAGGGGCATGGCCCCTGGGAGAAAGCGGGACGCCTGGAAAAGGGGCAAGGAGACGGTAGGATCCAAGGGATCATTAGGGAGGAATTGGGTTATTTAATTATTTAATTGTTGGGGGAAAATGAAAATGTTTAATTTATTTAAGTGGTGGTTAAAATATTCCTTTAGTTTGTTAGGCCATGGAGCCAGTTAAGCGTTTGATTGTAAGCTTTGGCCTGTCACATTAAAGCGACCTTTTCCACTTTTAAACGAGTCTGGGTTTTTTGTGCATTAAGCCAAAAGAGCAGAGAAGGCAGGGAACACGCATCTAAACCAGAGAGCTGGGAAGCGAGTACATGCAACGCGAAACAGTGCAGGGAGCAGGGACAGAAAGGATGAACGCCTATGAGGAGGAGCAGCTGGTAGTTAGCCTGCTCTGGAGAGTAGAATGTGATCACCAGGGGAGTGCAGCCTGTAAACTAGAAGGGACGATGAACACAGGGCGACTGCATTAACGGATGGCAAATACACGTTCCAAAAAATTCAGGAAAGCTGATAATGCATTGAAGATTTCAGCCGTATACATTCAGCCTGTGAACAGCAGTAGATGTTGACCCCCCTAGTATGGGAGAACAGTGGTTAAAAACTTCAGGATTCGACAACAAATGCACGGACACAGTACATACACCGTGTATCTTTTGAAGCTCATTTGTTGATTTGAAGGCAGCGGGAAGAGGAGAGAAGGCAGGGAACACGCGTCGAAACCAGAGAGCTGGGAAGCGAGTACTTGCAACGCGAAACGGTGCAGGGAGCAGGGACAGAAAGGGAGAACTCCACTGAGGAGGAACAGCTGGCAGTTAGCCTTCTTTGAAGATGAGAACTTGATCACCACGGGAGAGGATTGTTGAGAGGGTTACAGAGGGGGAGGTCTGAGATCTGAAAATCCTGAGTATTCCCTGCAGTGTGTAGGGCCAGCGACATGAAGAGTTGCAGATCTCGTAAAAGTCCAGGTCAGGAAGCATACAGGTTCATGTGGAATTCTCCAAGTAGGCGGAGTTGAGTGGTAGGAGGCTAGGATGGAGAAGTCCATCCACTGAGAGAGGAAGGGGGTAGGCAAATAGCCACGGTGAGAGATTCGCCAGGAAAGAGAGAATGCATGCAGACAAGGCATTCGTGAGAGGAGTCGGCCTGCAAAGGAAAGCAATTTACTACAGGAATCAAGGATACTCCCCCTCAAGAACGGTTGGATCTGGGCATGGAGAGGAACTTGTCATCAGGGAGGAAAGTGTCAAAGCTCGAGATAGCGCTGGCCGTCAACCATGTCTCGGTTAGACCAAGAACATCAAGGTCGGGTACTTCCAGGAAATGGCAGATGTCAGATGAGTGTTTGAAACTGAGTGAGAGTTGAGAGTGGGGAGGGGTACAAATCAGTAATCCCTGCGGAGGTGTAGAAGGAGCCTGACCTAGGGCAGATGAGGAAGGAGAGAGGAAAGGAAGCAGAAGAAGGGAGCGAAGAGACAGCAGGAGTTCATGATCAATCCGGGAGCTAGGAGTGGTGAGAAGGTTAGACGGGGAGGTCTGAGTCTCAGGATTGGAATGGGAAGTTCGATATCACATGTCATACTATAGGAAGAGTCTGAGGATTGGAATGGGAAGGAGTTGGATATGACATCTCTTGTTGTAGGGAGAGTCTCAGGTTTGGTATTAGAATCACATCCTTTAGGAAGGGACTCGAGTTTGGTATTTTAAGGAGTGAGATAGTAAATCTCATCCTATCGGAAGGGTCTCGGGTTTGGTATTGGAAGAAATGAGATTTCAAATCTCAGGCTGTGGGAATGGTCTCGGGTTTGGCATTGGAAGGGGTGAGAAATCACATTTCATGCTACAGGAAGGGTCACAAGTTTGGAATGGGAAGGAGTTGGATATCACATGAAGGGGCTCAGGTTTGGTATTAGTAGCAAAGAGATATCACATCTCGTTATAGGAAGGGTCTCGATTGGAATGGGAAGGAGTTGGATATCACATCTCATGCTATAGGGAGGGTCTCAGTTTTGATATTAGAAGCACTGAGATATCACATATGCTATTGGAAGGGTCTCAGTATTGGAATTGGAAGGAGTTGGATATCACATCTCATGCTATAGGGAGGTTCTCAGGTTTGATATTAGAAACATTGAGATATCACATCTCATGCTATGGGAAGGGTCTCAGGATTGGAATGGGAAGGAGTAGGATATCACATATGCTAAAGGAAAGGTCTCAGGTTTGGAAGGGGAAGGATTTGGATCTCACATCTCATGTTTTAGGACGGGTCTCAGGTTTGGTATTAGAAGCCTTGAGATATCACATATGGTATGATAAGGGTCTCAGGATTGGAATGGGAAGGAGTTGGACATCACATCTCAAGCTATCTCAGGATTGGAATGGGAAGGAGTTTGATATCACATCTCGAGCTATAGGAAGGGTCTCAGGTTTGGAATGGGAAGGACTTGGATATCACATCTCATGCTAAAGGAAGGGTCTCAGTTTTGGTAGAAGCATTGCGATATCACATCTCACGCTATAGGAAGGGTCTCAGGATTGGAATCGGAAGGAGTTGTATATCACATCTCATGCTATAGGAAGGGTCTCAGGTTTGGTATAAGCATTGAGATATCACATCTCTGCTATCGGAAGGGTCTCAGGATTGGATTGGGAAGGAGTTGGATATCACATCTCATGTTATAGGAAGGGTCTCCGGATTGGAATGTGAAGGATTTGGATATCACATCTCATGCTAAAGGAAGGGTCTCAGGTTTGGAATGGGAAGGAGTTGGATATGACATCTCTTGTTATAGGGAGGGTCTCAGGATTTGAATGGCAAGGTGTTGGATATCACATCTCATGCCATAGGAAGGGTCTCAGGTTTGGTATAAGCATTGAGATATCACATCTCTGCTATCGGAAGGGTCTCAGGATTGGATTGGGAAGGAGTTGGATATCCCTTCTCATGCTATAGGAAGGGTCTCAGGTTGGAAAGGGAAGGAGTTGGATATCACATCTCATGCTATAGGGAGGGTTTCAGTTTTGATATTAGAAGCATTGAGATATCACATCTCATGCTATCGGAAGTGTCTCAGGATTGGAATGGGAAGGAGCTGGATATTACATCTCATGCTAAAGGAAGGGTCTCAGGTTTGGAACGGGAAGGAGTTGGATATCCGATCTCATGTTATAGGAAGGGTCTCAGGTTTGGTATAAGCATTGAGATATCACATCTCTGCTATCGGAAGTGTCTCAGGATTGGAATGGGAAGGAGTTGGATATCCCATCTCATGTTATAGGACGGGTCTCAGGATTGTTATTAGAATCATTGAGATATCATATTGCATGCTGTAGCAAGGGTCTAAGGATTAGAATGGGAAAGACTTGGATATCACATCTCATGCTATAGGAAGGGTCTCAGGTTTGGTATAAGCATTGAGATATCAAATCTCATGCTATAGGAAGGGTCTCAGGATTGGAATGGAAGGAGTTGGATATCACATCTCATGTTATAGGAAGGATCTCAGGTTTGGTATTAGAAGCATTGAGACATCACATCTCATGCTATAGGAAGGGTCTCAGGATTGGAATGGGAAGGAGTTGGATATCACATCTCATGCTATAGGAAGGGTCTCAGGTTTGGTATAAGCATTGAGATATCACATCTCATGCTATAGGAAGGGTCTCAGGATTGGAATGGGAAGGAGTTGTATATGACATCTCATGCCGTAGGAAGGGTCTCAGGTTTGGTATAAGCATTGAGATATCACATCTCTGCTATCAGATGAGTCTCAGGATTGGAATGGGAAGGAGTTGGATATCCCATCTCATGTTATAGGAAGAGTCTCAGGTTTGGTATTAGAAGCATTGAGATATCACATCTCATGCTATAGGAAGTGTCTCAAGATTGGATGGGAAGGACTTGGATATCACATCTCATGCTATAGGGAGGGTCTCAAGTTTGATATTAGAAGCATTGAGATATCACATCTCATGCTATAGGAAGAGTCTCAGGTTTGGGAAGGGAAGGATTTGGATTTCACATCTCATGTAATAGGACGGTTCTCATGTTTGGTTTTTGAAGCATTGAGATATCACATCTCATGCTATCGGAAGGGTCTCAGGTTTGGTATTAGAAGCATTGAGATATCACATCTCATGCTATAGGATTGGTCTCTGGATTGGAATGTGAAGGATTTGGATATCACATCTCATGCTAAAGGAAGGGTCTCAGGTTTGGAATCGGAAGGAGTTGGATATCACATCTCATGCCATAGGAAGGGTCTCAGGTTTGGTATAAGCATTGAGATATCACATCTCTGCTATCGGAAGGGTCTCAGGATTGGATTGGGAAGGAGTTGGATATCACATCTCATGTTATAGGAAGGGTCTCCGGATTGGAATGTGAAGGATTTGGATATCACATCTCATGCTAAAGGAAGGGTCTCAGGTTTGGAATGGGAAGGAGTTGGATATGGCATCTCTTGTTATAGGGAGGGTCTCAGGATTTGAATGGCAAGGAGTTGGATATCACATCTCATGCCATAGGAAGGGTCTCAGGTTTGGTATAAGCATTGAGATATCACATCTCTGCTATCGGAAGGGTCTCAGGATTGGATTGGGAAGGAGTTGGATATCCCTTCTCATGCTATAGGAAGGGTCTCAGGTTGGAATGGGAAGGAGTTGGATATCACATCTCATGCTAAAGGAAGGGTCTCAGGTTTGGTAGAAGCATTGAGATATCACATCTCATGCTATCGGAAGTGTCTCAGGATTGGAATGGGAAGGAGCTGGATATTACATCTCATGCTAAAGGAAGGGTCTCAGGTTTGGAACGGGAAGGAGTTGGATATCCGATCTCATGTTATAGGAAGGGTCTCAGGTTTGGTATAAGCATTGAGATATCACATCTCTGCTATCGGAAGTGTCTCAGGATTGGAATGGGAAGGAATTGGATATCCCATCTCATGTTATAGGACGGGTCTCAGGATTGTTATTAGAATCATTGAAATATCATATTGCATGCTGTATGAAGGGTCTAAGGATTGGAATGGGAAAGACTTGGATATCACATCTCATGCTATAGGAAGGGTCTCAGGTTTGGTATAAGCATTGAGATATCAAATCTCATGCTATAGGAAGGGTCTCAGGATTGGAATGGAAGGAGTTGGATATCACATCTCATGTTATAGGAAGGATCTCAGGTTTGGTATTAGAAGCATTGAGACATCACATCTCATGCTATAGGAAGGGTCTCAGGATTGGAATAGGAAGGAGTTGGATATCACATCTCATGCTATAGGAAGGGTCTCAGGTTTGGTATAAGCATTGAGATATCACATCTCATGCTATAGGAAGGGTCTCAGGATTGGAATGGGAAGGAGTTGTATATGACATCTCATGCCGTAGGAAGGGTCTCAGGTTTGGTATAAGCATTGAGATATCACATCTCTGCTATCAGAAGAGTCTCAGGATTGGAATGGGAAGGAGTTGGATATCCCATCTCATGTTATAGGAAGAGTCTCAGGTTTGGTATTAGAAGCATTGAGATATCACATCTCATGCTATAGGAAGTGTCTCAGGATTGGAATGGGAAGGACTTGGATATCACATCTCATGCTATAGGGAGGGTCTCAAGTTTGATATTAGAAGCATTGAGATATCACATCTCATGCTATAGGAAGAGTCTCAGGTTTGGGAAGGGAAGGATTTGGATTTCACATCTCATGTTATAGGATGGTTCTCATGTTTGGTTTTTGAAGCATTGAGATATCACATCTCATGCTATCGGAAGGGTCTCAGGTTTGGTATTAGAAGCATTGAGATATCACATCTCATGCTATAGGATTGGTCTCCGGATTGGAATGTGAAGGATTTGGATATCACATCTCATGCTAAAGGAAGGGTCTCAGGTTTGGAATGGGAAGGAGTTGGATATGACATCTCTTGTTATAGGGAGGGTCTCAGGATTTGAATGGCAAGGAGTTGGATATCACATCTCATGCCATAGGAAGGGTCTCAGGTTTGGTATAAGCATTGAGATATCGGGTCTCAGGATTGGAATGGGAAGGACTTAGATATCACATCTCATGCTATAGGGAGGGTCTCAGTTTTGATATTAGAAGCATTGAGATATCACATCTCATGCTATCGGAAGGGTCTCAGGATTGGAATGGGAGGAGCTGGATATCACATCTCATGCTAAAGGAAGGGTCTCAGGTTTGGAAGGGGAAGGATTTGGATATCACATCTCATGTTATAGGATGGGTCTCAGGTTTGGTATTAGAAGCATTGTGATATCACATCTCATGCTATAGGAAGTGTCTCAGGATTGGAATGGGAAGGAGTTGGATATCACATCTCATGCTATAGGAAGGGTTTCAGGTTTGGTAGAAGCATTGAGATATCACATCTCATGCTATAGGAAGAGTCTCAGGTTTGGGAAGGGAAGGATTTGGATTTCACATCTCATGTTATAGGATGGTTCTCATGTTTGGTTTTTGAAGCATTGAGATATCACATCTCATGCTATCGGAAGGGTCTCAGGTTTGGTATTAGAAGCATTGAGATATCACATCTCATGCTATAGGATTGGTCTCCGGATTGGAATGTGAAGGATTTGGATATCACATCTCATGCTAAAGGAAGGGTCTCAGGTTTGGAATGGGAAGGAGTTGGATATGACATCTCTTGTTATAGGGAGGGTCTCAGGATTTGAATGGCAAGGAGTTGGATATCACATCTCATGCCATAGGAAGGGTCTCAGGTTTGGTATAAGCATTGAGATATCACATCTCTGCTATCGGAAGGGTCTCAGGATTGGATTGGGAAGGAGTTGGATATCACATCTCATGTTATAGGAAGGGTCTCCGGATTGGAATGTGAAGGATTTGGATATCACATCTCATGCTAAAGGAAGGGTCTCAGGTTTGGAATGGGAAGGAGTTGGATATGACATCTCTTGTTATAGGGAGGGTCTCAGGATTTGAATGGCAAGGAGTTGGATATCACATCTCATGCCATAGGAAGGGTCTCAGGTTTGGTATAAGCATTGAGATATCACATCTCTGCTATCGGAAGGGTCTCAGGATTGGATTGGGAAGGAGTTGGATATCCCTTCTCATGCTATAGGAAGGGTCTCAGGTTGGAATGGGAAGGAGTTGGATATCACATCTCATGCTAAAGGAAGGGTCTCAGGTTTGGTAGAAGCATTGAGATATCACATCTCATGCTATAGGAAGGGTCTCAGGATTGGAATGGGAAGGACTTAGATACCACATATCATGCTATAGGGAGGGTTTCAGTTTTGATATTAGAAGCATTGAGATATCACATCTCATGCTATCGGAAGTGTCTCAGGATTGGAATGGGAAGGAGCTGGATATTACATCTCATGCTAAAGGAAGGGTCTCAGGTTTGGAACGGGAAGGAGTTGGATATCCGATCTCATGTTATAGGAAGGGTCTCAGGTTTGGTATAAGCATTGAGATATCACATCTCTGCTATCGGAAGTGTCTCAGGATTGGAATGGGAAGGAATTGGATATCCCATCTCATGTTATAGGACGGGTCTCAGGATTGTTATTAGAATCATTGAGATATCATATTGCATGCTGTAGGAAGGGTCTAAGGATTGGAATGGGAAAGACTTGGATATCACATCTCATGCTATAGGAAGGGTCTCAGGATTGGAATGGAAGGAGTTGGATATCACATCTCATGTTATAGGAAGGATCTCAGGTTTGGTATTAGAAGCATTGAGACATCAAATCTCATGCTATAGGAAGGGTCTCAGGATTGGAATGGGAAGGAGTTGGATATCACATCTCATGCTATAGGAAGGGTCTCAGGTTTGGTATAAGCATTGAGATATCACATCTCATGCTATAGGAAGGGTCTCAGGATTGGAATGGGAAGGAGTTGTATATGACATCTCATGCCGTAGGAAGGGTCTCAGGTTTGGTATAAGCATTGAGATATCACATCTCTGCTATCACAAGAGTCTCAGGATTGGAATGGGAAGGAGTTGGATATCCCATCTCATGTTATAGGAAGAGTCTCAGGTTTGGTATTAGAAGCATTGAGATATCACATCTCATGCTATAGGAAGTGTCTCAGGATTGGAATGGGAAGGACTTGGATATCACATCTCATGCTATAGGGAGGGTCTCAAGTTTGATATTAGAAGCATTGAGATATCACATCTCATGCTATAGGAAGAGTCTCAGGTTTGGGAAGGGAAGGATTTGGATTTCACATCTCATGTTATAGGATGGTTCTCATGTTTGGTTTTTGAAGCATTGAGATATCACATCTCATGCTATCGGAAGGGTCTCAGGTTTGGTATTAGAAGCATTGAGATATCACATCTCATGCTATAGGATTGGTCTCCGGATTGGAATGTGAAGGATTTGGATATCACATCTCATGCTAAAGGAAGGGTCTCAGGTTTGGAATGGGAAGGAGTTGGATATGACATCTCTTGTTATAGGGAGGGTCTCAGGATTTGAATGGCAAGGAGTTGGATATCACATCTCATGCCATAGGAAGGGTCTCAGGTTTGGTATAAGCATTGAGATACCACATCTCTGCTATCGGAAGGGTCTCAGGATTGGAATGGGAAGGACTTAGATATCACATCTCATGCTATAGGGAGGGTCTCAGTTTTGATATTAGAAGCATTGAGATATCACATCTCATGCTATCGGAAGGGTCTCAGGATTGGAATGGGAGGAGCTGGATATCACATCTCATGCTAAAGGAAGGGTCTCAGGTTTGGAAGGGGAAGGATTTGGATATCACATCTCATGTTATAGGATGGGTTTCAGGTTTGGTATTAGAAGCATTGTGATATCACATCTCATGCTATAGGAAGTGTCTCAGGATTGGAATGGGAAGGAGTTGGATATCACATCTCATGCTATAGGAAGGGTTTCAGGTTTGGTAGAAGCATTGAGATATCACATCTCATGCTATAGGAAGAGTCTCAGGTTTGGGAAGGGAAGGATTTGGATTTCACATCTCATGTTATAGGATGGTTCTCATGTTTGGTTTTTGAAGCATTGAGATATCACATCTCATGCTATCGGAAGGGTCTCAGGTTTGGTATTAGAAGCATTGAGATATCACATCTCATGCTATAGGATTGGTCTCTGGATTGGAATGTGAAGGATTTGGATATCACATCTCATGCTAAAGGAAGGGTCTCAGGTTTGGAATGGGAAGGAGTTGGATATGACATCTCTTGTTATAGGGAGGGTCTCAGGATTTGAATGGCAAGGAGTTGGATATCACATCTCATGCCATAGGAAGGGTCTCAGGTTTGGTATAAGCATTGAGATATCACATCTCTGCTATCGGAAGGGTCTCAGGATTGGATTGGGAAGGAGTTGGATATCACATCTCATGTTATAGGAAGGGTCTCCGGATTGGAATGTGAAGGATTTGGATATCACATCTCATGCTAAAGGAAGGGTCTCAGGTTTGGAATGGGAAGGAGTTGGATATGACATCTCTTGTTATAGGGAGGGTCTCAGGATTTGAATGGCAAGGAGTTGGATATCACATCTCATGCCATAGGAAGGGTCTCAGGTTTGGTATAAGCATTGAGATATCACATCTCTGCTATCGGAAGGGTCTCAGGATTGGATTGGGAAGGAGTTGGATATCCCTTCTCATGCTATAGGAAGGGTCTCAGGTTGGAATGGGAAGGAGTTGGATATCACATCTCATGCTAAAGGAAGGGTCTCAGGTTTGGTAGAAGCATTGAGATATCACATCTCATGCTATAGGAAGGGTCTCAGGATTGGAATGGGAAGGACTTAGATATCACATATCATGCTATAGGGAGGGTTTCAGTTTTGATATTAGAAGCATTGAGATATCACATCTCATGCTATCGGAAGTGTCTCAGGATTGGAATGGGAAGGAGCTGGATATTACATCTCATGCTAAAGGAAGGGTCTCAGGTTTGGAACGGGAAGGAGTTGGATATCCGATCTCATGTTATAGGAAGGGTCTCAGGTTTGGTATAAGCATTGAGATATCACATCTCTGCTATCGGAAGTGTCTCAGGATTGGAATGTGAAGGAATTGGATATCCCATCTCATGTTATAGGACGGGTCTCAGGATTGTTATTAGAATCATTGAGATATCATATTGCATGCTGTAGGAAGGGTCTAAGGATTGGAATGGGAAAGACTTGGATATCACATCTCATGCTATAGGAAGAGTCTCAGGTTTGGTATAAGCATTGAGATATCAAATCTCATGCTATAGGAAGGGTCTCAGGATTGGAATGGAAGGAGTTGGATATCACATCTCATGTTATAGGAAGGATCTCAGGTTTGGTATTAGAAGCATTGAGACATCACATCTCATGCTATAGGAAGGGTCTCAGGATTGGAATGGGAAGGAGTTGGATATCACATCTCATGCTATAGGAAGGGTCTCAGGTTTGGTATAAGCATTGAGATATCACATCTCATGCTATAGGAAGGGTCTCAGGATTGGAATGGGAAGGAGTTGTATATGACATCTCATGCCGTAGGAAGGGTCTCAGGTTTGGTATAAGCATTGAGATATCACATCTCTGCTATCAGAAGAGTCTCAGGATTGGAATGGGAAGGAGTTGGATATCCCATCTCATGTTATAGGAAGAGTCTCAGGTTTGGTATTAGAAGCATTGAGATATCACATCTCATGCTATAGGAAGTGTCTCAGGATTGGAATGGGAAGGACTTGGATATCACATCTCATGCTATAGGGAGGGTCTCAAGTTTGATATTAGAAGCATTGAGATATCACATCTCATGCTATAGGAAGAGTCTCAGGTTTGGGAAGGGAAGGATTTGGATTTCACATCTCTTGTTATAGGATGGGTCTCATGTTTGGTTTTTGAAGCATTGAGATATTACATCTCATGCTATCGGAAGGGTCTCAGGTTTGGTATTAGAAGCATTGAGATATCACATCTCATGCTATAGGATTGGTCTCCGGATTAGAATGTGAAGGATTTGGATATCACATCTCATGCTAAAGGAAGGGTCTCAGGTTTGGAATGGGAAGGAGTTGGATATGACATCTCTGGTTATAGGGAGGGTCTCAGGATTTGAATGGCAAGGAGTTGGATATCACATCTCATGCCATAGGAAGGGTCTCAGGTTTGGTATAAGCATTGAGATATCACATCTCTGCTATCGGAAGGGTCTCAGGATTGGAATGGGAAGGACTTAGATATCACATCTCATGCTATAGGGAGGGTCTCAGTTTTGATATTAGAAGCATTGAGATACCACATCTCATGCTATCGGAAGGGTCTCAGGATTGGAATGGGAGGAGCTGGATATCACATCTCATGCTAAAGGAAGGGTCTCAGGTTTGGAAGAAGAAGGATTTGGATATCACATCTCATGTTATAGAATGGGTCTCAGGTTTGGTATTAGAAGCATTGTGATATCACATCTCATGCTATAGGAAGTGTCTCAGGATTGGAATGGGAAGGAGTTGTATATCACATCTCATGCTATAGGAAGGGTTTCAGGTTTGGTAGAAGCATTGAGATATCACATCTCATGCTATAGGAAGAGTCTCAGGTTTGGGAAGGGAAGGATTTGGATTTCACATCTCATGTTATAGGATGGTTCTCATGTTTGGTTTTTGAAGCATTGAGATATCACATCTCATGCTATCGGAAGGGTCTCAGGTTTGGTATTAGAAGCATTGAGATATCACATCTCATGCTATAGGATTGGTCTCTGGATTGGAATGTGAAGGATTTGGATATCACATCTCATGCTAAAGGAAGGGTCTCAGGTTTGGAATGGGAAGGAGTTGGATATGAGATCTCTTGTTATAGGGAGGGTCTCAGGATTTGAATGGCAAGGAGTTGGATATCACATCTCATGCCATAGGAAGGGTCTCAGGTTTGGTATTAGAAGCCTTGAGATATCACATCTCATGGTATAATAAGGGTCTCAGGATTGGAATGGGAAGGAGTTGGATATCACATCTCAAGCTATTTCAGGATTGGAATGGGAAGGAGTTTGATATCACATCTCAAGCTATAGGAAGTGTCTCAGGTTTGGGAAGGGAAGGATTGGGATTTCACATCTCATGTTATAGGATGGTTCTCATGTTTGGTTTTAGAAGCATTGAGATATCACATCTCATGCTATCGGAAGGGTCTCAGGTTTGGAATGGGAAGGAGTTGGATATCACATCTCATGTTATAGGAAGCATCTCAGGTTTGGTATTAGAAGCATTGCGATATCACATCTCATGCTATAGGAAGGGTCTCAGGATTGGAATGTGAAGGATTTGGATATCAAATCTCATGCTAAAGGAAGGGTCTCAGGTTTGGTATAAGCATTGAGATATCACATCTCTGCTATCGGAAGGGTCTCAGGATTGGATTGGGAAGGAGTTGGACATCCCTTCTCATGCTATAGGAAGGGTCTCATGTTGGAATGGGAAGGAGTTGGATATCATATCTCATGTTATAGGAAGGGTCTCAAGATTGAAATGGGAAGTATTTGGATATCACATCTCTTGCTATATGAAGGGTCTCAGGTTTTTTATTAGAAACATTGAGATATCACATCTCATGCTATCGGAAGGGTTTCAGGATTGGAATGGGAAGGATTTGGATATCATATCTCATGTTATAGGACGGGTCCCAGGTTTGGTATTAGAAGCATTGAGATATCACATCTTATGGCATAGGAAGGGTCTCAGGTTTGGAATGGGAAGGAGTTGGATATCACATCTCATCCAATAGGAAGGGTCTCAGGTTTGGAATGGGAAGGAATTGGATATCACATCTCATGTTATAGGAAGGATCTCAGGATTGAAATGGGAAGGAGTTGGATATCCCTTCTCATGCTATAGGAAGGGTCTCAGGTTGGAATGGGAAGGATTTGGATATCACATCTCTTGCTATAGGAAGGGTCTCAGGTTTTGTATTAGAAACATTGAGATATCACATCTCATGCTATAGGAAGGGTTTAAGGATTGGAATGGGAAGGAGTTGGATATCCCTTCTCATGCTATAGGAAGGGTCTCAGGTTGGAATGGGAAGGATTTGGATATCACATCTCTTGCTATAGGAAGGGTCTCAGGTTTTTTATTAGAAACATTGAGATATCACATCTCATGCTATAGGAAGGGTTTAAGGATTGGAATGGGAAGGATTTGGATATCACATCTCATGCTAAAGGAAGGGTCTCAGGTTTGGAAGGGGAAGGATTTGGATATCACATCTCATGTTATTTGACCGGTCTCAGGTTTGGTATTAGAAGCATTGAGATATCAAGTCTCATGGTATAGGACGGGAGTTTGATATCACATCATGCCATGGTATGGGTCTCAGGTTTTGTAGAAGCATTGGGATATCACATCTCATGCTATCGGAAGGGTATCAGGATTGGATTTGGAAGGAGTTGTTGGATATCCCATCTCATGCTATAGGAGAGGTCTCAGGTTGGAATGGGAAAGAGTTGGATATCACATCTCATGTTATAGGAAGGGTCTCAAGATTGGAATGGGAAGGACTTGGATATCACATCTCATGCTGTAGGAAGGCTCTCAGGTTTGGAAAGGGAAGGAGTTGGATATCACATTTCATGTTAGAGGTAGGATCTCAGGTTTGGTATTAGAGGCATTGAGATATCACATCTCATGCTAAAGGGAGGGTCTCAGGTTTGGATGGGGAAGGATTTGGATATCACATCTCATGTTATAGGAAGGATCTCAGGTTTGGTATTAGAAGCATTGAGATATCACATCTCATGCTATCGGAAGGATCTCAGGTTTGGTATTAGAAGCATTGAGATATCACATCTCATGCTATAGGAAGGGTCTCAGGATTGGAATGGGAAGGACTTGGATATCACATCTCATGCTAAAGGAAGGGTCTCAGTTTTGGTAGAAGCATTGCGATATCACATCTCATGCTATAGGAAGGGTCTCAGGATTGGAATCGGAAGGAGTTGGATATCACATCTCATGCTATAGGAAGGGTCTCAGGTTTGGTATAAGCATTGAGATATCACATCACTGCTATTGGAAGGGTCTCGGGATTGGATTGGGAAGGAGTTGGATATCACATCTCATGTTATAGGAAGGGTCTCCGGATTGGAATGTGAAGGATTTGGATATCACATCTCATGCTAAAGGAAGGGTCTCAGGTTTGGAATGGGAAGGAGTTGGATATGACATCTCTTGTTATAGGGAGGGTCTCGGGATTTGAATGGCAAGGTGTTGGATATCATATCTCATGCCATAGGAAGGGTCTCAGGTTTGGTATATGCATTGAGATATCACATCTCTGCTATCGGAAGGGTCTCAGGATTGGATTGGGAAGGAGCTGGATATTACATCTCATGCTAAAGGAAGGGTCTCAGGTTTATAACTGGAAGGAGTTGGATATCCGATCTCATGTTATAGGAAGGGTCTCAGGTTTGGTATAAGCATTGAGATATCACATCTCTGCTATCGGAAGTGATCCAGGATTGGAATGGGAAGGAGTTGGATATCCCATCTCATGTTATAGGACGGGTCTCAGGATTGTTATTAGAATCATTGAGATATCATATTGCATGCTGTAGGAAGGGTCTAAGGATTGGAATGGGAAAGACTTGGATATCACATCTCATGCTATAGGAAGGGTCTCAGGTTTGGTATAAGCATTGAGATATCAAATCTCATGCTATAGGAAGGGTCTCAGGATTGGAATGGAAGGAGTTGGATATCACATCTCATGTTATAGGAAGGATCTCAGGTTTGGTATTAGAAGCATTGAGACATCACATCTCATGCTATAGGAAGGGTCTCAGGATTGGAATGGGAAGGAGTTGGATATCACATCTCATGCTATAGGAAGGGTCTCAGGTTTGGTATAAGCATTGAGATATCACATCTCATGCTATAGGAAGGGTCTCAGGTTTGGTATTAGAAGCATTGAGATATCACATCTCATGCTATAGGATTGGTCTCTGGATTGGAATGTGAAGGATTTGGATATCACATCTCATGCTAAAGGAAGGGTCTCAGGTTTGGAATGGGAAGGAGTTGGATATGACATCTCTTGTTATAGGGAGGGTCTCAGGATTTGAATGGCAAGGAGTTGGATATCACATCTCATGCCATAGGAAGGGTCTCAGGTTTGGTATAAGCATTGAGATATCACATCTCTGCTATCGGAAGGGTCTCAGGATTGGATTGGGAAGGAGTTGGATATCACATCTCATGTTATAGGAAGGGTCTCCGGATTGGAATGTGAAGGATTTGGATATCACATCTCATGCTAAAGGAAGGGTCTCAGGTTTGGAATGGGAAGGAGTTGGATATGACATCTCTTGTTATAGGGAGGGTCTCAGGATTTGAATGGCAAGGAGTTGGATATCACATCTCATGCCATAGGAAGGGTCTCAGGTTTGGTATAAGCATTGAGATATCACATCTCTGCTATCGGAAGGGTCTCAGGATTGGATTGGGAAGGAGTTGGATATCCCTTCTCATGCTATAGGAAGGGTCTCAGGTTGGAATGGGAAGGAGTTGGATATCACATCTCATGCTAAAGGAAGGGTCTCAGGTTTGGTAGAAGCATTGAGATATCACATCTCATGCTATCGGAAGTGTCTCAGGATTGGAATGGGAAGGAGCTGGATATTACATCTCATGCTAAAGAAAGGGTCTCAGGTTTGGAACGGGAAGGAGTTGGATATCCGATCTCATGTTATAGGAAGGGTCTCAGGTTTGGTATAAGCATTGAGATATCACATCTCTGCTATCGGAAGTGTCTCAGGATTGGAATGGGAAGGATTTGGATATCCCATCTCATGTTATAGGACGGGTCTCAGGATTGTTATTAGAATCATTGAGATATCATATTGCATGCTGTATGAAGGGTCTTAGGATTGGAATGGGAAAGACTTGGATATCACATCTCATGCTATAGGAAGGGTCTCAGGTTTGGTATAAGCATTGAGATATCAAATCTCATGCTATAGGAAGGGTCTCAGGATTGGAATGGAAGGAGTTGGATATCACATCTCATGTTATAGGAAGGATCTCAGGTTTGGTATTAGAAGCATTGAGACATCACATCTCATGCTATAGGAAGGGTCTCAGGATTGGAATGGGAAGGAGTTGGATATCACATCTCATGCTATAGGAAGGGTCTCAGGTTTGGTATAAGCATTGAGATATCACATCTCATGCTATAGGAAGGGTCTCAGGATTGGAATGGGAAGGAGTTGTATATGACATCTCATGCCGTAGGAAGGGTCTCAGATTTGGTATAAGCATTGAGATATCACATCTCTGCTATCAGAAGAGTCTCAGGATTGGAATGGGAAGGAGTTGGATATCCCATCTCATGTTATAGGAAGAGTCTCAGGTTTGGTATTAGAAGCATTGAGATATCACATCTCATGCTATAGGAAGTGTCTCAGGATTGGAATGGGAAGGACTTGGATATCACATCTCATGCTATAGGGAGGGTCTCAAGTTTGATATTAGAAGCATTGAGATATCACATCTCATGCTATAGGAAGAGTCTCAGGTTTGGGAAGGGAAGGATTTGGATTTCACATCTCATGTTATAGGATGGTTCTCATGTTTGGTTTTTGAAGCATTGAGATATCACATCTCATGCTATCGGAAGGGTCTCAGGTTTGGTATTAGAAGCATTGAGATATCACATCTCATGCTATAGGATTGGTCTCCGGATTGGAATGTGAAGGATTTGGATATCACATCTCATGCTAAAGGAAGGGTCTCAGGTTTGGAATGGGAAGGAGTTGGATATGACATCTCTTGTTATAGGGAGGGTCTCAGGATTTGAATGGCAAGGAGTTGGATATCACATCTCATGCCATACGAAGGGTCTCAGGTTTGGTATAAGCATTGAGATATCACATCTCTGCTATCGGAAGGGTCTCAGGATTGGAATGGGAAGGACTTAGATATCACATCTCATGCTATAGGGAGGGTCTCAGTTTTGATATTAGAAGCATTGAGATATCACATCTCATGCTATCGGAAGGGTCTCAGGATTGGAATGGGAGGAGCTGGATATCACATCTCATGCTAAAGGAAGGGTCTCAGGTTTGGAAGGGGAAGGATTTGGATATCACATCTCATGTTATAGGATGGGTCTCAGGTTTGGTATTAGAAGCATTGTGATATCACATCTCATGCTATAGGAAGTGTCTCAGGATTGGAATGGGAAGGAGTTGGATATCACATCTCATGCTATAGGAAGGGTTTCAGGTTTGGTAGAAGCATTGAGATATCACATCTCATGCTATAGGAAGAGTCTCAGGTTTGGGAAGGGAAGGATTTGGATTTCACATCTCATGTTATAGGATGGTTCTCATGTTTGGTTTTTGAAGCATTGAGATATCACATCTCATGCTATCGGAAGGGTCTCAGGTTTGGTATTAGAAGCATTGAGATATCACATCTCATGCTATAGGATTGGTCTCCGGATTGGAATGTGAAGGATTTGGATATCACATCTCATGCTAAAGGAAGGGTCTCAGGTTTGGAATGGGAAGGAGTTGGATATGACATCTCTTGTTATAGGGAGGGTCTCAGGATTTGAATGGCAAGGAGTTGGATATCACATCTCATGCCATAGGAAGGGTCTCAGGTTTGGTATAAGCATTGAGATATCACATCTCTGCTATCGGAAGGGTCTCAGGATTGGATTGGGAAGGAGTTGGATATCACATCTCATGTTATAGGAAGGGTCTCCGGATTGGAATGTGAAGGATTTGGATATCACATCTCATGCTAAAGGAAGGGTCTCAGGTTTGGAATGGGAAGGAGTTGGATATGACATCTCTTGTTATAGGGAGGGTCTCAGGATTTGAATGGCAAGGAGTTGGATATCACATCTCATGCCATAGGAAGGGTCTCAGGTTTGGTATAAGCATTGAGATATCACATCTCTGCTATCGGAAGGGTCTAAGGATTGGATTGGGAAGGAGTTGGATATCCCTTCTCATGCTATAGGAAGGGTCTCAGGTTGGAATGGGAAGGAGTTGGATATCACATCTCATGCTAAAGGAAGGGTCTCAGGTTTGGTTATAAGCATTGAGATATCACATCTCATGCTATAGGAAGGGTCTCAGGATTGGAATGGGAAGGACTTAGATATCACATATCATGCTATAGGGAGGGTTTCAGTTTTGATATTAGAAGCATTGAGATATCACATCTCATGCTATCGGAAGTGTCTCAGGATTGGAATGGGAAGGAGCTGGATATTACATCTCATGCTAAAGGAAGGGTCTCAGGTTTGGAACGGGAAGGAGTTGTATATCCGATCTCATGTTATAGGAAGGGTCTCAGGTTTGGTATAAGCATTGAGATATCACATCTCTGCTATCGGAAGTGTCTCAGGATTGGAATGGGAAGGAATTGGATATCCCATCTCATGTTATAGGACGGGTCTCAGGATTGTTATTAGAATCATTGAGATATCATATTGCATGCTGTAGGAAGGGTCTAAGGATTGGAATGGGAAAGACTTGGATATCACATCTCATGCTATAGGAAGGGTCTCAGGTTTGGTATAAGCATTGAGATATCAAATCTCATGCTATAGGAAGGGTCTCAGGATTGGAATGGAAGGAGTTGGATATCACATCTCATGTTATAGGAACGATCTCAGGTTTGGTATTGGAAGCATTGATACATCAAATCTCATGCTATAGGAAGGGTCTCAGGATTGGAATGGGAAGGAGTTGGATATCACATCTCATGCTATAGGAAGGGTCTCAGGTTTGGTATAAGCATTGAGATATCACATCTCATGCTATAGGAAGGGTCTCAGGATTGGAATGGGAAGGAGTTGTATATGACATCTCATGCCGTAGGAAGGGTCTCAGGTTTGGTATAAGCATTGAGATATCACATCTCTGCTATCAGAAGAGTCTCAGGATTGGAATGGGAAGGAGTTGGATATCCCATCTCATGTTATAGGAAGAGTCTCAGGTTTGGTATTAGAAGCATTGAGATATCACATCTCATGCTATAGGAAGTGTCTCAGGATTGGAATGGGAAGGACTTGGATATCACATCTCATGCTATAGGGAGGGTCTCAAGTTTGATATTAGAAGCATTGAGATATCACATCTCATGCTATAGGAAGAGTCTCAGGTTTGGGAAGGGAAGGATTTGGATTTCACATCTCATGTTATAGGATGGTTCTCATGTTTGGTTTTTGAAGCATTGAGATATCACATCTCATGCTATCGGAAGGGTCTCAGGTTTGGTATTAGAAGCATTGAGATATCACATCTCATGCTATAGGATTGGTCTCCGGATTGGAATGTGAAGGATTTGGATATCACATCTCATGCTAAAGGAAGGGTCTCAGGTTTGGAATGGGAAGGAGTTGGATATGACATCTCTTGTTATAGGGAGGGTCTCAGGATTTGAATGTCAAGGAGTTGGATATCACATCTCATGCCATAGGAAGGATCTCAGGTTTGGTATAAGCATTGAGATATCACATCTCTGCTATCGGAAGGGTCTCAGGATTGGAATGGGAAGGACTTAGATATCACATCTCATGCTATAGGGAGGGTCTCAGTTTTGATATTAGAAGCATTGAGATATCACATCTCATGCTATCGGAAGGGTCTCAGGATTGGAATGGGAGGAGCTGGATATCACATCTCATGCTAAAGGAAGGGTCTCAGGTTTGGAAGGGGAAGGATTTGGATATCACATCTCATGTTATAGGATGGGTTTCAGGTTTGGTATTAGAAGCATTGTGATATCACATCTCATGCTATAGGAAGTGTCTCAGGATTGGAATGGGAAGGAGTTGGATATCAGATCTCATGCTATAGGAAGGGTTTCAGGTTTGGTAGAAGCATTGAGATATCACATCTCATGCTATAGGAAGAGTCTCAGGTTTGGGAAGGGAAGGATTTGGATTTCACATCTCATGTTATAGGATGGTTCTCATGTTTGGTTTTTGAAGCATTGAGATATCACATCTCATGCTATCGGAAGGGTCTCAGGTTTGGTATTAGAAGCATTGAGATATCACATCTCATGCTATAGGATTGGTCTCTGGATTGGAATGTGAAGGATTTGGATATCACATCTCATGCTAAAGGAAGGGTCTCAGGTTTGGAATGGGAAGGAGTTGGATATGACATCTCTTGTTATAGGGAGGGTCTCAGGATTTGAATGGCAAGGAGTTGGATATCACATCTCATGCCATAGGAAGGGTCTCAGGTTTGGTATAAGCATTGAGATATCACATCTCTGCTATCGGAAGGGTCTCAGGATTGGATTGGGAAGGAGTTGGATATCACATCTCATGTTATAGGAAGGGTCTCCGGATTGGAATGTGAAGGATTTGGATATCACATCTCATGCTAAAGGAAGGGTCTCAGGTTTGGAATGGGAAGGAGTTGGATATGACATCTCTTGTTATAGGGAGGTTCTCAGGATTTGAATGGCAAGGAGTTGGATATCACATCTCATGCCATAGGAAGGGTCTCAGGTTTGGTATTAGAAGCCTTGAGATATCACATCTCATGGTATAATAAGGGTCTCAGGATTGGAATGGGAAGGAGTTGGATATCACATCTCAAGCTATTTCAGGATTGGAATGGGAAGGAGTTTGATATCACATCTCAAGCTATAGGAAGGGTCTCAGGTTTGGGATAAGCATTGAGATATCACATCTCATGCTATAGGAAGGGTCTCAGGATTGGAATGGGAAGGAGTTGTATATGACATCTCATGCCGTAGGAAGGGTCTCAGGTTTGGTATAAGCATTGAGATATCACATCTCTGCTATCAGAAGAGTCTCAGGATTGGAATGGGAAGGAGTTGGATATCCCATCTCATGTTATAGGAAGAGTCTCAGGTTTGGTATTAGAAGCATTGAGATATCACATATCATGCTATAGGAAGTGTCTCAGGATTGGAATGGGAAGGACTTGGATATCACATCTCATGCTATAGGGAGGGTCTCAAGTTTGATATTAGAAGCATTGAGATATCACATCTCATGCTATAGGAAGAGTCTCAGGTTTGGGAAGGGAAGGATTTGAATTTCACATCTCATGTTATAGGATGGTTCTCATGTTTGGTTTTTGAAGCATTGAGATATTACATCTCATGCTATCGGAAGGGTCTCAGGTTTGGTATTAGAAGCATTGAGATATCACATCTCATGCTATAGGATTGGTCTCCGGATTGGAATGTGAAGGATTTGGATATCACATCTCATGCTAAAGGAAGGGTCTCAGGTTTGGAATGGGAAGGAGTTGGATATGACATCTCTTGTTATAGGGAGGGTCTCAGGATTTGAATGGCAAGGAGTTGGATATCACATCTCATGCCATAGGAAGGGTCTCAGGTTTGGTATAAGCATTGAGATATCACATCTCTGCTATCGGAAGGGTCTCAGGATTGGAATGGGAAGGACTTAAATATCACATCTCATGCTATAGGGAGGGTCTCAGTTTTGATATTAGAAGCATTGAGATATCACATCTCATGCTATCGGAAGGGTCTCAGGATTGGAATGGGAAGGATTTGGATATCACATCTCATGTTATAGAATGGGTCTCAGGTTTGGTATTAGAAGCATTGTGATATCACATCTCATGCTATAGGAAGGGTTTCAGGTTTGGTAGAAGCATTGAGATATCACATCTCATGCTATAGGAAGAGTCTCAGGTTTGGGAAGGGAAGGATTTGGATTTCACATCTCATGTTATAGGATGGTTCTCATGTTTGGTTTTTGAAGCATTGAGATATCACATCTCATGCTATCGGAAGGGTCTCAGGTTTGGTATTAGAAGCATTGAGATATCACATCTCATGCTATAGGATTGGTCTCTGGATTGGAATGTGAAGGAGTTGGATATCACATCTCATGTTATAGGAAGGATCTCAGGTTTGGTATAAGCTTTGAGATATCACATCTCTGCTATCAGAAGAGTCTCAGGATTGGAATGGGAAGGAGTTGGATATCCCATCTCATGTTATAGGAAGAGTCTCAGGTTTGGTATTAGAAGCATTGAGATATCACATCTCATGCTATAGGAAGTGTCTCAGGATTGGAATGGGAAGGACTTGGATATCACATCTCATGCTATAGGGAGGGTCTCAAGTTTGATATTAGAAGCATTGAGATATCACATATCATGCTATAGGAAGAGTCTCAGGTTTGGGAAGGGAAGGATTTGGATTTCACATCTCATGTTATAGGATGGTTCTCATGTTTGGTTTTTGAAGCATTGAGATATTACATCTCATGCTATCGGAAGGGTCTCAGGTTTGGTATTAGAAGCATTGAGATATCACATCTCATGCTATAGGATTGGTCTCCGGATTGGAATGTGAAGGATTTGGATATCACATCTCATGCTAAAGGAAGTGTCTCAGGTTCGGAATGGGAAGGAGTTGGATATGACATCTCTTGTTATAGGGAGGGTCTCAGGATTTGAATGGCAAGGAGTTGGATATCACATCTCATGCCATAGGAAGGGTCTCAGGTTTGGTATAAGCATTGAGATATCACATCTCTGCTATCGGAAGGGTCTCAGGATTGGAATGGGAAGGACTTAAATATCACATCTCATGCTATAGGGAGGGTCTCAGTTTTGATATTATAAGCATTGAGATATCACATCTCATGCTATCGGAAGGGTCTCAGGATTGGAATGGGAGGAGCTGGATATCACATCTCATGCTAAAGGAAGGGTCTCAGGTTTGGAAGGGGAAGGATTTGGATATCACATCTCATGTTATAGAATGGGTCTCAGGTTTGGTATTAGAAGCATTGTGATATCACATCTCATGCTATAGGAAGGGTTTCAGGTTTGGTAGAAGCATTGAGATATCACATCTCATGCTATAGGAAGAGTCTCAGGTTTGGGAAGGGAAGGATTTGGATTTCACATCTCATGTTATAGGATGGTTCTCATGTTTGGTTTTTGAAGCATTGAGATATCACATCTCATGCTATCGGAAGGGTCTCAGGTTTGGTATTAGAAGCATTGAGATATCACATCTCATGCTATAGGATTGGTCTCTGGATTGGAATGTGAAGGATTTGGATATCACATCTCATGCTAAAGGAAGCGTCTCAGGTTTGGAATGGGAAGGAGTTGGATATGACATCTCTTGTTATAGGGAGGGTCTCAGGATTTGAATGGCAAGGAGTTTTATATCACATCTCATGCCATAGGAAGGGTCTCAGGTTTGGTATTAGAAGCCTTGAGATATCACATCTCATGGTATAATAAGGGTCTCAGGATTGGAATGGGAAGGAGTTGGATATCACATCTCAAGCTATTTCAGGATTGGAATGGGAAGGAGTTTGATATCACATCTCAAGCTATAGGAAGGGTCTCAGGTTTGGGAAGGGAAGGATTGGGATTTCACATCTCATGTTATAGGGTGGTTCTCATGTTTGGTTTTAGAAGCATTGAGATATCACATCTCATGCTATCGGAAGGGTCTCAGGTTTGGAATGGGAAGGAGTTGGATATCACATCTCATGTTATAGGAAGCATCTCAGGTTTGGTATTAGAAGCATTGAGATATCACATCTCATGCTATAGGAAGGGTCTCAGGATTGGAATGTGAAGGATTCGGATATCAAATCTCATGCTAAAGGAAGGGTCTCAGGTTTGGTATAAGCATTGAGATATCACATCTCTGCTATCGGAAGGGTCTCAGGATTGGATTGGGAAGGAGTTGGACATCCCTTCTCATGCTTTAGGAAGGGTCTCATGTTGGAATGGGAAGGAGTTGGATATCATATCTCATGTTATAGGAAGGGTCCCAGGTTTGGTATTAGAAGCATTGAGATATCACATTTTATGGTATAGGAAGGGTCTCAGGTTTGGAATGGGAAGGAGTTGGATATCACATCTCATCCAATAGGAAGGGTCTCAGGTTTGGAATGGGAAGGGATTGGATATCACATCTCATGTTATAGGAAGGATCTCAGGATTGGAATGGGAAGGAGTTGGATATCCCTTCTCATGCTATAGAAAGGGTCTCAGGTTGGAATGGGAAGGATTTGGATATCACATCACTTGCTATAGGAAGGGTCTCAGGTTTTTTATTAGAAACATTGAGATATCACATCTCATGCTATAGGAAGGGTTTAAGGATTGGAATGGGAAGGAGTTGGATATCCCTTCTCATGCTGTAGGAAGGGTCTCAGGTTGGAATGGGAAGGATTTGGATATCACATCTCTTGCTATAGGAAGGGTCTCAGGTTTTTTATTAGAAACATTGAGATATCACATCTCATGCTATAGGAAGGGTTTAAGGATTGGAATGGGAAGGATTTGGATATCACATCTCATGCTAAAGGAAGGGTCTCAGGTTTGGAAGGGGAAGGATTTGGATATCACATCTCATGTTATTTGACCGGTCTCAGGTTTGAGATATCAAGTCTCATGGTATAGGACGGGAGTTTGATATCACATCATGCCATGGTATGGGTCTCAGGTTTTGTAGAAGCATTGGGATATCACATCTCATGCTATCGGAAGGGTATCAGGATTGGATTTGGAAGGAGTTGTTGGATATCCCATCTCATGCTATAGGAAAGGTCTCAGGTTGGAATGGGAAAGAGTTGGATATCACATCTCATGTTATAGGAAGGGTCTCAAGATTGGAATGGGAAGGACTTGGATATCACATCTCATGCTGTAGGAAGGCTTTCAGGTTTGGAAAGGGAAGGAGTTGGATATCACATTTCATGTTAGAGGTAGGATCTCAGGTTTGGTATTAGAGGCATTGAGATATCACATCTCATGCTATCAGAAGGGTATCAGGATTGGAATGGGAAGGAGTTGGATATCACATCTCATGCTAAAGGGAGGGTCTCAGGTTTGGATGGGGAAGGATTTGGATATCACATCTCATGTTATAGGAAGTATCTCAGGTTTGGTATTAGAAGCATTGAGATATCACATCTCATGCTATCGGAAGGATCTCAGGTTTGGTATTAGAAGCATTGAGATATCACATCTCATGCTATAGGAAGGGTCTCAGGATTGGAATGGGAAGGACTTGGATATCACATCTCATGCTAAAGGAAGGGTCTCAGTTTTGGTAGAAGCATTGCGATATCACATCTCATGCTATAGGAAGGGTCTCAGGATTGGAATCGGAAGGAGTTGGATATCACATCTCATGCTATAGGAAGGGTCTCAGGTTTGGTATAAGCATTGAGATATCACATCTCTGCTATCGGAAGGGTCTCAGGATTGGATTGGGAAGGAGTTGGATATCACATCTCATGTTATAGGAAGGGTCTCCGGATTGGAATGTGAAGGATTTGGATATCACATCTCATGCTAAAGGAAGGGTCTCAGGTTTGGAATGGGAAGGAGTTGGATATGACATCTCTTGTTATAGGGAGGGTCTCAGGATTTGAATGGCAAGGTGTTGGATATCACATCTCATGCCATAGGAAGGGTCTCAGGTTTGGTATAAGCATTGAGATATCACATCTCTGCTATCGGAAGGGTCTCAGAATTGGATTGGGAAGGAGTTGGATATCCCTTCTCATGCTATAGGAAGGGTCTCAGGTTGGAATGGGAAGGAGTTGGATATCACATCTCATGCTATAGGGAGGGTTTCAGTTTTGATATTAGAAGCATTGAGATATCACATCTCATGCTATCGGAAGTGTCTCAGGATTGGAATGGGAAGTAGTTGGATATCACATATGCTAAAGGAAAGGTCTCAGGTTTGGAAGGGGAAGGATTTGGATCTCACATCTCATGTTTTAGGACGGGTCTCAGGTTTGGTATTAGAAGCCTTGAGATATCACATCTCATGGTATAATAAGGGTCTCAGGATTGGAATGGGAAGGAGTTGGATATCACATCTCAAGCTATTTCAGGATTGGAATGGGAAGGAGTTTGATATCACATCTCAAGCTATAGGAAGGGTCTCAGGTTTGGGAAGGGAAGGATTGGGATTTCACATCTCATGTTATAGGATGGTTCTCATGTTTGGTTTTAGAAGCATTGAGATATCACATCTCATGCTATCGGAAGGGTCTCAGGTTTGGAATGGGAAGGAGTTGGATATCACATCTCATGTTATAGGAAGCATCTCAGGTTTGGTATTAGAAGCATTGAGATATCACATCTCATGCTATAGGAAGGGTCTCAGGATTGGAATGTGAAGGATTTGGATATCAAATCTCATGCTAAAGGAAGGGTCTCAGGTTTGGTATAAGCATTGAGATATCACATCTCTGCTATCGGAAGGGTCTCAGGATTGGATTGGGAAGGAGTTGGACATCCCTTCTCATGCTATAGGAAGGGTCTCATGTTGGAATGGGAAGGAGTTGGATATCATATCTCATGATATAGGAAGGGTCTCAAGATTGAAATGGGAAGTATTTGGATATCACATCTCTTGCTATATGAAGGGTCTCAGGTTTTTTATTAGAAACATTGAGATATCACATCTCATGCTATCGGAAGGGTTTCAGGATTGGAATGGGAAGGACTTGGATATCACATCTCATGCTAAAGGAAGGGTCTCAGTTTTGGTAGAAGCATTGCGATATCACATCTCATGCTATAGGAAGGGTCTCAGGATTGGAATCGGAAGGAGTTGGATATCACATCTCATGCTATAGGAAGGGTCTCAGGTTTGGTATAAGCATTGAGATATCACATCTCTGCTATCGGAAGGGTCTCAGGATTGGATTGGGAAGGAGTTGGATATCACATCTCATGTTATAGGAAGGGTCTCCGGATTGGAATGTGAAGGATTTGGATATCACATCTCATGCTAAAGGAAGGGTCTCAGGTTTGGAATGGGAAGGAGTTGGATATGACATCTCTTGTTATAGGGAGGGTCTCAGGATTTGAATGGCAAGGTGTTGGATATCACATCTCATGCCATAGGAAGGGTCTCAGGTTTGGTATAAGCATTGAGATATCACATCTCTGCTATCGGAAGGGTCTCAGGATTGGATTGGGAAGGAGTTGGATATCCCTTCTCATGCTATAGGAAGGGTCTCAGGTTGGAATGGGAAGGAGTTGGATATCACATCTCATGCTATAGGGAGGGTTTCAGTTTTGATATTAGAAGCATTGAGATATCACATCTCATGCTATCGGAAGTGTCTCAGGATTGGAATGGGAAGTAGTTGGATATCACATATGCTAAAGGAAAAGTCTCAGGTTTGGAAGGGGAAGGATTTGGATCTCACATCTCATGTTTTAGGACGGGTCTCAGGTTTGGTATTAGAAGCCTTGAGATATCATATCTCATGGTATAATAAGGGTCTCAGGATTGGAATGGGAAGGAGTTGGATATCACATCTCAAGCTATTCAAGGATTGGAATGGGAAGGAGTTTGATATCACATCTCAAGCTATAGGAAGGGTCTCAGGTTTGGGAAGGGAAGGATTGGGATTTCACATCTCATGTTATAGGATGGTTCTCATGTTTGGTTTTAGAAGCATTGAGATATCACATCTCATGCTATCGGAAGGGTCTCAGGTTTGGAATGGGAAGGAGTTGGATATCACATCTCATGTTATAGGAAGCATCTCAGGTTTGGTATTAGAAGCATTGAGATATCACATCTCATGCTATAGGAAGGGTCTCAGGATTGGAATGTGAAGGATTTGGATATCAAATCTCATGCTAAAGGAAGGGTCTCAGGTTTGGTATAAGCATTGAGATATCACATCTCTGCTATCGGAAGGGTCTCAGGATTGGATTGGGAAGGAGTTGGACATCCCTTCTCATGCTATAGGAAGGGTCTCATGTTGGAATGGGAAGGAGTTGGATATCATATCTCATGTTATAGGAAGGGTCTCAAGATTGAAATGGGAAGTATTTGGATATCACATCTCTTGCTATATGAAGGGTCTCAGGTTTTTTATTAGAAACATTGAGATATCACATCTCATGCTATCGGAAGGGTTTCAGGATTGGAATGGGAAGGAGTTGGATATCCCATCTCATGTTATAGGACGGGTCCCAGGTTTGGTATTAGAAGCATTGAGATATCACATCTTATGGTATAGGAAGGGTCTCAGGTTTGGAATGGGAAGGAGTTGGATATCACATCTCATCCAATAGGAAGGGTCTCAGGTTTGGAATGGGAAGGAATTGGATATCACATCTCATGTTATAGGAAGGATCTCAGGATTGGAATGGGAAGGAGTTGGATATCCCTTCTCATGCTATAGGAAGGGTCTCAGGTTGGAATGGGAAGGATTTGGATATCACATCTCTTGCTATAGGAAGGGTCTCAGGTTTTTTATTAGAAACATTGAGATATCACATCTCATGCTATAGGAAGGGTTTAAGGATTGGAATGGGAAGGAGTTGGATATCCCTTCTCATGCTATAGGAAGGGTCTCAGGTTGGAATGGGAAGGATTTGGATATCACATCTCTTGCTATAGGAAGGGTCTCAGGTTTTTTATTAGAAACATTGAGATATCACATCTCATGCTATAGGAAGGGTTTAAGGATTGGAATGGGAAGGATTTGGATATCACATCTCATGCTAAAGGAAGGGTCTCAGGTTTGGAAGGGGAAGGATTTGGATATCACATCTCATGTTATTTGACCGGTCTCAGGTTTGGTATTAGAAGCATTGAGATATCAAGTCTCATGGTATAGGACGGGAGTTTGATATCACATCATGCCATGGTATGGGTCTCAGGTTTTGTAGAAGCATTGGGATATCACATCTCATGCTATCGGAAGGGTATCAGGATTGGATTTGGAAGGAGTTGTTGGATATCCCATCTCATGCTATAGGAAAGGTCTCAGGTTGGAATGGGAAAGAGTTGGATATCACATCTCATGTTATAGGAAGGGTCTCAAGATTGGAATGGGAAGGACTTGGATATCACATCTCATGCTGTAGGAAGGCTCTCAGGTTTGGAAAGGGAAGGAGTTGGATATCACATTTCATGTTAGAGGTAGGATCTCAGGTTTGGTATTAGAGGCATTGAGATATCACATCTCATGCTATCAGAAGGGTATCAGGATTGGAATGGGAAGGAGTTGGATATCACATCTCATGCTAAAGGGAGGGTCTCAGGTTTGGATGGGGAAGGATTTGGATATCACATCTCATGTTATAGGAAGGATCTCAGGTTTGGTATTAGAAGCATTGAGATATCACATCTCATGCTATCGGAAGGATCTCAGGTTTGGTATTAGAAGCATTGAGATATCACATCTCATGCTATAGGAAGGCTCTCAGGATTGGAATGGGAAGGACTTGGATATCACATCTCATGCTAAAGGAAGGGTCTCAGTTTTGGTAGAAGCATTGCGATATCACATCTCATGCTATTGGAAGGGTCTCAGGTTTGGTATAAGCATTGAGATATCACATCTCTGCTATCGGAAGGGTCTCAGGATTGGATTGGGAAGGAGTTGGATATCACATCTCATTTTATAGGAAGGGTCTCCGGATTGGAATGTGAAGGATTTGGATATCACATCTCATGCTAAAGGAAGGGTCTCAGGTATGGAATGGGAAGGAGTTGGATATGACATCTCTTGTTATAGGGAGGGTCTCAGGATTTGAATGGCAAGGTGTTGGATATCACATCTCATGCCATAGGAAGGGTCTCAGGTTTGGTATAAGCATTGAGATATCACATCTCTGCTATCGGAAGGGTCTCAGGTTTGGTATAAGCATTGAGATATCACATCTCTGCTATCGGAAGGGTCTCAGGATTGGATTGGGAAGGAGTTGGATATCACATCTCATGTTATAGGAAGGGTCTCCGGATTGGAATGTGAAGGATTTGGATATCACATCTCATGCTAAAGGAAGGGTCTCAGGTTTGGAATGGGAAGGAGTTGGATATGACATCTCTTGTTATAGGGAGGGTCTCAGGATTTGAATGGCAAGGTGTTGGATATCACATCTCATGCCATAGGAAGGGTCTCAGGTTTGGTATAAGCATTGAGATATCACATCTCTGCTATCGGAAGGGTCTCAGGATTGGATTGGGAAGGAGTTGGATATCCCTTCTCATGCTATAGGAAGGGTCTCAGGTTGGAATGGGAAGGAGTTGGATATCACATCTCATGCTATAGGGAGGGTTTCAGTTTTGATATTAGAAGCATTGAGATATCACATCTCATGCTATCGGAAGTGTCTCAGGATTGGAATGGGAAGGAGCTGGATATTACATCTCATGCTAAAGGAAGGGTCTCAGGTTTGGAACGGGAAGGAGTTGGATATCCGATCTCATGTTATAGGAAGGGTCTCAGGTTTGGTATAAGCATTGAGATATCACATCTCTGCTATCGGAAGTGTCTCAGGATTGGAATGGGAAGGAGTTGGATATCCCATCTCATGTTATAGGACGGGTCTCAGGATTGTTATTAGAATCATTGAGATATCATATTGCATGCTGTAGGAAGGGTCTAAGGATTGGAATGGGAAAGACTTGGATATCACATCTCATGCTATAGGAAGGGTCTGAGGTTTGGTATAAGCATTGAGATATCAAATCTCATGCTATAGGAAGGGTCTCAGGATTGGAATGGAAGGAGTTGGATATCACATCTCATGTTATAGGAAGGATCTCAGGTTTGGTATTAGAAGCATTGAGACATCACATCTCATGCTATAGGAAGGGTCTCAGGATTGGAATGGGAAGGAGTTGGATATCACATCTCATGCTATAGGAAGGGTCTCAGGTTTGGTATAAGCATTGAGATATCACATCTCATGCTATAGGAAGGGTCTCAGGATTGGAATGGGAAGGAGTTGTATATGACATCTCATGCCGTAGGAAGGGTCTCAGGTTTGGTATAAGCATTGAGATATCACATCTCTACTATCAGAAGAGTCTCAGGATTGGAATGGGAAGGATTTGGATATCCCATCTCATGTTATAGGAAGAGTCTCAGGTTTGGTATTAGAAGCATTGAGATATCACATCTCATGCTATAGGAAGTGTCTCAGGATTGGAATGGGAAGGACTTGGATATCACATCTCATGCTATAGGGAGGGTCTCAAGTTTGATATTAGAAGCATTGAGATATCACATCTCATGCTATAGGAAGAGTCTCAGGTTTGGGAAGGGAAGGATTTGGATTTCACATCTCATGTTATAGGACGGTTCTCATGTTTGGTTTTTGAAGCATTGAGATATCACATCTCATGCTATCGGAAGGGTCTCAGGTTTGGTATTAGAAGCATTGAGATATCACATCTCATGCTATAGGATTGGTCTCTGGATTGGAATGTGAAGGATTTGGATATCACATCTCATGCTAAAGGAAGGGTTTCAGGTTTGGAATGGGAAGGAGTTGGATATGACATCTCTTGTTATAGGGAGGGTCTCAGGATTTGAATGGCAAGGAGTTGGATATCACATCTCATGCCATAGGAAGGGTCTCAGGTTTGGTATAAGCATTGAGATATCACATCTCTGCTATCGGAAGGGTCTCAGGATTGGATTGGGAAGGAGTTGGATATCACATCTCATGTTATAGGAAGGGTCTCCGGATTGGAATGTGAAGGATTTGGATATCACATCTCATGCTAAAGGAAGGGTCTCAGGTTTGGAATGGGAAGGAGTTGGATATGACATCTCTTGTTATAGGGAGGGTCTCAGGATTTGAATGGCAAGGAGTTGGATATCACATCTCATGCCATAGGAAGGGTCTCAGGTTTGGTATAAGCATTGAGATATCACATCTCTGCTATCGGAAGGGTCTCAGGATTGGATTGGGAAGGAGTTGGATATCCCTTCTCATGCTATAGGAAGGGTCTCAGGTTGGAATGGGAAGGAGTTGGATATCACATCTCATGCTAAAGGAAGGGTCTCAGGTTTGGTAGAAGCATTGAGATATCACATCTCATGCTATCGGAAGTGTCTCAGGATTGGAATGGGAAGGAGCTGGATATTACATCTCATGCTAAAGGAAGGGTCTCAGGTTTGGAACGGGAAGGAGTTGGATATCCGATCTCATGTTATAGGAAGGGTCTCAGGTTTGGTATAAGCATTGAGATATCACATCTCTGCTATCGGAAGTGTCTCAGGATTGGAATGGGAAGGAATTGGATATCCCATCTCATGTTATAGGACGGGTCTCAGGATTGTTATTAGAATCATTGAGATATCATATTGCATGCTGTATGAAGGGTCTAAGGATTGGAATAGGAAAGACTTGGATATCACATCTCATGCTATAGGAAGGGTCTCAGGTTTGGTATAAGCATTGCGATATCAAATCTCATGCTATAGGAAGGGTCTCAGGATTGGAATGGAAGGAGTTGGATATCACATCTCATGTTATAGGAAGGATCTCAGGTTTGGTATTAGAAGCATTGAGACATCACATCTCATGCTATAGGAAGGGTCTCAGGATTGGAATGGGAAGGAGTTGGATATCACATCTCATGCTATAGGAAGGGTCTCAGGTTTGGTATAAGCATTGAGATATCACATCTCATGCTTTAGGAAGGGTCTCAGGATTGGAATGGGAAGGAGTTGTATATGACATCTCATGCCGTAGGAAGGGTCTCAGGTTTGGTATAAGCATTGAGATATCACATCTCTGCTATCAAAAGAGTCTCAGGATTGGAATGGGAAGGAGTTGGATATCCCATCTCATGTTATAGGAAGAGTCTCAGGTTTGGTATTAGAAGCATTGAGATATCACATCTCATGCTATAGGAAGTGTCTCAGGATTGGAATGGGAAGGACTTGGATATCACATCTCATGCTATAGGGAGGGTCTCAAGTTTGATATTAGAAGCATTGAGATATCACATCTCATGCTATAGGAAGAGTCTCAGGTTTGGGAAGGGAAGGATTTGGATTTCACATCTCATGTTATAGGATGGTTCTCATGTTTGGTTTTTGAAGCATTGAGATATCACATCTCATGCTATCGGAAGGGTCTCAGGTTTGGTATTAGAAGCATTGAGATATCACATCTCATGCTATAGGATTGGTCTACGGATTGGAATGTGAAGGATTTGGATATCACATCTCATGCTAAAGGAAGGGTCTCAGGTTTGGAATGGGAAGGAGTTGGATATGACATCTCTTGTTATAGGGAGGGTCTCAGGATTTGAACGGCAAGGAGTTGGATATCACATCTCATGCCATAGGAAGGGTCTCAGGTTTGGTATAAGCATTGAGATATCACATCTCTGCTATCGGAAGGGTCTCAGGATTGGAATGGGAAGGACTTAGATATCACATCTCATGCTATAGGGAGGGTCTCAGTTTTGATATTAGAAGCATTGAGATATCACATCTCATGCTATCGGAAGGGTCTCAGGATTGGAATGGGAGGAGCTGGATATCACATCTCATGCTAAAGGAAGGGTCTCAGGTTTGGAAGGGGAAGGATTTGGATATCACATCTCATGTTATAGGATGGGTCTCAGGTTTGGTATTAGAAGCATTGTGATATCACATCTCATGCTATAGGAAGTGTCTCAGGATTGGAATGGGAAGGAGTTGGATATCACATCTCATGCTATAGGAAGGGTTTCAGGTTTGGTAGAAGCATTGAGATATCACATCTCATGCTATAGGAAGAGTCTCAGGTTTGGGAAGGGAAGGATTTGGATTTCACATCTCATGTTATAGGATGGTTCTCATGTTTGGTTTTTGAAGCATTGAGATATCACATCTCATGCTATCGGAAGGGTCTCAGGTTTGGTATTAGAAGCATTGAGATATCACATCTCATGCTATAGGATTGGTCTCCGGATTGGAATGTGAAGGATTTGGATATCACATCTCATGCTAAAGGAAGGGTCTCAGGTTTGGAATGGGAAGGAGTTGGATATGACATCTCTTGTTATAGGGAGGGTCTCAGGATTTGAATGGCAAGGAGTTGGATATCACATCTCATGCCATAGGAAGGATCTCAGGTTTGGTATAAGCATTGAGATATCACATCTCTGCTATCGGAAGGGTCTCAGGATTGGATTGGGAAGGAGTTGGATATCACATCTCATGTTATAGGAAGGGTCTCCGGATTGGAATGTGAAGGATTTGGATATCACATCTCATGCTAAAGGAAGGGTCTCAGGTTTGGAATGGGAAGGAGTTGGATATGACATCTCTTGTTATAGGGAGGGTCTCAGGATTTGAATGGCAAGGAGTTGGATATCACATCTCATGCCATAGGAAGGGTCTCAGGTTTGGTATAAGCATTGAGATATCACATCTCTGCTATCGGAAGGGTCTCAGGATTGGATTGGGAAGGAGTTGGATATCCCTTCTCATGCTATAGGAAGGGTCTCAGGTTGGAATGGGAAGGAGTTGGATATCACATCTCATGCTAAAGGAAGGGTCTCAGGTTTGGTAGAAGCATTGAGATATCACATCTCATGCTATAGGAAGGGTCTCAGGATTGGAATGGGAAGGACTTAGATATCACATATCATGCTATAGGGAGGGTTTCAGTTTTGATATTAGAAGCATTGAGATATCACATCTCATGCTATCGGAAGTGTCTCAGGATTGGAATGGGAAGGAGCTGGATATTACATCTCATGCTAAAGGAAGGGTCTCAGGTTTGGAACGGGAAGGAGTTGGATATCCGATCTCATGTTATAGGAAGGGTCTCAGGTTTGGTATAAGCATTGAGATATCACATCTCTACTATCGGAAGTGTCTCAGGATTGGAATGGGAAGGAATTGGATATCCCATCTCATGTTATAGGACGGGTCTCAGGATTGTTATTAGAATCATTGAGATATCATATTGCATGCTGTAGGAAGGGTCTAAGGATTGGAATGGGAAAGACTTGGATATCACATCTCATGCTATAGGAAGGGTCTCAGGTTTGGTATAAGCATTGAGATATCAAATCTCATGCTATAGGAAGGGTCTCAGGATTGGAATGGAACAAGTTGGATATCACATCTCATGTTATAGGAAGGATCTCAGGTTTGGTATTAGAAGCATTGAGACATCAAATCTCATGCTATAGGAAGGGTCTCAGGATTGGAATGGGAAGGAGTTGGATATCACATCTCATGCCGTAGGAAGGGTCTCAGGTTTGGTATAAGCATTGAGATATCACATCTCTGCTATCAGAAGAGTCTCAGGATTGGAATGGGAAGGAGTTGGATATCCCATCTCATGTTATAGGAAGAGTCTCAGGTTTGGTATTAGAAGCATTGAGATATCACATCTCATGCTATAGGAAGTGTCTCAGGATTGGAATGGGAAGGACTTGGATATCACATCTCATGCTATAGGGAGGGTCTCAAGTTTGATATTAGAAGCATTGAGATATCACATCTCATGCTATAGGAAGAGTCTCAGGTTTGGTATTAGAAGCATTGAGATATCACATCTCATGCTATAGGATTGGTCTCCGGATTGGAATGTGAAGGATTTGGATATCACATCTCATGCTAAAGGAAGGGTCTCAGGTTTGGAATGGGAAGGAGTTGGATATGACATCTCTTGTTATAGGGAGGGTCTCAGGATTTGAATGGCAAGGAGTTGGATATCACATCTCATGCCATAGGAAGGGTCTCAGGTTTGGTATAAGCATTGAGATATCACATCTCTGCTATCGGAAGGGTCTCAGGATTGGAATGGGAAGGACTTAGATATCACATCTCATGCTATAGGGAGGGTCTCAGTTTTGATATTAGAAGCATTGAGATATCACATCTCATGCTATCGGAAGGGTCTCAGGATTGGAATGGGAGGAGCTGGATATCACATCTCATGCTAAAGGAAGGGTCTCAGGTTTGGAAGGGGAAGGATTTGGATATCACATCTCATGTTATAGGATGGGTTTCAGGTTTGGTAGTAGAAGCATTGTGATATCACATCTCATGCTATAGGAAGTGTCTCAGGATTGGAATGGGAAGGAGTTGGATATCACATCTCATGCTATAGGAAGGGTTTCAGGTTTGGTAGAAGCATTGAGATATCACATCTCATGCTATAGGAAGAGTCTCAGGTTTGGGAAGGGAAGGATTTGGATTTCACATCTCATGTTATAGGATGGTTCTCATGTTTGGTTTTTGAAGCATTGAGATATCACATCTCATGCTATCGGAAGGGTCTCAGGTTTGGTATTAGAAGCATTGAGATATCACATCTCATGCTATAGGAAGGGTCTCAGGTTGGAATGGGAAGGAGTTGGATATCACATCTCATGCTAAAGGAAGGGTCTCAGGTTTGGTAGAAGCATTGAGATATCACATCTCATGCTATAGGAAGGGTCTCAGGATTGGAATGGGAAGGACTTAGATATCACATATCATGCTATAGGGAGGGTTTCAGTTTTGATATTAGAAGCATTGAGATATCACATCTCATGCTATCGGAAGTGTCTCAGGATTGGAATGTGAAGGATTTGGATATCACATCTCATGCTAAAGGAAGGGTCTCAGGTTTGGAATGGGAAGGAGTTGGATATGACATCTCTTGTTATAGGGAGGGTCTCAGGATTTGAATGGCAAGGAGTTGGATATCACATCTCATGCCATAGGAAGGGTCTCAGGTTTGGTATAAGCATTGAGATATCACATCTCTGCTATCGGAAGGGTCACAGGATTGGATTGGGAAGGAGTTGGATATCACATCTCATGTTATAGGAAGGGTCTCCGGATTGGAATGTGAAGGATTTGGATATCACATCTCATGCTAAAGGAAGGGTCTCAGGTTTGGAATGGGAAGGAGTTGGATATGACATCTCTTGTTATAGGGAGGGTCTCAGGATTTGAATGGCAAGGAGTTGGATATCACATCTCATGCCATAGGAAGGGTCGCAGGTTTGGTATAAGCATTGAGATATCACATCTCTGCTATCGGAAGGGTCTCAGGATTGGATTGGGAAGGAGTTGGATATCCCTTCTCATGCTATAGGAAGGGTCTCAGGTTGGAATGGGAAGGAGTTGGATATCACATCTCATGCTAAAGGAAGGGTCTCAGGTTTGGTAGAAGCATTGAGATATCACATCTCATGCTATAGGAAGGGTCTCAGGATTGGAATGGGAAGGACTTAGATATCACATATCATGCTATAGGGAGGGTTTCAGTTTTGATATTAGAAGCATTGAGATATCACATCTCATGCTATCGGAAGTGTCTCAGGATTGGAATGGGAAGGAGCTGGATATTACATCTCATGCTAAAGGAAGGGTCTCAGGTTTGGAACGGGAAGGAGTTGGATATCCGATCTCATGTTATAGGAAGGGTCTCAGGTTTGGTATAAGCATTGAGATATCACATCTCTGCTATCGGAAGTGTCTCAGGATTGGAATGGGAAGGAATTGGATATCCCATCTCATGTTATAGGACGGGTCTCAGGATTGTTATTAGAATCATTGAGATATCATATTGCATGCTGTAGGAAGGGTCTAAGGATTGGAATGGGAAAGACTTGGATATCACATCTCATACTATAGGAAGGGTCTCAGGTTTGGTATAAGCATTGAGACATCACATCTCATGCTATAGGAAGGGTCTCAGGATTGGAATGGGAAGGAGTTGGATATCACATCTCATGCTATAGGAAGGGTCTCAGGTTTGGTATAAGCATTGAGATATCACATCTCATGCTATAGGAAGGGTCTCAGGATTGAAATGGGAAGGAGTTGTATATGACATCTCATGCCGTAGGAAGGGTCTCAGGTTTGGTATAAGCATTGAGATATCACATCTCTGCTATCAGAAGAGTCTCAGGATTGGAATGGGAAGGAGTTGGATATCCCATCTCATGTTATAGGAAGAGTCTCAGGTTTGGTATTAGAAGCATTGAGATATCACATCTCATGCTATAGGAAGTGTCTCAGGATTGGAATGGGAAGGACTTGGATATCACATCTCATGCTATAGGGAGGGTCTCAAGTTTGATATTAGAAGCATTGAGATATCACATCTCATGCTATAGGAAGAGTCTCAGGTTTGGGAAGGGAAGGATTTGGATTTCACATCTCATGTTATAGGATGGTTCTCATGTTTGGTTTTTGAAGCATTGAGATATTACATCTCATGCTATCGGAAGGGTCTCAGGTTTGGTATTAGAAGCATTGAGATATCACATCTCATGCTATAGGATTGGTCTCCGGATTGGAATGTGAAGGATTTGGATATCACATCTCATGCTAAAGGAAGGGTCTCAGGTTTGGAATGGGAAGGAGTTGGATATGACATCTCTTGTTATAGGGAGGGTCTCAGGATTTGAATGGCAAGGAGTTGGATATCACATCTCATGCCATAGGAAGCGTCTCAGGTTTGGTATAAGCATTGAGATATCACATCTCTGCTATCGAAAGGGTCTCTGGATTGGAATGGGAAGGACTTAGATATCACATCTCATGCTATAGGGACGGTCTCAGTTTTGATATTAGAAGCATTGAGATATCACATCTCCTGCTATCGGAAGGGTCTCAGGATTGGAATGGGAGGAGCTGGATATCACATCTCATGCTAAAGGAAGGGTCTCAGGTTTGGAAGGGGAAGGATTTGGATATCACATCTCATGTTATAGAATGGGTCTCAGGTTTGGTATTAGAAGCATTGTGATATCACATCTCATGCTATAGGAAGTGTCTCAGGATTGGAATGGGAAGGAGTTGTATATCACATCTCATGCTATAGGAAGGGTTTCAGGTTTGGTAGAAGCATTGAGATATCACATCTCATGCTATAGGAAGAGTCTCAGGTTTGGGAAGGGAAGGATTTGGATTTCGCATCTCATGTTATAGGATGGTTCTCATGTTTGGTTTTTGAAGCATTGAGATATCACATCTCATGCTATCGGAAGGGTCTCAGGTTTGGTATTAGAAGCATTGAGATATCACATCTCATGCTATAGGATTGGTCTCTGGATTGGAATGTGAAGGATTTGGATATCACATCTCATGCTAAAGGAAGGGTCTCAGGTTTGGAATGGGAAGGAGTTGGATATGACATCTCTTGTTATAGGGAGGGTCTCAGGATTTGAATGGCAAGGAGTTGGATATCACATCTCATGCCATAGGAAGGGTCTCAGGTTTGGTATAAGCATTGAGATATCACATCTCTGCTATCGGAAGGGTCTCAGGATTGGATTGGGAAGGAGTTGGATATCACATCTCATGTTATAAGAAGGGTCTCCGGATTGGAATGTGAAGGATTTGGATATCACATCTCATGCTAAAGGAAGGGTCTCAGGTTTGGAATGGGAAGGAGTTGGATATGACATCTCTTGTTATAGGGAGGGTCTCAGGATTTGAATGGCAAGGAGTTGGATATCACATCTCATGCCATAGGAAGGGTCTCAGGTTTGGTATAAGCATAGAGATATCACATCTCTGCTATCGGAAGGGTCTCAGGATTGGATTGGGAAGGAGTTGGATATCCCTTCTCATGCTATAGGAAGGGTCTCAGGTTGGAATGGGAAGGAGTTGGATATCACATCTCATGCTAAAGGAAGGGTCTCAGGTTTGGTAGAAGCATTGAGATATCACATCTCATGCTATAGGAAGGGTCTCAGGATTGGAATGGGAAGGACTTAGATATCACATATCATGCTATAGGGAGGGTTTCAGTTTTGATATTAGAAGCATTGAGATATCACATCTCATGCTATCGGAAGTGTCTCAGGATTGGAATGGGAAGGAGCTGGATATTACATCTCATGCTAAAGGAAGGGTCTCAGGTTTGGAATGGGAAGGAGTTGGATATCCGATCTCATGTTATAGGAAGGGTCTCAGGTTTGGTATAAGCATTGAGATATCACATCTCTGCTATCGGAAGTGTCTCAGGATTGGAATGGGAAGGAATTGGATATCCCATCTCATGTTATAGGACGGGTCTCAGGATTGTTATTAGAATCATTGAGATATCATATTGCATGCTGTAGGAAGGGTCTCAGGATTGGAATGGAAGGAGTTGGATATCACATCTCATGTTATAGGAAGGATCTCAGGTTTGGTATAAGCATTGAGATATCAAATCTCATGCTATAGGAAGGGTCTCAGGATTGGAATGGGAAGGAGTTGGATATCACATCTCATGCTATAGGAAGGGTCTCAGGATTGGAATGGAAGGAGTTGGATATCACATCTCATGTTATAGGAAGGATCTCAGGTTTGGTATTAGAAGCATTGATACATCGCATCTCATGCTATAGGAAGGGTCTCAGGATTGGAATGGGAAGGAGTTGTATATGACATCTCATGCCGTAGGAAGGGTCTCAGGTTTGGTATAAGCATTGAGATATCACATCTCTGCTATCAGATGAGTCTCAGGATTGGAATGGGAAGGAGTTGGATATCCCATCTCATGTTATAGGAAGAGTCTCAGGTTTGGTATTAGAAGCATTGAGATATCACATCTCATGCTATAGGAAGTGTCTCAGGATTGGAATGGGAAGGACTTGGATATCACATCTCATGCTATAGGGAGGGTCTCAAGTTTGATATTAGAAGCATTGAGATATCACATCTCATGCTATAGGAAGAGTCTCAGGTTTGGGAAGGGAAGGATTTGGATTTCACATCTCATGTTATAGGATGGTTCTCATGTTTGGTTTTTGAAGCATTGAGATATCACATCTCATGCTATCGGAAGGGTCTCAGGTTTGGTATTAGAAGCATTGAGATATCACATCTCATGCTATAGGATTGGTCTCCGGATTGGAATGTGAAGGATTTGGATATCACATCTCATGCTAAAGGAAGGGTCTCAGGTTTGGAATGGGAAGGAGTTGGATATGACATCTCTTGTTATAGGGAGGGTCTCAGGATTTGAATGGCAAGGAGTTGGATATCACATCTCATGCCATAGGAAGGGTCTCAGGTTTGGTATAAGCATTGAGATATCACATCTCTGCTATCGGAAGGGTCTCAGGATTGGATTGGGAAGGAGTTGGATATCACATCTCATGTTATAGGAAGGGTCTCCGGATTGGAATGTGAAGGATTTGGATATCACATCTCATGCTAAAGGAAGGGTCTCAGGTTTGGAATGGGAAGGAGTTGGATATGACATCTCTTGTTATAGGGAGGGTCTCAGGATTTGAATGGCAAGGAGTTGGATATCACATCTCATGCCATAGGAAGGGTCTCAGGTTTGGTATAAGCATTGAGATATCACATCTCTGCTATCGGAAGGGTCTCAGGATTGGATTGGGAAGGAGTTGGATATCCCTTCTCATGCTATAGGAAGGGTCTCAGGTTGGAATGGGAAGGAGTTGGATATCACATCTCATGCTAAAGGAAGGGTCTCAGGTTTGGTAGAAGCATTGAGATATCACATCTCATGCTATAGGAAGGGTCTCAGGATTGGAATGGGAAGGACTTAGATATCACATATCATGCTATAGGGAGGGTTTCAGTTTTGATATTAGAAGCATTGAGATATCACATCTCATGCTATCGGAAGTGTCTCAGGATTGGAATGGGAAGGAGCTGGATATTACATCTCATGCTAAAGGAAGGGTCTCAGGTTTGGAACGGGAAGGAGTTGGATATCCGATCTCATGTTATAGGAAGGGTCTCAGGTTTGGTATAAGCATTGAGATATCACATCTCTGCTATCGGAAGTGTCTCAGGATTGGAATGGGAAGGAATTGGATATCCCATCTCATGTTATAGGACAGGTCTCAGGATTGTTATTAGAATCATTGAGATATCATATTGCATGCTGTAGGAAGGGTCTAAGGATTGGAATGGGAAAGACTTGGATATCACAACTCATGCTATAGGAAGGGTCTCAGGTTTGGTATAAGCATTGAGATATCAAATCTCATGCTATAGGAAGGGTCTCAGGATTGGAATGGAAGGAGTTGGATATCACATCTCATGTTATAGGAAGGATCTCAGGTTTGGTATTAGAAGCATTGAGACATAACATCTCATGCTATAGGAAGGGTCTCAGGATTGGAATGGGAAGGAGTTGGATATCACATCTCATGCTATAGGAAGGGTCTCATGTTTGGTATAAGCACTGAGATATCACATCTCATGCTATAGGAAGGGTCTCAGGTTGGAATGGGAAGGAGTTGGATATCACATCTCATGCTAAAGGAAGGGTCTCAGGTTTGGTAGAAGCATTGAGATATCACATCTCATGCTATAGGAAGGGTCTCAGGATTGGAATGGGAAGGACTTAGATATCACATATCATGCTATAGGGAGGGTTTCAGTTTTGATATTAGAAGCATTGAGATATCACATCTCATGCTATCGGAAGTGTCTCAGGATTGGAATGGGAAGGAGCTGGATATTACATCTCATGCTAAAGGAAGGGTCTCAGGTTTGGAATGGGAAGGAGTTGGATATCCGATCTCATGTTATAGGAAGGGTCTCAGGTTTGGTATAAGCATTGAGATATCACATCTCTGCTATCGGAAGTGTCTCAGGATTGGAATGGGAAGGAATTGGATATCCCATCTCATGTTATAGGACGGGTCTCAGGATTGTTATTAGAATCATTGAGATATCATATTGCATGCTGTAGGAAGGGTCTCAGGATTGGAATGGAAGGAGTTGGATATCACATCTCATGTTATAGGAAGGATCTCAGGTTTGGTATAAGCATTGAGATATCAAATCTCATGCTATAGGAAGGGTCTCAGGATTGGAATGGGAAGGAGTTGGATATCACATCTCATGCTATAGGAAGGGTCTCAGGATTGGAATGGAAGGAGTTGGATATCACATCTCATGTTATAGGAAGGATCTCAGGTTTGGTATTAGAAGCATTGATACATCGCATCTCATGCTATAGGAAGGGTCTCAGGATTGGAATGGGAAGGAGTTGGATATCACATCTCATGCTATAGGAAGGGTCTCAGGTTTGGTATAAGCATTGAGATATCACATCTCATGCTATAGGAAGGGTCTCAGGATTGGAATGGGAAGGAGTTGTATATGACATCTCATGCCGTAGGAAGGGTCTCAGGTTTGGTATAAGCATTGAGATATCACATCTCTGCTATCAGATGAGTCTCAGGATTGGAATGGGAAGGAGTTGGATATCCCATCTCATGTTATAGGAAGAGTCTCAGGTTTGGTATTAGAAGCATTGAGATATCACATCTCATGCTATAGGAAGTGTCTCAGGATTGGAATGGGAAGGACTTAGATATCACATATCATGCTATAGGGAGGGTTTCAGTTTTGATATTAGAAGCATTGAGATATCACATCTCATGCTATCGGAAGTGTCTCAGGATTGGAATGGGAAGGAGCTGGATATTACATCTCATGCTAAAGGAAGGGTCTCAGGTTTGGAACGGGAAGGAGTTGGATATCCGATCTCATGTTATAGGAAGGGTCTCAGGTTTGGTATAAGCATTGAGATATCACATCTCTGCTATCGGAAGTGTCTCAGGATTGGAATGGGAAGGAATTGGATATCCCATCTCATGTTATAGGACAGGTCTCAGGATTGTTATTAGAATCATTGAGATATCATATTGCATGCTGTAGGAAGGGTCTAAGGATTGGAATGGGAAAGACTTGGATATCACAACTCATGCTATAGGAAGGGTCTCAGGTTTGGTATAAGCATTGAGATATCAAATCTCATGCTATAGGAAGGGTCTCAGGATTGGAATGGAAGGAGTTGGATATCACATCTCATGTTATAGGAAGGATCTCAGGTTTGGTATTAGAAGCATTGAGACATAACATCTCATGCTATAGGAAGGGTCTCAGGATTGGAATGGGAAGGAGTTGGATATCACATCTCATGCTATAGGAAGGGTCTCATGTTTGGTATAAGCACTGAGATATCACATCTCATGCTATAGGAAGGGTCTCAGGTTGGAATGGGAAGGAGTTGGATATCACATCTCATGCTAAAGGAAGGGTCTCAGGTTTGGTAGAAGCATTGAGATATCACATCTCATGCTATAGGAAGGGTCTCAGGATTGGAATGGGAAGGACTTAGATATCACATATCATGCTATAGGGAGGGTTTCAGTTTTGATATTAGAAGCATTGAGATATCACATCTCATGCTATCGGAAGTGTCTCAGGATTGGAATGGGAAGGAGCTGGATATTACATCTCATGCTAAAGGAAGGGTCTCAGGTTTGGAATGGGAAGGAGTTGGATATCCGATCTCATGTTATAGGAAGGGTCTCAGGTTTGGTATAAGCATTGAGATATCACATCTCTGCTATCGGAAGTGTCTCAGGATTGGAATGGGAAGGAATTGGATATCCCATCTCATGTTATAGGACGGGTCTCAGGATTGTTATTAGAATCATTGAGATATCATATTGCATGCTGTAGGAAGGGTCTCAGGATTGGAATGGAAGGAGTTGGATATCACATCTCATGTTATAGGAAGGATCTCAGGTTTGGTATAAGCATTGAGATATCAAATCTCATGCTATAGGAAGGGTCTCAGGATTGGAATGGGAAGGAGTTGGATATCACATCTCATGCTATAGGAAGGGTCTCAGGATTGGAATGGAAGGAGTTGGATATCACATCTCATGTTATAGGAAGGATCTCAGGTTTGGTATTAGAAGCATTGATACATCGCATCTCATGCTATAGGAAGGGTCTCAGGATTGGAATGGGAAGGAGTTGGATATCACATCTCATGCTATAGGAAGGGTCTCAGGTTTGGTATAAGCATTGAGATATCACATCTCATGCTATAGGAAGGGTCTCAGGATTGGAATGGGAAGGAGTTGTATATGACATCTCATGCCGTAGGAAGGGTCTCAGGTTTGGTATAAGCATTGAGATATCACATCTCTGCTATCAGATGAGTCTCAGGATTGGAATGGGAAGGAGTTGGATATCCCATCTCATGTTATAGGAAGAGTCTCAGGTTTGGTATTAGAAGCATTGAGATATCACATCTCATGCTATAGGAAGTGTCTCAGGATTGGAATGGGAAGGACTTGGATATCACATCTCATGCTATAGGGAGGGTCTCAAGTTTGATATTAGAAGCATTGAGATATCACATCTCATGCTATAGGAAGAGTCTCAGGTTTGGGAAGGGAAGGATTTGGATTTCACATCTCATGTTATAGGATGGTTCTCATGTTTGGTTTTTGAAGCATTGAGATATCACATCTCATGCTATCGGAAGGGTCTCAGGTTTGGTATTAGAAGCATTGAGATATCACATCTCATGCTATAGGATTGGTCTCCGGATTGGAATGTGAAGGATTTGGATATCACATCTCATGCTAAAGGAAGGGTCTCAGGTTTGGAATGGGAAGGAGTTGGATATGACATCTCTTGTTATAGGGAGGGTCTCAGGATTTGAATGGCAAGGAGTTGGATATCACATCTCATGCCATAGGAAGGGTCTCAGGTTTGGTATAAGCATTGAGATATCACATCTCTGCTATCGGAAGGGTCTCAGGATTGGATTGGGAAGGAGTTGGATATCACATCTCATGTTATAGGAAGGGTCTCCGGATTGGAATGTGAAGGATTTGGATATCACATCTCATGCTAAAGGAAGGGTCTCAGGTTTGGAATGGGAAGGAGTTGGATATGACATCTCTTGTTATAGGGAGGGTCTCAGGATTTGAATGGCAAGGATTTGGATATCACATCTCATGCCATAGGAAGGGTCTCAGGTTTGGTATAAGCATTGAGATATCACATCTCTGCTATCGGAAGGGTCTCAGGATTGGATTGGGAAGGAGTTGGATATCCCTTCTCATGCTATAGGAAGGGTCTCAGGTTGGAATGGGAAGGAGTTGGATATCACATCTCATGCTAAAGGAAGGGTCTCAGGTTTGGTAGAAGCATTGAGATATCACATCTCATGCTATAGGAAGGGTCTCAGGATTGGAATGGGAAGGACTTAGATATCACATATCATGCTATAGGGAGGGTTTCAGTTTTGATATTAGAAGCATTGAGATATCACATCTCATGCTATCGGAAGTGTCTCAGGATTGGAATGGGAAGGAGCTGGATATTACATCTCATGCTAAAGGAAGGGTCTCAGGTTTGGAACGGGAAGGAGTTGGATATCCGATCTCATGTTATAGGAAGGGTCTCAGGTTTGGTATAAGCATTGAGATATCACATCTCTGCTATCGGAAGGGTCTCAGGATTGGAATGGGAAGGACTTAGATATCACATCTCATGCTATAGGGAGGGTCTCAGTTTTGATATTAGAAGCATTGAGATACCACATCTCATGCTATCGGAAGGGTCTCAGGATTGGAATGGGAGGAGCTGGATATCACATCTCATGCTAAAGGAAGGGTCTCAGGTTTGGAAGGGGAAGGATTTGGATATCACATCTCATGTTATAGGATGGGTCTCAGGTTTGGTATTAGAAGCATTGTGATATCACATCTCATGCTATAGGAAGTGTCTCAGGATTGGAATGGGAAGGAGTTGGATATCACATCTCATGCTATAGGAAGGGTTTCAGGTTTGGTAGAAGCATTGAGATATCACATCTCATGCTATAGGAAGAGTCTCAGGTTTGGGAAGGGAAGGATTTGGATTTCACATCTCATGTTATAGGATGGTTCTCATGTTTGGTTTTTGAAGCATTGAGATATCACATCTCATGCTATCGGAAGGGTCTCAGGTTTGGTATTAGAAGCATTGAGATATCACATCTCATGCTATAGGATTGGTCTCCGGATTGGAATGTGAAGGATTTGGATATCACATCTCATGCTAAAGGAAGGGTCTCAGGTTTGGAATGGGAAGGAGTTGGATATGACATCTCTTGTTATAGGGAGGGTCTCAGGATTTGAATGGCAAGGAGTTGGATATCACATCTCATGCCATAGGAAGGGTCTCAGGTTTGGTATAAGCATTGAGATATCACATCTCTGCTATCGGAAGGGTCTCAGGATTGGATTGGGAAGGAGTTGGATATCACATCTCATGTTATAGGAAGGGTCTCCTGATTGGAATGTGAAGGATTTGGATATCACATCTCATGCTAAAGGAAGGGTCTCAGGTTTGGAATGGGAAGGAGTTGGATATGACATCTCTTGTTATAGGGAGGGTCTCAGGATTTGAATGGCAAGGAGTTGGATATCACATCTCATGCCATAGGAAGGGTCTCAGGTTTGGTATAAGCATTGAGATATCACATCTCTGCTATCGGAGGGGTCTCAGGATTGGATTGGGAAGGAGTTGGATATCCCTTCTCATGCTATAGGAAGGGTCTCAGGTTGGAATGGGAAGGAGTTGGATATCACATCTCATGCTAAAGGAAGGGTCTCAGGTTTGGTAGAAGCATTGAGATATCACATCTCATGCTATAGGAAGGGTCTCAGGATTGGAATGGGAAGGACTTAGATATCACATATCATGCTATAGGGAGGGTTTCAGTTTTGATATTAGAAGCATTGAGATATCACATCTCATGCTATCGGAAGTGTCTCAGGATTGGAATGGGAAGGAGCTGGATATCACATCTCATGCTAAAGGAAGGGTCTCAGGTTTGGAACGGGAAGGAGTTGGATATCCGATCTCATGTTGTAGGAAGGGTCTCAGGTTTGGTATAAGCATTGAGATATCACATCTCTGCTATCGGAAGTGTCTCAGGATTGGAATGGGAAGGAATTGGATATCCCATCTCATGTTATAGGACGGGTCTCAGGATTGTTATTAGAATCATTGAGATATCATATTGCATGCTGTAGGAAGGGTCTAAGGATTGGAATGGGAAAGACTTGGATATCACATCTCATGCTATAGGAAGGGTCTCAGGTTTGGTATAAGCATTGAGATATCAAATCTCATGCTATAGGAAGGGTCTCAGGATTGGAATGGAAGGAGTTGGATATCACATCTCATGCTATAGGAAGGGTCTCAGGTTTGGTATAAGCATTGAGATATCACATCTCATGCTATAGGAAGGGTCTCATTATTGGAATGGGAAGGAGTTGTATATGACATCTCATGCCGTAGGAAGGGTCTCAGGTTTGGTATAAGCATTGAGATATCACATCTCTGCTATCAGAAGAGTCTCAGGATTTGAATGGGAAGGAGTTGGATATCCCATCTCATGTTATAGGAAGAGTCTCAGGTTTGGTATTAGAAGCATTGAGATATCACATCTCATGCTATAGGAAGTGTCTCAGGATTGGAATGGGAAGGACTTGGATATCACATCTCATGCTATAGGGAGGGTCTCAAGTTTGATATTAGAAGCATTGAGATATCACATCTCATGCTATAGGAAGAGTCTCAGGTTTGGGAAGGGAAGGATTTGGATTTCACATCTCATGTTATAGGATGGTTCTCATGTTTGGTTTTTGAAGCATTGGATATCACATCTCATGCTATCGGAAGGGTCTCAAGTTTGGTATTAGAAGCATTGAGATATCACATCTCATGCTATAGGATTGGTCTCTGGATTGGAATGTGAAGGATTTGGATATCACATCTCATGCTAAAGGAAGGGTCTCAGGTTTGGAATGGGAAGGAGTTGGATATGACATCTCTTGTTATAGGGAGGGTCTCAGGATTTGAATGGCAAGGAGTTGGATATCACATCTCATGCCATAGGAAGGGTCTCAGGTTTGGTATAAGCATTGAGATATCACATCTCTGCTATCGGAAGGGTCTCAGGATTGGATTGGGAAGGAGTTGGATATCACATCTCATGTTATAGGAAGGGTCTCCGGATTGGAATGTGAAGGATTTGGATATCACATCTCATGCTAAAGGAAGGGTCTCAGGTTTGGAATGGGAAGGAGTTGGATATGACATCTCTTGTTATAGGGAGGGTCTCAGGATTTGAATGGCAAGGAGTTGGATATCACATCTCATGCCATAGGAAGGGTCGCAGGTTTGGTATAAGCATAGAGATATCACATCTCTGCTATCGGAAGGGTCTCAGGATTGGATTGGGAAGGAGTTGGATATCCCTTCTCATGCTACTGGAAGGGTCTCAGGTTGGAATGGGAAGGAGTTGGATATCACATCTCATGCTAAAGGAAGGGTCTCAGGTTTGGTAGAAGCATTGAGATATCACATCTCATGCTATAGGAAGGGTCTCAGGATTGGAATGGGAAGGACTTAGATATCACATATCATGCTATAGGGAGGGTTTCAGTTTTGATATTAGAAGCATTGAGATATCACATCTCATGCTATCGGAAGTGTCTCAGGATTGGAATGGGAAGGAGCTGGATATTACATCTCATGCTAAAGGAAGGGTCTCAGGTTTGGAACGGGAAGGAGTTGGATATCCGATCTCATGTTATAGGAAGGGTCTCAGGTTTGGTATAAGCATTGAGATATCACATCTCTGCTATCGGAAGTGTCTCAGGATTGGAATGGGAAGGAATTGGATATCCCATCTCATGTTATAGGACGGGTCTCAGGATTGTTATTAGAATCATTGAGATATCATATTGCATGCTGTAGGAAGGGTCTAAGGATTGGAATGGGAAGGAGTTGGATATCACATCTCATGCTATAGGAAGGGTCTCAGGTTTGGTATAAGCATTGAGATATCACATCTCATGCTATAGGAAGGGTCTCAGGATTGGAATGGGAAGGAGTTGTATATGACATCTCATGCCGTAGGAAGGGTCTCAGGTTTGGTATAAGCATTGAGATATCACATCTCTGCTATCAGAAGAGTCTCAGGATTGGAATGGCAAGGAGTTGGATATCCCATCTCATGTTATAGGAAGAGTCTCAGGTTTGGTATTAGAAGCATTGAGATATCACATCTCATGCTATAGGAAGTGTCTCAGGATTGGAATGGGAAGGACTTGGATATCACATCTCATGCTATAGGGAGGGTCTCAAGTTTGATATTAGAAGCATTGAGATATCACATCTCATGCTATAGGAAGAGTCTCAGGTTTGGTATTAGAAGCATTGAGATATCACATCTCATGCTATAGGATTGGTCTCCGGATTGGAATGTGAAGGATTTGGATATCACATCTCATGCTAAAGGAAGGGTCTCAGGTTTGGAATGGGAAGGAGTTGGATATGACATCTCTTGTTATAGGGAGGGTCTCAGGATTTGAATGGCAAGGAGTTGGATATCACATCTCATGCCATAGGAAGGGTCTCAGGTTTGGTATAAGCATTGAGATATCACATCTCTGCTATCGGAAGGGTCTCAGGATTGGAATGGGAAGGACTTAGATATCACATCTCATGCTATAGGGAGGGTCTCAGTTTTGATATTAGAAGCATTGAGATATCACATCTCATGCTATCGGAAGGGTCTCAGGATTGGAATGGGAGGAGCTGGATATCACATCTCATGCTAAAGGAAGGGTCTCAGGTTTGGAAGGGGAAGGATTTGGATATCACATCTCATGTTATAGGATGGGTTTCAGGTTTGGTATTAGAAGCATTGTGATATCACATCTCATGCTATAGGAAGTGTCTCAGGATTGGAATGGGAAGGAGTTGGATATCACATCTCATGCTATAGGAAGGGTTTCAGGTTTGGTAGAAGCATTGAGATATCACATCTCATGCTATAGGAAGAGTCTCAGGTTTGGGAAGGGAAGGATTTGGATTTCACATCTCATGTTATAGGATGGTTCTCATGTTTGGTTTTTGAAGCATTGAGATATCACATCTCATGCTATCGGAAGGGTCTCAGGTTTGGTATTAGAAGCATTGAGATATCACATCTCATGCTATAGGATTGGTCTCCGGATTGGAATGTGAAGGATTTGGATATCACATCTCATGCTAAAGGAAGGGTCTCAGGTTTGGAATGGGAAGGAGTTGGATATGACATCTCTTGTTATAGGGAGGGTCTCAGGATTTGAATGGCAAGGAGTTGGATATCACATCTCATGCCATAGGAAGGGTCTCAGGTTTGGTATAAGCATTGAGATATCACATCTCTGCTATCGGAAGGGTCTCAGGATTGGATTGGGAAGGAGTTGGATATCACATCTCATGTTATAGGAAGGGTCTCCTGATTGGAATGTGAAGGATTTGGATATCACATCTCATGCTAAAGGAAGGGTCTCAGGTTTGGAATGGGAAGGAGTTGGATATGACATCTCTTGTTATAGGGAGGGTCTCAGGATTTGAATGGCAAGGAGTTGGATATCACATCTCATGCCATAGGAAGGGTCTCAGGTTTGGTATAAGCATTGAGATATCACATCTCTGCTATCGGAGGGGTCTCAGGATTGGATTGGGAAGGAGTTGGATATCCCTTCTCATGCTATAGGAAGGGTCTCAGGTTGGAATGGGAAGGAGTTGGATATCACATCTCATGCTAAAGGAAGGGTCTCAGGTTTGGTAGAAGCATTGAGATATCACATCTCATGCTATAGGAAGGGTCTCAGGATTGGAATGGGAAGGACTTAGATATCACATATCATGCTATAGGGAGGGTTTCAGTTTTGATATTAGAAGCATTGAGATATCACATCTCATGCTATCGGAAGTGTCTCAGGATTGGAATGGGAAGGAGCTGGATATCACATCTCATGCTAAAGGAAGGGTCTCAGGTTTGGAACGGGAAGGAGTTGGATATCCGATCTCATGTTGTAGGAAGGGTCTCAGGTTTGGTATAAGCATTGAGATATCACATCTCTGCTATCGGAAGTGTCTCAGGATTGGAATGGGAAGGAATTGGATATCCCATCTCATGTTATAGGACGGGTCTCAGGATTGTTATTAGAATCATTGAGATATCATATTGCATGCTGTAGGAAGGGTCTAAGGATTGGAATGGGAAAGACTTGGATATCACATCTCATGCTATAGGAAGGGTCTCAGGTTTGGTATAAGCATTGAGATATCAAATCTCATGCTATAGGAAGGGTCTCAGGATTGGAATGGAAGGAGTTGGATATCACATCTCATGTTATAGGAAGGGTCTCAGGATTGGAATGGGAAGGAGTTGATATCACATCTCATGCTATAGGAAGGGTCTCAGGTTTGGTATAAGCATTGAGATATCACATCTCATGCTATAGGAAGGGTCTCAGGATTGGAATGGGAAGGAGTTGTATATGACATCTCATGCCGTAGGAAGGGTCTCAGGTTTGGTATAAGCATTGAGATATCACATCTCTGCTATCAGAAGAGTCTCAGGATTTGAATGGGAAGGAGTTGGATATCCCATCTCATGTTATAGGAAGAGTCTCAGGTTTGATATTAGAAGCATTGAGATATCACATCTCATGCTATAGGAAGTGTCTCAGGATTGGAATGGGAAGGACTTGGATATCACATCTCATGCTATAGGGAGGGTCTCAAGTTTGATATTAGAAGCATTGAGATATCACATCTCATGCTATAGGAAGAGTCTCAGGTTTGGGAAGGGAAGGATTTGGATTTCACATCTCATGTTATAGGATGGTTCTCATGTTTGGTTTTTGAAGCATTGAGATATCACATCTCATGCTATCGGAAGGGTCTCAGGTTTGGTATTAGAAGCATTGAGATATCACATCTCATGCTATAGGATTGGTCTCCGGATTGGAATGTGAAGGATTTGGATATCACATCTCATGCTAAAGGAAGGGTCTCAGGTTTGGAATGGGAAGGAGTTGGATATGACATCTCTTGTTATAGGGAGGGTCTCAGGATTTGAATGGCAAGGAGTTGGATATCACATCTCATGCCATAGGAAGGGTCTCAGGTTTGGTATAAGCATTGAGATATCACATCTCTGCTATCGGAAGGGTCTCAGGATTGGATTGGGAAGGAGTTGGATATCACATCTCATGTTATAGGAAGGGTCTCCTGATTGGAATGTGAAGGATTTGGATATCACATCTCATGCTAAAGGAAGGGTCTCAGGTTTGGAATGGGAAGGAGTTGGATATGACATCTCTTGTTATAGGGAGGGTCTCAGGATTTGAATGGCAAGGAGTTGGATATCACATCTCATGCCATAGGAAGGGTCTCAGATTTGGTATAAGCATTGAGATATCACATCTCTGCTATCGGAGGGGTCTCAGGATTGGATTGGGAAGGAGTTGGATATCCCTTCTCATGCTATAGGAAGGGTCTCAGGTTGGAATGGGAAGGAGTTGGATATCACATCTCATGCTAAAGGAAGGGTCTCAGGTTTGGTAGAAGCATTGAGATATCACATCTCATGCTATAGGAAGGGTCTCAGGATTGGAATGGGAAGGAAAGAGATATCACATATCATGCTATAGGGAGGGTTTCAGTTTTGATATTAGAAGCATTGAGATATCACATCTCATGCTATCGGAAGTGTCTCAGGATTGGAATGGGAAGGAGCTGGATATCACATCTCATGCTAAAGGAAGGGTCTCAGGTTTGGAACGGGAAGGAGTTGGATATCCGATCTCATGTTGTAGGAAGGGTCTCAGGTTTGGTATAAGCATTGAGATATCACATCTCTGCTATCGGAAGTGTCTCAGGATTGGAATGGGAAGGAATTGGATATCCCATCTCATGTTATAGGACGGGTCTCAGGATTGTTATTAGAATCATTGAGATATCATATTGCATGCTGTAGGAAGGGTCTAAGGATTGGAATGGGAAAGACTTGGATATCACATCTCATGCTATAGGAAGGGTCTCAGGTTTGGTATAAGCATTGAGATATCAAATCTCATGCTATAGGAAGGGTCTCAGGATTGGAATGGAAGGAGTTGGATATCACATCTCATGTTATAGGAAGGGTCTCAGGATTGGAATGGGAAGGAGTTGGATATCACATCTCATGCTATAGGAAGGGTCTCAGGTTTGGTATAAGCATTGAGATATCACATCTCATGCAATAGGAAGGGTCTCAGGATTGGAATGGGAAGGAGTTGTATATGACATCTCATGCCGTAGGAAGGGTCTCAGGTTTGGTATAAGCATTGAGATATCACATCTCTGCTATCAGAAGAGTCTCAGGATTTGAATGGGAAGGAGTTGGATATCCCATCTCATGTTATAGGAAGAGTCTCAGGTTTGGTATTAGAAGCATTGAGATATCACATCTCATGCTATAGGAAGTGTCTCAGGATTGGAATGGGAAGGACTTGGATATCACATCTCATGCTATAGGGAGGGTCTCAAGTTTGATATTAGAAGCATTGAGATATCACATCTCATGCTATAGGAAGAGTCTCAGGTTTGGGAAGGGAAGGATTTGGATTTCACATCTCATGTTATAGGATGGTTCTCATGTTTGGTTTTTGAAGCATTGAGATATCACATCTCATGCTATCGGAAGGGTCTCAGGTTTGGTATTAGAAGCATTGAGATATCACATCTCATGCTATAGGATTGGTCTCTGGATTGGAATGTGAAGGATTTGGATATCACATCTCATGCTAAAGGAAGGGTCTCAGGTTTGGAATGTGAAGGATTTGGATATCACATCTCATGCCATAGGAAGGGTCTCAGGTTTGGTATAAGCATTGAGATATCACATCTCTGCTATCGGAGGGGTCTCAGGATTGGATTGGGAAGGAGTTGGATATCCCTTCTCATGCTATAGGAAGGGTCTCAGGTTGGAATGGGAAGGAGTTGGATATCACATCTCATGCTAAAGGAAGGGTCTCAGGTTTGGTAGAAGCATTGAGATATCACATCTCATGCTATAGGAAGGGTCTCAGGATTGGAATGGGAAGGACTTAGATATCACATATCATGCTATAGGGAGGGTTTCAGTTTTGATATTAGAAGCATTGAGATATCACATCTCATGCTATCGGAAGTGTCTCAGGATTGGAATGGGAAGGAGCTGGATATCACATCTCATGCTAAAGGAAGGGTCTCAGGTTTGGAACGGGAAGGAGTTGGATATCCGATCTCATGTTGTAGGAAGGGTCTCAGGTTTGGTATAAGCATTGAGATATCACATCTCTGCTATCGGAAGTGTCTCAGGATTGGAATGGGAAGGAATTGATTATCCCATCTCATGTTATAGGACGGGTCTCAGGATTGTTATTAGAATCATTGAGATATCATATTGCATGCTGTAGGAAGGGTCTAAGGATTGGAATGGGAAAGACTTGGATATCACATCTCATGCTATAGGAAGGGTCTCAGGTTTGGTATAAGCATTGAGATATCAAATCTCATGCTATAGGAAGGGTCTCAGGATTGGAATGGAAGGAGTTGGATATCACATCTCATGCTATAGGAAGGGTCTCAGGTTTGGTATAAGCATTGAGATATCACATCTCATGCTATAGGAAGGGTCTCATTATTGGAATGGGAAGGAGTTGTATATGACATCTCATGCCGTAGGAAGGGTCTCAGGTTTGGTATAAGCATTGAGATATCACATCTCTGCTATCAGAAGAGTCTCAGGATTTGAATGGGAAGGAGTTGGATATCCCATCTCATGTTATAGGAAGAGTCTCAGGTTTGGTATTAGAAGCATTGAGATATCACATCTCATGCTATAGGAAGTGTCTCAGGATTGGAATGGGAAGGACTTGGATATCACATCTCATGCTATAGGGAGGGTCTCAAGTTTGATATTAGAAGCATTGAGATATCACATCTCATGCTATAGGAAGAGTCTCAGGTTTGGGAAGGGAAGGATTTGGATTTCACATCTCATGTTATAGGATGGTTCTCATGTTTGGTTTTTGAAGCATTGGATATCACATCTCATGCTATCGGAAGGGTCTCAAGTTTGGTATTAGAAGCATTGAGATATCACATCTCATGCTATAGGATTGGTCTCTGGATTGGAATGTGAAGGATTTGGATATCACATCTCATGCTAAAGGAAGGGTCTCAGGTTTGGAATGGGAAGGAGTTGGATATGACATCTCTTGTTATAGGGAGGGTCTCAGGATTTGAATGGCAAGGAGTTGGATATCACATCTCATGCCATAGGAAGGGTCTCAGGTTTGGTATAAGCATTGAGATATCACATCTCTGCTATCGGAAGGGTCTCAGGATTGGATTGGGAAGGAGTTGGATATCACATCTCATGTTATAGGAAGGGTCTCCGGATTGGAATGTGAAGGATTTGGATATCACATCTCATGCTAAAGGAAGGGTCTCAGGTTTGGAATGGGAAGGAGTTGGATATGACATCTCTTGTTATAGGGAGGGTCTCAGGATTTGAATGGCAAGGAGTTGGATATCACATCTCATGCCATAGGAAGGGTCGCAGGTTTGGTATAAGCATAGAGATATCACATCTCTGCTATCGGAAGGGTCTCAGGATTGGATTGGGAAGGAGTTGGATATCCCTTCTCATGCTACTGGAAGGGTCTCAGGTTGGAATGGGAAGGAGTTGGATATCACATCTCATGCTAAAGGAAGGGTCTCAGGTTTGGTAGAAGCATTGAGATATCACATCTCATGCTATAGGAAGGGTCTCAGGATTGGAATGGGAAGGACTTAGATATCACATATCATGCTATAGGGAGGGTTTCAGTTTTGATATTAGAAGCATTGAGATATCACATCTCATGCTATCGGAAGTGTCTCAGGATTGGAATGGGAAGGAGCTGGATATTACATCTCATGCTAAAGGAAGGGTCTCAGGTTTGGAACGGGAAGGAGTTGGATATCCGATCTCATGTTATAGGAAGGGTCTCAGGTTTGGTATAAGCATTGAGATATCACATCTCTGCTATCGGAAGTGTCTCAGGATTGGAATGGGAAGGAATTGGATATCCCATCTCATGTTATAGGACGGGTCTCAGGATTGTTATTAGAATCATTGAGATATCATATTGCATGCTGTAGGAAGGGTCTAAGGATTGGAATGGGAAGGAGTTGGATATCACATCTCATGCTATAGGAAGGGTCTCAGGTTTGGTATAAGCATTGAGATATCACATCTCATGCTATAGGAAGGGTCTCAGGATTGGAATGGGAAGGAGTTGTATATGACATCTCATGCCGTAGGAAGGGTCTCAGGTTTGGTATAAGCATTGAGATATCACATCTCTGCTATCAGAAGAGTCTCAGGATTGGAATGGCAAGGAGTTGGATATCCCATCTCATGTTATAGGAAGAGTCTCAGGTTTGGTATTAGAAGCATTGAGATATCACATCTCATGCTATAGGAAGTGTCTCAGGATTGGAATGGGAAGGACTTGGATATCACATCTCATGCTATAGGGAGGGTCTCAAGTTTGATATTAGAAGCATTGAGATATCACATCTCATGCTATAGGAAGAGTCTCAGGTTTGGTATTAGAAGCATTGAGATATCACATCTCATGCTATAGGATTGGTCTCCGGATTGGAATGTGAAGGATTTGGATATCACATCTCATGCTAAAGGAAGGGTCTCAGGTTTGGAATGGGAAGGAGTTGGATATGACATCTCTTGTTATAGGGAGGGTCTCAGGATTTGAATGGCAAGGAGTTGGATATCACATCTCATGCCATAGGAAGGGTCTCAGGTTTGGTATAAGCATTGAGATATCACATCTCTGCTATCGGAAGGGTCTCAGGATTGGAATGGGAAGGACTTAGATATCACATCTCATGCTATAGGGAGGGTCTCAGTTTTGATATTAGAAGCATTGAGATATCACATCTCATGCTATCGGAAGGGTCTCAGGATTGGAATGGGAGGAGCTGGATATCACATCTCATGCTAAAGGAAGGGTCTCAGGTTTGGAAGGGGAAGGATTTGGATATCACATCTCATGTTATAGGATGGGTTTCAGGTTTGGTATTAGAAGCATTGTGATATCACATCTCATGCTATAGGAAGTGTCTCAGGATTGGAATGGGAAGGAGTTGGATATCACATCTCATGCTATAGGAAGGGTTTCAGGTTTGGTAGAAGCATTGAGATATCACATCTCATGCTATAGGAAGAGTCTCAGGTTTGGGAAGGGAAGGATTTGGATTTCACATCTCATGTTATAGGATGGTTCTCATGTTTGGTTTTTGAAGCATTGAGATATCACATCTCATGCTATCGGAAGGGTCTCAGGTTTGGTATTAGAAGCATTGAGATATCACATCTCATGCTATAGGATTGGTCTCCGGATTGGAATGTGAAGGATTTGGATATCACATCTCATGCTAAAGGAAGGGTCTCAGGTTTGGAATGGGAAGGAGTTGGATATGACATCTCTTGTTATAGGGAGGGTCTCAGGATTTGAATGGCAAGGAGTTGGATATCACATCTCATGCCATAGGAAGGGTCTCAGGTTTGGTATAAGCATTGAGATATCACATCTCTCCTATCGGAAGGGTCTCAGGATTGGATTGGGAAGGAGTTGGATATCACATCTCATGTTATAGGAAGGGTCTCCTGATTGGAATGTGAAGGATTTGGATATCACATCTCATGCTAAAGGAAGGGTCTCAGGTTTGGAATGGGAAGGAGTTGGATATGACATCTCTTGTTATAGGGAGGGTCTCAGGATTTGAATGGCAAGGAGTTGGATATCACATCTCATGCCATAGGAAGGGTCTCAGGTTTGGTATAAGCATTGAGATATCACATCTCTGCTATCGGAGGGGTCTCAGGATTGGATTGGGAAGGAGTTGGATATCCCTTCTCATGCTATAGGAAGGGTCTCAGGTTGGAATGGGAAGGAGTTGGATATCACATCTCATGCTAAAGGAAGGGTCTCAGGTTTGGTAGAAGCATTGAGATATCACATCTCATGCTATAGGAAGGGTCTCAGGATTGGAATGGGAAGGACTTAGATATCACATATCATGCTATAGGGAGGGTTTCAGTTTTGATATTAGAAGCATTGAGATATCACATCTCATGCTATCGGAAGTGTCTCAGGATTGGAATGGGAAGGAGCTGGATATCACATCTCATGCTAAAGGAAGGGTCTCAGGTTTGGAACGGGAAGGAGTTGGATATCCGATCTCATGTTGTAGGAAGGGTCTCAGGTTTGGTATAAGCATTGAGATATCACATCTCTGCTATCGGAAGTGTCTCAGGATTGGAATGGGAAGGAATTGGATATCCCATCTCATGTTATAGGACGGGTCTCAGGATTGTTATTAGAATCATTGAGATATCATATTGCATGCTGTAGGAAGGGTCTAAGGATTGGAATGGGAAAGACTTGGATATCACATCTCATGCTATAGGAAGGGTCTCAGGTTTGGTATAAGCATTGAGATATCAAATCTCATGCTATAGGAAGGGTCTCAGGATTGGAATGGAAGGAGTTGGATATCACATCTCATGTTATAGGAAGGGTCTCAGGATTGGAATGGGAAGGAGTTGGATATCACATCTCATGCTATAGGAAGGGTCTCAGGTTTGGTATAAGCATTGAGATATCACATCTCATGCTATAGGAAGGGTCTCAGGATTGGAATGGGAAGGAGTTGTATATGACATCTCATGCCGTAGGAAGGGTCTCAGGTTTGGTATAAGCATTGAGATATCACATCTCTGCTATCAGAAGAGTCTCAGGATTTGAATGGGAAGGAGTTGGATATCCCATCTCATGTTATAGGAAGAGTCTCAGGTTTGGTATTAGAAGCATTGAGATATCACATCTCATGCTATAGGAAGTGTCTCAGGATTGGAATGGGAAGGACTTGGATATCACATCTCATGCTATAGGGAGGGTCTCAAGTTTGATATTAGAAGCATTGAGATATCACATCTCATGCTATAGGAAGAGTCTCAGGTTTGGGAAGGGAAGGATTTGGATTTCACATCTCATGTTATAGGATGGTTCTCATGTTTGGTTTTTGAAGCATTGAGATATCACATCTCATGCTATCGGAAGGGTCTCAGGTTTGGTATTAGAAGCATTGAGATATCACATCTCATGCTATAGGATTGGTCTCCGGATTGGAATGTGAAGGATTTGGATATCACATCTCATGCTAAAGGAAGGGTCTCAGGTTTGGAATGGGAAGGAGTTGGATATGACATCTCTTGTTATAGGGAGGGTCTCAGGATTTGAATGGCAAGGAGTTGGATATCACATCTCATGCCATAGGAAGGGTCTCAGGTTTGGTATAAGCATTGAGATATCACATCTCTGCTATCGGAAGGGTCTCAGGATTGGATTGGGAAGGAGTTGGATATCACATCTCATGTTATAGGAAGGGTCTCCTGATTGGAATGTGAAGGATTTGGATATCACATCTCATGCTAAAGGAAGGGTCTCAGGTTTGGAATGGGAAGGAGTTGGATATGACATCTCTTGTTATAGGGAGGGTCTCAGGATTTGAATGGCAAGGAGTTGGATATCACATCTCATGCCATAGGAAGGGTCTCAGATTTGGTATAAGCATTGAGATATCACATCTCTGCTATCGGAGGGGTCTCAGGATTGGATTGGGAAGGAGTTGGATATCCCTTCTCATGCTATAGGAAGGGTCTCAGGTTGGAATGGGAAGGAGTTGGATATCACATCTCATGCTAAAGGAAGGGTCTCAGGTTTGGTAGAAGCATTGAGATATCACATCTCATGCTATAGGAAGGGTCTCAGGATTGGAATGGGAAGGACTTAGATATCACATATCATGCTATAGGGAGGGTTTCAGTTTTGATATTAGAAGCATTGAGATATCACATCTCATGCTATCGGAAGTGTCTCAGGATTGGAATGGGAAGGAGCTGGATATCACATCTCATGCTAAAGGAAGGGTCTCAGGTTTGGAACGGGAAGGAGTTGGATATCCGATCTCATGTTGTAGGAAGGGTCTCAGGTTTGGTATAAGCATTGAGATATCACATCTCTGCTATCGGAAGTGTCTCAGGATTGGAATGGGAAGGAATTGGATATCCCATCTCATGTTATAGGACGGGTCTCAGGATTGTTATTAGAATCATTGAGATATCATATTGCATGCTGTAGGAAGGGTCTAAGGATTGGAATGGGAAAGACTTGGATATCACATCTCATGCTATAGGAAGGGTCTCAGGTTTGGTATAAGCATTGAGATATCAAATCTCATGCTATAGGAAGGGTCTCAGGATTGGAATGGAAGGAGTTGGATATCACATCTCATGTTATAGGAAGGGTCTCAGGATTGGAATGGGAAGGAGTTGGATATCACATCTCATGCTATAGGAAGGGTCTCAGGTTTGGTATAAGCATTGAGATATCACATCTCATGCTATAGGAAGGGTCTCAGGATTGGAATGGGAAGGAGTTGTATATGACATCTCATGCCGTAGGAAGGGTCTCAGGTTTGGTATAAGCATTGAGATATCACATCTCTGCTATCAGAAGAGTCTCAGGATTTGAATGGGAAGGAGTTGGATATCCCATCTCATGTTATAGGAAGAGTCTCAGGTTTGGTATTAGAAGCATTGAGATATCACATCTCATGCTATAGGAAGTGTCTCAGGATTGGAATGGGAAGGACTTGGATATCACATCTCATGCTATAGGGAGGGTCTCAAGTTTGATATTAGAAGCATTGAGATATCACATCTCATGCTATAGGAAGAGTCTCAGGTTTGGGAAGGGAAGGATTTGGATTTCACATCTCATGTTATAGGATGGTTCTCATGTTTGGTTTTTGAAGCATTGAGATATCACATCTCATGCTATCGGAAGGGTCTCAGGTTTGGTATTAGAAGCATTGAGATATCACATCTCATGCTATAGGATTGGTCTCTGGATTGGAATGTGAAGGATTTGGATATCACATCTCATGCTAAAGGAAGGGTCTCAGGTTTGGAATGGGAAGGAGTTGGATATGACATCTCTTGTTATAGGGAGGGTCTCAGGATTTGAATGGCAAGGAGTTGGATATCACATCTCATGCCATAGGAAGGGTCTCAGGTTTGGTATAAGCATTGAGATATCACATCTCTGCTATCGGAGGGGTGTCAGGATTGGATTGGGAAGGAGTTGGATATCCCTTCTCATGCTATAGGAAGGGTCTCAGGTTGGAATGGGAAGGAGTTGGATATCACATCTCATGCTAAAGGAAGGGTCTCAGGTTTGGTAGAAGCATTGAGATATCACATCTCATGCTATAGGAAGGGTCTCAGGATTGGAATGGGAAGGACTTAGATATCACATATCATGCTATAGGGAGGGTTTCAGTTTTGATATTAGAAGCATTGAGATATCACATCTCATGCTATCGGAAGGGTCTCAGGTTTGGTATTAGAAGCATTGAGATATCACATCTCATGCTATAGGATTGGTCTCCGGATTGGAATGTGAAGGATTTGGATATCACATCTCATGCTAAAGGAAGGGTCTCAGGTTTGGAATGGGAAGGAGTTGGATATGACATCTCTTGTTATAGGGAGGGTCTCAGGATTTGAATGGCAAGGAGTTGGATATCACATCTCATGCCATAGGAAGGGTCTCAGGTTTGGTATAAGCATTGAGATATCACATCTCTGCTATCGGAAGGGTCTCAGGATTGGAATGGGAAGGACTTAGATATCACATCTCATGCTATAGGGAGGGTCTCAGTTTTGATATTAGAAGCATTGAGATACCACATCTCATGCTATCGGAAGGGTCTCAGGATTGGAATGGGAGGAGCTGGATATCACATCTCATGCTAAAGGAAGGGTCTCAGGTTTGGAAGGGGAAGGATTTGGATATCACATCTCATGTTATAGGATGGGTCTCAGGTTTGGTATTAGAAGCATTGTGATATCACATCTCATGCTATAGGAAGTGTCTCAGGATTGGAATGGGAAGGAGTTGGATATCACATCTCATGCTATAGGAAGGGTTTCAGGTTTGGTAGAAGCATTGAGATATCACATCTCATGCTATAGGAAGAGTCTCAGGTTTGGGAAGGGAAGGATTTGGATTTCACATCTCATGTTATAGGATGGTTCTCATGGTTGGTTTTTGAAGCATTGAGATATCACATCTCATGCTATCGGAAGGGTCTCAGGTTTGGTATTAGAAGCATTGAGATATCACATCTCATGCTATAGGATTGGTCTCCGGATTGGAATGTGAAGGATTTGGATATCACATCTCATGCTAAAGGAAGGGTCTCAGGTTTGGAATGGGAAGGAGTTGGATATGACATCTCTTGTTATAGGGAGGGTCTCAGGATTTGAATGGCAAGGAGTTGGATATCACATCTCATGCCATAGGAAGGGTCTCAGGTTTGGTATAAGCATTGAGATATCACATCTCTGCTATCGGAAGGGTCTCAGGATTGGATTGGGAAGGAGTTGGATATCACATCTCATGTTATAGGAAGGGTCTCCTGATTGGAATGTGAAGGATTTGGATATCACATCTCATGCTAAAGGAAGGGTCTCAGGTTTGGAATGGGAAGGAGTTGGATATGACATCTCTTGTTATAGGGAGGGACTCAGGATTTGAATGGCAAGGAGTTGGATATCACATCTCATGCCATAGGAAGGGTCTCAGGTTTGGTATAAGCATTGAGATATCACATCTCTGCTATCGGAGGGGTCTCAGGATTGGATTGGGAAGGAGTTGGATATCCCTTCTCATGCTATAGGAAGGGTCTCAGGTTGGAATGGGAAGGAGTTGGATATCACATCTCATGCTAAAGGAAGGGTCTCAGGTTTGGTAGAAGCATTGAGATATCACATCTCATGCTATAGGAAGGGTCTCAGGATTGGAATGGGAAGGACTTAGATATCACATATCATGCTATAGGGAGGGTTTCAGTTTTGATATTAGAAGCATTGAGATATCACATCTCATGCTATCGGAAGTGTCTCAGGATTGGAATGGGAAGGAGCTGGATATCACATCTCATGCTAAAGGAAGGGTCTCAGGTTTGGAACGGGAAGGAGTTGGATATCCGATCTCATGTTGTAGGAAGGGTCTCAGGTTTGGTATAAGCATTGAGATATCACATCTCTGCTATCGGAAGTGTCTCAGGATTGGAATGGGAAGGAATTGGATATCCCATCTCATGTTATAGGACGGGTCTCAGGATTGTTATTAGAATCATTGAGATATCATATTGCATGCTGTAGGAAGGGTCTAAGGATTGGAATGGGAAAGACTTGGATATCACATCTCATGCTATAGGAAGGGTCTCAGGTTTGGTATAAGCATTGAGATATCAAATCTCATGCTATAGGAAGGGTCTCAGGATTGGAATGGAAGGAGTTGGATATCACATCTCATGCTATAGGAAGGGTCTCAGGTTTGGTATAAGCATTGAGATATCACATCTCATGCTATAGGAAGGGTCTCATTATTGGAATGGGAAGGAGTTGTATATGACATCTCATGCCGTAGGAAGGGTCTCAGGTTTGGTATAAGCATTGAGATATCACATCTCTGCTATCAGAAGAGTCTCAGGATTTGAATGGGAAGGAGTTGGATATCCCATCTCATGTTATAGGAAGAGTCTCAGGTTTGGTATTAGAAGCATTGAGATATCACATCTCATGCTATAGGAAGTGTCTCAGGATTGGAATGGGAAGGACTTGGATATCACATCTCATGCTATAGGGAGGGTCTCAAGTTTGATATTAGAAGCATTGAGATATCACATCTCATGCTATAGGAAGAGTCTCAGGTTTGGGAAGGGAAGGATTTGGATTTCACATCTCATGTTATAGGATGGTTCTCATGTTTGGTTTTTGAAGCATTGGATATCACATCTCATGCTATCGGAAGGGTCTCAAGTTTGGTATTAGAAGCATTGAGATATCACATCTCATGCTATAGGATTGGTCTCTGGATTGGAATGTGAAGGATTTGGATATCACATCTCATGCTAAAGGAAGGGTCTCAGGTTTGGAATGGGAAGGAGTTGGATATGACATCTCTTGTTATAGGGAGGGTCTCAGGATTTGAATGGCAAGGAGTTGGATATCACATCTCATGCCATAGGAAGGGTCTCAGGTTTGGTATAAGCATTGAGATATCACATCTCTGCTATCGGAAGGGTCTCAGGATTGGATTGGGAAGGAGTTGGATATCACATCTCATGTTATAGGAAGGGTCTCCGGATTGGAATGTGAAGGAATTGGATATCACATCTCATGCTAAAGGAAGGGTCTCAGGTTTGGAATGGGAAGGAGTTGGATATGACATCTCTTGTTATAGGGAGGGTCTCAGGATTTGAATGGCAAGGAGTTGGATATCACATCTCATGCCATAGGAAGGGTCGCAGGTTTGGTATAAGCATAGAGATATCACATCTCTGCTATCGGAAGGGTCTCAGGATTGGATTGGGAAGGAGTTGGATATCCCTTCTCATGCTACTGGAAGGGTCTCAGGTTGGAATGGGAAGGAGTTGGATATCACATCTCATGCTAAAGGAAGGGTCTCAGGTTTGGTAGAAGCATTGAGATATCACATCTCATGCTATAGGAAGGGTCTCAGGATTGGAATGGGAAGGACTTAGATATCACATATCATGCTATAGGGAGGGTTTCAGTTTTGATATTAGAAGCATTGAGATATCACATCTCATGCTATCGGAAGTGTCTCAGGATTGGAATGGGAAGGAGCTGGATATTACATCTCATGCTAAAGGAAGGGTCTCAGGTTTGGAACGGGAAGGAGTTGGATATCCGATCTCATGTTATAGGAAGGGTCTCAGGTTTGGTATAAGCATTGAGATATCACATCTCTGCTATCGGAAGTGTCTCAGGATTGGAATGGGAAGGAATTGGATATCCCATCTCATGTTATAGGACGGGTCTCAGGATTGTTATTAGAATCATTGAGATATCATATTGCATGCTGTAGGAAGGGTCTAAGGATTGGAATGGGAAGGAGTTGGATATCACATCTCATGCTATAGGAAGGGTCTCAGGTTTGGTATAAGCATTGAGATATCACATCTCATGCTATAGGAAGGGTCTCAGGATTGGAATGGGAAGGAGTTGTATATGACATCTCATGCCGTAGGAAGGGTCTCAGGTTTGGTATAAGCATTGAGATATCACATCTCTGCTATCAGAAGAGTCTCAGGATTGGAATGGCAAGGAGTTGGATATCCCATCTCATGTTATAGGAAGAGTCTCAGGTTTGGTATTAGAAGCATTGAGATATCACATCTCATGCTATAGGAAGTGTCTCAGGATTGGAATGGGAAGGACTTGGATATCACATCTCATGCTATAGGGAGGGTCTCAAGTTTGATATTAGAAGCATTGAGATATCACATCTCATGCTATAGGAAGAGTCTCAGGTTTGGTATTAGAAGCATTGAGATATCACATCTCATGCTATAGGATTGGTCTCCGGATTGGAATGTGAAGGATTTGGATATCACATCTCATGCTAAAGGAAGGGTCTCAGGTTTGGAATGGGAAGGAGTTGGATATGACATCTCTTGTTATAGGGAGGGTCTCAGGATTTGAATGGCAAGGAGTTGGATATCACATCTCATGCCATAGGAAGGGTCTCAGGTTTGGTATAAGCATTGAGATATCACATCTCTGCTATCGGAAGGGTCTCAGGATTGGAATGGGAAGGACTTAGATATCACATCTCATGCTATAGGGAGGGTCTCAGTTTTGATATTAGAAGCATTGAGATATCACATCTCATGCTATCGGAAGGGTCTCAGGATTGGAATGGGAGGAGCTGGATATCACATCTCATGCTAAAGGAAGGGTCTCAGGTTTGGAAGGGGAAGGATTTGGATATCACATCTCATGTTATAGGATGGGTTTCAGGTTTGGTATTAGAAGCATTGTGATATCACATCTCATGCTATAGGAAGTGTCTCAGGATTGGAATGGGAAGGAGTTGGATATCACATCTCATGCTATAGGAAGGGTTTCAGGTTTGGTAGAAGCATTGAGATATCACATCTCATGCTATAGGAAGAGTCTCAGGTTTGGGAAGGGAAGGATTTGGATTTCACATCTCATGTTATAGGATGGTTCTCATGTTTGGTTTTTGAAGCATTGAGATATCACATCTCATGCTATCGGAAGGGTCTCAGGTTTGGTATTAGAAGCATTGAGATATCACATCTCATGCTATAGGATTGGTCTCCGGATTGGAATGTGAAGGATTTGGATATCACATCTCATGCTAAAGGAAGGGTCTCAGGTTTGGAATGGGAAGGAGTTGGATATGACATCTCTTGTTATAGGGAGGGTCTCAGGATTTGAATGGCAAGGAGTTGGATATCACATCTCATGCCATAGGAAGGGTCTCAGGTTTGGTATAAGCATTGAGATATCACATCTCTGCTATCGGAAGGGTCTCAGGATTGGATTGGGAAGGAGTTGGATATCACATCTCATGTTATAGGAAGGGTCTCCTGATTGGAATGTGAAGGATTTGGATATCACATCTCATGCTAAAGGAAGGGTCTCAGGTTTGGAATGGGAAGGAGTTGGATATGACATCTCTTGTTATAGGGAGGGTCTCAGGATTTGAATGGCAAGGAGTTGGATATCACATCTCATGCCATAGGAAGGGTCTCAGGTTTGGTATAAGCATTGAGATATCACATCTCTGCTATCGGAGGGGTCTCAGGATTGGATTGGGAAGGAGTTGGATATCCCTTCTCATGCTATAGGAAGGGTCTCAGGTTGGAATGGGAAGGAGTTGGATATCACATCTCATGCTAAAGGAAGGGTCTCAGGTTTGGTAAAAGCATTGAGATATCACATCTCATGCTATAGGAAGGGTCTCAGGATTGGAATGGGAAGGACTTAGATATCACATATCATGCTATAGGGAGGGTTTCAGTTTTGATATTAGAAGCATTGAGATATCACATCTCATGCTATCGGAAGTGTCTCAGGATTGGAATGGGAAGGAGCTGGATATCACATCTCATGCTAAAGGAAGGGTCTCAGGTTTGGAACGGGAAGGAGTTGGATATCCGATCTCATGTTGTAGGAAGGGTCTCAGGTTTGGTATAAGCATTGAGATATCACATCTCTGCTATCGGAAGTGTCTCAGGATTGGAATGGGAAGGAATTGGATATCCCATCTCATGTTATAGGACGGGTCTCAGGATTGTTATTAGAATCATTGAGATATCATATTGCATGCTGTAGGAAGGGTCTAAGGATTGGAATGGGAAAGACTTGGATATCACATCTCATGCTATAGGAAGGGTCTCAGGTTTGGTATAAGCATTGAGATATCAAATCTCATGCTATAGGAAGGGTCTCAGGATTGGAATGGAAGGAGTTGGATATCACATCTCATGTTATAGGAAGGGTCTCAGGATTGGAATGGGAAGGAGTTGGATATCACATCTCATGCTATAGGAAGGGTCTCAGGTTTGGTATAAGCATTGAGATATCACATCTCATGCTATAGGAAGGGTCTCAGGATTGGAATGGGAAGGAGTTGTATATGACATCTCATGCCGTAGGAAGGGTCTCAGGTTTGGTATAAGCATTGAGATATCACATCTCTGCTATCAGAAGAGTCTCAGGATTTGAATGGGAAGGAGTTGGATATCCCATCTCATGTTATAGGAAGAGTCTCAGGTTTGGTATTAGAAGCATTGAGATATCACATCTCATGCTATAGGAAGTGTCTCAGGATTGGAATGGGAAGGACTTGGATATCACATCTCATGCTATAGGGAGGGTCTCAAGTTTGATATTAGAAGCATTGAGATATCACATCTCATGCTATAGGAAGAGTCTCAGGTTTGGGAAGGGAAGGATTTGGATTTCACATCTCATGTTATAGGATGGTTCTCATGTTTGGTTTTTGAAGCATTGAGATATCACATCTCATGCTATCGGAAGGGTCTCAGGTTTGGTATTAGAAGCATTGAGATATCACATCTCATGCTATAGGATTGGTCTCCGGATTGGAATGTGAAGGATTTGGATATCACATCTCATGCTAAAGGAAGGGTCTCAGGTTTGGAATGGGAAGGAGTTGGATATGACATCTCTTGTTATAGGGAGGGTCTCAGGATTTGAATGGCAAGGAGTTGGATATCACATCTCATGCCATAGGAAGGGTCTCAGGTTTGGTATAAGCATTGAGATATCACATCTCTGCTATCGGAAGGGTCTCAGGATTGGATTGGGAAGGAGTTGTATATCACATCTCATGTTATAGGAAGGGTCTCCTGATTGGAATGTGAAGGATTTGGATATCACATCTCATGCTAAAGGAAGGGTCTCAGGTTTGGAATGGGAAGGAGTTGGATATGACATCTCTTGTTATAGGGAGGGTCTCAGGATTTGAATGGCAAGGAGTTGGATATCACATCTCATGCCATAGGAAGGGTCTCAGATTTGGTATAAGCATTGAGATATCACATCTCTGCTATCGGAGGGGTCTCAGGATTGGATTGGGAAGGAGTTGGATATCCCTTCTCATGCTATAGGAAGGGTCTCAGGTTGGAATGGGAAGGAGTTGGATATCACATCTCATGCTAAAGGAAGGGTCTCAGGTTTGGTAGAAGCATTGAGATATCACATCTCATGCTATAGGAAGGGTCTCAGGATTGGAATGGGAAGGACTTAGATATCACATATCATGCTATAGGGAGGGTTTCAGTTTTGATATTAGAAGCATTGAGATATCACATCTCATGCTATCGGAAGTGTCTCAGGATTGGAATGGGAAGGAGCTGGATATCACATCTCATGCTAAAGGAAGGGTCTCAGGTTTGGAACGGGAAGGAGTTGGATATCCGATCTCATGTTGTAGGAAGGGTCTCAGGTTTGGTATAAGCATTGAGATATCACATCTCTGCTATCGGAAGTGTCTCAGGATTGGAATGGGAAGGAATTGGATATCCCATCTCATGTTATAGGACGGGTCTCAGGATTGTTATTAGAATCATTGAGATATCATATTGCATGCTGTAGGAAGGGTCTAAGGATTGGAATGGGAAAGACTTGGATATCACATCTCATGCTATAGGAAGGGTCTCAGGTTTGGTATAAGCATTGAGATATCAAATCTCATGCTATAGGAAGGGTCTCAGGATTGGAATGGAAGGAGTTGGATATCACATCTCATGTTATAGGAAGGGTCTCAGGATTGGAATGGGAAGGAGTTGGATATCACATCTCATGCTATAGGAAGGGTCTCAGGTTTGGTATAAGCATTGAGATATCACATCTCATGCTATAGGAAGGGTCTCAGGATTGGAATGGGAAGGAGTTGTATATGACATCTCATGCCGTAGGAAGGGTCTCAGGTTTGGTATAAGCATTGAGATATCACATCTCTGCTATCAGAAGAGTCTCAGGATTTGAATGGGAAGGAGTTGGATATCCCATCTCATGTTATAGGAAGAGTCTCAGGTTTGGTATTAGAAGCATTGAGATATCACATCTCATGCTATAGGAAGTGTCTCAGGATTGGAATGGGAAGGACTTGGATATCACATCTCATGCTATAGGGAGGGTCTCAAGTTTGATATTAGAAGCATTGAGATATCACATCTCATGCTATAGGAAGAGTCTCAGGTTTGGGAAGGGAAGGATTTGGATTTCACATCTCATGTTATAGGATGGTTCTCATGTTTGGTTTTTGAAGCATTGAGATATCACATCTCATGCTATCGGAAGGGTCTCAGGTTTGGTATTAGAAGCATTGAGATATCACATCTCATGCTATAGGATTGGTCTCTGGATTGGAATGTGAAGGATTTGGATATCACATCTCATGCTAAAGGAAGGGTCTCAGGTTTGGAATGGGAAGGAGTTGGATATGACATCTCTTGTTATAGGGAGGGTCTCAGGATTTGAATGGCAAGGAGTTGGATATCACATCTCATGCCATAGGAAGGGTCTCAGGTTTGGTATAAGCATTGAGATATCACATCTCTGCTATCGGAGGGGTGTCAGGATTGGATTGGGAAGGAGTTGGATATCCCTTCTCATGCTATAGGAAGGGTCTCAGGTTGGAATGGGAAGGAGTTGGATATCACATCTCATGCTAAAGGAAGGGTCTCAGGTTTGGTAGAAGCATTGAGATATCACATCTCATGCTATAGGAAGGGTCTCAGGATTGGAATGGGAAGGACTTAGATATCACATATCATGCTATAGGGAGGGTTTCAGTTTTGATATTAGAAGCATTGAGATATCACATCTCATGCTATCGGAAGTGTCTCAGGATTGGAATGGGAAGGAGCTGGATATCACATCTCATGCTAAAGGAAGGGTCTCAGGTTTGGAACGGGAAGGAGTTGGATATCCGATCTCATGTTGTAGGAAGGGTCTCAGGTTTGGTATAAGCATTGAGATATCACATCTCTGCTATCGGAAGTGTCTCAGGATTGGAATGGGAAGGAATTGGATATCCCATCTCATGTTATAGGACGGGTCTCAGGATTGTTATTAGAATCATTGAGATATCATATTGCATGCTGTAGGAAGGGTCTAAGGATTGGAATGGGAAAGACTTGGATATCACATCTCATGCTATAGGAAGGGTCTCAGGTTTGGTATAAGCATTGAGATATCAAATCTCATGCTATAGGAAGGGTCTCAGGATTGGAATGGAAGGAGTTGGATATCACATCTCATGCTATAGGAAGGGTCTCAGGTTTGGTATAAGCATTGAGATATCACATCTCATGCTATAGGAAGGGTCTCAGGATTGGAATGGGAAGGAGTTGTATATGACATCTCATGCCGTAGGAAGGGTCTCAGGTTTGGTATAAGCATTGAGATATCACATCTCTGCTATCAGAAGAGTCTCAGGATTTGAATGGGAAGGAGTTGGATATCCCATCTCATGTTATAGGAAGAGTCTCAGGTTTGGTATTAGAAGCATTGAGATATCACATCTCATGCTATAGGAAGTGTCTCAGGATTGGAATGGGAAGGACTTGCATATCACATCTCATGCTATAGGGAGGGTCTCAAGTTTGATATTAGAAGCATTGAGATATCACATCTCATGCTATAGGAAGAGTCTCAGGTTTGGGAAGGGAAGGATTTGGATTTCACATCTCATGTTATAGGATGGTTCTCATGTTTGGTTTTTGAAGCATTGAGATATCACATCTCATGCTATCGGAAGGGTCTCAAGTTTGGTATTAGAAGCATTGAGATATCACATCTCATGCTATAGGATTGGTCTCTGGATTGGAATGTGAAGGATTTGGATATCACATCTCATGCTAAAGGAAGGGTCTCAGGTTTGGAATGGGAAGGAGTTGGATATGACATCTCTTGTTATAGGGAGGGTCTCAGGATTTGAATGGCAAGGAGTTGGATATCACATCTCATGCCATAGGAAGGGTCTCAGGTTTGGTATAAGCATTGAGATATCACATCTCTGCTATCGGAAGGGTCTCAGGATTGGATTGGGAAGGAGTTGGATATCACATCTCATGTTATAGGAAGGGTCTCCGGATTGGAATGTGAAGGATTTGGATATCACATCTCATGCTAAAGGAAGGGTCTCAGGTTTGGAATGGGAAGGAGTTGGATATGACATCTCTTGTTATAGGGAGGGTCTCAGGATTTGAATGGCAAGGAGTTGGATATCACATCTCATGCCATAGGAAGGGTCGCAGGTTTGGTATAAGCATAGAGATATTACATCTCTGCTATCGGAAGGGTCTCAGGATTGGATTGGGAAGGAGTTGGATATCCCTTCTCATGCTACTGGAAGGGTCTCAGGTTGGAATGGGAAGGAGTTGGATATCACATCTCATGCTAAAGGAAGGGTCTCAGGTTTGGTAGAAGCATTGAGATATCACATCTCATGCTATAGGAAGGGTCTCAGGATTGGAATGGGAAGGACTTAGATATCACATATCATGCTATAGGGAGGGTTTCAGTTTTGATATTAGAAGCATTGAGATATCACATCTCATGCTATCGGAAGTGTCTCAGGATTGGAATGGGAAGGAGTTGGATATGACATCTCTTGTTATAGGGAGGGTCTCAGGATTTGAATGGCAAGGAGTTGGATATCACATCTCATGCCATAGGAAGGGTCTCAGGTTTGGTATAAGCATTGAGATATCACATCTCTGCTATCGGAAGGGTCTCAGGATTGGATTGGGAAGGAGTTGGATATCACATCTCATGTTATAGGAAGGGTCTCCTGATTGGAATGTGAAGGATTTGGATATCACATCTCATGCTAAAGGAAGGGTCTCAGGTTTGGAATGGGAAGGAGTTGGATATGACATCTCTTGTTATAGGGAGGGTCTCAGGATTTGAATGGCAAGGAGTTGGATATCACATCTCATGCCATAGGAAGGGTCTCAGATTTGGTATAAGCATTGAGATATCACATCTCTGCTATCGGAGGGGTCTCAGGATTGGATTGGGAAGGAGTTGGATATCCCTTCTCATGCTATAGGAAGGGTCTCAGGTTGGAATGGGAAGGAGTTGGATATCACATCTCATGCTAAATGAAGGGTCTCAGGTTTGGTAGAAGCATTGAGATATCACATCTCATGCTATAGGAAGGGTCTCAGGATTGGAATGGGAAGGACTTAGATATCACATATCATGCTATAGGGAGGGTTTCAGTTTTGATATTAGAAGCATTGAGATATCACATCTCATGCTATCGGAAGTGTCTCAGGATTGGAATGGGAAGGAGCTGGATATCACATCTCATGCTAAAGGAAGGGTCTCAGGTTTGGAACGGGAAGGAGTTGGATATCCGATCTCATGTTGTAGGAAGGGTCTCAGGTTTGGTATAAGCATTGAGATATCACATCTCTGCTATCGGAAGTGTCTCAGGATTGGAATGGGAAGGAATTGGATATCCCATCTCATGTTATAGGACGGGTCTCAGGATTGTTATTAGAATCATTGAGATATCATATTGCATGCTGTAGGAAGGGTCTAAGGATTGGAATGGGAAAGACTTGGATATCACATCTCATGCTATAGGAAGGGTCTCAGGTTTGGTATAAGCATTGAGATATCAAATCTCATGCTATAGGAAGGGTCTCAGGATTGGAATGGAAGGAGTTGGATATCACATCTCATGTTATAGGAAGGGTCTCAGGATTGGAATGGGAAGGAGTTGGATATCACATCTCATGCTATAGGAAGGGTCTCAGGTTTGGTATAAGCATTGAGATATCACATCTCATGCTATAGGAAGGGTCTCAGGATTGGAATGGGAAGGAGTTGTATATGACATCTCATGCCGTAGGAAGGGTCTCAGGTTTGGTATAAGCATTGAGATATCACATCTCTGCTATCAGAAGAGTCTCAGGATTTGAATGGGAAGGAGTTGGATATCCCATCTCATGTTATAGGAAGAGTCTCAGGTTTGGTATTAGAAGCATTGAGATATCACATCTCATGCTATAGGAAGTGTCTCAGGATTGGAATGGGAAGGACTTGGATATCACATCTCATGCTATAGGGAGGGTCTCAAGTTTGATATTAGAAGCATTGAGATATCACATCTCATGCTATAGGAAGAGTCTCAGGTTTGGGAAGGGAAGGATTTGGATTTCACATCTCATGTTATAGGATGGTTCTCATTCTTGGTTTTTGAAGCATTGAGATATCACATCTCATGCTATCGGAAGGGTCTCAGGTTTGGTATTAGAAGCATTGAGATATCACATCTCATGCTATAGGATTGGTCTCTGGATTGGAATGTGAAGGATTTGGATATCACATCTCATGCTAAAGGAAGGGTCTCAGGTTTGGAATGGGAAGGAGTTGGATATGACATCTCTTGTTATAGGGAGGGTCTCAGGATTTGAATGGCAAGGAGTTGGATATCACATCTCATGCCATAGGAAGGGTCTCAGGTTTGGTATAAGCATTGAGATATCACATCTCTGCTATCGGAGGGGTGTCAGGATTGGATTGGGAAGGAGTTGGATATCCCTTCTCATGCTATAGGAAGGGTCTCAGGTTGGAATGGGAAGGAGTTGGATATCACATCTCATGCTAAAGGAAGGGTCTCAGGTTTGGTAGAAGCATTGAGATATCACATCTCATGCTATAGGAAGGGTCTCAGGATTGGAATGGGAAGGACTTAGATATCACATATCATGCTATAGGGAGGGTTTCAGTTTTGATATTAGAAGCATTGAGATATCACATCTCATGCTATCGGAAGTGTCTCAGGATTGGAATGGGAAGGAGCTGGATATCACATCTCATGCTAAAGGAAGGGTCTCAGGTTTGGAACGGGAAGGAGTTGGATATCCGATCTCATGTTGTAGGAAGGGTCTCAGGTTTGGTATAAGCATTGAGATATCACATCTCTGCTATCGGAAGTGTCTCAGGATTGGAATGGGAAGGAATTGGATATCCCATCTCATGTTATAGGACGGGTCTCAGGATTGTTATTAGAATCATTGAGATATCATATTGCATGCTGTAGGAAGGGTCTAAGGATTGGAATGGGAAAGACTTGGATATCACATCTCATGCTATAGGAAGGGTCTCAGGTTTGGTATAAGCATTGAGATATCAAATCTCATGCTATAGGAAGGGTCTCAGGATTGGAATGGAAGGAGTTGGATATCACATCTCATGCTATAGGAAGGGTCTCAGGTTTGGTATAAGCATTGAGATATCACATCTCATGCTATAGGAAGGGTCTCAGGATTGGAATGGGAAGGAGTTGTATATGACATCTCATGCCGTAGGAAGGGTCTCAGGTTTGGTATAAGCATTGAGATATCACATCTCTGCTATCAGAAGAGTCTCAGGATTTGAATGGGAAGGAGTTGGATATCCCATCTCATGTTATAGGAAGAGTCTCAGGTTTGGTATTAGAAGCATTGAGATATCACATCTCATGCTATAGGAAGTGTCTCAGGATTGGAATGGGAAGGACTTGCATATCACATCTCATGCTATAGGGAGGGTTTCAAGTTTGATATTAGAAGCATTGAGATATCACATCTCATGCTATAGGAAGAGTCTCAGGTTTGGGAAGGGAAGGATTTGGATTTCACATCTCATGTTATAGGATGGTTCTCATGTTTGGTTTTTGAAGCATTGAGATATCACATCTCATGCTATCGGAAGGGTCTCAAGTTTGGTATTAGAAGCATTGAGATATCACATCTCATGCTATAGGATTGGTCTCTGGATTGGAATGTGAAGGATTTGGATATCACATCTCATGCTAAAGGAAGGGTCTCAGGTTTGGAATGGGAAGGAGTTGGATATGACATCTCTTGTTATAGGGAGGGTCTCAGGATTTGAATGGCAAGGAGTTGGATATCACATCTCATGCCATAGGAAGGGTCTCAGGTTTGGTATAAGCATTGAGATATCACATCTCTGCTATCGGAAGGGTCTCAGGATTGGATTGGGAAGGAGTTGGATATCACATCTCATGTTATAGGAAGGGTCTCCGGATTGGAATGTGAAGGATTTGGATATCACATCTCATGCTAAAGGAAGGGTCTCAGGTTTGGAATGGGAAGGAGTTGGATATGACATCTCTTGTTATAGGGAGGGTCTCAGGATTTGAATGGCAAGGAGTTGGATATCACATCTCATGCCATAGGAAGGGTCGCAGGTTTGGTATAAGCATAGAGATATTACATCTCTGCTATCGGAAGGGTCTCAGGATTGGATTGGGAAGGAGTTGGATATCCCTTCTCATGCTACTGGAAGGGTCTCAGGTTGGAATGGGAAGGAGTTGGATATCACATCTCATGCTAAAGGAAGGGTCTCAGGTTTGGTAGAAGCATTGAGATATCACATCTCATGCTATAGGAAGGGTCTCAGGATTGGAATGGGAAGGACTTAGATATCACATATCATGCTATAGGGAGGGTTTCAGTTTTGATATTAGAAGCATTGAGATATCACATCTCATGCTATCGGAAGTGTCTCAGGATTGGAATGGGAAGGAGCTGGATATTACATCTCATGCTAAAGGAAGGGTCTCAGGTTTGGAACGGGAAGGAGTTGGATATCCGATCTCATGTTATAGGAAGGGTCTCAGGTTTGGTATAAGCATTGAAATATCACATCTCTGCTATCGGAAGTGTCTCAGGATTGGAATGGGAAGGAATTGGATATCCCATCTCATGTTATAGGACGGGTCTCAGGATTGTTATTAGAATCATTGAGATATCATATTGCATGCTGTAGGAAGGGTCTAAGGATTGGAATGGGAAGGAGTTGGATATCACATCTCATGCTATAGGAAGGGTCTCAGGTTTGGTATAAGCATTGAGATATCACATCTCATGCTATAGGAAGGGTCTCAGGATTGGAATGGGAAGGAGTTGTATATGACATCTCATGCCGTAGGAAGGGTCTCAGGTTTGGTATAAGCATTGAGATATCACATCTCTGCTATCAGAAGAGTCTCAGGATTGGAATGGCAAGGAGTTGGATATCCCATCTCATGTTATAGGAAGAGTCTCAGGTTTGGTATTAGAAGCATTGAGATATCACATCTCATGCTATAGGAAGTGTCTCAGGATTGGAATGGGAAGGACTTGGATATCACATCTCATGCTATAGGGAGGGTCTCAAGTTTGATATTAGAAGCATTGAGATATCACATCTCATGCTATAGGAAGAGTCTCAGGTTTGGTATTAGAAGCATTGAGATATCACATCTCATGCTATAGGATTGGTCTCCGGATTGGAATGTGAAGGATTTGGATATCACATCTCATGCTAAAGGAAGGGTCTCAGGTTTGGAATGGGAAGGAGTTGGATATGACATCTCTTGTTATAGGGAGGGTCTCAGGATTTGAATGGCAAGGAGTTGGATATCACATCTCATGCCATAGGAAGGGTCTCAGGTTTGGTATAAGCATTGAGATATCACATCTCTGCTATCGGAAGGGTCTCAGGATTGGAATGGGAAGGACTTAGATATCACATCTCATGCTATAGGGAGGGTCTCAGTTTTGATATTAGAAGCATTGAGATATCACATCTCATGCTATCGGAAGGGTCTCAGGATTGGAATGGGAGGAGCTGGATATCACATCTCATGCTAAAGGAAGGGTCTCAGGTTTGGAAGGGGAAGGATTTGGATATCACATCTCATGTTATAGGATGGGTTTCAGGTTTGGTATTAGAAGCATTGTGATATCACATCTCATGCTATAGGAAGTGTCTCAGGTTTGGAATGGGAAGGAGTTGGATATCACATCTCATGCTATAGGAAGGGTTTCAGGTTTGGTAGAAGCATTGAGATATCACATCTCATGCTATAGGAAGAGTCTCAGGTTTGGGAAGGGAAGGATTTGGATTTCACATCTCATGTTATAGGATGGTTCTCATGTTTGGTTTTTGAAGCATTGAGATATCACATCTCATGTTATCGGAAGGGTCTCAGGTTTGGTATTAGAAGCATTGAGATATCACATCTCATGCTATAGGATTGGTCTCCGGATTGGAATGTGAAGGATTTGGATATCACATCTCATGCTAAAGGAAGGGTCTCAGGTTTGGAATGGGAAGGAGTTGGATATGACATCTCTTGTTATAGGGAGGGTCTCAGGATTTGAATGGCAAGGAGTTGGATATCACATCTCATGCCATAGGAAGGGTCTCAGGTTTGGTATAAGCATTGAGATATCACATCTCTGCTATCGGAAGGGTCTCAGGATTGGATTGGGAAGGAGTTGGATATCACATCTCATGTTATAGGAAGGGTCTCCTGATTGGAATGTGAAGGATTTGGATATCACATCTCATGCTAAAGGAAGGGTCTCAGGTTTGGAATGGGAAGGAGTTGGATATGACATCTCTTGTTATAGGGAGGGTCTCAGGATTTGAATGGCAAGGAGTTGGATATCACATCTCATGCCATAGGAAGGGTCTCAGGTTTGGTATAAGCATTGAGATATCACATCTCTGCTATCGGAGGGGTCTCAGGATTGGATTGGGAAGGAGTTGGATATACCTTCTCATGCTATAGGAAGGGTCTCAGGTTGGAATGGGAAGGAGTTGGATATCACATCTCATGCTAAAGGAAGGGTCTCAGGTTTGGTAGAAGCATTGAGATATCACATCTCATGCTATAGGAAGGGTCTCAGGATTGGAATGGGAAGGACTTAGATATCACATATCATGCTATAGGGAGGGTTTCAGTTTTGATATTAGAAGCATTGAGATATCACATCTCATGCTATCGGAAGTGTCTCAGGATTGGAATGGGAAGGAGCTGGATATCACATCTCATGCTAAAGGAAGGGTCTCAGGTTTGGAACGGGAAGGAGTTGGATATCCGATCTCATGTTGTAGGAAGGGTCTCAGGTTTGGTATAAGCATTGAGATATCACATCTCTGCTATCGGAAGTGTCTCAGGATTGGAATGGGAAGGAATTGGATATCCCATCTCATGTTATAGGACGGGTCTCAGGATTGTTATTAGAATCATTGAGATATCATATTGCATGCTGTAGGAAGGGTCTAAGGATTGGAATGGGAAAGACTTGGATATCACATCTCATGCTATAGGAAGGGTCTCAGGTTTGGTATAAGCATTGAGATATCAAATCTCATGCTATAGGAAGGGTCTCAGGATTGGAATGGAAGGAGTTGGATATCACATCTCATGTTATAGGAAGGGTCTCAGGATTGGAATGGGAAGGAGTTGGATATCACATCTCATGCTATAGGAAGGGTCTCAGGTTTGGTATAAGCATTGAGATATCACATCTCATGCTATAGGAAGGGTCTCAGGATTGGAATGGGAAGGAGTTGTATATGACATCTCATGCCGTAGGAAGGGTCTCAGGTTTGGTATAAGCATTGAGATATCACATCTCTGCTATCAGAAGAGTCTCAGGATTTGAATGGGAAGGAGTTGGATATCCCATCTCATGTTATAGGAAGAGTCTCAGGTTTGGTATTAGAAGCATTGAGATATCACATCTCATGCTATAGGAAGTGTCTCAGGATTGGAATGGGAAGGACTTGGATATCACATCTCATGCTATAGGGAGGGTCTCAAGTTTGATATTAGAAGCATTGAGATATCACATCTCATGCTATAGGAAGAGTCTCAGGTTTGGGAAGGGAAGGATTTGGATTTCACATCTCATGTTATAGGATGGTTCTCATGTTTGGTTTTTGAAGCATTGAGATATCACATCTCATGCTATCGGAAGGGTCTCAGGTTTGGTATTAGAAGCATTGAGATATCACATCTCATGCTATAGGATTGGTCTCTGGATTGGAATGTGAAGGATTTGGATATCACATCTCATGCTAAAGGAAGGGTCTCAGGTTTGGAATGGGAAGGAGTTGGATATGACATCTCTTGTTATAGGGAGGGTCTCAGGATTTGAATGGCAAGGAGTTGGATATCACATCTCATGCCATAGGAAGGGTCTCAGGTTTGGTATAAGCATTGAGATATCACATCTCTGCTATCGGAAGGGTCTCAGGATTGGATTGGGAAGGAGTTGGATATCACATCTCATGTTATAGGAAGGGTCTCCGGATTGGAATGTGAAGGATTTGGATATCACGTCTCATGCTAAAGGAAGGGTCTCAGGTTTGGAATGGGAAGGAGTTGGATATGACATCTCATGCCATAGGAAGGGTCGCAGGTTTGGTATAAGCATAGAGATATCACATCTCTGCTATCGGAAGGGTCTCAGGATTGGATTGGGAAGGAGTTGGATATCCCTTCTCATGCTACTGGAAGGGTCTCAGGTTGGAATGGGAAGGAGTTGGATATCACATCTCATGCTAAAGGAAGGGTCTCAGGTTTGGTAGAAGCATTGAGATATCACATCTCATGCTATAGGAAGGGTCTCAGGATTGGAATGGGAAGGACTTAGATATCACATATCATGCTATAGGGAGGGTTTCAGTTTTGATATTAGAAGCTTTGAGATATCACATCTCATGCTATCGGAAGTGTCTCAGGATTGGAATGGGAAGGAGCTGGATATTACATCTCATGCTAAAGGAAGGGTCTCAGGTTTGGAACGGGAAGGAGTTGGATATCCGATCTCATGTTATAGGAAGGGTCTCAGGTTTGGTATAAGCATTGAGATATCACATCTCTGCTATCGGAAGTGTCTCAGGATTGGAATGGGAAGGAATTGGATATCCCATCTCATGTTATAGGACGGGTCTCAGGATTGTTATTAGAATCATTGAGATATCATATTGCATGCTGTAGGAAGGGTCTAAAGATTGGAATGGGAAGGAGTTGGATATCACATCTCATGCTATAGGAAGGGTCTCGGGTTTGGTATAAGCATTGAGATATCACATCTCATGCTATAGGAAGTGTCTCAGGATTGGAATGGGAAGGACTTGGATATCACATCTCATGCTATAGGGAGGGTCTCAAGTTTGATATTAGAAGCATTGAGATATCACATCTCATGCTATAGGAAGAGTCTCAGGTTTGGGAAGGGAAGGATTTGGATTTCACATCTCATGTTATAGGATGGTTCTCATGTTTGGTTTTTGAAGCATTGAGATATTACATCTCATGCTATCGGAAGGGTCTCAGGTTTGGTATTAGAAGCATTGAGATATCACATCTCATGCTATAGGATTGGTCTCCGGATTGGAATGTGAAGGATTTGGATATCACATCTCATGCTAAAGGAAGGGTCTCAGGTTTGGAATGGGAAGGAGTTGGATATGACATCTCTTGTTATAGGGAGGGTCTCAGGATTTGAATGGCAAGGAGTTGGATATCACATCTCGTGCCATAGGAAGGGTCTCAGGTTTGGTATAAGCATTGAGATATCACATCTCTGCTATCGGAAGGGTCTCAGGATTGGAATGGGAAGGACTTAGATATCACATCTCATGCTATAGGGAGGGTCTCAGTTTTGATATTAGAAGCATTGAGATATCACATCTCATGCTATCGGAAGGGTCTCAGGATTGGAATGGGAGGAGCTGGATATCACATCTCATGCTAAAGGAAGGGTCTCAGGTTTGGAAGGGGAAGGATTTGGATATCACATCTCATGTTATAGAATGGGTCTCAGGTTTGGTATTAGAAGCATTGTGATATCACATCTCATGCTAAAGGAAGGGTCTCAGGTTTGGAATGGGAAGGAGTTGGATATGACATCTCTTGTTATAGGGAGGGTCTCAGGATTTGAATGGCAAGGAGTTGGATATCACATGTCATGCCATAGGAAGGGTCTCAGGTTTGGTATAAGCATTGAGATATCACATCTCTGCTATCGGAAGGGTCTCAGGATTGGATTGGGAAGGAGTTGGATATCACATCTCATGTTATAAGAAGGGTCTCCGGATTGGAATGTGAAGGATTTGGATATCACATCTCATGCTAAAGGAAGGGTCTCAGGTTTGGAATGGGAAGGAGTTGGATATGACATCTCTTGTTATAGGGAGGGTCTCAGGATTTGAATGGCAAGGAGTTGGATATCACATCTCATGCCATAGGAAGGGTCTCAGGTTTGGTATAAGCATAGAGATATCACATCTCTGCTATCGGAAGGGTCTCAGGATTGGATTGGGAAGGAGTTGGATATCCCTTCTCATGCTATAGGAAGGGTCTCAGGTTGGAATGGGAAGGAGTTGGATATCACATCTCATGCTAAAGGAAGGGTCTCAGGTTTGGTAGAAGCATTGAGATATCACATCTCATGCTATAGGAAGGGTCTCAGGATTGGAATGGGAAGGACTTAGATATCACATATCATGCTATAGGGAGGGTTTCAGTTTTGATATTAGAAGCATTGAGATATCACATCTCATGCTATCGGAAGTGTCTCAGGATTGGAATGGGAAGGAGCTGGATATTACATCTCATCCTAAAGGAAGGGTCTCAGGTTTGGAACGGGAAGGAGTTGGATATCCGATCTCATGTTATAGGAAGGGTCTCAGGTTTGGTATAAGCATTGAGATATCACATCTCTGCTATCGGAAGTGTCTCAGGATTGGAATGGGAAGGAATTGGATATCCCATCTCATGTTATAGGACGGGTCTCAGGATTGTTATTAGAATCATTGAGATATCATATTGCATGCTGTAGGAAGGGTCTCAGGATTGGAATGGAAGGAGTTGGATATCACATCTCATGTTATAGGAAGGATCTCAGGTTTGGTATAAGCATTGAGATATCAAATCTCATGCTATAGGAAGGGTCTCAGGATTGGAATGAAAGGAGTTGGATATTACATCTCATGTTATAGGAAGGATCTCAGGTTTGGTATTAGAAGCATTGATACATCGCATCTCATGCTATAGGAAGGGTCTCAGGATTGGAATGGGAAGGAGTTGGATATCACATCTCATGCTATAGGAAGGGTCTCAGGTTTGGTATAAGCATTGAGATATCACATCTCATGCTATAGGAAGGGTCTCAGGATTGGAATGGGAAGGAGTTGTATATGACATCTCATGCCGTAGGAAGGGTCTCAGGTTTGGTATAAGCATTGAGATATCACATCTCTGCTATCAGAAGAGTCTCAGGATTGGAATGGGAAGGAGTTGGATATCCCATCTCATGTTATAGGAAGAGTCTCAGGTTTGGTATTAGAAGCATTGAGATATCACATCTCATGCTATAGGAAGTGTCTCAGGATTGGAATGGGAAGGAATTGGATATCCCATCTCATGTTATAGGACGGGTCTCAGGATTGTTATTAGAATCATTGAGATATCATATTGCATGCTGTATGAAGGGTCTAAGGATTGGAATGGGAAAGACTTGGATATCACATCTCATGCTATAGGAAGGGTCTCAGGTTTGGTATAAGCATTGAGATATCAAATCTCATGCTATAGGAAGGGTCTCAGGATTGGAATGGAAGGAGTTGGATATCACATCTCATGTTATAGGAAGGATCTCAGGTTTGGCATTAGAAGCATTGAGACATCACATCTCATGCTATAGGAAGGGTCTCAGGATTGGAATGGGAAGGAGTTGGATATCACATCTCATGCTATAGGAAGGGTCTCAGGTTTGGTATAAGCATTGAGATATCACATCTCTGCTATCGGAAGGGTCTCAGGATTGGATTGGGAAGGAGTTGGATATCACATCTCATTTTATAGGAAGGGTCTCCGGATTGGAATGTGAAGGATTTGGATATCACATCTCATGCTAAAGGAAGGGTCTCAGGTTTGGAATGGGAAGGAGTTGGATATGACATCTCTTGTTATAGGGAGGGTCTCAGGATTTGAATGGCAAGGTGTTGGATATCACATCTCATGCCATAGGAAGGGTCTCAGGTTTGGTATAAGCATTGAGATATCACATCTCTGCTATCGGAAGGGTCTCAGGTTTGGTATAAGCATTGAGATATCACATCTCTGCTATCGGAAGGGTCTCAGGATTGGATTGGGAAGGAGTTGGATATCACATCTCATGTTATAGGAAGGGTCTCCGGATTGGAATGTGAAGGATTTGGATATCACATCTCATGCTAAAGGAAGGGTCTCAGGTTTGGAATGGGAAGGAGTTGGATATGACATCTCTTGTTATAGGGAGGGTCTCAGGATTTGAATGGCAAGGTGTTGGATATCACATCTCATGCCATAGGAAGGGTCTCAGGTTTGGTATAAGCATTGAGATATCACATCTCTGCTATCGGAAGGGTCTCAGGATTGGATTGGGAAGGAGTTGGATATCCCTTCTCATGCTATAGGAAGGGTCTCAGGTTGGAATGGGAAGGAGTTGGATATCACATCTCATGCTATAGGGAGGGTTTCAGTTTTGATATTAGAAGCATTGAGATATCACATCTCATGCTATCGGAAGTGTCTCAGGATTGGAATGGGAAGGAGCTGGATATTACATCTCATGCTAAAGGAAGGGTCTCAGGTTTGGAACGGGAAGGAGTTGGATATCCGATCTCATGTTATAGGAAGGGTCTCAGGTTTGGTATAAGCATTGAGATATCACATCTCTGCTATCGGAAGTGTCTCAGGATTGGAATGGGAAGGAGTTGGATATCCCATCTCATGTTATAGGACGGGTCTCAGGATTGTTATTAGAATCATTGAGATATCATATTGCATGCTGTAGGAAGGGTCTAAGGATTGGAATGGGAAAGACTTGGATATCACATCTCATGCTATAGGAAGGGTCTGAGGTTTGTTATAAGCATTGAGATATCAAATCTCATGCTATAGGAAGGGTCTCAGGATTGGAATGGAAGGAGTTGGATATCACATCTCATGTTATAGGAAGGATCTCAGGTTTGGTATTAGAAGCATTGAGACATCACATCTCATGCTATAGGAAGGGTCTCAGGATTGGAATGGGAAGGAGTTGGATATCACATCTCATGCTATAGGAAGGGTCTCAGGTTTGGTATAAGCATTGAGATATCACATCTCATGCTATAGGAAGGGTCTCAGGATTGGAATGGGAAGGAGTTGTATATGACATCTCATGCCGTAGGAAGGGTCTCAGGTTTGGTATAAGCATTGAGATATCACATCTCTACTATCAGAAGAGTCTCAGGATTGGAATGGGAAGGATTTGGATATCCCATCTCATGTTATAGGAAGAGTCTCAGGTTTGGTATTAGAAGCATTGAGATATCACATCTCATGCTATAGGAAGTGTCTCAGGATTGGAATGGGAAGGACTTGGATATCACATCTCATGCTATAGGGAGGGTCTCAAGTTTGATATTAGAAGCATTGAGATATCACATCTCATGCTATAGGAAGAGTCTCAGGTTTGGGAAGGGAAGGATTTGGATTTCACATCTCATGTTATAGGACGGTTCTCATGTTTGGTTTTTGAAGAATTGAGATATCACATCTCATGCTATCGGAAGGGTCTCAGGTTTGGTATTAGAAGCATTGAGATATCACATCTCATGCTATAGGATTGGTCTCTGGATTGGAATGTGAAGGATTTGGATATCACATCTCATGCTAAAGGAAGGGTCTCAGGTTTGGAATGGGAAGGAGTTGGATATGACATCTCTTGTTATAGGGAGGGTCTCCGGATTTGAATGGCAAGGAGTTGGATATCACATCTCATGCCATAGGAAGGGTCTCAGGTTTGGTATAAGCATTGAGATATCACATCTCTGCTATCGGAAGGATCTCAGGTTTGGTATTAGAAGCATTGAGATATCACATCTCATGCTACCAGAAGGGTCTCAGGATTGGAATGGAAGGAGTTGGATATCACATCTCATGTTATAGGAAGGATCTCAGGTTTGGTATAAGCATTGAGATATCAAATCTCATGCTATAGGAAGGGTCTCAGGATTGGAATGAAAGGAGTTGGATATTACATCTCATGTTATAGGAAGGATCTCAGGTTTGGTATTAGAAGCATTGATACATCGCATCTCATGCTATAGGAAGGGTCTCAGGATTGGAATGGGAAGGAGTTGGATATCACATCTCATGCTATAGGAAGGGTCTCAGGTTTGGTATAAGCATTGAGATATCACATCTCATGCTATAGGAAGGGTCTCAGGATTGGAATGGGAAGGAGTTGTATATGACATCTCATGCCGTAGGAAGGGTCTCAGGTTTGGTATAAGCATTGAGATATCACATCTCTGCTATCAGAAGAGTCTCAGGATTGGAATGGGAAGGAGTTGGATATCCCATCTCATGTTATAGGAAGAGTCTCAGGTTTGGTATTAGAAGCATTGAGATATCACATCTCATGCTATAGGAAGTGTCTCAGGATTGGAATGGGAAGGAATTGGATATCCCATCTCATGTTATAGGACGGGTCTCAGGATTGTTATTAGAATCATTGAGATATCATATTGCATGCTGTATGAAGGGTCTAAGGATTGGAATGGGAAAGACTTGGATATCACATCTCATGCTATAGGAAGGGTCTCAGGTTTGGTATAAGCATTGAGATATCAAATCTCATGCTATAGGAAGGGTCTCAGGATTGGAATGGAAGGAGTTGGATATCACATCTCATGTTATAGGAAGGATCTCAGGTTTGGTATTAGAAGCATTGAGACATCACATCTCATGCTATAGGAAGGGTCTCAGGATTGGAATGGGAAGGAGTTGGATATCACATCTCATGCTATAGGAAGGGTCTCAGGTTTGGTATAAGCATTGAGATATCACATCTCTGCTATCGGAAGGGTCTCAGGATTGGATTGGGAAGGAGTTGGATATCACATCTCATTTTATAGGAAGGGTCTCCGGATTGGAATGTGAAGGATTTGGATATCACATCTCATGCTAAAGGAAGGGTCTCAGGTTTGGAATGGGAAGGAATTGGATATGACATCTCTTGTTATAGGGAGGGTCTCAGGATTTGAATGGCAAGGTGTTGGATATCACATCTCATGCTATAGGAAGGGTTTCAGGTTTGGTAGAAGCATTGAGATATCACATCTCATGCTATAGGAAGAGTCTCAGGTTTGGGAAGGGAAGGATTTGGATTTCACATCTCATGTTATAGGATGGTTCTCATGTTTGGTTTTTGAAGCATTGAGATATCACATCTCATGCTATCGGAAGGGTCTCAGGTTTGGTATTAGAAGCATTGAGATATCACATCTCATGCTATAGGATTGGTCTCTGGATTGGAATGTGAAGGATTTGGATATCACATCTCATGCTAAAGGAAGGGTCTCAGGTTTGGAATGGGAAGGGGTTGGATATGACATCTCTTGTTATAGGGAGGGTCTCAGGATTTGAATGGCAAGGAGTTGGATATCACATCTCATGCCATAGGAAGGGTCTCAGGTTTGGTATAAGCATTGAGATATCACATCTCTGCTATCGGAAGGGTCACAGGATTGGATTGGGAAGGAGTTGGATATCACATCTCATGTTATAGGAAGGGTCTCCGGATTGGAATGTGAAGGATTTGGATATCGCATCTCATGCTAAAGGAAGGGTCTCAGGTTTGGAATGGGAAGGAGTTGGATATGACATCTCTTGTTATAGGGAGGGTCTCAGGATTTGAATGGCAAGGAGTTGGATATCACATCTCATGCCATAGGAAGGGTCTCAGGTTTGGTATAAGCATTGAGATATCACATCTCTGCTATCGGAAGGGTCTCAGGATTGGATTGGGAAGGAGTTGGATATCCCTTCTCATGCTATAGGAAGGGTCTCAGGTTGGAATGGGAAGGAGTTGGATATCACATCTCATGCTAAAGGAAGGGTCTCAGGTTTGGTAGAAGCATTGAGATATCACATCTCATGCTATAGGAAGGGTCTCAGGATTGGAATGGGAAGGACTTAGATATCACATATCATGCTATAGGGAGGGTTTCAGTTTTGATATTAGAAGCATTGAGATATCACATCTCATGCTATCGGAAGTGTCTCAGGATTGGAATGGGAAGGAGCTGGATATTACATCTCATGCTAAAGGAAGGGTCTCAGGTTTGGAATGGGAAGGAGTTGGATATCACATCTCATGCTATAGGAAGGGTCTCAGGTTTGGTATAAGCATTGAGATATCACATCTCATGCTATAGGAAGGGTCTCAGGATTGGAATGGGAAGGAGTTGTATATGACATCTCATGCCGTAGGAAGGGTCTCAGGTTTGGTATAAGCATTGAGATATCACATCTCTGCTATCAGAAGAGTCTCAGGATTGGAATGGGAAGGGGTTGGATATCCCATCTCATGTTATAGGAAGAGTCTCAGGTTTGGTATTAGAAGCATTGAGATATCACATCTCATGCTATAGGAAGTGTCTCAGGATTGGAATGGGAAGGACTTGGATATCACATCTCATGCTATAGGGAGGGTCTCAAGTTTGATATTAGAAGCATTGAGATATCACATCTCATGCTATAGGAAGAGTCTCAGGTTTGGGAAGGGAAGGATTTGGATTTCACATCTCATGTTATAGGACGGTTCTCATGTTTGGTTTTTGAAGCATTGAGATATTACATCTCATGCTATCGGAAGGGTCTCAGGTTTGGTATTAGAAGCATTGAGATATCACATCTCATGCTATAGGATTGGTCTCCGGATTGGAATGTGAAGGATTTGGATATCACAACTCATGCTAAAGGAAGGGTCTCAGGTTTGGAATGGGAAGGAGTTGGATATGACATCTCTTGTTATAGGGAGGGTCTCAGGATTTGAATGGCAAGGAGTTGGATATCACATCTCATGCCATAGGAAGGGTCTCAGGTTTGGTATAAGCATTGAGATATCACATCTCTGCTATCGGAAGGGTCTCAGGATTGGAATGTGAAGGACTTAGATATCACATCTCATGCTATAGGGAGGGTCTCAGTTTTGATATTAGAAGCATTGAGATATCACATCTCCTGCTATCGGAAGGGTCTCAGGATTGGAATGGGAGGAGCTGGATATCACATCTCATGCTAAAGGAAGGGTCTCAGGTTTGGAAGGGGAAGGATTTGGATATCACATCTCATGTTATAGAATGGGTCTCAGGTTTGGTATTAGAAGCATTGTGATATCACATCTCATGCTATAGGAAGTGTCTCAGGATTGGAATGGGAAGGAGTTGTATATCACATCTCATGCTATAGGAAGGGTTTCAGGTTTGGTAGAAGCATTGAGATATCACATCTCATGCTATAGGAAGAGTCTCAGGTTTGGGAAGGGAAGGATTTGGATTTCACATCTCATGTTATAGGATGGTTCTCATGTTTGGTTTTTGAAGCATTGAGATATCACATCTCATGCTATCGGAAGGGTCTCAGGTTTGGTATTAGAAGCATTGAGATATCACATCTCATGCTATAGGATTGGTCTCTGGATTGGAATGTGAAGGATTTGGATATCACATCTCATGCTAAAGGAAGGGTCTCAGGTTTGGAATGGGAAGGAGTTGGATATGACATCTCTTGTTATAGGGAGGGTCTCAGGATTTGAATGGCAAGGAGTTGGATATCACATCTCATGCCATAGGAAGGGTCTCAGGTTTGGTATAAGCATTGAGATATCACATCTCTGCTATCGGAAGGGTCTCAGGATTGGATTGGGAAGGAGTTGGATATCACATCTCATGTTATAAGAAGGGTCTCCGGATTGGAATGTGAAGGATTTGGATATCACATCTCATGCTAAAGGAAGGGTCTCAGGTTTGGAATGGGAAGGAGTTGGATATGACATCTCTTGTTATAGGGAGGGTCTCAGGATTTGAATGGCAAGGAGTTGGATATCACATCTCATGCCATAGGAAGGGTCTCAGGTTTGGTATAAGCATAGAGATATCACATCTCTGCTATCGGAAGGGTCTCAGGATTGGATTGGGAAGGAGTTGGATATCCCTTCTCATGCTATAGGAAGGGTCTCAGGTTTGAATGGGAAGGAGTTGGATATCACATCTCATGCTAAAGGAAGGGTCTCAGGTTTGGTAGAAGCATTGAGATATCACATCTCATGCTATAGGAAGGGTCTCAGGATTGGAATGGGAAGGACTTAGATATCACATATCATGCTATAGGGAGGGTTTCAGTTTTGATATTAGAAGCATTGAGATATCACATCTCATGCTATCGGAAGTGTCTCAGGATTGGAATGGGAAGGAGCTGGATATTACATCTCATGCTAAAGGAAGGGTCTCAGGTTTGGAATGGGAAGGAGTTGGATATCCGATCTCATGTTATAGGAAGGGTCTCAGGTTTGGTATAAGCATTGAGATATCACATCTCTGCTATCGGAAGTGTCTCAGGATTGGAATGGGAAGGAATTGGATATCCCATCTCATGTTATAGGACGGGTCTCAGGATTGTTATTAGAATCATTGAGATATCATATTGCATGCTGTAGGAAGGGTCTCAGGATTGGAATGGAAGGAGTTGGATATTACATCTCATGTTATAGGAAGGATCTCAGGTTTGGTATTAGAAGCATTGATACATCGCATCTCATGCTATAGGAAGGGTCTCAGGATTGGAATGGGAAGGAGTTGGATATCACATCTCATGCTATAGGAAGGGTCTCAGGTTTGGTATAAGCATTGAGATATCACATCTCATGCTATAGGAAGGGTCTCAGGATTGGAATGGGAAGGAGTTGTATATGACATCTCATGCCGTAGGAAGGGTCTCAAGTTTGGTATAAGCATTGAGATATCACATCTCTGCTATCAGAAGAGTCTCAGGATTGGAATGGGAAGGAGTTGGATATCCCATCTCATGTTATAGGAAGAGTCTCAGGTTTGGTATTAGAAGCATTGAGATATCACATCTCATGCTATAGGAAGTGTCTCAGGATTGGAATGGGAAGGACTTGGATATCACATCTCATGCTATAGGGAGGGTCTCAAGTTTGATATTAGAAGCATTGAGATATCACATCTCATGCTATAGGAAGAGTCTCAGGTTTGGGAAGGGAAGGATTTGGATTTCACATCTCATGTTATAGGATGGTTCTCATGTTTGGTTTTTGAAGCATTGAGATATCACATCTCATGCTATCGGAAGGGTCTCAGGTTTGGTATTAGAAGCATTGAGATATCACATCTCATGCTATAGGATTGGTCTCCGGATTGGAATGTGAAGGATTTGGATATCACATCTCATGCTAAAGGAAGGGTCTCAGGTTTGGAATGGGAAGGAGTTGGATATGACATCTCTTGTTATAGGGAGGGTCTCAGGATTTGAATGGCAAGGAGTTGGATATCACATCTCATGCCATAGGAAGGGTCTCAGGTTTGGTATAAGCATTGAGATATCACATCTCTGCTATCGGAAGGGTCTCAGGATTGGATTGGGAAGGAGTTGGATATCACATCTCATGTTATAAAGGGTCTCCGGATTGGAATGTGAAGGATTTGGATATCACATCTCATGCTAAAGGAAGGGTCTCAGGTTTGGAATGGGAAGGAGTTGGATATGACATCTCTTGTTATAGGGAGGGTCTCAGGATTTGAATGGCAAGGAGTTGGATATCACATCTCATGCCATAGGAAGGGTCTCAGGTTTGGTATAAGCATTGAGATATCACATCTCTGCTATCGGAAGGGTCTCAGGATTGGATTGGGAAGGAGTTGGATATCCCTTCTCATGCTATAGGAAGGGTCTCAGGTTGGAATGGGAAGGAGTTGGATATCACATCTCATGCTAAAGGAAGGGTCTCAGGTTTGGTAGAAGCATTGAGATATCACATCTCATGCTATAGGAAGGGTCTCAGGATTGGAATGGGAAGGACTTAGATATCACATATCATGCTAAAGGAAGGGTCTCAGGTTTGGAACGGGAAGGAGTTGGATATCCGATCTCATGTTATAGGAAGGGTCTCAGGTTTGGTATAAGCATTGAGATATCACATCTCTGCTATCGGAAGTGTCTCAGGATTGGAATGGGAAGGAATTGGATATCCCATCTCATGTTATAGGACAGGTCTCAGGATTGTTATTAGAATCATTGAGATATCATATTGCATGCTGTAGGAAGGGTCTAAGGATTGGAATGGGAAAGACTTGGATATCACAACTCATGCTATAGGGAGGGTCTCAAGTTTGATATTAGAAGCATTGAGATATCACATCTCATGCTATAGGAATAGTCTCAGGTTTGGGAAGGGAAGGATTTGGATTTCACATCTCATGTTATAGGATGGTTCTCATGTTTGGTTTTTGAAGCATTGAGATATCACATCTCATGCTATCGGAAGGGTCTCAGGTTTGGTATTAGAAGCATTGAGATATCACATCTCATGCTATAGGATTGGTCTCCGGATTGGAATGTGAAGGATTTGGATATCACATCTCATGCTAAAGGAAGGGTCTCAGGTTTGGAATGGGAAGGAGTTGGATATGACATCTCTTGTTATAGGGAGGGTCTCAGGATTTGAATGGCAAGGAGTTGGATATCACATCTCATGCCATAGGAAGGGTCTCAGGTTTGGTATAAGCATTGAGATATCACATCTCTGCTATCGGAAGGGTCTCAGGATTGGATTGGGAAGGAGTTGGATATCACATCTCATGTTATAGGAAGGGTCTCCGGATTGGAATGTGAAGGATTTGGATATCACATCTCATGCTAAAGGAAGGGTCTCAGGTTTGGAATGGGAAGGAGTTGGATATGACATCTCTTGTTATAGGGAGGGTCTCAGGATTTGAATGGCAAGGAGTTGGATATCACATCTCATGCCATAGGAAGGGTCTCAGGTTTGGTATAAGCATTGAGATATCACATCTCTGCTATCGGAAGGGTCTCAGGATTGGATTGGGAAGGAGTTGGATATCCCTTCTCATGCTATAGGAAGGGTCTCAGGTTGGAATGGGAAGGAGTTGGATATCACATCTCATGCTAAAGGAAGGGTCTCAGGTTTGGTAGAAGCATTGAGATATCACATCTCATGCTATAGGAAGGGTCTCAGGATTGGAATGGGAAGGACTTAGATATCACATATCATGCTATAGGGAGGGTTTCAGTTTTGATATTAGAAGCATTGAGATATCACATCTCATGCTATCGGAAGTGTCTCAGGATTGGAATGGGAAGGAGCTGGATATTACATCTCATGCTAAAGGAAGGGTCTCAGGTTTGGAACGGGAAGGAGTTGGATATCCGATCTCATGTTATAGGAAGGGTCTCAGGTTTGGTATAAGCATTGAGATATCACATCTCTGCTATCGGAAGTGTCTCAGGATTGGAATGGGAAGGAATTGGATATCCCATCTCATGTTATAGGACGGGTCTCAGGATTGTTATTAGAATCATTGAGATATCATATTGCATGCTGTAGGAAGGGTCTAAGGATTGGAATGGGAAAGACTTGGATATCACAACTCATGCTATAGGAAGGGTCTCAGGTTTGGTATAAGCATTGAGATATCAAATCTCATGCTATAGGAAGGGTCTCAGGATTGGAATGGAAGGAGTTGGATATCACATCTCATGTTATAGGAAGGATCTCAGGTTTGGTATTAGAAGCATTGAGACATAACATCTCATGCTATAGGAAGGGTCTCAGGATTGGAATGGGAAGGAGTTGGATATCACATCTCATGCTATAGGAAGGGTCTCATGTTTGGTATAAGCATTGAGATATCACATCTCATGCTATAGGAAGGGTCTCAGGATTGGAATGGGAAGGAGTTGTATATGACATCTCATGCCGTAGGAAGGGTCTCAGGTTTGGTATAAGCATTGAGATATCACATCTCTGCTATCAGAAGAGTCTCAGGATTGGAATGGGAAGGAGTTGGATATCCCATCTCATGTTATAGGAAGAGTCTCAGGTTTGGTATTAGAAGCATTGAGATATCACATCTCATGCTATAGGAAGTGTCTCAGGATTGGAATGGGAAGGACTTGGATATCACATCTCATGCTATAGGGAGGGTCTCAAGTTTGATATTAGAAGCATTGAGATATCACATCTCATGCTATAGGAAGAGTCTCAGGTTTGGGAAGGGAAGGATTTGGATTTCACATCTCATGTTATAGGATGGTTCTCATGTTTGGTTTTTGAAGCATTGAGATATCACATCTCATGCTATCGGAAGGGTCTCAGGTTTGGTATTAGAAGCATTGAGATATCACATCTCATGCTATAGGATTGGTCTCCGGATTGGAATGTGAAGGATTTGGATATCACATCTCATGCTAAAGGAAGGGTCTCAGGTTTGGAATGGGAAGGAGTTGGATATGACATCTCTTGTTATAGGGAGGGTCTCAGGATTTGAATGGCAAGGAGTTGGATATCACATCTCATGCCATAGGAAGGGTCTCAGGTTTGGTATAAGCATTGAGATATCACATCTCTGCTATCGGAAGGGTCTCAGGATTGGAATGGGAAGGACTTAGATATCACATCTCATGCCATAGGAAGGGTCTCATGTTTGGTATAAGCATTGAGATATCACATCTCATGCTATAGGAAGGGTCTCAGGATTGGAATGGGAAGGAGTTGTATATGACATCTCATGCCGTAGGAAGGGTCTCAGGTTTGGTATAAGCATTGAGATATCACATCTCTGCTATCAGAAGAGTCTCAGGATTGGAATGGGAAGGAGTTGGATATCCCATCTCATGTTATAGGAAGAGTCTCAGGTTTGGTATTAGAAGCATTGAGATATCACATCTCATGCTATAGGAAGTGTCTCAGGATTGGAATGGGAAGGACTTGGATATCACATCTCATGCTATAGGGAGGGTCTCAAGTTTGATATTAGAAGCATTGAGATGTCACATCTCATGCTATAGGAAGAGTCTCAGGTTTGGGAAGGGAAGGATTTGGATTTCACATCTCATGTTATAGGATGGTTCTCATGTTTGGTTTTTGAAGCATTGAGATATCACATCTCATGCTATCGGAAGGGTCTCAGATTTGGTATTAGAAGCATTGAGATATCACATCTCATGCTATAGGATTGGTCTCCGGATTGGAATGTGAAGGATTTGGATATCACATCTCATGCTAAAGGAAGGGTCTCAGGTTTGGAATGGGAAGGAGTTGGATATGACATCTCTTGTTATAGGGAGGGTCTCAGGATTTGAATGGCAAGGAGTTGGATATCACATCTCATGCCATAGGAAGGGTCTCAGGTTTGGTATAAGCATTGAGATATCACATCTCTGCTATCGGAAGGGTCTCAGGATTGGAATGGGAAGGACCTAGATATCACATCTCATACTATAGGGAGGGTCTCAGTTTTGATATTAGAAGCATTGAGATACCACATCTCATGCTATCGGAAGGGTCTCAGGATTGGAATGGGAGGAGCTGGATATCACATCTCATGCTAATGGAAGGGTCTCAGGTTTGGAAGGGGAAGGATTTGGATATCACATCTCATGTTATAGGATGGGTCTCAGGTTTGGTATTAGAAGCATTGTGATATCACATCTCATGCTATAGGAAGTGTCTCAGGATTGGAATGGGAAGGAGTTGGATATCACATCTCATGCTATAGGAAGGGTTTCAGGTTTGGTAGAAGCATTGAGATATCACATCTCATGCTATAGGAAGAGTCTCAGGTTTGGGAAGGGAAGGATTTGGATTTCACATCTCATGTTATAGGATGGTTCTCATGTTTGGTTTTTGAAGCATTGAGATATCACATCTCATGCTATCGGAAGGGTCTCAGGTTTGGTATTAGAAGCATTGAGATATCACATCTCATGCTATAGGATTGGTCTCCGGATTGGAATGTGAAGGATTTGGATATCACATCTCATGCTAAAGGAAGGGTCTCAGGTTTGGAATGGGAAGGAGTTGGATATGACATCTCTTGTTATAGGGAGGGTCTCAGGATTTGAATGGCAAGGAGTTGGATATCACATCTCATGCCATAGGAAGGGTCTCAGGTTTGGTATAAGCATTGAGATATCACATCTCTGCTATCGGAAGGGTCTCAGGATTGGATTGGGAAGGAGTTGGATATCACATCTCATGTTATAGGAAGGGTCTCCTGATTGGAATGTGAAGGATTTGGATATCACATCTCATGCTAAAGGAAGGGTCTCAGGTTTGGAATGGGAAGGAGTTGGATATGACATCTCTTGTTATAGGGAGGGTCTCAGGATTTGAATGGCAAGGAGTTGGATATCACATCTCATGCCATAGGAAGGGTCTCAGGTTTGGTATAAGCATTGAGATATCACATCTCTGCTATCGGAGGGGTCTCAGGATTGGATTGGGAAGGAGTTGGATATCCCTTCTCATGCTATAGGAAGGGTCTCAGGTTGGAATGGGAAGGAGTTGGATATCACATCTCATGCTAAAGGAAGGGTCTCAGGTTTGGTAGAAGCATTGAGATATCACATCTCATGCTATAGGAAGGGTCTCAGGATTGGAATGGGAAGGACTTAGATATCACATATCATGCTATAGGGAGGGTTTCAGTTTTGATATTAGAAGCATTGAGATATCACATCTCATGCTATCGGAAGTGTCTCAGGATTGGAATGGGAAGGAGCTGGATATCACATCTCATGCTAAAGGAAGGGTCTCAGGTTTGGAACGGGAAGGAGTTGGATATCCGATCTCATGTTGTAGGAAGGGTCTCAGGTTTGGTATAAGCATTGAGATATCACATCTCTGCTATCGGAAGTGTCTCAGGATTGGAATGGGAAGGAATTGGATATCCCATCTCATGTTATAGGACGGGTCTCAGGATTGTTATTAGAATCATTGAGATATCATATTGCATGCTGTAGGAAGGGTCTAAGGATTGGAATGGGAAAGACTTGGATATCACATCTCATGCTATAGGAAGGGTCTCAGGTTTGGTATAAGCATTGAGATATCAAATCTCATGCTATAGGAAGGGTCTCAGGATTGGAATGGAAGGAGTTGGATATCACATCTCATGTTATAGGAAGGGTCTCAGGATTGGAATGGGAAGGAGTTGGATATCACATCTCATGCTATAGGAAGGGTCTCAGGTTTGGTATAAGCATTGAGATATCACATCTCATGCTATAGGAAGGGTCTCAGGATTGGAATGGGAAGGAGTTGTATATGACATCTCATGCTGTAGGAAGGGTCTCAGGTTTGGTATAAGCATTGAGATATCACATCTCTGCTATCAGAAGAGTCTCAGGATTTGAATGGGAAGGAGTTGGATATCCCATCTCATGTTATAGGAAGAGTCTCAGGTTTGGTATTAGAAGCATTGAGATATCACATCTCATGCTATAGGAAGTGTCTCAGGATTGGAATGGGAAGGACTTGGATATCACATCTCATGCTATAGGGAGGGTCTCAAGTTTGATATTAGAAGCATTGAGATATCACATCTCATGCTATAGGAAGAGTCTCAGGTTTGGGAAGGGAAGGATTTGGATTTCACATCTCATGTTATAGGATGGTTCTCATGTTTGGTTTTTGAAGCATTGAGATATCACATCTCATGCTATCGGAAGGGTCTCAGGTTTGGTATTAGAAGCATTGAGATATCACATCTCATGCTATAGGATTGGTCTCTGGATTGGAATGTGAAGGATTTGGATATCACATCTCATGCTAAAGGAAGGGTCTCAGGTTTGGAATGGGAAGGAGTTGGATATGACATCTCTTGTTATAGGGAGGGTCTCAGGATTTGAATGGCAAGGAGTTGGATATCACATCTCATGCCATAGGAAGGGTCTCAGGTTTGGTATAAGCATTGAGATATCACATCTCTGCTATCGGAAGGGTCTCAGGATTGGATTGGGAAGGAGTTGGATATCACATCTCATGTTATAGGAAGGGTCTCCGGATTGGAATGTGAAGGATTTGGATATCACATCTCATGCTAAAGGAAGGGTCTCAGGTTTGGAATGGGAAGGAGTTGGATATGACATCTCTTGTTATAGGGAGGGTCTCAGGATTTGAATGGCAAGGAGTTGGATATCACATCTCATGCCATAGGAAGGGTCTCAGGTTTGGTATAAGCATTGAGATATCACATCTCTGCTATCGGAAGGGTCTCAGGATTGGATTGGGAAGGAGTTGGATATCACATCTCATGTTATAAAGGGTCTCCGGATTGGAATGTGAAGGATTTGGATATCACATCTCATGCTAAAGGAAGGGTCTCAGGTTTGGAATGGGAAGGAGTTGGATATGACATCTCTTGTTATAGGGAGGGTCTCAGGATTTGAATGGCAAGGAGTTGGATATCACATCTCATGCCATAGGAAGGGTCTCAGGTTTGGTATAAGCATTGAGATATCACATCTCTGCTATCGGAAGGGTCTCAGGATTGGATTGGGAAGGAGTTGGATATCCCTTCTCATGCTATGGGAAGGGTCTCAGGTTGGAATGGGAAGGAGTTGGATATCACATCTCATGCTAAAGGAAGGGTCTCAGGTTTGGTAGAAGCATTGAGATATCACATCTCATGCTATAGGAAGGGTCTCAGGATTGGAATGGGAAGGACTTAGATATCACATATCATGCTAAAGGAAGGGTCTCAGGTTTGGAACGGGAAGGAGTTGGATATCCGATCTCATGTTATAGGAAGGGTCTCAGGTTTGGTATAAGCATTGAGATATCACATCTCTGCTATCGGAAGTGTCTCAGGATTGGAATGGGAAGGAATTGGATATCCCATCTCATGTTATAGGACAGGTCTCAGGATTGTTATTAGAATCATTGAGATATCATATTGCATGCTGTAGGAAGGGTCTAAGGATTGGAATGGGAAAGACTTGGATATCACAACTCATGCTATAGGAAGGGTCTCAGGTTTGGTATAAGCATTGAGATATCAAATCTCATGCTATAGGAAGGGTCTCAGGATTGGAATGGAAGGAGTTGGATATCACATCTCATGTTATAGGAAGGATCTCAGGTTTGGTATTAGAAGCATTGAGACATAACATCTCATGCTATAGGAAGGGTCTCAGGATTGGAATGGGAAGGAGTTGGATATCACATCTCATGCTATAGGAAGGGTCTCATGTTTGGTATAAGCATTGAGATATCACATCTCATGCTATAGGAAGGGTCTCAGGATTGGAATGGGAAGGAGTTGTATATGACATCTCATGCCGTAGGAAGGGTCTCAGGTTTGGTATAAGCATTGAGATATCACATCTCTGCTATCAGAAGAGTCTCAGGATTGGAATGGGAAGGAGTTGGATATCCCATCTCATGTTATAGGAAGAGTCTCAGGTTTGGTATTAGAAGCATTGAGATATCACATCTCATGCTATAGGAAGTGTCTCAGGATTGGAATGGGAAGGACTTGGATATCACATCTCATGCTATAGGGAGGGTCTCAAGTTTGATATTAGAAGCATTGAGATATCACATCTCATGCTATAGGAAGAGTCTCAGGTTTGGGAAGGGAAGGATTTGGATTTCACATCTCATGTTATAGGATGGTTCTCATGTTTGGTTTTTGAAGCATTGAGATATCACATCTCATGCTATCGGAAGGGTCTCAGGTTTGGTATTAGAAGCATTGAGATATCACATCTCATGCTATAGGATTGGTCTCCGGATTGGAATGTGAAGGATTTGGATATCACATCTCATGCTAAAGGAAGGGTCTCAGGTTTGGAATGGGAAGGAGTTGGATATGACATCTCTTGTTATAGGGAGGGTCTCAGGATTTGAATGGCAAGGAGTTGGATATCACATCTCATGCCATAGGAAGGGTCTCAGGTTTGGTATAAGCATTGAGATATCACATCTCTGCTATCGGAAGGGTCTCAGGATTGGAATGGGAAGGACTTAGATATCACATCTCATGCCATAGGAAGGGTCTCATGTTTGGTATAAGCATTGAGATATCACATCTCATGCTATAGGAAGGGTCTCAGGATTGGAATGGGAAGGAGTTGTATATGACATCTCATGCCGTAGGAAGGGTCTCAGGTTTGGTATAAGCATTGAGATATCACATCTCTGCTATCAGAAGAGTCTCAGGATTGGAATGGGAAGGAGTTGGATATCCCATCTCATGTTATAGGAAGAGTCTCAGGTTTGGTATTAGAAGCATTGAGATATCACATCTCATGCTATAGGAAGTGTCTCAGGATTGGAATGGGAAGGACTTGGATATCACATCTCATGCTATAGGGAGGGTCTCAAGTTTGATATTAGAAGCATTGAGATGTCACATCTCATGCTATAGGAAGAGTCTCAGGTTTGGGAAGGGAAGGATTTGGATTTCACATCTCATGTTATAGGATGGTTCTCATGTTTGGTTTTTGAAGCATTGAGATATCACATCTCATGCTATCGGAAGGGTCTCAGGTTTGGTATTAGAAGCATTGAGATATCACATCTCATGCTATAGGATTGGTCTCCGGATTGGAATGTGAAGGATTTGGATATCACATCTCATGCTAAAGGAAGGGTCTCAGGTTTGGAATGGGAAGGAGTTGGATATGACATCTCTTGTTATAGGGAGGGTCTCAGGATTTGAATGGCAAGGAGTTGGATATCACATCTCATGCCATAGGAAGGGTCTCAGGTTTGGTATAAGCATTGAGATATCACATCTCTGCTATCGGAAGGGTCTCAGGATTGGAATGGGAAGGACCTAGATATCACATCTCATACTATAGGGAGGGTCTCAGTTTTGATATTAGAAGCATTGAGATACCACATCTCATGCTATCGGAAGGGTCTCAGGATTGGAATGGGAGGAGCTGGATATCACATCTCATGCTAAAGGAAGGGTCTCAGGTTTGGAAGGGGAAGGATTTGGATATCACATCTCATGTTATAGGATGGGTCTCAGGTTTGGTATTAGAAGCATTGTGATATCACATCTCATGCTATAGGAAGTGTCTCAGGATTGGAATGGGAAGGAGTTGGATATCACATCTCATGCTATAGGAAGGGTTTCAGGTTTGGTAGAAGCATTGAGATATCACATCTCATGCTATAGGAAGAGTCTCAGGTTTGGGAAGGGAAGGATTTGGATTTCACATCTCATGTTATAGGATGGTTCTCATGTTTGGTTTTTGAAGCATTGAGATATCACATCTCATGCTATCGGAAGGGTCTCAGGTTTGGTATTAGAAGCATTGAGATATCACATCTCATGCTATAGGATTGGTCTCCGGATTGGAATGTGAAGGATTTGGATATCACATCTCATGCTAAAGGAAGGGTCTCAGGTTTGGAATGGGAAGGAGTTGGATATGACATCTCTTGTTATAGGGAGGGTCTCAGGATTTGAATGGCAAGGAGTTGGATATCACATCTCATGCCATAGGAAGGGTCTCAGGTTTGGTATAAGCATTGAGATATCACATCTCTGCTATCGGAAGGGTCTCAGGATTGGATTGGGAAGGAGTTGGATATCACATCTCATGTTATAGGAAGGGTCTCCTGATTGGAATGTGAAGGATTTGGATATCACATCTCATGCTAAAGGAAGGGTCTCAGGTTTGGAATGGGAAGGAGTTGGATATGACATCTCTTGTTATAGGGAGGGTCTCAGGATTTGAATGGCAAGGAGTTGGATATCACATCTCATGCCATAGGAAGGGTCTCAGGTTTGGTATAAGCATTGAGATATCACATCTCTGCTATCGGAGGGGTCTCAGGATTGGATTGGGAAGGAGTTGGATATCCCTTCTCATGCTATAGGAAGGGTCTCAGGTTGGAATGGGAAGGAGTTGGATATCACATCTCATGCTAAAGGAAGGGTCTCAGGTTTGGTAGAAGCATTGAGATATCACATCTCATGCTATAGGAAGGGTCTCAGGATTGGAATGGGAAGGACTTAGATATCACATATCATGCTATATGGAGGGTTTCAGTTTTGATATTAGAAGCATTGAGATATCACATCTCATGCTATCGGAAGTGTCTCAGGATTGGAATGGGAAGGAGCTGGATATCACATCTCATGCTAAAGGAAGGGTCTCAGGTTTGGAACGGGAAGGAGTTGGATATCCGATCTCATGTTGTAGGAAGGGTCTCAGGTTTGGTATAAGCATTGAGATATCACATCTCTGCTATCGGAAGTGTCTCAGGATTGGAATGGGAAGGAATTGGATATCCCATCTCATGTTATAGGACGGGTCTCAGGATTGTTATTAGAATCATTGAGATATCATATTGCATGCTGTAGGAAGGGTCTAAGGATTGGAATGGGAAAGACTTGGATATCACATCTCATGCTATAGGAAGGGTCTCAGGTTTGGTATAAGCATTGAGATATCAAATCTCATGCTATAGGAAGGGTCTCAGGATTGGAATGGAAGGAGTTGGATATCACATCTCATGTTATAGGAAGGGTCTCAGGATTGGAATGGGAAGGAGTTGGATATCACATCTCATGCTATAGGAAGGGTCTCAGGTTTGGTATAAGCATTGAGATATCACATCTCATGCTATAGGAAGGGTCTCAGGATTGGAATGGGAAGGAGTTGTATATGACATCTCATGCTGTAGGAAGGGTCTCAGGTTTGGTATAAGCATTGAGATATCACATCTCTGCTATCAGAAGAGTCTCAGGATTTGAATGGGAAGGAGTTGGATATCCCATCTCATGTTATAGGAAGAGTCTCAGGTTTGGTATTAGAAGCATTGAGATATCACATCTCATGCTATAGGAAGTGTCTCAGGATTGGAATGGGAAGGACTTGGATATCACATCTCATGCTATAGGGAGGGTCTCAAGTTTGATATTAGAAGCATTGAGATATCACATCTCATGCTATAGGAAGAGTCTCAGGTTTGGGAAGGGAAGGATTTGGATTTCACATCTCATGTTATAGGATGGTTCTCATGTTTGGTTTTTGAAGCATTGATATATCACATCTCATGCTATCGGAAGGGTCTCAGGTTTGGTATTAGAAGCATTGAGATATCACATCTCATGCTATAGGATTGGTCTCTGGATTGGAATGTGAAGGATTTGGATATCACATCTCATGCTAAAGGAAGGGTCTCAGGTTTGGAATGGGAAGGAGTTGGATATGACATCTCTTGTTATAGGGAGGGTCTCAGGATTTGAATGGCAAGGAGTTGGATATCACATCTCATGCCATAGGAAGGGTCTCAGGTTTGGTATAAGCATTGAGATATCACATCTCTGCTATCGGAAGGGTCTCAGGATTGGATTGGGAAGGAGTTGGATATCACATCTCATGTTATAGGAAGGGTCTCCGGATTGGAATGTGAAGGATTTGGATATCACATCTCATGCTAAAGGAAGGGTCTCAGGTTTGGAATGGGAAGGAGTTGGATATGACATCTCTTGTTATAGGGAGGGTCTCAGGATTTGAATGGCAAGGAGTTGGATATCACATCTCATGCCATAGGAAGGGTCGCAGGTTTGGTATAAGCATAGAGATATCACATATCTGCTATCGGAAGGGTCTCAGGATTGGATTGGGAAGGAGTTGGATATCCCTTCTCATGCTACTGGAAGGGTCTCAGGTTGGAATGGGAAGGAGTTGGATATCACATCTCATGCTAAAGGAAGGGTCTCAGGTTTGGTAGAAGCATTGAGATATCACATCTCATGCTATAGGAAGGGTCTCAGGATTGGAATGGGAAGGACTTAGATATCACATATCATGCTATAGGGAGGGTTTCAGTTTTGATATTAGAAGCATTGAGATATCACATCTCATGCTATCGGAAGTGTCTCAGGATTGGAATGGGAAGGAGCTGGATATTACATCTCATGCTAAAGGAAGGGTCTCAGGTTTGGAACGGGAAGGAGTTGGATATCCGATCTCATGTTATAGGAAGGGTCTCAGGTTTGGTATAAGCATTGAGATATCACATCTCTGCTATCGGAAGTGTCTCAGGATTGGAATGGGAAGGAATTGGATATCCCATCTCATGTTATAGGACGGGTCTCAGGATTGTTATTAGAATCATTGAGATATCATATTGCATGCTGTAGGAAGGGTCTAAGGATTGGAATGGGAAGGAGTTGGATATCACATCTCATGCTATAGGAAGGGTCTCAGGTTTGGTATAAGCATTGAGATATCACATCTCATGCTATAGGAAGGGTCTCAGGATTGGAATGGGAAGGAGTTGTATATGACATCTCATGCCGTAGGAAGGGTCTCAGGTTTGGTATAAGCATTGAGATATCACATCTCTGCTATCAGAAGAGTCTCAGGATTGGAATGGGAAGGAGTTGGATATCCCATCTCATGTTATAGGAAGAGTCTCAGGTTTGGTATTAGAAGCATTGAGATATCACATCTCATGCTATAGGAAGTGTCTCAGGATTGGAATGGGAAGGACTTGGATATCACATCTCATGCTATAGGGAGGGTCTCAAGTTTGATATTAGAAGCATTGAGATATCACATCTCATGCTATAGGAAGAGTCTCAGGTTTGGTATTAGAAGCATTGAGATATCACATCTCATGCTATAGGATTGGTCTCCGGATTGGAATGTGAAAGATTTGGATATCACATCTCATGCTAAAGGAAGGGTCTCAGGTTTGGAATGGGAAGGAGTTGGATATGACATCTCTTGTTATAGGGAGGGTCTCAGGATTTGAATGGCAAGGAGTTGGATATCACATCTCATGCCATAGGAAGGGTCTCAGGTTTGGTATAAGCATTGAGATATCACATCTCTGCTATCGGAAGGGTCTCAGGATTGGAATGGGAAGGACTTAGATATCACATCTCATGCTATAGGGAGGGTCTCAGTTTTGATATTAGAAGCATTGAGATATCACATCTCATGCTATCGGAAGGGTCTCAGGATTGGAATGGGAGGAGCTGGATATCACATCTCATGCTAAAGGAAGGGTCTCAGGTTTGGAAGGGGAAGGATTTGGATATCACATCTCATGTTATAGGATGGGTTTCAGGTTTGGTATTAGAAGCATTGTGATATCACATCTCATGCTATAGGAAGTGTCTCAGGATTGGAATGGGAAGGAGTTGGATATCACATCTCATGCTATAGGAAGGGTTTCAGGTTTGGTAGAAGCATTGAGATATCACATCTCATGCTATAGGATTGGTCTCTGGATTGGAATGTGAAGGATTTGGATATCACATCTCATGCTAAAGGAAGGGTCTCAGGTTTGGAATGGGAAGGAGTTGGATATGACATCTCTTGTTATAGGGAGGGTCTCAGGATTTGAATGGCAAGGAGTTGGATATCACATCTCATGCCATAGGAAGGGTCTCAGGTTTGGTATAAGCATTGAGATATCACATCTCTGCTATCGGAAGGGTCACAGGATTGGATTGGGAAGGAGTTGGATATCACATCTCATGTTATAGGAAGGGTCTCCGGATTGGAATGTGAAGGATTTGGATATCACATCTCATGCTAAAGGAAGGGTCTCAGGTTTGGAATGGGAAGGAGTTGGATATGACATCTCTTGTTATAGGGAGGGTCTCAGGATTTGAATGGCAAGGAGTTGGATATCACATCTCATGCCATAGGAAGGGTCTCAGGTTTGGTATAAGCATTGAGATATCACATCTCTGCTATCGGAAGGGTCTCAGGATTGGATTGGGAAGGAGTTGGATATCCCTTCTCATGCTATAGGAAGGGTCTCAGGTTGGAATGGGAAGGAGTTGGATATCACATCTCATGCTAAAGGAAGGGTCTCAGGTTTGGTAGAAGCATTGAGATATCACATCTCATGCTATAGGAAGGGTCTCAGGATTGGAATGGGAAGGACTTAGATATCACATATCATGCTATAGGGAGGGTTTCAGTTTTGATATTTGAAGCATTGAGATATCACATCTCATGCTATCGGAAGTGTCTCAGGATTGGAATGGGAAGGAGCTGGATATTACATCTCATGCTAAAGGAAGGGTCTCAGGTTTGGAACGGGAAGGAGTTGGATATCCGATCTCATGTTATAGGAAGGGTCTCAGGTTTGGTATAAGCATTGAGATATAACATCTCTGCTATCGGAAGTGTCTCAGGATTGGAATGGGAAGGAATTGGATATCCCATCTCATGTTATAGGACGGGTCTCAGGATTGTTATTAGAATCATTGAGATATCATATTGCATGCGGTAGGAAGGGTCTAAGGATTGGAATGGGAAAGACTTGGATATCACATCTCATGCTATAGGAAGGGTCTCAGGTTTGGTATAAGCATTGAGACATCACATCTCATGCTATAGGAAGGGTCTCAGGATTGGAATGGGAAGGAGTTGGATATCACATCTCATGCTATAGGAAGGGTCTCAGGTTTGGTATAAGCATTGAGATATCACATCTCATGCTATAGGAAGGGTCTCAGGATTGGAATGGGAAGGAGTTGTATATGACATCTCATGCCATAGGAAGGGTCTCAGGTTTGGTATAAGCATTGAGATATCACATCTCTGCTATCGGAAGGGTCTCAGGATTGGAATGGGAAGGAGTTGGATATCACATCTCTTGCTATAGGAAGGGCCTCAGGTTTTGAATTAGAAGCATTGAGACATCACATCTCATGCTATAGGAAGGGTCTCAGGTTTGGTATAAGCATTGAGATATCACATCTCTGCTATCGGAAGGGTCTCAGGATTGGAATGGGAAGGAGTTGGGTATCCCATCTCATGTTATATTAAGAGTCTCAGGTTTGGTATTAGAAGCATTGAGATATCATATCTCATGCTATAGGAAGGGTCTCAGGATTGGAATGGGAAGGACTTGGATATCACATCTCATGCTATAGGGAGGGTCTCAAGTTTGATATTAGAAGCATTGAGATATCACATCTCATGCTATAGGAAGAGTCTCAGGTTTGGGAAGGGAAGGATTTGGATTTCACATCTCATGTTATAGGATGGTTCTCATGTTTGGTTTTTGAAGCATTGAGATATTACATCTCATGCTATGGAAGGGTCTCAGGTTTGGTATTAGAAGCATTGAGATATCAGATCTCATGCTATAGGATTGGTCTCCGGATTGGAATGTGAAGGATTTGGATATCACATCTCATGCTAAAGGAAGGGTCTCAGGTTTGGAATGGGAAGGAGTTGGATATGACATCTCTTGTTATAGGGAGGGTCTCAGGATTTGAATGGCAAGGAGTTGGATATCACATCTCATGCCATAGGAAGGGTCTCATGTTTGGTATAAGCATTGAGATATCACATCTCTGCTATTGGAAGGGTCTCAGGATTGGAATGGGAAGGACTTAGATATCACATCTCATGCTATAGGGAGGGTCTCAGTTTTGATATTAGAAGCATTGAGATATCACATCTCATGCTATCGGAAGGGTCTCAGGATTGGAATGGGAGGAGCTGGATATCACATCTCATGCCATAGGAAGAGTCTCAGGTTTGGGAAGGGAAGGATTTGGATTTCACATCTCATGTTATAGGATGGTTCTCATGTTTGGTTTTTGAAGCATTGAGATATCACATCTCATGCTATCGGAAGGGTCTCAGGTTTGGTATTAGAAGCATTGAGATATCACATCTCATGCTATAGGATTGGCCTCTGGGTTGGAATGTGAAGGATTTGGATATCACATCTCATGCTAAAGGAAGGGTCTCAGGTTTGGAATGGGAAGGAGTTGGATATGACATCTCTTGTTATAGGGAGGGTCTCAGGATTTGAATGGCAAGGAGTTGGATATCACATGTCATGCCATAGGAAGGGTCTCAGGTTTGGTATAAGCATTGAGATATCACATCTCTGCTATCGGAAGGGTCTCAGGATTGGATTGGGAAGGAGTTGGATATCACATCTCATGTTATAAGAAGGGTCACCGGATTGGAATGTGAAGGATTTGGATATCACATCTCATGCTAAAGGAAGGGTCTCAGGTTTGGAATGGGAAGGAGTTGGATATGACATCTCTTGTTATAGGGAGGGTCTCAGGATTTGAATGGCAAGGAGTTGGATATCACATCTCATGCCATAGGAAGGGTCTCAGGTTTGGTATAAGCATAGAGATATCACATCTCTGCTATCGGAAGGGTCTCAGGATTGGATTGGGAAGGAGTTGGATATCCCTTCCCATGCTATAGGAAGGGTCTCAGGTTGGAATGGGAAGGAGTTGGATATCACATCTCATGCTAAAGGAAGGGTCTCAGGTTTGGTAGAAGCATTGAGATATCACATCTCATGCTATAGGAAGGATCTCAGGATTGGAATGGGAAGGACTTAGATATCACATATCATGCTATAGGGAGGGTTTCAGTTTTGATATTAGAAGCATTGAGATATCACATCTCATGCTATCGGAAGTGTCTCAGGATTGGAATGGGAAGGAGCTGGATATTACATCTCATGCTAAAGGAAGGGTCTCAGGTTTGGAACGGGAAGGAGTTGGATATCCGATCTCATGTTATAGGAAGGGTCTCAGGTTTGGTATAAGCATTGAGATATCACATCTCTGCTATCGGAAGTGTCTCAGGATTGGAATGGGAAGGAATTGGATATCCCATCTCATGTTATAGGACGGGTCTCAGGATTGTTATTAGAATCATTGAGATATCATATTGCATGCTGTAGGAAGGGTCTCAGGATTGGAATGGAAGGAGTTGGATATCACATCTCATGTTATAGGAAGGATCTCAGGTTTGGTATAAGCATTGAGATATCAAATCTCATGCTATAGGAAGGGTCTCAGGATTGGAATGAAAGGAGTTGGATATTACATCTCATGTTATAGGAAGGATCTCAGGTTTGGTATTAGAAGCATTGATACATCGCATCTCATGCTATAGGAAGGGTCTCAGGATTGGAATGGGAAGGAGTTGGATATCACATCTCATGCTATAGGAAGGGTCTCAGGTTTGGTATAAGCATTGAGATATCACATCTCATGCTATAGGAAGGGTCTCAGGATTGGAATGGGAAGGAGTTGTATATGACATCTCATGCCGTAGGAAGGGTCTCAGGTTTGGTATAAGCATTGAGATATCACATCTCTGCTATCAGAAGAGTCTCAGGATTGGAATGGGAAGGAGTTGGATATCCCATCTCATGTTATAGGAAGAGTCTCAGGTTTGGTATTAGAAGCATTGAGATATCACATCTCATGCTATAGGAAGTGTCTCAGGATTGGAATGGGAAGGACTTGGATATCACATCTCATGCTATAGGGAGGGTCTCAAGTTTGATATTAGAAGCATTGAGATATCACATCTCATGCTATAGGAATAGTCTCAGGTTTGGGAAGGGAAGGATTTGGATTTCACATCTCATGTTATAGGATGGTTCTCATGTTTGGTTTTTGAAGCATTGAGATATCACATCTCATGCTATCGGAAGGGTCTCAGGTTTGGTATTAGAAGCATTGAGATATCACATCTCATGCTATAGGATTGGTCTCCGGATTGGAATGTGAAGGATTTGGATATCACATCTCATGCTAAAGGAAGGGTCTCAGGTTTGGAATGGGAAGGAGTTGGATATGACATCTCTTGTTATAGGGAGGGTCTCAGGATTTGAATGGCAAGGAGTTGGATATCACATCTCATGCCATAGGAAGGGTCTCAGGTTTGGTATAAGCATTGAGATATCACATCTCTGCTATCGGAAGGGTCTCAGGATTGGATTGGGAAGGAGTTGGATATCACATCTCATGTTATAGGAAGGGTCTCCGGATTGGAATGTGAAGGATTTGGATATCACATCTCATGCTAAAGGAAGGGTCTCAGGTTTGGAATGGGAAGGAGTTGGATATGACATCTCTTGTTATAGGGAGGGTCTCAGGATTTGAATGGCAAGGAGTTGGATATCACATCTCATGCCATAGGAAGGGTCTCAGGTTTGGTATAAGCATTGAGATATCACATCTCTGCTATCGGAAGGGTCTCAGGATTGGATTGGGAAGGAGTTGGATATCCCTTCTCATGCTATAGGAAGGGTCTCAGGTTGGAATGGGAAGGAGTTGGATATCACATCTCATGCTAAAGGAAGGGTCTCAGGTTTGGTAGAAGCATTGAGATATCACATCTCATGCTATAGGAAGGGTCTCAGGATTGGAATGGGAAGGACTTAGATATCACATATCATGCTATAGGGAGGGTTTCAGTTTTGATATTAGAAGCATTGAGATATCACATCTCATGCTATCGGAAGTGTCTCAGGATTGGAATGGGAAGGAGCTGGATATTACATCTCATGCTAAAGGAAGGGTCTCAGGTTTGGAACGGGAAGGAGTTGGATATCCGATCTCATGTTATAGGAAGGGTCTCAGGTTTGGTATAAGCATTGAGATATCACATCTCTGCTATCGGAAGTGTCTCAGGATTGGAATGGGAAGGAATTGGATATCCCATCTCATGTTATAGGACGGGTCTCAGGATTGTTATTAGAATCATTGAGATATCATATTGCATGCTGTAGGAAGGGTCTAAGGATTGGAATGGGAAAGACTTGGATATCACAACTCATGCTATAGGAAGGGTCTCAGGTTTGGTATAAGCATTGAGATATCAAATCTCATGCTATAGGAAGGGTCTCAGGATTGGAATGGAAGGAGTTGGATATCACATCTCATGTTATAGGAAGGATCTCAGGTTTGGTATTAGAAGCATTGAGACATAACATCTCATGCTATAGGAAGGGTCTCAGGATTGGAATGGGAAGGAGTTGGATATCACATCTCATGCTATAGGAAGGGTCTCATGTTTGGTATAAGCATTGAGATATCACATCTCATGCTATAGGAAGGGTCTCAGGATTGGAATGGGAAGGAGTTGTATATGACATCTCATGCCGTAGGAAGGGTCTCAGGTTTGGTATAAGCATTGAGATATCACATCTCTGCTATCAGAAGAGTCTCAGGATTGGAATGGGAAGGAGTTGGATATCCCATCTCATGTTATAGGAAGAGTCTCAGGTTTGGTATTAGAAGCATTGAGATATCACATCTCATGCTATAGGAAGTGTCTCAGGATTGGAATGGGAAGGACTTGGATATCACATCTCATGCTATAGGGAGGGTCTCAAGTTTGATATTAGAAGCATTGAGATATCACATCTCATGCTATAGGAAGAGTCTCAGGTTTGGGAAGGGAAGGATTTGGATTTCACATCTCATGTTATAGGATGGTTCTCATGTTTGGTTTTTGAAGCATTGAGATATCACATCTCATGCTATCGGAAGGGTCTCAGGTTTGGTATTAGAAGCATTGAGATATCACATCTCATGCTATAGGATTGGTCTCCGGATTGGAATGTGAAGGATTTGGATATCACATCTCATGCTAAAGGAAGGGTCTCAGGTTTGGAATGGGAAGGAGTTGGATATGACATCTCTTGTTATAGGGAGGGTCTCAGGATTTGAATGGCAAGGAGTTGGATATCACATCTCATGCCATAGGAAGGGTCTCAGGTTTGGTATAAGCATTGAGATATCACATCTCTGCTATCGGAAGGGTCTCAGGATTGGAATGGGAAGGACTTAGATATCACATCTCATGCTATAGGGAGGGTCTCAGTTTTGATATTAGAAGCATTGAGATACCACATCTCATGCTATCGGAAGGGTCTCAGGATTGGAATGGGAGGAGCTGGATATCACATCTCATGCTAAAGGAAGGGTCTCAGGTTTGGAAGGGGAAGGATTTGGATATCACATCTCATGTTATAGGATGGGTCTCAGGTTTGGTATTAGAAGCATTGTGATATCACATCTCATGCTATAGGAAGTGTCTCAGGATTGGAATGGGAAGGAGTTGGATATCACATCTCATGTTATAGGATGGTTCTCATGTTTGGTTTTTGAAGCATTGAGATATCACATCTCATGCTATCGGAAGGGTCTCAGGTTTGGTATAAGCATTGAGATATCACATCTCTGCTATCGGAGGGGTCTCAGGATTGGATTGGGAAGGAGTTGGATATCCCTTCTCATGCTATAGGAAGGGTCTCAGGTTGGAATGGGAAGGAGTTGGATATCACATCTCATGCTAAAGGAAGGGTCTCAGGTTTGGTAGAAGCATTGAGATATCACATCTCATGCTATAGGAAGGGTCTCAGGATTGGAATGGGAAGGACTTAGATATCACATATCATGCTATAGGGAGGGTTTCAGTTTTGATATTAGAAGCATTGAGATATCACATCTCATGCTATCGGAAGTGTCTCAGGATTCGAATGGGAAGGAGCTGGATATCACATCTCATGCTAAAGGAAGGGTCTCAGGTTTGGAACGGGAAGGAGTTGGATATCCGATCTCATGTTGTAGGAAGGGTCTCAGGTTTGGTATAAGCATTGAGATATCACATCTCTGCTATCGGAAGTGTCTCAGGATTGGAATGGGAAGGGACTGGATATCCCATCTCATGTTATAGGACGGGTCTCAGGATTGTTATTAGAATCGTTGAGATATCATATTGCATGCTGTAGGAAGGGTCTAAGGATTGGAATGGGAAAGACTTGGATATCACATCTCATTCTATAGGAAGGGTCTCAGGTTTGGTATAAGCATTGAGATATCAAATCTCATGCTATAGGAAGGGTCTCAGGATTGGAATGGAAGGAGTTGGATATCACATCTCATGTTATAGGAAGGATCTCAGGTTTGGTATTAGAAGCATTGAGACATCACATCTCATGCTATAGGAAGTTTCTCAGGATTGAAATGGGAAGGAGTTGGATATCACATCTCATGCTATAGGAAGGGTCTCAGGTTTGGTATAAGCATTGAGATATCACATCTCATGCTATAGGAAGGGTCTCAGGATTGGAATGGGAAGGAGTTGTATATGACATCTCATGCCGTAGGAAGGGTCTCAGGTTTGGTATAAGCATTGAGATATCACATCTCTGCTATCAGAAGAGTCTCAGGATTGGAATGGGAAGGAGTTGGATATCCCATCTCATGTTATAGGAAGAGTCTCAGGTTTGGTATTAGAAGCATTGAGATATCACATCTCATGCTATAGGAAGGGTCTCAGGTTTGGTATAAGCATTGAGATATCACATCTCATGCTATAGGAAGGGTCTCAGGATTGGAATGGGAAGGAGTTGTATATGACATCTCATGCCGTAGGAAGGGTCTCAGGTTTGGTATAAGCATTGAGATATCACATCTCTGCTATCAGAAGAGTCTCAGGATTGGAATGGGAAGGAGTTGGATATCCCATCTCATGTTATAGGAAGAGTCTCAGGTTTGGTATTAGAAGCATTGAGATATCACATCTCATGCTATAGGAAGTGTCTCAGGATTGGAATGGGAAGGACTTGGATATCACATCTCATGCTATAGGGAGGGTCTCAAGTTTGATATTAGAAGCATTGAGATATCACATCTCATGCTATAGGAAGAGTCTCAGGTTTGGGAAGGGAAGGATTTGGATTTCACATCTCATGTTATAGGATGGTTCTCATGTTTGGTTTTTGAAGCATTGAGATATCACATCTCATGCTATCGGAAGGGTCTCAGGTTTGGTATTAGAAGCATTGAGATATCACATCTCATGCTATAGGATTGGTCTCCGGATTGGAATGTGAAGGATTTGGATATCACATCTCATGCTAAAGGAAGGGTCTCAGGTTTGGAATGGGAAGGAGTTGGATATGACATCTCTTGTTATAGGGAGGGTCTCAGGATTTGAATGGCAAGGAGTTGGATATCACATCTCATGCCATAGGAAGGGTCTCAGGTTTGGTATAAGCATTGAGATATCACATCTCTGCTATCGGAAGGGTCTCAGGATTGGAATGGGAAGGACTTAGATATCACATCTCATGCTATAGGGAGGGTCTCAGTTTTGATATTAGAAGCATTGAGATACCACATCTCATGCTATCGGAAGGGTCTCAGGATTGGAAAGGGAGGAGCTGGATATCACATCTCATGCTAAAGGAAGGGTCTCAGGTTTGGAAGGGGAAGGATTTGGATATCACATCTCATGTTATAGGATGGGTCTCAGGTTTGGTATTAGAAGCATTGTGATATCACATCTCATGCTATAGGAAGTGTCTCAGGATTGGAATGGGAAGGAGTTGGATATCACATCTCATGCTATAGGAAGGGTTTCAGGTTTGGTAGAAGCATTGAGATATCACATCTCATGCTATAGGAAGAGTCTCAGGTTTGGGAAGGGAAGGATTTGGATTTCACATCTCATGTTATAGGATGGTTCTCATGTTTGGTTTTTGAAGCATTGAGATATCACATCTCATGCTATCGGAAGGGTCTCAGGTTTGGTATAAGCATTGAGATATCACATCTCTGCTATCGGAGGGGTCTCAGGATTGGATTGGGAAGGAGTTGGATATCCCTTCTCATGCTATAGGAAGGGTCTCAGGTTGGAATGGGAAGGAGTTGGATATCACATCTCATGCTAAAGGAAGGGTCTCAGGTTTGGTAGAAGCATTGAGATATCACATCTCATGCTATAGGAAGGGTCTCAGGATTGGAATGGGAAGGACTTAGATATCACATATCATGCTATAGGGAGGGTTTCAGTTTTGATATTAGAAGCATTGAGATATCACATCTCATGCTATCGGAAGTGTCTCAGGATTCGAATGGGAAGGAGCTGGATATCACATCTCATGCTAAAGGAAGGGTCTCAGGTTTGGAACGGGAAGGAGTTGGATATCCGATCTCATGTTGTAGGAAGGGTCTCAGGTTTGGTATAAGCATTGAGATATCACATCTCTGCTATCGGAAGTGTCTCAGGATTGGAATGGGAAGGAATTGGATATCCCATCTCATGTTATAGGACGGGTCTCAGGATTGTTATTAGAATCATTGAGATATCATATTGCATGCTGTAGGAAGGGTCTAAGGATTGGAATGGGAAAGACTTGGATATCACATCTCATGCTATAGGAAGGGTCTCAGGTTTGGTATAAGCATTGAGATATCAAATCTCATGCTATAGGAAGGGTCTCAGGATTGGAATGGAAGGAGTTGGATATCACATCTCATGTTATAGGAAGGATCTCAGGTTTGGTATTAGAAGCATTGAGACATCACATCTCATGCTATAGGAAGGGTCTCAGGATTGGAATGGGAAGGAGTTGGATATCACATCTCATGCTATAGGAAGGGTCTCAGGTTTGGTATAAGCATTGAGATATCACATCTCATGCTATAGGAAGGGTCTCAGGATTGGAATGGGAAGGAGTTGTATATGACATCTCATGCCGTAGGAAGGGTCTCAGGTTTGGTATAAGCATTGAGATATCACATCTCTGCTATCAGAAGAGTCTCAGGATTGGAATGGGAATGAGTTGGATATCCCATCTCATGTTATAGGAAGAGTCTCAGGTTTGGTATTAAGAGCATTGAGATATCACATCTCATGCTATCGGAAGTGTCTCAGGATTGGAATGGGAAGGACTTGGATATCACATCTCATGCTATAGGGAGGGTCTCAAGTTTGATATTAGAAGCATTGAGATATCACATCTCATGCTATAGGAAGAGTCTCAGGTTTGGGAAGGGAAGGATTTGGATTTCACATCTCATGTTATAGGATGGTTCTCATGTTTGGTTTTTGAAGCATTGAGATATCACATCTCATGCTATCGGAAGGGTCTCAGGTTTGGTATTAGAAGCATTGAGATATCACATCTCATGCTATAGGATTGGTCTCTGGATTGGAATGTGAAGGATTTGGATATCACATCTCATGCTAAAGGAAGGGTCTCAGGTTTGGAATGGGAAGGAGTTGGATATGACATCTCTTGTTATAGGGAGGGTCTCAGGATTTGAATGGCAAGGAGTTGGATATCACATCTCATGCCATAGGAAGGGTCTCAGGTTTGGTATAAGCATTGAGATATCACATCTCTGCTATCGGAAGGGTCTCAGGATTGGATTGGGAAGGAGTTGGATATCACATCTCATGTTATAGGAAGGATCTCCGGATTGGAATGTGAAGGATTTGGATATCACATCTCATGCTAAAGGAAGGGTCTCAGGTTTGGAATGGGAAGGAGTTGGATATGACATCTCTTGTTATAGGGAGGGTCTCAGGATTTTAATGGCAAGGAGTTGGATATCACATCTCATGCCATAGGAAGGGTCGCAGGTTTGGTATAAGCATAGAGATATCACATCTCTGCTATCGGAAGGGTCTCAGGATTGGATTGGGAAGGAGTTGGATATCCCTTCTCATGCTACTGGAAGGGTCTCAGGTTGGAATTGGAAGGAGTTGGATATCACATCTCATGCTAAAGGAAGGGTCTCAGGTTTGGTAGAAGCATTGAGATATCACATCTCATGCTATAGGAAGGGTCTCAGGATTGGAATGGGAAGGACTTAGATATCACATATCATGCTATAGGGAGGGTTTCAGTTTTGATATTAGAAGCATTGAGATATCACATCTCATGCTATCGGAAGTGTCTCAGGATTGGAATGGGAAGGAGCTGGATATTACATCTCATGCTAAAGGAAGGGTCTCAGGTTTGGAACGGGAAGGAGTTGGATATCCGATCTCATGTTATAGGAAGGGTCTCAGGTTTGGTATAAGCATTGAGATATCACATCTCTGCTATCGGAAGTGTCTCAGGATTGGAATGGGAAGGAATTGGATATCCCATCTCATGTTATAGGACGGGTCTCTGGATTGTTATTAGAATCATTGAGATATCATATTGCATGCTGTAGGAAGGGTCTAAGGATTGGAATGGGAAAGACTTGGATATCACATCTCATGCTATAGGAAGGGTCTCAGGTTTGGTATAAGCATTGAGATATCAAATCTCATGCTATAGGAAGGGTCTCAGGATTGGAATGGAAGGAGTTGGATATCACATCTCATGTTATAGGAAGGATCTCAGGTTTGGTATTAGAAGCATTGATACATCGCATCTCATGCTATAGGAAGGGTCTCAGGATTGGAATGGGAAGGAGTTGGATATCACATCTCATGCTATAGGAAGGGTCTCAGGTTTGGTATAAGCATTGAGATATCACATCTCATGCTATAGGAAGGGTCTCAGGATTGGAATGGGAAGGAGTTGTATATGACATCTCATGCCGTAGGAAGGGTCTCAGGTTTGGTATAAGCATTGAGATATCACATCTCTGCTATCAGAAGAGTCTCAGGATTGGAATGGGAAGGAGTTGGATATCCCATCTCATGTTATAGGAAGAGTCTCAGGTTTGGTATTAGAAGCATTGAGATATCACATCTCATGCTATAGGAAGTGTCTCAGGATTGGAATGGGAAGGACTTGGATATCACATCTCATGCTATAGGGAGGGTCTCAAGTTTGATATTAGAAGCATTGAGATATCACATCTCATGCTATAGGAATAGTCTCAGGTTTGGGAAGGGAAGGATTTGGATTTCACATCTCATGTTATAGGATGGTTCTCATGTTTGGTTTTTGAAGCATTGAGATATCACATCTCATGCTATCGGAAGGGTCTCAGGTTTGGTATTAGAAGCATTGAGATATCACATCTCATGCTATAGGATTGGTCTCCGGATTGGAATGTGAAGGATTTGGATATCACATCTCATGCTAAAGGAAGGGTCTCAGGTTTGGAATGGGAAGGAGTTGGATATGACATCTCTTGTTATAGGGAGGGTCTCAGGATTTGAATGGCAAGGAGTTGGATATCACATCTCATGCCATAGGAAGGGTCTCAGGTTTGGTATAAGCATTGAGATATCACATCTCTGCTATCGGAAGGGTCTCAGGATTGGATTGGGAAGGAGTTGGATATCACATCTCATGTTATAGGAAGGGTCTCCGGATTGGAATGTGAAGGATTTGGATATCACATCTCATGCTAAAGGAAGGGTCTCAGGTTTGGAATGGGAAGGAGTTGGATATGACATCTCTTGTTATAGGGAGGGTCTCAGGATTTGAATGGCAAGGAGTTGGATATCACATCTCATGCCATAGGAAGGGTCTCAGGTTTGGTATAAGCATTGAGATATCACATCTCTGCTATCGGAAGGGTCTCAGGATTGGATTGGGAAGGAGTTGGATATCCCTTCTCATGCTATAGGAAGGGTCTCAGGTTGGAATGGGAAGGAGTTGGATATCACATCTCATGCTAAAGGAAGGGTCTCAGGTTTGGTAGAAGCATTGAGATATCACATCTCATGCTATAGGAAGGGTCTCAGGATTGGAATGGGAAGGACTTAGATATCACATATCATGCTATAGGGAGGGTTTCAGTTTTGATATTAGAAGCATTGAGATATCACATCTCATGCTATCGGAAGTGTCTCAGGATTGGAATGGGAAGGAGCTGGATATTACATCTCATGCTAAAGGAAGGGTCTCAGGTTTGGAACGGGAAGGAGTTGGATATCCGATCTCATGTTATAGGAAGGGTCTCAGGTTTGGTATAAGCATTGAGATATCACATCTCTGCTATCGGAAGTGTCTCAGGATTGGAATGGGAAGGAATTGGATATCCCATCTCATGTTATAGGACGGGTCTCAGGATTGTTATTAGAATCATTGAGATATCATATTGCATGCTGTAGGAAGGGTCTAAGGATTGGAATGGGAAAGACTTGGATATCACAACTCATGCTATAGGAAGGGTCTCAGGTTTGGTATAAGCATTGAGATATCAAATCTCATGCTATAGGAAGGGTCTCAGGATTGGAATGGAAGGAGTTGGATATCACATCTCATGTTATAGGAAGGATCTCAGGTTTGGTATTAGAAGCATTGAGACATAACATCTCATGCTATAGGAAGGGTCTCAGGATTGGAATGGGAAGGAGTTGGATATCACATCTCATGCTATAGGAAGGGTCTCATGTTTGGTATAAGCATTGAGATATCACATCTCATGCTATAGGAAGGGTCTCAGGATTGGAATGGGAAGGAGTTGTATATGACATCTCATGCCGTAGGAAGGGTCTCAGGTTTGGTATAAGCATTGAGATATCACATCTCTGCTATCAGAAGAGTCTCAGGATTGGAATGGGAAGGAGTTGGATATCCCATCTCATGTTATAGGAAGAGTCTCAGGTTTGGTATTAGAAGCATTGAGATATCACATCTCATGCTATAGGAAGTGTCTCAGGATTGGAATGGGAAGGACTTGGATATCACATCTCATGCTATAGGGAGGGTCTCAAGTTTGATATTAGAAGCATTGAGATATCACATCTCATGCTATAGGAAGAGTCTCAGGTTTGGGAAGGGAAGGATTTGGATTTCACATCTCATGTTATAGGATGGTTCTCATGTTTGGTTTTTGAAGCATTGAGATATCACATCTCATGCTATCGGAAGGGTCTCAGGTTTGGTATTAGAAGCATTGAGATATCACATCTCATGCTATAGGATTGGTCTCCGGATTGGAATGTGAAGGATTTGGATATCACATCTCATGCTAAAGGAAGGGTCTCAGGTTTGGAATGGGAAGGAGTTGGATATGACATCTCTTGTTATAGGGAGGGTCTCAGGATTTGAATGGCAAGGAGTTGGATATCACATCTCATGCCATAGGAAGGGTCTCAGGTTTGGTATAAGCATTGAGATATCACATCTCTGCTATCGGAAGGGTCTCAGGATTGGAATGGGAAGGACTTAGATATCACATCTCATGCTATAGGGAGGGTCTCAGTTTTGATATTAGAAGCATTGAGATACCACATCTCATGCTATCGGAAGGGTCTCAGGATTGGAATGGGAGGAGCTGGATATCACATCTCATGCTAAAGGAAGGGTCTCAGGTTTGGAAGGGGAAGGATTTGGATATCACATCTCATGTTATAGGATGGGTCTCAGGTTTGGTATTAGAAGCATTGTGATATCACATCTCATGCTATAGGAAGTGTCTCAGGATTGGAATGGGAAGGAGTTGGATATCACATCTCATGCTATAGGAAGGGTTTCAGGTTTGGTAGAAGCATTGAGATATCACATCTCATGCTATAGGAAGAGTCTCAGGTTTGGGAAGGGAAGGATTTGGATTTCACATCTCATGTTATAGGATGGTTCTCATGTTTGGTTTTTGAAGCATTGAGATATCACATCTCATGCTATCGGAAGGGTCTCAGGTTTGGTATAAGCATTGAGATATCACATCTCTGCTATCGGAGGGGTCTCAGGATTGGATTGGGAAGGAGTTGGATATCCCTTCTCATGCTATAGGAAGGGTCTCAGGTTGGAATGGGAAGGAGTTGGATATCACATCTCATGCTAAAGGAAGGGTCTCAGGTTTGGTAGAAGCATTGAGATATCACATCTCATGCTATAGGAAGGGTCTCAGGATTGGAATGGGAAGGACTTAGATATCACATATCATGCTATAGGGAGGGTTTCAGTTTTGATATTAGAAGCATTGAGATATCACATCTCATGCTATCGGAAGTGCCTCAGGATTCGAATGGGAAGGAGCTGGATATCACATCTCATGCTAAAGGAAGGGTCTCAGGTTTGGAACGGGAAGGAGTTGGATATCCGATCTCATGTTGTAGGAAGGGTCTCAGGTTTGGTATAAGCATTGAGATATCACATCTCTGCTATCGGAAGTGTCTCAGGATTGGAATGGGAAGGGACTGGATATCCCATCTCATGTTATAGGACGGGTCTCAGGATTGTTATTAGAATCGTTGAGATATCATATTGCATGCTGTAGGAAGGGTCTAAGGATTGGAATGGGAAAGACTTGGATATCACATCTCATTCTATAGGAAGGGTCTCAGGTTTGGTATAAGCATTGAGATATCAAATCTCATGCTATAGGAAGGGTCTCAGGATTGGAATGGAAGGAGTTGGATATCACATCTCATGTTATAGGAAGGATCTCAGGTTTGGTATTAGAAGCATTGAGACATCACATCTCATGCTATAGGAAGTTTCTCAGGATTGAAATGGGAAGGAGTTGGATATCACATCTCATGCTATAGGAAGGGTCTCAGGTTTGGTATAAGCATTGAGATATCACATCTCATGCTATAGGAAGGGTCTCAGGATTGGAATGGGAAGGAGTTGTATATGACATCTCATGCCGTAGGAAGGGTCTCAGGTTTGGTATAAGCATTGAGATATCACATCTCTGCTATCAGAAGAGTCTCAGGATTGGAATGGGAAGGAGTTGGATATCCCATCTCATGTTATAGGAAGAGTCTCAGGTTTGGTATTAGAAGCATTGAGATATCACATCTCATGCTATAGGAAGGGTCTCAGGTTTGGTATAAGCATTGAGATATCACATCTCATGCTATAGGAAGGGTCTCAGGATTGGAATGGGAAGGAGTTGTATATGACATCTCATGCCGTAGGAAGGGTCTCAGGTTTGGTATAAGCATTGAGATATCACATCTCTGCTATCAGAAGAGTCTCAGGATTGGAATGGGAAGGAGTTGGATATCCCATCTCATGTTATAGGAAGAGTCTCAGGTTTGGTATTAGAAGCATTGAGATATCACATCTCATGCTATAGGAAGTGTCTCAGGATTGGAATGGGAAGGACTTGGATATCACATCTCATGCTATAGGGAGGGTCTCAAGTTTGATATTAGAAGCATTGAGATATCACATCTCATGCTATAGGAAGAGTCTCAGGTTTGGGAAGGGAAGGATTTGGATTTCACATCTCATGTTATAGGATGGTTCTCATGTTTGGTTTTTGAAGCATTGAGATATCACATCTCATGCTATCGGAAGGGTCTCAGGTTTGGTATTAGAAGCATTGAGATATCACATCTCATGCTATAGGATTGGTCTCCGGATTGGAATGTGAAGGATTTGGATATCACATCTCATGCTAAAGGAAGGGTCTCAGGTTTGGAATGGGAAGGAGTTGGATATGACATCTCTTGTTATAGGGAGGGTCTCAGGATTTGAATGGCAAGGAGTTGGATATCACATCTCATGCCATAGGAAGGGTCTCAGGTTTGGTATAAGCATTGAGATATCACATCTCTGCTATCGGAAGGGTCTCAGGATTGGAATGGGAAGGACTTAGATATCACATCTCATGCTATAGGGAGGGTCTCAGTTTTGATATTAGAAGCATTGAGATACCACATCTCATGCTATCGGAAGGGTCTCAGGATTGGAAAGGGAGGAGCTGGATATCACATCTCATGCTAAAGGAAGGGTCTCAGGTTTGGAAGGGGAAGGATTTGGATATCACATCTCATGTTATAGGATGGGTCTCAGGTTTGGTATTAGAAGCATTGTGATATCACATCTCATGCTATAGGAAGTGTCTCAGGATTGGAATGGGAAGGAGTTGGATATCACATCTCATGCTATAGGAAGGGTTTCAGGTTTGGTAGAAGCATTGAGATATCACATCTCATGCTATAGGAAGAGTCTCAGGTTTGGGAAGGGAAGGATTTGGATTTCACATCTCATGTTATAGGATGGTTCTCATGTTTGGTTTTTGAAGCATTGAGATATCACATCTCATGCTATCGGAAGGGTCTCAGGTTTGGTATAAGCATTGAGATATCACATCTCTGCTATCGGAGGGATCTCAGGATTGGATTGGGAAGGAGTTGGATATCCCTTCTCATGCTATAGGAAGGGTCTCAGGTTGGAATGGGAAGGAGTTGGATATCACATCTCATGCTAAAGGAAGGGTCTCAGGTTTGGTAGAAGCATTGAGATATCACATCTCATGCTATAGGAAGGGTCTCAGGATTGGAATGGGAAGGACTTAGATATCACATATCATGCTATAGGGAGGGTTTCAGTTTTGATATTAGAAGCATTGAGATATCACATCTCATGCTATCGGAAGTGTCTCAGGATTCGAATGGGAAGGAGCTGGATATCACATCTCATGCTAAAGGAAGGGTCTCAGGTTTGGAACGGGAAGGAGTTGGATATCCGATCTCATGTTGTAGGAAGGGTCTCAGGTTTGGTATAAGCATTGAGATATCACATCTCTGCTATCGGAAGTGTCTCAGGATTGGAATGGGAAGGAATTGGATATCCCATCTCATGTTATAGGACGGGTCTCAGGATTGTTATTAGAATCATTGAGATATCATATTGCATGCTGTAGGAAGGGTCTAAGGATTGGAATGGGAAAGACTTGGATATCACATCTCATGCTATAGGAAGGGTCTCAGGTTTGGTATAAGCATTGAGATATCAAATCTCATGCTATAGGAAGGGTCTCAGGATTGGAATGGAAGGAGTTGGATATCACATCTCATGTTATAGGAAGGATCTCAGGTTTGGTATTAGAAGCATTGAGACATCACATCTCATGCTATAGGAAGGGTCTCAGGATTGGAATGGGAAGGAGTTGGATATCACATCTCATGCTATAGGAAGGGTCTCAGGTTTGGTATAAGCATTGAGATATCACATCTCATGCTATAGGAAGGGTCTCAGGATTGGAATGGGAAGGAGTTGTATATGACATCTCATGCCGTAGGAAGGGTCTCAGGTTTGGTATAAGCATTGAGATATCACATCTCTGCTATCAGAAGAGTCTCAGGATTGGAATGGGAAGGAGTTGGATATCCCATCTCATGTTATAGGAAGAGTCTCAGGTTTGGTATTAAGAGCATTGAGATATCACATCTCATGCTATCGGAAGTGTCTCAGGATTGGAATGGGAAGGACTTGGATATCACATCTCATGCTATAGGGAGGGTCTCAAGTTTGATATTAGAAGCATTGAGATATCACATCTCATGCTATAGGAAGAGTCTCAGGTTTGGGAAGGGAAGGATTTGGATTTCACATCTCATGTTATAGGATGGTTCTCATGTTTGGTTTTTGAAGCATTGAGATATCACATCTCATGCTATCGGAAGGGTCTCAGGTTTGGTATTAGAAGCATTGAGATATCACATCTCATGCTATAGGATTGGTCTCTGGATTGGAATGTGAAGGATTTGGATATCACATCTCATGCTAAAGGAAGGGTCTCAGGTTTGGAATGGGAAGGAGTTGGATATGACATCTCTTGTTATAGGGAGGGTCTCAGGATTTGAATGGCAAGGAGTTGGATATCACATCTCATGCCATAGGAAGGGTCTCAGGTTTGGTATAAGCATTGAGATATCACATCTCTGCTATCGGAAGGGTCTCAGGATTGGATTGGGAAGGAGTTGGATATCACATCTCATGTTATAGGAAGGATCTCCGGATTGGAATGTGAAGGATTTGGATATCACATCTCATGCTAAAGGAAGGGTCTCAGGTTTGGAATGGGAAGGAGTTGGATATGACATCTCTTGTTATAGGGAGGGTCTCAGGATTTTAATGGCAAGGAGTTGGATATCACATCTCATGCCATAGGAAGGGTCGCAGGTTTGGTATAAGCATAGAGATATCACATCTCTGCTATCGGAAGGGTCTCAGGATTGGATTGGGAAGGAGTTGGATATCCCTTCTCATGCTACTGGAAGGGTCTCAGGTTGGAATTGGAAGGAGTTGGATATCACATCTCATGCTAAAGGAAGGGTCTCAGGTTTGGTAGAAGCATTGAGATATCACATCTCATGCTATAGGAAGGGTCTCAGGATTGGAATGGGAAGGACTTAGATATCACATATCATGCTATAGGGAGGGTTTCAGTTTTGATATTAGAAGCATTGAGATATCACATCTCATGCTATCGGAAGTGTCTCAGGATTGGAATGGGAAGGAGCTGGATATTACATCTCATGCTAAAGGAAGGGTCTCAGGTTTGGAACGGGAAGGAGTTGGATATCCGATCTCATGTTATAGGAAGGGTCTCAGGTTTGGTATAAGCATTGAGATATCACATCTCTGCTATCGGAAGTGTCTCAGGATTGGAATGGGAAGGAATTGGATATCCCATCTCATGTTATAGGACGGGTCTCTGGATTGTTATTAGAATCATTGAGATATCATATTGCATGCTGTAGGAAGGGTCTAAGGATTGGAATGGGAAAGACTTGGATATCACATCTCATGCTATAGGAAGGGTCTCAGGTTTGGTATAAGCATTGAGATATCAAATCTCATGCTATAGGAAGGGTCTCAGGATTGGAATGGAAGGAGTTGGATATCACATCTCATGTTATAGGAAGGATCTCAGGTTTGGTATTAGAAGCATTGATACATCGCATCTCATGCTATAGGAAGGGTCTCAGGATTGGAATGGGAAGGAGTTGGATATCACATCTCATGCTATAGGAAGGGTCTCAGGTTTGGTATAAGCATTGAGATATCACATCTCATGCTATAGGAAGGGTCTCAGGATTGGAATGGGAAGGAGTTGTATATGACATCTCATGCCGTAGGAAGGGTCTCAGGTTTGGTATAAGCATTGAGATATCACATCTCTGCTATCAGAAGAGTCTCAGGATTGGAATGGGAAGGAGTTGGATATCCCATCTCATGTTATAGGAAGAGTCTCAGGTTTGGTATTAGAAGCATTGAGATATCACATCTCATGCTATAGGAAGTGTCTCAGGATTGGAATGGGAAGGACTTGGATATCACATCTCATGCTATACGGAGGGTCTCAAGTTTGATATTAGAAGCATTGAGATATCACATCTCATGCTATAGGAAGAGTCTCAGGTTTGGGAAGGGAAGGATTTGGATTTCACATCTCATGTTATAGGATGGTTCTCATGTTTGGTTTTTGAAGCATTGAGATATCACATCTCATGCTATCGGAAGGGTCTCAGGTTTGGTATTAGAAGCATTGAGATATCACATCTCATGCTATAGGATTGGTCTCCGGATTGGAATGTGAAGGATTTGGATATCACATCTCATGCTAAAGGAAGGGTCTCAGGTTTGGAATGGGAAGGAGTTGGATATGACATCTCTTGTTATAGGGAGGGTCTCAGGATTTGAATGGCAAGGAGTTGGATATCACATCTCATGCCATAGGAAGGGTCTCAGGTTTGGTATAAGCATTGAGATATCACATCTCTTATCGGAAGGGTCTCAGGATTGGATTGGGAAGGAGTTGGATATCACATCTCATGTTATAGGAAGGGTCTCCGGATTGGAATGTGAAGGATTTGGATATCACATCTCATGCTAAAGGAAGGGTCTCAGGTTTGGAATGGGAAGGAGTTGGATATGACATCTCTTGTTATAGGGAGGGTCTCAGGATTTGAATGGCAAGGAGTTGGATATCACATCTCATGCCATAGGAAGGGTCTCAGGTTTGGTATAAGCATTGAGATATCACATCTCTGCTATCGGAAGGGTCTCAGGATTGGATTGGGAAGGAGTTGGATATCCCTTCTCATGCTATAGGAAGGGTCTCAGGTTGGAATGGGAAGGAGTTGGATATCACATCTCATGCTAAAGGAAGGGTCTCAGGTTTGGTAGAAGCATTGAGATATCACATCTCATGCTATAGGAAGGGTCTCAGGATTGGAATGGGAAGGACTTAGATATCACATATCATGCTATAGGGAGGGTTTCAGTTTTGATATTAGAAGCATTGAGATATCACATCTCATGCTATCGGAAGTGTCTCAGGATTGGAATGGGAAGGAGCTGGATATTACATCTCATGCTAAAGGAAGGGTCTCAGGTTTGGAACGGGAAGGAGTTGGATATCCGATCTCATGTTATAGGAAGGGTCTCAGGTTTGGTATAAGCATTGAGATATCACATCTCTGCTATCGGAAGTGTCTCAGGATTGGAATGGGAAGGAATTGGATATCCCATCTCATGTTAAAGGACGGGTCACAGGATTGTTATTAGAATCATTGAGATATCATATTGCATGCTGTAGGAAGCGTCTAAGGATTGGAATCGAAGGAGTTGGATATCACATCTCATGTTATAGGAAAGATCTCAGGTTTGGTATTAGAAGCATTGAGACATCACATCTCATGCTATAGGAAGGGTCTCAGGATTGGAATGGGAAGGAGTTGGATATCACATCTCATGCTATAGGAAGGGTCTCAGGTTTGGTATAAGCATTGAGATATCAAATCTCATGCTATAGGAAGGGTCTCAGGATTGGAATCGAAGGAGTTGGATATCACATCTCATGTTATAGGAAAGATCTCAGGTTTGGTATTAGAAGCATTGAGACATCACATCTCATGCTATAGGAAGGGTCTCAGGATTGGAATGGGAAGGAGTTGGATATCACATCTCATGCTATAGGAAGGGTCTCATGTTTGGTATAAGCATTGAGATATCACATCTCATGCTATAGGAAGGGTCTCAGGATTGGAATGGGAAGGAGTTGTATATGACATCTCATGCCGTAGGAAGGGTCTCAGGTTTGGTATAAGCATTGAGATATCACATCTCTGCTATCAGAAGAGTCTCAGGATTGGAATGGGAAGGAGTTGGATATCCCATCTCATGTTATAGGAAGAGTCTCAGGTTTGGTATTAGAAGCATTGAGATATCACATCTCATGCTATAGGAAGTGTCTCAGGATTGGAATGGGAAGGACTTGGATATCACATCTCATGCTATCGGAAGGGTCTCAAGTTTGATATTAGAAGCATTGAGATATCACATCTCATGCTATAGGAAGAGTCTCAGGTTTGGGAAGGGAAGGATTTGGATATCACATCTCATGCTAAAGGAAGGGTCTCAGGTTTGGAATGGGAAGGAGTTGGATATGACATCTCTTGTTATAGGGAGGGTCTCAGGATTTGAATGGCAAGGAGTTGGATATCACATCTCATGCCATAGGAAGGGTCTCAGGTTTGGTATAAGCATTGAGATATCACATCTCTTATCGGAAGGGTCTCAGGATTGGATTGGGAAGGAGTTGGATATCACATCTCATGTTATAGGAAGGGTCTCAGGATTGGAATGTGAAGGATTTGGATATCACATCTCATGCTAAAGGAAGGGTCTCAGGTTTGGAATGGGAAGGAGTTGGATATGACATCTCTTGTTATAGGGAGGGTCTCAGGATTTGAATGGCAAGGAGTTGGATATCACATCTCATGCCATAGGAAGGGTCTCAGGTTTGGTATAAGCATTGAGATATCACATCTCTGCTATCGGAAGGGTCTCAGGATTGGATTGGGAAGGAGTTGGATATCCCTTCTCATGCTATAGGAAGGGTCTCAGGTTGGAATGGGAAGGAGTTGGATATCACATCTCATGCTAAAGGAAGGGTCTCAGGTTTGGTAGAAGCATTGAGATATCACATCTCATGCTATAGGAAGGGTCTCAGGATTGGAATGGGAAGGACTTAGATATCACATATCATGCTATAGGGAGGGTTTCAGTTTTGATATTCGAAGCATTGAGATATCACATCTCATGCTATCGGAAGTGTCTCAGGATTGGAATGGGAAGGAGCTGGATATTACATCTCATGCTAAAGGAAGGGTCTCAGGTTTGGAACGGGAAAGAGTTGGATATCCGATCTCATGTTATAGGAAGGGTCTCAGGTTTGGTATAAGCATTGAGATATCACATCTCTGCTATCGGAAGTGTCTCAGGATTGGAATGGGAAGGAATTGGATATCCCATCTCATGTTAAAGGACGGGTCACATGATTGTTATTAGAATCATTGAGATATCATATTGCATGCTGTAGGAAGGGTCTAAGGATTGGAATGGGAAAGACTTGGATATCACATCTCATGCTATAGGAAGGGTCTCAGGTTTGGTATAAGCATTGAGATATCAAATCTCATGCTATAGGAAGGGTCTCAGGATTGGAATGGAAGGAGTTGGATATCACATCTCATGTTATAGGAAGGATCTCAGGTTTGGTATTAGAAGCATTGAGACATCACATCTCATGCTATAGGAAGGGTCTCAGGATTGGAATGGGAAGGAGTTGGATATCACATCTCATGCTATAGGAAGGGTCTCATGTTTGGTATTAGAAGCATTGAGATATCACATCTCATGCTATAGGAAGTGTCTCAGGATTGGAATGGGAAGGACTTGGATATCACATCTCATGCTATAGGGCGGGTCTCAAGTTTGATATTAGAAGCATTGAGATATCACATCTCATGCTATAGGAAGGGTCTCAGGATTGGAATGGGAAGGAGTTGTATATGACATCTCATGCCGTAGGAAGGGTCTCAGGTTTGGTATAAGCATTGAGATATCACATCTCTGCTATCAGAAGAGTCTCAGGATTGGAATGGGAAGGAGTTGGATATCCCATCTCATGTTATAGGAAGAGTCTCAGGTTTGGTATTAGAAGCATTGAGATATCACATCTTATGCTATAGGAAGTGTCTCAGGATTGGAATGGGAAGGACTTGGATATCACATCTCATGCTATAGGGAGGGTCTCAAGTTTATATTAGAAGCATTGAGATATCACATCTCATGCTATAGGAAGAGTCTCAGGTTTGGGAAGGGAAGGATTTGGATTTCACATCTCATGTTATAGGATGGTTCTCATGTTTGGTTTTTGAAGCATTGAGATATCACATCTCATGCTATCGGAAGGGTCTCAGGTTTGGTATTAGAAGCATTGAGATATCACATCTCATGCTATAGGATTGGTCTCCGGATTGGAATGTGAATGATTTGGATATCACATCTCATGCTAAAGGAAGGGTCTCAGGTTTGGAATGGGAAGGAGTTGGATATGACATCTCTTGTTATAGGGAGGGTCTCAGGATTTGAATGGCAAGGAGTTGGATATCACATCTCATGCCATAGGAAGGGTCTCAGGTTTGGTATAAGCATTGAGATATCACATCTCTGCTATCGGAAGGGTCTCAGGATTGGAATGGGAAGGACTTAGATATCACATCTCATGCTATAGGGAGGGTCTCAGTTTTGATATTAGAAGCACTGAGATACCACATCTCGTGCTATCGGAAGGGTCTCAGGATTGGAATGGGAGGAGCTGGATATCACATCTCATGCTAAAGGAAGGGTCTCAGGTTTGGAAGGGGAAGGATTTGGATATCACATCTCATGTTATAGGATGGGTCTCAGGTTTGGTATTAGAAGCATTGTGATATCACATCTCATGCTATAGGAAGTGTCTCAGGATTGGAATGGGAAGGAGTTGGATATCACATCTCATGCTATAGGAAGGGTTTCAGGTTTGGTAGAAGCATTGAGATATCACATCTCATGCTATAGGAAGAGTCTCAGGTTTGGGAAGGGAAGGATTTGGATTTCACATCTCATGTTATAGGATGGTTCTCATGTTTGGTTTTTGAAGCATTGAGATATCACATCTCATGCTATCGGAAGGGTCTCAGGTTTGGTATTAGAAGCATTGAGATATCACATCTCATGCTATAGGATTGGTCTCCGGATTGGAATGTGAAGGATTTGGATATCACATCTCATGCTAAAGGAAGGGTCTCAGGTTTGGAATGGGAAGGAGTTGGATATGACATCTCTTGTTATAGGGAGGGTCTCAGGATTTGAATGGCAAGGAGTTGGATATCACATCTCATGCCATAGGAAGGGTCTCAGGTTTGGTATAAGCATTGAGATATCACATCTCTGCTATCGGAAGGGTCTCAGGATTGGATTGGGAAGGAGTTGGATATCACATCTCATGTTATAGGAAGGGTCTCTGGATTGGAATGTGAAGGATTTGGATATCACATCTCATGCTAAAGGAAGGGTCTCAGGTTTGGAATGGGAAGGAGTTGGATATGACATCTCTTGTTATAGGGAGGGTCTCAGGATTTGAATGGCAAGGAGTTGGATATCACATCTCATGCCATAGGAAGGGTCTCAGGTTTGGTATAAGCATTGAGATATCACATCTCTGCTATCGGAGGGGTCTCAGGATTGGATTGGGAAGGAGTTGGATATCCCTTCTCATGCTATAGGAAGGGTCTCAGGTTGGAATGGGAAGGAGTTGGATATCACATCTCATGCTAAAGGAAGGGTCTCAGGTTTGGTAGAAGCATTGAGATATCACATCTCATGCTATAGGAAGGGTCTCAGGATTGGAATGGGAAGGACTTAGATATCACATATCATGCTATAGGGAGGGTTTCAGTTTTGATATTAGAAGCATTGAAATATCACATCTCATGCTATCGGAAGTGTCTCAGGATTGGAATGGGAAGGAGCTGGATATTACATCTCATGCTAAAGGAAGGGTCTCAGGTTTGGAACGGGAAGGAGTTGGATATCCGATCTCATGTTGTAGGAAGGGTCTCAGGTTTGGTATAAGCATTGAGATATCACATCTCTGCTATCGGAAGTGTCTCAGGATTGGAATGGGAAGGAATTGGATATCCCATCTCATGTTATAGGATGGGTCTCAGGATTGTTATTAGAATCATTGAGATATCATATTGCATGCTGTAGGAAGGGTCTAAGGATTGGAATGGGAAAGACTTGGATATCACATCTCATGCTATAGGAAGGGTCTCAGGTTTGGTATAAGCATTGAGATATCAAATCTCATGCTATAGGAAGGGTCTCAGGATTGGAATGGAAGGAGTTGGATATCACATCTCATGTTATAGGAAGGATCTCAGGTTTGGTATTAGAAGCATTGAGACATCACATCTCATGCTATAGGAAGGGTCTCAGGATTGGAATGGGAAGGAGTTGGATATCACATCTCATGCTATAGGAAGGGTCTCAGGTTTGGTATAAGCATTGAGATATCACATCTCATGCTATAGGAAGGGTCTCAGGATTGGAATGGGAAGGAGTTGTATATGACATCTCATGCCGTAGGAAGGGTCTCAGGTTTGGTATAAGCATTGAGATATCACATCTCTGCTATCAGAAGAGTCTCAGGATTGGAATGGGAAGGAGTTGGATATCCCATCTCATGTTATAGGAAGAGTCTCAGGTTTGGTATTAGAAGCATTGAGATATCACATCTCATGCTATAGGAAGTGTCTCAGGATTGGAATGGGAAGGACTTGGATATCACATCTCATGCTATAGGGAGGGTCTCAAGTTTGATGTTAGAAGCATTGAGATATCACATCTCATGCTATAGGAAGAGTCTCAGGTTTGGGAAGGGAAGGATTTGGAATTCACATCTCATGTTATAGGATGGTTCTCATGTTTGGTTTTTGAAGCATAGAGATATCACATCTCATGCTATCGGAAGGGTCTCAGGTTTGGTATTAGAAGCATTGAGATATCACATCTCATGCTATAGGATTGGTCTCCGGATTGGAATGTGAAGGATTTGGAAATCACATCTCATGCTAAAGGAAGGGTCTCAGGTTTGGAATGGGAAGGAGTTGGATATGACATCTCTTGTTATAGGGAGGGTCTCAGGATTTGAATGGCAAGGAGTTGGATATCACATCTCATGCCATAGGAAGGGTCTCAGGTTTGGTATAAGCATTGAGATATCACATCTCTGCTATCGGAAGGGTCTCAGGATTGGATTGGGAAGGAGTTGGATATCTCATCTCATGTTATAGGAAGAGTCTCCGGATTGGAATGTGAAGGATTTGGATATCACATCTCATGCTAAAGGAAGGGTCTCAGGTTTGGAATGGGAAGGAGTTGGATATGACATCTCTTGTTATAGGGAGGGTCTCAGGATTTGAATGGCAAGGAGTTGGATATCACATCTCATGCCATAGGAAGGGTCTCAGGTTTGGTACAAGCATTGAGATATCACATCTATGCTATCGGAAGGGTCTCAGGATTGGATTGGGAAGGAGTTGGATATCCCTTCTCATGCTATAGGAAGGGTCTCAGGTTGGAATGGGAAGGAGTTGGATATCACATCTCATGCTAAAGGAAGGGTCTCAGGTTTGGTAGAAGCATTGAGATATCACATCTCATGCTATAGGAAGGGTCTCAGGATTGGAATGGGAAGGACTTTGATATCACATATCATGCTATAGGGAGGGTTTCAGTTTTGATATTAGAAGCATTGAGATATCACATCTCATGCTATCGGAAGTGTCTCAGGATTGGAATGGGAAGGAGCTGGATATTACATCTCATGCTAAAGGAAGGGTCTCAGGTTTGGAACGGGCAGGAGTTGGATATCCGATCTCATGTTATAGGAATTGTCTCAGGTTTGGTATAAGCATTGAGATATCACATCTCTGCTATCGGAAGTGTCTCAGGATTGGAATGGGAAGGAATTGGATATCCCATCTCATGTTATAGGACGGGTCTCAGGATTGTTATTAGAATCATTGAGATATCATATTGCATGCTGTAGGAAGGGTCTAAGGATTGGAATGGGAAAGACTGGGATATCACATCTCATGCTATAGGAAGGGTCTCAGGTTTGGTATAAGCATTGAGATATCAAATCTCATGCTATAGGAAGGGTCTCAGGATTGGAATGGAAGGAGTTGGATATCACATCTCATGTTATAGGAAGGATCTCAGGTTTGGTATTAGAAGCATTGAGACATCACATCTCATGCTATAGGAAGGGTCTCAGGATTGGAATGGGAAGGAGTTGGATATCACATCTCATGCTATAGGAAGGGTCTCAGGTTTGGTATAAGCATTGAGATATCACATCTCATGCTATAGGAAGGGTCTCAGGATTGGAATGGGAAGGAGTTGTATATGACATCTCATGCCGTAGGAAGGGTCTCAGGTTTGGTATAAGCATTGAGATATCACATCTCATGCTATAGGAAGGGTCTCAGGATTTGAATGGGAAGGACTTAGATATCACATATCATTTTTGTTGGTCTCAGGTTTGATATTAGAAGCATTGAGATATCACATCTCATGCTATCGGAAGTGTCTCAGTATTGGAATGGGAAGGAGCTGGATATCACATCTCATGCTAAAGGAAGGGTCTCAGGTTTGGAACGGGAAGGAGTTGGATATCACATCTCATGTTATAGGAAGGGTCTCAAGTTTGGTATAAGCATTGAGATATCACATCTCTGCTATCGGAAGTGTCTCAGGATTGGAATGGGAAGGAGTTGGATATCCCATCTCATGTTATAGGACGGGTCTCAGGTTTGTTATTAGAATCATTGAGATATCATATTGCATGCTGTAGGAAGGGTCTAAGGATTGGAATGGGAAGGACTTGGATATCACATCTCATGCTATAGATAGGCTCTCAGGTTTGGAAAGGGAAGGAGTTGGATATCATATTTCATGTTAGAGGAAGGATCTCAGGTTTGGTATTAGAGGCATTGAGATATCACATCTCATGCTATAGGAAGGATCTCAGGTTGGAATGGGAAGGAGTTGGATATCACATCTCATGTTATAGGAAGGCTCTCAGGTTTGGAAGGGGAAAGAGTTGGATATCACATTTCATGTTAGAGGTAGGATCTCAGGTTTGGTATTAGAGGCATTGAGATATCACATCTCATGCTATCAGAAGGGTCTCAGGATTGGAATGGGAAGGAGTTGGATATCACATCTCATGCTAAAGGGAGGGTCTCAGGTTTGGAAGGGGAAGGATTTGGATATCACATCTCATGTTATAGGAAGGATCTCAGGTTTGGTATTAGAAGCATTGAGATATCACATCTCATGCTATCGGAAGAATCTCAGGTTTGGTATTAGAAACATTGAGATATCACATCTCATTCTATCAGAAGGGTCTCAGGATTGGAATGGGAAGGAGTTGGATATCACATCTCATGCTAAAGGGAGGGTCTCAGGTTTGGAAGGGGAAGGATTTGGATATCACATCTCATGTTATCGGAAGGATCTCAGGTTTGGTATTAGAAGTATTGAGATATCACATCTCATGCTATAGGAAGGGTCTCAGGATTGGAATGGGAAGGAGTTGGATATCACATCTCATGCTAAAGGAAGGGTCTCAGGTTTGGTAGAAGCATTGAGATATCACATCTCTGCTATCAGAAGAGTCTCAGGATTGGAATGGGAAGGAGTTGGATATCCCATCTCATGTTATAGGAAGAGTCTCAGGTTTGGTATTAGAAGCATTGAGACATCACATCTCATGCTATAGGAAGTGTCTCAGGATTGGAATGGGAAGGACTTGGATATCACATCTCATGCTATAGGGAGGGTCTGAAGTTTGATATTAGAAGCATTGAGATATCACATCTCATGCTATAGGAAGAGTCTCAGGTTTGGGAAGGGAAGGATTTGGAATTCACATCTCATGTTATAGGATGGTTCTCATGTTTGGTTTTTGAAGCATAGAGATATCACATCTCATGCTATCGGAAGGGTCTCAGGTTTGGTATTAGAAGCATTGAGATATCACATCTCATGCTATAGGATTGGTCTCCGGATTGGAATGTGAAGGATTTGGAAATCACATCTCATGCTAAAGGAAGGGTCTCAGGTTTGGAATGGGAAGGAGTTGGATATGACATCTCTTGTTATAGGGAGGGTCTCAGGATTTGAATGGCAAGGAGTTGGATATCACATCTCATGCCATAGGAAGGGTCTCAGGTTTGGTATAAGCATTGAGATATCACATCTCTGCTATCGGAAGGGTCTCAGGATTGGATTGGGAAGGAGTTGGATATCTCATCTCATGTTATAGGAAGAGTCTCCGGATTGGAATGTGAAGGATTTGGATATCACATCTCATGCTAAAGGAAGGGTCTCAGGTTTGGTAGAAGCATTGAGATATCACATCTCATGCTATAGGAAGGGTCTCAGGATTGGAATGGGAAGGACTTTGATATCACATATCATGCTATAGGGAGGGTTTCAGTTTTGATATTAGAAGCATTGAGATATCACATCTCATGCTATCGGAAGTGTCTCAGGATTGGAATGGGAAGGAGCTGGATATTACATCTCATGCTAAAGGAAGGGTCTCAGGTTTGGAACGGGAAGGAGTTGGATATCCGATCTCATGTTATAGGAAGGGTCTCAGGTTTGGTATAAGCATTGAGATATCACATCTCTGCTATCGGAAGTGTCTCAGGATTGGAATGGGAAGGAATTGGATATCCCATCTCATGTTATAGGACGGGTCTCAGGATTGTTATTAGAATCATTGAGATATCATATTGCATGCTGTAGGAAGGGTCTAAGGATTGGAATGGGAAAGACTGGGATATCACATCTCATGCTATAGGAAGGATCTCAGGTTTGGTATAAGCATTGAGATATCAAATCTCATGCTATAGGAAGGGTCTCAGGATTGGAATGGAAGGAGTTGGATATCACATCTCATGTTATAGGAAGGATCTCAGGTTTGGTATTAGAAGCATTGAGACATCACATCTCATGCTATAGGAAGGGTCTCAGGATTGGAATGGGAAGGAGTTGGATATCACATCTCATGCTATAGGAAGGGTCTCAGGTTTGGTATAAGCATTGAGATATCACATCTCATGCTATAGGAAGGGTCTCAGGATTGGAATGGGAAGGAGTTGTATATGACATCTCATGCCGTAGGAAGGGTCTCAGGTTTGGTATAAGCATTGAGATATCACATCTCATGCTATAGGAAGGATCTCAGGATTTGAATGGGAAGGACTTAGATATCACATATCATTTTTGTTGGTCTCAGTTTTGATATTAGAAGCATTGAGATATCACATCTCATGCTATCGGAAGTGTCTCAGTATTGGAATGGGAAGGAGCTGGATATCACATCTCATGCTATCGGAAGTGTCTCAGGATTGGAATGGGAAGGAGCTGGATATTACATCTCATGCTAAAGGAAGGGTCTCAGGTTTGGAACGGGAAGGAGTTGGATATCCGATCTCATGTTATAGGAAGGGTCTCAGGTTTGGTATAAGCATTGAGATATCACATCTCTGCAATCGGAAGTGTCTCAGGATTGGAATGGGAAGGAATTGGATATCCCATCTCACGTTATAGGACGGGTCTCAGGATTGTTATTAGAATCATTGAGATATCATATTGCATGATGTAGGAAGGGTCTAAGGATTGGAATGGGAAGGACTTGGGTATCACATCTCATGCTATAGGAAGGGTCTCAGGTTTGGTATAAGCATTGAGATATCAAATCTCATGCTATAGGAAGGGTCTCAGGATTGGAATGGAAGGAGTTGGATATCACATCTCATGTTATAGGAAGGATCTCAGGTTTGGTATTAGAAGCATTGAGACATCACATCTCATGCTATAGGAAGGGTCTCAGGATTGGAATGGGAAGGAGTTGGATATCACATCTCATGCTATAGGAAGGGTCTCAGGTTTGGTATAAGCATTGAGATATAACATCTCATGCTATAGGAAGGGTCTCAGGATTGGAATGGGAAGGAGTTGTATATGACATCTCATGCCGTAGGAAGGGTCTCAGGTTTGGTATAAGCATTGAGATATCATATCTCTGCTATTGGAAGGGTCTCAGGATTGGAATGGGAAGGAGTTGGATATCCCATCTCATGTTATAGGAAGAGTCTCAGGTTTGGTATTAGAAGCATTGAGATATCACATCTCATGCTATAGGAAGTGTCTCAGGATTGGAATGGGAAGGACTTGGATATCACATCTCATGCTATAGGGAGGGTCTCAAGTTTGATATTAGAAGCATTGAGATATCACATCTCATGCTATAGGAAGGGTCTCAGGATTGGAATGGGAAGGAGTTGGATATCACATCTCATGCTATAGGAAGGGTCTCAGGTTTGGTATAAGCAGTGAGATATCACATCTCATGCTATAGGAAGGGTCTCAGGATTGGAATGGGAAGGAGTTGGATATCACATCTCCTGCTATAGGAAGGGTCTCAGGTTTGGTATAAGCAGTGAGATATCACATCTCATGCTATAGGAAGGGTCTCAGGATTGGAATGGGAAGGAGTTGGATATCACATCTCATGTTATAGGAAGGATCTCAGGTTTGGTATAAGCATTGAGATATCACATCTCTGCTATCGGAAGGGTCTCAGGATTGGAATGGTAAGGAGTTGGATATTCCCATCTCATGTTATAGGAAGGGTCTCAGGTTTGGTATTAGAAGCATTGAGATATCACATCTCATGCTATAGGAAGGGTCTCAGGATTGGAATGGGAAGGACTTGGATATCACATCTCATGCTATAGGGAGGGTCTCAGGATTGGAATGGGAAGGACTTAGATATCACATATCATTTTTGTTGGTCTCAGTTTTGATATTAGAAGCATTGAGATATCACATCTCATGCTATCGGAAGTGTCTCAGTATTGGAATGGGAAGGAGCTGGATATCACATCTCATGCTAAAGGAAGGGTCTCAGGTTTGGAACGGGAAGGAGTTGGATATCACATCTCATGCTATAGGAAGGGTCTCAGGTTTGGTATAAGCATTGATATATCAAATCTCATGCTATAGGAAGGGTCTCAGGATTGGAATGGAAGGAGTTGGATATCACATCTCATGTTATAGGAAGGATCTCAGGTTTGGTATTAGAAGCATTGAGACATCACATCTCATGCTATAGGAAGGGTCTCAGGATTGGAATGGGAAGGAGTTGGATATCACATCTCATGCTATAGGAAGGGTCTCAGGTTTGGTATAAGCATTGAGATATCACATCTCATGCTATAGGAAGGATCTCAGGATTTGAATGGGAAGGACTTAGATATCACATATCATTTTTGTTGGTCTCAGTTTTGATATTAGAAGCATTGAGATATCACATCTCATGCTATCGGAAGTGTCTCAGTATTGGAATGGGAAGGAGCTGGATATCACATCTCATGCTATCGGAAGTGTCTCAGGATTGGAATGGGAAGGAGCTGGATATTACATCTCATGCTAAAGGAAGGGTCTCAGGTTTGGAACGGGAAGGAGTTGGATATCCGATCTCATGTTATAGGAAGGGTCTCAGGTTTGGTATAAGCATTGAGATATCACATCTCTGCAATCGGAAGTGTCTCAGGATTGGAATGGGAAGGAATTGGATATCCCATCTCACGTTATAGGACGGGTCTCAGGATTGTTATTAGAATCATTGAGATATCATATTGCATGATGTAGGAAGGGTCTAAGGATTGGAATGGGAAGGACTTGGGTATCACATCTCATGCTATAGGAAGGGTCTCAGGTTTGGTATAAGCATTGAGATATCAAATCTCATGCTATAGGAAGGGTCTCAGGATTGGAATGGAAGGAGTTGGATATCACATCTCATGTTATAGGAAGGATCTCAGGTTTGGTATTAGAAGCATTGAGACATCACATCTCATGCTATAGGAAGGGTCTCAGGATTGGAATGGGAAGGAGTTGGATATCACATCTCATGCTATAGGAAGGGTCTCAGGTTTGGTATAAGCATTGAGATATAACATCTCATGCTATAGGAAGGGTCTCAGGATTGGAATGGGAAGGAGTTGTATATGACATCTCATGCCGTAGGAAGGGTCTCAGGTTTGGTATAAGCATTGAGATATCATATCTCTGCTATTGGAAGGGTCTCAGGATTGGAATGGGAAGGAGTTGGATATCCCATCTCATGTTATAGGAAGAGTCTCAGGTTTGGTATTAGAAGCATTGAGATATCACATCTCATGCTATAGGAAGTGTCTCAGGATTGGAATGGGAAGGACTTGGATATCACATCTCATGCTATAGGGAGGGTCTCAAGTTTGATATTAGAAGCATTGAGATATCACATCTCATGCTATAGGAAGGGTCTCAGGATTGGAATGGGAAGGAGTTGGATATCACATCTCATGCTATAGGAAGGGTCTCAGGTTTGGTATAAGCAGTGAGATATCACATCTCATGCTATAGGAAGGGTCTCAGGATTGGAATGGGAAGGAGTTGGATATCACATCTCCTGCTATAGGAAGGGTCTCAGGTTTGGTATAAGCAGTGAGATATCACATCTCATGCTATAGGAAGGGTCTCAGGATTGGAATGGGAAGGAGTTGGATATCACATCTCATGTTATAGGAAGGATCTCAGGTTTGGTATAAGCATTGAGATATCACATCTCTGCTATCGGAAGGGTCTCAGGATTGGAATGGTAAGGAGTTGGATATTCCCATCTCATGTTATAGGAAGGGTCTCAGGTTTGGTATTAGAAGCATTGAGATATCACATCTCATGCTATAGGAAGGGTCTCAGGATTGGAATGGGAAGGACTTGGATATCACATCTCATGCTATAGGGAGGGTCTCAGGATTGGAATGGGAAGGACTTAGATATCACATATCATTTTTGTTGGTCTCAGTTTTGATATTAGAAGCATTGAGATATCACATCTCATGCTATCGGAAGTGTCTCAGTATTGGAATGGGAAGGAGCTGGATATCACATCTCATGCTAAAGGAAGGGTCTCAGGTTTGGAACGGGAAGGAGTTGGATATCACATCTCATGCTATAGGAAGGGTCTCAGGTTTGGTATAAGCATTGATATATCAAATCTCATGCTATAGGAAGGGTCTCAGGATTGGAATGGAAGGAGTTGGATATCACATCTCATGTTATAGGAAGGATCTCAGGTTTGGTATTAGAAGCATTGAGACATCACATCTCATGCTATAGGAAGGGTCTCAGGATTGGAATGGGAAGGAGTTGGATATCACATCTCATGCTATAGGAAGGGTCTCAGGTTTGGTATAAGCATTGAGATATCACATCTCATGCTATAGGAAGGGTCTCAGGATTGGAATGGGAAGGAGTTGTATATGACATCTCATGCCGTAGGAAGGGTCTCAGGTTTGGTATAAGCATTGAGATATCACATCTCTGCTATCGGAAGAGTCTCAGGATTGGAATGGGAAGGAGTTGGATATCCCATCTCATGTTATAGGAAGAGTCTCAGGTTTGGTATTAGAAGCATTGAGATATCACATCTCATGCTATAGGAAGTGTCTCAGGATTGGAATGGGAAGGACTTGGATATCACATCTCATGCTATAGGGAGGGTCTCAAGTTTGATATTAGAAGCATTGAGATATCACATCTCATGCTATAGGAAGGGTCTCAGGATTGGAATGGGAAGGACTTAGATATCACATATCATTTTTGTTGGTCTCAGTTTTGATATTAAAAGCATTGAGATATCACATCTCATGCTATAGGATTGGTCTCCGGATTGGAATGTGAAGGATTTGGATATTACATCTCATGCTAAAGGAAGGGTCTCAGGTTTGGAATGGGAAGGAGTTGGATATGACATCTCTTGTTATAGGGAGGGTCTCAGGATTTGAATGGCAAGGAGTTGGATATCAGATCTCATGCCATAGGAAGGGTCTCAGGTTTGTTATAAGCATTGAGATATCACATCTCTGCTATCGGAAGGGTCTCAGGATTGGAATGGGAAGGACTTAGATATCACATCTCATGCTATAGAGAGGGTCTCAGTTTTGATATTAGAAGCATTGAGATACCACATCTCATGCTATCGGAAGGGTCTCAGGATTGGAATGGGAGGAGCTGGATATCACATCTCATGCTAAAGGAAGGGTCTCAGGTTTGGAAGGGGAAGGATTTGGATATCACATCTCATGTTATAGGATGGGTCTCAGGTTTGGTATTAGAAGCATTGTGATATCACATCTCATGCTATAGGAAGTGTCTCAGGATTGGAATGGGAAGGAGTTGGATATCACATCTCATGCTATAGGAAGGGTTTCAGGTTTGGTAGAAGCATTGAGATATCACATCTCATGCTATAGGAAGAGTCTCAGGTTTGAGAAGGGAAGGATTTGGATTTCACATCTCATGTTATAGGATGGTTCACATGTTTGGTTTTTGAAGCATTGAGATATCACATCTCATGCTATCGGAAGGGTCTCAGGTTTGGTATTAGAAGCATTGAGATATCACATCTCATGCTATAGGATTGGTCTCCGGATTGGAATGTGAAGGATTGGATATCACATCTCATGCTAAAGGAAGGGTCTCAGGTTTGGAATGGGAAGGAGTTGGATATGACATCTCTTGTTATAGGGAGGGTCTCAGGATTTGAATGGCAAGGAGTTGGATATCACATCTCATGCCATAGTAAGGGTCTCAGGTTTGGTAGAAGCATTGAGATATCACATCCCATGCTATAGGAAGGGTCTCAGGATTGGAATGGAAAGGAGTTGGATATCACATCTCATGCCATAGGAAGGGTCTCAGGTTTGGTATAAGCATTGAGATATCACATCTCTACTATCGTAAGGGTCTCAGGATTGGAATAGGAAGGAGTTGGATATCCCATCTCATGCCTTAAGAAGGGTCTCAGGTTTGGTATTAGAAGCATTGAGATATCACATCTCATGCTATAGGAAGGGTCTAAGGATTGGAATGGGAAGGAGTTGGATATCACATTTTATGCTATAGGAAGGGTCTCAGGTTTGGTATTACAAGCATTGTGATATTATATCTCATGGTATAGGAAGGGTCTCAGGATTGGATTGGGAAGGAGTTGGATATCACATCTCATGCTATAGGAAGGGTCTCAGGTTTGGAATGGGAAGGGTTTGTACATCACATCTCTTGCTGTAGGAAGGGCCTCAGGTTTGGTATGAGAAACATTGAGATATCACATCTCATGTTATAGGAAGGATATCAGGTTTGGTATTAGAAGCATTGAGATATCACATCTCTGCTATCGAAAGGGTCTCAGGATTGGAATGGGAAGGAGTTGGATATCCCATCTCATGTTATAGGAAGGGTCTCAGATTTGGTATTAGAAGCATTGAGATATCACATCTCATGCTATAGGAAGGGTCTCAGGATTGGAATGGGAAGGGCTTGGATATCCCATCTCATGTTATAGGACGGGTCTCAGGTGTGGTATTAGAAGCATTGAGATATCACATTGCATGCTGTAGGAATGGTCTCAGGTTTGGAATGGGAAGGAATTGGATATCACATCTCATGTCATAGGAAGGATCTCAGGTTTTCTATTAGAAGCATTGAGATATCACATCTCATGCTATAGGAATGGTCTCAGGATTGGAATGGGAAGGAGTTGGATATTACATTCTTGCTATAGGAAGGGTCTCAGGTTTGCAATAGGAAGGAGTTGGATATCACATATGCTATAGGAAGGGTCTCAGGTTTGGAACACGGGAAGGAGTTGGATATCACATCTCATGCTTTAAGAAGGGTCTCAGTTTTGGTATTAGAAGCATTGAGATATCACATCTCATGCTATAGGAAGGGTCTCAGGATTGGAATGGAAAGGAGTTGGATATCACATCTCATGCCATAGGAAGGGTCTCAGGTTTGGTATAAGCATTGATATATCACATCTCTGCTATCGTAAGGGTCTCAGGATTGGAATAGGAAGGAGTTGGATATCCCATCTCATGCTTTAAGAAGGGTCTCAGGTTTGGTATTAGAAGCATTGAGATATCACATCTCATGCTATAGGAAGGGTCTAAGGATTGGAATGGGAAGGAGTTGGATATCACATCTTATGCTATAGGAAGGGTCTCAGGTTTGGTATTACAAGCATTGTGATATTACATCTCATGCTATAGGAAGAGTCTCAGGATTGGATTGGGAAGGAGTTGGATATCACATCTCATGCTATAGGAAGGGTCTCAGGTTTGGAATGGGAAGGATTTGTACATCACATCTCTTGCTATAGGAAGGGCCTCAGGTTTGGAATGGGAAGGAGTTGGATATCACATCTCAAGCTATCTCAGGATTGGAATGGGAAGGAGTTTGATATCACATCTCAAGCTATAGGAAGGGTCTCAGGTTTGAAAAGGGGAAGGATTTGGATTTCACATCTCATGTTTTAGGACGGGTCTCAGGTTTGGTATTAGAAACATTGAGATATCCCATCTCATGGTATAGGAAGGGTCTCAGGATTGGATTGGGAAGGAGTTGGATATCACATCTCATGCAATAGGAAGGGTCTCAGGTTTGGTAGAAGCATTGAGATATCACATCTCATGCTATAGGAAGGGTCTCAGGATTGGAATGGAAAGGAGTTGGATATCACATCTCATGCCATAAGAAGGGTCTCAGCTTTGGTATAAGCATTGAGATATCACATCTCTGCTATCGTAAGGGTCTCAGGATTGGAATAGGAAGGAGTTGGATATCCCATCTCATGCTTTAAGAAGCGTCTCAGGTTTGGTATTAGAAGCATTGAGATATCACATCTCATGCTATAGGAAGGGTCTAAGGATTGGAATGGGAAGGAGTTGGATATCACATTTTATGCTATAGGAAGGGTCTCAGGTTTGGTATGAGAAACATTGAGATATCACATCTCATGTTATTGGAAGGATATCAATTTTGGTATTAGAAGCATTGAGATATCACATCTCTGCTATCGAAAGGGTCTCAGGATTGGAATGGGAAGGGGTTGGATATCCCATCTCATGTTATAGGAAGGGTCTCAGGTTTGGTATTAGAAGCATTGAGATATCACATCTCATGCTATAGGAAGGGTCTCAGGATTGGAATGGGAAGGGCTTGGATATCCCATCTCATGTTATAGGACGGGTCTCAGGTGTGGTATTAGAAGCATTGAGATATCACATTGCATGCTGTAGGAAGGGTCTCAGGTTTGGAATGGGAAGGAGTTGGATATCACATATGCTAAAGGAAAGGTCTCAGGTTTGGAAGGGGAAGGATTTGGATCTCACATCTCATGTTTTAGGACGGGTCTCAGGTTTGGTATTAGAAGCCTTGAGATATCACATCTCATGGTATGATAAGGGTCTCAGGATTGGAATGGGAAGGAGTTGGACATCACATCTCAAGCTATCTCAGGATTGGAATGGGAAGGAGTTTGATATCACATCTCGAGCTATAGGAAGGGTGTCAGGATTGGGAAGGGAAGGATTGGGATTTCACATCTCATGTTATAGGATGGTTCTCAGGTTTGGTATTAGAAGCATTGAGATATCACATCTCATGCTATAGGAAGGGTCTCAGGATTGGAATGTGAAGGATTTGGATATCACATCATGCTAAAGGTAGGGTCTCAGGTTTGGTATAAGCATTGAGATATCACATCTCTGCTATCGGAAGGGTCTCAGGATTGGATTGGGAAGGAGTTGGATATCCCTTATGCTATAGGAAGGGTATCAGGTTAGAATGGGAAGGAGTTGGATATCACATCTCATGCTATAGGAAGGGTCTCAAGATTGAAATGGGAAGGATTTGGATATCCCATCTCTTGCTATAGGAAGAGTCTCAGGATTGGATTGGGAAGGAGTTGGATATCACATCTCATGCTATAGGAAGGGTCTCAGGTTTGGAATGGGAAGGATTTGTACATCACATCTCTTGCTATAGGAAGGGCCTCAGGTTTGGAATGGGAAGGAGTTGGATATCACATCTCAAGCTATCTCAGGATTGGAATGGGAAGGAGTTTGATATCACATCTCAAGCTATAGGAAGGGTCTCAGGTTTGAAAAGGGGAAGGATTTGGATTTCACATCTCATGTTTTAGGACGGGTCTCAGGTTTGGTATTAGAAACATTGAGATATCCCATCTCATGGTATAGGAAGGGTCTCAGGATTGGATTGGGAAGGAGTTGGATATCACATCTCATGCAATAGGAAGGGTCTCAGGTTTGGTAGAAGCATTGAGATATCACATCTCATGCTATAGGAAGGGTCTCAGGATTGGAATGGAAAGGAGTTGGATATCACATCTCATGCCATAAGAAGGGTCTCAGCTTTGGTATAAGCATTGAGATATCACATCTCTGCTATCGTAAGGGTCTCAGGATTGGAATAGGAAGGAGTTGGATATCCCATCTCATGCTTTAAGAAGCGTCTCAGGTTTGGTATTAGAAGCATTGAGATATCACATCTCATGCTATAGGAAGGGTCTAAGGATTGGAATGGGAAGGAGTTGGATATCACATTTTATGCTATAGGAAGGGTCTCAGGTTTGGTATGAGAAACATTGAGATATCACATCTCATGTTATTGGAAGGATATCAATTTTGGTATTAGAAGCATTGAGATATCACATCTCTGCTATCGAAAGGGTCTCAGGATTGGAATGGGAAGGGGTTGGATATCCCATCTCATGTTATAGGAAGGGTCTCAGGTTTGGTATTAGAAGCATTGAGATATCACATCTCATGCTATAGGAAGGGTCTCAGGATTGGAATGGGAAGGGCTTGGATATCCCATCTCATGTTATAGGACGGGTCTCAGGTGTGGTATTAGAAGCATTGAGATATCACATTGCATGCTGTAGGAAGGGTCTCAGGTTTGGAATGGGAAGGAGTTGGATATCACATATGCTAAAGGAAAGGTCTCAGGTTTGGAAGGGGAAGGATTTGGATCTCACATCTCATGTTTTAGGACGGGTCTCAGGTTTGGTATTAGAAGCCTTGAGATATCACATCTCATGGTATGATAAGGGTCTCAGGATTGGAATGGGAAGGAGTTGGACATCACATCTCAAGCTATCTCAGGATTGGAATGGGAAGGAGTTTGATATCACATCTCGAGCTATAGGAAGGGTGTCAGGATTGGGAAGGGAAGGATTGGGATTTCACATCTCATGTTATAGGATGGTTCTCAGGTTTGGTATTAGAAGCATTGAGATATCACATCTCATGCTATAGGAAGGGTCTCAGGATTGGAATGTGAAGGATTTGGATATCACATCATGCTAAAGGTAGGGTCTCAGGTTTGGTATAAGCATTGAGATATCACATCTCTGCTATCGGAAGGGTCTCAGGATTGGATTGGGAAGGAGTTGGATATCCCTTATGCTATAGGAAGGGTATCAGGTTAGAATGGGAAGGAGTTGGATATCACATCTCATGCTATAGGAAGGGTCTCAAGATTGAAATGGGAAGGATTTGGATATCCCATCTCTTGCTATAGGAAGGGTCTCAGGTTTTTTATTAGAAACATTGAGATATCACATCTCATGCTATAGGAAGGGTTTCAGGATTGGAATGGGAAGGAGTTGGATATCCCTTCTCATGCTAAAGGAAGGTCAGGTTGGAATGGGAAGGAGTTGGATATCACATCTCGTTATAGGAAGGGTCTCAGGATTGGAATGGGAAGGATTTGGATATCACAGCTCTTGCTATAGGAAGGGTCTCAGGATTTTTATTAGAAACATTGAGCCATCACATCTCATGCTATAGGAAGGGTTTCAGAATTGGAATGGAAGGATTTGGATATCACATCTCATGCTAATTGAAGGGTCTCAGGTTTGGAAGGGGAAGGATTTGGATATCATATCTCATGTTATAGGACGGGTCCCAGGTTTGGTATCAGAAGCATTGAGATATCACATCTCATGCTATAGGAGGTGTCTCAGGATTGGAATGGGAAGGAGTTGGATATCACGTCTCATGTTATAGGAAGGGTCTCAGGATTGGAATGGCAAGGAGTTGGATATCACATCTCATGCTAAAGGAAGGGTCTCAGGTTTGATAGAAGCATTGAGATCACATCTCATGCTATAGGAAGGAACTCAGGATTGCAATGGGAAGGAGTTGGATATCACATCTCATGCCTTAGGATGGGTCATCAGGTTTGGTATAAGCATTGAGATATCACATCTCTGCTATCGGAAGGGTCTCAGGATAGGAATGGGAAGGACTTAGATACTCATACTATAGGGAGGGTCTCAGTTTTGATATTAGAAGCATTGAGCTATCACATCTCATGCTATCGGAAGGGTCTCAGGATTGGAATGGGATGGAGTTGGATATCACATCTCAAGCTATCTCAGGATTGGAATGGGAAGGAGTTTGATATCACATCTCAAGCTATAGGAAGGGTCTCAGGTTTGGAAGGGGAAGTATTTGGATCTCACATCTCATGTTTTAGGACGGGTCTCAGGTTTGGTATTAGAAGCATTGAGATATCACATCTCATGGTATAGGAAGGGTCTCAGGATTGGAATGGGAAGGAGTTGGATATCACATCTCAAGCTATCTCAGGTTTGGAATGGGAAGGAGTTTGATATCACATCTCAAGCTATAGGAAGGGTCTCAGGTTTGGAAAGGGAAGGATTTGGATTTCACATCTCATGTTATAGGATGGTTCTCATGTTTGGTTTTAGTAGCATTGAGATATCACATCTCATGCTATCGGAAGGGTCTCAGGTTTGGAAAGGGAAGGATTTGGAGTTCACATGTTATAGGATGGTTCTCAGGTTTGGTTTTAGAAGCATTACGATATAACATCTCATGCTATAGGAAGGGTCTCAGGTTTGGAATGGGAAGGAGTTGGATATCACATTGAATGGGAAGGAGTTTGATATCACATCTCAAGCTATAGGAAGGGTCTCAGGTTTGGAAAGGGAATGATTTGGATTTCACATCTCATGTTATAGGATGGTTCTCATGTTTGGTTTTAGAAGCATTGAGATATCACATCTCATGCTATCAGAAGGGTCTCAGGTTTGGAATGGGAAGGAGTTTGATATCAGATCTCATGCTATAGGAAGGATCTCAGGTTTGGTATTAGAAGCATTGAGATATCACATCTCATGCTATAGGAAGGGTCTAAGGATTGGAATGGGAAGGAGTTGGATATCACATTTTATGCTATAGGAAGGGTCTCAGGTTTGGTATGAGAAACATTGAGATATCACATCTCATGTTATTGGAAGGATATCAATTTTGGTATTAGAAGCATTGAGATATCACATCTCTGCTATCGAAAGGGTCTCAGGATTGGAATGGGAAGGGGTTGGATATCCCATCTCATGTTATAGGAAGGGTCTCAGGTTTGGTATTAGAAGCATTGAGATATCACATCTCATGCTATAGGAAGGGTCTCAGGATTGGAATGGGAAGGGCTTGGATATCCCATCTCATGTTATAGGACGGGTCTCAGGTGTGGTATTAGAAGCATTGAGATATCACATTGCATGCTGTAGGAAGGGTCTCAGGTTTGGAATGGGAAGGAGTTGGATATCACATATGCTAAAGGAAAGGTCTCAGGTTTGGAAGGGGAAGGATTTGGATCTCACATCTCATGTTTTAGGACGGGTCTCAGGTTTGGTATTAGAAGCCTTGAGATATCACATCTCATGGTATGATAAGGGTCTCAGGATTGGAATGGGAAGGAGTTGGACATCACATCTCAAGCTATCTCAGGATTGGAATGGGAAGGAGTTTGATATCACATCTCGAGCTATAGGAAGGGTGTCAGGATTGGGAAGGGAAGGATTGGGATTTCACATCTCATGTTATAGGATGGTTCTCAGGTTTGGTATTAGAAGCATTGAGATATCACATCTCATGCTATAGGAAGGGTCTCAGGATTGGAATGTGAAGGATTTGGATATCACATCATGCTAAAGGTAGGGTCTCAGGTTTGGTATAAGCATTGAGATATCACATCTCTGATGTACAAACCCTTCCCATTCCAAACCTGAGACCCTTCCTATAGCATGAGATGTGATATCCAACTCCTTCCCAATCCAATCCTGAGACCCTTCCTATATGAGATGTAATATCACAATGCTTGTAATACCAAACCTGAGACCCTTCCTATAGCATAAGATGTGATATCCAACTCCTTCCCATTCCAATCCTTAGACCCTTCCTATAGCATGAGATGTGATATCTCAATGCTTCTAATACCAAACCTGAGACGCTTCTTAAAGCATGAGATGGGATATCCAACTCCTTCCTATACCAATCCTGAGACCCTTATGATAGCAGAGATGTGATATCTCAATGCTTATACCAAACCTGAGACCCTTCCTATGGCATGAGATGTGATATCCAACTCCTTCCCATTCCAATCCTGGGACCCTTCCTATACCATGAGATGTGATATCTCAATGCTTCTACCAAACCTGAGACCCTTCCTATAGCATGAGATGTGATATCCAACTCCTTCCCATTCAAATCCTGAGACCCTTCCTATACCATGAGATGTGATATCTCAATGTTTCTAATACCAAACCTGAGACCCGTCCTAAAACATGAGATGTGAGATCCAAATCCTTCCCCTTCCAAACCTGAGACCCTTCCTATAGCTTGAGATGTGATATCAAACTCCTTCCCATTCCAATCCTGAGATAGCTTGAGATGTGATATCCAACTCCTTCCCATTCCAATCCTGAGACCCTTCCGATAGCATGAGATGTGATATCTCAATGCTTCTAATATCAAAACTGAGACCCTCCCTATAGCATGAGATGTGATATCTGAGTCCTTCCCATTCCTATCCTGAGACCCTTCCGATAGCAGAGATGTGATATCTCAATGCTTATACCAAACCTGAGACCCTTCCTATAGCATGAGATGTGATATCTCAATGCTTCTATCAAACCTGAGACCCTTCCTTTAGCATGAGATGTGATATCCAACTCCTTCCCATTCCAATCCTGAGACCCTTCCTATAGCATGAGATGTAATATCTCAATGCTTCTATCAAACCTGAGACCCTTCCTTTAGCATGAGATGTGATATCCAACTTCGCCTTCCAAACCTGAGACCCTTCCTTTAGCATGAGATGTGATATCCAAATCCTTCCCATTCCAATCCTGAAACCCTTCCTATACCATGAGATGTGATATCTCTATTTTTCTAATAAAAAACATGAGACCCTTCCTGTAGCAAGAGATATGATATCCAAATCCTTCCCATTCCAATCCTGAGACCCTTCCTATAACATGAGATGTGATATCCAACTCCTTCCCATTCCAACCTGAGACCCTTCCTATAGAATGAGAAGGGATATCCAACTCCTTCCCATTCCAATCCTGAGACCCTTCCTATACCATGAGATGTGATATCTCAATGCTTCTAATACCAAACCTGGGACCCGTCCTATAACATGAGATATGATATCCAAATCCTTCCCATTCCAATCCTGAAACCCTTCCTTTAGCATGAGATGTGATATCTCAATGTTTCTAATAAAAAACCTGAGACCCTTCCTATAGCAAGAGATGTGATATCCAAATCCTTCCCATTCCAATCCTGAGACCCTTCCTATAACATGAGATGTGATATCCAACTCCTTCCCATTCCAATCCTGAAACCCTTCCTATGGCATGAGATGTGATATCCAACTCCTTCCCAATCCAATCCTGAGACCATTGTGATATCTCAATGCTTATACCTATCCTGAGACCCTTAATATGGCATGAGATGTGATATCCAACTCCTTCCCATTCCAATCCTGAGACCCTTCCTATAGCATGAGATGTGATATCTCAATGCTTCTAATATCAAACCTGAGATCCTTCCTATAACATGAGATGTGATATCCAAATCCTTCCACTTCCAAACCTGAGACCCTCCCTTTAGCATGAGATGTGATATCCGACTCCTTCCCAATCCAATCCTGAGACCAATGTGATATCTCAATGCTTCTACCAAAACTGAGACCCTTCCTTTAGCATGAGATGTGATATCCAACTCCTTCCCATTCCAATCCTGAGACCCTTCTGATAGCATGAGATGTGATATCTCAATGCTTCTAATACCAAACCTGAGATCCTTCCGATAGCATGAGATGTGATATCTCAATGCTTCTAATACCAAACCCGAGATCTTCCTATAGCATGAGATGTGATATCTCAATGCTTCTATCAAACCTGAGACACTTCCTTTAGCATGAGATGTGATATCCAACTCCTTCCCATTCCAATCCTGAGACCCTTCCTATAGCATAAGATGTAATATCTCAATGCTTCTATCAAACCTGAGACCCTTCCTTTAGCATGAGATGTGATATCCAACTCCTTCCCCTTCCAAACCTGAGACCCTTCCTTTAGCATGAGATGTGATATCCAAATCCTTCCCATTCCAATCCTGAAACCCTTCCTATACCATGAGATGTGTTATCTCTATGTTTCTAATAAAAAACATGAGACCCTTCCTATAGCAAGAGATATGATATCCAAATCCTTCCCATTCCAATCCTGAGACACTTCCTATAACATGAGATGTGATATCCAACTCCTTCCCATTCCAACCTGAGACCCTTCCTATAGCATGAGAAGGGATATCCAACTCCTTCCCATTCCAATCCTGAGACGCTTCCTATTCCATGAGATGTGATATCTCAATGCTTCTAATACCAAACCTGGGACCTGTCCTATAACATGAGATATGATATCCAAATCCTTCCCATTCCAATCCTGAAACCCTTCCTTTAGCTTGAGATGTGATATCTCAATGTTTCTAATAAAAAACTTGAGACCCTTCCTATAGCAAGAGATGTGATATCCAAATCCTTCCCATTCCACTCCTGAGACCCTTCCTATAACATGAGATGAGATATCCAACTCCTTCCCATTCCAATCCTGAAACCCTTCTTATAGCATGAGATGTGATATCTCAATATTTCTAATAAAAAACCTGAGACCCTTCCTATAGCAAGAGATGTGATATCCAAATCCTTCCCATTCCAATCCTGAGATCCTTCCTATAACATGAGATGTGATATCCAATTCCTTCCCATTCCAAACCTGAGACCCTTCCTATTGGATGAGATGTGATATCCAACTCCTTCCCATTCCAATCCTGAGACCAATGTGATATCTCAATGCTTATACCAAACCTGAGACCCTTCATATGGCATGAGATGTGATATCCAACTCCTTCCCATTCCAATCCTGAGACACTTCCTATAGCATGAGATGTGATATCTCAATGCTTCTACCAAAACTGAGACCCTTCCTTTAGCATGAGATGTGATATCCAACTCCTTCCCATTCCAATCCTGAGACCCTTCCTATACCATGAGATGTGATATCTCAATGTTTCTAATACCAAACCTGAGACCCGTCCTAAAACATGAGATGTGAGATCCAAATCCTTCCCCTTCCAAACCTGAGACCCTTCCTATAGCTTGAGATGTGATATCAAACTCCTTCCCATTCCAATCCTGAGATAGCTTGAGATGTGATATCCAACTCCTTCCCATTCCAATCCTTTGACCCTTCCGATAGCATGAGATGTGATATCTCAATGTTTCTCATACCAAACCTGAGGCCCTTCCTATAGCAAGAGATGTGATGTACAAATCCTTCCCATTCCAAACCTGAGACCCTTCCTATAGCATGAGATGTGATATCCAACTCCTTCCCAATCCAATCCTGAGACCCTTCCTATAGCATGAGATGTAATATCACAATGCTTGTAATACCAATCCTGAGACCCTTCCTATAGCATAAGATGTGATATCCAACTCCTTCCCATTCCAATCCTGAGACCCTTCCTATACCATGAGATGTGATATCTCAATGCTTCTAATACCAAACCTGGGACCCGTCCTATAACATGAGATATGATATCCAAATCCTTCCCATTCGAATCCTGAAACTCTTCCTTTAGCATGAGATGTGATATCTCAATGTTTCTAATAAAAAACCTGAGACCCTTCCTATAGCAAGAGATGTGATATCCAAATCCTTCCCATTCCAATCCTGAGACCCTTCCTATAACATGAGATGTGATATCCAACTCCTTCCCATTCCAATCCTGAAACCCTTCCTATAGCATGAGATGTGATATCTCAATGTTTCTGATAAAAAACCTGAGACCCTTCCTATAGCAAGAGATGTGATATCCAAATCCTCCCCATTCCAATCCTGAGATCCTTCCTATAACATGAGATGTGATATCCAATTCCTTCCCATTCCAAACCTGAGACCCTTCCTATTGGATGAGATGTGATATCCAACTCCTTCCCAATCCAATCCTGAGACCAATGTGATATCTCAATGCTTATACCAAACCTGAGACCCTTCCTATGGCATGAGATGTGATATCCAACTCCTTCCCATTCCAATCCTGAGACCCTTCCTATAGCATAAGATGTAATATCTCAATGCTTCTATCAAACCTGAGACCCTTCCTTTAGCATGAGATGTGATATCCAACTCCTTCCCCTTCCAAACCTGAGACCCTTCCTTTAGCATGAGATGTGATATCCAAATCCTTCCCATTCCAATCCTGAAACCCTTCCTATACCATGAGATGTGTTATCTCTATGTTTCTAATAAAAAACATGAGACCCTTCCTATAGCAAGAGATATGATATCCAAATCCTTCCCATTCCAATCCTGAGACACTTCCTATAACATGAGATGTGATATCCAACTCCTTCCCATTCCAACCTGAGACCCTTCCTATAGCATGAGAAGGGATATCCAACTCCTTCCCATTCCAATCCTGAGACCCTTCCTATTCCATGAGATGTGATATCTCAATGCTTCTAATACCAAACCTGGAACCTGTCCTATAACATGAGATATGATATCCAAATCCTTCCCATTCCAATCCTGAAACCCTTCCTTTAGCTTGAGATGTGATATCTCAACGTTTCTAATAAAAAACTTGAGACCCTTCCTATAGCAAGAGATGTGATATCCAAATCCTTCCCATTCCACTCCTGAGACCCTTCCTATAACATGAGATGAGATATCCAACTCCTTCCCATTCCAATCCTGAAACCCTTCTTATAGCATGAGATGTGATATCTCAATATTTCTAATAAAAAACCTGAGACCCTTCCTATAGCAAGAGATGTGATATCCAAATCCTTCCCATTCCAATCCTGAGATCCTTCCTATAACATGAGATGTGATATCCAATTCCTTCCCATTCCAAACCTGAGACCCTTCCTATTGGATGAGATGTGATATCCAACTCCTTCCCATTCCAATCCTGAGACCAATGTGATATCTCAATGCTTATACCAAACCTGAGACCCTTCATATGGCATGAGATGTGATATCCAACTCCTTCCCATTCCAATCCTGAGACACTTCCTATAGCATGAGATGTGATATCTCAATGCTTCTACCAAAACTGAGACCCTTCCTTTAGCATGAGATGTGATATCCAACTCCTTCCTATTCCAATCCTGAGACCCTTCCTATAGCATGAGATGTGATATCTCAATGCTTCTACCAAACCTGAGACCCTTCCTATAGCATGAGATGTGATATCCAACTCCTTCCCATTCCAATCCTGAGACCCTTCCTATACCATGAGATGTGATATCTCAATGTTTCTAATACCAAACCTGAGACCCGTCCTAAAACATGAGATGTGAGATCCAAATCCTTCCCCTTCCAAACCTGAGACCCTTCCTATAGCTTGAGATGTGATATCAAACTCCTTCCCATTCCAATCCTGAGATAGCTTGAGATGTGATATCCAACTCCTTCCCATTCCAATCCTTTGACCCTTCCGATAGCATGAGATGTGATATCTCAATGTTTCTCATACCAAACCTGAGGCCCTTCCTATAGCAAGAGATGTGATGTACAAATCCTTCCCATTCCAAACCTGAGACCCTTCCTATAGCATGAGATGTGATATCCAACTCCTTCCCAATCCAATCCTGAGACCCTTCCTATAGCATGAGATGTAATATCACAATGCTTGTAATACCAATCCTGAGACCCTTCCTATAGCATAAGATGTGATATCCAACTCCTTCCCATTCCAATCCTGAGACCCTTCCTATACCATGAGATGTGATATCTCAATGCTTCTAATACCAAACCTGGGACCCGTCCTATAACATGAGATATGATATCCAAATCCTTCCCATTCGAATCCTGAAACTCTTCCTTTAGCATGAGATGTGATATCTCAATGTTTCTAATAAAAAACCTGAGACCCTTCCTTTAGCAAGAGATGTGATATCCAAATCCTTCCCATTCCAATCCTGAGACCCTTCCTATAACATGAGATGTGATATCCAACTCCTTCCCATTCCAACCCTGAAACCCTTCCTATAGCATGAGATGTGATATCTCAATGTTTCTGATAAAAAACCTGAGACCCTTCCTATAGCAAGAGATGTGATATCCAAATCCTCCCCATTCCAATCCTGAGATCCTTCTTATAACATGAGATGTGATATCCAATTCCTTCCCATTCCAAACCTGAGACCCTTCCTATTGGATGAGATGTGATATCCAACTCCTTCCCAATCCAATCCTGAGACCAATGTGATATCTCAATGCTTATACCAAACCTGAGACCCTTCCTATGGCATGAGATGTGATATCCAACTCCTTCCCATTCCAATCCTGAGACCCTTCCTATAGCATGAGATGTGATATCTCAATGCTTCTACCAAAACTGAGACCCTTCCTTTAGCATGAGATGTGATATCCAACTCCTTCCCATTCCATTCCTGAGACCCTTCCTATAGCATGAGATGTGATATCTCAATGCTTCTAATATCAAACCTGAGATCCTTCCTGTTAGGAAAGATTTCGTAATTGTAGGTAATCTTCCTTCCATGTGGCAACCCCTAAACTTTTTGCTATTGTTTTTAACCTTGTTCTTGACTTTGCCAGAGAAGTACAGCCTTCTGCCGCACTTCTCTGGGCTTTCGCTCCTTTCTTACGGGGAAACTGACATGCCCTTAAGACAGTCAGTACCGGGGAACGTTGTTTCCCGTAGTTTCTTTTATCGTGTCGCAGCTTTAGTGCAACACGACACAAGAGGGCACTGTAAGCTAAGTTACAGCTCTCTTGGGTCTCTAGCCTTCTACAGGCCCTAGATACTCGTTTAGGATGGTATTTGATCGGTGCAAGTCATTCAGGGACTGGAATGGTGGCAGCGATCGTTTTGTATATTTTGAGCTCCTTTTGGCGTTCTGAGCACGTTTTTGCACTGAACCCAAAATGGTGGCCTGGCTCCCCAAAATGGCCAGACCACGAGGCTCCTTTGTCCTGTCCACTGACCGTCTTGCTCCCTTCACCTTCCCCAGGTCCAGCGACCTGGAAACCTTCCTTATTTGGGCATGTACTTTCCCGCGAAACACGGATGCTTTTGCGGGCTTCTACATGTCGTTTGTGTGCCTCCAGGGTGTGGGCTGGGATGTCTGGTCCCAATACACATCCTGGGTGCCAGAGAGTCTAGGGTGGTGTGAATGCTTGGGACCACCGTGGTCCGTGATTGGTCCACGTATGGTATTTGTGTTGATGAGCGGATCTCACATTGGCTCCCCTCCGTTTTGGCGCGAAGGGAACCATGGATAAGAGGAGGCTGGAAACACCACTACCATGTCGATCTCCTGAGTTCTCACGAACGAAGGAATGCAGGAGCCAAGTATCCTGCAACCAAGAGGCTGGACCGAGGAATCGCTGGTGACCCGCTGAAGGAATCCTCCTTTGCACTGCTGTCGTCCTGAAAGTCCCTGTCCTCCTTTGATCGAACCAGATGGCCTGTACTGGTGCTTCGACCTTTGGGATAGCAGTAACAGCTATTCCCGGCATCTTCAACCATCTCCTGCCAAGTAAGCCTTCGGAAGCGTCTCTGGGCCATCCAGTTGACTGACCAGCTTACAAAGGAGTCTGGCTCTGCAACCGCCGCCAGGTTGTGCAGTATCTCGAGTCCTTGTCACTCTCCCACGCTTCGTGCACTTGGCGTTCCCAGGTCTGAAGGGAGGAGTGTACTTTTGACTCAGATACGCACGGCCGCTCCGTTGTCCTGCTGCGGCAACAAACTGTGCCGGTTTCGTCGATTGGGACGTCTTTTTGCTCTACACGACTACAAAGCGTTCCCTGCTCTTCTGAACCTGCCAGCTGCTGAAACTAACGTGGAGAAGCCTGGGACTGCTTGCTTCGGGGACCGGTGAGTAGCATAGCTAGGATCTGGTCGCCCTCCTGCAGTAGCCCATTGCTTTTCCCCGCTGTGTAAAACAGCACCCTTTTCGCCCGTACTCGCGCTCTGCTTCTGCCCGCTGTGGAGGCTGCGCTTGAGTTGCGGACCCTGTTCTTCTTCTGCTGTGCACTAACCCGAACTGCCTGACTTCCTTCGAAGAGCTTCTCCTTTTGCCCGTTGGCACCAGCGCGTGCAGGTACTTTGAGCACCAGGCTCCACTCTTCGCAGGGCTCGGACTTCCATCTAGTTAGGTGCCTATGAAGGCGAACTGAGTCGAAAGCATTATCGCACTGCCTGTTTTCCTTCCCTTTCAGGTGGACTACATATTTCGTGCTTTAAACGCTTGCGACTGTAGTATTTGTATATATATTGTGTTGATATGGTATGTGTTGGTTTAATATTGTAATATTGTGCTTTTCTCGCTACGGTCGTTGTTTTAAAGGCCTTAAAATAAATGTGTATATATTTTTGATATAACACCTGTTTGGAGTAGTTTGTAAGTGTTCTGGTTTTGTGTGCTCATTGCGGGCTTTCAGTCACCCTCACCCCTCTTGAGATCTAGTCTTGACCGCCGCGATCGCTACCTTGATTGGTCTGGCTCGTCCAGAGGTTACCCTGTTCCAAGTAATTAGGTTGGCCTTCTGAACTTCTGCGCCACCAGGACAGAGTTCAGAAATCCGTCTTAACAAATTGGTGGCAGCGGTGGGATACGACTGAAGGTATCCAGTGTTGCGCTCGAACTAAGGCATTTCAGGTTATTCCAACCAGTACACGTAGTGAATTGTTGTAATATAACTTTAAAAAGGCCATAGTCCTATCACACAGTATGGAAACAAGTACCTTGTTAACTTTGAATGCTTCTAAATCAGAAACACTAAAAAAGATGTGTGCGGAGAGAGTGGTTTCCTCTCAAGGCACGAAATTGGAAATGATCCAAAGAATCGTGGCGTGGCAAGAAGCGCAGCTTGACGCTATCACTTCTGAGGACAGTGCGGAAGGTGGTGGGGCTGCTCTCACTGGCAGAACCGACGGTTCTGCCGCCGCACTGATCCATCGCGACCACGAGGACAGGGAGGACGAGATGTCTAATGTTTCCTCTGCCAGTGCTGATGGGGAGGCTATGCTTGAATTCAAGAAGCAAGAGCTGCGGTTTAGGCAGCAGGAGCTTGAATTCAGCATAGCCAAACTAAAAATCGAACAGGCAGAAAAACAAAAAGACAGGGATCACCAGTTGGAACTGGCCAAGCTTCAGGTTGCAACTGGGTCCGCGGGTCCTGGACATGGGTCTGGGGCCTCCTCTCATCCACGGTTTCCAAAAGATCTGCTCAGTGTGTATGAAGAAGGGAATGACATTATGGACTGGCTGAATGCGTTTGAGTATGCATGCGAAGTTCAGAAAGTTGACAATGCTGATAAGATTGCGTGGTTACTCAGTAGACTGCCCCATTCTGGCTGTAGTGCCATTATGGAGATGTCGAAGGCTGAGCGAGCTGATTTCGCAATGTTGAAGCAGACTCTCATTTTAAAGTTTGGGAAGACTCCGGCCCAATATTTAAAACGTTTTAGAGAGTATAAGAAAAAGGAAGGTGGTACTTGGGTATCGTATGTCGCTGAATCCTTGAAAAACTTAACTGGCTGGGTCGAAGGTTATATGGTTTCTACCTTCGCCGGCATGATAAATCTTGTCATGCTGGAACATATTTTTGCTTCTTCTTCCCTGGAGCTTAAGCAGCATTTGGCCGATTCGAAGGAGATAGATCCTAAGAAGCTGGCCATTGCAGCAGATTTATGGGTGTCACATCGAGTGTCCCATAAGGACAAAACTCATCCTGGTAAGCAGGAGGAAGGGAAAAAGTTCAAAGATATGGCGGGTGGGGAATCTGCTAAATCTTCTTCCCATAAGGGCCACAAACAGAAAAACAAGGGTAAAACACACGAGAACTCACAGGGTAGTGGAGGGCAGCCTCCGAAACAGAACTCTGGTTACAATAAGCCTCCCTATGTAAACAGACCCATTGGATCGTGTTTTGCTTGTGGAGCAACTGACCATGTGAAGGGGGATCCCCGTTGTAAGGTTAGACCTTTGGGGGTCCACTCCGCTAATCTGGCCTTCTCCTCCTACGAGGAAGAAGAGATTACAGGAGCATCCTTCTCCTCAGACTCATTTCCCAGCGGAATAGAGGCTGAGGTAGTTTTAGTGTCCCTGGGTTCCTGGGAGCCTAAAGTCGCAGAGGCTTATGCTAAGATTCCGGATAATACCAAGCACTACTTTAAAGACAGTGGCCCTCATTACGACCCTGGCGGAGTCCGAAAATCGATGGCGGAAATGCAACCCCGCCATCGAATACCGCCCGTTGCGATTCGGACCCGTCACCGTAAAGTACGATGCCATTAGCGACACCGCAGTGAACGCCAACGCTAACTGCACCAAGCACGCGCGCCCTGCAAGACCGTAATATCCGCCATGGCGCAACGGTACGCGAATGCTGACCCCAGCGGACAGATACGGAACGCCATCAAGCATGGCGGAAAGTACCATTCCGCCATGGCGAGAAATACGGCATCGCGAACCAACCGTAAATGGGCCCATCGAGTGCCTGTACTCCACTCCCTGGCCACATTGCACAACTCCTCGTAGGCGCAATGTAGTCACACCATGCAACCAGTGAAATGCACAAGTCCCCCATCGCTTGCCCCCAGTGTAAATCAACATCCAAAGCAGCATCCTGAGGGAGACTGCATTAGCCCTGTACACATGCCAGTAGACAAACCAACCAGCAGCATAAGCATGTACCACACAAGTTGGCAGAGTGACTGAGCAGCCAGCCACATCTCAAGAGGGGCCAATGGGAGCTGTAGGGCACAGATGGCACGAATACAGAAGCAAATCCAACGGACCGGAGCATGACATCATAACAACATCCAGAATGGCAGCCCCCATCCCTGACCCAACTGGGCTCCGTAGGCAAACGCGGCCAGTCCAGAACCACACAACTCCACTCAGAAGCCGGAACACAATGCAGAACATCCCACAAATTGTGCCCCACAACCTGAATAAGCCACATCACTAGCAAAGAACAACGCTACACGGTGAACAACTGCACATAGATTTAATGCACATCATAAACACCAAGCCCATACAGCCATCTGCTAATGAACTCCAAAATAATAGCAGTACAGTGGGCTGCATCCGCAACAAATGACCAGCATCTCCCAGTGTGACGCCCTGTTCCTCCATGGTACACAGGGGCCACATTAACGTCCAAAAGGCAACACGGAAGCGCCTCGAACCGCAGGGCCGTCCCATGAAGTAGGCACTAGTCCATCTGAAAGGTCGAAATGTTGCTCCTAGCCACTAGTACTGCGTAAGGGCAAGGGGGCCATTGGCGATCGTCCCATAAGATGGTAATGGTGCTCCACTGATTGACTCGAAGCTGCAGGTGTCGACTGAAGAAGCCATCTGCAGGAGTGGCGTACAGATGGCAGCGGCAAAAGGGCAGGAGAAACCTGTCACCCAAATGAATAAAAAAAACAGTATGGGCATCCGGACTTCCAATGCATCACTCACTTCATTCGCCAAACTAATCCTACAACCACATGCATGGCAGCCCACTCAAAAGGAGCAATGTCACCCAGGAATCACTTGCGAATCACAACGAAAGTAATCGAGGAGCATACACCATTACAAACGAGTGTCTGTGTGCATGCGCCTGCCAAAACAGAATCCATCAAATGGGAATACTAACGTGCATAGACACAGGTGCCTGAAGGCGCGTCGAGACAGGGAGGGTACAACAAGGGCAGATAGACGCTGGTCCCACCATGGCAGCTTTGCATCACATAGCGCAGGGGAAGGGGACAGATCCCAAAAAGCCATGTACATGGCAAACTCCCAATCCAATCTTCTGTCCATGCATCCATTCATCATTCCCTCATCCCAATATGAAAACGCCTGAATATGTACTCACATCACATTAGAAATGTCCATTGAGTCTGTGCGTAATGCAGTCTGCAAAATCCACTGTGCTCCTGCCCGGATTACCAGTGCAGTGAAGTAACATGTATCTGGGTATGTCCTGCCTCATCGTCCACCACGCCATTGCGCATCCCATTCAATTCATACCAATCATTGCTTTCCCGTCATGGGCCCTGTCCCAAGGACATTCTACAATAGAACGTTACACTTCCAGTCAGACCTGTGGGCGGCTCCTCGCCGCTAGTTGAAAACCAAAGGCGCTGTCCTTCGAATTCCTCATTTGCAACATCACGCCGAAAAGGCATCTGTGAACGCTTGGATACACAATTAGATCTATGTAGTGCGGCTGTGTGTGAAAATGTTAACTGGCTACAATCACTAATCGTAAACCCCGCCCGCCGGTGTACGTCGCCACAGTGCTGAATGAGGGTCCACCGTTGATCGAGTACTACATTCCACTGACCCCACCCAAGTACGTTTGCGACTGCAGATCTAGTACGTGAAACAATGGGACCATAGCAGAATTAACATATGAACCAATGTTGCACTGCCATCGGGATCAAATACATGATCGAAATTGCAAGATGCCATGCGTCAAATTGCAGCCTTGTGTGCGGGACGTGCCCGGCCGAAAGTTACTGCAGCTGCCACAGGTTGGATGAATCAGCACAGGTGGATGCAATACAGCCTGAAAACACATAAATTGTACGCCCAACCCCCTCCCACAACCACACCCACTCCAAAATGCTACCGGCAGGACTAGCGATGTTGGGCCTGGGGGACCTGATAGCACTGCAAGTACTCCAACTCCAAGAAGAAGACGAACTCCAACTACTACAACAACCGGCCGCACAGAGGAGACGCAGGAGGAGGGCAAGGCACGGGCAGCAAGGGCCACCAGCACAGCCACTACCACCACGCAGGCAGCCCGCAATCCCACGCCTCCGAGCCAATCCGTTCAACCTCACTGCTGAGCAGATCCACACCCTCTACCGTTTGGACCGGGACACCATAACCGCCATCGTCGACATGACACACGCTGACCTTGTCAGCATGATAGACAGCCCAACCGCCATTCCACCCCTACTGAAGGTGGTGTCTGTACTCCACTTCCTGGCCACAGGCACCTACCAGCACACAGTCGGACAGTTGCATGGCATTTCACAGCCACTATTGTCACGGACACTATTCCAAGTGCTTGATGCCCTCCTGAAGCACTCAGACGACTACATCTTCATGCCACGCTCGGAGCAGGAGCTCACAAACGCGAAAGTGGGATTCCATGCACTTGCCGGCATTCCGGGTTGCATTGGTGCCATCGACTGCACCCATGTGGAATTGGTTGTCCCACATGCCATGGAGGTCCAGTACCGCAACCGGAAACAGTATCATTCCATCAATGTACAAATGGTGTGTGACTCCAACAGGATCTTCACACACTGTTGTGCCCGATTTCCGGGATCGACCCATGATTCTATGGTCTTGAGGAACTCTACAATACCACGCTACATGGAGCGACACGCAGGGCACCGATCCTGGCTACTCGGTGAGTCTCATTTAATGCATGTGAATGTGGGGTAGGTGATGCGTCAATGACCTGGCAGGGAGGGGGGGGGGATGCGTACGTAGCAATGTCATTCCACCAACATACTCTATTGTCCACATACAGGTGATGCCGGGTATCCACTGAAGAGATGGCTCCTCACACCAATCCGGAACCCACAGGACCAGCATGAGGAGGACTACAACCATGCCCACTCACGCACCCGGGTAGTCATAGAACAGGCATTTGGCCTACTGAAGGCTCGTTTCCGCTGCCTCAGCAGGTCTGGCGGGGCACTCCTGTACCGCCATGAGAAGGTTGCAAAGATGGTCATGGCATGTGTCATGCTACACAACATGTGCGTACGTAGGAATGTGGCTATGCCCCCTGACGCAGAACTGCAGGCACCTGATGATGGACATGATGAGGGTGGGGATGTGGCAGCACCTCAAGGAGTCCGCGAGGCACAGGAGGCCCGTGAAAATCGTCAGCATATCATAGATGCATGCTTCTAGCACTCACGCCTGGTGGCTGTTACATGGACACGGGACTTGTGGCACTGTGTGTGTCTGGTGCATGCACAATGTGGACTGTACGCCAAGTGTGGCCTCGTACACAAGGAACAATGTCCACGCATCTCATTGGATGGATATGAATAGTTGTATTGCAATTGTGAAATGATGTTACACACCCAACCGACCCGCCACCCAGTGAAGCCCAACACACCCCCTCCACCCTCCTACCTCCCCCCCGAACACCAGTGTCCAAAGTTGATCATTGTCAGTGGGCAGACGCTATTGCAGGCCCCCTCTCCGGGTATCAGGGGCACCCCTGCCTGTGGAGCGCAGGTTCCTCCCAGATCTACGTTGGGGGCTGCCCTGGACGGACCCTGCAACGGATGATGTCTCTGCCTGCTCACGTCCATGCATGTCCCTAAGGGTTTGTGAGAGCTCAGTGAGCACACGGCGCACAGCGGCAAGTTCACCACATACGTCTTTGGACGTCGCATGCAGTTCCCCCCTCAGGGTCTCGGTGCTTCTCTCCATTTGTCCCCTCAGGCTCTCGGTGCTTCTCTCCATTTGTGCCCTTAGTGTCTCGGTGCTTGTCTCCATTGCTGCCCTGAGTGTCTCGGTAGATGCCTCGATGGCTGCCTTGGAACCCCCACATTCAGCAGCATGCTCCTTGAGGAGCGTGGCCAGTTGCTGCTGTTGCACGATCATCTGCTCGAGGGACTGTTGCCTCTGCTGGGCCATGGCCATTTGCGGTGGTGTCACAGAGGGGCTGATCACCTCATGTTGCCTTGCCACAGGACTTGGGGTGGTTGGCCAGTCGTCGTCTTGTGGGTGCCCCTGCGTGGTTTCCTCATGGTGTATGGGATGTGACATACAGGGGGTTTGAGACAGGTCATGGATGGCTCCTACATCGACAGCGCCGTTTTCTGTGTCGGAGCAGGCTGGCATGTATGCAGTGTCACCTATGGGGCTGCTGCCACCAGAAGCAGTGCCTTCTGTGGCATCCATTGGGGGGACCTGTGGTGCTGCTGTTGTGGACATGCTGGCTGCTGGGGTGCCTGTTGGAGTCCCCTCCAGTGTGCTGCCACTTGATTTGTGCTGCTGCCGTGTCTTGATCCGTGCAGCTGAGGTGGAGGGTCTTTGGCCGTTGGTCTTGGCCCTCTTTGCAGGTGTGCTGGTAGGGGTGTCCTGGCGCTCGTCGTTTGAATCGGACCCTGTGGTGGAGTAAAGGAGGGCGTGCGTTATTCATGGGTCTGTGGAAATTGGAATGGCAATGTATCACATGCATTGGGGTGGTACCTGAGGGTGGTTTGGGTCAGGGCCTTGGGGGTGGTCTCATTATTGTGTGGAGTGAGGATGCAGTTGTATTGCGGCCTGCAGTTAGGGTGTGCATGCTGCACATGTAGAGGGTGTTTTTAGGATTTTGACTTATTTATGTTTTTAATGGGACTTTTCAAGGGCGCTATGTATGTGGACGTTCTCCTGGACATGTGTTTCTGTTGCACTATGGGGACACATGGTGCTTCACATGATTGGACATTGTGGATTTGGCATTGTTTTATTTGGGCCACCTACCTGATTCTTCTGATGTCTGCACTCCTTTCTCCATCCCTCCGACTCCCTCTATGCTCTCCATTCCAATGGTGGAGGCACAGATCTCTTCCCAGGGGGTCAGCTTGATGGGTGAATCCGATCCTCCCCCGGTGGCTGTGGCGATGTTTCGGTTGGCCGAAAGTATGCTCCGGACGCGTATCCGCAAGTCGTCCCATCGCTTTCTGCATTGCTGTGGGTTGCGGGGTGTGGTCCCCACCGCACTTACCCGCTGTGCCACCAGAGCCCATATGGCCTTCTTGTTTGCAAGTGCCGTCCTGGTCATTTGCGTCGAGAAGACGACGGCGGCATTGTCCTGGAGGGTCTCTGTGAGCACGGTGAGTTCCTCGTGGGAGAAGTGGACCTGCCGCTTGCGGTCGCAGGCTTTTTTGGCTACTTTTCCCATATTTATTATTTTAACTGGGGTGGCTGACGGGTTGGGATGTGTCTCAGGGTCGGATTTTTAATGGTTGTGTTGGGATTCTGATTTTATAGGTGTACGGCGTGCTGTTTCCCGTTCCGGCTACATGTTTTTACTTCCGTTTCCGTACATTTACGGTGCCCGTACTTTGCGCTGTCCGCTCATTACGGTGACCGCTGAGATGGGTGGCGGAATTGCACCTGGGGCGCCGTACGACGGCGTTAAGGGGCGTTTTGGGGTCATTTCCGCCATCGCGGACTTTGCACTTCCGCCATGGCGTGATGCTCGTGCCCGATGGGTCGGAATTGGCCGCACTTTACTCCATCGTGCAATGGCGGAAACGCTATTTACGCCATGGCGGTCATGTCAGTTACTTTCCGCCAGGGTCGTAATGAGGCCCAGTGTGCTGATCAATGGAGTAGATACTCCAGCTCTTAGGGATAGTGGGTGCAGTCGCACTGTAGTGGATTCTACCTTGGTAGACTCAGAGGAAGTTGCCAGAGCTACTCTGATGCCCACTAAGTTGGCTGACGGCCCCCTCCGTATGTTTCCCGTGATCCCTGTAAATCTTACTTTAAATGGTACAGCAGTCAGGATTCCAGTGAGCATTCAGAGAAACGTCCCGGGAAAGGTCTTACTAGGTAATGATCTCAGAGCTCTAGGGCTCGTAGGAGACACTGCCGAACGACCCTACACACGGTCTCAAGCACGGGCAGCATTGGCCAAGTCCAATACGCCGCCCCAGCCAAAGGGGAAACCCAAGGCGAAAGGAGTCAACAAGTCACGACGAGGGAAAGAGAATATTCCCCCGAGCTCGCCTACCACTGCGGTGGAGGAAGTTGGTCAATCGCCCGGACCTGACGAGGAGGTGGCGATGCCTGAAGTTTTCGACCCCAACGATCATCCTGAAATAAAAGACTTGTTAGTTGAAGGAGGTCCTGATAGGGACGAATTCAGTAAAGGCCAACGTGAGTGCCCATCTCTGGAAGGCCTAAGGAGACAGGCCTGCTCCCAGCTTGAGGGTGAACCTCATGGGACGCATAGGATTTATTGGGAAGGTGGACTCCTGTATAGTGAGCCCACAGAGTCTACAGAAGGAGACCATAGGAGGTTGGTGGTTCCCCTTGCTGTTAGGCCCTTCCTCCTGCAGTTGGCGCATGAAGTTCCCCTTGCTGGTCACCTTGGTATGAAGAGGACCAAGCAAAGGTTATCCATGCACTTCTACTGGCCCAAGATGGGGGTGCAAGTAGAAAGTCACTGCGGGAGTTGTGCCTCCTGCCAGTTGTCTGGGAAAGTTGGCGCGACAATCCAAGCTCCGTTGGTACCGCTCAAAGTTGTGGGGGTACCATTTGAAAGGGTAGGGATCGACATAGTTGGTCCCCTTGACCCGCAAACATCCTCGGGCAATAGGTTTATCCTGGTGCTGGTCGACCATGCAACCAGGTATCCTGAGGCCATCCCATTAAAGACTGTAACTGCCAAGTCAGTTGCAAAAGCTTTACTCGGCATATTTACTAGGGTTGGCTTCCCTAAAGAAGTTGTGTCAGATCGTGGCAGCAACTTTATGTCGAAGTATATGCAGGCTATGTGGAAAGAATGTGGGGTCACCTACAAGTTCTCTTCTGCATACCACCCCCAGACCAATGGTCTGGTGGAACGTTTCAACAGAACGTTAAAGAGCATGATTGGGGCTCTGGAGGAGCCCCAGAGAAGAAAATGGGATCTTCTTTTACCATGCTTACTGTTTGCCTACCGAGAGGTACCACAGGAGGGTGTTGGCTTCAGCCCCTTCGAACTTCTGTTCGGTCATCCCGTACGGGGACCCTTAGCCATCGTCAAAGAGGGATGGGAGATGCCCACTCCCCCTGTTACTACCAACGTAGTTGATTATGTGCTAGGGCTCAGAAAACGGATGGTACTTCTGATGGGCTTGGCTAGTGATAAATTGAAGGCAGGGCAAGCGCTGGTGAAACATTGGTACGACCAGAAAGCTTCCCTCATCAACTTTACACCTGGTCAGCAAGTCCTGATCATGAATCCCATAAGGCCTCGAGCTTTACAGGACAAATGGTCAGGCCCTTACACAGTGGTGGAGCCCCTGAGTGAGGTGAACTATTTAGTGGACCTTGGAAGGCTTGGACAGGCTCCAAAAGTGTTCCACGTAAATAGGCTGAAGGCTTTCGTCCCAAGAGTCGAAATCGCAGCACTGCTACTGGCTTCAGACGTTGAGGAAGAGGAGTCTGAACCTCTCCCCGACCTGTTCCAAGGCGGTCCTTCAGATAGCTCCATTGAGGGTGTCCGAGTGGCCCCTCACCTGACTTCTGATCAGCAGGCTGAGGTGAAAAGTTTGCTTAGGCAGTTTTCCCCCCTGTTCTCACAGTCGCCTGGTTTGACACCTTGGTGCAAACATAACATTGACACAGGAGACAGTGTACCTACCAAAAGTAGGGGATACAGGATGTCAGACAAAGTACGACGGTCTTATATTAAGACCGAGGTCAACAAGATGTTAGACCTTGGGGTGATTGAACCCTCTAGTAGTCCTTGGTCCAGTCCTGTGGTTTTGGTTCCAAAGGCAGGCACTTCTGAATTGAGGTTCTGCGTGGATTACAGGGCTCTGAATGCTGTCACCAAGACAGACGCACACCCCCTGCCTCGAACAGATGAGCTGGTGGATACTTTGGGTGCCTCCAAGTACCTCAGCACGTTTGACCTTACTGCTGGCTATTGGCAAATAGCTTTAGCAGAACATGCCAGGGAGAAGACAGCATTTTCTACGCCAGACGGCCTTTACCAATTCCGGGTAATGCCGTTCGGGTTGAAAAATGCACCTGCCACTTTCCAGAGGCTTGTGAATCATGTGTTGAATGGGTTGGACGAATTCTGTCTCGCATATCTGGACGATATAGCAGTTTTCAGTGCCACCTGGGAAGACCATGTGAAACACCTCGGGATTGTGCTCCAGGCTCTTCAGAAAGCCCACTTGACCAGAAAGGCTAGTAAATGCCAGATTGGACAAGGCTCAGTGGTTTACCTTGGACATGAAGTAGGTGGAGGGAGGATACAGCCTCTACCCAGTAAAGTACAAGCAGTACAAGACTGGCCTACCCCCACTACGCAAACCCAAGTGAGAGCCTTCTTAGGACTCACGGGGTATTACCGCAATTTTATGGCAGACTATGGCACCATAGCTGCTCCTCTGACTGCTCTCACAACTCCGAAGAAACCCAAGAAGGTAACTTGGACCGACGAGTGTGAGAAGGCCTTCAATGGCTTAAAAGACTCCTTGTGCCAGGCCCCTGTCCTCAGGGCCCCTGATTATCAAAGACCTTTTATCGTGCAGACGGACGCCTCTGACACTGGGATAGGAGCTGTACTATCACAAGTAGATGAGAAGGGTAAGGAACACCCTATCGGTTTTATTAGTCGCCAGCTTAAGGACAGAGAGCTCAGATGGTCCACGGTAGAGAAAGAATGTTTCTCTGTTGTGTGGGCCCTAAGGAAGCTGAGGCCCTACCTCTATGGGACCCACTTCACTGTGCAGACTGACCATAAGCCGTTAAAGTGGCTAATGAACATGAAGGGGGAGAATCCAAAGTTGCTTAGGTGGTCCATAAGTCTTCAAGGCTTCGACTTCACTATTGAGCATAGGCCAGGTGTCCAACATAGCAATGCTGATGGGTTGTCCAGAATGTTTAACCGACCTGAACATGAGACTCATCCAGGGGTGGATTAGTTCCCCCTGTCCATAGTCTGGGAGGGGCGAGTGTTAGGAAAGATTTCGTAATTGTAGGTAATCTTCCTTCCATGTGGCAACCCCTAAACTTTTTGCTATTGTTTTTAACCTTGTTCTTGACTTTGCCAGAGAAGTACAGCCTTCTGCCGCACTTCTCTGGGCTTTCGCTCCTTTCTTACGGGGAAACTGACATGCCCTTAAGACAGTCAGTACCGGGGAACGTTGTTTCCCGTAGTTTCTTTTATCGTGTCGCAGCTTTAGTGCAACATGACACAAGAGGGCACTGTAAGCTAAGTTACAGCTCTCTTGGGTCTCTAGCCTTCTACAGGCCCTAGATACTCGTTTAGGATGGTATTTGATCGGTGCAAGTCATTCAGGGACTGGAATGGTGGCAGCGATCGTTTTGTATATTTTGAGCTCCTTTTGGCGTTCTGAGCACGTTTTTGCACTGAACCCAAAATGGTGGCCTGGCTCCCCAAAATGGCCAGACCACGAGGCTCCTTTGTCCTGTCCACTGACCGTCTTGCTCCCTTCACCTTCCCCAGGTCCAGCGACCCGGAAACCTTCCTTATTTGGGCATGTACTTTCCCGCGAAACACGGATGCTTTCGCGGGCTTCTACATGTCGTTTGTGTGCCTCCAGGGTGTGGGCTGGGATGTCTGGTCCCAATACACATCCTGGGTGCCAGAGAGTCTAGGGTGGTGTGAATGCTTGGGACCACCGTGGTCCGTGATTGGTCCACGTATGGTATGTGTGTTGATGAGCGGATCTCCCATTGGCTCCCCTCCGTTTTGGCGCGAAGGGAACCATGGATAAGAGGAGGCTGGAAACACCACTACCATGTCGATCTCCTGAGTTCTCACGAACGAAGGAATACAGGAGCCAAGTATCCTGCAACCAAGAGGCTGGACCGAGGAATCGCTGGTGACCCGCTGAAGGAATCCTCCTTTGCACTGCTGTCGTCCTGAGAGCCCCTGTCCTCCTTTGTTCGAACCAGAAGGCCTGTACTGGTGCTTCGACCTTTGGGATAGCAGGAACAGCTATTCCCGGCATCTTCAACCATCTCCTGCCAAGTAAGCCTTCGGAAGCGTCTCTGGGCCATCCAGTTGACTGACCAGCTTACAAAGGAGTCTGGCTCTGCAACCGCCGCCAGGTTGTGCAGTATCTCGAGTCCTTGTCACTCTCCCACGCTTCGTGCACTTGGCGTTCCCAGGTCTGAAGGGAGGAGTGTACTTTTGACTCAGATAAGCACGGCCGCTCCGTTGTCCTGCTGCGGCAACAAACTGTGCCGGTTTCGTCGATTGGGACGTCTTTTTGCTCTACACGACTACAAAGCGTTCCCTGCTCTTCTGAACCTGCCAGCTGCTGAAACTAACGTGGAGAAGCCTGGGACTGCTTGCTTCGGGGACCGGTGAGTAGCATAGCTAGGATCTGGTCGCCCTCCTGCAGTAGCCCATTGCTTTTCCCCGCTGTGTAAAACAGCACAATTTTCGCCCGTACTCGCGCTCTTCTTCTGCCCGCTGTGGAGGCTGAGCTTGAGTTGCGGACCCTGTTCTTCTTCTGCTGTGCACTAACCCGAACTGCCTGACTTCCTTCGAAGAGCTTCTCCTTTTGCCCGTTGGCACCAGCGCGTGCAGGTACTTTGAGCACCAGGCTCCACTCTTCGCAGGGCTCGGACTTCCATCTAGTTAGGTGCCTATGAAGGCGAACTGAGTCGAAAGCATTATCGCACTGCCTGTTTTCCTTCCCTTTCAGGTGGACTACATATTTCGTGCTTTAAACGCTTGCGACTGTAGTATTTGTATATATATTGTGTTGATATGGTATGTGTTGGTTTAATATTGTGATATTGTGCTTTTCTCGCTACAGTCGTTGTTTTAAAGGCCTTAAAATAAATGTGTATATATTTTTGATATAACACCTGTTTGGAGTAGTTTGTAAGTGTTCTGGTTTTGTGTGCTCATTGCGGGCTTTCAGTCACCCTCACCCCTCTTGAGATCTAGTCTTGACCGCCGCGATCGCTACCTTGATTGGTCTGGCTCGTCCAGAGGTTACCCTGTTCCAAGTAATTAGGTTGGCCTTCTGAACTTCTGCGCCACCAGGACAGAGTTCAGAAATCCGTCTTAACACTTCCTATAACATGAGATGTGATATCCAAATCCTTCCACTTCCAAACCTGAGACCCTCCCTTTAGCATGAGATGTGATATCCGACTCCTTCCCATTCCAATCCTGAGACCCTTCTGATAGCATGAGATGTGATATCTCAATGCTTCTAATACCAAACCTGAGATCCTTCCGATAGCATGAGATGTGATATCTCAATGCTTCTAATACCAAACCTGAGATCTTCCTATAACATGAGATGTGATATCCAAATCCTTCCACTTCCAAACCTGAAACCCTCCCTTTAGCATGAGATGTGATATCCGACTCCTTCCCATTCCAATCCTGAGACCCTTCTGGTAGCATGAGATGTGATATCTCAATGCTTCTAATACCAAACCTGAGATCCTTCCGATAGCATGAGATCTGATATCTCAATGCTTTTACCAAACCTGAGACCCTCCCTATAGCATGAGATGTGAGGTCCAACTCCTTCCCATTCCAATCCTGAGACCCTTCCTATAGCATGAGATGTTATATCTCAATGCTTCTAATACCACACCTGATATCCTTCCTATAACATGAGATGTGATATCCAACTCCTTTCCATTCGAATACTGAGATCCTTCCTATACTTTGAGATGTGATATCTCAATGTTTCTCATACCAAACCTGAGGCCCTTCCTATAGCAAGAGATGTGATATACAAATCCTTCCCAAACCTGATACCCTTCCTATAGCATGAGATGTGATATCCGACTCCTTCCCAATCCAATCCTGAGACCCTTCCTATAGCATGAGATGTAATATCACAATGCTTGTAATACCAACCCTGAGACCCTTCCTATACCATGAGATGTGATATCCAACTCCTTCCCATTCCAATCCTGAGACCCTTCCTATAGCATGAGATGTGATATCTCAATGCTTCTAATACCAAAACTGAGACCCTTCTTTAAGCATGAGATGAGATATCCAACTCCTTCCCGTTCCAAACCTGAGACCCTTCCTATAGCATATGTGATATCCAACTCCTTCCCATTCCAAACCTGAGACCCTTCCTATAACAAGAATGTAATATCCAACTAGTTCCCATTCCAATCCTGAGACCTTTCCTATAGCATGAGATGTGATATCTCAATGCTTCTAATAGAAAACCTGATATCCTTCCTATGACATGAGATGTGATATCCAATTCCTTCCCATTCCAAACCTGAGACCCTTCCTACAGCATGCAATGTGATATCTCAATGCTTCTAATACCAAACCTGAGACCCTTCCTATAACATGAGATGGGATATCCAACTCTTTCCCATTCCAATCCTGAGACCCTTTCGATAGCAGAGATGTGATATCTCAATGCTTATACCAAACCTGAGACCCTTCCTATGGCATGAGATGTCATATACTATTCCTTCCCATTCCAATCCTGAGACCCTTCCTATAACATGAGATGTGATATCCAACTCCTTCCCATTCCAATCCTGAAACCCTTCTTATAGCATGAGATGTGATATCTCAATGTTTCTGATAAAAAACCTGAGACCCTTCCTATAGCAAGAGATGTGATATCCAAATCCTTCCCATTCCAATCCTGAGATCCTTCCTATAACATGAGATGTGATATCCAATTCCTTCCCATTCCAAACCTGAGACCCTTCCTATTGGATGAGATGTGATATCCAACTCCTTCCCAATCCAATCCTGAGACCAATGTGATATCTCAATGCTTATACCAAACCTGAGACCCTTCCTATGGCATGAGATGTGATATCCAACTCCTTCCCATTCCAATCCTGAGACCCTTCCTATAGCATGAGATGTGATATCTCAATGCTTCTACCAAAACTGAGACCCTTCCTTTAGCATGAGATGTGATATCCAACTCCTTCCCATTCCAATCCTGAAACCCTTCCTATAGCATGAGATGTGATATCTCAATGCTTCTAATATCAAACCTGAGATCCTTCCTATAACATGAGATGTGATATCCAAATCCTTCCACTTCCAAACCTGAGACCCTCCCTTTAGCATGAGATGTGATATCCGACTCCTTCCCATTCCAATCCTGAGACCCTTCTGATAGCATGAGATGTGATATCTCAATGCTTCTAATACCAAACCTCAGATCCTTCCGATAGCATGAGATGTGATATCTCAATGCTTCTAATACCAAACCTGAGATCTTCCTATAACATGAGATGTGATATCCAAATCCTTCCACTTCCAAACCTGAAACCCTCCCTTTAGCATGAGATGTGATATCCGACTCCTTCCCATTCCAATCCTGAGACCCTTCTGGTAGCATGAGATGTGATATCTCAATGCTTCTTATACCAAACCTGAGATCCTTCCGATAGCATGAGATCTGATATCTCAATGCTTTTACCAAACCTGAGACCCTCCCTATAGCATGAGATGTGATGTCCAACTCCTTCCCATTCCAATCCTGAGACCCTTCCTATAGCATGAGATGTTATATCTCAATGCTTCTAATACCACACCTGATATCCTTCCTATAACATGAGATGTGATATCCAACTCCTTTCCATTCCAATACTGAGATCCTTCCTATACTATGAGATGTGATATCTCAATGTTTCTCATACCAAACCTGAGGCCCTTCCTATAGCAAGAGATGTGATATACAAATCCTTCCCAAACCTGATACCCTTCCTATAGCATGAGATGTGATATCCGACTCCTTCCCAATCCAATCCTGAGACCCTTCCTATAGCATGAGATGTAATATCACAATGCTTGTAATACCAACCCTGAGACCCTTCCTATACCATGAGATGTGATATCCAACTCCTTCCCATTCCAATCCTGAGACCCTTCCTATAGCATGAGATGTGATATCTCAATGCTTCTAATACCAAAACTGAGACCCTTCTTTAAGCATGAGATGAGATATCCAACTCCTTCCCGTTCCAAACCTGAGACCCTTCCTATAGCATATGTGATATCCAACTCCTTCCCATTCCAAACCTGAGACCCTTCCTATAACAAGAATGTAATATCCAACTAGTTCCCATTCCAATCCTGAGACCTTTCCTATAGCATGAGATGTGATATCTCAATGCTTCTAATAGAAAACCTGATATCCTTCCTATGACATGAGATGTGATATCCAATTCCTTCCCATTCCAAACCTGAGACCCTTCCTACAGCATGCGATGTGATATCTCAATGCTTCTAATACCACACCTGAGACCCGTCCTATAACATGAGATGGGATATCCAAGCCCTTCCCATTCCAATCCTGAGACCCTTCCTATAGCATGAGATGTGAAATCTCAATGCTTCTAATACCAAACCTGAGACCCTTCATATAACATGAGATGGGATATCCAACTCTTTCCCATTCCAATCCTGAGACCCTTTCGATAGCAGAGATGTGATATCTCAATGCTTATACCAAACCTGAGACCATTCCTATGGCATGAGATGTCATATACTACTCCTTCCCATTCCAATCCTGAGACCCTTCCTATAGCATGAGATGTGATATCCAAAACCTTCCCATTCCAATCCTGAGACCCTTCCTATATCATGAGATGTGATATCTCAATGCTTCTAATACCAAACCTGATATCCTTCCTATAACATGAGATGTGATATCCAACTCCTTCCCATTCTAATCCTGAGATCCTTCCTATACCATGAGATGTGATATCTCAATGTTTCTCATACCAAACCTGAGGCCCTTCCTATAGCAAGAGATGTGATGTACAAACCCTTCCCATTCCAAACCTGAGACCCTTCCTATAGCATGAGATGTAATATCACAATGCTTCTAATACCAAACCTGAGACCCTTCCTATAGCATAAGATGTGATACCCAACTCCTTCCCATTCCAATCCTTAGACCCTTCCTATAGCATGAGATGTGATATCTCAATAATTCTAATACCAAACCTGAGACCCTTCTTAAAGCATGAGATGGGATATACAACTCCTTCCTATACCAATCATGAGACCCTTATGATAGCAGAGATGTGATATCTCAATGCTTATACCAAACCTGAGACCCTTCCTATGGCATGAGATGTGATATCCAACTCCTTCCCATTCCAATCCTGGGACCCTTCCTATAGCATGAGATGTGATATCTCAATGCTTCTACCAAACCTGAGACCCTTCCTATAGCATGAGATGTAATATCCAACTCCTTCCCATTCCAATCCTGAGACCCTTCCTATACCATGAGATGTGATATCTCAATGTTTCTAATACCAAACCTGAGACCCGTCCTAAAACATGAGATGTGAGATCCAAATCCTTCCCCTTCCAAACCTGAGACCCTTCCTAAAGCTTGAGATGTGATATCAAACTCCTTCCCATTCCAATCCTGAGATAGCTTGAGATGTGATATCCAACTCCTTCCCATTCCAATCCTGAGACCCTTCCGATAGCATGAGATGTGATATCTCAATGCTTCTAATATCAAAACTGAGACCCTTCCTATAGCATGAGATGTGATATCCAACTCCTTCCCATTCCAATCCTGAGACCCTTCCTATACCATGAGATGTGATATCTCAATGTTTCTAATACCAAACCTGAGACCCGTCCTAAAACATGAGATGTGAGATCCAAATCCTTCCCCTTCCAAACCTGAGACCCTTCCTAAAGCTTGAGATGTGATATCAAACTCCTTCCCATTCCAATCCTGAGATAGCTTGAGATGTGATATCCAACTCCTTCCCATTCCTAACCTGAGACCCTTCCGATAGCAGAGATGTGATATCTCAATGCTTATACCAAACCTAAGACCCTTCCTATAGCATGAGATGTGATATCTCAATGCTTCTATCAAACCTGAGACCCTTCCTTTAGCATGAGATGTGATATCCAACTCCTTCCCCTTCCAAACCTGAGACCCTTCCTTTAGCATGAAATGTGATATCCAAATCCTCCCCATTCCAATCCTGAAACCCTTCCTATACCATGAGATGTGATATCTCTGTTTCTAATAAAAAACATGAGACCCTTCCTATAGCAAGAGATATGATATCCAAATCCTTCCCATTCCAATCCTGAGACCCTTCCTATAACATGAGATGTGATATCCAACTCCTTCCCATTCCAACCTGAGACCCTTCCTATAGCATGAGAAGGGATATCCAACTCCTTCCCATTCCAATCCTGAGACCCTTCCTATACCATGAGATGTGATATCTCAATGCTTCTAATACCAAACCTGGGACGCGTCCTATAACATGAGATATGATATCCAAATCCTTCCCATTCGAATCCTGAAACCCTTCCTTTAGCATGAGATGTGATATCTCAATGTTTCTAATAAAAAACCTGAGACCCTTCCTATAGCAAGAGATGTGATATCCAAATCCTTCCCATTCCAATCCTGAGATCCTTCCTATAACATGAGATGTGATATCCAACTCCTTCCCATTCCAATCCTGAAACCCTTCCTATAGCATGAGATGTGATATCTCAATGTTTCTGATAAAAAACCTGAGACCCTTCCTATAGCAAGAGATGTGATATCCAAATCCTTCCCATTCCAATCCTGAGATCCTTCCTATAACATGAGATGTGACATCCAATTCCTTCCCATTCCAAACCTGAGACCCTTCCTATTGGATGAGATGTGATATCCAACTCCTTCCCAATCCAATCCTGAGACCAATGTGATATCTCAATGCTTATACCAAACCTGAGACCCTTCCTATGGCATGAGATGTGATATCTCAATGCTTCTAATACCAAACCTGGGACGCGTCCTATAACATGAGATATGATATCCAAATCCTTCCCATTCGAATCCTGAAACCCTTCCTTTAGCATGAGATGTGATATCTCAATGTTTCTAATAAAAAACCTGAGACCCTTCCTATAGCAAGAGATGTGATATCCAAATCCTTCCCATTCCAATCCTGAGATCCTTCCTATAACATGAGATGTGATATCCAACTCCTTCCCATTCCAATCCTGAAACCCTTCCTATAGCATGAGATGTGATATCTCAATGTTTCTGATAAAAAACCTGAGACCCTTCCTATAGCAAGAGATGTGATATCCAAATCCTTCCCATTCCAATCCTGAGATCCTTCCTATAACATGAGATGTGATATCCAATTCCTTCCCATTCCAAACCTGAGACCCTTCCTATTGGATGAGATGTGATATCCAACTCCTTCCCAATCCAATCCTGAGACCAATGTGATATCTCAATGCTTATACCAAACCTGAGACCCTTCCTATGGCATGAGATGTGATATCCAACTCCTTCCCATTCCAATCCTGAGACCCTTCCTATAGCATGAGATGTGATATCTCAATGCTTCTACCAAAACTGAGACCCTTCCTTTAGCATGAGATGTGATATCCAACTCCTTCCCATTCCAATCCTGAGACCCTTCCTATAGCATGAGATGTGATATCTCAATGCCTCTAATACCAAACCTGAGATCCTTCCTATAACATGTGATGTGATATTCAAATCCTTCCCCTTCCAAACCTGAGACCCTCCCTTTAGCATGAGATGTGATATCCGACTCCTTCCCATTCCAATCCTGAGACCCTTCTGATAGCATGAGATGTGATATCTCAATGCTTCTAATACCAAACCTGAGATCCTTCCGATAGCATGAGATGTGATATCTCAATGCTTCTAATACCAAACCTGAGATCTTCCTATAACATGAGATGTGATATCCAAATCCTTCCACTTCCAAACCTGAAACCCTCCCTTTAGCATGAGATGTGATATCCGACTCCTTCCCATTCCAATCCTGAGACCCTTCTGGTAGCATGAGATGTGATATCTCAATGCTTCTAATACCAAACCTGAGATCCTTCCGATAGTATGAGATCTGATATCTCAATGCTTCTAATACCAAACCTGAGATCCTTCCTATAGCATGAGATGTGATATCCAACTCCTTCCCATTCCAAACCTGAGACCCTTCCTATAGCATGAGATGTGATATCTCAATGCTTCTAATACCAAACCTGAGATCCTTCCTATAACATGAGATGTGATATCTTAATGCTTCTAAAACCAAACATGAGAACTATCCTGTAACATGTGAAATCCAAATCATTCCCTTTCCAAACCTGAGACCCTTCCTATAGCTTGAGATGTGATATCAAACTCCTTCCCATTCCAATCCTGAGATAGCTTGAGATGTGCTATCCAACTCCTTCCCATTCCAATCCTGAGACCCTTCCTATACCATGAGATGTGATATCTCAATGCTTCTAATACCAAACCTGACACCCGTCCTAAAACATTTGTGAGATCCAAATCCTTCCCCTTCCAAACCTGAGACCTTTCCTTTAGCATGAGATGTGATATCCAACTCCTTCCCATTCCAATCCTGAGACCTTTCCTATAGCATGATATGTGATATCTCAATGCTTCTAATACCAAACCTGAGATCCTTCCTATAACATGAGATGTGTATCCAACTCCTTCCCATTCCAAACCTGAGACCCTTCCTATAGCATGAGATGTGATATCTTAATGCTTCTAAAACCAAACCTGAGAACTATCCTATAAAATATGTGAAATCCAAATCCTTCCCTTTCCAAACCTGAGACCCTTCCGATAGCATGAGATGTGATATCTCAATGCTTCTAAAACCAAACATGAGAACCATCCTACAACATGAGATGTGAAATCCAAATCCTTCCCTTTCCAAACCTGAGACCCTTCCTATAGCTTGAGATGTGATATCAAACTCCTTCCCATTCCAATCCTGAGATAGCTTGAGATGTGATATCCAACTCCTTCCCATTCCAATCCTGGGACCCTTCCGATAGCATGAGATGTGATATCTCAATGCCTCTAATATCAAAACTGAGACCCTCCCTATAGCATGAGATGTGATATCTAAGTCCTTCCCATTCCTATCATGAGACCCTTCCGATAGCAGAGTTGTTATATCTCAATGCTTATACCAAATCTGAGACCCTTCCTATGGCATGAGATGTGATATCCAACTCCTTCCCATTCCAATCCTGAGACCCTTCCTATAGCATGAGATGTGAAATCTCAATGCTTCTATCAAACCTGAGACCCTTCCTTTAGCATGACATGTGATATCCAACTCCTTCCCATTCCAATCCTGAGACCCTTCCTATAGCATGAGTTGTGATATCTCAATGCTTCTAATACCAAACCTGGGACCCGTCCTATAACATGAGATGTGATATCCAAATCCTTCCCCTTCCAAACCTAAGACCCTTCCTTTAGCATGAGATGTGATATCCAAATCCTTCCCATTCCAATTCTGAAACCCTTCCTATAGCATGAGATGTGATAACTCAATGTTTCTAATAAAAAACCTGAGACCCTTCCTATAGCAAGAGATGTGATATCCAAATCCTTCCCATTCCAATCCTGAGACCCTTCCTATAACATGAGATGTGTTATCCAAGTCCTTCCCATTCCAACCTGAGACCCTTCCTATAGCATGAGAAGGGAAATCGAACTCCTTCCCATTCCAATCCTGAGACCCTTCCTATAGCAAGAGATGTGATATCCAAATCCTTCCCATTCCAATCCTGAGATCCTTCCTATAACATGAGATGTGATATCCAATTATTTCCCATTCCAAACCTGAGACCCTTCCTATTGGATGAGATGTGATATCCAACTCCTTCCCATTCCAATCCTGAGACCCTTCCTATACCATGAGATGTGATATCTCAATGCTTCTAATACCAAACCTGGGACCCGTCCTATAACATGAGATATGATATCCAAATCCTTCCCCTTCCAAACCTGATACCCTTCCTTTAGCATGAGATGTGATATCCAAATCCTTCCCATTCCAATCCTGAAACCCTTCCTATAGCATGAGATGTGATATCTCAATGTTTCTAATAAAAACCTGAGACCCTTCCTATAGCAAGAGATGTGATATCCAAATCCTTCCCATTCCAATCCTGAGACCCTACCTATAACATGAGATGTGATATCCAAATCCTTCCCATTCCAACCTGAGACCCTTCCTATAGCATGAGAAGGGATATCCAACTCCTTCCCAATCCAATCCTGAGACCCTTCCGATAGCAGAGATGTGATATCTCAATGCTTATACCAAACCTGAGACCCTTACTATGGCATGAGATGTGATATCCAAATCCTTCCCATTCCAATCCTGAGACCCTTCCTATAGCATGAGATGTGATATATCAATGCTTCTGCCAAACCTGAGACCCTTCCTTTAGCATGAGATCTGATATCCAAATCCTTCACATTCCAATCCTGAGACCCTTCCTATAGCATGAGATATGATATCTCAATGCTTCTAATACCAAACCTGAGATCCTTCCTATAACATGAGATGTGATATCCAACTCCTTCCCATTCCAAACCTGAGACCTTTCCGATAGCATGAGATATGATATCTCAATGCTTCTAAAACCAAACATGAGAACCATCCTATAACATGAGATGTGCTATCCAAATCCTTCCCTTCCCAAACCTGAGACCCTTCCTATAGCTTGAGATGTGATATCCAACTCCTTCCCATTCCAATCCTGAGACCCTTATTATACCTGACAAACGAGGTGCGCCACTGAAGGAAAAGGGGAAAAGAAGGAGAAAATAAAGAAAAAAGAAGAAATTGGAAGAGCACCGGACTTTGAAAAGCTCTGTAGCGGGGAAGTGCAGTTGCACATAAAAATCTCCTCGCGGAAGTTTGGCCCGACCTAACGGTCCCCGCCGCAACTACACAACGCGAGAGCTGCCTCCCAGTTTACAAGAGCAGAGGAGAGACGCGTGAAGCTCTTAAGGAGGGGGCCCCAAGGCGCCGCGGACACCTCGTGCAACAAGTAAGGTGGTCGCGGGTGCTCCGCACAGCGGAGAGCACCTGTAGATTCGGCGGCTGTGGGCCCCCTCCCCCACTCCCCCACCCCACCTGCGCAGGGGCTGTCATTGCACAGGAGACTCTTGAGCCTCGGTGTGTCCGCGGCACAGAGTTTTGGGGGTGTCAAGCCAGGCGTCCCGTTCCCCTCCCTCCCCCCCCCAGGGAAACCCGAATCACTCGACACCAAGGCCCGGCTGTTAACCCATCCACATAAGACTGCTGTATAACGGAGGCACGGGAAGCCCCGTCTCAGAAAACACCCCTATACAAACATACGCAAAGCGGGGGTCCAGCTTCCCAACGGTCCCAGGCACAAGAAGCACGACTCCACACGCTGCATCCAGAGCATATTGCAGCTCTAACCAAATATTAAACACCACGCGCCTCGCCATAAAATTCCCTCATGCTATGAGAGAGCTAAACGCGACACGCTGCACAATATATATTAACAGTTTCCCCTTCAGGGAATGAAGAATCTGCACTCTCTTGGTAGGAGTGGTGTCCCAGAAACTTAAGTTTCACCTCAGCCCAGACACCCAAGAACTGCCAGTTACTCCCCCAAGGCCGCATTTCTCTCTGCAGCTCTCCGCTGCTCGATGGCGCAGTTGGCGCCCCCACGCCTTGTTAAACCAGTACAAGGTAAGGCCATTAGCATTAATGCCCCCATGCTACAACCTTCATGTGCGCCTACCTTGCTAGCAAACACACGCCCTCTGCTGTACCACAGCAGGAATGCGCGACTACGGTCCCGCACTCAGCCCACCAACCCCATCAGTTCTACCCCTACCTTGGGTTACCGAAATGTTAGGTTGGGCATAAGAAGCCAGCGGCCAGCACACACATGCTCTGCCACGGCACGACAGTTCATCATCAAGGGTCTTGTCAACAAACAATACTTCACGATCACCAACCCTACTATGAACTTTAACTTTGCCCCACAACCTTCGCCCTTCAGTCCTACTGCACCCATGCCTGTAGCGCATACTGTTGCCGCCCCCATGACCACACTTGATTTTGTGCAGCGCAATGATGTTTCTGTGCCTATTCATCCTACTGTTGCCACACCCATGACCACACTTGATTTTGTGCAGCTCAATGATGTTTCTGTGCCTATTCATCCTACTGTTGCCACACCCATGACCACACTTGATTTTGTGCAGCTCAATGATGTTTCTGTGCCTATTCATCCTACTGTTGCCACACCCATGACCACACTTGATTTTGTGCAGCTCAATGATGTTTCTGTGCCTATTCATCCTACTGTTGCCACACCCATGACCACACTTGATTTTGTGCAGCTCAATGATGTTTCTGTGCCTATTCATCCTACTGTTGCCACACCCTCGACCACACCACCTAGTACTTCTGACCCTCCATCCTCACCCACCAGCCCACCTATCCCCACGCCTCCCCATGCCTACATGCTAAGCTGCGCCCTGCTTAATGCCCGCTCCATACCAGCTCACGCCCTTGACATCAACGACCTGCTCATAAACAACAAGCTCGACCTCCTCATCCTTACTGAAACCTGGCTGAATGAAAGCTCAGGCCCAGTCTTATCACTCGCCATCCCACCTGGATATTCCATTTTTAGGAAAGACCGCACCTCTCAGAGAGGTGGAGGCGTTGCCCTCATCGCGAGGGACACCCTTACCATCAGAGAAGCTGAAGGCATCCTTGATAGCAATAGTGACTACCTCCCGCTAAAAATCAATGTCTCGCCCAACTGCACCATTTCCATGCACATTGTATACAGACCCCCTGGCCCATGTACGGACTTCCATGACACCCTTATCCCTGCATTGTCTCACAACATCAAAAAGACCTCTCAGGTTCTACTCCTTGGTGACCTCAACCTAGGGCTGAATGACCCTAAAGACTCCCCAGCGAAACACCTCAAGAAGGCACTCTCCAACATCAGCTTTGTGCACTCCATTTCTGACACCACGCACATCAAAGGGCGCACCCTTGACTGGATCAGTCATCACAACTGCTCCCTTCTCATCACGGCCAATACCCCTATCCCCTGGTCTGACCATCACTACATCCAATTCAACCTCGGAACCAGAAAAGTGGCTCTCTCTCCGCCATCACCATGCCTCGCCACCTACGCCAGGAGCTCACGCCTCCTCACAGTCGAGAACCTAGCACCCTACCTCCTTAACCCAGCCCTTCAGGCACCTTCATCTAATAACCCTGACACCTTAGCTGACACCTTCAAGGATGTCATCACGTCAGCCGTGGACGCCATTGCTCCCCTGACTCTCAAAAAAGCTAAGAAAGCCAAACATGCTAACTCATGGTTCTCTAAAGAACTCCTTGACCAACGTGCGCAAAAGAGGATTGCACTATCCTCCTGGAAAGCAAACCCCTCTGAAGCCACTAAACAGAAGTTCAAAGCCATTTCCAAATCCTACAAGACTAACATCACACTGGCAAAGGCTGCCTCCTTCAACGCCAGGATCTCCGACGCCAAGTCAGGATCTAAGGAACTATTCACAATCTTCAGGGAACTTGAAAAACCATCTGCCCCCCCCTCCTCAGTTATCAAAGATGACAAGTGGTGCAACAGCATTCAATCTGCCATGCTAGAGAAGCTCAACACCCTCCAAACAAAAATTTGTGGCCACCAAAAAGCCCTTTCCCATATCATAGCGAACATCCACGCCAAGCCACCCATCAAGTCCACGTCATCCCCGATGTTCGAATTCAAAGACATCACTGAGCAAGAGGTCATCATCCTCCTCAACTATATTAAACCCTCCAATTGTAAAGGCGATGCCTGCCCAGCCAGCCTCATCAAAGACTCCGCACATACTCTCGCCCCCTTCCTTACAGCCTTTATCAACTCCTCCTTCCAATCAGGCCATGTCCCATCAGGACTCAAGGAAGCGTGGGTACGCCCACTCCTCAAGAAACCCTCACTCGACCCAACCGTCCCGGGGAATTACAGGCCCATCACAACTGTACCATTCCTGCTCAAAATCTTGGCCAAAGCAGCCTACCTGCAGGTCCAAAAGTTCTTAGAGGACAACCGTCTCCTCGGCCTGCGGCAATCTGGGTTCCGCCCCCGACATGGCACTGAAACGGCCCTCCTAGATCTAAAGAACCAAATGGATGACCTCAGAGATGCAGGCAAACCTGCCCTCCTACTGCTCCTGGATCTATCCGCAGCGTTCGATCTGGTTGACCACAACACCTTGTGTCACCACCTAGCCACCCAAGCCAACTTCTCCCCGAAAGCCTGCCAGTGGATCACCTCCTTTCTCCAAGAAAGGGCCATGAAAGTCTTTTCTGAAGCTGCCGCCGCCACCCCTAGCCTCCTCACCTGCGGTGTCCCTCAGGGATCCTGTATCGCCCCAACACTCTATAACCTCTTTACAAGGCCCCTGTTGAGCATCTTGGATTCCCTTGGTATTTCATATACCAACTATGCTGACGATACGCAGGTACTGATCCCACTCACGAGCGACTACCTAGCAGATTCCAACACCCTCACCTCTATCTACACTACCATCCAATCCTGGATGGCGGAGAATTGGCTGTGCCTCAACAGCGAAAAGACCGAACTCCTCCTCATTGGGTCACCCTTCACTCTGGGTAACCTCGGAGATCAGTACGCCTCCTTCTCACTTGATAACATTCCAATCAAGGTCTCGAACCATGTTAAGACACTCGGAGTCTACCTTGACTCCGACCTGTCCATGGATAAACAGGTCAATGCTATCGCTGCATCCTCAGCCTACTACTCCAAAGTCCACAATGCAGCCAGGCCCTTCTTGGCCCGTCAAAATTGCCTCACGATTGCCAGGGCAATTATCGGGTCAAGACTTGACTACTGTAATGCCCTTCTCGTGGGGACATCCAGCAAAAACCTGGCCAAATTGCAGCTAGCCCAGAACAATGCGCTAAGGGCAGCCACCGGTACCTCAAGAACAAACCATATCTCCGAAATCAGAAGGCAAGCACACTGGCTCCCTGTCAAAGAGAGAATTGTCTTTAAAACTCTTGCTCTCACACACAAATGCCTTCACGAACTTGCCCCTCCTTACCTGACCAACAGAATTACTAGGCACACCGCCACGAGACCTCTCAGGTCCCCTTATGCCAACACAATTGTCACGCCTACTACTGGGAAAGTGCGCGCTGGTGGCTCCAGCTTCCCCACCCTAGCAGCCACGCACTGGAACGCTCTGCCACCTCACCTAAGACTCATTCAATCCCACCTAGCCTTCCGTAAGGCTATCAAAACCAGACTCTTTGTTTAACCTGAACCTGTATCGTCCATTGCATAGATGCCTACCAATCTGTAACTAAGAGCCCTCCTGGCACCTGTCTGTAATCCTAAGTTTGCGTATCCTCTGTAACAGCGCCTCGATGCCTTACGGGCTGCAAGCGCGCTTAACAAATGCAAATAAATAAAAAATAAAAAAAAATATCTCAATGCTTCTAATACCAAACCTGAGACCCGTCCTAAAACATGAGATGTGAGATCCAAATCCTTCCCCTTCCAAACCTGAGACCCTTCCTATAGCTTGAGATGTGATATCAAACTCCTTCCCATTCCAATCCTGAGATGGCTTGAGATGTGATATCCAACTCCTTCCCATTCCAATCCTGAGACCCTTCCGATAGCATGAGATGTGATATCTCAATGCTTCTAATATCAAAACTGAGACCCTCCCTATAGCATGAGATGTGATATCTAAGTCCTTCCCATTCCTATCCTGAGACCCTTCCGATAGCAGAGATGTGATATCTCAATGCTTATACCAAACCTGAGACCCTTCCTATAGCATGAGATGTGATATCTCAATGCTTCTATCAAACCTGAGACCCTTCCTTTAGCATGAGATGTGATATCCAACTCCTTCCCATTCCAATCCTGAGACCCTTCCTATAGCATGAGCTGTAATATCTCAATGCTTCTATCAAACCTGAGACCCTTCCTTTACCATGAGTTGTGATATCCAACTCCTTCCCCTTCCAAACCTGAGACCCTTCCTTTAGCATGAGATGTGATATCCAAATCCTTCCCATTCCAATCCTGAAACCCTTCCTATAGCATGAGATGTGATATCTCAATGTTTCTAATAAAAAACTGAGACCCTTCCTATAGCAAGAGATGTGATATCCAACTCCTTCCCATTCCAACCTGAGACCCTTCCTATAGCATGAGAAGGGATATCCAACTCCTTCCCAATCCAATCCTGAGACCCTTCCGATAGCAGAGATGTGATATCTCAATGCTTATACCAAACCTGAGACCCTTACTATGGCATGAGATGTGATATCCAAATCCTTCCCATTCCAATCCTGAGACCCTTCCTATAGCATGAGATGTGATATCTCAATGCTTCTGCCAAACCCGAGACCCTTCCTTTAGCATGAGATGTGATATCCAAATCCTTCACATTCCAATCCTGAGACCCTTCATATAGCATGAGATATGATATCTCAATGCCTCTAATACCAAACCTGAGATCCTTCCTATAACATGAGATGTGATATCCAACTCCTTCCCATTCCAAACCTGAGACCTTTCCGATAGCATGAGATGTGATATCTCAATGCTTCTAAAACCAAACATGAGAACCATCCTATAACATGAGATGTGCTATCCAAATCCTTCCCTTCCCAAACCTGAGACCCTTCCTATAGCTTGAGATGTGATATCAAACTCCTTCCCATTCCAATCCTGAGACCCTTATTATACCATGAGATGTGATATCTCAATGCTTCTAATACCAAACCTGAGACCCGTCCTAAAACATGAGATGTGAGATCCAAATCCTTCCCCTTCCAAACCTGAGACCCTTCCTATAGCTTGAGATGTGATATCAAACTCCTTCCCATTCCAATCCTGAGATAGCTTGAGATGTGATATCCAACTCCTTCCCATTCCAATCCTGAGACCCTTCCGATAGCATGAGATGTGATATCTCAATGCTTCTAATATCAAAACTGAGACCCTCCCTATAGCATGAGATGTGATATCTAAGTCCTTCCCATTCCTATCCTGAGACCCTTCCGATAGCAGAGATGTGATATCTCAATGCTTCTACCAAAACTGAGACCCTTCCTATAGCATGAGATGTGATATCTCAATGCTTCTACCAAAACTGAGACCCTTCCTTTAGCATGAGATGTGATATCCAACTCCTTCCCATTCCAATCCTGAGACCCTTCCTATAGCATGAGATGTGATATCTCAATGCCTCTAATACCAAACCTGAGATCCTTCCTATAACATGTGATGTGATATTCAAATCCTTCCCCTTCCAAACCTGAGACCCTCTCTTTAGCATGAGATGTGATATCCGACTCCTTCCCATTCCAATCCTGAGACCCTTCTGATAGCATGAGATGTGATATCTCAATGCTTCTAATACCAAACCTGAGATCCTTCCGATAGCATGAGATGTGATATCTCAATGCTTCTAATACCAAACCTGAGATCTTCCTATAACATGAGATGTGATATCCAAATCCTTCCACTTCCAAACCTGAAACCCTCCCTTTAGCATGAGATGTGATATCCGACTCCTTCCCATTCCAATCCTGAGACCCTTCTGGTAGCATGAGATGTGATATCTCAATGCTTCTAATACCAAACCTGAGATCCTTCCGATAGCATGAGATCTGATATCTCAATGCTTCTAATACCAAACCTGAGATCCTTCCTATAGCATGAGATGTGATATCCAACTCCTTCCCATTCCTTCCTATAACATGAGATGTGATATCCAACTCCTTCCCAATCCAATCCTGAGACCCTTCCGATAGCAGAGATGTGATATCTCAATGCTTATACCAAACCTGAGACCCTTCCTATAGCATGAGATGTGATATCCAACTACTTTCGATTCCAATCCTGAGACCCTTCCTATAGCATGAGATGTGATATCACAATGCTTTTACTAAAACTGAGACCCTTCCTTTAGCATGAGATGTGATATCCAAGTCCTTCCCATTCCAATCCTGAGACCCTTCCTATAGCATGAGATGTGATATCTCAATGCTTCTAATACCAAACCTGAGATCCTTCCGATAGCATGAGATGTGATATCTCAATGCTTCTAATACCAAACCTGAGATCCTTCCTATAACATGAGATGTGATATCCAAATCCTTCCCCATCCAAACCTGAGACCCTCCCTTTAGCATGAGATGTGATATCCAACTCCTTCCCATTCCAATCCTGATACCCTTCTGGTAGCATGAGATGTGATATCTCAATGCCTCTAATACCAAACCTGAGATCCTAACTCTAACATGAAATGTGATATCCAACTCCTTCCCTTTCCAAACCTGAGAGCATTCAGCCCTAGGTTGAGGTCACCAAGGAGTAGAACCTGAGAGGTCTTTTTGATGTTGTGAGACAATGCAGGGATAAGGGTGTCATGGAAGTCCGTACATGGGCCAGGGGGTCTGTATACAATGTGCATGGATATGGTGCAGTTGGGCGAGACATTGATTTTTAGCGGGAGGTAGTCACTATAGGAAGGGTCTCAGGTTTGGTATAAGCAGTGAGATATCACATCTCATGCTATAGGAAGTGTCTCAGTATTGGAATGGGAAGGAGTTGGATATCACATCTCATGTTATAAGAAGGATCTCAGGTTTGGTATAAGCATTGAGATATCACATCTCTGCTATCGGAAGGGTCTCAGGATTGGAATGGTAAGGAGTTGGATATTCCCATCTCATGTTATAGGAAGGGTCTCAGGTTTGGTATTAGAAGCATTGAGATATCACATCTCATGCTATAGGAAGGGTCTCAGGATTGGAATGGGAAGGACTTGGATATCACATCTCATGCTATAGGGAGGGTCTCAAGTTTGATATTAGAAGCATTGAGATATCACATCTCATGATATCGGAAGGGTCTCAGGATTGGAATGGGAAGGAGTTGGATATCACATCTCAAGCTATAGGAAGGGTCTCAGGATTGGAATGGGAAGGAGTTTGATATCACATCTCATGCCATAGTATGGGTCTCAGGTTTGGTAGAAGCATTGGGATATCACATCTCATGCTATCGGAAGGGTATCAGGATTGGATTTGGAAGGAGTTGGATATCCCATCTCATGCTATAGGAAGGGTCTCAGGTTGGAATGGGAAGGAGTTGGATATCACATCTCATGTTATAGGAAGGGTCTCAGGATTGGAATGGGAAGGACTTGGATATCACATCTCATGCTATAGGAAGGCTCTCAGGTTTGGAAGGGGAGTGAGTTGGATATCACATTTCATGTTAGAGGTAGGATCTCAGGTTTGGTATTAGAGGCATTGAGATATCACATCTCATGCTATCAGAAGGGTCTCAGGATTGGAATGGGAAAGATTTGGATATCACATCTTGTTAGGAAAGATTTCGTAATTGTAGGTAATTTTCCTTCCATGTGGCAACCCCTAAACTTTTTGCTGTTGTTTTTCACCTTGTTCTTGACTTTGCCAGAGAAGTGCAGCCTTCTGCCGCACTCCTCTGGGCTTTCGCTCCTTTCTTACGGGGAAACTGACATGCCCTTAAGACAGTCAGTACCGGGGAACGCTGTTTCCCGTAGTTTCTTTTATCATGTTGCGGCTTTAGTGCAACATGACACAAGAGGGCACTGTAAGCTAAGTTACAGCTCTCTTGGGTCTCTAGCCTTCTACAGGCCCTAGATACTCGTTTAGGATTGTATTTGATCGGTGCAAGTGATTCAGGGACGGGAATGGTGGCAGCGATCGTTTCTTTGTATTTTGAGCTCCTTTTGGCGTTCTAAGCGCGTTTTCTGCGCTTAACCCAAAATGGTGGCCTGGCTCCCAAAATGGCCAGACCACGAGGCTCCTTTGTCCTGTCCGCTGACCGTCTTGCTCCCTTCAACTTCCCCAGGTCTAGCCGACCCGGGGCCTTCCTTATTTGGGCATGTACTTTCCCGCGAAACACAGATGCTTTCGCAGGCTTCTACATGTCTTGTGTGTGCCTCCAGGGTGTGGGCTGGAATGTCTGGTCCCAATACACATCCTGGGTGCCAGAGAGTCTAGGGTAGTGTGAATGCCTGGGACCACCGTGGTCCGTGATTGGTCCACGAATGGTGTGAGTGTTGATGAGCGGATCTCCCATTGGGTCCCCTCCGTTTTGGCGCGAAGGGAACCGTGGATAAGAGGGGGCTGGAAACACCACTACCATGTCGATCTCCTGAGTTCTCACGAACGAAGGAATACAGGAGCCAAGTATCCTGCAACCAAGAGGCTGGACCGAGGAATCGCTGGTGACCCGCTGAAGGACTCCTCCTCTGCACTGCTGTCGCCTTGTGAAACCCTTTTCACCTTTGATCGAACCAGAAGGCCTGTACTGGTACTTCGACCCTTGGAATAGCGGGAACAGCTATTCTCGGCATCTTCACCATCTCCTGCCAGTAAGCCTTCGGAAGCGTCTCTGGGCCATCCAGTTGACTGACCAGCTTACCCGGGAGCCTTGCTCTGTAACCGCCGCCAGGTTGTGTAGTATTTCGAGTCCTTGTCACTCTCACACGCTTCGTACACTTGGCGTTCCCAGGTCGGAAGTGAGTAGTGTACATTTGGCTCAGATACACACGGCCGCTCCGTTGCCCTGCTGTGGTGACAAAACTGTGCAGGTTTCTTCGATTGGGACGTCTTTTTACTCAACACGACGACGAGGCGTTCCCTGCTCTTCTGAACCTGCCAGCTGCTGAAACTGACGCGGAGAAGCCTGGGTCTGCTTGCATAGGGGACCGGTGAGTAGTATAGCTAGGATCTGGTCGCCCTCCTGCAGGAGCCCATTGCTTTTCCCCGCTGTGTAAAACAGCACCCGTTTGTCCGTACTCGCGCTCTGCTTCTGCCCACTGTGGAGGCTGCGCTTGAGTCGCGGAACTTGTTCTTCTTCTGTATGCACTAAACTGAACTGCCTGACTTCCTTCGAAGAGCTTCTCCTTTTGCCCGTTGGCACCAGCGCGTGCAGGTACTTTGAGCACAAGGCTCCACTCTTCGCAGGGCTCGGACTTCCATCTAGTTAGGTGTCTCTGAAGGCGAACTGAGTCTAAAGCATTGTATCGCACTGCCTGTTTTCCTTCCCTTTCAGGTGGACTACACATTTCCTGCATATAACGCTTGCGACTGTCGTATTTGTATATATATTGTGTTGATATGGTATGTGTGGTTACCAGTCAATTGGTCGAAAACATTTGTTCGACAGGACAATTGGTCGACACCATTTGGTCGAATGCCAAATGGTCGAATTTTTTTTTTTTTTTTTTTTTTACCCCTTTTTTGGTTTTTTTTGGGGGGGTCCCCCACCCAAAGCCCTTTTTTTCTTTTTTTTTTTCTTTCCCCACACGAAAACCCACAAAAAAAATATATAAATAAAAAAAAAAAAATTCGACCATTTGGCATTCGACCAAATGGTGTCGACCAAATTGCAGTCGACCAAATTGCAGTCGACCAATTGACAGGACACCGGTATGTGTTGGTTTAATATTGTGATATTGTGATTTTCTCGCTACGGTCATTGTTTTAAAGGCCTTAAAATAAACGTGTATATATTTTTTATATAACGCCTGTTTGGAGTAGTTTGTAAGTGATCTTGTTTTGTGTGCTCATTGCAGGCTTTCAGTCACCCTCACCGCTCTTGAGACCTAGTCTTGACCGCCGCGATCGCTACCTTGATTGGTCTGGCTCGTCCAGAGGTTACCCTGTTCCAAGTAATTAGGTTGGCCTTCTGAACTTCTGCGCCACCAGGACAGAGTTCAGAAATCCGTCTTAACACATCTCATGTTATAGGACGGGTCTCAGGTTTGTTATTAGAATCATTGAGATATCATATTGCATGCTGTAGGAAGGGCCTAAGGATTGGAATGGGAAGGACTTGGATATCACATCTCATGCTATAGATAGGCTCTCATGTTTGGAAAGGGAAGGAGTTGGATATCACATTTCATGTTAGAGGAAGGATCTCAGGTTTGGTATTAGAGGCATTGAGATATCACATCTCATGCTATAGGAAGGGTCTCAGGTTGGAATGGGAAGGAGTTGGATATCACATCTCATGTTATAGGAAGGCTCTCAGGTTTGGAAGGGGAAAGAGTTGGATATCACATTTCATGTTAGAGGTAGGATCTCAGGTTTGGTATTAGAGGCATTGAGATATCACATCTCATGCTATCAGAAGGGTCTCAGGATTGGAATGGGAAGGAGTTGGATATCACATCTCATGCTAAAGGGAGAGTCTCAGGTTTGGAAGGGGAAGGATTTGGATATCACATCTCATGTTATCGGAAGGATCTCAGGTTTGGTATTAGAAGTATTGAGATATCACATCTCATGCTATAGGAAGGGTCTCAGGATTGGAATGGGAAGGATTTGGATATCACATCTCATGCTATAGGAAGGGTCTCAGGTTTGGTATAAGCATGGAGATATCACTTCTCATGCTATAGGAAGTGTCTCAGGATTGGAATGGGAAGGAGTTGGATATCACATCTCATGTTATAGGAAGGATCTCAGGTTTGGTATTAGACGCATTGAGACATCACATCTCATGCTATAGGAAGGGTCTCAGAATTGGAATGGGAAGGAGTTGGATATCACATCTCATGCTAAAGGGAGGGTCTCAGGTTTGGAAGGGGAAGGATTTGGATATTACATCTCGTGTTATAGGAATGATCTCAGGTTTGGTATTAGAAGCATTGAGATATCACATCTCATGCTATCGGAAGGATCTCAGGTTTGGTATTAGAAGCATTGAGATATCAAAACTCATGCTATAGGAAGGGTCTCAGGATTGGAATGGGAAGGAGTTCGATATCACATCTCATGCTATAGGAAGGGTCTCAGGATTGGAATGGGAAGGAGTTGTATATGACATCTCATGCCACAGGAAGGGTCTCAGGTTTGGTATAAGCATTGAGATATCACATCTCTGCTATCGGAAGGGTCTCAGGATTGGAATGGGAAGGAGTTGGATATCCCATCTTATGTTATAGGAAGGGTCTCAGGTTTGGTATTAGAAGCATTGAGATATCACATCTCATGCTATAGGAAGGGTCTCAGGATTGGAATGGGAAGGACTTGGATATCACATCTCATGCTAAAGGGAGGGTCTCAGGAATGGAAGGGGAAGGATTTGGATATCACATCTCATGTTATAGGAAGGATCTCAGGTTTGGTATTAGAAGCATTGAGATATCACATCTCATGCTATCGGAAGGATCTCAGGTTTGGTATTAGAGGCATTGAGATATCACATCTCATGCTAAAGGGAGGGTCTCAGGTTTGGAAGGGGAAGGATGTTGATATCACATCTCTTGTTATAGGAAGGATCACAGGTTTGGTATTAGAAGCATTGAGATATCACATCTCATGCTATCGGAAGGGTCTCAGGTTTTGAATGGGAAGGAGTTGGATATCACATCTTATGTTATAGGACGGGTCTCAGGTTTGATATTAGAAGCATTGAGATATCACATTGCATGCTTTAGGAAGGGTCTCAGGTTTGGTATTAGAAGCATTGAGATATCACATCTCATGCTATCAGAACGGTCTCAGGTTTTGAATGGGAAGGAGTTGGATATCACATCTTATGTTATAGGACGGGTCTCAGGTTTGATATTAGAAGCATTGAGATATCACATTGCATGCTTTAGGAAGAGTCTCAGGTTTGGTATAAGCATTGAGATATCACATCTCTGCTATCGGAGGTGTCTCAGGATTGGGATGGGAAGGAATTGGATATCACATCTCATGCTATAGGAAGGGTATCAGGTTTGGAACGGGAAGGAGTTGGATATCCCATCTCATGTTATAGGACGGGTCTCAGGTTTGATATTAGAAGCATTGAGATATCACATTGCATGCTTTAGGAAGGGTCTCAGGTTTGGTATTAGAAGCATTGAGATATCACATCTCATGCTATCAGAACGGTCTCAGGATTGGAATGGGAAGGAGTTGGATATCACATCTCATGCTAAAGGAAGGGTCTCAGGTTTGGAAGGGGAAGGAGTTGGATATCACATCTCATGCTAAAGGGAGGGTCTCAGGTTTGGAAGGGGAAGGATTTGGATATCACATCTCATGTTATCGGAAGGATCTCAGGTTTGGTTTTAGAAGTATTGAGATATCACATCTCAGGCTATAGGAAGGGTCTCAGGATTGGAATGGGAAGGAGTTGGATATCACATATCATGCTATAGGGAGGGTCTCATTTTTGATATTAGAAGCATTGAGATATCACATCTCATGCTATCGGAAGTGTCTCAGGATTGGAATGGGAAGGAGCTGGATATCACATCTCATGCTAAAGGAAGGGTCTCAGGTTTGGAACGGGAAGGAGTTGGATATCACATCTCATGCTATAGGAAGGGTCTCAGGTTTGGAACGGGAAGGAGTTGGATATCACATCTCATGTTATAGGAAGAGTCTCAGGTTTGGTATAAGCATTGAGATATCACATCTGTGCTATCAGAGGTGTCTCAGGATTGGGATGGGAAGGAATTGGATATCACATCTCATGCTATAGGAAGGGTATCAGGTTTGGAACGGGAAGGAGTTGGATATCCCATCTCATGTTATAGGACGGGTCTCAGGTTTGATATTAGAAGCATTGAGATATCACATCGCATGCTGTAGGAAGGGTCTCAGGTTTGGTATTAGAAGCATTGAGATATCACATCTCATGCTATCAGAAGGGTCTCTGGATTGGAATGGGAAGGAGTTGGATATCACATCTCATGCTAAAGGGAGGGTCTCAGGTTTGGAAGGGGAAGGATTTGGATATCACATCTCATGTTATCGGAAGGATCTCAGGTTTGGTATTAGAAGTATTGAGATATCACATCTCATGCTATAGGAAGGGTCTCAGGATTGGAATGGGAAGGAGTTGGATATCACATCTCATGCTAAAGGAAGGGTCTCAGGTTTGGTAGAAGCATTGAGATATCACATCTCATGCTATAGGAAGGGTCTCAGGATTGGAATGGGAAGGACTTAGATATCACATATCATACTATAGGGAGGGTCTCAGTTTTGATATTAGAAGCATTGAGATATCACATCTCATGCTATCGTGAGTGTCTCAGGATTGGAATGGGAAGGAGCTGGATATCACATCTCATGCTAAAGGAAGAGTCTCAGGTTTGGAACGGGAAGGAGTTGGATATCACATCTCATGTTATAGGAAGGGTCTCAGGTTTGGTATAAGCATTGAGATATCACATCTCTGCTATCGGAAGTGTCTCAGGATTGGAATGGGAAGGTCTTGGATATCCCATCTCATGTTATAGGACGGGTCTCAGGTTTGTTATTAGAATCATTGAGATATCATATTGCATGCTGTAGGAAGGGTCTAAGGATTGGAATGGGAAGGACTTGGATATCACATCTCATGCTATAGATAGGCTCTCAGGTTTGGAAAGGGAAGGAGTTGGATATCACATTTCATGTTAGACGAAGGATCTCAGGTTTGGTATTAGAGGCATTGAGATATCACATCTCATGCTATAGGAAGGGTCTCAGGTTGGAATGGGAAGGAGTTGGATATCACATCTCATGTTATAGGAAGGCTCTCAGGTTTGGAAGGGGAAAGAGTTGGATATCACATTTCATGTTAGAGGTAGGATCTCAGGTTTGGTATTAGAGGCATTGAGATATCACATCTCATGCTATCAGAAGGGTCTCAGGATTGGAATGGGAAGGAGTTGGATATCACATCTCATGCTAAAGGGAGGGTCTCAGGTTTGGAAGGGGAAGGACTTGGATATCACATCTCATGTTATCGGAAGGATCTCAGGTTTGGTATTAGAAGTATTGAGATATCACATCTCATGCTATAGGAAGGGTCTCAGGATTGGAATGGGAAGGAGTTGGATATCACATCTCATGCTAAAGGAAGGGTCTCGGGTTTGGTAGAAGCATTGAGATATCACATCTCATGCTATAGGAAGGGTCTCAGGATTGGAATGGGAAGGACTTAGATATCACATATCATACTATAGGGAGGGTCTCAGTTTTGATATTAGAAGCATTGAGATATCACATCTCATGCTATCGTGAGTGTCTCAGGATTGGAATGGGAAGGAGCTGGATATCACATCTCATGCTAAAGGAAGAGTCTCAGGTTTGGAACGGGAAGGAGTTGGATATCTCATCTCATGTTATAGGAAGGGTCTCAGGTTTGGTATAAGCATTGAGATATCACATCTCTGCTATCGGAAGTGTCTCAGGATTGGAATGGGAAGGACTTGGATATCCCATCTCATGTTATAGGACGGGTCTCAGGTTTGTTATTAGAATCATTGAGATATCATATTGCATGCTGTAGGAAGGGTCTAAGGATTGGAATGGGAAGGACTTGGATATCACATCTCATGCTATAGATAGGCTCTCAGGTTTGGAAAGGGAAGGAGTTGGATATCACATTTCATGTTAGAGGAAGGATCTCAGGTTTGGTATTAGAGGCATTGAGATATCACATCTCATGCTATAGGAAGGGTCTCAGGTTGGAATGGGAAGGAATTGGATATCACATCTCATGTTATAGGAAGGCTCTCAGGTTTGGAAGGGGAAAGAGTTGGATATCACATTTCATGTTAGAGGTAGGATCTCAGGTTTGGTATTAGAGGCATTGAGATATCACATCTCATGCTATCAGAAGGGTCTCAGGATTGGAATGGGAAGGAGTTGGATATCACATCTCATGTTAAAGGGAGGGTCTCAGAATTGGAAGGGGAAGGATTTGGATATCACATCTCATGTTATAGGAAGGATCTCAGGTTTAGTATTAGAAGCATTGAGATATCACATCTCATGCTATCGGAAGGATCTCAGGTTTGGTATTAGAAGCATTGAGATATCACATCTCATGCTATCAGAAGGGTCTCAGGATTGGAATGGGAAGGAGTTGGTTATCACATCTCATGCTAAAGGGAGGGTCTCAGGTTTGGAAGGGGAAGGATTTGGATATCACATCTCATGTTATCGGAAGGATCTCAGGTTTGGTATTAGAAGTATTGAGATATCACATCTCATGCTATAGGAAGGGTCTCAGGATTGGAATGGGAAGGAGTTGGATATCACATCTCATGCTAAAGGAAGGGTCTCATGTTTGGTAGAAGCATTGAGATATCACATCTCATGCTATCGGAAGTGTCTCAGGATTGGAATGGGAAGGAGCTGGATATCACATCTCATGCTAAAGGAAGGGTCTCAGGTTTGGAACGGGAAGGAGTTGGATATCCGATCTCATGTTATAGGAAGGGTCTAAGGTCTGGTATAAGCATTGAGATATCACATCTCTGCTATCGGAAGTGTCTCAGGATTGGAATGGGAAGGAGTTGGATATCCCATCTCATGTTATAGGAAGGGTCTCAGGTTTGGTATAAGCATTGAGATATCACATCTCATGCTATAGGAAGGGTCTCAGGATTGGAATGGGAAGGAGTTGGATATCACATCTCATGCTGTAGGAAGGGTCTCAGGTATGGTATAAGCATTGAGATATCACATCTCATGCTATAGGAAGGGTCTCAGGATTGGAATGGGAAGGAGTTGTATATGACATCTCATGCCGTAGGAAGGGTCTCAGGTTTGGTATAAGCATTGAGATATCACATCTCATGCTATAGGAAGGGTCTCAGGATTGGAATGGGAAGGAGTTGGATATCACATCTCATGCTATAGGAAGGGTCTCAGGTTTGGTATAAGCATTGAGATATCACATCTCATGCTATAGGAAGGGTCTCAGGATTGGAATGGGAAGGAGAAGCTGCGACACGATAGAAGAAACTACGGGAAACAACGTTCCCCGGTACTGACTGTCATAAGGGCATGTCAGTTTCCCCGTAAGAAAGGAGCGAAAGCCCAGGGAAGTGCGGCAGAAGGCTGTACTTCCCTGGCAAAGTCAAGAACAAGGTTAAAAACAATAGCAAAAAGTTTAGGGGTTGCCACATGGAAGGAAAATTCCCTACAATAACGAAATCTTTCCTAACACTCGCCCCTCCCAGACTATGGACAGGGGGAACTAATCCACCCCTGGATGAGTCTCGTGTTCAGGTCGGTTAAACATTCTGGACAACCCATCAGCATTGCTATGTTGTACACCTGGCCTATGCTCAATAGTGAAGTCGAAGCCTTGTAGACTTATGGACCACCTAAGCAACTTTGGATTCTCCCCCTTCATGTTCATTAGCCACTTTAACGGCTTATGGTCAGTTTGCACAGTGAAGTGGGTCCCATAGAGGTAGGGCCTCAGCTTCCTTAGGGCCCACACAACAGAGAAACATTCTTTCTCTACCGTGGACCATCTGAGCTCTCTGTCCTTAAGCTGGCGACTAATAAAACCGATAGGGTGTTCCTTACCCTTCTCATCTACTTGTGATAGTACAGCTCCTATCCCAGTGTCAGAGGCGTCCGTCTGCACGATAAAAGTTCTTTGATAATCCGGGGCCCTGAAGACAGGGGCCTGGCACAAGGAGTCTTTTAAGCCATTGAAGGCCTTCTCACACTCGTCGGTCCAAGTTACCTTCTTGGGTTTCTTCGGAGTTGTGAGAGCAGTCAGAGGAGCAGCTATGGTGCCATAGTCTGCCATAAAATTCCGATAATACCCCGTGAGTCCTAAGAAGGCCCTCACTTGGGTTTGCGTAGTGGGGGTAGGCCAGTCTTGTACTGCTTGTACTTTACTGGGTAGAGGCTGTATCCTCCCTCCACCTACTTCATGTCCAAGGTAAACCACTGAGCCTTGTCCAATCTGGCATTTACTAGCCTTTATGGTCAAGTGGGCTTTCTGAAGAGCCTGGAGCACAATCCCGAGGTGTTTCACATGGTCTTCCCAGGTGGCACTGAAAACTGCTATATCGTCCAGATATGCAAGACAGAATTCGTCCAACCCATTCAACACATGATTCACAAGCCTCTGGAAAGTGGCAGGTGCATTCTTCAACCCGAACGGCATTACCCGGAATTGGTAAAGGCCGTCTGGAGTAGAAAATGCTGTCTTCTCCTTAGCATGTTCTGCTAACGCTATTTGCCAATAGCCAGCAGTAAGGTCAAACGTGCTGAGGTACTTGGAGGCACCCAAAGTATCCACCAGCTCATCTGTTCGAGGCAAGGGGTGTGCATCTGTCTTGGTGACAGCATTCAGAGCCCTGTAGTCCACGCAGAACCTCAATTCAGAAGTGCCTGCCTTTGGAACCAAAACCACAGGGCTGGACCAAGGACTACTAGAGGGTTCAATCACCCCAAGGTCTAACATTTTGTTGACCTCGGTCTTAATATAAGACCGTACTTTATCCGACATCCTGTATCCCCTACTTTTGGTAGGTACACTGTCTCCTGTGTCAATGTTATGTTTGCACCAAGGTATCAAACCAGGCGACTGTGAAAACAGGGGGGAAAACTGCCGAAGCAAACTTTTCACCTCAGCCTGCTGATCAGAAGTCAGGTGAGGGGCCACACGGACACCCTCAAAGGAGCTATCTGAAGGACCGCCTTGGAACAGGTCGGGGAGAGGTTCAGACTCCTCTTCCTCAACGTCTGAAGCCAGTAGCAGTGCTGCGATTTCGACTCTTGGGACGAAAGCCTTCAGCCTATTCACGTGGAACACTTTTGGAGCCTGTCCAGGCCTTCCAAGGTCCACTAAATAGTTCACCTCACCCAGGGGCTCCACCACTGTGTAAGGGCCTGACCATTTGTCCTGTAAAGCTCGAGGCCTTATAGGATTCATGATCAGGACTTGCTGACCAGGTGTAAAGTTGATGAGGGAAGCTTTCTGGTCGTACCAATGTTTCACCAGCGCTTGCCCTGCCTTCAACTTATCACTAGCCAAGCCCATCAGAAGTACCATCCGTTTTCTGAGCCCCAGCACATAATCAACTACATTGGTAGTAACAGGGGGAGTGGGCATCTCCCATCCCTCTTTGACGATGGCTAAGGGTCCCCGTACGGGATGACCGAACAGAAGTTCGAAGGGGCTGAAGCCAACACCCTCCTGTAGTACCTCTCGGTAGGCAAACAGCAAACATGGTAAAAGAAGATCCCATTTTCTTCTCTGGGGCTCCTCCAGAGCCCCAATCAGGCTCTTTAACGTTCTGTTGAAGCGTTCCACCAGACCATTGGTCTGGGGGTGGTATGCAGAAGAGAACTTGTAGGTGACCCCACATTCTTTCCACATAGCCTGCATATACTTCGACATAAAGTTGCTGCCACGATCTGACACAACTTCTTTAGGGAAGCCAACCCTAGTAAATATGCCGAGTAAAGCTTTTGCAACTGACTTGGCAGTTACAGTTTTTAATGGGATGGCCTCAGGATACCTGGTTGCATGGTCGACCAGCACCAGGATAAACCTATTGCCCGAGGATGTTTGCGGGTCAAGGGGACCAACGATGTCGATCCCTACCTTTTCAAATGGTACCCCCACAACTGGGAGCGGTACCAACGGAGCTTGGATTGTCGCGCCAACCTTACCAGACAACTGGCAGGAGGCACAACTCCTGCAGTGACTTTCTACTTGCACCCCCATCTTGGGCCAGTAGAAGTGCATGGATAACCTTTGCTTGGTCCTCTTCATACCAAGGTGACCAGCAAGGGGAACTTCATGCGCCAACTGCAGGAGGAAGGGCCTAACAGCAAGGGGAACCACCAACCTCCTATGGTCTCCTTCTGTAGACTCTGTGGGCTCACTATACAGGAGTCCACCTTCCCAATAAATCCTATGCGTCCCATGTGGTTCACCCTCAAGCTGGGAGCAGGCCTGTCTCCTTAGGCCTTCCAGAGATGGGCACTCACGTTGGCCTTTACTGAATTCGTCCCTATCAGGACCTCCTTCAACTAACAAGTCGTTTAGTTCAGGATGATCGTTGGGGTCGAATACTTCAGGCATCGCCACTTCCTCGTCAGGCTCGGGCGATCGACCAACTTCCTCCACCGCAGTGGTAGGCGAGCTCGGGGGAATATTTTCTTTCCCTCGTCGTGACTTGTTGACTCCTTTCGCCTTGGGTTTCCCCTTCGGCTGGGGCGGCGTATTGGGCTTGGCCAATGCTGCCCGTGCTTGAGACCGTGTGTAGGGTCGTTCGGCAGTGTCTCCTACGAGCCCTAAAGCTCTGAGATCATTACCTAACAAGACCTTTCCCGGGACGTTTCTCTGAATGCTCACTGGAATCCTGACTGCTGTACCATTTAAAGTAAGATTAACAGGGATCACGGGAAACATGCGGAGGGGGCCGTCAGCCAACTTAGTGGGCATCAGAGTAGCTCTGGCAACTTCCTCTGAGTCTACCAAGGTAGAATCCACTACAGTGCGACTGCACCCACTATCCCTAAGAGCTGGAGTGTCTACTCCATTGATCAGCACACTGTCTTTAAAGTAGTGCTTGGTATTATCCGGAATCCTAGCATACGCCTCTGCGACTTTAGGCTCCCAGGAACCCAGGGACACTAAAACTACCTCAGCCTCTATTCCGCTGGGAAATGAGTCTGAGGAGAAGGATGCTCCTGTAATCTCTTCTTCCTCGTAGAAGGAGAAGGCCAGATTAGCGGAGTGGACCCCCAAAGGTCTAACCTTACAACGGGGATCCCCCTTCACATGGTCAGTTGCTCCACAAGCAAAACAAGATCCAATGGGTCTGTTTACATAGGGAGGCTTATTGTAACCAGAGTTCTGTTTCGGAGGCGGACCTCCACTACCCTGTGAGTTCTCTTGTGTCTTACCCTTGTTTTTCTTTTTGTGGCCCTTTTGGGAAGAAGATTTAGCAGATTCTCCACCCTCCATATCTTTGGACTTTTTCCCTTCCTCCTGCTTACCAGGATGAGTTTTGTCCTTATGGGACACTCGATGTGACACCCATAAGTCGGCGGCCATGGCCAGCTTCTTAGGATCTATCTCCTTCGAATCGGCCAAGTGCTGCTTAAGCTCCGGGGAAGAAGAAGCAAAAATGTGTTCCAGCATGACAAGATTTATCATGCCGGCGAAGGTAGAAACCTTATAGCCTTCGACCCAGCCAGTTAAGTTTTTCAAAGATTCAGTGACATAAGATACCCAAGTACCACCTTCCTTTTTCTTATACTCTCGAAAACGCTTTAAATATTGGGCCGGAGTCTTCCCAAACTTTAAAATGAGAGCCTGCTTCAACATTGCGAAATCAGCTCGCTCAGCCTTCGACATCTCCATAATGGCACTACAGCCAGAATGGGGCAGTCTACTGAGCAACCACGCAATCTTGTCAGCATTGTCAACTTTCTGAACTTCGCATGCATACTCAAACGCATTCAGCCAGTCCATAATGTCATTCCGTTCCTCATACACACTGAGCAGATCTTTTGGAAACCGTGGATGAGAGGAGGCCCCAGACCCATGTCCAGGACCCGTGGACCCATTTGCAACCTGAAGCTTGGCCAGTTCCAACTGGTGATCCCTGTCTTTTTGTTTTTCTGCCTGTTCGATTTTCAGTTTGGCTATGCTGAATTCAAGCTCCTGCTGCCTAAACCGCAGCTCTTGCTTCTTGAATTCAAACCTAGCCTCCCCATCAGCACTGGCAGAGGAAACATTAGACATCTCGTCCTCCCTGTCCTCGTGGTCGCGGTGGAACAGTGCGGCGGCAGAACCGTCGGTTCTGCCAGTGAGAGCGGCCCCACCACCTTCCGCACTGTCCTCAGAAGTAATAGCATCAAGCTGCGCTTCTTGCCACGCCACGATTCTTTGGATCATTTCCAATTTCGTGCCTTGAGAGGAATCACCTCTCTCCGCACACATCTTTTTCAGCGTTTCTGATTTGGAAGCATTTAAAGTTAACAACGTACTTGTTTCCATACTGTGTGATAGGACTATGGCCTTTTTAAAGTTATACTATAACAATTCACTACGTGTACTGTTTGGAATAACCCGGAATGCCCTTCCCAGTGTCTCAGGATTGGAATGGGAAGGAGTTGGATATCACATCTCATGTTATAGGAAGGATCTCAGGTTTGGTATAAGAATTGAGATATCACATCTCTGCTATCGGAAGGGTCTCAGGATTGGAATGGGAAGGAGTTGGATATTCCAATCTCATGTTATAGGAAGGGTCTCAGGTTTGGTATTAGAAGCATTGAGATATCACATCTCATGCTATCGGAAGGATCTCAGGTTTGGTATTAGAAGCATTGAGATATCACATCTCATGCTATCAGAAGGGTCTCAGGATTGGAATGGGAAGGAGATGGATATCACATCTCATGCTAAAGGGAGGGTCTCAGGTTTGGAAGGGGAAGGATTTGGATATCACATCTCATGTTATCGGAAGGATCTCAGGTTTGGTATTAGAAGTATTGAGATATCACATCTCATGCTATAGGAAGGGTCTCAGGATTGGAATGGGAAGGAGTTGGATATCACATCTCATGCTAAAGGAAGGGTCTCAGGTTTGGTAGAAGCATTGAGATATCACATCTCATGCTATAGGAAGGGTCTCAGGATTGGAATGGGAAGGACTTAGATATCACATATCATGCTATAGGGAGGGTTTCCGTTTTGATATTAGAAGCATTGAGATATCACATCTCATGCTATCGGAAGTGTCTCAGGATTGGAATGGGAAGGAGCTGGATATCACATCTCATGCTAAAGGAAGGGTCTCAGGTTTGGAACGGGAAGGAGTTGGATATCCGATCTCATGTTATAGGAAGGGTCTAAGGTCTGGTATAAGCATTGAGATATCACATCTCATGCTATAGGAAGGGTCTCAGGATTGGAATGGGAAGGAGTTGGATATCACATCTCATGCTATAGGAAGGGTCTCAGGTTTGGTATAAGCATTGAGATATCACATCTCATGCTATAGGAAGGGTCTCAGGATTGGAATGGGAAGGAGTTGGATATCACATCTCATGCTATAGGAAGGGTCTCAGGTTTGGTATAAGCATTGAGATATCACATCTCATGCTATAGGAAGGGTCTCAGGATTGGAATGGGAAGGAGTTGTATTTGACATCTCATGCCGTATGAAGTGTCTCAGGATTGGAATGGGAAGGAGTTGGATATCCCATCTCATGTTATAGGAAGGGTCTCAGGTTTGGTATAAGCATTGAGATATCACATCTCATGCTATAGGAAGGGTCTCAGGATTGGAATGGGAAGGAGTTGGATATCACATCTCATGCTATAGCAAGGGTCTCAGGTTTGGTATAAGCATTGAGATATCACATCTCATGCTATAGGAAGGGTCTCAGGATTGGAATGGGAAGGAGTTGTATATGACATCTCATGCCGTATGAAGGGTCTCAGGTTTGGTATAAGCATTGAGATATCACATCTCTGCTATCGGAAGGGTCTCAGGATTGGAATGGGAAGGAGTTGGATATCCCATCTCATGTTATAGGAAGAGTCTCAGGTTTGGTATTAGAAGCATTGAGATATCACATCTCATGCTATAGGAAGGGTCTCAGGATTGGAATGGGAAGGAGTTAGATATCACATCTCATGCTATAGGAAGGGTCTCAGGTTTGGTATAAGCAGTGAGATATCACATCTCATGCTATAGGAAGTGTCTCAGGATTGGAATGGGAAGGAGTTGGATATCACATCTCATGTTATAGGAAGGATCTCAGGTTTGGTATAAGAATTGAGATATCACATCTCTGCTATCGGAAGGGTCTCAGGATTGGAATGGGAAGGAGTTGGATATTCCAATCTCATGTTATAGGAAGGGTCTCAGGTTTGGTATTAGAAGCATTGAGATATCACATCTCATGCTATCGGAAGGATCTCAGGTTTGGTATTAGAAGCATTGAGATATCACATCTCATGCTATCAGAAGGGTCTCAGGATTGGAATGGGAAGGAGATGGATATCACATCTCATGCTAAAGGGAGGGTCTCAGGTTTGGAAGGGGAAGGATTTGGATATCACATCTCATGTTATCGGAAGGATCTCAGGTTTGGTATTAGAAGTATTGAGATATCACATCTCATGCTATAGGAAGGGTCTCAGGATTGGAATGGGAAGGAGTTGGATATCACATCTCATGCTAAAGGAAGGGTCTCAGGTTTGGTAGAAGCATTGAGATATCACATCTCATGCTATAGGAAGGGTCTCAGGATTGGAATGGGAAGGACTTAGATATCACATATCATGCTATAGGGAGGGTTTCCGTTTTGATATTAGAAGCATTGAGATATCACATCTCATGCTATCGGAAGTGTCTCAGGATTGGAATGGGAAGGAGCTGGATATCACATCTCATGCTAAAGGAAGGGTCTCAGGTTTGGAACGGGAAGGAGTTAGATATCCGATCTCATGTTATAGGAAGGGTCTAAGGTCTGGTATAAGCATTGAGATATCACATCTCTGCTATCGGAAGTGTCTCAGGATTGGAATGGGAAGGAGTTGGATATCCCATCTCATGTTATAGGAAGGGTCTCAGGTTTGGTATAAGCATTGAGATATCACATCTCATGCTATAGGAAGGGTCTCAGGATTGGAATGGGAAGGAGTTGGATATCACATCTCATGCTATAGGAAGGGTCTCAGGTTTGGTATAAGCATTGAGATATCACATCTCATGCTATAGGAAGGGTCTCAGGATTGGAATGGGAAGGAGTTGTATATGACATCTCATGCCGTAGAAAGGGTCTCAGGTTTGGTATAAGCATTGAGATATCACATCTCATGCTATAGGAAGGGTCTCAGGATTGGAATGGGAAGGAGTTGGATATCACATCTCATGCTATAGGAAGGGTCTCAGGTTTGGTATAAGCATTGAGATATCACATCTCATGCTATAGGAAGGGTCTCAGGATTGGAATGGGAAGGAGTTGTATATGACATCTCATGCCGTAGGAAGGGTCTCAGGTTTGGTATAAGCATTGAGATATCACATCTCTGCTATCGGAAGGGTCTCAGGATTGGAATGGGAAGGAGTTGGATATCCCATCTCATGTTATAGGAAGAGTCTCAGGTTTGGTATTAGAAGCATTGAGATATCACATCTCATGCTATAGGAAGGGTCTCAGGATTGGAATGGGAAGGAGTTAGATATCACATCTCATGCTATAGGAAGGGTCTCAGGTTTGGTATAAGCAGTGAGATATCACATCTCATGCTATAGGAAGTGTCTCAGGATTGGAATGGGAAGGAGTTGGATATCACATCTCATGTTATAGGAAGGATCTCAGGTTTGGTATAAGAATTGAGATATCACATCTCTGCTATCGGAAGGGTCTCAGGATTGGAATGGGAAGGAGTTGGATATTCCAATCTCATGTTATAGGAAGGGTCTCAGGTTTGGTATTAGAAGCATTGAGATATCACATCTCATGCTATCGGAAGGATCTCAGGTTTGGTATTAGAAGCATTGAGATATCACATCTCATGCTATCAGAAGGGTCTCAGGATTGGAATGGGAAGGAGATGGATATCACATCTCATGCTAAAGGGAGGGTCTCAGGTTTGGAAGGGGAAGGATTTGGATATCACATCTCATGTTATCGGAAGGATCTCAGGTTTGGTATTAGAAGTATTGAGATATCACATCTCATGCTATAGGAAGGGTCTCAGGATTGGAATGGGAAGGACTTAGATATCACATATCATGCTGTAGGGAGGGTTTCCGTTTTGATATTAGAAGCATTGAGATATCACATCTCATGCTATCGGAAGTGTCTCAGGATTGGAATGGGAAGGAGCTGGATATCACATCTCATGCTAAAGGAAGGGTCTCAGGTTTGGTAGAAGCATTGAGATATCACATCTCATGCTATAGGAAGGGTCTTAGGATTGGAATGGGAAGGACTTAGATATCACATATCATGCTATAGGGAGGGTTTCCGTTTTGATATTAGAAGCATTGAGATATCACATCTCATGCTATCGGAAGTGTCTCAGGATTGGAATGGGAAGGAGCTGGATATCACATCTCATGCTAAAGGAAGGGTCTCAGGTTTGGAACGGGAAGGAGTTGGATATCCGATCTCATGTTATAGGAAGGGTCTAAGGTCTGGTATAAGCATTGAGATATCACATCTCTGCTATCGGAAGTGTCTCAGGATTGGAATGGGAAGGAGTTGGATATCCCATCTCATGTTATAGGAAGGGTCTCAGGTTTGGTATAAGCATTGAGATATCACATCTCATGCTATAGGAAGGGTCTCAGGATTGGAATGGGAAGGAGTTGGATATCACATCTCATGCTATAGGAAGGGTCTCAGGTTTGGTATAAGCATTGAGATATCACATCTCATGCTATAGGAAGGGTCGCAGGATTGGAATGGGAAGGAGTTGTATATGACATCTCATGCCGTAGGAAGGGTCTCAGGTTTGGTATAAGCATTGAGATATCACATCTCATGCTATAGGAAGGGTCTCAGGATTGGAATGGGAAGGAGTTGGATATCACATCTCATGCTATAGGAAGGGTCTCAGGTTTGGTATAAGCATTGAGATATCACATCTCATGCTATAGGAATGGTCTCAGGATTGGAATGGGAAGGAGTTGTATATGACATCTCATGCCGTAGGAAGGGTCTCAGGTTTGGTATAAGCATTGAGATATCACATCTCTGCTATCGGAAGGGTCTCAGGATTGGAATGGGAAGGAGTTGGATATCCCATCTCATGTTATAGGAAGAGTCTCAGGTTTGGTATTAGAAGCATTGAGATATCACATCTCATGCTATAGGAAGTGTCTCAGGATTGGAATGGGAAGGACTTGGATATCACATCTCATGCTATAGGGAGGCTCTCAGGTTTGGTATAAGCATTGAGATATCACATCTCATGCTATAGGAAGGGTCTCAGGATTGGAATGGGAAGGAGTTGGATATCACATCTCATGCTATAGGAAGGGTCTCAGGTTTGGTATAAGCATTGAGATATCACATCTCATGCTATAGGAAGGGTCGCAGGATTGGAATGGGAAGGAGTTGTATATGACATCTCATGCCGTAGGAAGGGTCTCAGGTTTGGTATAAGCATTGAGATATCACATCTCATGCTATAGGAAGGGTCTCAGGATTGGAATGGGAAGGAGTTGGATATCACATCTCATGCTATAGGAAGGGTCTCAGGTTTGGTATAAGCATTGAGATATCACATCTCATGCTATAGGAATGGTCTCAGGATTGGAATGGGAAGGAGTTGTATATGACATCTCATGCCGTAGGAAGGGTCTCAGGTTTGGTATAAGCATTGAGATATCACATCTCTGCTATCGGAAGGGTCTCAGGATTGGAATGGGAAGGAGTTGGATATCCCATCTCATGTTATAGGAAGAGTCTCAGGTTTGGTATTAGAAGCATTGAGATATCACATCTCATGCTATAGGAAGTGTCTCAGGATTGGAATGGGAAGGACTTGGATATCACATCTCATGCTATAGGGAGGCTCTCAAGTTTGATATTAGAAGCATTGAGATATCACATCTCATGCTATAGGAAGGGTCTCAGGATTGGAATGGGAAGGAGTTGGATATCACATCTCATGCTATTGGAAGGGTCTCAGGTTTGGTATAAGCAGTGAGATATCACATCTCATGCTATAGGAAGTGTCTCAGGATTGGAATGGGAAGGAGTTGGATATCACATCTCATGTTATAGGAAGGATCTCAGGTTTGGTATAAGAATTGAGATATCACATCTCTGCTATCGGAAGGGTCTCAGGATTGGAATGGGAAGGAGTTGGATATTCCAATCTCATGTTATAGGAAGGGTCTCAGGTTTGGTATTAGAAGCATTGAGATATCACATCTCATGCTATAGGAAGGGTCTCAGGATTGGAATGGGAAGGACTTGGATATCACATCTCATGCTATAGGGAGGGTCTCAAGTTTGATATTAGAAGCATTGAGATATTACATCTCATGATATCGGAAGGGTCTCAAGATTGGAATGGGAAGGAGTTGGATATCACATCTCATGATAAAGGAAGGGTCTAAGGTTTGGAAGGGGAAGGATTTGGATATCACATCTCATGTTATAGGACGGGTCTCAGGTTTGGTATTAGAAGCATTGAGATATCAAGTCTCATGGTATAGGAAGGGGCTCAGAATTGGAATGGGAAGGAGTTGGATATCAAGTCTCATGGTATAGGAAGGGGCTCAGAATTGGAATGGGAAGGAGTTGGATATCACATCTCATGCTAAAGGGAGGGTCTCAGGTTTGGAAGGGGAAGGATTTGGATATCACATCTCATGTTATAGGAAGGATCTCAGGTTTGGTATTAGAGGCATTGAGATATCACATCTCATGCTAAAGGGAGGGTCTCAGGTTTGGAAGGGGAAGGATTTGGATATCACATCTCTTGTTATAGGAAGGATCACAGGTTTGGTATTAGAAGCATTGAGATATCACATCTGATGCTATCGGAAGGGTCTCAGGATTGGAATGGGAAGGAGTTGGATAACACATCTCATGCTAAAGGGAGGGTCTCAGGTTTGGAAGGGGAAGGATTTGGATATCACATCTCATGTTACAGGAAGGATCTCAGGTTTGTATTAGAAGCATTGAGATATCACATCTCATGCTATCGGAAGTATCTCAGGTTTGGTATTAGAGGCATTGAGATATCACATCTCATGCTATCTATCATAAGGGTCTCAGGATTGGAATGGGAAGGAGTTGGATATCACATCTCATGCTAAAGGGAGGGTCTCAGGTTTGGAAGGGGAAGGATTTGGATATCACATCACATGTTATAAGAAGGATCTCAGGTTTGGTACTAGAAGCATTGGGATATCACATCTCATGCTATCGGAAGGGTCTCAGGATTGGAATGGGAAGGAGTCGGATATCACATCTCATGCTATAGGAAGGCTCTCAGGTTTGGAAGGGGAAAGAGTTGGATATCACATTTCATGTTAGAGGTAGGATCTCAGGTTTGGTATTAGAGGCATTGAGATATCACATCTCATGCTATCAGAAGGGTCTCAGGATTAGAATGGGAAGGAGTTGGATATCACATCTCATGCTAAAGGGAGGGTCTCAGGTTTGGAAGGGGAAGGATTTGGATATCACGTCTCATGTTATAGGAAGGATCTCAGGTTTGGTATTAGAAGCATTGAGATATCACATCTCATGCTATCGGAAGGATCTCAGGTTTGGTATTAGAGGCATTGAGATATCACATCTCATGCTAAAGGGAGGGTCTCAGGTTTGTAAGGGGAAGGATTTGGATATCACATCTCTTGTTATAGGAAGGATCACAGGTTTGGTATTAGAAGCATTGAGATATCACATCTCATGCTATCGGAAGGGTCTCAGGATTGGAATGCGAAGGAGCTGGATATCACATCTCATGCTAAAGGAAGGGTCTCAGGTTTGGAACGAAAAGGAGTTGGATATCCGATCTCATGTTATAGGAAGGGTCTCAGGTTTGGTATAAGCATTGAGATATCACATCTCTGCTATCGGAAGTGTCTCAGGATTGGAATGGGAAGGAATTGGATATCCCATCTCATGTTATAGGACGGGTCTCAGGATTGTTATTAGAATCATTGAGATATCATATTGCATGCTGTAGGAAGGGTCTAAGGATTGGAATGGGAAGGACTTGGATATCACATCTCATGCTATAGGAAGGGTCTCAGGTTTGGTATAAGCATTGAGATATCAAATCTCATGCTATAGGAAGGGTCTCAGGATTGGAATGGAAGGAGTTGGATATCACATCTCATGTTATAGGAAGGATCTCAGGTTTGGTATTAGAAGCATTGAGACATCACATCTCATGCTATAGGAGGGGTCTCAGGATTGGAATGGGAAGGAGTTGGATATCACATCTCATACTATAGGAAGGGTCTCAGGTTTGGTATAAGCATTGAGATATCACATCTCATGCTATAGGAAGGGTCGCAGGATTGGAATGGGAAGGAGTTGTATATGACATCTCATGCCGTAGGAAGGGTCTCAGGTTTGGTATAAGCATTGAGATATCACATCTCATGCTATAGGAAGGGTCTCAGGATTGGAATGGGAAGGAGTTGGATATCACATCTCATGCTATAGGAAGGGTCTCAGGTTTGGTATAAGCATTGAGATATCACATCTCATGCTATAGGAATGGTCTCAGGATTGGAATGGGAAGGAGTTGTATATGACATCTCATGCCGTAGGAAGGGTCTCAGGTTTGGTATAAGCATTGAGATATCACATCTCTGCTATCGGAAGGGTCTCAGGATTGGAATGGGAAGGAGTTGGATATCCCATCTCATGTTATAGGAAGAGTCTCAGGTTTGGTATTAGAAGCATTGAGATATCACATCTCATGCTATAGGAAGTGTCTCAGGATTGGAATGGGAAGGACTTGGATATCACATCTCATGCTATAGGGAGGCTCTCAGGTTTGGTATAAGCATTGAGATATCACATCTCATGCTATAGGAAGGGTCTCAGGATTGGAATGGGAAGGAGTTGGATATCACATCTCATGCTATAGGAAGGGTCTCAGGTTTGGTATAAGCATTGAGATATCACATCTCATGCTATAGGAAGGGTCGCAGGATTGGAATGGGAAGGAGTTGTATATGACATCTCATGCCGTAGGAAGGGTCTCAGGTTTGGTATAAGCATTGAGATATCACATCTCATGCTATAGGAAGGGTCTCAGGATTGGAATGGGAAGGAGTTGGATATCACATCTCATGCTATAGGAAGGGTCTCAGGTTTGGTATAAGCATTGAGATATCACATCTCATGCTATAGGAATGGTCTCAGGATTGGAATGGGAAGGAGTTGTATATGACATCTCATGCCGTAGGAAGGGTCTCAGGTTTGGTATAAGCATTGAGATATCACATCTCTGCTATCGGAAGGGTCTCAGGATTGGAATGGGAAGGAGTTGGATATCCCATCTCATGTTATAGGAAGAGTCTCAGGTTTGGTATTAGAAGCATTGAGATATCACATCTCATGCTATAGGAAGTGTCTCAGGATTGGAATGGGAAGGACTTGGATATCACATCTCATGCTATAGGGAGGCTCTCAAGTTTGATATTAGAAGCATTGAGATATCACATCTCATGCTATAGGAAGGGTCTCAGGATTGGAATGGGAAGGAGTTGGATATCACATCTCATGCTATTGGAAGGGTCTCAGGTTTGGTATAAGCAGTGAGATATCACATCTCATGCTATAGGAAGTGTCTCAGGATTGGAATGGGAAGGAGTTGGATATCACATCTCATGTTATAGGAAGGATCTCAGGTTTGGTATAAGAATTGAGATATCACATCTCTGCTATCGGAAGGGTCTCAGGATTGGAATGGGAAGGAGTTGGATATTCCAATCTCATGTTATAGGAAGGGTCTCAGGTTTGGTATTAGAAGCATTGAGATATCACATCTCATGCTATAGGAAGGGTCTCAGGATTGGAATGGGAAGGACTTGGATATCACATCTCATGCTATAGGGAGGGTCTCAAGTTTGATATTAGAAGCATTGAGATATTACATCTCATGATATCGGAAGGGTCTCAGGATTGGAATGGGAAGGAGTTGGATATCACATCTCATGATAAAGGAAGGGTCTAAGGTTTGGAAGGGGAAGGATTTGGATATCACATCTCATGTTATAGGACGGGTCTCAGGTTTGGTATTAGAAGCATTGAGATATCAAGTCTCATGGTATAGGAAGGGGCTCAGAATTGGAATGGGAAGGAGTTGGATATCAAGTCTCATGGTATAGGAAGGGGCTCAGAATTGGAATGGGAAGGAGTTGGATATCACATCTCATGCTAAAGGGAGGGTCTCAGGTTTGGAAGGGGAAGGATTTGGATATCACATCTCATGTTATAGGAAGGATCTCAGGTTTGGTATTAGAGGCATTGAGATATCACATCTCATGCTAAAGGGAGGGTCTCAGGTTTGGAAGGGGAAGGATTTGGATATCACATCTCTTGTTATAGGAAGGATCACAGGTTTGGTATTAGAAGCATTGAGATATCACATCTGATGCTATCGGAAGGGTCTCAGGATTGGAATGGGAAGGAGTTGGATAACACATCTCATGCTAAAGGGAGGGTCTCAGGTTTGGAAGGGGAAGGATTTGGATATCACATCTCATGTTACAGGAAGGATCTCAGGTTTGGTATTAGAAGCATTGAGATATCACATCTCATGCTATCGGAAGTATCTCAGGTTTGGTATTAGAGGCATTGAGATATCACATCTCATGCTATCTATCATAAGGGTCTCAGGATTGGAATGGGAAGGAGTTGGATATCACATCTCATGCTAAAGGGAGGGTCTCAGGTTTGGAAGGGGAAGGATTTGGATATCACATCACATGTTATAAGAAGGATCTCAGGTTTGGTACTAGAAGCATTGGGATATCACATCTCATGCTATCGGAAGGGTCTCAGGATTGGAATGGGAAGGAGTCGGATATCACATCTCATGCTATAGGAAGGCTCTCAGGTTTGGAAGGGGAAAGAGTTGGATATCACATTTCATGTTAGAGGTAGGATCTCAGGTTTGGTATTAGAGGCATTGAGATATCACATCTCATGCTATCAGAAGGGTCTCAGGATTAGAATGGGAAGGAGTTGGATATCACATCTCATGCTAAAGGGAGGGTCTCAGGTTTGGAAGGGGAAGGATTTGGATATCACGTCTCATGTTATAGGAAGGATCTCAGGTTTGGTATTAGAAGCATTGAGATATCACATCTCATGCTATCGGAAGGATCTCAGGTTTGGTATTAGAGGCATTGAGATATCACATCTCATGCTAAAGGGAGGGTCTCAGGTTTGTAAGGGGAAGGATTTGGATATCACATCTCTTGTTATAGGAAGGATCACAGGTTTGGTATTAGAAGCATTGAGATATCACATCTCATGCTATCGGAAGGGTCTCAGGATTGGAATGCGAAGGAGCTGGATATCACATCTCATGCTAAAGGAAGGGTCTCAGGTTTGGAACGAAAAGGAGTTGGATATCCGATCTCATGTTATAGGAAGGGTCTCAGGTTTGGTATAAGCATTGAGATATCACATCTCTGCTATCGGAAGTGTCTCAGGATTGGAATGGGAAGGAATTGGATATCCCATCTCATGTTATAGGACGGGTCTCAGGATTGTTATTAGAATCATTGAGATATCATATTGCATGCTGTAGGAAGGGTCTAAGGATTGGAATGGGAAGGACTTGGATATCACATCTCATGCTATAGGAAGGGTCTCAGGTTTGGTATAAGCATTGAGATATCAAATCTCATGCTATAGGAAGGGTCTCAGGATTGGAATGGAAGGAGTTGGATATCACATCTCATGTTATAGGAAGGATCTCAGGTTTGGTATTAGAAGCATTGAGACATCACATCTCATGCTATAGGAGGGGTCTCAGGATTGGAATGGGAAGGAGTTGGATATCACATCTCATACTATAGGAAGGGTCTCAGGTTTGGTATAAGCATTGAGATATCACATCTCATGCTATAGGAAGGGTCTCAGGATTGGAATGGGAAGGAGTTGTATATGACATCTCATGCCGTAGGAAGGGTCTCAGGTTTGGTATAAGCATTGAGATATCACATCTCTGCTATCGGAAGCGTCTCAGGATTGGAATGGGAAGGAGTTGGATATCCCATCTCATGTTATAGGAAGAGTCTCAGGTTTGGTATTAGAAGCATTGAGATATCACATCTCATGCTATAGGAAGTGTCTCAGGATTGGAATGGGAAGGACTTGGATATCACATCTCATGCTATAGGGAGGGTCTCAAGTTTGATATTAGAAGCATTGAGATATCACATCTCATGCTATAGGAAGGGTCTCAGGATTGGAATGGGAAGGAGTTGTATATGAGATCTCATGCCGTAGGAAGGGTCTCAGGTTTGGTATAAGCATTGAGATATCACATCTCTGCTATCGGAAGGGTCTCAGGATTGGAATGGGAAGGAGTTGGATATCCCATCTCATGTTATAGGAAGAGTCTCAGGTTTGGTATTAGAGGCATTGAGATATCACATCTCATGCTGTAGGAAGTGTCTCAGGATTGGAATGGGAAGGACTTGGATATCACATCTCATGCTATAGGGAGGCTCTCAAGTTTGATATTAGAAGCATTGAGATATCACATCTCATGCTATAGGAAGGGTCTCAGGATTGGAATGGGAAGGAGTTGGATATCACATCTCATGCTATAGGAAGGGTCTCAGGTTTGGTATAAGCAGTGAGATATCACATCTCATGCTATAGGCAGTGTCTCAGTATTGGAATGGGAAGGAGTTGGATATCACATCTCATGTTATAGGAAGGATCTCAGGTTTGGTATAAACATTGAGATATCACATCTCTGCTATCGGAAGGGTCTCAGGATTGGAATGTAAGGAGTTGGATATTCCCATCTCATGTTATAGGAAGGGTCTCAGGTTTGGTATTAGAAGCATTGAGATATCACATCTCATGCTATAGGAAGGGTCTCAGGATTGGAATGGGAAGGACTTGGATATCACATCTCATGCTATAGGGAGGGTCTCAAGTTTGATATTAGAAGCATTGAGATATCACATCTCATGATATCGGAAGGGTCTCAGGATTGGAATGGGAAGGAGTTGGATATCACATCTCATGATAAAGGAAGGGTCTAAGGTTTGGAAGGGGAAGGATTTGGATATCACATCTCATGTTATAGGACGGGTCTCAGGTTTGGTATTAGAAGCATTGAGATAGCAAGTCTCATGGTATAGGAAGGGTCTCAGAATTGGAATGGGAAGGAGTTTGATATCACATCTCATGCCATAGTATGGGTCTCAGGTTTGGTAGAAGCATTGGGATATCACATCTCATGCTATCGGAATGGTATCAGGATTGGATTTGGAAGGAGTTGGATATCCCATCTCATGCTATAGGAAGGGTTTCAGGTTGGAATGGGAAGGAGTTGGATATCACATCTCATGTTATAGGAAGGGTCTCAGGATTGGAATGGGAAGGACTTGGATATCACATCTCATGCTATAGGAAGGCTCTCAGTTTTGATATTAGAAGCATTGAGATATCACATCTCATGCTATCGGAAGTGTCTCAGGATTGGAATGGGAAGGAGCTGGATATCACATCTCATGCTAAAGGAAGAGTCTCAGGTTTGGAACGGGAAGGAGTTGGATATCACATCTCATGTTATAGGAAGGGTCTCAGGTTTGGTATAAGCATTGAGATATCACATCTCTGCTATCGGAAGTGTCTCAGGATTGGAATGGGAAGGAGTTGGATATCCCATCTCATGTTATAGGACGGGTCTCAGGTTTGTTATTAGAATCATTGAGATATCATGTTGCATGCTGTAGGAAGGGTCTAAGGATTGGAATGGGAAGGACTTGGATATCACATCTCATGCTATAGATAGGCTCTCAGGTTTGGAAAGGGAAGGAGTTGGATATCACATTTCATGTTAGAGGAAGGATCTCAGGTTTGGTATTAGAGGCATTGAGATATCACATCTCATGCTATAGGAAGGGTCTCAGGTTGGAATGGGAAGGAGTTGGATATCACATCTCATGTTAAAGGGAGGGTCTCAGAATTGGAAGGGGAAGGATTTGGATATCACATCTCATGTTATAGGAAGGATCTCAGGTTTGGTATTAGAAGCATTGAGATATCACATCTCATGCTATCGGAAGGATCTCAGGTTTGGTATTAGAAGCATTGAGATATCACATCTCATGCTATCAGAAGGGTCTCAGGATTGGAATGGGAAGGAGTTGGATATCACATCTCATGCTAAAATGGAGGGTCTCAGGTTTGGAAGGGGAAGGATTTGGATATCACATCTCATGTTATCGGAAGGATCTCAGGTTTGGTATTAGAAGTATTGAGATATCACATCTCATGCTATAGGAAGGGTCTCAGGATTAGAATGGGAAGGAGTTGGATATCACATCTCATGCTAAAGGAAGGGTCTCAGGTTTGGTAGAAGCATTGAGATATCACATCTCATGCTATAGGAAGGGTCTCAGGATTGGAATGGGAAGGACTTAGATATCACATATCATGCTATAGGGAGGGTTTCCGTTTTGATATTAGAAGCATTGAGATATCACATCTCATGCTATCGGAAGTGTCTCAGGATTGGAATGGGAAGGAGCTGGATATCACATCTCATGCTAAAGGAAGGGTCTCAGGTTTGGAACGGGAAGGAGTTGGATATCCGATCTCATGTTATAGGAAGGGTCTAAGGTCTGGTATAAGCATTGAGGTATCACATCTCTGCTATCGGAAGTGTCTCAGGATTGGAATGGGAAGGAGTTGGATATCCCATCTCATGTTATAGGAAGGGTCTCAGGTTTGGTATAAGCATTGAGATATCACATCTCATGCTATAGGAAGGGTCTCAGGATTGGAATGGGAAGTAGTTGGATATCACATCTCATGCTATAGGAAGGGTCTCAGGTTTGGTATAAGCATTGAGATATCACATCTCATGCTATAGGAAGGGTCTCAGGATTGGAATGGGAAGGAGTTGTATATGACATCTCATGCCGTAGGAAGGGTCTCAGGTTTGGTATAAGCATTGATATATCACATCTCATGCTATAGGAAGGGTCTCAGGATTGGAATGGGAAGGAGTTGGATATCACATCTCATGCTATAGGAAGGGTCTCAGGTTTGGTATAAGCATTGAGATATCACATCTCATGCTATAGGAAGGGTCTCAGGATTGGAATGGGAAGGAGTTGTCTATGACATCTCATGCCGTAGGAAGGGTCTCAGGTTTGGTATAAGCATTGAGATATCACATCTCTGCTATCGCAAGGGTCTCTGGATTTGAATGGGAAGGAGTTGGATATCCCATCTCATGTTATAGGAAGAGTCTCAGGTTTGGTATTAGAAGCATTGAGATATCACATCTCATGCTATAGGAAGTGTCTCAGGATTGGAATGGGAAGGACTTGGATATCACATCTCATGCTATAGGGAGGCTCTCAAGTTTGATATTAGAAGCATTGAGATATCACATCTCATGCTATAGGAAGGGTCTCAGGATTGGAATGGGAAGGAGTTGGATATCACATCTCATGCTATAGGAAGGGTCTCAGGTTTGGTATAAGCAGTGAGATATCACATCGCATGCTGTAGGAAGGGTCTCAGGTTTGGTATTAGAAGCATTGAGATATCACATCTCATGCTATAGGAAGGGTCTCAGGTTTGGTATAAGCAGTGAGATATCACATCGCATGCTGTAGGAAGGGTCTCAAGTTTGATATTAGAAGCATTGAGATATCACATCTCATGCTATAGGAAGGGTCTCAGGATTGGAATGGGAAGGAGTTGGATATCACATATCATGCTAAAGGAAGGGTCTCAGGTTTGGTAGAAGCATTGAGATATCACATCTTATGCTATAGGAAGGGTCTCAGGATTGGAATGGGAAGGACTTAGATATCACATATCATGCTATAGGGAGGGTCTCAGTTTTGATATTAGAAGCATTGAGATATCACATCTCATGCTATCGGAAGTGTCTCAGGATTGGAATGGGAAGGAGCTGGATATCACATCTCATGCTAAAGGAAGAGTCTCAGGTTTGGAACGGGAAGGAGTTGGATATCACATCTTATGTTATAGGAAGGGTCTCAGGTTTGGTATAAGCATTGAGATATCACATCTCTGCTATCGGAAGTGTCTCAGGATTGGAAATGGAAGGAGTTGGATATCCCATCTCATGTTATAGGACGGGTCTCAGGTTTGTTATTAGAATCATTGAGATATCATATTGCATGCTGTAGGAAGGGTCTAAGGATTGGAATGGGAAGGAGCTGGATATCACATCTCATGCTAAAGGAAGAGTCTCAGGTTTGGAACGGGAAGGAGTTGGATATCACATCTTATGTTATAGGAAGGGTCTCAGGTTTGGTATAAGCATTGAGATATCACATCTCTGCTATCGGAAGTGTCTCAGGATTGGAAATGGAAGGAGTTGGATATCCCATCTCATGTTATAGGACGGGTCTCAGGTTTGTTATTAGAATCATTGAGATATCATATTGCATGCTGTAGGAAGGGTCTAAGGATTGGAATGGGAAGGACTTGGATATCACATCTCATGCTATAGATAGGCTCTCAGGTTTGGAAAGGGAAGGAGTTGGATATCACATTTCATGTTAGAGGAAGGATCTCAGGTTTGGTATTAGAGGCATTGAGATATCACATCTCATGCTATAGGAAGGGTCTCAGGTTGGAATGGGAAGGAGTTGGATATCACATCTCATGTTAAAGGGAGGGTCTCAGAATTGGAAGGGGAAGGATTTGGATATCACATCTCATGTTATAGGAAGGATCTCAGGTTTGGTATTAGAAGCATTGAGATATCACATCTCATGCTATCGGAAGGATCTCAGGTTTGGTATTAGAAGCATTGAGATATCACATCTCATGCTATCAGAAGGGTCTCAGGATTGGAATGGGAAGGAGATGGATATCACATCTCATGCTAAAGGGAGGGTCTCAGGTTTGGAAGGGGAAGGATTTGGATATCACATCTCATGTTATCGGAAGGATCTCAGGTTTGGTATTAGAAGTATTGAGATATCACATCTCATGCTATAGGAAGGGTCTCAGGATTGGAATGGGAAGGAGTTGGATATCACATCTCATGCTAAAGGAAGGGTCTCAGGTTTGGTAGAAGCATTGAGATATCACATCTCATGCTATAGGAAGTGTCTCAGGATTGGAATGGGAAGGAGCTGGATATCACATCTCATGCTAAAGGAAGGGTCTCAGGTTTGGAACGGGAAGGAGTTGGATATCCGATCTCATGTTATAGGAAGGGTCTAAGGTCTGATATAAGCATTGAGATATCACATCTCTGCTATCGGAAGTGTCTCAGGATTGGAATGGGAAGGAGTTGGATATCCGATCTCATGCTATCGGAAGGATCTCAGGTTTGGTATTAGAAGCATTGAGATATCACATCTCATGCTATAGGAAGGGTCTCAGGATTGGAATGGGAAGGACTTAGATATCACATATCATGCTATAGGGAGGGTTTCCGTTTTGATATTAGAAGCATTGAGATATCACATCTCATGCTATCGGAAGTGTCTCAGGATTGGAATGGGAAGGAGCTGGATATCACATCTCATGCTAAAGGAAGGGTCTCAGGTTTGGAACGGGAAGGAGTTGGATATCCGATCTCATGTTATAGGAAGGGTCTAAGGTCTGGTATAAGCATTGAGATATCACATCTCTGCTATGGGAAGTGTCTCAGGATTGGAATGGGAAGGAGTTGGATATCCCATCTCATGTTATAGGAAGGGTCTCAGGTTTGGTATAAGCATTGAGATATCACATCTCATGCTATAGGAAGGGTCTCAGGTTGGAATGGGAAGGAGTTGGATATCACATCTCATGTTAAAGGGAGGGTCTCAGAATTGGAAGGGGAAGGATTTGGATATCACATCTCATGTTATAGGAAGGATCTCAGGTTTGGTATTAGAAGCATTGAGATATCACATCTCATGCTATCGGAAGGATCTCAGGTTTGGTATTAGAAGCATTGAGATATCACATCTCATGCTATCAGAAGGGTCTCAGGATTGGAATGGGAAGGAGTTGGATATCACATCTCATGCTAAAGGGAGGGTCTCAGGTTTGGAAGGGGAAGGATTTGGATATCACATCTCATGTTATCGGAAGGATTTCAGGTTTGGTATTAGAAGTATTGAGATATCACATCTCATGCTATAGGAAGGGTCTCAGGATTGGAATGGGAAGGAGTTGGATATCACATCTCATGCTAAAGGAAGGGTCTCAGGTTTGGTAGAAGCATTGAGATATCACATCTCATGCTATAGGAAGGGTCTCAGGATTGGAATGGGAAGGACTTAGATATCACATATCATGCTATAGGGAGGGTTTCTGTTTTGATATTAGAAGCATTGAGATATCACATCTCATGCTAAAGGGAGGGTCTCAGGATTGGAATGGGAAGGAGCTGGATATCACATCTCATGCTAAAGGAAGGGTCTCAGGTTTGGAACGGGAAGGAGTTGGATATCCGATCTCATGTTATAGGAAGGGTCTAAGGTCTGGTATAAGCATTGAGATATCACATCTCTGCTATCGGAAGTGTCTCAGGATTGGAATGGGAAGGAGTTGGATATCCCATCTCATGTTATAGGAAGGGTCTCAGGTTTGGTATAAGCATTGAGATATCACATCTCATGCTATAGGAAGGGTCTCAGGATTGGAATGGGAAGGAGTTGGATATCACATTTCATGCTATAGGAAGGGTCTCAGGTTTGGTATAAGCATTGAGATATCACATCTCATGCTATAGGAAGGGTCTCAGGATTGGAATGGGAAGGAGTTGTATATGACATCTCATGCCGTAGGAAGGGTCTCAGGTTTGGTATAAGCATTGAGATATCACATCTCATGCTATAGGAAGGGTCTCAGGATTGGAATGGGAAGGAGTTGGATATCACATCTCATGCTATAGGAAGGGTCTCAGGTTTGGTATAAGCATTGAGATATCACATCTCATGCTATAGGAAGGGTCTCAGGATTGGAATGGGAAGGAGTTGGATATCACATCTCATGCTAAAGGGAGGGTCTCAGGTTTGGAAGGGGAAGGATTTGGATATCACGTCTCATGTTATAGGAAGGATCTCAGGTTTGGTATTAGAAGCATTGAGATATCACATCTCATGCTATCGGAAGGATCTCAGGTTTGGTATTAGAGGCATTGAGATATCACATCTCATGCTAAAGGGAGGGTCTCAGGTTTGTAAGGGGAAGGATTTGGATATCACATCTCTTGTTATAGGAAGGATCACAGGTTTGGTATTAGAAGCATTGAGATATCACATCTCATGCTATCGGAAGGGTCTCAGGATTGGAATGCGAAGGAGCTGGATATCACATCTCATGCTAAAGGAAGGGTCTCAGGTTTGGAACGAAAAGGAGTTGGATATCCGATCTCATGTTATAGGAAGGGTCTCAGGTTTGGTATAAGCATTGAGATATCACATCTCTGCTATCGGAAGTGTCTCAGGATTGGAATGGGAAGGAATTGGATATCCCATCTCATGTTATAGGACGGGTCTCAGGATTGTTATTAGAATCATTGAGATATCATATTGCATGCTGTAGGAAGGGTCTAAGGATTGGAATGGGAAGGACTTGGATATCACATCTCATGCTATAGGAAGGGTCTCAGGTTTGGTATAAGCATTGAGATATCAAATCTCATGCTATAGGAAGGGTCTCAGGATTGGAATGGAAGGAGTTGGATATCACATCTCATGTTATAGGAAGGATCTCAGGTTTGGTATTAGAAGCATTGAGACATCACATCTCATGCTATAGGAGGGGTCTCAGGATTGGAATGGGAAGGAGTTGGATATCACATCTCATACTATAGGAAGGGTCTCAGGTTTGGTATAAGCATTGAGATATCACATCTCATGCTATAGGAAGGGTCTCAGGATTGGAATGGGAAGGAGTTGTATATGACATCTCATGCCGTAGGAAGGGTCTCAGGTTTGGTATAAGCATTGAGATATCACATCTCTGCTATCGGAAGCGTCTCAGGATTGGAATGGGAAGGAGTTGGATATCCCATCTCATGTTATAGGAAGAGTCTCAGGTTTGGTATTAGAAGCATTGAGATATCACATCTCATGCTATAGGAAGTGTCTCAGGATTGGAATGGGAAGGACTTGGATATCACATCTCATGCTATAGGGAGGGTCTCAAGTTTGATATTAGAAGCATTGAGATATCACATCTCATGCTATAGGAAGGGTCTCAGGATTGGAATGGGAAGGAGTTGTATATGAGATCTCATGCCGTAGGAAGGGTCTCAGGTTTGGTATAAGCATTGAGATATCACATCTCTGCTATCGGAAGGGTCTCAGGATTGGAATGGGAAGGAGTTGGATATCCCATCTCATGTTATAGGAAGAGTCTCAGGTTTGGTATTAGAGGCATTGAGATATCACATCTCATGCTGTAGGAAGTGTCTCAGGATTGGAATGGGAAGGACTTGGATATCACATCTCATGCTATAGGGAGGCTCTCAAGTTTGATATTAGAAGCATTGAGATATCACATCTCATGCTATAGGAAGGGTCTCAGGATTGGAATGGGAAGGAGTTGGATATCACATCTCATGCTATAGGAAGGGTCTCAGGTTTGGTACAAGCAGTGAGATATCACATCGCATGCTGTAGGAAGGGTCTCAGGTTTGGTATTAGAAGCATTGAGATATCACATCTCATGCTATAGGAAGGATCTCAGGATTAGAAGTATTGAGATATCACATCTCATGCTATAGGAAGGGTCTCAGGATTGGAATGGGAAGGAGTTGGATATCACATCTCATGCTAAAGGAAGGGTCTCAGGTTTGGTAGAGGCATTGAGATATCACATCTCAAGCTATAGGAAGGGTCTCAGGATTGGAATGGGAAGGACTTAGATATCACATATCATGCTATAGGGAGGGTCTCAGTTTTGATATTAGAAGCATTGAGATATCACATCTCATGCTATCGGAAGTGTCTCACGATTGGAATGGGAAGGAGCTGGATATCACATCTCATGCTAAAGGAAGAGTCTCAGGTTTGGTATAAGCATTGAGATATCACATCTCTGCTATCGGAAGTGTCTCAGGATTGGAAATGGAAGGAGTTGGATATCCCATCTCATGTTATAGGACGGGTCTCAGGTTTGTTATTAGAATCATTGAGATATCATATTGCATGCTGTAGGAAGGGTCTAAGGATTGGAATGGAAAGGACTTGGATATCACATCTCATGCTATAGATAGGCTCTCAGGTTTGGAAAGGGAAGGAGTTGGATGCACATTTCATGTTAGAGGAAGGATCTCAGGTTTGGTATTAGAGGCATTGAGATATCATATTGCATGCTGTAGGAAGGGTCTAAGGATTGGAATGGGAAGGACTTGGATATCACATCTCATGCTATAGGAAGGGTCTCAGGTTGGAATGGGAAGGAGTTGGATATCACATCTCATGTTAAAGGGAGGGTCTCAGAATTGGAAGGGGAAGGATTTGGATATCACATCTCATGTTATAGGAAGGATCTCAGGTTTGGTATTAGAAGCATTGAGATATCACATCTCATGCTATCGGAAGGATCTCAGGTTTGGTATTAGAAGCATTGAGATATCACATCTCATGCTATCAGAAGGGTCTCAGGATTGGAATGGGAAGGAGATGGATATCACATCTCATGCTAAAGGGAGGGTCTCAGGTTTGGAAGGGGAAGGATTTGGATATCACATCTCATGTTATCGGAAGGATCTCAGGTTTGGTATTAGAAGTATTGAGATATCACATCTCATGCTATAGGAAGGGTCTCAGGATTGGAATGGGAAGGAGTTGGATATCACATCTCATGCTAAAGGAAGGGTCTCAGGTTTGGTAGAAGCATTGAGATATCACATCTCATGCTATAGGAAGTGTCTCAGGATTGGAATGGGAAGGAGCTGGATATCACATCTCATGCTAAAGGAAGGGTCTCAGGTTTGGAACGGGAAGGAGTTGGATATCCGATCTCATGTTATAGGAAGGGTCTAAGGTCTGGTATAAGCATTGAGATATCACATCTCTGCTATCGGAAGTGTCTCAGGATTGGAATGGGAAGGAGTTGGATATCCGATCTCATGCTATCGGAAGGATCTCAGGTTTGGTATTAGAAGCATTGAGATATCACATCTCATGCTATAGGAAGGGTCTCAGGATTGGAATGGGAAGGACTTAGATATCACATATCATGCTATAGGGAGGGTTTCCGTTTTGATATTAGAAGCATTGAGATATCACATCTCATGCTATCGGAAGTGTCTCAGGATTGGAATGGGAAGGAGCTGGATATCACATCTCATGCTAAAGGAAGGGTCTCAGGTTTGGAACGGGAAGGAGTTGGATATCCGATCTCATGTTATAGGAAGGGTCTAAGGTCTGGTATAAGCATTGAGATATCACATCTCTGCTATGGGAAGTGTCTCAGGATTGGAATGGGAAGGAGTTGGATATCACATCTCATGTTAAAGGGAGGGTCTCAGAATTGGAAGGGGAAGGATTTGGATATCACATCTCATGTTATAGGAAGGATCTCAGGTTTGGTATTAGAAGCATTGAGATATCACATCTCATGCTATCGGAAGGATCTCAGGTTTGGTATTAGAAGCATTGAGATATCACATCTCATGCTATCAGAAGGGTCTCAGGATTGGAATGGGAAGGAGTTGGATATCACATCTCATGCTAAAGGGAGGGTCTCAGGTTTGGAAGGGGAAGGATTTGGATATCACATCTCATGTTATCGGAAGGATTTCAGGTTTGGTATTAGAAGTATTGAGATATCACATCTCATGCTATAGGAAGGGTCTCAGGATTGGAATGGGAAGGAGTTGGATATCACATCTCATGCTAAAGGAAGGGTCTCAGGTTTGGTAGAAGCATTGAGATATCACATCTCATGCTATAGGAAGGGTCTCAGGATTGGAATGGGAAGGACTTAGATATCACATATCATGCTATAGGGAGGGTTTCTGTTTTGATATTAGAAGCATTGAGATATCACATCTCATGCTAAAGGGAGGGTCTCAGGATTGGAATGGGAAGGAGCTGGATATCACATCTCATGCTAAAGGAAGGGTCTCAGGTTTGGAACGGGAAGGAGTTGGATATCCGATCTCATGTTATAGGAAGGGTCTAAGGTCTGGTATAAGCATTGAGATATCACATCTCTGCTATCGGAAGTGTCTCAGGATTGGAATGGGAAGGAGTTGGATATCCCATCTCATGTTATAGGAAGGGTCTCAGGTTTGGTATAAGCATTGAGATATCACATCTCATGCTATAGGAAGGGTCTCAGGATTGGAATGGGAAGGAGTTGGATATCACATCTCATGCTATAGGAAGGGTCTCAGGTTTGGTATAAGCATTGAGATATCACATCTCATACTATAGGAAGGGTCTCAGGATTGGAATGGGAAGGAGTTGTATATGACATCTCATGCCGTAGGACGGGTCTCAGGTTTGGTATAAGCATTGAGATATCACATCTCATGCTATAGGAAGGGTCTCAGGATTGGAATGGGAAGGAGTTGGATATCACATCTCATGCTATAGGAAGGGTCTCAGGTTTGGTATAAGCATTGAGATATCACATCTCATGCTATAGGAAGGGTCTCAGGATTGGAATGGGAAGGAGTTGTATATGACATCTCATGCCGTAGGAAGGGTCTCAGGTTTGGTATAAGCATTGAGATATCACATCTCTGCTATCGGAAGGGTCTCAGGATTGGAATGGGAAGGAGTTGGATATCCCATCTCATGTTATAGGAAGAGTCTCAGGTTTGGTATTAGAAGCATTGAGATATCACATCTCATGCTATAGGAAGTGTCTCAGGATTGGAATGGGAAGGACTTGGATATCACATCTCATGCTATAGGGAGGCTCTCAAGTTTGATATTAGAAGCATTGAGATATCACATCTCATGCTATAGGAAGGGTCTCAGGATTGGAATGGGAAGGAGTTGGATATCACATCTCATGCTATAGGAAGGGTCTCAGGTTTGGTATAAGCAGTGAGATATCACATCGCATGCTGTAGGAAGGGTCTCAGGTTTGGTATTAGAAGCATTGAGATATCACATCTCATGCTATAGGAAGGATCTCAGGTTTGGTATTAGAAGTATTGAGATATCACATCTCATGCTATAGGAAGGGTCTCAGGATTGGAATGGGAAGGAGTTGGATATCACATCTCATGCTAAAGGAAGGGTCTCAGGTTTGGTAGAAGCATTGAGATATCACATCTCATGCTATAGGAAGGGTCTCAGGATTGGAATGGGAAGGACTTAGATATCACATATCATGCTATAGGGAGGGTCTCAGTTTTGATATTAGAAGCATTGAGATATCACATCTCATGCTATCGGAAGTGTCTCACGATTGGAATGGGAAGGAGCTGGATCTCACATCTCATGCTAAAGGAAGAGTCTCAGGATTGGAACGGGAAGGAGTTGGATATCACATCTCATGTTATAGGGAGGGTCTCAGGTCTGGTATAAGCATTGAGATATCACATCTCTGGTATCGGAAGTGTCTCAGGATTGGAAATGGAAGGAGTTGGATATCCCATCTCATGTTATAGGACGGGTCTCAGGTTTGTTATTAGAATCATTGAGATATCATATTGCATGCTGTAGGAAGGGTCTAAGGATTGGAATGGAAAGGACTTGGATATCACATCTCATGCTATAGATAGGCTCTCAGGTTTGGAAAGGGAAGGAGTTGGATATCACATTTCATGTTAGAGGAAGGATCTCAGGTTTGGTATTAGAGGCATTGAGATATCACATCTCATGCTATCAGAAGGGTCTCAGGATTGGAATGGGAAGGAGATGGATATCACATCTCATGCTAAAGGGAGGGTCTCAGGTTTGGAAGGGGAGGGATTTGGATATCACATCTCATGTTATCGGAAGGATCTCAGGTTTGGTATTAGAAGTATTGAGATATCACATCTCATGCTATAGGAAGGGTCTCAGGATTGGAATGGGAAGGAGTTGGATATCACATCTCATGCTAAAGGAAGGGTCTCAGGTTTGGTAGAAGCATTGAGATATCACATCTCATGCTATAGGAAGTGTCTCAGGATTGGAATGGGAAGGAGCTGGATATCACATCTCATGCTAAAGGAAGGGTCTCAGGTTTGGAACGGGAAGGAGTTGGATATCCGATCTCATGTTATAGGAAGGGTCTAAGGTCTGGTATAAGCATTGAGATATCACATCTCTGCTATCGGAAGTGTCTCAGGATTGGAATGGGAAGGAGTTGGATATCCGATCTCATGCTATCGGAAGGATCTCAGGTTTGGTATTAGAAGCATTGAGATATCACATCTCATGCTATAGGAAGGGTCTCAGGATTGGAATGGGAAGGACTTAGATATCACATATCATGCTATAGGGAGGGTTTCCGTTTTGATATTAGAAGCATTGAGATATCACATCTCATGCTATCGGAACTGTCTCAGGATTGGAATGGGAAGGAGCTGGATATCACATCTCATGCTAAAGGAAGGGTCTCAGGTTTGGAACGGGAAGGAGTTGGATATCCGATCTCATGTTATAGGAAGGGTCTAAGGTCTGGTATAAGCATTGAGATATCACATCTCTGCTATGGGAAGTGTCTCAGGATTGGAATGGGAAGGAGTTGGATATCACATCTCATGTTAAAGGGAGGGTCTCAGAATTGGAAGGGGAAGGATTTGGATATCACATCTCATGTTATAGGAAGGATCTCAGGTTTGGTATTAGAAGCATTGAGATATCACATCTCATGCTATCGGAAGGATCTCAGGTTTGGTATTAGAAGCATTGAGATATCACATCTCATGCTATCAGAAGGGTCTCAGGATTGGAATGGGAAGGAGTTGGATATCACATCTCATGCTAAAGGGAGGGTCTCAGGTTTGGAAGGGGAAGGATTTGGATATCACATCTCATGTTATCGGAAGGATTTCAGGTTTGGTATTAGAAGTATTGAGATATCACATCTCATGCTATAGGAAGGGTCTCAGGATTGGAATGGGAAGGAGTTTTATATCACATCTCATGCTAAAGGAAGGGTCTCAGGTTTGGTAGAAGCATTGAGATATCACATCTCATGCTATAGGAAGGGTCTCAGGATTGGAATGGGAAGGACTTAGATATCACATATCATGCTATAGGGAGGGTTTCTGTTTTGATATTAGAAGCATTGAGATATCACATCTCATGCTAAAGGGAGGGTCTCAGGATTGGAATGGGAAGGAGCTGGATATCACATCTCATGCTAAAGGAAGGGTCTCAGGTTTGGAACGGGAAGGAGTTGGATATCCGATCTCATGTTATAGGAAGGGTCTAAGGTCTGGTATAAGCATTGAGATATCACATCTCTGCTATCGGAAGTGTCTCAGGATTGGAATGGGAAGGAGTTGGATATCCCATCTCATGTTATAGGAAGGGTCTCAGGTTTGGTATAAGCATTGAGATATCACATCTCATGCTATAGGAAGGGTCTCAGGATTGGAATGGGAAGGAGTTGGATATCACATCTCATGCTATAGGAAGGGTCTCAGGTTTGGTATAAGCATTGAGATATCACATCTCATACTATAGGAAGGGTCTCAGGATTGGAATGGGAAGGAGTTGTATATGACATCTCATGCCGTAGGAAGGGTCTCAGGTTTGCTATAAGCATTGAGATATCACATCTCATGCTATAGGAAGGGTCTCAGGATTGGAATGGGAAGGAGTTGGATATCACATCTCATGCTATAGGAAGGGTCTCAGGTTTGGTATAAGCATTGAGATATCACATCTCATGCTATAGGAAGGGTCTCAGGATTGGAATGGGAAGGAGTTGTATATGACATCTCATGCCGTAGGAAGGGTCTCAGGTTTGGTATAAGCATTGAGATATCACATCTCTGCTATCGGAAGGGTCTCAGGATTGGAATGGGAAGGAGTTGGATATCCCATCTCATGTTATAGGAAGAGTCTCAGGTTTGGTATTAGAAGCATTGAGATATCACATCTCATGCTATAGGAAGTGTCTCAGGATTGGAATGGGAAGGACTTGGATATCACATCTCATGCTATAGGGAGGCTCTCAAGTTTGATATTAGAAGCATTGAGATATCACATCTCATGCTATAGGAAGGGTCTCAGGATTGGAATGGGAAGGAGTTGGATATCACATCTCATGCTATAGGAAGGGTCTCAGGTTTGGTATAAGCAGTGAGATATCACATCGCATGCTGTAGGAAGGGTCTCAGGTTTGGTATTAGAAGCATTGAGATATCACATCTCATGCTATAGGAAGGATCTCAGGTTTGGTATTAGAAGTATTGAGATATCACATCTCATGCTATAGGAAGGGTCTCAGGATTGGAATGGGAAGGAGTTGGATATCACATCTCATGCTAAAGGAAGGGTCTCAGGTTTGGTAGAAGCATTGAGATATCACATCTCATGCTATAGGAAGGGTCTCAGGATTGGAATGGGAAGGACTTAGATATCACATATCATGCTATAGGGAGGGTCTCAGTTTTGATATTAGAAGCATTGAGATATCACATCTCATGCTATCGGAAGTGTCTCACGATTGGAATGGGAAGGAGCTGGATATCACATCTCATGCTAAAGGAAGAGTCTCAGGATTGGAACGGGAAGGAGTTGGATATCACATCTCATGTTATAGGGAGGGTCTCAGGTCTGGTATAAGCATTGAGATATCACATCTCTGCTATCGGAAGTGTCTCAGGATTGGAAATGGAAGGAGTTGGATATCCCATCTCATGTTATAGGACGGGTCTCAGGTTTGTTATTAGAATCATTGAGATATCATATTGCATGCTGTAGGAAGGGTCTAAGGATTGGAATGGAAAGGACTTGGATATCACATCTCATGCTATAGATAGGCTCTCAGGTTTGGAAAGGGAAGGAGTTGGATATCACATTTCATGTTAGAGGAAGGATCTCAGGTTTGGTATTAGAGGCATTGAGATATCATATTGCATGCTGTAGGAAGGGTCTAAGGATTGGAATGGGAAGGACTTGGATATCACATCTCATGCTATAGGAAGGGTCTCAGGTTGGAATGGGAAGGAGTTGGATATCACATCTCATGTTAAAGGGAGGGTCTCAGAATTGGAAGGGGAAGGATTTGGATATCACATCTCATGTTATAGGAAGGATCTCAGGTTTGGTATTAGAAGCATTGAGATATCACATCTCATGCTATCGGAAGGATCTCAGGTTTGGTATTAGAAGCATTGAGATATCACATCTCATGCTATCAGAAGGGTCTCAGGATTGGAATGGGAAGGAGATGGATATCACATATGCTAAAGGGAGGGTCTCAGGTTTGGAAGGGGAAGGATTTGGATATCACATCTCATGTTATCGGAAAGGATCTCAGGTTTGGTATTAGAAGTATTGAGATATCACATCTCATGCTATAGGAAGGGTCTCAGGATTGGAATGGGAAGGAGTTGGATATCACATCTCATGCTAAAGGAAGGGTCTCAGGTTTGGTAGAAGCATTGAGATATCACATCTCATGCTATAGGAAGTGTCTCAGGATTGGAATGGGAAGGAGCTGGATATCACATCTCATGCTAAAGGAAGGGTCTCAGGTTTGGAACGGGAAGGAGTTGGATATCCGATCTCATGTTATAGGAAGGGTCTAAGGTCTGGTATAAGCATTGAGATATCACATCTCTGCTAACGGAAGTGTCTCAGGATTGGAATGGGAAGGAGTTGGATATCCGATCTCATGATATCGGAAGGATCTCAGGTTTGGTATTAGAAGCATTGAGATATCACATCTCATGCTATAGGAAGGGTCTCAGGATTGGAATGGGAAGGACTTAGATATCACATATCATGCGATAGGGAGGGTTTCCGTTTTGATATTAGAAGCATTGAGATATCACATCTCATGCTATCAGAAGGGTCTCAGGATTGGAATGGGAAGGAGATGGATATCACATCTCATGCTAAAGGGAGGGTCTCAGGTTTGGAAGGGGAAGGATTTGGATATCACATCTCATGTTATCGGAAGGATCTCAGGTTTGGTATTAGAAGTATTGAGATATCACATCTCATGCTATAGGAAGGGTCTCAGGATTGGAATGGGAAGGAGTTGGATATCATATCTCATGCTAAAGGAAGGGTCTCAGGTTTGGTAGAAGCATTGAGATATCACATCTCATGCTATAGGAAGTGTCTCAGGATTGGAATGGGAAGGAGCTGGATATCACATCTCATGCTAAAGGAAGGGTCTCAGGTTTGGAACGGGAAGGAGTTGGATATCCGATCTCATGTTATAGGAAGGGTCTAAGGTCTGGTATAAGCAGTGAGATATCACATCTCTGCTATCAGAAGTGTCTCAGGATTGGAATGGGAAGGAGTTGGATATCCGATCTCATGCTATCGGAAGGATCTCAGGTTTGGTATTAGAAGCATTGAGATATCACATCTCATGCTATAGGAAGGGTCTCAGGATTGGAATGGGAAGGACTTAGATATCACATATCATGCTATAGGGAGGGTTTCCGTTTTGATATTAGAAGCATTGAGATATCACATCTCATGCTATCAGAAGTGTCTCAGGATTGGAATGGGAAGGAGCTGGATATCACATCTCATGCTAAAGGAAGGGTCTCAGGTTTGGAACGGGAAGGAGTTGGATATCCGATCTCATGTTATAGGAAGGGTCTAAGGTCTGGTATAAGCATTGAGATATCACATCTCTGCTATGGGAAGTGTCTCAGGATTGGAATGGGAAGGAGTTGGATATCCCATCTCATGTTATAGGAAGGGTCTCAGGTTTGATATAAGCATTGAGATATCACATCTCATGCTATAGGAAGGGTCTCAGGTTGGAATGGGAAGGAGTTGGATATCACATCTCATGTTAAAGGGAGGGTCTCAGAATTGGAAGGGGAAGGATTTGGATATCACATCTCATGTTATAGGAAGGATCTCAGGTTTGGTATTAGAAGCATTGAGATATCACATCTCATGCTATCGGAAGGATCTCAGGTTTGGTATTAGAAGCATTGAGATATCACATCTCATGCTATCAGAAGGGTCTCAGGATTGGAATGGGAAGGAGTTGGATATCACATCTTATGCTAAAGGGAGGGTCTCAGGTTTGGAAGGGGAAGGATTTGGATATCACATCTCATGTTATCGGAAGGATTTCAGGTTTGGTATTAGAAGTATTGAGATATCACATCTCATGCTATAGGAAGGGTCTCAGGATTGGAATGGGAAGGAGTTGGATATCACATCTCATGCTAAAGGAAGGGTCTCAGGTTTGGTAGAAGCATTGAGATATCACATCTCATGCTATAGGAAGGGTCTCAGGATTGGAATGGGAAGGACTTAGATATCACATATCATGCTATAGGGAGGGTTTCTGTTTTGATATTAGAAGCATTGAGATATCACATCTCATGCTAAAGGGAGGGTCTCAGGATTGGAATGGGAAGGAGCTGGATATCACATCTCATGCTAAAGGAAGGGTCTCAGGTTTGGAACGGGAAGTAGTTGGATATCCGATCTCATGTTATAGGAAGGGTCTAAGGTCTGGTATAAGCATTGAGATATCACATCTCTGCTATCGGAAGTGTCTCAGGATTGGAATGGGAAGGAGTTGGATATCCCATCTCATGTTATAGGAAGGGTCTCAGGTTTGGTATAAGCATTGAGATATCACATCTCATGCTATAGGAAGGGTCTCAGGATTGGAATGGGAAGGAGTTGGATATCACATCTCATGCTATAGGAAGGGTCTCAGGTTTGGTATAAGCATTGAGATATCACATCTCATGCTATAGGAAGGGTCTCAGGATTGGAATGGAAAGGAGTTGTATATGACATCTCATGCCGTATGAAGGGTCTCAGGTTTGGTATAAGCATTGAGATATCACATCTCATGCTATAGGAAGAGTCTCAGGATTGGAATGGGAAGGAGTTGGATATCACATCTCATGCTATAGGAAGGGTCTCAGGTTTGGTATAAGCATTGAGATATCACATCTCATGCTATAGGAAGGGTCTCAGGATTGGAATGGGAAGGAGTTGTATATGACATCTCATGCCGTAGGAAGGGTCTCAGGTTTGGTATAAGCATTGAGATATCACATCTCTGCTATCGGAAGGGTCTCAGGATTGGAATGGGAAGGAGTTGGATATCCCATCTCATGTTATAGGAAGAGTCTCAGGTTTGGTATTAGAAGCATTGAGATATCACATCTCATGCTATAGGAAGTGTCTCAGGATTGGAATGGGAAGGACTTGGATATCACATCTCATGCTATAGGGAGGCTCTCAAGTTTGATATTAGAAGCATTGAGATATCACATCTCATGCTATAGGAAGGGTCTCAGGATTGGAATGGGAAGGAGTTGGATATCACATCTCATGCTATAGGAAGGGTCTCAGGTTTGGTATAAGCAGTGAGATATCACATCGCATGCTGTAGGAAGGGTCTCAGGTTTGGTATTAGAAGCATTGAGATATCACATCTCATGCTATAGGAAGGATCTCAGGTTTGGTATTAGAAGTATTAAGATATCACATCTCATGCTATAGGAAGGGTCTCAGGATTGGAATGGGAAGGAGTTGGATATCACATCTCATGCTAAAGGAAGGGTCTCAGGTTTGGTAGAAGCATTGAGATATCACATCTCATGCTATAGGAAGGGTCTCAGGATTGGAATGGGAAGGACTTAGATATCACATATCATGCTATAGGGAGGGTCTCAGTTTTGATATTAGAAGCATTGAGATATCACATCTCATGCTATCGGAAGTGTCTCACGATTGGAATGGGAAGGAGCTGGATATCACATCTCATGCTAAAGGAAGAGTCTCAGGATTGGAAATGGAAGGAGTTGGATATCCCATCTCATGTTATAGGACGGGTCTTAGGTTTGTTATTAGAATCATTGAGATATTATATTGCATGCTGTAGGAAGGGTCTAAGGATTGGAATGGAAAGGACTTGGATATCACATCTCATGCTATAGATAGGCTCTCAGGTTTGGAAAGGGAAGGAGTTGGATATCACATTTCATGTTAGAGGAAGGATCTCAGGTTTGGTATTAGAGGCATTGAGATATCATATTGCATGCTGTAGGAAGGGTCTAAGGATTGGAATGGGAAGGACTTGGATATCACATCTCATGCTATAGGAAGGGTCTCAGGTTGGAATGGGAAGGAGTTGGATATCACATCTCATGTTAAAGGGAGGGTCTCAGAATTGGAAGGGGAAGGATTTGGATATCACATCTCATGTTATAGGAAGGATCTCAGGTTTGGTATTAGAAGCATTGAGATATCACATCTCATGCTATCGGAAGGATCTCAGGTTTGGTATTAGAAGCATTGAGATATCACATCTCATGCTATCAGAAGGGTCTCAGGATTGGAATGGGAAGGAGATGGATATCACATATGCTAAAGGGAGGGTCTCAGGTTTGGAAGGGGAAGGATTTGGATATCACATCTCATGTTATCGGAAAGGATCTCAGGTTTGGTATTAGAAGTATTGAGATATCACATCTCATGCTATAGGAAGGGTCTCAGGATTGGAATGGGAAGGAGTTGGATATCACATCTCATGCTAAAGGAAGGGTCTCAGGTTTGGTAGAAGCATTGAGATATCACATCTCATGCTATAGGAAGTGTCTCAGGATTGGAATGGGAAGGAGCTGGATATCACATCTCATGCTAAAGGAAGGGTCTCAGGTTTGGAACGGGAAGGAGTTGGATATCCGATCTCATGTTATAGGAAGGGTCTAAGGTCTGGTATAAGCATTGAGATATCACATCTCTGCTATCGGAAGTGTCTCAGGATTGGAATGGGAAGGAGTTGGATATCCGATCTCATGCTATCGGAAGGATCTCAGGTTTGGTATTAGAAGCATTGAGATATCACATCTCATGCTATAGGAAGGGTCTCAGGATTGGAATGGGAAGGACTTAGATATCACATATCATGCGATAGGGAGGGTTTCCGTTTTGATATTAGAAGCATTGAGATATCACATCTCATGCTATCGGAAGTGTCTCAGGATTGGAATGGGAAGGAGCTGGATATCACATCTCATGCTAAAGGAAGGGTCTCAGGTTTGGAACGGGAAGGAGTTGGATATCCGATCTCATGTTATAGGAAGGGTCTAAGGTCTGGTATAAGCATTGAGATATCACATCTCTGCTATCGGAAGTGTCTCAGGATTGGAATGGGAAGGAGTTGGATATCCCATCTCATGTTATAGGAAGGGTCTCAGGTTTGGTATAAGCATTGAGATATCACATCTCATGCTATAGGAAGGGTCTCAGGATTGGAATGGGAAGGAGTTGGATATCACATCTCATGCTATAGGAAGGGTCTCAGGTTTGGTATAAGCATTGAGATATCACATCTCATGCTATAGGAAGGGTCTCAGGATTGGAATGGGAAGGAGTTGTATATGACATCTCATGCCGTAGGAAGGGTCTCAGGTTTGGTATAAGCATTGAGATATCACATCTCATGCTATACTAAGGGTCTCAGGATTGGAATGGGAAGGAGTTGGATATCACATCTCATGCTATAGGAAGGGTCTCAGGTTTGGTATAAGCATTGAGATATCACATCTCATGCTATAGGAAGGGTCTCAGGATTGGAATGGGAAGGAGTTGTATATGACATCTCATGCCGTAGGAAGGGTCTCAGGTTTGGTATAAGCATTGAGATATCACATCTCTGCTATCGGAAGGGTCTCAGGATTGGAATGGGAAGGAGTTGGATATCCCATCTCATGTTATAGGAAGAGTCTCAGGTTTGGTATTAGAAGCATTGAGATATCACATCTCATGCTATAGGAAGTGTCTCAGGATTGGAATGGGAAGGACTTGGATATCACATCTCATGCTATAGGGAGGCTCTCAAGTTTGATATTAGAAGCATTGAGATATCACATCTCATGCTATAGGAAGGGTCTCAGGATTGGAATGGGAAGGAGTTAGATATCACATCTCATGCTATAGGAAGGGTCTCAGGTTTGGTATAAGCAGTGAGATATCACATCTCATGCTATAGGAAGTGTCTCAGGATTGGAATGGGAAGGAGTTGGATATCACATCTCATGTTATAGGAAGGATCTCAGGTTTGGTATAAGAATTGAGATATCACATCTCTGCTATCGGAAGGGTCTCAGGATTGGAATGGGAAGGAGTTGGATATTCCAATCTCATGTTATAGGAAGGGTCTCAGGTTTGGTATTAGAAGCATTGAGATATCACATCTCATGCTATCGGAAGGATCTCAGGTTTGGTATTAGAAGCATTGAGATATCACATCTCATGCTATCAGAAGGGTCTCAGGATTGGAATGGGAAGGAGATGGATATCACATCTCATGCTAAAGGGAGGGTCTCAGGTTTGGAAGGGGAAGGATTTGGATATCACATCTCATGTTATCGGAAGGATCTCAGGTTTGGTATTAGAAGTATTGAGATATCACATCTCATGCTATAGGAAGGGTCTCAGGATTGGAATGGGAAGGAGTTGGATATCACATCTCATGCTAAAGGAAGGGTCTCAGGTTTGGTAGAAGCATTGAGATATCACATCTCATGCTATAGGAAGGGTCTCAGGATTGGAATGGGAAGGACTTAGATATCACATATCATGCTATAGGGAGGGTTTCTGTTTTGATATTAGAAGCATTGAGATATCACATCTCATGCTAAAGGGAGGGTCTCAGGATTGGAATGGGAAGGAGCTGGATATCACATCTCATGCTAAAGGAAGGGTCTCAGGTTTGGAACGGGAAGGAGTTGGATATCCGATCTCATGTTATAGGAAGGGTCTAAGGTCTGGTATAAGCATTGAGATATCACATCTCTGCTATCGGAAGTGTCTCAGGATTGGAATGGGAAGGAGTTGGATATCCCATCTCATGTTATAGGAAGGGTCTCAGGTTTGGTATAAGCATTGAGATATCACATCTCATGCTATAGGAAGGGTCTCAGGATTGGAATGGGAAGGAGTTGGATATCACATCTCATGCTATAGGAAGGGTCTCAGGTTTGCTATAAGCATTGAGATATCACATCTCATGCTATAGGAAGGGTCTCAGGATTGGAATGGGAAGGAGTTGTATATGACATCTCATGCCGTAGGAAGGGTCTCAGGTTTGGTATAAGCATTGAGATATCACATCTCATGCTATAGGAAGGGTCTCAGGATTGGAATGGGAAGGAGTTGGATATCACATCTCATGCTATAGGAAGGGTCTCAGGTTTGGTATAAGCATTGAGATATCACATCTCATGCTATAGGAAGGGTCTCAGGATTGGAATGGGAAGGAGTTGTATATGACATCTCATGCCGTAGGAAGGGTCTCAGGTTTGGTATAAGCATTGAGATATCACATCTCTGCTATCGGAAGGGTCTCAGGATTGGAATGGGAAGGAGTTGGATATCCCATCTCATGTTATAGGAAGAGTCTCAGGTTTGGTATTAGAAGCATTGAGATATCACATCTCATGCTATAGGAAGGGTCTCAGGATTGGAATGGGAAGGAGTTAGATATCACATCTCATGCTATAGGAAGGGTCTCAGGTTTGGTATAAGCAGTGAGATATCACATCTCATGCTATAGGAAGTGTCTCAGGATTGGAATGGGAAGGAGTTGGATATCAAGTCTCATGTTATAGGAAGGATCTCAGGTTTGGTATAAGAATTGAGATATCACATCTCTGCTATCGGAAGGGTCTCAGGATTGGAATGGGAAGGAGTTGGATATTCCAATCTCATGTTATAGGAAGGGTCTCAGGTTTGCTATTAGAAGCATTGAGATATCACATCTCATGCTATCGGAAGGATCTCAGGTTTGGTATTAGAAGCATTGAGATATCACATCTCATGCTATCAGAAGGGTCTCAGGATTGGAATGGGAAGGAGATGGATATCACATCTCATGCTAAAGGGAGGGTCTCAGGTTTGGAAGGGGAAGGATTTGGATATCACATCTCATGTTATCGGAAGGATCTCAGGTTTGGTATTAGAAGTATTGAGATATCACATCTCATGCTATAGGAAGGGTCTCAGGATTGGAATGGGAAGGAGTTGGATATCACATCTCATGCTAAAGGAAGGGTCTCAGGTTTGGTAGAAGCATTGAGATATCACATCTCATGCTATAGGAAGGGTCTCAGGATTGGAATGGGAAGGACTTAGATATCACATATCATGCTATAGGGAGGGTTTCCGTTTTGATATTAGAAGCATTGAGATATCACATCTCATGCTATCGGAAGTGTCTCAGGATTGGAATGGGAAGGAGCTGGATATCACATCTCATGCTAAAGGAAGGGTCTCAGGTTTGGAACGGGAAGGAGTTGGATATCCGATCTCATGTTATAGGAAGGGTCTAAGGTCTGGTATAAGCATTGAGATATCACATCTCTGCTATTGGAAGTGTCTCAGGATTGGAATGGGAAGGAGTTGGATATCCCATCTCATGTTATAGGAAGGGTCTCAGGTTTGGTATAAGCATTGAGATATCACATCTCATGCTATAGGAAGGTTCTCAGGATTGGAATTTGAAGGAGTTGGATATCACATCTCATGCTATAGGAAGGGTCTCAGGTTTGGTATAAGCATTGAGATATCACATCTCATGCTATAGGAAGGGTCTCAGGATTGGAATGGGAAGGAGTTGTATATGACATCTCATGCCGTAGGAAGGGTCTCAGGTTTGGTATAAGCATTGAGATATCACATCTCTGCTATCGGAAGGGTCTCAGGATTGGAATGGGAAGGAGTTGGATATCCCATCTCATGTTATAGGAAGAGTCTCAGGTTTGGTATTAGAAGCATTGAGATATCACATCTCATGCTATAGGAAGTGTCTCAGGATTGGAATGGGAAGGACTTGGATATCACATCTCATGCTATAGGGAGGCTCTCAAGTTTGATATTAGAAGCATTGAGATATCACATCTCATGCTATAGGAAGGGTCTCAGGATTGGAATGGGAAGGAGTTGGATATCACATCTCATGCTATTGGAAGGGTCTCAGGTTTGGTATAAGCAGTGAGATATCACATCTCATGCTATAGGAAGTGTCTCAGGATTGGAATGGGAAGGAGTTGGATATCACATCTAATGTTATAGGAAGGATCTCAGGTTTGGTATAAGAATTGAGATATCACATCTCTGCTATCGGAAGGGTCTCAGGATTGGAATGGGAAGGAGTTGGATATTCCAATCTCATGTTATAAGAAGGGTCTCAGGTTTGGTATTAGAAGCATTGAGATATCACATCTCATGCTATAGGAAGGGTCTCAGGATTGGAATGGGAAGGACTTGGATATCACATCTCATGCTATAGGGAGGGTCTCAGGTTTGGTATTAGAGGCATTGAGATATCACATCTCATGCTATCTATCATAAGGGTCTCAGGATTGGAATGGGAAGGAGTTGGATATCACATCTCATGCTAAAGGGAGGGTCTCAGGTTTGGAAGGGGAAGGATTTGGATATCACATCACATGTTATAAGAAGGATCTCAGCTTTGGTATTAGAAGCATTGGGATATCACATCTCATGCTATCGGAAGGGTCTCAGGATTGGAATGGGAAGGAGTCGGATATCACATCTCATGCTATAGGAAGGCTCTCAGGTTTGGAAGGGGAAAGAGTTGGATATCACATTTCATGTTAGAGGTAGGATCTCAGGTTTGGTATTAGAGGCATTGAGATATCACATCTCATGCTATCAGAAGGGTCTCAGGTTTGGAAGGGGAAGGATTTGGATATCACATCTCATGTTATAGGAAGGATCTCAGGTTTGGTATTAGAGGCATTGAGATATCACATCTCATGCTAAAGGGAGGGTCTCAGGTTTGGAAGGGGAAGGATTTGGATATCACATCTCTTGTTATAGGAAGGATCACAGGTTTGGTATTAGAAGCATTGAGATATCACATCTCATGCTATCGGAAGGGTCTCAGGATTGGAATGGGAAGGAGTTGGATAACACATCTCATGCTAAAGGGAGGGTCTCAGGTTTGGAAGGGGAAGGATTTGGATATCACATCTCATGTTACAGGAAGGATCTCAGGTTTGGTATTAGAAGCATTGAGATATCACATCTCATGCTATCGGAAGTATCTCAGGTTTGGTATTAGAGGCATTGAGATATCACATCTCATGCTATCTATCATAAGGGTCTCAGGATTGGAATGGGAAGGAGTTGGATATCACATCTCATGCTAAAGGGAGGGTCTCAGGTTTGGAAGGGGAAGGATTTGGATATCACATCACATGTTATAAGAAGGATCTCAGGTTTGGTATTAGAAGCATTGGGATATCACATCTCATGCTATCGGAAGGGTCTCAGGATTGGAATGGGAAGGAGTCGGATATCACATCTCATGCTATAGGAAGGCTCTCAGGTTTGGAAGGGGAAAGAGTTGGATATCACATTTCATGTTAGAGGTAGGATCTCAGGTTTGGTATTAGAGGCATTGAGATATCACATCTCATGCTATCAGAAGGGTCTCAGGATTAGAATGGGAAGGAGTTGGATATCACATCTCATGCTAAAGGGAGGGTCTCAGGTTTGGAAGGGGAAGGATTTGGATATCACGTCTCATGTTATAGGAAGGATCTCAGGTTTGGTATTAGAAGCATTGAGATATCACATCTCATGCTATCGGAAGGATCTCAGGTTTGGTATTAGAGGCATTGAGATATCACATCTCATGCTAAAGGGAGGGTCTCAGGTTTGTAAGGGGAAGGATTTGGATATCACATCTCTTGTTATATGAAGGATTACAGGTTTGGTATTAGAAGCATTGAGATATCACATCTCATGCTATCGGAAGGGTCTCAGGATTGGAATGCGAAGGAGCTGGATATCACGTCTCATGCTAAAGGAAGGGTCTCAGGTTTGGAACGAAAAGGAGTTGGATATCCGATCTCATGTTATAGGAAGGGTCTCAGGTTTGGTATAAGCATTGAGATATCACATCTCTGCTATCGGAAGTGTCTCAGGATTGGAATGGGAAGGAATTGGATATCCCATCTCATGTTATAGGACGGGTCTCAGGATTGTTATTAGAATCATTGAGATATCATATTGCATGCTGTAGGAAGGGTCTAAGGATTGGAATGGGAAGGACTTGGATATCACATCTCATGCTATAGGAAGGGTCTCAGGTTTGGTATAAGCATTGAGATATCAAATCTCATGCTATAGGAAGGGTCTCAGGATTGGAATGGAAGGAGTTGGATATCACATCTCATGTTATAGGAAGGATCTCAGGTTTGGTATTAGAAGCATTGAGACATCACATCTCATGCTATAGGAGGGGTCTCAGGATTGGAATGGGAAGGAGTTGGATATCACATCTCATACTATAGGAAGGGTCTCAGGTTTGGTATAAGCATTGAGATATCACATCTCATGCTATAGGAAGGGTCTCAGGATTGGAATGGGAAGGAGTTGTATATGACATCTCATGCCGTAGGAAGGGTCTCAGGTTTGGTATAAGCATTGAGATATCACATCTCTGCTATCGGAAGGGTCTCAGGATTGGAATGGGAAGGAGTTGGATATCCCATCTCATGTTATAGGAAGAGTCTCAGGTTTGGTATTAGAAGCATTGAGATATCACATCTCATGCTATAGGAAGTGTCTCAGGATTGGAATGGGAAGGACTTGGATATCACATCTCATGCTATAGGGAGGGTCTCAAGTTTGATATTAGAAGCATTGAGATATCACATCTCATGCTATAGGAAGGGTCTCAGGATTGGAATGGGAAGGAGTTGTATATGACATCTCATGCCGTAGGAAGGGTCTCAGGTTTGGTATAAGCATTGAGATATCACATCTCTGCTATCGGAAGGGTCTCAGGATTGGAATGGGAAGGAGTTGGATATCCCATCTCATGTTATAGGAAGAGTCTCAGGTTTGGTATTAGAGGCATTGAGATATCACATCTCATTCTGTAGGAAGTGTCTCAGGATTGGAATGGGAAGGACTTGGATATCACATCTCATGCTATAGGGAGGCTCTCAAGTTTGATATTAGAAGCATTGAGATATCACATCTCATGCTATAGGAAGGGTCTCAGGATTGGAATGGGAAGGAGTTGGATATCACATCTCATGCTATAGGAAGGGTCTCAGGTTTGGTATAAGCAGTGAGATATCACATCTCATGCTATAGGCAGTGTCTCAGTATTGGAATGGGAAGGAGTTGGATATCACATCTCATGTTATAGGAAGGATCTCAGGTTTGGTATAAACATTGAGATATCACATCTCTGCTATCGGAAGGGTCTCAGGATTGGAATGTAAGGAGTTGGATATTCCCATCTCATGTTATAGGAAGGGTCTCAGGTTTGGTATTAGAAGCATTGAGATATCACATCTCATGCTATAGGAAGGGTCTCAGGATTGGAATGGGAAGGACTTGGATATCACATCTCATGCTATAGGGAGGGTCTCAAGTTTGATATTAGAAGCATTGAGATATCACATCTCATGATATCGGAAGGGTCTCAGGATTGGAATGGGAAGGAGTTGGATATCACATCTCATGATAAAGGAAGGGTCTAAGGTTTGGAAGGGGAAGGATTTGGATATCACATCTCATGTTATAGGACGGGTCTCAGGTTTGGTATTAGAAGCATTGAGATAGCAAGTCTCATGGTATAGGAAGGGTCTCAGAATTGGAATGGGAAGGAGGTTGATATCACATCTCATGCGATAGTATGGTTCTCAGGTTTGGTAGAAGCATTGGGATATCACATCTCATGCTATCGGAATGGTATCAGGATTGGATTTGGAAGGAGTTGGATATCCCATCTCATGCTATAGGAAGGTTCTCAGGTTGGAATGGGAAGTAGTTGGATATCACATCTCATGTTATAGGAAGGGTCTCAGGATTGGAATGGGAAGGACTTGGATATCACATCTCATGCTATAGGAAGGCTCTCAGGTTTGGAAGGGGAGAGAGTTGGATATCACATTTCATGTTAGAGGTAGGATCTCAGGTTTGGTATTAGAGGCATTGAGATATCACATCTCATGCTATCAGAAGGGTCTCAGGATTGGAATGGGAAGGACTTAGATATCACATATCATGCTATAGGGAGGGTCTCAGTTTTGATATTAGAAGCATTGAGATATCACATCTCATGCTATCGGAAGTGTCTCAGGATTGGAATGGGAAGGAGCTGGATATCACATCTCATGCTAAAGGAAGAGTCTCAGGTTTGGAACGGGAAGGAGTTGGATATCACATCTCATGTTATAGGAAGGGTCTCAGGTTTGGTATAAGCATTGAGATATCACATCTCTGCTATCGGAAGTGTCTCAGGATTGGAATGGGAAGGAGTTGGATATCCCATCTCATGTTATAGGACGGGTCTCAGGTTTGTTATTAGAATCATTGAGATATCATATTGCATGCTGTAGGAAGGGTCTAAGGTTTGGAATGGGAAGGACTTGGATATCACATCTCATGCTATAGATAGGCTCTCAGGTTTGGAAAGGGAAGGAGTTGGATATCACATTTCATGTTAGAGGAAGGATCTCAGGTTTGGTATTAGAGGCATTGAGATATCACATCTCATGCTATAGGAAGGGTCTCAGGTTGGAATGGGAAGGAGTTGGATATCACATCTCATGTTAAAGGGAGGGTCTCAGAATTGGAAGGGGAAGGATTTGGATATCACATCTCATGTTATAGGAAGGATCTCAGGTTTGGTATTAGAAGCATTGAGATATCACATCTCATGCTATCGGAAGGATCTCAGGTTTGGTATTAGAAGCATTGAGATATCACATCTCATGCTATCAGAAGGGTCTCAGGATTGGAATGGGAAGGAGTTGGATATCACATCTCATGCTAAAATGGAGGGTCTCAGGTTTGGAAGGGGAAGGATTTGGATATCACATCTCATGTTATCGGAAGGATCTCAGGTTTGGTATTAGAAGTATTGAGATATCACATCTCATGCTATAGGAAGGGTCTCAGGATTAGAATGGGAAGGAGTTGGATATCACATCTCATGCTATAGGAAGGGTCTCAGGTTTCGTATAAGCATTGAGATATCACATCTCATGCTATAGGAAGGGTCTCAGGATTGGAATGGGAAGGAGTTGTATATGACATCTCATGCCGTAGGAAGGGTCTCAGGTTTGGTATAAGCATTGAGATATCACATCTCATGCTATAGGAAGGGTCTCAGGATTGGAATGGGAAGGAGTTGGATATCACATCTCATGCTATAGGAAGGGTCTCAGGTTTGGTATAAGCATTGAGATATCACATCTCATGCTATAGGAAGGGTCTCAGGATTGGAATGGGAAGGAGTTGTATATGACATCTCATGCCGTAGGAAGGGTCTCAGGTTTGGTATAAGCATTGAGATATCACATCTCTGCTATCGCAAGGGTCTCTGGATTTGAATGGGAAGGAGTTGGATATCCCATCTCATGTTATAGGAAGAGTCTCAGGTTTGGTATTAGAAGCATTGAGATATCACATCTCATGCTATAGGAAGTGTCTCAGGATTGGAATGGGAAGGACTTGGATATCACATCTCATGCTATAGGGAGGCTCTCAAGTTTGATATTAGAAGCATTGAGATATCACATCTCATGCTATAGGAAGGGTCTCAGGATTGGAATGGGAAGGAGTTGGATATCACATCTCATGCTATAGGAAGGGTCTCAGGTTTGGTATAAGCAGTGAGATATCACATCGCATGCTGTAGGAAGGGTCTCAGGTTTGGTATTAGAAGCATTGAGATATCACATCTCATGCTATAGGAAGGATCTCAGGTTTGGTATTAGAAGTATTGAGATATCACATCTCATGCTATAGGAAGGGTCTCAGGATTGGAATGGGAAGGAGTTGGATATCACATATCATGCTAAAGGAAGGGTCTCAGGTTTGGTAGAAGCATTGAGATATCACATCTCATGCTATAGGAAGGGTCTCAGGATTGGAATGGGAAGGACTTAGATATCACATATCATGCTATAGGGAGGGTCTCAGTTTTGATATTAGAAGCATTGAGATATCACATCTCATGCTATCGGAAGTGTCTCAGGATTGGAATGGGAAGGAGCTGGATATCACATCTCATGCTAAAGGAAGAGTCTCAGGTTTGGAACGGGAAGGAGTTGGATATCACATCTTATGTTATAGGAAGGGTCTCAGGTTTGGTATAAGCATTGAGATATCACATCTCTGCTATCGGAAGTGTCCCAGGATTGGAAATGGAAGGAGTTGGATATCCCATCTCATGTTATAGGACGGGTCTCAGGTTTGTTATTAGAATCATTGAGATATCATATTGCATGCTGTAGGAAGGGTCTAAGGATTGGAATGGGAAGGACTTGGATATCACATCTCATGCTATAGATAGGCTCTCAGGTTTGGAAAGGGAAGGAGTTGGATATCACATTTCATGTTAGAGGAAGGATCTCAGGTTTGGTATTAGAGGCATTGAGATATCACATCTCATGCTATAGGAAGGGTCTCAGGTTGGAATGGGAAGGAGTTGGATATCACATCTCATGTTAACGGGAGGGTCTCAGAATTGGAAGGGGAAGGATTTGGATATCACATCTCATGTTATAGGAAGGATCTCAGGTTTGGTATTAGAAGCATTGAGATATCACATCTCATGCTATCGGAAGGATCTCAGGTTTGGTATTAGAAGCATTGAGATATCACATCTCATGCTATCAGAAGGGTCTCAGGATTGGAATGGGAAGGAGATGGATATCACATCTCATGCTAAAGGGAGGGTCTCAGGTTTGGAAGGGGAAGGATTTGGATATCACATCTCATGTTATCGGAAGGATCTCAGGTTTGGTATTAGAAGCATTGAGATATCACATCTCATGCTATCAGAAGGGTCTCAGGATTGGAATGGGAAGGAGTTGGATATCACATCTCATGCTAAAGGAAGGGTCTCAGGTTTGGTAGAAGCATTGAGATATCACATCTCATGCTATAGGAAGTGTCTCAGGATTGGAATGGGAAGGAGCTGGATATCACATCTCATGCTAAAGGAAGGGTCTCAGGTTTGGAACGGGAAGGAGTTGGATATCCGATCTCATGTTATAGGAAGGGTCTAAGGTCTGGTATAAGCATTGAGATATCACATCTCTGCTATCGGAAGTGTCTCAGGATTGGAATGGGAAGGAGTTGGATATCCGATCTCATGCTATCGGAAGGATCTCAGGTTTGGTATTAGAAGCATTGAGATATCACATCTCATGCTATAGGAAGGGTCTCAGGATTGGAATGGGAAGGACTTAGATATCACATATCATGCTATAGGGAGGGTTTCCGTTTTGATATTAGAAGCATTGAGATATCACATCTCATGCTATCGGAAGTGTCTCAGGATTGGAATGGGAAGGAGCTGGATATCACATCTCATGCTAAAGGAAGGGTCTCAGGTTTGGAACGGGAAGGAGTTGGATATCCGATCTCATGTTATAGGAAGGGTCTAAGGTCTGGTATAAGCATTGAGATATCACATCTCTGCTATGGGAAGTGTCTCAGGATTGGAATGGGAAGGAGTTGGATATCCCATCTCATGTTATAGGAAGGGTCTCAGGTTTGGTATAAGCATTGAGATATCACATCTCATGCTATAGGAAGGGTCTCAGGTTGGAATGGGAAGGAGTTGGATATCACATCTCATGTTAAAGGGAGGGTCTCAGAATTGGAAGGGGAAGGATTTGGATATCACATCTCATGTTATAGGAAGGATCTCAGGTTTGGTATTAGAAGCATTGAGATATCACATCTCATGCTATCGGAAGGATCTCAGGTTTGGTATTAGAAGCATTGAGATATCACATCTCATGCTATCAGAAGGGTCTCAGGATTGGAATGGGAAGGAGTTGGATATCACATCTCATGCTAAAGGGAGGGTCTCAGGTTTGGAAGGGGAAGGATTTGGATATCACATCTCATGTTATCGGAAGGATTTCAGGTTTGGTATTAGAAGTATTGAGATATCACATCTCATGCTATAGGAAGGGTCTCAGGATTGGAATGGGAAGGAGTTGGATATCACATCTCATGCTAAAGGAAGGGTCTCAGGTTTGGTAGAAGCATTGAGATATCACATCTCATGCTATAGGAAGGGTCTCAGGATTGGAATGGGAAGGACTTAGATATCACATATCATGCTATAGGGAGGGTTTCTGTTTTGATATTAGAAGCATTGAGATATCACATCTCATGCTAAAGGGAGGGTCTCAGGATTGGAATGGGAAGGAGCGGGATATCACATCTCATGCTAAAGGAAGGGTCTCAGGTTTGGAACGGGAAGGAGTTGGATATCCGATCTCATGTTATAGGAAGGGTCTAAGGTCTGGTATAAGCATTGAGATATCACATCTCTGCTATCGGAAGTGTCTCAGGATTGGAATGGGAAGGAGTTGGATATCCCATCTCATGTTATAGGAAGGGTCTCAGGTTTGGTATAAGCATTGAGATATCACATCTCATGCTATAGGAAGGGTCTCAGGATTGGAATGGGAAGGAGTTGGATATCACATCTCATGCTATAGGAAGGGTCTCAGGTTTGGTATAAGCATTGAGATATCACATCTCATGCTATAGGAAGGGTCTCATGATTGGAATGGGAAGGAGTTGTATATGACATCTCATGCCGTAGGAAGGGTCTCAGGTTTGGTATAAGCATTGAGATATCACATCTCATGCTATAGGAAGGGTCTCAGGATTGGAATGGGAAGGAGTTGGATATCACATCTCATGCTATAGGAAGGGTCTCAGGTTTGGTATAAGCATTGAGATATCACATCTCATGCTATAGGAAGGGTCTCAGGATTGGAATGGGAAGGAGTTGTATATGACATCTCATGCCGTAGGAAGGGTCTCAGGTTTGGTATAAGCATTGAGATATCACATCTCTGCTATCGGAAGGGTCTCAGGATTGGAATGGGAAGGAGTTGGATATCCCATCTCATGTTATAGGAAGAGTCTCAGGTTTGGTATTAGAAGCATTGAGATATCACATCTCATGCTATAGGAAGTGTCTCAGGATTGGAATGGGAAGGACTTGGATATCACATCTCATGCTATAGGGAGGCTCTCAAGTTTGATGTTAGAAGCATTGAGATATCACATCTCATGCTATAGGAAGGGTCTCAGGATTGGAATGGGAAGGAGTTGGATATCACATCTCATGCTATAGGAAGGGTCTCAGGTTTGGTATAAGCAGTGAGATATCACATCGCATGCTGTAGGAAGGGTCTCAGGTTTGGTATTAGAAGCATTGAGATATCACATCTCATGCTATAGGAAGGATCTCAGGATTAGAAGTATTGAGATATCACATCTCATGCTATAGGAAGGGTCTCAGGATTGGAATGGGAAGGAGTTGGATATCACATCTCATGCTAAAGGAAGGGTCTCAGGTTTGGTAGAAGCATTGAGATATCACATCTCATGCTATAGGAAGGGTCTCAGGATTGGAATGGGAAGGACTTAGATATCACATATCATGCTATAGGGAGGGTCTCAGTTTTGATATTAGAAGCATTGAGATATCACATCTCATGCTATCGGAAGTGTCTCACGATTGGAATGGGAAGGAGCTGGATATCACATCTCATGCTAAAGGAAGAGTCTCAGGTTTGGTATAAGCATTGAGATATCACATCTCTGCTATCGGAAGTGTCTCAGGATTGGAAATGGAAGGAGTTGGATATCCCATCTCATGTTATAGGACGGGTCTCAGGTTTGTTATTAGAATCATTGAGATATCATATTGCATGCTGTAGGAAGGGTCTAAGGATTGGAATGGAAAGGACTTGGATATCACATCTCATGCTATAGATAGGCTCTCAGGTTTGGAAAGGGAAGGAGTTGGATATCACATTTCATGTTAGAGGAAGGATCTCAGGTTTGGTATTAGAGGCATTGAGATATCATATTGCATGCTGTAGGAAGGGTCTAAGGATTGGAATGGGAAGGACTTGGATATCACATCTCATGCTATAGGAAGGGTCTCAGGTTGGAATGGGAAGGAGTTGGATATCACATCTCATGTTAAAGGGAGGGTCTCAGAATTGGAAGGGGAAGGATTTGGATATCACATCTCATGTTATAGGAAGGATCTCAGGTTTGGTATTAGAAGCATTGAGATATCACATCTCATGCTATCGGAAGGATCTCAGGTTTGGTATTAGAAGCATTGAGATATCACATCTCATGCTATCAGAAGGGTCTCAGGATTGGAATGGGAAGGAGATGGATATCACATCTCATGCTAAAGGGAGGGTCTCAGGTTTGGAAGGGGAAGGATTTGGATATCACATCTCATGCTAAAGGAAGGGTCTCAGGTTTGGTAGAAGCATTGAGATATCACATCTCATGCTATCGGAAGTGTCTCAGGATTGGAATGGGAAGGAGCTGGATATCACATCTCATGCTAAAGGAAGGGTCTCAGGTTTGGAACGGGAAGGAGTTGGATATCCGATCTCATGTTATAGGAAGGGTCTAAGGTCTGGTATAAGCATTGAGATATCACATCTCTGCTATCGGAAGTGTCTCAGGATTGGAATGGGAAGGAGTTGGATATCCGATCTCATGCTATCGGAAGGATCTCAGGTTTGGTATTAGAAGCATTGAGATATCACATCTCATGCTATAGGAAGGGTCTCAGGATTGGAATGGGAAGGACTTAGATATCACATATCATGCTATAGGGAGGGTTTCCGTTTTGATATTAGAAGCATTGAGATATCACATCTCATGCTATCGGAAGTGTCTCAGGATTGGAATGGGAAGGAGCTGGATATCACATCTCATGCTAAAGGAAGGGTCTCAGGTTTGGAACGGGAAGGAGTTGGATATCCGATCTCATGTTATAGGAAGGGTCTAAGGTCTGGTATAAGCATTGAGATATCACATCTCTGCTATGGGAAGTGTCTCAGGATTGGAATGGGAAGGAGTTGGATATCACATCTCATGTTAAAGGGAGGGTCTCAGAATTGGAAGGGGAAGGATTTGGATATCACATCTCATGTTATAGGAAGGATCTCAGGTTTGGTATTAGAAGCATTGAGATATCACATCTCATGCTATCGGAAGGATCTCAGGTTTGGTATTAGAAGCATTGAGATATCACATCTCATGCTATCAGAAGGGTCTCAGGATTGGAATGGGAAGGAGTTGGATATCACATCTCATGCTAAAGGGAGGGTCTCAGGTTTGGAAGGGGAAGGATTTGGATATCACATCTCATGTTATCGGAAGGATTTCAGGTTTGGTATTAGAAGTATTGAGATATCACATCTCATGCTATAGGAAGGGTCTCAGGATTGGAATGGGAAGGAGTTGGATATCACATCTCATGCTAAAGGAAGGGTCTCAGGTTTGGTAGAAGCATTGAGATATCACATCTCATGCTATAGGAAGGGTCTCAGGATTGGAATGGGAAGGACTTAGATATCACATATCATGCTATAGGGAGGGTTTCTGTTTTGATATTAGAAGCATTGAGATATCACATCTCATGCTAAAGGGAGGGTCTCAGGATTGGAATGGGAAGGAGCTGGATATCACATCTCATGCTAAAGGAAGGGTCTCAGGTTTGGAACGGGAAGGAGTTGGATATCCGATCTCATGTTATAGGAAGGGTCTAAGGTCTGGTATAAGCATTGAGATATCACATCTCTGCTATCGGAAGTGTCTCAGGATTGGAATGGGAAGGAGTTGGATATCCCATCTCATGTTATAGGAAGGGTCTCAGGTTTGGTATAAGCATTGAGATATCACATCTCATGCTATAGGAAGGGTCTCAGGATTGGAATGGGAAGGAGTTGGATATCACATCTCATGCTATAGGAAGGGTCTCAGGTTTGGTATAAGCATTGAGATATCACATCTCATACTATAGGAAGGGTCTCAGGATTGGAATGGGAAGGAGTTGTATATGACATCTCATGCCGTAGGAAGGGTCTCAGGTTTGGTATAAGCATTGAGATATCACATCTCATGCTATAGGAAGGGTCTCAGGATTGGAATGGGAAGGAGTTGTATATGACATCTCATGCCGTAGGAAGGGTCTCAGGTTTGGTATAAGCATTGAGATATCACATCTCATGCTATAGGAAGGGTCTCAGGATTGGAATGGGAAGGAGTTGGATATCACATCTCATGCTATAGGAAGGGTCTCAGGTTTGGTATAAGCATTGAGATATCACATCTCATGCTATAGGAAGGGTCTCAGGATTGGAATGGGAAGGAGTTGTATATGACATCTCATGCCGTAGGAAGGGTCTCAGGTTTGGTATAAGCATTGAGATATCACATCTCTGCTATCGGAAGGGTCTCAGGATTGGAATGGGAAGGAGTTGGATATCCCATCTCATGTTATAGGAAGAGTCTCAGGTTTGGTATTAGAAGCATTGAGATATCACATCTCATGCTATAGGAAGTGTCTCAGGATTGGAATGGGAAGGACTTGGATATCACATCTCATGCTATAGGGAGGCTCTCAAGTTTGATATTAGAAGCATTGAGATATCACATCTCATGCTATAGGAAGGGTCTCAGGATTGGAATGGGAAGGAGTTGGATATCACATCTCATGCTATAGGAAGGGTCTCAGGTTTGGTATAAGCAGTGAGATATCACATCGCATGCTGTAGGAAGGGTCTCAGGTTTGGTATTAGAAGCATTGAGATATCACATCTCATGCTATAGGAAGGATCTCAGGTTTGGTATTAGAAGTATTGAGATATCACATCTCATGCTATAGGAAGGGTCTCAGGATTGGAATGGGAAGGAGTTTTATATCACATCTCATGCTAAAGGAAGGGTCTCAGGTTTGGTAGAAGCATTGAGATATCACATCTCATGCTATAGGAAGGGTCTCAGGATTGGAATGGGAAGGACTTAGATATCACATATCATGCTATAGGGAGGGTCTCAGTTTTGATATTAGAAGCATTGAGATATCACATCTCATGCTATCGGAAGTGTCTCACGATTGGAATGGGAAGGAGCTGGATATCACATCTCATGCTAAAGGAAGAGTCTCAGGATTGGAACGGGAAGGAGTTGGATATCACATCTCATGTTATAGGAAGGGTCTCAGGTTTGGTATAAGCATTGAGATATCACATCTCTGCTATCGGAAGTGTCTCAGGATTGGAAATGGAAGGAGTTGGATATCCCATCTCATGTTATAGGACGGGTCTCAGGTTTGTTATTAGAATCATTGAGATATCATATTGCATGCTGTAGGAAGGGTCTAAGGATTGGAATGGAAAGGACTTGGATATCACATCTCATGCTATAGATAGGCTCTCAGGTTTGGAAAGGGAAGGAGTTGGATATCACATTTCATGTTAGAGGAAGGATCTCAGGTTTGGTATTAGAGGCATTGAGATATCATATTGCATGCTGTAGGAAGGGTCTAAGGATTGGAATGGGAAGGACTTGGATATCACATCTCATGCTATAGGAAGGGTCTCAGGTTGGAATGGGAAGGAGTTGGATATCACATCTCTTGTTAAAGGGAGGGTCTCAGAATTGGAAGGGGGAGGATTTGGATATCACATCTCATGTTATAGGAAGGATCTCAGGTTTTGTATTAGAAGCATTGAGATATCACATCTCATGCTATCGGAAGGATCTCAGGTTTGGTATTAGAAGCATTGAGATATCACATCTCATGCTATCAGAAGGGTCTCAGGATTGGAATGGGAAGGAGATGGATATCACATATGCTAAAGGGAGGGTCTCAGGTTTGGAAGGGGAAGGATTTGGATATCACATCTCATGTTATCGGAAAGGATCTCAGGTTTGGTATTAGAAGTATTGAGATATCACATCTCATGCTATAGGAAGGGTCTCAGGATTGGAATGGGAAGGAGTTGGATATCACATCTCATGCTAAAGGAAGGGTCTCAGGTTTGGTAGAAGCATTGAGATATCACATCTCATGCTATAGGAAGTGTCTCAGGATTGGAATGGGAAGGAGCTGGATATCACATCTCATGCTAAAGGAAGGGTCTCAGGTTTGGAACGGGAAGGAGTTGGATATCCGATCTCATGTTATAGGAAGGGTCTAAGGTCTGGTATAAGCATTGAGATATCACATCTCTGCTATCGGAAGTGTCTCAGGATTGGAATGGGAAGGAGTTGGATATCCGATCTCATGCTATCGGAAGGATCTCAGGTTTGGTATTAGAAGCATTGAGATATCACATCTCATGCTATAGGAAGGGTCTCAGGATTGGAATGGGAAGGACTTAGATATCACATATCATGCGATAGGGAGGGTTTCCGTTTTGATATTAGAAGCATTGAGATATCACATCTCATGCTATCAGAAGGGTCTCAGGATTGGAATGGGAAGGAGATGGATATCACATCTCATGCTAAAGGGAGGGTCTCAGGTTTGGAAGGGGAAGGATTTGGATATCACATCTCATGTTATCGGAAGGATCTCAGGTTTGGTATTAGAAGTATTGAGATATCACATCTCATGCTATAGGAAGGGTCTCAGGATTGGAATGGGAAGGAGTTGGATATCACATCTCATGCTAAAGGAAGGGTCTCAGGTTTGGTAGAAGCATTGAGATATCACATCTCATGCTATAGGAAGTGTCTCAGGATTGGAATGGGAAGGAGCTGGATATCACATCTCATGCTAAAGGAAGGGTCTCAGGTTTGGAACGGGAAGGAGTTGGATATCCGATCTCATGTTATAGGAAGGGTCTAAGGTCTGGTATAAGCATTGAGATATCACATCTCTGCTATGGGAAGTGTCTCAGGATTGGAATGGGAAGGAGTTGGATATCCCATCTCATGTTATAGGAAGGGTCTCAGGTTTGATATAAGCATTGAGATATCACATCTCATGCTATAGGAAGGGTCTCAGGTTGGAATGGGAAGGAGTTGGATATCACATCTCATGTTAAAGGGAGGGTCTCAGAATTGGAAGGGGAAGGATTTGGATATCACATCTCATGTTATAGGAAGGATCTCAGGTTTGGTATTAGAAGCATTGAGATATCACATCTCATGCTATCGGAAGGATCTCAGGTTTGGTATTAGAAGCATTGAGATATCACATCTCATGCTATCAGAAGGGTCTCAGGATTGGAATGGGAAGGAGTTGGATATCACATCTCATGCTAAAGGGAGGGTCTCAGGTTTGGAAGGGGAAGGATTTGGATATCACATCTCATGTTATCGGGAGGATTTCAGGTTTGGCATTAGAAGTATTGAGATATCACATCTCATGCTATAGGAAGGGTCTCAGGATTGGAATGGGAAGGAGTTGGATATCACATCTCATGCTAAAGGAAGGGTCTCAGGTTTGGTAGAAGCATTGAGATATCACATCTCATGCTATAGGAAGGGTCTCAGGATTGGAATGGGAAGGACTTAGATATCACATATCATGCTATAGGGAGGGTTTCTGTTTTGATATTAGAAGCATTGAGATATCACATCTCATGCTAAAGGGAGGGTCTCAGGATTGGAATGGGAAGGAGCTGGATATCACATCTCATGCTAAAGGAAGGGTCTCAGGTTTGGAACGGGAAGGAGTTGGATATCCGATCTCATGTTATAGGAAGGGTCTAAGGTCTGGTATAAGCATTGAGATATCACATCTCTGCTATCGGAAGTGTCTCAGGATTGGAATGGGAAGGAGTTGGATATCCCATCTCATGTTATAGGAAGGGTCTCAGGTTTGGTATAAGCAATGAGATATCACATCTCATGCTATAGGAAGGGTCTCAGGATTGGAATGGGAAGGAGTTGTATATGACATCTCATGCCGTAGGAAGGGTCTCAGGTTTGGTATAAGCATTGAGATATCACATCTCATGCTATAGGAAGGGTCTCAGGATTGGAATGGGAAGGAGTTGGATATCACATCTCATGCTATAGGAAGGGTCTCAGGTTTGGTATAAGCATTGAGATATCACATCTCATGCTATAGGAAGGGTCTCAGGATTGGAATGGGAAGGAGTTGTATATGACATCTCATGCCGTAGGAAGGGTCTCAGGTTTGGTATAAGCATTGAGATATCACATCTCTGCTATCGGAAGGGTCTCAGGATTGGAATGGGAAGGAGTTGGATATCCCATCTCATGTTATAGGAAGAGTCTCAGGTTTGGTATTAGAAGCATTGAGATATCACATCTCATGCTATAGGAAGTGTCTCAGGATTGGAATGGGAAGGACTTGGATATCACATCTCATGCTATAGGGAGGCTCTCAAGTTTGATATTAGAAGCATTGAGATATCACATCTCATGCTATAGGAAGGGTCTCAGGATTGGAATGGGAAGGAGTTGGATATCACATCTCATGCTATAGGAAGGGTCTCAGGTTTGGTATAAGCAGTGAGATATCACATCGCATGCTGTAGGAAGGGTCTCAGGTTTGGTATTAGAAGCATTGAGATATCACATCTCATGCTATAGGAAGGATCTCAGGTTTGGTATTAGAAGTATTGAGATATCACATCTCATGCTATAGGAAGGGTCTCAGGATTGGAATGGGAAGGACTTAGATATCACATATCATGCTATAGGGAGGGTCTCAGGTTTGGAATGGGAAGGAGTTGGATATCACATCTCATGCTAAAGGAAGGGTCTCAGGTTTGGTAGAAGCATTGAGATATCAAATCTCATGCTATAGGAAGGGTCTCAGGATTGGAATGGGAAGGACTTAGATATCACATATCATGCTATAGGGAGGGTCTCAGTTTTGATATTAGAAGCATTGAGATATCACATCTCATGCTATCGGAAGTGTCTCACGATTGGAATGGGAAGGAGCTGGATATCACATCTCATGCTAAAGGAAGAGTCTCAGGTTTGGTATAAGCATTGAGATATCACATCTCTGCTATCGGAAGTGTCTCAGGATTGGAAATGGAAGGAGTTGGATATCCCATCTCATGTTATAGGACGGGTCTCAGGTTTGTTATTAGAATCATTGAGATATCATATTGCATGCTGTAGGAAGGGTCTAAGGATTGGAATGGAAAGGACTTGGATATCACATCTCATGCTATAGATAGGCTCTCAGGTTTGGAAAGGGAAGGAGTTGGATATCACATTTCATGTTAGAGGAAGGATCTCAGGTTTGGTATTAGAGGCATTGAGATATCATATTGCATGCTGTAGGAAGGGTCTAAGGATTGGAATGGGAAGGACTTGGATATCACATCTCATGCTATAGGAAGGGTCTCAGGTTGGAATGGGAAGGAGTTGGATATCACATCTCATGTTAAAGGGAGGGTCTCAGAATTGGAAGGGGACGGATTTGGATATCACATCTCATGTTATAGGAAGGATCTCAGGTTTGGTATTAGAAGCATTGAGATATCACATCTCATGCTATCGGAAGGATCTCAGGTTTGGTATTAGAAGCATTGAGATATCACATCTCATGCTATCAGAAGGGTCTCAGGATTGGAATGGGAAGGAGATGGATATCACATCTCATGCTAAAGGGAGGGTCTCAGGTTTGGAAGGGGAAGGATTTGGATATCACATCTCATGTTATCGGAAGGATCTCAGGTTTGGTATTAGAAGTATTGAGATATCACATCTCATGCTATAGGAAGGGTCTCAGGATTGGAATGGGAAGGAGTTGGATATCACATCTCATGCTAAAGGAAGGGTCTCAGGTTTGGTAGAAGCATTGAGATATCACATCTCATGCTATAGGAAGTGTCTCAGGATTGGAATGGGAAGGAGCTGGATATCACATCTCATGCTAAAGGAAGGGTCTCAGGTTTGGAACGGGAAGGAGTTGGATATCCGATCTCATGTTATAGGAAGGGTCTAAGGTCTGGTATAAGCATTGAGATATCACATCTCTGCTATCGGAAGTGTCTCAGGATTGGAATGGGAAGGAGTTGGATATCCGATCTCATGCTATCGGAAGGATCTCAGGTTTGGTATTAGAAGCATTGAGATATCACATCTCATGCTATAGGAAGGGTCTCAGGATTGGAATGGGAAGGACTTAGATATCACATATCATGCTATAGGGAGGGTTTCCGTTTTGATATTAGAAGCATTGAGATATCACATCTCATGCTATCGGAAGTGTCTCAGGATTGGAATGGGAAGGAGCTGGATATCACATCTCATGCTAAAGGAAGGGTCTCAGGTTTGGAACGGGAAGGAGTTGGATATCCGATCTCATGTTATAGGAAGGGTCTAAGGTCTGGTATAAGCATTGAGATATCACATCTCTGCTATGGGAAGTGTCTCAGGATTGGAATGGGAAGGAGTTGGATATCACATCTCATGTTAAAGGGAGGGTCTCAGAATTGGAAGGGGAAGGATTTGGATATCACATCTCATGTTATAGGAAGGATCTCAGGTTTGGTATTAGAAGCATTGAGATATCACATCTCATGCTATCGGAAGGATCTCAGGTTTGGTATTAGAAGCATTGAGATATCACATCTCATGCTATCAGAAGGGTCTCAGGATTGGAATGGGAAGGAGTTGGATATCACATCTCATGCTAAAGGGAGGGTCTCAGGTTTGGAAGGGGAAGGATTTGGATATCACATCTCATGTTATCGGAAGGATTTCAGGTTTGGTATTAGAAGTATTGAGATATCACATCTCATGCTATAGGAAGGGTCTCAGGATTGGAATGGGAAGGAGTTGGATATCACATCTCATGCTAAAGGAAGGGTCTCAGGTTTGGTAGAAGCATTGAGATATCACATCTCATGCTATAGGAAGGGTCTCAGGATTGGAATGGGAAGGACTTAGATATCACATATCATGCTATAGGGAGGGTTTCTGTTTTGATATTAGAAGCATTGAGATATCACATCTCATGCTAAAGGGAGGGTCTCAGGATTGGAATGGGAAGGAGCTGGATATCACATCTCATGCTAAAGGAAGGGTCTCAGGTTTGGAACGGGAAGGAGTTGGATATCCGATCTCATGTTATAGGAAGGGTCTAAGGTCTGGTATAAGCATTGAGATATCACATCTCTGCTATCGGAAGTGTCTCAGGATTGGAATGGGAAGGAGTTGGATATCCCATCTCATGTTATAGGAAGGGTCTCAGGTTTGGTATAAGCATTGAGATATCACATCTCATGCTATAGGAAGGGTCTCAGGATTGGAATGGGAAGGAGTTGGATATCACATCTCATGCTAAAGGGAGGGTCTCAGGTTTGGAAGGGGAAGGATTTGGATATCACATCTCATGTTATCGGGAGGATTTCAGGTTTGGTATTAGAAGTATTGAGATATCACATCTCATGCTATAGGAAGGGTCTCAGGATTGGAATGGGAAGGAGTTGGATATCACATCTCATGTTATAGGAAGGGTCTCAGGTTTGGTAGAAGCATTGAGATATCACATCTCATGCTATAGGAAGGGTCTCAGGTTTGGTATTAGAAGCATTGAGATATCACATCTCATGCTATCAGAAGGGTCTCAGGATTGGAATGGGAAGGAGTTGGATATCACATCTCATGCTAAAGGGAGGGTCTCAGGTTTGGAAGGGGAAGGATTTGGATATCACATCTCATGTTATCGGGAGGATTTCAGGTTTGGTATTAGAAGTATTGAGATATCACATCTCATGCTATAGGAAGGGTCTCAGGATTGGAATGGGAAGGAGTTGGATATCACATCTCATGCTAAAGGAAGGGTCTCAGGTTTGGTAGAAGCATTGAGATATCACATCTCATGCTATAGGAAGGGTCTCAGGATTGGAATGGGAAGGACTTAGATATCACATATCATGCTATAGGGAGGGTTTCTGTTTTGATATTAGAAGCATTGAGATATCACATCTCATGCTAAAGGGAGGGTCTCAGGATTGGAATGGGAAGGAGCTGGATATCACATCTCATGCTAAAGGAAGGGTCTCAGGTTTGGAACGGGAAGGAGTTGGATATCCGATCTCATGTTATAGGAAGGGTCTAAGGTCTGGTATAAGCATTGAGATATCACATCTCTGCTATCGGAAGTGTCTCAGGATTGGAATGGGAAGGAGTTGGACATCCCATCTCATGTTATAGGAAGGGTCTCAGGTTTGGTATAAGCATTGAGATATCACATCTCATGCTATAGGAAGGGTCTCAGGATTGGAATGGGAAGGAGTTGGATATCACATCTCATGCTATAGGAAGGGTCTCAGGTTTGGTATAAGCATTGAGATATCACATCTCATGCTATAGGAAGGGTCTCAGGATTGGAATGGGAAGGAGTTGTATATGACATCTCATGCCGTAGGAAGGGTCTCAGGTTTGGTATAAGCATTGAGATATCACATCTCATGCTATAGGAAGGGTCTCAGGATTGGAATGGGAAGGAGTTGGATATCACATCTCATGCTATAGGAAGGGTCTCAGGTTTGGTATAAGCATTGAGATATCACATCTCATGCTATAGGAAGGGTCTCAGGATTGGAATGGGAAGGAGTTGTATATGACATCTCATGCCGTAGGAAGGGTCTCAGGTTTGGTATAAGCATTGAGATATCACATCTCTGCTATCGGAAGGGTCTCAGGATTGGAATGGGAAGGAGTTGGATATCCCATCTCATGTTATAGGAAGAGTCTCAGGTTTGGTATTAGAAGCATTGAGATATCACATCTCATGCTATAGGAAGTGTCTCAGGATTGGAATGGGAAGGACTTGGATATCACATCTCATGCTATAGGGAGGCTCTCAAGTTTGATATTAGAAGCATTGAGATATCACATCTCATGCTATAGGAAGGGTCTCAGGATTGGAATGGGAAGGAGTTGGATATCACATCTCATGCTATAGGAAGGGTCTCAGGTTTGGTATAAGCAGTGAGATATCACATCGCATGCTGTAGGAAGGGTCTCAGGTTTGGTATTAGAAGCATTGAGATATCACATCTCATGCTATAGGAAGGATCTCAGGTTTGGTATTAGAAGTATTGAGATATCACATCTCATGCTATAGGAAGGGTCTCAGGATTGGAATGGGAAGGACTTAGATATCACATATCATGCTATAGGGAGGGTCTCAGGTATGGAATGGGAAGGAGTTGGATATCACATCTCATGCTAAAGGAAGGGTCTCAGGTTTGGTAGAAGCATTGAGATATCAAATCTCATGCTATAGGAAGGGTCTCAGGATTGGAATGGGAAGGACTTAGATATCACATATCATGGTATAGGGAGGGTCTCAGTTTTGATATTAGAAGCATTGAGATATCACATCTCATGCTATCGGAAGTGTCTCACGATTGGAATGGGAAGGAGCTGGATATCACATCTCATGCTAAAGGAAGAGTCTCAGGTTTGGTATGAGCATTGAGATATCACATCTCTGCTATCGGAAGTGTCTCAGGATTGGAAATGGAAGGAGTTGGATATCCCATCTCATGTTATAGGACGGGTCTCAGGTTTGTTATTAGAATCATTGAGATATCATATTGCATGCTGTAGGAAGGGTCTAAGGATTGGAATGGAAAGGACTTGGATATCACATCTCATGCTATAGATAGGCTCTCAGGTTTGGAAAGGGAAGGAGTTGGATATCACATTTCATGTTAGAGGAAGGATCTCAGGTTTGGTATTAGAGGCATTGAGATATCATATTGCATGCTGTAGGAAGGGTCTAAGGATTGGAATGGGAAGGACTTGGATATCACATATCATGCTATAGGAAGGGTCTCAGGTTGGAATGGGAAGGAGTTGGATATCACATCTCATGTTAAAGGGAGGGTCTCAGAATTGGAAGGGGACGGATTTGGATATCACATCTCATGTTATAGGAAGGATCTCAGGTTTGGTATTAGAAGCATTGAGATATCACATCTCATGCTATCGGAAGGATCTCAGGTTTGGTATTAGAAGCATTGAGATATCACATCTCATGCTATCAGAAGGGTCTCAGGATTGGAATGGGAAGGAGATGGATATCACATCTCATGCTAAAGGGAGGGTCTCAGGTTTGGAAGGGGAAGGATTTGGATATCACATCTCATGTTATCGGAAGGATCTCAGGTTTGGTATTAGAAGTATTGAGATATCACATCTCATGCTATAGGAAGGGTCTCAGGATTGGAATGGGAAGGAGTTGGATATCACATCTCATGCTAAAGGAAGGGTCTCAGGTTTGGTAGAAGCATTGAGATATCACATCTCATGCTATAGGAAGTGTCTCAGGATTGGAATGGGAAGGAGCTGGATATCACATCTCATGCTAAAGGAAGGGTCTCAGGTTTGGAACGGGAAGGAGTTGGATATCCGATCTCATGTTATAGGAAGGGTCTAAGGTCTGGTATAAGCATTGAGATATCACATCTCTGCTATCGGAAGTGTCTCAGGATTGGAATGGGAAGGAGTTGGATATCCGATCTCATGCTATCGGAAGGATCTCAGGTTTGGTATTAGAAGCATTGAGATATCACATCTCATGCTATAGGACGGGTCTCAGGATTGGAATGGGAAGGACTTAGATATCACATATCATGCTATAGGGAGGGTTTCCGTTTTGATATTAGAAGCATTGAGATATCACATCTCATGCTATCGGAAGTGTCTCAGGATTGGAATGGGAAGGAGCTGGATATCACATCTCATGCTAAAGGAAGGGTCTCAGGTTTGGAACGGGAAGGAGTTGGATATCCGATCTCATGTTATAGGAAGGGTCTAAGGTCTGGTATAAGCATTGAGATATCACATCTCTGCTATGGGAAGTGTCTCAGGATTGGAATGGGAAGGAGTTGGATATCACATCTCATGTTAAAGGGAGGGTCTCAGAATTGGAAGGGGAAGGATTTGGATATCACATCTCATGTTTAGGAAGGATCTCAGGTTTGGTATTAGAAGCATTGAGATATCACATCTCATGCTATCGGAAGGATCTCAGGTTTGGTATTAGAAGCATTGAGATATCACATCTCATGCTATCAGAAGGGTCTCAGGATTGGAATGGGAAGGAGTTGGATATCACATCTCATGCTAAAGGGAGGGTCTCAGGTTTGGAAGGGGAAGGATTTGGATATCACATCTCATGTTATCGGAAGGATTTCAGGTTTGGTATTAGAAGTATTGAGATATCACATCTCATGCTATAGGAAGGGTCTCAGGATTGGAATGGGAAGGAGTTGGATATCACATCTCATGCTAAAGGAAGGGTCTCAGGTTTGGTAGAAGCATTGAGATATCACATCTCATGCTATAGGAAGGGTCTCAGGATTGGAATGGGAAGGACTTAGATATCACATATCATGCTATAGGGAGGGTTTCTGTTTTGATATTAGAAGCATTGAGATATCACATCTCATGCTAAAGGGAGGGTCTCAGGATTGGAATGGGAAGGAGCTGGATATCACATCTCATGCTAAAGGAAGGGTCTCAGGTTTGGAACGGGAAGGAGTTGGATATCCGATCTCATGTTATAGGAAGGGTCTAAGGTCTGGTATAAGCATTGAGATATCACATCTCTGCTATCGGAAGTGTCTCAGGATTGGAATGGGAAGGAGTTGGATATCCCATCTCATGTTATAGGAAGGGTCTCAGGTTTGGTATAAGCATTGAGATATCACATCTCATGCTATAGGAAGGGTCTCAGGATTGGAATGGGAAGGAGTTGGATATCACATCTCATGCTATAGGAAGGGTCTCAGGTTTGGTATAAGCATTGAGATATCACATCTCATGCTATAGGAAGGGTCTCAGGATTGGAATGGGAAGGAGTTGTATATGACATCTCATGCCGTAGGAAGGGTCTCAGGTTTGGTATAAGCATTGAGATATCATATCTCATGCTATAGGAAGGGTCTCAGGATTGGAATGGGAAGGAGTTGGATATCACATCTCATGCTATAGGAAGGGTCTCAGGTTTGGTATAAGCATTGAGATATCACATCTCATGCTATAGGAAGGGTCTCAGGATTGGAATGGGAAGGAGTTGTATATGACATCTCATGCCGTAGGAAGGGTCTCAGGTTTGGTATAAGCATTGAGATATCACATCTCTGCTATCGGAAGGGTCTCAGGTTTGGTAGAAGCATTGAGATATCACATCTCATGCTATAGGAAGGGTCTCAGGATTGGAATGGGAAGGACTTAGATATCACATATCATGCTATAGGGAGGGTCTCAGTTTTGATATTAGAAGCATTGAGATATCACATCTCATGCTATCGGAAGTGTCTCACGATTGGAATGGGAAGGAGCTGGATATCACATCTCATGCTAAAGGAAGAGTCTCAGGATTGGAACGGGAAGGAGTTGGATATCACATCTCATGTTATAGGAAGGGTCTCAGGTTTGGTATAAGCATTGAGATATCACATCTCTGCTATCGGAAGTGTCTCAGGATTGGAAATGGAAGGAGTTGGATATCCCATCTCATGTTATAGGACGGGTCTCAGGTTTGTTATTAGAATCATTGAGATATCATATTGCATGCTGTAGGAAGGGTCTAAGGATTGGAATGGAAAGGACTTGGATATCACATCTCATGCTATAGATAGGCTCTCAGGTTTGGAAAGGGAAGGAGTTGGATATCACATTTCATGTTAGAGGAAGGATCTCAGGTTTGGTATTAGAGGCATTGAGATATCATATTGCATGCTGTAGGAAGGGTCTAAGGATTGGAATGGGAAGGACTTGGATATCACATCTCATGCTATAGGAAGGGTCTCAGGTTGGAATGGGAAGGAGTTGGATATCACATCTCATGTTAAAGGGAGGGTCTCAGAATTGGAAGGGGAAGGATTTGGATATCACATCTCATGTTATAGGAAGGATCTCAGGTTTGGTATTAGAAGCATTGAGATATCACATCTCATGCTATCGGAAGGATCGCAGGTTTGGTATTAGAAGCATTGAGATATCACATCTCATGCTATCAGAAGGGTCTCAGGATTGGAATGGGAAGGAGATGGATATCACATATGCTAAAGGGAGGGTCTCAGGTTTGGAAGGGGAAGGATTTGGATATCACATCTCATGTTATCGGAAAGGATCTCAGGTTTGGTATTAGAAGTATTGAGATATCACATCTCATGCTATAGGAAGGGTCTCAGGATTGGAATGGGAAGGAGTTGGATATCACATCTCATGCTAAAGGAAGGGTCTCAGGTTTGGAAGAAGCATTGAGATATCACATCTCATGCTATAGGAAGTGTCTCAGGATTGGAATGGGAAGGAGCTGGATATCACATCTCATGCTAAAGGAAGGGTCTCAGGTTTGGAACGGGAAGGAGTTGGATATCCGATCTCATGTTATAGGAAGGGTCTAAGGTCTGGTATAAGCATTGAGATATCACATCTCTGCTATCGGAAGTGTCTCAGGATTGGAATGGGAAGGAGTTGGATATCCGATCTCATGCTATCGGAAGGATCTCAGGTTTGGTATTAGAAGCATTGAGATATCACATCTCATGCTATAGGAAGGGTCTCAGGATTGGAATGGGAAGGACTTAGATATCACATATCATGCGATAGGGAGGGTTTCCGTTTTGATATTAGAAGCATTGAGATATCACATCTCATGCTATCAGAAGGGTCTCAGGATTGGAATGGGAAGGAGATGGATATCACATCTCATGCTAAAGGGAGGGTCTCAGGTTTGGAAGGGGAAGGATTTGGATATCACATCTCATGTTATCGGAAGGATCTCAGGTTTGGTATTAGAAGTATTTAGATATCACATCTCATGCTATAGGAAGGGTCTCAGGATTGGAATGGGAAGGAGTTGGATATCACATCTCATGCTAAAGGAAGGGTCTCAGGTTTGGTAGAAGCATTGAGATATCACATCTCATGCTATAGGAAGTGTCTCAGGATTGGAATGGGAAGGAGCTGGATATCACATCTCATGCTAAAGGAAGGGTCTCAGGTTTGGAACGGGAAGGAGTTGGATATCCGATCTCATGTTATAGGAAGGGTCTAAGGTCTGGTATAAGCATTGAGATATCACATCTCTGCTATCGGAAGTGTCTCAGGATTGGAATGGGAAGGAGTTGGATATCCGATCTCATGCTATCGGAAGGATCTCAGGTTTGATATTAGAAGCATTGAGATATCACATCTCATGCTATAGGAAGGGTCTCAGGATTGGAATGGGAAGGACTTAGATATCACATACCATGCTATAGGGAGGGTTTCCGTTTTGATATTAGAAGCATTGAGATATCACATCTCATGCTATCGGAAGTGTCTCAGGATTGGAATGGGAAGGAGCTGGATATCACATCTCATGCTAAAGGAAGGGTCTCAGGTTTGGAACGGGAAGGAGTTGGATATCCGATCTCATGTTATAGGAAGGGTCTAAGGTCTGGTATAAGCATTGAGATATCACATCTCTGCTATGGGAAGTGTCTCAGGATTGGAATGGGAAGGAGTTGGATATCCCATCTCATGTTATAGGAAGGGTCTCAGGTTTGATATAAGCATTGAGATATCACATCTCATGCTATAGGAAGGGTCTCAGGTTGGAATGGGAAGGAGTTGGATATCACATCTCATGTTAAAGGGAGGGTCTCAGAATTGGAAGGGGAAGGATTTGGATATCACATCTCATGTTATAGGAAGGATCTCAGGTTTGGTATTAGAAGCATTGAGATATCACATCTCATGCTATCGGAAGGATCTCAGGTTTGGTATTAGAAGCATTGAGATATCACATCTCATGCTATCAGAAGGGTCTCAGGATTGGAATGGGAAGGAGTTGGATATCACTTCTCATGCTAAAGGGAGGGTCTCAGGTTTGGAAGGGGAAGGATTTGGATATCACATCTCATGTTATCGGAAGGATTTCAGGTTTGGTATTAGAAGTATTGAGATATCACATCTCATGCTATAGGAAGGGTCTCAGGATTGGAATGGGAAGGAGTTGGATATCACATCTCATGCTAAAGGAAGGGTCTCAGGTTTGGTAGAAGCATTGAGATATCACATCTCATGCTATAGGAAGGGTCTCAGGATTGGAATGGGAAGGACTTAGATATCACATATCATGCTATAGGGAGGGTTTCTGTTTTGATATTAGAAGCATTGAGATATCACATCTCATGCTAAAGGGAGGGTCTCAGGATTGGAATGGGAAGGAGCTGGATATCACATCTCATGCTAAAGGAAGGGTCTCAGGTTTGGAACGGGAAGGAGTTGGATATCCGATCTCATGTTATAGGAAGGGTCTAAGGTCTGGTATAAGCATTGAGATATCACATCTCTGCTATCGGAAGTGTCTCAGGATTGGAATGGGAAGGAGTTGGATATCCCATCTCATGTTATAGGAAGGGTCTCAGGTTTGGTATAAGCATTGAGATATCACATCTCATGCTATAGGAAGGGTCTCAGGATTGGAATGGGAAGGAGTTGGATATCACATCTCATGCTATAGGAAGGGTCTCAGGTTTGGTATAAGCATTGAGATATCACATCTCATGCTATAGGAAGGGTCTCAGGATTGGAATGGGAAGGAGTTGTATATGACATCTCATGCCGTAGGAAGGGTCTCAGGTTTGGTAGAAGCATTGAGATATCACATCTCATGCTATAGGAAGGGTCTCAGGATTGGAATGGGAAGGAGTTGGATATCACATCTCATGCTATAGGAAGGGTCTCAGGTTTCGTATAAGCATTGAGATATCACATCTCATGCTATAGGAAGGGTCTCAGGATTGGAATGGGAAGGAGTTGTATATGACATCTCATGCCGTAGGAAGGGTCTCAGGTTTGGTATAAGCATTGAGATATCACATCTCTGCTATCGGAAGGGTCTCAGGATTGGAATGGGAAGGAGTTGGATATCCCATCTCATGTTATAGGAAGAGTCTCAGGTTTGGTATTAGAAGCATTGAGATATCACATCTCATGCTATAGGAAGTGTCTCAGGATTGGAATGGGAAGGACTTGGATATCACATCTCATGCTATAGGGAGGCTCTCAAGTTTGATATTAGAAGCATTGAGATATCACATCTCATGCTATAGGAAGGGTCTCAGGATTGGAATGGGAAGGAGTTGGATATCACATCTCATGCTATAGGAAGGGTCTCAGGTTTGGTATAAGCAGTGAGATATCACATCGCATGCTGTAGGAAGGGTCTCAGGTTTGGTATTAGAAGCATTGAGATATCACATCTCATGCTATAGGAAGGATCTCAGGTTTGGTATTAGAAGTATTGAGATATCACATCTCATGCTATAGGAAGGGTCTCAGGATTGGAATGGGAAGGACTTAGATATCACATATCATGCTATAGGGAGGGTCTCAGGATTGGAATGGGAAGGAGTTGGATATCACATCTCATGCTAAAGGAAGGGTCTCAGGTTTGGTAGAAGCATTGAGATATTAAATCTCATGCTATAGGAAGGGTCTCAGGATTGGAATGGGAAGGCATTAGATATCACATATCATGGTATAGGGAGGGTCTCAGTTTTGATATTAGAAGCATTGAGATATCACATCTCATGCTATCGGAAGTGTCTCACGATTGGAATGGGAAGGAGCTGGATATCACATCTCATGCTAAAGGAAGAGTCTCAGGTTTGGTATAAGCATTGAGATATCACATCTCTGCTATCGGAAGTGTCTCAGGATTGGAAATGGAAGGAGTTGGATATCCCATCTCATGTTATAGGACGGGTCTCAGGTTTGTTATTAGAATCATTGAGATATCATATTGCATGCTGTAGGAAGGGTCTAAGGATTGGAATGGAAAGGACTTGGATATCACATCTCATGCTATAGATAGGCTCTCAGGTTTGGAAAGGGAAGGAGTTGGATATCACATTTCATGTTAGAGGAAGGATCTCAGGTTTGGTATTAGAGGCATTGAGATATCATATTGCATGCTGTAGGAAGGGTCTAAGGATTGGAATGGGAAGGACTTGGATATCACATCTCATGCTATAGGAAGGGTCTCAGGTTGGAATGGGAAGGAGTTGGATATCACATCTCATGTTAAAGGGAGGGTCTCAGAATTGGAAGGGGACGGATTTGGATATCACATCTCATGTTATAGGAAGGATCTCAGGTTTGGTATTAGAAGCATTGAGATATCACATCTCATGCTATCGGAAGGATCTCAGGTTTGGTATTAGAAGCATTGAGATATCACATTTCATGCTATCAGAAGGGTCTCAGGATTGGAATGGGAAGGAGATGGATATCACATCTCATGCTAAAGGGAGGGTCTCAGGTTTGGAAGGGGAAGGATTTGGATATCACATCTCATGTTATCGGAAGGATCTCAGGTTTGGTATTAGAAGTATTGAGATATCACATCTCATGCTATAGGAAGGGTCTCAGGATTGGAATGGGAAGGAGTTGGATATCACATCTCATGCTAAAGGAAGGGTCTCAGGTTTGGTAGAAGCATTGAGATATCACATCTCATGCTATAGGAAGTGTCTCAGGATTGGAATGGGAAGGAGCTGGATATCACATCTCATGCTAAAGGAAGGGTCTCAGGTTTGGAACGGGAAGGAGTTGGATATCCGATCTCATGTTATAGGAAGGGTCTAAGGTCTGGTATAAGCATTGAGATATCACATCTCTGCTATCGGAAGTGTCTCAGGATTGGAATGGGAAGGAGTTGGATATCCGATCTCATGCTATCGGAAGGATCTCAGGTTTGGTATTAGAAGCATTGAGATATCACATCTCATGCTATAGGAAGGGTCTCAGGATTGGAATGGGAAGGACTTAGATATCACATATCATGCTATAGGGAGGGTTTCCGTTTTGATATTAGAAGCATTGAGATATCACATCTCATGCTATCGGAAGTGTCTCAGGATTGGAATGGGAAGGAGCTGGATATCACATCTCATGCTAAAGGAAGGGTCTCAGGTTTGGAACGGGAAGGAGTTGGATATCCGATCTCATGTTATAGGAAGGGTCTAAGGTCTGGTATAAGCATTGAGATATCACATCTCTGCTATGGGAAGTGTCTCAGGATTGGAATGGGAAGGAGTTGGATATCACATCTCATGTTAAAGGGAGGGTCTCAGAATTGGAAGGGGAAGGATTTGGATATCACATCTCATGTTATAGGAAGGATCTCAGGTTTGGTATTAGAAGCATTGAGATATCACATCTCATGCTATCGGAAGGATCTCAGGTTTGGTATTAGAAGCATTGAGATATCACATCTCATGCTATCAGAAGGGTCTCAGGATTGGAATGGGAAGGAGTTGGATATCACATCTCATGCTAAAGGGAGGGTCTCAGGTTTGGAAGGGGAAGGATTTGGATATCACATCTCATGTTATCGGAAGGATTTCAGGTTTGGTATTAGAAGTATTGAGATATCACATCTCATGCTATAGGAAGGGTCTCAGGATTGGAATGGGAAGGAGTTGGATATCACATCTCATGCTAAAGGAAGGGTCTCAGGTTTGGTAGAAGCATTGAGATATCACATCTCATGCTATAGGAAGGGTCTCAGGATTGGAATGGGAAGGACTTAGATATCACATATCTTGCTATAGGGAGGGTTTCTGTTTTGATATTAGAAGCATTGAGATATCACATCTCATGCTAAAGGGAGGGTCTCAGGATTGGAATGGGAAGGAGCTGGATATCACATCTCATGCTAAAGGAAGGGTCTCAGGTTTGGAACGGGAAGGAGTTGGATATCCGATCTCATGTTATAGGAAGGGTCTAAGGTCTGGTATAAGCATTGAGATATCACATCTCTGCTATCGGAAGTGTCTCAGGATTGGAATGGGAAGGAGTTGGATATCCGATCTCATGTTATAGGAAGGGTCTAAGGTCTGGTATAAGCATTGAGATATCACATCTCTGCTATCGGAAGTGTCTCAGGATTGGAATGGGAAGGAGTTGGATATCCCATCTCATGTTATAGGAAGGGTCTCAGGTTTGGTATAAGCATTGAGATATCACATCTCATGCTATAGGAAGGGTCTCAGGATTGGAATGGGAAGGAGTTGGATATCACATCTCATGCTATAGGAAGGGTCTCAGGTTTGGTATAAGCATTGAGATATCACATCTCATGCTATAGGAAGGGTCTCAGGATTGGAATGGGAAGGAGTTGTATATGACATCTCATGCCGTAGGAAGGGTCTCAGGTTTGGTATAAGCATTGAGATATCACATCTCATGCTATAGGAAGGGTCTCAGGATTGGAATGGGAAGGAGTTGGATATCACATCTCATGCTATAGGAAGGGTCTCAGGTTTGGTATAAGCATTGAGATATCACATCTCATGCTATAGGAAGGGTCTCAGGATTGGAATGGGAAGGAGTTGTATATGACATCTCATGCCGTAGGAAGGGTCTCAGGTTTGGTATAAGCATTGAGATATCACATCTCTGCTATCGGAAGGGTCTCAGGATTGGAATGGGAAGGAGTTGGATATCCCATCTCATGTTATAGGAAGAGTCTCAGGTTTGGTATTAGAAGCATTGAGATATCACATCTCATGCTATAGGAAGTGTCTCAGGATTGGAATGGGAAGGACTTGGATATCGCATCTCATGCTATAGGGAGGCTCTCAAGTTTGATATTAGAAGCATTGAGATATCACATCTCATGCTATAGGAAGGGTCTCAGGATTGGAATGGGAAGGAGTTGGATATCACATCTCATGCTATAGGAAGGGTCTCAGGTTTGGTATAAGCAGTGAGATATCACATCGCATGCTATAGGAAGGATCTCAGGTTTGGTATTAGAAGCATTGAGATATCACATCTCATGCTATAGGAAGGATCTCAGGTTTGGTATTAGAAGTATTGAGATATCACATCTCATGCTATAGGAAGGGTCTCAGGATTGGAATGGGAAGGAGTTGGATATCACATCTCATGCTAAAGGAAGGGTCTCAGGTTTGGTAGAAGCATTGAGATATCACATCTCATGCTATAGGAAGGGTCTCAGGATTGGAATGGGAAGGACTTAGATATCACATATCATGCTATAGGGAGGGTCTCAGTTTTGATATTAGAAGCATTGAGATATCACATCTCATGCTATCGGAAGTGTCTCACGATTGGAATGGGAAGGAGCTGGATATCACATCTCATGCTAAAGGAAGAGTCTCAGGATTGGAACGGGAAGGAGTTGGATATCACATCTCATGTTATAGGAAGGGTCTCAGGTTTGGTATAAGCATTGAGATATCACATCTCTGCTATCGGAAGTGTCTCAGGATTGGAAATGGAAGGAGTTGGATATCCCATCTCATGTTATAGGACGGGTCTCAGGTTTGTTATTAGAATCATTGAGATATCATATTGCATGCTGTAGGAAGGGTCTAAGGATTGGAATGGAAAGGACTTGGATATCACATCTCATGCTATAGATAGGCTCTCAGGTTTGGAAAGGGAAGGAGTTGGATATCACATTTCATGTTAGAGGAAGGATCTCAGGTTTGGTATTAGAGGCATTGAGATATCATATTGCATGCTGTAGGAAGGGTCTAAGGATTGGAATGGGAAGGACTTGGATATCACATCTCATGCTATAGGAAGGGTCTCAGGTTGGAATGGGAAGGAGTTGGATATCACATCTCATGTTAAAGGGAGGGTCTCAGAATTGGAAGGGGAAGGATTTGGATATCACATCTCATGTTATAGGAAGGATCTCAGGTTTGGTATTAGAAGCATTGAGATATCACATCTCATGCTATCGGAAGGATCTCAGGTTTGGTATTAGAAGCATTGAGATATCACATCTCATGCTATCAGAAGGGTCTCAGGATTGGAATGGGAAGGAGATGGATATCACATATGCTAAAGGGAGGGTCTCAGGTTTGGAAGGGGAAGGATTTGGATATCACATCTCATGTTATCGGAAAGGATCTCAGGTTTGGTATTAGAAGTATTGAGATATCACATCTCATGCTATAGGAAGGGTCTCAGGATTGGAATGGGAAGGAGTTGGATATCACATCTCATGCTAAAGGAAGGGTCTCAGGTTTGGTAGAAGCATTGAGATATCACATCTCATGCTATAGGAAGTGTCTCAGGATTGGAATGGGAAGGAGCTGGATATCACATCTCATGCTAAAGGAAGGGTCTCAGGTTTGGAACGGGAAGGAGTTGGATATCCGATCTCATGTTATAGGAAGGGTCTAAGGTCTGGTATAAGCATTGAGATATCACATCTCTGCTATCGGAAGTGTCTGAGGATTGGAATGGGAAGGAGTTGGATATCCGATCTCATGCTATCGGAAGGATCTCAGGTTTGGTATTAGAAGCATTGAGATATCACATCTCATGCTATAGGAAGGGTCTCAGGATTGGAATGGGAAGGACTTAGATATCACATATCATGCGATAGGGAGGGTTTCCGTTTTGATATTAGAAGCATTGAGATATCACATCTCATGCTATCGGAAGTGTCTCAGGATTGGAATGGGAAGGAGCTGGATATCACATCTCATGCTAAAGGAAGGGTCTCAGGTTTGGAACGGGAAGGAGTTGGATATCCGATCTCATGTTATAGGAAGGGTCTATGGTCTGGTATAAGCATTGAGATATCACATCTCTGCTATCGGAAGTGTCTCAGGATTGGAATGGGAAGGAGTTGGATATCCCATCTCATGTTATAGGAAGGGTCTCAGGTTTGGTATAAGCATTGAGATATCACATCTCATGCTATAAGAAGGGTCTCAGGATTGGAATGGGAAGGAGTTGGATATCACATCTCATGCTATAGGAAGGGTCTCAGGTTTGGTATAAGCATTGAGATATCACATCTCATGCTATAGGAAGGGTCTCAGGATTGGAATGGGAAGGAGTTGTATATGACATCTCATGCCGTAGGAAGGGTCTCAGGTTTGGTATAAGCATTGAGATATCACATCTCATGCTATACTAAGGTTCTCAGGATTGGAATGGGAAGGAGTTGGATATCACATCTCATGCTATAGGAGGGGTCTCAGGTTTGGTATAAGCATTGAGATATCACATCTCATGCTATAGGAAGGGTCTCAGGATTGGAATGGGAAGGAGTTGTATATGACATCTCATGCCGTAGGAAGGGTCTCAGGTTTGGTATAAGCATTGAGATATCACATCTCTGCTATCGGAAGGGTCTCAGGATTGGAATGGGAAGGAGTTGGATATCCCATCTCATGTTATAGGAAGAGTCTCAGGTTTGGTATTAGAAGCATTGAGATATCACATCTCATGCTATAGGAAGTGTCTCAGGATTGGAATGGGAAGGACTTGGATATCACATCTCATGCTATAGGGAGGCTCTCAAGTTTGATATTAGAAGCATTGAGATATCACATCTCATGCTATAGGAAGGGTCTCAGGATTGGAATGGGAAGGAGTTAGATATCACATCTCATGCTATAGGAAGGGTCTCAGGTTTGGTATAAGCAGTTGGATATCACATCTCATGCTATAGGAAGTGTCTCAGGATTGCAATGGGAAGGAGTTGGATATCACATCTCATGTTATAGGAAGGATCTCAGGTTTGGTATAAGAATTGAGATATCACATCTCTGCTATCGGAAGGGTCTCAGGATTGGAATGGGAAGGAGTTGGATATTCCAATCTCATGTTATAGGAAGGGTCTCAGGTTTGGTATTAGAAGCATTGAGATATCACATCTCATGCTATCGGAAGGATCTCAGGTTTGGTATTAGAAGCATTGAGATATCACATCTCATGCTATCAGAAGGGTCTCAGGATTGGAATGGGAAGGAGTTGGATATCACATCTCATGCTAAAGGGAGGGTCTCAGGTTTGGAAGGGGAAGGATTTGGATATCACATCTCATGTTATCGGAAGGATTTCAGGTTTGGTATTAGAAGTATTGAGATATCACATCTCATGCTATAGGAAGGGTCTCAGGATTGGAATGGGAAGGAGTTGGATATCACATCTCATGCTAAAGGAAGGGTCTCAGGTTTGGTAGAAGCATTGAGATATCACATCTCATGCTATAGGAAGGGTCTCAGGATTGGAATGGGAAGGACTTAGATATCACATATCATGCTATAGGGAGGGTTTCTGTTTTGATATTAGAAGCATTGAGATATCACATCTCATGCTAAAGGGAGGGTCTCAGGATTGGAATGGGAAGGAGCTGGATATCACATCTCATGCTAAAGGAAGGGTCTCAGGTTTGGAACGGGAAGGAGTTGGATATCCGATCTCATGTTATAGGAAGGGTCTAAGGTCTGCTATAAGCATTGAGATATCACATCTCTGCTATCGGAAGTGTCTCAGGATTGGAATGGGAAGGAGTTGGATATCCCATCTCATGTTATAGGAAGGGTCTCAGGTTTGGTATAAGCATTGAGATATCACATCTCATGCTATAGGAAGGGTCTCAGGATTGGAATGGGAAGGAGTTGGATATCACATCTCATGCTATAGGAAGGGTCTCAGGTTTGGTATAAGCATTGAGATATCACATCTCATGCTATAGGAAGGGTCTCAGGATTGGAATGGGAAGGAGTTGTATATGACATCTCATGCCGTAGGAAGGGTCTCAGGTTTGGTATACGCATTGAGATATCACATCTCATGCTATAGGAAGGGTCTCAGGATTGGAATGGGAAGGAGTTGGATATCACATCTCATGCTATAGGAAGGGTCTCAGGTTTCGTATAAGCATTGAGATATCACATCTCATGCTATAGGAAGGGTCTCAGGATTGGAATGGGAAGGAGTTGTATATGACATCTCATGCCGTAGGAAGGGTCTCAGGTTTGGTATAAGCATTGAGATATCACATCTCTGCTATCGGAAGGGTCTCAGGATTGGAATGGGAAGGAGTTGGATATCCCATCTCATGTTATAGGAAGAGTCTCAGGTTTGGTATTAGAAGCATTGAGATATCACATCTCATGCTATAGGAAGTGTCTCAGGATTGGAATGGGAAGGACTTGGATATCACATCTCATGCTATAGGGAGGCTCTCAAGTTTGATATTAGAAGCATTGAGATATCACATCTCATGCTATAGGAAGGGTCTCAGGATTGGAATGGGAAGGAGTTGGATATCACATCTCATGCTATAGGAAGGGTCTCAGGTTTGGTATAAGCAGTGAGATATCACATCACATGCTGTAGGAAGGGTCTCAGGTTTGGTATTAGAAGCATTGAGATATCACATCTCATGCTATAGGAAGGATCTCAGGTTTGGTATTAGAAGTATTGAGATATCACATCTCATGCTATAGGAAGGGTCTCAGGATTGGAATGGGAAGGACTTAGATATCACATATCATGCTATAGGGAGGGTCTCAGGATTGGAATGGGAAGGAGTTGGATATCACATCTCATGCTAAAGGAAGGGTCTCAGGTTTGGTAGAAGCATTGAGATATCAAATCTCATGCTATAGGAAGGGTCTCAGGATTGGAATGGGAAGGACTTAGATATCACATATCATGGTATAGGGAGGGTCTCAGTTTTGATATTAGAAGCATTGAGATATCACATCTCATGCTATAGGAAGTGTCTCACGATTGGAATGGGAAGGAGCTGGATATCACATCTCATGCTAAAGGAAGAGTCTCAGGATTGGAAATGGAAGGAGTTGGATATCCCATCTCATGTTATAGGACGGGTCTCAGGTTTGTTATTAGAATCATTGAGATATCATATTGCATGCTGTAGGAAGGGTCTAAGGATTGGAATGGAAAGGACTTGGATATCACATCTCATGCTATAGATAGGCTCTCAGGTTTGGAAAGGGAAGGAGTTGGATATCACATTTCATGTTAGAGGAAGGATCTCAGGTTTGGTATTAGAGGCATTGAGATATCATATTGCATGCTGTAGGAAGGGTCTAAGGATTGGAATGGGAAGGACTTGGATATCACATCTCATGCTATAGGAAGGGTCTCAGGTTGGAATGGGAAGGAGTTGGATATCACATCTCATGTTAAAGGGAGGGTCTCAGAATTGGAAGGGGACGGATTTGGATATCACATCTCATGTTATAGGAAGGATCTCAGGTTTGGTATTAGAAGCATTGAGATATCACATCTCATGCTATCGGAAGGATCTCAGGTTTGGTATTAGAAGCATTGAGATATCACATCTCATGCTATCAGAAGGGTCTCAGGATTGGAATGGGAAGGAGATGGATATCACATCTCATGCTAAAGGGAGGGTCTCAGGTTTGGAAGGGGAAGGATTTGGATATCACATCTCATGTTATCGGAAGGATCTCAGGTTTGCTATTAGAAGTATTGAGATATCACATCTCATGCTATAGGAAGGGTCTCAGGATTGGAATGGGAAGGAGTTGGATATCACATCTCATGCTAAAGGAAGGGTCTCAGGTTTGGTAGAAGCATTGAGATATCACATCTCATGCTATAGGAAGTGTCTCAGGATTGGAATGGGAAGGAGCTGGATATCACATCTCATGCTAAAGGAAGGGTCTCAGGTTTGGAACGGGAAGGAGTTGGATATCCGATCTCATGTTATAGGAAGGGTCTAAGGTCTGGTATAAGCATTGAGATATCACATCTCTGCTATCGGAAGTGTCTCAGGATTGGAATGGGAAGGAGTTGGATATCCGATCTCATGCTATCGGAAGGATCTCAGGTTTGGTATTAGAAGCATTGAGATATCACATCTCATGCTATAGGAAGGGTCTCAGGATTGGAATGGGAAGGACTTAGATATCACATATCATGCTATAGGGAGGGTTTCCGTTTTGATATTAGAAGCATTGAGATATCACATCTCATGCTATCGGAAGTGTCTCAGGATTGGAATGGGAAGGAGCTGGATATCACATCTCATGCTAAAGGAAGGGTCTCAGGTTTGGAACGGGAAGGAGTTGGATATCCGATCTCATGTTATAGGAAGGGTCTAAGGTCTGGTATAAGCATTGAGATATCACATCTCTGCTATGGGAAGTGTCTCAGGATTGGAATGGGAAGGAGTTGGATATCACATCTCATGTTAAAGGGAGGGTCTCAGAATTGGAAGGGGAAGGATTTGGATATCACATCTCATGTTATAGGAAGGATCTCAGGTTTGGTATTAGAAGCATTGAGATATCACATCTCATGCTATCGGAAGGATCTCAGGTTTGGTATTAGAAGCATTGAGATATCACATCTCATGCTATCAGAAGGGTCTCAGGATTGGAATGGGAAGGAGTTGGATATCACATCTCATGCTAAAGGGAGGGTCTCAGGTTTGGAAGGGGAAGGATTTGGATATCACATCTCATGTTATCGGAAGGGTCTCAGGATTGGAATGGGAAGGAGTTGGATATCACATCTCATGCTAAAGGAAGGGTCTCAGGTTTGGTAGAAGCATTGAGATATCACATCTCATGCTATAGGAAGGGTCTCAGGATTGGAATGGGAAGGAGTTGGATATCACATCTCATGCTAAAGGAAGGGTCTCAGGTTTGGTAGAAGCATTGAGATATCACATCTCATGCTATAGGAAGGGTATCAGGATTGGAATGGGAAGGACTTAGATATCACATATCTTGCTATAGGGAGGGTTTCTGTTTTGATATTAGAAGCATTGAGATATCACATCTCATGCTAAAGGGAGGGTCTCAGGATTGGAATGGGAAGGAGCTGGATATCACATCTCATGCTAAAGGAAGGGTCTCAGGTTTGGAACGGGAAGGAGTTGGATATCCGATCTCATGTTATAGGAAGGGTCTAAGGTCTGGTATAAGCATTGAGATATCACATCTCTGCTATCGGAAGTGTCTCAGGATTGGAATGGGAAGGAGTTGGATATCCCATCTCATGTTATAGGAAGGGTCTCAGGTTTGGTATAAGCATTGAGATATCACATCTCATGCTATAGGAAGGGTCTCAGGATTGGAATGGGAAGGAGTTGGATATCACATCTCATGCTATAGGAAGGGTCTCAGGTTTGGTATAAGCATTGAGATATCACATCTCATGCTATAGGAAGGGTCTCAGGATTGGAATGGGAAGGAGTTGTATATGACATCTCATGCCGTAGGAAGGGTCTCAGGTTTGGTATAAGCATGGAGATATCACATCTCATGCTATAGGAAGGGTCTCAGGATTGGAATGGGAAGGAGTTGGATATCACATCTCATGCTATAGGAAGGGTCTCAGGTTTGGTATAAGCATTGAGATATCACATCTCATGCTATAGGAAGGGTCTCAGGATTGGAATGGGAAGGAGTTGTATATGACATCTCATGCCGTAGGAAGGGTCTCAGGTTTGGTATAAGCATTGAGATATCACATCTCTGCTATCGGAAGGGTCTCAGGATTGGAATGGGAAGGAGTTGGATATCCCATCTCATGTTATAGGAAGAGTCTCAGGTTTGGTATTAGAAGCATTGAGATATCACATCTCATGCTATAGGAAGTGTCTCAGGATTGGAATGGGAAGGACTTGGATATCACATCTCATGCTATAGGGAGGCTCTCAAGATTGATATTAGAAGCATTGAGATATCACATCTCATGCTATAGGAAGGGTCTCAGGATTGGAATGGGAAGGAGTTGGATATCACATCTCATGCTATAGGAAGGGTCTCAGGTTTGGTATAAGCAGTGAGATATCACATCGCATGCTGTAGGAAGGGTGTCAGGTTTGGTATTAGAAGCATTGAGATATCACATCTCATGCTATAGGAAGGATCTCAGGTTTGGTATTAGAAGTATTGAGATATCACATCTCATGCTATAGGAAGGGTCTCAGGATTGGAATGGGAAGGAGTTGGATATCACATCTCATGCTAAAGGAAGGGTCTCAGGTTTGGTAGAAGCATTGAGATATCATATCTCATGCTATAGGAAGGGTCTCAGGATTGGAATGGGAAGGACTTAGATATCACATATCATGCTATAGGGAGGGTCTCAGTTTTGATATTAGAAGCATTGAGATATCACATCTCATGCTATCGGAAGTGTCTCACGATTGGAATGGGAAGGAGCTGGATATCACATCTCATGCTAAAGGAAGAGTCTCAGGATTGGAACGGGAAGGAGTTGGATATCACATCTCATGTTATAGGAAGGGTCTCAGGTTTGGTATAAGCATTGAGATATCACATCTCTGCTATCGGAAGTGTCTCAGGATTGGAAATGGAAGGAGTTGGATATCCCATCTCATGTTATAGGACGGGTCTCAGGTTTGTTATTAGAATCATTGAGATATCATATTGCATGCTGTAGGAAGGGTCTAAGGATTGGAATGGAAAGGACTTGGATATCACATCTCATGCTATAGATAGGCTCTCAGGTTTGGAAAGGGAAGGAGTTGGATATCACATTTCATGTTAGAGGAAGGATCTCAGGTTTGGTATTAGAGGCATTGAGATATCATATTGCATGCTGTAGGAAGGGTCTAAGGATTGGAATGGGAAGGACTTGGATATCACATCTCATGCTATAGGAAGGGTCTCAGGTTGGAATGGGAAGGAGTTGGATATCACATCTCATGTTAAAGGGAGGGTCTCAGAATTGGAAGGGGAAGGATTTGGATATCACATCTCATGTTATAGGAAGGATCTCAGGTTTGGTATTAGAAGCATTGAGATATCACATCTCATGCTATCGGAAGGATCTCAGGTTTGGTATTAGAAGCATTGAGATATCACATCTCATGCTATCAGAAGGGTCTCAGGATTGGAATGGGAAGGAGATGGATATCACATATGCTAAAGGGAGGGTCTCAGGTTTGGAAGGGGAAGGATTTGGATATCACATCTCATGTTATCGGAAAGGATCTCAGGTTTGGTATTAGAAGTATTGAGATATCACATCTCATGCTATAGGAAGGGTCTCAGGATTGGAATGGGAAGGAGTTGGATATCACATCTCATGCTAAAGGAAGGGTCTCAGGTTTGGTAGAAGCATTGAGATATCACATCTCATGCTATAGGAAGTGTCTCAGGATTGGAATGGGAAGGAGCTGGATATCACATCTCCTGCTAAAGGAAGGGTCTCAGGTTTGGAACGGGAAGGAGTTGGATATCCGATCTCATGTTATAGGAAGGGTCTAAGGTCTGGTATAAGCATTGAGATATCACATCTCTGCTATCGGAAGTGTCTGAGGATTGGAATGGGAAGGAGTTGGATATCCGATCTCATGCTATCGGAAGGATCTCAGGTTTGGTATTAGAAGCATTGAGATATCACATCTCATGCTATAGGAAGGGTCTCAGGATTGGAATGGGAAGGACTTAGATATCACATATCATGCGATAGGGAGGGTTTCCGTTTTGATATTAGAAGCATTGAGATATCACATCTCATGCTATCGGAAGTGTCTCAGGATTGGAATGGGAAGGAGCTGGATATCACATCTCATGCTAAAGGAAGGGTCTCAGGTTTGGAACGGGAAGGAGTTGGATATCCGATCTCATGTTATAGGAAGGGTCTATGGTCTGGTATAAGCATTGAGATATCACATCTCTGCTATCGGAAGTGTCTCAGGATTGGAATGGGAAGGAGTTGGATATCCCATCTCATGTTATAGGAAGGGTCTCAGGTTTGGTATAAGCATTGAGATATCACATCTCATGCTATAAGAAGGGTCTCAGGATTGGAATGGGAAGGAGTTGGATATCACATCTCATGCTATAGGAAGGGTCTCAGGTTTGGTATAAGCATTGAGATATCACATCTCATGCTATAGGAAGGGTCTCAGGATTGGAATGGGAAGGAGTTGTATATGACATCTCATGCCGTAGGAAGGGTCTCAGGTTTGGTATAAGCATTGAGATATCACATCTCATGCTATACTAAGGTTCTCAGGATTGGAATGGGAAGGAGTTGGATATCACATCTCATGCTATAGGAAGGGTCTCAGGTTTGGTATAAGCATTGAGATATCACATCTCATGCTATAGGAATGGTCTCAGGATTGGAATGGGAAGGAGTTGTATATGACATCTCATGCCGTAGGAAGGGTCTCAGGTTTGGTATAAGCATTGAGATATCACATCTCTGCTATCGGAAGGGTCTCAGGATTGGAATGGGAAGGAGTTGGATATCCCATCTCATGTTATAGGAAGAGTCTCAGGTTTGGTATTAGAAGCATTGAGATATCACATCTCATGCTATAGGAAGTGTCTCAGGATTGGAATGGGAAGGACTTGGATATCACAACTCATGCTATAGGGAGGCTCTCAAGTTTGATATTAGAAGCATTGAGATATCACATCTCATGCTATAGGAAGGGTCTCAGGATTGGAATGGGAAGGAGTTAGATATCACATCTCATGCTATAGGAAGGGTCTCAGGTTTGGTATAAGCAGTTGGATATCACATCTCATGCTATAGGAAGTGTCTCAGGATTGCAATGGGAAGGAGTTGGATATTCCAATCTCATGTTATAGGAAGGGTCTCAGGTTTGGTATTAGAAGCATTGAGATATCACATCTCATGCTATCGGAAGGATCTCAGGTTTGGTATTAGAAGCATTGAGATATCACATCTCATGCTATCAGAAGGGTCTCAGGATTGGAATGGGAAGGAGATGGATATCACATCTCATGCTAAAGGGAGGGTCTCAGGTTTGGAAGGGGAAGGATTTGGATATCACATCTCATGTTATCGGAAGGATCTCAGGTTTGGTATTAGAAGTATTGAGATATCACATCTCATGCTATAGGAAGGGTCTCAGGATTGGAATGGGAAGGAGTTGGATATCACATCTCATGCTAAAGGAATGGTCTCAGGTTTGGTAGAAGCATTGAGATATCACATCTCATGCTATAGGAAGGGTCTCAGGATTGGAATGGGAAGGACTTAGATATCACATATCATGCTATAGGGAGGGTTTCCGTTTTGATATTAGAAGCATTGAGATATCACATCTCATGCTATCGGAAGTGTCTCAGGATTGGAATGGGAAGGAGCTGGATATCACATCTCATGCTAAAGGAAGGGTCTCAGGTTTGGAACTGGAAGGAGTTGGATATCCGATCTCATGTTATAGGAAGGGTCTAAGGTCTGGTATAAGCATTGAGATATCACATCTCTGCTATCGGAAGTGTCTCAGGATTGGAATGGGAAGGAGTTGGATATCCCATCTCATGTTATAGGAAGGGTCTCAGGTTTGGTATAAGCATTGAGATATCACATCTCATGATATAGGAAGGGTCTCAGGATTGGAATGGGAAGGATTTGGATATCACATCTCATGCTATAGGAAGGGTCTCAGGTTTGGTATAAGCATTGAGATATCACATCTCATGCTATAGGAAGGGTCTCAGGATTGGAATGGGAAGGAGTTGTATATGACATCTCATGCCGTAGGAAGGGTCTCAGGTTTGGTATAAGCATTGAGATATCACATCTCATGCTATAGGAAGGGTCTCAGGATTGGAATGGGAAGGAGTTGGATATCACATCTCATGCTATAGGAAGGGTCTCAGGTTTGGTATAAGCATTGAGATATCACATCTCATGCTATAGGAAGGGTCTCAGGATTGGAATGGGAAGGAGTTGTATATGACATCTCATGCCGTAGGAAGGGTCTCAGGTTTGGTATAAGCATTGAGATATCACATCTCTGCTATCGGAAGGGTCTCAGGATTGGAATGGGAAGGAGTTGGATATCCCATCTCATGTTATAGGAAGAGTCTCAGGTTTGGTATTAGAAGCATTGAGATATCACATCTCATGCTATAGGAAGGGTCTCAGGATTGGAATGGGAAGGAGTTAGATATCACATCTCATGCTATAGGAAGGGTCTCAGGTTTGGTATAAGCAGTGAGATATCACATCTCATGCTATAGGAAGTGTCTCAGGATTGGAATGGGAAGGAGTTGGATATCACATCTCATGTTATAGGAAGGATCTCAGGTTTGGTATAAGAATTGAGATATCACATCTCTGCTATCGGAAGGGTCTCAGGATTGGAATGGGAAGGAGTTGGATATTCCAATCTCATGTTATAGGAAGGGTCTCAGGTTTGGTATTAGAAGCATTGAGATATCACATCTCATGCTATCGGAAGGATCTCAGGTTTGGTATTAGAAGCATTGAGATATCACATCTCATGCTATCAGAAGGGTCTCAGGATTGGAATGGGAAGGAGATGGATATCACATCTCATGCTAAAGGGAGGGTCTCAGGTTTGGAAGGGGAAGGATTTGGATATCACATCTCATGTTATCGGAAGGATCTCAGGTTTGGTATTAGAAGTATTGAGATATCACATCTCATGCGATAGGAAGGGTCTCAGGATTGGAATGGGAAGGAGTTGGATATCACATCTCATGCTAAAGGAAGGGTCTCAGGTTTGGTAGAAGCATTGAGATATCACATCTCATGCTATAGGAAGGGTCTCAGGATTGGAATGGGAAGGACTTAGATATCACATATCATGCTATAGGGAGGGTTTCCGTTTTGATATTAGAAGCATTGAGATATCACATCTCATGCTATCGGAAGTGTCTCAGGATTGGAATGGGAAGGAGCTGGATATCACATCTCATGCTAAAGGAAGGGTCTCAGGTTTGGAACGGGAAGGAGTTGGATATCCGATCTCATGTTATAGGAAGGGTCTAAGGTCTGGTATAAGCATTGAGATATCACATCTCTGCTATCGGAAGTGTCTCAGGATTGGAATGGGAAGGAGTTGGATATCCCATCTCATGTTATAGGAAGGGTCTCAGGTTTGGTATAAGCATTGAGATATCACATCTCATGCTATAGGAAGGGTCTCAGGATTGGAATGGGAAGGAGTTGGATATCACATCTCATGCTATAGGAAGGGTCTCAGGTTTGGTATAAGCATTGAGATATCACATCTCATGCTATAGGAAGGGTCTCAGGATTGGAATGGGAAGGAGTTGTATATGACATCTCATGCCGTAGGAAGGGTCTCAGGTTTGGTATAAGCATTGAGATATCACATCTCATGCTATAGGAAGGGTCTCAGGATTGGAATGGGAAGGAGTTGGATATCACATCTCATGCTATAGGAAGGGTCTCAGGTTTGGTATAAGCATTGAGATATCACATCTCATGCTATAGCAAGGGTCTCAGGATTGGAATGGGAAGGAGTTGTATATGACATCTCATGCCGTAGGAAGGGTCTCAGGTTTGGTATAAGCATTGAGATATCACATCTCTGCTATCGGAAGGGTCTCAGGATTGGAATGGGAAGGAGTTGGATATCCCATCTCATGTTATAGGAAGAGTCTCAGGTTTGGTATTAGAAGCATTGAGATATCACATCTCATGCTATAGGAAGTGTCTCAGGATTGGAATGGGAAGGACTTGGATATCACATCTCATGCTATAGGGAGGCTCTCAAGTTTGATATTAGAAGCATTGAGATATCACATCTCATGCTATAGGAAGGGTCTCAGGATTGGAATGGGAAGGAGTTGGATATCACATCTCATGCTATAGGAAGGGTCTCAGGTTTGGTATAAGCAGTGAGATATCACATCGCATGCTGTAGGAAGGGTCTCAGGTTTGGTATTAGAAGCATTGAGATATCACATCTCATGCTATAGGAAGGATCTCAGGTTTGGTATTAGAAGTATTGAGATATCACATCTCATGCTATAGGAAGGGTCTCAGGATTGGAATGGGAAGGAGTTGGATATCACATATCATGCTAAAGGAAGGGTCTCAGGTTTGGTAGAAGCATTGAGATATCACATCTCATGCTATAGGAAGGGTCTCAGGATTGGAATGGGAAGGACTTAGATATCACATATCATGCTATAGGGAGGGTCTCAGTTTTGATATTAGAAGCATTGAGATATCACATCTCATGCTATCGGAAGTGTCTCAGGATTGGAATGGGAAGGAGCTGGATATCACATCTCATGCTAAAGGAAGAGTCTCAGGTTTGGAACGGGAAGGAGTTGGATATCACATCTTATGTTATAGGAAGGGTCTCAGGTTTGGTATAAGCATTGAGATATCACATCTCTGCTATCGGAAGTGTCTCAGGATTGGAAATGGAAGGAGTTGGATATCCCATCTCATGTTATAGAACGGGTCTCAGGTTTGTTATTAGAATCATTGAGATATCATATTGCATGCTGTAGGAAGGGTCTAAGGATTGGAATGGGAAGGACTTGGATATCACATCTCATGCTATAGATAGGCTCTCAGGTTTGGAAAGGGAAGGAGTTGGATATCACATTTCATGTTAGAGGAAGGATCTCAGGTTTGGTATTAGAGGCATTGAGATATCACATCTCATGCTATAGGAAGGGTCTCAGGTTGGAATGGGAAGGAGTTGGATATCACATCTCATGTTAAAGGGAGGGTCTCAGAATTGGAAGGGGAAGGATTTGGATATCACATCTCATGTTATAGGAAGGATCTCAGGTTTGGTATTAGAAGCATTGAGATATCACATCTCATGCTATCGGAAGGATCTCAGGTTTGGTATTAGAAGCATTGAGATATCACATCTCATGCTATCAGAAGGGTCTCAGGATTGGAATGGGAAGGAGATGGATATCACATCTCATGCTAAAGGGAGGGTCTCAGGTTTGGAAGGGGAAGGATTTGGATATCACATCTCATGTTATCGGAAGGATCTCAGGTTTGGTATTAGAAGTATTGAGATATCACATCTCATGCTATAGGAAGGGTCTCAGGATTGGAATGGGAAGGAGTTGGATATCACATCTCATGCTAAAGGAAGGGTCTCAGGTTTGGTAGAAGCATTGAGATATCACATCTCATGCTATAGGAAGTGTCTCAGGATTGGAATGGGAAGGAGCTGGATATCACATCTCATGCTAAATGAAGGGTCTCAGGTTTGGAACGGGAAGGAGTTGGATATCCGATCTCATGTTATAGGAAGGGTCTAAGGTCTGGTATAAGCATTGAGATATCACATCTCTGCTATCGGAAGTGTCTCAGGATTGGAATGGGAAGGGGTTGGATATCCGATCTCATGCTATCGGAAGGATCTCAGGTTTGGTATTAGAAGCATTGAGATATCACATCTCATGCTATAGGAAGGGTCTCAGGATTGGAATGGGAAGGACTTAGATATCACATATCATGCTATAGGGAGGGTTTCCGTTTTGATATTAGAAGCATTGAGATATCACATCTCATGCTATCGGAAGTGTCTCAGGATTGGAATGGGAAGGAGCTGGATATCACATCTCATGCTAAAGGAAGGGTCTCAGGTTTGGAACGGGAAGGAGTTGGATATCCGATCTCATGTTATAGGAAGGGTCTAAGGTCTGGTATAAGCATTGAGATATCACATCTCTGCTATGGGAAGTGTCTCAGGATTGGAATGGGAAGGAGTTGGATATCCCATCTCATGTTATAGGAAGGGTCTCAGGTTTGGTATAAGCATTGAGATATCACATCTCATGCTATAGGAAGGGTCTCAGGTTGGAATGGGAAGGAGTTGGATATCACATCTCATGTTAAAGGGAGGGTCTCAGAATTGGAAGGGGAAGGATTTGGATATCACATCTCATGTTATAGGAAGGATCTCAGGTTTGGTATTAGAAGCATTGAGATATCACATCTCATGCTATCGGAAGGATCTCAGGTTTGGTATTAGAAGCATTGAGATATCACATCTCATGCTATCAGAAGGGTCTCAGGATTGTAATGGGAAGGAGTTGGATATCACATCTCATGCTAAAGGGAGGGTCTCAGGTTTGGAAGGGGAAGGATTTGGATATCACATCTCATGTTATCGGAAGGATTTCAGGTTTGGTATTAGAAGTATTGAGATATCACATCTCATGCTATAGGAAGGGTCTCAGGATTGGAATGGGAAGGAGTTGGATATCACATCTCATGCTAAAGGAAGGGTCTCAGGTTTGGTAGAAGCATTGAGATATCACATCTCATGCTATAGGAAGGGTCTCAGGATTGGAATGGGAAGGACTTAGATATCACATATCATGCTATAGGGAGGGTTTCTGTTTTGATATTAGAAGCATTGAGATATCACATCTCATGCTAAAGGGAGGGTCTCAGGATTGGAATGGGAAGGAGCTGGATATCACATCTCATGCTAAAGGAAGGGTCTCAGGTTTGGAACGGGAAGGAGTTGGATATCTGATCTCATGTTATAGGAAGGGTCTAAGGTCTGGTATAAGCATTGAGATATCACATCTCTGCTATCGGAAGTGTCTCAGGATTGGAATGGGAAGGAGTTGGATATCCCATCTCATGTTATAGGAAGGGTCTCAGGTTTGGTATAAGCATTGAGATATCACATCTCATGCTATAGGAAGGGTCTCAGGATTGGAATGGGAAGGAGTTGGATATCCCATCTCATGTTATAGGAAGGGTCTCAGGTTTGGTATAAGCATTGAGATATCACATCTCATGCTATAGGAAGGGTCTCAGGATTGGAATGGGAAGGAGTTGGATATCACATCTCATGCTATAGGAAGGGTCTCAGGTTTGGTATAAGCATTGAGATATCACATCTCATGCTATAGGAAGGGTCTCAGGATTGGAATGGGAAGGAGTTGTATATGACATCTCATGCCGTAGGAAGGGTCTCAGGTTTGGTATAAGCATTGAGATATCACATCTCATGCTATAGGAAGGGTCTCAGGATTGGAACGGGAAGGAGTTGGATATCACATCTCATGCTATAGGAAGGGTCTCAGGTTTGGTATAAGCATTGAGATATCACATCTCATGCTATAGGAAGGGTCTCAGGATTGGAATGGGAAGGAGTTGTATATGACATCTCATGCCGTAGGAAGGGTCTCAGGTTTGGTATAAGCATTGAGCTATCACATCTCTGCTATCGGAAGGGTCTCAGGATTGGAATGGGAAGGAGTTGGATATCCCATCTCATGTTATAGGAAGAGTCTCAGGTTTGGTATTAGAAGCATTGAGATATCACATCTCATGCTATAGGAAGTGTCTCAGGATTGGAATGGGAAGGACTTGGATATCACATCACATGCTATAGGGAGGCTCTCAAGTTTGATATTAGAATCATTGAGATATCACATCTCATGCTATAGGAAGGGTCTCAGGATTGGAATGGGAAGGAGTTGGATATCACATCTCAAGCTATAGGAAGGGTCTCAGGATTGGAATGGGAAGGAGTTTGATATCACATCTCATGCCATGGTATGGGTTTCAGGTTTTGTAGAAGCATTGGGATATCACATCTCATGCTATCAGAAGGGTATCGGGATTGGATTTGGAAGGAGTTGGATATCCCATCTCATGCTATAGGAAGGGTCTAAGGTTGGAATGTGAAGGAGTTGGATATCACATCTCATGTTATAGGAAGGGTCTCAGGATTGGAATGGGAAGGACTTGGATATCACATCTCATTCTATAGGAAGGCTCTCAGGGTTGGAAGGGGAAGGAGTTGGATATCACATTTCATGTAGAGGTAGGATCTCAGTTTTGGTATTAGAGGCATTGAGATATCACATCTCATGCTATCAGAAGGGTCTCAGGATTGGAATGGGAAGGAGTTGGATATCACATCTCATGCCATAGGAAGGGTCTCAGGTTTGGTATAAGCATTGAGATATCACATCTCATGCTATAGGAAGGGTCTCAGGATTGGAATGGGAAGGACTTGGATATCACATCTCATGTTATAGGAAGGGTCTCAGGTTTGGTATTAGAAGCATTGAGATATCACATCTCATGCTATAGGAAGGGTCTCAGGAATGGAATGGGAAGGACTTGGATATCGCATCTCATGATAAAGGAAGGGTCTAAGGTTTGGAAGGGGAAGGATTTGGATATCACATCTCATGTTATTGGACCGGTCTCAGGTTTGGTATTAGAAGCATTGAGATATCAAGTCTCATGGTATAGGACGGGAGTTTGATATCACATCATGCCATGGTATGGGTCTCAGGTTTTGTAGAAGCATTGGGATATCACATCTCATGCTATCGGAAGGGTATCAGGATTGGATTTGGAAGGAGTTGGATATCCCATCTCATGCTATAGGAAGGGTCTCAGGTTGGAATGCGAAAGAGTTGGATATCACATCTCATGTTATAGGAAGGGTCTCAGGATTGGAATGGGAAGGACTTGGATATCACATCTCATGCTGTAGGAATGCTCTCAGGTTTGGAAAGGGAAGGAGTTGGATATCACATTTCATGTTAGAGGTAGGATCTCAGGTTTGGTATTAGAGGCATTGAGATATCACATCTCATGCTATCAGAAGGGTATCAGGATTGGAATGGGAAGGAGTTGGATATCACATCTCATGCTAAAGGGAGGGTCTCAGGTTTGGAAGGGAAAGGATTTGGATATCACATCTCATGTTATAGGAAGGATCTCAGGTTTGGTATTAGAAGCATTGAGATATCACATCTCATGCTATCGGAAGGATCTCAGGTTTGGTATTAGAAGCATTGAGATATCACATCTCATGCTATAGGACGGGTCTCAGGATTGGAATGGGAAGGAGTTGGATATCACATCTCATGCTAAAGGAAGGGTCTCAGTTTTGGTAGAAGCATTGCGATATCACATCGCATGCTATAGGAAGGGTCTGAGGATTGGAATGGGAAGGACTTAGATATCACATCTCATGCTATAGGGAGGGTCTCAGTTTTGATATTAGAAGCATTGAGATATCACATCTCATGCTATCGGAAGGGTCTCAGGGTTGGAATGGGAGGAGCTGGATATCACATCTCATGCTAAAGGAAGGGTCTCAGGTTTGGAAGGGGAAGGATTTGGATATCACATCTCATGCTATAGGAAGGGTTTCAGGTTTGGTAGAAGCATTGAGATATCACATCTCATGCTATAGGAAGAGTCTCAGGTTTGGGAAGGGAAGGATTTGGATTTCACATCTCATGTTATAGGATGGTTCTCATGTTTGGTTTTTGAAGCATTGAGATATCACATCTCATGCTATCGGTAGGGTCTCAGATTTGGTATTAGAAGCATTGAGATATCACATCTCATGCTATAGGATTGGGCTCCAGATTGGAATGTGAAGGATTTGAAAATCACATCTCATGCTAAAGGAAGGGTCTCAGGTTTGGAATGGGAAGGAGTTGGATATGACATCTCTTGTTATAGGGAGGGTGTCAGGATTTGAATTGCAAGGGGTTGGATATCACATCTCATGCCGTAGGAAGGGTCTCAGGTTTGGTATAAGCATTGAGATATCACATCTCTGCTATCGGAAGGGTCTCAGGATTGGATTGGGAAGGAGTTGGATATCACATCTCATGTTATAGGAAGGGTCTCCGGATTGGAATGTGAAGGATTTGGATATCACATCTCATGCTAAAGGAAGGGTCTCAGGTTTGGAATGGGAAGGAGTTGGATATGACATCTCTTGTTATAGGGAGGGTCTCAGGTTTGGTATAAGCATTGAGATATCACATCTCTGCTATCGGAAGGGTCTCAGGATTGTATTGGGAAGGAGTTGGATATCACATCTCATGCCATAGGAAGGGTCTCAGGTTTGGTAGAAGCATTGAGATATCACATCTCATGCTATAGGAAGGGTCTCAGGATTGGAATGGGAAGGACTTAGATATCACATATCATGCTATAGGGAGGGTTTCAGTTTTGATATTAGAAGCATTGAGATATCACATCTCATGCTATCGGAAGTGTCTCAGGATTGGAATGCGAAGGAGCTGGATATCACATCTCATGCTAAAGGAAGGGTCTCAGGTTTGGAACGAAAAGGAGTTGGAAATCCGATCTCATGTTATAGGAAGGGTCTCAGGTTTGGTATAAGCTTTGAGATATCACATCTCTGCTATCGGAAGTGTCTCAGGATTGGAATGGGAAGGAATTGGATATCCCATCTCATGTTATAGGACGGGTCTCAGGATTGTTATTAGAATCATTGAGATATCATATTGCATGCTGTAGGAAGGGTCTAAGGATTGGAATGGGAAGGACTTGGATATCACATCTGATGCTATAGGAAGGGTCTCAGGTTTGGTATAAGCATTGAGATATCAAATCTCATGCTATAGGAAGGGTCTCAGGATTGGAATGGAAGGAGTTGGATATCACATCTCATGTTATAGGAAGGATCTCAGGTTTGGTATTAGAAGCATTGAGACATCACATCTCATGCTATAGGAAGGGTCTCAGGATTGGAATGGGAAGGAGTTGGATATCACATCTCATACTATAGGAAGGGTCTCAGGTTTGGTATAAGCATTGAGATATCACATCTCATGCTATAGGAAGGGTCTCAGGATTGGAATGGGAAGGAGTTGTATATGACATCTCATGCCGTAGGAAGGGTCTCAAGTTTGGTATAAGCATTGAGATATCACATCTCTGCTATCGGAAGGGTCTCAGGATTGGAATGGGAAGGAGTTGGATATCCCATCTCATGTTATAGGAAGAGTCTCAGGTTTGGTATTAGAAGCATTGAGATATCACATCTCATGCTATAGGAAGTGTCTCAGGATTGGAATGGGAAGGACTTGGATATCACATCTCATGCTATAGGGAGGGTCTCAAGTTTGATATTAGAAGCATTGAGATATCACATCTCATGCTATAGGAAGGGTCTCAGGATTGGAATGGGAAGGAGTTGTATATGACATCTCATGCCGTAGGAAGGGTCTCAGGTTTGGTATAAACATTGAGATATCACATCTCTGCTATCGGAAGGGTCTCAGGATTGGAATGGGAAGGAGTTGGATATCCCATCTCATGTTATAGGAAGAGTCTCAGGTTTGGTATTAGAAGCATTGAGATATCACATCTCATGCTATAGGAAGTGTCTCAGGATTGGAATGGGAAGGACTTGGATATCACATCTCATGCTATAGGGAGGGTCTCAAGTTTGATATTAGAAGCATTGAGATATCACATCTCATGCTATAGGAAGGGTCTCAGGATTGGAATGGGAAGGAGTTGTATATGACATCTCATGCCGTAGGAAGGGTCTCAGGTTTGGTATAAGCATTGAGATATCACATCTCTGCTATCGGAAGGGTCTCAGGATTGGAATGGGAAGGAGTTGGATATCCCATCTCATGTTATAGGAAGAGTCTCAGGTTTGGTATTAGAGGCATTGAGATATCACATCTCATGCTGTAGGAAGTGTCTCAGGATTGGAATGGGAAGGACTTGGATATCACATCTCATGCTATAGGGAGGCTCTCAAGTTTGATATTAGAAACATTGAGATATCACATCTCATGCTATAGGAAGGGTCTCAGGATTGGAATGGGAAGGAGTTGGATATCACATCTCATGCTATAGGAAGGGTCTCAGGTTTGGTATAAGCATTGAGATATCACATCTCTGCTATCGGAAGGGTCTCAGGATTGGAATGGGAAGGAGTTGGATATCCCATCTCATGTTATAGGAAGAGTCTCAGGTTTGGTATTAGAAGCATTGAGATATCACATCTCATGCTATAGGAAGTGTCTCAGGATTGGAATGGGAAGGACTTGGATATCACATCTCATGCTATAGGGAGGGTCTCAAGTTTGATATTAGAAGCATTGAGATATCACATCTCATGCTATAGGAAGGGTCTCAGGATTGGAATGGGAAGGAGTTGTATATGACATCTCATGCCGTAGGAAGGGTCTCAGGTTTGGTATAAGCATTGAGATATCACATCTCTGCTATCGGAAGGGTCTCAGGATTGGAATGGGAAGGAGTTGGATATCCCATCTCATGTTATAGGAAGAGTCTCAGGTTTGGTATTAGAAGCATTGAGATATCACATCTCATGCTATAGGAAGTGTCTCAGGATTGGAATGTGAAGGACTTGGATATCACATCTCATGCTATAGGGAGGGTCTCAAGTTTGATATTAGAAGCATTGAGATATCACATCTCATGCTATAGGAAGGGACTCAGGATTGGAATGGGAAGGAGTTGTATATGACATCTCATGCCGTAGGAAGGGTCTCAGGTTTGGTATAAGCATTGAGATATCACATCTCTGCTATCGGAAGGGTCTCAGGATTGGAATGGGAAGGAGTTGGATATCCCATCTCATGTTATAGGAAGAGTCTCAGGTTTGGTATTAGAGGCATTGAGATATCACATCTCATGCTGTAGGAAGTGTCTCAGGATTGGAATGGGAAGGACTTGGATATCACATCTCATGCTATAGGGAGGCTCTCAAGTTTGATATTAGAAGCATTGAGATATCACATCTCATGCTATAGGAAGGGTCTCAGGATTGGAATGGGAAGGAGTTGGATATCACATCTCATGCTATAGGAAGGGTCTCAGGTTTGGTATAAGCAGTGAGATATCACATCTCATGCTATAGGCAGTGTCTCAGTATTGGAATGGGAAGGAGTTGGATATCACATCTCATGTTATAGGAAGGATCTCAGGTTTGGTATAAACATTGAGATATCACATCTCTGCTATCGGAAGGGTCTCAGGATTGGAATGTAAGGAGTTGGATATTCCCATCTCATGTTATAGGAAGGGTCTCAGGTTTGGTATTAGAAGCATTGAGATATCACATCTCATGCTATAGGAAGGGTCTCAGGATTGGAATGGGAAGGACTTGGATATCACATCTCATGCTATAGGGAGGGTCTCAAGTTTGATATTAGAAGCATTGAGATATCACATCTCATGATATCGGAAGGGTCTCAGGATTGGAATGGGAAGGAGTTGGATATCACATCTCATGATAAAGGAAGGGTCTAAGGTTTGGAAGGGGAAGGATTTGGATATCACATCTCATGTTATAGGACGGGTCTCAGGTTTGGTATTAGAAGCATTGTGATAGCAAGTCTCATGGTATAGGAAGGGTCTCAGAATTGGAATGGGAAGGAGTTTGATATCACATCTCATGCCATAGTATGGGTCTCAGGTTTGGTAGAAGCATTGGGATATCACATCTCATGCTATCGGAATGGTATCAGGATTGGATTTGGAAGGAGTTGGATATCCCATCTCATGCTATAGGAAGGGTCTCAGGTTGGAATGGGAAGGAGTTGGATATCACATCTCATGTTATAGGAAGGGTCTCAGGATTGGAATGGGAAGGACTTGGATATCACATCTCATGCTATAGGAAGGCTCTCAGGTTTGGAAGGGGAGAGAGTTGGATATCACATTTCATGTTAGAGGTAGGATCTCAGGTTTGGTATTAGAGGCATTGAGATATCACATCTCATGCTATCAGAAGGGTCTCAGGATTGGAATGGGAAGGACTTAGATATCACATATCATGCTATAGGGAGGGTCTCAGTTTTGATATTAGAAGCATTGAGATATCACATCTCATGCTATCGGAAGTGTCTAAGGATTGGAATGGGAAGGAGCTGGATATCACATCTCATGCTAAAGGAAGAGGCTCAGGTTTGGAACGGGAAGGAGTTGGATATCACATCTCATGTTATAGGAAGGGTCTCAGGTTTGGTATAAGCATTGAGATATCACATCTCTGCTATCGGAAGTATCTCAGGATTGGAATGGGAAGGAGTTGGATATCCCATCTCATGTTATAGGACGGGTCTCAGGTTTGTTATTAGAATCATTGAGATATCATATTGCATGCTGTAGGAAGGGTCTAAGGATTGGAATGGGAAGGACTTGGATATCACATCTCATGCTATAGATAGGCTCTCAGGTTTGGAAAGGGAAGGAGTTGGATATCACATTTCATGTTAGAGGAAGGATCTCAGGTTTGGTATTAGAGGCATTGAGATATCACATCTCATGCTATAGGAAGGGTCTCAGGTTGGAATGGGAAGGAGTTGGATATCACATCTCATGTTAAAGGGAGGGTCTCAGAATTGGAAGGGGAAGGATTTGGATATCACATCTCATGTTATAGGAAGGATCTCAGGTTTGGTATTAGAAGCATTGAGATATCACATCTCATGCTATCGGAAGGATCTCAGGTTTGGTATTAGAAGCATTGAGATATCACATCTCATGCTATCAGAAGGGTCTCAGGATTGGAATGGGAAGGACTTGGATATCGCATCTCATGATAAAGGAAGGGTCTAAGGTTTGGAAGGGGAAGGATTTGGATATCACATCTCATGTTATTGGACCGGTCTCAGGTTTGGTATTAGAAGCATTGAGATATCAAGTCTCATGGTATAGGACGGGAGTTTGATATCACATCATGCCATGGTATGGGTCTCAGGTTTTGTAGAAGCATTGGGATATCACATCTCATGCTATCGGAAGGGTATCAGGATTGGATTTGGAAGGAGTTGGATATCCCATCTCATGCTATAGGAAGGGTCTCAGGTTGGAATGCGAAAGAGTTGGATATCACATCTCATGTTATAGGAAGGGTCTCAGGATTGGAATGGGAAGGACTTGGATATCACATCTCATGCTGTAGGAATGCTCTCAGGTTTGGAAAGGGAAGGAGTTGGATATCACATTTCATGTTAGAGGTAGGATCTCAGGTTTGGTATTAGAGGCATTGAGATATCACATCTCATGCTATCAGAAGGGTATCAGGATTGGAATGGGAAGGAGTTGGATATCACATCTCATGCTAAAGGGAGGGTCTCAGGTTTGGAAGGGAAAGGATTTGGATATCACATCTCATGTTATAGGAAGGATCTCAGGTTTGGTATTAGAAGCATTGAGATATCACATCTCATGCTATCGGAAGGATCTCAGGTTTGGTATTAGAAGCATTGAGATATCACATCTCATGCTATAGGACGGGTCTCAGGATTGGAATGGGAAGGAGTTGGATATCACATCTCATGCTAAAGGAAGGGTCTCAGTTTTGGTAGAAGCATTGCGATATCACATCTCATGCTATAGGAAGGGTCTGAGGATTGGAATGGGAAGGACTTAGATATCACATCTCATGCTATAGGGAGGGTCTCAGTTTTGATATTAGAAGCATTGAGATATCACATCTCATGCTATCGGAAGGGTCTCAGGGTTGGAATGGGAGGAGCTGGATATCACATCTCATGCTAAAGGAAGGGTCTCAGGTTTGGAAGGGGAAGGATTTGGATATCACATCTCATGCTATAGGAAGGGTTTCAGGTTTGGTAGAAGCATTGAGATATCACATCTCATGCTATAGGAAGAGTCTCAGGTTTGGGAAGGGAAGGATTTGGATTTCACATCTCATGTTATAGGATGGTTCTCATGTTTGGTTTTTGAAGCATTGAGATATCACATCTCATGCTATCGGTAGGGTCTCAGATTTGGTATTAGAAGCATTGAGATATCACATCTCATGCTATAGGATTGGGCTCCAGATTGGAATGTGAAGGATTTGGAAATCACATCTCATGCTAAAGGAAGGGTCTCAGGTTTGGAATGGGAAGGAGTTGGATATGACATCTCTTGTTATAGGGAGGGTCTCAGGATTTGAATTGCAAGGGGTTGGATATCACATCTCATGCCGTAGGAAGGGTCTCAGGTTTGGTATAAGCATTGAGATATCACATCTCTGCTATCGGAAGGGTCTCAGGATTGGATTGGGAAGGAGTTGGATATCACATCTCATGTTATAGGAAGGGTCTCCGGATTGGAATGTGAAGGATTTGGATATCACATCTCATGCTAAAGGAAGGGTCTCAGGTTTGGAATGGGAAGGAGTTGGATATGACATCTCTTGTTATAGGGAGGGTCTCAGGATTTGAATGGCAAGGAGTTGGATATCACATCTCATGCCATAGGAAGGGTCTCAGGTTTGGTATAAGCATTGAGATATCACATCTCTGCTATCGGAAGGGTCTCAGGATTGTATTGGGAAGGAGTTGGATATAACATCTCATGCCATAGGAAGGGTCTCAGGTTTGGTAGAAGCATTGAGATATCACATCTCATGCTATAGGAAGGGTCTCAGGATTGGAATGGGAAGGACTTAGATATCACATATCATGCTATAGGGAGGGTTTCAGTTTTGATATTAGAAGCATTGAGATATCACATCTCATGCTATCGGAAGTGTCTCAGGATTGGAATGCGAAGGAGCTGGATATCACATCTCATGCTAAAGGAAGGGTCTCAGGTTTGGAACGAAAAGGAGTTGGAAATCCGATCTCATGTTATAGGAAGGGTCTCAGGTTTGGTATAAGCATTGAGATATCACATCTCTGCTATCGGAAGTGTCTCAGGATTGGAATGGGAAGGAATTGGATATCCCATCTCATGTTATAGGAAGGGTCTCAGGATTGTTATTAGAATCATTGAGATATCATATTGCATGCTGTAGGAAGGGTCTAAGGATTGGAATGGGAAGGACTTGGATATCACATCTCATGCTATAGGAAGGGTCTCAGGTTTGGTATAAGCATTGAGATATCAAATCTCATGCTATAGGAAGGGTCTCAGGATTGGAATGGAAGGAGTTGGATATCACATCTCATGTTATAGGAAGGATCTCAGGTTTGGTATTAGAAGCATTGAGACATCACATCTCATGCTATAGGAAGGGTCTCAGGATTGGAATGGGAAGGAGTTGGATATCACATCTCATACTATAGGAAGGGTCTCAGGTTTGGTATAAGCATTGAGATATCACATCTCATGCTATAGGAAGGGTCTCAGGATTGGAATGGGAAGGAGTTGTATATGACATCTCATGCCGTAGGAAGGGTCTCAGGTTTGGTATAAGCATTGAGATATCACATCTCTGCTATCGGAAGGGTCTCAGGATTGGAATGGGAAGGAGTTGGATATCCCATCTCATGTTATAGGAAGAGTCTCAGGTTTGGTATTAGAAGCATTGAGATATCACATCTCATGCTATAGGAAGTGTCTCAGGATTGGAATGGGAAGGACTTGGATATCACATCTCATGCTATAGGGAGGGTCTCAAGTTTGATATTAGAAGCATTGAGATATCACATCTCATGCTATAGGAAGGGTCTCAGGATTGGAATGGGAAGGAGTTGTATATGACATCTCATGCCGTAGGAAGGGTCTCAGGTTTGGTATAAGCATTGAGATATCACATCTCTGCTATCGGAAGGGTCTCAGGATTGGAATGGGAAGGAGTTGGATATCCCATCTCATGTTATAGGAAGAGTCTCAGGTTTGGTATTAGAAGCATTGAGATATCACATCTCATGCTATAGGAAGTGTCTCAGGATTGGAATGGGAAGGACTTGGATATCACATCTCATGCTATAGGGAGGGTCTCAAGTTTGATATTAGAAGCATTGAGATATCACATCTCATGCTATAGGAAGGGTCTCAGGATTGGAATGGGAAGGAGTTGTATATGACATCTCATGCAGTAGGAAGGGTCTCAGGTTTGGTATAAGCATTGAGATATCACATCTCTGCTATCGGAAGGGTCTCAGGATTGGAATGGGAAGGAGTTGGATATCCCATCTCATGTTATAGGAAGAGTCTCAGGTTTGGTATTAAAGGCATTGAGATATCACATCTCATGCTGTAGGAAGTGTCTCAGGATTGGAATGGGAAGGACTTGGATATCACATCTCATGCTATAGGGAGGCTCTCAAGTTTGATATTAGAAGCATTGAGATATCACATCTCATGCTATAGGAAGGGTCTCAGGATTGGAATGGGAAGGAGTTGGATATCACATCTCATGCTATAGGAAGGGTCTCAGGTTTGGTATAAGCATTGAGATATCACATCTCTGCTATCGGAAGGGTCTCAGGATTGGAATGGGAAGGAGTTGGATATCCCATCTCATGTTATAGGAAGAGTCTCAGGTTTGGTATTAGAAGCATTGAGATATCACATCTCATGCTATAGGAAGTGTCTCAGGATTGGAATGGGAAGGACTTGGATATCACATCTCATGCTATAGGGAGGGTCTCAAGTTTGATATTAGAAGCATTGAGATATCACATCTCATGCTATAGGAAGGGTCTCAGGATTGGAATGGGAAGGAGTTGTATATGACATCTCATGCCGTAGGAAGGGTCTCAGGTTTGGTATAAGCATTGAGATATCACATCTCTGCTATCGGAAGGGTCTCAGGATTGGAATGGGAAGGAGTTGGATATCCCATCTCATGTTATAGGAAGAGTCTCAGGTTTGGTATTAGAAGCATTGAGATATCACATCTCATGCTATAGGAAGTGTCTCAGGATTGAAATGGGAAGGACTTGGATATCACATCTCATGCTATAGGGAGGGTCTCAAGTTTGATATTAGAAGCATTGAGATATCACATCTCATGCTATAGGAAGGGTCTCAGGATTGGAATGGGAAGGAGTTGTATATGACATCTCATGCCGTAGGAAGGGTCTCAGGTTTGGTATAAGCATTGAGATATCACATCTCTGCTATCGGAAGGGTCTCAGGATTGGAATGGGAAGGAGTTGGATATCCCATCTCATGTTATAGGAAGAGTCTCAGGTTTGGTATTAGAGGCATTGAGATATCACATCTCATGCTGTAGGAAGTGTCTCAGGATTGGAATGGGAAGGACTTGGATATCACATCTCATGCTATAGGGAGGCTCTCAAGTTTGATATTAGAAGCATTGAGATATCACATCTCATGCTATAGGAAGGGTCTCAGGATTGGAATGGGAAGGAGTTGGATATCACATCTCATGCTATAGGAAGGGTCTCAGGTTTGGTATAAGCAGTGAGATATCACATCTCATGCTATAGGCAGTGTCTCAGTATTGGAATGGGAAGGAGTTGGATATCACATCTCATGTTATAGGAAGGATCTCAGGTTTGGTATAAACATTGAGATATCACATCTCTGCTATCGGAAGGGTCTCAGGATTGGAATGTAAGGAGTTGGATAGTCCCATCTCATGTTATAGGAAGGGTCTCAGGTTTGGTATTAGAAGCATTGAGATATCACATCTCATGCTATAGGAAGGGTCTCAGGATTGGAATGGGAAGGACTTGGATATCACATCTCATGCTATAGGGAGGGTCTCAAGTTTGATATTAGAAGCATTGAGATATCACATCTCATGATATCGGAAGGGTCTCAGGATTGGAATGGGAAGGAGTTGGATATCACATCTCATGATAAAGGAAGGGTCTAAGGTTTGGAAGGGGAAGGATTTGGATATCACATCTCATGTTATAGGACGGGTCTCAGGTTTGGTATTAGAAGCATTGTGATAGCAAGTCTCATGGTATAGGAAGGGTCTCAGAATTGGAATGGGAAGGAGTTTGATATCACATCTCATGCCATAGTATGGGTCTCAGGTTTGGTAGAAGCATTGGGATATCACATCTCATGCTATCGGAATGGTATCAGGATTGGATTTGGAAGGAGTTGGATATCCCATCTCATGCTATAGGAAGGGTCTCAGGTTGGAATGGGAAGGAGTTGGATATCACATCTCATGTTATAGGAAGGGTCTCAGGATTGGAATGGGAAGGACTTGGATATCACATCTCATGCTATAGGAAGGCTCTCAGGTTTGGAAGGGGAGAGAGTTGGATATCACATTTCATGTTAGAGGTAGGATCTCAGGTTTGGTATTCGAGGCATTGAGATATCACATCTCATGCTATCAGAAGGGTCTCAGGATTGGAATGGGAAGGACTTAGATATCACATATCATGCTATAGGGAGGGTCTCAGTTTTGATATTAGAAGCATTGAGATATCACATCTCATGCTATCGGAAGTGTCTCAGGATTGGAATGGGAAGGAGCTGGATATCACATCTCATGCTAAAGGAAGAGTCTCAGGTTTGGAACGGGAAGGAGTTGGATATCACATCTCATGTTATAGGAAGGGTCTCAGGTTTGGTATAAGCATTGAGATATCACATCTCTGCTATCGGAAGTGTCTCAGGATTGGAATGGGAAGGAGTTGGATATCCCATCTCATGTTATAGGACGGGTCTCAGGTTTGTTATTAGAATCATTGAGATATCATATTGCATGCTGTAGGAAGGGTCTAAGGATTGGAATGGGAAGGACTTGGATATCACATCTCATGCTATAGATAGGCTCTCAGGTTTGGAAAGGGAAGGAGTTGGATATCACATTTCATGTTAGAGGAAGGATCTCAGGTTTGGTATTAGAGGCATTGAGATATCACATCTCATGCTATAGGAAGGGTCTCAGGTTGGAATGGGAAGGAGTTGGATATCACATCTCATGTTAAAGGGAGGGTCTCAGAATTGGAAGGGGAAGGATTTGGATATCACATCTCATGTTATAGGAAGGATCTCAGGTTTGGTATTAGAAGCATTGAGATATCACATCTCATGCTATCGGAAGGATCTCAGGTTTGGTATTAGAAGCATTGAGATATCACATCTCATGCTATCAGAAGGGTCTCAGGATTGGAATGGGAAGGAGTTGGATATCACATCTCATGCTAAAATGGAGGGTCTCAGGTTTGGAAGGGGAAGGATTTGGATATCACATCTCATGTTATCGGAAGGATCTCAGGTTTGGTATTAGAAGTATTGAGATATCACATCTCATGCTATAGGAAGGGTCTCAGGATTAGAATGGGAAGGAGTTGGATATCACATCTCATGCTAAAGGAAGGGTCTCAGGTTTGGTAGAAGCATTGAGATATCACATCTCATGCTATCGGAAGTGTCTCAGGATTGGAATGGGAAGGAGCTGGATATCACATCTCATGCTAAAGGAAGGGTCTCAGGTTTGGAACGGGAAGGAGTTGGATATCCGATCTCATGTTATAGGAAAGGTCTAAGGTCTGGTATAAGCATTGAAATATCACATCTCTGCTATCGGAAGTGTCTCAGGATTGGAATGGGGAGGAGTTGGATATCCCATCTCATGTTATAGGAAGGGTCTCAGGTTTGGTATAAGGATTGAGATATCACATCTCATGCTATAGGAAGGGTCTCAGTATTGGAATGGGAAGTAGTTGGATATCACATCTCATGCTATAGGAAGGGTCTCAGGTTTGGTATAAGCATTGAGATATCACATCTCATGCTATAGGAAGGGTCTCAGGATTGGAATGGGAAGGAGTTGTATATGACATCTCATGCCGTAGGAAGGGTCTCAGGTTTGGTATAAGCATTGAGATATCACATCTCATGCTATAGGAAGGGTCTCAGGATTGGAATGGGAAGGAGTTGGATATCACATCTCATGCTATAGGAAGGGTCTCAGGTTTGGTATAAGCATTGAGATATCACATCTCATGCTATAGGAAGGGTCTCAGGATTGGAATGGGAAGGAGTTGTATATGACATCTCATGCCGTAGGAAGGGTCTCAGGTTTGGTATAAGCATTGAGATATCACATCTCTGCTATCGCAAGGGTCTCTGGATTTGAATGGGAAGGAGTTGGATATCCCATCTCATGTTATAGGAAGAGTCTCAGGTTTGGTATTAGAAGCATTGAGATATCACATCTCATGCTATAGGAAGTGTCTCAGGATTGGAATGGGAAGGACTTGGATATCACATCTCATGCTATAGGGAGGCTCTCAAGTTTGATATTAGAAGCATTGAGATATCACATCTCATGCTATAGGAAGGGTCTCAGGATTGGAATGGGAAGGAGTTGGATATCACATCTCATGCTATAGGAAGGGTCTCAGGTTTGGTATAAGCAGTGAGATATCACATCGCATGCTGTAGGAAGGGTCTCAGGTTTGGTATTAGAAACATTGAGATATCACATCTCATGCTATAGGAAGGATCTCAGGTTTGGTATTAGAAGTATTGAGATATCACATCTCATGCTATAGGAAGGGTCTCAGGATTGGAATGGGAAGGAGTTGGATATCACATATCATGCTAAAGGAAGGGTCTCAGGTTTGGTAGAAGCATTGAGATATCACATCTCATGCTATAGGAAGGGTCTCAGGATTGGAATGGGAAGGACTTAGATATCACATATCATGCTATAGGGAGGGTCTCAGTTTTGATATTAGAAGCATTGAGATATCACATCTCATGCTATCGGAAGTGTCTCAGGATTGGAATGGGAAGGAGCTGGATATCACATCTCATGCTAAAGGAAGAGTCTCAGGTTTGGAACGGGAAGGAGTTGGATATCACAACTTATGTTATAGGAAGGGTCTCAGGTTTGGTATAAGCATTGAGATATCACATCTCTGCTATCGGAAGTGTCTCAGGATTGGAAATGGAAGGAGTTGGATATCCCATCTCATGTTATAGGACGGGTCTCAGGTTTGTTATTAGAATCATTGAGATATCATATTGCATGCTGTAGGAAGGGTCTAAGGATTGGAATGGGAAGGACTTGGATATCACATCTCATGCTATAGATAGGCTCTCAGGTTTGGAAAGGGAAGGAGTTGGATATCACATTTCATGTTAGAGGAAGGATCTCAGGTTTGGTATTAGAGGCATTGAGATATCACATCTCATGCTATAGGAAGGGTCTCAGGTTGGAATGGGAAGGAGTTGGATATCACATCTCATGTTAAAGGGAGGGTCTCAGAATTGGAAGGGGAAGGATTTGGATATCACATCTCATGTTATAGGAAGGATCTCAGGTTTGGTATTAGAAGCATTGAGATATCACATCTCATGCTATCGGAAGGATCTCGGGTTTGGTATTAGAAGCATTGAGATATCACATCTCATGCTATCAGAAGGGTCTCAGGATTGGAATGGGAAGGAGATGGATATCACATCTCATGCTAAAGGGAGGGTCTCAGGTTTGGAAGGGGAAGGATTTGGATATCACATCTCATGTTATCGGAAGGATCTCAGGTTTGGTATTAGAAGTATTGAGATATCACATCTCATGCTATAGGAAGGGTCTCAGGATTGGAATGGGAAGGAGTTGGATATCACATCTCATGCTAAAGGAAGGGTCTCAGGTTTGGTAGAAGCATTGAGATATCACATCTCATGCTATAGGAAGTGTCTCAGGATTGGAATGGGAAGGAGCTGGATATCACATCTCATGCTAAAGGAAGGGTCTCAGGTTTGGAACGGGAAGGAGTTGGATATCCGATCTCATGTTATAGGAAGGGTCTAAGGTCTGGTATAAGCATTGAGATATCACATCTCTGCTATCGGAAGTGTCTCAGGATTGGAATGGGAAGGGGTTGGATATCCGATCTCATGCTATCGGAAGGATCTCAGGTTTGGTATTAGAAGCATTGAGATATCACATCTCATGCTATAGGAAGGGTCTCAGGATTGGAATGGGAAGGACTTAGATATCACATATCATGCTATAGGGAGGGTTTCCGTTTTGATATTAGAAGCATTGAGATATCACATCTCATGCTATCGGAAGTGTCTCAGGATTGGAATGGGAAGGAGCTGGATATCACATCTCATGCTAAAGGAAGGGTCTCAGGTTTGGAACGGGAAGGAGTTGGATATCCGATCTCATGTTATAGGAAGGGTCTAAGGTCTGGTATAAGCATTGAGATATCACATCTCTGCTATGGGAAGTGTCTCAGGATTGGAATGGGAAGGAGTTGGATATCCCATCTCATGTTATAGGAAGGGTCTCAGGTTTGGTATAAGCATTGAGATATCACATCTCATGCTATAGGAAGGGTCTCAGGTTGGAATGGGAAGGAGTTGGATATCACATCTCATGTTAAAGGGAGGGTCTCAGAGTTGGAAGGGGAAGGATTTGGATATCACATCTCATGTTATAGGAAGGATCTCACGTTTGGTATTAGAAGCATTGAGATATCACATCTCATGCTATCGGAAGGATCTCAGGTTTGGTATTAGAAGCATTGAGATATCACATCTCATGCTATCAGAAGGGTCTCAGGATTGGAATGGGATGGAGTTGGATATCACATCTCATGCTAAAGGGAGGGTCTCAGGTTTGGAAGGGGAAGGATTTGGATATCACATCTCATGTTATCGGAAGGATTTCAGGTTTGGTATTAGAAGTATTGAGATATCACATCTCATGCTATAGGAAGGGTCTCAGGATTGGAATGGGAAGGAGTTGGATATCACATCTCATGCTAAAGGAAGGGTCTCAGGTTTGGTAGAAGCATTGAGATATCACATCTCATGCTATAGGAAGGGTCTCAGGATTGGAATGGGAAGGACTTAGATATCACATATCATGCTATAGGGAGGGTTTCTGTTTTGATATTAGAAGCATTGAGATATCACATCTCATGCTAAAGGGAGGGTCTCAGGATTGGAATGGGAAGGAGCTGGATATCACATCTCATGCTAAAGGAAGGGTCTCAGGTTTGGAACGAAAAGGAGTTGGATATCTGATCTCATGTTATAGGAAGGGTCTAAGGTCTGGTATAAGCATTGAGATATCACATCTCTGCTATCGGAAGTGTCTCAGGATTGGAATGGGAAGGAGTTGGATATCCCATCTCATGTTATAGGAAGGGTCTCAGGTTTGGTATAAGCATTGAGATATCACATCTCATGCTATAGGAAGGGTCTCAGGATTGGAATGGGAAGGAGTTGGATATCACATCTCATGCTATAGGAAGGGTCTCAGGTTTGGTATAAGCATTGAGATATCACATCTCATGCTATAGGAAGGGTCTCAGGATTGGAATGGGAAGGAGTTGTATATGACATCTCATGCCGTAGGAAGGGTCTCAGGTTTGGTATAAGCATTGAGATATCACATCTCATGCTATAGGAAGGGTCTCAGGATTGGAATGGGAAGGAGTTGGATATCACATCTCATGCTATAGGAAGGGTCTCAGGTTTGGTATAAGCATTGAGATATCACATCTCATGCTATAGGAAGGGTCTCAGGATTGGAATGGGAAGGAGTTGTATATGACATCTCATGCTAAAGGAAGGGTCTCAGGTTTGGAACGAAAAGGAGTTGGAAATCCGATCTCATGTTATAGGAAGGGTCTCAGGTTTGGTATAAGCATTGAGATATCACATCTCTGCTATCGGAAGTGTCTCAGGATTGGAATGGGAAGGAATTGGATATCCCATCTCATGTTATAGGAAGGGTCTCAGGATTGTTATTAGAATCATTGAGATATCATATTGCATGCTGTAGGAAGGGTCTAAGGATTGGAATGGGAAGGACTTGGATATCACATCTCATGCTATAGGAAGGGTCTCAGGTTTGGTATAAGCATTGAGATATCAAATCTCATGCTATAGGAAGGGTCTCAGGATTGGAATGGAAGGAGTTGGATATCACATCTCATGTTATAGGAAGGATCTCAGGTTTGGTATTAGAAGCATTGAGACATCACATCTCATGCTATAGGAAGGGTCTCAGGATTGGAATGGGAAGGAGTTGGATATCACATCTCATACTATAGGAAGGGTCTCAGGTTTGGTATAAGCATTGAGATATCACATCTCATGCTATAGGAAGGGTCTCAGGATTGGAATGGGAAGGAGTTGTATATGACATCTCATGCCGTAGGAAGGGTCTCAGGTTTGGTATAAGCATTGAGATATCACATCTCTGCTATCGGAAGGGTCTCAGGATTGGAATGGGAAGGAGTTGGATATCCCATCTCATGTTATAGGAAGAGTCTCAGGTTTGGTATTAGAAGCATTGAGATATCACATCTCATGCTATAGGAAGTGTCTCAGGATTGGAATGGGAAGGACTTGGATATCACATCTCATGCTATAGGGAGGGTCTCAAGTTTGATATTAGAAGCATTGAGATATCACATCTCATGCTATAGGAAGGGTCTCAGGATTGGAATGGGAAGGAGTTGTATATGACATCTCATGCCGTAGGAAGGGTCTCAGGTTTGGTATAAGCATTGAGATATCACATCTCTGCTATCGGAAGGGTCTCAGGATTGGAATGGGAAGGAGTTGGATATCCCATCTCATGTTATAGGAAGAGTCTCAGGTTTGGTATTAGAAGCATTGAGATATCACATCTCATGCTATAGGAAGTGTCTCAGGATTGGAATGGGAAGGACTTGGATATCACATCTCATGCTATAGGGAGGGTCTCAAGTTTGATATTAGAAGCATTGAGATATCACATCTCATGCTATAGGAAGGGTCTCAGGATTGGAATGGGAAGGAGTTGTATATGACATCTCATGCAGTAGGAAGGGTCTCAGGTTTGGTATAAGCATTGAGATATCACATCTCTGCTATCGGAAGGGTCTCAGGATTGGAATGGGAAGGAGTTGGATATCCCATCTCATGTTATAGGAAGAGTCTCAGGTTTGGTATTAGAGGCATTGAGATATCACATCTCATGCTGTAGGAAGTGTCTCAGGATTGGAATGGGAAGGACTTGGATATCACATCTCATGCTATAGGGAGGCTCTCAAGTTTGATATTAGAAGCATTGAGATATCACATCTCATGCTATAGGAAGGGTCTCAGGATTGGAATGGGAAGGAGTTGGATATCACATCTCATGCTATAGGAAGGGTCTCAGGTTTGGTATAAGCATTGAGATATCACATCTCTGCTATCGGAAGGGTCTCAGGATTGGAATGGGAAGGAGTTGGATATCCCATCTCATGTTATAGGAAGAGTCTCAGGTTTGGTATTAGAAGCATTGAGATATCACATCTCATGCTATAGGAAGTGTCTCAGGATTGGAATGGGAAGGACTTGGATATCACATCTCATGCTATAGGGAGGGTCTCAAGTTTGATATTAGAAGCATTGAGATATCACATCTCATGCTATAGGAAGGGTCTCAGGATTGGAATGGGAAGGAGTTGTATATGACATCTCATGCCGTAGGAAGGGTCTCAGGTTTGGTATAAGCATTGAGATATCACATCTCTGCTATCGGAAGGGTCTCAGGATTGGAATGGGAAGGAGTTGGATATCCCATCTCATGTTATAGGAAGAGTCTCAGGTTTGGTATTAGAAGCATTGAGATATCACATCTCATGCTATAGGAAGTGTCTCAGGATTGAAATGGGAAGGACTTGGATATCACATCTCATGCTATAGGGAGGGTCTCAAGTTTGATATTAGAAGCATTGAGATATCACATCTCATGCTATAGGAAGGGTCTCAGGATTGGAATGGGAAGGAGTTGTATATGACATCTCATGCCGTAGGAAGGGTCTCAGGTTTGGTATAAGCATTGCGATATCACATCTCTGCTATCGGAAGGGTCTCAGGATTGGAATGGGAAGGAGTTGGATATCCCATCTCATGTTATAGGAAGAGTCTCAGGTTTGGTATTAGAGGCATTGAGATATCACATCTCATGCTGTAGGAAGTGTCTCAGGATTGGAATGGGAAGGACTTGGATATCACATCTCATGCTATAGGGAGGCTCTCAAGTTTGATATTAGAAGCATTGAGATATCACATCTCATGCTATAGGAAGGGTCTCAGGATTGGAATGGGAAGGAGTTGGATATCACATCTCATGCTATAGGAAGGGTCTCAGGTTTGGTATAAGCAGTGAGATATCACATCTCATGCTATAGGCAGTGTCTCAGTATTGGAATGGGAAGGAGTTGGATATCACATCTCATGTTATAGGAAGGATCTCAGGTTTGGTATAAACATTGAGATATCACATCTCTGCTATCGGAAGGGTCTCAGGATTGGAATGTAAGGAGTTGGATAGTCCCATCTCATGTTATAGGAAGGGTCTCAGGTTTGGTATTAGAAGCATTGAGATATCACATCTCATGCTATAGGAAGGGTCTCAGGATTGGAATGGGAAGGACTTGGATATCACATCTCATGCTATAGGGAGGGTCTCAAGTTTGATATTAGAAGCATTGAGATATCACATCTCATGATATCGGAAGGGTCTCAGGATTGGAATGGGAAGGAGTTGGATATCACATCTCATGATAAAGGAAGGGTCTAAGGTTTGGAAGGGGAAGGATTTGGATATCACATCTCATGTTATAGGACGGGTCTCAGGTTTGGTATTAGAAGCATTGTGATAGCAAGTCTCATGGTATAGGAAGGGTCTCAGAATTGGAATGGGAAGGAGTTTGATATCACATCTCATGCCATAGTATGGGTCTCAGGTTTGGTAGAAGCATTGGGATATCACATCTCATGCTATCGGAATGGTATCAGGATTGGATTTGGAAGGAGTTGGATATCCCATCTCATGCTATAGGAAGGGTCTCAGGTTGGAATGGGAAGGAGTTGGATATCACATCTCATGTTATAGGAAGGGTCTCAGGATTGGAATGGGAAGGACTTGGATATCACATCTCATGCTATAGGAAGGCTCTCAGGTTTGGAAGGGGAGAGAGTTGGATATCACATTTCATGTTAGAGGTAGGATCTCAGGTTTGGTATTAGAGGCATTGAGATATCACATCTCATGCTATCAGAAGGGTCTCAGGATTGGAATGGGAAGGACTTAGATATCACATATCATGCTATAGGGAGGGTCTCAGTTTTGATATTAGAAGCATTGAGATATCACATCTCATGCTATCGGAAGTGTCTCAGGATTGGAATGGGAAGGAGCTGGATATCACATCTCATGCTAAAGGAAGAGTCTCAGGTTTGGAACGGGAAGGAGTTGGATATCACATCTCATGTTATAGGAAGGGTCTCAGGTTTGGTATAAGCATTGAGATATCACATCTCTGCTATCGGAAGTGTCTCAGGATTGGAATGGGAAGGAGTTGGATATCCCATCTCATGTTATAGGACGGGTCTCAGGTTTGTTATTAGAATCATTGAGATATCATATTGCATGCTGTAGGAAGGGTCTAAGGATTGGAATGGGAAGGACTTGGATATCACATCTCATGCTATAGATAGGCTCTCAGGTTTGGAAAGGGAAGGAGTTGGATATCACATTTCATGTTAGAGGAAGGATCTCAGGTTTGGTATTAGAGGCATTGAGATATCACATCTCATGCTATAGGAAGGGTCTCAGGTTGGAATGGGAAGGAGTTGGATATCACATCTCATGTTAAAGGGAGGGTCTCAGAATTGGAAGGGGAAGGATTTGGATATCACATCTCATGTTATAGGAAGGATCTCAGGTTTGGTATTAGAAGCATTGAGATATCACATCTCATGCTATCGGAAGGATCTCAGGTTTGGTATTAGAAGCATTGAGATATCACATCTCATGCTATCAGAAGGGTCTCAGGATTGGAATGGGAAGGAGTTGGATATCACATCTCATGCTAAAATGGAGGGTCTCAGGTTTGGAAGGGGAAGGATTTGGATATCACATCTCATGTTATCGGAAGGATCTCAGGTTTGGTATTAGAAGTATTGAGATATCACATCTCATGCTATAGGAAGGGTCTCAGGATTAGAATGGGAAGGAGTTGGATATCACATCTCATGCTAAAGGAAGGGTCTCAGGTTTGGTAGAAGCATTGAGATATCACATCTCATGCTATCGGAAGTGTCTCAGGATTGGAATGGGAAGGAGCTGGATATCACATCTCATGCTAAAGGAAGGGTCTCAGGTTTGGAACGGGAAGGAGTTGGATATCCGATCTCATGTTATAGGAAGGGTCTAAGGTCTGGTATAAGCATTGAAATATCACATCTCTGCTATCGGAAGTGTCTCAGGATTGGAATGGGAAGGAGTTGGATATCCCATCTCATGTTATAGGAAGGGTCTCAGGTTTGGTATAAGGATTGAGATATCACATCTCATGCTATAGGAAGGGTCTCAGTATTGGAATGGGAAGTAGTTGGATATCACATCTCATGCTATAGGAAGGGTCTCAGGTTTGGTATAAGCATTGAGATATCACATCTCATGCTATAGGAAGGGTCTCAGGATTGGAATGGGAAGGAGTTGTATATGACATCTCATGCCGTAGGAAGGGTCTCAGGTTTGGTATAAGCATTGAGATATCACATCTCATGCTATAGGAAGGGTCTCAGGATTGGAATGGGAAGGAGTTGGATATCACATCTCATGCTATAGGAAGGGTCTCAGGTTTGGTATAAGCATTGAGATATCACATCTCATGCTATAGGAAGGGTCTCAGGATTGGAATGGGAAGGAGTTGTATATGACATCTCATGCCGTAGGAAGGGTCTCAGGTTTGGTATAAGCATTGAGATATCACATCTCTGCTATCGCAAGGGTCTCTGGATTTGAATGGGAAGGAGTTGGATATCCCATCTCATGTTATAGGAAGAGTCTCAAGTTTGGTATTAGAAGCATTGAGATATCACATCTCATGCTATAGGAAGTGTCTCAGGATTGGAATGGGAAGGACTTGGATATCACATCTCATGCTATAGGGAGGCTCTCAAGTTTGATATTAGAAGCATTGAGATATCACATCTCATGCTATAGGAAGGGTCTCAGGATTGGAATGGGAAGGAGTTGGATATCACATCTCATGCTATAGGAAGGGTCTCAGGTTTGGTATAAGCAGTGAGATATCACATCGCATGCTGTAGGAAGGGTCTCAGGTTTGGTATTAGAAACATTGAGATATCACATCTCATGCTATAGGAAGGATCTCAGGTTTGGTATTAGAAGTATTGAGATATCACATCTCATGCTATAGGAAGGGTCTCAGGATTGGAATGGGAAGGAGTTGGATATCACATATCATGCTAAAGGAAGGGTCTCAGGTTTGGTAGAAGCATTGAGATATCACATCTCATGCTATAGGAAGGGTCTCAGGATTGGAATGGGAAGGACTTAGATATCACATATCATGCTATAGGGAGGGTCTCAGTTTTGATATTAGAAGCATTGAGATATCACATCTCATGCTATCGGAAGTGTCTCAGGATTGGAATGGGAAGGAGCTGGATATCACATCTCATGCTAAAGGAAGAGTCTCAGGTTTGGAACGGGAAGGAGTTGGATATCACATCTTATGTTATAGGAAGGGTCTCAGGTTTGGTATAAGCATTGAGATATCACATCTCTGCTATCGGAAGTGTCTCAGGATTGGAAATGGAAGGAGTTGGATATCCCATCTCATGTTATAGGACGGGTCTCAGGTTTGTTATTAGAATCATTGAGATATCATATTGCATGCTGTAGGAAGGGTCTAAGGATTGGAATGGGAAGGACTTGGATATCACATCTCATGCTATAGATAGGCTCTCAGGTTTGGAAAGGGAAGGAGTTGGATATCACATTTCATGTTAGAGGAAGGATCTCAGGTTTGGTATTAGAGGCATTGAGATATCACATCTCATGCTATAGGAAGGGTCTCAGGTTGGAATGGGAAGGAGTTGGATATCACATCTCATGTTAAAGGGAGGGTCTCAGAATTGGAAGGGGAAGGATTTGGATATCACATCTCATGTTATAGGAAGGATCTCAGGTTTGGTATTAGAAGCATTGAGATATCACATCTCATGCTATCGGAAGGATCTCGGGTTTGGTATTAGAAGCATTGAGATATCACATCTCATGCTATCAGAAGGGTCTCAGGATTGGAGTGGGAAGGAGATGGATATCACATCTCATGCTAAAGGGAGGGTCTCAGGTTTGGAAGGGGAAGGATTTGGATATCACATCTCATGTTATCGGAAGGATCTCAGGTTTGGTATTAGAAGTATTGAGATATCACATCTCATGCTATAGGAAGGGTCTCAGGATTGGAATGGGAAGGAGTTGGATATCACATCTCATGCTAAAGGAAGGGTCTCAGGTTTGGTAGAAGCATTGAGATATCACATCTCATGCTATAGGAAGTGTCTCAGGATTGGAATGGGAAGGAGCTGGATATCACATCTCATGCTAAAGGAAGGGTCTCAGGTTTGGAACGGGAAGGAGTTGGATATCCGATCTCATGTTATAGGAAGGGTCTAAGGTCTGGTATAAGCATTGAGATATCACATCTCTGCTATCGGAAGTGTCTCAGGATTGGAATGGGAAGGGGTTGGATATCCGATCTCATGCTATCGGAAGGATCTCAGGTTTGGTATTAGAAGCATTGAGATATCACATCTCATGCTATAGGAAGGGTCTCAGGATTGGAATGGGAAGGACTTAGATATCACATATCATGCTATAGGGAGGGTTTCCGTTTTGATATTAGAAGCATTGAGATATCCCATCTCATGCTATCGGAAGTGTCTCAGGATTGGAATGGGAAGGAGCTGGATATCACATCTCATGCTAAAGGAAGGGTCTCAGGTTTGGAACGGGAAGGAGTTGGATATCCGATCTCATGTTATAGGAAGGGTCTAAGGTCTGGTATAAGCATTGAGATATCACATCTCTGCTATGGGAAGTGTCTCAGGATTGGAATGGGAAGGAGTTGGATATCCCATCTCATGTTATAGGAAGGGTCTCAGGTTTGGTATAAGCATTGAGATATCACATCTCATGCTATAGGAAGGGTCTCAGGTTGGAATGGGAAGGAGTTGGATATCACATCTCATGTTAAAGGGAGGGTCTCAGAATTGGAAGGGGAAGGATTTGGATATCACATCTCATGTTATAGGAAGGATCTCACGTTTGGTATTAGAAGCATTGAGATATCACATCTCATGCTATCGGAAGGATCTCAGGTTTGGTATTAGAAGCATTGAGATATCACATCTCATGCTATCAGAAGGGTCTCAGGATTGGAATGGGAAGGAGTTGGATATCACATCTCATGCTAAAGGGAGGGTCTCAGGTTTGGAAGGGGAAGGATTTGGATATCACATCTCATGTTATCGGAAGGATTTCAGGTTTGGTATTAGAAGTATTGAGATATCACATCTCATGCTATAGGAAGGGTCTCAGGATTGGAATGGGAAGGAGTTGGATATCACATCTCATGCTAAAGGAAGGGTCTCAGGTTTGGTAGAAGCATTGAGATATCACATCTCATGCTATAGGAAGGGTCTCAGGATTGGAATGGGAAGGACTTAGATATCACATATCATGCTATAGGGAGGGTTTCTGTTTTGATATTAGAAGCATTGAGATATCACATCTCATGCTAAAGGGAGGGTCTCAGGATTGGAATGGGAAGGAGCTGGATATCACATCTCATGCTAAAGGAAGGGTCTCAGGTTTGGAACGGGAAGGAGTTGGATATCTGATCTCATGTTATAGGAAGGGTCTAAGGTCTGGTATAAGCATTGAGATATCACATCTCTGCTATCGGAAGTGTCTCAGGATTGGAATGGGAAGGAGTTGGATATCCCATCTCATGTTATAGGAAGGGTCTCAGGTTTGGTATAAGCATTGAGATATCACATCTCATGCTATAGGAAGGGTCTCAGGATTGGAATGGGAAGGAGTTGGATATCACATCTCATGCTATAGGAAGGGTCTCAGGTTTGGTATAAGCATTGAGATATCACATCTCATGCTATAGGAAGGGTCTCAGGATTGGAATGGGAAGGAGTTGTATATGACATCTCATGCCGTAGGGAGGGTCTCAGGTTTGGTATAAGCATTGAGATATCACATCTCATGCTATAGGAAGGGTCTCAGGATTGGAATGGGAAGGAGTTGGATATCACATCTCATGCTATAGGAAGGGTCTCAGGTTTGGTATAAGCATTGAGATATCACATCTCATGCTATAGGAAGGGTCTCAGGATTGGAATGGGAAGGAGTTGTATATGACATCTCATGCCGTAGGAAGGGTCTCAGGTTTGGTATAAGCATTGAGATATCACATCTCTGCTATCGGAAGGGTCTCAGGATTGGAATGGGAAGGAGTTGGATATCCCATCTCATGTTATAGCAAGAGTCTCAGGTTTGGTATTAGAAGCATTGAGATATCACATCTCATGCTATAGGAAGTGTCTCAGGATTGGAATGGGAAGGACTTGGATATCACATCTCATGCTATAGGGAGGCTCTCAAGTTTGATATTAGAAGCATTGAGATATCACATCTCATGCTATAGGAAGGGTCTCAGGATTGGAATGGGAAGGAGTTGGATATCACATCTCATGCTATAGGAAGGGTCTCAGGTTTGGTATAAGCAGTGAGATATCACATCGCATGCTGTAGGAAGGGTCTCAGGTTTGGTATTAGAAGCATTGAGATATCACATCTCATGCTATAGGAAGGATCTCAGGTTTGGTATTAGAAGTATTGAGATATCACATCTCATGCTATAGGAAGGGTCTCAGGATTGGAATGGGAAGGAGTTGGATATCACATCTCATGCTAAAGGAAGGGTCTCAGGTTTGGTAGAAGCATTGAGATATCACATCTCATGCTATAGGAAGGGTCTCAGGATTGGAATGGGAAGGACTTAGATATCACATATCATGCTATAGGGAGGGTCTCAGTTTTGATATTAGAAGCATTGAGATATCACATCTCATGCTATCGGAAGTGTCTCACGATTGGAATGGGAAGGAGCTGGATATCACATCTCATGCTAAAGGAAGAGTCTCAGGATTGGAACGGGAAGGAGTTGGATATCACATCTCATGTTATAGGAAGGGTCTCAGGTTTGGTATAAGCATTGAGATATCACATCTCTGCTATCGGAAGTGTCTCAGGATTGGAAATGGAAGGAGTTGGATATCCCATCTCATGTTATAGGACGGGTCTCTGGTTTGTTATTAGAATCATTGAGATATCATATTGCATGCTGTAGGAAGGGTCTAAGGATTGGAATGGAAAGGACTTGGATATCACATCTCATGCTATAGATAGGCTCTCAGATTTGGAAAGGGAAGGAGTTGGATATCACATTTCATGTTAGAGGAAGGATCTCAGGTTTGGTATTAGAGGCATTGAGATATCATTTTGCATGCTGTAGGAAGGGTCCAAGGATTGGAATGGGAAGGACTTGGATATCACATCTCATGCTATAGGAAGGGTCTCAGGTTGGAATGGGAAGGAGTTGGATATCACATCTCATGTTAAAGGGAGGGTCTCAGAATTGGAAGGGGAAGGATTTGGATATCACATCTCAGGTTATAGGAAGGATCTCAGGTTTGGTATTAGAAGCATTGAGATATCACATCTCATGCTATCGGAAGGATCTCAGGTTTGGTATTAGAAGCATTGAGATATCACATCTCATGCTATCAGAAGGGTCTCAGGATTGGAATGGGAAGGAGATGGATATCACATCTCATGCTAAAGGGAGGGTCTCAGGTTTGGAAGGGGAAGGATTTGGATATCACATCTCATGTTATCGGAAGGATCTCAGGTTTGGTATTAGAAGTATTGAGATATCACATCTCATGCTATAGGAAGGGTCTCAGGATTGGAATGGGAAGGAGTTGGATATCACATCTCATGCTAAAGGAAGGGTCTCAGGTTTGGTAGAAGCATTGAGATATCACATCTCATGCTATAGGAAGTGTCTCAGGATTGGAATGGGAAGGAGCTGGATATCACATCTCATGCTAAAGGAAGGGTCTCAGGTTTGGAACGGGAAGGAGTTGGATATCTGATCTCATGTTATAGGAAGGGTCTAAGGTCTGGTATAAGCATTGAGATATCACATCTCTGCTATCGGAAGTGTCTCAGGATTGGAATGGGAAGGAGTTGGATATCCGATCTCATGCTATCGGAAGGATCTCAGGTTTGGTATTAGAAGCATTGAGATATCACATCTCATGCTATAGGAAGGGTCTCAGGATTGGAATGGGAAGGACTTAGATATCACATATCATGCTATAGGGAGGGTTTCCGTTTTGATATTAGAAGCATTGAGATATCACATCTCATGCTATCGGAAGTGTCTCAGGATTGGAATGGGAAGGAGCTGGATATCACATCTCATGCTAAAGGAAGGGTCTCAGGTTTGGAACGGGAAGGAGTTGGATATCCGATCTCATGTTATAGGAAGGGTCTAAGGTCTGGTATAAGCATTGAGATATCACATCTCTGCTACGGGAAGTGTCTCAGGATTGGAATGGGAAGGAGTTGGATATCCCATCTCATGTTATAGGAAGGGTCTCAGGTTTGGTATAAGCATTGAGATATCACATCTCATGCTATAGGAAGGGTCTCAGGTTGGAATGGGAAGGAGTTGGATATCACATCTCATGTTAAAGGGAGGGTCTCAGAATTGGAAGGGGAAGGATTTGGATATCACATCTCATGTTATAGGAAGGATCTCAGGTTTGGTATTAGAAGCATTGAGATATCACATCTCATGCTATAGGAAGGATCTCAGGTTTGGTATTAGAAGCATTGAGATATCACATCTCATGCTATCAGAAGGGTCTCAGGATTGGAATGGGAAGGAGTTGGATATCACATCTCATGCTAAAGGGAGGGTCTCAGGTTTGGAAGGGGAAGGATTTGGATATCACATCTCATGTTATCGGAAGGATTTCAGGTTTGGTATTAGAAGCATTGAGATATCACATCTCATGCTATAGGAAGGATCTCAGGTTTGGTATTAGAAGCATTGAGATATCACATCTCATGCTATCAGAAGGGTCTCAGGATTGGAATGGGAAGGAGTTGGATATCACATCTCATGCTATAGGAAGGGTCTCAGGATTGGAATGGGAAGGAGTTGGATATCACATCTCATGCTATAGGAAGGGTCTCAGGATTGGAATGGGAAGGAGTTGGATATCACATCTCATGCTAAAGGAAGGGTCTCAGGTTTGGTAGAAGCATTGAGATATCACATCTCATGCTATAGGAAGGGTCTCAGGATTGGAATGGGAAGGACTTAGATATCACATATCATGCTATAGGGAGGGTTTCTGTTTTGATATTAGAAGCATTGAGATATCACATCTCATGCTAAAGGGAGGGTCTCAGGATTGGAATGGGAAGGAGCTGGATATCACATCTCATGCTAAAGGAAGGGTCTCAGGTTTGGAACGGGAAGGAGTTGGATATCCGATCTCATGTTATAGGAAGGGTCTAAGGTCTGGTATAAGCATTGAGATATCACATCTCTGCTATCGGAAGTGTCTCAGGATTGGAATGGGAAGGAGTTGGATATCCCATCTCATGTTATAGGAAGGGTCTCAGGTTTGGTATAAGCATTGAGATATCACATCTCATGCTATAGGAAGGGTCTCAGGATTGGAATGGGAAGGAGTTGGATATCACATCTCATGCTAAAGGGAGGGTCTCAGGTTTGGAAGGGGAAGGATTTGGATATCACATCTCATGTTATCGGAAGGATTTCAGGTTTGGTATTAGAAGTATTGAGATATCACATCTCATGCTATAGGAAGGGTCTCAGGATTGGAATGGGAAGGAGTTGGATATCACATCTCATGCTAAAGGAAGGGTCTCAGGTTTGGTAGAAGCATTGAGATATCACATCTCATGCTATAGGAAGGGTCTCAGGATTGGAATGGGAAGGACTTAGATATCACATATCATGCTATAGGGAGGGTTTCTGTTTTGATATTAGAAGCATTGAGATATCACATCTCATGCTAAAGGGAGGGTCTCAGGATTGGAATGGGAAGGAGCTGGATATCACATCTCATGCTAAAGGAAGGGTCTCAGGTTTGGAACGGGAAGGAGTTGGATATCCGATCTCATGTTATAGGAAGGGTCTAAGGTCTGGTATAAGCATTGAGATATCACATCTCTGCTATCGGAAGTCTCTCAGGATTGGAATGGGAAGGAGTTGGATATCCCATCTCATGTTATAGGAAGGGTCTCAGGTTTGGTATAAGCATTGAGATATCACATCTCATGCTATAGGAAGGGTCTCAGGATTGGAATGGGAAGGAGTTGGATATCACATCTCATGCTATAGGAAGGGTCTCAGGTTTGGTATAAGCATTGAGATATCACATCTCATGCTATAGGAAGGGTCTCAGGATTGGAATGGGAAGGAGTTGTATATGACATCTCATGCCGTAGGAAGGGTCTCAGGTTTGGTATAAGCATTGAGATATCACATCTCATGCTATAGGAAGGGTCTCAGGATTGGAATGGGAAGGAGTTGGATATCACATCTCATGCTATAGGAAGGGTCTCAGGTTTGGTATAAGCATTGAGATATCACATCGCATGCTATAGGAAGGGTCTCAGGATTGGAATGGGAAGGAGTTGTATATGACATCTCATGCCGTAGGAAGGGTCTCAGGTTTGGTATAAGCATTGAGATATCACATCTCTGCTATCGGAAGGGTCTCAGGATTGGAATGGGAAGGAGTTGGATATCCCATCTCATGTTATAGGAAGAGTCTCAGGTTTGGTATTAGAAGCATTGAGATATCACATCTCATGCTATAGGAAGTGTCTCAGGATTGGAATGGGAAGGACTTGGATATCACATCTCATGCTATAGGGAGGCTCTCAAGTTTGATATTAGAAGCATTGAGATATCACATCTCATGCTATAGGAAGGGTCTCAGGATTGGAATGGGAAGGAGTTGGATATCACATCTCATGCTATAGGAAGGGTCTCAGGTTTGGTATAAGCAGTGAGATATCACATCGCATGCTGTAGGAAGGGTCTCAGGTTTGGTATTAGAAGCATTGAGATATCACATCTCATGCTATAGGAAGGATCTCAGGTTTGGTATTAGAAGTATTGAGATATCACATCACATGCTATAGGAAGGGTCTCAGGATTGGAATGGGAAGGAGTTGGATATCACATCTCATGCTAAAGGAAGGGTCTCAGGTTTGGTAGAAGCATTGAGATATCACATCTCATGCTATAGGAAGGGTCTCAGGATTGGAATGGGAAGGACTTAGATATCACATATCATGCTATAGGGAGGGTCTCAGTTTTGATATTAGATGCATTGAGATATCACATCTCATGCTATCGGAAGTGTCTCACGATTGGAATGGGAAGGAGCTGGATATCACATCTCATGCTAAAGGAAGAGTCTCAGGATTGGAACGGGAAGGAGTTGATTATCACATCTCATGTTATAGGAAGGGTCTCAGGTTTGGTATAAGCATTGAGATATCACATCTCTGCTATCGGAAGTGTCTCAGGATTGGAAATGGAAGGAGTTGGATATCCCATCTCATGTTATAGGACGGGTCTCAGGTTTGTTATTAGAATCATTGAGATATCATATTGCATGCTGTAGGAAGGGTCTAAGGATTGGAATGGAAAGGACTTGGATATCACATCTCATGCTATAGATAGGCTCTCAGGTTTGGAAAGGGAAGGAGTTGGATATCACATTTCATGTTAGAGGAAGGATCTCAGGTTTGGTATTAGAGGCATTGAGATATCATATTGCATGCTGTAGGAAGGGTCTAAGGATTGGAATGGGAAGGACTTGGATATCACATCTCATGCTATAGGAAGGGTCTCAGGTTGGAATGGGAAGGAGTTGGATATCACATCTCATGTTAAAGGGAGGGTCTCAGAATTGGAAGGGGAAGGATTTGGATATCACATCTCATGTTATAGGAAGGATCTCAGGTTTGGTATTAGAAGCATTGAGATATCACATCTCATGCTATCGGAAGGATCTCAGGTTTGGTATTAGAAGCATTGAGATATCACATCTCATGCTATCAGAAGGGTCTCAGGATTGGAATGGGAAGGAGATGGATATCACATATGCTAAAGGGAGGGTCTCAGGTTTGGAAGGGGAAGGATTTGGATATCACATCTCATGTTATCGGAAAGGATCTCAGGTTTGGTATTAGAAGTATTGAGATATAACATCTCATGCTATAGGAAGGGTCTCAGGATTGGAATGGGAAGGAGTTGGATATCACATCTCATGCTAAAGGAAGGGTCTCAGGTTTGGTAGAAGCATTGAGATATCACATCTCATGCTATAGGAAGTGTCTCAGGATTGGAATGGGAAGCAGCTGGATATCACATCTCATGCTAAAGGAAGGGTCTCAGGTTTGGAACGGGAAGGAGTTGGATATCCGATCTCATGTTATAGGAAGGGTCTAAGGTCTGGTATAAGCATTGAGATATCACATCTCTGCTATCGGAAGTGTCTCAGGATTGGAATGGGAAGGAGTTGGATATCCGATCTCATGCTATCGGAAGGATCTCAGGTTTGGTATTAGAAGCATTGAGATATCACATCTCATGCTATAGGAAGGGTCTCAGGATTGGAATGGGAAGGACTTAGATATCACATATCATGCGATAGGGAGGGTTTCCGTTTTGATATTAGAAGCATTGAGATATCACATCTCATGCTATCGGAAGTGTCTCAGGATTGGAATGGGAAGGAGCTGGATATCACATCTCATGCTAAAGGAAGGGTCTCAGGTTTGGAACGGGAAGGAGTTGGATATCCGATCTCATGTTATAGGAAGGGTCTAAGGTCTGGTATAAGCATTGAGATATCACATCTCTGCTATCGGAAGTGTCTCAGAATTGGAATGGGAAGGAGTTGGATATCCCATCTCATGCTAAAGGAAGGGTCTCAGTTTTGGTAGAAGCATTGCGATATCACATCTCATGCTATAGGAAGGGTCTGAGGATTGGAATGGGAAGGACTTAGATATCACATCTCATGCTATAGGGAGGGTCTCAGTTTTGATATTAGAAGCATTGAGATATCACATCTCATGCTATCGGAAGGGTCTCAGGGTTGGAATGGGAGGAGCTGGATATCACATCTCATGCTAAAGGAAGGGTCTCAGGTTTGGAAGGGGAAGGATTTGGATATCACATCTCATGCTATAGGAAGGGTTTCAGGTTTGGTAGAAGCATTGAGATATCACATCTCATGCTATAGGAAGAGTCTCAGGTTTGGGAAGGGAAGGATTTGGATTTCACATCTCATGTTATAGGATGGTTCTCATGTTTGGTTTTTGAAGCATTGAGATATCACATCTCATGCTATCGGTAGGGTCTCAGATTTGGTATTAGAAGCATTGAGATATCACATCTCATGCTATAGGATTGGGCTCCAGATTGGAATGTGAAGGATTTGGAAATCACATCTCATGCTAAAGGAAGGGTCTCAGGTTTGGAATGGGAAGGAGTTGGATATGACATCTCTTGTTATAGGGAGGGTCTCAGGATTTGAATTGCAAGGGGTTGGATATCACATCTCATGCCGTAGGAAGGGTCTCAGGTTTGGTATAAGCATTTAGATATCACATCTCTGCTATCGGAAGGGTCTCAGGATTGGATTGGGAAGGAGTTGGATATCACATCTCATGTTATAGGAAGGGTCTCCGGATTGGAATGTGAAGGATTTGGATATCACATCTCATGCTAAAGGAAGGGTCTCAGGTTTGGAATGGGAAGGATTTGGATATGACATCTCTTGTTATAGGGAGGGTCTCAGGATTTGAATGGCAAGGAGTTGGATATCACATCTCATGCCATAGGAAGGGTCTCAGGTTTGGTATAAGCATTGAGATATCACATCTCTGCTGTCGGAAGGGTCTCAGGATTGTATTGGGAAGGAGTTGGATATCACATCTCATGCCATAGGAAGGGTCTCAGGTTTGGTAGAAGCATTGAGATATCACATCTCATGCTATAGGAAGGGTCTCAGGATTGGAATGGGAAGGACTTAGATATCACATATCATGCTATAGGGAGGGTTTCAGTTTTGATATTAGAAGCATTGAGATATCACATCTCATGCTATCGGAAGTGTCTCAGGATTGGAATGCGAAGGAGCTGGATATCACATCTCATGCTAAAGGAAGGGTCTCAGGTTTGGAACGAAAAGGAGTTGGATATCCCATCTCATGTTATAGGAAGGGTCTCAGGTTTGGTATAAGCATTGAGATATCACATCTCTGCTATCGGAAGTGTCTCAGGATTGGAATGGGAAGGAATTGGATATCCCATCTCATGTTATAGGACGGGTCTCAGGATTGTTATTAGAATCATTGAGATATCATATTGCATGCTGTAGGAAGGGTCTAAGGATTGGAATGGGAAGGACTTGGATATCACATCTCATGCTATAGGAAGGGTCTCAGGTTTGGTATAAGCATTGAGATATCAAATCTCATGCTATAGGAAGGGTCTCAGGATTGGAATGGAAGGAGTTGGATATCACATCTCATGTTATAGGAAGGATCTCAGGTTTGGTATTAGAAGCATTGATACATCACATCTCATGCTATAGGAAGGGTCTCAGGATTGGAATGGGAAGGAGTTGGATATCACATCTCATACTATAGGAAGGGTCTCAGGTTTGGTATAAGCATTGAGATATCACATCTCATGCTATAGGAAGGGTCTCAGGATTGGAATGGGAAGGAGTTGTATATGACATCTCATGCCGTAGGAAGGGTCTCAGGTTTGGTATAAGCATTGAGATATCACATCTCTGCTATCGGAAGGGTCTCAGGATTGGAATGGGAAGGAGTTGGATATCCCATCTCATGTTATAGGAAGAGTCTCAGGTTTGGTATTAGAAGCATTGAGATATCACATCTCATGCTATAGGAAGTGTCTCAGGATTGGAATGGGAAGGACTTGGATATCACATCTCATGCTATAGGGAGGGTCTCAAGTTTGATATTAGAAGCATTGAGATATCACATCTCATGCTATAGGAAGGGTCTCAGGATTGGAATGGGAAGGAGTTGTATATGACATCTCATGCCGTAGGAAGGGTCTCAGGTTTGGTATAAGCATTGAGATATCACATCTCTGCTATCGGAAGGGTCTCAGGATTGGAATGGGAAGGAGTTGGATATCCCATCTCATGTTATAGAAAGAGTCTCAGGTTTGGTATTAGAGGCATTGAGATATCACATCTCATGCTGTAGGAAGTGTCTCAGGATTGGAATGGGAAGGACTTGGATATCACATCTCATGCTATAGGGAGGCTCTCAAGTTTGATATTAGAAGCATTGAGATATCACATCTCATGCTATAGGAAGGGTCTCAGGATTGGAATGGGAAGGAGTTGGATATCACATCTCATGCTATAGGAAGGGTCTCAGGTTTGGTATAAGCAGTGAGATATCACATCTCATGCTATAGGCAGTGTCTCAGTATTGGAATGGGAAGGAGTTGGATATCACATCTCATGTTATAGGAAGGATCTCAGGTTTGGTATAAACATTGAGATATCACATCTCTGCTATCGGAAGGGTCTCAGGATTGGAATGTAAGGAGTTGGATATTCCCATCTCATGTTATAGGAAGGGTCTCAGGTTTGGTATTAGAAGCATTGAGATATCACATCTCATGCTATAGGAAGGGTCTCAGGATTGGAATGGGAAGGACTTGGATATCACATCTCATGCTATAGGGAGGGTCTCAAGTTTGATATTAGAAGCATTGAGATATCACATCTCATGATATCGGAAGGGTCTCAGGATTGGAATAGGAAGGAGTTGGATATCACATCTCATGATAAAGGAAGGGTCTAAGGTTTGGAAGGGGAAGGATTTGGATATCACATCTCATGTTATAGGACAGGTCTCAGGTTTGGTATTAGAAGCATTGAGATAGCAAGTCTCATGGTATAGGAAGGGTCTCAGAATTGGAATGGGAAGGAGTTTGATATCACATCTCATGCCATAGTATGGGTCTCAGGTTTGGTAGAAGCATTGGGATATCACATCTCATGCTATCGGAATGGCATCAGGATTGGATTTGGAAGGAGTTGGATATCCCATCTCATGCTATAGGAAGGGTCTCAGGTTGGAATGGGAAGGAGTTGGATATCACATCTCATGTTATAGGAAGGGTCTCAGGATTGGAATGGGAAGGACTTGGATATCACATCTCATGCTATAGGAAGGCTCTCAGGTTTGGAAGGGGAGAGAGTTGGATATCACATTTCATGTTAGAGGTAGGATCTCAGGTTTGGTATTAGAGGCATTGAGATATCACATCTCATGCTATCAGAAGGGTCTCAGGATTGGAATGGGAAGGACTTAGATATCACATATCATGCTATAGGGAGGGTCTCAGTTTTGATATTAGAAGCATTGAGATATCACATCTCATGCTATCGGAAGTGTCTCAGGATTGGAATGGGAAGGAGCTGGATATCACATCTCATGCTAAAGGAAGAGTCTCAGGTTTGGAACGGGAAGGAGTTGGATATCACATCTCATGTTATAGGAAGGGTCTCAGGTTTGGTATAAGCATTGAGATATCACATCTCTGCTATCGGAAGTGTCTCAGGATTGGAATGGGAAGGAGTTGGATATCCCATCTCATGTTATAGGACGCTTCTCAGGTTTGTTATTAGAATCATTGAGATATCATATTGCATGCTGTAGGAAGGGTCTAAGGATTGGAATGGGAAGGACTTGGATATCACATCTCATGATATAGATAGGCTCTCAGGTTTGGAAAGGGAAGGAGTTGGATATCACATTTCATGTTAGAGGAAGGATCTCAGGTTTGGTATTAGAGGCATTGAGATATCACATCTCATGCTATAGGAAGGGTCTCAGGTTGGAATGGGAAGGAGTTGGATATCACATCTCATGTTAAAGGGAGGGTCTCAGAATTGGAAGGGGAAGGATTTGGATATCACATCTCATGTTATAGGAAGGATCTCAGGTTTGGTATTAGAAGCATTGAGATATCACATCTCATGCTATCGGAAGGATCTCAGGTTTGGTATTAGAAGCATTGAGATATCACATCTCATGCTATCAGAAGGGTCTCAGGATTGGAATGGGAAGGAGTTGGATATCACATCTCATGCTAAAATGGAGGGTCTCAGGTTTGGAAGGGGAAGGATTTGGATATCACATCTCATGTTATCGGAAGGATCTCAGGTTTGGTATTAGAAGTATTGAGATATCACATCTCATGCTATAGGAAGGGTCTCAGGATTAGAATGGGAAGGAGTTGGATATCACATCTCATGCTAAAGGAAGGGTCTCAGGTTTGGTAGAAGCATTGAGATATCACATCTCATGCTATAGGAAGGGTCTCAGGATTGGAATGGGAAGGACTTAGATATCACATATCATGCTATAGGGAGGGTTTCCGTTTTGATATTAGAAGCATTGAGATATCACATCTCATGCTATCGGAAGTGTCTCAGGATTGGAATGGGAAGGAGCTGGATATCACATCTCATGCTAAAGGAAGGGTCTCAGGTTTGGAACGGGAAGGAGTTGGATATCCGATCTCATGTTATAGGAAGGGTCTAAGGTCTGGTATAAGCATTGAGATATCACATCTCTGCTATCGGAAGTGTCTCAGGATTGGAATGGGAAGGAGTTGGATATCCCATCTCATGTTATAGGACGGGTCTCAGGTTTGGTATAAGCATTGAGATATCACATCTCATGCTATAGGAAGGGTCTCAGGATTGGAATGGGAAGTAGTTGGATATCACATCTCATGCTATAGGAAGGGTCTCAGGTTTGGTATAAGCATTGAGATATCACATCTCATGCTATAGGAAGGGTCTCAGGATTGGAATGGGAAGGAGTTGTATATGACATCTCATGCTGTAGGAAGGGTCTCAGGTTTGGTATAAGCATTGAGATATCACATCTCATGCTATAGGAAGGGTCTCAGGATTGGAATGGGAAGGAGTTGGATATCACATCTCATGCTATAGGAAGGGTCTCAGGTTTGGTATAAGCATTGAGATATCACATCTCATGCTATAGGAAGGGTCTCAGGATTGGAATGGGAAGGAGTTGTATATGACATCTCATGCCGTAGGAAGGGTCTCAGGTTTGGTATAAGCATTGAGATATCACATCTCTGCTATCGCAAGGGTCTCTGGATTTGAATGGGAAGGAGTTGGATATCCCATCTCATGTTATAGGAAGAGTCTCAGGTTTGGTATTAGAAGCATTGAGATATCACATCTCATGCTATAGGAAGTGTCTCAGGATTGGAATGGGAAGGACTTGGATATCACATCTCATGCTATAGGGAGGCTCTCAAGTTTGATATTAGAAGCATTGAGATATCACATCTCATGCTATAGGAAGGGTCTCAGGATTGGAATGGGAAGGAGTTGGATATCACATCTCATGCTATAGGGAGGCTCTCAAGTTTGATATTAGAAGCATTGAGATATCACATCTCATGCTATAGGAAGGGTCTCAGGTTTGGTATAAGCAGTGAGATATCACATCGCATGCTGTAGGAAGGGTCTCAGGTTTGGTATTAGAAGCATTGAGATATCACATCTCATGCTATAGGAAGGATCTCAGGTTTGGTATTAGAAGTATTGAGATATCACATCTCATGCTATACGAAGGGTCTCAGGATTGGAATGGGAAGGAGTTGGATATCACATATCATGCTAAAGGAACGGTCTCGGGTTTGGTAGAAGCATTGAGATATCACATCTCATGCTATAGGAAGGGTCTCAGGATTGGAATGGGAAGGACTTAGATATCACATCTCATGCTAAAGGAAGAGTCTCAGGTTTGGAACGGGAAGGAGTTGGATATCACATCTTATGCTATAGGAAGGGTCTCAGGTTTGGTATAAGCATTGAGATATCACATCTCTGCTATCGGAAGTGTCTCAGGATTGGAAATGGAAGGAGTTGGATATCCCATCTCATGTTATAGGACGGGTCTCAGGTTTGTTATTAGAATCATTGAGATATCATATTGCATGCTGTAGGAAGGGTCTAAGGATTGGAATGGGAAGGACTTGGATATCACATCTCATGCTATAGATAGGCTCTCAGGTTTGGAAAGGGAAGGAGTTGGATATCACATTTCATGTTAGAGGAAGGATCTCAGGTTTGGTATTAGAGGCATTGAGATATCACATCTCACACTATAGGAAGGGTCTCAGGTTGGAATGGGAAGGAGTTGGATATCACATCTCATGTTAAAGGGAGGGTCTCAGAATTGGAAGGGGAAGGATTTGGATATCACATCTCATGTTATAGGAAGGATCTCAGGTTTGGTATTAGAAGCATTGAGATATCACATCTCATGCTATCGGAAGGATCTCAGGTTTGGTATTAGAAGCATTGAGATATCACATCTCATGCTATCAGAAGGGTCTCAGGATTGGAATGGGAAGGAGATGGATATCACATCTCATGCTAAAGGGAGGGTCTCAGGTTTGGAAGGGGAAGGATTTGGATATCACATCTCATGTTATCGGAAGGATCTCAGGTTTGGTATTATAAGTATTGAGATATCACATCTCATGCTATAGGAAGGGTCTCAGGATTGGAATGGGAAGGAGTTGGATATCACATCTCATGCTAAAGGAAGGGTCTCAGGTTTGGTAGAAGCATTGAGATATCACATCTCATGCTATAGGAAGTGTCTCAGGATTGGAATGGGAAGGAGCTGGATATCACATCTCATGCTAAAGGAAGGGTCTCAGGTTTGGAACGGGAAGGAGTTGGATATCCGATCTCATGTTATAGGAAGGGTCTAAGGTCTGGTATAAGCATTGAGATATCACATCTCTGCTATCGGAAGTGTCTCAGGATTGGAATGGGAAGGAGTTGGATATCCGATCTCATGCTATCGGAAGGATCTCAGGTTTGGTATTAGAAGCATTGAGATATCACATCTCATGCTATAGGAAGGGTCTCAGGATTGGAATGGGAAGGACTTAGATATCACATATCATGCTATAGGGAGGGTTTCCGTTTTGATATTAGAAGCATTGAGATATCACATCTCATGCTATCGGAAGTGTCTCAGGATTGGAATGGGAAGGAGCTGGATATCACATCTCATGCTAAAGGAAGGGTCTCAGGTTTGGAACGGGAAGGAGTTGGATATCCGATCTCATGTTATAGGAAGGGTCTAAGGTCTGGTATAAGCATTGAGATATCACATCTCTGCTATGGGAAGTGTCTCAGGATTGGAATGGGAAGGAGTTGGATATCCCATCTCATGTTATAGGAAGGGTCTCAGGTTTGGTATAAGCATTGAGATATCACATCTCATGCTATAGGAAGGGTCTCAGGTTGGAATGGGAAGGAGTTGGATATCACATCTCATGTTAAAGGGAGGGTCTCAGAATTGGAAGGGGAAGGATTTGGATATCACATCTCATGTTATAGGAAGGATCTCAGGTTTGGTATTAGAAGCATTGAGATATCACATCTCATGCTATCGGAAGGATCTCAGGTTTGGTATTAGAAGCATTGAGATATCACATCTCATGCTATCAGAAGGGTCTCAGGATTGGAATGGGAAGGAGATGGATATCACATCTCATGCTAAAGGGAGGGTCTCAGGTTTGGAAGGGGAAGGATTTGGATATCACATCTCATGTTATCGGAAGGATCTCAGGTTTGGTATTAGAAGTATTGAGATATCACATCTCATGCTATAGGAAGGGTCTCAGGATTGGAATGGGAAGGAGTTGGATATCACATCTCATGCTAAAGGAAGGGTCTCAGGTTTGGTAGAAGCATTGAGATATCACATATCATGCTATAGGAAGTGTCTCAGGATTGGAATGGGAAGGAGCTGGATATCACATCTCATGCTAAAGGAAGGGTCTCAGGTTTGGAACGGGAAGGAGTTGGATATCCGATCTCATGTTATAGGAAGGGTCTAAGGTCTGGTATAAGCATTGAGATATCACATCTCTGCTATCGGAAGTGTCTCAGGATTGGAATGGGAAGGAGTTGGATATCCCATCTCATGTTATAGGAAGGGTCTCAGGTTTGGTATAAGCATTGAGATATCACATCTCATGCTATAGGAAGGGTCTCAGGATTGGAATGGGAAGGACTTAGATATCACATATCATGCTATAGGGAGGGTTTCTGTTTTGATATTAGAAGCATTGAGATATCACATCTCATGCTAAAGGGAGGGTCTCAGGATTGGAATGGGAAGGAGCTGGATATCACATCTCATGCTAAAGGAAGGGTCTCAGGTTTGGAACGGGAAGGAGTTGGATATCCGATCTCATGTTATAGGAAGGGTCTAAGGTCTGGTATAAGCATTGAGATATCACATCTCTGCTATCGGAAGTGTCTCAGGATTGGAATGGGAAGGAGTTGGATATCCCATCTCATGTTATAGGAAGGGTCTCAGGTTTGGTATAAGCATTGAGATATCACATCTCATGCTATAGGAAGGGTCTCAGGATTGGAATGGGAAGGAGTTGGATATCACATCTCATGCTATAGGAAGGGTCTCAGGTTTGGTATAAGCATTGAGATATCACATCTCATGCTATAGGAAGGGTCTCAGGATTGGAATGGGAAGGAGTTGTATATGACATCTCATGCCGTAGGAAGGGTCTCAGGTTTGGTATAAGCATTGAGATATCACATCTCATGCTATAGGAAGGGTCTCAGGATTGGAATGGGAAGGAGTTGGATATCACATCTCATGCTATAGGAAGGGTCTCAGGTTTGGTATAAGCATTGAGATATCACATCTCATGCTATAGGAAGGGTCTCAGGATTGGAATGGGACGGAGTTGTATATGACATCTCATGCCGTAGGAAGGGTCTCAGGTTTGGTATAAGCATTGAGATATCACATCTCTGCTATCGGAAGGGTCTCAGGATTGGAATGGGAAGGAGTTGGATATCCCATCTCATGTTATAGGAAGAGTCTCAGGTTTGGTATTAGAAGCATTGAGATATCACATCTCATGCTATAGGAAGTGTCTCAGGATTGGAATGGGAAGGACTTGGATATCACATCTCATGCTATATGGAGGCTCTCAAGTTTGATATTAGAAGCATTGAGATATCACATCTCATGCTATAGGAAGGGTCTCAGGATTGGAATGGGAAGGAGTTGGATATCACATCTCATGCTATAGGAAGGGTCTCAGGTTTGGTATAAGCAGTGAGATATCACATCGCATGCTGTAGGAAGGGTCTCAGGTTTGGTATTAGAAGCATTGAGATATCACATCTCATGCTATAGGAAGGATCTCAGGTTTGGTATTAGAAGTATTGAGATATCACATCACATGCTATAGGAAGGGTCTCAGGATTGGAATGGGAAGGAGTTGGATATCACATCTCATGCTAAAGGAAGGGTCTCAGGTTTGGTAGAAGCATTGAGATATCACATCTCATGCTATAGGAAGGGTCTCAGGATTGGAATGGGAAGGACTTAGATATCACATATCATGCTATAGGGAGGGTCTCAGTTTTGATATTAGAAGCATTGAGATATCACATCTCATGCTATCGGAAGTGTCTCACGATTGGAATGGGAAGGAGCTGGATATCACATCTCATGCTAAAGGAAGAGTCTCAGGATTGGAACGGGAAGGAGTTGATTATCACATCTCATGTTATAGGAAGGGTCTCAGGTTTGGTATAAGCATTGAGATATCACATCTCTGCTATCGGAAGTGTCTCAGGATTGGAAATGGAAGGAGTTGGATATCCCATCTCATGTTATAGGACGGGTCTCAGGTTTGTTATTAGAATCATTGAGATATCATATTGCATGCTGTAGGAAGGGTCTAAGGATTGGAATGGAAAGGACTTGGATATCACATCTTATGCTATAGATAGGCTCTCAGGTTTGGAAAGGGAAGGAGTTGGATATCACATTTCATGTTAGAGGAAGGATCTCAGGTTTGGTATTAGAGGCATTGAGATATCATATTGCATGCTGTAGGAAGGGTCTAAGGATTGGAATGGGAAGGACTTGGATATCACATCTCATGCTATAGGAAGGGTCTCAGGTTGGAATGGGAAGGAGTTGGATATCACATCTCATGTTAAAGGGAGGGTCTCAGAATTGGAAGGGGAAGGATTTGGATATCACATCTCATGTTATAGGAAGGATCTCAGGTTTGGTATTAGAAGCATTGAGATATCACATCTCATGCTATCGGAAGGATCTCAGGTTTGGTATTAGAAGCATTGAGATATCACATCTCATGCTATCAGAAGGGTCTCAGGATTGGAATGGGAAGGAGATGGATATCACATATGCTAAAGGGAGGGTCTCAGGTTTGGAAGGGGAAGGATTTGGATATCACATCTCATGTTATCGGAAAGGATCTCAGGTTTGGTATTAGAAGTATTGAGATATCACATCTCATGCTATAGGAAGGGTCTCAGGATTGGAATGGGAAGGAGTTGGATATCACATCTCATGCTAAAGGAAGGGTCTCAGGTTTGGTAGAAGCATTGAGATATCACATCTCATGCTATAGGAAGTGTCTCAGGATTGGAATGGGAAGGAGCTGGATATCACATCTCATGCTAAAGGAAGGGTCTCAGGTTTGGAACGGGAAGGAGTTGGATATCCGATCTCATGTTATAGGAAGGGTCTAAGGTCTGGCATAAGCATTGAGATATCACATCTCTGCTATCGGAAGTGTCTCAGGATTGGAATGGGAAGGAGTTGGATATCCGATCTCATGCTATCGGAAGGATCTCAGGTTTGGTATTAGAAGCAATGAGATATCACATCTCATGCTATAGGAAGGGTCTCAGGATTGGAATGGGAAGGACTTAGATATCACATATCATGCGATAGGGAGGGTTTCCGTTTTGATATTAGAAGCATTGAGATATCACATCTCATGCTATCGGAAGTGTCTCAGGATTGGAATGGGAAGGAGCTGGATATCACATCTCATGCTAAAGGAAGGGTCTCAGGTTTGGAACGGGAAGGAGTTGGATATCCGATCTCATGTTATAGGAAGGGTCTAAGGTCTGGTATAAGCATTGAGATATCACATCTCTGCTATCGGAAGTGTCTCAGGATTGGAATGGGAAGGAGTTGGATATCCCATCTCATGTTATAGGAAGGGTCTCAGGTTTGGTATAAGCATTGAGATATCACATCTCATGCTATAGGAAGGGTCTCAGGATTGGAATGGGAAGGAGTTGGATATCACATCTCATGCTATAGGAAGGGTCTCAAGTTTGGTATAAGCATTGAGATATCACATCTCATGCTATAGGAAGGGTCTCAGGATTGGAATGGGAAGGAGTTGTATATGACATCTCATGCCGTAGGAAGGGTCTCAGGTTTGGTATAAGCATTGAGATATCACATCTCATGCTATACTAAGGGTCTCAGGATTGGAATGGGAAGGAGTTGGATATCACATCTCATGCTATAGGAAGGGTCTCAGGTTTGGTATAAGCATTGAGATATCACATCTCATGCTATAGGAAGGGTCTCAGGATTGGAATGGGAAGGAGTTGTATATGACATCTCATGCCGTAGGAAGGGTCTCAGGTTTGGTATAAGCATTGAGATATCACATCTCTGCTATCGGAAGGGTCTCAGGATTGGAATGGGAAGGAGTTGGATATCCCATCTCATGTTATAGGAAGAGTCTCAGGTTTGGTATTAGAAGCATTGAGATATCACATCTCATGCTATAGGAAGTGTCTCAGGATTGGAATGGGAAGGACTTGGATATCACATCTCATGCTATATGGAGGCTCTCAAGTTTGATATTAGAAGCATTGAGATATCACATCTCATGCTATAGGAAGGGTCTCAGGATTGGAATGGGAAGGAGTTGGATATCACATCTCATGCTATAGGAAGGGTCTCAGGTTTGGTATAAGCAGTGAGATATCACATCGCATGCTGTAGGAAGGGTCTCAGGTTTGGTATTAGAAGCATTGAGATATCACATCTCATGCTATAGGAAGGATCTCAGGTTTGGTATTAGAAGTATTGAGATATCACATCACATGCTATATGAAGGGTCTCAGGATTGGAATGGGAAGGAGTTGGATATCATATCTCATGCTAAAGGAAGGGTCTCAGGTTTGGTAGAAGCATTGAGATATCACATCTCATGCTATAGGAAGGGTCTCAGGATTGGAATGGGAAGAACTTAGATATCACATATCATGCTATAGGGAGGGTCTCAGTTTTGATATTAGAAGCATTGAGATATCACATCTCATGCTATCGGAAGTGTCTCACGATTGGAATGGGAAGGAGCTGGATATCACATCTCATGCTAAAGGAAGAGTCTCAGGATTGGAACGGGAAGGAGTTGATTATCACATCTCATGTTATAGGAAGGGTCTCAGGTTTGGTATAAGCATTGAGATATCACATCTCTGCTATCGGAAGTGTCTCAGGATTGGAAATGGAAGGAGTTGGATATCCCATCTCATGTTATAGGACGGGTCTCAGGTTTGTTATTAGAATCATTGAGATATCATATTGCATGCTGTAGGAAGGGTCTAAGGATTGGAATGGAAAGGACTTGGATATCACATCTCATGCTATAGATAGGCTCTCAGGTTTGGAAAGGGAAGGAGTTGGATATCACATTTCATGTTAGAGGAAGGATCTCAGGTTTGGTATTAGAGGCATTGAGATATCATATTGCATGCTGTAGGAAGGGTCTAAGGATTGGAATGGGAAGGACTTGGATATCACAACTCATGCTATAGGAAGGGTCTCAGGTTGGAATGGGAAGGAGTTGGATATCACATCTCATGTTAAAGGGAGGGTCTCAGAATTGGAAGGGGAAGGATTTGGATATCACATCTCATGTTATAGGAAGGATCTCAGGTTTGGTATTAGAAGCATTGAGATATCACATCTCATGCTATCGGAAGGATCTCAGGTTTGGTATTAGAAGCATTGAGATATCACATCTCATGCTATCAGAAGGGTCTCAGGATTGGAATGGGAAGGAGATGGATATCACATATGCTAAAGGGAGGGTCTCAGGTTTGGAAGGGGAAGGATTTGGATATCACATCTCATGTTATCGGAAAGGATCTCAGGTTTGGTATTAGAAGTATTGAGATATCACATCTCATGCTATAGGAAGGGTCTCAGGATTGGAATGGGAAGGAGTTGGATATCACATCTCATGCTAAAGGAAGGGTCTCAGGTTTGGTAGAAGCATTGAGATATCACATCTCATGCTATAGGAAGTGTCTCAGGATTGGAATGGGAAGGAGCTGGATATCACATCTCATGCTAAAGGAAGGGTCTCAGGTTTGGAACGGGAAGGAGTTGGATATCCGATCTCATGTTATAGGAAGGGTCTAAGGTCTGGTATAAGCATTGAGATATCACATCTCTGCTATCGGAAGTGTCTCAGGATTGGAATGGGAAGGAGTTGGATATCCGATCTCATGCTATCGGAAGGATCTCAGGTTTGGTATTAGAAGCATTGAGATATCACATCTCATGCTATAGGAAGGGTCTCAGGATTGGAATGGGAAGGACTTAGATATCACATATCATGCGATAGGGAGGGTTTCCGTTTTGATATTAGAAGCATTGAGATATCACATCTCATGCTATCGGAAGTGTCTCAGGATTGGAATGGGAAGGAGCTGGAAATCACATCTCATGCTAAAGGAAGGGTCTCAGGTTTGGAACGGGAAGGAGTTGGATATCCGATCTCATGTTATAGGAAGGGTCTAAGGTCTGGTATAAGCATTGAGATATCACATCTCTGCTATCGGAAGTGTCTCAGGATTGGAATGGGAAGGAGTTGGATATCCCATCTCATGTTATAGGAAGGGTCTCAGGTTTGGTATAAGCATTGACATATCACATCTCATGCTATAGGAAGGGTCTCAGGATTGGAATGGGAAGGAGTTGGATATCACATCTCATGCTATAGGAAGGGTCTCAGGTTTGGTATAAGCATTGAGATATCACATCTCATGCTATAGGAAGGGTCTCAGGATTGGAATGGGAAGGAGTTGTATATGACATCTCATGCCGTAGGAAGGGTCTCAGGTTTGGTATAAGCATTGAGATATCACATCTCATGCTATACTAAGGGTCTCAGGATTGGAATGGGAAGGAGTTGGATATCACATCTCATGCTATAGGAAGGGTCTCAGGTTTGGTATAAGCATTGAGATATCACATCTCATGCTATAGGAAGGGTCTCAGGATTGGAATGGGAAGGAGTTGTATATGACATCTCATGCCGTAGGAAGGGTCTCAGGTTTGGTATAAGCATTGAGATATCACATCTCTGCTATCGGAAGGGTCTCAGGATTGGAATGGGAAGGAGTTGGATATCACATCTCATGTTATAGGAAGGATCTCAGGTTTGGTATAAGAATTGAGATATCACATCTCATGCTATAGGAAGGGTCTCAGGATTGGAATGGGAAGGAGTTGGATATCACATCTCATGCTATAGGAAGGGTCTCAGGTTTGGTATAAGCATTGAGATATCACATCTCATGCTATAGGAAGGGTCTCAGGATTGGAATGGGAAGGAGTTGTATATGACATCTCATGCCGTAGGAAGGGTCTCAGGTTTGGTATAAGCATTGAGATATCACATCTCATGCTATACTAAGGGTCTCAGGATTGGAATGGGAAGGAGTTGGATATCACATCTCATGCTATAGGAAGGGTCTCAGGTTTGGTATAAGCATTGAGATATCACATCTCATGCTATAGGAAGGGTCTCAGGATTGGAATGGGAAGGAGTTGTATATGACATCTCATGCCGTAGGAAGGGTCTCAGGTTTGGTATAAGCATTGAGATATCACATCTCTGCTATCGGAAGGGTCTCAGGATTGGAATGGGAAGGAGTTGGATATCCCATCTCATGTTATAGGAAGAGTCTCAGGTTTGGTATTAGAAGCATTGAGATATCACATCTCATGCTATAGGAAGTGTCTCAGGATTGGAATGGGAAGGACTTGGATATCACATCTCATGCTATAGGGAGGCTCTCAAGTTTGATATTAGAAGCATTGAGATATCACATCTCATGCTATAGGAAGGGTCTCAGGATTGGAATGGGAAGGAGTTAGATATCACATCTCATGCTATAGGAAGGGTCTCAGGTTTGGTATAAGCAGTGAGATATCACATCTCATGCTATAGGAAGTGTCTCAGGATTGGAATGGGAAGGAGTTGGATATCACATCTCATGTTATAGGAAGGATCTCAGGTTTGGTATAAGAATTGAGATATCACATCTCTGCTATCAGAAGGTGTTAGGAAAGATTTCGTTATTGTAGGGAAATTTCCTTCCATGTGGCAACCCCTAAACTTTTTGCTATTGTTTTTAACCTTGTTCTTGACTTTGCCAGGGAAGTACAGCCTTCTGCCGCACTTCCCTGGGCTTTCGCTCCTTTCTTACGGGGAAACTGACATGCCCTTATGACAGTCAGTACCGGGGAACGTTGTTTCCCGTAGTTTCTTTTATCGTGTCGCCGCTTTAGTGCAACACGACACAAGAGAGCACTGTAAGCTAAGTTACAGCTCTCTTGGGTCTCTAGCCTTCTACAGGCCCTAGATACTCTTTTAGGATGGTATTTGATCGGTGCAAGTCATTCAGGGACTGGAATGGTGGCAGCGATCGTTTTGTATATTTTGAGCTCCTTTTGCCGTTCTGAGCACGTTTTTGCACTGAACCCAAAATGGTGGCCTGGCTCCCCAAAATGGCCAGACCACGAGGCTCCTTTGTCCTGTCCACTGTCCGTCTTGCTCCCTTCACCTTCCCCAGGTCCAGCGACCCGGGGCCTTCCTTATTTGGGCATATACTTTCCCGCGAAACGTGGTTGCTTTCGCGGGCTTCTACATGCCGTTTGTGTGCCTCCAGGGTGTGGGCTGGGATGTCTGGTCCCAAAACACATCCTGGGTGCCAGAGAGTCTAGGGTGGTGTGTATGCCTGGGACCACCGTGGTCCGTGATTGGTCCACGTATGGTATGTGTTTTGATTAGCGGATCTCCCATTGGTTCCCCTCCGTTTTGGCGCGAAGGGAACCGTGGATAAGAGGGGGCTGGAAACACCACTACCATGTCGATCTCCTGAGTTCTCACGAACGAAGGAATACAGGAGCCAAGTATCCTGCAACCAAGAGGCTGGACCGAGGAATCGCTGGTGACCCGCTGAAGGAATCCTCCTTTGCACTGCTGTCGTCCTGAGAGCCCACGTCCTCCTTTGATCGAACCAGAAGGCCTGTATTGGTGCTTCGACCTATTGGAATAGCAGGAACAGCTATTCCCGGCATCTTCATCAACTCCTCGCAGTAAGCCTTCGGAAGCGTCTCTGGGCCATCCAGTTGACTGACCAGCTTACAAGGGAGTCCTGCTCTGTAACCGCCGCCAGGTTGTGCCGGATCTCGAGTCCTTGTCACTCTCCCACGCTTCGTACACTTTGCGTTCCCAAGTCTGAAGGGAGGAGTGTAGTTTTGACTCCGATACGCACGGCCGCTCCGTTGTCCTGCTGCGGCAACAAAACTGTGCTGGTTTCGTCGATTGGGACGTCTTTTTGATCTACACGACTGGAAAGCGTTCCCTGCTCTTCTGAACCTGCCAGCTGCTGAAACTAACGTGGAGAAGCCTGGGTCTGCTTGCTTCGGGGACCGGTGAGTAGTTTAGCTAGGATCTGGTCGCCCTCCTGCAGTAACCCATTGCTTTTCCCCGCTGTGTAAAACAGCACCCTTTTCGTCCGTACTCGCGCTCTGCTTCTGCTCGCTGTGGAGGCTGCGCTTGAGTTGCGGAACCTGTTCTTCTTCTGCTGTGCACTAACACGAACTGCCTGACCTCCTCCGAAGAGCTTCTCCTTTTGCCCGTTGGCACCAGCACTTGCAGGTACTTTGAGCACAAGGCTCCACTCTTCTCAGGGCTCGGACTTCCATCTAGTTAGGTGCCTCTGAAGGCGAACTGAGTCTAAAGCATTATCGCACTGCCTGTTTTCCTTCCCTTTCAGGTGGACTACATATTTCGTGCTTTAAACGCTTGCGACTGTGTATTTGTATATATATTGTGTTGATTTGGTATGTGTTGGTTTAATATTGTTATAGAGTGATTTTCTTGCTACGGTCATTGTTTTAAAGGCCTTAAAATAAATGTGTTTATATTTTTGATATAACACCTGTTTGGAGTAGTTTGTAAGCGCTCTTGCTTTGTGTGCTCATTGCGGGCTTTCAGTCACCCTCACCCCTCTTGAGACCTAGTCTTGACCGCCGCGATCGCTACCTTGATTGGTCTGGCTCGTCCAGAGGTTACCCTGTTCCAAGTAATTAGGTTGACCTTCTGAACTTCTGCGCCACCAGGACAGAGTTCAGAAATCCGTCTTAACAGAAGGGTCTCAGGATTGGAATGGGAAGGAGTTGGATATTCCAATCTCATGTTATAGGAAGGGTCTCAGGTTTGGTATTAGAAGCATTGAGATATCACATCTCATGCTATCGGAAGGATCTCAGGTTTGGTATTAGAAGCATTGAGATATCACATCTCATGCTATCAGAAGGGTCTCAGGATTGGAATGGGAAGGAGATGGATATCACATCTCATGCTAAAGGGAGGGTCTCAGGTTTGGAAGGGGAAGGATTTGGATATCACATCTCATGTTATCGGAAGGATCTCAGGTTTGGTATTAGAAGTATTGAGATATCACATCTCATGCTATAGGAAGGGTCTCAGGATTGGAATGGGAAGGAGTTGGATATCACATCTCATGCTAAAGGAAGGGTCTCAGGTTTGGTAGAAGCATTGAGATATCACATCTCATGCTATAGGAAGGGTCTCAGGATTGGAATGGGAAGGACTTAGATATCACATATCATGCTATAGGGAGGGTTTCCGTTTTGATATTAGAAGCATTGAGATATCACATCTCATGCTATCGGAAGTGTCTCAGGATTGGAATGGGAAGGAGCTGGATATCACATCTCATGCTAAAGGAAGGGTCTCAGGTTTGGAACTGGAAGGAGTTGGATATCCGATCTCATGTTATAGGAAGGGTCTAAGGTCTGGTATAAGCATTGAGATATCACATCTCTGCTATCGGAAGTGTCTCAGGATTGGAATTGGAAGGAGTTGGATATCCCATATCATGTTATAGGAAGGGTCTCAGGTTTGGTATAAGCATTGAGATATCACATCTCATGCTATAGGAAGGGTCTCAGGATTGGAATGGGAAGGAGTTGGATATCACATCTCATGCTATAGGAAGGGTCTCAGGTTTGGTATAAGCATTGAGATATCACATCTCATGCTATAGGAAGGGTCTCAGGATTGGAATGGGAAGGAGTTGTATATGACATCTCATGCCGTAGGAAGGGTCTCAGGTTTGGTATAAGCATTGAGATATCACATCTCATGCTATAGGAAGGGTCTCAGGATTGGAATGGGAAGGAGTTGGATATCACATCTCATGCTATAGGAAGGGTCTCAGGTTTGGTATAAGCATTGAGATATCACATCTCATGCTATAGGAAGGGTCTCAGGATTGGAATGGGAAGGAGTTGTATATGACATCTCATGCCGTAGGAAGGGTCTCAGGTTTGGTATAAGCATTGAGATATCACATCTCTGCTATCGGAAGGGTCTCAGGATTGGAATGGGAAGGAGTTGGATATCCCATCTCATGTTATAGGAAGAGTCTCAGGTTTGGTATTAGAAGCATTGAGATATCACATCTCATGCTATAGGAAGGGTCTCAGGATTGGAATGGGAAGGAGTTAGATATCACATCTCATGCTATAGGAAGGGTCTCAGGTTTGGTATAAGCAGTGAGATATCACATCTCATGCTATAGGAAGTGTCTCAGGATTGGAATGGGAAGGAGTTGGATATCACATCTCATGTTATAGGAAGGATCTCAGGTTTGGTATAAGAATTGAGATATCACATCTCTGCTATCGGAAGGGTCTCAGGATTGGAATGGGAAGGAGTTGGATATTCCAATCTCATGTTATAGGAAGGGTCTCAGGTTTGGTATTAGAAGCATTGAGATATCACATCTCATGCTATCGGAAGGATCTCAGGTTTGGTATTAGAAGCATTGAGATATCACATCTCATGCTATCAGAAGGGTCTCAGGATTGGAATGGGAAGGAGATGGATATCACATCTCATGCTAAAGGGAGGGTCTCAGGTTTGGAAGGGGAAGGATTTGGATATCACATCTCATGTTATCGGAAGGATCTCAGGTTTGGTATTAGAAGTATTGAGATATCACATCTCATGCTATAGGAAGGGTCTCAGGATTGGAATGGGAAGGAGTTGGATATCACATCTCATGCTAAAGGAAGGGTCTCAGGTTTGGTAGAAGCATTGAGATATCACATCTCATGCTATATTAAGGGTCTCAGGATTGGAATGGGAAGGACTTAGATATCACATATCATGCTATAGGGAGGGTTTCCGTTTTGATATTAGAAGCATTGAGATATCACATCTCATGCTATCGGAAGTGTCTCAGGATTGGAATGGGAAGGAGCTGGATATCACATCTCATGCTAAAGGAAGGGTCTCAGGTTTGGAACGGGAAGGAGTTGGATATCCGATCTCATGTTATAGGAAGGGTCTAAGGTCTGGTATAAGCATTGAGATATCACATCTCTGCTATCGGAAGTGTCTCAGGATTGGAATGGGAAGGAGTTGGATATCCCATCTCATGTTATAGGAAGGGTCTCAGGTTTGGTATAAGCATTGAGATATCACATCTCATGCTATAGGAAGGGTCTCAGGATTGGAATGGGAAGGAGTTGGATATCACATCTCATGCTATAGGAAGGGTCTCAGGTTTGGTATAAGCATTGAGATATCACATCTCATGCTATAGGAAGGGTCTCAGGATTGGAATGGGAACGAGTTGTATATGACATCTCATGCCGTAGGAAGGGTCTCAGGTTTGGTATAAGCATTGAGATATCACATCTCATGCTATAGGAAGGGTCTCAGGATTGGAATGGGAAGGAGTTGGATATCACATCTCATGCTATAGGAAGGGTCTCAGGTTTGGTATAAGCATTGAGATATCACATCTAATGCTATAGGAAGGGTCTCAGGATTGGAATGGGAAGGAGTTGTATATGACATCTCATGCCGTAGGAAGGGTCTCAGGTTTGGTATAAGCATTGAGATATCACATCTCTGCTATCAGAAGGGTCTCAGGATTGGAATGGGAAGGAGTTGGATATCCCATCTCATGTTATAGGAAGAGTCTCAGGTTTGGTATTAGAAGCATTGAGATATCACATCTCATGCTATAGGATGTGTCTCAGGATTGGAATGGGAAGGACTTGGATATCACATCTCATGCTATAGGGAGGCTCTCAAGTTTGATATTAGAAGCATTGAGATATCACATCTCATGCTATAGGAAGGGTCTCAGGATTGGAATGGGAAGGAGTTGGATATCACATCTCATGCTATTGGAAGGGTCTCAGGTTTGGTATAAGCAGTGAGATATCACATCTCATGCTATAGGAAGTGTCTCAGGATTGGAATGGGAAGGAGTTGGATATCACATCTCATGTTATAGGAAGGATCTCAGGTTTGGTATAAGAATTGAGATATCACATCTCTGCTATCGGAAGGGTCTCAGGATTGGAATGGGAAGGAGTTGGATATTCCAATCTCATGTTATAGGAAGGGTCTCAGGTTTGGTATTAGAAGCATTGAGATATCACATCTCATGCTATAGGAAGGGTCTCAGGATTGGAATGGGAAGGACTTGGATATCACATCTCATGCTATAGGGAGGGTCTCAAGTTTGATATTAGAAGCATTGAGATATTACATCTCATGATATCGGAAGGGTCTCAGGATTGGAATGGGAAGGAGTTGGATATCACATCTCATGATAAAGGAAGGGTCTAAGGTTTGGAAGGGGAAGGATTTGGATATCACATCTCATGTTATAGGACGGGTCTCAGGTTTGGTATTAGAAGCATTGAGATATCAAGTCTCATGGTATAGAAAGGGGATCAGAATTGGAATGGGAAGGAGTTGGATGTCACAACTCAAGCTATAGGAAGGGTCTCAGGATTGGAATGGGAAGGACTTGGATATCACATCTCATGCTATAGGGAGGGTCTCAAGTTTGATATTAGAAGCATTGAGATATCACATCTCATGATATCGGAAGGGTCTCAGGATTGGAATGGGAAGGAGTTGGATATCACATCTCATGATAAAGGAAGGGTCTAAGGTTTGGAAGGGGAAGGATTTGGATATCACATCTCATGTTATAGGACGGGTCTCAGGTTTGGTATTAGAAGCATTGAGATATCAAGTCTCATGGTATAGGAAGGGGCTCAGAATTGGAATGGGAAGGAGTTGGATATCAAGTCTCATGGTATAGGAAGGGGCTCAGAATTGGAATGGGAAGGAGTTGGATATCACATCTCATGCTAAAGGGAGGGTCTCAGGTTTGGAAGGGGAAGGATTTGGATATCACATCTCATGTTATAGGAAGGATCTCAGGTTTGGTATTAGAAGCATTGAGATATCACATCTCATGCTATCGGAAGTATCTCAGGTTTGGTATTAGAGGCATTGAGATATCACATCTCATGCTATCTATCATAAGGGTCTCAGGATTGGAATGGGAAGGAGTTGGATATCACATCTCATGCTAAAGGGAGGGTCTCAGGTTTGGAAGGGGAAGGATTTGGATATCACATCACATGTTATAAGAAGGATCTCAGGTTTGGTATTAGAAGCATTGAGATATCACATCTCATGCTATCGGAAGGGTCTCAGGATTGGAATGGGAAGGAGTCGGATATCACATCTCATGCTATAGGAAGGCCCTCAGGTTTGGAAGGGGAAAGAGTTGGATATCACATTTCATGTTAGAGGTAGGATCTCAGGTTTGGTATTAGAGGCATTGAGATATCACATCTCATGCTATCAGAAGGGTCTCAGGATTGGAATGGGAAGGAGTTGGATATCACATCTCATGCTAAAGGGAGGGTCTCAGGTTTGGAAGGGGAAGGATTTGGATATCACGTCTCATGTTATAGGAAGGATCTCAGGTTTGGTATTAGAAGCATTGAGATATCACATCTCATGCTATCGGAAGGATCTCAGGTTTGGTATTAGAGGCATTGAGATATCACATCTCATGCTAAAGGGAGGGTCTCAGGTTTGGAAGGGGAAGGATTTGGATATCACATCTCTTGTTATAGGAAGGATCACAGGTTTGGTATTAGAAGCATTGAGATATCACATCTCATGCTATCGGAAGGGTCTCAGGATTGGAATGGGAAGGAGTTGGATAACACATCTCATGCTAAAGGGAGGGTCTCAGGTTTGGAAGGGGAAGGATTTGGATATCACATCTCATGTTACAGGAAGGATCTCAGGTTTGGTATTAGAAGCATTGAGATATCACATCTCATGCTATCGGAAGTATCTCAGGTTTGGTATTAGAGGCATTGAGATATCACATCTCATGCTATCTATCATAAGGGTCTCAGGATTGGAATGGGAAGGAGTTGGATATCACATCTCATGCTAAAGGGAGGGTCTCAGGTTTGGAAGGGGAAGGATTTGGATATCACATCACATGTTATAAGAAGGATCTCAGGTTTGGTATTAGAAGCATTGGGATATCACATCTCATGCTATCGGAAGGGTCTCAGGATTGGAATGGGAAGGAGTCGGATATCACATCTCATGCTATAGGAAGGCTCTCAGGTTTGGAAGGGGAAAGAGTTGGATATCACATTTCATGTTAGAGGTAGGATCTCAGGTTTGGTATTAGAGGCATTGAGATATCACATCTCATGCTATCAGAAGGGTCTCAGGATTAGAATGGGAAGGAGTTGGATATCACATCTCATGCTAAAGGGAGGGTCTCAGGTTTGGAAGGGGAAGGATTTGGATATCACGTCTCATGTTATAGGAAGGATCTCAGGTTTGGTATTAGAAGCATTGAGATATCACATCTCATGCTATCGGAAGGATCTCAGGTTTGGTATTAGAGGCATTGAGATATCACATCTCATGCTAAAGGGAGGGTCTCAGGTTTGTAAGGGGAAGGATTTGGATATCACATCTCTTGTTATAGGAAGGATCACAGGTTTGGTATTAGAAGCATTGAGATATCACATCTCATGCTATCGGAAGGGTCTCAGGATTGGAATGCGAAGGAGCTGGATATCACATCTCATGCTAAAGGAAGGGTCTCAGGTTTGGAACGAAAAGGAGTTGGATATCCGATCTCATGTTATAGGAAGGGTCTCAGGTTTGGTATAAGCATTGAGATATCACATCTCTGCTATCGGAAGTGTCTCAGGATTGGAATGGGAAGGAATTGGATATCCCATCTCATGTTATAGGACGGGTCTCAGGATTGTTATTAGAATCATTGAGATATCATATTGCATGCTGTAGGAAGGGTCTAAGGATTGGAATGGGAAGGACTTGGATATCACATCTCATGCTATAGGAAGGGTCTCAGGTTTGGTATAAGCATTGAGATATCAAATCTCATGCTATAGGAAGGGTCTCAGGATTGGAATGGAAGGAGTTGGATATCACATCTCATGTTATAGGAAGGATCTCAGGTTTGGTATTAGAAGCATTGAGACATCACATCTCATGCTATAAGAAGGGTCTCAGGATTGGAATGGGAAGGAGTTGGATATCACATCTCATACTATAGGAAGGGTCTCAGGTTTGGTATAAGCATTGAGATATCACATCTCATGCTATAGGAAGGGTCTCAGGATTGGAATGGGAAGGAGTTGTATATGACATCTCATGCCGTAGGAAGGGTCTCAGGTTTGGTATAAGCATTGAGATATCACATCTCTGCTATCGGAAGTGTCTCAGGATTGGAATGGGAAGGACTTGGATATCACATCTCATGCTATAGGGAGGGTCTCAAGTTTGATATTAGAAGCATTGAGATATCACATCTCATGCTATAGGAAGGGTCTCAGGATTGGAATGGGAAGGAGTTGTATATGACATCTCATGCCGTAGGAAGGGTCTCAGGTTTGGTATAAGCATTGAGATATCACATCTCTGCTATCGGAAGGGTCTCAGGATTGGAATGGGAAGGAGTTGGATATCCCATCTCATGTTATAGGAAGAGTCTCAGATTTGGTATTAGAGGCATTGAGATATCACATCTCATGCTGTAGGAAGTGTCTCAGGATTGGAATGGGAAGGACTTGGATATCACATCTCATGCTATAGGGAGGCTCTCAAGTTTGATATTAGAAGCATTGAGATATCACATCTCATGCTATAGGAAGGGTCTCAGGATTGGAATGGGAAGGAGTTGGATATCACATCTCATGCTATAGGAAGGGTCTCAGGTTTGGTATAAGCAGTGAGATATCACATCTCATGCTATAGGCAGTGTCTCAGTATTGGAATGGGAAGGAGTTGGATATCACATCTCATGTTATAGGAAGGATCTCAGGTTTGGTATAAACATTGAGATATCACATCTCTGCTATCGGAAGGGTCTCAGGATTGGAATGTAAGGAGTTGGATATTCCCATCTCATGTTATAGGAAGGGTCTCAGGTTTGGTATTAGAAGCATTGAGATATCACATCTCATGCTATAGGAAGGGTCTCAGGATTGGAATGGGAAGGACTTGGATATCACATCTCATGCTATAGGGAGGGTCTCAAGTTTGATATTAGAAGCATTGAGATATCACATCTCATGATATCGGAAGGGTCTCAGGATTGGAATGGGAAGGAGTTGGATATCACATCTCATGATAAAGGAAGGGTCTAAGGTTTTGAAGGGGAAGGATTTGGATATCACATCTCATGTTATAGGACGGGTCTCAGGTTTGGTATTAGAAGCATTGAGATAGCAAGTCTCATGGTATAGGAAGGGTCTCAGAATTGGAATGGGAAGGAGTTTGATATCACATCTCATGCCATAGTATGGGTCTCAGGTTTGGTAGAAGCATTGGGATATCACATCTCATGCTATCGGAATGGTATCAGGATTGGATTTGGAAGGAGTTGGATATCCCATCTCATGCTATAGGAAGGGTCTCAGGTTGGAATGGGAAGGAGTTGGATATCACATCTCATGTTATAGGAAGGGTCTCAGGATTGGAATGGGAAGGACTTGGATATCACATCTCATGCTATAGGAAGGCTCTCAGGTTTGGAAGGGGAGAGAGTTGGATATCACATTTCATGTTAGAGGTAGGATCTCAGGTTTGGTATTAGAGGCATTGAGATATCACATCTCATGCTATCAGAAGGGTCTCAGGATTGGAATGGGAAGGACTTAGATATCACATATCATGCTATAGGGAGGGTCTCAGTTTTGATATTAGAAGCATTGAGATATCACATCTCATGCTATCGGAAGTGTCTCAGGGTTGGAATGGGAAGGAGCTGGATATCACATCTCATGCTAAAGGAAGAGTCTCAGGTTTGGAACGGGAAGGAGTTGGATATCACATCTCATGTTATAGGAAGGGTCTCAGGTTTGGTATAAGCATTGAGATATCACATCTCTGCTATCGGAAGTGTCTCAGGATTGGAATGGGAAGGAGTTGGATATCCCATCTCATGTTATAGGACGGGTCTCAGGTTTGTTATTAGAATCATTGAGATATCATATTGCATGCTGTAGGAAGGGTCTAAGGATTGGAATGGGAAGGACTTGGATATCACATCTCATGCTATAGATAGGCTCTCAGGTTTGGAAAGGGAAGGAGTTGGATATCACATTTCATGTTAGAGGAAGGATCTCAGGTTTGGTATTAGAGGCATTGAGATATCACATCGCATGCTATAGGAAGGGTCTCAGGTTGGAATGGGAAGGAGTTGGATATCACATCTCATGTTAAAGGGAGGGTCTCAGAATTGGAAGGGGAAGGATTTGGATATCACATCTCATGTTATAGGAAGGATCTCAGGTTTGGTATTAGAAGCATTGAGATATCACATCTCATGCTATCGGAAGGATCTCAGGTTTGGTATTAGAAGCATTGAGATATCACATCTCATGCTATCAGAAGGGTCTCAGGATTGGAATGGGAAGGAGTTGGATATCACATCTCATGCTAAAATGGAGGGTCTCAGGTTTGGAAGGGGAAGGATTTGGATATCACATCTCATGTTATCGGAAGGATCTCAGGTTTGGTATTAGAAGTATTGAGATATCACATCTCATGCTATAGGAAGGGTCTCAGGATTAGAATGGGAAGGAGTTGGATATCACATCTCATGCTAAAGGAAGGGTCTCAGGTTTGGTAGAAGCATTGAGATATCACATCTCATGCTATAGGAAGGGTCTCAGGATTGGAATGGGAAGGACTTAGATATCACATATCATGCTATAGGGAGGGTTTCCGTTTTGATATTAGAAGCATTGAGATATCACATCTCATGCTATCGGAAGTGTCTCAGGATTGGAATGGGAAGGAGCTGGATATCACTTCTCATGCTAAAGGAAGGGTCTCAGGTTTGGAACGGGAAGGAGTTGGATATCCGATCTCATGTTATAGGAAGGGTCTAAGGTCTGGTATAAGCATTGAGATATCACATCTCTGCTATCGGAAGTGTCTCAGGATTGGAATGGGAAGGAGTTGGATATCCCATCTCATGTTATAGGAAGGGTCTCAGGTTTGGTATAAGCATTGAGATATCACATCTCATGCTATAGGAAGGGTCTCAGGATTGGAATGGGAAGTAGTTGGATATCACATATCATGCTATAGGAAGGGTCTCAGGTTTGGTATAAGCATTGAGATATCACATCTCATGCTATAGGAAGGGTCTCAGGATTGGAATGGGAAGGAGTTGTATATGACATCTCATGCCGTAGGAAGGGTCTCAGGTTTGGTATAAGCATTGAGATATCACATCTCATGCTATAGGAAGGGTCTCAGGATTGGAATGGGAAGGAGTTGGATATCACATCTCATGCTATAGGAAGGGTCTCAGGTTTGGTATAAGCATTGAGATATCACATCTCATGCTATAGGAAGGGTCTCAGGATTGGAATGGGAAGGAGTTGTATATGACATCTCATGCCGTAGGAAGGGTCTCAGGTTTGGTATAAGCATTGAGATATCACATCTCTGCTATCGCAAGGGTCTCTGGATTTGAATGGGAAGGAGTTGGATATCCCATCTCATGTTATAGGAAGAGTCTCAGGTTTGGTATTAGAAGCATTGAGATATCACATCTCATGCTATAGGAAGTGTCTCAGGATTGGAATGGGAAGGACTTGGATATCACATCTCATGCTATAGGGAGGCTCTCAAGTTTGATATTAGAAGCATTGAGATATCACATCTCATGCTATAGGAAGGGTCTCAGGATTGGAATGGGAAGGAGTTGGATATCACATATCATGCTAAAGGAAGGGTCTCAGGTTTGGTAGAAGCATTGAGATATCACATCTCATGCTATAGGAAGGGTCTCAGGATTGGAATGGGAAGGTCTTAGATATCACATATCATGCTATAGGGAGGGTCTCAGTTTTGATATTAGAAGCATTGAGATATCACATCTCTTGCTATCGGAAGTGTCTCAGGATTGGAATGGGAAGGAGCTGGATATCACATCTCATGCTAAAGGAAGAGTCTCAGGTTTGGAACGGGAAGGAGTTGGATATCACATCTCATGCTATAGGAAGGGTCTCAGGTTTGGTATAAGCATTGAGATATCACATCTCATGCTATAGGAAGGGTCTCAGGATTGGAATGGGAAGGAGTTGTATATGACATCTCATGCCGTAGGAAGGGTCTGAGGTTTGGTATAAGCATTGAGATATCACATCTCTGCTATCGGAAGGGTCTCAGGATTGGAATGGGAAGGAGTTGGATATCCCATCTCATGTTATAGGAAGAGTCTCAGGTTTGGTATTAGAAGCATTGAGATATCACATCTCATGCTATAGGAAGTGTCTCAGGATTGGAATGGGAAGGACTTGGATATCACATCTCATGCTATAGGGAGGCTCTCAAGTTTGATATTAGAAGCACTGAGATATCACATCTCATGCTATAGGAAGGGTCTCAGGATTGGAATGGGAAGGAGTTGGATATCACATCTCATGCTATAGGAAGGGTCTCAGGTTTGGTATAAGCAGTGAGATATCACATCGCATGCTGTAGGAAGGGTCTCAGGTTTGGTATTAGAAGCATTGAGATATCACATCTCATGCTATAGGAAGGATCTCAGGTTTGGTATTAGAAGTATTGAGATATCACATCTCATGCTATAGGAAGGGTCTCAGGGTTGGAATGGGAAGGAGTTGGATATCACATATCATGCTAAAGGAAGGGTCTCAGGTTTGGTAGAAGCATTGAGATATCACATCTCATGCTATAGGAAGGGTCTCAGGATTGGAATGGGAAGGACTTAGATATCACATATCATGCTATAGGGAGGGTCTCAGTTTTGATATTAGAAGCATTGAGATATCACATCTCTTGCTATCGGAAGTGTCTCAGGATTGGAATGGGAAGGAGCTGGATATCACATCTCATGCTAAAGGAAGAGTCTCAGGTTTGGAACGGGAAGGAGTTGGATATCACATCTTATGTTATAGGAAGGGTCTCAGGTTTGGTATAAGCATTGAGATATCACATCTCTGCTATCGGAAGTGTCTCAGGATTGGAAATGGAAGGAGTTGGATATCCCATCTCATGTTATAGGACGGGTCTCAGGTTTGTTATTAGAATCATTGAGATATCATATTGCATGCTGTAGGAAGGGTCTAAGGATTGGAATGGGAAGGACTTGGATATCACATCTCATGCTATAGATAGGCTCTCAGGTTTGGAAAGGGAAGGAGTTGGATATCACATTTCATGTTAGAGGAAGGATCTCAGGTTTGGTATTAGAGGCATTGAGATATCACATCTCATGCTATAGGAAGGGTCTCAGGTTGGAATGGGAAGGAGTTGGATATCACATCTCATGTTAAAGGGAGGGTCTCAGAATTGGAAGGGGAAGGATTTGGATATCACATCTCATGTTATAGGAAGGATCTCAGGTTTGGTATTAGAAGCATTGAGATATCACATCTCATGCTATCGGAAGGATCTCAGGTTTGGTATTAGAAGCATTGAGATATCACATCTCATGCTATCAGAAGGGTCTCAGGATTGGAATGGGAAGGAGATGGATATCACATCTCATGCTAAAGGGAGGGTCTCAGGTTTGGAAGGGGAAGGATTTGGATATCACATCTCATGTTATCGGAAGGATCTCAGGTTTGGTATTAGAAGTATTGAGATATCACATCTCATGCTATAGGAAGGGTCTCAGGATTGGAATGGGAAGGAGTTGGATATCACATCTCATGCTAAAGGAAGGGTCTCAGGTTTGGTAGAAGCATTGAGATATCACATCTCATGCTATAGGAAGTGTCTCAGGATTGGAATGGGAAGGAGCTGGATATCAAATCTCATGCTAAAGGAAGGGTCTCAGGTTTGGAACGGGAAGGATTTGGATATCCGATCTCATATTATAGGAAGGGTCTAAGGTCTGGTATAAGCATTGAGATATCATATCTCTGCTATCGGAAGTGTCTCAGGATTGGAATGGGAAGGAGTTGGATATCCGATCTCATGCTATCGGAAGGATCTCAGGTTTGGTATTAGAAGCATTGAGATATCACATCTCATGCTATAGGAAGGGTCTCAGGATTGGAATGGGAAGGACTTAGATATCACATATCATGCTATAGGGAGGGTTTCCGTTTTGATATTAGAAGCATTGAGATATCACATCTCATGCTATCGGAAGTGTCTCAGGATTGGAATGGGAAGGAGCTGGATATCACATCTCATGCTAAAGGAAGGGTCTCAGGTTTGGAACGGGAAGGAGTTGGATATCCGATCTCATGTTATAGGAAGGGTCTAAGGTCTGGTATAAGCATTGAGATATAACATCTCTGCTATGGGAAGTGTCTCAGGATTGGAATGGGAAGGAGTTGGATATCCCATCTCATGTTATAGGAAGGGTCTCAGGTTTGGTATAAGCATTGAGATATCACATCTCATGCTATAGGAAGGGTCTCAGGTTGGAATGGGAAGGAGTTGGATATCACATCTCATGTTAAAGGGAGGGTCTCAGAATTGGAAGGGGAAGGATTTGGATATCACATCTCATGTTATAGGAAGGATCTCAGGTTTGGTATTAGAAGCATTGAGATATCACATCTCATGCTATCGGAAGGATCTCAGGTTTGGTATTAGAAGCATTGAGATATCACATCTCATGCTATCAGAAGGGTCTCAGGATTGGAATGGGAAGGAGTTGGATATCACATCTCATGCTAAAGGGAGGGTCTCAGGTTTGGAAGGGGAAGGATTTGGATATCACATCTCATGTTATCGGAAGGATTTCAGGTTTGGTATTAGAAGTATTGAGATATCACACCTCATGCTATAGGAAGGGTCTCAGGATTGGAATGGGAAGGAGTTGGATATCACATCTCATGCTAAAGGAAGGGTCTCAGGTTTGGTAGAAGCATTGAGATATCACATCTCATGCTATAGGAAGGGTCTCAGGATTGGAATGGGAAGGACTTAGATATCACATATCATGCTATAGGGAGGGTTTCTGTTTTGATATTAGAAGCATTGAGATATCACATCTCATGCTAAAGGGAGGGTCTCAGGATTGGAATGGGAAGGAGCTGGATATCACATCTCATGCTAAAGGAAGGGTCTCAGGTTTGGAACGGGAAGGAGTTGGATATCCGATCTCATGTTATAGGAAGGGTCTAAGGTCTGGTATAAGCATTGAGATATCACATCTCTGCTATCGGAAGTGTCTCAGGATTGGAATGGGAAGGAGTTGGATATCCCATCTCATGTTATAGGAAGGGTCTCAGGTTTGGTATAAGCATTGAGATATCACATCTCATGCTATAGGAAGGGTCTCAGGATTGGAATGGGAAGGAGTTGGATATCACATCTCATGCTATAGGAAGGGTCTCAGGTTTGGTATAAGCATTGAGATATCACATCTCTGCTATCGGAAGTGTCTCAGGATTGGAATGGGAAGGAATTGGATATCCCATCTCATGTTATAGGACGGGTCTCAGGATTGTTATTAGAATCATTGAGATATCATATTGCATGCTGTAGGAAGGGTCTAAGGATTGGAATGGGAAGGACTTGGATATCACATCTCATGCTATAGGAAGGGTCTCAGGTTTGGTATAAGCATTGAGATATCAAATCTCATGCTATAGGAAGGGTCTCAGGATTGGAATGGAAGGAGTTGGATATCACATCTCATGTTATAGGAAGGATCTCAGGTTTGGTATTAGAAGCATTGAGACATCACATCTCATGCTATAAGAAGGGTCTCAGGATTGGAATGGGAAGGAGTTGGATATCACATCTCATACTATAGGAAGGGTCTCAGGTTTGGTATAAGCATTGAGATATCACATCTCATGCTATAGGACGGGTCTCAGGATTGGAATGGGAAGGAGTTGTATATGACATCTCATGCCGTAGGAAGGGTCTCAGGTTTGGTATAAGCATTGAGATATCACATCTCTGCTATCGGAAGTGTCTCAGGATTGGAATGGGAAGGACTTGGATATCACATCTCATGCTATAGGGAGGGTCTCAAGTTTGATATTAGAAGCATTGAGATATCACATCTCATGCTATAGGAAGGGTCTCAGGATTGGAATGGGAAGGAGTTGTATATGACATCTCATGCCGTAGGAAGGGTCTCAGGTTTGGTGTAAGCATTGAGATATCACATCTCTGCTATCGGAAGGGTCTCAGGATTGGAATGGGAAGGAGTTGGATATCCCATCTCATGTTATAGGAAGAGTCTCAGGTTTGGTATTAGAGGCATTGAGATATCACATCTCATGCTGTAGGAAGTGTCTCAGGATTGGAATGGGAAGGACTTGGATATCACATCTCATGCTATAGGGAGGCTCTCAAGTTTGATATTAGAAGCATTGAGATATCACATCTCATGCTATAGGAAGGGTCTCAGGATTGGAATGGGAAGGAGTTGGATATCACATCTCATGCTATAGGAAGGGTCTCAGGTTTGGTATAAGCAGTGAGATATCACATCTCATGCTATAGGCAGTGTCTCAGTATTGGAATGGGAAGGAGTTGGATATCACATCTCATGTTATAGGAAGGATCTCAGGTTTGGTATAAACATTGAGATATCACATCTCTGCTATCGGAAGGGTCTCAGGATTGGAATGTAAGGAGTTGGATATTCCCATCTCATGTTATAGGAAGGGTCTCAGGTTTGGTATTAGAAGCATTGAGATATCACATCTCATGCTATAGGAAGGGTCTCAGGATTGGAATGGGAAGGACTTGGATATCACATCTCATGCTATAGGGAGGGTCTCAAGTTTGATATTAGAAGCATTGAGATATCACATCTCATGATATCGGAAGGGTCTCAGGATTGGAATGGGAAGGAGTTGGATATCACATCTCATGATAAAGGAAGGGTCTAAGGTTTTGAAGGGGAAGGATTTGGATATCACATCTCATGTTATAGGACGGGTCTCAGGTTTGGTATTAGAAGCATTGAGATAGCAAGTCTCATGGTATAGGAAGGGTCTCAGAATTGGAATGGGAAGGAGTTTGATATCACATCTCATGCCATAGTATGGGTCTCAGGTTTGGTAGAAGCATTGGGATATCACATCTCATGCTATCGGAATGGTATCAGGATTGGATTTGGAAGGAGTTGGAAATCCCATCTCATGCTATAGGAAGGGTCTCAGGTTGAAATGGGAAGGAGTTGGATATCACATCTCATGTTATAGGAAGGGTCTCAGGATTGGAATGGGAAGGACTTGGATATCACATCTCATGCTATAGGAAGGCTCTCAGGTTTGGAAGGGGAGAGAGTTGGATATCACATTTCATGTTAGAGGTAGGATCTCAGGTTTGGTATTAGAGGCATTGAGATATCACATCTCATGCTATCAGAAGGGTCTCAGGATTGGAATGGGAAGGACTTAGATATCACATATTATGCTATAGGGAGGGTCTCAGTTTTGATATTAGAAGCATTGAGATATCACATCTCTTGCTATCGGAAGTGTCTCAGGGTTGGAATGGGAAGGAGCTGGATATCACATCTCATGCTAAAGGAAGAGTCTCAGGTTTGGAACGGGAAGGAGTTGGATATCACATCTCATGTTATAGGAAGGGTCTCAGGTTTGGTATAAGCATTGAGATATCACATCTCTGCTATCGGAAGTGTCTCAGGATTGGAATGGGAAGGAGTTGGATATCCCATCTCATGTTATAGGACGGGTCTCAGGTTTGTTATTAGAATCATTGAGATATCATATTGCATGCTGTAGGAAGGGTCTAAGGATTGGAATGGGAAGGACTTGGATATGACATCTCATGCTATAGATAGGCTCTCAGGTTTGGAAAGGGAAGGAGTTGGATATCACATTTCATGTTAGAGGAAGGATCTCAGGTTTGGTATTAGAAGCATTGAGATATCACATCTCATGCTATCAGAAGGGTCTCAGGATTGGAATGGGAAGGAGTTGGATATCACATCTCATGCTAAAATGGAGGGTCTCAGGTTTGGAAGGGGAAGGATTTGGATATCACATCTCATGTTATCGGAAGGATCTCAGGTTTGGTATTAGAAGTATTGGGATATCACATCTCATGCTATAGGAAGGGTCTCAGGATTAGAATGGGAAGGAGTTGGATATCACATCTCATGCTAAAGGAAGGGTCTCAGGTTTGGTAGAAGCATTGAGATATCACATCTCATGCTATAGGAAGGGTCTCAGGATTGGAATGGGAAGGACTTAGATATCACATATCATGCTATAGGGAGGGTTTCCGTTTTGATATTAGAAGCATTGAGATATCACATCTCATGCTATCGGAAGTGTCTCAGGATTGGAATGGGAAGGAGCTGGATATCACATCTCATGCTAAAGGAAGGGTCTCAGGTTTGGAACGGGAAGGAGTTGGATATCCGATCTCATGTTATAGGAAGGGTCTAAGGTCTGGTATAAGCATTGAGATATCACATCTCTGCTATCGGAAGTGTCTCAGGATTGGAATGGGAAGGAGTTGGATATCCCATCTCATGTTATAGGAAGGGTCTCAGGTTTGGTATAAGCATTGAGATATCACATCTCATGCTATAGGAAGGGTCTCAGGATTGGAATGGGAAGTAGTTGGATATCACATATCATGCTATAGGAAGGGTCTCAGGTTTGGTATAAGCATTGAGATATCACATCTCATGCTATAGGAAGGGTCTCAGGATTGGAATGGGAAGGAGTTGTATATGACATCTCATGCCGTAGGAAGGGTCTCAGGTTTGGTATAAGCATTGAGATATCACATCTCATGCTATAGGAAGGGTCTCAGGATTGGAATGGGAAGGAGTTGGATATCACATCTCATGCTATAGGAAGGGTCTCAGGTTTGGTATAAGCATTGAGATATCACATCTCATGCTATAGGAAGGGTCTCAGGATTGGAATGGGAAGGAGTTGTATATGACATCTCATGCCGTAGGAAGGGTCTCAGGTTTGGTATAAGCATTGAGATATCACATCTCTGCTATCGCAAGGGTCTCTGGATTTGAATGGGAAGGAGTTGGATATCCCATCTCATGTTATAGGAAGAGTCTCAGGTTTGGTATTAGAAGCATTGAGATATCACATCTCATGCTATAGGAAGTGTCTCAGGATTGGAATGGGAAGGACTTGGATATCACATCTCATGCTATAGGGAGGCTCTCAAGTTTGATATTAGAAGCATTGAGATATCACATCTCATGCTATAGGAAGGGTCTCAGGATTGGAATGGGAAGGAGTTGGATATCACATCTCATGCTATAGGAAGGGTCTCAGGTTTGGTATAAGCAGTGAGATATCACATCGCATGCTGTAGGAAGGGTCTCAGGTTTGGTATTAGAAGCATTGAGATATCACATCTCATGCTATAGGAAGGATCTCAGGTTTGGTATTAGAAGTATTGAGATATCACATCTCATGCTATAGGAAGGGTCTCAGGATTGGAATGGGAAGGAGTTGGATATCACATATCATGCTAAAGGAAGGGTCTCAGGTTTGGTAGAAGCATTGAGATATCACATCTCATGCTATAGGAAGGGTCTCAGGATTGGAATGGGAAGGACTTAGATATCACATATCATGCTATAGGGAGGGTCTCAGTTTTGATATTAGAAGCATTGAGATATCACATCTCTTGCTATCGGAAGTGTCTCAGGATTGGAATGGGAAGGAGCTGGATATCACATCTCATGCTAAAGGAAGAGTCTCAGGTTTGGAACGGGAAGGAGTTGGATATCACATCTCATGCTATAGGAAGGGTCTCAGGTTTGGTATAAGCATTGAGATATCACATCTCATGCTATAGGAAGGGTCTCAGGATTGGAATGGGAAGGAGTTGTATATGACATCTCATGCCGTAGGAAGGGTCTCAGGTTTGGTATAAGCATTGAGATATCACATCTCTGCTATCGGAAGGGTCTCAGGATTGGAATGGGAAGGAGTTGGATATCCCATCTCATGTTATAGGAAGAGTCTCAGGTTTGGTATTAGAAGCATTGAGATATCACATCTCATGCTATAGGAAGTGTCTCAGGATTGGAATGGGAAGGACTTGGATATCACATCTCATGCTATAGGGAGGCTCTCAAGTTTGATATTAGAAGCATTGAGATATCACATCTCATGCTATAGGAAGGGTCTCAGGATTGGAATGGAAAGGAGTTGGATATCACATCTCATGCTATAGGAAGGGTCTCAGGTTTGGTATAAGCAGTGAGATATCACATCGCATGCTGTAGGAAGGGTCTCAGGTTTGGTATTAGAAGCATTGAGATATCACATCTCATGCTATAGGAAGGATCTCAGGTTTGGTATTAGAAGCATTGAGATATCACATCTCATGCTATAGGAAGGGTCTCAGGATTGGAATGGGAAGGAGTTGGATATCACATATCATGCTAAAGGAAGGGTCTCAGGTTTGGTAGAAGCATTGAGATATCACATCTCATGCTATAGGAAGGGTCTCAGGATTGGAATGGGAAGGACTTAGATATCACATATCATGCTATAGGGAGGGTCTCAGTTTTGATATTAGAAGCATTGAGATATCACATCTCATGCTATCGGAAGTGTCTCAGGATTGGAATGGGAAGGAGCTGGATATCACATCTCATGCTAAAGGAAGAGTCTCAGGTTTGGAACGGGAAGGAGTTGGATATCACATCTTATGTTATAGGAAGGGTCTCAGGTTTGGTATAAGCATTGAGATATCACATCTCTGCTATCGGAAGTGTCTCAGGATTGGAAATGGAAGGAGTTGGATATCCCATCTCATGTTATAGGACGGGTCTCAGGTTTGTTATTAGAATCATTGAGATATCATATTGCATGCTGTAGGAAGGGTCTAAGGATTGGAATGGGAAGGACTTGGATATCACATCTCATGCTATAGATAGGCTCTCAGGTTTGGAAAGGGAAGGAGTTGGATATCACATTTCATGTTAGAGGAAGGATCTCAGGTTTGGTATTAGAGGCATTGAGATATCACATCTCATGCTATAGGAAGGGTCTCAGGTTGGAATGGGAAGGAGTTGGATATCACATCTCATGTTAAAGGGAGGGTCTCAGAATTGGAAGGGGAAGGATTTGGATATCACATCTCATGTTATAGGAAGGATCTCAGGTTTGGTATTAGAAGCATTGAGATATCACATCTCATGCTATCGGAAGGATCTCAGGTTTGGTATTAGAAGCATTGAGATATCACATCTCATGCTATCAGAAGGGTCCCAGGATTGGAATGGGAAGGAGATGGATATCACATCTCATGCTAAAGGGAGGGTCTCAGGTTTGGAAGGGGAAGGATTTGGATATCACATCTCATGTTATCGGAAGGATCTCAGGTTTGGTATTAGAAGTATTGAGATATCACATCTCATGCTATAGGAAGGGTCTCAGGATTGGAATGGGAAGGAGTTGGATATCACATCTCATGCTAAAGGAAGGGTCTCAGGTTTGGTAGAAGCATTGAGATATCACATCTCATGCTATAGGAAGTGTCTCAGGATTGGAATGGGAAGGAGCTGGATATCACATCTCATGCTAAAGGAAGGGTCTCAGGTTTGGAACGGGAAGGAGTTGGATATCCGATCTCATGTTATAGGAAGGGTCTAAGGTCTGGTATAAGCATTGAGATATCACATCTCTGCTATCGGAAGTGTCTCAGGATTGGAATGGGAAGGAGTTGGATATCCGATCTCATGCTATCGGAAGGATCTCAGGTTTGGTATTAGAAGCATTGAGATATCACATCTCATGCTATAGGAAGGGTCTCAGGATTGGAATGGGAAGGACTTAGATATCACATATCATGCTATAGGGAGGGTTTCCGTTTTGATATTAGAAGCATTGAGATATCACATCTCATGCTATCGGAAGTGTCTCAGGATTGGAATGGGAAGGAGCTGGATATCACATCTCATGCTAAAGGAAGGGTCTCAGGTTTGGAACGGGAAGGAGTTGGATATCCGATCTCATGTTATAGGAAGGGTCTAAGGTCTGGTATAAGCATTGAGATATAACATCTCTGCTATGGGAAGTGTCTCAGGATTGGAATGGGAAGGAGTTGGATATCCCATCTCATGTTATAGGAAGGGTCTCAGGTTTGGTATAAGCATTGAGATATCACATCTCATGCTATAGGAAGGGTCTCAGGTTGGAATGGGAAGGAGTTGGATATCACATCTCATGTTAAAGGGAGGGTCTCAGAATTGGAAGGGGAAGGATTTGGATATCACATCTCATGTTATAGGAAGGATCTCAGGTTTGGTATTAGAAGCATTGAGATATCACATCTCATGCTATCGGAAGGATCTCAGGTTTGGTATTAGAAGCATTGAGATATCACATCTCATGCTATCAGAAGGGTCTCAGGATTGGAATGGGAAGGAGTTGGATATCACATCTCATGCTAAAGGGAGGGTCTCAGGTTTGGAAGGGGAAGGATTTGGATATCACATCTCATGTTATCGGAAGGATTTCAGGTTTGGTATTAGAAGTATTGAGATATCACACCTCATGCTATAGGAAGGGTCTCAGGATTGGAATGGGAAGGAGTTGGATATCACATCTCATGCTAAAGGAAGGGTCTCAGGTTTGGTAGAAGCATTGAGATATCACATCTCATGCTATAGGAAGGGTCTCAGGATTGGAATGGGAAGGACTTAGATATCACATATCATGCTATAGGGAGGGTTTCTGTTTTGGTTCTAGAAGCATTGAGATATCACATCTCATGCTAAAGGGAGGGTCTCAGGATTGGAATGGGAAGGAGCTGGATATCACATCTCATGCTAAAGGAAGGGTCTCAGGTTTGGAACGGGAAGGAGTTGGATATCCGATCTCATGTTATAGGAAGGGTCTAAGGTCTGGTATAAGCATTGAGATATCACATCTCTGCTATCGGAAGTGTCTCAGGATTGGAATGGGAAGGAGTTGGATATCCCATCTCATGTTATAGGAAGGGTCTCAGGTTTGGTATGAGCATTGAGATATCACATCTCATGCTATAGGAAGGGTCTCAGGATTGGAATGGGAAGGAGTTGGATATCACATCTCATGCTATAGGAAGGGTCTCAGGTTTGGTATAAGCATTGAGATATCACATCTCATGCTATAGGAAGGGTCTCAGGATTGGAATGGGAAGGAGTTGGATATCACATCTCATGCTATAGGAAGGGTCTCAGGTTTGGTATAAGCATTGAGATATCACATCTCATGCTATAGGAAGGGTCTCAGGATTGGAATGGGAAGGAGTTGGATATCACATCTCATGCTATAGGAAGGGTCTCAGGTTTGGTATAAGCATTGAGATATCACATCTCATGCTATAGGAAGGGTCTCAGGATTGGAATGGGAAGGAGTTGTATATGACATCTCATGCCGTAGGAAGGGTCTCAGGTTTGGTATAAGCATTGAGATATCACATCTCTGCTATCGGAAGGGTCTCAGGATTGGAATGGGAAGGAGTTGGATATCCCATCTCATGTTATAGGAAGAGTCTCAGGTTTGGTATTAGAAGCATTGAGATATCACATCTCATGCTATAGGAAGTGTCTCAGGATTGGAATGGGAAGGACTTGGATATCACATCTCATGCTATAGGGAGGCTCTCAAGTTTGATATTAGAAGCATTGAGATATCACATCTCATGCTATAGGAAGGGTCTCAGGATTGGAATGGGAAGGAGTTGGATATCACATCTCATGCTATAGGAAGGGTCTCAGGTTTGGTATAAGCAGTGAGATATCACATCGCATGCTGTAGGAAGGGTCTCAGGTTTGGTATTAGAAGCATTGAGATATCACATCTCATGCTATAGGAAGGATCTCAGGTTTGGTATTAGAAGTATTGAGATATCACATCTCATGCTATAGGAAGGGTCTCAGGATTGGAATGGGAAGGAGTTGGATATCACATATCATGCTAAAGGAAGGGTCTCAGGTTTGGTAGAAGCATTGAGATATCACATCTCATGCTATAGGAAGGGTCTCAGGATTGGAATGGGAAGGACTTAGATATCACATATCATGCTATAGGGAGGGTCTCAGTTTTGATATTAGAAGCATTGAGATATCACATCTCATGCTATCGGAAGTGTCTCAGGATTGGAATGGGAAGGAGCTGGATATCACATCTCATGCTAAAGGAAGAGTCTCAGGTTTGGAACGGGAAGGAGTTGGATATCACATCTTATGTTATAGGAAGGGTCTCAGGTTTGGTATAAGCATTGAGATATCACATCTCTGCTATCGGAAGTGTCTCAGGATTGGAAATGGAAGGAGTTGGATATCCCATCTCATGTTATAGGACGGGTCTCAGGTTTGTTATTAGAATCATTGAGATATCATATTGCATGCTGTATGAAGGGTCTAAGGATTGGAATGGGAAGGACTTGGATATCACATCTCATGCTATAGATAGGCTCTCAGGTTTGGAAAGGGAAGGAGTTGGATATCACATTTCATGTTAGAGGAAGGATCTCAGGTTTGGTATTAGAGGCATTGAGATATCACATCTCATGCTATAGGAAGGGTCTCAGGTTGGAATGGGAAGGAGTTGGATATCACATCTCATGTTAAAGGGAGGGTCTCAGAATTGGAAGGGGGAGGATTTGGATATCACATCTCATGTTATAGGAAGGATCTCAGGTTTGGTATTAGAAGCATTGAGATATCACATCTCATGCTATCGGAAGGATCTCAGGTTTGGTATTAGAAGCATTGAGATATCACATCTCATGCTATCAGAAGGGTCTCAGGATTGGAATGGGAAGGAGATGGATATCACATCTCATGCTAAAGGGAGGGTCTCAGGTTTGGAAGTGGAAGGATTTGGATATCACATCTCATGTTATCGGAAGGATCTCAGGTTTGGTATTAGAAGTATTGAGATATCACATCTCATGCTATAGGAAGGGTCTCAGGATTGGAATGGGAAGGAGTTGGATATCACATCTCATGCTAAAGGAAGGGTCTCAGGTTTGGTAGAAGCATTGAGATATCACATCTCATGCTATAGGAAGTGTCTCAGGATTGGAATGGGAAGGAGCTGGATATCACATCTCATGCTAAAGGAAGGGTCTCAGGTTTGGAACGGGAAGGAGTTGGATATCCGATCTCATATTATAGGAAGGGTCTAAGGTCTGGTATAAGCATTGAGATATCACATCTCTGCTATGGGAAGTGTCTCAGGATTGGAATGGGAAGGAGTTGGATATCCCATCTCATGTTATAGGAAGGTTCTCAGGTTTGGTATAAGCATTGAGATATCACATCTCATGCTATAGGAAGGGTCTCAGGTTGGAATGGGAAGGAGTTGGATATCACATCTCATGTTAAAGGGAGGGTCTCAGAATTGGAAGGGGAAGGATTTGGATATCATATCTCATGTTATAGGAAGGATCTCAGGTTTGGTATTAGAAGCATTGAGATATCACATCTCATGCTATCGGAAGGATCTCAGGTTTGGTATTAGAAGCATTGAGATATCACATCTCATGCTATCAGAAGGGTCTCAGGATTGGAATGGGAAGGAGTTGGATATCACATCTCATGCTAAAGGGAGGGTCTCAGGTTTGGAAGGGGAAGGATTTGGATATCACATCTCATGTTATCGGAAGCATTTCAGGTTTGGTATTAGAAGTATTGAGATATCACACCTCATGCTATAGGAAGGGTCTCAGGATTGGAATGGGAAGGAGTTGGATATCACATCTCATGCTAAAGGAAGGGTCTCAGGTTTGGTAGAAGCATTGAGATATCACATCTCATGCTATAGGAAGGGTCTCAGGATTGGAATGGGAAGGACTTAGATATCACATATCATGCTATAGGGAGGGTTTCTGTTTTGATATTAGAAGCATTGAGATATCACATCTCATGCTAAAGGGAGGGTCTCAGGATTGGAATGGGAAGGAGCTGGATATCACATCTCATGCTAAAGGAAGGGTCTCAGGTTTGGAACGGGAAGGAGTTGGATATCCGATCTCATGTTATAGGAAGGGTCTAAGGTCTGGTATAAGTATTGAGATATCACATCTCTGCTATCGGAAGTGTCTCAGGATTGGAATGGGAAGGAGTTGGATATCCCATCTCATGTTATAGGAAGGGTCTCAGGTTTGGTATAAGCATTGAGATATCACATCTCATGCTATAGGAAGGGTCTCAGGATTGGAATGGGAAGGAGTTGTATATCACATCTCATGCTATAGGAAGGGTCTCAGGTTTGGTATAAGCATTGAGATATCACATCTCATGCTATAGGAAGGGTCTCAGGATTGGAATGGGAAGGAGTTGTATATGACATCTCATGCCGTAGGAAGGGTCTCAGGTTTGGTATAAGCATTGAGATATCACATCTCATGCTATAGGAAGGGTCTCAGGATTGGAATGGGAAGGAGTTGTATATGACATCTCATGTTATAGGAAGGGTCTCAGGTTTGGTATAAGCATTGAGATATCACATCTCATGCTATAGGAAGGGTCTCAGGATTGGAATGGGAAGGAGTTGGATATCACATCTCATGCTATAGGAAGGGTCTCAGGTTTGGTATAAGCATTGAGATATCACATCTCATGCTATAGGAAGGGTCTCAGGATTGGAATGGGAAGGAGTTGGATATCACATCTCATGCTATAGGAAGGGTCTCAGGTTTGGTATAAGCATTGAGATATCACATCTCATGCTATAGGAAGGGTCTCAGGATTGGAATGGGAAGGAGTTTTATATGACATCTCATGCCGTAGGAAGGGTCTCAGGTTTGGTATAAGCATTGAGATATCACATCTCTGCTATCGGAAGGGTCTCAGGATTGGAATGGGAAGGAGTTGGATATCCCATCTCATGTTATAGGAAGAGTCTCAGGTTTGGTATTAGAAGCATTGAGATATCACATCTCATGCTATAGGAAGTGTCTCAGGATTGGAATGGGAAGGACTTGGATATCACATCTCATGCTATAGGGAGGCTCTCAAGTTTGATATTAGAAGCATTGAGATATCACATCCCATGCTATAGGAAGGGTCTCAGGATTGGAATGGGAAGGAGTTGGATATCACATCTCATGCTATAGGAAGGGTCTCAGGTTTGGTATAAGCAGTGAGATATCACATCGCATGCTGTAGGAAGGGTCTCAGGTTTGGTATTAGAAGCATTGAGATATCACATCTCATGCTATAGGAAGGATCTCAGGTTTGGTATTAGAAGTATTGAGATATCACATCTCATGCTATAGGAAGGGTCTCAGGATTGGAATGGGAAGGAGTTGGATATCACATCTTATGCTAAAGGAAGGGTCTCAGGTTTGGTAGAAGCATTGAGATATCACATCTCATGCTATAGGAAGGGTCTCAGGATTGGAATGGGAAGGACTTAGATATCACATATCATGCTATAGGGAGGGTCTCAGTTTTGATATTAGAAGCATTGAGATATAACATCTCATGCTATCGGAAGTGTCTCACGATTGGAATGGGAAGGAGCTGGATATCACATCTCATGCTAAAGGAAGAGTCTCAGGTTTGGTATAAGCATTGAGATATCACATCTCTGCTATCGGAAGTGTCTCAGGATTGGAAATGGAAGGAGTTGGATATCCCATCTCATGTTATAGGACGGGTCTCAGGTTTGTTATTAGAATCATTGAGATATCATATTGCATGCTGTAGGAAGGGTCTAAGGATTGGAATGGAAAGGGCTTGGATATCACATCTCATGCTATAGATAGGCTCTCAGGTTTGGAAAGGGAAGGAGTTGGATATCACATTTCATGTTAGAGGAAGGATCTCAGGTTTGGTATTAGAGGCATTGAGATATCATATTGCATGCTGTAGGAAGGGTCTAAGGATTGGAATGGGAAGGACTTGGATATCACATCTCATGCTATAGGAAGGGTCTCAGGTTGGAATGGGAAGGAGTTGGATATCACATCTCATGTTAAAGGGAGGGTCTCAGAATTGGAAGGGGAAGGATTTGGATATCACATCTCATGTTATAGGAAGGATCTCAGGTTTGGTATTAGAAGCATTGAGATATCACATCTCATGCTATCGGAAGGATCTCAGGTTTGGTATTAGAAGCATTGAGATATCACATCTCATGCTATCAGCAGGGTCTCAGGATTGGAATGGGAAGGAGATGGATATCACATCTCATGCTAAAGGGAGGGTCTCAGGTTTGGAAGGGGAAGGATTTGGATATCACATCTCATGTTATCGGAAGGATCTCAGGTTTGGTATTAGAAGTATTGAGATATCACATCTCATGCTATAGGAAGTGTCTCAGGATTGGAATGGGAAGGAGTTGGATATCACATCTCATGCTAAAGGAAGGGTCTCAGGTTTGGTAGAAGCATTGAGATATCACATCTCATGCTATAGGAAGTGTCTCAGGATTGGAATGGGAAGGAGCTGGATATCACATCTCATGCTAAAGGAAGGGTCTCAGGTTTGGAACGGGAAGGAGTTGGATATCCGATCTCATGTTATAGGAAGGGTCTAAGGTCTGGTATAAGCATTGAGATATCACATCTCTGCTATCGGAAGTGTCTCAGGATTGGAATGGGAAGGAGTTGGATATCCGATCTCATGCTATCGGAAGGATCTCAGGTTTGGTATTAGAAGCATTGAGATATCACATCTCATGCTATAGGAAGGGTCTCAGGATTGGAATGGGAAGGACTTAGATATCACATATCATGCTATAGGGAGGGTTTCCGTTTTGATATTAGAAGCATTGAGATATCACATCTCATGCTATCGGAAGTGTCTCAGGATTGGAATGGGAAGGAGCTGGATATCACATCTCATGCTAAAGGAAGGGTCTCAGGTTTGGAACGGGAAGGAGTTGGATATCCGATCTCATGTTATAGGAAGGGTCTAAGGTCTGGTATAAGCATTGAGATATCACATCTCTGCTATGGGAAGTGTCTCAGGATTGGAATGGGAAGGAGTTGGATATCACATCTCATGTTAAAGGGAGGGTCTCAGAATTGGAAGGGGAAGGATTTGGATATCACATCTCATGTTATAGGAAGGATCTCAGGTTTGGTATTAGAAGCATTGAGATATCACATCTCATGCTATAGGAAGGATCTCAGGTTTGGTATTAGAAGCATTGAGATATCACATCTCATGCTATCAGAAGGGTCTCAGGATTGGAATGGGAAGGAGTTGGATATCACATCTCATGCTAAAGGGAGGGTCTCAGGTTTGGAAGGGGAAGGATTTGGATATCACATCTCATGTTATCGGAAGGATTTCAGGTTTGGTATTAGAAGTATTGAGATATCACATCTCATGCTATAGGAAGGGTCTCAGGATTGGAAAGGGAAGGAGTTGGATATCACATCTCATGCTAAAGGAAGGGTCTCAGGTTTGGTAGAAGCATTGAGATATCACATCTCATGCTATAGGAAGGGTCTCAGGATTGGAATGGGAAGGACTTAGATATCACATATCATGCTATAGGGAGGGTTTCTGTTTTGATATTAGAAGCATTGAGATATCACATCTCATGCTAAAGGGAGGGTGTCAGGATTGGAATGGGAAGGAGCTGGATATCACATCTCGTGCTAAAGGAAGGGTCTCAGGTTTGGAACGGGAAGGAGTTGGATATCCGATCTCATGTTATAGGAAGGGTCTAAGGTCTGGTATAAGCATTGAGATATCACATCTCTGCTATCGGAAGTGTCTCAGGATTGGAATGGGAAGGAGTTGGATATCCCATCTCATGTTATAGGAAGGGTCTCAGGTTTGGTATAAGCATTGAGATATCACATCTCATGCTATAGGAAGGGTCTCAGGATTGGAATGGGAAGGAGTTGGATATCGCATCTCATGCTATAGGAAGGGTCTCAGGTTTGGTATAAGCATTGAGATATCACATCTCATGCTATAGGAAGGGTCTCAGGATTGGAATGGGAAGGAGTTGTATATGACATCTCATGCCGTAGGAAGGGTCTCAGGTTTGGTATAAGCATTGAGATATCACATCTCTGCTATCGGAAGGGTCTCAGGATTGGAATAGGAAGGAGTTGGATATCCCATCTCATGTTATAGGAAGAGTCTCAGGTTTGGTATTAGAAGCATTGAGATATCACATCTCATGCTATAGGAAGTGTCTCAGGATTGGAATGGGAAGGACTTGGATATCACATCTCATGCTATAGGGAGGCTCTCAAGTTTGATATTAGAAGCATTGAGATATCACATCTCATGCTATAGGAAGGGTCTCAGGATTGGAATGGGAAGGAGTTGGATATCACATCTCATGCTATAGGAAGGGTCTCAGGTTTGGTATAAGCAGTGAGATATCACATCGCATGCTGTAGGAAGGGTCTCAGGTTTGGTATTAGAAGCATTGAGATATCACATCTCATGCTATAGGAAGGATCTCAGGTTTGGTATTAGAAGTATTGAGATATCACATCTCATGCTATAGGAAGGGTCTCAGGATTGGAATGGGAAGGAGTTGGATATCACATCTCATGCTAAAGGAAGGGTCTCAGGTTTGGTAGAAGCATTGAGATATCACATCTCATGCTATAGGAAGGGTCTCAGGATTGGAATGGGAAGGACTTAGATATCACATATCATGCTATAGGGAGGGTCTCAGTTTTGATATTAGAAGCATTGAGATATCACATCTCATGCTATCGGAAGTGTCTCACGATTGGAATGGGAAGGAGCTGGATATCACATCTCATGCTAAAGGAAGAGTCTCAGGATTGGAACGGGAAGGAGTTGGATATCACATCTCATGTTATAGGAAGGGTCTCAGGTTTGGTATAAGCATTGAGATATCACATCTCTGCTATCGGAAGTGTCTCAGGATTGGAAATGGAAGGAGTTGGATATCCCATCTCATGTTATAGGACGGGTCTCAGGTTTGTTATTAGAATCATTGAGATATCATATTGCATGCTGTAGGAAGGGTCTAAGGATTGGAATGGAAAGGACTTGGATATCACATCTCATGCTATAGATAGGCTCTCAGGTTTGGAAAGGGAAGGAGTTGGATATCACATTTCATGTTAGAGGAAGGATCTCAGGTTTGGTATTAGAGGCATTGAGATATCATATTGCATGCTGTAGGAAGGGTCTAAGGATTGGAATGGGAAGGACTTGGATATCACATCTCATGCTATAGGAAGGGTCTCAGGTTGGAATGGGAAGGAGTTGGATATCACATATGCTAAAGGGAGGGTCTCAGGTTTGGAAGGGGAAGGATTTGGATATCACATCTCATGTTATCGGAAAGGATCTCAGGTTTGGTATTAGAAGTATTGAGATATCACATCTCATGCTATAGGAAGGGTCTCAGGATTGGAATGGGAAGGAGTTGGATATCACATCTCATGCTAAAGGAAAGGTCTCAGGTTTGGTAGAAGCAATGAGATATCACATCTCATGCTATAGGAAGTGTCTCAGGATTGGAATGGGAAGGAGCTGGATATCACATCTCATGCTAAAGGAAGGGTCTCAGGTTTGGAACGGGAAGGAGTTGGATATCCGATCTCATGTTATAGGAAGGGTCTAAGGTCTGGTATAAGCATTGAGATATCACATCTCATGCTATCAGAAGGGTCTCAGGATTGGAATGGGAAGGAGATGGATATCACATATGCTAAAGGGAGGGTCTCAGGTTTGGAAGGGGAAGGATTTGGATATCACATCTCATGTTATCGGAAAGGATCTCAGGTTTGGTATTAGAAGTATTGAGATATCACATCTCATGCTATAGGAAGGGTCTCAGGATTGGAATGGGAAGGAGTTGGATATCACATCTCATGCTAAAGGAAGGGTCTCAGGTTTGGTAGAAGCAATGAGATATCACATCTCATGCTATAGGAAGTGTCTCAGGATTGGAATGGGAAGGAGCTGGATATCACATCTCATGCTAAAGGAAGGGTCTCAGGTTTGGAACGGGAAGGAGTTGGATATCCGATCTCATGTTATAGGAAGGGTCTAAGGTCTGGTATAAGCATTGAGATATCACATCTCTGCTATCGGAAGTGTCTCAGGATTGGAATGGGAAGGAGTTGGATATCCGATCTCATGCTATCGGAAGGATCTCAGGTTTGGTATTAGAAGCATTGAGATATCACATCTCATGCTATAGGAAGGGTCTCAGGATTGGAATGGGAAGGACTTAGATATCACATATCATGCGATAGGGAGGGTTTCCGTTTTGATATTAGAAGCATTGAGATATCACATCTCATGCTATCGGAAGTGTCTCAGGATTGGAATGGGAAGGAGCTGGATATCACATCTCATGCTAAAGGAAGGGTCTCAGGTTTGGAACGGGAAGGAGTTGGATATCCGATCTCATGTTATAGGAAGGGTCTAAGGTCTGGTATAAGCATTGAGATATCACATCTCTGCTATCGGAAGTGTCTCAGGATTGGAATGGGAAGGAGTTGGATATCCCATCTCATGTTATGGGAAGGGTCTCAGGTTTGGTATAAGCATTGAGATATCACATCTCATGCTATAGGAAGGGTCTCAGGATTGGAATGGGAAGGAGTTGGATATCACATCTCATGCTATAGGAAGGGTCTCAGGTTTGGTATAAGCATTGAGATATCACATCTCATGCTATAGGAAGGGTCTCATGATTGGAATGGGAAGGAGTTGTATATGACATCTCATGCCGTAGGAAGGGTCTCAGGTTTGGTATAAGCATTGAGATATCACATCTCATGCTATACTAAGGGTCTCAGGATTGGAATGGGAAGGAGTTGGATATCACATCTCATGCTATAGGAAGGGTCTCAGGTTTGGTATAAGCATTGAGATATCACATCTCATGCTATAGGAAGGGTCTCAGGATTGGAATGGGAAGGAGTTGTATATGACATCTCATGCCGTAGGAAGGGTCTCAGGTTTGGTATAAGCATTGAGATATCACATCTCTGCTATCGGAAGGGTCTCAGGATTGGAATGGGAAGGAGTTGGATATCCCATCTCATGTTATAGGAAGAGTCTCAGGTTTGGTATTAGAAGCATTGAGATATCACATCTCATGCTATAGGAAGTGTCTCAGGATTGGAATGGGAAGGACTTGGATATCACATCTCATGCTATAGGGAGGCTCTCAAGTTTGATATTAGAAGCATTGAGATATCACATCTCATGCTATAGGAAGGGTCTCAGGATTGGAATGGGAAGGAGTTAGATATCACATCTCATGCTATAGGAAGGATCTCAGGTTTGGTATAAGAATTGAGATATCACATCTCTGCTATCGGAAGGGTCTCAGGATTGGAATGGGAAGGAGTTGGATATTCCAATCTCATGTTATAGGAAGGGTCTCAGGTTTGGTATTAGAAGCATTGAGATATCACATCTCATGCTATCGGAAGGATCTCAGGTTTGGTATTAGAAGCATTGAGATATCACATCTCATGCTATCAGAAGGGTCTCAGGATTGGAATGGGAAGGAGATGGATATCACATCTCATGCTAAAGGGAGGGTCTCAGGTTTGGAAGGGGAAGGATTTGGATATCACATCTCATGTTATCGGAAGGATCTCAGGTTTGGTATTAGAAGTATTGAGATATCACATCTCATGCTATAGGAAGGGTCTCAGGATTGGAATGGGAAGGAGTTGGATATCACATCTCATGCTAAAGGAAGGGTCTCAGGTTTGGTAGAAGCATTGAGATATCACATCTCATGCTATAGGAAGGGTCTCAGGATTGGAATGGGAAGGACTTAGATATCACATATCATGCTATAGGGAGGGTTTCCGTTTTGATATTAGAAGCATTGAGATATCACATCTCATGCTATCGGAAGTGTCTCAGGATTGGAATGGGAAGGAGATGGATATCACATCTCATGCTAAAAGAAGGGTGTCAGTTTTGGAACTGGAAGGAGTTGGATATCCGATCTCATGTTATAGGAAGGGTCTAAGGTCTGGTATAAGCATTGAGATATCACATCTCTGCTATCGGAAGTGTCTCAGGATTGGAATGGGAAGGAGTTGGATATCCCATCTCATGTTATAGGAAGGGTCTCAGGTTTGGTATAAGCATTGAGATATCACATCTCATGCTATAGGAAGGGTCTCAGGATTGGAATGGGAAGGAGTTGGATATCACATCTCATGCTATAGGAAGGGTCTCAGGTTTGGTATAAGCATTGAGATATCACATCTCATGCTATAGGAAGGGTCTCAGGATTGGAATGGGAAGGAGTTGTATATGACATCTCATGCCGTAGGAAGGGTCTCAGGTTTGGTATAAGCATTGAGATATCACATCTCATGCTATAGGAAGGGTCTCAGGATTGGAATGGGAAGGAGTTGGATATCACATCTCATGCTATAGGAAGGGTCTCAGGTTTGGTATAAGCATTGAGATATCACATCTCATGCTATAGGAAGGGTCTCAGGATTGGAATGGGAAGGAGTTGTATATGACATCTCATGCCGTAGGAAGGGTCTCAGGTTTGGTATAAGCATTGAGATATCACATCTCTGCTATCGGAAGGGTCTCAGGATTGGAATGGGAAGGAGTTGGATATCCCATCTCATGTTATAGGAAGAGTCTCATGTTTGGTATTAGAAGCATTGAGATATCACATCTCATGCTATAGGAAGGGTCTCAGGATTGGAATGGGAAGGAGTTAGATATCACATCTCATGCTATAGGAAGGGTCTCAGGTTTGGTATAAGCAGTGAGATATCACATCTCATGCTATAGGAAGTGTCTCAGGATTGGAATGGGAAGGAGTTGGATATCACATCTCATGTTATAGGAAGGATCTCAGGTTTGGTATAAGAATTGAGATATCACATCTCTGCTATCGGAAGGGTCTCATGATTGGAATGGGAAGGAGTTGGATATTCCAATCTCATGTTATAGGAAGGGTCTCAGGTTTGGTATTAGAAGCATTGAGATATCACATCTCATGCTATCGGAAGGATCTCAGGTTTGGTATTAGAAGCATTGAGATATCACATCTCATGCTATCAGAAGGGTCTCAGGATTGGAATGGGAAGGAGATGGATATCACATCTCATGCTAAAGGGAGGGTCTCAGGTTTGGAAGGGGAAGGATTTGGATATCACATCTCATGTTATCGGAAGGATCTCAGGTTTGGTATTAGAAGTATTGAGATATCACATCTCATGCTATAGGAAGGGTCTCAGGATTGGAATGGGAAGGAGTTGGATATCACATCTCATGCTATAGGAAGGGTCTCAGGTTTGGTATAAGCATTGAGATATCACATCTCATGCTATAGGAAGGGTCTCAGGATTGGAATGGGAAGGAGTTGGATATCACATCTCATGCTATAGGAAGGGTCTCAGGTTTGGTATAAGCATTGAGATATCACATCTCATGCTATAGGAAGGGTCTCAGGATTGGAATGGGAAGGAGTTTTATATGACATCTCATGCCGTAGGAAGGGTCTCAGGTTTGGTATAAGCATTGAGATATCACATCTCTGCTATCGGAAGGGTCTCAGGATTGGAATGGGAAGGAGTTGGATATCCCATCTCATGTTATAGGAAGAGTCTCAGGTTTGGTATTAGAAGCATTGAGATATCACATCTCATGCTATAGGAAGTGTCTCAGGATTGGAATGGGAAGGACTTGGATATCACATCTCATGCTATAGGGAGGCTCTCAAGTTTGATATTAGAAGCATTGAGATATCACATCCCATGCTATAGGAAGGGTCTCAGGATTGGAATGGGAAGGAGTTGGATATCACATCTCATGCTATAGGAAGGGTCTCAGGTTTGGTATAAGCAGTGAGATATCACATCGCATGCTGTAGGAAGGGTCTCAGGTTTGGTATTAGAAGCATTGAGATATCACATCTCATGCTATAGGAAGGATCTCAGGTTTGGTATTAGAAGTATTGAGATATCACATCTCATGCTATAGGAAGGGTCTCAGGATTGGAATGGGAAGGAGTTGGATATCACATCTCATGCTAAAGGAAGGGTCTCAGGTTTGGTAGAAGCATTGAGATATCACATCTCATGCTATAGGAAGGGTCTCAGGATTGGAATGGGAAGGACTTAGATATCACATATCATGCTATAGGGAGGGTCTCAGTTTTGATATTAGAAGCATTGAGATATAACATCTCATGCTATCGGAAGTGTCTCACGATTGGAATGGGAAGGAGCTGGATATCACATCTCATGCTAAAGGAAGAGTCTCAGGTTTGGTATAAGCATTGAGATATCACATCTCTGCTATCGGAAGTGTCTCAGGATTGGAAATGGAAGGAGTTGGATATCCCATCTCATGTTATAGGACGGGTCTCAGGTTTGTTATTAGAATCATTGAGATATCATATTGCATGCTGTAGGAAGGGTCTAAGGATTGGAATGGAAAGGGCTTGGATATCACATCTCATGCTATAGATAGGCTCTCAGGTTTGGAAAGGGAAGGAGTTGGATATCACATTTCATGTTAGAGGAAGGATCTCAGGTTTGGTATTAGAGGCATTGAGATATCATATTGCATGCTGTAGGAAGGGTCTAAGGATTGGAATGGGAAGGACTTGGATATCACATCTCATGCTATAGGAAGGGTCTCAGGTTGGAATGGGAAGGAGTTGGATATCACATCTCATGTTAAAGGGAGGGTCTCAGAATTGGAAGGGGAAGGATTTGGATATCACATCTCATGTTATAGGAAGGATCTCAGGTTTGGTATTAGAAGCATTGAGATATCACATCTCATGCTATCGGAAGGATCTCAGGTTTGGTATTAGAAGCATTGAGATATCACATCTCATGCTATCAGCAGGGTCTCAGGATTGGAATGGGAAGGAGATGGATATCACATCTCATGCTAAAGGGAGGGTCTCAGGTTTGGAAGGGGAAGGATTTGGATATCACATCTCATGTTATAGGAAGGACCTCAGGTTTGGTATTAGCATTGAGATATCCCATCTGATGCTATCAGAAGGGTCTCGGGATTGGAATGGGAAGGAGTTGGATATCACATCTCATGACAAAGGGAGGGTCTCGGGTTTGGAAGGGGAAGGATTTGGATATCACATCTCATGTTACAGGAAGGACCTCAGGTTTGGTATTAGCATTGAGATATCCCATCTGATGCTATAGGAAGGGTCTCAGGTTTGGAATCGGAAGGAGTTGTATATGACATCTCATGCCATAGGAAGGGTCTCAGGTTTGGTATAAGCATTGAGATATCACATCTCTGCTATCGGAAGGGTCTCAGGATTGGAATGGGAAGGAGTTGGATATCCCATCTCGTTATAGGAACTGTCTCAGGTTTGGTATTAGAAGCATTGAGATATCACATCTCATGATATAGGACGGGTCTCAGAATTGGAATGGGAAGGAGTTGGATATCACATCTCAAGCTATAGGAAGGGTCTCAGGATTGGAATGGGAAGGTTTTGGATATCACATCTCATGTTATAGGAAGGGTCTCAGGTTTGGTATTAGAAGCATTGAGATATCACATCTCATGCTATAGGAAGGGTCTCAGGATTGGAATGGGAAGGACTTGGATATCACATCTCATGTTATAGGAAGGGTCTCAGGTTTGGTATTAGAAGCATTGAGATATCACATCTCATGCTATAGGAAGGGTCTCAGGATTGGAATGGGAAGGTCTTGGATATCACATCTCATGATAAAGGAAGGGTCTAAGGTTTGGAAGGGGAAGGATTTGGATATCACATCTCATGTTATAGGACCAGTCTCAGGTTTGGTATTAGAAGCATTGAGATATCAAGTCTCATGGTATAGGATGGGTCTCAGAATTGGAATGGGAAGGAGTTGGATATCACATCTCAAGCTATAGGAAGGGTCTCAGGTTGGAATGGGAAGGAGTTGGATATCACATCTCATGTTATAGGAAGGGTCTCAGGATTGGAATGGGAAGGACTTGGATATCACATCTCATGCTATAGGAAGGCTCTCAGGTTTGGAAGGGGAAGGAGTTTGATATCACATTTCATGTTAGAGGAAGGATCTCACGTTTGGTATTAGAGGCATTGAGATATCACATCTCATGCTATCGGAAGGATCTCAGGTTTGGTATTAGAGGCATTGAGATATCACATCTCATGCTATCAGAAGGGTCTCAGGATTGGAATGGGAAGGAGTCGGATATCACATCTCATGCTAAAGGGAGGGTCTCAGGTTTGGAAGTGGAAGGATTTGGATATCACATCTCATGTTATAGGAAGGATCTCAGGTTTGGTATTAGAAGCATTGAGATAACACATCTCATGCTATAGGAAAGGTCTCAGGATTGGAATGGGAAGGAGTTGGATATCACATCTCAAGCTATAGGAAGGGTCTCAGGATTGGAATGGGAAGGAGTTGGATATCACATCTCAAGCTATAGGAAGGGTCTCAGGATTGGAATGGGAAGGAGTTGGATATCACATCTCATGCTATAGGAAGGGTCTCAGGTTTGGTATAAGCATTGAGATATCCCATCTCATGCTATAGGAAGGGTCTCAGGTTTGGAATCGGAAGGAGTTGTATATGACATCTCATGCCATAGGAAGGGTCTCAGGTTTGGTATAAGCATTGAGATATCACATCTCTGCTATCGGAAGGGTCTCAGGATTGGAATGGGAAGGAGTTGGATATCCCATCTCGTTATAGGAAGGGTCTCAGGTTTGGTATTAGAAGCATTGAGATATCACATCTCATGGTATAGGACGGGTCTCAGAATTGGAATGGGAAGGAGTTGGATATCACATCTCATGTTATAGGAAGGGTCTCAGGTTTGGTATTAGAAGCATTGAGATATCACATCTCATGCTATAGGAAGTGTCTTAGTATCAGAATATGAAGGACTTGGATATCACATCTCATGTTATAGGATGGGTCTCAGGTTTGGTATTAGAAGCATTGAGATATCACATCTCATGCTATGGGAAGGGTCTCAGAATTGGAATGGGAAGGAGTTGGATATCACATCTCATGCCATGTATGGGTCTCAGGTTTTGTAGAAGCATTGGGATATCACATCTCATGCTATCGGAACGGTATCAGGATTGGATTTGGAAGGAGTTGGATATCCCATCTCATGCTATAGGAAGGGTCTCAGGTTGGAATGGGAAGGAGTTGGATATCACATCTCATGTTATAGGAAGGGTCTCAGGATTGGAATGGGAAGGACTTGGATATCACATCTCATGCTATAGGAAGGCTCTCAGGTTTAGAAGGGGAAGGAGTTGGATATCACATTACATGTTAGATGTAGGATCTCAGGTTTGGTATTAGAGGCATTGAGATATCACATCTCCTGCTATCAGAAGGATCTCAGGATCGGAATGGGAAGGAGTTGGATATCACATCTCATGCTAAAGCGAGGGTCTCAGGTTTGGAAGGGGAAGGATTTGGATATCACATCTCATGTTATAGGAAGGATCTCAGGTTTGGTATTAGACGCATTGAGATATCACATATCATGCTATCGGAAGGATCTCAGGTTTGGTATTAGAGGCATTGAGATATCACATCTCATGCTATCAGAAGGGTCTCAGGATTGGAATGGGAAGGAGTCGGATATCACATCTCATGCTAAAGGGAGGGTCTCAGGTTTGGTATTAGAAGCATTGAGATATCACATCTCATGTTATAGGAAGGATCTCAGGTTTGGTATTAGAGGCATTGAGATATCACATCTCATGCTATCAGAAGGGTCTCAGGATTGGAATGGGAAAGAGTCGGATATCACATCTCATGCTAAAGGGGGGTCTCAGGTTTGGAAGGGGAAGGATTTGGATATCACATCTCATGTTATAGGAAGGATCTCAGGTTTGGTATTAGAAGCATTGAGAAATCACATCTCATGCTATCGGAAGGATCTCAGGTTTGGTATTAGAGGTATTGAGATATCACATCTCATGCTATCCGAAGGGTCTCGGGATTAGAATGGGAAAGAGTTGGATATCACATCTCATGCTAAAGGGAGGGTCTCCGGTTTGGAAGGGGAAGGATTTGGATATCACATCTCATGTTACAGGAAGGATCTCAGGTTTGGTATTAGCATTGAGATATCCCATCTGATGCTATAGGAAGGGTCTCAGGTTTGGAATCGGAAGGAGTTGTATATGACATCTCATGCCATAGGAAGGGTCTCAGGTTTGGTATAAGCATTGAGATATCACATCTCTGCTATCGGAAGGGTCTCAGGATTGGAATGGGAAGGAGTTGGATATCCCATCTCGTTATAGGAAGGGTCTCAGGTTTGGTATTAGAAGCATTGAGATATCACATCTCATGGTATAGGACGGGTCTCAAATTGGAATGGGAAGGAGTTGGATATCACATCTCAAGCTATAGGAAGGGTCTCAGGATTGGAATGGGAAGGAGTTGGATATCACATCTCATGCTATAGGAAGGGTCTCAGGAATGGAATGGGAAGGAGTTTTATATGACATCTCATGCCATAGGAAGGATCTCAGGTTTGGTATTAGAAGCATTGAGACATCACATCTCATGTTATAGGAAGGGTCTCAGGATTGGAATGGGAAGGAGTTGGATATCACATCTCATGCTATAGGAAGGGTCTCAGGTTTGGTATAAGCATTGAGATATCACATCTCATGCTATAGGAAGGGTCCCAGGATTGGAATGGGAAGGAGTTGTATATGACATCTCATGCCATAGGAAGGGTCTCAGGTTTGGTATAAGCATTGAGATATCACATCTCTGCTATCGGAAGGGTCTCAGGATTGGAATGAGAAGGAGTTGGATATCCCATCTTATGTTATAGGAAGGGTCTCAGGTTTGGTATTAGAAGCATTGAGATATCACATCTCATGCTATAGGAAGGGTCTCAGGATTGGAATGGGAAGGAGTTGGATATCCCATCTCGTTATAGGAAGGGTCTCAGGTTTGGCATTAGAAGCATTGAGATATCACATCTCATGATAAAGGAAGGGTCTAAGGTTTGGAAGGGAAAGGATTTGGATATCACATCTCATGTTATAGGACCAGTCTCAGGTTTGGTATTAGAAGCATTGAGATATCAAGTCTCATGGTATAGGACGGGTCTCAGAATTGGAATGGGAAGGAGTTGGATATCACATCTCAAGCTATAGGAAGGGTCTCAGGATGGGAATGGGAAGGTGTTTGATATCACATCTCATGCCATGGTATGGGTCTCAGGTTTTGTAGAAGCATTGGGATATCACATCTCATGCTATCGGAAGGGTATCAGGATTGGATTTGGAAGGAGTTGGATATCCCATCTCATGCTATAGGAAGGGTCTCAGGTTGGAATGGGAAGGAGTTGGATATCACATCTCATGTTATAGGAAGGGTATCAGGATTGGAATGGGAAGGACTTGGATATCACATCTCATGCTATAGGAAGGCTCTCAGGTTTGGAAGGGGAAGGAGTTGGATATCACATTTCATGTTAGAGGTAGGATCTCAGGTTTGGTATTAGAGGTATTGAAATATCACATCTCATGCTATCAAAAGGGTCTCAGGATTGGAATGGGAAGGAGTTGGATATCACATCTCACGCTAAAGGGAGGGTCTCAGGATTGGAAAGGGAAGGAGTTGGATATCACATTTCATGTTAGAGGAAGGATCTCAGGTTTGGTATTAGAGGCATTGAGATATCACATCTCATGCTATAGGAAGGGTCTCAGGATTGGAATGGGAAGGATTTGGATATCACATCTCATGCTATAGGAAGGATCTCAGGTTTGGTATAAGCATTGAGATATCACATCTCATGCTATAGGAAGGGTCTCAGGATTGGAATGGGAAGGAGTTGGATATCACATCTCAGGTTATAGGAAGGATCTCAGATTTGGTATTAGAAGCATTGAGACATCACATCTCATGCTATAGGAAGGGTCTCAGAATTGGAATGGGAAGGAGTTGGATATCACATCTCATGTTATAGGAAGGGTCTCAGGATTGGAATGGGAAGGACTTCGATATCACATCTCATGTTATAGGAAGGCTCCCAGGTTTGGAAGGGGAAGGAGTTGGATATCGCATTTCATGTTAGAGGTAGGATCTCACGTTTGGTATTAGAGGCATTGAGATATAACATCTCATGCTATCAGAAGGGTCTCAGGATTGGAATGGGAAGGAATTGGATATCACATCTCATGCTAAAGGGAGGGTCTCAGGTTTGGAAGGGGAAGGATTTGGATATCACATCTCGTGTTATAGGAAGGATCTCAGGTTTGGTATTAGAAGAATTGAAATATCACATCTCATGCTAGCGGAAGGATCTCAGGTTTGGTATTAGAAGCATTGAGATATCACATCTCATGCTATCAGAACGGTCTCAGGATTGGAATGGGAAGGAGTTGAATATCACATCTCATGCTAAAGGGAGGGTCTCTGGTTTGGAAGGGGAAGGATTTGGATATCACATTTCATGTTATAGGAAGGATCTCAGGTTTGGTATTAGAAGCATTGAGATATCACATCTCATGCTATAGGAAGGGTCTCAGGATTGGAATGGGAAGGAGTTGGATATCACATCTCATGCTATAGGAAGGGTCTCAGGAATGGAATGGGAAGGAGTTTTATATGACATCTCATGCCATAGGAAGGATCTCAGGTTTGGTATTAGAAGCATTGAGACATCACATCTCATGTTATAGGAAGGGTCTCAGGATTGGAATGGGAAGGAGTTGGATATCACATCTCATGCTATAGGAAGGGTCTCAGGTTTGGTATAAGCATTGAGATATCACATCTCATGCTATAGGAAGGGTCTCAGGAATGGAATGGGAAGGAGTTGTATATGACATCTCATGCCATAGGAAGGGTCTCAGGTTTGGTATAAGCATTGAGATATCACATCTCTGCTATCGGAAGGGTCTCAGGATTGGAATGAGAAGGAGTTGGGTATCCCATCTTATGTTATAGGAAGGGTCTCAGGTTTGGTATTAGAAGCATTTAGATATCACATCTCATGCTATAGGAAGGGTCTCAGGATTGGAATGGGAAGGACGTGAATATCACATCTCATGCTATAGGGAGGCTCTCACGTTTGGAAAGGGAAGGAATTGGATATCACATTTCATGTTAGAGGTAGGATCTCAGGTTTGGTATTAGAGGCATTGAATATCACATCTCATGCTATCAGAAGGGTCTCAGGATTGGAATGGGAAGGAGTTGGATATCACATCTCATGCTAAAGGGAGGGTCTCAGGTTTGGAAGGGGAAGGATTTTGATATCACATCTCATGTTATAGGAAGGATCTCAGGTTTGGTATTAGAAGCATTGAGATATCACATCTCATGCTATCGGAAGGATCTCAGGTTTGGTATTAGAGGGATTGAGATATCCCATCTCATGCTATCGGAAGGGTATCAGGATTGGATTTGGAAGTAGTTGGATATCCCATCTCATGCTATAGGAAGGGTCTCAGGTTGGAATGGGAAGGAGTTGGATATCACATCTCATGTTATAGGATGGGTCTCAGGATTGGAATGGGAAATACTTCAATATCACATCTCATGCTATAGGAAGGCTATCAGGTTTGGAAGGGGAACGAGTTGGATATCACATTTCATGTTAGAGGTAGGATCTCAGGTTTGGTATTAGAGGCATTGAGATATCACATCTCATGCTATCAGAAGGGTCTCAGGATTGGAATGGGAAGGGCTTGGATATCACATCTCATGCTAAAGGGAGGGTCTCAGGTTTGGAAGGGGAAGGATTTGGCTATCACATCTCGTGTTATAGGAATGATCTCAGGTTTGGTATTAGAAGCATTGAGATATCAAATCTCATGCTATAGGAAGGGTCTCAGGATTGGAATCGGAAGGAGTTGGATATCACATCTCATGCTATAGGAAGGGTCTCAGGATTGGAATGGGAAGGAGTTTTATATGACATCTCATGCCATAGGAACGATCTCAGGTTTGGTATTAGAAGCATTGAGACATCACATCTCATGTTATAGTTAGGGTCTCAGGATTGGAATGGGAAGGAGTTGGATATCACATCTCATGTTATAGGAAGGGTCTCAGGTTTGGTATAAGCATTGAGATATCACATCTCTGCTATCGGAAGTGTCTCAGGATTGAAATGGGAAGGAGTTGGATATCCCATCTCATGTTATAGGACGGGTCTCAGGTTTGGTATTAGAATCATTGAGATATCACATCTCATGCTGTAGGAAGTGTCTAAGGATTGGAATGGGAAGGACTTGGATATCACATCTCATGCTATAGGTAGTCTCTCAGGTTTGGAAAGGGAAGGAGTTGGATATCACATTTCATGTTAGAGGAAGGATCTCAGGTTTGGTATTAGAGGCATTGAGATATCACATCTCATGCAATAGGAAGGGTCTCAGGATTGGAATGGGAGGATTTGGATATCACATCTCATGCTATAGGAAGGGTCTCAGGTTTGGTATAAGCATTGAGATATCACATCTCATGCTATAGGAAGGGTCTCAGGATTGGAATGGGAAGGAGTTGGATATCACATCTCATGCTATAGATAGGCTCTCAGGTTTGGAAAGGGAAGGATTTGGATATCACATTTCATGTTAGAGGAAGGATCTCAGGTTTGGTATTAGAGGCATTGAGATATCACATCTCATGCTATAGGAAGGGTCTCAGGATTGGAATGGGAAGGATTTGGATATCACATCTCATGCTATAGGAAGGGTCTCAGGTTTGGTATAAGCATTGAGATATCACATATCATGCTATAGGAAGGGTCTCAGGATTGGAATGGGAAGGAGTTGGATATCACATCTCATGTTATAGGAAGGATCTCAGATGTGGTATTAGAACCATTGAGACATCACATCTCATGCTATAGGAAGGGTCTCAGGATTGGAATGGGAAGAAGTTGGATATCACATCTCATGTTATAGGAAGGCTCCCAGGTTTGGAAGGGGAAGGAGTTGGATATCACATTTCATGCTATAGGAAGGGTCTCAGGTTTGGTATAAGCATTGAGATATCACATCTCATGCTATAGGAAGGGTCTCAGGATTGGAATGGGAAGGAGTTGGATATCACATCTCATGCTATAGATAGGCTCTCAGGTTTGGAAAGGGAAGGATTTGGATATCACATTTCATGTTAGAGGAAGGATCTCAGGTTTGGTATTAGAGGCATTGAGATATCACATCTCATGCTATAGGAAGGGTCTCAGGATTGGAATGGGAAGGATTTGGATATCACATCTCATGCTATAGGAAGGGTCTCAGGTTTGGTATAAGCATTGAGATATCACATATCATGCTATAGGAAGGGTCTCAGGATTGGAATGGGAAGGAGTTGGATATCACATCTCATGTTATAGGAAGGATCTCAGATTTGGTATTAGAACCATTGAGACATCACATCTCATGCTATAGGAAGGGTCTCAGGATTGGAATGGGAAGAAGTTGGATATCACATCTCATGTTAGAGGTAGGATCTCAGGTTTGGTATTAGAGGCATTGAGATATAACATCTCATGCTATCAGAAGGGTCTCAGGATTGGAATGGGAAGGAGTTGGATATCACATCTCATGCTAAAGGGAGGGTCTCAGGTTTGGAAGGGGAAGGATTTGGATATCACATCTCATGTTATAGGAAGGATCTCAGGTTTATTATTAGAAGCATTGAGATATCACATCTCATGCTATAGGAAGGGTCTCAGGATTGGAATGGGAAGGAGTTGGATATCACATCTCATGCTATAGGAAGGGTCTCAGGTTTGGAAGGGGAAGGATTTGGATATCACATCTCGTGTTATAGGAATGATCTCAGGTTTGGTATTAGAAGCATTGAGATATCACATCTCATGTTATAGGAAGGGTCTCAGGATTGGAATGGGAAGGAGTTGGATATCACCTTTCATGTTAGAGGAAGGATCTCAGGTTTGGTATTAGAGGCATTGAGATATCACATCTCATGCTATAGGAAGGGTCTCAGGATTGGAATGGGAAGGATTTGGATATCACATCTCATGCTATAGGAAGGGTCTCAGGTTTGGTATAAGCATTGAGATATCACATCTCATGCTATAGGAAGGGTCTCAGGATTGGAATGGGAAGGAGTTGGATATCACATCTCATGCTATAGGAAGGGTCTCAGGTTTGGTATAAGCATTGAGATATCACATCTCATGCTATAGGAAGGGTCTCAGGATTGGAATGGGAAGGAGTTGGATATCACATCTCATGTTATAGGAAGGATCTTAGATTTGGTATTAGAAGCATTGAGACATCACATCTCATGCTATAGGAAGGGTCTCAGGATTGGAATGGGAAGGAGTTGGATATCACATCTCATGTTATAGGAAGGGTCTCAGGATTGGAATGGGAAGGACTTCGATATCACATCTCATGTTATAGGAAGGCTCCCAGGTTTGGAAGGGGAAGGAGTTGGATATCACATTTCATGTTAGAGGTAGTATCTCAGGTTTGGTATTAGAGGCATTGAGATATAACATCTCATGCTATCAGAAGGGTCTCAGGATTGGAATGGGAAGGAGTTGGATATCACATCTCATGCTAAAGGGAGGGTCTCAGGTTTGGAAGGGGAAGGATTTGGATATCACATCTCGTGTTATAGGAAGGATCTCAGGTTTGGTATTAGAAGAATTGAAATATCACATCTCATGCTATCAAAAGGATCTCAGGTTTGGTATTAGAAGCATTGAGATATCACATCTCATGCTATCAGAACGGTCTCAGGATTGGAATGGGAAGGAGTTGGATATCACATCTCATGCTAAAGGGAGGGTCTCTGGTTTGGAAGGGGAAGGATTTGGATATCACATCTCATGTTATAGGAAGGATCTCAGGTTTGTTGTTAGAAGCATTGAGATATCACATCTCATGCTATAGGAAGGGTCTCAGGGTTGGAATGGGAAGGAGTTGGATATCACATCTCATGCTATAGGAAGGGTCTCAGGAATGGAATGGGAAGGAGTTTTATATGACATCTCATGCCATAGGAAGGATCTCAGGTTTGGTATTAGAAGCATTGAGACATCACATCTCATGTTATAGGAAGGGTCTCAGGATTGGAATGCGAAGGATTTGGATATCACATCTCATGCTATAGGAAGGGTCTCAGGTTTGGTATAAGCATTGAGATATCACATCTCATGCTATAGGAAGGGTCTCAGGATTGGAATGGGAAGGAGTTGTATATGACATCTCATGCCATAGGAAGGGTCTCAGGTTTGGTATAAGCATTGAGATATCACATCTCTGCTATTGGAAGGGTCTCAGGATTGGAATGGGAAGGAGTTGGATATCCCATCTTATGTTATAGGAAGGGTCTCAGGTTTGGTATTAGAAGCATTGAGATATCACATCTCATGCTATAGGAAGGGTCTCAGGATTGGAATGGGAAGGACTTGAATATCACATCTCATGCTATATGGAGGCTCTCACGTTTGGAAAGGGAAGGAGTTGGATATCACATTTCATGTTAGAGGTAGGATCTCAGGTTTGGTATTAGAGGCATTGAAAATCACATCTCATGCTATCAGAAGGGTCTCAGGATTGGAATGGGAAGGAGTTGGATATCACATCTCATGCTAAAGGGAGGGTCTCAGGTTTGGAAGGGGAAGGATTTTGATATCACATCTCATGTTATAGGAAGGATCTCAGGTTTGGTATTAGAAGCATTGAGATATCACATCTCATGTTATCGGAAGGATCTCAGGTTTGGTATTAGAGGGATTGAGATATCACATCTCATGCTATCGGAAGGGTATCAGGATTGGACTTGGAAGTAGTTTGATATCCCATCTCATGCTATAGGAAGGGTCTCAGGTTGGAATGGGAAGGAGTTGGATATCACATCTCATGTTATAGGAAGGGTCTCAGGATTGGAATGGGAAATACTTCGATATCACATCTCATGCTATAGGAAGGCTCCAGGTTTGGAAGGGGAAGGAGTTGGATATCACATTTCATGTTAGAGGTAGGATCTCAGGTTTGGTATTAGAGGCATTGAGATATCACATCTCATGCTATAGGAAGGGTCTAAGGATTGGAATGGGAAGGAGTTGGATATCACATTTCATGTTAGAGGAAGGATCTTAGGTTTGGTATTAGAGGCATTGAGATATCACATCTCATGCTATAGGAAGGGTCTCAGGATTGGAATGGGAAGGATTTGGATATCACATCTCATGCTATAGGAAGGGTCTCAGGTTTGGTATAAGCATTGAGATATCACATCTCATGTTATAGGAAGGGTCTCAGGATTGGAATGGGAAGGAGTTGGATATCACATTTCATGTTAGAGGAAGGATCTCAGGTTTGGTATTAGAGGCATTGAGATATCACATCTCATGCTATAGGAAGGGTCTCAGGATTGGAATGGGAAGGATTTGGATATCACATCTCATGCTATAGGAAGGGTCTCAGGTTTGGTATAAGCAATGAGATATCACATCTCATGCTATAGGAAGGGTCTCAGGATTGGAATGGGAAGGAGTTGGATATCACATCTCATGTTATAGGAAGGATCTTAGATTTGGTATTAGAAGCATTGAGACATCGCATCTCATGCTATATGAAGGGTCTCAGGATTGGAATGGGAAGGAGTTGGATATCACATCTCATGTTATAGGAAGGGTCTCAGGATTGGAATGGGAAGGACTTCGATATCAAATCTCATGTTATAGGAAGGCTCCCAGGTTTGGTATAAGCATTGAGATATCACATCTCATGCTATAGGAAGGGTCTCAGGATTGGAATGGGAAGGAGTTGGATATCACATCTCATGTTATAGGAAGGATCTTAGATTTGGTATTAGAAGCATTGGGATATCACATCTCATGCCATCGGAAGGGTATCAGGATTGGATTTGGAAGGAGTTGGATATCCCATCTCATGCTATAGGAAGGGTCTCAGGTTGGAATCGGAAGGAGTTGGATATCACATCTCATGTTACAGGAAGGGTCTCCGGATTGGAATGAGAAGGACTTGGATATCACATCTCATGCTATAGGAAGGCTCTCAGGTTTGGAAAGGGAAGGAGTTGGATATCACATTTCATGTTAGAGGTAGTATCTCAGGTTTGGTATTAGAGGCATTGAGATATAACATCTCATGCTATCAGAAGGGTCTCAGGATTGGAATGGGAAGGAGTTGGATATCACATCTCATGCTAAAGGGAGGGTCTCAGGTTTGGAAGGGGAAGGATTTGGATATCACATCTCGTGTTATAGGAAGGATCTCAGGTTTGGTATTAGAAGAATTGAAATATCACATCTCATGCTATCAAAAGGATCTCAGGTTTGGTATTAGAAGCATTGAGATATCACATCTCATGCTATCAGAACGGTCTCAGGATTGGAATGGGAAGGAGTTGGTTATCACATCTCATGCTAAAGGGAGGGTCTCTGGTTTGGAAGGGGAAGGATTTGGATATCACATCTCATGTTATAGGAAGGATCTCAGGTTTGTTGTTAGAAGCATTGAGATATCACATCTCATGCTATAGGAAGGGTCTCAGGATTGGAATGGGAAGGAGTTGGATATCACATCTCATGCTATAGGAAGGGTCTCAGGAATGGAATGGGAAGGAGTTTTATATGACATCTCATGCCATAGGAAGGATCTCAGGTTTGGTATTAGAAGCATTGAGACATCACATCTCTTGTTATAGGAAGGGTCTCAGGATTGGAATGGGAAGGAGTTGGATATCACATCTCATGCTATAGGAAGGGTCTCAGGATTGGAATGGGAAGGAGTTGTATATGACATCTCATGCCATAGGAAGGGTCTCAGGTTTGGTATAAGCATTGAGATATCACATCTCTGCTATTGGAAGGGTCTCAGGATTGGAATGGGAAGGAGTTGGATATCCCATCTTATGTTATAGGAAGGGTCTCAGGTTTGGTATTAGAAGCATTGAGATATCACATCTCATGCTATAGGAAGGGTCTCAGGATTGGAATGGGAAGGACTTGAATATCACATCTCATGCTATATGGAGGCTCTCACGTTTGGAAAGGGAAGAAGTTGGATATCACATTTCATGTTAGAGGTAGGATCTCAGGTTTGGTATTAGAGGCATTGAAAATCACATCTCATGCTATCAGAAGGGTCTCAGGATTGGAATGGGAAGGTGTTGGATATCACATCTCATGCTAAAGGGAGGGTCTCAGGTTTGGAAGGGGAAGGATTTTGATATCACATCTCATGTTATAGGAAGGATCTCAGGTTTGGTACTAGAAGCATTGAGATATCACATCTCATGCTATCGGAAGGATCTCAGGTTTGGTATTAGAGGGATTGAGATATCACATCTCATGCTATCGGAAGGGTATCAGGATTGGACTTGGAAGTAGTTTGATATCCCATCTCATGCTATAGGAAGGGTCTCAGGTTGGAATGGGAAGGAGTTGGATATCACATCTCATGTTATAGGAAGGGTCTCAGGATTGGAATGGGAAATACTTCGATATCACATCTCATGCTATAGGAAGGCTCCAGGTTTGGAAGGAGAAGGAGTTGGATATCACATTTCATGTTAGAGGTAGGATCTCAGGTTTGGTATTAGAGGCATTGAGATATCACATCTCATGCTATCAGAAGGGTCTCAGGATTGGAATGGGAAGGAGTTGGATATCACATCTCATGCTAAAGGGAGGGTCTCAGGTTTGGAATGGGAGGATTTGGATATCACATCTCATGCTATAGGAAGGGTCTCAGGTTTGGTATAAGCATTGAGATATCACATCTCATGCTATAGGAAGGGTCTCAGGATTGGAATGGGAAGGAGTTGGATATCACATCTCATGCTATAGATAGGCTCTCAGGTTTGGAAAGGGAAGGATTTGGATATCACATTTCATGTTAGAGGAAGGATCTCAGGTTTGGTATTAGAGGCATTGAGATATCACATCTCATGCTATAGGAAGGGTCTCAGGATTGGAATGGGAAGGATTTGGATATCACATCTCATGCTATAGGAAGGGTCTCAGGTTTGGTATAAGCACTGAGATATCACATATCATGCTATAGGAAGGGTCTCAGGATTGGAATGGGAAGGAGTTGGATATCACATCTCATGTTATAGGAAGGATCTCAGATTTGGTATTAGAACCATTGAAACATCACATCTCATGCTATAGGAAGGGTCTCAGGATTGGAATGGGAAGAAGTTGGATATCACATCTCATGTTATAGGAAGGCTCCCAGGTTTGGAAGGGGAAGGAGTTGGATATCACATTTCATGCTATAGGAAGGGTCTCAGGTTTGGTATAAGCATTGAGATATCACATCTCATGCTATAGGAAGGGTCTCAGGATTGGAATGGGAAGGAGTTGGATATCACATCTCATGCTATAGATAGGCTCTCAGGTTTGGAAAGGGAAGGATTTGGATATCACATTTCATGTTAGAGGAAGGATCTCAGGTTTGGTATTAGAGGCATTGAGATATCACATCTCATGCTATAGGAAGGGTCTCAGGATTGGAATGGGAAGGATTTGGATATCACATCTCATGCTATAGGAAGGGTCTCAGGTTTGGTATAAGCATTGAGATATCACATATCATGCTATAGGAAGGGTCTCAGGATTGGAATGGGAAGGAGTTGGATATCACATCTCATGTTATAGGAAGGATCTCAGATTTGGTATTAGAACCATTGAGACATCACATCTCATGCTATAGGAAGGGTCTCAGAATTGGAATGGGAAGAAGTTGGATATCACATCTCATGTTAGAGGTAGGATCTCAGGTTTGGTATTAGAGGCATTGAGATATAACATCTCATGCTATCAGAAGGGTCTCAGGATTGGAATGGGAAGGAGTTGGATATCACATCTCATGCTAAAGGGAGGGTCTCAGGTTTGGAAGGGGAAGGATTTGGATATCACATCTCATGTTATAGGAAGGATCTCAGGTTTATTATTAGAAGCATTGAGATATCACATCTCATGCTATAGGAAGGGTCTCAGGATTGGAATGGGAAGGAGTTGGATATCACATCTCATGCTATAGGAAGGGTCTCAGGTTTGGAAGGGGAAGGATTTGGATATCACATCTCGTGTTATAGGAATGATCTCAGGTTTGGTATTAGAAGCATTGAGATATCACATCTCATGTTATAGGAAGGGTCTCAGGATTGGAATGGGAAGGAGTTGGATATCACATTTCATGTTAGAGGAAGGATCTCAGGTTTGGTATTAGAGGCATTGAGATATCACATCTCATGCTATAGGAAGGGTCTCAGGATTGGAATGGGAAGGATTTGGATATCACATCTCATGCTATAGGAAGGGTCTCAGGTTTGGTATAAGCATTGAGATATCACATCTCATGCTATAGGAAGGGTCTCAGGATTGGAATGGGAAGGAGTTGGATATCACATCTCATGCTATAGGAAGGGTCTCAGGTTTGGTATAAGCATTGAGATATCACATCTCATGCTATAGGAAGGGTCTCAGGATTGGAATGGGAAGGAGTTGGATATCACATCTCATGTTATAGGAAGGATCTTAGATTTGGTATTAGAAGCATTGAGACATCACATCTCATGCTATAGGAAGGGTCTCAGGATTGGAATGGGAAGGAGTTGGATATCACATCTCATGTTATAGGAAGGGTCTCAGGATTGGAATGGGAAGGACTTCGATATCACATCTCATGTTATAGGAAGGCTCCCAGGTTTGGAAGGGGAAGGAGTTGGATATCACATTTCATGTTAGAGGTAGTATCTCAGGTTTGGTATTAGAGGCATTGAGATATAACATCTCATGCTATCAGAAGGGTCTCAGGATTGGAATGGGAAGGAGTTGGATATCACATCTCATGCTAAAGGGAGGGTATCAGGTTTGGAAGGGGAAGGATTTGGATATCACATCTCGTGTTATAGGAAGGATCTCAGGTTTGGTATTAGAAGAATTGAAATATCACATCTCATGCTATCAAAAGGATCTCAGGTTTGGTATTAGAAGCATTGAGATATCACATCTCATGCTATCAGAACGGTCTCAGGATTGGAATGGGAAGGAGTTGGATATCACATCTCATGCTAAAGGGAGGGTCTCTGGTTTGGAAGGGGAAGGATTTGGATATCACATCTCATGTTATAGGAAGGATCTCAGGTTTGTTGTTAGAAGCATTGAGATATCACATCTCATGCTATAGGAAGGGTCTCAGGGTTGGAATGGGAAGGAGTTGGATATCACATCTCATGCTATAGGAAGGGTCTCAGGAATGGAATGGGAAGGAGTTTTATATGACATCTCATGCCATAGGAAGGATCTCAGGTTTGGTATTAGAAGCATTGAGACATCACATCTCATGTTATAGGAAGGGTCTCAGGATTGGAATGCGAAGGAGTTGGATATCACATCTCATGCTATTGGAAGGGTCTCAGGTTTGGTATAAGCATTGAGATATCACATCTCATGCTATAGGAAGGGTCTCAGGATTGGAATGGGAAGGAGTTGTATATGACATCTCATGCCATAGGAAGGGTCTCAGGTTTGGTATAAAATTTGAGATATCACATCTCTGCTATTGGAAGGGTCTCAGGATTGGAATGGGAAGGAGTTGGATATCCCATCTTATGTTATAGGAAGGGTCTCAGGTTTGGTATTAGAAGCATTGAGATATCACATCTCATGCTATAGGAAGGGTCTCAGGATTGGAATGGGAAGGACTTGAATATCACATCTCATGCTATATGGAGGCTCTCACGTTTGGAAAGGGAAGGAGTTGGATATCACATTTCATGTTAGAGGTAGGATCTCAGGTTTGGTATTAGAGGCATTGAAAATCACATCTCATGCTATCAGAAGGGTCTCAGGATTGGAATGGGAAGGAGTTGGATATCACATCTCATGCTAAAGGGAGGGTCTCAGGTTTGGAAGGGGAAGGATTTTGATATCACATCTCATGTTATAGGAAGGATCTCAGGTTTGGTATTAGAAGCATTGAGATATCACATCTCATGTTATCGGAAGGATCTCAGGTTTGGTATTAGAGGGATTGAGATATCACATCTCATGCTATCGGAAGGGTATCAGGATTGGACTTGGAAGTAGTTTGATATCCCATCTCATGCTATAGGAAGGGTCTCAGGTTGGAATGGGAAGGAGTTGGATATCACATCTCATGTTATAGGAAGGGTCTCAGGATTGGAATGGGAAATACTTCGATATCACATCTCATGCTATAGGAAGGCTCCAGGTTTGGAAGGGGAAGGAGTTGGATATCACATTTCATGTCAGAGGTAGGATCTCAGGTTTGGTATTAGAGGCATTGAGATATCACATCTCATGCTATAGGAAGGGTCTCAGGATTGGAATGGGAAGGAGTTGGATATCACATTTCATGTTAGAGGAAGGATCTCAGGTTTGGTATTAGAGGCATTGAGATATCACATCTCATGCTATAGGAAGGGTCTCAGGATTGGAATGGGAAGGATTTGGATATCACATCTCATGCTATAGGAAGGGTCTCAGGTTTGGTATAAGCATTGAGATATCACATCTCATGTTATAGGAAGGGTCTCAGGATTGGAATGGGAAGGAGTTGGATATCACATTTCATGTTAGAGGAAGGATCTCAGGTTTGGTATTAGAGGCATTGAGATATCACATCTCATGCTATAGGAAGGGTCTCAGGATTGGAATGGGAAGGATTTGGATATCACATCTCATGCTATAGGAAGGGTCTCAGGTTTGGTATAAGCAATGAGATATCACATCTCATGCTATAGGAAGGGTCTCAGGATTGGAATGGGAAGGAGTTGGATATCACATCTCATGTTATAGGAAGGATCTTAGATTTGGTATTAGAAGCATTGAGACATCACATCTCATGCTATATGAAGGGTCTCAGGATTGGAATGGGAAGGAGTTGGATATCACATCTCATGTTATAGGAAGGGTCTCAGGATTGGAATGGGAAGGACTTCGATATCAAATCTCATGTTATAGGAAGGCTCCCAGGTTTGGTATAAGCATTGAGATATCACATCTCATGCTATAGGAAGGGTCTCAGGATTGCAATGGGAAGGAGTTGGATATCACATCTCATGTTATAGGAAGGATCTTAGATTTGGTATTAGAAGCATTGGGATATCACATCTCATGCCATCGGAAGGGTATCAGGATTGGATTTGGAAGGAGTTGGATATCCCATCTCATGCTATAGGAAGGGTCTCAGGTTGGAATCGGAAGGAGTTGGATATCACATCTCATGTTACAGGAAGGGTCTCCGGATTGGAATGAGAAGGACTTGGATATCACATCTCATGCTATAGGAAGGCTCTCAGGTTTGGAAAGGGAAGGAGTTGGATATCACATTTCATGTTAGAGGTAGTATCTCAGGTTTGGTATTAGAGGCATTGAGATATAACATCTCATGCTATCAGAAGGGTCTCAGGATTGGAATGGGAAGGAGTTGGATATCACATCTCATGCTAAAGGGAGGGTCTCAGGTTTGGAAGGGGAAGGATTTGGATATCACATCTCGTGTTATAGGAAGGATCTCAGGTTTGGTATTAGAAGAATTGGAATATCACATCTCATGCTATCAAAAGGATCTCAGGTTTGGTATTAGAAGCATTGAGATATCACATCTCATGCTATCAGAACGGTCTCAGGATTGGAATGGGAAGGAGTTGGATATCACATCTCATGCTAAAGGGAGGGTCTCTGGTTTGGAAGGGGAAGGATTTGGATATCACATCTCATGTTATAGGAAGGATCTCAGGTTTGTTGTTAGAAGCATTGAGATATCACATCTCATGCTATAGGAAGGGTCTCAGGGTTGGAATGGGAAGGAGTTGGATATCACATCTCATGCTATAGGAAGGGTCTCAGGAATGGAATGGGAAGGAGTTTTATATGACATCTCATGCCATAGGAAGGATCTCAGGTTTGGTATTAGAAGCATTGAGACATCACATCTCATGTTATAGGAAGGGTCTCAGGATTGGAATGCGAAGGAGTTGGATATCACATCTCATGCTATAGGAAGGGTCTCAGGTTTGGTATAAGCATTGAGATATCACATCTCATGCTATAGGAAGGGTCTCAGGATTGGAATGGGAAGGAGTTGTATATGACATCTCATGCCATAGGAAGGGTCTCAGGTTTGGTATAAGCATTGAGATATCACATCTCTGCTATTGGAAGGGTCTCAGGATTGGAATGGGAAGGAGTTGGATATCCCATCTTATGTTATAGGAAGGGTCTCAGGTTTGGTATTAGAAGCATTGAGATATCACATCTCATGCTATAGGAAGGGTCTCAGGATTGGAATGGGAAGGACTTGAATATCACATCTCATGCTATATGGAGGCTCTCACGTTTGGAAAGGGAAGGAGTTGGATATCACATTTCATGTTAGAGGTAGGATCTCAGGTTTGGTATTAGAGGCATTGAAAATCACATCTCATGCTATCAGAAGGGTCTCAGGATTGGAATGGGAAGGAGTTGGATATCACATCTCATGCTAAAGGGAGGGTCTCAGGTTTGGAAGGGGAAGGATTTTGATATCACATCTCATGTTATAGGAAGGATCTCAGGTTTGGTATTAGAAGCATTGAGATATCACATCTCATGTTATCGGAAGGATCTCAGGTTTGGTATTAGAGGGATTGAGATATCACATCTCATGCTATCGGAAGGGTATCAGGATTGGACTTGGAAGTAGTTTGATATCCCATCTCATGCTATAGGAAGGGTCTCAGGTTGGAATGGGAAGGAGTTGGATATCACATCTCATGTTATAGGAAGGGTCTCAGGATTGGAATGGGAAATACTTCGATATCACATCTCATGCTATAGGAAGGCTCCAGGTTTGGAAGGGGAAGGAGTTGGATATCACATTTCATGTTAGAGGTAGGATCTCAGGTTTGGTATTAGAGGCATTGAGATATCACATCTCATGCTATAGGAAGGGTCTCAGGATTGGAATGGGAAGGAGTTGGATATCACATTTCATGTTAGAGGAAGGATCTTAGGTTTGGTATTAGAGGCATTGAGATATCACATCTCATGCTATAGGAAGGGTCTCAGGATTGGAATGGGAAGGATTTGGATATCACATCTCATGCTATAGGAAGGGTCTCAGGTTTGGTATAAGCATTGAGATATCACATCTCATGTTATAGGAAGGGTCTCAGGATTGGAATGGGAAGGAGTTGGATATCACATTTCATGTTAGAGGAAGGATCTCAGGTTTGGTATTAGAGGCATTGAGATATCACATCTCATGCTATAGGAAGGGTCTCAGGATTGGAATGGGAAGGATTTGGATATCACATCTCATGCTATAGGAAGGGTCTCAGGTTTGGTATAAGCAATGAGATATCACATCTCATGCTATAGGAAGGGTCTCAGGATTGGAATGGGAAGGAGTTGGATATCACATCTCATGTTATAGGAAGGATCTTAGATTTGGTATTAGAAGCATTGAGACATCGCATCTCATGCTATATGAAGGGTCTCAGGATTGGAATGGGAAGGAGTTGGATATCACATCTCATGTTATAGGAAGGGTCTCAGGATTGGAATGGGAAGGACTTCGATATCAAATCTCATGTTATAGGAAGGCTCCCAGGTTTGGTATAAGCATTGAGATATCACATCTCATGCTATAGGAAGGGTCTCAGGATTGGAATGGGAAGGAGTTGGATATCACATCTCATGTTATAGGAAGGATCTTAGATTTGGTATTAGAAGCATTGGGATATCACATCTCATGCCATCGGAAGGGTATCAGGATTGGATTTGGAAGGAGTTGGATATCCCATCTCATGCTATAGGAAGGGTCTCAGGTTGGAATCGGAAGGAGTTGGATATCACATCTCATGTTACAGGAAGGGTCTCCGGATTGGAATGAGAAGGACTTGGATATCACATCTCATGCTATAGGAAGGCTCTCAGGTTTGGAAAGGGAAGGAGTTGGATATCACATTTCATGTTAGAGGTAGTATCTCAGGTTTGGTATTAGAGGCATTGAGATATAACATCTCATGCTATCAGAAGGGTCTCAGGATTGGAATGGGAAGGAGTTGGATATCACATCTCATGCTAAAGGGAGGGTCTCAGGTTTGGAAGGGGAAGGATTTGGATATCACATCTCGTGTTATAGGAAGGATCTCAGGTTTGGTATTAGAAGAATTGAAATATCACATCTCATGCTATCAAAAGGATCTCAGGTTTGGTATTAGAAGCATTGAGATATCACATCTCATGCTATCAGAACGGTCTCAGGATTGGAATGGGAAGGAGTTGGTTATCACATCTCATGCTAAAGGGAGGGTCTCTGGTTTGGAAGGGGAAGGATTTGGATATCACATCTCATGTTATAGGAAGGATCTCAGGTTTGTTGTTAGAAGCATTGAGATATCACATCTCATGCTATAGGAAGGGTCTCAGGATTGGAATGGGAAGGAGTTGGATATCACATCTCATGCTATAGGAAGGGTCTCAGGAATGGAATGGGAAGGAGTTTTATATGACATCTCATGCCATAGGAAGGATCTCAGGTTTGGTATTAGAAGCATTGAGACATCACATCTCTTGTTATAGGAAGGGTCTCAGGATTGGAATGGGAAGGAGTTGGATATCACATCTCATGCTATAGGAAGGGTCTCAGGATTGGAATGGGAAGGAGTTGTATATGACATCTCATGCCATAGGAAGGGTCTCAGGTTTGGTATAAGCATTGAGATATCACATCTCTGCTATTGGAAGGGTCTCAGGATTGGAATGGGAAGGAGTTGGATATCCCATCTTATGTTATAGGAAGGGTCTCAGGTTTGGTATTAGAAGCATTGAGATATCACATCTCATGCTATAGGAAGGGTCTCAGGATTGGAATGGGAAGGACTTGAATATCACATCTCATGCTATATGGAGGCTCTCACGTTTGGAAAGGGAAGGAGTTGGATATCACATTTCATGTTAGAGGTAGGATCTCAGGTTTGGTATTAGAGGCATTGAAAATCACATCTCATGCTATCAGAAGGGTCTCAGGATTGGAATGGGAAGGTGTTGGATATCACATCTCATGCTAAAGGGAGGGTCTCAGGTTTGGAAGGGGAAGGATTTTGATATCACATCTCATGTTATAGGAAGGATCTCAGGTTTGGTACTAGAAGCATTGAGATATCACATCTCATGCTATCGGAAGGATCTCAGGTTTGGTATTAGAGGGATTGAGATATCACATCTCATGCTATCGGAAGGGTATCAGGATTGGACTTGGAAGTAGTTTGATATCCCATCTCATGCTATAGGAAGGGTCTCAGGTTGGAATGGGAAGGAGTTGGATATCACATCTCATGTTATAGGAAGGGTCTCAGGATTGGAATGGGAAATACTTCGATATCACATCTCATGCTATAGGAAGGCTCCAGGTTTGGAAGGAGAAGGAGTTGGATATCACATTTCATGTTAGAGGTAGGATCTCAGGTTTGGTATTAGAGGCATTGAGATATCACATCTCATGCTATCAGAAGGGTCTCAGGATTGGAATGGGAAGGAGTTGGATATCACATCTCATGCTAAAGGGAGGGTCTCAGGTTTGGAATGGGAGGATTTGGATATCACATCTCATGCTATAGGAAGGGTCTCAGGTTTGGTATAAGCATTGAGATATCACATCTCATGCTATAGGAAGGGTCTCAGGATTGGAATGGGAAGGAGTTGGATATCACATCTCATGCTATAGATAGGCTCTCAGGTTTGGAAAGGGAAGGATTTGGATATCACATTTCATGTTAGAGGAAGGATCTCAGGTTTGGTATTAGAGGCATTGAGATATCACATCTCATGCTATAGGAAGGGTCTCAGGATTGGAATGGGAAGGATTTGGATATCACATCTCATGCTATAGGAAGGGTCTCAGGTTTGGTATAAGCACTGAGATATCACATATCATGCTATAGGAAGGGTCTCAGGATTGGAATGGGAAGGAGTTGGATATCACATCTCATGTTATAGGAAGGATCTCAGATTTGGTATTAGAACCATTGAGACATCACATCTCATGCTATAGGAAGGGTCTCAGGATTGGAATGGGAAGAAGTTGGATATCACATCTCATGTTATAGGAAGGCTCCCAGGTTTGGAAGGGGAAGGAGTTGGATATCACATTTCATGCTATAGGAAGGGTCTCAGGTTTGGTATAAGCATTGAGATATCACATCTCATGCTATAGGAAGGGTCTCAGGATTGGAATGGGAAGGAGTTGGATATCACATCTCATGCTATAGATAGGCTCTCAGGTTTGGAAAGGGAAGGATTTGGATATCACATTTCATGTTAGAGGAAGGATCTCAGGTTTGGTATTAGAGGCATTGAGATATCACATCTCATGCTATAGGAAGGGTCTCAGGATTGGAATGGGAAGGATTTGGATATCACATCTCATGCTATAGGAAGGGTCTCAGGTTTGGTATAAGCATTGAGATATCACATATCATGCTATAGGAAGGGTCTCAGGATTGGAATGGGAAGGAGTTGGATATCACATCTCATGTTATAGGAAGGATCTCAGGTTTGGTATTAGAAGCATTGAGATATCACATCTCATGCTATAGGAAGGGTCTCAGGGTTGGAATGGGAAGGAGTTGTATATGACATCGCATGCCATAGGAAGGGTCTCAGGTTTGGTATAAGCATTGAGATATCACATCTCTGCTATCGGAAGTGTCTCAGGATTGGAATGGGAAGGAGTTGGATATCCCATCTCATGTTATAGGACGGGTCTCAGGTTTGTTATTAGAATCATTGAGATATCATATTGCATGCTGTAGGAAGGGTCTAAGGATTGGAATGGGAAGGACTTGAATATCACATCTCATGCTATAGGTAGGCTCTCAGGTTTGGAAAGGGAAGGAGTTGGATATCACATTTCATGTTAGAGGAAGGATCTCAGGTTTGGTATTAGAGGGATTGAGATATCACATCTCATGCTATAGGAAGGGTCTCAGGATTGGAATGGGAAGGAGTTGGATATCACATCTCATGCTATAGGAAGGGTCTCAGGTGTGGTATAAGCATTGAGATGTCACATCTCATGCTATAGGAAGGGTCTCAGGATTGGAATGGGAAGGAGTTGGATATCACATCTCATTTTATAGGAAGGATCTCAGGTTTGGTATTAGAAGCATTGAGATATCACATCTCATGCTATAGGAAGGGTCTCAGGATTGGAATGGGAAGGAGTTGTATATGACATCTCATGCCATAGGAAGGGTCTCAGGTTTGGTATAAGCATTGAGATATCACATCTCTGCTATCGGAAGGGTCTCAGGATTGGAATGGGAAGGAGTTGGATATCCCATCTCATGTTATAGGAAGAGTCTCAGGTTTGGTATTAGAAGCATTGAGATATCACATCTGATGCTATAGGAAGTGTCTCAGGATTGGAATGGGAAGGAGTTTGATATCACATCTCATGCCATGTATGGGTCTCAGGTTTTGTAGAATCATTGGGATATCACATCTCATGCTATCGGAAGGGTATCAGGATTGGATTTGGAAGGAGTTGGATATCACATCTCATGTTATAGGAAGGGTCTCAGGATTGGAATGGGAAGGACTTGGATATCACATCTCATGCTATAGGAAGGCTCTCAGGTTTGGAAGGGGAAGGAGTTGGATATCACATTTCATGTTAGAGGTAGGATCTCAGGTTTGGTATTAGAGGCATTGAGATATCACATCTCATGCTATCAGAAGGGTCTCAGGATTGGAATGGGAAGGAGTTGGATATCACATCTCATGCTAAAGGGAGGGTCTCAGGTTTGGAAGGGGAAGCATTTGGATATCACATCTCATGTTATAGGAAGGATCTCAGGTTTGGTATTAGAAGCAATGAGATATCACATCTCATGCTATCGGAAGGATCTCAGGTTTGGTATTAGAGGCATTGAGATATCACATCTCATGCTATCAGAAGGGTCTCAGGATTGGAATGGGAAGGAGTCGGATATCACATCTCATGCTAAAGGGAGGGTCTCAGGTTTGGAAGTGGAAGGATTTGGATATCACATCTCATGTTATAGGAAGGATCTCAGGTTTGGTATTAGAAGCATTGAGATATCACATCTCATGCTATAGGAAGGGTCTCAGTATTGGAATGGGAAGGAGTTGGATATCACATCTCAAGCTATAGAAAGGGTCTCAGGATTGGAATGGGAAGGAGTTGGATATCACATCTCAAGCTATAGTAAGGGTCTCAGGATTGGAATGGGAAGGAGTTGGATATCACATCTCATGCTATAGGAAGGGTCTCAGGTTTGGTATTAGCATTGAGATATCCCATCTCATGCTATAGGAAGGGTCTCAGGTTTGGAATCGGAAGGAGTTGTATATGACATCTCATGCCATAGGTAGGGTCTCAGGTTTGGTATAAGCATTGAGATATCACATCTCTGCTATCGGAAGGGTCTCAGGATTGGAATGGGAAGGAGTTGGATATCCCATCTCGTTATAGGAAGGGTCTCAGGTTTGGTATAAGAAGCATTGAGATATCACATCTCATGGTATAGGACGGGTCTCAGAATTGGAATGGGAAGGAGTTAGATATCACTTCTCAAGCTATAGGAAGGGTCTCAGGATTGGAATGGGAAGGAGTTGGATATCACATCTCATGCTAAAGGGAGGGTCTCAGGTTTGGAAGGGGAAGGATTTGGATATCACATCGCATGTTATAGGAAGGATCTCAGGTTTGGTATTAGAATCATTGAGATATCACATCTCATGCTATCGGAAGTATCTCAGGTTTGGTATTAGAGGCATTGAGATATCACATCTCATGCTATCATAAGGGTCTCAGGATTGGAATGGGAAGGAGTTGGATATCACTTCTCATGCTAACGGGAGGGTCTCAGGTTTGGAAGGGGAAGGATTTGGATATCACATCACATGTTATAAGAAGGATCTCAGGTTTGGTATTAGAAGCATTGAGATATCACATCTCATGCTATCAGAAGGGTCTCAGGATTGGAATGGGAGGGAGTTGGATATCACATCCAACTCCTTCCCATTCCAATCCTGAGACCCTTCCTATAACATGAGATGTGATGTCTCAATGCTTCTAAAACTGAGATCCTTCCTATGGCATGAGATGTCATATAAAACTCCTTCCCATTCCAATCCTGAGACCCTTCCTATAGCATGAGATGTGATATCGAACTCCTTCCCATTCCAATCCTGAGCCACCTCCGATAGCAGAGATGTGATATCTCAATGCTTATACCAAACCTGAGACCCTTCCTATAACATGAGATGTGATATCCAACTCCTTCCCGTTCCAAACCTGAGACCCTTCCTATAGCATATGTGATATCCAACTCCTTCCCATTCCAACCATGAGACCCTTCCTATAGCAAGAATGTAATATCCAACTCCTACCCATTCCAATCCTGAGACCATTCCTATAGCATGAGATGTGATATCTCAATGCTTCTAATACCAAACCTGAGATACTTCCTATGACATGAGATGTGATATCCAATTCCTTCCCATTCCAAACCTGAGATCCTTCCTACAGCATGTGATGTGATATCTCAATGCTTCTAATACCAAACCTGAGACCGGTCCAATAACATGAGATGTGATATCCAAATCCTTCCCGTTCCAAACCTGATACCCTTCCTATAGCATGAGATGTGATATCCAATTCCTTCCCATCCCAATCCTGAGACACCTCCGATAGCAGAGATGTGATATCTCAATGCTTATACCAAACCTGAGACTCTTCCTATAACATGAGATGTGATATCCAACTCCTTCCCATTCCAAACCTGAGACCCTTCCTTTAGCATGAGATGTGATATCCAGCTCCTTCCCATTCCAATCCTGAGACACTTCGAATAGCATGAGATGTGATATCTCAATGCTTCTAATATCAAAACTGAGACCCTCCCTATAGCATGATATGTGATATCTAAGTCCTTCCCATTCCAATCCTGAGACCCTTCCTATAGCATGAGATGTGATATCTCAATGCTTCTACCAAACCTGAGACCCTTCCTTTAGCATGAGATGTGATATCCAACTCCTTCCCATTCCAATCCTGAGACCCTTCCTATAGCATGAGATGTGATATCTCAATACTTCTAATACCAAACCTGAGATCCTTCCTATAACATGAGACGTGATATCCAAATCCTTCCCCTTCCAAACCTGAGACCCTCCCTTTAGCATGAGATGTGATATCCAACTCCTTCCCATTCCAATCCTGAGACCCTTCTGATAGCATGAGATGTGATATCTCAATGCCTCTAATACCAAACCTGAGATCCTACCTCTAACATGAAATGTGATATCCAACTCTTTCCCCTTCCAAACCTGAGAGCCTTCCTATAGCATGAGATGTGATATCCGACTCCTTCCCGTTCCAATCCTGAGACCCTTCCGATAGCATGAGATGTGATATCTCAATGCTTCTAATACCAAACCTGAGATCCTTCTTATAACATGTGATGTGATATCCAAATCCTTCCCCTTCCAAACCTGAGACCCTCCCTTTAGCATGAGATGTGATATCCAACTCCTTCCCATTCCAATCCTGAGACCCTTATGATAGATAGCATGAGATGTGATATCTCAATGCCTCTAATACCAAACCTGAGATCCTTCCTATAACATGAGATGTGATATCCAAATCCTTCCCCTTCCAAACCTTAGACTCTTCCTTTATCATGAGATGTGATATCCAAGTCCTTCCCATTCCAATCCTGAGACCCTTCCTATAGCATGAGATGTGATATCTCAATGATTCTAATACCAAACCTGAGACCCTTCCTATAGCATGAGATGTGATATCTCAATGCTTCTAATACCAAACCTGAGACCCTTCCTATAACATGAGATGTGATATCCAAAACCTTCCCATTCCAATCCTGAGACCCTTCCTATAGCTTGAGATGTGATATCCAACTCCTTCCCATTCCAATTCTGAGACCCGTCCTATACCATGAGATGTGATATCTCAATGCTTCTAACACCAAACCTGAGACCCTTCCTATAAAAAGATGGGATATCCAACTCCTTTCCATTCCAATCCTGAGACCCTTCCGATAGCAGAGATGTGATATCTCAATGCTTATACCAAACCTGAGACCCTTCCTATGGCATGAGATGTCTTATACAACTCCTTCTGATTCCAAACCTGAGACCCTTCCTGTAGCATCAGATGGGATATCTCAATGCTAATACCAAACCTGAGATCCTTCCTATAACATGAGATGTGATATCCAAATCCTTCCCCTTCCCAACCCGAGACCCTCCCTTTAGCATGAGATGTGATATCCAACTCCTTCCCATTCCAATCCCGAGACCCTTCTGATAGAATGAGATGTGATATCTCAATGCCTCTAATACCAAACCTGAGATCCTTCCGATAGCATGAGATGTGATATCTCAATGCTTCTAATACCAAACCTGAGATCCTTCCTATAACATGAGATGTGATATCCAAATCCTTCCCCTTCCAAACCTGAGACCCTCCCTTTAGCATGAAATGTGATATCCGACTCCTTCCCATTCCAATCCTGAGACCCTTCTGATAGCATGAGATGTGATATCTCAATGCCTCTAATACCAAACCTGAGATCCTTCCGATAGCATGAGATGTGATATCTCAATGCTTCTAATACCAAACCTGAGACCCTTCCTATAACATGAGATGTGATATCCAAGTCCTTCCCATTCCAATCCTGAGACCCTTCCTATAGCATGAGATGTGATATCGCAATGCTTCTAATACCAAACCTGAGACCCTTCCTATAACATGAGATGTGATATCCAAGTCCTTCCCATTCCAATCCTGAGACCCTTCCTATAGCTTGAGATGTGATATCCAACTCCTTCCCATTCCAATTCTGAAACCCGTCCTATACCATGAGATGTGATATCTCAATGCTTCTAATACCAAACCTGAGACCCTTCCTATAACGAGATGGGATATCCAACTCCTTCCCATTCCAATCCTGAGACCCTTCCGATAGCAGAGATGTGATATCTCAATGCTTATACCAAACCTGAGACCCTTCCTATGGCAAGAGATGTCATATACAACTCCTTCCGATTCAAAACCTGAGACCCTTCCTATAGCATGAGATGGGATATCTCAATGCTTATACCAAACCTGAGACCCTTCCTATAGCATGAGATGTGATATCCAACTCCTTCCCATTCCAATCCTGAGACCCTTCCTATAGCTTGAGATGTGATATCCAACTCCTTCCCATTCCAATCCTGAGACCCTTCCTATAGCTTGAGATGTGATATCCAACTCCTTCCCATTCCAATCCTGAGACCCTTCCTATAGCATTCTAATACCAAACCTGAGACCCTTCCTATAACATGAGATGTGATATCCAAGTCCTTCCCATTCCAATCCTGAGACCCTTCCTATAACATGAGATGTGATATCAAACTCCTTCCCATTCCAATCCTGAGACCCTTCCTATAGCTTGAGATGTGATATCCAACTCCTTCCCATTCCAATTCTGAGACCCGTCCTATACCATGAGACTTGATATCTCAATGCTTCTAATACCAAACCTGAGACTGGTCCTATAACATGAGATGTGATATCCAAATCCTTCCCCTTCCAAACCTTAGACTCTTCCTTTATCATGAGATGTGATATCCAAGTCCTTCCCATTCCAATCCTGAGACCCTTCCTATAGCTTGAGATGTGATATCCAACTCCTTCCCATTCCAATTCTGAGACCCGTCCTATACCATGAGATGTGATATCTCAATGCTTCTAACACCAAACCTGAGACCCTTCCTATAAAAAGATGGGATATCCAACTCCTTTCCATTCCAATCCTGAGACCCTTCCGATAGCAGAGATGTGATATCTCAATGCTTATACCAAACCTGAGACCCTTCCTATGGCATGAGATGTCTTATACAACTCCTTCTTATTCCAAACCTGAGACCCTTCCTGTAGCATCAGATGGGATATCTCAATGCTAATACCAAACCTGAGATCCTTCCTATAACATGAGATGTGATATCCAAATCCTTCCCCTTCCAAACCCGAGACCCTCCCTTTAGCATGAGATGTGATATCCAACTCCTTCCCATTCCAATCCCGAGACCCTTCTGATAGAATGAGATGTGATATCTCAATGCCTCTAATACCAAACCTGAGATCCTTCTGATAGCATGAGATGTGATATCTCAATGCTTCTAATACCAAACCTGAGATCCTTCCTATAACATGAGATGTGATATCCAAATCCTTCCCCTTCCAAACCTGAGACCCTCCCTTTAGCATGAAATGTGATATCCGACTCCTTCCCATTCCAATCCTGAGACCCTTCTGATAGCATGAGATGTGATATCTCAATGCCTCTAATACCAAACCTGAGATCCTTCCGATAGCATGAGATGTGATATCTCAATGCTTCTAATACCAAACCTGAGACCCTTCCTATAACATGAGATGTGATATCCAAGTCCTTCCCATTCCAATCCTGAGACCCTTCCTATAGCATGAGATGTGATATCGCAATGCTTCTAATACCAAACCTGAGACCCTTCCTATAACATGAGATGTGATATCCAAGTCCTTCCCATTCCAATCCTGAGACCCTTCCTATAGCTTGAGATGTGATATCCAACTCCTTCCCATTCCAATTCTGAAACCCGTCCTATACCATGAGATGTGATATCTCAATGCTTCTAATACCAAACCTGAGACCCTTCCTATAACGAGATGGGATATCCAACTCCTTCCCATTCCAATCCTGAGACCCTTCCGATAGCAGAGATGTGATATCTCAATGCTTATACCAAACCTGAGACCCTTCCTATGGCAAGAGATGTCATATACAACTCCTTCCGATTCAAAACCTGAGACCCTTCCTATAGCATGAGATGGGATATCTCAATGCTTATACCAAACCTGAGACCCTTCCTATAGCATGAGATGTGATATCCAACTCCTTCCCATTCCAATCCTGAGACCCTTCCTATAGCTTGAGATGTGATATCCAACTCCTTCCTATAACATGAGATGTGATATCCAAATCCTTCCCCTTCCAAACTCGAGACCCTCCCTTTAGCATGAGATGTGATATCCAACTCCTTCCCATTCCAATCCCGAGACCGTTCTGATAGCATGAGATGTGATATCTCAATGCCTCTAATACCAAACCTGAGATCCTTCCGATAGCATGAGATGTGATATCTCAATGCTTTTAATACCAAACCTGAGATCCTTCCTATAACATGAGATGTGATATCCAAATCCTTCCCCTTCCAAACCTGAGACCCTCCCTTTAGCATGAGATGTGATATCCGACTCCTTCCCATTTCAATCCTGAGACCCTTCTGATAGCATGAGATGTGATATCTCAATGCCTCTAATACCAAACCTGAGTTCCTTCCTATAACATGAGATGTGATATCTCAATGCTTCTAATAGTAAACCTGAGACCCTCCCTTTAGCATGAGATGTGATATCCGACTCCTTCCCATTCCAATCCTGAGACCCTTCTGATAGCATGAGATGTGATATCTCAATGCCTCTAATACCAAACCTGAGATCCTTCCGATAGCATGAGATGTGATATCTCAATGTGTCTAATACCAAACCTGAGATCCTTCCTATAACATGAGATGTGATATCCAAATCCTTCCCCTTCCAAACCTGACACTCTCCCTTTAGCATGAGATGTGACATCCAACTCCTTCCCATTCCGATCCTGAGATCCTTCTGATAGCATGAGATGTGATATCTCAATGCCTCTAATACCAAACCTGAGATCCTACCTCTAACATGTAGTGTGATATCCAACTCCTTCCCCTTCCAAACCTGAGAGCCTTCCTATAGCATGAGATGTGATATCCAAGTCCTTCCCATTCCAATCCTGAGACCCTTCCTATAACATGAGATGTGATATCCAACTCCTTCCCATTCCAACCTGAGACCCTTCCTATATCATGAGATGGGATATCCAACTCCTTCCAAATCCAATCCTGATACCCTTCCGATAGCATGAGATGTGATATCCCAATGCTTCTACAAAACCTGAGACCCATACATCGCATGAGATGTGATATCAAACTCCTTCCCATTCCAATCCTGAGACCCTTCCTATAGCTTGAGATGTGATATCCAACTCCTTCCCATTCCAATTCTGAGACCCTTCCTATAGCATGAGATGTGATATCTCAATGCTTCTAATACCAAACCTGAGACCCTTCCTATAACATGAGATGTGTTATCCAAGTCCTTCCCATTCCAATCCTGAGACCCTTCCTATAGCATGAGATGTGATATCTCAATGCTTCTAATACCAAACCTGAGACCCTTCCTATATCATGAGATGTGATATCCAAGTCCTTCCCATTCCAATCCTGAGACCCTTCCTATAGCTTGAGATGTGATATCTAACTCCTTCCCATTCCAATTCTGAGACCCGTCCTATACCATGAGATGTGATATCTCAATGCTTCTAATACCAAACCTGAGACCCTTCCTATAATGAGATGGGATATCCAACTCCTTCCCATTCCAATCCTGAGACCCTTCCGATAGCAGAGATGTGATATCTCAATGCTTATACCAAACCTGAGACCCTACCTATGGCATGAGATGTCATATACAACTCCTTCCGATTCCAAACCTGAGACCCCTCCTATAGCATGAGATGGGATATCTCAATGCTAATACCAAACCTGAGACCCTTCCTATAGCATGAGATGTGATATCCAACTCCTTCCCATTCCAATCCTGAGACCCTTACTATAGCTTGAGATGTGATATCCAACTCCTTCCCATTCCAATCCTGAGACCCTTTCTATAGCTTGAGATGTGATATCCAACTCCTTCCCATTCCAATCCTGAGACCCTTCCTATAGCATGAGATGTGATATCTCAATGCTTCTAATACCAAACCTGAGATCCTTCCTATAACATGAGATGTGATATCCAAATCCTTCCACTTCCAAACCTGAGACCCTCCCTTTAGCATGAGATGTGATATCCGACTCCTTCCCATTCCAATCCTGAGACCCTTCTGATAGCATGAGATGTGATATCTCAATGCCTCTAATACCAAACCTGAGATCCTTCCGATAGCATGAGATGTGATATCTCAATGCTTCTAATACCAAACCTGAGATCCTTCCTATAACATGAGATGTGATATCCAAATCCTTCCCCTTCCAAACCTGAGACCCTCCCTTTAGCATGAGATGTGATATCCAACTCCTTCCCATTCCAATCCTGAGACCCTTCCTATAGCATGAGATGTGATATCTCAATGCTTCTAATACCAAACCTGAGATCCTTCCTATAACATGAAATGTGATATCCAACTCCTTCCCCTTCCAAACCTGAGAGCCTTCCTATAGCATGAGATGTGATATCCAAGTCCTTCCCATTCCAATTCTGAGACCCTTCCTATAACATGAGATGTGATATCCAACTCCTTCCAAATCCAATCCTGATACCCTTCCGATAGCATGAGATGTGATATCCCAATGCTTCTACAAAACCTGAGACCGATACATGGCATGAGATGTGATATCAAACTCCTTCCCATTCCAATCCTGAGACACTTCCTATAGCATCAGATGTGATATCTCAATGCTTCTAATACCAAACCTTAGACTTTTCCTATAACATGAGATGGGATATCCAACTCCTTCCCATTCCAATCCTGAGACCCTTCCAATAGCAGAGATGTGATATCTCAATGCTTATACCAAACCTGAGACCCTTCCTAGGGCATGAGATGTCATATACAACTCCTTCCCATTCCCATCCTGAGACCCTTCCTATAGCATGAGATGTGATATCTCAATGCTTCTAATACCAAACCTGAGATCCTTCCTATAACATGAGATGTGATATCCAACTCCTTCCCATTCCAATCCTGAGACCCTTCCTATAGCATGAGATGTGACATCTCAATGCTTATACCACACCTGAGACCCTTCCTATAGCATGAGATGTGATATCCAACTCCTTCCCATTCTAATCCTGAGACCCTTCCTATAGCATGAGATGTGATATCTCAATGCCTCTAATACCTGTTAAGACGTATTTCTGAACTCTGTCCTGGTGGCGCAGAAGTTCAGAAGGCCAACCTAATTACTTGGAACAGGGTAACCTCTGGACAAGCCAGACCAATCAAGGTAGCGATCGCGGCGGTCAAGACTAGGTCTCAAGAGGGGTGAGGGTGACTGAAAGCCCACAGTGAGCACACAAAGCAAGAGCGCTTACAAACTACTCCAAACAGTTGTTTTATATCAAAAATAGATACACATTTATTATAAGGCCTTGAAACTAATAACCACAGTAAAAGCAGCAATATACAACGATATTAAACCAACACATACACTATCCACCCAATATATATACAGAATACACAGTTTCACAGCATTAGCAGCACGAAATATGTTATCCACCTGCAGGGGAAGGAAAACAGGCAGTGCGAACCAATGCGTGTGATATGTCCGCCTTCTGAGGCCCCTAACTAGATGGTAGTCCAATCCCTACGAAGAGTGGAGCCTAGCGCTCAAAAGTACCTGCACACGCCGGTGCCAATGGGCAGAAGGTGAAGCTCTTCGGAGGACGTTGGACAGCTCTGTAGGGTGCCCTAATGTAGGAGAACACGGTCCGCGACTCTAGCGCAGCCTCCACTGTGAGGCAGAAGCAGGGCGCGAGTACGGACAAGGGGAGCTGTATTTACAGCGGGGAAAAGCAAGGGGCACTGCAGGAGGGCGACCAGATCCTAGCTAATCTACTCACCGGTCCCCGAAGCAAGCAGGCCCGAGCTTCTCCTCGATAGATGCAGCTTCTGGCAGGTTCTGAAGAGCAGGGAACGTCTCGTCGTCGTGCAGAGTAAAAAGACGTCCTGATCGAAGAAACAAGCACAGTTTTGTCGCCACGGCAGGGCAACGGAACGGCCGGGTGTATTCAAGCCAAATGAGCACCGTTCACCTCTAGCTTAGGGTTGCTAAGCAAACGAAGCGTGTGAGCGTGCCCCGGACTCAGAATACCACCCAACCTGTCGGCGATTACAGAGCAGGACTCCTTAGTAAGCTGGTCAGTCAACTGGATGGCCCAGAGACACTTCCGAAGGCTTACGGCAGGAGTTGATGAAGGTGCCGGGAATAGCTGGTCCTGCTATTCCAATAGGTCGAAGCGCCAGTACAGGCCTTCTTGTTCGATCTTAGGTGGAAAGGGCTTCACCGGACGACAGCAATGAGGAGCAGAAGTTCTTCAGGGGGTCACCAGCGATTCCTCGGTCCAGCCTCGTGTTCGCAGGATACTTGGCTCCTGTATCCCTGGGTTCGTAAGAACTCAGGAGATCGACCTGGTAGTGGTGTTTCCAGCTCCCTCTTATCCACGGTTCCCTTCGCGCCAAAACGGAGGGGAGCCAATGGGAGATCCGCTCATCAACACACATACCATACGTGGACCAATCACGGACCACAGTGGTCCCAGGCATTCACACCATCCTAGACTCTCTGGCACCCAGGATGTGTATTGGGACCAGACAGCCCAGCCCACATCCTGGGGGCACTCAAACGACATGTAGAAGCCCGCGAAAGCAACCGTGTTTCGCGGGAAACTACATGCCCAAATAAGGAAGGCCCCGGGTCGCCTGACCTGGGGGAAGGTAAAGGGAGCAAGACGGACAGTGGACGAGACAAAGGAGCCTCGTGGTCCGGCCATTTTGGGTAGCCGGGCCACCCTTTTGTGTTCGCGGCAAAAAGGTGCTCAGAACGGCAAAAGGAGCTCAAAATAAACCAAATGATCGCTGCCACCAGCCCAGTCCCTGAATGACTTGCACCGATCCAAAAACCATCCTACAAGAGTGTCTAGGGTCTGTAGAAGGCTAGAGACCCAAGAGAGCTGTAACTTAGCTTACAGTGCCCTCTTGTGTCGTGTTGCACTAAAATGGCGACACGATAAAAGAAACTACGGGAAACAGCGTTCCCCGGTACTGACTGTCTTAAGGGCATGTCAGTTTCCCCGTAAGAAAGGAGCGAAAGCCCAGAGGAGTACGGCAGAAGGCTGCACTTCTCTGGCAAAGTCAAGAAAACAGGTTGAAAACAATAGCAAAAAGTTTAGGGGTTGCCACATGGAAGGAAAGTTGCCTACAATAACGAAATCTTTCCTAACACTCGCCCCTCCCAGACTATGGACAGGGGGAACTAATCCACCCCTGGATGAGTCTCTTGTTCAGGTCGGTAAAACATTCTGGACAACCCATCAGCATTGCTATGTTGGACACCTGGCCTATGCTCAATAGTGAAGTCGAAGCCTTGTAGACTTATGGACCACCTAAGCAACTTTGGATTCTCCCCCTTCATGTTCATTAGCCACTTTAACGGCTTATGGTCAGTCTGCACAGTGAAGTGGGTCCCATAGAGGTAGGGCCGCAGCTTCCTTAGGGCCCACACAACAGAGAAACATTCTTTCTCTACCGTGGACCATCTGAGCTCTCTGTCCTTAAGCTGGCGACTAATAAAACCGATAGGGTGTTCCTTACCCTTCTCATCTACTTGTGATAGTACAGCTCCTATCCCAGTGTCAGAGGCATCCGTCTGCACGATAAAAGGTCTTTGATAATCAGGGGCCCTGAGCACAGGGGCCTGGCACAAGGAGTCTTTCAAGCCATTGAAGGCCTTCTCACACTCGTCAGTCCAAGTTACCTTCTTGGGTTTCTTCGGAGTTGTGAGGGCAGTCAGAGGAGCAGCTATGGTGCCATAGTCTGCCATAAAATTGCGGTAATAACCCGTGAGTCCTAAGAAGGCTCTCACTTGGGTTTGTGTAGTGGGGGTAGGCCAGTCTTGTACTGCTTGTACTTTACTGGGGAGAGGCTGTATCCTTCCTCCACCTACTTCATGCCCAAGGTAAACCACTGAGCCTTGTCCAATCTGGCATTTACTCGCCTTTATGGTCAAGTGGGCTTTCTGAAGAGCCTGGAGCACAATCCCGAGGTGTTTCACATGGTCTTCCCAGGTGGCACTGAAAACTGCTATATCGTCTAGATATGCAAGACAGAATTCGTCCAACCCATTCAACACATGATTCACAAGCCTCTGGAAAGTGGCAGGTGCATTCTTCAATCCGAACGGCATTACCCGGAATTGGTAAAGCCCGTCGGGAGTTGAAAATGCTGTCTTCTCCTTGGCATGTTCTGCTAAAGCTATTTGCCAATAGCCCGCAGTCAGGTCAAACGTGCTGAGATACCCAAGGTATCCACCAGCTCGTCAGTTCGAGGCAAGGGGTGAGCGTCTGTCTTGGTGACAGCATTCAGAGCCCTGTAATCCACGCAGAACCTCAATTCAGAAGTGCCTGCCTTTGGAACCAATACCACAGGACTGGACCAAGGACTACTAGAGGGTTCAATCACCCCAAGGTCTAACATCTTGTTGACCTCGGTCTTAATATAAGACCGTACTTTATCCGACATCCTGTATCCCCTACTTTTGGTAGGTACACTGTCTCCTGTGTCAATGTTATGTTTGCACCAAGGTGTCAAACCAGGCGACTGTGAAAACAGGGGGGAAAACTGCCTAAGCAAACTTTTCACCTCAGCCTGCTGATCAGAAGTCAGGTGAGGGGCCACTCGGACACCCTCAACGGAGCTATCTGAAGGACCGCTTTGGAACAGGTCGGGAAGAGGTTCTGACTCCTCTTCCTCAACGTCTGACGCCAGTAGCAGTGCTGCGATTTCGACTCTTGGGACGAAAGCCTTCAGCCTATTTACGTGGAACACTTTTGGAGCCTGTCCAGGCCTTCAAAGGTCCACTAAATAGTTCACCTCACCCAGGGGCTCCACCACTGTGTAAGGGCCTGACCATTTGTCCTGTAAAGCGCGAGGCCTTATAGGGTTCATGATCAGGACTTGCTGACCAGGGGTAAAGTGAATTAAGGAAGCTTTCTGGTCGTACCAATGTTTCACCAGCGCTTGTCCTGCCTTCAACTTTTCACTAGCCAAGCCCATCAGGAGTACCATCCGTTTTCTGAGCCCTAGCACATAGTCAACTACATTGGTAGTAACAGGGGGAGTGGGCATCTCCCATCCCTCTTTGACGATGGCTAAGGGTCCCCGTACGGGATGACCGAACAGAAGTTCGAAGGGGCTGAAGCCAACACCCTCCTGTGGTACCTCTCTGTAGGCAAACAGCAAGCATGGTAAAAGAAGATCCCATTTTCTTCTCTGGGGCTCCTCCAGAGCCCCAATCATGCTCTTTAACGTTCTGTTGAAACGTTCCACCAGACCATTGGTCTGGGGGTGATATGCAGAAGAGAACTTGTAGGTGACCCCACATTCTTTCCACATAGCCTGCATATACTTCGACATAAAGTTGCTGCCACGATCTGACACAACTTCTTTAGGGAAGCCAACCCTAGTGAATATGCCGAGTAAAGCTTTTGCAACTGACTTGGCAGTTACAGTCTTTAATGGGATGGCCTCAGGATACCTGGTTGCATGGTCGACCAGCACCAGGATAAACCTATTGCCTGAGGATGTTTGCGGGTCAAGGGGACCAACGATGTCGATCCCTACCCTTTCAAATGGTACCCCCACAACTGGGAGCGGTACCAACGGAGCTTGGATTGTCGCGCCAACCTTACCAGACAACTGGCAGGAGGCACAACTCCTGCAGTGACTTTCTACTTGCACCCCCATCTTGGGCCAGTAGAAGTGCATAGATAACCTTTGCTTGGTCCTCTTCATTCCAAGGTGACCAGCAAGGGGAACTTCATGCGCCAACTGCAGGAGGAAGGGTCTAACAGCAAGGGGAACCACCAACCTCCTATGGTCTCCTTCTGTAGACTCTGTGGGCTCACTGTACAGGAGTCCACCTTCCCAATAAATCCGATGCTTCCCAGGAGGTTCACCCTCAAGCTGGGAGCAGGCCTGTCTCCTTAGGCCTTCCAGAGATGGGCACTCACGTTGGCCCTTACTGAAGTCGTCCCTATCAGGACCTCCTTCAACTAACAAGTCTTTTAGTTCAGGATGGTCGTTGGGGTCGAACACTTCAGGCATCGCCACCTCCTCGTCAGGCTCGGGCGATTGACCAACTCCCTCCACCGCAGTGGTAGGCGAGCTCGGGGGAATATTCTCTTTCCCCCGTCGGGACTTGTTGACTCCTTTCGCCTTGGGTTTCCCCTTCGGCTGGGGCGGCGTATTGGTCTTGGCCAATGCTGCCCGTGCTTGAGACCGTGTGTAGGGTCTTTCGGCAGTGTCTCCTACGAGCCCTAGAGCTCTGAGATCATTGCCCAACAAGACCTTTCCCGGGACGTTTCTCTGAATGCTCACTGGAATCCTAACTGCTGTACCATTTAAAGTTAGATTAACAGGGATCACGGGAAACATACGGAGGGGGCCGTCAGCCAACTTAGTGGGCATCAGAGGAGCTCTGGCAACTTCCTCTGAGTCTACCAAGGTAGAATCCACTACAGTTCGACTGCACCCACTATCCCTAAGAGCTGGAGTATCCACTCCATTGATCAGCACACTGTCTTTAAAGTAGTGCTTGGTATTATCCGGAATCCTAGCATACGCCTCTGCGACTTTAGGCTCCCAGGAACCCAGGGACACTAAAACTACCTCAGCCTCTATTCCGCTGGGAAATGAGTCTGAGGAGAAGGATGCTCCTGTAATCTCTTCTTCCTCGTAGGAGGAGAAGGCCAGATTAGCGGAGTGGACCCCCAAAGGTCTAACCTTACAACGGGGATCCCCCTTCACATGGTCAGTTGCTCCACAAGAAAAACAAGCCCCATTGGGTCTGTTTACGTAGGGAGGCTTATTATAACCAGAGTTCTGTTTCGGAGGCGAACCTCCACTACCCGGTGAGTTCTCGTATGGCTTACCCTTATTTTTCTTTTTGTGGCCCTTATGGGAAGAAGATTTAGCAGATTCCCCACCCTCCATATCTTTGGACTTTTTCCCTTCCTCCTGCTTACCAGGATGAGTTTTGTCCTTATGGGACACTCGATGTGACACCCATAAGTCTGCTGCAATGGCCAGCTTCTTAGGATCTATCTCCTTCGAATCGGCCAAATGCTGCTTAAGCTCCGGGGAAGAAGAAGCAAAAATGTGTTCCAGCATGACCAGATTGATCATGCCTTCGAAGGTAGAAACCTTATAACCTTCAACCCAGCCAGTCAAGTTTTTCAGGGACTCAGCTACATACGACACCCAAGTACCACCTTCCTTTTTCTTATACTCTCTAAACCTTTTCAAATATTGGGTCGGAGTCTTCCCAAACTTTAAAATGAGAGTCTGCTTCAACATTGCAAAATCAGCGCGCTCAGCCTTCGACATTTCCATAATGGCACTGCAACCAGAATGGGGCAGTCTGCTGAGTAACCATGCAATCTTATCCGCATTATCAACCTCTTGAACCTCGCATGCATACTCAAACGCATTTAACCAGTCCATAATGTCATTTCGTTCCTCATACACACTGAGCAGATCTTTTGGAAACCGTGGATGAGAGGAAGCCCCAGAACCATGTCCAGGACCCTTGGACCCATTTGCGAACTGAAGCTTGGCCAGTTCCAACTGGTGATCCCTGTCTTTTTGTTTTTCTGCCTGGTCGATTTTCAGTTTGGCTATGCTGAATTCAAGCTCCTGCTGCCTAAACCGCAGCTCTTGCTTCTTGAATTCAAGCATAGCCTCCCCATCAACACTGGCAGAGGAAACGTTAGACATTACATCCTCCCTGTCCTCGTGGTCGTGATGGATCAGTGCAGCGGCAGAACCGTCGGTTCTGCCAGTGAGAGCAGCCCCACCACCTTCTGCACTGTCCTCGGAAGTTATAGCGTCAAGCTGCGCTTCTTGCCACGCCACGATTCTCTGGATCATTTCCAATTTAGTGCCTTGAGAGGAAACCCCTCTCTCCGCACACATCTTCTTCAATGTTTCAGATTTCGAAGCATTTAAGGTTAATAAAGTATTCGTTTCCATACTGTTGATAGGACTATGGCCTTTTTAACGTTATATTCAATACTTTACTGCGTGTCCTGGTTGGAATAACCTGAAAACGCCTTAGCTCGTGCGCAACACTGGATACCTTCAGTCGTATCCCACCGCTGTACACCAATTTGTTAAGACGGATTTCTGAACTCTGTCCTGGTGGCGCAGAAGTTCAGAAGGCCAACCTAATTACTTGGAACAGGGTAACCTCTGGACAAGCCAGACCAATCAAGGTAGCGATCGCGGCGGTCAAGACTAGGTCTCAAGAGGGGTGAGGGTGACTGAAAGCCCACAGTGAGCACACAAAGCAAGAGCGCTTACAAACTACTCCAAACAGTTGTTTTATATCAAAAATAGATACACATTTATTATAAGGCCTTGAAACTAATAACCACAGTAAAAGCAGCAATATACAACGATATTAAACCAACACATACACTATCCACCCAATATATATACAGAATACACAGTTTCACAGCATTAGCAGCACGAAATATGTTATCCACCTGCAGGGGAAGGAAAACAGGCAGTGCGAACCAATGCGTGTGATATGTCCGCCTTCTGAGGCCCCTAACTAGATGGTAGTCCAATCCCTACGAAGAGTGGAGCCTAGCGCTCAAAAGTACCTGCACACGCCGGTGCCAATGGGCAGAAGGTGAAGCTCTTCGGAGGACGTTGGACAGCTCTGTAGGGTGCCCTAATGTAGGAGAACACGGTCCGCGACTCTAGCGCAGCCTCCACTGTGAGGCAGAAGCAGGGCGCGAGTACGGACAAGGGGAGCTGTATTTACAGCGGGGAAAAGCAAGGGGCACTGCAGGAGGGCGACCAGATCCTAGCTAATCTACTCACCGGTCCCCGAAGCAAGCAGGCCCGAGCTTCTCCTCGATAGATGCAGCTTCTGGCAGGTTCTGAAGAGCAGGGAACGTCTCGTCGTCGTGCAGAGTAAAAAGACGTCCTGATCGAAGAAACAAGCACAGTTTTGTCGCCACGGCAGGGCAACGGAACGGCCGGGTGTATTCAAGCCAAATGAGCACCGTTCACCTCAAGCTTAGGGTTGCTAAGCAAACGAAGCGTGTGAGCGTGCCCCGGACTCAGAATACCACCCAACCTGTCGGCGATTACAGAGCAGGACTCCTTAGTAAGCTGGTCAGTCAACTGGATGGCCCAGAGACACTTCCGAAGGCTTACGGCAGGAGTTGATGAAGGTGCCGGGAATAGCTGGTCCTGCTATTCCAATAGGTCGAAGCGCCAGTACAGGCCTTCTTGTTCGATCTTAGGTGGAAAGGGCTTCACCGGACGACAGCAATGAGGAGCAGAAGTTCTTCAGGGGGTCACCAGCGATTCCTCGGTCCAGCCTCGTGTTCGCAGGATACTTGGCTCCTGTATCCCTGGGTTCGTAAGAACTCAGGAGATCGACCTGGTAGTGGTGTTTCCAGCTCCCTCTTATCCACGGTTCCCTTCGCGCCAAAACGGAGGGGAGCCAATGGGAGATCCGCTCATCAACACACATACCATACGTGGACCAATCACGGACCACAGTGGTCCCAGGCATTCACACCACCCTAGACTCTCTGGCACCCAGGATGTGTATTGGGACCAGACAGCCCAGCCCACATCCTGGGGGCACTCAAACGACATGTAGAAGCCCGCGAAAGCAACCGTGTTTCGCGGGAAACTACATGCCCAAATAAGGAAGGCCCCGGGTCGCCTGACCTGGGGGAAGGTAAAGGGAGCAAGACGGACAGTGGACGAGACAAAGGAGCCTCGTGGTCCGGCCATTTTGGGTAGCCGGGCCACCCTTTTGTGTTCGCGGCAAAAAGGTGCTCAGAACGGCAAAAGGAGCTCAAAATAAACCAAATGATCGCTGCCACCAGCCCAGTCCCTGAATGACTTGCACCGATCCAAAAACCATCCTACAAGAGTGTCTAGGGTCTGTAGAAGGCTAGAGACCCAAGAGAGCTGTAACTTAGCTTACAGTGCCCTCTTGTGTCGTGTTGCACTAAAATGGCGACACGATAAAAGAAACTACGGGAAACAGCGTTCCCCGGTACTGACTGTCTTAAGGGCATGTCAGTTTCCCCGTAAGAAAGGAGCGAAAGCCCAGAGGAGTACGGCAGAAGGCTGCACTTCTCTGGCAAAGTCAAGAAAACAGGTTGAAAACAATAGCAAAAAGTTTAGGGGTTGCCACATGGAAGGAAAGTTCCCTACAATAACGAAATCTTTCCTAACAATACCAAACCTGAGATCCTTCCTCTTACATGAAATGTGATATCCAACTCCTTCCCTTTCCAAACCTGAGAGCCTACCTATAGCATGAGATGTGATATTCAAGTCCTTCCCATTCCAATCCTTAGACCCTTCCTACAGCATGCAATATGATATCTCAATGATTCTAATAACAAACCTGAGACCCGTCCTATAACATGAGATGGGATATCCAACTCCTTCCCATTCCAATCCTGAGACACTTCCGATAGCAGAGATGTGATATTTCAATGCTTATACCAAACCTGAGACCCTTCCTATAGCATGAGATGTAATATCCAACTCCTTCCCATTCCAATCCTGAGACCCTTCCTACAGCATGCGATGTGATATCTCAATGCTTCTAATACCAAACCTGAGACCCGTCCTATAACATGAGATGGGATATCCAACTCCTTCCCGTTCCAAACCTGAGACCCTTCCTATAGCATGAGATGTGATATCCAACTCCTTCCCATCCCAATCCTGAGACACTTCCGATTGCAGAGATGTGATATCTCAATGCTTATACCAAACCTGAGACTCTTCCTATAACATGAGATGTGATATCCAACTCCTTCCCGTTCCAAACCTGAGACCCTTCCTATAGCATGAGATGTGATATCCAACTCCTTCCCATTCCAATCCTGAGACCCTTCTGATAGCATGAGATGTGATATCTCAATGCTTCTAATACCAAACCTGAGATCCTTCTTATAACATGTGATGTGATATCCAAATCCTTCCCCTTCCAAACCTGAGACCCTCCCTTTAGCATGAGAAGTGATATCCAACTCCTTCCCATTCCAATCCTGAGACCCTTATGATAGCATGAGATGTGATATCTCAATGCCTCTAATACCAAACCTGAGATACTTCCGATAGCATGAGATGTGATATCTCAATGATTCTAATACCAAACCTGAGATCCTTCCTATAACATGCGATGTGATATCCAAATCCTTCCCCTTCCAAACCTGAGACCCTCCCTTTAGCATGAGATGTGATATCCAACTCCTTCCCATTCCAATCCTGAGACCCTTCTGATAGCATGAGATGTGATACCTCAATGCCTCTAATACCAAACCTGAGATCCTACCTCTAACATGAAATGTGATATCCAACTCCTTCCCTTACCAAACCTGAGATCCTTCCTATAACATGCGATGTGATATCCAAATCCTTCCCCTTCCAAACCTGAGACCCTCCCTATAGCATGAGATGTGATATCCAAGTCCGTCCCATTCCAATCCTGAGACCCTTCCTATAGCATGAGATGTGATATCTCAATGCTTATTCCAAACCTGAGACCCTTCCTATGGCATGAGATGTCATATACAACTCCTTCCCATTCCAATCCTGAGACCCTTCCTATAGCATGAGATGTGATATCTCAATGCTTATACCAAACCTGAGACCCTTCCTATAGCATGAGATGTGATAGCCAACTTCTTCCCATTCCAATCCTGAGACCCTTCCTATAACATGAGATGTGATGTCGCAATGCTTCTAATACCAAACCTGAGATCTTTCCTATAACATGAGATGTGATATCCAACACCTTCCCATTCCAATCCTCAGACCCTTCCTATAGCATGAGATGTGATATCTCAATGCTTATACCAAACGTGAGACCCTTCCTATAGCTTGAGATGTGATATCCAACTCCTTCCCATTCCAATCCTGAGACCCTTCCTATAGCATGAGATGTGATATCTCAATGCTTATACCAAACGTGAGACCCTTCCTATAACATGAGATGTGATATCTTAATGCCTCTAATACCAAACCTGAGATCCTTCCTCTAACATGAAATGTGATATCCAACTCCTTCCCGTTCCAAACCTGAGAGCCTTCCTATAGCATGAGATATGATATCAAAGTCCTTCCCATTCCAATCCTGGGACCCTTCCTATAACATGAGATGTGATATCCAACTCCTTCCCATTCCAACCTGAGACCCTTCCTATAGCATGAGATGGGATATCCAACTCCTTCCAAATCAAATCCTGATACCCTTCCGATAGCATGAGATGTGATATCCCAATGTTTCTACCAAACCTGAGACCCATACTATGGCATGAGTTGTGATATCAAACCCCTTCCCATTCCAATCCTGAGACCCTTCCTATAGCTTGAGATATCCAACTCCTTCCCATTCCAATTCTGAGACCCTTCCTATACCATGAGACTTGATATCTCAATGCTTCTAATACCAAACCTGAGACCCTTCCTATAGCATGAGATGTGATATCTCAATGCTTCTAATACCAAACCTGAGATCCTTCCGATAACATGAGATGTGATATCCAAATCCTTCCCCTTCCAAACCTGAGACCCTCCCTTTAGCATGAGATGTGATATCCAACTCCTTCCCATTCCCATCCTGAGACCCTTCTGATAGCATGAGATGTGATATCTCAATGCCTCCAATACCAAACCTGAGAACCTACCTCTAACATGAAATGTGATATCCACATCCTTCCCCTTCCAAACCTGAGACCCTCCCTTTAGCATGAGATGTGATATCCAACTCCGTCCCATTCCAATCCTGAGACCCTTCCGATAGCATGAGATGTGATATCCAACTCCTTCCCATTCCAATCCTGAGACCCTTCTGATAGCATGAGATGTGATATCTCAATGCTTCTAATACCAAACCTGAGATCCTTCTTATAACATGTGATGTGATATCCAAATCCTTCCCCTTCCAAACCTGAGACCCTCCCTTTAGCATGAGAAGTGATATCCAACTCCTTCCCATTCCAATCCTGAGACCCTTATGATAGCATGAGATGTGATATCTCAATGCCTCTAATACCAAACCTGAGATACTTCCGATAGCATGAGATGTGATATCTCAATGATTCTAATACCAAACCTGAGATCCTTCCTATAACATGCGATGTGATATCCAAATCCTTCCCCTTCCAAACCTGAGACCCTCCCTTTAGCATGAGATGTGATATCCAACTCCTTCCCATTCCAATCCTGAGACCCTTCTGATAGCATGAGATGTGATACCTCAATGCCTCTAATACCAAACCTGAGATCCTACCTCTAACATGAAATGTGATATCCAACTCCTTCCCTTACCAAACCTGAGATCCTTCCTATAACATGCGATGTGATATCCAAATCCTTCCCCTTCCAAACCTGAGACCCTCCCTATAGCATGAGATGTGATATCCAAGTCCGTCCCATTCCAATCCTGAGACCCTTCCTATAGCATGAGATGTGATATCTCAATGCTTATTCCAAACCTGAGACCCTTCCTATGGCATGAGATGTCATATACAACTCCTTCCCATTCCAATCCTGAGACCCTTCCTATAGCATGAGATGTGATATCTCAATGCTTATACCAAACCTGAGACCCTTCCTATAGCATGAGATGTGATAGCCAACTTCTTCCCATTCCAATCCTGAGACCCTTCCTATAACATGAGATGTGATGTCGCAATGCTTCTAATACCAAACCTGAGATCTTTCCTATAACATGAGATGTGATATCCAACACCTTCCCATTCCAATCCTCAGACCCTTCCTATAGCATGAGATGTGATATCTCAATGCTTATACCAAACGTGAGACGCTTCCTATAGCTTGAGATGTGATATCCAACTCCTTCCCATTCCAATCCTGAGACCCTTCCTATAGCATGAGATGTGATATCTCAATGCTTATACCAAACGTGAGACCCTTCCTATAACATGAGATGTGATATCTTAATGCCTCTAATACCAAACCTGAGATCCTTCCTCTAACATGAAATGTGATATCCAACTCCTTCCCGTTCCAAACCTGAGAGCCTTCCTATAGCATGAGATATGATATCCAAGTCCTTCCCATTCCAATCCTGGGACCCTTCCTATAACATGAGATGTGATATCCAACTCCTTCCCATTCCAACCTGAGACCCTTCCTATAGCATGAGATGGGATATCCAACTCCTTCCAAATCAAATCCTGATACCCTTCCGATAGCATGAGATGTGATATCCCAATGTTTCTACCAAACCTGAGACCCATACTATGGCATGAGTTGTGATATCAAACCCCTTCCCATTCCAATCCTGAGACCCTTCCTATAGCTTGAGATATCCAACTCCTTCCCATTCCAATTCTGAGACCCTTCCTATACCATGAGACTTGATATCTCAATGCTTCTAATACCAAACCTGAGACCCTTCCTATAGCATGAGATGTGATATCTCAATGCTTCTAATACCAAACCTGAGATCCTTCCGATAACATGAGATGTGATATCCAAATCCTTCCCCTTCCAAACCTGAGACCCTCCCTTTAGCATGAGATGTGATATCCAACTCCTTCCCATTCCCATCCTGAGACCCTTCTGATAGCATGAGATGTGATATCTCAATGCCTCCAATACCAAACCTGAGATCCTACCTCTAACATGAAATGTGATATCCACATCCTTCCCCTTCCAAACCTGAGACCCTCCCTTTAGCATGAGATGTGATATCCAACTCCGTCCCATTCCAATCCTGAGACCCTTCCGATAGCATGAGATGTGATATCTCAATGCTTCTAATACCAAACCTGTGATCCTTCCTATAACAAGAGATGTGATATCCAAATCCTTCCCCTTCCAAACCTGAGACCCTCCCTTTAGCATGAGATGTGATATCCAACTCCGTCCCATTCCAATCCTGAGACCCTTCCGATAGCATGAGATGTGATATCTCAATGCTTCTAATACCAAACCTGAGATCCTTCCTATAACATGAGACGTGATATCCAAATCCTTCCCCTTCCAAACCTGAGACCCTCCCTTTAGCATGAGATGTGATATCCAACTCCTTCCCATTCCAATCCTGAGACCCTTCTGATAGCATGAGATGTGATATCTCAATGCCTCTAATACCAAACCTGAGATCCTACCTCTAACATGAAATGTGATATCCAACTCTTTCCCCTTCCAAACCTGAGAGCCTTCCTATAGCATGAGATGTGATATCCGACTCCTTCCCGTTCCAATCCTGAGACCCTTCCGATAGCATGAGATGTGATATCTCAATGCTTCTAATACCAAACCTGAGATCCTTCTTATAACATGTGATGTGATATCCAAATCCTTCCCCTTCCAAACCTGAGACCCTCCCTTTAGCATGAGATGTGATATCCAACTCCTTCCCATTCCAATCCTGAGACCCTTATGATAGATAGCATGAGATGTGATATCTCAATGCCTCTAATACCAAACCTGAGATCCTTCCTATTACATGAGATGTGATATCCAAATCCTTCCCCTTCCAAACCTGAGACCCTCCCTTTAGCATGAGATGTGATATCCAACTCCTTCCCATTCCAATCCTGAGACCCTTCCGATAGCATCAGATGTGATATCTCAATGCTTCTAATACCAAACCTGTGATCCTTCCTATAACAAGAGATGTGATATCCAAATCCTTCCCCTTCCAAACCTGAGACCCTCCCTTTAGCATGAGATGTGATATCTCAATGCCTCTAATACCAAACCTGAGATCCTTCCGATAGCATGAGATGTGATATCTCAATGCTTCTAATACCAAACCTGAGATCCTTCCTATAACATGAGACGTGATATCCAAATCCTTCCCCTTCCAAACCTGAGACCCTCCCTTTAGAATGAGATGTGATATCCAACTCCTTCCCATTCCAATCCTGAGACCCTTCTGATAGCATGAGATGTGATATCTCAATGCCTCTAATACCAAACCTGAGATCCTACCTCTAACATGAAATGTGATATCCAACTCCTTCCCCTTCCAAACCTGAGAGCCTTCCTATAGCATGAGATGTGATATCCAAGTCCTTCCCATTCCAATCCTGAGACCCTTCCTATAACATGAGATGTGATATCCAACTCCTTCCAAATCCAATCCTGATACCCTTCCGATAGCATGAGATGTGATATCCCAATGCTTCTACAAAACCTGAGACCCATACATGGCATGAGATGTGATATCAAACTCCTTCCCATTCCAATCCTGAGACACTTCCTATAGCATCAGATGTGATATCTCAATGCTTCTAATACCAAACCTGAGACTCTTCCTATAACATGAGATGGGATATCCAACTCCTTCCCATTCCAATCCTGAGACCCTTCCGATAGCAGAGATGTGATATCTCAATGCTTATACCAAACCTGAGACCCTTCCTATGGCATGAGATGTCATATACAACTCCTTCCCATTCCAACCCTGAGACCCTTCCTATAGCATGAGATGTGATATCTCAATGCTTCTAATACCAAACCTGAGATCCTTCCTATAACATGAGATGTGATATCCAACTCCTTCCCATTCCAATCCTGAGACCCTTCCTATAGCATGAGATGTGACATCTCAATGCTTATACCAAACCTGAGACCCTTCCTATAGCATGAAATGTGATATCCAACTCCTTCCCATTCCAATCCTGAGACCCTTCCTATAGCATGAGATGTGATATCTCAATGCCTCTAATACCAAACCTGAGATCCTTCCTCTAACATGAAATGTGATATCCAACTCCTTCCCTTTCCAAACCTGAGAGCCTACCTATAGCATGAGATGTGATATTCAAGTCCTTCCCATTCCAATCCTTAGACCCTTCCTACAGCATGCAATATGATATCTCAATGATTCTAATAACAAACCTGAGACCCGTCCTATAACATGAGATGGGATATCCAACTCCTTCCCATTCCAATCCTGAGACACTTCCGATAGCAGAGATGTGATATCTCAATGCTTATACCAAACCTGAGACCCTTCCTATAGCATGAGATGTAATATCCAACTCCTTCCCATTCCAATCCTGAGACCCTTCCTACAGCATGCGATGTGATATCTCAATGCTTCTAATACCAAACCTGAGACCCGTCCTATAACATGAGATGGGATATCCAACTCCTTCCCGTTCCAAACCTGAGACCCTTCCTATAGCATGAGATGTGATATCCAACTCCTTCCCATCCCAATCCTGAGACACTTCCGATTGCAGAGATGTGATATCTCAATGCTTATACCAAACCTGAGACTCTTCCTATAACATGAGATGTGATATCCAACTCCTTCCCGTTCCAAACCTGAGACCCTTCCTATAGCATGAGATGTGATATCCAACTCCCTCCCATTCCAATCCTGAGACCCTTCTGATAGCATGAGATGTGATATCTCAATGCTTCTAATACCAAACCTGAGATCCTTCTTATAACATGTGATGTGATATCCAAATCCTTCCCCTTCCAAACCTGAGACCCTCCCTTTAGCATGAGAAGTGATATCCAACTCCTTCCCATTCCAATCCTGAGACCCTTATGATAGCATGAGATGTGATATCTCAATGCCTCTAATACCAAACCTGAGATACTTCCGATAGCATGAGATGTGATATCTCAATGATTCTAATACCAAACCTGAGATCCTTCCTATAACATGCGATGTGATATCCAAATCCTTCCCCTTCCAAACCTGAGACCCTCCCTTTAGCATGAGATGTGATATCCAACTCCTTCCCATTCCAATCCTGAGACCCTTCCTATAGCTTGAGAAGTGATATCTAACTCCTTCCCATTCCAATTCTGAGACCCGTCCTATACCATGAGATGTGATATCTCAATGCTTCTTATACCAAACCTGAGACCCTTCCTATAACGAGATGGGATATCCAACTCCTTCCCATTCCAATCCTGAGACCCTTCCTATAGCATGAGATGGGATATCTCAATGCTAATACCAAACCTGAGACCCTTCCTATAGCATGAGATGTGATATCCAACTCCTTCCCATTCCAATCCTGAGACCCTTACTTTAGCTTGAGATGTGATATCCAACTCCTTCCCATTCCAATCCTGAGACCCTTTCTATAGCTTGAGATGTGATATCCAACTCCTTCCCATTCCAATACTGAGACCCTTCCTATAGCATGAGATGTGATATCTCAATGCTTCTAATACCAAACCTGAGATCCTTCCTATAACATGAGATGTGATATCCAAATCCTTCCACTTCCAAACCTGAGACCCTCCCTTTAGCATGAGATGTGATATCCGACTCCTTCCCATTCCAATCCTGAGACCCTTCTGATAGCATGAGATGTGATATCTCAATGCCTCTAATACCAAACCTGAGATCCTTCCGATAGCATGGGATGTGATATCTCATTGCTTCTAATACCAAACCTGAGATCCTTCCTATAACATGAGATGTGATATCCAAATCCTTCCCCTTCCAAACCTGAGACCCTCCCTTTAGCATGAGATGTGATATCCAACTCCTTCCCATTCCAATCCTGAGACCCTTCTGATAGCATGAGATGTGATATCTCAATGCCTCTAATACCAAACCTGAGATCCTACCTCTAACATGAAATGTGATATCCAACTCCTTCCCCTTCCAAACCTGAGAGCCTTCCTATAGCATGAGATGTGATATCCAAGTCCTTCCCATTCAAATCCTGAGACCCTTCTTATAACATGAGATGTGATATCCAACTCCTTCCAAATCCAATCCTGATACCCTTCCGATAGCATGAGATGTGATATCCCAATGATTCTACAAAACCTGAGACCCATACATGGCATGAGATGTGATATCAAACTCCTTCCCATTCCAATCCTGAGACACTTCCTATAGCATCAGATGTGATATCTCAATGCTTCTAATACCAAACCTGAGACTCTTCCTATAACATGAGATGGGATATCCAACTCCTTCCCATTCCAATCCTGAGACCCTTCCGATAGCAGAGATGTGATATCTCAATGCTTATACCAAACCTGAGACCCTTCCTATGGCATGAGATGTCATATACAACTCCTTCCCATTCCAATCCTGAGACCCTTCCTATAGCATGAGATGTGATATCTCAATGCTTCTAATACCAAACCTGAGATCCTTCCTATAACATGAGATGTGATATCCAACTCCTTTCCATTCCAATCCTGAGACCCTTCCTATAGCATGAGATGTGACATCTCAATGCTTATACCACACCTGAGACCCTTCCTATAGCATGAGATGTGATATCCAACTCCTTCCCATTCCAATCCTGAGACCCTTCCTATAGCATGAGATGTGATATCTCAATGCCTCTAATACCAAACCTGAGATCCTTCCTCTAACATGAAATGTGATATCCAACTCCTTCCCTTTCCAAACCTGAGAGCCTACCTATAGCATGAGTTGTGATATTCAAGTCCTTCCCATTCCAATCCTTAGACCCTTCCTACAGCATGCAATATGATATCTCAATGATTCTAATAACAAACCTGAGACCCGTCCTATAACATGAGATGGGATATCCAACTCCTTCCCATTCCAATCCTGAGACACTTCCGATAGCAGAGATGTGATATCTCAATGCTTATACCAAACCTGAGACCCTTCCTATGGCATGAGATGTCATATACAACTCCTTCCCATTCCAACCCTGAGACCCTTCCTATAGCATGAGATGTGATATCTCAATGCTTCTAATACCAAACCTGAGATCCTTCCTATAACATGAGATGTGATATCCAACTCCTTCCCATTCCAATCCTGAGACCCTTCCTATAGCATGAGATGTGACATCTCAATGCTTATACCAAACCTGAGACCCTTCCTGTAGCATGAAATGTGATATCCAACTCCTTCCCATTCCAATCCTGAGACCCTTCCTATAGCATGAGATGTGATATCTCAATGCCTCTAATACCAAACCGGAGATCCTTCCTCTAAATGTGATATCCAACTCCTTCCCTTTCCAAACGTGAGAGCCTCCATATAGCATGAGATGTGATATTCAAGTCCTTCCCATTCCAATCCTGAGACCCTTCCTATAGCATGAGATGTGATATCTCAATGCTTCTAATACCAAACCTGAGACCCTTCCTATAACATAAGATGGGATATCCAACTCCTTCCCATTCCAATCCTGAGACCCTTCCAATAGCAGAGATGTGATATCTCAATGCTTATACCAAACCTGAGACCCTTCCTATGGCATGAGATGTCATATACAACTCCTTCCCATTCCAATCCTGAGACCCTTCCTATAGCATGAGATGTGATATCCAACTCCTTCCCATTCCAATCCTGAGACCCTTCCTATAACAAGAGATGTGATGTCTCAATGCTTCTAATACCAAACCTGAGATCCTTCCTATGGCATGAGATGTCATATAAAACTCCTTCCCATTCCATTCCTGAGACCCTTCCTATAGCATGAGATGTGATATCCAACTCCTTCCCATTCCAATCCTGAGACCCTTCCTATAGCATGAGATGTGATATCTCAATGCTTCTAACAACAAACCTGAGATCCTTCCTATAACATGAGATGTGATATCCAAATCCTTCCCCTTCCAAACCAGAGACCCTCCCTTTAGCATGAGATGTGATATCCAACTCCTTCCCATTCCAATCCTGAGACCGTTCTGATAGCATGAGATGTGATATCTCAATGCTTCTAATACCAAACCTGAGATCCTTTTGATAGCATGAGATGTGATATTTCAATTCTTCTAATACCAAACCTGAGATCATTCCTATAACACGAGATGTGATATCCAAATCCTTCCCCTTCCAAACCTGAGACCCTCCCTTTAGCATGAGATGTGATATCCAACTCCTTCCCATTCCAATCCTGAGACCCTTCTGATAGCATGAGATGTTATATCTCAATGCCTCTAATACCAAACCTGAGATACTACCTCTAACATGAAATGTGATATCCAACTCCTTCCCCTTCCAAACCTGGGAGCCTTCCTATAACATGAGATGTGATATCGAAGTCCTTCCCATTCCAATCCTGAGACCCTTCCTATAACATGAGATGTGATATCCAACTCCTTCCCATTCCAATCCTGAGACCCTTCCTATAGCATGAGATGTGATGTCTCAATGCTTCTAATACCAAATCTAAGATCCTTCCTATAACATGAGATGTGATATCCAACTCCTTCCCATTCCAATCCTGAGACCCTTCCTATAGCATGAGATGTGATATCTCAATGCTTATACCAAACCTGAGACCCTTCCTATAGCATGAGATGTGATATCCAACTCCTTCCCATTCCAATCCTGAGACCCTTCCTATAGCATGAGATGTGATATCTCAATGCTTATACCAAACCTGAGACCCTTCCTATAGCATGAGATGTGATATCCAAATCCTTCCCATTCCAATCCTGAGACCCTTCCTATAGCATGAGATGTGATATCTCAATGCCTCTAATACCAAACCTGAGATCCTTCCTCTAACATGAAATGTGATATCCAACTCCTTCCCATTCCAATCCTGAGACCCTTCCTATAACATGAGATGTGATATCTCAATGCTTCTAATACCAAACCTGAGATCATTCCTATAACACGAGATGTGATATCCAAATCCTTCCCCTTCCAAACCTGAGACCCTTCCTATAGCATGAGATGTGATATCCAACTCCTTCCCATTCCAATCCTGAGACCCTTCCTATAGCATGAGATGTGATATCTCAATGCTTCTAATAATAAACCTGAGATCCTTCCTATAACATGAGATGTGATATCCAAATCCTTCTCCTTCCAAACCTGAGACCCTCCCTTTAGCATGAGATGTGATATCCAACTCCTTCCCATTCCAATCCTGAGACCCTTCTGATAGCATGAGATGTTATATCTCAATGCCTCTAATACCAAACCTGAGATCCTACCTCTAACATGAGATGTGATATCCAACTTCTTCCCATTCCAATTCTGAGACCCTTCCTATAGCATGAGATGTGATGTCTCAATGGTTCTAATACCAAATCTGAGATCCTTCCTATAACATGAGATGTGATATCCAACTCCTTCCCATTCCAATCCTGAGACCCTTCCTATAGCATGATATGTGATATCTCAATGCTTATACCAAACCTGAGACCCTTCCTATAGCATGAGATGTGATATCCAAATCCTTCCCATTCCAATCCTGAGACCCTTCCTATAGCATGAGATGTGATATCTCAATGCCTCTAATACCAAACCTGAGATCCTTCCTCTAACATGAAATGTGATATCCAAATCCTTCCCTTTCCAAACCTGAGAGCCTATCTATAGCATGAGATGTGATATCCAACTCCTTCCCATTCCAATCCTGAGACCCTTCCTATAGCATGAGATGTGATATCTCAATGCTTATACCAAACCTGAGACCCTTCCTATAGCATGAAATGTGATATCCAACTCCTTCCCCTTCCAAACCTGGGAGCCTTCCTATAACATGAGATGTGATATCCAACTTCTTCCCATTCCAATCCTGAGACCCTTCCTATAGCATGAGATGTGATGTCTCAATGGTTTTAATACCAAATCTGAGATCCTTCCTATAACATGAGATGTGATATCCAACTCCTTCCCATTCCAATCCTGAGACCCTTCCTATAGCATGATATGTGATATCTCAGTGCTTATACCAAACCTGAGACCCTTCCTATAGCATGAGATGTGATATCCAAATCCTTCCCATTCCAATCCTGAGACCCTTCCTATAGCATGAGATGTGATATCTCAATGCCTCTAATACCAAACCTGAGATCCTTCCTCTAACATGAAATGTGATATCCAAATCCTTCCCTTTCCAAACCTGAGAGCCTATCTATAGCATGAGATGTGATATCCAACTCCTTCCCATTCCAATCCTGAGACCCTTCCTATAGCATGAGATGTGATATCTCAATGCTTATACCAAACCTGAGACCCTTCCTATAGCATGAGATGTGATATCCAAATCCTCCCATTCCAAACCTGAGACCCTCCCTTTAGCATGAGATGTGATATCCAACTCCTTCCCATTCCAATCCTGAGACCCTTCTGATAGCATGAGATGTGATATCTCAATGCCTCTAATACCAAACCTGAGATCCTACCTCTAACATGAAATGTGATATCCAACTCCTTCTCCTTCCAAACCTGGAGCCTTCCTATAGCATGAGATGTGATATCGAAGTATTTCCCATTCCAATCCTGAGACCCTTCCTATAACATGAGATGTGATATCCAACTCCTTCCCATTCCAACCTGAGACCCTTCCTATAGCATGAGATGGGATATCAAACTACTTCCAAGTCCAATCCTGATACCCTTCCGATAGCATGAGATGTGATATCTCAATCCCTCTAATACCAAACCTGAGATCCTTCCGATAGCATGAGATGTGATATCTCAATGCTTCTAGTACCAAACCTGAGATCCTTCCTATAACATGAGATGTGATATCAAAATCCTTCCCCTTCCAAACCTGAGACCCTCCCTTTAGCATGAGATGTGATATCCAACACCTTCCCATTCCAATCCTGAGACCCTTCTGATAGCATGAGATGTGATTTTCAATGCCTCTAATACCAAACCTGAGATCCTACCTCTAACATGAAATGTGATATCCAACTCCTTCCCTTTCCAAACGTGAGAGCCTCCATATAGCATGAGATGTGATATTCAAGTCCTTCCCATTCCAATCCTGAGACCCTTCCTATAGCATGAGATGTGATATCTCAATGCTTCTAATACCAAACCTGAGACCCTTCCTATAACATAAGATGGGATATCCAACTCCTTCCCATTCCAATCCTGAGACCCTTCCAATAGCAGAGATGTGATATCTCAATGCTTATACCAAACCTGAGACCCTTCCTATGGCATGAGATGTCATATACAAATCCTTCCCATTCCAATCCTGAGACCCTTCCTATAGCATGAGATGTGATATCCAACTCCTTCCCATTCCAATCCTGAGACCCTTCCTATAACAAGAGATGTGATGTCTCAATGCTTCTAATACCAAACCTGAGATCCTTCCTATGGCATGAGATGTCATATAAAACTCCTTCCCATTCCATTCCTGAGACCCTTCCTATAGCATGAGATGTGATATCCAACTCCTTCCCATTCCAATCCTGAGACCCTTCCTATAGCATGAGATGTGATATCTCAATGCTTCTAACAACAAACCTGAGATCCTTCCTATAACATGAGATGTGATATCCAAATCCTTCCCCTTCCAAACCAGAGACCCTCCCTTTAGCATGAGATGTGATAACCAACTCCTTCCCATTCCAATCCTGAGACCGTTCTGATAGCATGAGATGTGATATCTCAATGCTTCTAATACCAAACCTGAGATCCTTTTGATAGCATGAGATGTGATATTTCAATTCTTCTAATACCAAACCTGAGATCCTTCCTATAACACGAGATGTGATATCCAAATCCTTCCCCTTCCAAACCTGAGACCCTCCCTTTAGCATGAGATGTGATATCCAACTCCTTCCCATTCCAATCCTGAGACCCTTCTGATAGCATGAGATGTTATATCTCAATGCCTCTAATACCAAACCTGAGATACTACCTCTAACATGAAATGTGATATCCAACTCCTTCCCTTTCAAAACCTGAGAGCCTTCCTATAGCATGAGATGTGATATCCAAGTCCTTCTCATTCCAATCCGGAGACCCTTCCTGTAACATGAGATGTGATATCCAACTCCTTCCGATTCCAACCTGAGACCCTTCCTATAGCATGAGATGGGATATCCAACTCCTTCCAAATCCAATCCTGATACCCTTCCGATGGCATGAGATGTGATATCCCAATGCTTCTAATACCAAATCTAAGATCCTTCCTATAACATGAGATGTGATATCCAACTCCTTCCCATTCCAATCCTGAGACCCTTCCTATAGCATGAGATGTGATATCTCAATGCTTATACCAAACCTGGGAGCCTTCCTATAACATGAGATTTGATATCGAAGTCCTTCCCATTCCAATCCTGAGACCCTTCCTATAACATGAGATGTGATATCCAACTCCTTCCCATTCCAATCCTGAGACCCTTCATATAGCATGAGATGCGATGTCTCAATGCTTCTAATACCAAATCTAAGATCCTTCCTATAACATGAGATGTGATATCCAACTCCTTCCCATTCCAATCCTGAGACCCTTCCTATAGCATGAGATGTGATATCTCATTGCTTATACCAAACCTGAGACCCTTCCTATAGCATGAGATGTGATATCCAAATCCTTCCCATTCCAATCCTGAGACCCTTCCTATAGCATGAGATGTGATATCTCAATGCCTCTAATACCAAACCTGAGATCCTTCCTCTAACATGAAATGTGATATCCAACTCCTTCCCATTCCAATCCTGAGACCCTTCCTATAACATGAGATGTGATATCTCAATGCTTATACCAAACCTGAGACCCTTCCTATAGCATGAGATGTGATATCCAAATCCTTCCCATTCCAATCCTGAGACCCTTCCTATAGCATGAGATGTGATATCTCAATGCCTCTAATACCAAACCTAAGATCCTTCCTCTAACATGAAATGTGATATCCAACTCCTTCCCATTCCAATCCTGAGACCCTTCCTATAGCATGAGATGTGATATCTCAATGCCTCTAATACCAAACCTGAGATCCTACCTCTAACATGAAATGTGATATCCAACTCCTTCCCCTTCCAAACCTGGAGCCTTCCTATAGCATGAGATGTGATATCGAAGTATTTCCCATTCCAATCCTGAGACCCTTCCTATAACATGAGATGTGATATCCAACTCCTTCCCATTCCAACCTGAGACCCTTCCTATAGCATGAGATGGGATATCAAACTACTTCCAAGTCCAATCCTGATACCCTTCCGATAGCATGAGATGTGATATCTCAATCCCTCTAATACCAAACCTGAGATCCTTCCGATAACATGAGATGTGATATCTCAATGCTTCTAATACCAAACCTGAGATCCTTCCTATAACATGAGATGTGATATCAAAATCCTTCCCCTTCCAAACCTGAGACCCTCCCTTTAGCATGAGATGTGATATCCAACTCCTTCCCATTCCAATCCTGAGACCCTTCTGATAGCATGAGATGTGATTTTCAATGCCTCTAATACCAAACCTGAGATCCTACCTCTAACATGAAATGTGATATCCAACTCCTTCCCTTTCCAAACGTGAGAGCCTCCATATAGCATGAGATGTGATATTCAAGTCCTTCCCATTCCAATCCTGAGACCCTTCCTATAGCATGAGATGTGATATCTCAATGCTTCTAATACCAAACCTGAGACCCTTCCTATAACATAAGATGGGATATCCAACTCCTTCCCATTCCAATCCTGAGACCCTTCCAATAGCAGAGATGTGATATCTCAATGCTTATACCAAACCTGAGACCCTTCCTATGGCATGAGATGTCATATACAACTCCTTCCCATTCCAATCCTGAGACCCTTCCTATAGCATGAGATGTGATATCTCAATGCTTATACCAAACCTGAGACCCTTCCTATAGCATGAGATGTGATATCCAACTCCTTCGCATTCCAATCCTGAGACCCTTCCTATAACATGAGATGTGATGTCTCAATGCTTCTAATACCAAACCTGAGATCCTTCCTATGGCATGAGATGTCATATAAAACTCCTTCCCATTCCATTCCTGAGACCCTTCCTATAGCATGAGATGTGATATCCAACTCCTTCCCATTCCAACCCTGAGACCCTTCCTATAGCATGAGATGTGATATCTCAATGCTTCTAACAACAAACCTGAGATCCTTCCTATAACATGAGATGTGATATCCAAATCCTTCCCCTTCCAAACCAGAGACCCTCCCTTTAGCATGAGATGTGATATCCAACTCCTTCCCATTCCAATCCTGAGACCGTTCTGATAGCATGAGATGTGATATCTCAATGCTTCTAATACCAAACCTGAGATCCTTTTGATAGCATGAGATGTGATATTTCAATTCTTCTAATACCAAACCTGAGATCCTTCCTATAACACGAGATGTGATATCCAAATCCTTCCCCTTCCAAACCTGAGACCCTCCCTTTAGCATGAGATGTGATATCCAACTCCTTCCCATTCCAATCCTGAGACCCTTCTGATAGCATGAGATGTTATATCTCAATGCCTCTAATACCAAACCTGAGATACTACCTCTAACATGAAATGTGATATCCAACTCCTTCCCCTTCCAAACCTGGGAGCCTTCCTATAACATGAGATGTGATATCGAAGTCCTTCCCATTCCAATCCTGAGACCCTTCCTATAACATGAGATGTGATATCCAACTCCTTCCCATTCCAATCCTGAGACCCTTCCTATAGCATGAGATGTGATGTCTCAATGCTTCTAATACCAAATCTAAGATCCTTCCTATAACATGAGATGTGATATCCAACTCCTTCCCATTCCAATCCTGAGACCCTTCCTATAGCATGAGATGTGATATCTCAATGCTTATACCAAACCTGAGACCCTTCCTATAGCATGAGATGTGATATCCAACTCCTTCCCATTCCAATCCTGAGACCCTTCCTATAGCATGAGATGTGATATCTCAATGCTTATACCAAACCTGAGACCCTTCCTATAGCATGAGATGTGATATCCAAATCCTTCCCATTCCAATCCTGAGACCCTTCCTATAGCATGAGATGTGATATCTCAATGCCTCTAATACCAAACCTGAGATCCTTCCTCTAACATGAAAGGTGATATCCAACTCCTTCCCATTCCAATCCTGAGACCCTTCCTATAACATGAGATGTGATATCTCAATGCTTCTAATACCAAACCTGAGATCATTCCTATAACACGAGATGTGATATCCAAATCCTTCCCCTTCCAAACCTGAGACCCTTCCTATAGCATGAGATGTGATATCCAACTCCTTCCCATTCCAATCCTGAGACCCTTCCTATAGCATGAGATGTGATATCTCATTGCTTCTAATAATAAACCTGAGATCCTTCCTATAACATGAGATGTGATATCCAAATCCTTCCCCTTCCAAACCTGAGACCCTCCCTTTAGCATGAGATGTGATATCCAACTCCTTCCCATTCCAATCCTGAGACCCTTCTGATAGCATGAGATGTTATATCTCAATGCCTCTAATACCAAACCTGAGATCCTACCTCTAACATGAGATGTGATATCCAACTTCTTCCCATTCCAATCCTGAGACCCTTCCTATAGCATGAGATGTGATGTCTCAATGGTTCTAATACCAAATCTGAGATCCTTCCTATAACATGAGATGTGATATCCAACTCCTTCCCATTCCAATCCTGAGACCCTTCCTATAGCATGATATGTGATATCTCAATGCTTATACCAAACCTGAGACCCTTCCTATAGCATGAGATGTGATATCCAAATCCTTCCCATTCCAATCCTGAGACCCTTCCTATAGCATGAGATGTGATATCTCAATGCCTCTAATACCAAACCTGAGATCCTTCCTCTAACATGAAATGTGATATCCAAATCCTTCCCTTTCCAAACCTGAGAGCCTATCTATAGCATGAGATGTGATATCCAACTCCTTCCCATTCCAATCCTGAGACCCTTCCTATAGCATGAGATGTGATATCTCAATGCTTATACCAAACCTGAGACCCTTCCTATAGCATGAAATGTGATATCCAACTCCTTCCCCTTCCAAACCTGGGAGCCTTCCTATAACATGAGATGTGATATCCAACTTCTTCCCATTCCAATCCTGAGACCCTTCCTATAGCATGAGATGTGATGTCTCAATGGTTCTAATACCAAATCTGAGATCCTTCCTATAACATGAGATGTGATATCCAACTCCTTCCCATTCCAATCCTGAGACCCTTCCTATAGCATGATATGTGATATCTCAATGCTTATACCAAACCTGAGACCCTTCCTATAGCATGAGATGTGATATCCAAATCCTTCCCATTCCAATCCTGAGACCCTTCCTATAGCATGAGATGTGATATCTCAATGCCTCTAATACCAAACCTGAGATCCTTCCTCTAACATGAAATGTGATATCCAAATCCTTCCCTTTCCAAACCTGAGAGCCTATCTATAGCATGAGATGTGATATCCAACTCCTTCCCATTCCAATCCTGAGACCCTTCCTATAGCATGAGATGTGATATCTCAATGCTTATACCAAACCTGAGACCCTTCCTATAGCATGAGATGTGATATCCAAATCCTCCCATTCCAATCCTGAGACCCTTCCTATTGCATGAGATGTGATATCTCAATGCCTCTAATACCAAACCTGAGATCCTTCCTCTAACATGAAATGTGATATCCAACTCCTTCCCTTTCCAAACCTGAGAGACTACCTATAGCATGAGATGTGATATCCAAGTCCTTCCCATTCCAATCCTTAGACACTTCCTACAGCATGAGATGTGATATCTCAATGATTCTAATACCAAACCTGAGACCCGTCCTATAACATGAGATGGGATATCCAACTCCTTCCCATTTCAATCCTGAGACACTTCCGATAGCAGAGATGTGATATCTCAATGCTTATACCAAACCTGAGACCCTTCCTATAACATGAGATGTGATATCCAACTCCTTCCCATTCCAATCCTGAGACCCTAACTATAACATGAGATGTGATGTCTCAATGCTTCTAATACCAAACCTGAGATCGTTCCTATGGCATGAGATGTCATATAAAACTCCTTCCCATTCCAATCCTGAGACCCTTCCTATAGCATGAGATGTGATATCCAACTCCTTCCGATTCCAATCCTGAGACCCTTCCTATAGCATGAGATTTGATATCTCAATGCTTCTAATACCAAACCTGAGATCATTCCTATAACACGAGATGTGATAGCCAAATCCTTCCCATTCCAAACCTGAGACCCTCCCTTTAGCATGAGATGTGATATCCAAGCGCTTCCCATTCCAATCCTGAGACCCTTCTGATAGCATGAGATGTGATATCTCAATGCCTCTAATACCAAACCTGAGATCCTACCTCTAACATGAAATGTGATATCCAACTCGTTCCCCTTCCAAACCTGATAGCCTTCCTATAGCATGAGATGTGATATTGAAGTATTTCCCATTCCAATCCTGAGACCCATCCTATAACATGAGATGTGATATCCAACTCCTTCCCATTCCAACCTGAGACCCGTCCTATAGCATGAGATGGGATATCCAACTACTTCCAAATCCAATCCTGATACCCTTCCGATAGCATGAGATGGGATATCTCAATCCCTCTAATACCAAACCTGAGATCCTTCCGATAGCATGAGATGTGATATCTCAATGCTTCTAATACCAAACCTGAGATCCTTCCTATAACATGAGATGTGATATCAAAATCCTTCCCCTTCCAAACCTGAGACCCTCCCTTTAGCATGAGATGTGATATCCAACTCCTTCCCATTCCAATCCTGAGACCCTTCTGATAGCATGAGATGTGATATTCAATGCCTCTAATACCAAACCTGAGATCCTACCTCTAACATGAAATGTGATATCCAATTCCTTCCCTTTCCAAACGTGAGAGCCTCCCTATAGCATGAGATGTGATATTCACGTCCTTCCCATTCCAATCCTGAGACCCTTCCTATAGCATGAGATGTGATATCTAAATGCTTCTAATACCAAACCTGAGACCCTTCCTATAACATAAGATGGGATACCCAACTCCTTCTCATTCCAATCCTGAGACCCTTCCGATAGCAGAGATGTGATATCTCAATGCTTATACCAAACCTGAGACCCTTCCTATGGCATGAGATGTCATATACAACTCCTTCCCATTCCATTCCTGAGACCCTTCCTATAGCATGAGATGTGATATCTCAATGCTTATACCAAACCTGAGACCCTTCCTATAGCATGAGATGTGATATCCAACTCCTTCCCATTCCAATCCTGAGACCCTTCCTATAACATGAGATGTGATGTCTCAATGCTTCTAATACCAAACCTGAGATCCTTCCTATGGCATGAGATGTCATATAAAACTCCTTCCCATTCCATTCCTGAGACCCTTCCTATAGCATGAGATGTGATATCCAACTCCTTCCCATTCCAATCCTGAGACCCTTCCTATAGCATGAGATGTGATATCTCAATGCTTCTAATACCAAACCTGAGATCCTTCCTATAACATGAAATGTGATATCCAAATCCTTCCCCTTCCAAACCAGAGACCCTCCCTTTAGCATGAGATGTGATATTCAACTCCTTCCCATTCCAATCCTGAGACCGTTCTGATAGCATGAGATGTGATATCTCAATGCTTCTAATACCAAACCTGAGATCCTTCCGCTAGCATGAGATGTGATATTTCAATTCTTCTAATACCAAACCTGAGATCCTTCCTATAACACGAGATGTGATATCCAAATCCTTCCCCTTCCAAACCTGAGACCCTCCCTTTAGCATGAGATGTGATATCCAATTCCTTCCCATTCCAATCCTGAGACCCTTCTGATAGCATGAGATGTTATATCTCAATGCCTCTAATACCAAACGTGAGATCCTACCTCTAACATGAAATGCGATATCCAACTCCTTCCCCTTCCAAACCTGGGAGCCTTCCTATAACATGAGATGTGATATCGAAGTCCTTCCCATTCCAATCCTGAGACCCTTCCTATAACATGAGATGTGATATCCAACTCCTTCCCATTCCAATTCTGAGACCCTTCCTATAGCATGAGATGTGATGTCTCAATGCTTCTAATACCAAATCTGAGATCCTTCCTATAACCTGAGATGTGATATCCAACTCCTTCCCATTCCAATCCTGAGACCCTTCCTATAGCATGAGATGTGATATCTCAATGCTTATACCAAACCTGAGATCCTTCCTATAGCATGAGATGTGATATCCAAATCCTTCCCATTCCAATCCTGAGACCCTTCCTATAGCATGAGATGTGATATCTCAATGCCTCTAATACCAAACCTGAGATACTTCCTCTAACATGAAATGTGATATCCAACTCCTTCCCTTTCCAATCCTGAGACCCTCCCTTTAGCGTGAGATGTGATATCCAACTCCTTCCCATTCCAATCCTGAGACCCTTTTGATAGCATGAGATGTGATATTTCAATACCTCTAATACCAAACCTGAGATCCTACCTCTAACATGAAATGTGATATCCAACTCCTTCCCCTTCCAAACCTGAGAGCCTTCCTATAGCATGAGATGTGATATCCAAGTCCTTCCCATTCCAATCCTGATACCCTTCCTATAACATGAGATGTGATATCCAACTCCTTCCCATTCCAACCTGAGACCCTTCCTATAGCATGAGATGGGATATCCAACTCCTTCCAAATCCAATCCTGATACCCTTCCGATAGCATGAGATGTGATATCCCAATGCTTCTACAAAACCTGAGACCCATACCATGGCATGAGATGTGATATCAAACACCTTCCCATTCCCATCCTGAGACCCTTCCTATAGCTTGAGATGTGATATCCAACTCCTTCCCATTCCAATTCTGAGACCCGTCCTATACCATGAGACTTGATATCTCAATGCTTCTAATACCAAACCTGAGACTGGTCCTATAACATGAGATGTGATATCCAAATCCTTTCCCTTCCAAACCTTAGACCCTTCCTTTATCATGAGATGTGATATCTCAATGCTTCTAATGCCAAACCTGAGACCCTTCCTATAACGAGATGGGATATCCAACTCCTTCCCATTCCAATCCTGAGACCCTTCCTATAGCATGAGATGTGATATCTCAATGCTTCTAATACCAAACCTGAGACCCTTCCTATAACATAAGATGGGATATCCAACTCCTTCTCATTCCAATCCTGAGACCCTTCCGATAGCAGAGATGTGATATCTCAATGCTTATACCAAACCTGAGACCCTTCCTATGGCATGAGATGTCATATACAACTCCTTCCCATTCCAATCCTGGGACCCTTCCTATAGCATGAGATGTGATATCTCAATGCTTATACCAAACCTGAGACCCTTCCTATAGCATGAGATGTGATATCCAACTCCTTCCCATTCCAATCCTGAGACCCTTCCTATAACATGAGATGTGATGTCTCAATGCTTCTAATACCAAACCTGAGATCCTTCCTATGGCATGAGATGTCATATAAAACTCCTTCCCATTCCATTCCTGAGACCCTTCCTATAGCATGAGATGTGATATCCAACTCCTTCCCATTCCAATCCTGAGACCCTTCCTATAGCTTGAGATGTGATATCCAACTCCTTCCCATTCCAATTTGAGACCCGTCCTATACCATGAGATGTGATATCTCAATGCTTCTAATACCAAACCTGAGACCCTTCCTATAACGAGATGGGATATCCAACTCCTTCCCATTCCAATCCTGAGACCCTTCCGATAGCAGAGATGTGATATCTCAATGCTTATACCAAACCTGAGACCCTTCCTATGGCATGAGATGTCATATACAACTCCTTCCGATTCCAAACCTGAGACCCTTCCTATAGCATCAGATGGGATATCTCAATGCTAATACCAAACCTGAGATCCTTCCTGTAACATGAGATGTGATATCCAAATCCTTCCCCTTCCAAACCGGAGACCCTCCCTTTAGCATGAGATGTGATATCCAACTCTTTCCCATTCCAATCCCGAGACCCTTCGGATAGCATGAGATGTGATATCTCAATGCCTCTAATACCAAACCTGAGATCCTTCCGATAGCATGAGATGTGATTTCTCAATGCTTCTAATACCAAACCTGAGATCCTTCCTATAACATGAGATGTGATATCCAAATCCTTCCCCTTCCAAACCTGAGACCCCCCTTTAGCATGAGATGTGATATCCGACTCTTTCCCATTCCAATCCTGAGACCCTTCTGATAGCATGAGATGTGATATCTCAATGCCTCTAATACCAAACCTGAGATCCTTCCTATAACATGAGATGTGATATCTCAATGCTTCTAATACCAAACCTGAGACCCTCCCTTTAGCATGAGATGTGATATCCGACTCCTTCCCATTCCAATCCTGAGACCCTTCTGATAGCATGAGATGTGATATCTCAATGCCTCTAATACCAAACCTGAGATCCTTCCGATAGCATGATATGTGATATCTCAATGCGTCTAATACCAAACCTGAGATCCTTCCTATAACATGAGATGTGATATCCAAATCCTTCCCCTTCCAAACCTGAGACCCTCGCTTTAGCATGAGATGTGATATCCAACTCCTTCCCATTCCGATCCTGAGATCCTTCTGATAGCAGGAGATGTGATATCTCAATGCCTCTAATACCAAACCTGAGATCCTACATCTAACATGTAATGTGATATCCAACTCCTTCCCCTTCTAAACCTGAGAGCCTTCCTATAGCATGAGATGTGATATCCAAGTCCTTCCCATTCCAATCCTGAGACCCTTCCTATAACATGAGATGTGATATCCAACTCCTTCCCATTCCAACCTGAGACCCTTCCTATAGCATGAGATGGGATATCCAACTCCTTCCAAATCCAATCCTGATACCGTTCCGATAGCATGAGATGTGATATCCCAATGCTTCTACAAAACCTGAGACCCATACATGGCATGAGATGTGATATCAAACTCCTTCCCATTCCAATCCTGAGACCCTTCCTATAGCTTGAGATGTGATATCCAACTCCTTCCCATTCCAATTCTGAGACCCTTCCCATAGCATGAGATGTGATATCTCAATGCTTCTAATACCAAACCTGAGACCCATCCTATAACATGAGATGTGATATCCAAGTCCTTCCCATTCTGATCCTAAGACACTTCCTATAGCATGAGATGTGATATCTCAATGCTTCTAATACCAAACCTGAGACCCTTCCTATAACATGAGATGTGATATCCAACTCCTTCCCATTCCAATTCTGAGACCCGTCCTATACCATGAGATGTGATATCTCAATGCTTCTAATACCAAACCTGAGACCCTTCCTATAACGAGATGGGATATCCAACTCCTTCCCATTCCAATCCTGAGACCCTTCCGATAGCAGAGATGTGATATCTCAATGCTTATACCAAACCTGAGACCCTTCCTATGGCATGAGATGTCATATACAACTCCTTCCGATTCCAAACCTGAGACTCTTCCTATAGCATGAGATGGGATATCTCAATGCTTATACCAAACCTGAGACCCTTCCTATAGCATGAGATGTGATATCCAACTCCTTCCCATTCCAATCCTGAGACCCTTCCTATAGCTTGAGATGTGATATCCAACTCCTTCCCATTCCAATCCTGAGACCCTTCCTATAGCTTGAGATGTGATATCCAACTCCTTCCCATTCCAATCCTGAGACCTTTCCTATAGCATGAGATGTGATATCTCAATGCTTCTAATACCAAACCTGAGATCCTTCCTATAACATGAGATGTGATATCCAAATCCTTCCACTTCCAAACCTGAGACCCTCCCTTTAGCATGAGATGTGATATCCGACTCCTTCCCATTCCAATCCTGAGACCCTTCTGATAGCATGAGATGTGATATCTCAATGCCTCTAATACCAAACCTGAGATCCTTCCGATAGCATGAGATGTGATATCTCAATGCCTCTAATACCAAACGTGAGATCCTTCCTCTAACATGAAATGTGATATCAAACTCCTTCCCCTTCCAAACCTGAGAGCCTTCCTATAGCATGAGATGTGATATCCAAGTCCTTCCCATTCCAATCCTGAGACCCTTCCTATAACATGAGATGTGATATCCAACTCCTTCCCATTCCAACCTGAGACCCTTCCTATAGCTTGAGATGTGATATCCAACTCCTTCCCATTCCAATTCTGAGACCCATCCTATACCATGAGACTTGATATCTCAATGCTTCTAATACCAAACCTGAGACTGGTCCTATAACATGAGATGTGATATCCAAATCCTTCCCCTTCCAAACCTTAGACCCTTCCTTTATCATGAGATGTGATATCCAAGACCTTCCCATTCCAATCCTGAGACCCTTCCTATAGCATGAGATGTGATATCTCAATGCTTCTAATACCAAACCTGAGACCCTTCCTATAACATGAGATGTGATATCCAAGTCCTTCCCATTCCAATCCTGAGACCCTTCCTATAGCATGAGATGTGATATCTCAATGCTTCTAATACCAAACCTGAGACCCTTCCTATAACATGAGATGTGATATCCAAAACCTTCCCATTCCAATCCTGAGACCCTTCCTATAGCTTGAGATGTGATATCCAACTCCTTCCCATTCCAATTCTGAGACCCGTCCTATATCATGAGATGTGATATCTCAATGCTTCTAATACCAAACCTGAGACCCTTCCTATAACGAGATGGGATATCCAACTCCTTCCCATTCCAATCCTGAGACCCTTCCGATAGCAGAGATGTGATATCTCAATGCTTATACCAAACCTGAGACCCTTCCTATGGCATGAGATGTCATATACAACTCCTTCCGATTCCAAACCTGAGACCCTTCCTATAGCATCAGATGGGATATCTCAATGCTAATACCAAACCTGAGGTCCTTCCTGTAACATGAGATGTGATATCCAAATCCTTCCCCTTCCAAACCCGAGACCCTCCCTTTGTCATGAGATGTGATATCCAACTCCTTCCCATTCCAATCCCGAGACCCTTCTGATAGCATCAGATGGGATATCTCAATGCTAATACCAAACCTGAGGTCCTTCCTATAACATGAGATGTGATATCCAAATCCTTCCCCTTCCAAACCTGAGACCCTCCCTTTAGCATGAGATGTGATATCCGACTCATTCCCATTCCAATCCTGAGAAACTTCTGATAGCATGAGATGTGATATCTCAATGCCTCTAATACCAAACCTGAGATCCTTCCTATAACATGAGATGTGATATCTCAATGCTTCTAATACCAAACCTGAGACCCTCCCTTTAGCATGAGATGTGATATCCGACTCCTTCCCATTCCAATCCTGAGACCCTTCTGATAGCATGAGATGTTATATCTCAATGCCTCTAATACCAAACCTGAGATCCTTCCGATAGCATGAGATGTGATATCTCAATGCATCTAATACCAAACCTGAGATCCTTCCTATAACATGAGATGTGATATCCAAATCCTTCCCCTTCCAAACCTGAGACCCTCCCTTTAGCATGAGATGTGATATCCAACTCCTTCCCATTCCGATCCTGAGATCCTTCTGATAGCATGAGATGTGATATCTCAATGCCTCTAATACCAAACCTGAGATCCTACCTCTAACATGTAATGTGATATCCAACTCCTTCCCCTTCCAAACCTGAGAGCCTTCCTATAGCATGAGATGTGATATCCAAGTCCTTCCCATTCCAATCCTGAGACCCTTCCTATAACATGAGATGTGATATCCAACTCCTTCCCATTCCAACCTGAGACCCTTCCTATAGCATGAGATGGGATATCCAACTCCTTCCAAATCGAATCCTGATACCCTTCCGATAGCATGAGATGTGATATCCCAATGCTTCTACAAAACCTGAGACCCATACATGGCATGAGATGTGATATCAAACTCCTTCCCATTCCAATCCTGAGACCCTTCCTATAGCTTGAGATGTGATATCCAACTCCTTCCCATTCCAATTCTGAGACCCTTCCCATAGCATGAGATATGATATCTCAATGCTTCTAATACCAAACCTGAGACCCTTCCTATAACATGAGATGTGATATCCAAGTCCTTCCCATTCCAATCCTGAGACCCTTCCTATAGCATGAGATGTGATATCTCAATGCCTCTAATACCAAACCTGAGATCCTTCCGATAGCATATGTGATATCTCAATGCGTCTAATACCAAACCTGAGATCCTTCCTATAACATGAGATGTGATATCCAAATCCTTCCCCTTCCAAACCTGAGACCCTCGCTTTAGCATGAGATGTGATATCCAACTCCTTCCCATTCCGATCCTGAGATCCTTCTGATAGCAGGAGATGTGATATCTCAATGCCTCTAATACCAAACCTGAGATCCTACATCTAACATGTAATGTGATATCCAACTCCTTCCCCTTCTAATCCTGAGAGCCTTCCTATAGCATGAGATGTGATATCCAAGTCCTTCCCATTCCAATCCTGAGACCCTTCCTATAACATGAGATGTGATATCCAACTCCTTCCCATTCCAACCTGAGACCCTTCCTATAGCATGAGATGGGATATCCAACTCCTTCCAAATCCAATCCTGATACCCTTCCGATAGCATGAGATGTGATATCTCACTGCTTCTAATACCAAACCTGAGACCCATCCTATAACATGAGATGTGATATCCAAGTCCTTCCCGTTCCAATCCTAAGACCCTTCCTATAGCATGAGATGTGATATCTCAATGCTTCTAATACCAAACCTGAGACCCTTCCTATAACATGAGATGTGATATCCAAGTCCTTCCCATTCCAATCCCGAGACCCTTCCTATAGCTTGAGATGTGATATCCAACTCCTTCCCATTCCAATTCTGAGACCCGTCCTATACCATGAGATTTGATATCTCAATGCTTCTAATACCAAACCTGAGACCCATCCTATAACATGAGATGTGATATCCAAGTCCTTCCAATTCCAATCCTAAGACCCTTCCTATAGCATGAGATGTGATATCTCAATGCTTCTAATACCAAACCTGAGACCCTTCCTATAACATGAGATGTGATATCCAAGTCCTTCCCATTCCAATCCTGAGACCCTTCCTATAGCTTGAGATGTGATATCGAACTCCTTCCCATTCCAATTCTGAGACCCGTCCTATACCATGAGATGTGATATCTCAATGCTTCTAATACCAAACCTGAGACCCTTCCTATAACGAGATGGGATATCCAACTCCTTCCCATTCCAATCCTGAGACCCTTCCGATAGCAGAGATGTGATATCTCAATGCTTATACCAAACCTGAGACCCTTCCTATGGCATGAGATGTCATATACAACTCCTTCCGATTCCAAACCTGAGACCCTTCCTATAGCATGAGATGGGATATCTCAATGCTTATACCAAACCTGAGACCCTTCCTATAGCATGAGATTTGATATCCAACTCCTTCCCATTCCAATCCTGAAACCCTTCCTATAGCTTGAGATGTGATATCCAACTCCTTCCCATTCCAATCCTGAGACCCTTCCTATAGCTTGAGATGTGATATCCAACTCCTTCCCATTCCAATCCTGAGACCTTTCCTATAGCATGAGATGTGATATCTCAATGCTTCTAATACCAAACCTGAGATCCTTCCTATAACATGAGATGTGATATCCAAATCCTTCCACTTCCAAACCTGAGACCCTCCCTTTAGCATGAGATGTGATATCCGACTCCTTCCCATTCCAATCCTGAGACCCTTCTGATAGCATGAGATGTGATATCTCAATGCCTCTAATACCAAACTTGAGATCCTTCCGATAGCATGAGATGTGATATCTCAATGCTTCTAATACCAAACCTGAGATCCTTCCTATAACATGAGATGTGATCTCCAAATCCTTCCCCTTCCAAACCTGAGACCCTCCCTTTAGCATGAGATGTGATATCCAACTCCTTCCCATTCCAATCCTGAGACGCTTCTGATAGCATGAGATGTGATATCTCAATGCCTCTAATACCAAACGTGAGATCCTTCCTCTAACATGAAATGTGATATCCAACTCCTTCCCCTTCCAAACCTGAGAGCCTTCCTATAGCATGAGATGTGATATCCAAGTCCTTCCCATTCCAATCCTGAGACCCTTCCTATAACACGAGATGTGATATCCAACTCCTTCCCATTCCAACCTGAGACCCTTCCTATAGCATGAGATGGGATATCCAACTCCTTCCAGATCCAATCCTGATACCCTTCCGATAGCATGAGATGTGATATCCCAATGCTTCTACAAAACCTGAGACACATACATGGCATGAGATGTGATATCAAACTCCTTCCCATTCCAATCCTGAGACCCTTCCTATAGCTTGAGATGTGATATCCAACTCCTTCCCATTCCAATTCTGAGACCCATCCTATACCATGAGACTTGATATCTCAATGCTTCTAATACCAAACCTGAGACTGGTCCTATAACATGAGATGTGATATCCAAATCCTTCCCCTTCCAAACCTTAGACCCTTCCTTTATCATGAGATGTGATATCCAAGACCTTCCCATTCCAATCCTGAGACCCTTCCTATAGCATGAGATGTGATATCTCAATGCTTCTAATACCAAACCTGAGACCCTTCCTATAACATAAGATGTGATATCCAAGTCCTTCCCATTCCAATCCTGAGACCCTTCCTATAGCATGGGATGTGATATCTCAATGCTTCTAATACCAAACCTGAGACCCTTCCTATAACATGAGATGTGATATCCAAAACCTTCCCATTCCAATCCTGAGACCCTTCCTATAGCTTGAGATGTGATATCCAACTCCTTCCCATTCCAATTCTGAGACCCGTCCTATACCATGAGATTTGATATCTCAATGCTTCTAATACCAAACCTGAGACCCTTCCTATAACGAGATGGGATATCCAACTCCTTCCCATTCCAATCCTGAGACCCTTCCGATAGCAGAGATGTGATATCTCAATGCTTATACCAAACCTGAGACCCTTCCTATGGCATGAGATGTCATATACAACTCCTTCCGATTCCAAACCTGAGACCCTTCCTATAGCATCAGATGGGATATCTCAATGCTAATACCAAACCTGAGGTCCTTCCTATAACATGAGATGTGATATCCAAATCCTTCCCCTTCCAAACCTGAGACCCTCACTTTAGCATGAGATGTGATATCCAACTCCTTCCCATTCCAATCCCGAGACCCTTCTGATAGCATGAGATGTGATATCTCAATGCCTCTAATACGAAACCTGAGATCCTTCCGATAGCATGAGATGTGATATCTCAATGCTTCTAATACCAAACCTGAGATCCTTCCTATAACATGAGATGTGATATCCAAATCCTTCCCCATCCAAACCTGAGAACCTCCCTTTAGCATGAGATGTGATATCCGACTCCTTCCCATTCCAATCCTGAGACCCTTCTGATAGCATGAGATGTGATATCTCAATGCCTCTAATACCAAACCTGAGATCCTTCCTATAACATGAGATGTGATATCTCAATGCTTCTAATACCAAACCTGAGACCCTCCCTTTAGCATGAGATGTGATATCCGACTCCTTCCCATTCCAATCCTGAGACCCTTCTGATAGCATGAGATGTTATATCTCAATGCCTCTAATACCAAACCTGAGATCCTTCCGATAGCATGAGATGTGATATCTCAATGCATCTAATACCAAACCTGAGATCCTTCCTATAACATGAGATGTGATATCCAAATCCTTCCCCTTCCAAACCTGAGACCCTCCCTTTAGCATGAGATGTGATATACAACTCCTTCCCATTCCGATCCTGAGATCCTTCTGATAGCATGAGATGTGATATCTCAATGCCTCTAATACCAAACCTGAGATCCTACCTCTAACATGTAATGTGATATCCAACTCCTTCCCCTTCCAAACCTGAGAGCCTTCCTATAGCATGAGATGTGATATCCAAGTCCTTCCCATTCCAATCCTGAGACCCTTCCTATAACATGAGATGTGATATCCAACTCCTTCCCATTCCAACCTGAGACCCTTCCTATAGCATGAGATGGGATATCCAACTCCTTCCAAATCCAATCCTGATACCCTTCCGATAGCATGAGATGTGATATCCCAATGCTTCTACAAAACCTGAGACCCATACATGGCATGAGATGTGATATCAAACTCCTTCCCATTCCAATCCTGAGACCCTTCCTATAGCTTGAGATGTGATATCCAACTCCTTCCCATGCCAATTCTGAGACCCTTCCCATAGCATGAGATATGATATCTCAATGCTTCTAATACCAAACCTGAGACCCTTCCTATAACATGAGATGTGATATCCAAGTCCTTCCCATTCCAATCCTGAGACCCTTCCTATAGCATGAGATGTGATATCTCAATGCTTCTAATACCAAACCTGAGACCCTTCCTATAACGAGATGGGATATCCAACTCCTTCCCATTCCAATACTGAGACCCTTCCTATAGCTTGAGATGTGATATCCAACTCCTTCCCCTTCCAATTCTGAGACCCGTCCTATACCATGAGATGTGATATCTCAATGCTTCTAATACCAAACCTGAGGCCCTTCCTATAACGAGATGGGATATCCAACTCCTTCACATTCCAATCCTGAGACCCTTCAGATACCAGAGATGTGATATCTCAATGCTTATACCAAACCCGAGACCCTTCCTATGGCATGAGATGTCATATACGACTCCTTCCGATTCCAAACCTGAGACCCTTCCTATAGCATGAGATGGGATATCTCAATGCTTATACCAAACCTGAGACCCATCCTATAGCATGAGATGGGATATCCAACTCCTTCCAGATCCAATCCTGATACCCTTCCGATAGCATGAGATGTGATATCTCAATGCTAATACCAAACCTGAGATCCTTCCTGTAACATGAGATGTGATATCCAAATACTTCCCCTTCCAAACCCGAGACCCACATGAGATGTGATATCCAACTCCTTCCCATTCCAATCCCGAGATCCTTCTGATAGCATGAGATGTGATATCTCAATGCCTCTAATACCAAACCTGAGATCCTTCCGATAGCATGAGATCTGATATCTCAATGCTTCTAATACCAAACCTGAGATCCTTCCTATAACATGAGATGTGATATCCAAATCCTTCCCCTTCCAAACCTGAGACCCTCCCTTTAGCATGAGATGTGATATCCAACTCCTTCCCATTCCGATCCTGAGATCCTTCTGATAGCACGAGATGTGATATCTCAATGCCTCTAATACCAAACCTGAGATCCTACCTCTAACATGTAATGTGATATCCAACTCCTTCCCCTTCCAAACCTGAGAGCCTTCCTATAGCATGAGATGTGATATCCAAGTCCTTCCCATTCCAATCCTGAGACCCTTCCTATAACATGAGATGTGATATCCAACTCCTTCCCATTCCAACCTGAGACCCTTCCTATAGCATGAGATGGGATATCCAACTCCTTCCAAATCCAATCCTGATACCCTTCCGATAGCATGAGATGTGATATCCCAATGCTTCTACAAAACCTGAGACCCATACATGGCATGAGATGTGATATCAAACTCCTTCCCATTCCAATCCTGAGACCCTTCCTATAGCTTGAGATGTGATATCCAACTCCTTCCCATTCCAATTCTGAGACCCTTCCCATAGCATGAGATATGATATCTCAATGCTTCTAATACCAAACCTGAGACCCTTCCTATAACATGAGATGTGATATCCAAGTCCTTCCCATTCCAATCCTGAGACCCTTCCTATAGCATGAGATGTGATATCTCAATGCTTCTAATACCAAACCTGAGATCCTTCCTATAACATGAGATGTGATATCCAAGTCCTTCCCATTCCAATACTGAGACCCTTCCTATAGCTTGAGATGTGATATCCAACTCCTTCCCATTCCAATTCTGAGACCCGTCCTATACCATGAGATGTGATATCTCAATGCTTCTAATACCAAACCTGAGACCCTTCCTATAACGGGATGGGATATCCAACTCCTTCACATTCCAATCCTGAGACCCTTCAGATAGCAAAGATGTGATATCTCAATGCTTATACCAAACCTGAGACCCTTCCTATGGCATGAGATGTCATATACGACTCCTTCCGATTCCAAACCTGAGACCCTTCCTATAGCATGAGATGGGATATCTCAATGCTTATACCAAACCTGAGACCCTTCCTATAGCATGAGATGGGATATCCAACTCTTTCCAGATCCAATCCTGATACCCTTCCGATAGCATGAGATGTGATATCTCAATGCTAATACCAAACCTGAGATCCTTCCTGTAACATGAGATGTGATATCCAAACACTTCCCCTTCCAAACCCGAGACCCACATGAGATGTGATATCCAACTCCTTCCCATTCCAATCCCGAGACCCTTCTGATAGCATGAGATGTGATATCTCAATGCCTCTAATACCAAACCTGAGATCCTTCCGATAGCATGAGATCTGATATCTCAATGCTTCTAATACCAAACCTGAGATCCTTCCTATAACATGAGATGTGATATCCAAATCCTTCCCCTTCCAAACCTGAGAACCTCCCTTTAGCATGAGATGTGATATCCGACTCTTTCCCATTCCAATCCTGAGACCCTTCTGATAGCATGAGATGTGATGTCTCAATGCTTCTAATACCAAACCTGAGACCCTTCCTATAACATGAGATGTGATATCTCAATGCTTCTAATACCCAACCTGAGACCCTCCCTTTAGCATGAGATTTGATATCCGACTCCTTCCCATTCCAATCCTGAGACCCTTCTGATATCATGAGATGTGATATCTCAATGCCTCTAATACCAAACCTGAGATCCTTCCGATAGCATGAGATGTTATATCTCAATGCGTCTAATACCAAACCTGAGATCCTTCCTATAACATGAGATGTGATATCCAAATCCTTCCTCTTCCAAACCTGAGACCCTCCCTTTAGCATGAGATGTGATATCCAACTCCTTCCCATTCTGATCCTGAGATCCTTCTGATAGCATGAGATGTGATATCTCAATGCCTCTAATACCAAACCTGAGATCCTACCTCTAACATGTAATGTGATATCCAACCCCTTCCCCTTCCAAACCTGAGAGCCTTCCTATAGCATGAGATGTGATATCCAAGTCCTTCCCATTCCAATCCTGAGACCCTTCCTATAACATGAGATGTGATATCCAACTCCTTCCCATTCCAACCTGAGACCCTTCCTATAGCATGAGATGGGATATCCAACTTCTTCCAAATCCAATCCTGATACCCTTCCGATAGCATGAGATGTGATATCCCAATGCTTCTACAAAACCTGAGACCCATACATGGCATGAGATTTGATATCAAACTCCTTCCCATTCCAATCCTGAGACCCTTCCTATAGCTTGAGATGTGATATCCAACTCCTTCCCATTCCAATTCTGAGACCCTTCCCATAGCATGAGATGTGATAGCTCAATGCTTCCAATACCAAACCTGAGACCCTTCCTATAACATGAGATGTGATATCCAAGTCCTTCCCATTCCAATCCTGAGACCCTTCCTATAGCATGAGATGTGATATCTCAATGCTTCTAATACCAAACCTGAGACCCTTCCTATAACATGAGATGTGATATCCAAGTCCTTCCCATTCCAATCCTGAGACCCTTCCTATAGCTTGAGATGTGATATCCAACTCCTTCCCATTCCAATTCTGAAACCCTTCCCATAGCATGAGATGTGATATCTCAATGCTTCTAATACCAAACCTGAGACCCTTCCTATAACGAGATGGGATATCCAACTCCTTCCCATTCCAATCCTGAGACCCTTCCGATAGCAGAGATGTGATATCTCAATGCTTATACCAAACCTGAGACCCTTCCTATGGCATGAGATGTCATATACAACTCCTTCCGATTCCAAACCTGAGACCCTTCCTATAGAATGAGATGGGATATCTCAATGCTTATACAAAACCTGAGACCCTTCCTATAGCATGAGATGTGATATCCAACTCCTTCCCATTCCAATCCTGAGACCCTTCCTATAGCTTGAGATGTGATATCCAACTCCTTCCGATTCCAATCCTGAGACCCTTCCTATAGCTTGAGATGTGATATCCAACTCCTTCCCATTCCAATCCTGAGACCCTTCCTATAGCATGAGATGTGATATCTCAATGCTTCTAATACCAAACCTGAGATCCTTCCTATAACATGAGATGTGATATCCAAATCCTTCCACTTCCAAACCTGAGGCCCTCCATTTAGCATGAGATGTGATATCCGACTCCTTCCCATTCCAATCCTGAGACCCTTCGGATAGCATGAGATGTGATATCTCAATGCCTCTAATACCAAACCTGAGATCCTTCCGATAGCATGAGATGTGATATCTCAATGCTTCTAATACCAAACCTGAGACCCTTCCTATAGCATGAGATGTGATATCCAACTCCTTCCCATTCCAATCCTGAGACCCTTCCTATAGCTTGAGATGTGATATCCAACTCCTTCCGATTCCAATCCTGAGACCCTTCCTATAGCTTGAGATGTGATATCCAACTCCTTCCCATTCCAATCCTGAGACCCTTCCTATAGCATTAGATGTGATATCTCAATGCTTCTAATACCAAACCTGAGATCCTTCCTATAACATGAGATGTGATATCCAAATCCTTCCTCTTCCAAACCTGAGACCCTCCCTTTAGCATGAGATGTGATATCCAACTCCTTCCCATTCTGATCCTGAGATCCTTCTGATAGCATGAGATGTGATATCTCAATGCCTCTAATACCAAACCTGAGATCCTACCTCTAACATGTAATGTGATATCCAACTCCTTCCCCTTCCAAACATGAGAGCCTTCCTATAGCATGAGATGTGATATCCAAGTCCTTCCCATTCCAATCCTGAGACCCTTCCTATAACATGAGATGTGATATCCAACTCCTTCCCATTCCAACCTGAGACCCTTCCTATAGCATGAGATGGGATATCCAACTTCTTCCAAATCCAATCCTGATACCCTTCCGATAGCATGAGATGTGATATCCCAATGCTTCTACAAAACCTGAGACCCATACATGGCATGAGATTTGATATCAAACTCCTTCCCATTCCAATCCTGAGACCCTTCCTATAGCTTGAGATGTGATATCCAACTCCTTCCCATTCCAATTCTGAGACCCTTCCCATAGCATGAGATGTGATATCTCAATGCTTCTAATACCAAACCTGAGACCCTTCCTATAACATGAGATGTGATATCCAAGTCCTTCCCATTCCAATCCTGAGACCCTTCCTATAGCATGAGATGTGATATCTCAATGCTTCTCATACCAAACCTGAGACCCTTCCTATAACATGAGATGTGATATCCAAGTCCTTCCCATTCCAATCCTGAGACCCTTCCTATAGCTTGAGATGTGATATCCAACTCCTTCCCATTCCAATTCTGAAACCCTTCCCATAGCATGAGATGTGATATCTCAATGCTTCTAATACCAAACCTGAGACCCTGATATCCAACTCCTTCCCATTCCAATCCTGAGACCCTTCCGATAGCAGAGATGTGATATCTCAATGCTTATACCAAACCTGAGACCCTTCCTATGGCATGAGATGTCATATACAACTCCTTCCGATTCCAAACCTGAGACCCTTCCTATAGAATGAGATGGGATATCTCAATGCTTATACCAAACCTGAGACCCTTCCTATAGCATGAGATGTGATATCCAACTCCTTCCCATTCCAATTCTGAGACCCTTCCTATAGCTTGAGATGTGATATCCAACTCCTTCCCATTCCAATTCTGAGACCCTTCCCATAGCATGAGATATGATATCTCAATGCTTCTAATACCAAACCTGAGACCCTTCCTATAACATGAGATGTGATATCCAAGTCCTTCCCATTCCAATCCTGAGACCCTTCCTATAGCATGAGATGTGATATCTCAATGCTTCTAATACCAAACCTGAGATCCTTCCTATAACATGAGATGTGATATCCAAGTCCTTCCCATTCCAATACTGAGACCCTTCCTATAGCTTGAGATGTGATATCCAACTCCTTCCCATTCCAATTCTGAGACCCGTCCTATACCATGAGATGTGATATCTCAATGCTTCTAATACCAAACCTGAGACCCTTCCTATAACGGGATGGGATATCCAACTCCTTCCCATTCCAATCCTGAGACCCTTCAGATAGCAGAGATGTGATATCTCAATGCTTATACCAAACCTGAGACCCTTCCTATGGCATGAGATGTCATATACGACTCCTTCCGATTCCAAACCTGAGACCCTTCCTATAGCATGAGATGGGATATCTCAATGCTTATACCAAACCTGAGACCCTTCCTATAGCATGAGATGGGATATCCAACTCTTTCCAGATCCAATCCTGATACCCTTCCGATAGCATGAGATGTGATATCTCAATGCTAATACCAAACCTGAGATCCTTCCTGTAACATGAGATGTGATATCCAAATACTTCCCCTTCCAAACCCGAGACCCACATGAGATGTGATATCCAACTCCTTCCCATTCCAATCCCGAGACCCTTCTGATAGCATGAGATGTGATATCTCAATGCCTCTAATACCAAACCTGAGATCCTTCCGATAGCATGAGATCTGATATCTCAATGCTTCTAATACCAAACCTGAGATCCTTCCTATAACATGAGATGTGATATCCAAATCCTTCCCCTTCCAAACCTGAGAACCTCCCTTTAGCATGAGATGTGATATCCGACTCTTTCCCATTCCAATCCTGAGACCCTTCTGATAGCATGAGATGTGATGTCTCAATGCTTCTAATACCAAACCTGAGACCCTTCCTATAACATGAGATGTGATATCTCAATGCTTCTAATACCCAACCTGAGACCCTCCCTTTAGCATGAGATGTGATATCCGACTCCTTCCCATTCCAATCCTGAGACCCTTCTGATATCATGAGATGTGATATCTCAATGCCTCTAATACCAAACCTGAGATCCTTCCGATAGCATGAGATGTTATATCTCAATGCGTCTAATACCAAACCTGAGATCCTTCCTATAACATGAGATGTGATATCCAAATCCTTCCTCTTCCAAACCTGAGACCCTCCCTTTAGCATGAGATGTGATATCCAACTCCTTCCCATTCTGATCCTGAGATCCTTCTGATAGCATGAGATGTGATATCTCAATGCCTCTAATACCAAACCTGAGATCCTACCTCTAACATGTAATGTGATATCCAACTCCTTCCCCTTCCAAACCTGAGAGCCTTCCTATAGCATGAGATGTGATATCCAAGTCCTTCCCATTCCAATCCTGAGACCCTTCCTATAACATGAGATGTGATATCCAACTCCTTCCCATTCCAACCTGAGACCCTTCCTATAGCATGAGATGGGATATCCAACTTCTTCCAAATCCAATCCTGATACCCTTCCGATAGCATGAGATGTGATATCCCAATGCTTCTACAAAACCTGAGACCCATACATGGCATGAGATTTGATATCAAACTCCTTCCCATTCCAATCCTGAGACCCTTCCTATAGCTTGAGATGTGATATCCAACTCCTTCCCATTCCAATTCTGAGACCCTTCCCATAGCATGAGATGTGATAGCTCAATGCTTCTAATACCAAACCTGAGACCCTTCCTATAACATGAGATGTGATATCCAAGTCCTTCCCATTCCAATCCTGAGACCCTTCCTATAGCATGCGATGTGATATCTCAATGCTTCTAATACCAAACCTGAGACCCTTCCTATAACATGAGATGTGATATCCAAGTCCTTCCCATTCCAATCCTGAGACCCTTCCTATAGCTTGAGATGTGATATCCAACTCCTTCCCATTCCAATTCTGAAACCCTTCCCATAGCATGAGATGTGATATCTCAATGCTTCTAATACCAAACCTGAGACCCTTCCTATAACGAGATGGGATATCCAACTCCTTCCCATTCCAATCCTGAGACCCTTCCGATAGCAGAGATGTGATATCTCAATGCTTATACCAAACCTGAGACCCTTCCTATGGCATGAGATGTCATATACAACTCCTTCCGATTCCAAACCTGAGACCCTTCCTATAGAATGAGATGGGATATCTCAATGCTTATACCAAACCTGAGACCCTTCCTATAGCATGAGATGTGATATCCAACTCCTTCCCATTCCAATCCTGAGACCCTTCCTATAGCTTGAGATGTGATATCCAACTCCTTCCGATTCCAATCCTGAGACCCTTCCTATAGCTTGAGATGTGATATCCAACTCCTTCCCATTCCAATCCTGAGACCCTTCCTATAGCATGAGATGTGATATCTCAATGCTTCTAATACCAAACCTGAGATCCTTCCTATAACATGAGATGTGATATCCAAATCCTTCCACTTCCAAACCTGAGGCCCTCCATTTAGCATGAGATGTGATATCCGACTCCTTCCCATTCCAATCCTGAGACCCTTCGGATAGCATGAGATGTGATATCTCAATGCCTCTAATACCAAACCTGAGATCCTTCCGATAGCATGAGATGTGATATCTCAATGCTTCTAATACCAAACCTGAGACCCTTCCTATAGCATGAGATGTGATATTCAACTCCTTCCCATTCCAATCCTGAGACCCTTCCTATAGCTTGAGATGTGATATCCAACTCCTTCCGATTCCAATCCTGAGACCCTTCCTATAGCTTGAGATGTGATATCCAACTCCTTCCCATTCCAATCCTGAGACCCTTCCTATAGCATTAGATGTGATATCTCAATGCTTCTAATACCAAACCTGAGATCCTTCCTATAACATGAGATGTGATATCCAAATCCTTCCTCTTCCAAACCTGAGACCCTCCCTTTAGCATGAGATGTGATATCCAACTCCTTCCCATTCTGATCCTGAGATCCTTCTGATAGCATGAGATGTGATATCTCAATGCCTCTAATACCAAACCTGAGATACTACCTCTAACATGTAATGTGATATCCAACTCCTTCCCCTTCCAAACCTGAGAGCCTTCCTATAGCATGAGATGTGATATCCAAGTCCTTCCCATTCCAATCCTGAGACCCTTCCTATAACATGAGATGTGATATCCAACTCCTTCCCATTCCAACCTGAGACCCTTCCTATAGCATGAGATGGGATATCCAACTTCTCCCAAATCCAATCCTGATACCCTTCCGATAGCATGAGATGTGATATCCCAATGCTTATACAAAACCTGAGACCCATACATGGCATGAGATTTGATATCAAACTCCTTCCCATTCCAATCCTGAGACCCTTCCTATAGCTTGAGATGTGATATCCAACTCCTTCCCATTCCAATTCTGAGACCCTTCCCATAGCATGAGATGTGATATCTCAATGCTTCTAATACCAAACCTGAGACCCTTCCTATAACATGAGATGTGATATCCAAGTCCTTCCCATTCCAATCCTGAGACCCTTCCTATAGCATGAGATGTGATATCTCAATGCTTCTAATACCAAACCTGAGACCCTTCCTATAACATGAGATGTGATATCCAAGTCCTTCCCATTCCAATCCTGAGACCCTTCCTATAGCTTGAGATGTGATATCCAACTCCTTCCCATTCCAATTCTGAAACCCTTCCCATAGCATGAGATGTGATATCTCAATGCTTCTAATACCAAACCTGAGACCCTTCATATAACGAGATGGGATATCCAACTCCTTCCCATTCCAATCCTGAGACCCTTCCGATAGCAGAGATGTGATATCTCAATGCTTATACCAAACCTGAGACCCTTCCTATGGCATGAGATGTCATATACAACTCCTTCCGATTCCAAACCTGAGACCCTTCCTATAGAATGAGATGGGATATCTCAATGCTTATACCAAACCTGAGACCCTTCCTATAGCATGAGATGTGATATCCAACTCCTTCCCATTCCAATTCTGAGACCCTTCCTATAGCTTGAGATGTGATATCCAACTCCTTCCGATTCCAATCCTGAGACCCTTCCTATAGCTTGAGATGTGATATCCAACTCCTTCCCATTCCAATCCTGAGACCCTTCCTATAGCATGAGATGTGATATCTCAATGCTTCTAATACCAAACCTGAGATCCTTCCTATAACATGAGATGTGATATCCAACTCCTTCCCATTCCAACCTGAGACCCTTCCTATAGCATGAGATGGGATATCCAACTTCTTCCAAATCCAATCCTGATACCCTTCCGATAGCATGAGATGTGATATCCCAATGCTTATACAAAACCTGAGACCCATACATGGCATGAGATTTGATATCAAACTCCTTCCCATTCCAATCCTGAGACCCTTCCTATAGCTTGAGATGTGATATCCAACTCCTTCCCATTCCAATTCTGAGACCCTTCCCATAGCATGAGATGTGATATCTCAATGCTTCTAATACCAAACCTGAGACCCTTCCTATAACATGAGATGTGATATCCAAGTCCTTCCCATTCCAATCCTGAGACCCTTCCTATAGCATGAGATGTGATATCTCAATGCTTCTAATACCAAACCTGAGACCCTTCCTATAACATGAGATGTGATATCCAAGTCCTTCCCATTCCAATCCTGAGACCCTTCCTATAGCTTGAGATGTGATATCCAACTCCTTCCCATTCCAATTCTGAAACCCTTCCCATAGCATGAGATGTGATATCTCAATGCTTCTAATACCAAACCTGAGACCCTTCCTATAACGAGATGGGATATCCAACTCCTTCCCATTCCAATCCTGAGACCCTTCCGATAGCAGAGATGTGATATCTCAATGCTTATACCAAACCTGAGACCCTTCCTATGGCATGAGATGTCATATACAACTCCTTCCGATTCCAAACCTGAGACCCTTCCTATAGAATGAGATGGGATATCTCAATGCTTATACCAAACCTGAGACCCTTCCTATAGCATGAGATGTGATATCCAACTCCTTCCCATTCCAATTCTGAGACCCTTCCTATAGCTTGAGATGTGATATCCAACTCCTTCCGATTCCAATCCTGAGACCCTTCCTATAGCTTGAGATGTGATATCCAACTCCTTCCCATTCCAATCCTGAGACCCTTCCTATAGCATGAGATGTGATATCTCAATGCTTCTAATACCAAACCTGAGATCCTTCCTATAACATGAGATGTGATATCCAAATCCTTCCACTTCCAAACCTGAGGCCCTCCATTTAGCATGAGATGTGATATCCGACTCCTTCCCATTCCAATCCTGAGACCCTTCGGATAGCATGAGATGTGATATCTCAATGCCTCTAATACCAAACCTGAGATCCTTCCGATAGCATGAGATGTGATATCTCAATGCTTCTAATACCAAACCTGAGATCCTTCCTATAACATGAGATGTGATCTCCAAATCCTTCCCCTTCCAAACCTGAGACCCTCCCTTTAGCATGAGATGTGATATCCAACTCCTTCCCATTCCAATCCTGAGACCCTTCTGATAGCATGAGATGTGATATCTCAATGCCTCTAATACCAAACCTGAGATCCTTCCTCTAACATGAAATGTGATATCCAACTCCTTCCCCTTCCAAACCTGAGAGCCTTCCTATAGCATGAGATGTGATATCCAAGTCCTTCCCATTCCAATCCTGAGACCCTTCCTATAACATGAGATGTGATATCCAACTCCTTCCCATTCCAACCTGAGACCCTTCCTATAGCATGAGATGGGATATCCAACTCCTTCCAGATCCAATCCTGATACCCTTCCGATAGCATGAGATGTGATATCCCAATGCTTCTACAAAACCTGAGACCCATACATGGCATGAGATGTGATATCAAACTCCTTCCCATTCCAATCCTGAGACCCTTCCTATAGCTTGAGATGTGATATCCAACTCCTTCCCATTCCAATTCTGAGACCCGTCCTATACCATGAGACTTGATATCTCAATGCTTCTAATACCAAACCTGAGACCGGTCCTATAACATGAGATGTGATATCCAAATCCTTCCCCTTCCAAACCTTAGACCCTTCCTTTATCATGAGATGTGATATCCAAGACCTTCCCATTCCAATCCTGAGACCCTTCTGATAGCATGAGATGGGATATCCAACTCCTTCCAGATCCAATCCTGATACCCTTCCGATAGCATGAGATGTGATATCCCAATGCTTCTACAAAACCTGAGACCCATACATGGCATGAGATGTGATATCAAACTCCTTCCCATTCCAATCCTGAGACCCTTCCTATAGCTTGAGATGTGATATCCAACTCCTTCCCATTCCAATTCTGAGACCCGTCCTATACCATGAGACTTGATATCTCAATGCTTCTAATACCAAACCTGAGATCCTTCCTCTAACATGAAATGTGATATCCAACTCCTTCCAGATCCAATCCTGATACCCTTCCGATAGCATGAGATGTGATATCCCAATGCTTCTACAAAACCTGAGACCCATACATGGCATGAGATGTGATATCAAACTCCTTCCCATTCCAATCCTGAGACCCTTCCTTTAGCATGAGATGTGATATCCAACTCCTTCCCATTCCAATCCTGAGACCCTTCTGATAGCATGAGATGTGATATCTCAATGCCTCTAATACCAAACCTGAGATCCTTCCTCTAACATGAAATGTGATATCCAACTCCTTCCCCTTCCAAACCTGAGAGCCTTCCTATAGCATGAGATGTGATATCCAAGTCCTTCCCGTTCCAATCCTGAGACCCTTCCTATAACATGAGATGTGATATCCAACTCCTTCCCATTCCAACCTGAGACCCTTTCTATAGCATGAGATGGGATATCCAACTCCTTCCAGATCCAATCCTGATACCCTTCCGATAGCATGAGATGTGATATCCCAATGCTTCTACAAAACCTGAGACCCATACATGGCATGAGATGTGATATCAAACTCCTTCCCATTCCAATCCTGAGACCCTTCCTATAGCTTGAGATGTGATATCCAACTGCTTCCCATTCCAATTCTGAGACCCGTCCTATACCATGAGACTTGATATCTCAATGCTTCTAATACCAAACCTGAGAATGGTCCTATAACATGAGATGTGATATCCAAATCCTTCCCCTTCCAAACCTTAGACCCTTCCTTTATCATGAGATGTGATATCCAAGTCCTTCCCATTCCAATCCAGAGACCCTTCCTTTAGCATGAGATGTGATATCTCAATGCTTCTAATACCAAACCTGAGACCCTTCCTATAACATGAGATGTGATATCCAAGTCCTTCCCATTCCAATCCTGAGACCCTTCCTATAGCATGAGATGTGATATCTTAATGCTTCTAATACCAAACCTGAGACCCTTCCTATAACATGAGATGTGATATCCAAGTCCTTCCCATTCCAATCCGGAGACCCTTCCTATAGTTTGAGATGTGATATCCAACTCCTTCCCATTCCAATTCTGAGACCCGTCCTATACCATGAGATGTGATATCTCAATGCTTCTAATACCAAACCTGAGATCCTTCCTATAACGAGATGGGATATCCAACTCCTTCCCATTCCAATCCTGAGACCCTTCCGATAGCAGAGATGTCATATACAACTCCTTCCGATTCCAAACCTGAGACCCTTCCTATAGCATCAGATGGGATATCTCAATGCTTATACCAAACCTGAGACCCTTCCTATGGCATGAGATGTCATATACAACTCCTTCCGATTCCAAACCTGAGACCCTTCCTATAGCATCAGATGGGATATCTCAATGCTAATACCAAACCTGAGATCCTTCCTATAACATGAGATGTGATATCCAAATCCTTCCCCTTCCAAACTCGAGACCCTCCCTTTAGCATGAGATGTGATATCCAACTCCTTCCCATTCCAATCCCGAGACCGTTCTGATAGCATGAGATGTGATATCTCAATGCCTCTAATACCAAACCTGAGATCCTTCCGATAGCATGAGATGTGATATCTCAATGCTTTTAATACCAAACCCGAGATCCTTCCTATAACATGAGATGTGATATCCAAATCCTTCCCCTTCCAAACCTGAGACCCTCCCTTTAGCATGAGATGTGATATCCGACTCCTTCCCATTCCAATCCTGAGACCCTTCTGATAGCATGAGATGTGATATCTCAATGCCTCTAATACCAAACCTGAGTTCCTTCCTATAACATGAGATGTGATATCTCAATGCTTCTAATAGTAAACCTGAGACCCTCCCTTTAGCATGAGATGTGATATCCGACTCCTTCCCATTCCAATCCTGAGACCCTTCTGATAGCATGAGATGTGATATCTCAATGCCTCTAATACCAAACCTGAGATCCTTCCGATAGCATGAGATGTGATATCTCAATGTGTCTAATACCAAACCTGAGATCCTTCCTATAACATGAGATGTGATATCCAAATCCTTCCCCTTCCAAACCTGACACCTTCCCTTTAGCATGAGATGTGACATCCAACTCCTTCCCATTCCGATCCTGAGATCCTTCTGATAGCATGAGATGTGATATCTCAATGCCTCTAATACCAAACCTGAGATCCTACCTCTAACATGTAGTGTGATATCCAACTCCTTCCCCTTCCAAACCTGAGAGCCTTCCTATAGCATGAGATGTGATATCCAAGTCCTTCCCATTCCATTCCTGAGACCCTTCCTATAACATGAGATGTGATATCCAACTCCTTCCCATTCCAACCTGAGACCCTTCCTATATCATGAGATGGGATATCCAACTCCTTCCAAATCCAATCCTGATACCCTTCCGATAGCATGAGATGTGATATCCCAATGCTTCTACAAAACCTGAGACCCATACATCGCATGAGATGTGATATCAAACTCCTTCCCATTCCAATCCTGAGACCCTTCCTATAGCTTGAGATGTGATATCCAACTCCTTCCCATTCCAATTCTGAGACCCTTCCTATAGCATGAGATGTGATATCTCAATGCTTCTAATACCAAACCTGAGACCCTTCCTATAACATGAGATGTGTTATCCAAGTCCTTCCCATTCCAATCCTGAGACCCTTCCTATAGCATGAGATGTGATATCTCAATGCTTCTAATACCAAACCTGAGACCCTTCCTATATCATGAGATGTGATATCCAAGTCCTTCCCATTCCAATCCTGAGACCCTTCCTATAGCTTGAGATGTGATATATAACTCCTTCCCATTCCAATCCTAAGACCCTTCCTATAGCATGAGATGTGATATCTCAATGCTTCTAATACCAAACCTGAGACCCTTCCTATAACATGAGATGTGATATCCAAGTCCTTCCCATTCCAATCCTGCGACCCTTCCTATAGCTTGAGATGTGATATCCAACTCCTTCCCATTCCAATTCTGAGACCCGTCCTATACCATGAGATGTGATATCTCAATGCTTCTAATACCAAACCTGAGACCCTTCCTATAACGAGATGGGATATCCAACTCCTTCCCATTCCAATCCTGAGACCCTTCCGATAGCAGAGATGTGATATCTCAATGCTTATACCAAACCTGACACCCTACCTATGGCATGAGATGTCATATACAACTCCTTCCGATTCCAAACCCGAGACCCTTCCTATAGCATGAGATGGGATATCTCAATGCTAATACCAAACCTGAGCCCCTTCCTATAGCATGAGATGTGATATCCAACTCCTTCCCATACCAATCCTGAGACCCTTACTATAGCTTGAGATGTGATATCCAACTCCTTCCCATTCCAATCCTGAGACCCTTTCTATAGCTTGAGATGTGATATCCAACTCCTTCCCATTCCAATCCTGAGACCCTTCCTATAGCATGAGATGTGATATCTCAATGCTTCTAATACCAAACCTGAGATCCTTCCTATAACATGAGATGTGATATCCAAATCCTTCCACTTCCAAACCTGAGACCCTCCCTTTAGCATGAGATGTGATATCCGACTCCTTCCCATTCCAATCCTGAGACCCTTCTGATAACATGAGATGTGATATCTCAATGCCTCTAATACCAAACCTGAGATCCTTCCGATAGCATGAGATGTGATATCTCAATGCTTCTAATACCAAACCTGAGATCCTTCCTATAACATGAGATGTGATATCCAAATCCTTCCCCTTCCAAACCTGAGACCCTCCCTTTAGCATGAGATGTGATATCCAACTCCTTCCCATTCCCATCCTGAGACCCTTCCTATAGCATGAGATGTGATATCTCAATGCTTCTAATACCAAACCTGAGATCCTTCCTATAACATGAAATGTGATATCCAACTCCTTCCCCTTCCAAACCTGAGAGCCTTCGTATAGCATGAGATGTGATATCCAAGTCCTTCCCATTCCAATCCTGAGACCCTTCCTATAACATGAGATGTGATATCCAACTCCTTCCAAATCCAATCCTGATACCCTTCCGATAGCATGAGATGTGATATCCCAATGCTTCTACAAAACCTGAGACCCATACATGGCATGAGATGTGATATCAAACTCCTTCCCATTCCAATCCTGAGACACTTCCTATAGCATCAGATGTGATATCTCAATGCTTCTAATACCAAACCTGAGACTCTTCCTATAACATGAGATGGGATATCCAACTCCTTCCCATTCCAATCCTGAGACCCTTCCAATAGCAGAGATGTGATATCTCAATGCTTATACCAAACCTGAGACCCTTCCTATGGCATGAGATGTCATATACAACTCCTTCCCATTCCAATCCTGAGACCCTTCCTATAGCATGAGATGTGATATCTCAATGCTTCTAATACCAAACCTGAGATCCTTCCTATAACATGAGATGTGATATCCAACTCCTTCCCATTCCAATCCTGAGACCCTTCCTATAGCATGAGATGTGACATCTCAATGCTTATACCACACCTGAGACCCTTCCTATAGCATGAGATGTGATATCCAACTCCTTCCCATTCCAATCCTGAGACCCTTCCTATAGCATGAGATGTGATATCTCAATGCCTCTAATACCAAACCTGAGATCCTTCCTCTAACATGAAATGTGATATCCAACTCCTTCCCTTTCCAAACCTGAGAGCCTACCTATAGCATGAGATGTGATATTCAAGTCCTTCCCATTCCAATCCTTAGACCCTTCCTACAGCATGCAATATGATATCTCAATGATTCTAATAACAAACCTGAGACCCGTCCTATAACATGAGATGGGATATCCAACTCCTTCCCATTCCAATCCTGAGACACTTCCGATAGCAGAGATGTGATATTTCAATGCTTATACCAAACCTGAGACCCTTCCTATAGCATGAGATGTAATATCCAACTCCTTCCCATTCCAATCCTGAGACCCTTCCTACAGCATGCGATGTGATATCTCAATGCTTCTAATACCAAACCTGAGACCCGTCCTATAACATGAGATGGGATATCCAACTCCTTCCCGTTCCAAACCTGAGACCCTTCCTATAGCATGAGATGTGATATCCAACTCCTTCCCATCCCAATCCTGAGACACTTCCGATTGCAGAGATGTGATATCTCAATGCTTATACCAAACCTGAGACTCTTCCTATAACATGAGATGTGATATCCAACTCCTTCCCGTTCCAAACCTGAGACCCTTCCTATAGCATGAGATGTGATATCCAACTCCTTCCCATTCCAATCCTGAGACCCTTCTGATAGCATGAGATGTGATATCTCAATGCTTCTAATACCAAACCTGAGATCCTTCTTATAACATGTGATGTGATATCCAAATCCTTCCCCTTCCAAACCTGAGACCCTCCCTTTAGCATGAGAAGTGATATCCAACTCCTTCCCATTCCAATCCTGAGACCCTTATGATAGCATGAGATGTGATATCTCAATGCCTCTAATACCAAACCTGAGATACTTCCGATAGCATGAGATGTGATATCTCAATGATTCTAATACCAAACCTGAGATCCTTCCTATAACATGCGATGTGATATCCAAATCCTTCCCCTTCCAAACCTGAGACCCTCCCTTTAGCATGAGATGTGATATCCAACTCCTTCCCATTCCAATCCTGAGACCCTTCTGATAGCATGAGATGTGATACCTCAATGCCTCTAATACCAAACCTGAGATCCTACCTCTAACATGAAATGTGATATCCAACTCCTTCCCTTACCAAACCTGAGATCCTTCCTATAACATGCGATGTGATATCCAAATCCTTCCCCTTCCAAACCTGAGACCTTCCCTATAGCATGAGATGTGATATCCAAGTCCGTCCCATTCCAATCCTGAGACCCTTCCTATAGCATGAGATGTGATATCTCAATGCTTATTCCAAACCTGAGACCCTTCCTATGGCATGAGATGTCATATACAACTCCTTCCCATTCCAATCCTGAGACCCTTCCTATAGCATGAGATGTGATATCTCAATGCTTATACCAAACCTGAGACCCTTCCTATAGCATGAGATGTGATAGCCAACTTCTTCCCATTCCAATCCTGAGACCCTTCCTATAACATGAGATGTGATGTCGCAATGCTTCTAATACCAAACCTGAGATCTTTCCTATAACATGAGATGTGATATCCAACACCTTCCCATTCCAATCCTCAGACCCTTCCTATAGCATGAGATGTGATATCTCAATGCTTATACCAAACGTGAGACCCTTCCTATAGCTTGAGATGTGATATCCAACTCCTTCCCATTCCAATCCTGAGACCCTTCCTATAGCATGAGATGTGATATCTCAATGCTTATACCAAACGTGAGACCCTTCCTATAACATGAGATGTGATATCTTAATGCCTCTAATACCAAACCTGAGATCCTTCCTCTAACATGAAATGTGATATCCAACTCCTTCCCGTTCCAAACCTGAGAGCCTTCCTATAGCATGAGATATGATATCCAAGTCCTTCCCATTCCAATCCTGGGACCCTTCCTATAACATGAGATGTGATATCCAACTCCTTCCCATTCCAACCTGAGACCCTTTCTATAGCATGAGATGGGATATCCAACTCCTTCCAAATCAAATCCTGATACCCTTCCGATAGCATGAGATGTGATATCCCAATGTTTCTACCAAACCTGAGACCCATACTATGGCATGAGTTGTGATATCAAACCCCTTCCCATTCCAATCCTGAGACCCTTCCTATAGCTTGAGATATCCAACTCCTTCCCATTCCAATTCTGAGACCCTTCCTATACCATGAGACTTGATATCTCAATGCTTCTAATACCAAACCTGAGACCCTTCCTATAGCATGAGATGTGATATCTCAATGCTTCTAATACCAAACCTGAGATCCTTCCGATAACATGAGATGTGATATCCAAATCCTTCCCCTTCCAAACCTGAGACCCTCCCTTTAGCATGAGATGTGATATCCAACTCCTTCCCATTCCCATCCTGAGACCCTTCTGATAGCATGAGATGTGATATCTCAATGCCTCCAATACCAAACCTGAGATCCTACCTCTAACATGAAATGTGATATCCACATCCTTCCCCTTCCAAACCTGAGACCCTCCCTTTAGCATGAGATGTGATATCCAACTCCGTCCCATTCCAATCCTGAGACCCTTCCGATAGCATGAGATGTGATATCTCAATGCTTCTAATACCAAACCTGTGATCCTTCCTATAACAAGAGATGTGATATCCAAATCCTTCCCCTTCCAAACCTGAGACCCTCCCTTTAGCATGAGATGTGATATCTCAATGCCTCTAATACCAAACCTGAGATCCTTCCGATAGCATGAGATGTGATATCTCAATGCTTCTAATACCAAACCTGAGATCCTTCCTATAACATGAGACGTGATATCCAAACCCTTCCCCTTCCAAACCTGAGACCCTCCCTTTAGCATGAGATGTGATATCCAACTCCTTCCCATTCCAATCCTGAGACCCTTCTGATAGCATGAGATGTGATATCTCAATGCCTCTAATACCAAACCTGAGATCCTACCTCTAACATGAAATGTGATATCCAACTCCTTCCCCTTCCAAACCTGAGAGCCTTCCTATAGCATGAGATGTGATATCCAAGTCCTTCCCTTTCCAATCCTGAGACCCTTCCTATAACATGAGATGTGATATCCAACTCCTTCCAAATCCAATCCTGATACCCTTCCGATAGCATGAGATGTGATATCCCAATGCTTCTACAAAACCTGAGACCCATACATGGCATGAGATGTGATATCAAACTCCTTCCCATTCCAATCCTGAGACACTTCCTATAGCATCAGATGTGATATCTCAATGCTTCTAATACCAAACCTGAGACTCTTCCTATAACATGAGATGGGATATCCAACTTCTTCCCATTCCAATCCTGAGACCCTTCCGATAGCAGAGATGTGATATCTCAATGCTTATACCAAACCTGAGACCCTTCCTATGGCATGAGATGTCATATACAACTCCTTCCCATTCCAACCCTGAGACCCTTCCTATAGCATGAGATGTGATATCTCAATGCTTCTAATACCAAACCTGAGATCCTTCCTATAACATGAGATGTGATATCCAACTCCTTCCCATTCCAATCCTGAGACCCTTCCTATAGCATGAGATGTGACATCTCAATGCTTATACCAAACCTGAGACCCTTCCTATAGCATGAAATGTGATATCCAAATCCTTCCCATTCCAATCCTGAGACCCTTCCTATAGCATGAGATGTGATATCTCAATGCCTCTAATACCAAACCTGAGATCCTTCCTCTAACATGAAATGTGATATCCAACTCCTTCCCTTTCCAAACCTGAGAGCCTACCTATAGCATGAGATGTGATATTCAAGTCCTTCCCATTCCAATCCTTAGACCCTTCCTACAGCATGCAATATGATATCTCAATGATTCTAATAACAAACCTGAGACCCGTCCTATTACATGAGATGGGATATCCAACTCCTTCCCATTCCAATCCTGAGACACTTCCGATAGCAGAGATGTGATATCTCAATGCTTATACCAAACCTGAGACCCTTCCTATAGCATGAGATGTAATATCCAACTCCTTCCCATTCCAATCCTGAGACCCTTCCTACAGCATGCGATGTGATATCTCAATGCTTCTAATACCAAACCTGAGACCCGTCCTATAACATGAGATGGGATATCCAACTCCTTCCCGTTCCAAACCTGAGACCCTTCCTATAGCATGAGATGTGATATCCAACTCCTTCCCATCCCAATCCTGAGACACTTCCGATTGCAGAGATGTGATATCTCAATGCTTATACCAAACCTGAGACTCTTCCTATAACATGAGATGTGATATCCAACTCCTTCCCGTTCCAAACCTGAGACCTTTCCTATAGCATGAGATGTGATATCCAACTCCCTCCCATTCCAATCCTGAGACCCTTCTGATAGCATGAGATGTGATATCTCAATGCTTCTAATACCAAACCTGAGATCCTTCTTATAACATGTGATGTGATATCCAAATCCTTCCCCTTCCAAACCTGAGACCCTCCCTTTAGCATGAGAAGTGATATCCAACTCCTTCCCATTCCAATCCTGAGACCCTTATGATAGCATGAGATGTGATATCTCAATGCCTCTAATACCAAACCTGAGATACTTCCGATAGCATGAGATGTGATATCTCAATGATTCTAATACCAAACCTGAGATCCTTCCTATAACATGCGATGTGATATCCAAATCCTTCCCCTTCCAAACCTGAGACCCTCCCTTTAGCATGAGATGTGATATCCAACTCCTTCCCATTCCAATCCTGAGACCCTTCCTATAGCTTGAGAAGTGATATCTAACTCCTTCCCATTCCAATTCTGAGACCCGTCCTATACCATGAGATGTGATATCTCAATGCTTCTTATACCAAACCTGAGACCCTTCCTATAACGAGATGGGATATCCAACTCCTTCCCATTCCAATCCTGAGACCCTTCCGATAGCAGAGATGTGATATCTCAATGCTTATACCAAACCTGAGACCCTACCTATGGCATGAGATGTCATATACAACTCCTTCCGATTCCAAACCTGAGACCCTTCCTATAGCATGAGATGGGATATCTCAATGCTAATACCAAACCTGAGACCCTTCCTATAGCATGAGATGTGATATCCAACTCCTTCCCATTCCAATCCTGAGACCCTTACTATAGCTTGAGATGTGATATCCAACTCCTTCCCATTCCAATCCTGAGACCCTTTCTATAGCTTGAGATGTGATATCCAACTCCTTCCCATTCCAATACTGAGACCCTTCCTATAGCATGAGATGTGATATCTCAATGCTTCTAATACCAAACCTGAGATCCTTCCTATAACATGAGATGTGATATCCAAATCCTTCCACTTCCGAACCTGAGACCCTCCCTTTAGCATGAGATGTGATATCCGACTCCTTCCCATTCCAATCCTGAGACCCTTCTGATAGCATGAGATGTGATATCTCAATGCCTCTAATACCAAACCTGAGATCCTTCCGATAGCATGAGATGTGATATCTCATTGCTTCTAATACCAAACCTGAGATCCTTCCTATAACATGAGATGTGATATCCAAATCCTTCCCCTTCCAAACCTGAGACCCTCCCTTTAGCATGAGACGTGATATCCAACTCCTTCCCATTCCAATCCTGAGACCCTTCTGATAGCATGAGATGTGATATCTCAATGCCTCTAATACCAAACCTGAGATCCTACCTCTAACATGAAATGTGATATCCAACTCCTTCCCCTTCCAAACCTGAGAGCCTTCCTATAGCATGAGATGTGATATCCAAGTCCTTCCCATTCCAATCCTGAGACCCTTCCTATAACATGAGATGTGATATCCAACTCCTTCCAAATCCAATCCTGATACCCTTCCGATAGCATGAGATGTGATATCCCAATGATTCTACAAAACCTGAGACCCATACATGGCATGAGATGTGATATCAAACTCCTTCCCATTCCAATCCTGAGACACTTGATATAGCATCAGATGTGATATCTCAATGCTTCTAATACCAAACCTGAGACTCTTCCTATAACATGAGATGGGATATCCAACTCCTTCCCATTCCAATCCTGAGACCCTTCCGATAGCAGAGATGTGATATCTCAATGCTTATACCAAACCTGAGACCCTTCCTATGGCATGAGATGTCATATACAACTCCTTCCCATTCCAATCCTGAGACCCTTCCTATAGCATGAGATGTGATATCTCAATGCTTCTAATACCAAACCTGAGATCCTTCCTATAACATGAGATGTGATATCCAACTCCTTCCCATTCCAATCCTGAGACCCTTCCTATAGCATGAGATGTGACATCTCAATGCTTATACCACACCTGAGACCCTTCCTATAGCATGAGATGTGATATCCAACTCCTTCCCATTCCAATCCTGAGACCCTTCCTATAGCATGAGATGTGATATCTCAATGCCTCTAATACCAAACCTGAGATCCTTCCTCTAACATGAAATGTGATATCCAACTCCTTCCCTTTCCAAACCTGAGAGCCTACCTATAGCATGAGATGTGATATTCAAGTCCTTCCCATTCCAATCCTTAGACCCTTCCTACAGCATGCAATATGATATCTCAATGATTCTAATAACAAACCTGAGACCCGTCCTATAACATGAGATGGGATATCCAACTCCTTCCCATTCCAATCCTGAGACACTTCCGATAGCAGAGATGTGATATCTCAATGCTTATACCAAACCTGAGACCCTTCCTATGGCATGAGATGTCATATACAACTCCTTCCCATTCCAACCCTGAGACCCTTCCTATAGCATGAGATGTGATATCTCAATGCTTCTAATACCAAACCTGAGATCCTTCCTATAACATGAGATGTGATATCCAACTCCTTCCCATTCCAATCCTGAGACCCTTCCTATTGCATGAGATGTGACATCTCAATGCTTATACCAAACCTGAGACCCTTCCTATAGCATGAAATGTGATATCCAACTCCTTCCCATTCCAATCCTGAGACCCTTCCTATAGCATGAGATGTGATATCTCAATGCCTCTAATACCAAACCTGAGATCCTTCCTCTAACATGAAATGTGATATCCAACTCCTTCCCTTTCCAAACCTGAGAGCCTACCTATAGCATGAGATGTGATATTCAAGTCCTTCCCATTCCAATCCTTAGACCCTTCCTACAGCATGCAATATGATATCTCAATGATTCTAATAACAAACCTGAGACCCGTCCTATAACATGAGATGGGATATCCAACTCCTTCCCATTCCAATCCTGAGACACTTCCGATAGCAGAGATGTGATATCTCAATGCTTATACCAAACCTGAGACCCTTCCTATAGCATGAGATGTAATATCCAACTCCTTCCCATTCCAATCCTGAGACCCTTCCTACAGCATGCGATGTGATATCTCAATGCTTCTAATACCAAACCTGAGACCCGTCCTATAACATGAGATGGGATATCCAACTCCTTCCCGTTCCAAACCTGAGACCCTTCCTATAGCATGAGATGTGATATCCAACTCCTTCCCATCCCAATCCTGAGACACTTCCGATTGCAGAGATGTGATATCTCAATGCTTATACCAAACCTGAGACTCTTCCTATAACATGAGATGTGATATCCAACTCCTTCCCGTTCCAAACCTGAGACCCTTCCTATAGCATGAGATGTGATATCCAACTCCCTCCCATTCCAATCCTGAGACCCTTCTGATAGCATGAGATGTGATATCTCAATGCTTCTAATACCAAACCTGAGATCCTTCTTATAACATGTGATGTGATATCCAAATCCTTCCCCTTCCAAACCTGAGACCCTCCCTTTAGCATGAGAAGTGATATCCAACTCCTTCCCATTCCAATCCTGAGACCCTTATGATAGCATGAGATGTGATATCTCAATGCCTCTAATACCAAACCTGAGATACTTCCGATAGCATGAGATGTGATATCTCAATGATTCTAATACCAAACCTGAGATCCTTCCTATAACATGCAATGTGATATCCAAATCCTTCCCCTTCCAAACCTGAGACCCTCCCTTTAGCATGAGATGTGATATCCAACTCCTTCCCATTCCAATCCTGAGACCCTTCCTATAGCTTGAGAAGTGATATCTAACTCCTTCCCATTCCAATTCTGAGACCCGTCCTATACCATGAGATGTGATATCTCAATGCTTCTTATACCAAACCTGAGACCCTTCCTATAACGAGATGGGATATCCAACTCCTTCCCATTCCAATCCTGAGACCCTTCCGATAGCAGAGATGTGATATCTCAATGCTTATACCAAACCTGAGACCCTACCTATGGCATGAGATGTCATATACAACTCCTTCCGATTCCAAACCTGAGACCCTTCCTATAGCATGAGATGGGATATCTCAATGCTAATACCAAACCTGAGACCCTTCCTATAGCATGAGATGTGATATCCAACTCCTTCCCATTCCAATCCTGAGACCCTTACTATAGCTTAAGATGTGATATCCAACTCCTTCCCATTCCAATCCTGAGACCCTTTCTATAGCTTGAGATGTGATATCCAACTCCTTCCCATTCCAATACTGAGACCCTTCCTATAGCATGAGATGTGATATCTCAATGCTTCTAATACCAAACCTGAGATCCTTCCTATAACATGAGATGTGATATCCAAATCCTTCCACTTCCAAACCTGAGACCCTCCCTTTAGCATGAGATGTGATATCCGACTCCTTCCCATTCCAATCCTGAGACCCTTCTGATAGCATGAGATGTGATATCTCAATGCCTCTAATACCAAACCTGAGATCCTTCCGATAGCATGAGATGTGATATCTCATTGCTTCTAATACCAAACCTGAGATCCTTCCTATAACATGAGATGTGATTTCCAAATCCTTCCCCTTCCAAACCTGAGACCCTCCCTTTAGCATGAGATGTGATATCCAACTCCTTCCCATTCCAATCCTGAGACCCTTCTGATAGCATGAGATGTGATATCTCAATGCCTCTAATACCAAAACTGAGATCCTACCTCTAACATGAAATGTGATATTCAACTCCTTCCCCTTCCAAACCTGAGAGCCTTCCTATAGCATGAGATGTGATATCCAAGTCCTTCCCATTCCAATCCTGAGACCCTTCCTATAACATGAGATGTGATATCCAACTCCTTCCAAATCCAATCCTGATACCCTTCCGATAGCATGAGATGTGATATCCCAATGATTCTACAAAACCTGAGACCCATACATGGCATGAGATGTGATATCAAACTCCTTCCCATTCCAATCCTGAGACACTTCCTATAGCATCAGATGTGATATCTCAGTGCTTCTAATACCAAACCTGAGACTCTTCCTATAACATGAGATGGGATATCCAACTCCTTCCCATTCCAATCCTGAGACCCTTCCGATAGCAGAGATGTGATATCTCAATGCTTATACCAAACCTGAGACCCTTCCTATGGCATGAGATGTCATATACAACTCCTTCCCATTCCAATCCTGAGACCCTTCCTATAGCATGAGATGTGATATCTCAATGCTTCTAATACCAAACCTGAGATCCTTCCTATAACATGAGATGTGATATCCAACTCCTTCCCATTCCAATCCTGAGACCCTTCCTATAGCATGAGATGTGACATCTCAATGCTTATACCACACCTGAGACCCTTCCTATAGCATGAGATGTGATATCCAACTCCTTCCCATTCCAATCCTGAGACCCTTCCTATAGCATGAGATGTGATATCTCAATGCCTCTAATACCAAACCTGAGATCCTTCCTCTAACATGAAATGTGATATCCAACTCCTTCCCTTTCCAAACCTGAGAGCCTACCTATAGCATGAGATGTGATATTCAAGTCCTTCCCATTCCAATCCTTAGACCCTTCCTACAGCATGCAATATGATATCTCAATGATTCTAATAACAAACCTGAGACCCGTCCTATAACATGAGATGGGATATCCAACTCCTTCCCATTCCAATCCTGAGACACTTCCGATAGCAGAGATGTGATATCTCAATGCTTATGCCAAACCTGAGACCCTTCCTATAGCATGAGATGTAATATCCAACTCCTTCCCATTCCAATCCTGAGACCCTTCCTACAGCATGCGATGTGATATCTCAATGCTTCTAATACCAAACCTGAGACCCGTCCTATAACATGAGATGGGATATCCAACTCCTTCCCGTTCCAAACCTGAGACCCTTCCTATAGCATGAGATGTGATATCCAACTCCTTCCCATCCCAATCCTGAGACACTTCCGATTGCAGAGATGTGATATCTCAATGCTTATACCAAACCTGAGACTCTTCCTATAACATGAGATGTGATATCCAACTCCTTCCCGTTCCAAACCTGAGACCCTTCCTATAGCATGAGATGTGATATCCAACTCCTTCCCATTCCAATCCTGAGACCCTTCTGATAGCATGAGATGTGATATCTCAATGCTTCTAATACCAAACCTGAGATCCTTCTTATAACATGTGATGTGATATCCAAAGCCTTCCCCTTCCAAACCTGAGACCCTCCCTTTAGCATGAGAAGTGATATCCAACTCCTTCCCATTCCAATCCTGAGACCCTTCTGATAGCATGAGATGTGATATCTCAATGCCTCTAATACCAAACCTGAGATCCTTCCGATAGCATGAGATGTGATATCTCATTGCTTCTAATACCAAACCTGAGATCCTTCCTATAACATGAGATGTGATATCCAAATCCTTCCCCTTCCAAACCTGAGACCCTCCCTTTAGCATGAGATGTGATATCCAACTCCTTCCCATTCCAATCCTGAGACCCTTCTGATAGCATGAGATGTGATATCTCAATGCCTCTAATACCAAACCTGCGATCCTACCTCTAACATGAAATGTGATATCCAACTCCTTCCCCTTCCAAACCTGAGAGCCTTCCTATAGCATGAGATGTGATATCCAAGTCCTTCCCATTCCAATCCTGAGACCCTTCCTATAACATGAGATGTGATATCCAACTCCTTCCAAATCCAATCCTGATACCCTTCCGATAGCATGAGATGTGATATCCCAATGATTCTACAAAACCTGAGACCCATACATGGCATGAGATGGGATATCCAACTCCTTCCCATTCCAATCCTGAGACCCTTCCGATAGCAGAGATGTGATATCTCAATGCTTATACCAAACCTGAGACCCTTCCTATGGCATGAGATGTCATATACAACTCCTTCCCATTCCAATCCTGAGACCCTTCCTATAGCATGAGATGTGATATCTCAATGCTTCTAATACCAAACCTGAGATCCTTCCTATAACATGAGATGTGATATCCAACTCCTTCCCATTCCAATCCTGAGACCCTTCCTATAGCATGAGATGTGACATCTCAATGCTTATACCACACCTGAGACCCTTCCTATAGCATGAGATGTGATATCCAACTCCTTCCCATTCCAATCCTGAGACCCTTCCTATAGCATGAGATGTGATATCTCAATGCCTCTAATACCAAACCTGAGATCCTTCTTATAACATGTGATGTGATATCCAAAGCCTTCCCCTTCCAAACCTGAGACCCTCCCTTTAGCATGAGAAGTGATATCCAACTCCTTCCCATTCCAATCCTGAGACCCTTCTGATAGCATGAGATGTGATATCTCAATGCCTCTAATACCAAACCTGAGATCCTTCCGATAGCATGAGATGTGATATCTCATTGCTTCTAATACCAAACCTGAGATCCTTCCTATAACATGAGATGTGATATCCAAATCCTTCCCCTTCCAAACCTGAGACCCTCCCTTTAGCATGAGATGTGATATCCAACTCCTTCCCATTCCAATCCTGAGACCCTTCTGATAGCATGAGATGTGATATCTCAATGCCTCTAATACCAAACCTGCGATCCTACCTCTAACATGAAATGTGATATCCAACTCCTTCCCCTTCCAAACCTGAGAGCCTTCCTATAGCATGAGATGTGATATCCAAGTCCTTCCCATTCCAATCCTGAGACCCTTCCTATAACATGAGATGTGATATCCAACTCCTTCCAAATCCAATCCTGATACCCTTCCGATAGCATGAGATGTGATATCCCAATGATTCTACAAAACCTGAGACCCATACATGGCATGAGATGGGATATCCAACTCCTTCCCATTCCAATCCTGAGACCCTTCCGATAGCAGAGATGTGATATCTCAATGCTTATACCAAACCTGAGACCCTTCCTATGGCATGAGATGTCATATACAACTCCTTCCCATTCCAGTCCTGAGACCCTTCCTATAGCATGAGATGTGATATCTCAATGCTTCTAATACCAAACCTGAGATCCTTCCTATAACATGAGATGTGATATCCAACTCCTTCCCATTCCAATCCTGAGACCCTTCCTATAGCATGAGATGTGACATCTCAATGCTTATACCACACCTGAGACCCTTCCTATAGCATGAGATGTGATATCCAACTCCTTCCCATTCCAATCCTGAGACCCTTCCTATAGCATGAGATGTGATATCTCAATGCCTCTAATACCAAACCTGAGATCCTTCCTCTAACATGAAATGTGATATCCAACCCCTTCCCTTTCCAAACCTGAGAGCCTACCTATAGCATGAGATGTGATATTCAAGTCCTTCCCATTCCAATCCATAGACCCTTCCTACAGCATGCAATATGATATCTCAATGATTCTAATAACAAACCTGAGACCCGTCCTATAACATGAGATGGGATATCCAACTCCTTCCCATTCCAATCCTGAGACACTTCCGATAGCAGAGATGTGATATCTCAATGCTTATACCAAACCTGAGACCCTTCCTATGGCATGAGATGTCATATACAACTCCTTCCCATTCCAACCCTGAGACCCTTCCTATAGCATGAGATGTGATATCTCAATGCTTCTAATACCAAACCTGAGATCCTTCCTATAACATGAGATGTGATATCCAACTCCTTCCCATTCCAATCCTGAGACCCTTCCTATAGCATGAGATGTGACATCTCAATGCTTATACCAAACCTGATACCCTTCCTATAGCATGAAATGTGATATCCAACTCCTTCCCATTCCAATCCTGAGACCCTTCCTATAGCATGAGATGTGATATCTCAATGCCTCTAATACCAAACCTGAGATCCTTCCTCTAACATGAAATGTGATATCCAACTCCTTCCCTTTCCAAACCTGAGAGCCTACCTATAGCATGAGATGTGATATTCAAGTCCTTCCCATTCCAATCCTTCGACCCTTCCTACAGCATGCAATATGATATCTCAATGATTCTAATAACAAACCTGAGACCCGTCCTATAACATGAGATGGGATATCCAACTCCTTCCCATTCCAATCCTGAGACACTTCCGATAGCAGAGATGTGATATCTCAATGCTTATACCAAACCTGAGACCCTTCCTATAGCATGAGATGTAATATCCAACTCCTTCCCATTCCAATCCTGAGACCCTTCCTACAGCATGCGATGTGATATCTCAATGCTTCTAATACCAAACCTGAGACCCGTCCTATAACATGAGATGGGATATCCAACCCCTTCCCGTTCCAAACCTGAGACCCTTCCTATAGCATGAGATGTGATATCCAACTCCTTCCCATCCCAATCCTGAGACACTTCCGATTGCAGAGATGTGATATCTCAATGCTTATACCAAACCTGAGACTCTTCCTATAACATGAGATGTGATATCCAACTCCTTCCCGTTCCAAACCTGAGACCCTTCCTATAGCATGAGATGTGATATCCAACTCCTTCCCATTCCAATCCTGAGACCCTTCTGATAGCATGAGATGTGATATCTCAATGCTTCTAATACCAAACCTGAGATCCTTCTTATAACATGTGATGTGATATCCAAATCCTTCCCCTTCCAAACCTGAGACCCTCCCTTTAGCATGAGAAGTGATATCCAACTCCTTCCCATTCCAATCCTGAGACCCTTATGATAGCATGAGATGTGATATCTCAATGCCTCTAATACCAAACCTGAGATACTTCAGATAGCATGAGATGTGATATCTCAATGATTCTAATACCAAACCTGAGATCCTTCCTATAACATGCGATGTGATATCCAAATCCTTCCCCTTCCAAACCTGAGACCCTCCCTTTAGCATGAGATGTGATATCCAACTCCTTCCCATTCCAATCCTGAGACCCTTCTGATAGCATGAGATGTGATACCTCAATGCCTCTAATACCAAACCTGAGATCCTACCTCTAACATGAAATGTGATATCCAACTCCTTCCCTTACCAAACCTGAGATCCTTCCTATAACATGCGATGTGATATCCAAATCCTTCCCCTTCCAAACCTGAGACCCTCCCTATAGCATGAGATGTGATATCCAAGTCCGTCCCATTCCAATCCTGAGACCCTTCCTATAGCATGAGATGTGATATCTCAATGCTTATTCCAAACCTGAGACCCTTCCTATGGCATGAGATGTCATATACAACTCCTTCCCATTCCAATCCTGAGACCCTTCCTATAGCATGAGATGTGATATCTCAATGCTTATACCAAACCTGAGACCCTTCCTATAGCATGAGATGTGATAGCCAACTTCTTCCCATTCCAATCCTGAGACCCTTCCTATAACATGAGATGTGATGTTGCAATGCTTCTAATACCAAACCTGAGATCTTTCCTATAACATGAGATGTGATATCCAACACCTTCCCATTCCAATCCTGAGACCTTTCCTATAGCATGAGATGTGATATCTCAATGCTTATACCAAACGTGAGACCCTTCCTATAGCTTGAGATGTGATATCCAACTCCTTCCCATTCCAATCCTGAGACCCTTCCTATAGCATGAGATGTGATATCTCAATGCTTATACCAAACGTGAGACCCTTCCTATAACATGAGATGTGATATCTTAATGCCTCTAATACCAAACCTGAGATCCTTCCTCTAACATGAAATGTGATATCCAACTCCTTCCCCTTCCAAACCTGAGAGCCTTCCTATAGCATGAGATATGATATCCAAGTCCTTCCCATTCCAATCCTGGGACCCTTCCTATAACATGAGATGTGATATCCAACTCCTTCCCATTCCAACCTGAGACCCTTCCTATAGCATGAGATGGGATATCCAACTCCTTCCAAATCAAATCCTGATACCCTTCCGATAGCATGAGATGTGATATCCCAATGTTTCTACCAAACCTGAGACCCATACTATGGCATGAGTTGTGATATCAAACCCCTTCCCATTCCAATCCTGAGACCCATCCTAAAGCTTGAGATATCCAACTCCTTCCCATTCCAATTCCGAGACCCTTCCTATACCATGAGACTTGATATCTCAATGCTTCTAATACCAAACCTGAGACCCTTCCTATAGCATGAGATGTGATATCTCAATGCTTCTAATACCAAACCTGAGATCCTTCCGATAACATGAGATGTGATATCCAAATCCTTCCCCTTCCAAACCTGAGACCCTCCCTTTAGCATGAGATGTGATATCCAACTCCTTCCCATTCCCATCCTGAGACCCTTCTGATAGCATGAGATGTGATATCTCAATGCCTCCAATACCAAACCTGAGATCCTACCTCTAACATGAAATGTGATATCCACATCCTTCCCCTTCCAAACCTGAGACCCTCCCTTTAGCATGAGATGTGATATCCAACTCCGTCCCATTCCAATCTTGAGACCCTTCCGATAGCATGAGATGTGATATCTCAATGCTTCTAATACCAAACCTGAAATCCTTCCGATAACATGAGATGTGATATCCAAATCCTTCCCCTTCCAAACCTGAGACCCTCCCTTTAGCATGAGATGTGATATCTCAATGCCTCTAATACCAAACCACCAAACCTGAGATCCTTCCGATAGCATGAGATGTGATATCTCAATGCTTCTAATACCAAACCTGAGATCCTTCCTATAACATGAGACGTGATATCCAAATCCTTCCCCTTCCAAACCTGAGACCCTCCCTTTAGCATGAGATGTGATATCCAACTCCTTCCCATTCCAATCCTGAGACCCTTCTGATAGCATGAGATGTGATATCTCAATGCCTCTAATACCAAACCTGAGATCCTACCTCTAACATGAAATGTGATATCCAACTCTTTCCCCTTCCAAACCTGAGAGCCTTCCTATAGCATGAGATGTGATATCCGACTCCTTCCCGTTCCAATCCTGAGACCCTTCCGATAGCATGAGATGTGATATCTCAATGCTTCTAATACCAAACCTGAGATCCTTCTTATAACATGTGATGTGATATCCAAATCCTTCCCCTTCCAAACCTGAGACCCTCCCTTTAGCATGAGATGTGATATCCAACTCCTTCCCATTCCAATCCTGAGACCCTTATGATAGATAGCATGAGATGTGATATCTCAATGCCTCTAATACCAAACCTGAGATCCTTCCTATAACATGAGATGTGATATCCAAATCCTTCCCCTTCCAAACCTGAGACCCTCCGTTTAGCATGAGATGTGATATCCAACTCCTTCCCATTCCAATCCTGAGACCCTTCCGATAGCATGAGATGTGATATCTCAATGCTTCTAATACCAAACCTGTGATCCTTCCTATAACAAGAGATGTGATATCCAAATCCTTCCCCTTCCAAACCTGAGACCCTCCCTTTAGCATGAGATGTGATATCCCAATGCCTCTAATACCAAACCTGAGATCCTTCCGATAGCATGAGATGTGATATCTCAATGCTTCTAATACCAAACCTGAGATCCTTCCTATAACATGAGACGTGATATCCAAATCCTTCCCCTTTCAAACCTGAGACCCTCCCTTTAGCATGAGATGTGATATCCAACTCCTTCCCATTCCAATCCTGAGACACTTCCTATAGCATCAGATGTGATATCTTAATGCTTCTAATACCAAACCTGAGACTCTTCCTATAACCTGAGATGGGATATCCAACTCCTTCCCATTCCAATCCTGAGACCCTTCCGATAGCAGAGATGTGATATCTCAATGCTTATACCAAACCTGAGACCCTTCCTATGGCATGAGATGTCATATACAACTCCTTCCCATTCCAATCCTGAGACCCTTCCTATAGCATGAGATGTGATATCTCAATGCTTCTAATACCAAACCTGAGATCCTTCCTATAACATGAGATGTGATATCCAACTCCTTCCCATTCCAATCCTGAGACCCTTCCTATAGCATGAGATGTGACATCTCAATGCTTATACCAAACCTGAGACCCTTCCTATAGCATGAAATGTGATATCCAACTCCTTCCCATTCCAATCCTGAGACCCTTCCTATAGCATGAGATGTGATATCTCAATGCCTCTAATACCAAACCTGAGATCCTTCCTCTAACATGAAATGTGATATCCAACTCCTTCCCTTTCCAAACCTGAGAGCCTACCTATAGCATGAGATGTGATATTCAAGTCCTTCCCATTCCAATCCTTAGACCCTTCCTACAGCATGCAATATGATATCTCAATGATTCTAATAACAAACCTGAGATCCTTCCTATAACATGAGATGTGATATCCAACTCCTTCCCATTCCAATCCTGAGACCCTTCCTATAGCATGAGATGTGACATCTCAATGCTTATACCAAACCTGAGACCCTTCCTATAGCATGAAATGTGATATCCAACTCCTTCCCATTCCAATCCTGAGACCCGTCCTATAACATGAGATGTGATATCTCAATGCTTCTAATACCAAACCTGAGATCCTTCCTATAACATGAGATGTGATATCCAACTCCTTCCCATTCCAATCCTGAGACACTTCCTATAGCATGAGATGTGATATCTCACTGCTTATACCAAACCTGAGACCCTTCCTATAGCATGAGATGTGATATCCAACTCCTTCCCATTCCAATCCTGAGACCCTTCCTATAGCATGAGATGTGATATCTCAATGCTTCTAATATCAAACTTTAGAGCCTCCCTATAGCATGAGATGTGATATCCAAGTCCTTCCCATTCCAATCCTGAGACACTTCCTATAGCATGAGATGTGATATCTCAATGCTTCTAATACCAAACCTGAGACTCTTCCTATAACATGAGATGGGATATGCAACTCCTTCCCATTCCAATCCTGAGACCCTTCCGATAGCAGAGATGTGATATCTCAATGCTTATACCAAACCTGAGAACCTTCCTACGGCATGAGATGTCATATACAACTCCTTCCCATTCCAATCCTGAAACCCTTCCTATAGCATGAGATGTGATATCTCAATGCTTATACCAAACCTGAGACCCTTCCTATAGCATGAGATGTGATATCCAACTCCTTCCCATTCCAATCCTGAGACCCTTCCTATAGCATGAGATGTGATATCTCAATGCTTATACCAAACCTGAGACCCTTCCTACGGCATGAGATGTCATATACAACTCCTTCCCATTCCAATCCTGAGACCCTTCCTATAGCATGAGATGTGATATCTCAATGCTTATACCAAACCTGAGACCCTTCCTATAGCATGAGATGTGATATCAAACTCCTTCCCATTCCAATCCTGAGACCCTTCCTATAGCATGAGATGTGATATCTCAATGCTTCTACCAAACCTGAGACCCTTCCTTTAGCATGAGATGTGATATCCAACTCCTTCCCATTCCAATCCTGAGACCCTTCCTATAGCATGAGATGTGATATCTCAATTCTTCTAATACCAAACCTGAGATCCTTCCGATAACATGAGATGTGATACCCAAATCCTTCCCCTTCCAAACCTGAGACCCTTCTGATAGCATGAGATGTGATATCTCAATGCTTCTAATACCAATCCTGAGATCCTTCCAATAGCATGAGATGTGATATCTCAATGCTTCTAATACCAAACCTGAGATCCTTCCTATAACATGAGATGTGATATCCAAATCCTTCCCCTTCCAAACCTGAGACCCTCCCTTTAGCATGAGATGTGATATCCAACTCCTTCCCATTCCAATTCTGAGCCCCTTCCTATACCATGAGACTTGATATCCAACTCCTTCCCATTCCAATTCTGAGCCCCTTCCTATACCATGAGACTTGATATCTCAATGCTTCTAATACCAAACCTGAGACCCGTCCTATAACATGAGATGTGATATCCAAATCCTTCCCCTTCCAAACCTTAGACCCTTCCTTTATCATGAGATGTGATATCCAACTCCTTCCCATTCCAATCCTGAGACCCTTCCGATATCATGAGATGTGATATCTCAATGCTTCTAATATCAAACTTGAGACCCTCCCTATAGCATGAGATGTGATATCCAAGTCCTTCCCATTCCAATCCTGAGACCCTTCCTATAGCTTGAGATGTGACATCCAACTCCTTCCCATTCCAATTCTGATCCCCTTCCTATAACATGAGACTTGATATCTCAATGCTTCTAATACCAAACCTGAGACCCGTCCTATAACATGAGATGTGATATCCAAATCCTTCCCCTTCCAAACCTTAGACCCTTCCTTTATCATGAGATGTGATATCCAACTCCTTCCCATTCAAATCCTGAGACCCTTCCGATATCATGAGATGCAATATCTCAATGCTTCTAATATCAATCTTGAGACCCTCCCTATAGCATGAGATGTGATATCCAAGTCCTTCCCATTCCAATCATGAGACCCTTCCTATAGCCTTCTACAAAACCTGAGACCCATACATGGCATGAGATGTGATATCAAACTCCTTCCCATTCCAATCCTGAGACACTTCCTATAGCATCAGATGTGATATCTCAATGCTTCTAATACCAAACCTTAGACTTTTCCTATAACATGAGATGGGATATCCAACTCCTTCCCATTCCAATCCTGAGACCCTTCCAATAGCAGAGATGTGATATCTCAATGCTTATACCAAACCTGAGACCCTTCCTATGGCATGAGATGTCATATACAACTCCTTCCCATTCCAATCCTGAGACCCTTCCTATAGCATGAGATGTGATATCTCAATGCTTCTAATACCAAACCTGAGATCCTTCCTATAACATGAGATGTGATATCCAACTCCTTCCCATTCCAATCCTGAGACCCTTCCTATAGCATGAGATGTGACATCTCAATGCTTATACCACACCTGAGACCCTTCCTATAGCATGAGATGTGATATCCAACTCCTTCCCATTCTAATCCTGAGACCCTTCCTATAGCATGAGATGTGATATCTCAATGCCTCTAATACCAAACCTGAGATCCTTCCTCTTACATGAAATGTGATATCCAACTCCTTCCCTTTCCAAACCTGAGAGCCTACCTATAGCATGAGATGTGATATTCAAGTCCTTCCCATTCCAATCCTTAGACCCTTCCTACAGCATGCAATATGATATCTCAATGATTCTAATAACAAACCTGAGACCCGTCCTATAACATGAGATGGGATATCCAACTCCTTCCCATTCCAATCCTGAGACACTTCCGATAGCAGAGATGTGATATTTCAAAGCTTATACCAAACCTGAGACCCTTCCTATAGCATGAGATGTAATATCCAACTCCTTCCCATTCCAATCCTGAGACCCTTCCTACAGCATGCGATGTGATATCTCAATGCTTCTAATACCAAACCTGAGAACCTTCCTATAGCATGAGACGTGATATCCAACTCCTTCCCTTTCCAAACCTGAGACCCTTCCGATAGCAGAGATGTGATATCTCAATGCTTGTACCAAACCTGAGACCCTTCCTATGGCATGAGAGGTCATATACTACTCCTTCCCATTCCAATCCTGAGACCCTTCCTATAGCATGAGATGTGATATCTCAATGCTTCTACCAAACCTGAGACCCTTCCTATAGCATGAGATGTGATATCTCAATGCTTCTAATACCAAACTTGATATCCTTCCTATAACACGAGATGTGATATCCAACTCCATCACATTCCAATCCTGAGACCCTTCCTATAGCATGAGATGTAATATCACAATGCTTGTAATACCAAACCTGAGACCCTTCCTATAGCATGTGTGATATCCAACTCCTTCCCATTCCAATCCTTAGACCCTTCCTATAGCATGAGATGTGATATCTCAATGCTTCTAATACCAAACCTGAGACCCTTCTTAAAGCATGAGATGGGATATCCAACTCCTTCCTATTCCAATCCTGAGACCCTTACGATAGCATGAGATGTGATATCCAACTCCTTCCCATTTCAATCCTGAGACCCTTCCTATAGCATGAGATGTGTTATCTCAATGTTTCTAATACCAAACCTGAGATCCTTCCTATAACATGAGATGTGATATCCAACTCCTTCCCATTCCAAACCGGAGACCCTTCCTTTAGCATGAGATGTGATATCAAACTCCTTCCCATGCCAATCCTGAGACCCTTACTATAGCATGAGATGTGATATCTCAATGCTTCTAATACCAAACCTGAGAGCCTTCATATAACATGATATGTGATATCCAACTCCTTCTCATTCCAAACCTGAGATCCTTCCTATAGCCTGAGATGTGATATCCAACTCCTTCCCATTCCAAACCTGAGACCCTTCCTATAGCATGAGATGTGATATCTCAATGCTTCTGATACCAAACCTGAGACCCTTGTTATAGCATGAGATGTGATATCCAACTCCTTCCCATCCCAAACCAGAGACCCTTCCTATAGTATGAAATGTGATATCTCAAAGCTTCTAATACCAAACCTGAGACCCTTCATATAGCATGAGATGTTATCTCCAACTGTTAAGACGGATTTCTGAACTCTGTCCTGGTGGCGCAGAGGTTCAGAAGGCCAACCTAATTACTTGGAACAGGGTAACCTCTGGACAAGCCAGACCAATCAAGGTAGCGATCGCGGCGGTCAAGACTAGGTCTCAAGAGGGGTGAGGGTGACTGAAAGCCCGCAATGAGCACACAAAGCAAGAGCGCTTACAAACTACTCCAAACAGTTGTTTATATCAAAAATAGATACACATTTATTATAAGGCCTTGAAACTAATAACCACAGTAAAAGCAGCAATATACAACGATATTAAACCAACACATACACTATCCACCCAATATATATACAGAATACACAGTTTCACAGCATTAGCAGCACGAAATATGTTATCCACCTGCAGGGGAAGGAAAACAGGCAGTGCGAACCAATGCGAGTGATATGTCCGCCTTCTGAGGCCCCTAACTGGATGGTAGTCCAATCCCTACGAAGAGTGGAGCCTAGCGCTCAAAAGTACCTGCACACGCCGGTGCCAATGGGCAGAAGGTGAAGCTCTTCGGAGGACGTTGAACAGCTCTGTAGGGAGCTCTAATGAAGGAGAACACGGTCCGCGACTCTAGCGCAGCCTCCACTGTGAGGCAGAAGCAGGGCGCGAGTACGGACAAGGGGTGCTGTATTCACAGCGGGGAAAAGCAAAGGGCACTGCAGGAGGGCGACCAGATCCTAGCTAATCTACTCACCGGTCCCCGAAGCAAGCAGGCCCGAGCTTCTCCTCGATAGATGCAGCTTCTGGCAGGTTCTGAAGAGCAGGGAACGTCTCGTCGTCGTGCAGAGTAAAAAGACGTCCCGATCGAAGAAACAAGCACAGTTTTGTCGCCACAGCAGGGCAACGGAACGGCCGGGTGTATTCAAGCCAAACGAGCACTGCTCACCTCTAGCTTAGGACTGCTAAGCAAACGAAGCGTGTGAGCATGCCCCGGACTCAGAATACCACCCAACCTGTCGGCGATTACAGAGCAGGCCTCCTTAGTAAGCTGGTCAGTCAACTGGATGGCCCAGAGACACTTCCGAAGGCTTACAGCAGGAGTTGATGAAGGTGCCGGGAATAGCTGGTCCTGCTATTCCAATAGGTCGAAGCGCCAGTACAGGCCTTCTTGTTCGATCTTAGGTGGAAAGGGCTTCACCGGACGACAGCAATGAGGAGCAGAAGTTCTTCAGGGGGTCACCAGTGATTCCTCGGTCCAGCCTCGTGTTCGCAGGATACTTGGCTCCTGTATCCCTGGGTTCGTAAGAACTCAGGAGATCGACATGGTAGTGGTGTTTCCAGCTCCCTCTTATCCACGGTTCCCTTCGCGCCAAAACGGAGGGGAGCCAATGGGAGATCCGCTCATCAACACACATACCATACGTGGACCAATCACGGACCACAGTGGTCCCAGGCATTCACACCACCCTAGACTCTCTGGCACCCAGGATGTGTATTGGGACCAGACAGCCCAGCCCACATCCTGGGGGCACTCAAACGACATGTAGAAGCCCGCGAAAGCAACCGTGTTTCGCGGGAAACTACATGCCCAAATAAGGAAGGCCCCGGGTCGCCTGACCCGGGGGAAGGTAAAGGGAGCAAGACGGACAGTGGACGAGACAAAGGAGCCTCGTGGTCCGGCCATTTTGGGTAGCCGGGCCACCCTTTTGTGTTCGCGGCAAAAAGGTGCTCAGAACGGCAAAAGGAGCTCAAAATAAACCAAATGATCGCTGCCACCAGCCCAGTCCCTGAATGACTTGCACCGATCCAAAAACCATCCTATAAGAGTGTCTAGGGTCTGTAGAAGGCTAGAGACCCAAGAGAGCTGTAACTTAGCTTACAGTGCCCTCTTGTGTCGTGTTGCACTAAAATGGCGACACGATAAAAGAAACTACGGGAAACAGCGTTCCCCGGTACTGACTGTCTTAAGGGCATGTCAGTTTCCCCGTAAGAAAGGAGCGAAAGCCCAGAGGAGTACAGCAGAAGGCTGCACTTCTCTGGCAAAGTCAAGAAAACAGGTTGAAAACAATAGCAAAAAGTTTAGGGGTTGCCACATGGAAGGAAAGTTCCCTACAATAACGAAATCTTTCCTAACACTCGCCCCTCCCAGACTATGGACAGGGGGAACTAATCCACCCCTGGATGAGTCTCTTGTTCAGGTCGGTAAAACATTCTGGACAACCCATCAGCATTGCTATGTTGGACACCTGGCCTATGCTCAATAGTGAAGTCGAAGCCTTGTAGACTTATGGACCACCTAAGCAACTTTGGATTCTCCCCCTTCATGTTCATTAGCCACTTTAACGGCTTATGGTCAGTCTGCACAGTGAAGTGGGTCCCATAGAGGTAGGGCCGCAGCTTCCTTAGGGCCCACACAACAGAGAAACATTCTTTCTCTACCGTGGACCATCTGAGCTCTCTGTCCTTAAGCTGGCGACTAATAAAACCGATAGGGTGTTCCTTACCCTTCTCATCTACTTGTGATAGTACAGCTCCTATCCCAGTGTCAGAGGCATCCGTCTGCACGATAAAAGGTCTTTGATAATCAGGGGCCCTGAGCACAGGGGCCTGGCACAAGGAGTCTTTCAAGCCATTGAAGGCCTTCTCACACTCGTCAGTCCAAGTTACCTTCTTGGGTTTCTTCGGAGTTGTGAGGGCAGTCAGAGGAGCAGCTATGGTGCCATAGTCTGCCATAAAATTGCGGTAATAACCCGTGAGTCCTAAGAAGGCTCTCACTTGGGTTTGTGTAGTGGGGGTAGGCCAGTCTTGTACTGCTTGTACTTTACTGGGGAGAGGCTGTATCCTTCCTCCACCTACTTCATGCCCAAGGTAAACCACTGAGCCTTGTCCAATCTGGCATTTACTCGCCTTTATGGTCAAGTGGGCTTTCTGAAGAGCCTGGAGCACAATCCCGAGGTGTTTCACATGGTCTTCCCAGGTGGCACTGAAAACTGCTATATCGTCCAGATATGCAAGACAGAATTCGTCCAACCCATTCAACACATGATTCACAAGCCTCTGGAAAGTGGCAGGTGCATTCTTCAATCCGAACGGCATTACCCGGAATTGGTAAAGCCCGTCGGGAGTTGAAAATGCTGTCTTCTCCTTGGCATGTTCTGCTAAAGCTATTTGCCAATAGCCCGCAGTCAGGTCAAACGTGCTGAGGTACTTGGAGGCACCCAAGGTATCCACCAGCTCGTCAGTTCGAGGCAAGGGGTGAGCGTCTGTCTTGGTGACAGCATTCAGAGCCCTGTAATCCACGCAGAACCTCAATTCAGAAGTGCCTGCTTTTGGAACCAGAACCACAGGACTGGACCAAGGACTACTAGAGGGTTCAATCACCCCAAGGTCTAACATCTTGTTGACCTCGGTCTTAATATAAGACCGTACTTTGTCCGACATCCTGTATCCCCTACTTTTGGTAGGTACACTGTCTCCTGTGTCAATGTTATGTTTGCACCAAGGTGTCAAACCAGGCGACTGTGAAAACAGGGGGGAAAACTGCCTAAGCAAACTTTTCACCTCAGCCTGCTGATCAGAAGTCAGGTGAGGGGCCACTCGGACACCCTCAACGGAGCTATCTGAAGGACCGCTTTGGAACAGGTCGGGAAGAGGTTCTGACTCCTCTTCCTCAACGTCTGACGCCAGTAGCAGTGCTGCGATTTCGACTCTTGGGACGAAAGCCTTCAGCCTATTTACGTGGAACACTTTTGGAGCCTGTCCAGGCCTTCCAAGGTCCACTAAATAGTTCACCTCACCCAGGGGCTCCACCACTGTGTAAGGGCCTGACCATTTGTCCTGTAAAGCGCGAGGCCTTATAGGGTTCATGATCAGGACTTGCTGACCAGGGGTAAAGTGAATTAAGGAAGCTTTCTGGTCGTACCAATGTTTCACCAGCGCTTGTCCTGCCTTCAACTTTTCACTAGCCAAGCCCATCAGGAGTACCATCCGTTTTCTGAGCCCTAGCACATAGTCAACTACATTGGTAGTAACAGGGGGAGTGGGCATCTCCCATCCCTCTTTGACGATGGCTAAGGGTCCCCGTACGGGATGACCGAACAGAAGTTCGAAGGGGCTGAAGCCAACACCCTCCTGTGGTACCTCTCTGTAGGCAAACAACAAGCATGGTAAAAGAAGGTCCCATTTCCTCCTCTGGGGCTCCTCCAGAGCCCCAATCATGCTCTTTAGCGTTCTGTTGAAACGCTCCACCAGACCATTGGTCTGGGGGTGGTATGCAGAAGAGAACTTGTAGGTGACCCCACATTCTTTCCACATAGCCTGCATATACTTCGACATAAAGTTGCTGCCACGATCTGACACAACTTCTTTAGGGAAGCCAACCCTAGTAAATATGCCGAGTAACGCTTTTGCAACTGACTTGGCAGTTACAGTCTTTAATGGGATGGCCTCAGGATACCTGGTTGCATGGTCGACCAGCACCAGGATAAACCTATTGCCTGAGGATGTTTGCGGGTCAAGGGGACCAACGATGTCGATCCCTACCCTTTCAAATGGTACCCCCACAACTGGGAGCGGTACCAACGGAGCTTGGATTGTCGCGCCAACCTTACCAGACAACTGGCAGGAGGCACAACTCCTGCAGTGACTTTCTACTTGCACCCCCATCTTGGGCCAGTAGAAGTGCATAGATAACCTTTGCTTGGTCCTCTTCATTCCAAGGTGACCAGCAAGGGGAACTTCATGCGCCAACTGCAGGAGGAAGGGTCTAACAGAAAGGGGAACCACCAACCTCCTATGGTCTCCTTCTGTAGACTCTGTGGGCTCACTGTACAGGAGTCCACCTTCCCAATAAATCCGATGCTTCCCAGGAGGTTCACCCTCAAGCTGGGAGCAGGCCTGTCTCCTTAGGCCTTCCAGAGATGGGCACTCACGTTGGCCCTTACTGAAGTCGTCCCTATCAGGACCTCCTTCAACTAACAAGTCTTTTAGTTCAGGATGGTCGTTGGGGTCGAACACTTCAGGCATCGCCACCTCCTCGTCAGGCTCGGGCGATTGACCAACTCCCTCCACCGCAGTGGTAGGCGAGTTCGGGGGAATATTCTCTTTCCCCCGTCGGGACTTGTTGACTCCTTTCGCCTTGGGTTTCCCCTTCGGCTGGGGCGGCGTATTGGACTTGGCCAATGCTGCCCGTGCTTGAGACCGTGTGTAGGGTCTTTCGGCAGTGTCTCCTACGAGCCCTAGAGCTCTGAGATCATTGCCCAACAAGACCTTTCCCGGGACGTTTCTCTGAATGCTCACTGGAATCCTAACTGCTGTACCATTTAAAGTTAGATTAACAGGGATCACGGGAAACATACGGAGGGGGCCGTCAGCCAACTTAGTGGGCATCAGAGTAGCTCTGGCAACTTCCTCTGAGTCTACCAAGGTAGAATCCACTACAGTTCGACTGCACCCACTATCCCTAAGAGCTGGAGTATCCACTCCATTGATCAGCACACTGTCTTTAAAGTAGTGCTTGGTATTATCCGGAATCCTAGCATACGCCTCTGCGACTTTAGGCTCCCAGGAACCCAGGGACACTAAAACTACCTCAGCCTCTATTCCGCTGGGAAATGAGTCTGAGGAGAAGGATGCTCCTGTAATCTCTTCTTCCTCGTAGGAGGAGAAGGCCAGATTAGCGGAGTGGACCCCCAAAGGTCTAACCTTACAACGGGGATCCCCCTTCACATGGTCAGTTGCTCCACAAGAAAAACAAGCCCCATTGGGTCTGTTTACGTAGGGAGGCTTATTATAACCAGAGTTCTGTTTCGGAGGCGAACCTCCACTACCCTGTGAGTTCTCGGATGGCTTACCCTTATTTTTCTTTTTGTGGCCCTTATGGGAAGAAGATTTAGCAGATTCCCCACCCTCCACATCTTTGGACTTTTTCCCTTCCTCCTGCTTACCAGGATGAGTTTTGTCCTTATGGGACACTCGATGTGACACCCATAAATCTGCTGCAATGGCCAGCTTCTTAGGATCTATCTCCTTCGAATCGGCCAAATGCTGCTTAAGCTCCGGGGAAGAAGAAGCAAAAATGTGTTCCAGCATGACCAGATTGATCATGCCTTCGAAGGTAGAAACCTTATAACCTTCAACCCAGCCAGTCAAGTTTTTCAGGGACTCAGCTACATACGACACCCAAGTACCACCTTCCTTTTTCTTATACTCTCTAAACCTTTTCAAATATTGGGTCGGAGTCTTCCCAAACTTTAAAATGAGAGTCTGCTTCAACATTGCAAAATCAGCGCGCTCAGCCTTCGACATTTCCATAATGGCACTGCAACCAGAATGGGGCAGTCTGCTGAGTAACCATGCAATCTTATCCGCATTATCAACCTCTTGAACCTCGCATGCATACTCAAACGCATTCAACCAGTCCATAATGTCATTTCGTTCCTCATACACACTGAGCAGATCTTTTGGAAACCGTGGATGAGAGGAAGCCCCAGAACCATGTCCAGGACCCTTGGACCCATTTGCGAACTGAAGCTTGGCCAGTTCCAACTGGTGATCCCTGTCTTTTTGTTTTTCTGCCTGGTCGATTTTCAGTTTGGCTATGCTGAATTCAAGCTCCTGCTGCCTAAACCGCAGCTCTTGCTTCTTGAATTCAAGCATAGCCTCCCCATCAACACTGGCAGAGGAAACGTTAGACATTACATCCTCCCTGTCCTCGTGGTCGTGATGGATCAGTGCAGCGGCAGAACCGTCGGTTCTGCCAGTGAGAGCAGCCCCACCACCTTCTGCACTGTCCTCGGAAGTTATAGCGTCAAGCTGCGCTTCTTGCCACGCCACGATTCTCTGGATCATTTCCAATTTAGTGCCTTGAGAGGAAACCCCTCTCTCCGCACACATCTTCTTCAATGTTTCAGATTTCGAAGCATTTAAGGTTAATAAAGTATTCGTTTCCATACTGTCGATAGGACTATGGCCTTTTTAACGTTATATTCAATACTTTACTGCGTGTCCTGGTTGGAATAACCTGAAAACGCCTTAGCTCGTGCGCAACACTGGATACCTTCAGTCGTATCCCACCGCTGTACACCAATTTGTTAAGACGGATTTCTGAACTCTGTCCTGGTGGCGCAGAGGTTCAGAAGGCCAACCTAATTACTTGGAACAGGGTAACCTCTGGACAAGCCAGACCAATCAAGGTAGCGATCGCGGCGGTCAAGACTAGGTCTCAAGAGGGGTGAGGGTGACTGAAAGCCCGCAATGAGCACACAAAGCAAGAGCGCTTACAAACTACTCCAAACAGTTGTTTATATCAAAAATAGATACACATTTATTATAAGGCCTTGAAACTAATAACCACAGTAAAAGCAGCAATATACAACGATATTAAACCAACACATACACTATCCACCCAATATATATACAGAATACACAGTTTCACAGCATTAGCAGCACGAAATATGTTATCCACCTGCAGGGGAAGGAAAACAGGCAGTGCGAACCAATGCGAGTGATATGTCCGCCTTCTGAGGCCCCTAACTGGATGGTAGTCCAATCCCTACGAAGAGTGGAGCCTAGCGCTCAAAAGTACCTGCACACGCCGGTGCCAATGGGCAGAAGGTGAAGCTCTTCGGAGGACGTTGAACAGCTCTGTAGGGAGCTCTAATGAAGGAGAACACGGTCCGCGACTCTAGCGCAGCCTCCACTGTGAGGCAGAAGCAGGGCGCGAGTACGGACAAGGGGTGCTGTATTCACAGCGGGGAAAAGCAAAGGGCACTGCAGGAGGGCGACCAGATCCTAGCTAATCTACTCACCGGTCCCCGAAGCAAGCAGGCCCGAGCTTCTCCTCGATAGATGCAGCTTCTGGCAGGTTCTGAAGAGCAGGGAACGTCTCGTCGTCGTGCAGAGTAAAAAGACGTCCCGATCGAAGAAACAAGCACAGTTTTGTCGCCACAGCAGGGCAACGGAACGGCCGGGTGTATTCAAGCCAAACGAGCACTGCTCACCTCTAGCTTAGGACTGCTAAGCAAACGAAGCGTGTGAGCATGCCCCGGACTCAGAATACCACCCAACCTGTCGGCGATTACAGAGCAGGCCTCCTTAGTAAGCTGGTCAGTCAACTGGATGGCCCAGAGACACTTCCGAAGGCTTACAGCAGGAGTTGATGAAGGTGCCGGGAATAGCTGGTCCTGCTATTCCAATAGGTCGAAGCGCCAGTACAGGCCTTCTTGTTCGATCTTAGGTGGAAAGGGCTTCACCGGACGACAGCAATGAGGAGCAGAAGTTCTTCAGGGGGTCACCAGTGATTCCTCGGTCCAGCCTCGTGTTCGCAGGATACTTGGCTCCTGTATCCCTGGGTTCGTAAGAACTCAGGAGATCGACATGGTAGTGGTGTTTCCAGCTCCCTCTTATCCACGGTTCCCTTCGCGCCAAAACGGAGGGGAGCCAATGGGAGATCCGCTCATCAACACACATACCATACGTGGACCAATCACGGACCACAGTGGTCCCAGGCATTCACACCACCCTAGACTCTCTGGCACCCAGGATGTGTATTGGGACCAGACAGCCCAGCCCACATCCTGGGGGCACTCAAACGACATGTAGAAGCCCGCGAAAGCAACCGTGTTTCGCGGGAAACTACATGCCCAAATAAGGAAGGCCCCGGGTCGCCTGACCCGGGGGAAGGTAAAGGGAGCAAGACGGACAGTGGACGAGACAAAGGAGCCTCGTGGTCCGGCCATTTTGGGTAGCCGGGCCACCCTTTTGTGTTCGCGGCAAAAAGGTGCTCAGAACGGCAAAAGGAGCTCAAAATAAACCAAATGATCGCTGCCACCAGCCCAGTCCCTGAATGACTTGCACCGATCCAAAAACCATCCTATAAGAGTGTCTAGGGTCTGTAGAAGGCTAGAGACCCAAGAGAGCTGTAACTTAGCTTACAGTGCCCTCTTGTGTCGTGTTGCACTAAAATGGCGACACGATAAAAGAAACTACGGGAAACAGCGTTCCCCGGTACTGACTGTCTTAAGGGCATGTCAGTTTCCCCGTAAGAAAGGAGCGAAAGCCCAGAGGAGTACAGCAGAAGGCTGCACTTCTCTGGCAAAGTCAAGAAAACAGGTTGAAAACAATAGCAAAAAGTTTAGGGGTTGCCACATGGAAGGAAAGTTCCCTACAATAACGAAATCTTTCCTAACACCAACTCCTTCCCATCCCAAAACAGAGACCCTTCCTATAGCATGAGATGTGATATCTCAATGCTTCTAATACCAAACCTGATATCCTTCCTATAACATGAGATGTGATATCCAACTCCTTCCCATTCCAATCCTGAGATCCTTCCTATACCATGAGATGTGATATCTCAATGTTTCTCATACCAAACCTGAGGCCCTTCCTATAGCAAGAGATGTGATATACAAATCCTCCCCATTCCAAACCTGAGACCCTTCCTATAGCCTGAGATGTAATATCGCAATGCTTGTAATACCAAACCTGAGACCCTTCCTATAGCATGAGATGTGATATCCAACTCCTTCCCATTCCAATCCTGAGACCCTTCCTAGAGCATGAGATGTGATATCTCAATGCTTCTAATACCAAAACTGAGACCCTTCTTAAAGCATGAGATGTGATATCCAACTCCTTCCCGTTCCAAACCTGAGACCCTTCCTATAGCAAGAATGTAATATCCAACTCCTTCCCATTCCAATCCTGAGACCATTCCTATAGCATGAGATGTGATATCTCAGTGCTTCTAATAGCAAACCTGAGATCCTTCCTATGACATGAGATGGGATATCCAACTCCTTCCCGTTCCAAACCTGAGACCCTTCCTATAGCAAGAATGTAATATCCAACTCCTTCCCATTCCAATCCCGACACCCTTCCGATAGCAGAGATGTGATATCTCAATGCTTATACCAAACCTGAGACCCTTCCTATGGCATGAGATGTCATATACTACTCCTTCCCATTCCAATCCTGAGACCCTTCCTATAGCATGAGATGTGATATCTTAATGCTTCTACCAAACCTGAGACCCTTCCTATAGCATGAGATGTGATATCCAACTCCTTCCCATTCCAATCCTGAGACCCTTCCTATAGCATGAGATGTGATATCTCAATGCTTCTAATACCAAACCTGATATCCTTCCTATAACATGAGATGTGATATCCAACCCCTTTCCATTCCAATACTGAGATCCTTCCTATACCATGAGATGTGATATCTCAATGTTTCTGATACCAAACCTGAGGCCCTTCCTATAGCAAGAGATGTGATATACAAATCATTCCCATTCCAAACCTGAGACCTTTCCTATAGCATGGGATGTGATATCCGACTCCTTCCCAATCCAATCCTGAGACCCTTCCTATAGCATGAGATGTGATATCCAACTCGTTCCCATTCCAATCCTGAGACCCTTCCTATAGCATGAGATGTGATATCTCAATGCTTCTAATACCAAAACTGAGACCCTTCTTAAAGCATGAGATGTGATATCCAACTCCTTCCCGTGTTCCAAACCTGAGACCCTTCCTATAGCATATGTGCTACCCTTCCTATGGCATGAGATGTCATATACAACTACTTCCCATTCCAATCCGGAGACCCTTCCTATAGCATGAGATGTGATATCTCAATGCTTCTACCAAACCTGAGACCCTTCCTATAGCATGAGATGTGATATCCAACTCCTTCCCATTCCAATCCTGAGACCCTTCCTATATCATGAGATGTGATATCTCAATGCTTCTAATACCAAACCTGATATCCTTCCTATAACATGAGATGTGATATCTCAATGTTTCTCATACCAAACCTGAGGCCCTTCCTATAGCAAGAGATGTGATGTACAAACCCTTCCCATTCCAAACCTGAGACCCTTCCTATAGCATGAGATGTGATATCCAACTCCTTCCCAATCCAATCCTGAGACCCTTCCTATAGCATGAGATATAATATCACAATGCTTGTAATACCAAACCTGAGACCCTTCCTATAGCATAAGATGTGATATCCAACTCCTTCCCATTCCAATCCTTAGACCCTTCCTATAGCATGAGATGTGATATCTCAATGCTTCTAATACCAAACCTGAGACCCTTCTTAAAGCATGAGATGGGATATCCAACTCCTTCCTATTCCAATCCTGAGACCCTTACGATAGCAGAGATGTGATATCTCAATGCTTATACCAAACCTGAGACTCTTCCTATGGCATGAGATGTGATATCCAACTCCTTCCCTTTCCAAACCTGAGAGCCTACCTATAGCATGAGATGTGATATTCAAGTCCTTCCCATTCCAATCCTTAGACCCTTCCTACAGCATGCAATATGATATCTCAATGATTCTAATAACAAACCTGAGACCCGTCCTATAACATGAGATGGGATATCCAACTCCTTCCCATTCCAATCCTGAGACACTTCCGATAGCAGAGATGTGATATCTCAATGCTTATACCAAACCTGAGACCCTTCCTATGGCATGAGATGTCATATACAACTCCTTCCCATTCCAACCCTGAGACCCTTCCTATAGCATGAGATGTGATATCTCAATGCTTCTAATACCAAACCTGAGATCCTTCCTATAACATGAGATGTGATATCCAACTCCTTCCCATTCCAATCCTGAGACCCTTCCTATTGCATGAGATGTGACATCTCAATGCTTATACCAAACCTGAGACCCTTCCTATAGCATGAAATGTGATATCCAACTCCTTCCCATTCCAATCCTGAGACCCTTCCTATAGCATGAGATGTGATATCTCAATGCCTCTAATACCAAACCTGAGATCCTTCCTCTAACATGAAATGTGATATCCAACTCCTTCCCTTTCCAAACCTGAGAGCCTACCTATAGCATGAGATGTGATATTCAAGTCCTTCCCATTCCAATCCTTAGACCCTTCCTACAGCATGCAATATGATATCTCAATGATTCTAATAACAAACCTGAGACCCGTCCTATAACATGAGATGGGATATCCAACTCCTTCCCATTCCAATCCTGAGACACTTCCGATAGCAGAGATGTGATATCTCAATGCTTATACCAAACCTGAGACCCTTCCTATAGCATGAGATGTAATATCCAACTCCTTCCCATTCCAATCCTGAGACCCTTCCTACAGCATGCGATGTGATATCTCAATGCTTCTAATACCAAACCTGAGACTCGTCCTATAACATGAGATGGGATATCCAACTCCTTCCCGTTCCAAACCTGAGACCCTTCCTATAGCATGAGATGTGATATCCAACTCCTTCCCATCCCAATCCTGAGACACTTCCGATTGCAGAGATGTGATATCTCAATGCTTATACCAAACCTGAGACTCTTCCTATAACATGAGATGTGATATCCAACTCCTTCCCGTTCCAAACCTGAGACCCTTCCTATAGCATGAGATGTGATATCCAACTCCCTCCCATTCCAATCCTGAGACCCTTCTGATAGCATGAGATGTGATATCTCAATGCTTCTAATACCAAACCTGAGATCCTTCTTATAACATGTGATGTGATATCCAAATCCTTCCCCTTCCAAACCTGAGACCCTCCCTTTAGCATGAGAAGTGATATCCAACTCCTTCCCATTCCAATCCTGAGACCCTTATGATAGCATGAGATGTGATATCTCAATGCCTCTAATACCAAACCTGAGATACTTCCGATAGCATGAGATGTGATATCTCAATGATTCTAATACCAAACCTGAGATCCTTCCTATAACATGCAATGTGATATCCAAATCCTTCCCCTTCCAAACCTGAGACCCTCCCTTTAGCATGAGATGTGATATCCAACTCCTTCCCATTCCAATCCTGAGACCCTTCCTATAGCTTGAGAAGTGATATCTAACTCCTTCCCATTCCAATTCTGAGACCCGTCCTATACCATGAGATGTGATATCTCAATGCTTCTTATACCAAACCTGAGACCCTTCCTATAACGAGATGGGATATCCAACTCCTTCCCATTCCAATCCTGAGACCCTTCCGATAGCAGAGATGTGATATCTCAATGCTTATACCAAACCTGAGACCCTACCTATGGCATGAGATGTCATATACAACTCCTTCCGATTCCAAACCTGAGACCCTTCCTATAGCATGAGATGGGATATCTCAATGCTAATACCAAACCTGAGACCCTTCCTATAGCATGAGATGTGATATCCAACTCCTTCCCATTCCAATCCTGAGACCCTTACTATAGCTTAAGATGTGATATCCAACTCCTTCCCATTCCAATCCTGAGACCCTTTCTATAGCTTGAGATGTGATATCCAACTCCTTCCCATTCCAATACTGAGACCCTTCCTATAGCATGAGATGTGATATCTCAATGCTTCTAATACCAAACCTGAGATCCTTCCTATAACATGAGATGTGATATCCAAATCCTTCCACTTCCAAACCTGAGACCCTCCCTTTAGCATGAGATGTGATATCCGACTCCTTCCCATTCCAATCCTGAGACCCTTCTGATAGCATGAGATGTGATATCTCAATGCCTCTAATACCAAACCTGAGATCCTTCCGATAGCATGAGATGTGATATCTCATTGCTTCTAATACCAAACCTGAGATCCTTCCTATAACATGAGATGTGATATCCAAATCCTTCCCCTTCCAAACCTGAGACCCTCCCTTTAGCATGAGATGTGATATCCAACTCCTTCCCATTCCAATCCTGAGACCCTTCTGATAGCATGAGATGTGATGTCTCAATGCCTCTAATACCAAAACTGAGATCCTACCTCTAACATGAAATGTGATATCCAACTCCTTCCCCTTCCAAACCTGAGAGCCTTCCTATAGCATGAGATGTGATATCCAAGTCCTTCCCATTCCAATCCTGAGACCCTTCCTATAACATGAGATGTGATATCCAACTCCTTCCAAATCCAATCCTGATACCCTTCCGATAGCATGAGATGTGATATCCCAATGATTCTACAAAACCTGAGACCCATACATGGCATGAGATGTGATATCAAACTCCTTCCCATTCCAATCCTGAGACACTTCCTATAGCATCAGATGTGATATCTCAGTGCTTCTAATACCAAACCTGAGACTCTTCCTATAACATGAGATGGGATATCCAACTCCTTCCCATTCCAATCCTGAGACCCTTCCGATAGCAGAGATGTGATATCTCAATGCTTATACCAAACCTGAGACCCTTCCTATGGCATGAGATGTCATATACAACTCCTTCCCATTCCAATCCTGAGACCCTTCCTATAGCATGAGATGTGATATCTCAATGCTTCTAATACCAAACCTGAGATCCTTCCTATAACATGAGATGTGATATCCAACTCCTTCCCATTCCAATCCTGAGACCCTTCCTATAGCATGAGATGTGACATCTCAATGCTTATACCACACCTGAGACCCTTCCTATAGCATGAGATGTGATATCCAACTCCTTCCCATTCCAATCCTGAGACCCTTCCTATAGCATGAGATGTGATATCTCAATGCCTCTAATACCAAACCTGAGATCCTTCCTCTAACATGAAATGTGATATCCAACTCCTTCCCTTTCCAAACCTGAGAGCCTACCTATAGCATGAGATGTGATATTCAAGTCCTTCCCATTCCAATCCTTAGACCCTTCCTACAGCATGCAATATGATATCTCAATGATTCTAATAACAAACCTGAGACCCGTCCTATAACATGAGATGGGATATCCAACTCCTTCCCATTCCAATCCTGAGACACTTCCGATAGCAGAGATGTGATATCTCAATGCTTATGCCAAACCTGAGACCCTTCCTATAGCATGAGATGTAATATCCAACTCCTTCCCATTCCAATCCTGAGACCCTTCCTACAGCATGCGATGTGATATCTCAATGCTTCTAATACCAAACCTGAGACCCGTCCTATAACATGAGATGGGATATCCAACTCCTTCCCGTTCCAAACCTGAGACCCTTCCTATAGCATGAGATGTGATATCCAACTCCTTCCCATCCCAATCCTGAGACACTTCCGATTGCAGAGATGTGATATCTCAATGCTTATACCAAACCTGAGACTCTTCCTATAACATGAGATGTGATATCCAACTCCTTCCCGTTCCAAACCTGAGACCCTTCCTATAGCATGAGATGTGATATCCAACTCCTTCCCATTCCAATCCTGAGACCCTTCTGATAGCATGAGATGTGATATCTCAATGCTTCTAATACCAAACATGAGATCCTTCTTATAACATGTGATGTGATATCCAAAGCCTTCCCCTTCCAAACCTGAGACCCTCCCTTTAGCATGAGAAGTGATATCCAACTCCTTCCCATTCCAATCCTGAGACCCTTCTGATAGCATGAGATGTGATATCTCAATGCCTCTAATACCAAACCTGAGATCCTTCCGATAGCATGAGATGTGATATCTCATTGCTTCTAATACCAAACCTGAGATCCTTCCTATAACATGAGATGTGATATCCAAATCCTTCCCCTTCCAAACCTGAGACCCTCCCTTTAGCATGAGATGTGATATCCAACTCCTTCCCATTCCAATCCTGAGACCCTTCTGATAGCATGAGATGTGATATCTCAATGCCTCTAATACCAAACCTGCGATCCTACCTCTAACATGAAATGTGATATCCAACTCCTTCCCCTTCCAAACCTGAGAGCCTTCCTATAGCATGAGATGTGATATCCAAGTCCTTCCCATTCCAATCCTGAGACCCTTCCTATAACATGAGATGTGATATCCAACTCCTTCCAAATCCAATCCTGATACCCTTCCGATAGCATGAGATGTGATATCCCAATGATTCTACAAAACCTGAGACCCATACATGGCATGAGATGGGATATCCAACTCCTTCCCATTCCAATCCTGAGACCCTTCCGATAGCAGAGATGTGATATCTCAATGCTTATACCAAACCTGAGACCCTTCCTATGGCATGAGATGTCATATACAACTCCTTCCCATTCCAATCCTGAGACCCTTCCTATAGCATGAGATGTGATATCTCAATGCTTCTAATACCAAACCTGAGATCCTTCCTATAACATGAGATGTGATATCCAACTCCTTCCCATTCCAATCCTGAGACCCTTCCTATAGCATGAGATGTGACATCTCAATGCTTATACCACACCTGAGACCCTTCCTATAGCATGAGATGTGATATCCAACTCCTTCCCATTCCAATCCTGAGACCCTTCCTATAGCATGAGATGTGATATCTCAATGCCTCTAATACCAAACCTGAGATCCTTCCTCTAACATGAAATGTGATATCCAACTCCTTCCCTTTCCAAACCTGAGAGCCTACCTATAGCATGAGATGTGATATTCAAGTCCTTCCCATTCCAATCCATAGACCCTTCCTACAGCATGCAATATGATATCTCAATGATTCTAATAACAAACCTGAGACCCGTCCTATAACATGAGATGGGATATCCAACTCCTTCCCATTCCAATCCTGAGACACTTCCGATAGCAGAGATGTGATATCTCAATGCTTATACCAAACCTGAGACCCTTCCTATGGCATGAGATGTCATATACAACTCCTTCCCATTCCAACCCTGAGACCCTTCCTATAGCATGAGATGTGATATCTCAATGCTTCTAATACCAAACCTGAGATCCTTCCTATAACATGAGATGTGATATCCAACTCCTTCCCATTCCAATCCTGAGACCCTTCCTATAGCATGAGATGTGACATCTCAATGCTTATACCAAACCTGAGACCCTTCCTATAGCATGAAATGTGATATCCAACTCCTTCCCATTCCAATCCTGAGACCCTTCCTATAGCATGAGATGTGATATCTCAATGCCTCTAATACCAAACCTGAGATCCTTCCTCTAACATGAAATGTGATATCCAACTCCTTCCCTTTCCAAACCTGAGAGCCTACCTATAGCATGAGATGTGATATTCAAGTCCTTCCCATTCCAATCCTTCGACCCTTCCTACAGCATGCAATATGATATCTCAATGATTCTAATAACAAACCTGAGACCCGTCCTATAACATGAGATGGGATATCCAACTCCTTCCCATTCCAATCCTGAGACACTTCCGATAGCAGAGATGTGATATCTCAATGCTTATACCAAACCTGAGACCCTTCCTATAGCATGAGATGTAATATCCAACTCCTTCCCATTCCAATCCTGAGACCCTTCCTACAGCATGCGATGTGATATCTCAATGCTTCTAATACCAAACCTGAGACCCGTCCTATAACATGAGATGGGATATCCAACCCCTTCCCGTTCCAAACCTGAGACCCTTCCTATAGCATGAGATGTGATATCCAACTCCTTCCCATCCCAATCCTGAGACACTTCCGATTGCAGAGATGTGATATCTCAATGCTTATACCAAACCTGAGATCCTTCTTATAACTTGTGATGTGATATCCAAATCCTTCCCCTTCCAAACCTGAGACCCTCCCTTTAGCATGAGATGTGATATCCAACTCCTTCCCATTCCAATCCTGAGACCCTTCTGATAGCATGAGATGTGATATCTCAATGCTTCTAATACCAAACCTGAGATCCTTCTTATAACATGTGATGTGATATCCAAATCCTTCCCCTTCCAAACCTGAGACCCTCCCTTTAGCATGAGAAGTGATATCCAACTCCTTCCCATTCCAATCCTGAGACCCTTATGATAGCATGAGATGTGATATCTCAATGCCTCTAATACCAAACCTGAGATACTTCAGATAGCATGAGATGTGATATCTCAATGATTCTAATACCAAACCTGAGATCCTTCCTATAACATGCGATGTGATATCCAAATCCTTCCCCTTCCAAACCTGAGACCCTCCCTTTAGCATGAGATGTGATATCCAACTCCTTCCCATTCCAATCCTGAGACCCTTCTGATAGCATGAGATGTGATACCTCAATGCCTCTAATACCAAACCTGAGATCCTACCTCTAACATGAAATGTGATATCCAACTCCTTCCCTTACCAAACCTGAGATCCTTCCTATAACATGCGATGTGATATCCAAATCCTTCCCCTTCCAAACCTGAGACCCTCCCTATAGCATGAGATGTGATATCCAAGTCCGTCCCATTCCAATCCTGAGACCCTTCCTATAGCATGAGATGTGATATCTCAATGCTTATTCCAAACCTGAGACCCTTCCTATGGCATGAGATGTCATATACAACTCCTTCCCATTCCAATCCTGAGACCCTTCCTATAGCATGAGATGTGATATCTCAATGCTTATACCAAACCTGAGACCCTTCCTATAGCATGAGATGTGATAGCCAACTTCTTCCCATTCCAATCCTGAGACCCTTCCTATAACATGAGATGTGATGTCGCAATGCTTCTAATACCAAACCTGAGATCTTTCCTATAACATGAGATGTGATATCCAACACCTTCCCATTCCAATCCTGAGACCTTTCCTATAGCATGAGATGTGATATCTCAATGCTTATACCAAACGTGAGACCCTTCCTATAGCTTGAGATGTGATATCCAACTCCTTCCCATTCCAATCCTGAGACCCTTCCTATAGCATGAGATGTGATATCTCAATGCTTATACCAAACGTGAGACCCTTCCTATAACACGAGATGTGATATCTTAATGCCTCTAATACCAAACCTGAGATCCTTCCTCTAACATGAAATGTGATATCCAACTCCTTCCCCTTCCAAACCTGAGAGCCTTCCTATAGCATGAGATATGATATCCAAGTCCTTCCCATTCCAATCCTGGGACCCTTCCTATAACATGAGATGTGATATCCAACTCCTTCCCATTCCAACCTGAGACCCTTCCTATAGCATGAGATGGGATATCCAACTCCTTCCAAATCAAATCCTGATACCCTTCCGATAGCATGAGATGTGATATCCCAATGTTTCTACCAAACCTGAGACCCATACTATGGCATGAGTTGTGATATCAAACCCCTTCCCATTCCAATCCTGAGACCCATCCTAAAGCTTGAGATATCCAACTCCTTCCCATTCCAATTCCGAGACCCTTCCTATACCATGAGACTTGATATCTCAATGCTTCTAATACCAAACCTGAGACCCTTCCTATAGCATGAGATGTGATATCTCAATGCTTCTAATACCAAACCTGAGATCCTTCCGATAACATGAGATGTGATATCCAAATCCTTCCCCTTCCAAACCTGAGACCCTCCCTTTAGCATGAGATGTGATATCCAACTCCTTCCCATTCCCATCCTGAGACCCTTCTGATAGCATGAGATGTGATATCTCAATGCCTCCAATACCAAACCTGAGATCCTACCTCTAACATGAAATGTGATATCCACATCCTTCCCCTTCCAAACCTGAGACCCTCCCTTTAGCATGAGATGTGATATCCAACTCCGTCCCATTCCAATCTTGAGACCCTTCCGATAGCATGAGATGTGATATCTCAATGCTTCTAATACCAAACCTGAAATCCTTCCGATAACATGAGATGTGATATCCAAATCCTTCCCCTTCCAAACCTGAGACCCTCCCTTTAGCATGAGATGTGATATCTCAATGCCTCTAATACCAAACCACCAAACCTGAGATCCTTCCGATAGCATGAGATGTGATATCTCAATGCTTCTAATACCAAACCTGAGATCCTTCCTATAACATGAGACGTGATATCCAAATCCTTCCCCTTCCAAACCTGAGACCCTCCCTTTAGCATGAGATGTGATATCCAACTCCTTCCCATTCCAATCCTGAGACCCTTCTGATAGCATGAGATGTGATATCTCAATGCCTCTAATACCAAACCTGAGATCCTACCTCTAACATGAAATGTGATATCCAACTCTTTCCCCTTCCAAACCTGAGAGCCTTCCTATAGCATGAGATGTGATATCCGACTCCTTCCCGTTCCAATCCTGAGACCCTTCCGATAGCATGAGATGTGATATCTCAATGCTTCTAATACCAAACCTGAGATCCTTCTTATAACATGTGATGTGATATCCAAATCCTTCCCCTTCCAAACCTGAGACCCTCCCTTTAGCATGAGATGTGATATCCAACTCCTTCCCATTCCAATCCTGAGACCCTTATGATAGATAGCATGAGATGTGATATCTCAATGCCTCTAATACCAAACCTGAGATCCTTCCTATAACATGAGATGTGATATCCAAATCCTTCCCCTTCCAAACCTGAGACCCTCCGTTTAGCATGAGATGTGATATCCAACTCCTTCCCATTCCAATCCTGAGACCCTTCCGATAGCATGAGATGTGATATCTCAATGCTTCTAATACCAAACCTGTGATCCTTCCTATAACAAGAGATGTGATATCCAAATCCTTCCCCTTCCAAACCTGAGACCCTCCCTTTAGCATGAGATGTGATATCCCAATGCCTCTAATACCAAACCTGAGATCCTTCCGATAGCATGAGATGTGATATCTCAATGCTTCTAATACCAAACCTGAGATCCTTCCTATAACATGAGACGTGATATCCAAATCCTTCCCCTTCCAAACCTGAGACCCTCCCTTTAGCATGAGATGTGATATCCAACTCCTTCCCATTCCAATCCTGAGACACTTCCTATAGCATCAGATGTGATATCTTAATGCTTCTAATACCAAACCTGAGACTCTTCCTATAACCTGAGATGGGATATCCAACTCCTTCCCATTCCAATCCTGAGACCCTTCCGATAGCAGAGATGTGATATCTCAATGCTTATACCAAACCTGAGACCCTTCCTATGGCATGAGATGTCATATACAACTCCTTCCCATTCCAATCCTGAGACCCTTCCTATAGCATGAGATGTGATATCTCAATGCTTCTAATACCAAACCTGAGATCCTTCCTATAACATGAGATGTGATATCCAACTCCTTCCCATTCCAATCCTGAGACCCTTCCTATAGCATGAGATGTGACATCTCAATGCTTATACCAAACCTGAGACCCTTCCTATAGCATGAAATGTGATATCCAACTCCTTCCCATTCCAATCCTGAGACCCTTCCTATAGCATGAGATGTGATATCTCAATGCCTCTAATACCAAACCTGAGATCCTTCCTCTAACATGAAATGTGATATCCAACTCCTTCCCTTTCCAAACCTGAGAGCCTACCTATAGCATGAGATGTGATATTCAAGTCCTTCCCATTCCAATCCTTAGACCCTTCCTACAGCATGCAATATGATATCTCAATGATTCTAATAACAAACCTGAGACCCGTCCTATAACATGAGATGTGATATCTCAATGCTTCTAATACCAAACCTGAGATCCTTCCTATAACATGAGATGTGATATCCAACTCCTTCCCATTCCAATCCTGAGACACTTCCTATAGCATGAGATGTGATATCTCACTGCTTATACCAAACCTGAGACCCTTCCTATAGCATGAGATGTGATATCCAACTCCTTCCCATTCCAATCCTGAGACCCTTCCTATAGCATGAGATGTGATATCTCAATGCTTCTAATATCAAACTTTAGAGCCTCCCTATAGCATGAGATGTGATATCCAAGTCCTTCCCATTCCAATCCTGAGACACTTCCTATAGCATGAGATGTGATATCTCAATGCTTCTAATACCAAACCTGAGACTCTTCCTATAACATGAGATGGGATATCCAACTCCTTCCCATTCCAATCCTGAGACCCTTCCGATAGCAGAGATGTGATATCTCAATGCTTATACCAAACCTGAGAACCTTCCTACGGCATGAGATGTCATATACAACTCCTTCCCATTCCAATCCTGAAACCCTTCCTATAGCATGAGATGTGATATCTCAATGCTTATACCAAACCTGAGACCCTTCCTATAGCATGAGATGTGATATCCAACTCCTTCCCATTCCAATCCTGAGACCCTTCCTATAGCATGAGATGTGATATCTCAATGCTTATACCAAACCTGAGACCCTTCCTACGGCATGAGATGTCATATACAACTCCTTCCCATTCCAATCCTGAGACCCTTCCTATAGCATGAGATGTGATATCTCAATGCTTATACCAAACCTGAGACCCTTCCTATAGCATGAGATGTGATATCAAACTCCTTCCCATTCCAATCCTGAGACCCTTCCTATAGCATGAGATGTGATATCTCAATGCTTCTACCAAACCTGAGACCCTTCCTTTAGCATGAGATGTGATATCCAACTCCTTCCCATTCCAATCCTGAGACCCTTCCTATAGCATGAGATGTGATATCTCAATTCTTCTAATACCAAACCTGAGATCCTTCCGATAACATGAGATGTGATATCCAAATCCTTCCCCTTCCAAACCTGAGACCCTTCTGATAGCATGAGATGTGATATCTCAATGCTTCTAATACCAATCCTGAGATCCTTCCAATAGCATGAGATGTGATATCTCAATGCTTCTAATACCAAACCTGAGATCCTTCCTATAACATGAGATGTGATATCCAAATCCTTCCCCTTCCAAACCTGAGACCCTCCCTTTAGCATGAGATGTGATATCCAACTCCTTCCCATTCCAATTCTGAGCCCCTTCCTATACCATGAGACTTGATATCCAACTCCTTCCCATTCCAATTCTGAGCCCCTTCCTATACCATGAGACTTGATATCTCAATGCTTCTAATACCAAACCTGAGACCCGTCCTATAACATGAGATGTGATATCCAAATCCTTCCCCTTCCAAACCTTAGACCCTTCCTTTATCATGAGATGTGATATCCAACTCCTTCCCATTCCAATCCTGAGACCCTTCCGATATCATGAGATGTGATATCTCAATGCTTCTAATATCAAACTTGAGACCCTCCCTATAGCATGAGATGTGATATCCAAGTCCTTCCCATTCCAATCCTGAGACCCTTCCTATAGCTTGAGATGTGACATCCAACTCCTTCCCATTCCAATTCTGATCCCCTTCCTATAACATGAGACTTGATATCTCAATGCTTCTAATACCAAACCTGAGACCCGTCCTATAACATGAGATGTGATATCCAAATCCTTCCCCTTCCAAACCTTAGACCCTTCCTTTATCATGAGATGTGATATCCAACTCCTTCCCATTCAAATCCTGAGACCCTTCCGATATCATGAGATGCAATATCTCAATGCTTCTAATGTCAATCTTGAGACCCTCCCTATAGCATGAGATGTGATATCCAAGTCCTTCCCATTCCAATCATGAGACCCTTCCTATAGCCTTCTACAAAACCTGAGACCCATACATGGCATGAGATGTGATATCAAACTCCTTCCCATTCCAATCCTGAGACACTTCCTATAGCATCAGATGTGATATCTCAATGCTTCTAATACCAAACCTTAGACTTTTCCTATAACATGAGATGGGATATCCAACTCCTTCCCATTCCAATCCTGAGACCCTTCCAATAGCAGAGATGTGATATCTCAATGCTTATACCAAACCTGAGACCCTTCCTATGGCATGAGATGTCATATACAACTCCTTCCCATTCCAATCCTGAGACCCTTCCTATAGCATGAGATGTGATATCTCAATGCTTCTAATACCAAACCTGAGATCCTTCCTATAACATGAGATGTGATATCCAACTCCTTCCCATTCCAATCCTGAGACCCTTCCTATAGCATGAGATGTGACATCTCAATGCTTATACCACACCTGAGACCCTTCCTATAGCATGAGATGTGATATCCAACTCCTTCCCATTCTAATCCTGAGACCCTTCCTATAGCATGAGATGTGATATCTCAATGCCTCTAATACCAAACCTGAGATCCTTCCTCTTACATGAAATGTGATATCCAACTCCTTCCCTTTCCAAACCTGAGAGCCTACCTATAGCATGAGATGTGATATTCAAGTCCTTCCCATTCCAATCCTTAGACCCTTCCTACAGCATGCAATATGATATCTCAATGATTCTAATAACAAACCTGAGACCCGTCCTATAACATGAGATGGGATATCCAACTCCTTCCCATTCCAATCCTGAGACACTTCCGATAGCAGAGATGTGATATTTCAATGCTTATACCAAACCTGAGACCCTTCCTATAGCATGAGATGTAATATCCAACTCCTTCCCATTCCAATCCTGAGACCCTTCCTACAGCATGCGATGTGATATCTCAATGCTTCTAATACCAAACCTGAGAACCTTCCTATAGCATGAGACGTGATATCCAACTCCTTCCCTTTCCAAACCTGAGACCCTTCCGATAGCAGAGATGTGATATCTCAATGCTTGTACCAAACCTGAGACCCTTCCTATGGCATGAGAGGTCATATACTACTCCTTCCCATTCCAATCCTGAGACCCTTCCTATAGCATGAGATGTGATATCTCAATGCTTCTACCAAACCTGAGACCCTTCCTATAGCATGAGATGTGATATCTCAATGCTTCTAATACCAAACTTGATATCCTTCCTATAACACGAGATGTGATATCCAACTCCATCACATTCCAATCCTGAGACCCTTCCTATAGCATGAGATGTAATATCACAATGCTTGTAATACCAAACCTGAGACCCTTCCTATAGCATGTGTGATATCCAACTCCTTCCCATTCCAATCCTTAGACCCTTCCTATAGCATGAGATGTGATATCTCAATGCTTCTAATACCAAACCTGAGACCCTTCTTAAAGCATGAGATGGGATATCCAACTCCTTCCTATTCCAATCCTGAGACCCTTACGATAGCATGAGATGTGATATCCAACTCCTTCCCATTTCAATCCTGAGACCCTTCCTATAGCATGAGATGTGTTATCTCAATGTTTCTAATACCAAACCTGAGATCCTTCCTATAACATGAGATGTGATATCCAACTCCTTCCCATTCCAAACCGGAGACCCTTCCTTTAGCATGAGATGTGATATCAAACTCCTTCCCATGCCAATCCTGAGACCCTTACTATAGCATGAGATGTGATATCTCAATGCTTCTAATACCAAACCTGAGAGCCTTCATATAACATGATATGTGATATCCAACTCCTTCTCATTCCAAACCTGAGATCCTTCCTATAGCCTGAGATGTGATATCCAACTCCTTCCCATTCCAAACCTGAGACCCTTCCTAATGCATGAGATGTGATATCTCAATGCTTCTGATACCAAACCTGAGACCCTTGTTATAGCATGAGATGTGATATCCAACTCCTTCCCATCCCAAACCAGAGACCCTTCCTATAGTATGAAATGTGATATCTCAAAGCTTCTAATACCAAACCTGAGACCCTTCATATAGCATGAGATGTTATCTCCAACTCCTTCCCATCCCAAAACAGAGACCCTTCCTATAGCATGAGATGTGATATCTCAATGCTTCTAATACCAAACCTGATATCCTTCCTATAACATGAGATGTGATATCCAACTCCTTCCCATTCCAATCCTGAGATCCTTCCTATACCATGAGATGTGATATCTCAATGTTTCTCATACCAAACCTGAGGCCCTTCCTATAGCAAGAGATGTGATATACAAATCCTCCCCATTCCAAACCTGAGACCCTTCCTATAGCCTGAGATGTAATATCGCAATGCTTGTAATACCAAACCTGAGACCCTTCCTATAGCATGAGATGTGATATCCAACTCCTTCCCATTCCAATCCTGAGACCCTTCCTAGAGCATGAGATGTGATATCTCAATGCTTCTAATACCAAAACTGAGACCCTTCTTAAAGCATGAGATGTGATATCCAACTCCTTCCCGTTCCAAACCTGAGACCCTTCCTATAGCAAGAATGTAATATCCAACTCCTTCCCATTCCAATCCTGAGACCATTCCTATAGCATGAGATGTGATATCTCAGTGCTTCTAATAGCAAACCTGAGATCCTTCCTATGACATGAGATGGGATATCCAACTCCTTCCCGTTCCAAACCTGAGACCCTTCCTATAGCAAGAATGTAATATCCAACTCCTTCCCATTCCAATCCCGACACCCTTCCGATAGCAGAGATGTGATATCTCAATGCTTATACCAAACCTGAGACCCTTCCTATGGCATGAGATGTCATATACTACTCCTTCCCATTCCAATCCTGAGACCCTTCCTATAGCATGAGATGTGATATCTTAATGCTTCTACCAAACATGAGACCCTTCCTATAGCATGAGATGTGATATCCAACTCCTTCCCATTCCAATCCTGAGACCCTTCCTATAGCATGAGATGTGATATCTCAATGCTTCTAATACCAAACCTGATATCCTTCCTATAACATGAGATGTGATATCCAACCCCTTTCCATTCCAATACTGAGATCCTTTCCTATACCATGAGATGTGATATCTCAATGTTTCTGATACCAAACCTGAGGCCCTTCCTATAGCAAGAGATGTGATATACAAATCATTCCCATTCCAAACCTGAGACCTTTCCTATAGCATGGGATGTGATATCCGACTCCTTCCCAATCCAATCCTGAGACCCTTCCTATAGCATGAGATGTGATATCCAACTCGTTCCCATTCCAATCCTGAGACCCTTCCTATAGCATGAGATGTGATATCTCAATGCTTCTAATACCAAAACTGAGACCCTTCTTAAAGCATGAGATGTGATATCCAACTCCTTCCCGTGTTCCAAACCTGAGACCCTTCCTATAGCATATGTGCTACCCTTCCTATGGCATGAGATGTCATATACAACTACTTCCCATTCCAATCCGGAGACCCTTCCTATAGCATGAGATGTGATATCTCAATGCTTCTACCAAACCTGAGACCCTTCCTATAGCATGAGATGTGATATCCAACTCCTTCCCATTCCAATCCTGAGACCCTTCCTATATCATGAGATGTGATATCTCAATGCTTCTAATACCAAACCTGATATCCTTCCTATAACATGAGATGTGATATCTCAATGTTTCTCATACCAAACCTGAGGCCCTTCCTATAGCAAGAGATGTGATGTACAAACCCTTCCCATTCCAAACCTGAGACCCTTCCTATAGCATGAGATGTGATATCCAACTCCTTCCCAATCCAATCCTGAGACCCTTCCTATAGCATGAGATATAATATCACAATGCTTGTAATACCAAACCTGAGACCCTTCCTATAGCATAAGATGTGATATCCAACTCCTTCCCATTCCAATCCTTAGACCCTTCCTATAGCATGAGATGTGATATCTCAATGCTTCTAATACCAAACCTGAGACCCTTCTTAAAGCATGAGATGGGATATCCAACTCCTTCCTATTCCAATCCTGAGACCCTTACGATAGCAGAGATGTGATATCTCAATGCTTATACCAAACCTGAGACTCTTCCTATGGCATGAGATGTGATATCCAACTCCTTCCCATTCCAATCCTGAGACCCTTCCTATAGCATGAGATGTGATATCTCAATGCTTCTATCAAACCTGAGACCCTTCCTATTGCATGAGATGTGATATCCAACTCCTTCCCATTCCAATCCTGAAACCCTTCCTATACCATGAGATGTGATATCTCAATGTTTCTAATACCAAACCTGAGACCCGTCCTAAAACATGAGATGTGAAATCCAAATCCTTCCCCTTCCAAACTTGAGACCCTTCCTATAGCTTGAGATGTGATATCAAACTCCTTTCCATTCCAATCCTGAGATAGCTTGAGATGTGATATCCAACTCCTTCCCATTCCAATACTGAGACCCTTCCGATAGCATGAGATGTGATATCTTAATGTTTCTCTTACCAAACCTGAGGCCCTTCCTATAGCAAGAGATGTGATGTACAAATCCTTCCCATTCCAAACCTGAGACCCTTCCTATAGCATGAGATGTGATATCCAACTCCTTCCCAATCCAATCCTGAAACCCTTCCTATAGCATGAGATGTAATATCACAATGTTTGTAATACCAAACCTGAGACCCTTCCTATAGCATGAGATGTGATATCCAACTCCTTCCCATTCCAATCCTGAGACCCTTCCTATAGCATGAGATGTGATATCTCAATGCTTCTAATACCAAACCTGAGATCCTTCTGATAGCATGAGATGTGATATCTCAATGCTTCTAATACCAAACCTGAGATCTTCCTATAACATGAGATGTGATATCCAAATCCTTCCACTTCCAAACCTGAAACCCTCCCTTTAGCATGAGATGTGATATCCGACTCCTTCCCATTCCAATCCTGAGACCCTTCTGGTAGCATGAGATGTGATATCTCAATGCTTCTAATACCAAACCTGAGATCCTTCCGATAGCATGAGATCTGATATCTCAATGCTTCTAACACCAAACCTGAGATCCTTCCTATAGCATGAGATGTGATATCCAACTCCTTCCCATTCCAAACCTGAGACCCTTCCTATAGCATGAGATGTGATATCTCAATGCTTCTAATACCAAATCTGAGATCCTTCCTATAACATGAGATGTGATATCTCAATGCTTCTAAAACCAAACATGAGAACTATCCTGTAACATGTGAAATCCAAATCATTCCCTTTCCAAACCTGAGACCCTTCCTATAGCTTGAGATGTGATATCAAACTCCTTCCCATTGCAATCCTGAGATAGCTTGAGATGTGCTATCCAACTCCTTCCCATTCCAATCCTGAGACCCTTCCTATACCATGAGATGTGATATCTCAATGCTTCTAATACCAAACCTGACACCCGTCCTAAAACATATGTGAGATCCAAATCCTTCCCCTTCCAAACCTGAGACCTTTCCTTTAGCATGTGTTGTGATATCCAACTCCTTCCCATTCCAATCCTGAGACCTTTCCTATAGCATGATATGTGATATCTCAATGCTTCTAATACCAAACCTGAGATCCTTCCTATAACATGAGATTTGTATCCAACTCCTTCCCATTCCAAACCTGAGACCCTTCCGATAGCATGAGATGTGATATCTCAGTGCTTCTAATAGCAAACCTGAGATCCTTCCTATGACATGAGATGGGATATCCAAATCCTTCCCCTTCCAAACCTGAGACCTTTCCTTTAGCATGTGATGTGATATCCAACTCCTTCCCATTCCAATCCTGAGACCTTTCCTATAACATGAGATGTGATATCTTACTGCTTCTAAAACCAAACCTGAGAACCATCCTATAACATATGTGAAATCCAAATCCTTCCCTTTCCAAACCTGAGACCCTTCCGATAGCATGAGATGTGATATCTCAATGCTTCTAAAACCAAACATGAGAACCATCCTACAACATGAGATGTGAAATCCAAATCCTTCCCTTTCCAAACCTGAGACCCTTCCTATAGCTTGAGAAGTGATATCTCAATGCTTCTAATAGCAAACCTGAGATCCTTCCTATGACATGAGATGTGATATCCAATTCCTTCCCATTCCAAACCTGAGACCCTTCCTACAGCATGCGATGTGATATCTCAATCCTTCTAATACCACACCTGAGACCCGTCCTATAACATGAGATGAGATATCCAAGTCCTTCCCATCCCAATCCTGAGACCTTTCCTATAGCATGAGATGTGATATCTCAATGCTTCTAATACCAAACCTGAGACCCTTCCTATAACATGAGATGGGATATCCAACTCCTTCCCATTCCAATCCTGAGACCCTTCCGATAGCAGAGATGTGATATCTCAATGCTTATACCAAACCTGAGACCCTTCCTATGGCATGAGATGTAATATACAACTACTACCCATTCCAATGCGGAGACCCTTCCTATAGCATGAGATGTGATATCTCAATGCTTCTACCAAACCTGAGACCCTTCCTATAGCATGAGATGTGATATCCAACTCCTTCCCACTCCAAACCTGAGACCCTTCCTATGGCATGAGATGTGATATCACAATGCTTCTAATACCAGACCTGAGATCCTTCCTATAACATGAGATGTGATATCCAATTCCTTCCCATTCCAAACCTGAGACCCTTCCTGTAGCATGAGATGTGATATCCAACTCCTTCCCATTCCAATACTGAGACCCTTCCTATAGCATGAGATGTGATATCTCAATGCTTCTAATACCAAACCTGAGAACCTTCCTATAGCATGAGACGTGATATCCAACTCCTTCCCTTTCCAAACCTGAGACCCTTCCGATAGCAGAGATGTGATATCTCAATGCTTGTACCAAACCTGAGACCATTCCTATGGCATGAGAGGTCATATACTACTCCTTCCCATTCCAATCCTGAGACCCTTCCTATAGCATGAGATGTGATATCTCAATGCTTCTACCAAACCTGAGACCCTTCCTATAGCATGAGATGTGATATCTCAATGCTTCTAATACCAAACTTGATATCCTTCCTATAACACGAGATGTGATATCCAACTCCTTCACATTCCAATCCTGAGATCCTTCCTATACCATGAGATGTGATATTTCAATGTTTCTCATACCAAACCTGAGGCCCTTCCTATAGCAAGAGATGTGATGTACAAATCCTTCCCATTCCAAACCTGAGACCCTTCCTATAGCATCAGATGTGATATCCAACTACTTCCCAATCCAATCCTGAGACCCTTCCTATAGCATGAGATGTAATATCACAATGCTTGTAATACCAAACCTGAGACCCTTCCTATAGCATGTGTGATATCCAACTCCTTCCCATTCCAATCCTTAGACCCTTCCTATAGCATGAGATGTGATATCTCAATGCTTCTAATACCAAACCTGAGACCCTTCTTAAAGCATGAGATGGGATATCCAACTCCTTCCTATTCCAATCCTGAGACCCTTACGATAGCATGAGATGTGATATCCAACTCCTTCCCATTTCAATCTTGAGACCCTTCCTATAGCATGAGATGTGTTATCTCAATGTTTCTAATACCAAACCTGAGATCCTTCCTATAACATGAGATGTGATATCCAACTCCTTCCCATCCCAAACCGGAGACCCTTCCTTTAGCATGAGATGTGATATCAAACTCCTTCCCATGCCAATCCTGAGACCCTTACTATAGCATGAGATGTGATATCTCAATGCTTCTAATACCAAACCTGAGAGCCTTCATATAACATGATATGTGATATCCAACTCCTTCTCATTCCAAAACTGAGATCCTTCCTATAGCCTGAGATGTGATATCCAACTCCTTCCCATTCCAAACCTGAGACCCTTCCTATAGCATGAGATGTGATATCTCAATGCTTCTAATACCAAACCTGAGACCCTTGTTATAGCATGAGATGTGATATCCAACTCCTTCCCATCCCAAACCAGAGACCCTTCCTATAGTATGAAATGTGATATCTCAAAGCTTCTAATACCAAACCTGAGACCCTTCATATAGCATGAGATGTTATCTCCAACTCCTTCCCATCCCAAAACAGAGACACTTCCTATAGCATGAGATGTGATATCTCAATGCTTCTAATACCAAACCTGATATCCTTCCTATAACATGAGATGTGATATCCAACTCCTTCCCATTCCAATCCTGAGATCCTTCCTATACCATGAGATGTGATATCTCAATGTTTCTCATACCAAACCTGAGGCCCTTCCTATAGCAAGAGATGTGATATACAAATCCTCCCCATTCCAAACCTGAGACCCTTCCTATAGCATGAGATGTAATATCGCAATGCTTGTAATACCAAACCTGAGACCCTTCCTATAGCATGAGATGTGATATCCAACTCCTTCCCATTCCAATCCTGAGACCCTTCCTATAGCATGAGATGTGATATCTCAATGCTTCTAATACCAAAACTGAGACCCTTCTTAAAGCATGAGATGTGATATCCAACTCCTTCCCGTTCCAAACCTGAGACCCTTCCTATAGCAAGAATGTAATATCCAACTCCTTCCCATTCCAATCCTGAGACCATTCCTATAGCATGAGATGTGATATCTCAGTGCTTCTAATAGCAAACCTGAGATCCTTCCTATGACATGAGATGGGATATCCAACTCCTTCCCATTCCAAACCTGAGACCCTTCCTATAGCAAGAATGTAATATCCAACTCCTTCCCATTCCAATCCTGAGACCATTCCTATAGCATGAGATGTGATATCTCAGTGCTTCTAATAGCAAACCTGAGATCCTTCCTATGACATGAGATGGGATATCCAATTCCTTCCCATTCCAATCCTGAGACACTTCCGATAGCAGAGATGTGATATCTCAATGCTTATACCAAACCTGAGACCCTTCCTATGGCATGAGATGTCATATACTACTCCTTCCCATTCCAATCCTGAGACCCTTCCTATAGCATGAGATGTGATATCTCAATGCTTCTACCAAACCTGAGACCCTTCCTATAGCATGAGATGTGATATCCAACTCCTTCCCATTCCAATCCTGAGACCCTTCCTATAGCATGAGATGTGATATCTCAATGCTTCTAATACCAAACCTGATATCCTTCCTATAACATGAGATGTGATATCCAACCCCTTTCCATTCCAATACTGAGATCCTTCCTATACCATGAGATGTGATATCTCAATGTTTCTGATACCAAACCTGAGGCCCTTCCTATAGCAAGAGATGTGATATACAAATCATTCCCATTCCAAACCTGAGACCTTTCCTATAGCATGGGATGTGATATCCGACTCCTTCCCAATCCAATCCTGAGACCCTTCCTATAGCATGAGATGTGATATCCAACTCGTTCCCATTCCAATCCTGAGACCCTTCCTATAGCATGAGATGTGATATCTCAATGCTTCTAATACCAAAACTGAGAACCATCCTATAACATATGTGAAATCCAAATCCTTCCCTTTCCAAACCTGAGACCCTTCCGATAGCATGAGATGTGATATCTCAATGCTTCTAAAACCAAACATGAGAACCATCCTACAACATGAGATGTGAAATCCAAATCCTTCCCATTCCAAACCTGAGACCCTTCCTATAGCATGAGATGTGATATCTCAATGCTTCTAATACCAAAACTGAGAACCATCCTATAACATATGTGAAATCCAAATCCTTCCCATTCCAAACCTGAGACCCTTCCTACAGCATGCGATGTGATATCTCAATCCTTCTAATACCACACCTGAGACCCGTCCTATAACATGAGATGAGATATCCAAGTCCTTCCCATCCCAATCCTGAGACCTTTCCTATAGCATGAGATGTGATATCTCAATGCTTCTAATACCAAACCTGAGACCCTTCCTATAACATGAGATGGGATATCCAACTCCTTCCCATTACAATCCTGAGACCCTTCCGATAGCAGAGATGTGATATCTCAATGCTTATACCAAACCTGAGACCCTTCCTATGGCATGAGATGTAATATACAACTACTACCCATTCCAATCCGGAGACCCTTCCTATAGCATGAGATGTGATATCTCAATGCTTCTACCAAACCTGAGACCCTTCCTATAGCATGAGATGTGATATCCAACTCCTTCCCACTCCAAACCTGAGACCCTTCCTATGGCATGAGATGTGATATCACAATGCCTCTAATACCAGACCTGAGATCCTTCCTATAACATGAGATGTGATATCCAATTCCTTCCCATTCCAAACCTGAGACCCTTCCTGTAGCATGAGATGTGATATCCAACTCCTTCCCATTCCAATACTGAGACCCTACCTATAGCATGATGTTAAGACGGATTTCTGAACTCTGTCCTGGTGGCGCAGAGGTTCAGAAGGCCAACCTAATTACTTGGAACAGGGTAACCTCTGGACAAGCCAGACCAATCAAGGTAGCGATCGCGGCGGTCAAGACTAGGTCTCAAGAGGGGTGAGGGTGACTGAAAGCCCGCAATGAGCACACAAAGCAAGAGCGCTTACAAACTACTCCAAACAGTTGTTTATATCAAAAATAGATACACATTTATTATAAGGCCTTGAAACTAATAACCACAGTAAAAGCAGCAATATACAACGATATTAAACCAACACATACACTATCCACCCAATATATATACAGAATACACAGTTTCACAGCATTAGCAGCACGAAATATGTTATCCACCTGCAGGGGAAGGAAAACAGGCAGTGCGAACCAATGCGAGTGATATGTCCGCCTTCTGAGGCCCCTAACTGGATGGTAGTCCAATCCCTACGAAGAGTGGAGCCTAGCGCTCAAAAGTACCTGCACACGCCGGTGCCAATGGGCAGAAGGTGAAGCTCTTCGGAGGACGTTGAACAGCTCTGTAGGGAGCTCTAATGAAGGAGAACACGGTCCGCGACTCTAGCGCAGCCTCCACTGTGAGGCAGAAGCAGGGCGCGAGTACGGACAAGGGGTGCTGTATTCACAGCGGGGAAAAGCAAGGGGCACTGCAGGAGGGCGACCAGATCCTAGCTAATCTACTCACCGGTCCCCGAAGCAAGCAGGCCCGAGCTTCTCCTCGATAGATGCAGCTTCTGGCAGGTTCTGAAGAGCAGGGAACGTCTCGTCGTCGTGCAGAGTAAAAAGACGTCCCGATCGAAGAAACAAGCACAGTTTTGTCGCCACAGCAGGGCAACGGAACGGCCGGGTGTATTCAAGCCAAACGAGCACTGCTCACCTCTAGCTTAGGGTTGCTAAGCAAACGAAGCGTGTGAGCGTGCCCCGGACTCAGAATACCACCCAACCTGTCGGCGATTACAGAGCAGGCCTCCTTAGTAAGCTGGTCAGTCAACTGGATGGCCCAGAGACACTTCCGAAGGCTTACAGCAGGAGTTGATGAAGGTGCCGGGAATAGCTGGTCCTGCTATTCCAATAGGTCGAAGCGCCAGTACAGGCCTTCTTGTTCGATCTTAGGTGGAAAGGGCTTCACCGGACGACAGCAATGAGGAGCAGAAGTTCTTCAGGGGGTCACCAGTGATTCCTCGGTCCAGCCTCGTGTTCGCAGGATACTTGGCTCCTGTATCCCTGGGTTCGTAAGAACTCAGGAGATCGACATGGTAGTGGTGTTTCCAGCTCCCTCTTATCCACGGTTCCCTTCGCGCCAAAACGGAGGGGAGCCAATGGGAGATCCGCTCATCAACACACATACCATACGTGGACCAATCACGGACCACAGTGGTCCCAGGCATTCACACCACCCTAGACTCTCTGGCACCCAGGATGTGTATTGGGACCAGACAGCCCAGCCCACATCCTGGGGGCACTCAAACGACATGTAGAAGCCCGCGAAAGCAACCGTGTTTCGCGGGAAACTACATGCCCAAATAAGGAAGGCCCCGGGTCGCCTGACCCGGGGGAAGGTAAAGGGAGCAAGACGGACAGTGGACGAGACAAAGGAGCCTCGTGGTCCGGCCATTTTGGGTAGCCGGGCCACCCTTTTGGGTTCGCGGCAAAAAGGTGCTCAGAACGGCAAAAGGAGCTCAAAATAAACCAAATGATCGCTGCCACCAGCCCAGTCCCTGAATGACTTGCACCGATCCAAAAACCATCCTATAAGAGTGTCTAGGGTCTGTAGAAGGCTAGAGACCCAAGAGAGCTGTAACTTAGCTTACAGTGCCCTCTTGTGTCGTGTTGCACTAAAATGGCGACACGATAAAAGAAACTACGGGAAACAGCGTTCCCCGGTACTGACTGTCTTAAGGGCATGTCAGTTTCCCCGTAAGAAAGGAGCGAAAGCCCAGAGGAGTACAGCAGAAGGCTGCACTTCTCTGGCAAAGTCAAGAAAACAGGTTGAAAACAATAGCAAAAAGTTTAGGGGTTGCCACATGGAAGGAAAGTTCCCTACAATAACGAAATCTTTCCTAACACTCGCCCCTCCCAGACTATGGACAGGGGGAACTAATCCACCCCTGGATGAGTCTCTTGTTCAGGTCGGTAAAACATTCTGGACAACCCATCAGCATTGCTATGTTGGACACCTGGCCTATGCTCAATAGTGAAGTCGAAGCCTTGTAGACTTATGGACCACCTAAGCAACTTTGGATTCTCCCCCTTCATGTTCATTAGCCACTTTAACGGCTTATGGTCAGTCTGCACAGTGAAGTGGGTCCCATAGAGGTAGGGCCGCAGCTTCCTTAGGGCCCACACAACAGAGAAACATTCTTTCTCTACCGTGGACCATCTGAGCTCTCTGTCCTTAAGCTGGCGACTAATAAAACCGATAGGGTGTTCCTTACCCTTCTCATCTACTTGTGATAGTACAGCTCCTATCCCAGTGTCAGAGGCATCCGTCTGCACGATAAAAGGTCTTTGATAATCAGGGGCCCTGAGCACAGGGGCCTGGCACAAGGAGTCTTTCAAGCCATTGAAGGCCTTCTCACACTCGTCAGTCCAAGTTACCTTCTTGGGTTTCTTCGGAGTTGTGAGGGCAGTCAGAGGAGCAGCTATGGTGCCATAGTCTGCCATAAAATTGCGGTAATAACCCGTGAGTCCTAAGAAGGCTCTCACTTGGGTTTGCGTAGTGGGGGTAGGCCAGTCTTGTACCGCTGGTACCTTACTGGATAGAGGCTGTCTCCTCCCTCCACCTACTTCATGTCCAAGGCAAACCACTGAGCCTTGTCCATTTTGGTGAGGGGCCACTCGGACACCCTCAAAAGAGCTTTCTGAAGGACTGCTTTGGAACAGGTCAGGGAGAGGTTCAGACTCCTCTTCCTCAACGTCTGAAGCCAATAGCAGTGCTGCGATTTCGCCGCTTGGGACGAAAGCCTTCAGCCTATTCACGGGAAACACTTTTAGAGCCTGTCCAGGCCTTCCAAGGTCCACTGAATAGCTAACCTCACCCAGGGGCTCCACCACTGGGTAAGGGCCTGACCATTTGTCCTGTAAAGCTCGAGGCCTTATGGGATTCACGATCAGGACTTGCTGGCCATGTGTAACGTTGATGAGGGAAGCTTTCTGGTCGTACCAATGTTTCACCAGCGCTTGCCCTGCCTTCAATTTAGCACTAGCCAAGCCCATCAGAAGTACCATCCGTTTTCTGAGCCCTAGCACATAATCAACTACATTGGTAGTAACAGGGGGAGTGGGCATCTCCCATCCCTCCTTGACAATGGCTAAGGGTCCCCGTACGGGATGACCGAACAGAAGTTCGAAGGGGCTGAAGCCAACACCCTCCTGTGGTACCTCTCGGTAGGCAAACAGTAAGCATGAAACAAGAAGATCCCATTCTCTTCTCTGAGGCTCCTCCAGAGCCCCAATCATGCTCGTTAACGTCCTGTTGAAACGCCCCCCCAGACCATCGGTCTGGGGGCGGTATGCAGAAGAGAACCTGTAGGTGACCCCACATTCTTTCCACATAGCCTGCCTATACTTCGACATAAAGTTGCTGCCATGATCCGACACAACTTCTTTAGGGAAGCCAACCCTAGTGAACATGCCGAGTAAAGCTTCTGCAACTGGCTTGGCAGTTACAGTTGTAAATGGGACGGCCTCAGGATACCGGGTTGCATGGTCGACCAGCACCAGGATAAACCTATTGCCTGAGGATGTTTGCGGGTCAAGGGGACCAACCATGTCGATCCCTACCCTTTCAAATGGTACCCCCACAACTGGGAGCGGTACCAACGGAGCTTGGATTGTCGCGCCAACCTTACCAGACAACTGGCAGGCGGCACAACTCCTGCAGTGACTTTCTACTTGCACCCCCATCTTGGGCCAGTAGAAGTGCATAGATAACCTTTGCTTGGTCCTCTTCATTCCAAGGTGACCAGCAAGGGGAACTTCATGCGCCAACTGCAGGAGGAAGGGTCTAACAGAAAGGGGAACCACCAACCTCCTATGGTCTCCTTCTGTAGACTCTGTGGGCTCACTGTACAGGAGTCCACCTTCCCAATAAATCCGATGCTTCCCAGGAGGTTCACCCTCAAGCTGGGAGCAGGCCTGTCTCCTTAGGCCTTCCAGAGATGGGCACTCACGTTGGCCCTTACTGAAGTCGTCCCTATCAGGACCTCCTTCAACTAACAAGTCTTTTAGTTCAGGATGGTCGTTGGGGTCGAACACTTCAGGCATCGCCACCTCCTCGTCAGGCTCGGGCGATTGACCAACTCCCTCCACCGCAGTGGTAGGCGAGCTCGGGGGAATATTCTCTTTCCCCCGTCGGGACTTGTTGACTCCTTTCGCCTTGGGTTTCCCCTTCGGCTGGGGCGGCGTATTGGACTTGGCCAATGCTGCCCGTGCTTGAGACCGTGTGTAGGGTCTTTCGGCAGTGTCTCCTACGAGCCCTAGAGCTCTGAGATCATTGCCCAACAAGACCTTTCCCGGGACGTTTCTCTGAATGCTCACTGGAATCCTAACTGCTGTACCATTTAAAGTTAGATTAACAGGGATCACGGGAAACATACGGAGGGGGCCGTCAGCCAACTTAGTGGGCATCAGAGGAGCTCTGGCAACTTCCTCTGAGTCTACCAAGGTAGAATCCACTACAGTTCGACTGCACCCACTATCCCTAAGAGCTGGAGTATCCACTCCATTGATCAGCACACTGTCTTTAAAGTAGTGCTTGGTATTATCCGGAATCCTAGCATACGCCTCTGCGACTTTAGGCTCCCAGGAACCCAGGGACACTAAAACTACCTCAGCCTCTATTCCGCTGGGAAATGAGTCTGAGGAGAAGGATGCTCCTGTAATCTCTTCTTCCTCGTAGGAGGAGAAGGCCAGATTAGCGGAGTGGACCCCCAAAGGTCTAACCTTACAACGGGGATCCCCCTTCACATGGTCAGTTGCTCCACAAGAAAAACAAGCCCCATTGGGTCTGTTTACGTAGGGAGGCTTATTATAACCAGAGTTCTGTTTCGGAGGCGAACCTCCACTACCCTGTGAGTTCTCGTATGGCTTACCCTTATTTTTCTTTTTGTGGCCCTTATGGGAAGAAGATTTAGCAGATTCCCCACCCTCCACATCTTTGGACTTTTTCCCTTCCTCCTGCTTACCAGGATGAGTTTTGTCCTTATGGGACACTCGATGTGACACCCATAAGTCTGCTGCAATGGCCAGCTTCTTAGGATCTATCTCCTTCGAATCGGCCAAATGCTGCTTAAGCTCCGGGGAAGAAGAAGCAAAAATGTGTTCCAGCATGACCAGATTGATCATGCCTTCGAAGGTAGAAACCTTATAACCTTCAACCCAGCCAGTTAAGTTTTTCAGGGACTCAGCTACATACGACACCCAAGTACCACCTTCCTTTTTCTTATACTCTCTAAACCTTTTCAAATATTGGGTCGGAGTCTTCCCAAACTTTAAAATGAGAGTCTGCTTCAACATTGCAAAATCAGCGCGCTCAGCCTTCGACATTTCCATAATGGCACTGCAACCAGAATGGGGCAGTCTGCTGAGTAACCATGCAATCTTATCCGCATTATCAACCTCTTGAACCTCGCATGCATACTCAAACGCATTTAACCAGTCCATAATGTCATTTCGTTCCTCATACACACTGAGCAGATCTTTTGGAAACCGTGGATGAGAGGAAGCCCCAGAACCATGTCCAGGACCCTTGGACCCATTTGCGAACTGAAGCTTGGCCAGTTCCAACTGGTGATCCCTGTCTTTTTGTTTTTCTGCCTGGTCGATTTTCAGTTTGGCTATGCTGAATTCAAGCTCCTGCTGCCTAAACCGCAGCTCTTGCTTCTTGAATTCAAGCATAGCCTCCCCATCAATACTGGCAGAGGAAACATTAGACATTACATCCTCCCTGTCCTCGTGGTCGTGATGGATCAGTGCAGCGGCAGAACCGTCGGTTCTGCCAGTGAGAGCAGCCCCACCACCTTCTGCACTGTCCTCGGAAGTTATAGCGTCAAGCTGCGCTTCTTGCCACGCCACGATTCTCTGGATCATTTCCAATTTAGTGCCTTGAGAGGAAACCCCTCTCTCCGCACACATCTTCTTCAATGTTTCAGATTTCGAAGCATTTAAGGTTAATAAAGTATTCGTTTCCATACTGTCGATAGGACTATGGCCTTTTTAACGTTATATTCAATACTTTACTGCGTGTCCTGGTTGGAATAACCTGAAAACGCCTTAGCTCGTGCGCAACACTGGATACCTTCAGTCGGATCCCACCGCTGTACACCAATTTGTTAAGACGGATTTCTGAACTCTGTCCTGGTGGCGCAGAGGTTCAGAAGGCCAACCTAATTACTTGGAACAGGGTAACCTCTGGACAAGCCAGACCAATCAAGGTAGCGATCGCGGCGGTCAAGACTAGGTCTCAAGAGGGGTGAGGGTGACTGAAAGCCCGCAATGAGCACACAAAGCAAGAGCGCTTACAAACTACTCCAAACAGTTGTTTATATCAAAAATAGATACACATTTATTATAAGGCCTTGAAACTAATAACCACAGTAAAAGCAGCAATATACAACGATATTAAACCAACACATACACTATCCACCCAATATATATACAGAATACACAGTTTCACAGCATTAGCAGCACGAAATATGTTATCCACCTGCAGGGGAAGGAAAACAGGCAGTGCGAACCAATGCGAGTGATATGTCCGCCTTCTGAGGCCCCTAACTGGATGGTAGTCCAATCCCTACGAAGAGTGGAGCCTAGCGCTCAAAAGTACCTGCACACGCCGGTGCCAATGGGCAGAAGGTGAAGCTCTTCGGAGGACGTTGAACAGCTCTGTAGGGAGCTCTAATGAAGGAGAACACGGTCCGCGACTCTAGCGCAGCCTCCACTGTGAGGCAGAAGCAGGGCGCGAGTACGGACAAGGGGTGCTGTATTCACAGCGGGGAAAAGCAAGGGGCACTGCAGGAGGGCGACCAGATCCTAGCTAATCTACTCACCGGTCCCCGAAGCAAGCAGGCCCGAGCTTCTCCTCGATAGATGCAGCTTCTGGCAGGTTCTGAAGAGCAGGGAACGTCTCGTCGTCGTGCAGAGTAAAAAGACGTCCCGATCGAAGAAACAAGCACAGTTTTGTCGCCACAGCAGGGCAACGGAACGGCCGGGTGTATTCAAGCCAAACGAGCACTGCTCACCTCTAGCTTAGGGTTGCTAAGCAAACGAAGCGTGTGAGCGTGCCCCGGACTCAGAATACCACCCAACCTGTCGGCGATTACAGAGCAGGCCTCCTTAGTAAGCTGGTCAGTCAACTGGATGGCCCAGAGACACTTCCGAAGGCTTACAGCAGGAGTTGATGAAGGTGCCGGGAATAGCTGGTCCTGCTATTCCAATAGGTCGAAGCGCCAGTACAGGCCTTCTTGTTCGATCTTAGGTGGAAAGGGCTTCACCGGACGACAGCAATGAGGAGCAGAAGTTCTTCAGGGGGTCACCAGTGATTCCTCGGTCCAGCCTCGTGTTCGCAGGATACTTGGCTCCTGTATCCCTGGGTTCGTAAGAACTCAGGAGATCGACATGGTAGTGGTGTTTCCAGCTCCCTCTTATCCACGGTTCCCTTCGCGCCAAAACGGAGGGGAGCCAATGGGAGATCCGCTCATCAACACACATACCATACGTGGACCAATCACGGACCACAGTGGTCCCAGGCATTCACACCACCCTAGACTCTCTGGCACCCAGGATGTGTATTGGGACCAGACAGCCCAGCCCACATCCTGGGGGCACTCAAACGACATGTAGAAGCCCGCGAAAGCAACCGTGTTTCGCGGGAAACTACATGCCCAAATAAGGAAGGCCCCGGGTCGCCTGACCCGGGGGAAGGTAAAGGGAGCAAGACGGACAGTGGACGAGACAAAGGAGCCTCGTGGTCCGGCCATTTTGGGTAGCCGGGCCACCCTTTTGGGTTCGCGGCAAAAAGGTGCTCAGAACGGCAAAAGGAGCTCAAAATAAACCAAATGATCGCTGCCACCAGCCCAGTCCCTGAATGACTTGCACCGATCCAAAAACCATCCTATAAGAGTGTCTAGGGTCTGTAGAAGGCTAGAGACCCAAGAGAGCTGTAACTTAGCTTACAGTGCCCTCTTGTGTCGTGTTGCACTAAAATGGCGACACGATAAAAGAAACTACGGGAAACAGCGTTCCCCGGTACTGACTGTCTTAAGGGCATATCAGTTTCCCCGTAAGAAAGGAGCGAAAGCCCAGAGGAGTACAGCAGAAGGCTGCACTTCTCTGGCAAAGTCAAGAAAACAGGTTGAAAACAATAGCAAAAAGTTTAGGGGTTGCCACATGGAAGGAAAGTTCCCTACAATAACGAAATCTTTCCTAACACATGAGATGTGATATCTCAATGCTTCTAATACCAAACCTGAGAACCTTCCTATAGCATGAGACGTGATATCCAACTCCTTCCCTTTCCAAACCTGAGACCCTTCCGATAGCAGAGATGTGATATCTCAATGCTTGTACCAAACCTGAGACCATTCCTATGGCATGAGAGGTCATATACTACTCCTTCCCATTCCAATCCTGAGACCCTTCCTATAGCATGAGATGTGATATCTCAATGCTTCTACCAAACCTGAGACCATTCCTATAGCATGAGATGTGATATCTCAATGCTTCTAATACCAAACTTGATATCCTTCCTATAACACGAGATGTGATATCCAACTCCTTCACATTCCAATCCTGAGATCCTTCCTATACCATGAGATGTGATATTTCAATGTTTCTCATACCAAACCTGAGGCCCTTCCTATAGCAAGAGATGTGATGTACAAATCCTTCCCATTCCAAACCTGAGACCCTTCCTATAGCATCAGATGTGATATCCAACTACTTCCCAATCCAATCCTAAGACCCTTCCTATAGCATGAGATGTAATATCACAATGCTTGTAATACCAAACCTGAGACCCTTCCTATAGCATGTGTGATATCCAACTCCTTCCCATTCCAATCCTTAGACCCTTCCTATAGCATGAGATGTGATATCTCAATGCTTCTAAAACCAAACATGAGAACCATCCTACAACATGAGATGTGAAATCCAAATCCTTTCCTTTCCAAACCTGAGACCCTTCCTATAGCTTGAGAAGTGATATCTCAATGCTTCTAATAGCAAACCTGAGATCCTTCCTATGACATGAGATGTGATATCCAATTCCTTCCCATTCCAAACCTGAGACCCTTCCTACAGCATGCGATGTGATATCTCAATCCTTCTAATACCACACCTGAGACCCGTCCTATAACATGAGATGAGATATCCAAGTCCTTCCCATCCCAATCCTGAGACCTTTCCTACAGCATGAGATGTGATATCTCAATGCTTCTAATACCAAACCTGAGACCCTTCCTATAACATGAGATGGGATATCCAACTCCTTCCCATTCCAATCCTGAGACCCTTCCGATAGCAGAGATGTGATATCTCAATGCTTATACCAAACCTGAGACCCTTCCTATGGCATGAGATGTAATATACAACTACTACCCATTCCAATCCGGAGACCCTTCCTATAGCATGAGATGTGATATCTCAATGCTTCTACCAAACCTGAGACCCTTCCTATAGCATGAGATGTGATATCCAACTCCTTCCCACTCCAAACTTGAGACCCTTCCTATGGCATGAGATGTGATATCACAATGCTTCTAATACCAGACCTGAGATCCTTCCTATAACATGAGATGTGATATCCAATTCCTTCCCATTCCAAACCTGAGACCCTTCCTGTAGCATGAGATGTGATATCCAACTCCTTCCCATTCCAATACTGAGACCCTACCTATAGCATGAGATGTGATATCTCAATGCTTCTAATACCAAACCTGAGAACCTTCCTATAGCATGAGACGTGATATCCAACTCCTTCCCTTTCCAAACCTGAGACCCTTCCGATAGCAGAGATGTGATATCTCAATGCTTGTACCAAACCTGAGACCATTCCTATGGCATGAGAGGTCATATACTACTCCTTCCCATTCCAATCCTGAGACCCTTCCTATAGCATGAGATGTGATATCTCAATGCTTCTACCAAACCTGAGACCATTCCTATAGCATGAGATGTGATATCTCAATGCTTCTAATAGCAAACCTGAGATCCTTCCTATGACATGAGATGTGATATCCAATTCCTTCCCATTCCAAACCTGAGACCCTTCCTACAGCATGCGATGTGATATCTCAATCCTTCTAATACCACACCTGAGACCCGTCCTATAACATGAGATGAGATATCCAAGTCCTTCCCATCCCAATCCTGAGACCTTTCCTATAGCATGAGATGTGATATCTCAATGCTTCTAATACCAAACCTGAGACCCTTCCTATAACATGAGATGGGATATCCAACTCCTTCCCATTCCAATCCTGAGACCCTTCCGATAGCAGAGATGTGATATCTCAATGCTTATACCAAACCTGAGACCCTTCCTATGGCATGAGATGTAATATACAACTACTACCCATTCCAATCCGGAGACCCTTCCTATAGCATGAGATGTGATATCTCAATGCTTCTACCAAACCTGAGACCCTTCCTATAGCATGAGATGTGATATCCAACTCCTTCCCACTCCAAACCTGAGACCCTTCCTATGGCATGAGATGTGATATCACAATGCTTCTAATACCAGACCTGAGATCCTTCCTATAACATGAGATGTGATATCCAATTCCTTCCCATTCCAAACCTGAGACCCTTCCTGTAGCATGAGATGTGATATCCAACTCCTTCCCATTCCAATACTGAGACCCTACCTATAGCATGAGATGTGATATCTCAATGCTTCTAATACCAAACCTGAGAACCTTCCTATAGCATGAGACGTGATATCCAACTCCTTCCCTTTCCAAACCTGAGACCCTTCCGATAGCAGAGATGTGATATCTCAATGCTTGTACCAAACCTGAGACCATTCCTATGGCATGAGAGGTCATATACTACTCCTTCCCATTCCAATCCTGAGACCCTTCCTATAGCATGTGATGTGATATCTCAATGCTTCTACCAAACCTGAGACCATTCCTATAGCATGAGATGTGATATCTCAATGCTTCTAATAGCAAACCTGAGATCCTTCCTATGACATGAGATGTGATATCCAATTCCTTCCCATTCCAAACCTGAGACCCTTCCTACAGCATGCGATGTGATATCTCAATCCTTCTAATACCACACCTGAGACCCGTCCTATAACATGAGATGAGATATCCAAGTCCTTCCCATCCCAATCCTGAGACCTTTCCTATAGCATGAGATGTGATATCTCAATGCTTCTAATACCAAACCTGAGACCCTTCCTATAACATGAGATGGGATATCCAACTCCTTCCCATTCCAATCCTGAGACCCTTCCGATAGCAGAGATGTGATATCTCAATGCTTATACCAAACCTGAGACCCTTCCTATGGCATGAGATGTAATATACAACTACTACCCATTCCAATCCGGAGACCCTTCCTATAGCATGAGATGTGATATCTCAATGCTTCTACCAAACCTGAGACCCTTCCTATAGCATGAGATGTGATATCCAACTCCTTCCCACTCCAAACCTGAGACCCTTCCTATGGCATGAGATGTGATATCACAATGCTTCTAATACCAGACCTGAGATCCTTCCTATAACATGAGATGTGATATCCAATTCCTTCCCATTCCAAACCTGAGACCCTTCCTGTAGCATGAGATGTGATATCCAACTCCTTCCCATTCCAATACTGAGACCCTACCTATAGCATGAGATGTGATATCTCAATGCTTCTAATACCAAACCTGAGAACCTTCCTATAGCATGAGACGTGATATCCAACTCCTTCCCTTTCCAAACCTGAGACCCTTCCGATAGCAGAGATGTGATATCTCAATGCTTGTACCAAACCTGAGACCATTCCTATGGCATGAGAGGTCATATACTACTCCTTCCCATTCCAATCCTGAGACCCTTCCTATAGCATGAGATGTGATATCTCAATGCTTCTACCAAACCTGAGACCATTCCTATAGCATGAGATGTGATATCTCAATGCTTCTAATACCAAACTTGATATCCTTCCTATAACACGAGATGTGATATCCAACTCCTTCACATTCCAATCCTGAGATCCTTCCTATACCATGAGATGTGATATTTCAATGTTTCTCATACCAAACCTGACGCCCTTCCTATAGCAAGAGATGTGATGTACAAATCCTTCCCATTCCAAACCTGAGACCCTTCCTATAGCATCAGATGTGATATCCAACTACTTCCCAATCCAATCCTAAGACCCTTCCTATAGCATGAGATGTAATATCACAATGCTTGTAATACCAAACCTGAGACCCTTCCTATAGCATGTGTGATATCCAACTCCTTCCCATTCCAATCCTTAGACCCTTCCTATAGCATGAGATGTGATATCTCAATGCTTCTAAAACCAAACATGAGAACCATCCTACAACATGAGATGTGAAATCCAAATCCTTTCCTTTCCAAACCTGAGACCCTTCCTATAGCTTGAGAACTGATATCTCAATGCTTCTAATAGCAAACCTGAGATCCTTCCTATGACATGAGATGTGATATCCAATTCCTTCCCATTCCAAACCTGAGACCCTTCCTACAGCATGTGATGTGATATCTCAATCCTTCTAATACCACACCTGAGACCCGTCCTATAACATGAGATGAGATATCCAAGTCCTTCCCATCCCAATCCTGAGACCTTTCCTATAGCATGAGATGTGATATCTCAATGCTTCTAATACCAAACCTGAGACCCTTCCTATAACATGAGATGGGATATCCAACTCCTTCCCATTCCAATCATGAGACCCTTCCGATAGCAGAGATGTGATATCTCAATGCTTATACCAAACCTGAGACCCTTCCTATGGCATGAGATGTAATATACAACTACTACCCATTCCAATCCGGAGACCCTTCCTATAGCATGAGATGTGATATCTCAATGCTTCTACCAAACCTGAGACCCTTCCTATAGCATGAGATGTGATATCCAACTCCTTCCCACTCCAAACCTGAGACCCTTCCTATGGCATGAGATGTGATATCACAATGCTTCTAATAACAGACCTGAGATCCTTCCTATAACATGAGATGTGATATCCAATTCCTTCCCATTCCAAACCTGAGACCCTTCCTGTAGCATGAGATGTGATATCCAACTCCTTCCCATTCCAATACTGAGACCCTACCTATAGCATGAGATGTGATATCTCAATGCTTCTAATACCAAACCTGAGAACCTTCCTATAGCATGAGACGTGATATCCAACTCCTTCCCTTTCCAAACCTGAGACCCTTCCGATAGCAGAGATGTGATATCTCAATGCTTGTACCAAACCTGAGACCATTCCTATGGCATGATAGGTCATATACTACTCCTTCCCATTCCAATCCTGAGACCCTTCCTATAGCATGAGATGTGATATCTCAATGATTCTACCAAACCTGAGACCATTCCTATAGCATGAGATGTGATATCTCAATGCTTCTAATACCAAACTTGATATCCTTCCTATAACACGAGATGTGATATCCAACTCCTTCACATTCCAATCCTGAGATCCTTCCTATACCATGAGATGTGATATTTCAATGTTTCTCATACCAAACCTGAGGCCCTTCCTATAGCAAGAGATGTGATGTACAAATCCTTCCCATTCCAAACCTGAGACCCTTCCTATAGCATCAGATGTGATATCCAACTACTTCCCAATCCAATCCTAAGACCCTTCCTATAGCATGAGATGTAATATCACAATGCTTGTAATACCAAACCTGAGACCCTTCCTATAGCATGTGTGATATCCAACTCCTTCCTATTCCAATCCTTAGACCCTTCCTATAGCATGAGATGTGATATCTCAATGCTTCTAAGACCAAACCTGAGACCCTTCTTAAAGCATGAGATGGGATATCCAACTCCTTCTTATTCCAATCCTGAGACCCTTACGATAGCATGAGATGTGATATCCAACTCCTTCCCATTTCAATCCTGAGACCCTTCCTATAGCATGAGATGTGTTATCTCAATGTTTCTAATACCAAACCTGAGATCCTTCCTATAACATGAGATGTGATATCCAACTCCTTCCCATTCCAAACCGGAGACCCTTCCTTTAGCATGAGATGTGATATCAAACTCCTTCCCATGCCAATCCTGAGACCCTTACTATAGCATGAGATGTGATATCTCAATGCTTCTAATACCAAACCTGAGAGCCTTCATATAACATGATATGTGATATCCAACTCCTTCTCATTCCAAAACTGAGATCCTTCCTATAGCCTGAGATGTGATATCCAACTCCTTCCCATTCCAAACCTGAGACCCTTCCTATAGCATGAGATGTGATATCTCAATGCTTCTAATACCAAACCTGAGACCCTTGTTATAGCATGAGATGTGATATCCAACTCCTTCCCATCCCAAACCAGAGACCATTCCTATAGTCTGAAATGTGATATCTCAAAGCTTCTAATACCAAACCTGAGACCCTTCATATAGCATGAGATGTTATCTCCAACTCCTTCCCATCCCAAAACAGAGACACTTCCTATAGCATGAGATGTGATATCTCAATGCTTCTAATACCAAACCTGATATCCTTCCTATAACATGAGATGTGATATCCAACTCCTTCCCATTCCAATCCTGAGATCCTTCCTATACCATGAGATGTGATATCTCAATGTTTCTCATACCAAACCTGAGGCCCTTCCTATAGCAAGAGATGTGATATACAAATCCTCCCCATTCCAAACCTGAGACCCTTCCTATAGCATGAGATGTAATATCGCAATGCTTGTAATACCAAACCTGAGACCCTTCCTATAGCATGAGATGTGATATCCAACTCCTTCCCATTCCAATCCTGAGACCCTTCCTATAGCATGAGATGTGATATCTCAATGCTTCTAATACCAAAACTGAGACCCTTCTTAAAGCATGAGATGTGATATCCAACTCGTTCCCGTTCCAAACCTGAGACCCTTCCTATAGCAAGAATGTAATATCCAACTCCTTCCCATTCCAATCCTGAGACCATTGCTATAGCATGAGATGTGATATCTCAGTGCTTCTAATAGCAAACCTGAGATCCTTCCTATGACATGAGATGGGATATCCAACTCCTTCCCATTCCAAACCTGAGACCCTTCCTATAGCAAGAATGTAATATCCAACTCCTTCCCATTCCAATCCCGAGACCCTTCCGATAGCAGAGATGTGATATCTCAATGCTTATACCAAACCTGAGACCCTTCCTATGGCATGAGATGTCATATACTACTCCTTCCCATTCCAATCCTGAGACCCTTCCTATAGCATGAGATGTGATATCTCAATGCTTCTAATACCAAACCTGATATCCTTCCTATAACATGAGATGTGATATCCAACCCCTTTCCATTCCAATACTGAGATCCTTCCTATACCATGAGATGTGATATCTCAATGTTTCTGATACCAAACCTGAGGCCCTTCCTATAGCAAGAGATGTGATATACAAATCATTCCCATTCCAAACCTGAGACCTTTCCTATAGCATGAGATGTGATATCCAACTCGTTCCCATTCCAATCCTGAGACCCTTCCTATAGCATGAGATGTGATATCTCAATGCTTCTAATACCAAAACTGAGACCCTTCTTAAAGCATGAGATGTGATATCCAACTCCTTCCCGTGTTCCAAACCTGAGACCCTTCCTATAGCATATGTGCTACCCATCCTATGGCATGAGATGTCATATACAACTACTTCCCATTCCAATCCGGAGACCCTTCCTATAGCATGAGATGTGATATCTCAATGCTTCTACCAAACCTGAGACCCTTCCTATAACATGAGATGTGATATCTCAATGTTTCTCATACCAAACCTGAGGCCCTTCCTATAGCAAGAGATGTGATGTACAAACCCTTCCCATTCCAAACCTGAGACCCTTCCTATAGCATGAGATGTGATATCCAACTCCTTCCCAATCCAATCCTGAGACCCTTCCTATAGCATGAGATATAATATCACAATGCTTGTAATACCAAACCTGAGACCCTTCCTATAGCATAAGATGTGATATCCAACTCCTTCCCATTCCAATCCTTAGACCCTTCCTATAGCATGAGATGTGATATCTCAATGCTTCTAATACCAAACCTGAGACCCTTCTTAAAGCATGAGATGGGATATCCAACTCCTTCCTATTCCAATCCTGAGACCCTTACGATAGCAGAGATGTGATATCTCAATGCTTATACCAAACCTGAGACTCTTCCTATGGCATGAGATGTGATATCCAACTCCTTCCCATTCCAATCCTGAGACCCTTCCTATAGCATGAGATGTGATATCTCAATGCTTCTATCAAACCTGAGACCCTTCCTATTGCATGAGATGTGATATCCAACTCCTTCCCATTCCAATCCTGAAACCCTTCCTATACCATGAGATGTGATATCTCAATGTTTCTAATACCAAACCTGAGACCCGTCCTAAAACATGAGATGTGAAATCCAAATCCTTCCCCTTCCAAACTTGAGACCCTTCCTATAGCTTGAGATGTGATATCAAACTCCTTCCCATTCCAATCCTGAGATAGCTTGAGATGTGATATCCAACTCCTTCCCATTCCAATCCTGAGACCCTTCCGATAGCATGAGATGTGATATCTTAATGTTTCTCTTACCAAACCTGAGGCCTTTCCTATAGCAAGAGATGTGATGTACAAATCCTTCCCATTCCAAACCTGAGACCCTTCCTATAGCATGAGATGTGATATCCAACTCCTTCCCAATCCAATCCTGAAACCCTTCCTATAGCATGAGATGTAATATCACAATGTTTGTAATACCAAACCTGAGACCCTTCCTATAGCATGAGATGTGATATCCAACTCCTTCCCATTCCAATCCTGAGACCCTTCCTATAGCATGAGATGTGATATCTCAATGCTTCTAATACCAAACCTGAGATCCTTCCGATAGCATGAGATGTGATATCTCAATGCTTCTAATACCAAACCTGAGATCTTCCTATAACATGAGATGTGATATCCAAATCCTTCCACTTCCAAACCTGAAACCCTCCCTTTAGCATGAGATGTGATATCCGACTCCTTCCCATTCCAATCCTGAGACCCTTCTGGTAGCATGAGATGTGATATCTCAATGCTTCTAATACCAAACCTGAGATCCTTCCGATAGCATGAGATCTGATATCTCAATGCTTCTAACACCAAACCTGAGATCCTTCCTATAGCATGAGATGTGATATCCAACTCCTTCCCATTCCAAACCTGAGACCCTTCCTATAGCATGAGATGTGATATCTCAATGCTTCTAATACCAAACCTGAGATCCTTCCTATAACATGAGATGTGATATCTCAATGCTTCTAAAACCAAACATGAGAACTATCCTGTAACATGTGAAATCCAAATCATTCCCTTTCCAAACCTGAGACCCTTCCTATAGCTTGAGATGTGATATCAAACTCCTTCCCATTCCAATCCTGAGATAGCTTGAGATGTGCTATCCAACTCCTTCCCATTCCAATCCTGAGACCCTTCCTATACCATGAGATGTGATATCTCAATGCTTCTAATACCAAACCTGACACCCGTCCTAAAACATATGTGAGATCCAAATCCTTCCCCTTCCAAACCTGAGACCTTTCCTTTAGCATGTGATGTGATATCCAACTCCTTCCCATTCCAATCCTGAGACCTTTCCTATAGCATGATATGTGATATCTCAATGCTTCTAATACCAAACCTGAGATCCTTCCTATAACATGAGATTTGTATCCAACTCCTTTCCATTCCAAACCTGAGACCCTTCCTATAGCATGAGATGTGATATCTTACTGCTTCTAAAACCAAACCTGAGAACCATCCTATAACATATGTGAAATACAAATCCTTCCCTTTCCAAACCTGAGACCCTTCCGATAGCATGAGATGTGATATCTCAATGCTTCTAAAACCAAACATGAGAACCATCCTACAACATGAGATGTGAAATCCAAATCCTTCCCTTTCCAAACCTGAGACCCTTCCTATAGCTTGAGATGTGATATCAAACTCCTTCCCATTCCAATCCTGAGATAGCTTGAGATGTGATATCCAACTCCTTCCCATTCCAATCCTGGGACCCTTCCGATAGCATGAGATGTGATATCTCAATGCTTCTAATATCAAAACTGAGACCCTCCCTATAGCATGAGATGTGATATCTAAGTCCTTCCCATTCCTATCCTGAGACCCTTCCGATAGCAGAGATGTGATATCTCAATGCTTATACCAAATCTGAGACCCTTCCTATGGCATGAGATGTGATATCCAACTCCTTCCCATTCCAATCCTGAGACCCTTCCTATAGCATGAGATGTGAAATCTCAATGCTTCTATCAAACCTGAGACCCTTCCTTTAGCATGACATGTGATATCCAACTCCTTCCCATTCAAATCCTGAGACCCTTCCTATAGCATGAGTTGTGATATCTCAATGCTTCTAATACCAAACCTGGGACCCGTCCTATAACATGAGATGTGATATCCAAATCCTTCCCCTTCCAAACCTAAGACCCTTCCTTTAGCATGAGATGTGATATCCAAATCCGATCGCTACCTTGATTGGTCTGGTTCGTCCAGAGGTTACCCTGTTCCAAGTAATTAGGTTGGCCTTCTGAACTTCTGCGCCACCAGGACAGAGTTCAGAAATCCGTCTTAACAGCATGAGATGTCATATACAACTCCTTCCGATTCCAATCCTGAGACCCTTCCTATAGCATGAGATGTGATATCTCAATGCTTCTAATACCAAACCTGAGATCCTTCCTATAGCATGAGATGTGATATCAAACTCCTTCCCATTCCAAACCTGAGACCCTTCTGATAGCATGAGATGTGATATCTCAATGCTTCTAAAACCAAACATGAGAACCATCCTATAACATGAGATGTGAAATCCAAATCATTCCCTTTCCAAACCTGAGACCCTTCCTATAGCTTGAGATGTGATATCAAACTCCTTCCCATTCAATGTGATATCCAACTCCTTCCCATTCCAAACCTGAGACCCTTCCTATAGCATGAGATGTTATATCGTAATGCTTCTAAAACCAAACCTGAGAACCATCCTATAACATGTGAACTGCAAATCCTTCCCTTTCCAAACCTGAGACCCTTCCTATAGCTTGAGAAGTGATATCTCAATGCTTCTAATAGCAAACCTGAGATCCTTCCTATGACATGAGATGTGATATCCAATTCCTTCCCATTCCAAACCTGAGACCCTTCCTACAGCATGCGATGTGATATCTCAATCCTTCTAATACCACACCTGAGACCCGTCCTATAACATGAGATGAGATATCCAAGTCCTTCCCATCCCAATCCTGAGAACTTTCCCATAGCATGAGATGTGATATCTCAATGCTTCTAATACCAAACCTGAGACCCTTCCTATAACATGAGATGGGATATCCAACTCCTTCCCATTCCAATCCTGAGACCCTTCCGATAGCAGAGATGTGATATCTCAATGCTTATGCCAAACCTGAGACCCTTCCTATGGCATGAGATGTAATATACAACTACTACCCATTCCAATCCGGAGACCCTTCCTATAGCATGAGATGTGATATCTCAATGCTTCTACCAAACCTGAGACCCTTCCTATAGCATGAGATGTGATATCCAACTCCTTCCCACTCCAAACCTGAGACCCTTCCTATGGCATGAGATGTGATATCACAATGCTTCTAATACCAGACCTGAGATCCTTCCTATAACATGAGATGTGATATCCAATTCCTTCCCATTCCAAACCTGAGACCCTTCCTGTAGCATGAGATGTGATATCCAACTCCTTCCCATTCCAATACTGAGACCCTTCCTATAGCATGAGATGTGATATCTCAATGCTTCTAATACCAAACCTGAGACCCTTCCGATAGCAGAGATGTGATATCTCAATGCTTGTACCAAACCTGAGACCATTCCTATGGCATGAGAGGTCATATACTACTCCTTCCCATTCCAATCCTGAGACCCTTCCTATAGCATGAGATGTGATATCTCAATGCTTCTACCAAACCTGAGACCCTTCCTATAGCATGAGATGTGATATCTCAATGCTTCTAATACCAAACTTGATATCCTTCCTATAACACGAGATGTGATATCCAACTCCTTCACATTCCAATCCTGAGATCCTTCCTATACCATGAGATGTGATATTTCAATGTTTCTCATACCAAACCTGAGGCCCTTCCTATAGCAAGAGATGTGATGTACAAATCCTTCCCATTCCAAACCTGAGACCCTTCCTATAGCATCAGATGTGATATCCAACTACTTCCCAATCCAATCCTGAGACCCTTCCTATAGCATGAGATGTAATATCACAATGCTTGTAATACCAAACCTGAGACCCTTCCTATAGCATGTGTGATATCCAACTCCTTCCCATTCCAATCCTTAGACCCTTCCTATAGCATGAGATGTGATATCTCAATGCTTCTAATACCAAACCTGAGACCCTTCTTAAAGCATGAGATGGGATATCCAACTCCTTCCTATTCCAATCCTGAGACCCTTACGATAGCATGAGATGTGATATCCAACTCCTTCCCATTTCAATCCTGAGACCCTTCCTATAGCATGAGATGTGTTATCTCAATGTTTCTAATACCAAACCTGAGATCCTTCCTATAACATGAGATGTGATATCCAACTCCTTCCCATCCCAAACCGGAGACCCTTCCTTTAGCATGAGATGTGATATCAAACTCCTTCCCATGCCAATCCTGAGACCCTTACTATAGCATGAGATGTGATATCTCAATGCTTCTAATACCAAACCTGAGAGCCTTCATATAACATATGTGATATCCAACTCCTTCTCATTCCAAAACTGAGATCCTTCCTATAGCCTGAGATGTGATATCCAACTCCTTCCCATTCCAAACCTGAGGCCCTTCCTATAGCATGAGATGTGATATCTCAATGCTTCTAATACCAAACCTGAGACCCTTGTTATAGCATGAGATGTGATATCCAACTCCTTCCCATCCCAAACCAGAGACCCTTCCTATAGTATGAAATGTGATATCTCAAAGCTTCTAATACCAAACCTGAGACCCTTCATATAGCATGAGATGTTATCTCCAACTCCTTCCCATCCCAAAACAGAGACACTTCCTATAGCATGAGATGTGATATCTCAATGCTTCTAATACCAAACCTGATATCCTTCCTATAACATGAGATGTGATATCCAACTCCTTCCCATTCCAATCCTGAGATCCTTCCTATACCATGAGATGTGATATCTCAATGTTTCCCATACCAAACCTGAGGCCCTTCCTATAGCAAGAGATGTGATATACAAATCCTCCCCATTCCAAACCTGAGACCCTTCCTATAGCATGAGATGTAATATCGCAATGCTTGTAATACCAAACCTGAGACCCTTCCTATAACATGAGATGGGATATCCAACTCCTTCCCATTCCAATCCTGAGACCCTTCCGATAGCAGAGATGTGATATCTCAATGCTTATACCAAACCTGAGACCCTTCCTATGGCATGAGATGTAATATACAACTACTACCCATTCCAATCCAGAGACCCTTCCTATAGCATGAGATGTGATATCTCAATGCTTCTACCAAACCTGAGACCCTTCCTATAGCATGAGATGTGATATCCAACTCCTTCCCGCTCCAAACCTGAGACCCTTCCTATGGCATGAGATGTGATATCACAATGCTTCTAATACCAGACCTGAGATCCTTCCTATAACATGAGATGTGATATCCAATTCCTTCCCATTCCAAACCTGAGACCCTTCCTGTAGCATGAGATGTGATATCCAACTCCTTCCCATTCCAATACTGAGACCCTACCTATAGCATGAGATGTGATATCTCAATGCTTCTAATACCAAACCTGAGAACCTTCCTATAGCATGAGACGTGATATCCAACTCCTTCCCTTTCCAAACCTGAGACCCTTCCGATAGCAGAGATGTGATATCTCAATGCTTGTACCAAACCTGAGACCATTCCTATGGCATGAGAGGTCATATACTACTCCTTCCCATTCCAATCCTGAGACCCTTCCTATAGCATGAGATGTGATATCTCAATGCTTCTACCAAACCTGAGACCATTCCTATAGCATGAGATGTGATATCTCAATGCTTCTAATACTATAACACGAGATGTGATATCCAACTCCTTCACATTCCAATCCTGAGATCCTTCCTATACCATGAGATGTGATATTTCAATGTTTCTCATACCAAACCTGAGGCCCTTCCTATAGCAAGAGATGTGATGTACAAATCCTTCCCATTCCAAACCTGAGACCCTTCCTATAGCATCAGATGTGATATCCAACTACTTCCCAATCCAAACCTGAGACCCTTCCTATAGCATGAGATGTGATATCTCAATGCTTCTAATACCAAACCTGAGACCCTTGTTATAGCATGAGATGTGATATCCAACTCCTTCCCATCCCAAACCAGAGACCCTTCCTATAGTATGAAATGTGATATCTCAAAGCTTCTAATACCAAACCTGAGACCCTTCATATAGCATGAGATGTTATCTCCAACTCCTTCCCATCCCAAAACAGAGACACTTCCTATAGCATGAGATGTGATATCTCAATGCTTCTAATACCAAACCTGATATCCTTCCTATAACATGAGATGTGATATCCAACTCCTTCCCATTCCAATCCTGAGATCCTTCCTATACCATGAGATGTGATATCTCAATGTTTCTCATACCAAACCTGAGGCCCTTCCTATAGCAAGAGATGTGATATACAAATCCTCCCCATTCCAAACCTGAGACCCTTCCTATAGCATGAGATGTAATATCGCAATGCTTGTAATACCAAACCTGAGACCCTTCCTATAGCATGAGATGTGATATCCAACTCGTTCCCGTTCCAAACCTGAGACCCTTCCTATAGCAAGAATGTAATATCCAACTCCTTCCCATTCCAATCCTGAGACCATTCCTATAGCATGAGATGTGATATCTCAGTGCTTCTAATAGCAAACCTGAGATCCTTCCTATGACATGAGATGGGATATCCAACTCCTTCCCATTCCAAACCTGAGACCCTTCCTATAGCAAGAATGTAATATCCAACTCCTTCCCATTCCAATCCCGAGACCCTTCCGATAGCAGAGATGTGATATCTCAATGCTTATACCAAACCTGAGACCCTTCCTATGGCATGAGATGTCATATACTACTCCTTCCCATTCCAATCCTGAGACCCTTCCTATAGCATGAGATGTGATATCTCAATGCTTCTAATACCAAACCTGATATCCTTCCTATAACATGAGATGTGATATCCAACCCTTTCCATTCCAATACTGAGATCCTTCCTATACCATGAGATGTGATATCTCAATGTTTCTGATACCAAACCTGAGGCCCTTCCTATAGCAAGAGATGTGATATACAAATCATTCCCATTCCAAACCTGAGACCTTTCCTATAGCATGAGATGTGATATCCAACTCGTTCCCATTCCAATCCTGAGACCCTTCCTATAGCATGAGATGTGATATCTCAATGCTTCTAATACCAAAACTGAGACCCTTCTTAAAGCATGAGATGTGATATCCAACTCCTTCCCGTGTTCCAAACCTGAGACCCTTCCTATAGCATATGTGCTACCCTTCCTATGGCATGAGATGTCATATACAACTACTTCCCATTCCAATCCGGAGACCCTTCCTATAGCATGAGATGTGATATCTCAATGCTTCTACCAAACCTGAGACCCTTCCTATAACATGAGATGTGATATCTCAATGTTTCTCATACCAAACCTGAGGCCCTTCCTATAGCAAGAGATGTGATGTACAAACCCTTCCCATTCCAAACCTGAGACCCTTCCTATAGCATGAGATGTGATATCCAACTCCTTCCCAATCCAATCCTGAGACCCTTCCTATAGCATGAGATATAATATCACAATGCTTGTAATACCAAACCTGAGACCCTTCCTATAGCATAAGATGTGATATCCAACTCCTTCCCATTCCAATCCTTAGACCCTTCCTATAGCATGAGATGTGATATCTCAATGCTTCTAATACCAAACCTGAGACCCTTCTTAAAGCATGAGATGGGATATCCAACTCCTTCCTATTCCAATCCTGAGACCCTTACGATAGCAGAGATGTGATATCTCAATGCTTATACCAAACCTGAGACTCTTCCTATGGCATGAGATGTGATATCCAACTCCTTCCCATTCCAATCCTGAGACCTTCCTATAGCATGAGATGTGATATCTCAATGCTTCTATCAAACCTGAGACCCTTCCTATTGCATGAGATGTGATATCCAACTCCTTCCCATTCCAATCCTGAAACCCTTCCTATACCATGAGATGTGATATCTCAATGTTTCTAATACCAAACCTGAGACCCGTCCTAAAACATGAGATGTGAAATCCAAATCCTTCCCCTTCCAAACTTGAGACCCTTCCTATAGCTTGAGATGTGATATCAAACTCCTTCCCATTCCAATCCTGAGATAGCTTGAGATGTGATATCCAACTCCTTCCCATTCCAATCCTGAGACCCTTCCGATAGCATGAGATGTGATATCTTAATGTTTCTCTTACCAAACCTGAGGCCCTTCCTATAGCAAGAGATGTGATGTACAAATCCTTCCCATTCCAAACCTGAGACCCTTCCTATAGCATGAGATGTGATATCCAACTCCTTCCCAATCCAATCCTGAAACCCTTCCTATAGCATGAGATGTAATATCACAATGTTTGTAATACCAAACCTGAGACCCTTCCTATAGCATGAGATGTGATATCCAACTCCTTCCCATTCCAATCCTGAGACCCTTCCTATAGCATGAGATGTGATATCTCAATGCTTCTAATACCAAACCTGAGATCCTTCCGATAGCATGAGATGTGATATCTCAATGCTTCTAATACCAAACCTGAGATCTTCCTATAACATGAGATGTGATATCCAAATCCTTCCACTTCCAAACCTGAAACCCTCCCTTTAGCATGAGATGTGATATCCGACTCCTTCCCATTCCAATCCTGAGACCCTTCTGGTAGCATGAGATGTGATATCTCAATGCTTCTAACACCAAACCTGAGATCCTTCCTATAGCATGAGATGTGATATCCAACTCCTTCCCATTCCAAACCTGAGACCCTTCCTATAGCATGAGATGTGATATCTCAATGCTTCTAATACCAGACCTGAGATCCTTCCTATAACATGAGATGTGATATCCAATTCCTTCCCATTCCAAACCTGAGACCCTTCCTGTAGCATGAGATGTGATATCCAACTCCTTCCCATTCCAATACTGAGACCCTACCTATAGCATGAGATGTGATATCTCAATGCTTCTAATACCAAACCTGAGAACCTTCCTATAGCATGAGACGTGATATCCAACTCCTTCCCTTTCCAAACCTGAGACCCTTCCGATAGCAGAGATGTGATATCTCAATGCTTGTACCAAACCTGAGACCATTCCTATGGCATGAGAGGTCATATACTACTCCTTCCCATTCCAATCCTGAGACCCTTCCTATAGCATGAGATGTGATATCTCAATGCTTCTACCAAACCTGAGACCATTCCTATAGCATGAGATGTGATATCTCAATGCTTCTAATACTATAACACGAGATGTGATATCCAACTCCTTCACATTCCAATCCTGAGATCCTTCCTATACCATGAGATGTGATATTTCAATGTTTCTCATACCAAACCTGAGGCCCTTCCTATAGCAAGAGATGTGATGTACAAATCCTTCCCATTCCAAACCTGAGACCCTTCCTATAGCATCAGATGTGATATCCAACTACTTCCCAATCCAAACCTGAGACCCTTCCTATAGCATGAGATGTGATATCTCAATGCTTCTAATACCAAACCTGAGACCCTTGTTATAGCATGAGATGTGATATCCAACTCCTTCCCATCCCAAACCAGAGACCCTTCCTATAGTATGAAATGTGATATCTCAAAGCTTCTAATACCAAACCTGAGACCCTTCATATAGCATGAGATGTTATCTCCAACTCCTTCCCATCCCAAAACAGAGACACTTCCTATAGCATGAGATGTGATATCTCAATGCTTCTAATACCAAACCTGATATCCTTCCTATAACATGAGATGTGATATCCAACTCCTTCCCATTCCAATCCTGAGATCCTTCCTATACCATGAGATGTGATATCTCAATGTTTCTCATACCAAACCTGAGGCCCTTCCTATAGCAAGAGATGTGATATACAAATCCTCCCCATTCCAAACCTGAGACCCTTCCTATAGCATGAGATGTAATATCGCAATGCTTGTAATACTAAACCTGAGACCCTTCCTATAGCATGAGATGTGATATCCAACTCGTTCCCGTTCCAAACCTGAGACCCTTCCTATAGCAAGAATGTAATATCCAACTCCTTCCCATTCCAATCCTGAGACCATTCCTATAGCATGAGATGTGATATCTCAGTGCTTCTAATAGCAAACCTGAGATCCTTCCTATGACATGAGATGGGATATCCAACTCCTTCCCATTCCAAACCTGAGACCCTTCCTATAGCAAGAATGTAATATCCAACTCCTTCCCATTCCAATCCCGAGACCCTTCCGATAGCAGAGATGTGATATCTCAATGCTTATACCAAACCTGAGACCCTTCCTATGGCATGAGATGTCATATACTACTCCTTCCCATTCCAATCCTGAGACCCTTCCTATAGCATGAGATGTGATATCTCAATGCTTCTAATACCAAACCTGATATCCTTCCTATAACATGAGATGTGATATCCAACCCCTTTCCATTCCAATACTGAGATCCTTCCTATACCATGAGATGTGATATCTCAATGTTTCTGATACCAAACCTGAGGCCCTTCCTATAGCAAGAGATATGATATCCAACTCGTTCCCATTCCAATCCTGAGACCCTTCCTATAGCATGAGATGTGATATCTCAATGCTTCTAATACCAAAACTGAGACCCTTCTTAAAGCATGAGATGTGATATCCAACTCCTTCCCGTGTTCCAAACCTGAGACCCTTCCTATAGCATATGTGCTACCCTTCCTATGGCATGAGATGTCATATACAACTACTTCCCATTCCAATCCGGAGACCCTTCCTATAGCATGAGATGTGATATCTCAATGCTTCTACCAAACCTGAGACCCTTCCTATAACATGAGATGTGATATCTCAATGTTTCTCATACCAAACCTGAGGCCCTTCCTATAGCAAGAGATGTGATGTACAAACCCTTCCCATTCCAAACCTGAGACCCTTCCTATAGCATGAGATGTGATATCCAACTCCTTCCCAATCCAATCCTGAGACCCTTGTTATAGCATGAGATATAATATCACAATGCTTGTAATACCAAACCTGAGACCCTTCCTATAGCATAAGATGTGATATCCAACTCCTTCCCATTCCAATCCTTAGACCCTTCCTATAGCATGAGATGTGATATCTCAATGCTTCTAATACCAAACCTGAGACCCTTCTTAAAGCATGAGATGGGATATCCAACTCCTTCCTATTCCAATCCTGAGACCCTTACGATAGCAGAGATGTGATATCTCAATGCTTATACCAAACCTGAGACTCTTCCTATGGCATGAGATGTGATATCCAACTCCTTCCCATTCCAATCCTGAGACCCTTCCTATAGCATGAGATGTGATATCTCAATGCTTCTATCAAACCTGAGACCCTTCCTATTGCATGAGATGTGATATCCAACTCCTTCCCATTCCAATCCTGAAACCCTTCCTATACCATGAGATGTGATATCTCAATGTTTCTAATACCAAACCTGAGACCCGTCCTAAAACATGAGATGTGAAATCCAAATCCTTCCCCTTCCAAACTTGAGACCCTTCCTATAGCTTGAGATGTGATATCAAACTCCTTCCCATTCCAATCCTGAGATAGCTTGAGATGTGATATCCAACTCCTTCCCATTCCAATCCTGAGACCCTTCCGATAGCATGAGATGTGATATCTTAATGTTTCTCTTACCAAACCTGAGGCCCTTCCTATAGCAAGAGATGTGATGTACAAATCCTTCCCAATCCAATCCTGAAACCCTTCCTATAGCATGAGATGTAATATCACAATGTTTGTAATACCAAACCTGAGACCCTTCCTATAGCATGAGATGTGATATCCAACTCCTTCCCATTCCAATCCTGAGACCCTTCCTATAGCATGAGATGTGATATCTCAATGCTTCTAATACCAAACCTGAGATCCTTCCGATAGCATGAGATGTGATATCTCAATGCTTCTAATACCAAACCTGAGATCTTCCTATAACATGAGATGTGATATCCAAATCCTTCCACTTCCAAACCTGAAACCCTCCCTTTAGCATGAGATGTGATATCCGACTCCTTCCCATTCCAATCCTGAGATAGCTTGAGATGTGCTATCCAACTCCTTCCCATTCCAATCCTGAGACCCTTCCTATAGCATGAGATGTGATATCTCAATGCTTCTAATACCAAACCTGAGATCCTTCCTATAACATGAGATGTGATATCTCAATGCTTCTAAAACCAAACATGAGAACTATCCTGTAACATGTGAAATCCAAATCATTCCCTTTCCAAACCTGAGACCCTTCCCATAGCTTGAGATGTGATATCAAACTCCTTCCCATTCCAATCCTGAGATAGCTTGAGATGTGCTATCCAACTCCTTCCCATTCCAATCCTGAGACCCTTCCTATACCATGAGATGTGATATCTCAATGCTTCTAATACCAAACCTGACACCCGTCCTAAAACATATGTGAGATCCAAATCCTTCCCCTTCCAAACCTGAGACCTTTCCTTTAGCATGTGATGTGATATCCAACTCCTTCCCATTCCAATCCTGAGACCTTTCCTATAGCATGATATGTGATATCTCAATGCTTCTAATACCAAACCTGAGATCCTTCCTATAACATGAGATTTGTATCCAACTCCTTCCCATTCCAAACCTGAGACCCTTCCTATAGCATGAGATGTGATATCTTACTGCTTCTAAAACCAAACCTGAGAACCATCCTATAACATATGTGAAATACAAATCCTTCCCTTTCCAAACCTGAGACCCTTCCGATAGCATGAGATGTGATATCTCAATGCTTCTAAAGCCAAACATGAGAACCATCCTACAACATGAGATGTGAAATCCAAATCCTTCCCTTTCCAAACCTGAGACCCTTCCTATAGCTTGAGATGTGATATCAAACTCCTTCCCATTCCAATCCTGAGATAGCTTGAGATGTGATATCCAACTCCTTCCCATTCCAATCCTGGGACCCTTCCGATAGCATGAGATGTGATATCTCAATGCTTCTAATATCAAAACTGAGACCCTCCCTATAGCATGAGATGTGATATCTAAGTCCTTCCCATTCCTATCCTGAGACCCTTCCGATAGCAGAGATGTGATATCTCAATGCTTATACCAAATCTGAGACCCTTCCTATGGCATGAGATGTGATATCCAACTCCTTCCCATTCCAATCCTGAGACCCTTCCTATAGCATGAGATGTGAAATCTCAATGCTTCTATCAAACCTGAGACCCTTCCTTTAGCATGACATGTGATATCCAACTCCTTCCCATTCAAATCCTGAGACCCTTCCTATAGCATGAGTTGTGATATCTCAATGCTTCTAATACCAAACCTGGGACCCGTCCTATAACATGAGATGTGATATCCAAATCCTTCCCCTTCCAAACCTAAGACCCTTCCTTTAGCATGAGATGTGATATCCAAATCCGATCGCTACCTTGATTGGTCTGGTTCGTCCAGAGGTTACCCTGTTCCAAGTAATTAGGTTGGCCTTCTGAACTTCTGCGCCACCAGGACAGAGTTCAGAAATCCGTCTTAACAGCATGAGATGTCATATACAACTCCTTCCGATTCCAATCCTGAGACCCTTCCTATAGCATGAGATGTGATATCTCAATGCTTCTAATACCAAACCTGAGATCCTTCCTATAGCATGAGATGTGATATCAAACTCCTTCCCATTCCAAACCTGAGACCCTTCTGATAGCATGAGATGTGATATCTCAATGCTTCTAAAACCAAACATGAGAACCATCCTATAACATGAGATGTGAAATCCAAATCATTCCCTTTCCAAACCTGAGACCCTTCCTATAGCTTGAGATGTGATATCAAACTCCTTCCCATTCAATGTGATATCCAACTCCTTCCCATTCCAAACCCGAGACCCTTCCTATAGCATGAGATGTTATATCGTAATGCTTCTAAAACCAAACCTGAGAACCATCCTATAACATGTGAACTGCAAATCCTTCCCTTTCCAAACCTGAGACCCTTCCGATAGCATGAGATGTGATATCTCAATGCTTCTAATACCAAACCTGAGACCCGTCCTAAAACATGAGATGTGAGATCCAAATACTTCCCCTTCCAAACCTGAGACCCTTCCTATAGCTTGAGAAGTGATATCAAACTCCTTCCCATTCCAATCCTGATAGCTTGAGATGTTGTATCCAACTCCATCCCATTCCAATCCTGAGACCCTTCCGATAGCATGAGATGTGATAGCTCAATGCTTCTAATATCAAAACTGAGACCCTCCCTATAGTATGAGTATCTAAGTCCTTCCCATTCCTATCCTGAGACCCTTCCGATAGCAGAGATGTGATATCTCAATGCTTATACCAAACCTGATGACCCATCCTATGGCATGATATGTGATATCCAACTACTTCCCATTGCAATCCTGAGTTCCTTCCTATAGCATGAGATGTGATCTCAATGCTTCTATCAATCCTGAGACCCTTCCTTTAGCATGAGATGTGATATCCAACTCCTTGCCATTCCAATCCTGAGACCCTTCCTATAACATGAGACGTGATATCCAACTCCTTCCCATTCCAATCCTGAGACACCTCCTATAGCATGAGATGTGATATCTCAATGCTTCTAATACCAAACCTGGGACCCGTCCTATAACATGAGATATGATATCCAAATCCTTCCCCTTCCAAACCTGAGACCCTTCAATTAGCATGAGATGTGATATCCAAATCCTTCCATTCCAATTCTGAAACCCTTCCTATAGCATGAGATGTGATGGCTCAATGTTTCTAATAAAAAACCTGAGACCCTTCCTATAGCAAGAGATGTGATATCCAAATCCTTCCCATTCCAATTCTGAGACCCTTCCTATAACGAGATGTGATATCCAACTCCTTCCCATTCCAACCTGACCTTCCTTTAGCATGAGAAGGGATATCCAACTCCTTCCCATTCCAATCCTGAAACCATTCCTATAGCATGAGATGTGATATCCAACTCCTTCCCATTCCAACCTGATACCCTTCCTATAGCATAAGGGATATCCAACTCCTTCCCAATCCAATCCTGAGACCCTTCCGATAGCAGAGATGTGATATCTCAATGCTTATACCAAACCTGAGACCCTACCTTTAGCATGATGTGATATCCAAATCCTTCACATTCCAATCCTGAGACCCTTCCTATAGCATGAGATGTGATATCTCAATGCTTCTAATACCAAAGCTGAGAACCATCCTATAACATGAGATGTGAAATCCCAATCCTTCCCTTCCCAAACCTGAGACCCTTCCTATAGCTCGAGATGTGATATCAAACTCTTTCCCATTCCAATCCTGAGATAGCTTGAGATGTGATGTCCAACTCCTTCCCTTTCCAATCCTGAGACCCTTATCATACCATATGTGATATCTCAAGGGTTCTAATACCAAACCTGAGACCCGTCCTAAAACATGAGATGTGAGATCCAAATCCTTCCCCTTCCAAACCTGAGACCTTTCCTTTAGCATATGTGATATCCTACTCCTTCCCATTCCAATCCTGAGACCCTTCCCATAGCATGAGATGTGATATCTCAATGCTTCTAATATCAAACCTGAGAACCTCCCTATAGCATGAGATGTGATATCCAACTCCTTCCAATTCCAATACTGAGACCCTTCCAATAGCATATGTGATATCTCAGTGCTTCTAATATCAAAACTGAGACCCTCCCTATAGCATGAGATGTGATATCCAACTCCTTCCCATTCCAATCGAGACCCTTCCTATAACGAGATGTGATATCTCTTTGCTACTAATACCAAACCTGTGCCCCTTCATGTGATATCCAACTCCTTCCCATTCCAAACGTGTGACCCTTCCTGTAGCATGAAATGTGATTTCTCACCCCTTCCAATGCCAAACCCGAGACCATTCTCACAGCCTGAGATTTGAAATCTCATTTCTTCCAATACCAAACCCGAGACCCTTCCGATAGGATGAGATTTACTATCTCACTCCTTAAAATACCAAACTCGAGTCCCTTCCTAAAGGATGTGATTCTAATACCAAACCTGAGACTCTCCCTACAACAAGAGATGTCATATCCAACTCCTTCCCATTCCAATCCTGAGACTCTTCCTATAGCATGACATGTGATATCGAACTTCCCATTCCAATCCTGAGACTCAGACCTCCCCGTCTAACCTTCTCACCACTCCTAGCTCCCGGATTGATCATGAACTCCTGCTGTCTCTTCGCTCCCTTCTTCTGCTTCCTTTCCTCTCTCCTTCCTCATCTCCTTCTACACCTCCGCAGTGATTACTGATTTGTACCCCTCCCCACTCTCAACTCTCACTCAGTTTCAAACACTCATCTGACATCTGCCATTTCCTGGAAGTACCCGACCTTGATGTTCTTGGTCTAACCGAGACATGGTTGACGGCCAGCGCTATCTCGAGCTTTGACACTTTCCTCCCTGATGACAAGTTCCTCTCCATGCCCAGATCCAACCGTTCTTGAGGGGGAGTATCCTTGATTCCTGTAGTAAATTGCTTTCCTTTGCAGGCCGACTCCTCTCACGAATGCCTTGTCTGCATGCATTCTCTCTTTCCTGGCGAATCTCTCACCGTGGCTATTTGCCTACCCCCTTCCTCTCTCAGTAGATGGACTTCTCCATCCTAGCCTCCTACCACTCAACTCCGCCTACTTGGAGAATTCCACATGAACCTGTATGCTTCCCGACCTGGACTTTTACGAGATCTGCAACTCTTCATGTATCTGGCCCTACACACTGCAGGGAATACTCAGGATTTTCAGATCTCAGACCTCCCCCTCTGTAACCCTCTCAACAATCCTCTCCCGTGGTGATCAAGTTCTCATCTCCAAAGAAGGCTAACTGCCAGCTGTTCCTCCTCAGTGGAGTTCTCCCTTTCTGTCCCTGCTCCCTGCACCGTTTCGCGTTGCAAGTACTCGCTTCCCAGCTCTCTGGTTTCGACGCGTGTTCCCTGCCTTCTCTCCTCTTCCCGCTGCCTTCAAATCAACAAATGAGCTTCAAAAGATACACGGTGTATGTACTGTGTCCGTGCGTTTGTTGTCGAATCCTGAAGTTTTTAACCACTATTCTCCAATACAAGGGGGGGTCCAACATCTACTGCTGTTCACAGGCTGATTGTATACAGCTGAAATCTTCAAGGCATTATCAGCTTTCCTGACTGTTTTGGAACGTGTATTTGCCATCTGTTAATGCAGTCGCCGTGTTCATCGTCCCTTCTACTTTACAGGCTGCACTCCCCTGGAGATCACATTCTCCTCTCCAGAGCAGGTTAACTACCAGCTGCTCCTCCTCATAGGCGTTCATCCTTTCTGTCGCTGATCCCTGCTCCGTTTCGCGTTGCAAACACTCGCTTCCCTGCTCTCTGGTTTAGACGCTGTTCCTCCTCAGAGGCGTTCTTCTTTCTGTCCCTGCTCCCTGCACAGTTTCGCGTTGCAGTACTCGCTTCCCAGCTCTCTGGTTTAGAAGCGTGTTCCCTGCCTTCTCTCCTCTTCCCGCTGCCTTCAAATCAACAAATGAGCTTCAAAAGATACACATTGCTCAGAATGCTTTATAACACCCATTATTCATCATATAGCTGTAACCCGCTAGACGTATTGAAATGTGCTGTAAACTAGCAAAACCAGCTAGAAAATGTACTTTCCTCGCGTTTTTGTAAATGCGAATTCTGATGGGTTCCCATGTATGTACTGTGCCCGTGCGTTTGTTGTCGAATCCTGAAGTGTTTAACCACTGTTCTCCCATACAAGGGGGGTTCAACATCTACTGCTGTTCACAGGCTGAATGTATACGGCTGAAATCTTCAAGGCATTATCAGCTTTCCTGACTGTTTTGGAACGTGTATTTGCCATCTGTTAATGCAGTCGCCTTGTGGTCATCGTCCCTTTTAGTTTACAGGCTGCACTCCCCTGGTGATCACATTCTCTTCTCCAGAGCAGGCTAACTACCAGCTGCTCCTCCTCAGAGGCGTTCCTTCTTTCTGTCCCTGCTCCCTGCACCGTTTCGCGTTGCATGTACTCGCTTCCCACCTCTCTGGTTTAGATGCGTGTTCCCTGCCTTCTCTCCTCTTCCTACAGCCTTCCAATGAGCTCCACAAGATAGTGTTCAGAATGCTTCATAAACCCATTATTCAACATATAGCTGTAACCCGCTAGACGTATTGAAACGTGCTAAAAACTAGCAAAAATAGCTAGAAAATGTACTTCCCTCCCGTTTTTGTAAATGCGAATTCTGGTGGGTTCCCATGTTGTATGTACTGTGTCCGTGCGTTTGTTGTCGAATCCTGAAGTTTTTAACCACTGTTCTCCCATACTAAGGGGGGGGGGGGGGGGGGTCAACATCTACTGCTGTTCACAGGCTGAATGTATACGGCTGAAATCTTCAAGGCATTATCAGCTTTCCTGACTGTTTTGGAACGTGTATTTGCCATCTGTTAATGCAGTCGCCTTGTGGTCATCGTCCCTTTTAGTTTACAGGCTGCACTCCCCTGGTGATCACATTCTCCTCTCCAGAGCAGGCTAACTACCAGCTGCTCCTCCTCAGAGGCGTTCCTTCTTTCTGTCCATGCTCCCTGCACCGTTTCGCGTTGCATGTACTCGCTTCCCACCTCTCTGGTTTAGATGCGTGTTCCCTGCCTTCTCTGCTCTTCCTAAAGCCTTCCAAGGAGCTCCACAAGATAGTGTTCAGAATGCTTTATAACACCCATTATTCAACATATAGCCGTAACCCGCTAGACGTATTGAAACGTGCTAAAAACTAGCAAACACAGCTAGAAAATGTACTTTCCCCGCGTTTTGGTAAATGCGAATTCTGGTGGATTCCCATTTTGTACTCTGTTCGTGCGTTTGTTCAGTCGAATCCTGTTCTTTTGAACCACTCTTCTCCCATAAAAGGGAGGATCAAAATGTGTTGTTCACAGGCTGAATTTATACTGCTGAAATGATCGCTTCCCTGCTCTCTGGTTTAGACGCGTGTACCCTGCATTTACCAAAACGCGAGGGAAGTACATTTTCTAGCTATTTTTGCAGGTTTTAGGACGTTTTAATACGTCTAGCGGGTTACAGCTATATGTTGAATAATGGGGTTATAAAGAATTCTGAACACTGTGTCTTGTGGAGCTCATTGGAAGGCTGTAGGAAGAGGAGAGAAGGCAGGAAACACGCATCTAAACCAGAGAGCTTGGAAGCGAGTACATGCAACACGGTGCAGGGAGCAGGAACAGAAAGGAGGAACGCCTCTGAGGAGGAGCAGCTGGTAGTTACCCTGCTCTGGAGAGGAGAATGTGATCACCAGGGGAGTGCAGCCTGTAAACTAAAAGGGAGGATGACCACAAGGCAACTGTATTAATAGATGGCAAATACACGTTCCAAAACTGTCAGGAAAGCTGATAATGCCTTGAAGATTTCAACCGTATACATTCAGCCTGTGAACCTGTGAACAGCAGTAGATGTTGAACCCCCCTTGTATGGGAGAACAGTGGTTAAAAACTTCAGGATTCGACAACAAACGCACGGACACAGTACATACATGGGAACCCATCAGAATTCGCATTTACAAAAACGCGAGGAAAGTACATTTTCTAGCTGGTTTTGCTAGTTTACAGCACATTTCAATACGTCTAGCGGGTTACGGCTATATGATGAATAATGGGTGTTATAAAGCATTCTGAGCACCGTGTATCTTTTGAAGCTCATTTGTTGATTTGAAGGCAGCGGGAAGAGGAGAGAAGGCAGGGAACACGCGTCTAAACCAGAGAGCTGGGAAGCGAGTGTTTGCAACGCGAAACGGTGCAGGGAGCAGGGACAGAAAGGGAGAACTCCACTGAGGAGGAACAGCTGGTAGGTAGCCTTCTTTGGAGATGAGAACTTGATCACCACGGGAGAGGATTGTTGAGAGGGTAACAGAGGGGGAGGTCTGAGATCAGAAAATCCTGAGTATTCCCTGCAGTGTGTAGGGCCAGTGACATGTATAGTTGCAGATCTCGTAAAAGTCCAGGTCAGGAAGCATACAGGTTCATGTTGAATTCTCCAAGTAGGCGGAGTTGAGTGGTAGGAGGCTAGGATGGAGAAGTCCATCCACTGAGAGAGGAAGGGGGTAGGCAAATAGCCACGGTGAGAGAATGGCCAGGAAAGAGAGAATGCATGCAGACAAGGCATTCGTGAGAGGAGTCGGCCTGCAAAGGAAAGCAATTCACTACAGGAATCAAGGATGCTCCCCCCTCAAGAACGGTTGGATCTGGGCATGGAGAGGAACTTGTCATCAGGGAGGAAAGTGTCAAAGCTCGAGACAGCGCTGGCCGTCAACCATGTCTCGGTTAGACCAAGAACATCAAGGTCGGGTTCTTCCAGGAAATGGCAGATGTCAGATGAGTTTTTGAAACTGAGTGAGAGTTGAGAGTGGGGAGGGGTACAAATCAGTAATCCCTGCGGAGGTGTAGAAGGAGCCTGACCTAGGGCAGATGAGGAAGGAGAGAGGAAAGGAAGCAGAAGAAGGGAGAGAGGAGACAGCAGGAGTGCATGATCCATCCGGGAGCTAGGAGTGGTGAGAAGGTTAGGCGGGGAGGTCTGAGTCTCAGGATTGGAATGGGAAGTTCGATATCACATGTCATGCTATAGGAAGAGTCTCATGATTGGAATGGGAAGGAGTTGGATATGACATCTCTTGTTATAGGGAGGGTCTCAGGTTTGGTATTAGAATCGCATCCTTTAGGAAGGGACTCGAGTTTGGTATTTTAAGGAGTGAGATAGTAAATCTCATCCTATCGGAAGGGTCTCGGGTTTGGTATTGGAAGAAATGAGATTTCAAATCTCAGGCTGTGGGAATGGTCTCGGGTTTGGTATTGGAAGGGGTGAAAATCACATTTCATGCTACAGGAAGGGTCACAAGTTTGGAATGGGAAGGAGTTGGATATCACATATACTACGAGAAGGGGCTCAGGTTTGGTATTAGAAGCATAGAGATATCACATCTCATGTTATAGGAAGGGTCTCGATTGGAATGGGAACGAGTTAGATATCACATCTCATGCTATAGGGAGGGTCTCAGTTTTGATATTAGAAGCATTGAGATATCACATATGCTATTGGAAGGGTCGCAGTATTTGAATTGGAAGGAGTTGGATATCCCTTCTCATGCTATAGGAAGGGTCTCAGGTTGGAATGGGAAGGATTTGGATATCACATCTCTTGCTATAGGAAGGGTCTCAGGTTTTTTATTAGAAACATTGAGATATCACATCTCATGCTATAGGAAGGGTTTAAGGATTGGAATGGGAAGGAGTTGGATATCCCTTCTCATGCTATAGGAAGGGTCTCAGGTTGGAATGGGAAGGATTTGGATATCACATCTCTTGCTATAGGAAGGGTCTCAGGTTTTTTATTAGAAACATTGAGATATCACATCTCATGCTATAGGAAGGGTTTAAGGATTGGAATGGGAAGGATTTGGATATCACATCTCATGCTAAAGGAAGGGTCTCAGGTTTGGAAGGGGAAGGATTTGGATATCACATCTCATGTTATTTGACCGGTCTCAGGTTTGGTATTAGAAGCATTGAGATATCAAGTCTCATGGTATAGGACGGGAGTTTGATATCACATCATGCCATGGTATGGGTCTCAGGTTTTGTAGAAGCATTGGGATATCACATCTCATGCTATCGGAAGGGTATCAGGATTGGATTTGGAAGGAGTTGTTGGATATCCCATCTCATGCTATAGGAAAGGTCTCAGGTTGGAATGGGAAAGAGTTGGATATCACATCTCATGTTATAGGAAGGGTCTCAAGATTGGAATGGGAAGGACTTGGATATCACATCTCATGCTGTAGGAAGGCAATCAGGTTTGGAAAGGGAAGGAGTTGGATATCACATTTCATGTTAGAGGTAAGATCTCAGGTTTGGTATTAGAGGCATTGAGATATCACATCTCATGCTATCAGAAGGGTATCAGGTTTGGATGGGGAAGGATTTGGATATTACATCTCATGTTATAGGAAGGATCTCAGGTTTGGTATTAGAAGCATTGAGATATCACATCTCATGCTATCGGAAGGATCTCAGGTTTGGTATTAGAAGCATTGAGATATCACATCTCATGCTATAGGAAGGGTCTCAGGATTGGAATGGGAAGGACTTGGATATCACATCTCATGCTAAAGGAAGGGTCTCAGTTTTGGTAGAAGCATTGCGATATCACATCTCATGCTATAGGAAGGGTCTCAGGATTGGAATCGGAAGGAGTTGGATATCACATCTCATGCTATAGGAAGGGTCTCAGGTTTGGTATAAGCATTGAGATATCACATCTCTGCTATCGGAAGGGTCTCAGGATTGGATTGGGAAGGAGTTGGATATCACATCTCATGTTATAGGAAGGGTCTCCGGATTGGAATGTGAAGGATTTGGATATCACATCTCATGCTAAAGGAAGGGTCTCAGGTTTGGAATGGGAAGGAGTTGGATATGACATCTCTTGTTATAGGGAGGGTCTCAGGATTTGAATGGCAAGGTGTTGGATATCACATCTCATGCCATAGGAAGGGTCTCAGGTTTGGTATAAGCATTGAGATATCACATCTCTGCTATCGGAAGGGTCTCAGGATTGGATTGGGAAGGAGTTGGATATCCCTTCTCATGCTATAGGAAGGGTCTCAGGTTGGAAAGGGAAGGAGTTGGATATCACATCTCATGCTATAGGGAGGGTTTCAGTTTTGATATTAGAAGCATTGAGATATCACATCTCATGCTATTGGAAGTGTCTCAGGATTGGAATGGGAAGGAGCTGGATATTACATCTCATGCTAAAGGAAGGGTCTCAGGTTTGGAACGGGAAGGAGTTGGATATCCGATCTCATGTTATAGGAAGGGTCTCAGGTTTGGTATAAGCATTGAGATATCACATCTCTGCTATCGGAAGGGTCTCAGGATTGGATTGGGAAGTAGTTGGACATCCCTTCTCATGCTATAGGAAGGGTCTCATGTTGGAATGGGAAGGAGTTGGATATCATATCTCATGTTATAGGAAGGGTCTCAAGATTGAAATGGGAAGTATTTGGATATCACATCTCTTGCTATATGAAGGGTCTCAGGTTTTTTATTAGAAACATTGAGATATCACATCTCATGCTATCGGAAGGGTTTCAGGATTGGAATGGGAAGGATTTGGATATCATATCTCATGTTATAGGACGGGTCCCAGGTTTGGTATTAGAAGCATTGAGATATCACATCTTATGGTATAGGAAGGGTCTCAGGTTTGGAATGGGAAGTAGTTGGATATCACATCTCATCCAATCGGAAGGGTCTCAGGTTTGGAATGGGAAGGATTTGGATATCACATCTCTTGCTATAGGAAGGGTCTCAGGTTTTTTATTAGAAACATTGAGATATCACATCTCATGCTATAGGAAGGGTCTCAGGTTGGAATGGGAAGGATTTGGATATCACATCTCTTGCTATAGGAAGGGTCTCAGGTTTTTTATTAGAAACATTGAGATATCACATCTCATGCTATAGGAAGGGTTTAAGGATTGGAATGGGAAGGATTTGGATATCACATCTCATGCTAAAGGAAGGGTCTCAGGTTTGGAAGGGGAAGGATTTGGATATCACATCGCATGTTATTTGACCGGTCTCAGGTTTGGTATTAGAAGCATTGAGATATCAAGTCTCATGGTATAGGACGGGAGTTTGATATCACATCATGCCATGGTATGGGTCTCAGGTTTTGTAGAAGCATTGGGATATCACATCTCATGCTATCGGAAGGGTATCAGGATTGGATTTGGAAGGAGTTGTTGGATATCCCATCTCATGCTATAGGAAAGGTCTCAGGTTGGAATGGGAAAGAGTTGGCTATCACATCTCATGTTATAGGAAGGGTCTCAAGATTGGAATGGGAATGACTTGGATATTACATCTCATGCTGTAGGAAGGCTCTCAGGTTTGGAAAGGGAAATAGTTGGTGTTAGGAAAGATTTCGTTATTGTAGGGAACTTTCCTTCCATGTGGCAACCCCTAAACTTTTTGCTATTGTTTTCAACCTGTTTTCTTGACTTTGCCAGAGAAGTGCAGCCTTCTGCTGTACTCCTCTGGGCTTTCGCTCCTTTCTTACGGGGAAACTGACATGCCCTTAAGACAGTCAGTACCGGGGAACGCTGTTTCCCGTAGTTTCTTTTATCGTGTCGCCATTTTAGTGCAACACGACACAAGAGGGCACTGTAAGCTAAGTTACAGCTCTCTTGGGTCTCTAGCCTTCTACAGACCCTAGACACTCTTATAGGATGGTTTTTGGATCGGTGCAAGTCATTCAGGGACTGGGCTGGTGGCAGCGATCATTTGGTTTATTTTGAGCTCCTTTTGCCGTTCTGAGCACGTTTTTGCCGCGAACACAAAAGGGTGGCCCGGCTACACAAAATGGCCGGACCACGAGGCTCCTTTGTCTAGTCCACTGTCCGTCTTGCTCCCTTTACCTTCCCCCGGGTCAGGCGACCCGGGGCCTTCCTTATTTGGGCATGTAGTTTCCCGCGAAACACGGTTGCGTTCGCGGGCTTCTACATGTCGTTTGAGTGCCCCCAGGATGTGGGATGGGCTGTCTGGTCCCAATACACATCCTGGGTGCCAGAGAGTCTAGGGTGGTGTGAATGCCTGGGACCACTGTGGTCCGTGATTGGTCCACGTATGGTATGGGTGTTGATGAGCGGATCTCCCATTGGCTCCCCTCCGTTTTGGCGCGAAGGGAACCGTGGATAAGAGGGAGCTGGAAACACCACTACCATGTCGATCTCCTGAGTTCTTACGAACCCAGGGATACAGGAGCCAAGTATCCTGCGAACACGAGGCTGGACCGAGGAATCGCTGGTGACCCCCTGAAGAACTTCTGCTCCTCATTGCTGTCGTCCGGTGAAGCCCTTTCCACCTAAGATCGAACAAGAAGGCCTGTACTGGCGCTTCGACCTATTGGAATAGCAGGACCAGCTATTCCCGGCACCTTCATCAACTCCTGCTGTAAGCCTTCGGAAGTGTCTCTGGGCCATCCAGTTGACTGACCAGCTTACTAAGGAGGCCTGCTCTGTAATCGCCGACAGGTTGGGTGGTATTCTGAGTCCGGGGCATGCTCACACGCTTCGTTTGCTTAGCAGTCCTAAGCTAGAGGTGAGCAGTGCTCGTTTGGCTTGAATACACCCGGCCGTTCCGTTGCCCTGCTGTGGCGACAAAAACTGTGCTTGTTTCTTCGATCGGGACGTCTTTTTACTCTGCACGACGACGAGACGTTCCCTGCTCTTCAGAACCTGCCAGAAGCTGCATCTATCGAGGAGGAGCTCGGGCCTGCTTGCTTCGGGGACCGGTGAGTAGATTAGCTAGGATCTGGTCGCCCTCCTGCAGTGCCTCTTGCTTTTCCCCGCTGTAAATACAGCACCCCTTGTCCGTACTCGCGCCCTGCTTCTGCCTCACAGTGGAGGCTGCGCTAGAGTCGCGGACCGTGTTCTCCTTCATTAGAGCTCCCTACAGAGCTGTTCAACGTCCTCCGAAGAGCTTCACCTTCTGCCCATTGGCACCGGCGTGTGCAGGTACTTTTGAGCGCTAGGCTCCACTCTTCGTAGGGATTGGACTACCATCCAGTTAGGGGCCTCAGAAGGCGGACATATCACTCGCATTGGTTCGCACTGCCTGTTTTCCTTCCCCTGCAGGTGGATAACATATTTCGTGCTGCTAATGCTGTGAAACTGTGTATTCTGTATATATATTGGGTGGATAGTGTATGTGTTGGTTTAATATCGTTGTATATTGCTGCTTTTACTGTGGTTATTAGTTTCAAGGCCTTATAATAAATGTGTATCTATTTTTGATATAAACAACTGTTTGGAGTAGTTTGTAAGCGCTCTTGCTTTGTGTGCTCATTGCGGGCTTTCAGTCACCCTCACCCCTCTTGAGACCTAGTCTTGACCGCCGCGATCGCTACCTTGATTGGTCTGGCTTGTCCAGAGGTTACCCTGTTCCAAGTAATTAGGTTGGCCTTCTGAACCTCTGCGCCACCAGGACAGAGTTCAGAAATCCGTCTTAACAAATTGGTGTACAGCGGTGGGATACGACTGAAGGTATCCAGTGTTGCGCACGAGCTGAGGCGTTTTCAGGTTATTCCAACCAGGACACGCAGTAAAGTATTGAATATAACGTTAAAAAGGCCATAGTCCTATCAACAGTATGGAAACGAATACTTTGTTAACCTTAAATGCTTCGAAATCTGAAACATTGAAGAAGATGTGTGCGGAGAGAGGGGTTTCCTCTCAAGGCACTAAATTGGAAATGATCCAGAGAATCGTGGCGTGGCAAGAAGCGCAGCTTGACGCTATAACTTCCGAGGACGGTGCAGAAGGTGGTGGGGCTGCTCTCACTGGCAGAACCGACGGTTCTGCCGCTGCACTGATCCATCACGACCACGAGGACAGGGAGGATGTAATGTCTAATGTTTCCTCTGCCAGTATTGATGGGGAGGCTATGCTTGAATTCAAGAAGCAAGAGCTGCGGTTTAGGCAGCAGGAGCTTGAATTCAGCATAGCCAAACTAAAAATCGACCAGGCAGAAAAACAAAAAGACAGGGATCACCAGTTGGAACTGGCCAAGCTTCAGTTCGCAAATGGGTCCAAGGGTCCTGGACATGGTTCTGGGGCTTCCTCTCATCCACGGTTTCCAAAAGATCTGCTCAGTGTGTATGAGGAACGAAATGACATTATGGACTGGTTAAATGCGTTTGAGTATGCATGCGAGGTTCAAGAGGTTGATAATGCGGATAAGATTGCATGGTTACTCAGCCGACTGCCCCATTCTGGTTGCAGTGCCATTATGGAAATGTCGAAGGCTGAGCGCGCTGATTTTGCAATGTTGAAGCAGACTCTCATTTTAAAGTTTGGGAAGACTCCGACCCAATATTTGAAAAGGTTTAGAGAGTATAAGAAAAAGGAAGGTGGTACTTGGGTGTCGTATGTAGCTGAGTCCCTGAAAAACTTGACTGGCTGGGTTGAAGGTTATAAGGTTTCTACCTTCGAAGGCATGATCAATCTGGTCATGCTGGAACACATTTTTGCTTCTTCTTCCCCGGAGCTTAAGCAGCATTTGGCCGATTCGAAGGAGATAGATCCTAAGAAGCTGGCCATTGCAGCAGATTTATGGGTGTCACATCGAGTGTCCCATAAGGACAAAACTCATCCTGGTAAGCAGGAGGAAGGGAAAAAGTCCAAAGATGTGGAGGGTGGGGAATCTGCTAAATCTTCTTCCCATAAGGGCCACAAAAAGAAAAATAAGGGTAAGCCATCCGAGAACTCACAGGGTAGTGGAGGTGCGCCTCCGAAACAGAACTCTGGTTATAATAAGCCTCCCTACGTAAACAGACCCAATGGGGCTTGTTTTTCTTGTGGAGCAACTGACCATGTGAAGGGGGATCCCCGTTGTAAGGTTAGACCTTTGGGGGTCCACTCCGCTAATCTGGCCTTCTCCTCCTACGAGGAAGAAGAGATTACAGGAGCATCCTTCTCCTCAGACTCATTTCCCAGCGGAATAGAGGCTGAGGTAGTTTTAGTGTCCCTGGGTTCCTGGGAGCCTAAAGTCGCAGAGGCGTATGCTAGGATTCCGGATAATACCAAGCACTACTTTAAAGACAGTGTGCTGATCAATGGAGTGGATACTCCAGCTCTTAGGGATAGTGGGTGCAGTCGAACTGTAGTGGATTCTACCTTGGTAGACTCAGAGGAAGTTGCCAGAGCTCCTCTGATGCCCACTAAGTTGGCTGACGGCCCCCTCCGTATGTTTCCCGTGATCCCTGTTAATCTAACTTTAAATGGTACAGCAGTTAGGATTCCAGTGAGCATTCAGAGAAACGTCCCGGGAAAGGTCTTGTTGGGCAATGATCTCAGAGCTCTAGGGCTCGTAGGAGACACTGCCGAAAGACCCTACACACGGTCTCAAGCACGGGCAGCATTGGCCAAGTCCAATACGCCGCCCCAGCCGAAGGGGAAACCCAAGGCGAAAGGAGTCAACAAGTCCCGACGGGGGAAAGAGAATATTCCCCCGAACTCGCCTACCACTGCGGTGGAGGGAGTTGGTCAATCGCCCGAGCCTGACGAGGAGGTGGCGATGCCTGAAGTGTTCGACCCCAACGACCATCCTGAACTAAAAGACTTGTTAGTTGAAGGAGGTCCTGATAGGGACGACTTCAGTAAGGGCCAACGTGAGTGCCCATCTCTGGAAGGCCTAAGGAGACAGGCCTGCTCCCAGCTTGAGGGTGAACCTCCTGGGAAGCATCGGATTTATTGGGAAGGTGGACTCCTGTACAGTGAGCCCACAGAGTCTACAGAAGGAGACCATAGGAGGTTGGTGGTTTCCCTTGCTGTTAGGCCCTTCCTCCTGCAGTTGGCGCATGTCGTTCACCTTGCTGGTCACCTTGGTATGAGGAGGACCAAGCAAAGGTTATCCATGCACTTCTACTGGCCCAAGATGGGGGTGCAAGTAGAAAGTCACTGCAGGAGTTGTGCCGCCTGCCAGTTGTCTGGTAAGGTTGGCGCGACAATCCAAGCTCCGTTGGTACCGCTCCCAGTTGTGGGGGTACCATTTGAAAGGGTAGGGATCGACATCGTTGGTCCCCTTGACCCGCAAACATCCTCAGGCAATAGGTTTATCCTGGTGCTGGTCGACCATGCAACCAGGTATCCTGAGGCCGTCCCATTTACAACTGTAACTGCCAAGCCAGTTGCAGAAGCTTTACTCGGCATGTTTACTAGGGTTGGCTTCCCTAAAGAAGTTGTGCCGGGTGATGGCAGCAACTTTATGTCGAAGTATAGGCAGGCTATGTGGAAAGAATGTGGGGTCACCTACAGGTTCTCTTCTGCATACCGCCCCCAGACCGATGGTCTGGGGGGGCGTCTTAACAGGACGTTAAAAAGCATGATTGGGGCTCTGGAGGAGCCTCAGAGAAGAAAATGGGATCTTCTTGTTTCATGCTTGCTGTTTGCCTACCGAGAGGTACCGCAGGAGGGTGTTGGCTTCAGCCCCTTCGAACTTCTGTTCGGTCATCCCGTACGGGGACCCTTAGCCATCATCAAAGAGGGATGGGAGATGCCCACTCCCCCTGTTACTACCAATGTAGTTGATTATGTGCTAGGGCTCAGAAAACGGATGGTACTTCTGATAGGCTTGACTAGTGATAAATTGAAGGCAGGGCAAGCGCTGGTGAAACCTTGGTACGACCAGAAAGCTTCCCTCATCAACTTTACACTTGGTCAGCAAGTCCTGATCATGAATCTCATAAGGCCTCGAGCTTTACAGGACAAATGGTCAGGCCCTTACCCAGTGGTGGAGCCCCTGGGTGAGGTTAACTATTCAGTGGACCTTGGAAGGCCTGGACAGGCTCCCAAAGTGCTTCCCGTGAATAGGCTGAAGGCTTTCGGCCCAAGCGTCGAAATCGTAGCACTGCTCCTGGCTTCAGATGTTGAGGAAGAGGAGTCTGAACCTCTCCCCGACCTGTTCCCAAGCAGTCCTTCAGTTAGCTCTTTTGAGGGTGTCCGAGTGGCCCCTCACCAAAATGGACAAGGCTCAGTGGTTTACCTTGGACATGAAGTAGTTGGAGGGAGGAGACAGCCTCTACTCAGTCAGGTACAAGCCGTACAAGACTGGCCTACCCCCACTACGCAAACCCAAGTGAGAGCCTTCTTAGGACTCACGGGTTATTACCGCAATTTTGTGGCAGACTATGGCACCATAGCTGCTCCTCTGACTGCCCTCACAACTCCGAAGAAACCCAAGAAGGTAACTTGGACTGACGAGTGTGAGAAGGCCTTCAATGGCTTGAAAGACTCCTTGTGCCAGGCCCCTGTGCTCAGGGCCCCTGATTATCAAAGACCTTTTATCGTGCAGACGGATGCCTCTGACACTGGGATAGGAGCTGTACTATCACAAGTAGATGAGAAGGGTAAGGAACACCCTATCGGTTTTATTAGTCGCCAGCTTAAGGATAGAGAGCTCAGATGGTCCACGGTAGAGAAAGAATGTTTCTCTGTTGTGTGGGCCCTAAGGAAGCTGCGGCCCTACCTCTATGGGACCCACTTCACTGTGCAGACTGACCATAAGCCGTTAAAGTGGCTAATGAACATGAAGGGGGAGAATCCAAAGTTGCTTAGGTGGTCCATAAGTCTACAAGGCTTCGACTTCACTATTGAGCATAGGCCAGGTGTCCAACATAGCAATGCTGATGGGTTGTCCAGAATGTTTTACCGACCTGAACAAGAGACTCATCCAGGGGTGGATTAGTTCCCCCTGTCCATAGTCTGGGAGGGGCGAGTGTTAGGAAAGATTTCGTTATTGTAGGGAACTTTCCTTCCATGTGGCAACCCCTAAACTTTTTGCTATTGTTTTCAACCTGTTTTCTTGACTTTGCCAGAGAAGTGCAGCCTTCTGCTGTACTCCTCTGGGCTTTCGCTCCTTTCTTACGGGGAAACTGACATGCCCTTAAGACAGTCAGTACCGGGGAACGCTGTTTCCCGTAGTTTCTTTTATCGTGTCGCCATTTTAGTGCAACACGACACAAGAGGGCACTGTAAGCTAAGTTACAGCTCTCTTGGGTCTCTAGCCTTCTACAGACCCTAGACACTCTTATAGGATGGTTTTTGGATCGGTGCAAGTCATTCAGGGACTGGGCTGGTGGCAGCGATCATTTGGTTTATTTTGAGCTCCTTTTGCCGTTCTGAGCACGTTTTTGCCGCGAACACAAAAGGGTGGCCCGGCTACACAAAATGGCCGGACCACGAGGCTCCTTTGTCTAGTCCACTGTCCGTCTTGCTCCCTTTACCTTCCCCCGGGTCAGGCGACCCGGGGCCTTCCTTATTTGGGCATGTAGTTTCCCGCGAAACACGGTTGCGTTCGCGGGCTTCTACATGTCGTTTGAGTGCCCCCAGGATGTGGGATGGGCTGTCTGGTCCCAATACACATCCTGGGTGCCAGAGAGTCTAGGGTGGTGTGAATGCCTGGGACCACTGTGGTCCGTGATTGGTCCACGTATGGTATGGGTGTTGATGAGCGGATCTCCCATTGGCTCCCCTCCGTTTTGGCGCGAAGGGAACCGTGGATAAGAGGGAGCTGGAAACACCACTACCATGTCGATCTCCTGAGTTCTTACGAACCCAGGGATACAGGAGCCAAGTATCCTGCGAACACGAGGCTGGACCGAGGAATCGCTGGTGACCCCCTGAAGAACTTCTGCTCCTCATTGCTGTCGTCCGGTGAAGCCCTTTCCACCTAAGATCGAACAAGAAGGCCTGTACTGGCGCTTCGACCTATTGGAATAGCAGGACCAGCTATTCCCGGCACCTTCATCAACTCCTGCTGTAAGCCTTCGGAAGTGTCTCTGGGCCATCCAGTTGACTGACCAGCTTACTAAGGAGGCCTGCTCTGTAATCGCCGACAGGTTGGGTGGTATTCTGAGTCCGGGGCATGCTCACACGCTTCGTTTGCTTAGCAGTCCTAAGCTAGAGGTGAGCAGTGCTCGTTTGGCTTGAATACACCCGGCCGTTCCGTTGCCCTGCTGTGGCGACAAAAACTGTGCTTGTTTCTTCGATCGGGACGTCTTTTTACTCTGCACGACGACGAGACGTTCCCTGCTCTTCAGAACCTGCCAGAAGCTGCATCTATCGAGGAGGAGCTCGGGCCTGCTTGCTTCGGGGACCGGTGAGTAGATTAGCTAGGATCTGGTCGCCCTCCTGCAGTGCCTCTTGCTTTTCCCCGCTGTAAATACAGCACCCCTTGTCCGTACTCGCGCCCTGCTTCTGCCTCACAGTGGAGGCTGCGCTAGAGTCGCGGACCGTGTTCTCCTTCATTAGAGCTCCCTACAGAGCTGTTCAACGTCCTCCGAAGAGCTTCACCTTCTGCCCATTGGCACCGGCGTGTGCAGGTACTTTTGAGCGCTAGGCTCCACTCTTCGTAGGGATTGGACTACCATCCAGTTAGGGGCCTCAGAAGGCGGACATATCACTCGCATTGGTTCGCACTGCCTGTTTTCCTTCCCCTGCAGGTGGATAACATATTTCGTGCTGCTAATGCTGTGAAACTGTGTATTCTGTATATATATTGGGTGGATAGTGTATGTGTTGGTTTAATATCGTTGTATATTGCTGCTTTTACTGTGGTTATTAGTTTCAAGGCCTTATAATAAATGTGTATCTATTTTTGATATAAACAACTGTTTGGAGTAGTTTGTAAGCGCTCTTGCTTTGTGTGCTCATTGCGGGCTTTCAGTCACCCTCACCCCTCTTGAGACCTAGTCTTGACCGCCGCGATCGCTACCTTGATTGGTCTGGCTTGTCCAGAGGTTACCCTGTTCCAAGTAATTAGGTTGGCCTTCTGAACCTCTGCGCCACCAGGACAGAGTTCAGAAATCCGTCTTAACAGTTGGATATCACATTTCATGTTAGAGGTAGGATCTCAGGTTTGGTATTAGAGGCATTGAGATATCACATCTCATGCTATCAGAAGGGTATCAGGATTGGAATGGGAAGGAGTTGGATATCACATCTCATGCTAAAGGGAGGGTCTCAGGTTTGGATGGGGAAGGATTTGGATATCACATCTCATGTTATAGGAAGGATCTCAGGTTTGGTATTAGAAGCATTGAGATATCACATCTCATGCTATCGGAAGGATCTCAGGTTTGGTATTAGAAGCATTGAGATATCACATCTCATGCTATAGGAAGGGTCTCAGGATTGGAATGGGAAGGACTTGGATATCACATCTCATGCTAAAGGAAGGGTCTCAGTTTTGGTAGAAGCATTGCGATATCACATCTCATGCTATAGGAAGGGTCTCAGGATTGGAATCGGAAGGAGTTGGATATCACATCTCATGCTATAGGAAGGGTCTCAGGTTTGGTATAAGCATTGAGATATCACATCTCTGCTATCGGAAGGGTCTCAGGATTGGATTGGGAAGGAGTTGGATATCACATCTCATGTTATAGGAAGGGTCTCCGGATTGGAATGTGAAGGATTTGGATATCACATCTCATGCTAAAGGAAGGGTCTCAGGTTTGGAATGGGAAGGAGTTGGATATGACATCTCTTGTTATAGGGAGGGTCTCAGGATTTGAATGGCAAGGAGTTGGATATCACATCTCATGCCATAGGAAGGGTCTCAGGTTTGGTATAAGCATTGAGATATCACATCTCTGCTATCGGAAGTGTCTCAGGATTGGATTGGGAAGGAGTTGGATATCACATCTCATGTTATAGGAAGGGTCTCCGGATTGGAATGTGAAGGATTTGGATATCACATCTCATGCTAAAGGAAGGGTCTCAGGTTTGGAATGGGAAGGAGTTGGATATGACATCTCTTGTTATAGGGAGGGTCTCAGGATTTGAATGGCAAGGAGTTGGATATCACATCTCATGCCATAGGAAGGGTCTCAGGTTTGGTATAAGCATTGAGATATCACATCTCTGCTATCGGAAGTGTCTCAGGATTGGATTGGGAAGGAGTTCGATATCCCTTCTCATGCTATAGGAAGGGTCTCAGGTTGGAATGGGAATGAGTTGGATATCACATCTCATGCTAAAGGAAGGGTCTCAGGTTTGGTAGAAGCATTGAGATATCACATCTCATGCTATCGGAAGTGTCTCAGGATTGGAATGGGAAGGAGCTGGATATTACATCTCATGCTAAAGGAAGGGTCTCAGGTTTGGAACGGGAAGGAGTTGGATATCCGATCTCATGTTATAGGAAGGGTCTCAGGTTTGGTATAAGCATTGAGATATCACATCTCTGCTATAGGAAGTGTCTCAGGATTGGAATGGGAAGGAATTGGATATCCCATCTCATGTTATAGGACGGGTCTCAGGATTGTTATTAGAATCATAGAGATATCATATTGCATGCTGTATGAAGGGTCTAAAGATTGGAATGGGAAAGACTTGGATATCACATCTCATGCTATAGGAAGGGTCTCAGGTTTGGTATAAGCATTGAGATATCAAATCTCATGCTATAGGAAGGGTCTCAGGATTGGAATGGAAGGAGTTGGATATCACATCTCATGTTATAGGAAGGATCTCAGGTTTGGTATTAGAAGCATTGAGACATCACATCTCATGCTATAGGAAGGGTCTCAGGATTGGTATAAGCATTGAGATATCACATCTCTGCTATCGGAAGGGTCTCAGGATTGGATTGGGAAGGAGTTGGATATCCCTTCTCATGCTATAGGAAGGGTCTCAGGATTTGAATGGCAAGGAGTTGGATATCACATCTCATGCCATAGGAAGGGTCTCAGGTTTGGTATAAGCATTGAGATATCACATCTCTGCTATCGGAAGGGTCTCAGGATTGGATTGGGAAGGAGTTGGATATCCCTTCTCATGCTATAGGAAGGGTCTCAGGTTGGAAAGGGAAGGAGTTGGATATCACATCTCATGCTATAGGGAGGGTTTCAGTTTTGATATTAGAAGCATTGAGATATCACATCTCATGCAATCGGAAGTGTCTCAGGATTGGAATGGGAAGGAGCTGGATATTACATCTCATGCTAAAGGAAGGGTCTCAGGTTTGGAACGGGAAGGAGTTGGATATCCGATCTCATGTTATAGGAAGGGTCTCAGGTTTGGTATAAGCATTGAGATATCACATCTCTGCTATCGGAAGTGTCTCAGGATTGGAATGGGAAGGAGTTGGATATCCCATCTCATGTTATAGGACGGGTCTCAGGATTGTTATTAGAATCATTGAGATATCATATTGCATGCTGTAGGAAGGGTCTAAGGATTAGAATGGGAAAGACTTGGATATCACATCTCATGCTATAGGAAGGGTCTCAGGTTTGGTATAAGCATTGAGATATCAAATCTCATGCTATAGGAAGGGTCTCAGGATTGGAATGGAAGGAGTTGGATATCACATCTCATGTTATAGGAAGGATCTCAGGTTTGGTATTAAAAGCATTGAGACATCACATCTCATGCTATAGGAAAGGTCTCAGGATTGGAATGGGAAGGAGTTGGATATCACATCTCATGCTATAGGAAGGGTCTCAGGTTTGGTATAAGCATTGAGATATCACATCTCATGCTATAGGAAGGGTTTCAGGATTGGAATGGGAAGGAGTTGTATATGACATCTCATGCCGTAGGAAGGGTCTCAGGTTTGGTATAAGCATTGAGATATCACATCTCTGCTATCAGAAGAGTCTCAGGATTGGAATGGGAAGGAGTTGGATATCCCATCTCATGTTATAGGAAGAGTCTCAGGTTTGGTATTAGAAGCATTGAGATATCACATCTCATGCTATAGGAAGTGTCTCAGGATTGGAATGGGAAGGACTTGGATATCACATCTCATGCTATAGGGAGGGTCTCAAGTTTGATATTAGAAGCATTGAGATATCACATCTCATGCTATAGGAAGAGTCTCAGGTTTGGGAAGGGAAGGATTTGGATTTCACATCTCATGTTATAGGACGGTTCTCATGTTTGGTTTTTGAAGCATTGAGATATCACATCTCATGCTATCGGAAGGGTCTCAGGTTTGGTATTAGAAGCATTGAGATATCACATCTCATGCTATAGGATTGGTCTCTGGATTGGAATGTGAAGGATTTGGATATCACATCTCATGCTAAAGGAAGGGTCTCAGGTTTGGAATGGGAAGGAGTTGGATATGACATCTCTTGTTATAGGGAGGGTCTCAGGATTTGAATGGCAAGGAGTTGGATATCACATCTCATGCCATAGGAAGGGTCTCAGGTTTGGTATAAGCATTGAGATATCACATCTCTGCTATCGGAAGGGTCTCAGGATTGGATTGGGAAGGAGTTGGATATCACATCTCATGTTATAGGAAGGGTCTCCGGATTGGAATGTGAAGGATTTGGATATCACATCTCATGCTAAAGGAAGGGTCTCAGGTTTGGTATAAGCATTGAGATATCACATCTCTGCTATCGGAAGGGTCTCAGGATTGGATTGGGAAGGAGTTGGATATCACATCTCATGTTATAGGAAGGGTCTCCGGATTGGAATGTGAAGGATTTGGATATCACATCTCATGCTATAGGAAGGGTCTCAGGTTTGGTATAAGCATTGAGATATCAAATCTCATGCTATAGGAAGGGTCTCAGGATTGGAATGGAAGGAGTTGGATATCACATCTCATGTTATAGGAAGGATCTCAGGTTTGGTATTAGAAGCATTGAGACATCACATCTCATGCTATAGGAAGGGTCTCAGGATTGGAATGGGAAGGAGTTGGATATCACATCTCATGCTATAGGAAGGGTCTCAGGTTTGGTATAAGCATTGAGATATCACATCTCATGCTATAGGAAGGGTCTCAGGATTGGAATGGGAATGAGTTGTATATGACATCTCATGCCATAGGAAGGGTCTCAGGTTTGGTATAAGCATTGAGATATCACATCTCTGCTATCGGAAGGGTCTCAGGATTGGAATGGGAGGAGCTGGATATCACATCTCATGCTAAAGGAAGGGTTTCAGGTTTGGTAGAAGCATTGAGATATCACATCTCATGCTATAGGAAGAGTCTAAGGTTTGGGAAGGGAAGGATTTGGATTTCACATCTCATGTTATAGGATGGTTCTCATGTTTGGTTTTTGAAGCATTGAGATATCACATCTCATGCTATCGGAAGGGTCTCAGGTTTGGTATTAGAAGCATTGAGATAGCACATCTCATGCTATAGGATTGGTCTCTGGATTGGAATGTGAAGGATTTGGATATCACATCTCATGCTAAAGGAAGCGTCTCAGGTTTGGAATGGGAAGGAGTTGGATATGACATCTCTTGTTATAGGGAGGGTCTCAGGATTTGAATGGCAAGGAGTTGGATATCACATCTCATGCCATAGGAAGGGTCTCAGGTTTGGTATTAGAAGCCTTGAGATATCACATCTCATGGTATAATAAGGGTCTCAGGATTGGAATGGGAAGGAGTTGGATATCACATCTCAAGCTATTTCAGGATTGGAATGGGAAGGAGTTTGATATCACATCTCAAGCTATAGGAAGGGTCTCAGGTTTGGTATTAGAAGCATTGAGATATCACATCTCATGCTATAGGAAGGGTCTCAGGATTGGAATGTGAAGGATTTGGATATCAAATCTCATGCTAAAGGAAGGGTCTCAGGTTTGGTATAAGCATTGAGATATCACATCTCTGCTATCGGAAGGGTCTCAGGATTGGATTGGGAAGGAGTTGGACATCCCTTTTCATGCTATAGGAAGGGTCTCATGTTGGAATGGGAAGGAGTTGGATATCATATCTCATGTTATAGGAAGGGTCTCAAGATTGAAATGGGAAGGATTTGGATATCACATCTCTTGCTATATGAAGGGTCTCAGGTTTTTTATTAGAAACATTGAGATATCACATCTCATGCTATCGGAAGGGTTTCAGGATTGGAATGGGAAGGATTTGGATATCATATCTCATGTTATAGGACGGGTCCCAGGTTTGGTATTAGGTGCATTGAGATATCACATCTTATGGTATAGGAAGGGTCTCAGGTTTGGAATGGGAAGGAGTTGGATATCACATCTCATCCAATAGGAAGGGTCTCAGGTTTGGAATGGGAAGGAATTGGATATCACATCTCATGTTATAGGAAGGATCTCAGGATTGGAATGGGAAGGAGTTGGATATCCCTTCTCATGCTATAGGAAGGGTCTCAGGTTAGAATGGGAAGGATTTGGATATCACATCTCTTGCTATAGGAAGGGTCTCAGGTTTTTTATTAGAAACATTGAGATATCACATCTCATGCTATAGGAAGGGTTTAAGGATTGGAATGGGAAGGAGTTGGATATCCCTTCTCATCCTATAGGAAGGGTCTCAGGTTTTTTATTAGAAACATTGAGATATCACATCTCATGCTATAGGAAGGGTTTAAGGATTGGAATGGGAAGGATTTGGATATCACATCTCATGCTAAAGGAAGGGTCTCAGGTTTGGAAGGGGAAGGATTTGGATATCACATCTCATGTTATTTGACCGGTCTCAGGTTTGGTATTAGAAGCATTGAGATATCAAGTCTCATGGTATAGGACGGGAGTTTGATATCACATCATGCCATGGTATGGGTCTCAGGTTTTGTAGAAGCATTGGGATATCACATCTCATGCTATCGGAAGGGTATCAGGATTGGATTTGGAAGGAGTTGTTGGATATCCCATCTCATGCTATAGGAAAGGTCTCAGGTTGGAATGGGAAAGAGTTGGATATCACATCTCATGTTATAGGAAGGGTCTCAAGATTGGAATGGGAAGGACTTGGATATCACATCTCATGCTGTAGGAAGGCTCTCAGGTTTGGAAAGGGAAGGAGTTGGATATCACATTTCATGTTAGAGTTAGGATCTCAGGTTTGGTATTAGAGGCATTGAGATATCACATCTCATGCTATCAGAAGGGTATCAGGATTGGAATGGGAAGGAGTTGGATATCACATCTCATGCTAAAGGGAGGGTCTCAGGTTTGGATGGGGAAGGATTTGGATATCACATCGCATGTTATAGGAAGGATCTCAGGTTTGGTATTAGAAGCATTGAGATATCACATCTCATGCTATCGGAAGGATCTCAGGTTTGGTATTAGAAGCATTGAGATATCACATCTCATGCTATAGGAAGGGTCTCAGGATTGGAATGGGAAGGACTTGGATATCACATCTCATGCTAAAGGAAGGGTCTCAGTTTTAGTAGAAGCATTGCGATATCACATCTCATGCTATAGGAAGGGTCTCAGGATTGGAATCGAAAGGAGTTGGATATCACATCTCATGCTATAGGAAGGGTCTCAGGTTTGGTATAAGCATTGAGATATCACATCTCTGCTATCGGAATGGTCTCAGGATTGGATTGGGAAGGAGTTGGATATCACATCTCATGTTATAGGAAGGGTCTCCGGATTGGAATGTGAAGGATTTGGATATCACATCTCATGCTAAAGGAAGGGTCTCAGGTTTGGAATGGGAAGGAGTTGGATATGACATCTCTTGTTATAGGGAGGGTCTCAGGATTTGAATGGCAAGGTGTTGGATATCACATCTCATGCCATAGGAAGGGTCTCAGGTTTGGTATAAGCATTGAGATATCACATCTCTGCTATCGGAAGGGTCTCAGGTTTGGTATAAGCATTGAGATATCACATCTCTGCTATCGGAAGGGTCTCAGGATTGGATTGGGAAGGAGTTGGATATCACATCTCATGTTATAGGAAGGGTCTCCGGATTGGAATGTGAAGGATTTGGATATGACATCTCATGCTAAAGGAAGGGTCTCAGGTTTGGAATGGGAAGGAGTTGGATATCACATCTCATGTTATAGGAAGGGTCTCCGGATTGGAATGTGAAGGATTTGGATATCACATCTCATGCTAAAGGAAGGGTCTCAGGTTTGGAATGGGAAGGAGTTGGATATGACATCTCTTGTTATAGGGAGGGTCTCAGGATTTGAATGGCAAGGAGTTGGATATCACATCTCATGCCTTAGGAAGGGTCTCAGGTTTGGTATAAGCATTGAGATATCACATCTCTGCTATCGGAAGGGTCTCAGGATTGGATTGGGAAGGAGTTGGATATCCCTTCTCATGCTATAGGAAGGGTCTCAGGTTGGAATGGGAAGGAGTTGGATATCACATCTCATGCTAAAGGAAGGGTCTCAGGTTTGGTAGAAGCATTGAGATATCACATCTCATGCTATAGGAAGGGTCTCAGGATTGGAATGGGAAGGACTTAGATATCACATATCATGCTATAGGGAGGGTTTCAGTTTTGATATTAGAAGCATTGAGATATCACATCTCATGCTATCGGAAGTGTCTCAGGATTGGAATGGGAAGGAGCTGGATATTACATCTCATGCTAAAGGAAGGGTCTCAGGTTTGGAACGGGAAGGAGTTGGATATCCGATCTCATGTTATAGGAAGGGTCTCAGGTTTGGTATAAGCATTGAGATATCACATCTCTGCTATCGGAAGTGTCTCAGGATTGGAATGGGAAGGAATTGGATATCCCATCTCATGTTATAGGACGGGTCTCAGGATTGTTATTAGAATCATTGAGATATCATATTGCATGCTGTAGGAAGGGTCTAAGGATTGGAATGGGAAAGACTTGGATATCACATCTCATGCTATAGGAAGGGTCTCAGGTTTGGTATAAGCATCGAGATATCACATCTCTGCTATCAGAAGAGTCTCAGGATTGGAATGGGAAGGAGTTGGATATCCCATCTCATGTTATAGGAAGAGTCTCAGGTTTGGTATTAGAAGCATTGAGATATCACATCTCATGCTATAGGAAGTGTCTCAGGATTGGAATGGGAAGGACTTGGATATCACATCTCATGCTATAGGGAGGGTCTCAAGTTTGATATTAGAAGCATTGAGATATCACATCTCATGATATAGGAAGAGTCTCAGGTTTGGGAAGGGAAGGATTTGGATTTCACATCTCATGTTATAGGATGGTTCTCATGTTTGGTTTTTGAAGCATTGAGATATCACATCTCATGCTATCGGAAGGGTCTCAGGTTTGGTATTAGAAGCATTGAGATATCACATCTCATGCTATAGGATTGGTCTCCGGATTGGAATGTGAAGGATTTGGATATCACATCTCATGCTAAAGGAAGGGTCTCAGGTTTGGAATGGGAAGGAGTTGGATATGACATCTCTTGTTATAGGGAGGGTCTCAGGATTTGAATGGCAAGGAGTTGGATATCACACCTCATGCCATAGGAAGGGTCTCAGGTTTGGTATAAGCATTGAGATATCACATCTCTGCTATCGGAAGGGTCTCAGGATTGGAATGGGAAGGAGTTAGATATCACATCTCATGCTATAGGGAGGGTCTCAGTTTTGATATTAGAAGAATTGAGATATCACATCTCATGCTATCGGAAGGGTCTCAGGATTGGAATGGGAGGAGCTGGATATCACATCTCATGCTAAAGGAAGGGTCTCAGGTTTGGAAGGGGAAGGATTTGGATATCACATCTCATGTTATAGGATGGGTTTCAGGTTTGGTATTAGAAGCATTGTGATATCACATCTCATGCTATAGGAAGTGTCTCAGGATTGGAATGGGAAGGAGTTGGATATCACATCTCATGCTATCGGAAGGGTCTCAGGTTTGGTATTAGAAGCATTGAGATATCACATCTCATGCTATAGGATTGGTCTCTGGATTGGAATGTGAAGGATTTGGATATCACATCTCATGCTAAAGGAAGGGTCTCAGGTTTGGAATGGGAAGGAGTTGGATATGACATCTCTTGTTATAGGGAGGGTCTCAGGATTTGAATGGCAAGGATTTGGATATCACATCTCATGCCATAGGAAGGGTCTCAGGTTTGGTATAAGCATTGAGATATTACATCTCTGCTATCGGAAGGGTCTCAGGATTGGATTGGGAAGGAGTTGGATATCACATCTCATGTTATAGGAAGGGTCTCCGGATTGGAATGTGAAGGATCTGGATATCACATCTCATGCTAAAGGAAGGGTCTCAGGTTTGGAATGGGAAGGAGTTGGATATGACATCTCTTGTTATAGGGAGGGTCTCAGGATTTGAATGGCAAGGAGTTGGATATCACATCTCATGCCATAGGAAGGGTCTCAGGTTTGGTATTAGAAGCCTTGAGATATCACATCTCATGGTATAATAAGGGTCTCAGGATTGGAATGGGAAGGAGTTGGATATCACATCTCAAGCTATTTCAGGATTGGAATGGGAAGGAGTTTGATATCACATCTCAAGCTATAGGAAGGGTCTCAGGTTTGGGATAAGCATTGAGATATCACATCTCATGCTATAGGAAGGGTCTCAGGATTGGAATGGGAAGGAGTTGGATATCCCATCTCATGTTATAGGAAGAGTCTCAGGTTTGGTATTAGAAGCATTGAGATATCACATCTCATGCTATAGGAAGTGTCTCAGGATTGGAATGGGAAGGACTTGGATATCACATCTCATGCTATAGGGAGGGTCTCAAGTTTGATATTAGAAGCATTGAGATATCACATCTCATGCTATAGGAAGAGTCTCAGGTTTGGGAAGTGAAGGATTTGGATTTCACATCTCATGTTATAGGATGGTTCTCATGTTTGGTTTTTGAAGCATTGAGATATTACATCTCATGCTATCGGAAGGGTCTCAGGTTTGGTATTAGAAGCATTGAGATATCACATCTCATGCTATAGGATTGGTCTCCGGATTGGAATGTGAAGGATTTGGATATCACATCTCATGCTAAAGGAATGGTCTCAGGTTTGGAATGGGAAGAAGTTGGATATGACATCTCTTGTTATAGGGAGGGTCTCAGGATTTGAATGGCAAGGAGTTGGATATCACATCTCATGCCATAGGAAGGGTCTCAGGTTTGGTATAAGCATTGAGATATCACATCTCTGCTATCGGAAGGGTCTCAGGATTGGAATGGGAAGGACTTAAATATCACATCTCATGCTATAGGGAGGGTCTCAGTTTTGATATTAGAAGCATTGAGATATCACATCTCATGCTATCGGAAGGGTCTCAGGATTGGAATGGGAGGAGCTGGATATCACATCTCATGCTAAAGGAAGGGTTTCAGGTTTGGTAGAAGCATTGAGATATCACATCTCATGCTATAGGAAGAGTCTCAGGTTTGGGAAGGGAAGGATTTGGATTTTACATCTCATGTTATAGGATGGTTCTCATGTTTGGTTTTTGAAGCATTGAGATATCACATCTCATGCTATCGGAAGGGTCTCAGGTTTGGTATTAGAAGCATTGAGATATCACATCTCATGCTATAGGATTGGTCTCTCGATTGGAATGTGAAGGATTTGGATATCACATCTCATGCTAAAGGAAGGGTCTCAGGTTTGGAATGGGAAGGAGTTGGATATGACATCTCTTGTTATAGGGAGGGTCTCAGGATTTGAATGGCAAGGAGTTGGATATCACATCTCATGCCATAGGAAGGGTCTCAGGTTTGGTATAAGCATTGAGATATCACATATCTGCTATCGGAAGTGTCTCAGGATTGGATTGGGAAGGAGTTCGATATCCCTTCTCATGCTATAGGAAGGGTCTCAGGTTGGAATGGGAATGAGTTGGATATCACATCTCATGCTAAAGGAAGGGTCTCAGGTTTGGTAGAAGCATTGAGATATCACATCTCATGCTATCGGAAGTGTCTCAGGATTGGAATGGGAAGGAGCTGGATATTACATCTCATGCTAAAGGAAGGGTCTCAGGTTTGGAACGGGAAGGAGTTGGATATCCGATCTCATGTTATAGGAAGGGTCTCAGGTTTGGTATAAGCATTGAGATATCACATCTCTGCTATAGGAAGTGTCTCAGGATTGGAATGGGAAGGAATTGGATATCCCATCTCATGTTATAGGACGGGTCTCAGGATTGTTATTAGAATCATAGAGATATCATATTGCATGCTGTATGAAGGGTCTAAAGATTGGAATGGGAAAGACTTGGATATCACATCTCATGCTATAGGAAGGGTCTCAGGTTTGGTATAAGCATTGAGATATCAAATCTCATGCTATAGGAAGGGTCTCAGGATTGGAATGGAAGGAGTTGGATATCACATCTCATGTTATAGGAAGGATCTCAGGTTTGGTATTAGAAGCATTGAGACATCACATCTCATGCTATAGGAAGGGTCTCAGGATTGGTATAAGCATTGAGATATCACATCTCTGCTATCGGAAGGGTCTCAGGATTGGATTGGGAAGGAGTTGGATATCCCTTCTCATGCTATAGGAAGGGTCTCAGGATTTGAATGGCAAGGAGTTGGATATCACATCTCATGCCATAGGAAGGGTCTCAGGTTTGGTATAAGCATTGAGATATCACATCTCTGCTATCGGAAGGGTCTCAGGATTGGATTGGGAAGGAGTTGGATATCCCTTCTCATGCTATAGGAAGGGTCTCAGGTTGGAAAGGGAAGGAGTTGGATATCACATCTCATGCTATAGGGAGGGTTTCAGTTTTGATATTAGAAGCATTGAGATATCACATCTCATGCAATCGGAAGTGTCTCAGGATTGGAATGGGAAGGAGCTGGATATTACATCTCATGCTAAAGGAAGGGTCTCAGGTTTGGAACGGGAAGGAGTTGGATATCCGATCTCATGTTATAGGAAGGGTCTCAGGTTTGGTATAAGCATTGAGATATCACATCTCTGCTATCGGAAGTGTCTCAGGATTGGAATGGGAAGGAGTTGGATATCCCATCTCATGTTATAGGACGGGTCTCAGGATTGTTATTAGAATCATTGAGATATCATATTGCATGCTGTAGGAAGGGTCTAAGGATTAGAATGGGAAAGACTTGGATATCACATCTCATGCTATAGGAAGGGTCTCAGGTTTGGTATAAGCATTGAGATATCAAATCTCATGCTATAGGAAGGGTCTCAGGATTGGAATGGAAGGAGTTGGATATCACATCTCATGTTATAGGAAGGATCTCAGGTTTGGTATTAAAAGCATTGAGACATCACATCTCATGCTATAGGAAAGGTCTCAGGATTGGAATGGGAAGGAGTTGGATATCACATCTCATGCTATAGGAAGGGTCTCAGGTTTGGTATAAGCATTGAGATATCACATCTCATGCTATAGGAAGGGTTTCAGGATTGGAATGGGAAGGAGTTGTATATGACATCTCATGCCGTAGGAAGGGTCTCAGGTTTGGTATAAGCATTGAGATATCACATCTCTGCTATCAGAAGAGTCTCAGGATTGGAATGGGAAGGAGTTGGATATCCCATCTCATGTTATAGGAAGAGTCTCAGGTTTGGTATTAGAAGCATTGAGATATCACATCTCATGCTATAGGAAGTGTCTCAGGATTGGAATGGGAAGGACTTGGATATCACATCTCATGCTATAGGGAGGGTCTCAAGTTTGATATTAGAAGCATTGAGATATCACATCTCATGCTATAGGAAGAGTCTCAGGTTTGGGAAGGGAAGGATTTGGATTTCACATCTCATGTTATAGGACGGTTCTCATGTTTGGTTTTTGAAGCATTGAGATATCACATCTCATGCTATCGGAAGGGTCTCAGGTTTGGTATTAGAAGCATTGAGATATCACATCTCATGCTATAGGATTGGTCTCTGGATTGGAATGTGAAGGATTTGGATATCACATCTCATGCTAAAGGAAGGGTCTCAGGTTTGGAATGGGAAGGAGTTGGATATGACATCTCTTGTTATAGGGAGGGTCTCAGGATTTGAATGGCAAGGAGTTGGATATCACATCTCATGCCATAGGAAGGGTCTCAGGTTTGGTATAAGCATTGAGATATCACATCTCTGCTATCGGAAGGGTCTCAGGATTGGATTGGGAAGGAGTTGGATATCACATCTCATGTTATAGGAAGGGTCTCCGGATTGGAATGTGAAGGATTTGGATATCACATCTCATGCTAAAGGAAGGGTCTCAGGTTTGGTATAAGCATTGAGATATCACATCTCTGCTATCGGAAGGGTCTCAGGATTGGATTGGGAAGGAGTTGGATATCACATCTCATGTTATAGGAAGGGTCTCCGGATTGGAATGTGAAGGATTTGGATATCACATCTCATGCTATAGGAAGGGTCTCAGGTTTGGTATAAGCATTGAGATATCAAATCTCATGCTATAGGAAGGGTCTCAGGATTGGAATGGAAGGAGTTGGATATCACATCTCATGTTATAGGAAGGATCTCAGGTTTGGTATTAGAAGCATTGAGACATCACATCTCATGCTATAGGAAGGGTCTCAGGATTGGAATGGGAAGGAGTTGGATATCACATCTCATGCTATAGGAAGGGTCTCAGGTTTGGTATAAGCATTGAGATATCACATCTCATGCTATAGGAAGGGTCTCAGGATTGGAATGGGAATGAGTTGTATATGACATCTCATGCCATAGGAAGGGTCTCAGGTTTGGTATAAGCATTGAGATATCACATCTCTGCTATCGGAAGGGTCTCAGGATTGGAATGGGAGGAGCTGGATATCACATCTCATGCTAAAGGAAGGGTTTCAGGTTTGGTAGAAGCATTGAGATATCACATCTCATGCTATAGGAAGAGTCTAAGGTTTGGGAAGGGAAGGATTTGGATTTCACATCTCATGTTATAGGATGGTTCTCATGTTTGGTTTTTGAAGCATTGAGATATCACATCTCATGCTATCGGAAGGGTCTCAGGTTTGGTATTAGAAGCATTGAGATAGCACATCTCATGCTATAGGATTGGTCTCTGGATTGGAATGTGAAGGATTTGGATATCACATCTCATGCTAAAGGAAGCGTCTCAGGTTTGGAATGGGAAGGAGTTGGATATGACATCTCTTGTTATAGGGAGGGTCTCAGGATTTGAATGGCAAGGAGTTGGATATCACATCTCATGCCATAGGAAGGGTCTCAGGTTTGGTATTAGAAGCCTTGAGATATCACATCTCATGGTATAATAAGGGTCTCAGGATTGGAATGGGAAGGAGTTGGATATCACATCTCAAGCTATTTCAGGATTGGAATGGGAAGGAGTTTGATATCACATCTCAAGCTATAGGAAGGGTCTCAGGTTTGGTATTAGAAGCATTGAGATATCACATCTCATGCTATAGGAAGGGTCTCAGGATTGGAATGTGAAGGATTTGGATATCAAATCTCATGCTAAAGGAAGGGTCTCAGGTTTGGTATAAGCATTGAGATATCACATCTCTGCTATCGGAAGGGTCTCAGGATTGGATTGGGAAGGAGTTGGACATCCCTTTTCATGCTATAGGAAGGGTCTCATGTTGGAATGGGAAGGAGTTGGATATCATATCTCATGTTATAGGAAGGGTCTCAAGATTGAAATGGGAAGGATTTGGATATCACATCTCTTGCTATATGAAGGGTCTCAGGTTTTTTATTAGAAACATTGAGATATCACATCTCATGCTATCGGAAGGGTTTCAGGATTGGAATGGGAAGGATTTGGATATCATATCTCATGTTATAGGACGGGTCCCAGGTTTGGTATTAGAAGCATTGAGATATCACATCTTATGGTATAGGAAGGGTCTCAGGTTTGGAATGGGAAGGAGTTGGATATCACATCTCATCCAATAGGAAGGGTCTCAGGTTTGGAATGGGAAGGAATTGGATATCACATCTCATGTTATAGGAAGGATCTCAGGATTGGAATGGGAAGGAGTTGGATATCCCTTCTCATGCTATAGGAAGGGTCTCAGGTTAGAATGGGAAGGATTTGGATATCACATCTCTTGCTATAGGAAGGGTCTCAGGTTTTTTATTAGAAACATTGAGATATCACATCTCATGCTATAGGAAGGGTTTAAGGATTGGAATGGGAAGGAGTTGGATATCCCTTCTCATCCTATAGGAAGGGTCTCAGGTTTTTTATTAGAAACATTGAGATATCACATCTCATGCTATAGGAAGGGTTTAAGGATTGGAATGGGAAGGATTTGGATATCACATCTCATGCTAAAGGAAGGGTCTCAGGTTTGGAAGGGGAAGGATTTGGATATCACATCTCATGTTATTTGACCGGTCTCAGGTTTGGTATTAGAAGCATTGAGATATCAAGTCTCATGGTATAGGACGGGAGTTTGATATCACATCATGCCATGGTATGGGTCTCAGGTTTTGTAGAAGCATTGGGATATCACATCTCATGCTATCGGAAGGGTATCAGGATTGGATTTGGAAGGAGTTGTTGGATATCCCATCTCATGCTATAGGAAAGGTCTCAGGTTGGAATGGGAAAGAGTTGGATATCACATCTCATGTTATAGGAAGGGTCTCAAGATTGGAATGGGAAGGACTTGGATATCACATCTCATGCTGTAGGAAGGCTCTCAGGTTTGGAAAGGGAAGGAGTTGGATATCACATTTCATGTTAGAGTTAGGATCTCAGGTTTGGTATTAGAGGCATTGAGATATCACATCTCATGCTATCAGAAGGGTATCAGGATTGGAATGGGAAGGAGTTGGATATCACATCTCATGCTAAAGGGAGGGTCTCAGGTTTGGATGGGGAAGGATTTGGATATCACATCGCATGTTATAGGAAGGATCTCAGGTTTGGTATTAGAAGCATTGAGATATCACATCTCATGCTATCGGAAGGATCTCAGGTTTGGTATTAGAAGCATTGAGATATCACATCTCATGCTATAGGAAGGGTCTCAGGATTGGAATGGGAAGGACTTGGATATCACATCTCATGCTAAAGGAAGGGTCTCAGTTTTAGTAGAAGCATTGCGATATCACATCTCATGCTATAGGAAGGGTCTCAGGATTGGAATCGAAAGGAGTTGGATATCACATCTCATGCTATAGGAAGGGTCTCAGGTTTGGTATAAGCATTGAGATATCACATCTCTGCTATCGGAATGGTCTCAGGATTGGATTGGGAAGGAGTTGGATATCACATCTCATGTTATAGGAAGGGTCTCCGGATTGGAATGTGAAGGATTTGGATATCACATCTCATGCTAAAGGAAGGGTCTCAGGTTTGGAATGGGAAGGAGTTGGATATGACATCTCTTGTTATAGGGAGGGTCTCAGGATTTGAATGGCAAGGTGTTGGATATCACATCTCATGCCATAGGAAGGGTCTCAGGTTTGGTATAAGCATTGAGATATCACATCTCTGCTATCGGAAGGGTCTCAGGATTGGATTGGGAAGGAGTTGGATATCACATCTCATGTTATAGGAAGGGTCTCCGGATTGGAATGTGAAGGATTTGGATATGACATCTCATGCTAAAGGAAGGGTCTCAGGTTTGGAATGGGAAGGAGTTGGATATCACATCTCATGTTATAGGAAGGGTCTCCGGATTGGAATGTGAAGGATTTGGATATCACATCTCATGCTAAAGGAAGGGTCTCAGGTTTGGAATGGGAAGGAGTTGGATATGACATCTCTTGTTATAGGGAGGGTCTCAGGATTTGAATGGCAAGGAGTTGGATATCACATCTCATGCCTTAGGAAGGGTCTCAGGTTTGGTATAAGCATTGAGATATCACATCTCTGCTATCGGAAGGGTCTCAGGATTGGATTGGGAAGGAGTTGGATATCCCTTCTCATGCTATAGGAAGGGTCTCAGGTTGGAATGGGAAGGAGTTGGATATCACATCTCATGCTAAAGGAAGGGTCTCAGGTTTGGTAGAAGCATTGAGATATCACATCTCATGCTATAGGAAGGGTCTCAGGATTGGAATGGGAAGGACTTAGATATCACATATCATGCTATAGGGAGGGTTTCAGTTTTGATATTAGAAGCATTGAGATATCACATCTCATGCTATCGGAAGTGTCTCAGGATTGGAATGGGAAGGAGCTGGATATTACATCTCATGCTAAAGGAAGGGTCTCAGGTTTGGAACGGGAAAGAGTTGGATATCCGATCTCATGTTATAGGAAGGGTCTCAGGTTTGGTATAAGCATTGAGATATCACATCTCTGCTATCGGAAGTGTCTCAGGATTGGAATGGGAAGGAATTGGATATCCCATCTCATGTTATAGGACGGGTCTCAGGATTGTTATTAGAATCATTGAGATATCATATTGCATGCTGTAGGAAGGGTCTAAGGATTGGAATGGGAAAGACTTGGATATCACATCTCATGCTATAGGAAGGGTCTCAGGTTTGGTATAAGCATTGAGATATCAAATCTCATGCTATAGGAAGGGTCTCAGGATTGGAATGGAAGGAGTTGGATATCACATCTCATGTTATAGGAAGGATCTCAGGTTTGGTATTAGAAGCATTGAGACATCAAATCTCATGCTATAGGAAGGGTCTCAGGATTGGAATGGGAAGGAGTTGGATATCACATCTCATGCTATAGGAAGGGTCTCAGGTTTGGTATAAGCATTGAGATATCACATCTCATGCTATAGGAAGGGTCTCAGGATTGGAATGGGAAGGAGTTGTATATGACATCTCATGCCGTAGGAAGGGTCTCAGGTTTGGTATAAGCATCGAGATATCACATCTCTGCTATCAGAAGAGTCTCAGGATTGGAATGGGAAGGAGTTGGATATCCCATCTCATGTTATAGGAAGAGTCTCAGGTTTGGTATTAGAAGCATTGAGATATCACATCTCATGCTATAGGAAGTGTCTCAGGATTGGAATGGGAAGGACTTGGATATCACATCTCATGCTATAGGGAGGGTCTCAAGTTTGATATTAGAAGCATTGAGATATCACATCTCATGATATAGGAAGAGTCTCAGGTTTGGGAAGGGAAGGATTTGGATTTCACATCTCATGTTATAGGATGGTTCTCATGTTTGGTTTTTGAAGCATTGAGATATCACATCTCATGCTATCGGAAGGGTCTCAGGTTTGGTATTAGAAGCATTGAGATATCACATCTCATGCTATAGGATTGGTCTCCGGATTGGAATGTGAAGGATTTGGATATCACATCTCATGCTAAAGGAAGGGTCTCAGGTTTGGAATGGGAAGGAGTTGGATATGACATCTCTTGTTATAGGGAGGGTCTCAGGATTTGAATGGCAAGGAGTTGGATATCACATCTCATGCCATAGGAAGGGTCTCAGGTTTGGTATAAGCATTGAGATATCACATCTCTGCTATCGGAAGGGTCTCAGGATTGGAATGGGAAGGAGTTAGATATCACATCTCATGCTATAGGGAGGGTCTCAGTTTTGATATTAGAAGAATTGAGATATCACATCTCATGCTATCGGAAGGGTCTCAGGATTGGAATGGGAGGAGCTGGATATCACATCTCATGCTAAAGGAAGGGTCTCAGGTTTGGAAGGGGAAGGATTTGGATATCACATCTCATGTTATAGGATGGGTTTCAGGTTTGGTATTAGAAGCATTGTGATATCACATCTCATGCTATAGGAAGTGTCTCAGGATTGGAATGGGAAGGAGTTGGATATCACATCTCATGCTATCGGAAGGGTCTCAGGTTTGGTATTAGAAGCATTGAGATATCACATCTCATGCTATAGGATTGGTCTCTGGATTGGAATGTGAAGGATTTGGATATCACATCTCATGCTAAAGGAAGGGTCTCAGGTTTGGAATGGGAAGGAGTTGGATATGACATCTCTTGTTATAGGGAGGGTCTCAGGATTTGAATGGCAAGGAGTTGGATATCACATCTCATGCCATAGGAAGGGTCTCAGGTTTGGTATAAGCATTGAGATATTACATCTCTGCTATCGGAAGGGTCTCAGGATTGGATTGGGAAGGAGTTGGATATCACATCTCATGTTATAGGAAGGGTCTCCGGATTGGAATGTGAAGGATCTGGATATCACATCTCATGCTAAAGGAAGGGTCTCAGGTTTGGAATGGGAAGGAGTTGGATATGACATCTCTTGTTATAGGGAGGGTCTCAGGATTTGAATGGCAAGGAGTTGGATATCACATCTCATGCCATAGGAAGGGTCTCAGGTTTGGTATTAGAAGCCTTGAGATATCACATCTCATGGTATAATAAGGGTCTCAGGATTGGAATGGGAAGGAGTTGGATATCACATCTCAAGCTATTTCAGGATTGGAATGGGAAGGAGTTTGATATCACATCTCAAGCTATAGGAAGGGTCTCAGGTTTGGGATAAGCATTGAGATATCACATCTCATGCTATAGGAAGGGTCTCAGGATTGGAATGGGAAGGAGTTGGATATCCCATCTCATGTTATAGGAAGAGTCTCAGGTTTGGTATTAGAAGCATTGAGATATCACATCTCATGCTATAGGAAGTGTCTCAGGATTGGAATGGGAAGGACTTGGATATCACATCTCATGCTATAGGGAGGGTCTCAAGTTTGATATTAGAAGCATTGAGATATCACATCTCATGCTATAGGAAGAGTCTCAGGTTTGGGAAGTGAAGGATTTGGATTTCACATCTCATGTTATAGGATGGTTCTCATGTTTGGTTTTTGAAGCATTGAGATATTACATCTCATGCTATCGGAAGGGTCTCAGGTTTGGTATTAGAAGCATTGAGATATCACATCTCATGCTATAGGATTGGTCTCCGGATTGGAATGTGAAGGATTTGGATATCACATCTCATGCTAAAGGAATGGTCTCAGGTTTGGAATGGGAAGAAGTTGGATATGACATCTCTTGTTATAGGGAGGGTCTCAGGATTTGAATGGCAAGGAGTTGGATATCACATCTCATGCCATAGGAAGGGTCTCAGGTTTGGTATAAGCATTGAGATATCACATCTCTGCTATCGGAAGGGTCTCAGGATTGGAATGGGAAGGACTTAAATATCACATCTCATGCTATAGGGAGGGTCTCAGTTTTGATATTAGAAGCATTGAGATATCACATCTCATGCTATCGGAAGGGTCTCAGGATTGGAATGGGAGGAGCTGGATATCACATCTCATGCTAAAGGAAGGGTTTCAGGTTTGGTAGAAGCATTGAGATATCACATCTCATGCTATAGGAAGAGTCTCAGGTTTGGGAAGGGAAGGATTTGGATTTTACATCTCATGTTATAGGATGGTTCTCATGTTTGGTTTTTGAAGCATTGAGATATCACATCTCATGCTATCGGAAGGGTCTCAGGTTTGGTATTAGAAGCATTGAGATATCACATCTCATGCTATAGGATTGGTCTCTCGATTGGAATGTGAAGGATTTGGATATCACATCTCATGCTAAAGGAAGCGTCTCAGGTTTGGAATGGGAAGGAGTTGGATATGACATCTCTTGTTATAGGGAGGGTCTCAGGATTTGAATGGCAAGGAGTTGGATATCACATCTCATGCCATAGGAAGGGTCTCAGGTTTGGTATTAGAAGCCTTGAGATATCACATCTCATGGTATAATAAGGGTCTCAGGATTGGAATGGGAAGGAGTTGGATATCACATCTCAAGCTATTTCAGGATTGGAATGGGAAGGAGTTTGATATCACATCTCAAGCTATAGGAAGGGTCTCAGGTTTGGGAAGGGAAGGATTGGGATTTCACATCTCATGTTATAGGATGGTTCTCATGTTTGGTTTTAGAAGCATTGAGATATCACATCTCATGCTATCGGAAGGGTCTCAGGTTTGGAATGGGAAGGAGTTGGATATCACATCTCATGTTATAGGAAGCATCTCAGGTTTGGTATTAGAAGCATTGAGATATCACATCTCATGCTATAGGAAGGGTCTCAGGATTGGAATGTGAAGGATTTGGATATCAAATCTCATGCTAAAGGAAGGGTCTCAGGTTTGGTATAAGCATTGAGATATCACATCTCTGCTATCGGAAGGGTCTCAGGATTGGATTGGGAAGGAGTTGGACATCCCTTCTCATGCTATAGGAAGGGTCTCATGTTGGAATGGGAAGGAGTTGGATATCATATCTCATGTTATAGGAAGGGTCTCAAGATTGAAATGGGAAGGATTTGGATATCACATCTCTTGCTATATGAAGGGTCTCAGGTTTTTTATTAGAAACATTGAGATATCACATCTCATGCTATCGGAAGGGTTTCAGGATTGGAATGGGAAGGATTTGGATATCATATCTCATGTTATAGGACGGGTCCCAGGTTTGGTATTAGAAGCATTGAGATATCACATCTTATGGTATAGGAAGGGTCTCAGGTTTGCAATGGGAAGGAGTTGGATATCACATCTCATCCAATAGGAAGGGTCTCAGGTTTGGAATGGGAAGGAATTGGATATCACATCTCATGTTATAGGAAGGATCTCAGGATTGGAATGGGAAGGAGTTGAATATCCCTTCTCATGCTATAGGAAGGGTCTCAGGTTGGAATGGGAAGGATTTGGATATCACATCTCTTGCTATAGGAAGGGTCTCAGGTTTTTTATTAGAAACATTGAGATATCACATCTCATGCTATAGGAAGGGTTTAAGGATTGGAATGGGAAGGAGTTGGATATCCCTTCTCATGCTATAGGAAGGGTCTCAGGTTGGAATGGGAAGGATTTGGATATCACATCTCTTGCTATAGGAAGGGTCTCAGGTTTTTTATTAGAAACATTGAGATATCACATCTCATGCTATAGGAAGGGTTTAAGGATTGGAATGGGAAGGATTTGGATATCACATCTCATGCTAAAGGAAGGGTCTCAGGTTTGGAAGGGGAAGGATTTGGATATCACATCTCATGTTATTTGACCGGTCTCAGGTTTGGTATTAGAAGCATTGAGATATCAAGTCTCATGGTATAGGACGGGAGTTTGATATCACATCATGCCATGGTATGGGTCTCAGGTTTTGTAGAAGCATTGGGATATCACATCTCTGCTATCGGAAGGGTCTCAGGATTGGATTGGGAAGGAGTTGGATATCCCTTCTCATGCTATAGGAAGGGTCTCAGGTTGGAATGGGAAGGAGTTGGATATCACATCTCATGCTAAAGGAAGGGTCTCAGGTTTGGTAGAAGCATTGAGATATCACATCTCATGCTATCGGAAGTGTCTCAGGATTGGAATGGGAAGGAGCTGGATATTACATCTCATGCTAAAGGAAGGGTCTCAGGTTTGGAACGGGAAGGAGTTGGATATCCGATCTCATGTTATAGGAAGGGTCTCAGGTTTGGTATAAGCATTGAGATATCACATCTCTGCTATCGGAAGTGTCTCAGGATTGGAATGGGAAGGAATTGGATATCCCATCTCATGTTATAGGACGGGTCTCAGGATTGTTATTAGAATCATTGAGATATCATATTGCATGCTGTATGAAGGGTCTAAGGATTGGAATGGGAAAGACTTGGATATCACATCTCATGCTATAGGAAGGGTCTCAGGTTTGGTATAAGCATTGAGATATCAAATCTCATGCTATAGGAAGGGTCTCAGGATTGGAATGGAAGGAGTTGGATATCACATCTCATGTTATAGGAAGGATCTCAGGTTTGGTATTAGAAGCATTGAGACATCACATCTCATGCTATAGGAAGGGTCTCAGGATTGGAATGGGAAGGAGTTGGATATCACATCTCATGCTATAGGAAGGGTCTCAGGTTTGGTATAAGCATTGAGATATCACATCTCATGCTATAGGAAGGGTCTCAGGATTGGAATGGGAAGGAGTTGTATATGACATCTCATGCCGTAGGAAGGGTCTCAGGTATGGTATAAGCATTGAGATATCACATCTCTGCTATCAGAAGAGTCTCAGGATTGGAATGGGAAGGAGTTGGATATCCCATCTCATGTTATAGGAAGAGTCTCAGGTTTGGTATTAGAAGCATTGAGATATCACATCTCATGCTACAGGAAGTGTCTCAGGATTGGAATGGGAAGGACTTGGATATCACATCTCATGCTATAGGGAGGGTCTCAAGTTTGATATTAGAAGCATTGAGATATCACATCTCATGCTATAGGAAGAGTCTCAGGTTTGGGAAGGGAAGGATTTGGATTTCACATCTCATGTTATAGGATGGTTCTCATGTTTGGTTTTTGAAGCATTGAGATATCACATCTCATGCTATCGGAAGGGTCTCAGGTTTGGTATTAGAAGCATTGAGATATCACATCTCATGCTATAGGATTGGTCTCCGGATTGGAATGTGAAGGATTTGGATATCACATCTCATGCTAAAGGAAGGGTCTCAGGTTTGGAATGGGAAGGAGTTGGATATGACATCTCTTGTTATAGGGAGGGTCTCAGGATTTGAATGGCAAGGAGTTGGATATCACATCTCATGCCATAGGAAGGGTCTCAGGTTTGGTATAAGCATTGAGATATCACATCTCTGCTATCGGAAGGGTCTCAGGATTGGAATGGGAAGGACTTAGATATCACATCTCATGCTATAGGGAGGGTCTTAGTTTTGATATTAGAAGCATTGAGATATCACATCTCATGCTATCGGAAGGGTCTCAGGATTGGAATGGGAGGAGCTGGATATCACATCTCATGCTAAAGGAAGGGTCTCAGGTTTGGAAGGGGAAGGATTTGGATATCACATCTCATGTTATAGGATGGGTCTCAGGTTTGGTATTAGAAGCATTGTGATATCACATCTCATGCTATAGGAAGTGTCTCAGGATTGGAATGGGAAGGAGTTGGATATCACATCTCATGCTATAGGAAGGGTTTCAGGTTTGGTAGAAGCATTGAGATATCACATCTCATGCTATAGGAAGAGTCTCAGGTTTGGGAAGGGAAGGATTTGGATTTCACATCTCATGTTATAGGATGGTTCTCATGTTTGGTTTTTGAAGCATTGAGATATCTCATCTCATGCTATAGGAAGTGTCTCAGGATTGGAATGGGAAGGAGTTGGATATCACATCTCATGCTATAGGAAGGGTTTCAGGTTTGGTAGAAGCATTGAGATATCACATCTCTGCAAGGGTCTCAGGATTGGATTGGGAAGGAGTTGGATATCACATCTCATGTTATAGGAAGGGTGTCTGGATTGGAATGTGAAGGATTTGGATATCACATCTCATGCTAAAGGAAGGGTCTCAGGTTTGGAATGGGAAGGAGTTGGATATGACATCTCTTGTTATAGGGAGGGTCTCAGGATTTGAATGGCAAGGAGTTGGATATCACATCTCATGCCATAGGAAGGGTCTCAGGTTTGGTATAAGCATTGAGATATCACATCTCTGCTATCGGAAGGGTCTCAGGATTGGATTGGGAAGGAGTTGGATATCCCTTCTCATGCTATAGGAAGGGTCTCAGGTTGGAATGGGAAGGAGTTGGATATCACATCTCATGCTAAAGGAAGGGTCTCAGGTTTGGTAGAAGCATTGAGATATCACATCTCATGCTATAGGAAGGGTCTCAGGATTGGAATGGGAAGGACTTAGATATCACATATCATGCTATAGGGAGGGTTCCAGTTTTGATATTAGAAGCATTGAGATATCACATCTCATGCTATCGGAAGTGTCTCAGGATTGGAATGGGAAGGAGCTGGATATTACATCTCATGCTAAAGGAAGGGTCTCAGGTTTGGAACGGGAAGGAGTTGGATATCCGATCTCATGTTATAGGAAGGGTCTCAGGTTTGGTATAAGCATTGAGATATCACATCTCTGCTATCGGAAGTGTCTCAGGATTGGAATGGGAAGGAATTGGATATCCCATCTCATGGTAAAGGACGGGTCTCAGGATTGTTATTAGAATCATTGAGATATCATTTTGTATGCTGTAGGAAGGATCTAAGGATTGGAATGGGAAAGACTTGGATATCACATCTCATGCTATAGGAAGGGTCTCAGGTTTGGTATAAGCATTGAGATATCAAATCTCAGGCTATAGGAAGGGTCTCAGGATTGGAATGGAAGGAGTTGGATATCACATCTCATGTTATAGGAAGGGTGTCTGGATTGGAATGTGAAGGATTTGGATATCACATCTCATGCTAAAGGAAGGGTCTCAGGTTTGGAATGGGAAGGAGTTGGATATGACATCTCTTGTTATAGGGAGGGTCTCAGGATTTGAATGGCAAGGAGTTGGATATCACATCTCATGCCATAGGAAGGGTCTCAGGTTTGGTATAAGCATTGAGATATCACATCTCTGCTATCGGAAGGGTCTCAGGATTGGATTGGGAAGGAGTTGGATATCCCTTCTCATGCTATAGGAAGGGTCTCAGGTTGGAATGGGAAGGAGTTGGATATCACATCTCATGCTAAAGGAAGGGTCTCAGGTTTGGTAGAAGCATTGAGATATCACATCTCATGCTATAGGAAGGGTCTCAGGATTGGAATGGGAAGGACTTAGATATCACATATCATGCTATAGGGAGGGTTCCAGTTTTGATATTAGAAGCATTGAGATATCACATCTCATGCTATCGGAAGTGTCTCAGGATTGGAATGGGAAGGAGCTGGATATTACATCTCATGCTAAAGGAAGGGTCTCAGGTTTGGAACGGGAAGGAGTTGGATATCCGATCTCATGTTATAGGAAGGGTCTCAGGTTTGGTATAAGCATTGAGATATCACATCTCTGCTATCGGAAGTGTCTCAGGATTGGAATGGGAAGGAATTGGATATCCCATCTCATGGTAAAGGACGGGTCTCAGGATTGTTATTAGAATCATTGAGATATCATTTTGTATGCTGTAGGAAGGATCTAAGGATTGGAATGGGAAAGACTTGGATATCACATCTCATGCTATAGGAAGGGTCTCAGGTTTGGTATAAGCATTGAGATATCAAATCTCAGGCTATAGGAAGGGTCTCAGGATTGGAATGGAAGGAGTTGGATATCACATCTCATGTTATAGGAAGGATCTCAGGTTTGGTATTAGAAGCATTGAGACATCAAATCTCATGCTATAGGAAGGGTCTCAGGATTGGAATGGGAAGGAGTTGGATATCACATCTCATGCTATAGGAAGGGTCTCAGGTTTGGTATAAGCATTGAGATATCACATCTCATGCTATAGGAAGGGTCTCAGGATTGGAATGGGAAGGAGTTGTATATGACATCTCATGCCGTAGGAAGGGTCTCAGGTTTGGTATAAGCATTGAGATATCACATCTCTGCTATCAGAAGAGTCTCAGGATTGGAATGGGAAGGAGTTGGATATCCCATCTCATGTTATAGGAAGAGTCTCAGGTTTGGTATTAGAAGCATTGAGATATCACATCTCATGCTATAGGAAGTGTCTCAGGATTGGAATGGGAAGGACTTGGATATCACATCTCATGCTATAGGGAGGGTCTCAAGTTTGATATTAGAAGCATTGAGATATCACATCTCATGCTATAGGAAGAGCCTCAGGTTTGGGAAGGGAAGGATTTGGATTTCACATCTCATGTTATAGGATGGTTCTCATGTTTGGTTTTTGAAGCATTGAGATATCACATCTCATGCTATCGGAAGGGTCTCAGGTTTGGTATTAGAAGCATTGAGATATCACATCTCATGCTATAGGATTGGTCTCCGGATTGGAATGTGAAGGATTTGGATATCACATCTCATGCTAAAGGAAGGGTCTCAGGTTTGGAATGGGAAGGAGTTGGATATGACATCTCTTGTTATAGGGATGGTCTCAGGATTTGAATGGCAAGGAGTTGGATATCACATCTCATGCCATAGGAAGGGTCTCAGGTTTGGTATAAGCATTGAGATATCACATCTCTGCTATCGGAAGGGTCTCAGGATTGGAATGGCAAGGACTTAGATATCACATCTCATGCTATAGGGAGGGTCTCAGTTTTGATATTAGAAGCATTGAGATATCACATCTCATGCTATCGGAAGGGTCTCAGGTTTGGTATTAGAAGCATTGAGATATCACATCTCATGCTATAGGATTGGTCTCTGGATTGGAATGTGAAGGATTTGGATATCACATCTCATGCTAAAGGAAGGGTCTCAGGTTTGGAATGGGAAGGAGTTGGATATGACATCTCTTGTTATAGGGAGGGTCTCAGGATTTGAATGGCAAGGAGTTGGATATCACATCTCATGCCATAGGAAGGGTCTCAGGTTTGGTATAAGCATTGAGATATCACATCTCTGCTATCGGAAGGGTCTCAGGATTGGATTGGGAAGGAGTTGGATATCACATCTCATGTTATAGGAAGGGTCTCCGGATTGGAATGTGAAGGATTTGGATATCACATCTCATGCTAAAGGAAGGGTCTCAGGTTTGGAATGGGAAGGAGTTGGATATGACATCTCTTGTTATAGGGAGGGTCTCAGGATTTGAATGGCAAGGAGTTGGATATCACATCTCATGCCATAGGAAGGGTCTCAGGTTTGGTATAAGCATTGAGATATCACATCTCTGCTATCGGAAGGGTCTCAGGATTGGATTGGGAAGGAGTTGGATATCCCTTCTCATGCTATAGGAAGGGTCTCAGGTTGGAATGGGAAGGAGTTGGATATCACATCTCATGCTAAAGGAAGGGTCTCAGGTTTGGTAGAAGCATTGAGATATCACATCTCATGCTATAGGAAGGGTCTCAGGATTGGAATGGGAAGGACTTAGATATCACATATCATGTTATAGGGAGGGTTTCAGTTTTGATATTAGAAGCATTGAGATATCACATCTCATGCTATCGGAAGTGTCTCAGGATTGGAATGGGAAGGAGCTGGATATTACATCTCATGCTAAAGGAAGGGTCTCAGGTTTGGAACGGGAAGGAGTTGGATATCCGATCTCATGTTATAGGAAGGGTCTCAGGTTTGGTATCAGCATTGAGATATCACATCTCTGCTATCGGAAGTGTCTCAGGATTGGAATGGGAAGGAATTGGATATCCCATCTCATGTTATAGGACGGGTCTCAGGATTGTTATTAGAATCATTGAGATATCATATTGCATGCTGTAGGAAGGGTCTAAGGATTGGAATGGGAAAGACTTGGATATCACATCTCATGCTATAGGAAGAGTCTCAGGTTTGGTATAAGCATTGAGATATCAAATCTCATGCTATAGGAAGGGTCTCAGGATTGGAATGGAAGGAGTTGGATATCACATCTCATGTTATAGGAAGGGTCTCAGGTTTGGTATAAGTATTGAGATATCACATCTCATGCTATAGGAAGGGTCTCAGGATTGGAATGGGAAGGAGTTGTATATGACATCTCATGCCGTAGGAAGGGTCTCAGGTTTGGTATAAGCATTGAGATATCACATCTCTGCTATCAGAAGAGTCTCAGGATTGGAATGGGAAGGAGTTGGATATCCCATCTCATGTTATAGGAAGAGTCTCAGGTTTGGTATTAGAAGCATTGAGATATCACATCTCATGCTATAGGAAGTGTCTCAGGATTGGAATGGGAAGGACTTGGATATCACATCTCATGCTATAGGGAGGGTCTCAAGTTTGATATTAGAAGCATTGAGATATCACATCTCATGCTATAGGAAGAGTCTCAGGTTTGGGAAGGGAAGGATTTGGATTTCACATCTCATGTTATAGGATGGTTCTCATGTTTGGTTTTTGAAGCATTGAGATATTACATCTCATGCTATCGGAAGGGTCTCAGGTTTGGTATTAGAAGCATTGAGATATCACATCTCATGCTATAGGATTGGTCTAGGGGTTGGAATGTGAAGGATTTGGATATCACATCTCATGCTAAAGGAAGGGTCTCAGGTTTGGAATGGGAAGGAGTTGGATATGACATCTCTTGTTATAGGGAGGGTCTCAGGATTTGAATGGCAAGGAGTTGGATATCACATCTCATGCCATAGGAAGGGTCTCAGGTTTGGTATAAGCATTGAGATATCACATCTCTGCTATCGGAAGGGTCTCAGGATTGGAATGTGATATCTCAATGTTTCTAATAAAAAACCTGAGACCCTTCCTATAGCAAGAGATGTATTATCCAAATCCTTCCCATTCCAATCCTGAGACCCTTCCTATAACATGAGATGTGATATCCAACTCCTTCCCATTCCAATCCTGAAACCCTTCCTATAGCATGAGATGTGATATCTCAATTTTTCTAATAAAAAACCTGAGACCCTTCCAATAGCAAGAGATGTGATATCCAAATCCTTCCCATTCCAATCCTGAGACCCTTCCTATAACATGAGATGTGATATCCAACTCCTTCCCATTCCAAACTGAGACCCTTCCTATAGCATGAGAAGGGATATCCAACTCCTTCCCATTCCAATCCTGAAACCCTTCCTATAGCATGAGATGTGATATCTCAATTTTTCTAATAAAAAACCTGAGACCCTTCCAATAGCAAGAGATGTGATATCCAAATCCTTCCCATTCCAATCCTGAGACCCTTCCTATAGCATGAGAAGGGATATCCAACTCCTTCCCATTCCAATCCTGAGACCCTTCCTATAGCAAGAGAAGTGATATCCAATTCCTTCCCATTCCAATCCTGAGATCCTTCCTATAACATGAGATGTGATACCCAATTATTTCCCATTCCAAACCTGAGACCCTTCCTATTGGATGAGATGTGATATCCAACACCTTCCCATTCCAATCCTGACACCCTTCCTATACCATGAGATGTGATATCTCAATGCTTCTAATACCAAACATGGGACCCGTCCTATAACATGAGATATGATATCCAAATCCTTCCCCTTCCAAACCTGAGACCCTTCCTTTAGCATGAGATGTGATATCCAAATCCTTCCCATTCCAATCCTGAAACCCCTCCTATAGCATGAGATGTGATATCTCAATGTTTCTAATAAAAAACTGAGACCCTTCCTATAGCAAGAGATGTGATATCCAAATCCTTCGCATTTCAATCCTGAGACCCTACCTATAACATGAGATGTGATATCCAACTCCTTCCCATTCCAACCTGAGACCCTTCCTATAGCATGAGATGTGATGTCTCAATGCTTCTAATACCGAACCTGAGATCCTTCCTATAACATGAGATGTGATATCCAACTCCTTCCCATTCCAATCCTGAGGCCCTTCCTATAGCATGAGATGTGATATCTCACTGCTTATACCAAACCTGAGACCCTTCCTATAGCATGAGATGTGATATCCAACTCCTTCCCATTCTAATCCTGAGACCCTTCCTATAGCATGAGATGTGATATCTCAATGCTTCTAATATCAAACTTGAGACCCTCCCTATAGCACGAGACATGATATCCAACTCCTTCCCATTCCAATCCTGAGACCCTTCCTATAGCATGAGATGTGATATCTAAGTCCTTCCCATTCCAATCCTGAGACCCTTCCGATAGCAGAGATGTGATATCTCAATGCTTATACTAAACCTGAGACCCTTCCTATGGCATGAGATGTGATATCCAACTCCTTCCCATTTCAATCCTGAGACCCTTCCTATAGCATGAGATGTGATATCTCAATGCTTCTACCAAACATGAGACCCTTCCTTTAGCATGAGATGTGATATCCATCTCCTTCCCATTCCAATCCTGAGACCCTTCCTAGAGCATGAGATGTGATATCTCAATGTTTCTAATACCAAACCTGAGATCCTTCCGATAACATGAGATGTGATATCCAAATCCTTCCCCTTCCAAACCCGAGACCCTCCCTTTAGCATGAGATGTGATATCCAACTCCTTCCCATTCCAATCCTGAGACCCTTCTGATAGCATGAGATGTGATATCTCAATGCTTCTAATACTAAACCTGAGATCCTTCCGATAGCATGAGAAGTGATATCTCAATGCTTCTAATACCAAACCTGGGACCCGTCCTATAACATGAGATATGATATCCAAATCCTTCCCATTCCAATCCTGAAACCCTTCCTTTAGCATGAGATGTGATATCTCAATGTTTCTAATAAAAAACCTGAGACCGTTCCTATAGCAAGAGATGTGATATCCAAATCCTTCCCATTCCAATCCTGAGACCCTTCCTATAACATGAGATGTGATATCCAACTCCTTCCCATTCCAATCCTGAAACCCTTCCTATAGCATGAGATGTGATATCTCAATGTTTCTAATAAAAAACCTGAGACCCTTCCAAAAGCAAGACTTGTGATATCCAAATCCTTCCCATTCCAATCCTGAGACCCTTCCTATAGCATGAGATGTGATATCTCAATGTTTCTAATAAAAAACCTGAGACCCTTCCAATAGCAAGAGATGTGCTATCCAAATCCTTCCCATTCCAATCCTGAGACCCTTCCTATAACCTGAGATGTGATATCCAACTCCTTCCCATTCCAACCTGAGACGTTTCCTATAGCATGAGAAGGGATATCCAACTCCTTCCCATTCCAATCCTGAGACCCTTCCTATAGCAAGAGATGTGATATCCAAATCCTTCCCATTCCAATCCTGAGATCCTTCCTATAACATGAGATGTGATACCCAATGATTTCCTATTCCAAACCTGAGACCCTTCCTATTGGATGAGATGTGATATCCAACACCTTCCCATTCCAATCCTGACACCCTTCCTATACCATGAGATGTGATATCTCAATGCTTCTAATACCAAACCTGGGACCCGTCCTATAACATGAGATATGATATCCAAATCCTTCCCCTTCCAAACCTGAGACCCTTCCTTTAGCATGAGATGTGATATCCAAATCCTTCCCATTCCAATCCTGAAACCCCTCCTATAGCATGAGATGTGATATCTCAATGTTTCTAATAAAAAACTGAGACCCTTCCTATAGCAAGAGATGTGATATCCAAATCCTTCCCATTTCAATCCTGAGACCCTACCTATAACATGAGATGTGATATCCAACTCCTTCCCATTCCAACCTGAGACCCTTCCTATAACATGAGATGTGATATCCAACTCCTTCCCATTCCAATCCTGAAACCCTTCCTATAGCATGAGATGTGATATCTCAATGTTTCTAATAAAAAACCTGAGACCCTTCCAATAGCAAGAGATGTGATATCCAAATCCTTCCCATTCCAATCCTGAGACCCTTCCTATAACATGAGATGTGATATCCAACTCCTTCCCATACCAACCTGAGACCCTTCCTATTGCATGAGAAGGGATATCCAACTCCTTCCCATTCCAATCCTGAGACCCTTCCTATAGCAAGAGATGTGATATCCAAATCCTTCCCATTCCAATCCTGAGATCCTTCCTATAACATGAGATGTGATATCTCAATGCTTCTAATACCAAACCTGAGACCCTTCCTATGACATGAGATGGGATATCCAACTCCTTCCCATTCCAATCCTGAGACCCTTCGGATAGCATAGATGTGATATCTCAATGCTTATACCAAGCCTGAGACCCTTCCTATGGCATGAGATGTGATATCTCAATGCTTCTAATATCAAACTTGAGACCATCCCTATAGCATGAGACGTGATATCCAACTCCTTACCATTCCAATCCTGAGACTCTTCCTATAGCATGAGATGTGATATCTCAATGCTTCTACCAAACCTGAGACCCTTCCTATAACATGAGATGGGATATCCAACTCCTTCCCACTCCAATCCTCAGACACTTCCTATAGCATGAGATGTGATATCTCAATGCTTCTAATACCAAACCTGAGACCCTTCCTATGGCATGAGATGTGATATCCAACTCCTTCCCATTCCAATCCTGAGACCCTTCCTATAGCATGAGATGTGATATCTCAATGCTTCTAATATCAAACTTGAGACCCTCCCTATAGCATGAGACGTGATATCCAACTCCTTCCCATTCCAATCCTGAGACTCTTCCTATAGCATGAGATGTGATATCTCAATGCTTCTACCAAACCTGAGACCCTTCCTATAACATGAGATGGGATATCCAACTCCTTCCCATTCCAATCCTCAGACACTTCCTATAGCATGAGATGTGATATCTCAATGCTTCTAATACCAAACCTGAGACCCTTCCTATGGCATGAGATTTGATATCAAACTCCTTCCCATTCCAATCCTGAGACCCTTCCTATAGCATGAGATATGATATCCAACTCCTTCCCATTCCAATCCTGAAACCCTTCCTATACCATGAGATGTGATATCTTAATGCTTCTAATTCCAAACCTGAGACCCGTCCTATAACATGAGATGTGATATCCAAATCCTTCCCCTTCCAAACCTGAGACCCTTCCTTTAGCATGAGATGTGATATCCAGCTCCTTCCCATTCCAATCCTGAGACCCTTCCGATAGCATGAGATGTGATATCTCAATGCTTCTAATATCAAAACTGAGACCCTCCCTATAGCATGAGATGTGATATCTAAGTCCTTCCCATTCCAATCCTGAGACCCTTCCGATAGCAGAGATGTGATATCTCAATGCTTATACCAAACCTGAGACCCTTCCTATGGCATGAGATGTGATATCCAACTCCTTCCCATTTCAATCCTGAGACCCTTCCTATAGCATGAGATGTGATATCTCAATGCTTCTACCAAACATGAGACCCTTCCTTTAGCATGAGATGTGATATCCATCTCCTTCCCATACCAATCCTGAGACCCTTCCTATAGCATGAGATGTGATATCTCAATGCTTCTAATACCAAACCTGAGATCCTTCCGATAACATGAGATGTGATATCCAAATCCTTCCCCTTCCAAACCTGAGACCCTCCCTTTAACATGAGATGTGATATCCAACTACTTCCCATTCCAATCCTGAGACCCTTCTGATAGCATGAGATGTGATATCTCAATGCTTCTAATACTAAACCTGAGATCCTTCCGATAGCATGAGAAGTGATATCTCAATGCTTCTAATACCAAACCTGGGACCCGTCCTATAACATGAGATATTATATCCAAATCCTTCCCATTCCAATCCTGAAACCCTTCCTTTAGCATGAGATGTGATATCTCAATGTTTCTAATAAAAAACCTGAGACCCTTCCTATAGCAAGAGATGTGTTATCCAAATCCTTCCCATTCCAATCCTGAGACCCTTCCTATAACATGAGATGTGATATCCAACTCCTTCCCATTCCAATCCTGAAACCCTTCCTATAGCATGAGATGTGATATCTCAATTTTTCTAATAAAAAACCTGAGACCCTTCCAATAGCAAGAGATGTGATATCCAAATCCTTCCCATTCCAATCCTGAGACCCTTCCTATAACATGAGATGTGATATCCAACTCCTTCCCATTCCAAACTGAGACCCTTCCTATAGCATGAGAAGGGATATCCAACTCCTTCCCATTCCAATCCTGAAACCCTTCCTATAGCATGAGATGTGATATCTCAATTTTTCTAATAAAAAACCTGAGACCCTTCCAATAGCAAGAGATGTGATATCCAAATCCTTCCCATTCCAATCCTGAAACCCTTCCTATAGCATGAGATGTGATATCTCAATTTTTCTAATAAAAAACCTGAGACCCTTCCAATAGCAAGAGATGTGATATCCAAATCCTTCCCATTCCAATCCTGAGACCCTTCCTATAGCATGAGAAGGGATATCCAACTCTTTCCCATTCCAATCCTGAGACCCTTCCTATAGCAAGAGAAGTGATATACAATTCCTTCCCATTCCAATCCTGAGATCCTTCCTATAACATGAGATGTGATACCCAATTATTTCCCATTCCAAACCTGAGACCCTTCCTATTGGATGAGATGTGATATCCAACACCTTCCCATTCCAATCCTGACACCCTTCCTATACCATGAGATGTGATATCTCAATGCTTCTAATACCAAACCTGGGACCCGTCCTATAACATGAGATATGATATCCAAATCCTTCCCCTTCCAAACCTGAGACCCTTCCTTTAGCATGAGATGTGATATCCAAATCCTTCCCATTCCAATCCTGAAACCCCTCCTATAGCATGAGATGTGATATCTCAATGTTTCTAATAAAAAACTGAGACCCTTCCTATAGCAAGAGATGTGATATCCAAATCCTTCCCATTTCAATCCTGAGACCCTACCTATAACATGAGATGTGATATCCAACTCCTTCCCATTCCAACCTGAGACCCTTCCTATAGCATGAGATGTGATGTCTCAATGCTTCTAATACCGAACCTGAGATCCTTCCTATAACATGAGATGTGATATCCAACTCCTTCCCATTCCAATCCTGAGGCCCTTCCTATAGCATGAGATGTGATACCTCACTGCTTATACCAAACCTGAGACCCTTCCTATAGCATGAGATGTGATATCCAACTCCTTCCCATTCCAACCTGAGACCCTTCCTATAGCATGAGATGTGATGTCTCAATGCTTCTAATACCGAACCTGAGATCCTTCCTATAACATGAGATGTGATATCCAACTCCTTCCCATTCCAATCCTGAGGCCCTTCCTATAGCATGAGATGTGATACCTCACTGCTTATACCAATCCTGACACCCTTCCTATACCATGAGATGTGATATCTCAATGCTTCTAATACCAAACCTGGGACCCGTCCTATAACATGAGATATGATATCCAAATCCTTCCCCTTCCAAACCTGAGACCCTTCCTTTAGCATGAGATGTGATATCCAAATCCTTCCCATTCCAATCCTGAAACCCCTCCTATAGCATGAGATGTGATATCTCAATGTTTCTAATAAAAAACTGAGACCCTTCCTATAGCAAGAGATGTGATATCCAAATCCTTCCCATTTCAATCCTGAGACCCTACCTATAACATGAGATGTGATATCCAACTCCTTCCCATTCCAACCTGAGACCCTTCCTATAGCATGAGATGTGATGTCTCAATGCTTCTAATACCGAACCTGAGATCCTTCCTATAACATGAGATGTGATATCCAACTCCTTCCCATTCCAATCCTGAGGCCCTTCCTATAGCATGAGATGTGATACCTCACTGCTTATACCAAACCTGAGACCCTTCCTATAGCATGAGATGTGATATCCAACTCCTTCCCATTCCAATCCTGGGACCCTTCCTATAGCATGAGATGTGATATCTCAATGCTTCTAATATCAAACTTGAGACCCTCCCTATAGCATGAGACATGATATCCAACTCCTTCCCATTCCAATCCTGAGACTCTTCCTATAGCATGAGATGTGATATCTCAATGCTTCTACCAAACCTGAGACCCTTCCTATAACATGAGATGGGATTTCCAACTCCTTCCCATTCCAATCCTCAGACACTTCCTATAGCATGAGATGTGATATCTCAATGCTTCTAATACCAAACCTGAGACCCTTCCTATGGCATGAGATTTAATATCAAACTCCTTCCCATTCCAATCCTGAGACCCTTCCTATAGCATGAGATATGATATCCAACTCCTTCCCATTCCAATCCTGAAACCCTTCCTATACCATGAGATGTGATATCTTAATGCTTCTAATACCAAACCTGAGACCCGTCCTATAACATGAGATGTGATATCCAAATCCTTCCCCTTCCAAACCTGAGACCCTTCCTTTAGCATGAGATGTGATATCCAGCTCCTTCCCATTCCAATCCTGAGACCCTTCCGATAGCATGAGATGTGATATATCAAAGCTTCTAATATCAAAACTGAGACCCTCCCTATAGCATGAGATGTGATATCTAAGACCTTCCCATTCCAATCCTGAGACCCTTCCGATAGCAGAGATGTGATATCTCAATGCTTATACCAAACCTGAGACCCTTCCTATGGCATGAGATGTGATATCCAACTCCTTCCCATTTCAATCCTGAGACCCTTCCTATAGCATGAGATGTGATATCTCAATGCTTCTACCAAACATGAGACCCTTCCTTTAGCATGATATGTGATATCCAACTCCTTCCCATTCCAATCCTGAGACCCTTCTGATAGCATGAGATGTGATATCTCAATGCTTCTAATACTAAACCTGAGATCCTTCCGATAGCATGAGAAGTGATATCTCAATGCTTCTAATACCAAACCTGGGACCCGTCCTATAACATGAGATATTATATCCAAATCCTTCCCATTCCAATCCTGAAACCCTTCCTTTAGCATGAGATGTGATATCTCAATGTTTCTAATAAAAAACCTGAGACCCTTCCTATAGCAAGAGATGTGATATCCAGCTCCTTCCTATTCCAATCCTGAGACCCTTCCGATAGCATGAGATGTGATATCTCAATGCTTCTAATATCAAAACTGAGACCCTCCCTATAGCATGAGATGTGATATCTAAGTCCTTCGCATTCCAATCCTGAGACCCTTCCGATAGCAGAGATGTGATATCTCAATGCTTATACCAAACCTGAGACCCTTCCTATGGCATGAGATGTGATATCCAACTCCTTCCCATTTCAATCCTGAGACCCTTCCTATAGCATGAGATGTGATATCTCAATGCTTCTACCAAACATGAGACCCTTCCTTTAGCATGAGATGTGATATCAATCTCCTTCCCATTCCAATCCTGAGACCCTTCCTATAGCATGAGATGTGATATCTCAATGCTTCTAATACCAAACCTGAGATCCTTCCGATAACATGAGATGTGATATCCAAATCCTTCCCCTTCCAAACCTGAGACCCTCCCTTTAGCATGAGATGTGATATCCAACTCCTTCCCATTCCAATCCTGAGACCCTTCTGATAGCATGAGATGTGATATCTCAATGCTTCTAATACTAAACCTGAGATCCTTCCGATAGCATGAGAAGTGATATCTCAATGCTTCTAATACCAAACCTGGGACCCGTCCTATAACATGAGATATGATATCCAAATCCTTCCCATTCCAATCCTGAAACCCTTCCTTTAGCATGAGATGTGATATCTCAATGTTTCTAATAAAAAACCTGAGACCCTTCCTATAGCAAGAGATGTGATATCCAAATCCTTCCCATTCCAATCCTGAGACCCTTCCTATAACATGAGATGTGATATCCAACTCCTTCCCATTCCAATCCTGAAACCCTTCCTATAGCATGAGATGTGATATCTCAATGTTTCTAATAAAAAACCTGAGACCCTTCCAATAGCAAGAGATGTGATATCCAAATCCTTCCCATTCCAATCCTGAGACCCTTCCTATAACATGAGATGTGATATCCAACTCCTTCCCATTCCAACCTGAGACCCTTCCTATAGTATGAGAAGGGATATCCAACTCCTTCCCATTCCAATCCTGAGACCCTTCCTATAGCAAGAGATGTGATATCCAAATCCTTCCCATTCCAATCCTGAGATCCTTCCTATAACATTGTTAGGAAAGATTTCGTAATTGTAGGTAATTTTCCTTCCATGTGGCAACCCCTAAACTTTTTGCTGTTGTTTTTCACCTTGTTCTTGACTTTGCCAGAGAAGTGCAGCCTTCTGCCGCACTCCTCTGGGCTTTCGCTCCTTTCTTACGGGGAAACTGACATGCCCTTAAGACAGTCAGTACCGGGGAACGCTGTTTCCCGTAGTTTCTTTTATCATGTTGCGGCTTTCGTGCAACATGACACAAGAGGGCACTGTAAGCTAAATTACAGCTCTCTTGGGTCTCTAGCCTTCTACAGGCCCTAGATACTCGTTTAGGATTGTATTTGATCGGTGCAAGTCATTCAGGGACTGGAATGGTGGCAGCGATCGTTTTGTGTATTTTGAGCTCCTTTTGGCGTTCTGAGCGCGTTTTTCGCACTGAACCCAAAATGGTGGCCTGGCTCCCAAAATGGCCAGACCATGAGGCTCCTTTGTCCTGTCCACTGACCGTCTTGCTCCCTTCACCTTCCCCAGGTCGAGCGACCCGGGGCCTTCCTTATTTGGGCATGTACTTTCCCGCGAAACACGGATGCTTTCGCGGGCTTCTACATGTCGGTTGTGTGCCTCCAGGGTGTGGGCTGGGATGTCTGGTCCCAATACACATCCTGGGTGCCAGAGAGTCTAGGGTGGTGTGAATGCCTGGGACCACCGTGGTCCGTGATTGGTCCACGAATGGTGTGTGTGTTGATGAGCGGATCTCCCATTGGCTCCCCTCCGTTTTGGCGCGAAGGGAACCGTGGATAAGAGGGGGCTGGAAACACCACTACCATGTCGATCTCCTGAGTTCTCACGAACGAAGGAATACAGGAGCCAAGTATCCTGCAACCAAGAGGCTGGACCGAGGAATCGCTGGTGACCCGCTGAAGGACTCCTCCTTTGCACTGCTGTCGTCCTGTGAAACCCTTTCCTCCTTTGATCGAACCAGAAGGCCTGTACTGGTGCTTCGACCTTTGGAATAGCAGGAACAGCTATTCCTGGCATCTTCACCATCTCCTGCCAAGTAAGCCTTCGGAAGCGTCTCTGGGCCATCCAGTTGACTGACCAGCTTACACGGGAGTCTTGCTCTGTAACCGCCGCCAGGTTGTGTAGTATCTCGAGTCCTTGTCACTCTCCCACGCTTCGTGCACTTGGCGTTCCCAGGTCTGAAGGGAGGAGTGTACTTTTGGCTCAGATACACACGGCCGCTCCGTTGTCCTGCTGCGGCAACAAACTGTGCAGGTTTCTACGATGGGGACGTCTTTTTGCTCTACACGATGACGAGGCTTTCCCGGCTCTTCTGAACCTGCCAGCTGCTGAAACTGAAGTGGAGAAGCCTGGGTCTGCTTGCATCGGGGACCGGTGAGTAGCATAGCTAGGATCTGGTCGCCCTCCTGCAGTAGCCCATTGCTTTTCCCCGCTGTGTAAAACAGCACCCTTTTTGTCCGTACTCGCGCTCTGCTTCTGCCCGCTGTGGAGGCTGCGCTTGAGTCGCGGAACCTGTTCTTCTTCTATTGTGCACTAACCCGAACTGCCTGACTTCCTCCGAAGAGCTTCTCCTTTTGCCCGTTGGCACCAGCGCGTGCAGGTACTTTGAGCACAAGGCTCCACTCTTCGCAGGGCTCGGACTTCCATCTAGTTAGGTGCCTCTAAAGGCGAACTGAGTCGAAAGCATTATTGCACTGCCTGTTTTCCTTCCCTTTCAGGTGGACTACACATTTCGTGCATATAACGCTTGTGACTGTAGTATTTGTATATATATTGTGTGGATATGGTATGTGTTGGTTTAATATTGTGATATTGTGATTTTCTCGCTACGGTCATTGTTTTAAAGGCCTTAAAATAAATGTGTATATATTTTTGATATAACACCTGTTTGGAGTAGTTTGTGAGTGTTCTGGTTTTGTGTGCTCATTGCGGGCTTTCAGTCACCCTCACCCCTCTTGAGACCTAGTCTTGACCGCCGCGATCGCTACCTTGATTGGTCTGGCTCGTCCAGAGGTTACCCTGTTCCAAGTAATTAGGTTGGCCTTCTGAACTTCTGCGCCGCCAGGACAGAGTTCAGAAATCCGTCTTAACAAATTGGTGTACAGCGGTGGGATACGACTGAAGGTATCCAGTGTTGCGCACGAACTAAGGCATTTCAGGTTATTCCAACCAGTACACGTAGTGAATTGTTGTAATATAACTTTAAAAAGGCCATAGTCCTATCTAACAGTATGGAAACAAATACGTTGTTAACTTTAAATGCTTCCAAATCAGAAACGCTGAAAAAGATGTGTGCGGAGAGAGGTGTTTCCTCTCAAGGCACAAAATTGGAAATGATCCAGAGAATCGTGGCGTGGCAAGAAGCGCAGCTTGACGCTATAACTTCTGAGGACAGTGCAGAAGGTGGTGGGGCTGCTCTCACTGGCAGAACCGACGGTTCTGCCGCTGCACTGATCCATCGCGACCACGAGGACAGGGAGGACGAGATGTCTAATGTTTCCTCTGCCAGTGCTGATGGGGAGGCTATGCTTGAATTCAAGAAGCAAGAGCTGCGGTTTAGGCAGCAGGAGCTTGAATTCAGCATAGCCAAACTAAAAATCGAACAGGCAGAAAAACAAAAAGACAGGGATCACCAGTTGGAACTGGCCAAGCTTCAGGTTGCAAATGGGTCCAAGGGTCCTGGACATGGGTCTGGGGCCTCCACTCATCCACGGTTTCCGAAAGATCTGCTCAGTGTGTATGAAGAACGGAATGACATTATGGACTGGCTGAATGCGTTTGAGTATGCATGCGAAGTTCAACAAGTTGACAATGCTGATAAGATTGCCTGGCTACTCAGCAGACTGCCCCATTCTGGCTGTAGTGCCATTATGGAAATGTCGAAGGCTGAGCGAGCTGATTTCGCAATGCTAAAGCAAACTCTCATTTTAAAGTTTGGGAAGACTCCGGCCCAATATTTGAAACGTTTTAGAGAGTATAAGAAAAAGGAAGGTGGTACTTGGGTATCTTATGTCACTGAATCCTTGAAAAACTTAACTGGCTGGGTCGAAGGTTATAAGGTTTCTACCTTCGAAGGCATGATAAATCTTGTCATGCTGGAACACATTTTTGCTTCTTCTTCCCCGGAGCTTAAGCAGCATTTGGCCGATTCGAAGGAGATAGATCCTAAGAAGCTGGCCATTGCAGCAGACTTATGGGTGTCACATCGAGTGTCCCATAAGGACAAAACTCATCCTGGTAAGCAGGAGGAAGGGAAAAAGTCCAAAGATATGGAGGGTGGAGAATCTGCTAAATCTTCTTCCCATAAGGGCCACAAAAAGAAAAACAAGGGTAAGACACAAGAGAACTCACAGGGTAGTGGAGGTCCGCCTCCGAAACAGAACTCTGGTTACAATAAGCCTCCCTATGTAAACAGACCCATTGGATCTTGTTTTGCTTGTGGAGCAACTGACCATGTGAAGGGGGATCCCCGTTGTAAGGTTAGACCTTTGGGGGTCCACTCCGCTAATCTGGCCTTCTCCTCCTACGAGGAAGAAGAGATTACAGGAGCATCCTTCTCCTCAGACTCATTTCCCAGCGGAATAGAGGCTGAGGTAGTTTTAGTGTCCCTGGGTTCCTGGGAGCCTAAAGTCGCAGAGGCTTATGCTAGGATTCCGGATAATACCAAGCACTACTTTAAAGACAGTGTGCTGATCAATGGAGTAGATACTCCAGCTCTTAGGGATAGTGGGTGCAGTCGCACTGTAGTGGATTCTACCTTGGTAGACTCAGAGGAAGTTGCCAGAGCTACTCTGATGCCCACTAAGTTGGCTGACGGCCCCCTCCGTATGTTTCCAGTAATACCTGTAAATCTTACTTTAAATGGTACAGCAGTCAGGATTCCAGTGAGCATTCAGAGAAACGTCCCGGGAAAGGTCTTGTTAGGTAATGATCTCAGAGCTTTAGGGCTCGTAGGAGACACTGCCGAAAGACCCTACACACGGTCTCATCAACGACCTGCTCATAAACAACAAGCTCGACCTCCTCATCCTTACTGAAACCTGGCTGAATGAAAGCTCAGGCCCAGTCTTATCACTCGCCATCCCACCTGGATATTCCATTTTTAGGAAAGACCGCACCTCTCAGAGAGGTGGAGGCGTTGCCCTCATCGCGAGGGACACCCTTACCATCAGAGAAGCTGAAGGCATCCTTGATAGCAATAGTGACTACCTCCCGCTAAAAATCAATTTCTCGCCCAACTGCACCATATCCATGCACATTGTATACAGACCCCCTGGCCCATGTACGGACTTCCATGACACCCTTATCCCTGCATTGTCTCACAACATCAAAAAGACCTCTCAGGTTCTACTCCTTGGTGACCTCAACCTAGGGCTGAATGACCCTAAAGACTCCCCAGCGAAACACCTCAAGAAGGCACTCTCCAACATCAGCTTTGTGCACTCCATTTCTGACACCACGCACATCAAAGGGCGCACCCTTGACTGGATCAGTCATCACAACTGCTCCCTTCTCATCACGGCCAATACCCCTATCCCCTGGTCTGACCATCACTACATCCAATTCAACCTCGGAACCAGAAAAGTGGCTCTCTCTCCGCCATCACCATGCCTCGCCACCTACGCCAGGAGCTCACGCCTCCTCACAGTCGAGAACCTAGCACCCTACCTCCTTAACCCAGCCCTTCAGGCACCTTCATCTAATAACCCTGACACCTTAGCTGACACCTTCAAGGATGTCATCACGTCAGCCGTGGACGCCATTGCTCCCCTGACTCAAAAAAGCTAAGAAAGCCAAACATGCTAACTCATGGTTCTCTAAAGAACTCCTTGACCAACGTGCGCAAAAGAGGATTGCACTATCCTCCTGGAAAGCAAACCCCTCTGAAGCCACTAAACAGAAGTTCAAAGCCATTTCCAAATCCTACAAGACTAACATCACACTGGCAAAGGCTGCCTCCTTCAACGCCAGGATCTCCGACGCCAAGTCAGGATCTAAGGAACTATTCACAATCTTCAGGGAACTTGAAAAACCATCTGCCCCCCCTCCTCAGTTATCAAAGATGACAAGTGGTGCAACAGCATTCAATCTGCCATGCTAGAGAAGCTCAACACCCTCCAAACAAAAATTTGTGGCCACCAAAAAGCCCTTTCCCATATCATAGCGAACATCCACGCCAAGCCACCCATCAAGTCCACGTCATCCCCGATGTTCGAATTCAAAGACATCACTGAGCAAGAGGTCATCATCCTCCTCAACTATATTAAACCCTCCAATTGTAAAGGCGATGCCTGCCCAGCCAGCCTCATCAAAGACTCCGCACATACTCTCGCCCCCTTCCTTACAGCCTTTATCAACTCCTCCTTCCAATCAGGCCATGTCCCATCAGGACTCAAGGAAGCGTGGGTACGCCCACTCCTCAAGAAACCCTCACTCGACCCAACCGTCCCGGGGAATTACAGGCCCATCACAACTGTACCATTCCTGCTCAAAATCTTGGCCAAAGCAGCCTACCTGCAGGTCCAAAAGTTCTTAGAGGACAACCGTCTCCTCGGCCTGCGGCAATCTGGGTTCCGCCCCCGACATGGCACTGAAACGGCCCTCCTAGATCTAAAGAACCAAATGGATGACCTCAGAGATGCAGGCAAACCTGCCCTCCTACTGCTCCTGGATCTATCCGCAGCGTTCGATCTGGTTGACCACAACACCTTGTGTCACCACCTAGCCACCCAAGCCAACTTCTCCCCGAAAGCCTGCCAGTGGATCACCTCCTTTCTCCAAGAAAGGGCCATGAAAGTCTTTTCTGAAGCTGCCGCCGCCACCCCTAGCCTCCTCACCTGCGGTGTCCCTCAGGGATCCTGTATCGCCCCAACACTCTATAACCTCTTTACAAGGCCCCTGTTTAGCATCTTGGATTCCCTTGGTATTTCATATACCAACTATGCTGACGATACGCAGGTACTGATCCCACTCACGAGCGACTACCTAGCAGATTCCAACACCCTCACCTCTATCTACACTACCATCCAATCCTGGATGGCGGAGAATTGGCTGTGCCTCAACAGCGAAAAGACCGAACTCCTCCTCATTGGGTCACCCTTCACTCTGGGTAACCTCGGAGATCAGTACGCCTCCTTCTCACTTGATAACATTCCAATCAAGGTCTCGAACCATGTTAAGACACTCGGAGTCTACCTTGACTCCGACCTGTCCATGGATAAACAGGTCAATGCTATCGCTGCATCCTCAGCCTACTACTCCAAAGTCCTCAATGCAGCCAGGCCCTTCTTGGCCCGTCAAAATTGCCTCACGATTGCCAGGGCAATTATCGGGTCAAGACTTGACTACTGTAATGCCCTTCTCGTGGGGACATCCAGCAAAAACCTGGCCAAATTGCAGCTAGCCCAGAACAATGCGCTAAGGGCAGCCACCGGTACCTCAAGAAGAAACCATATCTCCGAAATCAGAAGGCAAGCACACTGGCTCCCTGTCAAAGAGAGAATTGTCTTTAAAACTCTTGCTCTCACACACAAATGCCTTCACGAACTTGCCCCTCCTTACCTGACCAACAGAATTACTAGGCACACCGCCACGAGACCTCTCAGGTCCCCTTATGCCAACACAATTGTCACGCCTACTACTGGGAAAGTGCGCGCTGGTGGCTCCAGCTTCCCCACCCTAGCAGCCACGCACTGGAACGCTCTGCCACCTCACCTAAGACTCATTCAATCCCACCTAGCCTTCCGTAAGGCTATCAAAACCAGACTCTTTGTTTAACCTGAACCTGTATCGTCCACTGCATATATGCCTACCAATCTGTAACTAAGAGCCCTCCTGGCACCTGTCTGTAATCCTAAGTTTGCGTATCCTCTGTAACAGCGCCTCGATGCCTTACGGGCTGCAAGCGCGCTTAACAAATGCAAATAAATAAAAAATAAAAAAAAATATCTCAATGCTTCTAATACCAAACCTGAGACCCGTCCTAAAACATGAGATGTGAGATCCAAATCCTTCCCCTTCCAAACCTGAGACCCTTCCTATAGCTTGAGATGTGATATCAAACTCCTTCCCATTCCAATCCTGAGATAGCTTGAGATGTGATATCCAACTCCTTCCCATTCCAATCCTGAGACCCTTCCGATAGCATGAGATGTGATATCTCAATGCTTCTAATATCAAAACTGAGACCCTCCCTATAGCATGAGATGTGATATCTAAGTCCTTCCCATTCCTATCCTGAGACCCTTCCGATAGCAGAGATGTGATATCTCAATGCTTATACCAAACCTGAGACCCTTCCTATAGCATGAGATGTGATATCTCAATGCTTCTATCAAACCTGAGACCCTTCCTTTAGCATGAGATGTGATATCCAACTCCTTCCCATTCCAATCCTGAGACCCTTCCTATAGCATGAGCTGTAATATCTCAATGCTTCTATCAAACCTGAGACCCTTCCTTTACCATGAGTTGTGATATCCAACTCCTTCCCCTTCCAAACCTGAGACCCTTCCTTTAGCATGAGATGTGATATCCAAATCCTTCCCATTCCAATCCTGAAACCCTTCCTATAGCATGAGATGTGATATCTCAATGTTTCTAATAAAAAACTGAGACCCTTCCTATAGCAAGAGATGTGATATCCAAATCCTTCCCATTCCAATCCTGAGACCCTTCCTATAGCATGAGAAGGGATATCCAACTCCTTCCCAATCCAATCCTGAGACCCTTCCGATAGCAGAGATGTGATATCTCAATGCTTATACCAAACCTGAGACCCTTACTATGGCATGAGATGTGATATCCAAATCCTTCCCATTCCAATCCTGAGACCCTTCCTATAGCATGAGATGTGATATCTCAATGCTTCTGCCAAACCCGAGACCCTTCCTTTAGCATGAGATGTGATATCCAAATCCTTCACATTCCAATCCTGAGACCCTTCAAATAGCATGAGATATGATATCGCAATGCCTCTAATACCAAACCTGAGATCCTTCCTATAACATGAGATGTGATATCCAACTCCTTCCCATTCCAAACCTGAGACCTTTCCGATAGCATGAGATGTGATATCTCAATGCTTCTAAAACCAAACATGAGAACCATCCTATAACATGAGATGTGCTATCCAAATCCTTCCCTTCCCAAACCTGAGACCCTTCCTATAGCTTGAGATGTGATATCAAACTCCTTCCCATTCCAATCCTGAGACCCTTATTATACCATGAGATGTGATATCTCAATGCTTCTAATACCAAACCTGAGACCCGTCCTAAAACATGAGATGTGAGATCCAAATCCTTCCCCTTCCAAACCTGAGACCCTTCCTATAGCTTGAGATGTGATATCAAACTCCTTCCCATTCCAATCCTGAGATAGCTTGAGATGTGATATCCAACTCCTTCCCATTCCAATCCTGAGACCCTTCCGATAGCATGAGATGTGATATCTCAATGCTTCTAATATCAAAACTGAGACCCTCCCTATAGCATGAGATGTGATATCTAAGTCCTTCCCATTCCTATCCTGAGACCCTTCCGATAGCAGAGATGTGATATCTCAATGCTTCTACCAAAACTGAGACCCTTCCTATAGCATGAGATGTGATATCTCAATGCTTCCACCAAAACTGAGACCCTTCCTTTAGCATGAGATGTGATATCCAACTCCTTCCCATTCCAATCCTGAGACCCTTCCTATAGCATGAGATGTGATATCTCAATGCCTCTAATACCAAACCTGAGATCCTTCCTATAACATGTGATGTGATATTCAAATCCTTCCCCTTCCAAACCTGAGACCCTCCCTTTAGCATGAGATGTAATATCCGACTCCTTCCCATTCCAATCCTGAGACCCTTCCGATAGCATGAGATGTGATATCTCAATGCTTCTAATACCAAACCTGAGATCTTCCTATAACATGAGATGTGATATCCAAATCCTTCCACTTCCAAACCTGAAACCCTCCCTTTAGCATGAGATGTGATATCCGACTCCTTCCCATTCCAATCCTGAGACCCTTCTGGTAGCATGAGATGTGATATCTCAATGCTTCTAATACCAAACCTGAGATCCTTCCGATAGCATGAGATCTGATATCTCAATGCTTCTAATACCAAACCTGAGATCCTTCCTATAGCATGAGATGTGATATCCAACTCCTTCCCATTCCAAACCTGAGACCCTTCCTATAGCATGAGATGTGATATCTCAATGCTTCTAATACCAAACCCGAGATCCTTCCTATAACATGAGATGTGATATCTTAATGCTTCTAAAACCAAACATGAGAACTATCCTGTAACATGTGAAATCCAAATCATTCCCTTTCCAAACCTGAGACCCTTCCTATAGCTTGAGATGTGATATCAAACTCCTTCCCATTCCAATCCTGAGATAGCTTGAGATGTGCTATCCAACTCCTTCCCATTCCAATCCTGAGACCCTTCCTATACCATGAGATGTGATATCTCAATGCTTCTAATACCAAACCTGACACCGGTCCTAAAACATTTGTGAGATCCAAATCCTTCCCCTTCCAAACCTGAGACCTTTCCTTTAGCATGAGATGTGATATCCAACTCCTTCCCATTCCAATCCTGAGACCTTTCCTATAGCATGATATGTGATATCTCAATGCTTCTAATACCAAACCTGAGATCCTTCCTATAACATGAGATGTGTATCCAACTCCTTCCCATTCCAAACCTGAGACCCTTCCTATAGCATGAGATGTGATATCTTAATGCTTCTAAAACCAAATCTGAGAACCATCCTATAACATATGTGAAATCCAAATCCTTCCCTTTCCAAACCTGAGACCCTTCCGATAGCATGAGATGTGATATCTCAATGCTTCTAAAACCAAACATGAGAACCATCCTACAACATGAGATGTGAAATCCAAATCCTTCCCTTTCCAAACCTGAGACCCTTCCTATAGCTTGAGATGTGATATCAAACTCCTTCCCATTCCAATCCTGAGATAGCTTGAGATGTGATATCCAACTCCTTCCCATTCCAATCCTGGGACCCTTCCGATAGCATGAGATGTGATATCTCAATGCCTCTAATATCAAAACTGAGACCCTCCCTATAGCATGAGATGTGATATCTAAGTCCTTCCCATTCCTATCCTGAGACCCTTCCGATAGCAGAGATGTTATATCTCAATGCTTATACCAAATCTGAGACCCTTCCTATGGCATGAGATGTGATATCCAACTCCTTCCCATTCCAATCCTGAGACCCTTCCTATAGCATGAGATGTGAAATCTCAATGCTTCTATCAAACCTGAGACCCTTCCTTTAGCATGACATGTGATATCCAACTCCTTCCCATTCCAATCCTGAGACCCTTCCTATAGCATGAGTTGTGATATCTCAATGCTTCTAATACCAAACCTGGGACCCGTCCTATAACATGAGATGTGATATCCAAATCCTTCCCCTTCCAAACCTAAGACCCTTCCTTTAGCATGAGATGTGATATCCAAATCCTTCCCATTCCAATCCTGAAACCCTTCCTATAGCATGAGATGTGATAACTCAATGTTTCTAATAAAAAACCTGAGACCCTTCCTATAGCAAGAGATGTGATATCCAAATCCTTCCCATTCCAATCCTGAGACCCTTCCTATAACATGAGATGTGTTATCCAAGTCCTTCCCATTCCAACCTGAGACCCTTCCTATAGCATGAGAAGGGAAATCGAACTCCTTCCCATTCCAATCCTGAGACCCTTCCTATAGCAAGAGATGTGATATTCAAATCCTTCCCATTCCAATCCTGAGATCCTTCCTATAACATGAGATGTGATATCCAATTATTTCCCATTCCAAACCTGAGACCCTTCCTATTGGATGAGATGTGATATCCAACTCCTTCCCATTCCAATCCTGAGACCCTTCCTATACCATGAGATGTGATATCTCAATGCTTCTAATACCAAACCTGGGACCCGTCCTATAACATGAGATATGATATCCAAATCCTTCCCCTTCCAAACCTGATACCCTTCCTTTAGCATGAGATGTGATATCCAAATCCTTCCCATTCCAATCCTGAAACCCTTCCTATAGCATGAGATGTGATATCTCAATGTTTCTAATAAAAACCCGAGACCCTTCCTATAGCAAGAGATGTGATATCCAAATCCTTCCCATTCCAATCCTGAGACCCTACCTATAACATGAGATGTGATATCCAAATCCTTCCCATTCCAACCTGAGACCCTTCCTATAGCATGAGAAGGGATATCCAACTCCTTCCCAATCCAATCCTGAGACCCTTCCGATAGCAGAGATGTGATATCTCAATGCTTATACCAAACCTGAGACCCTTACTATGGCATGAGATGTGATATCCAAATCCTTCCCATTCCAATCCTGAGACCCTTCCTATAGCATGAGATGTGATATCTCAATGCTTCTGCCAAACCTGAGACCCTTCCATTAGCATGAGATGTGATATCCAAATCCTTCACATTCCAATCCTGAGACCCTTCCTATAGCATGAGATATGATATCTCAATGCTTCTAATACCAAACCTGAGATCCTTCCTATAACATGAGATGTGATATCCAACTCCTTCCCATTCCAAACCTGAGACCTTTCCGATAGCATGAGATATGATATCTCAATGCTTCTAAAACCAAACATGAGAACCATCCTATAACATGAGATGTGCTATCCAAATCCTTCCCTTCCCAAACCCGAGACCCTTCCTATAGCTTGAGATGTGATATCAAACTCCTTCCCATTCCAATCCTGAGACCCTTATTATACCTGACAAACGAGGTGCGCCACTGAAGGAAAAGGGGAAAAGAAGGAGAAAATAAAGAAAAAAGAAGAAATTGGAAGAGCACCGGACTTTGAAAAGCTCTGTAGCGGGGAAGTGCAGTTGCACATAAAAATCTCCTCGCGGAAGTTTGGCCCGACCTAACGGTCCCCGCCGCAACTACACAACGCGAGAGCTGCCTCCCAGTTTACAAGAGCAGAGGAGAGACGCGTGAAGCTCTTAAGGAGGGGGCCCCAAGGCGCCGCGGACACCTCGTGCAACAAGTAAGGTGGTCGCGGGCGCTCCGCACAGCGGAGAGCACCTGTAGATTCGGCGGCTGTGGGCCCCCTCCCCCACCCCCCCGCCCCCCCTGCGCAGGGGCTGTCATTGCACAGGAGACTCTTGAGCCTCGGTGTGTCCGCGGCACAGAGTTTTGGGGGTGTCAAGCCAGGCGTCCCGTCCCCCTCCCTCCCGTCCCCCAGGGAAACCCGAATCACTCGACACCAAGGCCCGGCTGTTAACCCATCCACATAAGACTGCTGTATAACGGAGGCACGGGAAGCCCCGTCTCAGAAAACACCCCTATACAAACATACGCAAAGCGGGGGTCCAGCTTCCCAACGGTCCCAGGCACAAGAAGCACGACTCCACACGCTGCATCCAGAGCATATTGCAGCTCTAACCAAATATTAAACACCACGCGCCTCGCCATAAAATTCCCTCATGCTATGAGAGAGCTAAACGCGACACGCTGCACAATATATATTAACAGTTTCCCCTTCAGGGAATGAAGAATCTGCACTCTCTTGGTAGGAGTGGTGTCCCAGAAACTTAAGTTTCACCTCAGCCCAGACACCCAAGAACTGCCAGTTACTCCCCCAAGGCCGCATTTCTCTCTGCAGCTCTCCGCTGCTCGATGGCGCAGTTGGCGCCCCCACGCCTTGTTAAACCAGTACAAGGTAAGGCCATTAGCATTAATGCCCCCATGCTACAACCTTCATGTGCGCCTACCTTGCTAGCAAACACACGCCCTCTGCTGTACCACAGCAGGAATGCGCGACTACGGTCCCGCACTGTTAGGTTGGGCATAAGAAGCCAGCGGCCAGCACACACATGCTCTGCCACGGCACGACAGTTCATCATCAAGGGTCTTGTCAACAAACAATACTTCACGATCACCAACCCTACTATGAACTTTAACTTTGCCCCACAACCTTCGCCCTTCAGTCCTACTGCACCCATGCCTGTAGCGCATACTGTTGCCGCCCCCATGACCACACTTGATTTTGTGCAGCGCAATGATGTTTCTGTGCCTATTCATCCTACTGTTGCCACACCCATGACCACACTTGATTTTGTGCAGCTCAATGATGTTTCTGTGCCTATTCATCCTACTGTTGCCACACCCATGACCACACTTGATTTTGTGCAGCTCAATGATGTTTCTGTGCCTATTCATCCTACTGTTGCCACACCCATGACCACACTTGATTTTGTGCAGCTCAATGATGTTTCTGTGCCTATTCATCCTACTGTTGCCACACCCTCGACCACACCACCTAGTACTTCTGACACTCCATCCTCACCCACCAGCCCACCTATTCCCACGCCTCCCCATGCCTACATGCTAAGCTGCGCCCTGCTTAATGCCCGCTCCATACCAGCTCACGCCCTTGACATCAACGACCTGCTCATAAACAACAAGCTCGACCTCCTCATCCTTACTGAAACCTGGCTGAATGAAAGCTCAGGCCCAGTCTTATCACTCGCCATCCCACCTGGATATTCCATTTTTAGGAAAGACCGCACCTCTCAGAGAGGTGGAGGCGTTGCCCTCATCGCGAGGGACACCCTTACCATCAGAGAAGTTGAAGGCATCCTTGATAGCAATAGTGACTACCTCCCGCTAAAAATCAATGTCTCGCCCAACTGCACCATATCCATGCACATTGTATGCAGACCCCCTGGCCCATGTACGGACTTCCATGACACCCTTATCCCTGCATTGTCTCACAACATCAAAAAGACCTCTCAGGTTCTACTCCTTGGTGACCTCAACCTAGGGCTGAATGACCCTAAAGACTCCCCAGCGAAACACCTCAAGAAGGCACTCTCCAACATCAGCTTTGTGCACTCCATTTCTGACACCACGCACATCAAAGGGCGCACCCTTGACTGGATCAGTCATCACAACTGCTCCCTTCTCATCACGGCCAATACCCCTATCCCCTGGTCTGACCATCACTACATCCAATTCAACCTCGGAACCAGAAAAGTGGCTCTCTCTCCGCCATCACCATGCCTCGCCACCTACGCCAGGAGCTCACGCCTCCTCACAGTCGAGAACCTAGCACCCTACCTCCTTAACCCAGCCCTTCAGGCACCTTCATCTAATAACCCTGACACCTTAGCTGACACCTTCAAGGATGTCATCACGTCAGCCGTGGACGCCATTGCTCCCCTGACTCTCAAAAAAGCTAAGAAAGCCAAACATGCTAACTCATGGTTCTCTAAAGAACTCCTTGACCAACGTGCGCAAAAGAGGATTGCACTATCCTCCTGGAAAGCAAACCCCTCTGAAGCCACTAAACAGAAGTTCAAAGCCATTTCCAAATCCTACAAGACTAACATCACACTGGCAAAGGCTGCCTCCTTCAACGCCAGGATCTCCGACGCCAAGTCAGGATCTAAGGAACTATTCACAATCTTCAGGGAACTTGAAAAACAATCTGCCCCCCCCTCCTCAGTTATCAAAGATGACAAGTGGTGCAACAGCATTCAATCTGCCATGCTAGAGAAGCTCAACACCCTCCAAACAAAAATTTGTGGCCACCAAAAAGCCCTTTCCCATATCATAGCGAACATCCACGCCAAGCCACCCATCAAGTCCACGTCATCCCCGATGTTCGAATTCAAAGACATCACTGAGCAAGAGGTCATCATCCTCCTCAACTATATTAAACCCTCCAATTGTAAAGGCGATGCCTGCCCAGCCAGCCTCATCAAAGACTCCGCACATACTCTCGCCCCCTTCCTTACAGCCTTTATCAACTCCTCCTTCCAATCAGGCCATGTCCCATCAGGACTCAAGGAAGCGTGGGTACGCCCACTCCTCAAGAAACCCTCACTCGACCCAACCGTCCCGGGGAATTACAGGCCCATCACAACTGTACCATTCCTGCTCAAAATCTTGGCCAAAGCAGCCTACCTGCAGGTCCAAAAGTTCTTAGAGGACAACCGTCTCCTCGGCCTGCGGCAATCTGGGTTCCGCCCCCGACATGGCACTGAAACGGCCCTCCTAGATCTAAAGAACCAAATGGATGACCTCAGAGATGCAGGCAAACCTGCCCTCCTACTGCTCCTGGATCTATCTGCAGCGTTCGATCTGGTTGACCACAACACCTTGTGTCACCACCTAGCCACCCAAGCCAACTTCTCCCCGAAAGCCTGCCAGTGGATCACCTCCTTTCTCCAAGAAAGGGCCATGAAAGTCTTTTCTGAAGCTGCCGCCGCCACCCCTAGCCTCCTCACCTGCGGTGTCCCTCAGGGATCCTGTATCGCCCCAACACTCTATAACCTCTTTAGAAGGCCCCTGTTTAGCATCTTGGATTCCCTTGGTATTTCATATACCAACTATGCTGACAATACGCAGGTACTGATCCCACTCACGAGCGACTACCTAGCAGATTCCAACACCCTCACCTCTATCTACACTACCATCCAATCCTGGATGGCGGAGAATTGGCTGTGCCTCAACAGCGAAAAGACCGAACTCCTCCTCATTGGGTCACCCTTCACTCTGGGTAACCTCGGAGATCAGTACGCCTCCTTCTCACTTGATAACATTCCAATCAAGGTCTCGAACCATGTTAAGACACTCGGAGTCTACCTTGACTCCGACCTGTCCATGGATAAACAGGTCAATGCTATCGCTGCATCCTCAGCCTACTACTCCAAAGTCCTCAATGCAGCCAGGCCCTTCTTGGCCCGTCAAAATTGCCTCACGATTGCCAGGGCAATTATCGGGTCAAGACTTGACTACTGTAATGCCCTTCTCGTGGGGACATCCAGAAAAAACCTGGCCAAATTGCAGCTAGCCCAGAACAATGCGCTAAGGGCAGCCACCGGTACCTCAAGAAGAAACCATATCTCCGAAATCAGAAGGCAAGCACACTGGCTCCCTGTCAAAGAGAGAATTGTCTTTAAAACTCTTGCTCTCACACACAAATGCCTTCACGAACTTGCCCCTCCTTACCTGACCAACAGAATTACTAGGCACACCGCCACGAGACCTCTCAGGTCCCCTTATGCCAACACAATTGTCACGCCTACTACTGGGAAAGTGCGCGCTGGTGGCTCCAGCTTCCCCACCCTAGCAGCCACGCACTGGAACGCTCTGCCACCTCACCTAAGACTCATTCAATCCCACCTAGCCTTCCGTAAGGCTATCAAAACCAGACTCTTTGTTTAACCTGAACCTGTATCGTCCACTGCATATATGCCTACCAATCTGTAACTAAGAGCCCTCCTGGCACCTGTCTGTAATCGTAAGTTTGCGTATCCTCTGTAACAGCGCCTCGATGCCTTACGGGCTGCAAGCGCGCTTAACAAATGCAAATAAATAAAAAATAAAAGAAAATATCTCAATGCTTCTAATACCAAACCTGAGACCGTCCTAAAACATGAGATGTGAGATCCAAATCCTTCCCCTTCCAAACCTGAGACCCTTCCTATAGCTTGAGATGTGATATCAAACTCCTTCCCATTCCAATCCTGAGATAGCTTGAGATGTGATATCCAACTCCTTCCCATTCCAATCCTGAGACCCTTCCGATAGCATGAGATGTGATATCTCAATGCTTCTAATATCAAAACTGAGACCCTCCCTATAGCATGAGATGTGATATCTAAGTCCTTCCCATTCCTATCCTGAGACCCTTCCGATAGCAGAGATGTGATATCTCAATGCTTATACCAAACCTGAGACCCTTCCTATAGCATGAGATGTGATATCTCAATGCTTCTATCAAACCTGAGACCCTTCCTTTAGCATGAGATGTGATATCCAACTCCTTCCCATTCCAATCCTGAGACCCTTCCTATAGCATGAGCTGTAATATCTCAATGCTTCTATCAAACCTGAGACCCTTCCTTTACCATGAGTTGTGATATCCAACTCCTTCCCCTTCCAAACCTGAGACCCTTCCTTTAGCATGAGATGTGATATCCAAATCCTTCCCATTCCAATCCTGAAACCCTTCCTATAGCATGAGATGTGATATCTCAATGTTTCTAATAAAAAACTGAGACCCTTCCTATAGCAAGAGATGTGATATCCAAATCCTTCCCATTCCAATCCTGAGACCCTACCTATAACATGAGATGTGATATCCAACTCCTTCCCATTCCAACCTGAGACCCTTCCTATAGCATGAGAAGGGATATCCAACTCCTTCCCAATCCAATCCTGAGACCCTTCCGATAGCAGAGATGTGATATCTCAATGCTTATACCAAACCTGAGACCCTTACTATGGCATGAGATGTGATATCCAAATCCTTCCCATTCCAATCCTGAGACCCTTCCTATAGCATGAGATGTGATATCTCAATGCTTCTGCCAAACCCGAGACCCTTCCTTTAGCATGAGATGTGATATCCAAATCCTTCACATTCCAATCCTGAGACCCTTCATATAGCATGAGATATGATATCTCAATGCCTCTAATACCAAACCTGAGATCCTTCCTATAACATGAGATGTGATATCCAACTCCTTCCCATTCCAAACCTGAGACCTTTCCGATAGCATGAGATGTGATATCTCAATGCTTCTAAAACCAAACATGAGAACCATCCTATAACATGAGATGTGCTATCCAAATCCTTCCCTTCCCAAACCTGAGACCCTTCCTATAGCTTGAGATGTGATATCAAACTCCTTCCCATTCCAATCCTGAGACCCTTATTATACCATGAGATGTGATATCTCAATGCTTCTAATACCAAACCTGAGACCCGTCCTAAAACATGAGATGTGAGATCCAAATCCTTCCCCTTCCAAACCTGAGACCCTTCCTATAGCTTGAGATGTGATATCAAACTCCTTCCCATTCCAATCCTGAGATAGCTTGAGATGTGATATCCAACTCCTTCCCATTCCAATCCTGAGACCCTTCCGATAGCATGAGATGTGATATCTCAATGCTTCTAATATCAAAACTGAGACCCTCCCTATAGCATGAGATGTGATATCCAAGTCCGTCCCATTCCTATCCTGAGACCCTTCCGATAGCAGAGATGTGATATCTCAATGCTTATACCAAACCTGAGACCCTTCCTATAGCATGAGATGTGATATCTCAATGTTTCTATCAAACCTGAGACCCTTCCTTTAGCATGAGATGTGATATCCAACTCCTTCCCATTCCAATCCTGAGACCCTTCCTATAGCATGAGCTGTAATATTTCAATGCTTCTATCAAACCTGAGACCCTTCCTTTAGCATGAGATGTGATATCCAACTCCTTCCCCTTCCAAACCTGAGACCCTTCCTTTAGCATGAGATGTGATATCCAAATCCTTCCCATTCCAATCCTGAAACCCTTCCTATACCATGAGATGTGATATTTCTGTTTCTAATAAAAAAACATGAGACCCTTCCTATAGCAAGAGATATGATATCCAAATCCTTCCCATTCCAATCCCGAGACCCTTCCTATAACATGAGATGTGATATCCAACTCCTTCCCATTCTAACCTGAGACCCTTCCTATAGCATGAGAAGGGATATCCAACTCCTTCCCCTTCCAAACCTGAGACCCTTCCTTTAGCATGAGATGTGATATCCAAATCCTTCCCATTCCAATCCTGAAACCCTTCCTATAGCATGAGATGTGATATCTCAATGTTTCTAATAAAAAACTGAGACCCTTCCTATAGCAAGAGATGTGATATCCAAATCCTTCCCATTCCAATCCTGAGACCCTACCTATAACATGAGATGTGATATCCAACTCCTTCCCATTCCAACCTGAGACCCTTCCTATAGCATGAGAAGGGATATCCAACTCCTTCCCAATCCAATCCTGAGACCCTTCCGATAGCAGAGATGTGATATCTCAATGCTTATACCAAACCTGAGACCCTTACTATGGCATGAGATGTGATATCCAAATCCTTCCCATTCCAATCCTGAGACCCTTCCTATAGCATGAGATGTGATATCTCAATGCTTCTGCCAAACCCGAGACCCTTCCTTTAGCATGAGATGTGATATCCAAATCCTTCACATTCCAATCCTGAGACCCTTCATATAGCATGAGATATGATATCTCAATGCCACTAATACCAAACCTGAGATCCTTCCTATAACATGAGATGTGATATCCAACTCCTTCCCATTCCAAACCTGAGACCTTTCCGATAGCATGAGATGTGATATCTCAATGCTTCTAAAACCAAACATGAGAACCATCCTATAACATGAGATGTGCTATCCAAATCCTTCCCTTCCCAAACCTGAGACCCTTCCTATAGCTTGAGATGTGATATCAAACTCCTTCCCATTCCAATCCTGAGACCCTTATTATACCATGAGATGTGATATCTCAATGCTTCTAATACCAAACCTGAGACCCGTCCTAAAACATGAGATGTGAGATCCAAATCCTTCCCCTTCCAAACCTGAGACCCTTCCTATAGCTTGAGATGTGATATCAAACTCCTTCCCATTCCAATCCTGAGATAGCTTGAGATGTGATATCCAACTCCTTCCCATTCCAATCCTGAGACCCTTCCGATAGCATGAGATGTGATATCTCAATGCTTCTAATATCAAAACTGAGACCCTCCCTATAGCATGAGATGTGATATCCAAGTCCGTCCCATTCCTATCCTGAGACCCTTCCGATAGCAGAGATGTGATATCTCAATGCTTATACCAAACCTGAGACCCTTCCTATAGCATGAGATGTGATATCTCAATGTTTCTATCAAACCTGAGACCCTTCCTTTAGCATGAGATGTGATATCCAACTCCTTCCCATTCCAATCCTGAGACCCTTCCTATAGCATGAGCTGTAATATTTCAATGCTTCTATCAAACCTGAGACCCTTCCTTTAGCATGAGATGTGATATCCAACTCCTTCCCCTTCCAAACCTGAGACCCTTCCTTTAGCATGAGATGTGATATCCAAATCCTTCCCATTCCAATCCTGAAACCCTTCCTATACCATGAGATGTGATATTTCTGTTTCTAATAAAAAAACATGAGACCCTTCCGATAGCAAGAGATATGATATCCAAATCCTTCCCATTCCAATCCCGAGACCCTTCCTATAACATGAGATGTGATATCCAACTCCTTCCCATTCTAACCTGAGACCCTTCCTATAGCATGAGAAGGGATATCCAACTCCTTCCCATTCCAATCCTGAGACCCTTCCTATACCATGAGATGTGATATCTCAGTGCTTCTAATACCAAACCTGGGACCCGTCCTATAACATGAGATATGATATCCAAATCCTTCCCATTCGAATCCTGAGACCCTTCCTATAACATGGATGTGATATCCAACTCCTTCCCATTCCATATTTGAGACCCTTCCTATACCATGAGAATTGATATCTCAATGCTTCTAATACCAAACCTGAGACCCTTCCTATAGCATGAGATGTGATATCCTACTCCTTCCCATTCCAATCCTGAGACCCTTCCTATAGCACGAGATGTGATATCTCAATGCTTCTAATACCAAACCTGACACCCTTCATATAGCATGAGATGGGATATCCAACTCCTTCCCAATCCAATCCTGAGACCCTTCCGATAGCATGAGATGTCATTTCTCAATGCTTCTACCAAAACTGAGACCCTTCCTATGGCATGAGATGTGATATCAAACTCCTTCCCATTCCAATCCTGAGACCCTTCCTATAGCTTGAGATGTGATATCCAACTCCTTCCCATTCCAATCCTGAGAACCTTCCTATACCATGAGATGTGATATCTCAATGCTTGTAGTACCAAACCTGAGACCCGTCCTACAACATGAGATGTGATATCCAAATCCTTCCCCTTCCAAGCCTGAGACCCTTCCTTTAGCATGAGATGTGATATCCAACTCCTTCCCATTCCAATCCTGAGACCCTTCCGATTGCATGAGATGTGATATCTCAATGCTTCTAATATCAAACCTGAGACCCTCCCTATAGCATGAGATGTGATATCCAAGTCCTTCCCATTCCAATCCTGAGATCCTTCCTATAGCATGAGATGTGATATCTCAATGCTTCTAATACCAAACATGATATCCTTCCTATAACATGAGATGTGATATATAAACTCCTTACCATTCCAATCCCGAGACCCTTCCGATAGCAGAGATGTGATATCTCAATGCTTATACCAAACCTGAGACCCTTCCTATGGCATGGGATGTCATATACTACTGCTTCCCATTCCAATCCTGAGACCCTTCCTATAGCATGAGATGTGATATCTCAATGCTTCTACCAAACTTGAGACCCTTCCTATAGCATGAGATGTGATATCCAACTCCTTCCCATTCCAATCCTGAGACCCTTCCTATAGCATGAGATGTGATATCTCAATGCTTCTACCAAACTTGAGACCCTTCCTATAACATGAGATGTGATATCCAACTCCTTTCCATTCCAATACTGAGATCCTTCTTATACCATGAGATGTGATATCTCAATGTTTCTCATACCAAACCTGAGGCCCTTCCTATAGCAAGAGATGTGATATACAAATCCTTCCCATTCCAAACCTGAGACCCTTCCTATAGCATGAGATGTGATATCCGACTCTTTCCCAATCCAATCCTGAGACCCTTCCTATAGCATGAGATGTAATATCACAATGCTTGTAATACCAAACCTGAGACCATTCCTATAGCATGAGATGTGATATCCAACTCCTTCCCATTCCAATCCTGAGACCCTTCCTATAGCATGAGATGTGATATCTCAATGCTTCTAATACCAAAACTGAGACCCTTCTTAAAGCATGAGATGTGATATCCAACTACTTCCCGTTCCAAACCTGAGACCCTTCCTATAGCATATGTGACATCCAACTCCTTCCCATTCCAAACCTGAGACCCTTCATATAGCAAGAATGTAATATCCAACTCCTTCCCATTCCAATCCTGAGACCATTCCTATAGCATGAGAAGTGATATCTCAATGCTTCTAATAGCAAACCTGAGATCCTTCCTATGACATGAGATGTGATATCCAATTCCTTCCCATTCCAAACCTGAGACCCTTCCTACAGCATGCAATGTGATATCTCAATCCTTCTAATACCACACCTGAGACCCGTCCTATAACATGAGATGAGATATCCAAGTCCTTCCCATCCCAATCCTGAGACCTTTCCTATAGCATGAGATGTGATATCTCAATGCTTCTAAAACCAAACATGAGAACCATCCTATAACATGAGATGTGCTATCCAAATTCTTCACTTCCCAAACCTGAGACCCTTCCTATAGCTTGAGATGTGATATCAAACTCCTTCCCATTCCAATCCTGAGACCCTTATTATACCATGAGATGTGATATCTCAATGCTTCTAATACCAAACCTGAGACCCGTCCTAAAACATGAGATGTGAGATCCAAATCCTTCCCCTTCCAAACCTGAGACCCTTCCTATAGCTTGAGATGTGATATCAAACTCCTTCCCATTCCAATCCTGAGATAGCTTGAGATGTGATATCCAACTCCTTCCCATTCCAATCCTGAGACCCTTCCGATAGCATGAGATGTGATATCTCAATGCTTCTAATATCAAAACTGAGACCCTCCCTATAGCATGAGATGTGATATCTAAGTCCTTCCCATTCCTATCCTGAGACCCTTCCGATAGCAGAGATGTGATATCTCAATGCTTATACCAAACCTGAGACCCTTCCTATAGCATGAGATGTGATATCTCAATGCTTCTATCAAACCTGAGACCCTTCCTTTAGCATGAGATGTGATATCCAACTCCTTCCCATTCCAATCCTGAGACCCTTCCTATAGCATGAGCTGTAATATTTCAATGCTTCTATCAAACCTGAGACCCTTCCTTTAGCATGAGATGTGATATCCTACTCCTTCCCCTTCCAAACCTGAGACCCTTCCTTTAGCATGAGATGTGATATCCAAATCCTTCCAATTCCAATCCTGAAACCCTTCCTATACCATGAGATGTGATATTTCTGTTTCTAATAAAAAACATGAGACCCTTCCTATAGCAAGAGATATGATATCCAAATCCTTCCCATTCCAATCCCGAGACCCTTCCTATAACATGAGATGTGATATCCAACTCCTTCCCATTCCAACCTGAGACCCTTCCTATAGCATGAGAAGGGATATCCAACTCCTTCCCATTCCAATCCTGAGACCCTTCCTATACCATGAGATGTGATATCTCAGTGCTTCTAATACCAAACCTGGGACCCGTCCTATAACATGAGATATGATATCCAAATCCTTCCCATTCGAATCCTGAAACCCTTCCTTTAGCATGAGATGTGATATCTCAATGTGTCTAATAAAAAACCTGAGACCCTTCCTATAGCAAGAGATGTGATATCCAAATCCTTCGCATTCCAATCCTGAGACCCTTCCTATAACATGGATGTGATATCCAACTCCTTCCCATTCCAATTCTGAGACCCTTCCTATACCATGAGAATTGATATCTCAATGCTTCTAATACCAAACCTGAGACCCTTCCTATAGCATGAGATGTGATATCCTACTCCTTCCCATTCCAATCCTGAGACCCTTCCTATAGCACGAGATGTGATATCTCAATGCTTCTAATACCAAACCTGACACCCTTCATATAGCATGAGATGGGATATCCAACTCCTTCCCAATCCAATCCTGAGACCCTTCCGATAGCATGAGATGTCATTTCTCAATGCTTCTACCAAAACTGAGACCCTTCCTATGGCATGAGATGTGATATCAAACTCCTTCCCATTCCAATCCTGAGACCCTTCCTATAGCTTGAGATGTGATATCCAACTCCTTCCCATTCCAATCCTGAGACCCTTCCTATACCATGAGATGTGATATCTCAATGCTTGTAGTACCAAACCTGAGACCCGTCCTACAACATGAGATGTGATATCCAAATCCTTCCCCTTCCAAGCCTGAGACCCTTCCTTTAGCATGAGATGTGATATCCAACTCCTTCCCATTCCAATCCTGAGACCCTTCTGATAGCATGAGATGTGATATCTCAATGCTTCTAATATCAAACCTGAGACCCTCCCTATAGCATGAGATGTGATATCCAAGTCCTTCCCATTCCAATCCTGAGATCCTTCCTATAGCATGAGATGTGATATCTCAATGCTTCTAATACCAAACATGATATCCTTCCTATAACATGAGATGTGATATATAAACTCCTTACCATTCCAATCCCGAGACCCTTCCGATAGCAGAGATGTGATATCTCAATGCTTATACCAAACCTGAGACCCTTCCTATGGCATGAGATGTCATATACTACTGCTTCCCATTCCAATCCTGGGACCCTTCCTATAGCATGAGATGTGATATCTCAATGCTTCTACCAAACTTGAGACCCTTCCTATAGCATGAGATGTGATATCCAACTCCTTCCCATTCCAATCCTGAGACCCTTCCTATAGCATGAGATGTGATGTCTCAATGCTTCTAATACCAAACCTGATATCCTTCCTATAACATGAGATGTGATATCCAACTCCTTTCCATTCCAATACTGAGATCCTTCCTATACCATGAGATGTGATATCTCAATGTTTCTCATACCAAACCTGAGGCAATTCCTATAGCAAGAGATGTGATATACAAATCCTTCCCATTCCAAACCTGAGACCCTTCCTATAGCATGAGATGTGATATCCGACTCTTTCCCAATCCAATCCTGAGACCCTTCCTATAGCATGAGATGTAATATCACAATGCTTGTAATACCAAACCTGAGACCATTCCTATAGCATGAGATGTGATATCCAACTCCTTCCCATTCCAATCCTGAGACCCTTCCTATAGCATGAGATGTGATATCTCAATGCTTTTAATACCAAAACTGAGACCCTTCTTAAAGCATGAGATGTGATATCCAACTACTTCCCGTTCCAAACCTGAGACCCTTCCTATAGCATATGTGACATCCAACTCCTTCCCATTCCAAACCTGAGACCCTTCATATAGCAAGAATGTAATATCCAACTCCTTCCCATTCCAATCCTGAGACCATTCCTATAGCATGAGAAGTGATATCTCAATGCTTCTAATAGCAAACCTGAGATCCTTCCTATGACATGAGATGTGATATCCAATTCCTTCCCATTCCAAACCTGAGACCCTTCCTACAGCATGCGATGTGATATCTCAATCCTTCTAATACCACACCTGAGACCCGTCCTATAACATGAGATGAGATATCCAAGTCCTTCCCATCCCAATCCTGAGACCTTTCCTATAGCATGAGATGTGATATCTCAATGCTTCTAATACCAAACCTGAGACCCTTCCTATAACATGAGATGGGATATCCAACTCCTTCCCATTCCAATCCTGAGACCCTTCCGATAGCAGAGATGTGATATCTCAATGCTTATACCAAACCTGAGACCCTTCCTATGGCATGAGATGTAATATACAACTACTACCCATTCCAATCCGGAGACCCTTCCTATAGCATGAGATGTGATATCTCAATGCTTCTACCAAACCTGAGACCCTTCCTATAGCATGAGATGTGATATCCAACTCCTTCCCACTCCAAACCTGAGACCCTTCCTATGGCATGAGATGTGATATCACAATGCTTCTAATACCAGACCTGAGATCCTTCCTATAACATGAGATGCGATATCCAATTCCTTCCTATTCCAAACCTGAGACCTTTCCTGTAGCATGAGATGTGATATCCAACTCCTTCCCATTCCAATACTGAGACCCTTCCTATAGCATGAGATGTGATATCTCAATGCTTCTAATACCAAACCTGAGAACCTTCCTATAGCATGAGACGTGATATCCAACTCCTTCCCTTTCCAAACCTGAGACCCTTCCGATAGCAGAGATGTGATATCTCAATGCTTGTACCAAACCTGAGACCCTTCCTATGGCATGAGAGGTCATATACTACTCCTTCCCATTCCAATCCTGAGACCCTTCCTATAGCATGAGATGTGATATCTCAATGCTTCTACCAAACCTGAGACCCTTCCTATAGCATGAGATGTGATATCTCAATGCTTCTAATACCAAACTTGATATCCTTCCTATAACACGAGATGTGATATCCAACTCCTTCACATTCCAATCCTGAGATCCTTCCTATACCATGAGATGTGATATTTCAATGTTTCTCATACCAAACCTGAGGCCCTTCCTATAGCAAGAGATGTGATGTACAAATCCTTCCCATTCCAAACCTGAGACCTTTCCTATAGCATCAGATGTGATATCCAACTCCTTCCCAATCCAATCCTGAGACCCTTCCTATAGCATGAGATGTAATATCACAATGCTTGTAATACCAAACCTGAGACCCTTCCTATAGCATGTGTGATATCCAACTCCTTCCCATTCCAATCCTTAGACCCTTCCTATAGCATGAGATGTGATATCTCAATGCTTCTAATACCAAACCTGAGACCCTTCTTAAAGCATGAGATGGGATATCCAACTCCTTCCTATTCCAATCCTGAGACCCTTATGATAGCATGAGATGTGATATCCAACTCCTTCCCATTTCAATCCTGAGACCCTTCCTATAGCATGAGATGTGTTATCTCAATGTTTCTAATACCAAACCTGAGATCCTTCCTATAACATGAGATGTGATATCCAACTCCTTCCCATTCCAAACCGGAGACCCTTCCTTTAGCATGAGATGTGATATCAAACTCCTTCCCATGCCAATCCTGAGACCCTTACTATAGCATGAGATGTGATATCTCAATGCTTCTAATACCAAACCTGAGAGCCTTCATATACATGATATGTGATATCCAACTCCTTCCCATTCCAAACCTGAGACCCTTCCTATAGCATGAGATGTGATATCTCAATGCTTCTAATACCAAACCTGAGACCCTTGTTATAGCATGATATGTGATATCCAACTCCTTCCCATCCCAAACCAGAGACCCTTCCTATAGTATGAAATGTGATATCTCAAAGCTTCTAATACCAAACCTGAGACCCTTCATATAGCATGAGATGTTATCTCCAACTCCTTCCCATCCCAAAACAGAGACCCTTCCTATAGCATGAGATGTGATATCTCAATGCTTCTAATACCAAACCTGATATCCTTCCTATAACATGAGATGTGATATCCAACTCCTTCCCATTCCAATCCTGAGATCCTTCCTATACCATGAGATGTGATATCTCAATGTTTCTCATACCAAACCTGAGGCCCTTCCTATAGCAAGAGATGTGATATACAAATCCTCCCCATTCCAAACCTGAGACCATTCCTATAGCATGAGATGTAATATCGCAATGCTTGTAATACCAAACCTGAGACCCTTCCTATAGCATGAGATGTGATATCCAACTCCTTCCCATTCCAATCCTGAGACCCTTCCTAGAGCATGAGATGTGATATCTCAATGCTTCTAATACCAAAACTGAGACCCTTCTTAAAGCATGAGATGTGATATCCAACTCCTTCCCGTTCCAAACCTGAGACCCTTCCTATAGCAAGAATGTAATATCCAACTCCTTCCCATTCCAATCCTGAGACCATTCCTATAGCATGAGATGTGATATCTCAGTGCTTCTAATAGCAAACCTGAGATCCTTCCTATGACATGAGATGGGATATCCAACTCCTTCCCGTTCCAAACCTGAGACCCTTCCTATAGCAAGAATGTAATATCCAACTCCTTCCCATTCCAATCCCGAGACCCTTCCGATAGCAGAGATGTGATATCTCAATGCTTATACCAAACCTGAGACCCTTCCTATGGCATGAGATGTCATATACTACTCCTTCCCATTCCAATCCTGAGACCCTTACTATAGCATGAGATGTGATATCTTAATGCTTCTACCAAACCTGAGACCCTTCCTATAGCATGAGATGTGATATCCAACTCCTTCCCATTCCAATCCTGAGACCCTTCCTATAGCATGAGATGTGATATCTCAATGCTTCTAATACCAAACCTGATATCCTTCCTATAACATGAGATGTGATATCCAACCCCTTTCCATTCCAATACTGAGATCCTTCCTATACCATGAGATGTGATATCTCAATGTTTCTGATATCAAACCTGAGGCCCTTCCTATAGCAAGAGATGTGAAATACAAATCATTCCCATTCCAAACCTGAGACCTTTCCTATAGCATGGGATGTGATATCCGACTCCTTCCCAATCCAATCCTGAGACCCTTCCTATAGCATAAGATGTGATATCCAACTCGTTCCCATTCCAATCCTGAGACCCTTCCTATAGCATGAGATGTGATATCTCAATGCTTCTAATACCAAAACTGAGACCCTTCTTAAAGCATGAGATGTGATATCCAACTCCTTCCCGTGTTCCAAACCTGAGACCCTTCCTATAGCATATGTGCTACCCTTCCTATGGCATGAGATGTCATATACAACTACTTCCCATTCCAATCCGGAGACCCTTCCTATAGCATGAGATGTGATATCTCAATGCTTCTACCAAACCTGAGACCCTTCCTATAGCATGAGATGTGATATCCAACTCCTTCCCATTCCAATCCTGAGACCCTTCCTATATCATGAGATGTGATATCTCAATGCTTCTAATACCAAACCTGATATCCTTCCTATAACATGAGATGTGATATCTCAATGTTTCTCATACCAAACCTGAGGCCCTTCCTATAGCAAGAGATGTGATGTACAAACCCTTCCCATTCCAAACCTGAGACCCTTCCTATAGCATGAGATGTGATATCCAACTCCTTCCCAATCCAATCCTGAGACCCTTCCTATAGCATGAGATATAATATCACAATGCTTGTAATTCCAAACCTGAGACCCTTCCTATAGCATAAGATGTGATATCCAACTCCTTCCCATTCCAATCCTTAGACCCTTCCTATAGCATGAGATGTGATATCTCAATGCTTCTAATACCAAACCTGAGACCCTTCTTAAAGCATGAGATGGGATATCCAACTCCTTCCTATTCCAATCCTGAGACCCTTACAATAGCAGAGATGTGATATCTCAATGCTTATACCAAACCTGAGACTCTTCCTATGGCATGAGATGTGATATCCAACTCCTTCCCATTCCAATCCTATGACCCTTCCTATAGCATGAGATGTGATATCTCAATGCTTCTATCAAACCTGAGACCCTTCCTATTGCATGAGATGTGATATCCAACTCCTTCCCATTCCAATCCTGAAACCCTTCCTATACCATGAGATGTGATATCTCAATGTTTCTAATACCAAACCTGAGACCCGTCCTAAAACATGAGATGTGAAATCCAAATCCTTCCCCTTCCAAACTTGAGACCCTTCCTATAGCTTGAGATGTGATATCAAACTCCTTCCCATTCCAATCCTGAGATAGCTTGAGATGTGATATCCAACTCCTTCCCATTCCAATCCTGAGACCCTTCCGATAGCATGAGATGTGATATCGTAATGTTTCTCTTACCAAACCTGAGGCCCTTCCTATAGCAAGAGATGTGATGTACAAATCCTTCCCATTCCAAACCTGAGACCCTTCCTATAGCATGAGATGTGATATCCAACTCCTTCCCATTCCAATCCTGAGACCCTTCCTATAGCATGAGATGTGATATCTCAATGCTTCTAATACCAAACCTGAGATCCTTCCGATAGCATGAGATGTGATATCTCAATGCTTCTAATACCAAACCTGAGATCTTCCTATAACATGAGATGTGATATCCAAATCCTTCCACTTCCAAACCTGAAACCCTCCCTTTAGCATGAGATGTGATATCCGACTCCTTCCCATTCCAATCCTGAGACCCTTCTGGTAGCATGAGATGTGATATCTCAATGCTTCTAATACCAAACCTGAGATCCTTCCGATAGCATGAGATCTGATATCTCAATGATTCTAACACCAAACCTGAGATCCTTCCTATAGCATGAGATGTGATATCCAACTCCTTCCCATTCCAAACCTGAGACCCTTCATATAGCATGAGATGTGATATCTCAATGCTTCTAATACCAAACCTGAGATCCTTCCTATAACATGAGATGTGATATCTCAATGCTTCTAAAACCAAACATGAGAACTATCCTGTAACATGTGAAATCCAAATCATTCCCTTTCCAAACCTGAGACCCTTCCTATAGCTTGAGATGTGATATCAAACTCCTTCCCATTCCAATCCTGAGATAGCTTGAGATGTGCTATCCAACTCCTTCCCATTCCAATCCTGAGACCCTTCCTATACCATGAGATGTGATATCTCAATGCTTCTAATACCAAACCTGACACCCGTCCTAAAACATATGTGAGATCCAAATCCTTCCCCTTCCAAACCTGAGACCTTTCCTTTAGCATGTGATGTGATATCCAACTCCTTCCCATTCCAATCCTGAGACCTTTCCTATAGCATGATATGTGATATCTCAATGCTTCTAATACCAAACCTGACATCCTTCCTATAACATGAGATTTGTATCCAACTCCTTCCCATTCCAAACCTGAGACCCTTCCTATAGCATGAGATGTGATATCTTACTGCTTCTAAAACCAAACCTGAGAACCATCCTATAACATATGTGAAATCCAAATCCTTCCCTTTCCAAACCTGAGACCCTTCCGATAGCATGAGATGTGATATCTCAATGCTTCTAAAACCAAACATGAGAACCATCCTACAACATGAGATGTGAAATCCAAATCCTTCCCTTTCCAAACCTGAGACCCTTCCTATAGCTTGAGAAGTAATATCTCAATGCTTCTAATAGCAAACCTGAGATCCTTCCTATGACATGAGATGTGATATCCAATTCCTTCCCATTCCAAACCTGAGACCCTTCCTACAGCATGCAATGTGATATCTCAATCCTTCTAATACCACACCTGAGACCCGTCCTATAACATGAGATGAGATATCCAAGTCCTTCCCATCCCAATCCTGAGACCTTTCCTATAGCATGAGATGTGATATCTCAATGCTTCTAATACCAAACCTGAGACCCTTCCTATAACATGAGATGGGATATCCAACTCCTTCCCATTCCAATCCTGAGACCCTTCCGATAGCAGAGATGTGATATCTCAATGCTTATACCAAACCTGAGACCCTTCCTATGGCATGAGATGTAATATACAACTACTACCCATTCCAATCCGGACACCCTTCCTATAGCATGATATGTGATATCTCAATGCTTCTACCAAACCTGAGACCCTTCCTATAGCATGAGATGTGATATCCAACTCCTTCCCACTCCAAACCTGAGACCCTTCCTATGGCATGAGATGTGATATCACAATGCTTCTAATACCAGACCTGAGATCCTTCCTATAACATGAGATGTGATATCCAATTCCTTCCCATTCCAAACCTGAGACCCTTCCTGTAGCATGAGATGTGATATCCAACTCCTTCCCATTCCAATACTGAGACCCTTCCTATAGCATGAGATGTGATATCTCAATGCTTCTAATACCAAACCTGAGAACCTTCCTATAGCATGGAACGTGATATCCAACTCCTTCCCTTTCCAAACCTGAGACCCTTCCGATAGCAGAGATGTGATATCTCAATGCTTGTACCAAACCTGAGACCATTCCTATGGCATGAGAGGTCATATACTACTCCTTCCCATTCCAATCCTGAGACCCTTCCTATAGCATGAGATGTGATATCTCAATGCTTCTACCAAACCTGAGACCCTTCCTATAGCATGAGATGTGATATCTCAATGCTTCTAATACCAAACTTGATATCCTTCCTATAACACGAGATGTGATATCCAACTCCTTCACATTCCAATCCTGAGATCCTTCCTATACCATGAGATGTGATATTTCAATGTTTCCCATACCAAACCTGAGGCCCTTCCTATAGCAAGAGATGTGATGTACAAATCCTTCCCATTCCAAACCTGAGACCCTTCCTATAGCATCAGATGTGATATCCAACTCCTTCCCAATCCAATCCTGAGACCCTTCCTATAGCATGAGATGTAATATCACAATGCTTGTAATACCAAACCTGAGACCCTTCCTATAGCATGTGTGATATCCAACTCCTTCCCATTCCAATCCTTAGACCCTTCCTATAGCATGAGATGTGATATCTCAATGCTTCTAATACCAAACCTGAGACCCTTCTTAAAGCATGAGATGGGATATCCAACTCCTTCCTATTCCAATCCTGAGACCCTTACGATAGCATGAGATGTGATATCCAACTCCTTCCCATTTCAATCCTGAGACCCTTCCTATAGCATGAGATGTGTTATCTCAAAGTTTCTAATACCAAACCTGAGATCCTTCCTATAACATGAGATGTGATATCCAACTCCTTCCCATTCCAAACCGGAGACCCTTCCTTTAGCATGAGATATGATATCAAACTCCTTCCCATGCCAATCCTGAGACCCTTACTATAGCATGAGATGTGATATCTCAATGCTTCTAATACCAAACCTGAGAGCCTTCATATAACATGATATGTGATATCCAACTCCTTCTCATTCCAAAACTGAGATCCTTCCTATAGCCTGAGATGTGATATCCAACTCCTTCCCATTCCAAACCTGAGACCCTTCCTATAGCATGAGATGTGATATCTCAATGCTTCTAATACCAAACCTGAGACCCTTGTTATAGCATGAGATGTGATATCCAACTCCTTCCCATCCCAAACCAGAGACCCTTCCTATAGTATGAAATGTGATATCTCAAAGCTTCTAATACCAAACCTGAGACCCTTCATATAGCATGAGATGTTATCTCCAACTCCTTCCCATCCCAAAACAGAGACCCTTCCTATAGCATGAGATGTGATATCTCAATGCTTCTAATACCAAACCTGATATCCTTCCTATAACATGAGATGTGATATCCAACTCCTTCCAATTCCAATCCTGAGATCCTTCCTATACCATGAGATGTGATATCTCAATGTTTCTCATACCAAACCTGAGGCCCTTCCTATAGCAAGAGATGTGATATACAAATCCTCCCCATTCCAAACCTGAGACCCTTCCTATAGCATGAGATGTAATATCGCAATGCTTGTAATACCAAACCTGAGACCCTTCCTATAGCATGAGATGTGATATCCAACTCCTTCCCATTCCAATCCTGAGACCCTTCCTATAGCATGAGATGTGATATCTCAATGCTTCTAATACCAAAACTGAGACCCTTCTTAAAGCATGAGATGTGATATCCAACTCCTTCCCGTTCCAAACCTGAGACCCTTCCTATAGCAAGAATGTAATATCCAACTCCTTCCCATTCCAATCCTGAGACCATTCCTATAGCATGAGATGTGATATCTCAGTGCTTCTAATAGCAAACCTGAGATCCTTCCTATGACATGAGATGGGATATCCAACTCCTTCCCGTTCCAAACCTGAGACCCTTCCTATAGCAAGAATGTAATATCCAACTCCTTCCCATTCCAATCCCGAGACCCTTCCGATAGCAGAGATGTGATATCTCAATGCTTATACCAAACCTGAGACCCTTCCTATGGCATGAGATGTCATATACTACTCCTTCCCATTCCAATCCTGAGACCCTTCCTATAGCATGAGATGTGATATCTCAATGCTTCTACCAAACCTGAGACCCTTCCTATAGCATGAGATGTGATATCCAACTCCTTCCCATTCCAATCCTGAGACCCTTCCTATAGCATGAGATGTGATATCTCAATGCTTCTAATACCAAACCTGATATCCTTCCTATAACATGAGATGTGATATCCAACCCCTTTCCATTCCAATACTGAGATCCTTCCTATACCATGAGATGTGATATCTCAATGTTTCTGATACCAAACCTGAGGGCCTTCCTATAGCAAGAGATGTGATATACAAATCATTCCCATTCCAAACCTGAGACCTTTCCTATAGCATGGGATGTGATATCCGACTCCTTCCCAATCCAATCCTGAGACCCTTCCTATAGCATGAGATGTGATTTCCAACTCGTTCCCATTCCAATCCTGAGACCCTTCCTATAGCATGAGATGTGATATCTCAATGCTTCTAATACCAAAACTGAGACCCTTCTTAAAGCATGAGATGTGATATCCAACTCCTTCCCGTGTTCCAAACCTGAGACCCTTCCTATAGCATATGTGCTACCCTTCCTATGGCATGAGATGTCATATACAACTACTTCCCATTCCAATCCGGAGACCCTTCCTATAGCATGAGATGTGATATCTCAATGCTTCTACCAAACATGAGACCCTTCCTTTAGCATGAGATGTGATATCCATCTCCTTCCCATTCCAATCCTGAGACCCTTCCTATAGCATGAGATGTGATATCTCAATGCTTCTAATACCAAACCTGAGATCCTTCCGATAACATGAGATGTGATATCCAAATCCTTCCCCTTCCAAACCTGAGACCCTCCCTTTAGCATGAGATGTGATATCCAACTCCTTCCCATTCCAATCCTGAGACCCTTCTGATAGCATGAGATGTGATATCTCAGTGCTTCTAATACCAAACCTGGGACCCGTCCTATAACATGAGATATGATATCCAAATCCTTCCCATTCGAATCCTGAAACCCTTCCTTTAGCATGAGATGTGATATCTCAATGTGTCTAATAAAAAACCTGAGACCCTTCCTATAGCAAGAGATGTGATATCCAAATCCTTCGCATTCCAATCCTGAGACCCTTCCTATAACATGGATGTGATATCCAACTCCTTCCCATTCCAATTCTGAGACCCTTCCTATACCATGAGAATTGATATCTCAATGCTTCTAATACCAAACCTGAGACCCTTCCTATAGCATGAGATGTTATATCCTACTCCTTCCCATTCCAATCCTGAGGCCCTTCCTATAGCACGAGATGTGATATCTCAATGCTTCTAATACCAAACCTGACACCCTTCATATAGCATGAGATGGGATATCCAACTCCTTCCCAATCCAATCCTGAGACCCTTCCGATAGCATGAGATGTCATTTCTCAATGCTTCTACCAAAACTGAGACCCTTCCTATGGCATGAGATGTGATATCAAACTCCTTCCCATTGCAATCCTGAGACCCTTCCTATAGCTTGAGATGTGATATCCAACTCCTTCCCATTCCAATCCTGAGACCCTTCCTATACCATGAGATGTGATATCTCAATGCTTGTAGTACCAAACCTGAGACCCGTCCTACAACATGAGATGTGATATCCAAATCCTTCCCCTTCCAAGCCTGAGACCCTTCCTTTAGCATGAGATGTGATATCCAACTCCTTCCCATTCCAATCCTGAGACCCTTCCGATAGCATGAGATGTGATATCTCAATGCTTCTAATATCAAACCTGAGACCCTCCCTATAGCATGAGATGTGATATCCAAGTCCTTCCCATTCCAATCATGAGATCCTTCCTATAGCATGAGATGTGATATCTCAATGCTTCTAATACAAAACATGATATCCTTCCTATAACATGAGATGTGATATATAAACTCCTTACCATTCCAATCCCGAGACCCTTCCGATAGCAGAGATGTGATATCTCAAAGCTTCTAATACCAAACCTGAGACCCTTCATATAGCATGAGATGTTATCTCCAACTCCTTCCCATCCCAAAACAGAGACCCTTCCTATAGCATGAGATGTGATATCTCAATGCTTCTAATACCAAACCTGATATCCTTCCTATAACATGAGATGTGATATCCAACTCCTTCCCATTCCAATCCTGAGATCCTTCCTATACCATGAGATGTGATATCTCAATGTTTCTCATACCAAACCTGAGGCCCTTCCTATAGCAAGAGATGTGATATACAAATCCTCCCCATTCCAAACCTGAGACCCTTCCTATAGCATGAGATGTAATATCGCAATGCTTGTAATACCAAACCTGAGACCCTTCCTATAGCATGAGATGTGATATCCAACTCCTTCCCATTCCAATCCTGAGACCCTTCCTAGAGCATGAGATGTGATATCTCAATGCTTCTAATACCAAAACTGAGACCCTTCTTAAAGCATGAGATGTGATATCCAACTCCTTCCCGTTCCAAACCTGAGACCCTTCCTATAGCAAGAATGTAATATCCAACTCCTTCCCATTCCAATCCTGAGACCATTCCTATGGCATGAGATGTGATATCACAATGCTTCTAATACCAGACCTGAGATCCTTCCTATAACATGAGATGTGATATCCAATTCCTTCCCATTCCAAACCTGAGACCCTTCCTGTAGCATGAGATGTGATATCCAACTCCTTCCCATTCCAATACTGAGACCCTTCCTATAGCATGAGATGTGATATCTCAATGCTTCTAATACCAAACCTGAGAACCTTCCTATAGCATGAGACGTGATATCCAACTCCTTCCCTTTCCAAACCTGAGACCCTTCCGATAGCAGAGATGTGATATCTCAATGCTTGTACCAAACCTGAGACCCTTCCTATGGCATGAGAGGTCATATACTACTCCTTCCCATTCCAATCCTGAGACCCTTCCTATAGCATGAGATGTGATATCTCAATGCTTCTACCAAACCTGAGACCCTTCCTATAGCATGAGATGTGATATCTCAATGCTTCTAATACCAAACTTGATATCCTTCCTATAACACGAGATGTGATATCCAACTCCTTCACATTCCAATCCTGAGATCCTTCCTATACCATGAGATGTGATATTTCAATGTTTCTCATACCAAACCTGAGGCCCTTCCTATAGCAAGAGATGTTATGTACAAATCCTTCCCATTCCAAACCTGAGACCTTTCCTATAGCATCAGATGTGATATCCAACTCCTTCCCAATCCAATCCTGAGACCCTTCCTATAGCATGAGATGTAATATCACAATGCTTGTAATACCAAACCTGAGACCCTTCCTATAGCATGTGTGATATCCAACTCCTTCCCATTCCAATCCTTAGACCCTTCCTATAGCATGAGATGTGATATCTCAATGCTTCTAATACCAAACCTGAGACCCTTCTTAAAGCATGAGATGGGATATCCAACTCCTTCCTATTCCAATCCTGAGACCCTTACGATAGCATGAGATGTGATATCCAACTCCTTCCCATTTCAATCCTGAGACCCTTCCTATAGCATGAGATGTGTTATCTCAATGTTTCTAATACCAAACCTGAGATCCTTCCTATAACATGAGATGTGATATCCAACTCCTTCCCATTCCAAACCGGAGACCCTTCCTTTAGCATGAGATGTGATATCAAACTCCTTCCCATGCCAATCCTGAGACCCTTACTATAGCATGAGATGTGATATCTCAATGCTTCTAATACCAAACCTGAGAGCCTTCATATAACATGATATGTGATATCCAACTCCTCATTCCAAACCTGAGATCCTTCCTATAGCCTGAGATGTGATATCCAACTCCTTCCCATTCCAAACCTGAGACCCTTCCTATAGCATGAGATGTGATATCTCAATGATTCTAATACCAAACCTGAGACCCTTGTTATAGCATGAGATGTGATATCCAACTCCTTCCCATCCCAAACCAGAGACCCTTCCTATAGTATGAAATGTGATATCTCAAAGCTTCTAATACCAAACCTGAGACCCTTCATATAGCATGAGATGTTATCTCCAACTCCTTCCCATCCCAAAACAGAGACCCTTCCTATAGCATGAGATGTGATATCTCAATGCTTCTAATACCAAACCTGATATCCTTCCTATAACATGAGATGTGATATCCAACTCCTTCCCATTCCAATCCTGAGATCCTTCCTATACCATGAGATGTGATATCTCAATGTTTCTCATACCAAACCTGAGGCCCTTCCTATAGCAAGAGATGTGATATACAAATCCTCCCCATTCCAAACCTGAGACCCTTCCTATAGCATGAGATGTAATATCGCAATGCTTGTAATACCAAACCTGAGACCCTTCCTATAGCATGAGATGTGATATCCAACTCCTTCCCATTCCAATCCTGAGACCCTTCTTATAGCATGAGATGTGATATCTCAATGCTTCTAATACCAAAACTGAGACCCTTCTTAAAGCATGAGATGTGATATCCAACTCCTTCCCGTTCCAAACCTGAGACCCTTCCTATAGCAAGAATGTAATATCCAACTCCTTCCCATTCCAATCCTGAGACCATTCCTATAGCATGAGATGTGATATCTCAGTGCTTCTAATAGCAAACCTGAGATCCTTCCTATGACATGAGATGGGATATCCAACTCCTTCCCGTTCCAAACCTGAGACCCTTCCTATAGCAAGAATGTAATATCCAACTCCTTCCCATTCCAATCCCGAGACCCTTCCGATAGCAGAGATGTGATATCTCAATGCTTATACCAAACCTGAGACCCTTCCTATGGCATGAGATGTCATATACTACTCCTTCCCATTCCAATCCTGAGACCCTTCCTATAGCATGAGATGTGATATCTCAATGCTTCTACCAAACCTGAGACCCTTCCTATAGCATGAGATGTGATATCCAACTCCTTCCCATTCCAATCCTGAGACCCTTCCTATAGCATGAGATGTGATATCTCAATGCTTCTAATACCAAACCTGATATCCTTCCTATAACATGAGATGTGATATCCAACCCCTTTCCATTCCAATACTGAGATCCTTCCTATACCATGAGATGTGATATCTCAATGTTTCTGATACCAAACCTGAGGGCCTTCCTATAGCAAGAGATGTGATATACAAATCATTCCCATTCCAAACCTGAGACCTTTCCTATAGCATGGGATGTGATATCCGACTCCTTCCCAATCCAATCCTGAGACCCTTCTTATAGCATGAGATGTGATTTCCAACTCGTTCCCATTCCAATCCTGAGACCCTTCCTATAGCATGAGATGTGATATCTCAATGCTTCTAATACCAAAACTGAGACCCTTCTTAAAGCATGAGATGTGATATCCAACTCCTTCCCGTGTTCCAAACCTGAGACCCTTCCTATAGCATATGTGCTACCCTTCCTATGGCATGAGATGTCATGTACAACTACTTCCCATTCCAATCCGGAGACCCTTCCTATAGCATGAGATGTGATATCTCAATGCTTCTACCAAACATGAGACCCTTCCTTTAGCATGAGATGTGATATCCATCTCCTTCCCATTCCAATCCTGAGACCCTTCCTATAGCATGAGATGTGATATCTCAATGCTTCTAATACCAAACCTGAGATCCTTCCGATAACATGAGATGTGATATCCAAATCCTTCCCCTTCCAAACCTGAGACCCTCCCTTTAGCATGAGATGTGATATCCAACTCCTTCCCATTCCAATCCTGAGACCCTTCTGATAGCATGAGATGTGATATCTCAGTGCTTCTAATACCAAACCTGGGACCCGTCCTATAACATGAGATATGATATCCAAATCCTTCCCATTCGAATCCTGAAACCCTTCCTTTAGCATGAGATGTGATATCTCAATGTGTCTAATAAAAAACCTGAGACCCTTCCTATAGCAAGAGATGTGATATCCAAATCCTTCGCATTCCAATCCTGAGACCCTTCCTATAACATGGATGTAATATCCAACTCCTTCCCATTCCAATCCTGAGACCATTCCTATAGCATGAGAAGTGATATCTCAATGCTTCTAATAGCAAACCTGAGATCCTTCCTATGACATGAGATGTGATATCCAATTCCTTCCCATTCCAAACCTGAGACCCTTCCTACAGCATGCGATGTGATATCTCAATCCTTCTAATACCACACCTGAGACCCGTCCTATAACATGAGATGAGATATCCAACTCCTTCCCATTCCAATCCTGAGACCCTTCCGATAGCAGAGATGTGATATCTCAATGCTTATACCAAACCTGAGACCCTTCCTATGGCATGAGATGTAATATACAACTACTACCCATTCCAATCCGGAGACCCTTCCTATAGCATGAGATGTGATATCTCAATGCTTCTACCAAACCTGAGACCCTTCCTATAGCATGAGATGTGATATCCAACTCCTTCCCACTCCAAACCTGAGACCCTTCCTATGGCATGAGATGTGATATCACAATGCTTCTAATACCAGACCTGAGATCCTTCCTATAACATGAGATGTGATATCCAATTCCTTCCCATTCCAAACCTGAGACCCTTCCTGTAGCATGAGATGTGATATCCAACTCCTTCCCATTCCAATACTGAGACCCTTCCTATAGCATGAGATGTGATATCTCAATGCTTCTAATACCAAACCTGAGAACCTTCCTATAGCATGAGACGTGATATCCAGCTCCTTCCCTTTCCAAACCTGAGACCCTTCCGATAGCAGAGATGTGATATCTCAATGCTTGTACCAAACCTGAGACCCTTCCTATGGGATGAGAGGTCATATACTACTCCTTCCCATTCCAATCCTGAGACCCTTCCTATAGCATGAGATGTGATATCTCAATGCTTCTACCAAACCTGAGACCCTTCCTATAGCATGAGATGTGATATCTCAATGCTTCTAATACCAAACTTGATATCCTTCCTATAACACGAGATGTGATATCCAACTCCTTCACATTCCAATCCTGAGATCCTTCCTATACCATGAGATGTGATATTTCAATGTTTCTCATACCAAACCTGAGGCCCTTCCTATAGCAAGAGATGTGATGTACAAATCCTTCCCATTCCAAACCTGAGACCTTTCCTATAGCATCAGATGTGATATCCAACTCCTTCCCAATCCAATCCTGAGACCCTTCCTATAGCATGAGATGTAATATCACAATGCTTGTAATACCAAACCTGAGACCCTTCCTATAGCATGTGTGATATCCAACTCCTTCCCATTCCAATCCTTAGACCCTTCCTATAGCATGAGATGTGATATCTCAATGCTTCTAATACCAAACCTGAGACCCTTCTTAAAGCATGAGATGGGATATCCAACTCCTTCCTATTCCAATCCTGAGACCCTTACGATAGCATGAGATGTGATATCCAACTCCTTCCCATTTCAATCCTGAGACCCTTCCTATAGCATGAGATGTGTTATCTCAATGTTTCTAATACCAAACCTGAGATCCTTCCTATAACATGAGATGTGATATCCAACTCCTTCCCATTCCAAACCGGAGACCCTTCCTTTAGCATGAGATGTGATATCAAACTCCTTCCCATGCCAATCCTGAGACCCTTACTATAGCATGAGATGTGATATCTCAATGCTTCTAATACCAAACCTGAGAGCCTTCATATAACATGATATGTGATATCCAACTCCTTCTCATTCCAAACCTGAGATCCTTCCTATAGCCTGAGATGTGATATCCAACTCCTTCCCATTCCAAACCTGAGACCCTTCCTATAGCATGAGATGTGATATCTCAATGCTTCTAATACCAAACCTGAGACCCTTGTTATAGCATGAGATGTGATATCCAACTCCTTCCCATCCCAAACCAGAGACCCTTCCTATAGTATGAAATGTGATATCTCAAAGCTTCTAATACCAAACCTGAGACCCTTCATATAGCATGAGATGTTATCTCCAACTCCTTCCCATCCCAAAACAGAGACCCTTCCTATAGCATGAGATGTGATATCTCAATGCTTCTAATACCAAACCTGATATCCTTCCTATAACATGAGATGTGATATCCAACTCCTTCCCATTCCAATCCTGAGATCCTTCCTATACCATGAGATGTGATATCTCAATGTTTCTCATACCAAACCTGAGGCCCTTCCTATAGCAAGAGATGTGATATACAAATCCTCCCCATTCCAAACCTGAGACCCTTCCTATAGCATGAGATGTAATATCGCAATGCTTGTAATACCAAACCTGAGACCCTTCCTATAGCATGAGATGTGATATCCAACTCCTTCCCATTCCAATCCTGAGACCCTTCCTAGAGCATGAGATGTGATATCTCAATGCTTCTAATACCAAAACTGAGACCCTTCTTAAAGCATGAGATGTGATATCCAACTCCTTCCCGTTCCAAACCTGAGACCCTTCCTATAGCAAGAATGTAATATCCAACTCCTTCCCATTCCAATCCTGAGACCATTCCTATAGCATGAGATGTGATATCTCAGTGCTTCTAATAGCAAACCTGAGATCCTTCCTATGACATGAGATGGGATATCCAACTCCTTCCCGTTCCAAACCTGAGACCCTTCCTATAGCAAGAATGTAATATCCAACTCCTTCCCATTCCAATCCCGAGACCCTTCCGATAGCAGAGATGTGATATCTCAATGCTTATACCAAACCTGAGACCCTTCCTATGGCATGAGATGTCATATACTACTCCTTCCCATTCCAATCCTGAGACCCTTCCTATAGCATGAGATGTGATATCTTAATGCTTCTACCAAACCTGAGACCCTTCCTATAGCATGAGATCTGATATCCAACTCCTTCCCATTCCAATCCTGAGACCCTTCCTATAGCATGAGATGTGATATCTCAATGCTTCTAATACCAAACCTGATATCCTTCCTATAACATGAGATGTGATATCCAACCCCTTTCCATTCCAATACTGAGATCCTTCCTATACCATGAGATGTGATATCTCAATGTTTCTGATACCAAACCTGAGGCCCTTCCTATAGCAAGAGATGTGATATACAAATCATTCCCATTCCAAACCTGAGACCTCTCCTATAGCATGGGATGTGATATCCGACTCCTTCCCAATCCAATCCTGAGACCCTTCCTATAGCATGAGATGTGATATCCAACTCGTTCCCATTCCAATCCTGAGACCCTTCCTATAGCATGAGATGTGATATCTCAATGCTTCTAATACCAAAACTGAGACCCTTCTTAAAGCATGAGATGTGATATCCAACTCCTTCCCGTGTTCCAAACCTGAGACCCTTCCTATAGCATATGTGCTACCCTTCCTATTGCATGAGATGTCATATACAACTACTTCCCATTCCAATCCAGAGACCCTTCCTATAGCATGAGATGTGATATCTCAATGCTTCTACCAAACCTGAGACCCTTCCTATAGCATGAGATGTGATATCCAACTCCTTCCCATTCCAATCCTGAGACCCCTCCTATATCATGAGATGTGATATCTCAATGCTTCTAATACCAAACCTGATATCCTTCCTATAACATGAGATGTGATATCTCAATGTTTCTCATACCAAACCTGAGGCCCTTCCTATAGCAAGAGATGTGATGTACAAACCCTTCCCATTCCAAACCTGAGACCCTTCCTATAGCATGAGATGTGATATCCAACTCCTTCCCAATCCAATCCTGAGACCCTTCCTATAGCATGAGATATAATATCACAATGCTTGTAATACCAAACCTGAGACCCTTCCTATAGCATAAGATGTGATATCCAACTCCTTCCCATTCCAATCCTTAGACCCTTCCTATAGCATGAGATGTGATATCTCAATGCTTCTAATACCAAACCTGAGACCCTTCTTAAAGCATGAGATGGGATATCCAACTCCTTCCTATTCCAATCCTGAGACCCTTACGATAGCAGAGATGTGATATCTCAATGCTTATACCAAACCTGAGACTCTTCCTATGGCATGAGATGTGATATCCAACTCCTTCCCATTCCACTCCTGAGACCCTTCCTATAGCATGAGATGTGATATCTCAATGCTTCTATCAAACCTGAGACCCTTCCTATTGCATGAGATGTGATATCCAACTCCTTCCCATTCCAATCCTGAAACCCTTCCTATACCATGAGATGTGATATCTCAATGTTTCTAATACCAAACCTGAGACCCATCCTAAAACATGAGATGTGAAATCCAAATCCTTCCCCTTCCAAACTTGAGACCCTTCCTATAGCTTGAGATGTGATATCAAACTCCTTCCCATTCCAATCCTGAGATAGCTTGAGATGTGATATCCAACTCCTTCCCATTCCAATCCTGAGACCCTTCCGATAGCATGAGATGTGACATCTTAATGTTTCTCTTACCAAACCTGAGGCCCTTCCTATAGCAAGAGATGTGATGTACAAATCCTTCCCATTCCAAACCTGAGACCCTTCCTGCATGAGATGTGATATCCAACTCCTTCCCAATCCAATCCTGAAACCCTTCCTATAGCATGAGATGTAATATCACAATGTTTGTAATACCAAACCTGAGACCCTTCCTATAGCATGAGATGTGATATCCAACTCCTTCCCATTCCAATCCTGAGACCCTTCCTATAGCATGAGATGTGATATCTCAATGCTTCTAATACCAAACCTGAGATCCTTCCGATAGCATGAGATGTGATATCTCAATGCTTCTAATACCAAACCTGAGAAGTTCCTATAACATGAGATGTGATATCCAAATCCTTCCACTTCCAAACCTGAAACCCTCCCTTTAGCATGAGATGTGATATCCGACTCCTTCCCATTCCAATCCTGAGACCCTTCTGGTAGCATGAGATGTGATATCTCAATGCTTCTAATACCAAACCTGAGATCCTTCCGATAGCATGAGATCTGATATCTCAATGCTTCTAACACCAAACCGGAGATCCTTCCTATAGCATGAGATGTGATATCCAACTCCTTCCCATTCCAAACCTGAGACCCTTCCTATAGCATGAGATGTGATATCTCAATGCTTCTAATACCAAACCTGAGATCCTTCCTATAACATGAGATGTGATATCTCAATGCTTCTAAAACCAAACATGAGAACTATCCTGTAACATGTGAAATCCAAATCATTCCCTTTCCAAACCTGAGACCCTTCCTATAGCTTGAGATGTGATATCAAACTCCTTCCCATTCCAATCCTGAGATAGCTTGAGATGTGCTATCCAACTCCTTCCCATTCCAATCCTGAGACCCTTCCTATACCATGAGATGTGATATCTCAATGCTTCTAATACCAAACCTGACACCCGTCCTAAAACATATGTGAGATCCAAATCCTTCCCCTTCCAAACCTGAGACCTTTCCTTTAGCATGTGATGTGACATCCAACTCCTTCCCATTCCAATCCTGAGACCTTTCCTATAGCATGATATGTGATATCTCAATGCTTCTAATACCAAACCTGAGATCCTTCATATAACATGAGATTTGTATCCAACTCCTTCCCATTCCAAACCTGAGACCCTTCCGATAGCATGAGATGTGATATCTCAGTGCTTCTAATAGCAAACCTGAGATCCTTCCTATGACATGAGATGGGATATCCAAATCCTTCCCCTTCCAAACCTGAGACCTTTCCTTTAGCATGTGATGTGATATCCAACTCCTTCCCATTCCAATCCTGAGACCTTTCCTATAACATGAGATGTGATATCTTACTGCTTCTAAAACCAAACCTGAGAACCATCCTATAACATATGTGAAATCCAAATCCTTCCCTTTCCAAACCTGAGACCCTTCCGATAGCATGAGATGTGATATCTCAATGCTTCTAAAACCAAACATGAGAACCATCCTACAACATGAGATGTGAAATCCAAATCCTTCCCTTTCCAAACCTGAGACCCTTCCTATAGCTTGAGAAGTGATATCTCAATGCTTCTAATAGCAAACCTGAGATCCTTCCTATGACATGAGATGTGATATCCAATTCCTTCCCATTCCAAACCTGAGACCCTTCCTACAGCATGCGATGTGATATCTCAATCCTTCTAATACCACACCTGAGACCCGTCCTATAACATGAGATGAGATATCCAAGTCCTTCCCATCCCAATCCTGAGACCTTTCCTATAGCATGAGATGTGATATCTCAATGCTTCTAATACCAAACCTGAGACCCTTCCTATAACATGAGATGGGATATCCAACTCCTTCCCATTCCAATCCTGAGACCCCTCCGATAGCAGAGATGTGATATCTCAATGCTTATACCAAACCTGAGACCCTTCCTATGGCATGAGATGTAATATACAACTACTACCCATTCCAATCCGGAGACCCTTCCTATAGCATGAGATGTGATATCTCAATGCTTCTACCAAACCTGAGACCCTTCCTATAGCATGGGATGTGATATCCAACTCCTTCCCACTCCAAACCTGAGACCCTTCCTATGGCATGAGATGTGATATCACAATGCTTCTAATACCAGACCTGAGATCCTTCCTATAACATGAGATGTGATATCCAATTCCTTCCCATTCCAAACCTGAGACCCTTCCTGTAGCATGAGATGTGATATCCAACTCCTTCCCATTCCAATACTGAGACCCTTCCTATAGCATGAGATGTGATATCTCAATGCTTCTAATACCAAACCTGAGAACCTTCCTATAGCATGAGACGTGATATCCAACTCCTTCCCTTTCCAAACCTGAGACCCTTCCGATAGCAGAGATGTGATATCTCAATGCTTGTACCAAACCTGAGACCATTCCTATGGCATGAGAGGTCATATACTACTCCTTCCCATTCCAATCCTGAGACCCTTCCTATAGCATGGGATGTGATATCTCAATGCTTCTACCAAACCTGAGACCCTTCCTATAGCATGAGATGTGATATCTCAATGCTTCTAATACCAAACTTGATATCCTTCCTATAACACGAGATGTGATATCCAACTCCTTCACATTCCAATCCTGAGATCCTTCCTATACCATGAGATGTGATATTTCAATGTTTCTCATACCAAACCTGAGGCCCTTCCTATAGCAAGAGATGTGATGTACAAATCCTTCCCATTCCAAACCTGAGACCCTTCCTATAGCATCAGATGTGATATCCAACTACTTCCCAATCCAATCCTGAGACCCTTCCTATAGCATGAGAGGTAATATCACAATGCTTGTAATACCAAACCTGAGACCCTTCCTATAGCATGTGTGATATCCAACTCCTTCCCATTCCAATCCTTAGACCCTTCCTATAGCATGAGATGTGATATCTCAATGCTTCTAATACCAAACCTGAGACCCTTCTTAAAGCATGAGATGGGATATCCAACTCCTTCCTATTCCAATCCTGAGACCCTTACGATAGCATGAGATGTGATATCCAACTCCTTCCCATTTCAATCCTGAGACCCTTCCTATAGCATGAGATGTGTTATCTCAATGTTTCTAATACCAAACCTGAGATCCTTCCTATAACATGAGATGTGATATCCAACTCCTTCCCATTCCAAACCGGAGACCCTTCCTTTAGCATGAGATGTGATATCAAACTCCTTCCCATGCCAATCCTGAGACCCTTACTATAGCATGAGATGTGATATCTCAATGCTTCTAATACCAAACCTGAGAGCCTTCATATAACATGATATGTGATATCCAACTCCTTCTCATTCCAAAACTGAGATCCTTCCTATAGCCTGAGATGTGATATCCAACTCCTTCCCATTCCAAACCTGAGACCCTTCCTATAGCATGAGATGTGATATCTCAATGCTTCTAATACCAAACCTGAGACCCTTGTTATAGCATGAGATGTGATATCCAACTCCTTCCCATCCCAAACCAGAGACCCTTCCTATAGTATGAAATGTGATATCTCAAAGCTTCTAATACCAAACCTGAGACCCTTCATATAGCATGAGATGTTATCTCCAACTCCTTCCCATCCCAAAACAGAGACACTTCCTATAGCATGAGATGTGATATCTCAATGCTTCTAATACCAAACCTGATATCCTTCCTATAACATGAGATGTGATATCCAACTCCTTCCCATTCCAATCCTGAGATCCTTCCTATACCATGAGATGTGATATCTCAATGTTTCTCATACCAAACCTGAGGCCCTTCCTATAGCAAGAGATGTGATATACAAATCCTCCCCATTCCAAACCTGAGACCCTTCCTATAGCATGAGATGTGATATCCAACTCCTTCCCATTCCAATCCTGAGACCCTTCCTATAGCATGAGATGTGATATCTCAATGCTTCTAATACCAAAACTGAGACCCTTCTTAAAGCATGAGATGTGATATCCAACTCCTTCCCGTTCCAAACCTGAGACCCTTCCTATAGCAAGAATGTAATATCCAACTCCTTCCCATTCCAATCCTGAGACCATTCCTATAGCATGAGATGTGATATCTCAGTGCTTCTAATAGCAAACCTGAGATCCTTCCTATGACATGAGATGGGATATCCAACTCCTTCCCATTCCAAACCTGAGACCCTTCCTATAGCAAGAATGTAATATCCAACTCCTTCCCATTCCAATCCTGAGACCATTCCTATAGCATGAGATGTGATATCTCAGTGCTTCTAATAGCAAACCTGAGATCCTTCCTATGACATGAGATGGGATATCCAATTCCTTCCCATTCCAATCCTGAGACCCTTCCTATAGCATGAGATGTGATATCCAACTCCTTCCCATTCCAATCATGAGACCCTTCCTATAGCATGAGATGTGATATCTCAATGCTTCTAATACCAAACCTGATATCCTTCCTATAACATGAGATGTGATATCCAACCCCTTTCCATTCCAATACTGAGATCCTTCCTATACCATGAGATGTGATATCTCAATGTTTCTGATACCAAACCTGAGGCCCTTCCTATAGCAAGAGATGTGATATACAAATCATTCCCATTCCAAACCTGAGACCTTTCCTATAGCATGGGATGTGATATCCGACTCCTTCCCAATCCAATCCTGAGACCCTTCCTATAGCATGAGATGTGATATCCAACTTGTTCCCATTCCAATCCTGAGACCCTTCCTATAGCATGAGATGTGATATCTCAATGCTTCTAATACCAAAACTGAGACCCTTCTTAAAGCATGAGATGTGATATCCAACTCCTTCCCGTGTTCCAAACCTGAGACCCTTCCTATAGCATATGTGCTACCCTTCCTATGGCATGAGATGTCATGTACAACTACTTCCCATTCCAATCCGGAGACCCTTCCTATAGCATGAGATGTGATATCTCAATGCTTCTACCAAACATGAGACCCTTCCTTTAGCATGAGATGTGATATCCATCTCCTTCCCATTCCAATCCTGAGACCCTTCCTATAGCATGAGATGTGATATCTCAATGCTTCTAATACCAAACCTGAGATCCTTCCTATAACATGAGATGTGATATCCAACTCCTTCCCATTCCAAACCGGAGACCCTTCCTTTAGCATGAGATGTGATATCAAACTCCTTCCCATGCCAATCCTGAGACCCTTACTATAGCATGAGATGTGATATCTCAATGCTTCTAATACCAAACCTGAGAGCCTTCCTATGGCATGAGATGTAATATACAACTACTACCCATTCCAATCCGGAGACCCTTCCCATAGCATGAGATGTGATATCTCAATGCTTCTACCAAACCTGAGACCCTTCCTATAGCATGGGATGTGATATCCAACTCCTTCCCACTCCAAACCTGAGACCCTTCCTATGGCATGAGATGTGATATCACAATGCTTCTAATACCAGACCTGAGATCCTTCCTATAACATGAGATGTGATATCCAATTCCTTCCCATTCCAAACCTGAGACCCTTCCTGTAGCATGAGATGTGATATCCAACTCCTTCCCATTCCAATACTGAGACCCTTCCTATAGCATGAGATGTGATATCTCAATGCTTCTAATACCAAACCTGAGAACCTTCCTATAGCATGAGACGTGATATCCAACTCCTTCCCTTTCCAAACCTGAGACCCTTCCGATAGCAGAGATGTGATATCTCAATGCTTGTACCAAACCTGAGACCATTCCTATAGCATATGTGCTACCCTTCCTATGGCATGAGATGTCATATACAACTACTTCCCATTCCAATCCGGAGACCCTTCCTATAGCATGAGATGTGATATCTCAATGCTTCTAATACCAAACCTGATATCCTTCCTATAACATGAGATGTGATATCTCAATGTTTGTCATACCAAACCTGAGGCCCTTCCTATAGCAAGAGATGTGATGTACAAACCCTTCCCATTCCAAACCTGAGACCCTTCCTATAGCATGAGATGTGATATCCAACTCCTTCCCAATCCAATCCTGAGACCCTTCCTATAGCATGAGATATAATATCACAATGCTTGTAATACCAAACCTGAGACCCTTCCTATAGCATAAGATGTGATATCCAACTCCTTCCCATTCCAATCCTTAGACCCTTCCTATAGCATGAGATGTGATATCTCAATGCTTCTAATACCAAACCTGAGACCCTTCTTTAAGCATGAGATGGGATATCCAACTCCTTCCTATTCCAATCCTGAGACCCTTACGATAGCAGAGATGTGATATCTCAATGCTTATACCAAACCTGAGACTCTTCCTATGGCATGAGATGTGATATCCAACTCCTTCCCATTCCAATCCTGAGACCCTTCCTATAGCATGAGATGTGATATCTCAATGCTTCTATCAAACCTGAGACCCTTCCTATTGCATGAGATGTGATATCCAACTCCTTCCCATTCCAATCCTGAAACCCTTCCTATACCATGAGATGTGATATCTCAATGTTTCTAATACCAAACCTGAGACCCGTCCTAAAACATGAGATGTGAAATCCAAATCCTTCCCCTTCCAAACTTGAGACCCTTCCTATAGCTTGAGATGTGATATCAAACTCCTTCCCATTCCAATCCTGAGATAGCTTGAGATGTGATATCCAACTCCTTCCCATTCTAATCCTGAGACCCTTCCGATAGCATGAGATGGGATATCTTAATGTTTCTCTTACCAAACCTGAGGCCCTTCCTATAGCAAGAGATGTGATGTACAAATCCATCCCATTCCAAACCTGAGACCCTTCCTATAGCATGAGATGTGATATCCAACTCCTTCCCAATCCAATCCTGAAACCCTTCCTATAGCATGAGATGTAATATCACAATGTTTGTAATACCAAACCTGAGACCCTTCCTATAGCATGAGATGTGATATCCAACTCCTTCCCATTCCAATCCTGAGACCCTTCCTATAGCATGAGATGTGATATCTCAATGCTTCTAATACCAAAGGAAGGGTCTCAGGTTTGGAAGGGGAAGGATTTGGATATCACATCTCATGTTATAGGATGGGTCTCAGGTTTGGTATTAGAAGCATTGTGATATCACATCTCATGCTATAGGAAGTGTCTCAGGATTGGAATGGGAAAGAGTTGGATATCACATCTCATGCTATAGGAAGGGTTTCAGGTTTGGTAGAAGCATTGAGATATCACATCTCATGCTATAGGAAGAGTCTCAGGTTTGGGAAGGGAAGGATTTGGATTTCACATCTCATGTTATAGGATGGTTCTCATGTTTGGTTTTTGAAGCATTGAGATATCACATCTCATGCTATCGGAAGGGTCTCAGGTTTGGTATTAGAAGCATTGAGATATCACATCTCATGCTATAGGATTGGTCTCCGGATTGGAATGTGAAGGATTTGGATATCACATCTCATGCTAAAGGAAGGGTCTCAGGATTGGAATGGGAAGAAGTTGGATATGACATCTCTTGTTATAGGGAGGGTCTCAGGATTTGAATGGCAAGGAGTTGGATATCACATCTCATGCCATAGGAAGGGTCTCAGGTTTGGTATAAGCATTGAGATATCACATCTCTGCTATCGGAAGGGTCTCAGGATTGGATTGGGAAGGAGTTGGATATCACATCTCATGTTATAGGAAGGGTCTCCGGATTGGAATGTGAAGGATTTGGATATCACATCTCATGCTAAAGGAAGGGTCTCAGGTTTGGAATGGGAAGGAGTTGGATATGACATCTCTTGTTATAGGGAGGGTCTCAGGATTTGAATGGCAAGGAGTTGGATATCACATCTCATGCCATAGGAAGGGTCTCAGGTTTGGTATAAGCATTGAGATATCACATCTCTGCTATCGGAAGGGTCTCAGGATTGGATTGGGAAGGAGTTGGATATCCCTTCTCATGCTATAGGAAGGGTCTCAGGTTGGAATGGGAAGGAGTTGGATATCACATCTCATGCTAAAGGAAGGGTCTCAGGTTTGGTAGAAGCATTGAGATATCACATCTCATGCTATAGGAAGGGTCTCAGGATTGGAATGGGAAGGACTTAGATATCACATATCATGCTATAGGGAGGGTTTCAGTTTTGATATTAGAAGCATTGAGATATCACATCTCATGATATCGGAAGTGTCTCAGGATTGGAATGGGAAGGAGCTGGATATTACATCTCATGCTAAAGGAAGGGTCTCAGGTTTGGAACGGGAAGGAGTTGGATATCCGATCTCATGTTATAGGAAGGGTCTCAGGTTTGGTATAAGCATTGAGATATCACATCTCTGCTATCGGAAGTGTCTCAGGATTGGAATGGGAAGGAATTGGATATCCCATCTCATGTTATAGGACGGGTCTCAGGATTGTTATTAGAATCATTGAGATATCATATTGCATGCTGTAGGAAGGGTCTAAGGATTGGAATGGGAAAGACTTGGATATCACATCTCATGCTATAGGAAGGGTCTCAGGTTTGGTATAAGCATTGAGATATCAAATCTCATGCTATAAGAAGGGTCTCAGGATTGGAATGGAAGGAGTTGGATATCACATCTCATGTTATAGGAAGGATCTCAGGTTTGGTATTAGAAGCATTGAGACATCAAATCTCATGCTATAGGAAGGGTCTCAGGATTGGAATGGGAAGGAGTTGGATATCTCATCTCATGCTATAGGAAGGGTCTCAGGTTTGGTATAAGCATTGAGATATCACATCTCATGCTATAGGAAGGGTCTCAGGATTGGAATGGGAAGGAGTTGTATATGACATCTCATGCCGTAGGAAGGGTCTCAGGTTTGGTATAAGCATTGAGATATCACATCTCAGCTATCAGAAGAGTCTCAGGATTGGAATGGGAAGGAGTTGGATATCCCATCTCATGTTATAGGAAGAGTCTCAGGTTTGGTATTAGAAGCATTGAGATATCACATCTCATGCTATAGGAAGTGTCTCAGGATTGGAATGGGAAGGACTTGGATATCACATCTCATGCTATAGGGAGGGTCTCAAGTTTGATATTAGAAGCATTGAGATATCACATCTCATGCTATAGGAAGAGTCTCAGGTTTGGGAAGGGAAGGATTTGGATTTCACATCTCATGTTATAGGATGGTTCTCATGTTTGGTTTTTGAAGCATTGAGATATCACATCTCATGCTATCGGAAGGGTCTCAGGTTTGGTATTAGAAGCATTGAGATATCACATCTCATGCTATAGGATTGGTCTCCGGATTGGAATGTGAAGGATTTGGATATCACATCTCATGCTAAAGGAAGGGTCTCAGGTTTGGAATGGGAAGGAGTTGGATATGCCATCTCTTGTTATAGGGAGGGTCTCAGGATTTGAATGGCAAGGAGTTGGATATCACATCTCATGCCATAGGAAGGGTCTCAGGTTTGGTGTAAGCATTGAGATACCACATCTCTGCTATCGGAAGGGTCTCAGGATTGGAATGCGAAGGACTTAGATATCACATCTCATGCTATAGGGAGGGTCTCAGTTTTGATATTAGAAGCATTGAGATATCACATCTCATGCTATCGGAAGGGTCTCAGGATTGGAATGGGAGGAGCTGGATATCACATCTCATGCTAACGGAAGGGTCTCAGGTTTGGAAGGGGAAGGATTTGGATATCACATCTCATGTTATAGGATGGGTTTCAGGTTTGGTATTAGAAGCATTGTGATATCACATCTCATGCTATAGGAAGTGTCTCAGGATTGGAATGGGAAGGAGTTGGATATCACATCTCATGCTATAGGAAGGGTTTCAGGTTTGGTAGAAGCATTGAGATATCACATCTCATGCTATAGGAAGAGTCTCAGGTTTGGGAAGGGAAGGATTTGGATTTCACATCTCATGTTATAGGATGGTTCTCATGTTTGGTTTTTGAAGCATTGAGATATCACATCTCATGCTATCGGAAGGGTCTCAGGTTTGGTATTAGAAGCATTGAGATATCACATCTCATGCTATAGGATTGGTCTCTGGATTGGAATGTGAAGGATTTGGATATCACATCTCATGCTAAAGGAAGGGTCTCAGGTTTGGAATGGGAAGGAGTTGGATATGACATCTCTTGTTATAGGGAGGGTCTCAGGATTTGAATGGCAAGGAGTTGGATATCACATCTCATGCCATAGGAAGGGTCTCAGGTTTGGTATAAGCATTGAGATATCACATCTCTGCTATCGGAAGGGTCTCAGGATTGGATTGGGAAGGAGTTGGATATCACATCTCATGTTATAGGAAGTGTCTCCGGATTGGAATGTGAAGGATTTGGATATCACATCTCATGCTAAAGGAAGGGTCTCAGGTTTGGAATGGGAAGGAGTTGGATATGACATCTCTTGTTATAGGGAGGGTCTCAGGATTTGAATGGCAAGGAGTTGGATATCACATCTCATGCCATAGGAAGGGTCTCAGGTTTGGTATAAGCATTGAGATATCACATCTCTGCTATCGGAAGGGTCTCATGATTGGATTGGGAAGGAGTTGGATATCCCTTCTCATGCTATAGGAAGGGTCTCAGGTTGGAATGGGAAGGAGTTGGATATCACATCTCATGCTAAAGGAAGGGTCTCAGGTTTGGTAGAAGCATTGAGATATCACATCTCATGCTATAGGAAGGGTCTCAGGATTGGAATGGGAAGGACTTAGATATCACATATCATGCTATAGGGAGGGTTTCACTTTTGATATTAGAAGCATTGAGATATCACATCTCATGCTATCGAAAGTGTCTCAGGATTGGAATGGGAAGGAGCTGGATATTACATCTCATGCTAAAGGAAGGGTCTCAGGTTTGGAACGGGAAGGAGTTGGATATCCGATCTCATGTTATAGGAAGGGTCTCAGGTTTGGTATAAGCATTGAGATATCACATCTCTGCTATCGGAAGTGTCTCAGGATTGGAATGGGAAGGAATTGGATATCCCATCTCATGTTATAGGACGGGTCTCAGGATTGTTATTAGAATCATTGAGATATCATATTGCATGCTGTAGGAAGGGTCTAAGGATTGGAATGGGAAAGACTTGGATATCACATCTCATGCTATAGGAAGAGTCTCAGGTTTGGTATAAGCATTGAGATATCAAATCTCATGCTATAGGAAGGGTCTCAGGATTGGAATGGAAGGAGTTGGATATCACATCTCATGTTATAGGAAGGATCTCAGGTTTGGTATTAGAAGCTTTGAGACATCACATCTCATGCTATAGGAAGGGTCTCAGGATTGGAATGGGAAGGAGTTGGATATCACATCTCATGCTATAGGAAGGGTCTCAGGTTTGGTATAAGCATTGAGATATCACATCTCATGCTATAGGAAGGGTCTCAGGATTGGAATGGGAAGGAGTTGTATATGACATCTCATGCCGTAGGAAGGGTCTCAGGTTTGGTATAAGCATTGAGATATCACATCTCTGCTATCAGAAGAGTCTCAGGATTGGAATGGGAAGGAGTTGGATATCCCATCTCATGTTATAGGAAGAGTCTCAGGTTTGGTATTAGAAGCATTGAGATATCACATCTCATGCTATAGGAAGTGTCTCAGGATTGGAATGGGAAGGACTTGGATATCACATCTCATGCTATAGGGAGGGTCTCAAGTTTGATATTAGAAGCATTGAGATATCACATCTCATGCTATAGGAAGAGTCTCAGGTTTGGGAAGGGAAGGATTTGGATTTCACATCTCTTGTTATAGGATGGTTCTCATGTTTGGTTTTTGAAGCATTGAGATATTACATCTCATGCTATCGGAAGGGTCTCAGGTTTGGTATTAGAAGCATTGAGATATCACATCTCATGCTATAGGATTGGTCTCCGGATTGGAATGTGAAGGATTTGGATATCACATCTCATGCTAAAGGAAGGGTCTCAGGTTTGGAATGGGAAGGAGTTGGATATGACATCTCTGGTTATAGGGAGGGTGTCAGGATTTGAATGGCAAGGAGTTGGATATCACATCTCATGCCATAGGAAGGGTCTCAGGTTTGGTATAAGCATTGAGATATCACATCTCTGCTATCGGAAGGGTCTCAGGATTGGAATGGGAAGGACTTAGATATCACATCTCATGCTATAGGGAGGGTCTCAGTTTTGATATTAGAAGCATTGAGATATCACATCTCATGCTATCGGAAGGGTCTCGGGATTGGAATGGGAGGAGCTGGATATCACATCTCATGCTAAAGGAAGGGTCTCAGGTTTGGAAGGGGAAGGATTTGGATATCACATCTCATGTTATAGAATGGGCCTCAGGTTTGGTATTAGAAGCATTGTGATATCACATCTCATGCTATAGGAAGTGTCTCAGGATTGGAATGGGAAGGAGTTGTATATCACATCTCATGCTATAGGAAGGGTTTCAGGTTTGGTAGAAGCATTGAGATATCACATCTCATGCTATAGGAAGAGTCTCAGGTTTGGGAAGGGAAGGATTTGGATTTCACATCTCATGTTATAGGATGGTTCTCATGTTTGGTTTTTGAAGCATTGAGATATCACATCTCATGCTATCGGAAGGGTCTCAGGTTTGGTATTAGAAGCATTGAGATATCACATCTCATGCTATAGGATTGGTCTCTGGATTGGAATGTGAAGGATTTGGATATCACATCTCATGCTAAAGGAAGGGTCTCAGGTTTGGAATGGGAAGGAGTTGGATATGACATCTCTTGTTATAGGGAGGGTCTCAGGATTTGAATGGCAAGGAGTTGGATATCACATCTCATGCCATAGGAAGGGTCTCAGGTTTGGTATTAGAAGCCTTGAGATATCACATCTCATGGTATAATAAGGGTCTCAGGATTGGAATGGGAAGGAGTTGGATATCACATCTCAAGCTATTTCAGGATTGGAATGGGAAGGAGTTTGATATCACATCTCAAGCTATAGGAAGTGTCTCAGGTTTGGGAAGGGAAGGATTGGGATTTCACATCTCATGTTATAGGATGGTTCTCATGTTTGGTTTTAGAAGCATTGAGATATCACATCTCATGCTATCGGAAGGGTCTCAGGTTTGGAATGGGAAGGAGTTGGATATCACATCTCATGTTATAGGAAGCATCTCAGGTTTGGTATTAGAAGCATTGAGATATCACATCTCATGCTATAGGAAGGGTCTCAGGATTGGAATGTGAAGGATTTGGATATCAAATCTCATGCTAAAGGAAGGGTCTCAGGTTTGGTATAAGCATTGAGATATCACATCTCTGCTATCGGAAGGGTCTCAGGATTGGATTGGGAAGGAGTTGGACATCCCTTCTCATGCTATAGGAAGGGTCTCATGTTGGAATGGGAAGGAGTTGGATATCATATCTCATGTTATAGGAAGGGTCTCAAGATTGAAATGGGAAGTATTTGGATATCACATCTCTTGCTATATGAAGGGTCTCAGGTTTTTTATTAGAAACATTGAGATATCACATCTCATGCTATCGGAAGGGTTTCAGGATTGGAATGGGAAGGATTTGGATATCATATCTCATGTTATAGGACGGGTCCCAGGTTTGGTATTAGAAGCATTGAGATATCACATCTTATGGTATAGGAAGGGTCTCAGGTTTGGAATGGGAAGGAGTTGGATATCACATCTCATCCAATAGGAAGGGTCTCAGGTTTGGAATGGGAAGGAATTGGATATCACATCTCATGTTATAGGAAGGATCTCAGGATTGAAATGGGAAGGAGTTGGATATCCCTTCTCATGCTATAGGAAGGGTCTCAGGTTGGAATGGGAAGGATTTGGATATCACATCTCTTGCTATAGGAAGGGTCTCAGGTTTTTTATTAGAAACATTGAGATATCACATCTCATGCTATAGGAAGGGTTTAAGGATTGGAATGGGAAGGAGTTGGATATCCCTTCTCATGCTATAGGAAGGGTCTCAGGTTGGAATGGGAAGGATTTGGATATCACATCTCTTGCTATAGGAAGGGTCTCAGGTTTTTTATTAGAAACATTGAGATATCACATCTCATGCTATAGGAAGGGTTTAAGGATTGGAATGGGAAGGATTTGGATATCACATCTCATGCTAAAGGAAGGGTCTCAGGTTTGGAAGGGGAAGGATTTGGATATCACATCTCATGTTATTTGACCGGTCTCAGGTTTGGTATTAGAAGCATTGAGATATCAAGTCTCATGGTATAGGACGGGAGTTTGATATCACATCATGCCATGGTATGGGTCTCAGGTTTTGTAGAAGCATTGGGATATCACATCTCATGCTATCGGAAGGGTATCAGGATTGGATTTGGAAGGAGTTGTTGGATATCCCATCTCATGCTATAGGAAGGCTCTCAGGTTTGGAAAGGGAAGGAGTTGGATATCACATTTCATGTTAGAGGTAGGATCTCAGGTTTGGTATTAGAGGCATTGAGATATCACATCTCATGCTATCAGAAGGGTATCAGGATTGGAATGGGAAGGAGTTGGATATCACATCTCATGCTAAAGGGAGGGTCTCAGGTTTGGATGGGGAAGGATTTGGATATCACATCTCATGTTATAGGAAGGATCTCAGGTTTGGTATTAGAAGCATTGAGATATCACATCTCATGCTATCGGAAGGATCTCAGGTTTGGTATTAGAAGCATTGAGATATCACATCTCATGCTATAGGAAGGGTCTCAGGATTGGAATGGGAAGGACTTGGATATCACATCTCATGCTAAAGGAAGGGTCTCAGTTTTGGTAGAAGCATTGCGATATCACATCTCATGCTATAGGAAGGGTCTCAGGATTGGAATCGGAAGGAGTTGGATATCACATCTCATGCTATAGGAAGGGTCTCAGGTTTGGTATAAGCATTGAGATATCACATCTCTGCTATTGGAAGGGTCTCAGGATTGGATTGGGAAGGAGTTGGATATCACATCTCATGTTATAGGAAGGGTCTCCGGATTGGAATGTGAAGGATTTGGATATCACATCTCATGCTAAAGGAAGGGTCTCAGGTTTGGAATGGGAAGGAGTTGGATATGACATCTCTTGTTATAGGGAGGGTCTCGGGATTTGAATGGCAAGGTGTTGGATATCATATCTCATGCCATAGGAAGGGTCTCAGGTTTGGTATAAGCATTGAGATATCACATCTCTGCTATCGGAAGGGTCTCAGGATTGGATTGGGACGGAGTTGGATATCCCTTCTCATGCTATAGGAAGGGTCTCAGGTTGGAATGGGAAGGAGTTGGATATCACATCTCATGCTATAGGGAGGGTTTCAGTTTTGATATTAGAAGCATTGAGATATCACATCTCATGCTATCGGAAGTGTCTCAGGATTGGAATGGGAAGGAGCTGGATATTACATCTCATGCTAAAGGAAGGGTCTCAGGTTTGGAACTGGAAGGAGTTGGATATCCGATCTCATGTTATAGGAAGGGTCTCAGGTTTGGTATAAGCATTGAGATATCACATCTCTGCTATCGGAAGTGTCTCAGGATTGGAATGGGAAGGAGTTGGATATCCCATCTCATGTTATAGGACGGGTCTCAGGATTGTTATTAGAATCATTGAGATATCATATTGCATGCTGTAGGAAGGGTCTAAGGATTGGAATGGGAAAGACTTGGATATCACATCTCATGCTATAGGAAGGGTCTCAGGTTTGGTATAAGCATTGAGATATAAAATCTCATGCTATAGGAAGGGTCTCAGGATTGGAATGGAAGGAGTTGGATATCACATCTCATGTTATAGGAAGGATCTCAGGTTTGGTATTAGAAGCATTGAGACATCATATCTCATGCTATAGGAAGGGTCTCAGGATTGGAATGGGAAGGAGTTGGATATCACATCTCATGCTATAGGAAGGGTCTCAGGTTTGGTATAAGCATTGAGATATCACATCTCATGCTATAGGAAGGGTCTCAGGATTGGAATGGGAAGGAGTTGTATATGACATCTCATGCCGTAGGAAGGGTCTCAGGTTTGGTATAAGCATTGAGATATCACATCTCTGCTATCAGAAGAGTCTCAGGATTGGAATGGGAAGGAGTTGGATATCCCATCTCATGTTATAGGAAGAGTCTCAGGTTTGGTATTAGAAGCATTGAGATATCACATCTCATGCTATAGGAAGTGTCTCAGGATTGGAATGGGAAGGACTTGGATATCACATCTCATGCTATAGGGAGGGTCTCAAGTTTGATATTAGAAACATTGAGATATCACATCTCATGCTATAGGAAGAGTCTCAGGTTTGGGAAGGGAAGGATTTGGATTTCACATCTCATGTTATAGGACGGTTCTCATGTTTGGTTTTTGAAGCATTGAGATATCACATCTCATGCTATCGGAAGGGTCTCAGGTTTGGTATTAGAAGCATTGAGATATCACATCTCATGCTATAGGATTGGTCTCTGGATTGGAATGTGAAGGATTTGGATTTCACATCTCATGTTATAGGACGGTTCTCATGTTTGGTTTTTGAAGCATTGAGATATCACATCTCATGCTAAAGGAAGGGTCTCAGGTTTGGAATGGGAAGGAGTTGGATATGACATCTCTTGTTATAGGGAGGGTCTCAGGATTTGAATGGCAAGGAGTTGGATATCACATCTCATGCCATAGGAAGGGTCTCAGGTTTGGTATAAGCATTGAGATATCACATCTCTGCTATCGGAAGGGTCTCAGGATTGGATTGGGAAGGAGTTGGATATCACATCTCATGTTATAGGAAGGGTCTCCGGATTGGAATGTGAAGGATTTGGATATCGCATCTCATGCTAAAGGAAGGGTCTCAGGTTTGGAATGGGAAGGAGTTGGATATGACATCTCTTGTTATAGGGAGGGTCTCAGGATTTGAATGGCAAGGAGTTGGATATCACATCTCATGCCATAGGAAGGGTCTCAGGTTTGGTATAAGCATTGAGATATCACATCTCTGCTATCGGAAGGGTCTCAGGATTGGATTGGGAAGGAGTTGGATATCCCTTCTCATGCTATAGGAAGGGTCTCAGGTTGGAATGGGAAGGAGTTGGATATCACATCTCATGCTAAAGGAAGGGTCTCAGGTTTGGTAGAACCATTGAGATATCACATCTCATGCTATCGGAAGTGTCTCAGGATTGGAATGGGAAGGAGCTGGATATTACATCTCATGCTAAAGGAAGGGTCTCAGGTTTGGAACGGGAAGGAGTTGGATATCCGATCTCATGTTATAGGAAGGGTCTCAGGTTTGGTATAAGCATTGAGATATCACATCTCTGCTATCGGAAGTGTCTCAGGATTGGAATGGGAAGGAATTGGATATCCCATCTCATGTTATAGGACGGGTCTCAGGATTGTTATTAGAATCATTGAGATATCATATTGCATGCTGTATGAAGGGTCTAAGGATTGGAATGGGAAAGACTTGGATATCACATCTCATGCTATAGGAAGGGTCTCAGGTTTGGTATAAGCATTGAGATATCAAATCTCATGCTATAGGAAGGGTCTCAGGATTGGAATGGAAGGAGTTGGATATCACATCTCATGTTATAGGAAGGATCTCAGGTTTGGTATTAGAAGCATTGAGACATCACATCTCATGCTATAGGAAGGGTCTCAGGATTGGAATGGGAAGGAGTTGGATATCACATCTCATGCTATAGGAAGGGTCTCAGGTTTGGTATAAGCACTGAGATATCACATCTCATGCTATAGGAAGGGTCTCAGGATTGGAATGGGAAGGAGTTGTATATGACATCTCATGCCGTAGGAAGGGTCTCAGGTTTGGTATAAGCATTGAGATATCACATATCTGCTATCAGAAGCGTCTCAGGATTGGAATGGGAAGGAGTTGGATATCCCATCTCATGTTATAGGAAGAGTCTCAGGTTTGGTATTAGAAGCATTGAGATATCACATCTCATGCTATAGGAAGTGTCTCAGGATTGGAATGGGAAGGACTTGGATATCACATCTCATGCTATAGGGAGGGTCTCAAGTTCGATATTAGAAGCATTGAGATATCACATCTCATGCTATAGGAAGAGTCTCAGGTTTGGGAAGGGAAGGATTTGGATTTCACATCTCATGTTATAGGATGGTTCTCATGTTTGGTTTTTGAAGCATTGAGATATCACATCTCATGCTATCGGAAGGGTCTCAGGTTTGGTATTAGAAGCATTGAGATATCACATCTCATGCTATAGGATTGGTCTCCGGATTGGAATGTGAAGGATTTGGATATCACATCTCATGCTAAAGGAAGGGTCTCAGGTTTGGAATGGGAAGGAGTTGGATATGACATCTCTTGTTATAGGGAGGGTCTCAGGATTTGAATGGCAAGGAGTTGGATATCACATCTCATGCCATAGGAAGGGTCTCAGGTTTGGTATAAGCATTGAAATATCACATCTCTGCTATCGGAAGGGTCTCAGGATTGGAATGGGAAGGACTTAGATATCACATCTCATGCTATAGGGAGGGTCTCAGTTTTGATATTAGAAGCATTGAGATATCACATCTCATGCTATCGGAAGGGTCTCAGGATTGGAATGGGAGGATCTGGATATCACATCTCATGCTAAAGGAAGGGTCTCAGGTTTGGAAGGGGAAGGATTTGGATATCACATCTCATGTTATAGGATGGGTCTCAGGTTTGGTATTTGAAGCATTATGATATCACATCTCATGCTATAGGAAGTGTCTCAGGATTGGAATGGGAAGGAGTTGGATATCACATCTCATGCTATAGGAAGGGTTTCAGGTTTGGTAGAAGCATTGAGATATCACATCTCATGCTATAGGAAGAGTCTCAGGTTTGGGAAGGGAAGGATTTGGATTTCACATCTCATGTTATAGGATGGTTCTCATGTTTGGTTTTTGAAGCATTGAGATATCACATCTCATGCTATCGGAAGGGTCTCAGGTTTGGTATTAGAAGCATTGAGATATCACATCTCATGCTATAGGATTGGTCTCCGGATTGGAATGTGAAGGATTTGGATATCACATCTCATGCTAAAGGAAGGGTCTCAGGTTTGGAATGGGAAGGAGTTGGATATGACATCTCTTGTTATAGGGAGGGTCTCAGGATTTGAATGGCAAGGAGTTGGATATCACATCTCATGCCATAGGAAGGGTCTCAGGTTTGGTATAAGCATTGAGATATCACATCTCTGCAATCGAAAGGGTCTCAGGATTGGATTGGGAAGGAGTTGGATATCACATCTCATGTTATAGGAAGGGTCTCCGGATTGGAATGTGAAGGATTTGGATATCACATCTCATGCTAAAGGAAGGGTCTCAGGTTTGGAATGGGAAGGAGTTGGATATGACATCTCTTGTTATAGGGAGGGTCTCAGGATTTGAATGGCAAGGAGTTGGATATCACATCTCATGCCATAGGAAGGGTCTCAGGTTTGGTATAAGCATTGAGATATCACATCTCTGCTATCGAAAGGGTCTAAGGATTGGATTGGGAAGGAGTTGGATATCCCTTCTCATGCTATAGGAAGGGTCTCAGGTTGGAATGGGAAGGAGTTGGATATCACATCTCATGCTAAAGGAAGGGTCTCAGGTTTGGTAGAAGCATTGAGATATCACATCTCATGCTATAGGAAGGGTCTCAGGGTTGGAATGGGAAGGACTTAGATATCACATATCATGCTATAGGGAGGGTTTCAGTTTTGATATTAGAAGCATTGAGATATCACATCTCATGCTATCGGAAGTGTCTCAGGATTGGAATGGGAAGGAGCTGGATATTACATCTCATGCTAAAGGAAGGGTCTCAGGTTTGGAACGGGAAGGAGTTGGATATCCGATCTCATGTTATAGGAAGGGTCTCAGGTTTGGTATAAGCATTGAGATATCACATCTCTGCTATCGGAAGTGTCTCAGGATTGGAATGGGAAGGAATTGGATATCCCATCTCATGTTATAGGACGGGTCTCAGGATTGTTATTAGAATCATTGAGATATCATTTTGCATCTTGTAGGAAGGGTCTAAGGATTGGAATGGGAAAGACTTGGATATCACATCTCATGCTATAGGAAGGGTCTCAGGTTTGGTATAAGCATTGAGATATCAAATCTCATGCTATAGGAAGGGTCTCAGGATTGGAATGGAAGGAGTTGGATATCACATCTCATGTTATAGGAAGGATCTCAGGTTTGGTATTGGAAGCATTGATACATCAAATCTCATGCTATAGGAAGGGTCTCAGGATTGGAATGGGAAGGAGTTGGATATCACATCTCATGCTAAAGGAAGGGTCTCAGGTTTGGTATAAGCATTGAGATATCACATCTCATGCTATAGGAAGGGTCTCAGGATTGGAATGGGAAGGAGTTGTATATGACATCTCATGCCGTAGGAAGGGTCTCAGGTTTGGTATAAGCATTGAGATATCACATCTCTGCTATCAGAAGAGTCTCAGGATTGGAATGGGAAGGAGTTGGATATCCCATCTCATGTTATAGGAAGAGTCTCAGGTTTGGTATTAGAAGCATTGAGATATCACATCTCATGCTATAGGAAGTGTCTCAGGATTGGAATGGGAAGGACTTGGATATCACATCTCATGCTATAGGGAGGGTCTCAAGTTTGATATTAGAAGCATTGAGATATCACATCTCATGCTATAGGAAGAGTCTCAGGTTTGGGAAGGGAAGGATTTGGATTTCACATCTCATGTTATAGGATGGTTCTCATGTTTGGTTTTTGAAGCATTGAGATATCACATCTCATGCTATCGGAAGGGTCTCAGGTTTGGTATTAGAAGCATTGAGATATCACATCTCATGCTATAGGATTGGTCTCCGGATTGGAATGTGAAGGATTTGGATATCACATCTCATGCTAAAGGAAGGGTCTCAGGTTTGGAATGGGAAGGAGTTGGATATGACATCTCTTGTTATAGGGAGGGTCTCAGGATTTGAATGGCAAGGAGTTGGATATCACATCTCATGTCATAGGAAGGGTCTCAGGTTTGGTATAAGCATTGAGATATCACATCTCTGCTATCGGAAGGGTCTCAGGATTGGAATGGGAAGGACTTAGATATCACATCTCATGCTATAGGGAGGGTCTCAGTTTTGATATTAGAAGCATTGAGATATCACATCTCATGCTATCGGAAGGGTCTCAGGATTGGAATGGGAGGAGCTGGATATCACATCTCATGCTAAAGGAAGGGTCTCAGGTTTGGAAGGGGAAGGATTTGGATATCACATCTCATGTTATAGGATGGGTTTCAGGTTTGGTATTAGAAGCATTGTGATATCACATCTCATGCTATAGGAAGTGTCTCAGGATTGGAATGGGAAGGAGTTGGATATCACATCTCATGCTATAGGAAGGGTTTCAGGTTTGGTAGAAGCATTGAGATATCACATCTCATGCTATAGGAAGAGTCTCAGGTTTGGGAAGGGAAGGATTTGGATTTCACATCTCATGTTATAGGATGGTTCTCATGTTTGGTTTTCGAAGCATTGAGATATCACATCTCATGCTATCGGAAGGGTCTCAGGTTTGGTATTAGAAGCATTGAGATATCACATCTCATGCTATAAGATTGGTCTCTGGATTGGAATGTGAAGGATTTGGATATCACATCTCATGCTAAAGGAAGGGTCTCAGGTTTGGAATGGGAAGGAGTTGGATTTGACATCTCTTGTTATAGGGAGGGTCTCAGGATTTGAATGGCAAGGAGTTGGATATCACATCTCATGCCATAGGAAGGGTCTCAGGTTTGGTATAAGCATTGAGATATCACATCTCTGCTATCGGAAGGGTCTCAGGATTGGATTGGGAAGGAGTTGGATATCACATCTCATGTTATAGGAAGGGTCTCCGGATTGGAATGTGAAGGATTTGGATATCACATCTCATGCTAAAGGAAGGGTCTCAGGTTTGGAATGGGAAGGAGTTGGATATGACATCTCTTGTTATAGGGAGGGTCTCAGGATTTGAATGGCAAGGAGTTGGATATCACATCTCATGCCATAGGAAGGGTCTCAGGTTTGGTATTAGAAGCTATAGCATGAGATGTGATATCTCAATGCTTATACCAAACATGAGACCCTTCCTATAGCTTGAGATGTGATATCCAACTCCTTCCCATTCCAGTCCTGAGACCCTTCCTATAGCATGAGATGTGATATCTCAATGCTTATACCAAACGTGAGACCCTTCCTATAACATGAGATGTGATATCTTAATGCCTCTAATACCAAACCTGAGATCCTTCCTCTAACATGAAATGTGATATCCAACTCCTTCCCGTTCCAAACCTGAGAGCCTTCCTATAGCATGAGATATGATATCCAAGTCCTTCCCATTCCAATCCTGGGACCCTTCCTATAACATGAGATGTGATATCCAACTCCTTCCCATTCCAACCTGAGACCCTTCCTATAGCATGAGATGGGATATCCAACTCCTTCCAAATCAAATCCTGATACCCTTCCGATAGCATGAGATGTGATATCCCAATGTTTCTACCAAACCTGAGACCCATACTATGGCATGAGTTGTGATATCAAACCCCTTCCCATTCCAATCCTGAGACCCTTCCTATAGCTTGAGATATCCAACTCCTTCCCATTCCAATTCTGAGACCCTTCCTATACCATGAGACTTGATATCTCAATGCTTCTAATACCAAACCTGAGACCCTTCCTATAGCATGAGATGTGATATCTCAATGCTTCTAATACCAAACCTGAGATCCTTCCGATAACATGAGATGTGATATCCAAATCCTTCCCCTTCCAAACCTGAGACCCTCCCTTTAGCATGAGATGTGATATCCAACTCCTTCCCATTCCCATCCTGAGACCCTTCTGATAGCATGAGATGTGATATCTCAATGCCTCCAATACCAAACCTGAGATCCTACCTCTAACATGAAATGTGATATCCACATCCTTCCCCTTCCAAACCTGAGACCCTCCCTTTAGCATGAGATGTGATATCCAACTCCGTCCCATTCCAATCCTGAGACCCTTCCGATAGCATGAGATGTGATATCCAACTCCTTCCCATTCCAATCCTGAGACCCTTCTGATAGCATGAGATGTGATATCTCAATGCTTCTAATACCAAACCTGAGATCCTTCTTATAACATGTGATGTGATATCCAAATCCTTCCCCTTCCAAACCTGAGACCCTCCCTTTAGCATGAGAAGTGATATCCAACTCCTTCCCATTCCAATCCTGAGACCCTTATGATAGCATGAGATGTGATATCTCAATGCCTCTAATACCAAACCTGAGATACTTCCGATAGCATGAGATGTGATATCTCAATGATTCTAATACCAAACCTGAGATCCTTCCTATAACATGCGATGTGATATCCAAATCCTTCCCCTTCCAAACCTGAGACCCTCCCTTTAGCATGAGATGTGATATCCAACTCCTTCCCATTCCAATCCTGAGACCCTTCTGATAGCATGAGATGTGATACCTCAATGCCTCTAATACCAAACCTGAGATCCTACCTCTAACATGAAATGTGATATCCAACTCCTTCCCTTACCAAACCTGAGATCCTTCCTATAACATGCGATGTGATATCCAAATCCTTCCCCTTCCAAACCTGAGACCCTCCCTATAGCATGAGATGTGATATCCAAGTCCGTCCCATTCCAATCCTGAGACCCTTCCTATAGCATGAGATGTGATATCTCAATGCTTATTCCAAACCTGAGACCCTTCCTATGGCATGAGATGTCATATACAACTCCTTCCCATTCCAATCCTGAGACCCTTCCTATAGCATGAGATGTGATATCTCAATGCTTATACCAAACCTGAGACCCTTCCTATAGCATGAGATGTGATAGCCAACTTCTTCCCATTCCAATCCTGAGACCCTTCCTATAACATGAGATGTGATGTCGCAATGCTTCTAATACCAAACCTGAGATCTTTCCTATAACATGAGATGTGATATCCAACACCTTCCCATTCCAATCCTCAGACCCTTCCTATAGCATGAGATGTGATATCTCAATGCTTATACCAAACGTGAGACCCTTCCTATAGCTTGAGATGTGATATCCAACTCCTTCCCATTCCAATCCTGAGACCCTTCCTATAGCATGAGATGTGATATCTCAATGCTTATACCAAACGTGAGACCCTTCCTATAACATGAGATGTGATATCTTAATGCCTCTAATACCAAACCTGAGATCCTTCCTCTAACATGAAATGTGATATCCAACTCCTTCCCGTTCCAAACCTGAGAGCCTTCCTATAGCATGAGATATGATATCCAAGTCCTTCCCATTCCAATCCTGGGACCCTTCCTATAACATGAGATGTGATATCCAACTCCTTCCCATTCCAACCTGAGACCCTTCCTATAGCATGAGATGGGATATCCAACTCCTTCCAAATCAAATCCTGATACCCTTCCGATAGTGTTAGGAAAGATTTCGTTATTGTAGGGAACTTTCCTTCCATGTGGCAACCCCTAAACTTTTTGCTATTGTTTTCAACCTGTTTTCTTGACTTTGCCAGAGAAGTGCAGCCTTCTGCTGTACTCCTCTGGGCTTTCGCTCCTTTCTTACGGGGAAACTGACATGCCCTTAAGACAGTCAGTACCGGGGAACGCTGTTTCCCGTAGTTTCTTTTATCGTGTCGCCATTTTAGTGCAACACGACACAAGAGGGCACTGTAAGCTAAGTTACAGCTCTCTTGGGTCTCTAGCCTTCTACAGACCCTAGACACTCTTATAGGATGGTTTTTGGATCGGTGCAAGTCATTCAGGGACTGGGCTGGTGGCAGCGATCATTTGGTTTATTTTGAGCTCCTTTTGCCGTTCTGAGCACGTTTTTGCCGCGAACACAAAAGGGTGGCCCGGCTACACAAAATGGCCGGACCACGAGGCTCCTTTGTCTAGTCCACTGTCCGTCTTGCCCCCTTTACCTTCCCCCGGGTCAGGCGACCCGGGGCCTTCCTTATTTGGGCATGTAGTTTCCCGCGAAACACGGTTGCTTTCGCGGGCTTCTACATGTCGTTTGAGTGCCCCCAGGATGTGGGCTGGGCTGTCTGGTCCCAATACACATCCTGGGTGCCAGAGAGTCTAGGGTGGTGTGAATGCCTGGGACCACTGTGGTCCGTGATTGGTCCACGTATGGTATGTGTGTTGATGAGCGGATCTCCCATTGGCTCCCCTCCGTTTTGGCGCGAAGGGAACCGTGGATAAGAGGGAGCTGGAAACACCACTACCATGTCGATCTCCTGAGTTCTTACGAACCCAGGGATACAGGAGCCAAGTATCCTGCGAACACGAGGCTGGACCGAGGAATCGCTGGTGACCCCCTGAAGAACTTCTGCTCCTCATTGCTGTCGTCCGGTGAAGCCCTTTCCACCTAAGATCGAACAAGAAGGCCTGTACTGGCGCTTCGACCTATTGGAATAGCAGGACCAGCTATTCCCGGCACCTTCATCAACTCCTGCCGTAAGCCTTCGGAAGTGTCTCTGGGCCATCCAGTTGACTGACCAGCTTACTAAGGAGGCCTGCTCTGTAATCGCCGACAGGTTGGGTGGTATTCTGAGTCCGGGGCATGCTCACACGCTTCGTTTGCTTAGCAGTCCTAAGCTAGAGGTGAGCAGTGCTCGTTTGGCTTGAATACACCCGGCCGTTCCGTTGCCCTGCTGTGGCGACAAAACTGTGCTTGTTTCTTCGATCGGGACGTCTTTTTACTCTGCACGACGACGAGACGTTCCCTGCTCTTCAGAACCTGCCAGAAGCTGCATCTATCGAGGAGAAGCTCGGGCCTGCTTGCTTCGGGGACCGGTGAGTAGATTAGCTAGGATCTGGTCGCCCTCCTGCAGTGCCCTTTGCTTTTCCCCGCTGTAAATACAGCACCCCTTGTCCGTACTCGCGCCCTGCTTCTGCCTCACAGTGGAGGCTGCGCTAGAGTCGCGGACCGTGTTCTCCTTCATTAGAGCTCCCTACAGAGCTGTTCAACGTCCTCCGAAGAGCTTCACCTTCTGCCCATTGGCACCGGCGTGTGCAGGTACTTTTGAGCGCTAGGCTCCACTCTTCGTAGGGATTGGACTACCATCCAGTTAGGGGCCTCAGAAGGCGGACATATCACTCGCATTGGTTCGCACTGCCTGTTTTCCTTCCCCTGCAGGTGGATAACATATTTCGTGCTGCTAATGCTGTGAAACTGTGTATTCTGTATATATATTGGGTGGATAGTGTATGTGTTGGTTTAATATCGTTGTATATTGCTGCTTTTACTGTGGTTATTAGTTTCAAGGCCTTATAATAAATGTGTATCTATTTTTGATATAAACAACTGTTTGGAGTAGTTTGTAAGCGCTCTTGCTTTGTGTGCTCACTGTGGGCTTTCAGTCACCCTCACCCCTCTTGAGACCTAGTCTTGACCGCCGCGATCGCTACCTTGATTGGTCTGGCTTGTCCAGAGGTTACCCTGTTCCAAGTAATTAGGTTGGCCTTCTGAACTTCTGCGCCACCAGGACAGAGTTCAGAAATCCGTCTTAACAAATTGGTGTACAGCGGTGGGATACGACTGAAGGTATCCAGTGTTGCGCACGAGCTAAGGCGTTTTCAGGTTATTCCAACCAGGACACGCAGTAAAGTATTGAATATAACGTTAAAAAGGCCATAGTCCTATCAACAGTATGGAAACGAATACTTTGTTAACCTTAAATGCTTCGAAATCTGAAACATTGAAGAAGATGTGTGCGGAGAGAGGGGTTTCCTCTCAAGGCACTAAATTGGAAATGATCCAGAGAATCGTGGCGTGGCAAGAAGCGCAGCTTGACGCTATAACTTCCGAGGACAGTGCAGAAGGTGGTGGGGCTGCTCTCACTGGCAGAACCGACGGTTCTGCCGCTGCACTGATCCATCACGACCACGAGGACAGGGAGGATGTAATGTCTAATGTTTCCTCTGCCAGTGTTGATGGGGAGGCTATGCTTGAATTCAAGAAGCAAGAGCTGCGGTTTAGGCAGCAGGAGCTTGAATTCAGCATAGCCAAACTGAAAATCGACCAGGCAGAAAAACAAAAAGACAGGGATCACCAGTTGGAACTGGCCAAGCTTCAGTTCGCAAATGGGTCCAAGGGTCCTGGACATGGCTCTGGGGCTTCCTCTCATCCACGGTTTCCAAAAGATCTGCTCAGTGTGTATGAGGAACGAAATGACATTATGGACTGGTTGAATGCGTTTGAATATGCATGCGAGGTTCAAGAGGTTGATAATGCGGATAAGATTGCATGGTTACTCAGCAGACTGCCCCATTCTGGTTGCAGTGCCATTATGGAAATGTCGAAGGCTGAGCGCGCTGATTTTGCAATGTTGAAGCAGACTCTCATTTTAAAGTTTGGGAAGACTCCGACCCAATATTTGAAAAGGTTTAGAGAGTATAAGAAAAAGGAAGGTGGTACTTGGGTGTCGTATGTAGCTGAGTCCCTGAAAAACTTGACTGGCTGGGTTGAAGGTTATAAGGTTTCTACCTTCGAAGGCATGATCAATCTGGTCATGCTGGAACACATTTTTGCTTCTTCTTCCCCGGAGCTTAAGCAGCATTTGGCCGATTCGAAGGAGATAGATCCTAAGAAGCTGGCCATTGCAGCAGATTTATGGGTGTCACATCGAGTGTCCCATAAGGACAAAACTCATCCTGGTAAGCAGGAGGAAGGGAAAAAGTCCAAAGATGTGGAGGGTGGGGAAACTGCTAAATCTTCTTCCCATAAGGGCCACAAAAAGAAAAATAAGGGTAAGCCATCCGAGAACTCACAGGGTAGTGGAGGTTCGCCTCCGAAACAGAACTCTGGTTATAATAAGCCTCCCTACGTAAACAGACCCAATGGGGCTTGTTTTTCTTGTGGAGCAACTGACCATGTGAAGGGGGATCCCCGTTGTAAGGTTAGACCTTTGGGGGTCCACTCCGCTAATCTGGCCTTCTCCTCCTACGAGGAAGAAGAGATTACAGGAGCATCCTTCTCCTCAGACTCATTTCCCAGCGGAATAGAGGCTGAGGTAGTTTTAGTGTCCCTGGGTTCCTGGGAGCCTAAAGTCGCAGAGGCGTATGCTAGGATTCCGGATAATACCAAGCACTACTTTAAAGACAGTGTGCTGATCAATGGAGTGGATACTCCAGCTCTTAGGGATAGTGGGTGCAGTCGAACTGTAGTGGATTCTACCTTGGTAGACTCAGAGGAAGTTGCCAGAGCTACTCTGATGCCCACTAAGTTGGCTGACGGCCCCCTCCGTATGTTTCCCGTGATCCCTGTTAATCTAACTTTAAATGGTACAGCAGTTAGGATTCCAGTGAGCATTCAGAGAAACGTCCCGGGAAAGGTCTTGTTGGGCAATGATCTCAGAGCTCTAGGGCTCGTAGGAGACACTGCCGAAAGACCCTACACACGGTCTCAAGCACGGGCAGCATTGGCCAAGTCCAATACGCCGCCCCAGCCGAAGGGGAAACCCAAGGCGAAAGGAGTCAACAAGTCCCGACGGGGGAAAGAGAATATTCCCCCGAACTCGCCTACCACTGCGGTGGAGGGAGTTGGTCAATCGCCCGAGCCTGACGAGGAGGTGGCGATGCCTGAAGTGTTCGACCCCAACGACCATCCTGAACTAAAAGACTTGTTAGTTGAAGGAGGTCCTGATAGGGACGACTTCAGTAAGGGCCAACGTGAGTGCCCATCTCTGGAAGGCCTAAGGAGACAGGCCTGCTCCCAGCTTGAGGGTGAACCTCCTGGGTTGCAAAGGATTTACCAGGAAGGTGGACTCCTTTATAGTGAGCCCACAGAGTCTACAGAAGGAGACCATAGGAGGTTGGTGGTTTCCCTTGCTGTTAGGCCCTTCCTCCTGCAGTTGGCGCATGTCGTTCACCTTGCTGGTCACCTTGGTATGAGGAGGACCAAGCAAAGGTTATCCATGCACTTCTACTGGCCCAAGATGGGGGTGCAAGTAGAAAGTCACTGCAGGAGTTGTGCCTCCTGCCAGTTGTCTGGTAAGGTTGGCGCGACAATCCAAGCTCCGTTGGTACCGCTCCCAGTTGTGGGGGTACCATTTGAAAGGGTAGGGATCGACATGGTTGGTCCCCTTGACCCGCAAACATCCTCAGGCAATAGGTTTATCCTGGTGCTGGTCGACCATGCAACCAGGTATCCTGAGGCCGTCCCATTTACAACTGTAACTGCCAAGCCAGTTGCAGAAGCTTTACTCGGCATGTTCACTAGGGTTGGCTTCCCTAAAGAAGTTGTGTCGGATCATGGCAGCAACTTTATGTCGAAGTATAGGCAGGCTATGTGGAAAGAATGTGGGGTCACCTACAGGTTCTCTTCTGCATACCGCCCCCAGACCGATGGTCTGGGGGGGCGTCTTAACAGGACGTTAAAAAGCATGATTGGGGCTCTGGAGGAGCCTCAGAGAAGAAAATGGGATCTTCTTGTTTCATGCTTACCGTTTGCCTACCGAGAGGTACCACAGGAGGGTGTTGGCTTCAGCCCCTTCGAACTTCTGTTCGGTCATCCCGTACGGGGACCCTTAGCCATCATCAAAGAGGGATGGGAGATGCCCACTCCCCCTGTTACTACCAATGTAGTTGATTATGTGCTAGGGCTCAGAAAACGGATGGTACTTCTGATAGGCTTGACTAGTGATAAATTGAAGGCAGGGCAAGCGCTGGTGAAACCTTGGTACGACCAGAAAGCTTCCCTCATCAACTTTACACTTGGTCAGCAAGTCCTGATCATGAATCTCATAAGGCCTCGAGCTTTACAGGACAAATGGTCAGGCCCTTACCCAGTGGTGGAGCCCCTGGGTGAGGTTAACTATTCAGTGGACCTTGGAAGGCCTGGACAGGCTCCCAAAGTGCTTCCCGTGAATAGGCTGAAGGCTTTCGGCCCAAGCGTCGAAATCGTAGCACTGCTCCTGGCTTCAGATGTTGAGGAAGAGGAGTCTGAACCTCTCCCCGACCTGTTCCCAAGCAGTCCTTCAGTTAGCTCTTTTGAGGGTGTCCGAGTGGCCCCTCACCAAAATGGACAAGGCTCAGTGGTTTACCTTGGACATGAAGTAGTTGGAGGGAGGAGACAGCCTCTACTCAGTCAGGTACAAGCCGTACAAGACTGGCCTACCCCCACTACGCAAACCCAAGTGAGAGCCTTCTTAGGACTCACGGGTTATTACCGCAATTTTGTGGCAGACTATGGCACCATAGCTGCTCCTCTGACTGCCCTCACAACTCCGAAGAAACCCAAGAAGGTAACTTGGACTGACGAGTGTGAGAAGGCCTTCAATGGCTTGAAAGACTCCTTGTGCCAGGCCCCTGTGCTCAGGGCCCCTGATTATCAAAGACCTTTTATCGTGCAGACGGATGCCTCTGACACTGGGATAGGAGCTGTACTATCACAAGTAGATGAGAAGGGTAAGGAACACCCTATCGGTTTTATTAGTCGCCAGCTTAAGGACAGAGAGCTCAGATGGTCCACGGTAGAGAAAGAATGTTTCTCTGTTGTGTGGGCCCTAAGGAAGCTGCGGCCCTACCTCTATGGGACCCACTTCACTGTGCAGACTGACCATAAGCCGTTAAAGTGGCTAATGAACATGAAGGGGGAGAATCCAAAGTTGCTTAGGTGGTCCATAAGTCTACAAGGCTTCGACTTCACTATTGAGCATAGGCCAGGTGTCCAACATAGCAATGCTGATGGGTTGTCCCGAATGTTTTACCGACCTGAACAAGAGACTCATCCAGGGGTGGATTAGTTCCCCCTGTCCATAGTCTGGGAGGGGCGAGTGTTAGGAAAGATTTCGTTATTGTAGGGAACTTTCCTTCCATGTGGCAACCCCTAAACTTTTTGCTATTGTTTTCAACCTGTTTTCTTGACTTTGCCAGAGAAGTGCAGCCTTCTGCTGTACTCCTCTGGGCTTTCGCTCCTTTCTTACGGGGAAACTGACATGCCCTTAAGACAGTCAGTACCGGGGAACGCTGTTTCCCGTAGTTTCTTTTATCGTGTCGCCATTTTAGTGCAACACGACACAAGAGGGCACTGTAAGCTAAGTTACAGCTCTCTTGGGTCTCTAGCCTTCTACAGACCCTAGACACTCTTATAGGATGGTTTTTGGATCGGTGCAAGTCATTCAGGGACTGGGCTGGTGGCAGCGATCATTTGGTTTATTTTGAGCTCCTTTTGCCGTTCTGAGCACGTTTTTGCCGCGAACACAAAAGGGTGGCCCGGCTACACAAAATGGCCGGACCACGAGGCTCCTTTGTCTAGTCCACTGTCCGTCTTGCCCCCTTTACCTTCCCCCGGGTCAGGCGACCCGGGGCCTTCCTTATTTGGGCATGTAGTTTCCCGCGAAACACGGTTGCTTTCGCGGGCTTCTACATGTCGTTTGAGTGCCCCCAGGATGTGGGCTGGGCTGTCTGGTCCCAATACACATCCTGGGTGCCAGAGAGTCTAGGGTGGTGTGAATGCCTGGGACCACTGTGGTCCGTGATTGGTCCACGTATGGTATGTGTGTTGATGAGCGGATCTCCCATTGGCTCCCCTCCGTTTTGGCGCGAAGGGAACCGTGGATAAGAGGGAGCTGGAAACACCACTACCATGTCGATCTCCTGAGTTCTTACGAACCCAGGGATACAGGAGCCAAGTATCCTGCGAACACGAGGCTGGACCGAGGAATCGCTGGTGACCCCCTGAAGAACTTCTGCTCCTCATTGCTGTCGTCCGGTGAAGCCCTTTCCACCTAAGATCGAACAAGAAGGCCTGTACTGGCGCTTCGACCTATTGGAATAGCAGGACCAGCTATTCCCGGCACCTTCATCAACTCCTGCCGTAAGCCTTCGGAAGTGTCTCTGGGCCATCCAGTTGACTGACCAGCTTACTAAGGAGGCCTGCTCTGTAATCGCCGACAGGTTGGGTGGTATTCTGAGTCCGGGGCATGCTCACACGCTTCGTTTGCTTAGCAGTCCTAAGCTAGAGGTGAGCAGTGCTCGTTTGGCTTGAATACACCCGGCCGTTCCGTTGCCCTGCTGTGGCGACAAAACTGTGCTTGTTTCTTCGATCGGGACGTCTTTTTACTCTGCACGACGACGAGACGTTCCCTGCTCTTCAGAACCTGCCAGAAGCTGCATCTATCGAGGAGAAGCTCGGGCCTGCTTGCTTCGGGGACCGGTGAGTAGATTAGCTAGGATCTGGTCGCCCTCCTGCAGTGCCCTTTGCTTTTCCCCGCTGTAAATACAGCACCCCTTGTCCGTACTCGCGCCCTGCTTCTGCCTCACAGTGGAGGCTGCGCTAGAGTCGCGGACCGTGTTCTCCTTCATTAGAGCTCCCTACAGAGCTGTTCAACGTCCTCCGAAGAGCTTCACCTTCTGCCCATTGGCACCGGCGTGTGCAGGTACTTTTGAGCGCTAGGCTCCACTCTTCGTAGGGATTGGACTACCATCCAGTTAGGGGCCTCAGAAGGCGGACATATCACTCGCATTGGTTCGCACTGCCTGTTTTCCTTCCCCTGCAGGTGGATAACATATTTCGTGCTGCTAATGCTGTGAAACTGTGTATTCTGTATATATATTGGGTGGATAGTGTATGTGTTGGTTTAATATCGTTGTATATTGCTGCTTTTACTGTGGTTATTAGTTTCAAGGCCTTATAATAAATGTGTATCTATTTTTGATATAAACAACTGTTTGGAGTAGTTTGTAAGCGCTCTTGCTTTGTGTGCTCACTGTGGGCTTTCAGTCACCCTCACCCCTCTTGAGACCTAGTCTTGACCGCCGCGATCGCTACCTTGATTGGTCTGGCTTGTCCAGAGGTTACCCTGTTCCAAGTAATTAGGTTGGCCTTCTGAACTTCTGCGCCACCAGGACAGAGTTCAGAAATCCGTCTTAACAGATAGCATGAGATGTGATATCCCAATGTTTCTACCAAACCTGAGACCCATACTATGGCATGAGTTGTGATATCAAACCCCTTCCCATTCCAATCCTGAGACCCTTCCTATAGCTTGAGATATCCAACTCCTTCCCATTCCAATTCTGAGACCCTTCCTATACCATGAGACTTGATATCTCAATGCTTCTAATACCAAACCTGAGACCCTTCCTATAGCATGAGATGTGATATCTCAATGCTTCTAATACCAAACCTGAGATCCTTCCGATAACATGAGATGTGATATCCAAATCCTTCCCCTTCCAAACCTGAGACCCTCCCTTTAGCATGAGATGTGATATCCAACTCCTTCCCATTCCCATCCTGAGACCCTTCTGATAGCATGAGATGTGATATCTCAATGCCTCCAATACCAAACCTGAGATCCTACCTCTAACATGAAATGTGATATCCACATCCTTCCCCTTCCAAACCTGAGACCCTCCCTTTAGCATGAGATGTGATATCCAACTCCGTCCCATTCCAATCCTGAGACCCTTCCGATAGCATGAGATGTGATATCTCAATGCTTCTAATACCAAACCTGTGATCCTTCCTATAACAAGAGATGTGATATCCAAATCCTTCCCCTTCCAAACCTGAGACCCTCCCTTTAGCATGAGATGTGATATCCAACTCCGTCCCATTCCAATCCTGAGACCCTTCCGATAGCATGAGATGTGATATCTCAATGCTTCTAATACCAAACCTGAGATCCTTCCTATAACATGAGACGTGATATCCAAATCCTTCCCCTTCCAAACCTGAGACCCTCCCTTTAGCATGAGATGTGATATCCAACTCCTTCCCATTCCAATCCTGAGACCCTTCTGATAGCATGAGATGTGATATCTCAATGCCTCTAATACCAAACCTGAGATCCTACCTCTAACATGAAATGTGATATCCAACTCTTTCCCCTTCCAAACCTGAGAGCCTTCCTATAGCATGAGATGTGATATCCGACTCCTTCCCGTTCCAATCCTGAGACCCTTCCGATAGCATGAGATGTGATATCTCAATGCTTCTAATACCAAACCTGAGATCCTTCTTATAACATGTGATGTGATATCCAAATCCTTCCCCTTCCAAACCTGAGACCCTCCCTTTAGCATGAGATGTGATATCCAACTCCTTCCCATTCCAATCCTGAGACCCTTATGATAGATAGCATGAGATGCGATATCTCAATGCCTCTAATACCAAACCTGAGATCCTTCCTATTACATGAGATGTGATATCCAAATCCTTCCCCTTCCAAACCTGAGACCCTCCCTTTAGCATGAGATGTGATATCCAACTCCTTCCCATTCCAATCCTGAGACCCTTCCGATAGCATGAGATGTGATATCTCAATGCTTCTAATACCAAACCTGTGATCCTTCCTATAACAAGAGATGTGATATCCAAATCCTTCCCCTTCCAAACCTGAGACCCTCCCTTTAGCATGAGATGTGATATCTCAATGCCTCTAATACCAAACCTGAGATCCTTCCGATAGCATGAGATGTGATATCTCAATGCTTCTAATACCAAACCTGAGATCCTTCCTATAACATGAGACGTGATATCCAAATCCTTCCCCTTCCAAACCTGAGACCCTCCCTTTAGCATGAGATGTGATATCCAACTCCTTCCCATTCCAATCCTGAGACCCTTCTGATAGCATGAGATGTGATATCTCAATGCCTCTAATACCAAACCTGAGATCCTACCTCTAACATGAAATGTGATATCCAACTCCTTCCCCTTCCAAACCTGAGAGCCTTCCTATAGCATGAGATGTGATATCCAAGTCCTTCCCATTCCAATCCTGAGACCCTTCCTATAACATGAGATGTGATATCCAACTCCTTCCAAATCCAATCCTGATACCCTTCCGATAGCATGAGATGTGATATCCCAATGCTTCTACAAAACCTGAGACCCATACATGGCATGAGATGTGATATCAAACTCCTTCCCATTCCAATCCTGAGACACTTCCTATAGCATCAGATGTGATATCTCAATGCTTCTAATACCAAACCTGAGACTCTTCCTATAACATGAGATGGGATATCCAACTCCTTCCCATTCCAATCCTGAGACCCTTCCGATAGCAGAGATGTGATATCTCAATGCTTATACCAAACCTGAGACCCTTCCTATGGCATGAGATGTCATATACAACTCCTTCCCATTCCAACCCTGAGACCCTTCCTATAGCATGAGATGTGATATCTCAATGCTTCTAATACCAAACCTGAGATCCTTCCTATAACATGAGATGTGATATCCAACTCCTTCCCATTCCAATCCTGAGACCCTTCCTATAGCATGAGATGTGACATCTCAATGCTTATACCAAACCTGAGACCCTTCCTATAGCATGAAATGTGATATCCAACTCCTTCCCATTCCAATCCTGAGACCCTTCCTATAGCATGAGATGTGATATCTCAATGCCTCTAATACCAAACCTGAGATCCTTCCTCTAACATGAAATGTGATATCCAACTCCTTCCCTTTCCAAACCTGAGAGCCTACCTATAGCATGAGATGTGATATTCAAGTCCTTCCCATTCCAATCCTTAGACCCTTCCTACAGCATGCAATATGATATCTCAATGATTCTAATAACAAACCTGAGACCCGTCCTATAACATGAGATGGGATATCCAACTCCTTCCCATTCCAATCCTGAGACACTTCCGATAGCAGAGATGTGATATCTCAATGCTTATACCAAACCTGAGACCCTTCCTATAGCATGAGATGTAATATCCAACTCCTTCCCATTCCAATCCTGAGACCCTTCCTACAGCATGCGATGTGATATCTCAATGCTTCTAATACCAAACCTGAGACCCGTCCTATAACATGAGATGGGATATCCAACTCCTTCCCGTTCCAAACCTGAGACCCTTCCTATAGCATGAGATGTGATATCCAACTCCTTCCCATCCCAATCCTGAGACACTTCCGATTGCAGAGATGTGATATCTCAATGCTTATACCAAACCTGAGACTCTTCCTATAACATGAGATGTGATATCCAACTCCTTCCCGTTCCAAACCTGAGACCCTTCCTATAGCATGAGATGTGATATCCAACTCCCTCCCATTCCAATCCTGAGACCCTTCTGATAGCATGAGATGTGATATCTCAATGCTTCTAATACCAAACCTGAGATCCTTCTTATAACATGTGATGTGATATCCAAATCCTTCCCCTTCCAAACCTGAGACCCTCCCTTTAGCATGAGAAGTGATATCCAACTCCTTCCCATTCCAATCCTGAGACCCTTATGATAGCATGAGATGTGATATCTCAATGCCTCTAATACCAAACCTGAGATACTTCCGATAGCATGAGATGTGATATCTCAATGATTCTAATACCAAACCTGAGATCCTTCCTATAACATGCGATGTGATATCCAAATCCTTCCCCTTCCAAACCTGAGACCCTCCCTTTAGCATGAGATGTGATATCCAACTCCTTCCCATTCCAATCCTGAGACCCTTCCTATAGCTTGAAAAGTGATATCTAACTCCTTCCCATTCCAATTCTGAGACCCGTCCTATACCATGAGATGTGATATCTCAATGCTTCTTATACCAAACCTGAGACCCTTCCTATAACGAGATGGGATATCCAACTCCTTCCCATTCCAATCCTGAGACCCTTCCTATAGCATGAGATGGGATATCTCAATGCTAATACCAAACCTGAGACCCTTCCTATAGCATGAGATGTGATATCCAACTCCTTCCCATTCCAATCCTGAGACCCTTACTATAGCTTGAGATGTGATATCCAACTCCTTCCCATTCCAATCCTGAGACCCTTTCTATAGCTTGAGATGTGATATCCAACTCCTTCCCATTCCAATACTGAGACCCTTCCTATAGCATGAGATGTGATATCTCAATGCTTCTAATACCAAACCTGAGATCCTTCCTATAACATGAGATGTGATATCCAAATCCTTCCACTTCCAAACCTGAGACCCTCCCTTTAGCATGAGATGTGATATCCGACTCCTTCCCATTCCAATCCTCAGACCCTTCTGATAGCATGAGATGTGATATCTCAATGCCTCTAATACCAAACATGAGATCCTTCCGATAGCATGAGATGTGATATCTCATTGCTTCTAATACCAAACCTGAGATCCTTCCTATACCATGAGATGTGATATCCAAATCCTTCCCCTTCCAAACCTGAGACCCTCCCTTTAGCATGAGATGTGATATCCAACTCCTTCCCATTCCAATCCTGAGACCCTTCTGATAGCATGAGATGTGATATCTCAATGCCTCTAATACCAAACCTGAGATCCTACCTCTAACATGAAATGTGATATCCAACTCCTTCCCCTTCCAAACCTGAGAGCCTTCCTATAGCATGAGATGTGATATCCAAGTCCTTCCCATTCAAATCCTGAGACCCTTCCTATAACATGAGATGTGATATCCAACTCCTTCCAAATCCAATCCTGATACCCTTCCGATAGCATGAGATGTGATATCCCAATGATTCTACAAAACCTGAGACCCATACATGGCATGAGATGTGATATCAAACTCCTTCCCATTCCAATCCTGAGACACTTCATATAGCATCAGATGTGATATCTCAATGCTTCTAATACCAAACCTGAGACTCTTCCTATAACATGAGATGGGATATCCAACTCCTTCCCATTCCAATCCTGAGACCCTTCCGATAGCAGAGATGTGATATCTCAATGCTTATACCAAACCTGAGACCCTTCCTATGGCATGAGATGTCATATACAACTCCTTCCCATTCCAATCCTGAGACCCTTCCTATAGCATGAGATGTGATATCTCAATGCTTCTAATACCAAACCTGAGATCCTTCCTATAACATGAGATGTGATATCCAACTCCTTCCCATTCCAATCCTGAGACCCTTCCTATAGCATGAGATGTGACATCTCAATGCTTATACCACACCTGAGACCCTTCCTATAGCATGAGATGTGATATCCAACTCCTTCCCATTCCAATCCTGAGACCCTTCCTATAGCATGAGATGTGATATCTCAATGCCTCTAATACCAAACCTGAGATCCTTCCTCTAACATGAAATGGGATATCCAACTCCTTCCCTTTCCAAACCTGAGAGCCTACCTATAGCATGAGTTGTGATATTCAAGTCCTTCCCATTCCAATCCTTAGACCCTTCCTACAGCATGCAATATGATATCTCAATGATTCTAATAACAAACCTGAGACCCGTCCTATAACATGAGATGGGATATCCAACTCCTTCCCATTCCAATCCTGAGACACTTCCGATAGCAGAGATGTGATATCTCAATGCTTATACCAAACCTGAGACCCTTCCTATGGCATGAGATGTCATATACAACTCCTTCCCATTCCAACCCTGAGACCCTTCCTATAGCATGAGATGTGATATCTCAATGCTTCTAATACCAAACCTGAGATCCTTCCTATAACATGAGATGTGATATCCAACTCCTTCCCATTGCAATCCTGAGACCCTTCCTATAGCATGAGATGTGACATCTCAATGCTTATACCAAACCTGAGACCCTTCCTATAGCATGAAATGTGATATCCAACTCCTTCCCATTCCAATCCTGAGACCCTTCCTATAGCATGAGATGTGATATCTCAATGCCTCTAATACCAAACCTGAGATCCTTCCTCTAACATGAAATGTGATATCCAACTCCTTCCCTTTCCAAACCTGAGAGCCTACCTATAGCATGAGATGTGATATTCAATTCCTTCCCATTCCAATCCTTAGACCCTTCCTACAGCATGCAATATGATATCTCAATGATTCTAATAACAAACCTGAGACCCGTCCTATAACATGAGATGGGATATCCAACTCCTTCCCATTCCAATCCTGAGACACTTCCGATAGCAGAGATGTGATATCTCAATGCTTATACCAAACCTGAGACCCTTCCTATAGCATGAGATGTAATATCCAACTCCTTCCCATTCCAATCCTGAGACCCTTCCTACAGCATGCGATGTGATATCTCAATGCTTCTAATACCAAACCTGAGACCCGTCCTATAACATGAGATGGGATATCCAACTCCTTCCCGTTCCAAACCTGAGACCCTTCCTATAGCATGAGATGTGATATCCAACTCCTTCCCATCCCAATCCTGAGACACTTCCGATTGCAGAGATGTGATATCTCAATGCTTATACCAAACCTGAGACTCTTCCTATAACATGAGATGTGATATCCAACTCCTTCCCGTTCCAAACCTGAGACCCTTCCTATAGCATGAGATGTGATATCCAACTCCCTCCCATTCCAATCCTGAGACCCTTCTGATAGCATGAGATGTGATATCTCAATGCTTCTAATACCAAACCTGAGATCCTTCTTATAACATGTGATGTGTTATCCAAATCCTTCCCCTTCCAAACCTGAGACCCTCCCTTTAGCATGAGAAGTGATATCCAACTCCTTCCCATTCCAATCCTGAGACCCTTATGATAGCATGAGATGTGATATCTCAATGCCTCTAATTCCAAACCTGAGATACTTCCGATAGCATGAGATGTGATATCTCAATGATTCTAATACCAAACCTGAGATCCTTCCTATAACATGCGATGTGATATCCAAATCCTTCCCCTTCCAAACCTGAGACCCTCCCTTTAGCATGAGATGTGATATCCAACTCCTTCCCATTCCAATCCTGAGACCCTTCCTATAGCTTGAGAAGTGATATCTAACTCCTTCCCATTCCAATTCTGAGACCCCTCCTATACCATGAGATGTGATATCTCAATGCTTCTTATACCAAACCTGAGACCCTTCCTATAACGAGATGGGATATCCAACTCCTTCCCATTCCAATCCTGAGACCCTTCCGATAGCAGAGATGTGATATCTCAATGCTTATACCAAACCTGAGACCCTACCTATGGCATGAGATGTCATATACAACTCCTTCCGATTCCAAACCTGAGACCCTTCCTATAGCATGAGATGGGATATCTCAATGCTAATACCAAACCTGAGACCCTTCCTATAGCATGAGATGTGATATCCAACTCCTTCCCATTCCAATCCTGAGACCCTTACTATAGCTTGAGATGTGATATCCAACTCCTTCCCATTCCAATCCTGAGACCCTTTCTATAGCTTGAGATGTGATATCCAACTCCTTCCCATTCCAATACTGAGACCCTTCCTATAGCATGAGATGTGATATCTCAATGCTTCTAATACCAAACCTGAGATCCTTCCTATAACATGAGATGTGATATCCAAATCCTTCCACTTCCAAACCTGAGACCCTCCCTTTAGCATGAGATGTGATATCCGACTCCTTCCCATTCCAATCCTGAGACCCTTCTGATAGCATGAGATGTGATATCTCAATGCCTCTAATACCAAACCTGAGATCCTTCCGATAGCATGAGATGTGATATCTCATTGCTTCTAATACCAAACCTGAGATCCTTCCTATAACATGAGATGTGATATCCAAATCCTTCCCCTTCCAAACCTGAGACCCTCCCTTTAGCATGAGCTGTGATATCCAACTCCTTCCCATTCCAATCCTGAGACCCTTCTGATAGCATGAGATGTGATATCTCAATGCCTCTAATACCAAACCTGAGATCCTACCTCTAACATGAAATGTGATATCCAACTCTTTCCCCTTCCAAACCTGAGAGCCGTCCTATAGCATGAGATGTGATATCCGACTCCTTCCCGTTCCAATCCAGAGACCCTTCCTATAACATGAGATGTGATATCCAGCTCCTTCCAAATCCAATCCTGATACCCTTCCGATAGCATGAGATGTGATATCCCAATGATTCTACAAAACCTGAGACCCATACATGGCATGAGATGTGATATCAAACTCCTTCCCATTCCAATCCTGAGACACTTCCTATAGCATCAGATGTGATATCTCAATGCTTCTAATACCAAACCTGAGACTCTTCCTATAACATGAGATGGGATATCCTACTCCTTCCCATTCCAATCCTGAGACCCTTCCGATAGCAGAGATGTGATATCTCAATGCTTATACCAAACCTGAGACCCTTCCTATGGCATGAGATGTCATATACAACTCCTTCCCATTCCAATCCTGAGACCCTTCCTATAGCATGAGATGTGATATCTCAATGCTTCTAATACCAAACCTGAGATCCTTCCTATAACATGAGATGTGATATCCAACTCCTTCCCATTCCAATCCTGAGACCCTTCCTATAGCATGAGATGTGACATCTCAATGCTTATACCACACCTGAGACCCTTCCTATAGCATGAGATGTGATATCCAACTCCTTCCCATTCCAATCCTGAGACCCTTCCTATAGCATGAGATGTGATATCTCAATGCCTCTAATACCAAACCTGAGATCCTTCCTCTAACATGAAATGTGATATCCAACTCCTTCCCTTTCCAAACCTGAGAGCCTACCTATAGCATCACATCTCTGCTATCGGAAGGGTCTCAGGATTGGATTGGGAAGGAGTTGGATATCCCTTCTCATGCTATAGGAAGGGTCACAGGTTGGAATGGGAAAGAGTTGGATATCACATATGTTATAGGTAGGGTCTCAGGATTGAAATGGGAAGGATTTGGATATCACATCTCTTGCTATAGGAAGGGTCTCAGTTTTGTATTAGAAACATTGAGATATCACATCTCATGGTATAGGAAGGGTGTCAGGATTGGAATGGGAAGGTGTTGAATATCACATCTCATCCAATAGGAAGGGTCTCAGGTTTGGAATGGGAAATAATTGGGTATCACATCTCATGTTATAGGAAGGATCTCAGGATTGGAATGGGAAGGATTTGGATATCACATCTCTTGCGATAGGAAGGGTCTCAGGATTGGAATGGGAAGGAGTTGGATATCCCTTCTCATGCTATAGGAAGGGTCTCAGGTTGCAATGGGAAGGAGTTGGATATCACATCTCATGTTATAGGAAGGGTCTCAGGATTGGAATGGGAAGGATTTGGATATCACATCTCTTGCTATTGGAAGGGTCTCACGTTTTTTATTAGAAACATTGAGATATCACATCTCATGCTATAGGAGGGGTTTCAGGATTGGAATGGGAAGGATTTGGATATCACATCTCATGTTATAGGAAGGGTCCCAGGTTTGGTATTAGAAGCATTGAGATATCACATCTCATGGTATAGGAAGGGTGTCAGGATTGGAATGGGAAGGTGTTGGATATCACATCTCATCCAATAGGAAGGTTCTCAGGTTTGGAATGGGAAATAATTGGGTATCACATCTCATGTTATAGGAAGGATCTCAGGATTGGAATGGGAAGGATTTGGATATCACATCTCTTGCTATAGGAAGGGTCTCAGGATTGGAATGGGAAGGAGTTGGATATCCCTTCTCATGCTATAGGAAGGGTCTCAGGTTGGAATGGGAAGGAGTTGGATATCACATCTCATGTTATAGAAAGGGTCTCAGGATTGGAATGGGAAGGATTTGGATATCACATCTCTTGCTATTGGAAGGGTTTCAGGATTGGAATGGGAAGGAGTTGGATATCACATCTCATGTTATAGGAAGGGTCTCAGGATGGGAATGGGAAGGATTTGGATATCACATCTCTTGCTATAGGAAGGGTCTCAGGTTTTTTATTAGAAACATTGAGATATCACATCTCATGCTAAAGGAAGGGTTTCAGGATTGGAATGGGAAGGATTTGGATATCATATCTCATGTTATAGGACGGGTCCCAGGTTTGGTATTAGAAGCATTGAGATATCACTTCTCATGCTATCGGAAGGATCTCAGGTTTAGTATTAGAAGCATTGAGATATCACATCTCATGCTATCAGAAGGGTCTCAGGATTGGAATGGGAAGGAGTTGGATATCACATCTCATGCTAAAGGGAGGGTCTCAGGTTGGAATGGGAAGGAGTTGGATATCACATCTCATGTTATAGGTAGGGTCTCAGGATTGAAATGGGAAGGATTTGGATATCACATCTCTTGCTATAGGAAGGGTCTCAGTTTTTTATTAGAAACATTGAGATATCAGATCTCATGCTTTAGGAGGGGTTTCAGGATTGAAATGGGAAGGATTTGGATATCACATCTCTTGCTATAGGAAGGGTCTCAGTTTTGTATTAGAAACATTGAGATATCACATCTCATGGTATAGGAAGGGTGTCAGGATTGGAATGGGAAGGTGTTGAATATCACATCTCATCCAATAGGAAGGGTCTCAGGTTTGGAATGGTAAATAATTGGGTATCACATCTCATGTTATAGGAAGGATCTCAGGATTGGAATGGGAAGGATTTGGATATCACATCTCTTGCTATAGGAAGGGTTTTAGGATTGGAATGGGAAGGAGTTGGATATCCCTTCTCATGCTATAGGAAGGGTCTCAGGTTGGAATGGGAAGGAGTTGGATATCACATCTCATGTTATAGGAAGGGTCTCAGGATTGGAATGGGAAGGATTTGGATATCACATCTCTTGCTATTGGAAGGGTCTCAGGTTTTTTATTAGAAACATTGAGATATCACATCTCATGCTATAGGAGGGGTTTCAGGATTGGAATGGGAAGGATTTGGATATCACATCTCATGCTAAAGGAAGGGTCTCAGGTTTGGAAGGGGAAGGATTTGGATATCATATCTCATGTTATAGGACGTGTCCCAGGTTTGGTATTAGAAGCATTGAGATATCACATCTCATGGTATAGGAAGGGTGTCAGGATTGGAATGGGAAGGTGTTGGATATCACATCTCATCCAATAGGAAGGGTCTCAGGTTTGGAATGGGAAATAATTGGGTATCACATCTCATGTTATAGGAAGGATCTCAGGATTGGAATGGGAAGGATTTGGATATCACATCTCTTGCTATAGGAAGGGTCTCAGGATTAGAATGGGAAGGAGTTGGATATCCCTTCTCATACTATAGGAAGGGTCTCAGGTTGGAATGGGAAGGAGTTGGATATCACATCTCATGTTATAGGAAGGGTCTCAGGATTGGAATGGTAAGGATTTGGATATCACATCTCTTGCTATTGGAAGGGTCTCAGGTTTTTTATTAGAAACATTGAGATATCACATCTCATGCTATAGGAAGGGTTTCAGGATTGGAATGGGAAGGAGTTGGATATCACATCTCATGTTATAGGAAGGGTCTCAGGATTGGAATGGGAAGGATTTGGATATCACATCTCTTGCTATAGGAAGGGTCTCAGGATTGGAATGGGAAGGAGTTGGATTTCCCTTCTCATGCTATAGGAAGGGTCTCAGGTTGGAATGGGAAGGAGTTGGATATCACATCTCATGTTATAGAAAGGGTCTCAGGATTGGAATGGGAAGGATTTGGATATCACATCTCTTGCTATTGGAAGGGTTTCAGGATTGGAATGGGAAGGAGTTGGATATCACATCTCATGTTATAGGAAGGGTCTCAGGATGGGAATGGGAAGGATTTGGATATCACATCTCTTGCTATAGGAAGGGTCTCAGGTTTTTTTTTTTAGAAACATTGAGATATCACATCTCATGCTAAAGGAAGGGTTTCAGGATTGGAATGGGAGGGATTTGGATATCATATCTCATGTTATAGGACGGGTCCCAGGTTTGGTATTAGAAGCATTGAGATATCACTTCTCATGCTATCGGAAGGATCTCAGGTTTAGTATTAGAAGCATTGAGATATCACATCTCATGCTATCAGAAGGGTCTCAGGATTGGAATGGGAAGGAGTTGGATATCACATCTCATGCTAAAGGGAGGGTCTCAGGTTGGAATGGGAAGGAGTTGGATATCACATCTCATGTTATAGGTAGGGTCTCAGGATTGAAATGGGAAGGATTTGGATATCACATCTCTTGCTATAGGAAGGGTCTCAGTTTTTTATTAGAAACATTGAGATATCAGATCTCATGCTTTAGGAGGGGTTTCAGGATTGAAATGGGAAGGATTTGGATATCACATCTCTTGCTATAGGAAGGGTCTCAGTTTTGTATTAGAAACATTGAGATATCACATCTCATGGTATAGGAAGGGTGTCAGGATTGGAATGGGAAGGTGTTGAATATCACATCTCATCCAATAGGAAGGGTCTCAGGTTTGGAATGGTAAATAATTGGGTATCACATCTCATGTTATAGGAAGGATCTCAGGATTGGAATGGGAAGGATTTGGATATCACATCTCTTGCTATAGGAAGGGTTTTAGGATTGGAATGGGAAGGAGTTGGATATCCCTTCTCATGCTATAGGAAGGGTCTCAGGTTGGAATGGGAAGGAGTTGGATATCACATCTCATGTTATAGGAAGGGTCTCAGGATTGGAATGGGAAGGATTTGGATATCACATCTCTTGCTATTGGAAGGGTCTCAGGTTTTTTATTAGAAACATTGAGATATCACATCTCATGCTATAGGAGGGGTTTCAGGATTGGAATGGGAAGGATTTGGATATCACATCTCATGCTAAAGGAAGGGTCTCAGGTTTGGAAGGGGAAGGATTTGGATATCACATCTCATGCTAAAGGGAGGGTCTCTGGTTTGGAAGGGGAAGGATTTGGATATCACATCTCATGTTATCGGAAGGATCTCAGGTTTGGTATTAGAAGCATTGAGATATCACATCTCATGCTATCAGAAGGGTCTCAGGATTGGAATGGGAAGGAGTTGGATATCACATCTCATGCTAAAGGGAGGGTCTCTGGTTTGGAAGGGGAAGGATTTGGATATCACATCTCATGTTATCGGAAGGATCTCAGGTTTGGTATTAGAAGCATTGAGATATCACATCTCATGCTATAGGAAGGGTCTCAGGATTGGAATGGGAAGGAGATGGATATCACATCTCATGCTAAAGGAAGGGTCTCATGTTTGGTAGAAGCATTGAGATATCACATCTCATGCTATAGGAAGGGTCTCAGGATTGAAATGGGAAGGAGTTGGATATCACATCTCATGCCATAGGAAGGGTCTCAGGTTTGGTATAAGCATTGAGATATCACATCTCTGCTATCGGAAGGGTCTCAGGATTGGAATGCGAAGGACTTAGATATCACATCTCATGCTATAGGGAGGGTCTCAGTTTTGATATTAGAAGCATTGAGATATCACATCTCATGCTATCGGAAGGGTCTCAGGATTGGAATGGGAAGGAGCTGGATATCACATCTCTTGCTATAGGAAGGGTCTCAGGTTTTTTATTAGAAACATTGAGATATCACATCTCATGCTAAAGGAAGGGTTTCAGGATTCGAATGGGAAGGATTTTGATATAATATCTCATGTTATAGGACGGGTCCCAGATTTGGTATTAGAAGCATTGAGATATCACTTCTCATGCTATCGGAAGGATCTCAGGTTTAGTATTAGAAGCATTGAGATATCACATCTCATGCTATCAGAAGGGTCTCGGGATTGGAATGGGAAGGAGTTGGATATCACATCTCATGCTAAAGGGAGGGTCTCAGGTTTGGAAGGGGAAGGATTTGGATATCACATCTCATGTTATCGGAAGGATCTCAGGTTTGGTATTAGAAGCATTGAGATATCACATCTCATGCTATAGGAAGGGTCTCATGATTGGAATGGGAAGGAGATGGATATCACATCTCATGCCATAGGAAGGGTCTCAGGTTTGGTATAAGCACTGAGATATCACATCTCTGCTATCGGAAGGGTCTCAGGATTGGAATGGGAAGGTCTTAGATATCACATCTCATGCTATAGGGAGGGTCTCAGTTTTGATATTAGAAGCATTGATATATCACATCTCATGCTATCGGAAGGGTCTCAGGATTGGAATGGGAAGGAGCTGGATATCACATCTCATGCTAAAGGAAGGGTCTCAGTTTTGGAAGGGGAAGGATTTGGATATCACATCTCATGTTATAGGACGGGTCTCAGGTTTGGTATTAGAAGCATTAAGATATCACATCTCATGGTATAGGAAGGGTTTCAGGATTGGAATGGGAAGGAGTTGGATATCATATCTCATGCTATAGGAAGGGTCTCAGGATTGGAATGGGAAGGAGTTTGATATCAAATCTCATGCCATAGGAAGGGTCTCAGGTTTGGTATTAGAAGCATTGAGATATCACATCTCATGCTATAGGAAGTGTCTGAGGATTGGAATGGGAAGGAGTTGGATATCCCATCTCATGCTAAAGGGAGGGTCTCAGGTTTGGAAGGGGAAGGATTTGGATATCACATCTCATGTTATCGGAAGGATCTCAGGTTTGGTATTAGAAGCATTGAGATATCACATCTCATGCTATAGGAAGGGTCTCAGGATTGGAATGGGAAGGAGATGGATATCATATCTCATGCTATAGGAAGGGTCTCAGGATTGGAATGGGAAGGAGTTTGATATCAAATCTCATGCCATAGGAAGGGTCTCAGGTTTGGTATTAGAAGCATTGAGATATCACATCTCATGCTATAGGAAGTGTCTGAGGATTGGAATGGGAAGGAGTTGGATATCCCATCTCATGCTAAAGGGAGGGTCTCAGGTTTGGAAGGGGAAGGATTTGGATATCACATCTCATGTTATCGGAAGGATCTCAGGTTTGGTATTAGAAGCATTGAGATATCACATCTCATGTTATAGGACGGGTCTCAGGTTTGGTATTAGAAGCATTAAGATATCACATCTCATGGTATAGGAAGGGTTTCAGGATTGGAATGGGAAGGAGTTGGATATCATATCTCATGCTATAGGAAGGGTCTCAGGATTGGAATGGGAAGGAGTTTGATATCAAATCTCATGCCATAGGAAGGGTCTCAGGTTTGGTATTAGAAGCATTGAGATATCACATCTCATGCTATAGGAAGTGTCTGAGGATTGGAATGGGAAGGAGTTGGATATCCCATCTCATGCTAAAGGGAGGGTCTCAGGTTTGGAAGGGGAAGGATTTTGATATCACATCTCATGTTATCGGAAGGATCTCAGGTTTGGTATTAGAAGCATTGAGATATCACATCTCATGTTATAGGAAGGGTCTCAGGTTTGGTAGAAGCATTGAGATATCACATCTCATGCTATAGGAAGAGTCTCAGGATTGGAATGGGAAGGAGTTGGATATCACGTCTCATGCTATAGGGAGGGTCTCAAGTTTGATATTAGAAGCATTGAGATATCACATCTCATGCTATAGGAAGGGTCTCAGGATTGGAATGGGAAGGAGTTGGATATCACATCTCATGCTATAGGAAGGGTCTCAGGTTTGGTATAAGCAGTGAGATATCACATATCATGCTATAGGAAGGGCCTCAGGATTGGAATGGGAAGGAGTTGGATATCACATCTCTTGCTATAGGAAGGGTCTCAGGTTTTTTATTAGAAACATTGAGATATCACATCTTATGCTAAAGGAAGGGTTTCAGGATTGGAATGGGAAGGATTTGGATATCATATCTCATGTTATAGGACGGGTCCCAGGTTTGGTATTAGAAGCATTGAGATATCACTTCTCATGCTATCAGAAGGATCTCAGGTTTAGTATTAGAAGCATTGAGATATCACATCTCATGCTATCAGAAGGGTCTCAGGATTGGAATGGGAAGGAGTTGGATATCACATCTCATGCTAAAGGGAGGGTCTCAGGTTTGGAAGGGGAAGGATTTGGATATCACATCTCATGTTATCGGAAGGATCTCAGGTTTGGTATTAGAAGCATTGAGATATCACATCTCATGCTATAGGAAGGGTCTCAGGATTGGAATGGGAAGGAGATGGATATCACATCTCATGCTAAAGGAAGGGTCTCATGTTTGGTAGAAGCATTGAGATATCACATCTCATGCTATAGGAAGGGTCTCAGGATTGAAATGGGAAGGAGTTGGATTTCACATCTCATGCCATAGGAAGGGTCTCAGGTTTGGTATAAGCATTGAGATATCACATCTCTGCTATCGGAAGGGTCTCAGGATTGGAATGCGAAGGACTTAGATATCACATCTCATGCTATAGGGAGGGTCTCAGTTTTGATATTAGAAGCATTGAGATATCACATCTCATGCTATCGGAAGGGTCTCAGGATTGGAATGGGAAGGAGCTGGATATCACATCTCTTGCTATAGGAAGGGTCTCAGGTTTTTTATTAGAAACATTGAGATATCACATCTCATGCTAAAGGAAGGGTTTCAGGATTCGAATGGGAAGGATTTTGATATAATATCTCATGTTATAGGACGGGTCCCAGGTTTGGTATTAGAAGCATTGAGATATCACTTCTCATGCTATCGGAAGGATCTCAGGTTTAGTATTAGAAGCATTGAGATATCACATCTCATGCTATCAGAAGGGTCTCGGGATTGGAATGGGAAGCAGTTGGATATCACATCTCATGCTAAAGGGAGGGTCTCAGGTTTGGAAGGGGAAGGATTTGGATATCACATCTCATGTTATCGGAAGGATCTCAGGTTTGGTATTAGAAGCATTGAGATATCACATCTCATGCTATAGGAAGGGTCTCAGGATTGGAATGGGAAGGAGATGGATATCACATCTCATGCTAAAGGAAGGGTCTCAGGATTGAAATGGGAAGGAGTTGGATATCACATCTCATGCCATAGGAAGGGTCTCAGGTTTGGTATAAGCACTGAGATATCACATCTCTGCTATCGGAAGGGTCTCAGGATTGGAATGGGAAGGTCTTAGATATCACATCTCATGCTATAGGGAGGGTCTCAGTTTTGATATTAGAAGCATTGATATATCACATCTCATGCTATCGGAAGGGTCTCAGGATTGGAATGGGAAGGAGCTGGATATCACATCTCATGCTAAAGGAAGGGTCTCAGTTTTGGAAGGGGAAGGATTTGGATATCACATCTCATGTTATAGGACGGGTCTCAGGTTTGGTATTAGAAGCATTAAGATATCACATCTCATGGTATAGGAAGGGTTTCAGGATTGGAATGGGAAGGAGTTGGATATCATATCTCATGCTATAGGAAGGGTCTCAGGATTGGAATGGGAAGGAGTTTGATATCAAATCTCATGCCATAGGAAGGGTCTCAGGTTTGGTATTAGAAGCATTGAGATATCACATCTCATGCTATAGGAAGTGTCTGAGGATTGGAATGGGAAGGAGTTGGATATCCCATCTCATGCCATAGGAAGGGTCTCAGTTTTGATATTAGAAGCATTGAGATATCACATATGCTATTGGAAGGGTCTCAGTATTGGAATTGGAAGGAGTTGGATATCACATATGCTATAGGGAGGTTCTCAGGTTTGATATTAGAAGCATTGAGATATCACATCTCATGCTATCGGAAGGGTCTCAGGATTGGAATGGGAAGGAGTTGGATATCACATATGCTAAAGGAAAGGTCTCAGGTTTGGAAGGGGAAGGATTTGGATCTCACATCTCATGTTTTAGGACGGGTCTCAGGTTTGGTATTAGAAGCCTTGAGATATCACATCTCATGGTATAATAAGGGTCTCAGAATTGGAATGGGAAGGAGTTGGATATCACATCTAAAGCTATCTCAGGATTGGAATGGGAAGGAGTTTGATATCACATCTCGAGCTATAGGAAGGGTCTCAGGTTTGGGAAGGGAAGGATTGGGATTTCACATCTCATGTTATAGGATGGTTCTCATGTTTAATTTTAGAAGCATTGAGATATCACATCTCATGCTATCGGAAGGGTCTCAGGTTTGGAATGGGAAGGAGTTGGATATCACATCTCATGTTATAGGAAGGATCTCAGGTTTGTTATTAGAAGCATTGAGATATCACATCTCATGTTATAGGAAGGGTCTCAGGATTGGAATGTGAAGGATCTGGATATCACATCATGCTAAAGGTAGGGTCTCAGGTTTGGTATAAGCATTGAGATATCACATCTCTGCTATCGGAAGGGTCTCAGGATTGGATTGGGAAGGAGTTGGATATCCCTTCTCATGCTATAGGAAGGGTCTCAGGTTGGAATGGGAAGGAGTTGGATATCACATCTCATGCTATAGGAAGGGTCTCAAGATTGAAATGGGAAGGATTTGGATATCACATCTCTTGCTATAGGAAGGGTCTCAGGTTTTTTATTAGAAACATTGAGATATCACATCTCATGCTATAGGAAGGGTTTCAGGATTGGAATGGGAAGGATTTGGATATCACATCTCATGCTAAAGGAAGGGTCTCAGGTTTGGAAGGGGAAGAATTTGGATATCATATCTCATGTTATAGGGCGGGTCTCAGGTTTGGTTTTAGAAGCATTGAGATATCAAGTCTCATGGTATAGGACGGGTATCAGAATTGGAATGGGAAGGAGTTGGATATTACTCATGTTATAGGACGGGTCTCAGATTTGGAATGGGAAGGATTTGGATATTATCTCATGTTATAGGAAGGGTCTCAGGTTTGGTAGAAGCATTGAGATATCACATCTCATGCTATAGGAAGAGTCTCAGGATTGGAATGTGAAGGATTTGGATATCACATCTCATGCTGTAGGAAGGCTCTCAGGTTTGGAAAGGGAAGGAGTTGGATATCACATTTCATGTTAGAGGTAGGATCTCAGGTTTGGTATTAGAGGCATTGAGATATCACATCTCATGCTATCAGAAGGGTATCAGGATTGGAATTGGAAGGAGTTGGATATCACATCTCATTCTAAAGGGAGGGTCTCAGGTTTGGAAGGCGAAGGATTTGGATATCACATCTCATGTTATAGGAAGGATCTCAGGTTTGGTATTAGAAGCATTGAGATATCACATCTCATGCTATCGGAAGGATTTCAGGTTTGGTATAAGAAGCATTGAGATATCACATCTCATGCTATAGGAAAGGTCTCAGGTTTGGAAGGGGAAGGATTTGGATCTCACATCTCATGTTTTAGGACGGGTCTCAGGTTTGGTATTAGAAGCATTGAAATATCACATCTCATGGTATAGGAAGGGTCTCAGGATTGGAATGGGAAGGAGTTGGATATCACATTGAATGGGAAGGAGTTTGATATCACATCTCAATCTATAGGAAGGGTCTCAGGTTTGGAAAGGGAATGATTTGGATTTCACATCTCATGTTATAGGATGGTTCTCATGTTTGGTTTTAGAAGCATTGTGATATCACATATCATGCTATCGGAAGGGTCTCAGGTTTGGAATGGGAAGGAGTTTGATATCACATCTCATTTTATAGGAAGGATCTCAGGTTTGGTATTAGAAGCATTGAGATATCACATCTCATGCTATAGGAAGGGTCTCAGGATTGGAATCGGAAGGAGTTGTATATGACATCTCATGCCATAGGAAGGGTCTCAGGTTTGGTATAAGCATTGAGATATCACATCTCTGCTATCGGAAGGGTCTCAGGATTGGAATGGGAAGGAGTTGGATATCCCATCTCGTTATAGGAAGGGTCTCAGGTTTGGTATTAGAAGCATTGAGATATCACATCTCATGCTATAGGAAGGGTCTATGGTTTGGAAGGGGAAGGATTTGGGTATCACATCTCATGTTATAGGACCGGTCTCAGGTTTGGTATTAGAAGCATTGAGATATCAAGTCTCATGGTATAGGACGGGTCTCAGAATTGGAATGGGAAGGAGTTGGATATTATTCATGTTGTAGGACGGGTCTCAGAATTGGAATGGGAAGGATTTGGATACTATCTCATGTTATAGGAAGGGTCTCAGGTTTGGTAGAAGCATTGAGATATCACATCTCATGCTATAGGAAGAGTCTCAGGATTGGAATGTGAAGGATTTGGATATCACATCTCATGCTGTAGGAAGGCTCTCAGGTTTGGAAAGGGAAGGAGTTGGATATCACATTTCATGTTAGAGGTAGGATCTCAGGTTTGGTATTAGAGGCATTGAGATATCACATCTCATGCTATCAGAAGGGTATCAGGATTGGAATTGGAAGGAGTTGGATATCACATCTCATTCTAAAGGGAGGGTCTCAGGTTTGGAAGGCGAAGGATTTGGATATCACATCTCATGTTATAGGAAGGATCTCAGGTTTGGTATTAGAAGCATTGAGATATCACATCTCATGCTATCGGAAGGATTTCAGGTTTGGTATAAGAAGCATTGAGATATCACATCTCATGCTATAGGAAAGGTCTCAGGTTTGGAAGGGGAAGGAAATGGATCTCACATCTCATGTTTTAGGACGGGTCTCAGGTTTGGTATTAGAAGCATTGAAATATCACATCTCATGGTATAGGAAGCGTCTCAGGATTGGAATGTGAAGGATTTGGATATCACATCTCATGCTGTAGGAAGGCTCTCAGGTTTGGAAATGGAAGGAGTTGGATATCACATTTCATGTTAGAGGTAGGATCTCAGGTTTGGTATTAGAGGCATTGAGATATCACATCTCATGCTATCAGAAGGGTATCAGGATTGGAATTGGAAGGAGTTGGATATCACATCTCATTCTAAAGGGAGGGTCTCAGGTTTGGAAGGCGAAGGATTTGGATATCACATCTCATGTTATAGGAAGGATCTCAGGTTTGGTATTAGAAGCATTGAGATATCACATCTCATGCTATCGGAAGGATTTCAGGTTTGGTATAAGAAGCATTGAGATATCACATCTCATGCTATAGGAAAGGTCTCAGGTTTGGAAGGGGAAGGAAATGGATCTCACATCTCATGTTTTAGGACGGGTCTCAGGTTTGGTATTAGAAGCATTGAAATATCACATCTCATGGTATAGGAAGCGTCTCAGGATTGGAATGGGAAGGAGTTGGATATCACATTGAATGGGAAGGAGTTTGATATCACATCTCAAGCTATAGGAAGGGTCTTAGGTTTGGAAAGGGAATGATTTGGATTTCACATCTCATGTTATAGGATGGTTCTCATGTTTGGTTTTAGAAGCATTGTGATATCACATATCATGCTATCGGAAGGGTCTCAGGTTTGGAATGGGAAGGAGTTTGATATCACATCTCATGTTATAGGAAGGATCTCAGGTTTGGTATTAGAAGCATTGAGATATCACATCTCATGCTATAGGAAGGGTCTCAGGATTGGAATCGGAAGGAGTTGTATATGACATCTCATGCCATAGGAAGGGTCTCAGGTTTGGTATAAGCATTGAGATATCACATCTCTGCTATCGGAAGGGTCTCAGGATTGGAATGGGAAGGAGTTGGATATCCCATCTCGTTATAGGAAGGGTCTCAGGTTTGGTATTAGAAGCATTGAGATATCACATCTCATGCTATAGGAAGGGTCTATGGTTTGGAAGGGGAAGGATTTGGGTATCACATCTCATGTTATAGACCGGTCTCAGGTTTGGTATTAGAAGCATTGAGATATCAAGTCTCATGGTATAGGACGGGTCTCAGAATTGGAATGGGAAGGAGTTGGATATTACTCATGTTATAGGACGGGTCTCAGAATTGGAATGGGAAGGATTTGGATATTATCTCATGTTATAGGAAGGGTCTCAGGTTTGGTAGAAGCATTGAGATATCACATCTCATGCTATAGGAAGAGTCTCAGGATTGGAATGGGAAGGAGTTGGATATCCCGTCTCATGTTATAGGAAGGATCTCAGCTTTGGTATTAGAAGCATTGAGATATCATATCTCATGCTATAGGAAGGGTCTCAGGATTGGAATGTGAAGGATTTGGATATCACATCTCATGCTAAAGGAAGGGTCTCAGGTTTGGCAGAAGCATTGAGATATCACATCTCATGCAATAGGAAGGGTCTCAGGATTGCTATAAACATTGAGATATCACATCTCTGCTATCGGAAGGGTCTCAGGATTGGATTGGGAAGGAGTTGGATATCCCTTCTCATGCTATAGGAAGGGTCACAGGTTGGAATGGGAAAGAGTTGGATATCACATATGTTATAGGTAGGGTCTCAGGATTGAAATGGGAAGGATTTGGATATCACATCTCTTGCTATAGGAAGGGTCTCAGTTTTGTATTAGAAACATTGAGATATCACATCTCATGGTATAGGAAGGGTGTCAGGATTGGAATGGGAAGGTGTTGAATATCACATCTCATCCAATAGGAAGGGTCTCAGGTTTGGAATGGGAAATAATTGGGTATCACATCTCATGTTATAGGAAGGATCTCAGGATTGGAATGGGAAGGATTTGGATATCACATCTCTTGCGATAGGAAGGGTCTCAGGATTGGAATGGGAAGGAGTTGGATATCCCTTCTCATGCTATAGGAAGGGTCTCAGGTTGGAATGGGAAGGAGTTGGATATCACATCTCATGTTATAGGAAGGGTCTCAGGATTGGAATGGGAAGGATTTGGATATCACATCTCTTGCTATTGGAAGGGTCTCACGTTTTTTATTAGAAACATTGAGATATCACATCTCATGCTATAGGAGGGGTTTCAGGATTGGAATGGGAAGGATTTGGATATCACATCTCATGTTATAGGAAGGGTCCCAGGTTTGGTATTAGAAGCATTGAGATATCACATCTCATGGTATAGGAAGGGTGTCAGGATTGGAATGGGAAGGTGTTGGATATCACATCTCATCCAATAGGAAGGGTCTCAGGTTTGGAATGGGAAATAATTGGGTATCACATCTCATGTTATAGGAAGGATCTCAGGATTGGAATGGGAAGGATTTGGATATCACATCTCTTGCTATAGGAAGGGTCTCAGGATTGGAATGGGAAGGAGTTGGATATCCCTTCTCATGCTATAGGAAGGGTCTCAGGTTGGAATGGGAAGGAGTTGGATATCACATCTCATGTTATAGAAAGGGTCTCAGGATTGGAATGGGAAGGATTTGGATATCACATCTCTTGCTATTGGAAGGGTTTCAGGATTGGAATGGGAAGGAGTTGGATATCACATCTCATGTTATAGGAAGGGTCTCAGGATGGGAATGGGAAGGATTTGGATATCACATCTCTTGCTATAGGAAGGGTCTCAGGTTTTTTATTAGAAACATTGAGATATCACATCTCATGCTAAAGGAAGGGTTTCAGGATTGGAATGGGAAGGATTTGGATATCATATCTCATGTTATAGGACGGGTCCCAGGTTTGGTATTAGAAGCATTGAGATATCACTTCTCATGCTATCGGAAGGATCTCAGGTTTAGTATTAGAAGCATTGAGATATCACATCTCATGCTATCAGAAGGGTCTCAGGATTGGAATGGGAAGGAGTTGGATATCACATCTCATGCTAAAGGGAGGGTCTCAGGTTGGAATGGGAAGGAGTTGGATATCACATCTCATGTTATAGGTAGGGTCTCAGGATTGAAATGGGAAGGATTTGGATATCACATCTCTTGCTATAGGAAGGGTCTCAGTTTTTTATTAGAAACATTGAGATATCAGATCTCATGCTTTAGGAGGGGTTTCAGGATTGAAATGGGAAGGATTTGGATATCACATCTCTTGCTATAGGAAGGGTCTCAGTTTTGTATTAGAAACATTGAGATATCACATCTCATGGTATAGGAAGGGTGTCAGGATTGGAATGGGAAGGTGTTGAATATCACATCTCATCCAATAGGAAGGGTCTCAGGTTTGGAATGGTAAATAATTGGGTATCACATCTCATGTTATAGGAAGGATCTCAGGATTGGAATGGGAAGGATTTGGATATCACATCTCTTGCTATAGGAAGGGTTTTAGGATTGGAATGGGAAGGAGTTGGATATCCCTTCTCATGCTATAGGAAGGGTCTCAGGTTGGAATGGGAAGGAGTTGGATATCACATCTCATGTTATAGGAAGGGTCTCAGGATTGGAATGGGAAGGATTTGGATATCACATCTCTTGCTATTGGAAGGGTCTCAGGTTTTTTATTAGAAACATTGAGATATCACATCTCATGCTATAGGAGGGGTTTCAGGATTGGAATGGGAAGGATTTGGATATCACATCTCATGCTAAAGGAAGGGTCTCAGGTTTGGAAGGGGAAGGATTTGGATATCATATCTCATGTTATAGGACGTGTCCCAGGTTTGGTATTAGAAGCATTGAGATATCACATCTCATGGTATAGGAAGGGTGTCAGGATTGGAATGGGAAGGTGTTGGATATCACATCTCATCCAATAGGAAGGGTCTCAGGTTTGGAATGGGAAATAATTGGGTATCACATCTCATGTTATAGGAAGGATCTCAGGATTGGAATGGGAAGGATTTGGATATCACATCTCTTGCTATAGGAAGGGTCTCAGGATTAGAATGGGAAGGAGTTGGATATCCCTTCTCATACTATAGGAAGGGTCTCAGGTTGGAATGGGAAGGAGTTGGATATCACATCTCATGTTATAGGAAGGGTCTCAGGATTGGAATGGTAAGGATTTGGATATCACATCTCTTGCTATTGGAAGGGTCTCAGGTTTTTTATTAGAAACATTGAGATATCACATCTCATGCTATAGGAAGGGTTTCAGGATTGGAATGGGAAGGAGTTGGATATCACATCTCATGTTATAGGAAGGGTCTCAGGATTGGAATGGGAAGGATTTGGATATCACATCTCTTGCTATAGGAAGGGTCTCAGGATTGGAATGGGAAGGAGTTGGATATCCCTTCTCATGCTATAGGAAGGGTCTCAGGTTGGAATGGGAAGGAGTTGGATATCACATCTCATGTTATAGAAAGGGTCTCAGGATTGGAATGGGAAGGATTTGGATATCACATCTCTTGCTATTGGAAGGGTTTCAGGATTGGAATGGGAAGGAGTTGGATATCACATCTCATGTTATAGGAAGGGTCTCAGGATGGGAATGGGAAGGATTTGGATATCACATCTCTTGCTATAGGAAGGGTCTCAGGTTTTTTTTTAGAAACATTGAGATATCACATCTCATGCTAAAGGAAGGGTTTCAGGATTGGAATGGGAAGGATTTGGATATCATATCTCATGTTATAGGACGGGTCCCAGGTTTGGTATTAGAAGCATTGAGATATCACTTCTCATGCTATCGGAAGGATCTCAGGTTTAGTATTAGAAGCATTGAGATATCACATCTCATGCTATCAGAAGGGTCTCAGGATTGGAATGGGAAGGAGTTGGATATCACATCTCATGCTAAAGGGAGGGTCTCAGGTTGGAATGGGAAGGAGTTGGATATCACATCTCATGTTATAGGTAGGGTCTCAGGATTGAAATGGGAAGGATTTGGATATCACATCTCTTGCTATAGGAAGGGTCTCAGTTTTTTATTAGAAACATTGAGATATCAGATCTCATGCTTTAGGAGGGGTTTCAGGATTGAAATGGGAAGGATTTGGATATCACATCTCTTGCTATAGGAAGGGTCTCAGTTTTGTATTAGAAACATTGAGATATCACATCTCATGGTATAGGAAGGGTGTCAGGATTGGAATGGGAAGGTGTTGAATATCACATCTCATCCAATAGGAAGGGTCTCAGGTTTGGAATGGTAAATAATTGGGTATCACATCTCATGTTATAGGAAGGATCTCAGGATTGGAATGGGAAGGATTTGGATATCACATCTCTTGCTATAGGAAGGGTTTTAGGATTGGAATGGGAAGGAGTTGGATATCCCTTCTCATGCTATAGGAAGGGTCTCAGGTTGGAATGGGAAGGAGTTGGATATCACATCTCATGTTATAGGAAGGGTCTCAGGATTGGAATGGGAAGGATTTGGATATCACATCTCTTGCTATTGGAAGGGTCTCAGGATTTTTATTAGAAACATTGAGATATCACATCTCATGCTATAGGAGGGGTTTCAGGATTGGAATGGGAAGGATTTGGATATCACATCTCATGCTAAAGGAAGGGTCTCAGGTTTGGAAGGGGAAGGATTTGGATATCATATCTCATGTTATAGGACGTGTCCCAGGTTTGGTATTAGAAGCATTGAGATATCACATCTCATGGTATAGGAAGGGTGTCAGGATTGGAATGGGAAGGTGTTGGATATCACATCTCATCCAATAGGAAGGGTCTCAGGTTTGGAATGGGAAATAATTGGGTATCACATCTCATGTTATAGGAAGGATCTCAGGATTGGAATGGGAAGGATTTGGATATCACATCTCTTGCTATAGGAAGGGTCTCAGGATTAGAATGGGAAGGAGTTGGATATCCCTTCTCATACTATAGGAAGGGTCTCAGGTTGGAATGGGAAGGAGTTGGATATCACATCTCATGTTATAGGAAGGGTCTCAGGATTGGAATGGTAAGGATTTGGATATCACATCTCTTGCTATTGGAAGGGTCTCAGGTTTTTTATTAGAAACATTGAGATATCACATCTCATGCTATAGGAAGGGTTTCAGGATTGGAATGGGAAGGAGTTGGATATCACATCTCATGTTATAGGAAGGGTCTCAGGATTGGAATGGGAAGGATTTGGATATCACATCTCTTGCTATAGGAAGGGTCTCAGGATTGGAATGGGAAGGAGTTGGATATCCCTTCTCATGCTATAGGAAGGGTCTCAGGTTGGAATGGGAAGGAGTTGGATATCACATCTCATGTTATAGAAAGGGTCTCAGGATTGGAATGGGAAGGATTTGGATATCACATCTCTTGCTATTGGAAGGGTTTCAGGATTGGAATGGGAAGGAGTTGGATATCACATCTCATGTTATAGGAAGGGTCTCAGGATGGGAATGGGAAGGATTTGGATATCACATCTCTTGCTATAGGAAGGGTCTCAGGTTTTTTTTTAGAAACATTGAGATATCACATCTCATGCTAAAGGAAGGGTTTCAGGATTGGAATGGGAAGGATTTGGATATCACATCTCTTGCTATTGGAAGGGTCTCAGGTTTTTTATTAGAAACATTGAGATATCACATCTCATGCTATCAGAAGGGTCTCAGGATTGGAATGGGAAGGAGTTGGATATCACATCTCATGCTAAAGGGAGGGTCTCTGGTTTGGAAGGGGAAGGATTTGGATATCACATCTCATGTTATCGGAAGGATCTCAGGTTTGGTATTAGAAGCATTGAGATATCACATCTCATGCTATAGGAAGGGTCTCAGGATTGGAATGGGAAGGAGATGGATATCACATCTCATGCTAAAGGAAGGGTCTCATGTTTGGTAGAAGCATTGAGATATCACATCTCATGCTATAGGAAGGGTCTCAGGATTGAAATGGGAAGGAGTTGGATATCACATCTCATGCCATAGGAAGGGCCTCAGGTTTGGTATAAGCATTGAGATATCACATCTCTGCTATCGGAAGGGTCTCAGGATTGGAATGCGAAGGACTTAGATATCACATCTCATGCTATAGGGAGGGTCTCAGTTTTGATATTAGAAGCATTGAGATATCACATCTCATGCTATCGGAAGGGTCTCAGGATTGGAATGGGAAGGAGCTGGATATCACATCTCTTGCTATAGGAAGGGTCTCAGGTTTTTTATTAGAAACATTGAGATATCACATCTCATGCTAAAGGAAGGGTTTCAGGATTCGAATGGGAAGGATTTTGATATAATATCTCATGTTATAGGACGGGTCCCAGATTTGGTATTAGAAGCATTGAGATATCACTTCTCATGCTATCGGAAGGATCTCAGGTTTAGTATTAGAAGCATTGAGATATCACATCTCATGCTATCAGAAGGGTCTCGGGATTGGAATGGGAAGGAGTTGGATATCACATCTCATGCTAAAGGGAGGGTCTCAGGTTTGGAAGGGGAAGGATTTGGATATCACATCTCATGTTATCGGAAGGATCTCAGGTTTGGTATTAGAAGCATTGAGATATCACATCTCATGCTATAGGAAGGGTCTCAGGATTGGAATGGGAAGGAGATGGATATCACATCTCATGCCATAGGAAGGGTCTCAGGTTTGGTATAAGCACTGAGATATCACATCTCTGCTATCGGAAGGGTCTCAGGATTGGAATGGGAAGGTCTTAGATATCACATCTCATGCTATAGGGAGGGTCTCAGTTTTGATATTAGAAGCATTGATATATCACATCTCATGCTATCGGAAGGGTCTCAGGATTGGAATGGGAAGGAGCTGGATATCACATCTCATGCTAAAGGAAGGGTCTCAGTTTTGGAAGGGGAAGGATTTGGATATCACATCTCATGTTATAGGACGGGTCTCAGGTTTGGTATTAGAAGCATTAAGATATCACATCTCATGGTATAGGAAGGGTTTCAGGATTGGAATGGGAAGGAGTTGGATATCATATCTCATGCTATAGGAAGGGTCTCAGGATTGGAATGGGAAGGAGTTTGATATCAAATCTCATGCCATAGGAAGGGTCTCAGGTTTGGTATTAGAAGCATTGAGATATCACATCTCATGCTATAGGAAGTGTCTGAGGATTGGAATGGGAAGGAGTTGGATATCCCATCTCATGCTAAAGGGAGGGTCTCAGGTTTGGAAGGGGAAGGATTTGGATATCACATCTCATGTTATCGGAAGGATCTCAGGTTTGGTATTAGAAGCATTGAGATATCACATCTCATGCTATAGGAAGGGTCTCAGGATTGGAATGGGAAGGAGATGGATATCATATCTCATGCTATAGGAAGGGTCTCAGGATTGGAATGGGAAGGAGTTTGATATCAAATCTCATGCCATAGGAAGGGTCTCAGGTTTGGTATTAGAAGCATTGAGATATCACATCTCATGCTATAGGAAGTGTCTGAGGATTGGAATGGGAAGGAGTTGGATATCCCATCTCATGCTAAAGGGAGGGTCTCAGGTTTGGAAGGGGAAGGATTTGGATATCACATCTCATGTTATCGGAAGGATCTCAGGTTTGGTATTAGAAGCATTGAGATATCACATCTCATGTTATAGGACGGGTCTCAGGTTTGGTATTAGAAGCATTAAGATATCACATCTCATGGTATAGGAAGGGTTTCAGGATTGGAATGGGAAGGAGTTGGATATCATATCTCATGCTATAGGAAGGGTCTCAGGATTGGATTGGGAAGGAGTTTGATATCAAATCTCATGCCATAGGAAGGGTCTCAGGTTTGGTATTAGAAGCATTGAGATATCACATCTCATGCTATAGGAAGTGTCTGAGGATTGGAATGGGAAGGAGTTGGATATCCCATCTCATGCTAAAGGGAGGGTCTCAGGTTTGGAAGGGGAAGGATTTGGATATCACATCTCATGTTATCGGAAGGATCTCAGGTTTGGTATTAGAAGCATTGAGATATCACATCTCATGTTATAGGAAGGGTCTCAGGTTTGGTAGAAGCATTGAGATATCACATCTCATGCTAAAGGAAGAGTCTCAGGATTGGAATGGGAAGGAGTTGGATATCACGTCTCATGCTATAGGGAGGGTCTCAAGTTTGATATTAGAAGCATTGAGATATCACATCTCATGCTATAGGAAGGGTCTCAGGATTGGAATGGGAAGGAGTTGGATATCACATCTCATGCTATAGGAAGGGTCTCAGGTTTGGTATAAGCAGTGAGATATCACATATCATGCTATAGGAAGGGCCTCAGGATTGGAATGGGAAGGAGTTGGATATCACATCTCTTGCTATAGGAAGGGTCTCAGGTTTTTTATTAGAAACATTGAGATATCACATCTTATGCTAAAGGAAGGGTTTCAGGATTGGAATGGGAAGGATTTGGATATCATATCTCATGTTATAGGACGGGTCCCAGGTTTGGTATTAGAAGCATTGAGATATCACTTCTCATGCTATCAGAAGGATCTCAGGTTTAGTATTAGAAGCATTGAGATATCACATCTCATGCTATCAGAAGGGTCTCAGGATTGGAATGGGAAGGAGTTGGATATCACATCTCATGCTAAAGGGAGGGTCTCAGGTTTGGAAGGGGAAGGATTTGGATATCACATCTCATGTTATCGGAAGGATCTCAGGTTTGGTATTAGAAGCATTGAGATATCACATCTCATGCTATAGGAAGGGTCTCAGGATTGGAATGGGAAGGAGATGGATATCACATCTCATGCTAAAGGAAGGGTCTCATGTTTGGTAGAAGCATTGAGATATCACATCTCATGCTATAGGAAGGGTCTCAGGATTGAAATGGGAAGGAGTTGGATATCACATCTCATGCCATAGGAAGGGTCTCAGGTTTGGTATAAGCATTGAGATATCACATCTCTGCTATCGGAAGGGTCTCAGGATTGGAATGCGAAGGACTTAGATATCACATCTCATGCTATAGGGAGGGTCTCAGTTTTGATATTAGAAGCATTGAGATATCACATCTCATGCTATCGGAAGGGTCTCAGGATTGGAATGGGAAGGAGCTGGATATCACATCTCTTGCTATAGGAAGGGTCTCAGGTTTTTTATTAGAAACATTGAGATATCACATCTCATGCTAAAGGAAGGGTTTCAGGATTCGAATGGGAAGGATTTTGATATAATATCTCATGTTATAGGACGGGTCCCAGGTTTGGTATTAGAAGCATTGAGATATCACTTCTCATGCTATCGGAAGGATCTCAGGTTTAGTATTAGAAGCATTGAGATATCACATCTCATGCTATCAGAAGGGTCTCGGGATTGGAATGGGAAGGAGTTGGATATCACATCTCATGCTAAAGGGAGGGTCTCAGGTTTGGAAGGGGAAGGATTTGGATATCACATCTCATGTTATCGGAAGGATCTCAGGTTTGGTATTAGAAGCATTGAGATATCACATCTCATGCTATAGGAAGGGTCTCAGGATTGGAATGGGAAGGAGATGGATATCACATCTCATGCTAAAGGAAGGGTCTCAGGATTGAAATGGGAAGGAGTTGGATATCACATCTCATGCCATAGGAAGGGTCTCAGGTTTGGTATAAGCACTGAGATATCACATCTCTGCTATCGGAAGGGTCTCAGGATTGGAATGGGAAGGTCTTAGATATCACATCTCATGCTATAGGGAGGGTCTCAGTTTTGATATTAGAAGCATTGATATATCACATCTCATGCTATCGGAAGGGTCTCAGGATTGGAATGGGAAGGAGCTGGATATCACATCTCATGCTAAAGGAAGGGTCTCAGTTTTGGAAGGGGAAGGATTTGGATATCACATCTCATGTTATAGGACGGGTCTCAGGTTTGGTATTAGAAGCATTAAGATATCACATCTCATGGTATAGGAAGGGTTTCAGGATTGGAATGGGAAGGAGTTGGATATCATATCTCATGCTATAGGAAGGGTCTCAGGATTGGAATGGGAAGGAGTTTGATATCAAATCTCATGCCATAGGAAGGGTCTCAGGTTTGGTATTAGAAGCATTGAGATATCACATCTCATGCCATAGGAAGTGTCTGAGGATTGGAATGGGAAGGAGTTGGATATCCCATCTCATGTTATAGGAAGGGTCTCAGGTTTGGTAGAAGCATTGAGATATCACATCTCATGCTATAGGAAGAGTCTCAGGATTGGAATGGGAAGGAGTTGGACATCACGTCTCATGCTATAGGGAGGGTCTCAAGTTTGATATTAGAAGCATTGAGATATCACATCTCATGCTATAGGAAGGGTCTCAGGATTGGAATGGGAAGGAGTTGGATATCACATCTCATGCTATAGGAAGGGTCTCAGGTTTGGTATAAGCAGTGAGATATCACATATCATGCTATAGGAAGGGCCTCAGGATTGGAATGGGAAGGAGTTGGATATCACATCTCATGTTATAGGAAGGATCTCAGGTTTGGTATTAGAAGCATTGAGACATCACATCTCATGCTATAGGAAGGGTCTCAGGTTGGAATGGGAAGGAGTTGGATATCACATCTCATGTTATAGGTAGGGTCTCAGGATTGAAATGGGAAGGATTTGGATATCACATCTCTTGCTATAGGAAGGGTCTCAGTTTTTTATTAGAAACATTGAGATATCACATCTCATGCTATAGGAGGGGTTTCAGGATTGGAAGGGGAAGGATTTGGATATCATATCTCATGTTATAGGACGGGTCCCAGGTTTGGTATTAGAAGCATTGAGATATCACATCTCATGGTATAGGAAGGGTGTCAGGATTGGAATGGGAAGGTGTTGGATATCACATCTCATCCAATAGGAAGGGTCTCAGGTTTGGAATGGGAAATAATTGGGTATCACATCTCATGTTATAGGAAGGATCTCAGGATTGGAATGGGAAGGATTTGGATATCACATCTCTTGCTATAGGAAGGGTCTCAGGATTGGAATGGGAAGGAGTTGGATATCCCTTCTCATGTTATAGGAAGGGTCTCAGGTTGGAATGGGAAGGAGTTGGATATCACATCTCATGTTATAGGAAGGTTCTCAGGATTGGAATGGGAAGGATTTGGATATCACATCTCTTGCTATTGGAAGGGTCTCAGGTTTTTTATTAGAAAAATTGAGATATCACATCTCATGCTATAGGAAGGGTTTCAGGATTGGAATGGGAAGGAGTTGGATATCACATCTCATGTTATAGGAAGGGTCTCAGGATTGGAATGGGAAGGATTTGGATATCACATCTCTTGCTATAGGAAGGGTCTCAGGTTTTTTATTAGAAACATTGAGATATCACATCTCATGCTAAAGGAAGGGTTTCAGGATTGGAATGGGAAGGATTTGGATATAATATCTCATGTTATAGGACGGGTCCCAGGTTTGGTATTAGAAGCATTGAGATATCACTTCTCATGCTATCGGAAGGATCTCAGGTTTAGTATTAGAAGCATTGAGATATCACATCTCATGCTATCAGAAGGGTCTCAGGATTGGAATGGGAAGGAGTTGGATATCACATCTCATGCTAAAGGGAGGGTCTCAGGTTGGAATGGGAAGGAGTTGGATATCACATCTCATGTTATAGGTAGGGTCTCAGGATTGAAATGGGAAGGATTTGGATATCACATCTCTTGCGATAGGAAGGGTCTCAGGATTGGAATGGGAAGGAGTTGGATATCCCTTCTCATGCTATAGGAAGGGTCTCAGGTTGGAATGGGAAGGATTTGGATATCACATCTCTTGCGATAGGAAGGGTCTCAGGATTGGAATGGGAAGGAGTTGGATATCCCTTCTCATGCTATAGGAAGGGTCTCAGGTTGGAATGGGAAGGAGTTGGATATCACATCTCATGTTATAGGAAGGGTCTCAGGATTGGAATGGGAAGGATTTGGATATCACATCTCTTGCTATTGGAAGGGTCTCACGTTTTTTATTAGAAACATTGAGATATCACATCTCATGCTATAGGAGGGGTTTCAGGATTGGAATGGGAAGGATTTGGATATCACATCTCATGTTATAGGAAGGGTCCCAGGTTTGGTATTAGAAGCATTGAGATATCACATCTCATGGTATAGGAAGGGTGTCAGGATTGGAATGGGAAGGTGTTGGATATCACATCTCATCCAATAGGAAGGGTCTCAGGTTTGGAATGGGAAATAATTGGGTATCACATCTCATGTTATAGGAAGGATCTCAGGATTGGAATGGGAAGGATTTGGATATCACATCTCTTGCTATAGGAAGGGTCTCAGGATTGGAATGGGAAGGAGTTGGATATCCCTTCTCATGCTATAGGAAGGGTCTCAGGTTGGAATGGGAAGGAGTTGGATATCACATCTCATGTTATAGAAAGGGTCTCAGTATTGGAATGGGAAGGATTTGGATATCACATCTCTTGCTATTGGAAGGGTTTCAGGATTGGAATGGGAAGGAGTTGGATATCACATCTCATGTTATAGGAAGGGTCTCAGGATGGGAATGGGAAGGATTTGGATATCACATCTCTTGCTATAGGAAGGGTCTCAGGTTTTTTATTAGAAACATTGAGATATCACATCTCATGCTAAAGGAAGGGTTTCAGGATTGGAATGGGAAGGATTTGGATATCATATCTCATGTTATAGGACGGGTCCCAGGTTTGGTATTAGAAGCATTGAGATATCACTTCTCATGCTATCGGAAGGATCTCAGGTTTAGTATTAGAAGCATTGAGATATCACATCTCATGCTATCAGAAGGGTCTCAGGATTGGAATGGGAAGGAGTTGGATATCACATCTCATGCTAAAGGGAGGGTCTCAGGTTGGAATGGGAAGGAGTTGGATATCACATCTCATGTTATAGGTAGGGTCTCAGGATTGAAATGGGAAGGATTTGGATATCACATCTCTTGCTATAGGAAGGGTCTCAGTTTTTTATTAGAAACATTGAGATATCAGATCTCATGCTTTAGGAGGGGTTTCAGGATTGAAATGGGAAGGATTTGGATATCACATCTCTTGCTATAGGAAGGGTCTCAGTTTTGTATTAGAAACATTGAGATATCACATCTCATGGTATAGGAAGGGTGTCAGGATTGGAATGGGAAGGTGTTGAATATCACATCTCATCCAATAGGAAGGGTCTCAGGTTTGGAATGGTAAATAATTGGGTATCACATCTCATGTTATAGGAAGGATCTCAGGATTGGAATGGGAAGGATTTGGATATCACATCTCTTGCTATAGGAAGGGTTTTAGGATTGGAATGGGAAGGAGTTGGATATCCCTTCTCATGCTATAGGAAGGGTCTCAGGTTGGAATGGGAAGGAGTTGGATATCACATCTCATGTTATAGGAAGGGTCTCAGGATTGGAATGGGAAGGATTTGGATATCACATCTCTTGCTATTGGAAGGGTCTCAGGTTTTTTATTAGAAACATTGAGATATCACATCTCATGCTATAGGAGGGGTTTCAGGATTGGAATGGGAAGGATTTGGATATCACATCTCATGCTAAAGGAAGGGTCTCAGGTTTGGAAGGGGAAGGATTTGGATATCATATCTCATGTTATAGGACGTGTCCCAGGTTTGGTATTAGAAGCATTGAGATATCACATCTCATGGTATAGGAAGGGTGTCAGGATTGGAATGGGAAGGTGTTGGATATCACATCTCATCCAATAGGAAGGGTCTCAGGTTTGGAATGGGAAATAATTGGGTATCACATCTCATGTTATAGGAAGGATCTCAGGATTGGAATGGGAAGGATTTGGATATCACATCTCTTGCTATAGGAAGGGTCTCAGGATTAGAATGGGAAGGAGTTGGATATCCCTTCTCATACTATAGGAAGGGTCTCAGGTTGGAATGGGAAGGAGTTGGATATCACATCTCATGTTATAGGAAGGGTCTCAGGATTGGAATGGTAAGGATTTGGATATCACATCTCTTGCTATTGGAAGGGTCTCAGGTTTTTTATTAGAAACATTGAGATATCACATCTCATGCTATAGGAAGGGTTTCAGGATTGGAATGGGAAGGAGTTGGATATCACATCTCATGTTATAGGAAGGGTCTCAGGATTGGAATGGGAAGGATTTGGATATCACATCTCTTGCTATAGGAAGGGTCTCAGGATTGGAATGGGAAGGAGTTGGATATCCCTTCTCATGCTAAAGGAAGGGTCTCAGGTTGGAATGGGAAGGAGTTGGATATCACATCTCTTGCTATAGGAAGGGTCTCAGGATTGGAATGGGAAGGAGTTGGATATCCCTTCTCATGCTATAGGAAGGGTCTCAGGTTGGAATGGGAAGGAGTTGGATATCACATCTCATGTTATAGAAAGGGTCTCAGGATTGGAATGGGAAGGATTTGGATATCACATCTCTTGCTATTGGAAGGGTTTCAGGATTGGAATGGGAAGGAGTTGGATATCACATCTCATGTTATAGGAAGGGTCTCAGGATGGGAATGGGAAGGATTTGGATATCACATCTCTTGCTATAGGAAGGGTCTCAGGTTTTTTTTTAGAAACATTGAGATATCACATATCATGCTAAAGGAAGGGTTTCAGGATTGGAATGGGAAGGATTTGGATATCATATCTCATGTTATAGGACGGGTCCCAGGTTTGGTATTAGAAGCATTGAGATATCACTTCTCATGCTATCGGAAGGATCTCAGGTTTAGTATTAGAAGCATTGAGATATCACATCTCATGCTATCAGAAGGGTCTCAGGATTGGAATGGGAAGGAGTTGGATATCACATCTCATGCTAAAGGGAGGGTCTCAGGTTGGAATGGGAAGGAGTTGGATATCACATCTCATGTTATAGGTAGGGTCTCAGGATTGAAATGGGAAGGATTTGGATATCACATCTCTTGCTATAGGAAGGGTCTCAGTTTTTTATTAGAAACATTGAGATATCAGATCTCATGCTTTAGGAGGGGTTTCAGGATTGAAATGGGAAGGATTTGGATATCACATCTCTTGCTATAGGAAGGGTCTCAGTTTTGTATTAGAAACATTGAGATATCACATCTCATGGTATAGGAAGGGTGTCAGGATTGGAATGGGAAGGTGTTGAATATCACATCTCATCCAATAGGAAGGGTCTCAGGTTTGGAATGGTAAATAATTGGGTATCACATCTCATGTTATAGGAAGGATCTCAGGATTGGAATGGGAAGGATTTGGATATCACATCTCTTGCTATAGGAAGGGTTTTAGGATTGGAATGGGAAGGAGTTGGATATCCCTTCTCATGCTATAGGAAGGGTCTCAGGTTGGAATGGGAAGGAGTTGGATATCACATCTCATGTTATAGGAAGGGTCTCAGGATTGGAATGGGAAGGATTTGGATATCACATCTCTTGCTATTGGAAGGGTCTCAGGTTTTTTATCAGAAACATTGAGATATCACATCTCATGCTATAGGAGGGGTTTCAGGATTGGAATGGGAAGGATTTGGATATCACATCTCATGCTAAAGGAAGGGTCTCAGGTTTGGAAGGGGAAGGATTTGGATATCATATCTCATGTTATAGGACGTGTCCCAGGTTTGGTATTAGAAGCATTGAGATATCACATCTCATGGTATAGGAAGGGTGTCAGGATTGGAATGGGAAGGTGTTGGATATCACATCTCATCCAATAGGAAGGGTCTCAGGTTTGGAATGGGAAATAATTGGGTATCACATCTCATGTTATAGGAAGGATCTCAGGATTGGAATGGGAAGGATTTGGATATCACATCTCTTGCTATAGGAAGGGTCTCAGGATTAGAATGGGAAGGAGTTGGATATCCCTTCTCATACTATAGGAAGGGTCTCAGGTTGGAATGGGAAGGAGTTGGATATCACATCTCATGTTATAGGAAGGGTCTCAGGATTGGAATGGTAAGGATTTGGATATCACATCTCTTGCTATTGGAAGGGTCTCAGGTTTTTTATTAGAAACATTGAGATATCACATCTCATGCTATAGGAAGGGTTTCAGGATTGGAATGGGAAGGAGTTGGATATCACATCTCATGTTATAGGAAGGGTCTCAGGATTGGAATGGGAAGGATTTGGATATCACATCTCTTGCTATAGGAAGGGTCTCAGGATTGGAATGGGAAGGAGTTGGATATCCCTTCTCATGCTATAGGAAGGGTCTCAGGTTGGAATGGGAAGGAGTTGGATATCACATCTCATGTTATAGAAAGGGTCTCAGGATTGGAATGGGAAGGATTTGGATATCACATCTCTTGCTATTGGAAGGGTTTCAGGATTGGAATGGGAAGGAGTTGGATATCACATCTCATGTTATAGGAAGGGTCTCAGGATGGGAATGGGAAGGATTTGGATATCACATCTCTTGCTATAGGAAGGGTCTCAGGTTTTTTTTTAGAAACATTGAGATATCACATCTCATGCTAAAGGAAGGGTTTCAGGATTGGAATGGGAAGGATTTGGATATCACATCTCTTGCTATTGGAAGGGTCTCAGGTTTTTTATTAGAACCATTGAGATATCACATCTCATGCTATCAGAAGGGTCTCAGGATTGGAATGGGAAGGAGTTGGATATCACATCTCATGCTAAAGGGAGGGTCTCTGGTTTGGAAGGGGAAGGATTTGGATATCACATCTCATGTTATCGGAAGGATCTCAGGTTTGGTATTAGAAGCATTGAGATATCACATCTCATGCTATAGGAAGGGTCTCAGGATTGGAATGGGAAGGAGATGGATATCACATCTCATGCTAAAGGAAGGGTCTCATGTTTGGTAGAAGCATTGAGATATCACATCTCATGCTATAGGAAGGGTCTCAGGATTGAAATGGGAAGGAGTTGGATATCACATCTCATGCCATAGGAAGGGTCTCAGGTTTGGTATAAGCATTGAGATATCACATCTCTGCTATCGGAAGGGTCTCAGGATTGGAATGCGAAGGACTTAGATATCACATCTCATGCTATAGGGAGGGTCTCAGTTTTGATATTAGAAGCATTGAGATATCACATCTCATGCTATCGGAAGGGTCTCAGGATTGGAATGGGAAGGAGCTGGATATCACATCTCTTGCTATAGGAAGGGTCTCAGGTTTTTTATTAGAAACATTGAGATATCACATCTCATGCTAAAGGAAGGGTTTCAGGATTCGAATGGGAAGGATTTTGATATAATATCTCATGTTATAGGACGGGTCCCAGATTTGGTATTAGAAGCATTGAGATATCACTTCTCATGCTATCGGAAGGATCTCAGGTTTAGTATTAGAAGCATTGAGATATCACATCTCATGCTATCAGAAGGGTCTCGGGATTGGAATGGGAAGGAGTTGGATATCACATCTCATGCTAAAGGGAGGGTCTCAGGTTTGGAAGGGGAAGGATTTGGATATCACATCTCATGTTATCGGAAGGATCTCAGGTTTGGTATTAGAAGCATTGAGATATCACATCTCATGCTATAGGAAGGGTCTCAGGATTGGAATGGGAAGGAGATGGATATCACATCTCATGCCATAGGAAGGGTCTCAGGTTTGGTATAAGCACTGAGATATCACATCTCTGCTATCGGAAGGGTCTCAGGATTGGAATGGGAAGGTCTTAGATATCACATCTCATGCTATAGGGAGGGTCTCAGTTTTGATATTAGAAGCATTGATATATCACATCTCATGCTATCGGAAGGGTCTCAGGATTGGAATGGGAAGGAGCTGGATATCACATCTCATGCTAAAGGAAGGGTCTCAGTTTTGGAAGGGGAAGGATTTGGATATCACATCTCATGTTATAGGACGGGTCTCAGGTTTGGTATTAGAAGCATTAAGATATCACATCTCATGGTATAGGAAGGGTTTCAGGATTGGAATGGGAAGGAGTTGGATATCATATCTCATGCTATAGGAAGGGTCTCAGGATTGGAATGGGAAGGAGTTTGATATCAAATCTCATGCCATAGGAAGGGTCTCAGGTTTGGTATTAGAAGCATTGAGATATCACATCTCATGCTATAGGAAGTGTCTGAGGATTGGAATGGGAAGGAGTTGGATATCCCATCTCATGCTAAAGGGAGGGTCTCAGGTTTGGAAGGGGAAGGATTTGGATATCACATCTCATGTTATCGGAAGGATCTCAGGTTTGGTATTAGAAGCATTGAGATATCACATCTCATGCTATAGGAAGGGTCTCAGGATTGGAATGGGAAGGAGATGGATATCATATCTCATGCTATAGGAAGGGTCTCAGGATTGGAATGGGAAGGAGTTTGATATCAAATCTCATGCCATAGGAAGGGTCTCAGGTTTGGTATTAGAAGCATTGAGATATCACATCTCATGCTATAGGAAGTGTCTGAGGATTGGAATGGGAAGGAGTTGGATATCCCATCTCATGCTAAAGGGAGGGTCTCAGGTTTGGAAGGGGAAGGATTTGGATATCACATCTCATGTTATCGGAAGGATCTCAGGTTTGGTATTAGAAGCATTGAGATATCACATCTCATGTTATAGGACGGGTCTCAGGTTTGGTATTAGAAGCATTAAGATATCACATCTCATGGTATAGGAAGGGTTTCAGGATTGGAATGGGAAGGAGTTGGATATCATATCTCATGCTATAGGAAGGGTCTCAGGATTGGAATGGGAAGGAGTTTGATATCAAATCTCATGCCATAGGAAGGGTCTCAGGTTTGGTATTAGAAGCATTGAGATATCACATCTCATGCTATAGGAAGTGTCTGAGGATTGGAATGGGAAGGAGTTGGATATCCCATCTCATGCTAAAGGGAGGGTCTCAGGTTTGGAAGGGGAAGGATTTGGATATCACATCTCATGTTATCGGAAGGATCTCAGGTTTGGTATTAGAAGCATTGAGATATCACATCTCATGTTATAGGAAGGGTCTCAGGTTTGGTAGAAGCATTGAGATATCACATCTCATGCTATAGGAAGAGTCTCAGGATTGGAATGGGAAGGAGTTGGATATCACGTCTCATGCTATAGGGAGGGTCTCAAGTTTGATATTAGAAGCATTGAGATATCACATCTCATGCTATAGGAAGGGTCTCAGGATTGGAATGGGAAGGAGTTGGATATCACATCTCATGCTATAGGAAGGGTCTCAGGTTTGGTATAAGCAGTGAGATATCACATATCATGCTATAGGAAGGGCCTCAGGATTGGAATGGGAAGGAGTTGGATATCACATCTCTTGCTATAGGAAGGGTCTCAGGTTTTTTATTAGAAACATTGAGATATCACATCTTATGCTAAAGGAAGGGTTTCAGGATTGGAATGGGAAGGATTTGGATATCATATCTCATGTTATAGGACGGGTCCCAGGTTTGGTATTAGAAGCATTGAGATATCACTTCTCATGCTATCAGAAGGATCTCAGGTTTAGTATTAGAAGCATTGAGATATCACATCTCATGCTATCAGAAGGGTCTCAGGATTGGAATGGGAAGGAGTTGGATATCACATCTCATGCTAAAGGGAGGGTCTCAGGTTTGGAAGGGGAAGGATTTGGATATCACATCTCATGTTATCGGAAGGATCTCAGGTTTGGTATTAGAAGCATTGAGATATCACATCTCATGCTATAGGAAGGGTCTCAGGATTGGAATGGGAAGGAGATGGATATCACATCTCATGCTAAAGGAAGGGTCTCATGTTTGGTAGAAGCATTGAGATATCACATCTCATGCTATAGGAAGGGTCTCAGGATTGAAATGGGAAGGAGTTGGATATCACATCTCATGCCATAGGAAGGGTCTCAGGTTTGGTATAAGCATTGAGATATCACATCTCTGCTATCGGAAGGGTCTCAGGATTGGAATGCGAAGGACTTAGATATCACATCTCATGCTATAGGGAGGGTCTCAGTTTTGATATTAGAAGCATTGAGATATCACATCTCATGCTATCGGAAGGGTCTCAGGATTGGAATGGGAAGGAGCTGGATATCACATCTCTTGCTATAGGAAGGGTCTCAGGTTTTTTATTAGAAACATTGAGATATCACATCTCATGCTAAAGGAAGGGTTTCAGGATTCGAATGGGAAGGATTTTGATATAATATCTCATGTTATAGGACGGGTCCCAGGTTTGGTATTAGAAGCATTGAGATATCACTTCTCATGCTATCGGAAGGATCTCAGGTTTAGTATTAGAAGCATTGAGATATCACATCTCATGCTATCAGAAGGGTCTCGGGATTGGAATGGGAAGGAGTTGGATATCACATCTCATGCTAAAGGGAGGGTCTCAGGTTTGGAAGGGGAAGGATTTGGATATCACATCTCATGTTATCGGAAGGATCTCAGGTTTGGTATTAGAATTGAGATATCACATCTCATGCTATAGGAAGGGTCTCAGGATTGGAATGGGAAGGAGATGGATATCACATCTCATGCTAAAGGAAGGGTCTCAGGATTGAAATGGGAAGGAGTTGGATATCACATCTCATGCCATAGGAAGGGTCTCAGGTTTGGTATAAGCACTGAGATATCACATCTCTGCTATCGGAAGGGTCTCAGGATTGGAATGGGAAGGTCTTAGATATCACATCTCATGCTATAGGGAGGGTCTCAGTTTTGATATTAGAAGCATTGATATATCACATCTCATGCTATCGGAAGGGTCTCAGGATTGGAATGGGAAGGAGCTGGATATCACATCTCATGCTAAAGGAAGGGTCTCAGTTTTGGAAGGGGAAGGATTTGGATATCACATCTCATGTTATAGGACGGGTCTCAGGTTTGGTATTAGAAGCATTAAGATATCACATCTCATGGTATAGGAAGGGTTTCAGGATTGGAATGGGAAGGAGTTGGATATCATATCTCATGCTATAGGAAGGGTCTCAGGATTGGAATGGGAAGGAGTTTGATATCAAATCTCATGCCATAGGAAGGGTCTCAGGTTTGGTATTAGAAGCATTGAGATATCACATCTCATGCTATAGGAAGTGTCTGAGGATTGGAATGGGAAGGAGTTGGATATCCCATCTCATGTTATAGGAAGGGTCTCAGGTTTGGTAGAAGCATTGAGATATCACATCTCATGCTATAGGAAGAGTCTCAGGATTGGAATGGGAAGGAGTTGGATATCACGTCTCATGCTATAGGGAGGGTCTCAAGTTTGATATTAGAAGCATTGAGATATCACATCTCATGCTATAGGAAGGGTCTCAGGATTGGAATGGGAAGGAGTTGGATATCACATCTCATGCTATAGGAAGGGTCTCAGGTTTGGTATAAGCAGTGAGATATCACATATCATGCTATAGGAAGGGCCTCAGGATTGGAATGGGAAGGAGTTGGATATCACATCTCATGTTATAGGAAGGATCTCAGGTTTGGTATTAGAAGCATTGAGACATCACATCTCATGCTATAGGAAGGGTCTCAGGTTGGAATGGGAAGGAGTTGGATATCACATCTCATGTTATAGGTAGGGTCTCAGGATTGAAATGGGAAGGATTTGGATATCACATCTCTTGCTATAGGAAGGGTCTCAGTTTTTTATTAGAAACATTGAGATATCACATCTCATGCTATAGGAGGGGTTTCAGGATTGGAAGGGGAAGGATTTGGATATCATATCTCATGTTATAGGACGGGTCCCAGGTTTGGTATTAGAAGCATTGAGATATCACATCTCATGGTATAGGAAGGGTGTCAGGATTGGAATGGGAAGGTGTTGGATATCACATCTCATACAATAGGAAGGGTCTCAGGTTTGGAATGGGAAATAATTGGGTATCACATCTCATGTTATAGGAAGGATCTCAGGATTGGAATGGGAAGGATTTGGATATCACATCTCTTGCTATAGGAAGGGTCTCAGGATTGGAATGGGAAGGAGTTGGATATCCCTTCTCATGTTATAGGAAGGGTCTCAGGTTGGAATGGGAAGGAGTTGGATATCACATCTCATGTTATAGGAAGGTTCTCAGGATTGGAATGGGAAGGATTTGGATATCACATCTCTTGCTATTGGAAGGGTCTCAGGTTTTTTATTAGAAAAATTGAGATATCACATCTCATGCTATAGGAAGGGTTTCAGGATTGGAATGGGAAGGAGTTGGATATCACATCTCATGTTATAGGAAGGGTCTCAGGATTGGAATGGGAAGGATTTGGATATCACATCTCTTGCTATAGGAAGGGTCTCAGGTTTTTTATTAGAAACATTGAGATATCACATCTCATGCTAAAGGAAGGGTTTCAGGATTGGAATGGGAAGGATTTGGATATAATATCTCATGTTATAGGACGGGTCCCAGGTTTGGTATTAGAAGCATTGAGATATCACTTCTCATGCTATCGGAAGGATCTCAGGTTTAGTATTAGAAGCATTGAGATATCACATCTCATGCTATCAGAAGGGTCTCAGGATTGGAATGGGAAGGAGTTGGATATCACATCTCATGCTAAAGGGAGGGTCTCAGGTTGGAATGGGAAGGAGTTGGATATCACATCTCATGTTATAGGTAGGGTCTCAGGATTGAAATGGGAAGGATTTGGATATCACATCTCTTGCTATAGGAAGGGTCTCAGTTTTTTATTAGAAACATTGAGATATCAGATCTCATGCTTTAGGAGGGGTTTCAGGATTGAAATGGGAAGGATTTGGATATCACATCTCTTGCTATAGGAAGGGTCTCAGTTTTGTATTAGAAACATTGAGATATCACATCTCATGGTATAGGAAGGGTGTCAGGATTGGAATGGGAAGGTGTTGAATATCACATCTCATCCAATAGGAAGGGTCTCAGGTTTGGAATGGGAAATAATTGGGTATCACATCTCATGTTATAGGAAGGATCTCAGGATTGGAATGGGAAGGATTTGGATATCACATCTCTTGCTATAGGAAGGGTCTCAGGATTGGAATGGGAAGGAGTTGGATATCCCTTCTCCTGCTATAGGAAGGGTCTCAGGTTGGAATGGGAAGGAGTTGGATATCACATCTCATGTTATAGGAAGGGTCTCAGGATTGGAATGGGAAGGATTTGGATATCACATCTCTTGCTATTGGAAGGGTCTCAGGTTTTTTATTAGAAACATTGAGATATCACATCTCATGCTATAGGAGGGGTTTCAGGATTGGAATGGGAAGGATTTGGATATCACATCTCATGCTAAAGGAAGGGTCTGAGGTTTGGAAGGGGAAGGATTTGGATATCATATCTCATGTTATAGGACGGGTCCCAGGTTTGGTATTAGAAGCATTGAGATATCACATCTCATGGTATAGGAAGGGTGTCAGGATTGGAATGGGAAGGTGTTGGATATCACATCTCATCCAATAGGAAGGGTCTCAGGTTTGGAATGGGAAATAATTGGGTATCACATCTCATGTTATAGGAAGGATCTCAGGTTTGGAATGGGAAGGATTTGGATATCACATCTCTTGCTATAGGAAGGGTCTCAGGATTGGAATGGGAAGGAGTTGGATATCACATCTCATGTTATAGGAAGGGTCTCAGGATTGGAATGGGAAGGATTTGGATATCACATCTCGTGCTATTGGAAGGGTCTCAGGTTTTTTATTAGAAACATTGAGATATCACATCTCATGCTATAGGAAGGGTTTCAGGATTGGAATGGGAAGGAGTTGGATATCACATCTCATGTTATAGGAAGGGTCTCAGGATTGGAATGGGAAGGATTTGGATATCACATCTCTTGCTATAGGAAGGGTCTCAGGTTTTTTATTAGAAACATTGAGATATCACATCTCATGCTAAAGGAAGGGTTTCAGGATTGGAATGGGAAGGATTTTGATATAATATCTCATGTTATAGGACGGGTCCCAGGTTTGGTATTAGAAGCATTGAGATATCACTTCTCATGCTATCGGAAGGATCTCAGGTTTAGTATTAGAAGCATTGAGATATCACATCTCATGCTATCAGAAGGGTCTCGGGATTGGAATGGGAAGGAGTTGGATATCACATCTCATGCTAAAGGGAGGGTCTCAGGTTTGGAAGGGGAAGGATTTGGATATCACATCTCATGTTATCGGAAGGATCTCAGGTTTGGTATTAGAAGCATTGAGATATCACATCTCATGCTATAGGAAGGGTCTCAGGATTGGAATGGGAAGGAGATGGATATCACATCTCATGCTAAAGGAAGGGTCTCAGGATTGAAATGGGAAGGAGTTGGATATCACATCTCATGCCATAGGAAGGGTCTCAGGTTTGGTATAAGCACTGAGATATCACATCTCTGCTATCGGAAGGGTCTCAGGATTGGAATGGGAAGGTCTTAGATATCACATCTCATGCTATAGGGAGGGTCTCAGTTTTGATATTAGAAGCATTGATATATCACATCTCATGCTATCGGAAGGGTCTCAGGATTGGAATGGGAAGGAGCTGGATATCACATCTCATGCTAAAGGAAGGGTCTCAGTTTTGGAAGGGGAAGGATTTGGATATCACATCTCATGTTATAGGACGGGTCTCAGGTTTGGTATTAGAAGCATTAAGATATCGCATCTCATGGTATAGGAAGGGTTTCAGGATTGGAATGGGAAGGAGTTGGATATCATATCTCATGCTATAGGAAGGGTCTCAGGATTGGAATGGGAAGGAGTTTGATATCAAATCTCATGCCATAGGAAGGGTCTCAGGTTTGGTATTAGAAGCATTGAGTTATCACATCTCATGCTATAGGAAGTGTCTGAGGATTGGAATGGGAAGGAGTTGGATATCCCATCTCATGTTATAGGAAGGGTCTCAGGTTTGGTAGAAGCATTGAGATATCACATCTCATGCTATAGGAAGAGTCTCAGGATTGGAATGGGAAGGAGTTGGATATCACGTCTCATGCTATAGGGAGGGTCTCAAGTTTGATATTAGAAGCATTGAGATATCACATCTCATGCTATAGGAAGGGTCTCAGGATTGGAATGGGAAGGAGTTGGATATCACATCTCATGCTATAGGAAGGGTCTCAGGTTTGGTATAAGCAGTGAGATATCACATATCATGCTATAGGAAGGGCCTCAGGATTGGAATGGGAAGGAGTTGGATATCACATCTCATGTTATAGGAAGGATCTCAGGTTTGGTATTAGAAGCATTGAGACATCACATCTCATGCTATAGGAAGGGTCTCAGGTTGGAATGGGAAGGAGTTGGATATCACATCTCATGTTATAGGTAGGGTCTCAGGATTGAAATGGGAAGGATTTGGATATCACATCTCTTGCTATAGGAAGGGTCTCAGTTTTTTATTAGAAACATTGAGATATCACATCTCATGCTATAGGAGGGGTTTCAGGATTGGAAGGGGAAGGATTTGGATATCATATCTCATGTTATAGGACGGGTCCCAGGTTTGGTATTAGAAGCATTGAGATATCACATCTCATGGTATAGGAAGGGTGTCAGGATTGGAATGGGAAGGTGTTGGATATCACATCTCATCCAATAGGAAGGGTCTCAGGTTTGGAATGGGAAATAATTGGGTATCACATCTCATGTTATAGGAAGGATCTCAGGATTGGAATGGGAAGGATTTGGATATCACATCTCTTGCTATAGGAAGGGTCTCAGGATTGGAATGTGAAGGAGTTGGATATCCCTTCTCATGTTATAGGAAGGGTCTCAGGTTGGAATGGGAAGGAGTTGGATATCACATCTCATGTTATAGGAAGGTTCTCAGGATTGGAATGGGAAGGATTTGGATATCACATCTCTTGCTATTGGAAGGGTCTCAGGTTTTTTATTAGAAAAATTGAGATATCACATCTCATGCTATAGGAAGGGTTTCAGGATTGGAATGGGAAGGAGTTGGATATCACATCTCATGTTATAGGAAGGGTCTCAGGATTGGAATGGGAAGGATTTGGATATCACATCTCTTGCTATAGGAAGGGTCTCAGGTTTTTTATTAGAAACATTGAGATATCACATCTCATGCTAAAGGAAGGGTTTCAGGATTGGAATGGGAAGGATTTGGATATAATATCTCATGTTATAGGACGGGTCCCAGGTTTGGTATTAGAAGCATTGAGATATCACTTCTCATGCTATCGGAAGGATCTCAGGTTTAGTATTAGAAGCATTGAGATATCACATCTCATGCTATCAGAAGGGTCTCAGGATTGGAATGGGAAGGAGTTGGATATCACATCTCATGCTAAAGGGAGGGTCTCAGGTTGGAATGGGAAGGAGTTGGATATCACATCTCATGTTATAGGTAGGGTCTCAGGATTGAAATGGGAAGGATTTGGATATCACATCTCTTGCTATAGGAAGGGTCTCAGTTTTTTATTAGAAACATTGAGATATCAGATCTCATGCTTTAGGAGGGGTTTCAGGATTGAAATGGGAAGGATTTGGATATCACATCTCTTGCTATAGGAAGGGTCTCAGTTTTGTATTAGAAACATTGAGATATCACATCTCATGGTATAGGAAGGGTGTCAGGATTGGAATGGGAAGGTGTTGAACATCACATCTCATCCAATAGGAAGGGTCTCAGGTTTGGAATGGGAAATAATTGGGTATCACATCTCATGTTATAGGAAGGATCTCAGGATTGGAATGGGAAGGATTTGGATATCACATCTCTTGCTATAGGAAGGGTCTCAGGATTGGAATGGGAAGGAGTTGGATATCCCTTCTCCTGCTATAGGAAGGGTCTCAGGTTGGAATGGGAAGGAGTTGGATATCACATCTCATGTTATAGGAAGGGTCTCAGGATTGGAATGGGAAGGATTTGGATATCACATCTCTTGCTATTGGAAGGGTCTCAGGTTTTTTATTAGAAACATTGAGATATCACATCTCATGCTATAGGAGGGGTTTCAGGATTGGAATGGGAAGGATTTGGATATCACATCTCATGCTAAAGGAAGGGTCTGAGGTTTGGAAGGGGAAGGATTTGGATATCATATCTCATGTTATAGGACGGGTCCCAGGTTTGGTATTAGAAGCATTGAGATATCACATCTCATGGTATAGGAAGGGTGTCAGGATTGGAATGGGAAGGTGTTGGATATCACATCTCATCCAATAGGAAGGGTCTCAGGTTTGGAATGGGAAATAATTGGGTATCACATCTCATGTTATAGGAAGGATCTCAGGTTTGGAATGGGAAGGATTTGGATATCACATCTCTTGCTATAGGAAGGGTCTCAGGATTGGAATGGGAAGGAGTTGGATATCACATCTCATGTTATAGGAAGGGTCTCAGGATTGAAATGGGAAGGATTTGGATATCACATCTCGTGCTATTGGAAGGGTCTCAGGTTTTTTATTAGAAACATTGAGATATCACATCTCATGCTATAGGAAGGGTTTCAGGATTGGAATGGGAAGGAGTTGGATATCACATCTCATGTTATAGGAAGGGTCTCAGGATTGGAATGGGAAGGATTTGGATATCACATCTCTTGCTATAGGAAGGGTCTCAGGTTTTTTATTAGAAACATTGAGATATCACATCTCATGCTAAAGGAAGGGTTTCAGGATTGGAATGGGAAGGATTTGGATATCATATCTCATGTTATAGGACGGGTCCCAGGTTTGGTATTAGAAGCATTGAGATATCACTTCTCATGCTATCGGAAGGATCTCAGGTTTAGTATTAGAAGCATTGAGATATCACATCTCATGCTATCAGAAGGGTCTCAGGATTGGAATGGGAAGGAGTTGGATATCACATCTCATGCTAAAGGGAGGGTCTCAGGTTTGGAAGGGGAAGGATTTGGATATCACATCTCATGTTATCGGAAGGATCTCAGGTTTGGTATTAGAAGCATTGAGATATCACATCTCATGCTATAGGAAGGGTCTCAGGATTGGAATGGGAAGGAGATGGATATCACATCTCATGCTAAAGGAAGGGTCTCATGTTTGTTAGAAGCATTGAGATATCACATCTCATGCTATAGGAAGGGTCTCAGGATTGAAATGGGAAGGAGTTGGATATCACATCTCATGCCATAGGAAGGGTCTCAAGTTTGGTATAAGCATTGAGATATCACATCTCTGCTATCGGAAGGGTCTCAGGATTGGAATGCGAAGGACTTAGATATCACATCTCATGCTATAGGGAGGGTCTCAATTTTGATATAAAAAGCATTGAGATATCACATCTCATGCTATCGGAAGGGTCTCAGGATTGGAATGGGAAGGAGCTGGATATCACATCTCTTGCTATAGGAAGGGTCTCAGGCATTTTATTAGAAACATTGAGATATCACATCTCATGCTAAAGGAAGGGTTTCAGGATTGGAATGGGAAGGATTTGGATATAATATCTCATGTTATAGGACGGGTCCCAGGTTTGGTATTAGAAGCATTGAGATATCACTTCTCATGCTATCGGAAGGATCTCAGGTTTAGTATTAGAAGCATTGAGATATCACATCTCATGCTATCAGAAGGGTCTCAGGATTGGAATGGGAAGGAGTTGGATATCACATCTCATGCTAAAGGGAGGGTCTCAGGTTTGGAAGGGGAAGGATTTGATTATCACATCTCATGTTATCGGAAGGATCTCAGGTTTGGTATTAGAAGCATTCCAATCAATTTTCGTCCGATTGCCTTGATGGATGCAAGTGCCAAGACATTAGCTATCTTGTTATTACAACAGATGAAGGCGGTAATTAAGCAACGGAACATTCTATCGAAATTTCAGATTGGCTTTCGCGCCGGAATGGGAACTGCTTTAAATGCAACTGTTTTGGCGCACCTAATTGCACAAACGAATATCCCAAACATGGGTCCACTATATATGGCATCCGTGGATTTAACAGCAGCCTTCGACTGTGTAATTAGGAATCTTCTCTGGGCAAAGATGGATGAAATGGGGTTTCCGCTTCATTTAATAGCAATGTTGGCCAAATTGCATTATAACACCTCATATTTGGTCCGCATTAATAGCTCTGGTTCAACTACAGTTCCGATTACTACCGAGGTGGGGGTAAAGCAGGGGTGCAATTTGGCAGCTACCCTATTTAACCTATACATCTCTGATATAGAGTCAATATGGAACTCGGAATTAAGCTATCCAGCAAGACTGGCACATTTGCATATTCAGTGGATTGCATTTGCAGATGATGTTCTAATTTTTGACCGAACCCCTTATGGCCTACAAAGAAAACTGGAAATATTTGCAGTATATCTTTTTAAAAACAACCTTACATGCAATGTTGAGAAGTCAAGTATATTCATACTAAAAAATTTAAAAAAGAAATCTCCCAAAATGCAATGGTCGATAAATACCATCCACATGCCCACTGCATTAAATATGAGATATCTGGGATATGATATTATTGACTCACCTTCAAGAAAAACATGGTCCGCAAATTTAAATGCAAAAAAAAAATGTTCTAGTGACACAAATGCGGATGGTATTTGCAAAGCATTGTAAATTTTCAATGGAACCACTTATTCAATTCTATATGCTGAAAGTGGAAGCAATTCTACTTTATGGATTGGATCTATGTCTATGCAACATAGACTTAATATTAGATCAAATCCAAGGGCAGCTGTGGAAAGCGACTTTGAGACTGCCAAAATCACTCCCAAGTTGTATCTTACGACAGGAGTTAGGAATTTCTGCTCTATCAACCAGGTACCATTGGCGACAGTTAACAAATTACGGAAAGATGTTGTTCCCACAGCAACACTCATTGTACGGGGAATTTCTAATCATGATCGGGAAACGAATACCCAAATCATTGTTGGAGTTCTCGGAATGTATGATAAAAATACTGGCCGAATGTGGTTTAAAACCAACAGATTTAGAATTCCGTATGGGACTTGTAAAAAAACGCCTATACGAGCAGGATTGGGTATTAACAATAGAAGATATGCAAGAAAAGAAGTTATATACTGAAGCGGCAAAATTTGCAACAGCAAGAGTGCCTCGTAAACCTTATTTGATAAAATTCCCGGCGAACAAACAGAGACAAGTCTATCTGAGATTTAAACTCAATTTGTTTCACACCCTTGAGAATACCATTAAATGGAAAAAAAACTTTAATGTTGGACAAAAACCATGGTGTAGATTTTGTGGGGGTAAAATCTGGATAGAAAATCTGAAACACCTTACAGTATATTGTGAATACTTTGAAACTTTGCGATATATCTTAATTGGTCCACAGGTGCTAGGCATGACTGAGGAAGCAAGGGAATGGTGTTGGAAAAAATTTATGTGGGGATACTCAATGAAAGTAATTGTCTTATTGTGCGCATTTCTTGAAAAACTGGAATTCGAATTGGAGGAGAAAGAAAATATGAATTAACTTCTAATGTTAAGCTTGTTAATAATCTAATTGTAGAAGAAAAGTATGAATTTGCCTACATATTAGTAAGCCAAACGCGTGACCAAAGTATGATTTTGTTCTATCTGATTGGATTTAATTCTCAAATACGTATGATGATGCACAATGATGATTTTAATTTAACATAGTAAGAACGTGAGTTAATTTTCTATGAAATGATTTTAATAATGGAATATGATGATGCTGTAAACGTTTGTTAATCAAACTTTAAAAACAACTTTTAATAAAAAAAAAAAAAAAAAAAATTAGAAGCATTGAGATATCACATCTCATGCTATAGGAAGGGTCTCAGGATTGGAATGGGAAGGAGATGGATATCACATCTCATGCTAAAGGAAGGGTCTCATGTTTGGTAGAAGCATTGAGATATCACATCTCATGCTATAGGAAGGGTCTCAGGATTGAAATGGGAAGGAGTTGGATATCACATCTCATGCCATAGGAAGGGTCTCAGGTTTGGTATAAGCATTGAGATATCACATCTCTGCTATCGGAAGGGTCTCAGGATTGGAATGCGAAGGACTTAGATATCACATCTCATGCTATAGGGAGGGTCTCAATTTTGATATAAAAAGCATTGAGATATCAGATCTCATGCTATCGGAAGGGTCTCAGGATTGGAATGGGAAGGAGCTGGATATCACATCTCTTGCTATAGGAAGGGTCTCAGGTTTTTTATTAGAAACATTGAGATATCACATCTCATGCTAAAGGAAGGGTTTCAGGATTGGAATGGGAAGGATTTGGATATAATATCTCATGTTATAGGACGGGTCCCAGGTTTGGTATTAGAAGCATTGAGATATCACTTCTCATGCTATCGGAAGGATCTCAGGTTTAGTATTAGAAGCATTGAGATATCACATCTCATGCTATCAGAAGGGTCTCAGGATTGGAATGGGAAGGAGTTGGATATCACATCTCATGCTAAAGGGAGGGTCTCAGGTTTGGAAGGGGAAGGATTTGGATATCACATCTCATGTTATCGGAAGGATCTCAGGTTTGGTATTAGAAGCATTGAGATATCACATCTCATGCTATAGGAAGGGTCTCAGGATTGGAATGGGAAGGAGATGGATATCACATCTCATGCTAAAGGAAGGGTCTCATGTTTGGTAGAAGCATTGAGATATCACATCTCATGCTATAGGAAGGGTCTCAGGATTGAAATGGGAAGGAGTTGGATATCACATCTCATGCCATAGGAAGGGTCTCAGGTTTGGTATAAGCATTGAGATATCACATCTCTGCTATCGGAAGGGTCTCAGGATTGGAATGGGAAGGTCTTAGATATCACATCTCATGCTATAGGGAGGGTCTCAGTTTTGATATTAGAAGCATTGATATATCACATCTCATGCTATCGGAAGGGTCTCAGGATTGGAATGGGAAGGAGCTGGATATCACATCTCAAGCTAAAGGAAGGGTGTCAAGTTTGGAAGGGGAAGGATTTGGATATCACATCTCATGTTATAGGACGGGTCTCAGGTTTGGTATTAGAAGCATTAAGATATCACATCTCATGGTATAGGAAGGGTTTCAGGATTGGAATGGGAAGGAGTTGGATATCATATCTCATGCTATAGGAAGGGTCTCAGGATTGGAATGGGAAGGAGTTTGATATCAAATCTCATGCCATAGGAAGGGTCTCAGGTTTGGTATTAGAAGCATTGAGATATCACATCTCATGCTATAGGAAGTGTCTGAGGATTGGAATGGGAAGGAGTTGGATATCCCATCTCATGTTATAGGAAGGGTCTCAGGTTTGGTAGAAGCATTGAGATATCACATCTCATGCTATAGGAAGAGTCTCAGGATTGGAATGGGAAGGAGTTGGATATCACGTCTCATGCTATAGGGAGGGTCTCAAGTTTGATATTAGAAGCATTGAGATATCACATCTCATGCTATAGGAAGGGTCTCAGGATTGGAATGGGAAGGAGTTGGATATCACATCTCATGCTATAGGAAGGGTCTCAGGTTTGGTATAAGCAGTGAGATATCACATCTCATGCTATAGGAAGGGCCTCAGGATTGGAATGGGAAGGAGTTGGATATCACATCTCATGTTATAGGAAGGATCTCAGGTTTGGTATTAGAAGCATTGAGACATCACATCTCATGCTATAGGAAGGGTCTCAGGTTGGAATGGGAAGGAGTTGGATATCACATCTCATGTTATAGGTAGGGTCTCAGGATTGAAATGGGAAGGATTTGGATATTACATCTCTTGCTATAGGAAGGGTCTCAGTTTTTTATTAGAAACATTGAGATATCACATCTCATGCTATAGGAGGGGTTTCAGGATTGGAATGGGAAGGATTTGGATATCACATCTCATGCTAAAGGAAGGGTCTCAGGTTTGGAAGGGGAAGGATTTGGATATCATATCTCATGTTATAGGAAGGGTCCCAGGTTTGGTATTAGAAGCATTGAGATATCACATCTCATGGTATAGGAAGGGTGTCAGGATTGGAATGGGAAGGTGTTGGATATCATCCAATAGGAAGGGTCTCAGGTTTGGAATGGGAAATAATTGGGTATCACATCTCATGTTATAGGAAGGATCTCAGGATTGGAATGGGAAGGAATTGGATATCACATCTCTTGCTATAGGAAGGGTCTCAGGATTGGAATGGGAAGGCGTTGGATATCCCTTCTCATGCTATAGGAAGGGTCTCAGGTTGGAATGGGAAGGAGTTGGATATCACATCTCATGTTATAGGAAGGGTCTCAGGATTGGAATGGGAAGGATTTGGATATCACATCTCTTGCTATTGGAAGGGTCTCAGGTTTTTTATTAGAAAAATTGAGATATCACATCTCATGCTATAGGAAGGGTTTCAGGATTGGAATGGGAATGAGTTGGATATCACATCTCATGTTATAGGAAGGGTCTCAGGATTGGAATGGGAAGGATTTGGATATCACATCTCTTGCTATAGGAAGGGTCTCAGGTTTTTTATTAGAAACATTGAGATATCACATCTCATGCTAAAGGAAGGGTTTCAGGATTGGAATGGGAAGGATTTGGATATAATATCTCATGTTATAGGACGGGTCCCAGGTTTGGTATTAGAAGCATTGAGATATCACTTCTCATGCTATCGGAAGGATCTCAGGTTTAGTATTAGAAGCATTGAGATATCACATCTCATGCTATCAGAAGGGTCTCAGGATTGGAATGGGAAGTAGTTGGATATCACATCTCATGCTAAAGGGAGGGTCTCAGGTTTGGAAGGGGAAGGATTTGGATATCACATCTCATGTTATCGGAAGGATCTCAGGTTTGGTATTAGAAGCATTGAGATATCACATCTCATGCTATAGGAAGGGTCTCAGGATTGGAATGGGAAGGAGATGGATATCACATCTCATGCTAAAGGAAGGGTCTCATGTTTGGTAGAAGCATTGAGATATCACATCTCATGCTATAGGAAGGGTCTCAGGATTGAAATGGGAAGGAGTTGGATATCACATCTCATGCCATAGGAAGGGTCTCAGGTTTGGTATAAGCATTGAGATATCACATCTCTGCTATTGGAAGGGTCTCAGGATTGGAATGGGAAGGACTTAGATATCACATCTCATGCTATAGGGAGGGTCTCAGTTTTGATATTAGAAGCATTGAGATATCACATCTCATGCTATCGGAAGGGTCTCAGGATTGGAATGGGAAGGAGCTGGATATCACATCTCATGCTAAAGGAAGGGTCTCAGGTTTGGAAGGGTAAGGATTTGGATATCACATCTCATGTTATAGGACGGGTCTCAGGTTTGGTTTTAGAAGCATTAAGATATCACATCTCATGGTATAGGAAGGGTTTCAGGATTGGAATGGGAAGGAGTTGGATATCATATCTCATGCTATAGGAAGGGTCTCAGGATTGGAATGGGAAGGAGTTTGATATCAAATCTCATGCCATAGGAAGGGTCTCAGGTTTGGTATTAGAAGCATTGAGATATCACATCTCATGCTATAGGAAGTGTCTGAGGATTGGAATGGGAAGGAGTTGGATATCCCATCTCATGTTATAGGAAGGGTCTCAGGTTTGGTAGAAGCATTGAGATATCACATCTCATGCTATAGGAAGGGTCTCAGGATTGGAATGGGAAGGAGTTGGATATCACATCTCATGTTATAGGAAGGATCTCAGGTTTGGTATTAGAAGCATTGAGACATCACATCTCATGCTATAGGAAGGGTCTCAGGATTGGAATGGGAAGGAGTTGGATATCACATCTCATGCCATAAGAAGGGTCTCAGGCTTGGTATAAGCATTGAGATATCACATCTCATGCTACCCGAAGGGTCTCAGGATTGGAATGGGAAGGAGTTGGATATCCCATCTCATGTCATAGGAAGGGTCTCAGGTTTGGTATTAGAAGCATTGAGATATCACATCTCATGTTATAGGAAGGATCTCAGGATTGGAATGGGAAGGATTTGGATATCACATCTCTTGCTATAGGAAGGGTCTCAGGATTGGAATGGGAAGGAGTTGGATATCCCTTCTCATGCAATAGGAAGGGTCTCAGGTTGGTATGGGAAGGAGTTTTATATCACATCTCATGTTATAGGAAGGGTCTCAGGATTGGAATGGGAAGGGTTTGGATATCACATCTCTTGCTATTGGAAGGGTCTCAGGTTTTTTATTAGAAACATTGAGATATCACATCTCATGCTATAGGAAGGGTTTCAGGATTGGAATGGGAAGGAGTTGGATATCACATCTCATGTTATAGGAAGGGTCGCAGGTTGGAATGGGAAGGAGTTGGATATCACATCTCATGCTATAGGTAGGGTCTCAGGATTGAAATGGGAAGGATTTGGATATCACATCTCTTGCTATAGGAAGGGTCTCAGTTTTTTATTAGAAACATTGAGATATCACATCTCATGCTATAGGAGGGGTTTCAGGATTGGAATGGGAAGGATTTGGATATCACATCTCATGCTAAAGGAAGGGTCTCAGGTTTGGAAGGGGAAGGATTTGGATATCATATCAAATGTTATAGGACGGGTCCCAGGTTTGGTATTAGAAGCATTGAGATATCACATCTCATGGTATAGGAAGGGTGTCAGGATTGGAATGGGAAGGTGTTGGATATCACATCTCATCCAATAGGAAGGGTCTCAGGTTTGGAATGGGAAATAATTGGGTATCACATCTCATGTTATAGGAAGGATCTCAGGATTGGAATGGGAAGGATTTGGATATCACATCTCTTGCTATAGGAAGGGTCTCAGGATTGGAATTGCAAGGAGTTGGATATCCCTTCTCATGCTATAGGAAACGTCTCAGGTTGGAATGGGAAGGAGTTGGATATCACATCTCATGTTATAGGAAGGGTCTCAGGATTGGAATGGGAAGGATTTGGATAGCACATCTCTTGCTATTGGAAGGGTCTCAGGTTTTTTATTAGAAACATTGAGATATCACATCTCATGCTATAGGAAGGGTTTCAGGATTGGAATGGGAAGGAGTTGGATATCACATCTCATGTTATAGGAAGGGTCTCAGGTTGGAATGGGAAGGAGTTGGATATCACATCTCATGTTATAGGTAGGGTCTCAGGATTGAAATGGGAAGGATTTGGATATCACATCTCTTGCTATAGGAAGGGTCTCAGTTTTTTATTAGAAACATTGAGATATCACATCTCATGCTATAGGAGGGGTTTCAGGATTGGAATGGGAAGGATTTGGATATCACATCTCATGCTAAAGGAAGGGTCTCAGGTTTGGAAGGGGAAGGATTTGGATATCATATCTCATGTTATAGGACGAGTCCCAGGTTTGGTATTAGACGCATTGAGATATCACATCTCATGGTATAGGAAGGGTGTCAGGATTGGAATGGGAAGGTGTTGGATATCACATCTCATCCAATAGGAAGGGTCTCAGGTTTGGAATGGGAAATAATTGGGTATCACATCTCATGTTATAGGAAGCATCTCAGGATTGGAATGGGAAGGATTTGGATATCACATCTCTTGCTATAGGAAGGGTCTCAGGATTGGAATGGGAAGGAGTTGGATATCCCTTCTCATGCTATAGGAACGGTCTCAGGTTGGAATGGGAAGGAGTTGGATATCACATCTCATGCTATAGGTAGGGTCTCAGGATTGAAATGGGAAGGATTTGGATATCACATCTCTTGCTATAGGAAGGGTCTCAGTTTTTTATTAGAAACATTGAGATATCACATCTCATGCTATAGGAGGGGTTTCAGGATTGGAATGGGAAGGATTTGGATATCACATCTCATGCTAAAGGAAGGGTCTCAGGTTTGGAAGGGGAAGGATTTGGATATCATATCTCATGTTATAGGACGGGTCCCAGGTTTGGTATTAGAAGCATTGAGATATCACATCTCATGGTATAGGAAGGGTGTCAGGATTGGAATGGGAAGGTGTTGGATATCACATCTCATCCAATAGGAAGGGTCTCAGGTTTGGAATGGGAAATAATTGGGTATCACATCTCATGTTATAGGAAGGATCTCAGGAATGGAATGGGAAGGATTTGGATATCACATCTCTTGCTATAGGAAGGGTCTCAGGATTGGAATGGGAAGGAGTTGGATATCCCTTCTCATGCTATAGGAAACGTCTCAGGTTGGAATGGGAAGGAGTTGGATATCACATCTCATGTTATAGGAAGGGTCTCAGGATTGGAATGAGAAGGACTTGGATAGCACATCTCTTGCTATTGGAAGGGTCTCAGGTTTTTTATTAGAAACATTGAGATATCACATCTCATGCTATAGGAAGGGTTTCAGGATTGGAATGGGAAGGAGTTGGATATCACATCTCATGTTATAGGAAGGGTCTCAGGTTGGAATGGGAAGGAGTTGGATATCACATCTCATGTTATAGGTAGGGTCTCAGGATTGAAATGGGAAGGATTTGGATATCACATCTCTTGCTATAGGAAGGGTCTCAGTTTTTTATTAGAAACATTGAGATATCACATCTCATGCTATAGGAGGGGTTTCAGGATTGGAATGGGAAGGGTTTGGATATCACATCTCATGCTAAAGGAAGGGTCTCAGGTTTGGAAGGGGAAGGATTTGGATATCATATCTCATGTTATAGGACGAGTCCCAGGTTTGGTATTAGACGCATTGAGATATCACATCTCATGGTATAGGAAGGGTGTCAGGATTGGAATGGGAAGGTGTTGGATATCACATCTCATCCAATAGGAAGGGTCTCAGGTTTGGAATGGGAAATAATTGGGTATCACATCTCATGTTATAGGAAGGATCTCAGGAATGGAATGGGAAGGATTTGGATATCACATCTCTTGCTATAGGAAGGGTCTCAGGATTGGAATGGGAAGGAGTTGGATATCCCTTCTCATGCTATAGGAAACGTCTCAGGTTGGAATGGGAAGGAGTTGGATATCACATCTCATGTTATAGGAAGGGTCTCAGGATTGGAATGAGAAGGACTTGGATAGCACATCTCTTGCTATTGGAAGGGTCTCAGGTTTTTTATTAGAAACATTGAGATATCACATCTCATGCTATAGGAAGGGTTTCAGGATTGGAATGGGAAGGAGTTGGATATCACATCTCATGTTATAGGAAGGGTCTCAGGTTGGAATGGGAAGGAGTTGGATATCACATCTCATGTTATAGGTAGGGTCTCAGGATTGAAATGGGAAGGATTTGGATATCACATCTCTTGCTATAGGAAGGGTCTCAGTTTTTTATTAGAAACATTGAGATATCACATCTCATGCTATAGGAGGGGTTTCAGGATTGGAATGGGAAGGGTTTGGATATCACATCTCATGCTAAAGGAAGGGTCTCAGGTTTGGAAGGGGAAGGATTTGGATATCATATCTCATGTTATAGGACGAGTCCCAGGTTTGGTATTAGACGCATTGAGATATCACATCTCATGGTATAGGAAGGGTGTCAGGATTGGAATGGGAAGGTGTTGGATATCACATCTCATCCAATAGGAAGGGTCTCAGGTTTGGAATGGGAAATAATTGGGTATCACATCTCATGTTATAGGAAGCATCTCAGGATTGGAATGGGAAGGATTTGGATATCACATCTCTTGCTATAGGAAGGGTCTCAGGATTGGAATGGGAAGGAGTTGGATATCCCTTGTCATGCTATAGGAACGGTCTCAGGTTTTTTATTAGAAACATTGAGATATCACATCTCATGCTAAAGGAAGGGTTTCAGGATTGGAATGGGAAGGATTTGGATATCATATCTCATGTTATAGGACGGGTCCCAGGTTTGGTATTAGAAGCATTGAGATATCACTTCTCATGCTATCGGAAGGATCTCAGGTTTAGTATTAGAAGCATTGAGATATCACATCTCATGCTATCAGAAGGGTCTCAGGATTGGAATGGGAAGGAGTTGGATATCACATCTCATACTAAAGGGAGGGTCTCGGGTTTGGAAGGGGAAGGATTTGAATATCACATCTCATGTTATCGGAAGGATCTCAGGTTTGGTATTAGAAGCATTGAGATATCACATCTCATGCTATAGGAAGGGTCTCAGGATTGGAATGGGAAGGAGATGGATATCACATCTCATGCTAAAGGAAGGGTCTCATGTTTGGTAGAAGCATTGAGATATCACATCTCATGCCATAGGAAGGGTCTCAGGTTTAGTATAAGCATTGAGATATCACATCTCTGCTATCGGAAGGGTCTCAGGATTGGAATGGGAAGGACTTAGATATCACATCTCATGCTATAGGGACGGTTTCAGTTTTGATATTAGAAGCATTGAGATATCACATCTCATGCTATCGGAAGGGTCTCAGGATTGGAATGGGAAGGAGCTGGATATCACATCTCATGCTAAAGGAAGGGTCTCAGGTTTGGAAGGGGAAGGATTTGGATATCACATCTCATGTTATAGGACGGGTCTCAGGTTTGGTATTAGAAGCATTAAGATATCACATCTCATGGTATAGGAAGGGTTTCAGGAATGGAATGGGAAGGAGTTGGATATCATATCTCATGCTATAGGAAGGGTCTCAGGATTGGAATGGGAAGGAGTTTGATATCAAATCTCATGCCATAGGAAGGGTCTCAGGTTTGGTATTAGAAGCATTGAGATATCACATCTCATGCTATAGGAAGTGTCTGAGGATTGGAATGGGAAGGAGTTGGATATCCCATCTCATGTTATAGGAAGGGTCTCAGGTTTGGTAGAAGCATTGAGATATCACATCTCATGCTATAGGAAGAGTCTCAGGATTGGAATGGGAAGGAGTTGGATATCACGTCTCATGCTATAGGGAGGGTCTCAAGTTTGATATTAGAAGCATTGAGATATCACATCTCATGCTATAGGAAGGGTCTCAGGATTGGAATGGGAAGGAGTTGGATATCACATCTCATGCTATAGGAAGGGTCTCAGGTTTGGTATAAGCAGTGAAATATCACATCTCATGCTATAGGAAGGGTCTCAGGATTGGAATGGGAAGGAGTTGGATATCACATCTCATGTTATAGGAAGGATCTCAGGTTTGGTATTAGAAGCATTGAGACATCACATCTCATGCTATAGGAAGGGTCTCAGGATTGGAATGGGAAGGAGTTGGATATCCCATCTCATGTCATAGGAAGGGTCTCAGGTTTGGTATTAGAAGCATTGAGATATCACATCTCATGCTATAGGAAGGGTCTCAGGATTGGAATGGGAAGGACTTGGATATCACATCTCATGCTGTAGGAAGGGTCTCAGGCTTGGTATAAGCATTGAGATATCATATCTCTGCTATCCGAAGGGTCACAGGATTGGAATGGGAAGGAGTTGGATATCCCATCTCATGTCATAGGAAGGGTCTCAGGTTTGGTATTAGAAGCATTGAGATATCACATCTCATGCTATCGTAAGGGTATCAGGATTGGATTTGGAAGTAGTTGGATATCCCATCTCATGCTATAGGAAGGGGCTCAGGTTTGGAAGGGGAAGGAGTTGGATATCACATTTCATGTTAGAGGTAGAATCTCAGGTTTGATATTAGAAGCATTGAGATAGCACATCTCATGCTATCGGAAGGGTCTCAGGATTGGAATGGTAAGGAGTTGGATATCACATCTCATGCTAAAGGAAAGGTCTCAGGTTTGGAAGGGGAAGGATTTGGATCTCACATCTCATGTTTTAGGACGGGTCTCAGGTTTGGTATTAGAAGCATTGAGATATGACATCTCATGGTATAATAAGGGTCTCAGGATTGGAATGGGAAGGAGTTGGATATCACATCTCATGCTATAGGAAGGCTCTCAGGTTTGGAAGGGGAAGGAGTTGGATATCACATTTCCCATCTCATGCTATAGGAAGGGTCTCAGGTTTGGTATTAGAAGCATTGAGATATCACATCTCATGCTATAGGAAGGGTCTCAGGATTGGAATGGGAAGGAGTTGGATATCACATCTCATGCTAAAGGAAGGGTCTCAGGTTTGGTAGATAGCATGAGATGGGATATCCAACTACTTCCAAATCCAATCCTGATACCCTTCCGATAGCATGAGATGTGATGTTTCAATGCCTCTAATACTAAACCTGAGATCCTTCCGATAGCATGAGAAGTGATATCTCAATGCTTCTAATACCAAACCTGAGATCCTTCCTATAACATGAGATGTGATATCCAAATCCTTCCCCTTCCAAATCTGAGACCCTCCCTTTAGCATGAGATGTGATATCCAACGCCTTCCCATCCCAATCCTGAGACCCTTCTGATAGCATGAGATGTGATATCTCAATGCCTCTAATTCCAAACCTGCGATTCTACCTCTAACATGAAATGTGGTATCCAACTCCTTCCCCTTCCAATCCTGAGACCCTTCCTATAGCATGAGATGTGATGTCTCAATGCTTCTAATACCAAACCTGAGACTCTTCCTATAACATGAGATGGGATATCCAACTCCTTCCCATTCCAATCCTGATACCCTTCCGATAGCAGAGATGTGATATCTCAATGCTTATACCAAACCTGAGATCCTTCCTATGGCATGAGATGTCATATACAACTTCCAATTCCAATCCTGAGACCCTTCCTATAGCATGGGATGTGGTGATATCTCAATGCTTATACCAAACCTGAGACCCTTCCTATAGCATGAGATGTGATGTCTCAATGCTTCTAATACCAAACCTGAGATCCTTCCCATAGCATGAGATGTGATATCTCAATGTTTATACCAAACCTGATAACCCTTCCTATGGCATGAGATGTGATATCCAACTCCTTCCCATTCCAATCCTGAGTTCCTTCCTATAGCATGAGATGTGATATCTCAATGCTTCTATCAAACCTGAGACCCTTCCTTTAGCATGAGATGTGATATCCAACTCCTTGCCATTCCAATCCTGAGACCCTTCCTATAGCATGAGATGTGATATTCAATGCTTCTAATACCAAACCTGAGATCCTTCCTATAACATGAGATGTGATATCCAACTCCTTCCCATTCCAAACCTGAGACCCTTCCGATAGCATGAGATGTGATATCTCAATGCTTCAAAAACCAAACATGAGAACCATCCTATAACATGAGATGTGAAATCCAAATCCTTCCCTTCCCAAACCTGAGACTCTTCCCATAGCATGAGATGTGATATCTCAATGCTTCTACCAAACCTGAAACCCTTCCTATAGCATGAGATGTGATATCCAACTCCTTCCCATTCCAATCCTGAGACACTTCCTATAGCATGAGATGTGATATCACAATGCTTCTAATACCAAACCTGAGACCCGTCCTATAACATGAGATGTGATATCCAAATCCTTCCCCTTCCAAACCTGAGACCCTTCCTTTAGCATGAGATGTGATATCCAGCTCCTCCCATTCCAATCCTGAGACCCTTCCGATAGCATGAGATGTGATATCTCAATGCTTCTGATATCAAAACTGAGACCCTCCCTATAGCATGAGATGTGATATCTAAGTCCTTCCCATTCCAATCTTGAGACCCTTCCGATAGCAGAGATGTGATATTTCAATGCTTATACCAAACCTGAGACCCTTCCTATAGCATGAGATGTGATATCCAACTCCTTCCGATTCCAATCCTGAGACCCTTCCTATAGCATGAGATGTGATATCGCAATGCTTCTACCAAAACTGAGAACCTTCCTTTAGCATGAGATGTGATATCCAACTCCTTCCCATTCCAATCCTGAGACCCTTCCTTTAGCATGAGATGTGATATCTCAATGCTTCTAATACCAAACCTGAGATCCTTCCTATAACATGAGATGTGATATCCAACTCCTTCCCATTCCAATCCTGAGACCCTTCCTATAGCATGAGATGTGATATCTCAATGCTTTTAATACCAAACCTGAGATCCTTCCGATAGCATGAGATGTGATATCTCAATGCTTCTAATACCAAACCTGAGATCCTTCCTATAACATGAGATGTGATATCCAAATCCTTCCCCTTCCAAACCTGAGACCCTCCCTTTAGCATGAGATGTGATATCCAACTCCTTCCCATTCCAATCCTGATACCCTTCTTGTTAAGACGGATTTCTGAACTCTGTCCTGGTGGCGCAGAAGTTCAGAAGGCCAACCTAGTTACTTGGAACAGGGTAACCTCTGGACGAGCCAGACCAATCAAGGTAGCGATCGCGGCGGGCAAGACTAGGTCTCAAGAGGGGTGAGGGTGACTGAAAGCTCGTAATGAGCCCACAAAGCAAGATCACTTACAAACTACTCCAAACAGTTGTTATATAAAAAATATATACACATTTATTTTAAGGCCTTTAAAACAATGACCGTAGCGAGAAAATCACAATATCACAATATTAAACCAACACATACCATATCCACACAATATATATACAAATACGACAGTCGCAAGCGTTATAGGCACGAAATGTGTAGTCCACCTAAAAGGGAAGGAAAACAGGCAGTGCGATATAATGCTTAGACTCAGTTCGCCTTCAGAGGCACCTAACTAGATGGAAGTCCGAGCCCTGCGAAGAGTGGAGCCTTGTGCTCAAAGTACCTGCACGCGCTGGTGCCAACGGGCAAAAGGAGAAGCTCTTTGAAGGAAGTCAGGCAGTTCAGTTTAGTGCACGAAAGAAGAAGAACAAGTTCCGCGACTCAAGCGCAGCCTCCACAGTGGGCAGAAGCAGAGCGCGAGTACGGACAAGGGTGCTGTTTTACACAGCGGGGAAAAGCAATGGGCTCCTGCAGGAGGGCGACCAGATCCTAGCTATGCTACTCACCGGTCCCCGATGCAAGCAGACCCAGGCTTCTCCGCGTCAGTTTCAGCAGCTGGCAGGTTCAGAAGAGCAGGGAACGCCTCGTCGTCGTGTAGAGCAAAAAGACGTCCCAATCGAAGAAACCTGCACAGTTTGTTGCCGCAGCAGGGCAACGGAGCGGCCGTGTGTATCTGGGCCAAATGTCCACTCCTCCCTTCAGACCTGGGAACGCCAAGAGTACGAAGCGTGGGAGAGTGACAAGGACTCGAGATACTACACAACCTGGCGGCGGTTACAGAGCAGGACTCCCGTGTAAGCTGGTCAGTCAACTGGATGGCCCAGAGACGCTTCCGAAGGCTTACTGGCAGGAGATGATGAAGTTGCCGAGAATAGCTGTTCCTGCTATTCCAAAGGTCGAAGCACCAGTACAGGCCTTCTGGTTCGATCAAAGGAGGAAAGGGTTTCACAGGACGACAGCAGTGCAAAGGAGGAGTCCTTCAGCGGGTCACCAGCGATTCCTCGGTCCAGCCTCTTGGTTGCAGGATACTTGGCTCCTGTATTCCTTCGTTCGTGAGAACTCAGGAGATCGACATGGTAGTGGTGTTTCCAGCCCCCTCTTATCCACGGTTCCCTTCGCGCCAAATGGAGGGGACCCGATGGGAGATCCGCTCATCAACACTCACACCATTCGTGGACCAATCACGGACCACGGTGGTCCCAGGCATTCACACCACCCTAGACTCTCTGGCACCCAGGATGTGTATTGGGACCAGACATCCCAGCCCACATCCTGGAGGCACACACACGACATGTAGAAGGCCGCAAAAGCATCCGTGTTTCGCGGGAAAGTACATGCCCAAATAAGGAAGGCCCCGGGTCGGCTCGACCTGGGAAAGGTGAAGGGAGCAAGACGGTCAGCGGACAGGACAAAGGAGCCTCGTGGTCTGGCCATTTTGGGAGCCAGGCCACCATTTTGGGTTAAGCGCGAGAAATGCGCTTAGAACGCCAAAAGGAGCTCAAAACACAAGAAAACGATCGCTGCCACCATTCCCGTCCCTGAATTACTTGCACCGATCAGATACAATCCTAAACGAGTATCTAGGGCCCGTAGAAGGCTAGAGACCCAAGAGAGCTGTAACTTAGCTTACAGTGCCCTCTTGTGTCATGTTGCACTAAAGCCGCAACATGATAAAAGAAACTACGGGAAACAGCGTTCCCCGGTACTGACTGTCTTAAGGGCATGTCAGTTTCCCCATGAGAAAAGGAGCGAAAGCCCAGAGGAGTGCAGCAGAAGGCTGCACTTCTCTGGCAAAGTCAAGAACAAGGTGAAAAACAACAGCAAAAAGTTTAGGGGTTGCCACATGGAAGGAAAATTACCAACAATTACGAAATCTTTCCTAACACTTCTGATAGCATGAGGTGTGATATCTCAATGTCTCTAATACCAAACCTGAGATCCTACCTCTAACATGAAATGTGATATCCAACTCCTTCCCTTTCCAAACCTGAGAGCCTTCCTACAGCATGAGATGTGATATCCAAGTCCTTCCCATTCCAATCCTGATACCCTTCCTATAGCATGAGATGGGATATCCAACTCCTTCCAAATCCAATCCTGATACCCTTCCGATAGCATGAGATGTGATATGCCAATGCTTCTACAAAACCTGAGACCCATACCATGGCATGAGATGTGATATCAAACTCCCGTCCTATACCATGAGACTTGATATCTCAATGCTTCTAATACCAAACCTGAGACCGGTCCAATAACATGAGATGTGATATCCAAATCCTTCATGTTCCAAAACTGATACCCTTCCTATAGCATGAGATGTGATATCCAATTCCTTCCCATCCCAACCCTGAGACACCTCTGATAGCAGAGATGTGATATCTCAATGCTTATACCAAACCTGAGACTCTTCCTATAACATGAGATGTGATATCCAACTCCTTCCCGTTCCAAACCTGAGACCCTTCCTATAGCATGAGATGTGATATCCAACTCCTTCCCATTCCAATCCTGAGACCCTTCCGATAGCATGAGATGTGATATCTCAATGCTTCTAATACCAAACCTGTGATCCTTCCTATAACAAGAGATGTGATATCCAAATCCTTTCCCTTCCAAACCCGAGACCCTCCCTTTAGCATGAGATGAGATATCTCAATGCCTCTAATACCAAACCTGAGATCCTTCCGATAGCATGAGATGTGATATCTCAATGCTTCTAATACCAAACCTGAGATCCTTCCTATAACATGAGATGTGATATCCAAATCCTTCCCCTTCCATTCCTGAGACCCTCCCTTTAGCATGAGATGTGATATCCAACTCCTTCCCATTCCAATCCTGAGACCCTTCTGATAGCATGAGATGTGATATCTCAATGCCTCTAATAACAAACCTGAGATCCTACCTCTAACATGAAATGTGATATCCAACTCCTTCCCTTTCCAAACGTGAGACCCTCCCTATAGCATGAGATGTGATATCCAAGTCCTTCCCATTCCAATCCTGAGACCCTTCCTATAGCATGAGATGTGATATCTCAATGCTTCTAATACCAAACCTGAGACGCTTCCTATAACATAAGATGGGATATCCAACTCCTTCCCATTGTAATCCTGAGACCCTTCCGATAGCAGAGATGTGATATCTCAATGCTTATACCAAACCTGAGACCCTTCCTGTGGCATGAGATGTCATATACAACTCCTTCCCATTCCAATCCTGAGACCCTTCCTATAGCATGAGATGTGATATCTCAATGCTTATATCAAACCTGAGACCCTTCCTATAGCATGAGATGTGATATCCAACTCCTTCCCATTCCAATCCTGAGACCCTTCCTATAACATGAGATGTGATGTCTCAATGCTTCTAAAACCAAAACTGAGATCCTTCCTATGGCATGAGATGTCATATAAAACTCCTTCCCATTCCAATCCTGAGACCCTTCCTATAGCATGAGATGTGATATCGAACTCCTTCCCATTCCAATCCTGAGATCCTTCCGGTAGCATGAGATGTGATATCTCAATGCTTCTAATACCAAACCTGAGATCATTCCTATAACACAAGATGTAATATCCAAATCCTTCCCCTTCCAAACCTGAGACCCTCCCTTTAGCATGAGATGTGATATCCAACTCCTTCCCATTCCAATCCTGAGACCCTTCCTATAGCATGAGATGTGATGTCTCAATGCTTCTAATACCAAACCTGAGATCCTTCCTATAACATGAGATGTGATATCCAACTCCTTCCCATTCCAATCCTGAGACACTTCCTATAGCATGAGAAGTGATATCTCCATGCTTATACCAAACCTGAGACCCTTCCTATAGCATGAGATGTGATATCCAAATCCTTCCCATTCCAATCCCGAGACCCTTCCTATAGCATGAGATGTGATATCTCAATGCTTATACCAAACCTGAGAGCCTAGCTATAGCATGAGATGTGATATCCAAGTCCATCCCATTCCAATCCTTAGACCCTTCCTACAGCATGCGATGTGATATCTCAATGATTCTAATACCAAACCAGAGACCCGTCCTATAACATGAGATGGGATATCCAACTCCTTCCCATTCCAATCCTGAGCCACCTCCGATAGCAGAGATGTGATATCTCAATGCTTATACCAAACCTGAGACCCTTCCTATAACATGAGATGTGATATCCAACTCCTTCCCGTTCCAAACCTGAGACCCTTCCTATAGCATATGTGATATCCAACTCCTTCCCATTCCAAACATGAGACCCTTCCTATAGCAAGAATGTAATATCCAACTCCTACCCATTCCAATCCTGAGACCATTCCTATAGCATGAGATGTGATATCTCAATGCTTCTAATACCAAACCTGAGATACTTCCTATGACATGAGATGTGATATCCAATTCCTTCCCATTCCAAACCTGAGATCCTTCCTACAGCATGCGATGTGATATCTCAATGCTTCTAATACCAAACCTGAGACCCGTCCTATAACATGAGATGGGATATCCAACTCCTTCCCGTTCCATACCTGATACCCTTCCTATAGCATGAGATGTAATATCCAACTCCTTCCCATCCCAATCCTGAGACACCGCCGATAGCAGAGATGTGATATCTCAATGCTTATACCAAACCTGAGACTCTTCCTATAACATGAGATGTGATATCCAACTCCTTCCCGTTCCAAACCTGAGACCCTTCCTATAGCATGAGATGTGATATCCAACTCCTTCCCATTCCAATCCTGAGACCCTTCCGATAGCATGAGATGTGATATCTCAATGCTTCTAATACCAAACCTGTGATCCTTCCTATAACATGAGATGTGATATCCAAATCCTTCCCCTTCCAAACCTGAGACCCTCCCTTTAGCATGAGATGTGATATCCAACTCCTTCCCATTCCAATCCTGAGACCCTTCATACAGCATGAGATGTGATATCTCAATGCTTCTAATACCAAACCTGAGACCCTTCCTATAACATGAGATGGGAATATCCAACTCCTTCCCATTCCAATCCTGAGACCCTTCCGATAGCAGAGATGTGATATCTCAATGCTTATACCAAACCTGATATCCTTCCTATAACATGAGATGTGATATCCAACTCCTTCCCATTCCAATCCTGAGACCCTTCCTATAGCATGAGATGTGATATCTCACTGCTTACACCAAACGTGAGACCCTTCCTATAGCATGAGATGTGATATCCAACTCCTTCCCATTCCAATCCTGAGACCCTTCCTATAGCATGAGATGTGATATCTCAATGCTTCTAATATCAAACTTGAGACCCTCCCTATAGCATGAGTAGTGATTCCAAGTACTTCCCATTCCAATCCTGAGACACTTCCTATAGCATGAGATGTGATATCTCAATGCTTCTAATACCAAACCTGAGACTCTTCCTATAACATGAGATGGGATATCCAACTCCTTCCCATTCCCATTCCAATCCCGAGACCCTTCCGATAGCAGAGATGTGATATCTCAATGCTTATACCAAACCTGAGATCCTTCCTATAACATGAGATGTGATATCCAACTCCTTCCCATTCCAATCCTGAGACCCTTCCTATAGCATGAGATGTGAAATCTCAATGCTTATACCAAACCTGAGACCCTTCCTATAGCATGAGATGTGATACCCAACTCCTTCCCATTCCAATCCTGAGACCCTTCCTATAGCATGAGATGTGATATCTCAATGCCTCTAATACCGAACCTGAGATCCTTCCTCTAACATGAAATGTGATATCCAACTCCTTCCCTTTCCAAACCTGAGAGCCTATCTATAGATGAGATGTGATATCCAAGTCCTTCCCATTCCAATCCTTAGACCCTTCCTACAGCATGCAATATGATATCTCAATGATTCTAATAACAAACCTGAGACCAGTCCTATAACATGAGATGGGATATCCAAGTCCTTCCCATTCCAATCCTGAGACACTTCCGATAGCAGAGATGTGATATCTCAATGCTTATACCAAACCTGAGACCCTTCCTATAACATGAGATGTGATATCCAACTCCTTCCCGTTCCAAACCTGAGACTCTTCCTTTAGCATGAGATGTGATATCCAGCTCCTTCCCATTCCAATCCTGAGACACTCACGATAGCATGAGATGTGATATCTCAATGCTTCTAATATCAAAACTGAGACCCTCCCTATAGTATGATATGTGATATCTAAGTCCTTCCCATTCCAATCCTGAGACCCTTCCTATAGCATGAGATGTGATATCTCAATGCTTCTACCAAACCTGAGACCCTTCCTTTAGCATGAGATGTGATATCCAACTCCTTCCCATTCCAATCCTGAGACCCTTCCTATAGCATGAGATGTGATATCTCAATACTTCTAATACCAAACCTGAGATCCTTCCGATAACATGAGATGTGATATCCAAATCCTTCCCCTTCCAAACCTGAGACCCTCCCTTTAGCATGAGATGTGATATCCAACTCCTTCCCATTCCAATCCTGAGACCCTTCTGATAGCATGAGATGTGATATCTCAATGCTTCTAATACCAAACCTGAGACCCTTCCTACAGCATGCGATGTGATATCTCAATGCTTCTAATATCAAACCTGAGACCCGTCCTATAACATGAGATGGGATATCCAACTCCTTCCCGTTCCAAACCTGATACCCTTCCTATAGCATGAGATGTGATATCCAATTCCTTCCCATCCCAATCCTGAGACACCTCTGATAGCACAGATGTGATATCTCAATGCTTATACCAAACCTGAGACTCTTCCTATAACATGAGATGTGATATCCAACTCCTTCCCGTTCCAAACCTGAGACCCTTCCTATAGCATGAGATGTGATATCCAACTCCTTCCCGTTCCAAACCTGAGACCATTCCTTTAGCATGAGATGTGATATCCAGCTCCTTCCCATTCCAATCCTGAGACACTTCCGATAGCATGAGATGTGATATCTCAATGCTTCTAATATCAAAAATGAGACCCTCCCTACAGCATGATATGTGATATCTAAGTCCTTCCCATTCCAATCCTGAGACCCTTCCTATAGCATGAGATGTGATATCTCAATGCTTCTACCAAACCTGAGACCCTTCCTTTAGCATGAGATGTGATATCCAACTCCTTCCCATTCCAATCCTGAGACCCTTCCTATAGCCTGAGATGTGATATCTCAATACTTCTAATACCAAACCTGAGATCCTTCCGATAACATGAGATGTGATATCCAAATCCTTTCCCTTCCAAACCTGAGACCCTCCCTTTAGCATGAGATGTGATATCCAACTCCTTCCCATTCCAATCCTGAGACTGTTCTGATAGCATGAGATGTGATATCTCAATGCTTCTAATACCAAACCTGAGACCCTTCCTACAGCATGCAATGTGATATCTCAATGCTTCTAATATCAAACCTGAGACCCGTCCTATAACATGAGATGGGATATCCAACTCCTTCCCGTTCCAAACCTGATACCCTTCCTATAGCATGAGATGTGATATCCAATTCCTTCCCATCCCAATCCTGAGACACCTCCGATAGCAGAGATGTGATATCTCAATGCTTATACCAAACCTGAGACTCTTCCTATAACATAAGATGTGATATCCAACTCCTTCCCGTTCAAAACCTGAGACCCTTCCGATAGCATGAGATGTGATATCTCAATGCTTCTAATACCAAACCTGAGACCCTTCCTATAACATGAGATGGGATATCCAACTCCTTCCCATTCCAATCCTGAGACACTTCCGATAGCAGAGATGTGATATCTCAATGCTTATACCAGACCTTAGACCCTTCCTATAACATGAGATCGGACATCCAACTCCTTCCCGTTCCAAACCTGAGACCCTTCCTTTAGCATGAGATGTGATATCCAGCTCCTTCCCATTCCAATCCTGAGACACTTCCGATAGCATGAGATGTGATATCTCAATGCTTCTAATATCAAAACTGAAACCCTCCCTATAGCATGATATGTGATATCTAAGTCCTTCCCATTCCAATCCTGAGACCCTTCCTATAGCATGAGATGTGATATCTCAATACTTCTAATACCAAACCTGAGATCCTTCCGATAACATGAGATGTGATATCCAAATCCTTCCCCTTCCAAACCTGAGACCCTCCCTTTAGCATGAGATGTGATATCCAACTCCTTCCCATTCCAATCCTGAGACCCTTCTGATAGCATGAGATGTGATATCTCAATGCTTCTAATACCAAACCTGAGATCCTTCCGATAGCATGAGATGTGATATCTCAATGCTTCTAATACTAAACCTGAGATCCTTCCTATAACATGAGATGTGATATCCAAATCCTTCCCCTTCCAATTCTGAGACCCTCCCTTTAACATGAGATGTGATATCCAACTCCTTCCCATTCCAATCCTGAGACCCTTCTGATAGCATGAGATGTGATATCTCAATGCCTCTAATACCAAACCTGAGATCCTACCTCTAACATGAAATGTGATATCCAACTCTTTCCCCTTCCAAACCTGAGAGCCTTCCTATAACATGAGATGTGATATCCAACTCCTTCCCATTCCAACCTGAGACCCTTCCTATAGCATGAGATGTGATATCTCAATGCCTCTAATACCAAACCTGAGATCCTTCCTCTAACATGAAATGTGATATCCAACTCCTTCCCTTTCCAAACCTGAGAGCCTATCTATAGCATGAGATGTGATATCCAAGTCCTTCCCATTCCAATCCTTAGACCCTTCCTACAGCATGCAATATGATATCTCAATGATTCTAATAACAAACCTGAGACCCGTCCTATAACATGAGATGGGATATCCAAGTCCTTCCCATTCCAATCCTGAGACACTTCCGATAGCAGAGATGTGATATCTCAATGCTTATACCAAACCTGAGACCCTTCCTATAACATGAGATGTGATATCCAACTCCTTCCCGTTCCAAACCTGAGACTCTTCCTTTAGCATGAGATGTGATATCCAGCTCCTTCCCATTCCAATCCTGAGACACTCACGATAGCATGAGATGTGATATCTCAATGCTTCTAATATCAAAACTGAGACCCTCCCTATAGTATGATATGTGATATCTAAGTCCTTCCCATTCCAATCCTGAGACCCTTCCTATAGCATGAGATGTGATATCTCAATGCTTCTACCAAACCTGAGACCCTTCCTTTAGCATGAGATGTGATATCCAACTCCTTCCCATTCCAATCCTGAGACCCTTCCTATAGCATGAGATGTGATATCTCAATACTTCTAATACCAAACCTGAGATCCTTCCGATAACATGAGATGTGATATCCAAATCCTTCCCCTTCCAAACCTGAGACCCTCCCTTTAGCATGAGATGTGATATCCAACTCCTTCCCATTCCAATCCTGAGACCCTTCTGATAGCATGAGATGTGATATCTCAATGCTTCTAATACCAAACCTGAGACCCTTCCTACAGCATGCGATGTGATATCTCAATGCTTCTAATATCAAACCTGAGACCCGTCCTATAACATGAGATGGGATATCCAACTCCTTCCCGTTCCAAACCTGATACCCTTCCAATAGCATGAGATGTGATATCCAATTCCTTCCCATCCCAATCCTGAGACACCTCTGATAGCACAGATGTGATATCTCAATGCTTATACCAAACCTGAGACTCTTCCTATAACATGAGATGTGATATCCAACTCCTTCCCGTTCCAAACCTGAGACCCTTCCTATAGCATGAGATGTGATATCCAACTCCTTCCCGTTCCAAACCTGAGACCCTTCCTTTAGCATGAGATGTGATATCTCAATACTTCTAATACCAAACCTGAGATCCTTCCGATAACATGAGATGTGATATCCAACTCTTTCCCCTTCCAAACCTGAGAGCCTTCCTATAACATGAGATGTGATATCCAACTCCTTCCCATTCCAACCTGAGACCCTTCCTATAGCATGAGATGTGATATCTCAATGCCTCTAATACCAAACCTGAGATCCTTCCTCTAACATGAAATGTGATATCCAACTCCTTCCCTTTCCAAACCTGAGAGCCTATCTATAGCATGAGATGTGATATCCAAGTCCTTCCCATTCCAATCCTTAGACCCTTCCTACAGCATGCAATATGATATCTCAATGATTCTAATAACAAACCTGAGACCCGTCCTATAACATGAGATGGGATATCCAAGTCCTTCCCATTCCAATCCTGAGACACTTCCGATAGCAGAGATGTGATATCTCAATGCTTATACCAAACCTGAGACCCTTCCTATAACATGAGATGTGATATCCAACTCCTTCCCGTTCCAAACCTGAGACTCTTCCTTTAGCATGAGATGTGATATCCAGCTCCTTCCCATTCCAATCCTGAGACACTCACGATAGCATGAGATGTGATATCTCAATGCTTCTAATATCAAAACTGAGACCCTCCCTATAGTATGATATGTGATATCTAAGTCCTTCCCATTCCAATCCTGAGACCCTTCCTATAGCATAAGATGTGATATCTCAATGCTTCTACCAAACCTGAGACCCTTCCTTTAGCATGAGATGTGATATCCAACTCCTTCCCATTCCAATCCTGAGACCCTTCCTATAGCATGAGATGTGATATCTCAATACTTCTAATACCAAACCTGAGATCCTTCCGATAACATGAGATGTGATATCCAAATCCTTCCCCTTCCAAACCTGAGACCCTCCCTTTAGCATGAGATGTGATATCCAACTCCTTCCCATTCCAATCCTGAGACCCTTCTGATAGCATGAGATGTGATATCTCAATGCTTCTAATACCAAACCTGAGACCCTTCCTACAGCATGCGATGTGATATCTCAATGCTTCTAATATCAAACCTGAGACCCGTCCTATAACATGAGATGGGATATCCAACTCCTTCCCGTTCCAAACCTGATACCCTTCCAATAGCATGAGATGTGATATCCAATTCCTTCCCATCCCAATCCTGAGACACCTCTGATAGCACAGATGTGATATCTCAATGCTTATACCAAACCTGAGACTCTTCCTATAACATGAGATGTGATATCCAACTCCTTCCCGTTCCAAACCTGAGACCCTTCCTATAGCATGAGATGTGATATCCAACTCCTTCCCGTTCCAAACCTGAGACCCTTCCTTTAGCATGAGATGTGATATCTCAATACTTCTAATACCAAACCTGAGATCCTTCCGATAACATGAGATGTGATATCCAAATCCTTCCCCTTCCAAACCTGAGACTCTCCCTTTAGCATGAGATGTGATATCCAACTCCTTCCCATTCCAATCCTGAGACCGTTCTGATAGCATGAGATGTGATATCTCAATGCTTCTAATACCAAACCTGAGACCCTTCCTACAGCATGCAATGTGATATCTCAATGCTTCTAATATCAAACCTGAGACCCGTCCTATAACATGAGATGGGATATCCAACTCCTTCCCGTTCCAAACCTGATACCCTTCCTATAGCATGAGATGTGATATCCAATTCCTTCCCATCCCAATCCTGAGACACCTCCGATAGCAGAGATGTGATATCTCAATGCTTATACCAAACCTGAGACTCTTCCTATAACATAAGATGTGATATCCAACTCCTTCCCGTTCAAAACCTGAGACCCTTCCGATAGCATGAGATGTGATATCTCAATGCTTCTAATACCAAACCTGTGATCCTTCCTATAACAAGAGATGTGATATCAACATCCTTCCCCTTCCAAACCTGAGACCCTCCCTTTAGCATGAGATGTGATATCTCAATGCCTCTAATACCAAACCTGAGATCCTTCCGATAGCATGAGATGTGATATCTCAATGCTTCTAATACCAAACCTGAGATCCTTCCTATAACATGAGATGTGATATCCAAATCCTTCCCCTTCCATTCCTGAGACCCTCCCTTTAGCATGAGATGTGATATCCAAGTCCTTCCCATTCCAATCCTGAGACCCTTCCTCTAGCGTGAGATGTGATATCTCAATGCTTCTAATACCAAACCTGAGACCCTTCCTATAACATAAGATGGGATATCCAACTCCTTCCCATTCCAATCCTGAGACCCTTCCGATAGCAAAGATGTGATATCTCAATGCTTATACCAAACCTGAGACCCTTCCTGTGGCATGAGATGTCATATACAACTCCTTCCCATTCCAATCCTGAGACCCTTCCTATAGCATGAGATGTGATATCGAACTCCTTCCCATTCCAATCCTGAGACCCTTCCTATAGCATGAGTTTTGATATCTCAATGCTTCTAATACCAAACCTGAGATCCTTCCGATAGCATGAGATGTGATATCTCAATGCTTCTAATACCAAACCTGAGATCATTCCTATAACACGAGATGTAATATCCAAATCCTTCCCCTTCCAAACCTGAGACCCTCCCTTTAGCATGAGATGTGATATCCAACTCCTTCCCATTCCAATCCTGAGACCCTTCCTATAGCATGAGATGTGATGTCTCAATGCTTCTAATACCAAACCTGAGATCCTTCCTATAACATGAGATGTGATATCCAACTCCTTCCCATTCCAATCCTGAGACACTTCCTATAGCATGAGAAGTGATATCTCCATGCTTATACCAAACCTGAGACCCTTCCTATAGCATGAGATGTGATATCCAAATCCTTCCCATTCCAATCCTGAGACCCTTCCTATAGCATGAGATGTGATATCTCAATACTTCTAATACCAAACCTGAGATCCTTCCGATAACATGAGATGTGATATCCAAATCCTTCCCCTTCCAAACCTGAGACCCTCCCTTTAGCATGAAATGTGTTATCCAACTCCTTCCCATTCCAATCCTGAGACCCTTCTGATAGCATGAGATGTGATATCTCAATACTTCTAATACCAAACCTGAGATCCTTCCGATAACATGAGATGTGATATCCAAATCCTTCCCCTTCCAAACCTGAGACTCTCCCTTTAGCATGAGATGTGATATCCAACTCCTTCCCATTCCAATCCTGAGTCCCTTCTGATAGCATGAGATGTGATATCTCAATGCCTCTAATACCAAACCTGAGATCCTACCTCTAACATGAAATGTGATATCCAACTCTTTCCCCTTCCAAACCTGAGAGCCTTCCTATAACATGAGATGTGATATCCAACTCCTTCCCATTCCAACCTGAGACCCTCCCTATAGCATGAGATGTGATATCTCAATGCCTCTAATACCAAACCTGAGATCCTTCCTCTAACATGAAATGTGATATCCAACTCCTTCCCTTTCCAAACATGAGAGCCTATCTATAGCATGAGATGTGATATCCAAGTCCTTCCCATTCCAATCCTTAGGCCCTTCCTACAGCATGCAATATGATATCTCAATGATTCTAATAACAAACCTGAGACCCGTCCTATAACATGAGATGTGTTAAGACGGATTTCTGAACTCTGTCCTGGTGGCGCAGAAGTTCAGAAGGCCAACCTAATTACTTGGAACAGGGTAACCTCTGGACGAGCCAGACCAATCAAGGTAGCGATCGCGGCGGTCAAGACTAGGTCTCAAGAGCGGTGAGGGTGACTGAAAGCCCGCAATGAGCACACAAAACAAGATCACTTACAAACTACTCCAAACAGGTGTTATATAAAAAATATATACACGTTTATTTTAAGGCCTTTAAAACAATGACCGTAGCGAGAAAATCACAATATCACAATATTAAACCAACACATACCGGTGTCCTGTCAATTGGTCGACTGCAATTTGGTCGACTGCAATTTGGTCGACACCATTTGGTCGAATGCCAAATGGTCGAATTTTTTTTTTTTTATTTATATATTTTTTTTGTGGGTTTTCGTGTGGGGAAAGAAAAAAAAAAGAAAAAAAAGGGGTTTGGGTGGGGGACCCCCCCAAAAAAAACCAAAAAAGGGGTAAAAAAAAAAAAAAAAAATTCGACCATTTGGCATTCGACCAAATGGTGTCGACCAATTGTCCTGTCGACCAAATGTTTTCGACCAATTGACTGGTAACCACACATACCATATCAACACAATATATATACAAATACGACAGTCGCAAGCGTTATATGCACGAAATGTGTAGTCCACCTGAAAGGGAAGGAAAACAGGCAGTGCGATACAATGCTTTAGACTCAGTTCGCCTTCAGAGACACCTAACTAGATGGAAGTCCGAGCCCTGCGAAGAGTGGAGCCTTGTGCTCAAAGTACCTGCACGCGCTGGTGCCAACGGGCAAAAGGAGAAGCTCTTCGAAGGAAGTCAGGCAGTTCAGTTTAGTGCATACAGAATAAGAACAAGTTCCGCGACTCAAGCGCAGCCTCCACAGTGGGCAGAAGCAGAGCGCGAGTACGGACAAACGGGTGCTGTTTTACACAGCGGGGAAAAGCAATGGGCTCCTGCAGGAGGGCGACCAGATCCTAGCTATACTACTCACCGGTCCCCTATGCAAGCAGACCCAGGCTTCTCCGCGTCAGTTTCAGCAGCTGGCAGGTTCAGAAGAGCAGGGAACGCCTCGTCGTCGTGTTGAGTAAAAAGACGTCCCAATCGAAGAAACCTGCACAGTTTTGTCACCACAGCAGGGCAACGGAGCGGCCGTGTGTATCTGAGCCAAATGTACACTACTCACTTCCGACCTGGGAACGCCAAGTGTACGAAGCGTGTGAGAGTGACAAGGACTCGAAATACTACACAACCTGGCGGCGGTTACAGAGCAAGGCTCCCGGGTAAGCTGGTCAGTCAACTGGATGGCCCAGAGACGCTTCCGAAGGCTTACTGGCAGGAGATGGTGAAGATGCCGAGAATAGCTGTTCCCGCTATTCCAAGGGTCGAAGTACCAGTACAGGCCTTCTGGTTCGATCAAAGGTGAAAAGGGTTTCACAAGGCGACAGCAGTGCAGAGGAGGAGTCCTTCAGCGGGTCACCAGCGATTCCTCGGTCCAGCCTCTTGGTTGCAGGATACTTGGCTCCTGTATTCCTTCGTTCGTGAGAACTCAGGAGATCGACATGGTAGTGGTGTTTCCAGCCCCCTCTTATCCACGGTTCCCTTCGCGCCAAAACGGAGGGGACCCAATGGGAGATCCGCTCATCAACACTCACACCATTCGTGGACCAATCACGGACCACGGTGGTCCCAGGCATTCACACTACCCTAGACTCTCTGGCACCCAGGATGTGTATTGGGACCAGACATCCCAGCCCACACCCTGGAGGCACACACAAGACATGTAGAAGCCCGCGAAAGCATCTGTGTTTCGCGGGAAAGTACATGCCCAAATAAGGAAGGCCCCGGGTCGGCTCGACCTGGGGAAGTTGAAGGGAGCAAGACGGTCAGCGGACAGGACAAAGGAGTCTCATGGTCTGGCCATTTTGGGAGCCAGGCCACCATTTTGGGTTTAGCGCAGAAAACGCGCTTAGAACGCCAAAAGGAGCTCAAAATACAAAGAAACGATCGCTGCCACCATTCCCGTCCCTGAATCACTTGCACCGATCAAATACAATCCTAAACGAGTATCTAGGGCCTGTAGAAGGCTAGAGACCCAAGAGAGCTGTAACTTAGCTTACAGTGCCCTCCTGTGTCATGTTGCACTAAAGCCGCAACATGATAAAAGAAACTACGGGAAACAGCGTTCCCCGGTACTGACTGTCTTAAGGGCATGTCAGTTTCCCCGTAAGAAAGGAGCGAAAGCCCAGAGGAGTGCGGCAGAAGGCTGCACTTCTCTGGCAAAGTCAAGAACAAGGTGAAAAACAACAGCAAAAAGTTTAGGGGTTGCCACATGGAAGGAAAATTACCTACAATTACGAAATCTTTCCTAACAAGATGTGATATCCAAATCTTTCCCATTCCAATCCTGAGACCCTTCTGATAGCATGAGATGTGATATCTCAATGCCTCTAATACCAAACCTGAGATCCTACCTCTAACATGAAATGTGATATCCAACTCTCTCCCCTTCCAAACCTGAGAGCCTTCCTATAGCATGAGATGTGATATCCAAGTCCTTCCCATTCCAATCCTGAGACCCTTCCTATAATATGAGATGTGATATCCAACTCCTTCCCATTCCAACCTGAGACCCTTCCTATAGCATGAGATGGGATATCCAACTCCTTCCAAATCCAATCCTGATACCCTTCCGATAGCATGAGATGTGATATCCCAATGCTTCTACCAAACCTGAGACCCATACTATGGCATGAGATGTGATATCAAACTCCTTCCCATTCCAATCCTGAGACCCTTCCTATAGCTTGAGATGTGATATCCAACTCCTTCCCATTCCAATCCTGAGACCCTTCCGATATCATGAGATGTGATATCTCAATGCTTCTAATATCAAACTTGAGACCCTCCCTATAGCATGAGATGTGATATCCAAGTCCTTCCCATTCCAATCCTGAGACCCTTCCTATAGCATGAGATGTGATATCTCAATGCTTCTAATACCAAACCTGAGACCCTTCCTATAACATGAGATGGGAATATCCAACTCCTTACCATTCCAATCCTGAGACCCTTCCGATAGCAGAGATGTGATATCTCAATGCTTATACCAAACCTGAGATCCTTCCTATAACATGAGATGTGATATCCAACTCCTTCCCATTCCAATACTGAGACACTTCCTATAGCATGAGATGTGATATCTCACTGCTTATACCAAACCTGAGACCCTTCCTATAGCATGAGATGTGATATCCAACTCCTTCCCATTCCAATCCTGAGACCCTTCCTATAGCATGAGATGTGATATCTCAATGCTTCTTATATCAAACTTGAGACCCTCCCTATAGCATGAGATGTGATATCCAAGTCCTTCCCATTCCAATCCTGAGACACTTCCTATAACATGAGATGTGATATCTCAATGCTTCTAATACCAAACCTGAGACTCTTCCTATAACATGAGATGGGATATCCAACTCCTTCCCATTCAAATCCTGAGACCCTTCCGATAGCAGAGATGTGATATCTCAATGCTTATACCAAACCTGAGACCCTTCCTACGGCATGAGATGTCATATACAACTCCTTCCCATTCCAATCCTGAGACCCTTCCTATAGCATGAGATGTGATATCTCAATGCTTATACCAAACCTGAGACCCTTCCTATAGCATGAGATGTGATATCCAACTCCTTCCCATTCCAATCCTGAGACCCTTCCTATAGCATGAGATGTGATGTCTCAATGCTTCTAATACCAAACCTGAGATCCTTCCTATAACATGAGATGTGATATCCAACTCCTTCCATTCCAATCCTGAGACCCTTCCTATAGAATGAGATTTGATATCTCAATGCTTATGCCAAACCTGAGACCCTTCCTATAGCATGAGATGTGATACCCAAGTCCTTCCCATTCCAATCCTTAGACCCTTCCTACAGCATGCAATATGATATCTCAATGATTCTAATAACAATCCTGAGACCCGTCCTATAACGTGAGATGGGATATCCAATTCCTTCCCATTCCAATCCTGAGACACTTCCGATAGCAGAGATGTGATATCTCAATGCTTATACCAAACCTGAGACCCTTCCTATAACATGAGATCGGATATCCTACTCCTTCCCGTTCCAAACCTGAGACCCTTCCTTTAGCATGAGATGTGATATCCAGCTCCTTCCCATTCCAATCCTGAGACACTTCCGATAGCATGAGATGTGATATCTCAATGCTTCTAATATCAAAACTGAAACCCTCCCTATAGCATGATATGTGATATCTAAGTCCTTCCCATTCCAATCCTAAGACCCTTCCTATAGCATGATATGTGATATCTCAATGCTTCTACCAAACCTGAGACCCTTCCTTTAGCATGAGATGTGATATCCAACTCCTTCCCATTCCAATCCTGAGACCCTTCCGATAGCATGAGATGTGATATCTCAATACTTCTAATACCAAACCTGAGATCCTTCCGATAACATGAGATGTGATATCCAAATCCTTCCCCTTACAAACCTGAGACCCTCCCTTTAGCATGAGATGTGATATCCAACTCCTTCCCATTCCAATCCTGAGACCCTTCTGATAGCATGAGATGTGATATCTCAATGTTTCTAATACCAAACCTGAGATCCTTCCGATAGCATGAGATGTGATATCTCAATGCTTCTAATACCAAACCTGAGATCCTTCCTATAACATGAGATGTGATATCCAAATCCTTCCCCTTCCAAACCTGAGACCCTCCTATTAGCATGAGATGTGATATCCAACTCCTTCCCATTCCAATCCTGAGACCCTTCTGATAGCATGAGATGTGATATCTCAATGCCTCTAATACCAAACCTGAGATCCTACCTCTAACATGAAATGTGATATCCAACTCTTTCCCCTTCCAAACCTGAGAGCCTTCCTATAACATGAGATGTGATATCCAACTCCTTCCCATTCCAACCTGAGACCCTTCCTATAGCATGAGATGTGATATCTCAATGCCTCTAATACCAAACCTGAGATCCTTCCTGTAACATGAAATGTGATATCCAACTCCTTCCCTTTCCAAACCTGAGAGCCTATCTATAGCATGAGATGTGATATCCAAGTCCTTCCCATTCCAATCCTTAGACCCTTCCTACAGCATGCAATATGATATCTCAATGATTCTAATAACAAACCTGAGACCCGTCCTATAACATGAGATGGGATATCCAACTCCTTCCCATTCCAATCCTGAGACACTTCCGATAGCAGAGATGTGATATCTCAATGCTTATACCAAACCTGAGACCCTTCCTATAACATGAGATATGATATCCAACTCCTTCCCGTTCCAAACCTGAGACCCTTCCTTTAGCATGAGATGTGATATCCAGCTCCTTCCCATTCCAATACTGAGACACTTCTGATAGCATGAGATGTGATATCTCAATGCTTCTAATATCAAAACTGAGACCAACAAAAATGATATGTGATATCTAAGTCCTTCCCATTCCAATCCTGAGACCCTTCCTATAGCATGAGATGTGATATCTCAATGCTTCTAATATCAAACTTGAGACCCTCCCTATAGCATGAGAAGTGATATCCAAGTCCTTCCCATTCCAATCCTGAGACACTTCCTATAGCATGAGATGTGATATCTCAATGCTTATACCAAACCTGAGACCCTTCCTACGGCATGAGATGTCATATACAACTCCTTCCCATTCCAATCCTGAGACCCTTCCTATAGCATGAGATGTGATATCTCAATGCTTATACCAAACCTGAGACCCTTCCTATAGCATGAGATGTGATATCCAACTCCTTCCCATTCCAATCCTGAGACCCTTCCTATAGCATGAGATGTGATGTCTCAATGCTTCTAATACCAAACCTGAGATCCTTCCTATAACATGAGATGTGATATCCAACTCCTTCCATTCCAATCCTGAGACCCTTCCTATAGCATGAGATTTGATATCTCAATGCTTACACCAAACCTGAGACCCTTCCTATAGCATGAGATGTGATATCCAACTCCTTCCCGTTCCAAACCTGAGACCCTTCCTTTAGCATGAGATGTGATATCCAGCTCCTTCCCATTCCAATACTGAGACACTTCCGATAGCATGAGATGTGATATCTCAATGCTTCTAATATCAAAACTGAGACCAACAAAAATGATATGTGATATCTAAGTCCTTCCCATTCCAATCCTGAGACCCTCCCTATAGCATGAGATGTGATATCTAAGTCCTTCCCATTCCAATCCTGAGACCCTCCCTATAACATGAGATGGGAATATCCAACTCCTTACCATTCTAATCCTGAGACCCTTCCGATAGCAGAGATGTGATATCTCAATGCTTATACCAAACCTGAGATCCTTCCTATAACATGAGATGTGATATCCATTTCCTTCCCATTCCAATGCTGAGACACTTCCTATAGCATGAGATGTGATATCTCACTGCTTATACCAAACCTGAGACCCTTCCTATAGCATGAGATGTGATATCCAACTCCTTCCCATTCCAATCCTGAGACCCTTCCTATAGCATGAGATGTGATATCTCAATGCTTCTAATATCAAACTTGAGACCCTCCCCATAGCATGAGATGTGATATCCAAGTCCTTCCCATTCCAATCCTGAGACACTTCCTATAGCATGAGATGTGATATCTCAATGCTTCTAATACCAAACCTGAGACTCTTCCTATAACATGAGATGGGATATCCAACTCCTTCCCATTCCAATCCTGAGACCCTTCCGATAGCAGAGATGTGATATCTCAATGCTTATACCAAACCTGAGACCCTTCCTACGGCATGAGATGTCATATACAACTCCTTCCCATTCCAATCCTGAGACCCTTCCTATAGCATGAGATGTGATATCTCAATGCTTATACCAAACCTGAGACCCTTCCTATAGCATGAGATGTGATATCCAACTCCTTCCCATTCCAATCCTGAGACCCTTCCTATAGCATGAGATGTGATGTCTCAATGCTTCTAATACCAAACCTGAGATCCTTCCTATAACATGAGATGTGATATCCAACTCCTTCCATTCCAATCCTGAGACCCTTCCTATAGCATGAGATTTGATATCTCAATGCTTATACCAAACCTGAGACCCTTCCTATAGCATGAGATGTGATACCCAAGTCCTTCCCATTCCAATCCTTAGACCCTTCCTACAGCATGCAATATGATATCTCAATGATTCTAATAACAATCCTGAGACCCGTCCTATAACGTGAGATGGGATATCCAATTCCTTCCCATTCCAATCCTGAGACACTTCCGATAGCAGAGATGTGATATCTCAATGCTTATACCAAACCTGAGACCCTTCCTATAACATGAGATCGGATATCCAACTCCTTCCCGTTCCAAACCTGAGACCCTTCCTTTAGCATGAGATGTGATATCCAGCTCCTTCCCATTCCAATCCTGAGACACTTCAGATAGCATGAGATGTGATATCTCAATGCTTCTAATATCAAAACTGAAACCCTCCCTATAGCATGATATGTGATATCTAAGTCCTTCCCATTCCAATCCTAAGACCCTTCCTATAGCATGAGATGTGATATCTCAATGCTTCTACCAAACCTGAGACCCTTCCTTTAGCATGAGATGTGATATCCAACTCCTTCCCATTCCAATCCTTAGACCCTTCCTATAGCATGAGATGTGATATCTCAATACTTTTAATACCAAACCTGAGATCCTTCCGATAACATGAGATGTGATATCCAAATCCTTCCCATTCCAATCCTGAGACCCTTCTGATAGCATGAAATGTGATATCTCAATGTTTCTAATACCAAACCTGAGATCCTTCCGATAGCATGAGATGTGATATCTCAATGCTTCTAATGCCAAACCTGAGATCCTTCCTATAACATGAGATGTGATATCCAAATCCTTCCCCTTCCAAACCTGAGACCCTCCCTTTAGCATGAGATGTGATATCCAACTCCTTCCCATTCCAATCCTGAGACCCTTCTGATAGCATGAGATGTGATATCTCAATGCCTCTGATACCAAACCTGAGATCCTACCTCTAACATGAAATGTGATATCCAACTCTTTCCCCTTCCAAACCTGAGAGCCTTCCTATAACATGAGATGTGATATCCAACTCCTTCCCATTCCAACCTGAGACCCTTCCTATAGCATGAGATGTGATATCTCAATGCCTCTAATACCAAACCTGAGATCCTTCCTCTAACATGAAATGTGATATCCAACTCCTTCCCTTTCCAAACATGAGAGCCTATCTATAGCATGAGATGTGATATCCAAGTCCTTCCCATTCCAATCCTTAGACCCTTCCTACAGCATGCAATATGATATCTCAATGATTCTAATAACAAACCTGAGACCCGTCCTATAACATGAGATGGGATAACCAACTCCTTCAAATTCCAATCCTGAGACACTTCCGATAGCAGAGATGTGATATCTCAATGCTTATACCAAACCTGAGACGCTTCCTATAACATGAGATGTGATATCCAACTCCTTCCCGTTCCAAACCTGAGACCCTTCCTTTAGCATGAGATGTGATATCCAGCTCCTTCCCATTCCAATACTGAGACACTTCCGATAGCAGAGATGTGATATCTCAATGCTTATACCAAACCTGAGACCCTTCCTATAACATGAGATGTGATATCCAACTCCTTCCCGTTCCAAACCTGAGACCCTTCCTTTAGCATGGGATGTGATATCCAGCTCCTTCCCATTCCAATACTGAGACACTTCCAATAGCATGAGATGTGATATCTCAATGCTTCTAATATCAAAACTGAGACCAACAAAAATGATATGTGATATCTAAGTCCTTCCCATTCCAATCCTGAGACCCTTCCTATAGCATGAGATGTGATATCTCATTGCTTCTAATATCAAACTTGAGACCCTCCCTATAGCATGAGAAGTGATATCCAAGTCCTTCCCATTCCAATCCTGAGACACTTCCTATAGCATGAGATGTGATATCTCAATGCTTATACCAAACCTGAGACCCTTCCTACGGCATGAGATGTCATATACAACTCCTTCCCATTCCAATCCTGAGACCCTTCCTATAGCATGAGATGTGATATCTCAATGCTTATACCAAACCTGAGACCCTTCCTATAGCATGAGATGTGATATCCAACTCCTTCCCATTCCAATCCTGAGACCCTTCCTATAGCATGAGATGTGATGTCTCAATGCTTCTAATACCAAACCTGAGATCCTTCCTATAACATGAGATGTGATATCCAACTCCTTCCATTCCAATCCTGAGACCCTTCCTATAGCATGAGATTTGATATCTCAATGCTTATACCAAACCTGAGACCCTTCCTATAGCATGAGATGTGATATCCAACTCCTTCCCGTTCCAAACCTGAGACCCTTCCTTTAGCATTAGATGTGATATCCAGCTCCTTCCCATTCCAATACTGAGACACTTCCGATAGCATGAGATGTGATATCTCAATGCTTCTAATATCAAAACTGAGACCAACAAAAATGATATGTGATATCTAAGTCCTTCCCATTCCAATCCTGAGACCCTCCCTATAGCATGAGATGGGATATCCAAGTCCTTCCCATTCCAATCCTGAGACCCTTCCTATAGCATGAGATGTGATATCTCAATGCTTCTAATACCAAACCTGAGACCCTTCCTATAACATGAGATGGGAATATCCAACTCCTTACCATTCTAATCCTGAGACCCTTCCGATAGCAGAGATGTGATATCTCAATGCTTATACCAAACCTGAGATCCTTCCTATAACATGAGATGTGATATCCAACTCCTTCCCATTCCAATACTGAGACACTTCCTATAGCATGAGATGTGATATCTCACTGCTTATACCAAACCTGAGACCCTTCCTATAGCATGAGATGTGATATCCAACTCCTTCCCATTCCAATCCTGAGACCCTTCCTATAGCATGAGATGTGATATCTCAATGCTTCTAATATCAAACTTGAGACCCTCCCTATAGCATGAGATGTGATATCCAAGTCCTTCCCATTCCAATCCTGAGACACTTCCTATAGCATGAGATGTGATATCTCAATGCTTCTAATACCAAACCTGAGACTCTTCCTATAACATGAGATGGGATATCCAACTCCTTCCCATTCCAATCCTGAGACCCTTCCGATAGCAGAGATGTGATATCTCAATGCTTATACCAAACCTGAGACCCTTCCTACGGCATGAGATGTCATATACAACTCCTTCCCATTCGAATCCTGAGACCCTTCCTATAGCATGAGATGTGATATCTCAATGCTTATACCAAACCTGAGACCCTTCCTATAGCATGAGATGTGATATCCAACTCCTTCCCATTCCAATCCTGAGACCCTTCCTATAGCATGAGATGTGATGTCTCAATGCTTCTAATACCAAACCTGAGATCCTTCCTATAACATGAGATGTGATATCCAACTCCTTCCATTCCAATCCTGAGACCCTTCCTATAGCATGAGATTTGATATCTCAATGCTTATACCAAACCTGAGACCCTTCCTATAGCATGAGATGTGATACCCAAGTCCTTCCCATTCCAATCCTTAGACCCTTCCTACAGCATGCAATATGATATCTCAATGATTCTAATAACAATCCTGAGACCCGTCCTATAACGTGAGATGGGATATCCAATTCCTTCCCATTCCAATCCCGAGACACTTCCGATAGCAGAGATGTGATATCTCAATGCTTATACCTAACCTGAGACCCTTCCTATAACATGAGATCGGATATCCAACTCCTTCCCGTTCCAAACCTGAGACCCTTCCTTTAGCATGAGATGTGATATCCAGCTCCTTCCCATTCCAATCCTGAGACACTTCCGATAGCATGAGATGTGATATCTCAATGCTTCTAATATCAAAACTGAAACCCTCCCTATAGCATGATATGTGATATCTAAATCCTTCCCATTCCAATCCTAAGACCCTTCCTATAGCATGAGATGTGATATCTCAATGCTTCTACCAAACCTGAGACCCTTCCTTTAGCATGAGATGTGATATCCAACTCCTTCCCATTCCAATCCTGAGACCCTTCCTATAGCATGAGATGTGATATCTCAATACTTCTAATACCAAACCTGAGATCCTTCCGATAACATGAGATGTGATATCCAAATCCTTCCCATTCCAATCCTGAGACCCTTCTGATAGCATGAGATGTGATATCTCAATGTTTCTAATACCAAACCTGAGATCCTTCCGATAGCATGAGATGTGATATCTCAATGCTTCTAATACCAAACCTGAGATCCTTCCTATAACATGAGATGTGATATCCAACTCCTTCCCATTCCAATCCTGAGACCCTTCTGATAGCATGAGATGTGATATCTCAATACTTCTAATACCAAACCTGAGATCCTTCCGATAACATGAGATGTGATATCCAAATCCTTCCCCTTCCAAACCTGAGACTCTCCCTTTAGCATGAGATGTGATATCCAACTCCTTCCCATTCCAATCCTGAGACCCTTCTGATAGCATGAGATGTGATATCTCAATGCCTCTAATACCAAACCTGAGATCCTACCTCTAACATGAAATGTGATATCCAACTCTTTCCCCTTCCAAACCTGAGAGCCTTCCTATAACATGAGATGTGATATCCAACTCCTTCCCATTCCAACCTGAGACCCTTCCTATAGCATGAGATGTGATATCTCAATGCCTCTAATACCAAACCTGAGATCCTTCCTCTAACATGAAATGTGATATCCAACTCCTTCCCTTTCCAAACCTGAGAGCCTATCTATAGCATGAGATGTGATATCCAAGTCCTTCCCATTCCAATCCTTAGGCCCTTCCTACAGCATGCAATATGATATCTCAATGATTCTAATAACAAACCTGAGACCCGTCCTATAACATGAGATGTGTTAAGACGGATTTCTGAACTCTGTCCTGGTGGAGCAGAAGTTCAGAAGGCCAACCTAATTACTTGGAACAGGGTAACCTCTGGACGAGCCAGACCAATCAAGGTAGCGATCGCGGCGGTCAAGACTAGGTCTCAAGAGGGGTGAGGGTGACTGAAAGCCCGCAATGAGCACACAAAACAAGATCCCTTACAAACTACTCCAAACAGGTGTTATATAAAAAATATATACACGTTTATTTTAAGGCCTTTAAAACAATGACCGTAGCGAGAAAATCACAATATCACAATATTAAACCAACACATACCATATCAACACAATATATATACAAATACGACAGTCGCAAGCGTTATATGCACGAAATGTGTAGTCCACCTGAAAGGGAAGGAAAACAGGCAGTGCGATACAATGCTTTAGACTCAGTTCGCCTTCACAGACACCTAACTAGATGGAAGTCCGAGCCCTGCGAAGAGTGGAGCCTTGTGCTCAAAGTACCTGCACGCGCTGGTGCCAACGGGCAAAAGGAGAAGCTCTTCGAAGGAAGTCAGGCAGTTCAGTTTAGTGCATACAGAAGAAGAACAAGTTCCGCGACTCAAGCGCAGCCTCCACAGTGGGCAGAAGCAGAGCGCGAGTACGGACAAACGGGTGCTGTTTTACACAGCGGGGAAAAGCAATGGGCTCCTGCAGGAGGGCGACCAGATCCTAGCTATACTACTCACCGGTCCCCGATGCAAGCAGACCCAGGCTTCTCCGCGTCAGTTTCAGCAGCTGGCAGGTTCAGAAGAGCAGGGAACGCCTCGTCGTCGTGTTGAGTAAAAAGACGTCCCAATCGAAGAAACCTGCACAGTTTTGTCACCACAGCAGGGCAACGGAGCGGCCGTGTGTATCTGAGCCAAATGTACACTACTCGCTTCTAATACCAAACCTGAGACCCTTCCGATAGCGTGAGATGTGATATCTCAATGCTTCAAAAACCAAACATGAGAACCATCCTATAACATGAGATGTGAAATCCAAATCCTTCCCTTCCCAAACCTGAGACTCTTCCTATAGCATGAGATGTGATATCTCAATGCTTCTAATATCAAACTTGAGACCCTCCCTATAGCATGAGATGTGATATCCAAGTACTTCCCATTCCAATCCTGAGACACTTCCTATAGCATGAGATGTGATATCTCAATGCTTCTAATACCAAACCTGAGACTCTTCCTATAACATGAGATGGGATATCCAACTCCTTCCCATTCCAATCCTGAGACTCTTCTGATAGCAGAGATGTGATATCTCAATGCTTATACCAAACCTGAGACCCTTCCTACGGCATGAGATGTCATATACAACTCCTTCCCATTCCAATCCTGAGACCCTTCCTATAGCATGAGATGTGATATCTCAATGCTTATACCAAACCTGAGACCCTTCCTATAGCATGAGATGTGATATCCAACTCCTTCCCATTCCAATCCTGAGACCCTTCCTATAGCATGAGATGTGATGTCTCAATGCTTCTAATACCAAACCTGAGATCCTTCCTATAACATGAGATGTGATATCCAACTCCTTCCATTCCAATCCTGAGACCCTTCCTATAGCATGAGATTTGATATCGCAATGCTTATACCAAACCTGAGACCCTTCCTATAGCATGAGATGTGATATCCAAGTCTTTCCCATTCCAATCCTTAGACCCTTCATACAGCATGCAATATGATATCTCAATGATTCTAATAACAATCCTGAGACCCGTCCTATAACATGAGATGGGATATCCAATTCCTTCCCATTCCAATCCTGAGACACTTCCGATAGCAGAGATGTGATATCTCAATGCTTATACCAAACCTGAGACCCTTCCTATAACATGAGATCGGATATCCAACTCCTTCCCGTTCCAAACCTGAGACCCTTCCTTTAGCATGAGATGTAATATCCAGCTCCTTCCCATTCCAATCCTGAGACACTTCCGATAGCATGAGATGTGATATCTCAATGCTTCTACCAAACCTGAGACCCTTCCTTTAGCATGAGATGTGATATCCAACTCCTTCCCATTCCAACCTGAGACCCTTCCTATAGCATGAGAAGGGATATCCAACTCCTTCCCAATCCAATCCTGAGACCCTTCCGATAGCAGAGATGTGATATCTCAATGCTTATACCAAACCTGAGACCCTTCCTATGGCATGAGATGTGATATCCAACTCCTTGCCATTCAAATCCTGAGACCCTCCCTATAACAAGAGATGTCATATCCAACTCCTTCCCATTCCAAACCTGAGACCCTTCCTTTAGCATGAGATGTGATATCCAAATCCTTCACATTCCAATCCGGAGACCCTTCCTATAACATGAGATGTGATATCCAACTCCTTCCCAATCCAATCCTGAGACCCTTCCGATAGCAGAGATGTGATATCTCAATGCTTATACCAAACCTGAGACCCTTCCTATGGCATGAGATGTGATATCCAACTCCTTGCCATTCAAATCCTGAGACCCTCCCTATAACAAGAGATGTCATATCCAACTCCTTCCCATTCCAAACCTGAGACCCTTCCTTTAGCATGAGATGTGATATCCAAATCCTTCACATTCCAATCCAGAGACCAATCCTATAGCATGAGATGTGATATCTCAATGCTTCTAATACCAAACCTGAGACCCTTCCGATAGCATGAGATGTGATATCTCAATGCTTCAAAAACCAAACGTGAGAACCGTCCTATAACATGAGATGTGAAATCCAAATCCTTCCCTTCCCAAACCTGAGACTCTTCCTATAGCATGAGATGTGATATCTCAATGCTTCTAATATCAAACTTGAGACCCTCCCTATAGCATGAGATGTGATATCCAAGTCCTTCCCATTCCAATCCTGAGACACTTCCTATAGCATGAGATGTGATATCTCAATGCTTCTAATACCAAACCTGAGACTCTTCCTATAACATGAGATGGGATATCCAACTCCTTCCCATTCCAATCCTGAGACTCTTCTGATAGCAGAGATGTGATATCTCAATGCTTATACCAAACCTGAGACCCTTCCTACGGCATGAGATGTCATATACAACTCCTTCCCATTCCAATCCTGAGACCCTTCCTATAGCATGAGATGTGATATCTCAATGCTTATACCAAACCTGAGACCCTTCCTATAGCATGAGATGTGATATCCAACTCCTTCCCATTCCAATCCTGAGACCCTTCCTATAGCATGAGATGTGATGTCTCAATGCTTCTAATACCAAACCTGAGATCCTTCCTATAACATGAGATGTGATATCCAACTCCTTCCATTCCAATCCTGAGACCCTTCCTATAGCATGAGATTTGATATCTCAATGCTTATACCAAACCTGAGACCCTTCCTATAGCATGAGATGTGATATCCAAGTCTTTCCCATTCCAATCCTTAGACCCTTCCTACAGCATGCAATATGATATCTCAATGATTCTAATAACAATCCTGAGACCCGTCCTATAACATGAGATGGGATATCCAACTCCTTCCCATTCCAATCCTGAGACACTTCCGATAGCAGAGATGTGATATCTCAATGCTTATACCAAACCTGAGACCCTTCCTATAACATGAGATCGGATATCCAACTCCTTCCAGTTCCAAACCTGAGACCCTTCCTTTAGCATGAGATGTAATATCCAGCTCCTTCCCATTCCAATCCTGAGACACTTCCGATAGCATGAGATGTGATATCTCAATGCTTCTAATATCAAAACTGAAACCCTCCCTATAGCATGAGATGTGATATCCAACTCCTTCCCATTCCAACCTGAGACCCTTCCTATAGCATGAGAAGGGATATCCAACTCCTTCCCAATCCAATCCTGAGACCCTTCCGATAGCAGAGATGTGATATCTCAATGCTTATACCAAACCTGAGACCCTTCCTATGGCATGAGATATGATATCCAACACCTTGCCATTCAAATCCCGACACCCTCCCTATAACAAGAGATGTCATATCCAACTCCTTCCCATTCCAAACCTGAGACCCTTCCTTTAGCATGAGATGTGATATCCAAATCCTTCACATTCCAATCCGGAGACCCTTCCTATAACATGAGATGTGATATCCAACTCCTTCCCAATCCAATCCTGAGATCCTTCCGATAGCAGAGATGTGATATCTCAATGCTTATACCAAACCTGAGACCCTTCCTATAGCATGAGATGTCATATCCAACTCCTTCCGATTCCAATCCTGAGACCCTTCCTATAGCATGAGATGTGATATCGCAATGCTTCTACCAAAACTGAGACCCTTCCTTTAGCATGAGATGTGATATCCAAGTCCTTCCCATTCCAATCCTGAGACCCTTCCTATAGCATGAGATGTGATATCTCAATGCTTCTAATACCAAACCTGAGATCCTTCCGATAGCATGAGATGTGATATCTCAATGCTTCTAATACCAAACCTGAGATCCTTCCTATAACATGAGATGTGATATCCAAATCCTTCCCCATCCAAACCTGAGACCCTCCCTTTAGCATGAGATGTGATATCCAACTCCTTCCCATTCCAATCCTGATACCCTTCTGATAGCATGAGATGTGATATCTCAATGCCTCTAATACCAAACCTGAGATCCTACCTCTAACATGAAATGTGATATCCAACTCCTTCCCTTTCCAAACCTGAGAGCCTTCCTACAGCATGAGATGTGATATCCAAGTCCTTCCCATTCCAATCTTGAGACCCTTCCTATAACATGAGATGTGATATCCAACTCTTTCCCATTCCAACCTGAGACCTTTCCTATAGCATGAGATGGGATATCCAACAACTCCTTCCAAATCCAATCCTGATACCCTTCCGATAGCATGAGATGTGATATCCCAATGCTTCTACAAAACCTGAGACCCATACCATGGCATGATGTGATATCAAACTCCCGTCCTATACCATGAGACTTGATATCTCAATGCTTCTAATACCAAACCTGAGACCGGTCAAATAACATGAGATGTGATATCCAAATCCTTCCCCTTCCAAACCTGAGACCCTTCCTTTAGCATGAGATGTGATATCCAAATCCTTCCCATTCCAATCCTTAAACCCTTCCTATAGCATGAGATGTGATATCTCAATGTTTCTAATAAAAAACCTGAGACCCTTCCTATAGCAAGAGATGTGATATCCAAATCCTTCCCATTCCAACCTGAGACCCTTCCTATAGCATGAGAAGGGATATCCAACTCCTTTCCATTCCAATCCTTAAACCCTTCCTATAGCATGAGATGTGATATCTCAATGTTTCTAATAAAAAACCTGAGACCCTTCCTATAGCAAGAGATGTGATATCCAAATCCTTCCTATTCCAACCTGAGACCCTTCCTATAGCATGAGAAGGGATATCCAACTCCTTCCCATTTCAATCCTGAGATCCTTCCTATAACATGAGATGTGATATCCAATTCCTTCCCATTCCAAACCTGAGACCCTTCCTATTGGATGAGATGTGATATCCAACTCCTTCCCATTCCAAACCTGAGACCCTTCCTATACCATAAGATGTGATATCTCAATGCTTCTAATACCAAACCTGGGACCCGTCCTATAACACGAGATATGATATCCAAATCCTTCCCATTCCAATCCTGAAACCCTTCCGATAGCATGAGATGTGATATCTCAATGTTTCTAATAAAAAACCTGAGACCCTTCATATAGCAAGAGATGTGATATCCAAATACTTCCCATTTCAATCTTGAGACCCTTCCTATAACATGAGATATGATATCCAACTCCTTCCCATTCCAACATGAGACCCTTCCTATAGCATGAGAAGGGATGTCCAACTCCTTCCCAATCCAATCCTGAGACCCTTCCGATAGCAGAGATGTGATATCTCAATGCTTATACCAAACCTGAGACCCTTCCTTTAGCATGAGATTTGATATCCAAATCCTTCACATTCCAATCCTGAGACCCTTCCTATAGCATGAGATGTGATATCTCAATGCTTCTAATACCAAACCTGAGATGCTTCCTATAACATGAGATGTGATATCCAACTCCTTCCCATTCCAAACCTGAGACCCTTCCGATAGCATGAGATGTGATATCTCAATGCTTCTAAAACCAAACATGAGAACCATACTATAACATGAGATGTGAAATCCCAATCCTTCCCTTCCCAAACCTGAGACACTTCCTATAGCTTGAGATGTGATATCAAACTCCTTCCCATTCCAATCCTGAAATAGCTTGAGATGTGATATCCAACTCCTTCCCATTCCAATCCTGAGACCCTTATTATACCATGAGATGTGATATCTCAAGGCTTCTTATACCAAACCTGAGACCCTTCCTATGGCATGAGATGTGATATCCAACTCCTTGCCATTCAAATCCTGAGACCCTCCCTATAACAAGAGATGTCATATCCAACTCCTTCCCATTCCAAACCTGAGACCCTTCCTTTAGCATGAGATGTGATATCCAAATCCTTCACATTCCAATCCAGAGACCAATCCTATAGCATGAGATGTGATATCTCAATGCTTCTAATACCAAACCTGAGACTCTTCCGATAGCATGAGATGTGATATCTCAATGCTTCAAAAACCAAACATGAGAACCATCCTATAACATGAGATGTGAAATCCAAATCCTTCCCTTCCCAAACCTGAGACTCTTCCTATAGCATGAGATGTGATATCTCAATGCTTCTACCAAACCTGAAACCCTTCCTATAGCATGAGATGTGATATACAACTCCTTCCCATTCCAATCCTGAGACACTTCCTATAGCATGAGATGTGATATCACAATGCTTCTAATACCAAACCTGAGACCCATTCTATAACATGAGATGTGATATCCAAATCCTTCCCCTTCCAAACCTGAGACCCTTCCTTTAGCATGAGATGTGATATCCAGCTCCTCCCATTCCAATCCTGAGACCCTTCCGATAGCATGAGATGTGATATCTCAATGCTTCTAATATCAAAACTGAGACCCTCCCTATAGCATGAGATGTGATATCTAAGTCCTTCCCATTCCAATCCTGAGACCCTTCCGATAGCAGAGATGTGATATCTCAATGCTTATACCAAACCTGAGACCCTTCCTATGGCATGAGATGTGATATCCAACTCCTTGCCATTCAAATCCTGAGACTCTCCCTATAACAAGAGATGTCATATCCAACTCCTTCCCATTCCAAACCTGAGACCCTTCCTTTAGCATGAGATGTGATATCCAAATCCTTCACATTCCAATCCGGAGACCAATCCTATAGCATGAGATGTGATATCTCAATGCTTCTAATACCAAACCTGAGACCCTTCCGATAGCATGAGATGTAATATCTCAATGCTTCAAAAACCAAACATGAGAACCATCCTATAACAAGAGATGTGAAATCCAAATCCTTCCCTTCCCAAACCTGAGACTCTTCCTATAGCATGAGATGTGATATCTCAATGCTTCTAATATCAAACTTGAGACCCTCCCTATAGCATGAGATGTGATATCCAAGTCCTTCCCATTCCAATCCTGAGACACTTCCTATAGCATGAGATGTGATATCTCAATGCTTCTAATACCAAACCTGAGACTCTTCCTATAACATGAGATGGGATATCCAACTCCTTCCCATTCCAATCCTGAGACTCTTCTGATAGCAGAGATGTGATATCTCAATGCTTATACCAAACCTGAGACCCTTCCTACGGCATGAGATGTCATATACAACTCCTTCCCATTCCAATCCTGAGACCCTTCCTATAGCATGAGATGTGATATCTCAATGCTTATACCAAACCTGAGACCCTTCCTATAGCATGAGATGTGATATCCAACTCCTTCCCATTCCAATCCTGAGACCCTTCCTATAGCATGAGATGTGATGTCTCAATGCTTCTAATACCAAACCTGAGATCCTTCCTATAACATGAGATGTGATATCCAACTCCTTCCATTCCAATCCTGAGACCCTTCCTATAGCATGAGATTTGATATCTCAATGCTTATACCAAACCTGAGACTCTTCCTATAGCATGAGATGTGATATCCAAGTCTTTCCCATTCCAATCCTTAGACCCTTCCTACAGCATGCAATATGATATCTCAATGATTCTAATAACAATCCTGAGACCCGTCCTATAACATGAGATGGGATATCCAATTCCTTCCCATTCCAATCCTGAAACACTTCCGATAGCAGAGATGTGATATCTCAATGCTTATACCAAACCTGAGACCCTTCCTATAACATGAGATCGGATATCCAACTCCTTCCCGTTCCAAACCTGAGACCCTTCCTTTAGCATGAGATGTAATATCCAGCTCCTTCCCATTCCAATCCTGAGACACTTCCGATAGCATGAGATGTGATATCTCAATGCTTCTAATATCAAAACTGAAACCCTCCCTATAGCATGATATGTGATATCTAAGTCCTTCCCATTCCAATCCTGAGACCCTTCCTATAGCATGAGATGTGATATCTCAATGCTTCTACCAAACCTGAGACCCTTCCTTTAGCATGAGATGTGATATCCAACTCCTTCCCATTCCAACCTGAGACCCTTCCTATAGCATGAGAAGGGATATCCAACTCCTTCCCAATCCAATCCTGAGACCCTTCCGATAGCAGAGATGTGATATCTCAATGCTTATACCAAACCTGAGACCCTTCCTATGGCATGAGATGTGATATCCAACTCCTTGCCATTCAAATCCTGAGACCCTCCCTATAACAAGAGATGTCATATCCAACTCCTTCCCATTCCAAACCTGAGACCCTTCCTTTAGCATGAGATGTGATATCCAAATCCTTCACATTCCAATCCGGAGACCCTTCCTATAACATGAGATGTGATATCCAACTCCTTCCCAATCCAATCCTGAGACCCTTCTGTTAAGACGGATTTCTGAACTCTGTCCTGGTGGCGCAGAGGTTCAGAAGGCCAACCTAATTACTTGGAACAGGGTAACCTCTGGACAAGCCAGACCAATCAAGGTAGCGATCGCGGCGGTCAAGACTAGGTCTCAAGAGGGGTGAGGGTGACTGAAAGCCCACAGTGAGCACACAAAGCAAGAGCGCGTACAAACTACTCCAAACAGTTGTTTATATCAAAAATAGATACACATTTATTATAAGGCCTTGAAACTAATAACCACAGTAAAAGCAGCAATATACAACGATATTAAACCAACACATACACTATCCACCCAATATATATACAGAATACACAGTTTCACAGCATTAGCAGCACGAAATATGTTATCCACCTGCAGGGGAAGGAAAACAGGCAGTGCGAACCAATGCGTGTGATATGTCCGCCTTCTGAGGCCCCTAACTAGATGGTAGTCCAATCCCTACGAAGAGTGGAGCCTAGCGCTCAAAAGTACCTGCACACGCCGGTGCCAATGGGCAGAAGGTGAAGCTCTTCGGAGGACGTTGAACAGCTCTGTAGGGAGCTCTAATGAAGGAGAACACGGTCCGCGACTCTAGCGCAGCCTCCACTGTGAGGCAGAAGCAGGGCGCGAGTACGGACAAGGGGTGCTGTATTCACAGCGGGGAAAAGCAAAGGGCACTGCAGGAGGGCGACCAGATCCTAGCTAATCTACTCACCGGTCCCCGAAGCAAGCAGGCCCGAGCTTCTCCTCGATAGATGCAGCTTCTGGCAGGTTCTGAAGAGCAGGGAACGTCTCGTCGTCGTGCAGAGTAAAAAGACGTCCCGATCGAAGAAACAAGCACAGTTTTGTCGCCACAGCAGGGCAACGGAACGGCCGGGTGTATTCAAGCCAAACGAGCACTGCTCACCTCTAGCTTAGGGTTGCTAAGCAAACGAAGCGTGTGAGCGTGCCCCGGACTCAGAATACCACCCAACCTGTCGGCGATTACAGAGCAGGACTCCTCAGTAAGCTAGTCAGTCAACTGGATGGCCCAGAGACACTTCCGAAGGCTTACGGCAGGAGTTGATGAAGGTGCCGGGAATAGCTGGTCCTGCTATTCCAATAGGTCGAAGCGCCAGTACAGGCCTTCTGGTTCGATCTTAGGTGGAAAGGGCTTCACCGGACGACAGCAATGAGGAGCAGAAGTTCTTCAGGGGGTCACCAGCGATTCCTCGGTCCAGCCTCGTGTTCGCAGGATACTTGGCTCCTGTATCCCTGGGTTCGTAAGAACTCAGGAGATCGACCTGGTAGTGGTGTTTCCAGCTCCCTCTTATCCACGGTTCCCTTCGCGCCAAAACGGAGGGGAGCCAATGGGAGATCCGCTCATCAACACACATACCATACGTGGACCAATCACGGACCACGGTGGTCCCAGGCATTCACACCACCCTAGACTCTCTGGCACCCAGGATGTGTATTGGGACCAGACAGCCCAGCCCACATCCTGGGGGCACTCAAACGACATGTAGAAGCCCGCGAAAGCAACCGTGTTTCGCGGGAAACTACATGCCCAAATAAGGAAGGCCCCGGGTCGCCTGACCCGGGGGAAGGTAAAGGGAGCAAGACGGACAGTGGACTAGACAAAGGAGCCTCGTGGTCCGGCCATTTTGTGTAGCCGGGCCACCCTTTTGTGTTCGCGGCAAAAACGTGCTCAGAACGGCAAAAGGAGCTCAAAATAAACCAAATGATCGCTGCCACCAGCCCAGTCCCTGAATGACTTGCACCGATCCAAAAACCATCCTACAAGAGTGTCTAGGGTCTGTAGAAGGCTAGAGACCCAAGAGAGCTGTAACTTAGCTTACAGTGCCCTCTTGTGTCGTGTTGCACTAAAATGGCGACACGATAAAAGAAACTACGGGAAACAGCGTTCCCCGGTACTGACTGTCTTAAGGGCATGTCAGTTTCCCCGTAAGAAAGGAGCGAAAGCCCAGAGGAGTACGGCAGAAGGCTGCACTTCTCTGGCAAAGTCAAGAAAACAGGTTGAAAACAATAGCAAAAAGTTTAGGGGTTGCCACATGGAAGGAAAGTTCCCTACAATAACGAAATCTTTCCTAACACTCGCCCCTCCCAGACTATGGACAGGGGGAACTAATCCACCCCTGGATGAGTCTCTTGTTCAGGTCGGTAAAACATTCTGGACAACCCATCAGCATTGCTATGTTGGACACCTGGCCTATGCTCAATAGTGAAGTCGAAGCCTTGTAGACTTATGGACCACCTAAGCAACTTTGGATTCTCCCCCTTCATGTTCATTAGCCACTTTAACGGCTTATGGTCAGTCTGCACAGTGAAGTGGGTCCCATAGAGGTAGGGCCGCAGCTTCCTTAGGGCCCACACAACAGAGAAACATTCTTTCTCTACCGTGGACCATCTGAGCTCTCTGTCCTTAAGCTGGCGACTAATAAAACCGATAGGGTGTTCCTTACCCTTCTCATCTACTTGTGATAGTACCGCTCCTATCCCAGTGTCAGAGGCATCCGTCTGCACGATAAAAGGTCTTTGATAATCAGGGGCCCTGAGCACAGGGGCCTGGCACAAGGAGTCTTTCAAGCCATTGAAGGCCTTCTCACACTCGTCAGTCCAAGTTACCTTCTTGGGTTTCTTCGGAGTTGTGAGGGCAGTCAGAGGAGCAGCTATGGTGCCATAGTCTGCCATAAAATTGCGGTAATAACCCGTGAGTCCTAAGAAGGCTCTCACTTGGGTTTGTGTAGTGGGGGTAGGCCAGTCTTGTACTGCTTGTACCTTACTGGATAGAGGCTGTCTCCTCCCTCCAACTACTTCATGTCCAAGGTAAACCACTGAGCCTTGTCCATTTTGGTGAGGGGCCACTCGGACACCCTCAAAAGAGCTATCTGAAGGACTGCTTGGGAACAGGTTGGGGAGAGGTTCAGACTCCTCTCCCACAACGTCTGAAGCCAGTAGCAGTGCTGCGATTTCGACGCTTGGGCCGAAAGCCTTCAGCCTATTCACGGGAAGCACTTTTGGAGCCTGTCCAGGCCTTCCGAGGTCCACTGAATAGTTAACCTCACCCAGGGGCTCCACCACTGGGTAAGGGCCTGACCATTTGTCCTGTAAAGCTCGAGGCCTTATGAGATTCATGATCAGGACTTGCTGACCAAGTGTAAAGTTGATGAGGGAAGCTTTCTGGTCGTACCAATGTTTCACCAGCGCTTGCCCTGCCTTCAATTTATCACTGGCCAAGCCCATCAGAAGTACCATCTGTTTTCTGAGCCCTAGCACATAATCAACTACGTTGGTAGTAACAGGGGGAGTGGGCATCTCCCATCCCTCCTTGACAATGGCTAAGGGTCCCCGTACGGGATGACCGAACAGAAGTTCGAAGGGGCTGAAGCCAACACCCTCCTGTGGTACCTCTCGGTAGGCAAACAGTAAGCATGAAACAAGAAGATCCCATTCTCTTCTCTGAGGCTCCTCCAGAGCCCCAATCATGCTCGTTAACGTCCTGTTGAAACGCCCCCCCAGACCATCGGTCTGGGGGCGGTATGCAGAAGAGAACCTGTAGGTGACCCCACATTCTTTCCACATAGCCTGCCTATACTTCGACATAAAGTTGCTGCCATGATCCGACACAACTTCTTTAGGGAAGCCAACCCTAGTGAACATGCCGAGTAAAGCTTCTGCAACTGGCTTGGCAGTTACAGTTGTAAATGGGACGGCCTCAGGATACCGGGTTGCATGGTCGACCAGCACCAGGATAAACCTATTGCCTGAGGATGTTTGCGGGTCAAGGGGACCAACCATGTCGATCCCTACCCTTTCAAATGGTACCCCCACAACTGGGAGCGGTACCAACGGAGCTTGGATTGTCGCGCCAACCTTACCAGACAACTGGCAGGCGGCACAACTCCTGCAGTGACTTTCTACTTGCTCCCCCATCTTGGGCCAGTAGAAGTGCATGGATAACCTTTGCTTGGTCCTCCTCATACCAAGGTGACCAGCAAGGTGAACGACATGCGCCAACTGCAGGAGGAAGGGCCTAACAGCAAGGGAAACCACCAACCTCCTATGGTCTCCTTCTGTAGACTCTGTGGGCTCACTATAAAGGAGTCCACCTTCCTGGTAAATCCTTTGCAACCCAGGAGGTTCACCCTCAAGCTGGGAGCAGGCCTGTCTCCTTAGGCCTTCCAGAGATGGGCACTCACGTTGGCCCTTACTGAAGTCGTCCCTATCAGGACCTCCTTCAACTAACAAGTCTTTTAGTTCAGGATGGTCGTTGGGGTCGAACACTTCAGGCATCGCCACCTCCTCGTCAGGCTCGGGCGATTGACCAACTCCCTCCACCGCAGTGGTAGGCGAGCTCGGGGGAATATTCTCTTTCCCCCGTCGGGACTTGTTGACTCCTTTCGCCTTGGGTTTCCCCTTCGGCTGGGGCGGCGTATTGGACTTGGCCAATGCTGCCCGTGCTTGAGACCGTGTGTAGGGTCTTTCGGCAGTGTCTCCTACGAGCCCTAGAGCTCTGAGATCATTGCCCAACAAGACCTTTCCCGGGACGTTTCTCTGAATGCTCACTGGAATCCTAACTGCTGTACCATTTAAAGTTAGATTAACAGGGATCACGGGAAACATACGGAGGGGGCCGTCAGCCAACTTAGTGGGCATCAGAGTAGCTCTGGCAACTTCCTCTGAGTCTACCAAGGTAGAATCCACTACAGTTCGACTGCACCCACTATCCCTAAGAGCTGGAGTATCCACTCCATTGATCAGCACACTGTCTTCAAAGTAGTGCTTGGTATTATCCGGAATCCTAGCATACGCCTCTGCGACTTTAGGCTCCCAGGAACCCAGGGACACTAAAACTACCTCAGCCTCGATCCCGCTGGGAAACGAGTCTGAGGAGAAGGATGCTCCTGTAATCTCTTCTTCCTCGTAGGAGGAGAAGGCCAGATTAGCGGAGTGGACCCCCAAAGGTTTAACCTTACACCGGGGATCCCCCTTCACATGGTCAGTTGCTCCACAAGAAAAACAAGCCCCATTGGGTCTGTTTACGTAGGGAGGCTTATTATAACCAGAGTTCTGTTTCGGAGGCGAACCTCCGCTACCCTGTGAGTTCTCGTATGGCTTACCCTTATTTTTCTTTTTGTGGCCCTTATGGGAAGAAGATTTAGCAGATTCCCCACCCTCCATATCTTTGGACTTTTTCCCTTCCTCCTGCTTACCAGGATGAGTTTTGTCCTTATGGGACACTCGATGTGACACCCATAAGTCTGCTGCAATGGCCAGCTTCTTAGGATCTATCTCCTTCGAATCGGCCAAATGCTGCTTAAGCTCCGGGGAAGAAGAAGCAAAAATGTGTTCCAGCATGACCAGATTGATCATGCCTTCGAAGGTAGAAACCTTATAACCTTCAACCCAGCCAGTCAAGTTTTTCAGGGACTCAGCTACATACGACACCCAAGTACCACCTTCCTTTTTCTTATACTCTCTAAACCTTTTCAAATATTGGGTCGGAGTCTTCCCAAACTTTAAAATGAGAGTCTGCTTCAACATTGCAAAATCAGCGCGCTCAGCCTTCGACATTTCCATAATGGCACTGCAACCAGAATGGGGCAGTCTGCTGAGTAACCATGCAATCTTATCCGCATTATCAACCTCTTGAACCTCGCATGCATACTCAAACGCATTTAACCAGTCCATAATGTCATTTCGTTCCTCATACACACTGAGCAGATCTTTTGGAAACCGTGGATGAGAGGAAGCCCCAGAACCATGTCCAGGACCCTTGGACCCATTTGCGAACTGAAGCTTGGCCAGTTCCAACTGGTGATCCCTGTCTTTTTGTTTTTCTGCCTGTTCGATTTTCAGTTTGGCTATGCTGAATTCAAGCTCCTGCTGCCTAAACCGCAGCTCTTGCTTCTTGAATTCAAGCATAGCCTCCCCATCAATACTGGCAGAGGAAACGTTAGACATTACATCCTCCCTGTCCTCGTGGTCGTGATGGATCAGTGCAGCGGCAGAACCGTCGGTTCTGCCAGTGAGAGCAGCCCCACCACCTTCTGCACTGTCCTCGGAAGCTATAGCGTCAAGCTGCGCTTCTTGCCACGCCACGATTCTCTGGATCATTTCCAATTTAGTGCCTTGAGAGGAAACCCCTCTCTCCGCACACATCTTCTTCAATGTTTCAGATTTCGAAGCATTTAAGGTTAATAAAGTATTCGTTTCCATACTGTTGATAGGACTATGGCCTTTTTAACGTTATATTCAATACTTTACTGCGTGTCCTGGTTGGAATAACCTGAAAACGCCTTAGCTCGTGCGCAACACTGGATACCTTCAGTCGTATCCCACCGCTGTACACCAATTTGTTAAGACGGATTTCTGAACTCTGTCCTGGTGGCGCAGAGGTTCAGAAGGCCAACCTAATTACTTGGAACAGGGTAACCTCTGGACAAGCCAGACCAATCAAGGTAGCGATCGCGGCGGTCAAGACTAGGTCTCAAGAGGGGTGAGGGTGACTGAAAGCCCACAGTGAGCACACAAAGCAAGAGCGCGTACAAACTACTCCAAACAGTTGTTTATATCAAAAATAGATACACATTTATTATAAGGCCTTGAAACTAATAACCACAGTAAAAGCAGCAATATACAACGATATTAAACCAACACATACACTATCCACCCAATATATATACAGAATACACAGTTTCACAGCATTAGCAGCACGAAATATGTTATCCACCTGCAGGGGAAGGAAAACAGGCAGTGCGAACCAATGCGTGTGATATGTCCGCCTTCTGAGGCCCCTAACTAGATGGTAGTCCAATCCCTACGAAGAGTGGAGCCTAGCGCTCAAAAGTACCTGCACACGCCGGTGCCAATGGGCAGAAGGTGAAGCTCTTCGGAGGACGTTGAACAGCTCTGTAGGGAGCTCTAATGAAGGAGAACACGGTCCGCGACTCTAGCGCAGCCTCCACTGTGAGGCAGAAGCAGGGCGCGAGTACGGACAAGGGGTGCTGTATTCACAGCGGGGAAAAGCAAAGGGCACTGCAGGAGGGCGACCAGATCCTAGCTAATCTACTCACCGGTCCCCGAAGCAAGCAGGCCCGAGCTTCTCCTCGATAGATGCAGCTTCTGGCAGGTTCTGAAGAGCAGGGAACGTCTCGTCGTCGTGCAGAGTAAAAAGACGTCCCGATCGAAGAAACAAGCACAGTTTTGTCGCCACAGCAGGGCAACGGAACGGCCGGGTGTATTCAAGCCAAACGAGCACTGCTCACCTCTAGCTTAGGGTTGCTAAGCAAACGAAGCGTGTGAGCGTGCCCCGGACTCAGAATACCACCCAACCTGTCGGCGATTACAGAGCAGGACTCCTCAGTAAGCTGGTCAGTCAACTGGATGGCCCAGAGACACTTCCGAAGGCTTACGGCAGGAGTTGATGAAGGTGCCGGGAATAGCTGGTCCTGCTATTCCAATAGGTCGAAGCGCCAGTACAGGCCTTCTGGTTCGATCTTAGGTGGAAAGGGCTTCACCGGACGACAGCAATGAGGAGCAGAAGTTCTTCAGGGGGTCACCAGCGATTCCTCGGTCCAGCCTCGTGTTCGCAGGATACTTGGCTCCTGTATCCCTGGGTTCGTAAGAACTCAGGAGATCGACCTGGTAGTGGTGTTTCCAGCTCCCTCTTATCCACGGTTCCCTTCGCGCCAAAACGGAGGGGAGCCAATGGGAGATCCGCTCATCAACACACATACCATACGTGGACCAATCACGGACCACGGTGGTCCCAGGCATTCACACCACCCTAGACTCTCTGGCACCCAGGATGTGTATTGGGACCAGACAGCCCAGCCCACATCCTGGGGGCACTCAAACGACATGTAGAAGCCCGCGAAAGCAACCGTGTTTCGCGGGAAACTACATGCCCAAATAAGGAAGGCCCCGGGTCGCCTGACCCGGGGGAAGGTAAAGGGAGCAAGACGGACAGTGGACTAGACAAAGGAGCCTCGTGGTCCGGCCATTTTGTGTAGCCGGGCCACCCTTTTGTGTTCGCGGCAAAAACGTGCTCAGAACGGCAAAAGGAGCTCAAAATAAACCAAATGATCGCTGCCACCAGCCCAGTCCCTGAATGACTTGCACCGATCCAAAAACCATCCTACAAGAGTGTCTAGGGTCTGTAGAAGGCTAGAGACCCAAGAGAGCTGTAACTTAGCTTACAGTGTCCTCTTGTGTCGTGTTGCACTAAAATGGCGACACGATAAAAGAAACTACGGGAAACAGCGTTCCCCGGTACTGACTGTCTTAAGGGCATGTCAGTTTCCCCGTAAGAAAGGAGCGAAAGCCCAGAGGAGTACGGCAGAAGGCTGCACTTCTCTGGCAAAGTCAAGAAAACAGGTTGAAAACAATAGCAAAAAGTTTAGGGGTTGCCACATGGAAGGAAAGTTCCCTACAATAACGAAATCTTTCCTAACACCTTCCGATAGCAGAGATGTGATATCTCAATGCTTATACCAAACCTGAGACCCTTCCTATGGCATGAGATGTGATATCCAACTCCTTGCCATTCAAATCCTGAGACCCTCCCTATAACAAGAGATGTCATATCCAACTCCTTCCCATTCCAAACCTGAGACCCTTCCTTTAGCATGAGATGTGATATCCAAATCCTTCACATTCCAATCCAGAGACCAATCCTATAGCATGAGATGTGATATCTCAATGCTTCTAATACCAAACCTGAGACCCTTCCGATAGCATGAGATGTGATATCTCAATGCTTCAAAAACCAAACATGAGAACCATCCTATAACATGAGATGTGAAATCCAAATCCTTCCCTTCCCAAACCTGAGACTCTTCCTATAGCATGAGATGTGATATCTCAATGCTTCTACCAAACCTGAAACCCTTCCTATAGCATGAGATGTGATATCCAACTCCTTCCCATTCCAATCCTGAGACACTTCCTATAGCATGAGATGTGATATCACAATGCTTCTAATACCAAACCTGAAACCCATCCTATAACATGAGATGTGATATCCAAATCCTTCCCCTTCCAAACCTGAGACCCTTCCTTTAGCATGAGATGTGATATCTCAATGCTTCTAATATCAAAACTGAGACCCTCCCTATAGCATGAGATGTGATATCTAAGTCCTTCCCATTCCAATCCTGAGACCCTTCCGATAGCAGAGATGTGGTATCTCAATGCTTATACCAAACCTGAGACCCTTCCTATGGCATGAGATGTGATATCCAACTCCTTGCCATTCAAATCCTGAGACCCTCCCTATAACAAGAGATGTCATATCCAACTCCTTCCCATTCCAAACCTGAGACCCTTCCTTTAGCATGAGATGTGATATCCAAATCCTTCACATTCCAATCCGGAGACCAATCCTATAGCATGAGATGTGATATCTCAATGCTTCTAATACCAAACCTGAGACCCTTCCGATAGCATGAGATGTGATATCTCAATGCTTCAAAAACCAAACATGAGAACCATCCTATAACATGAGATGTGAAATCCAAATCCTTCCCTTCCCAAACCTGAGACTCTTCCTATAGCATGAGATGTGATATCTCAATGCTTCTAATATCAAACTTGAGACCCTCCCTATAGCATGAGATGTGATATCCAAGTCCTTCCCATTCCAATCCTGAGACACTTCCTATAGCATGAGATGTGATATCTCAATGCTTCTAATACCAAACCTGAGACTCTTCCTATAACATGAGATGGGATATCCAACTCCTTCCCATTCCAATCCTGAGACTCTTCTGATAGCAGAGATGTGATACCTCAATGCTTATACCAAACCTGAGACCCTTCCTACGGCATGAGATGTCATATACAACTCCTTCCCATTCCAATCCTGAGACCCTTCCTATAGCATGAGATGTGATATCTCAATGCTTATACCAAACCTGAGACCCTTCCTATAGCATGAGATGTGATATCCAACTCCTTCCCATTCCAATCCTGAGACCCTTCCTATAGCATGAGATTTGATGTCTCAATGCTTCTAATACCAAACCTGAGATCCTTCCTATAACATGAGATGTGATATCCAACTCCTTCCATTCCAATCCTGAGACCCTTCCTATAGCATGAGATTTGATATCTCAATGCTTATACCAAACCTGAGACCCTTCCTATAGCATGAGATGTGATATCCAAGTCTTTCCCATTCCAATCCTTAGACCCTTCCTACAGCATGCAATATGATATCTCAATGATTCTAATAACAATCCTGAGACCCGTCCTATAACATGAGATGGGATATCCAATTCCTTCCCATTCCAATCCTAAGACACTTCCGATAGCAGAGATGTGATATCTCAATGCTTATACCAAACCTGAGACCCTTCCTATAACATGAGATCGGATATCCAACTCCTTCCCGTTCCAAACCTGAGACCCTTCCTTTAGCATGAGATGTAATATCCAGCTCCTTCCCATTCCAATCCTGAGACACTTCCGATAGCATGAGATGTGATATCTCAATGCTTCTAATATCAAAACTGAAACCCTCCCTATAGCATGATATGTGATATCTAAGTCCTTCCCATTCCAATCCTGAGACCCTTCCTATAGCATGAGATGTGATATCTCAATGCTTCTACCAAACCTGAGACCCTTCCTTTAGCATGAGATGTGATATCCAACTCCTTCCCATTCCAACCTGAGACCCTTCCGATAGCAGAGATGTGATATCTCAATGCTTATACCAAACCTGAGACCCTTCCTATGGCATGAGATGTGATATCCAACTCCTTGCCATTCAAATCCTGAGACCCTCCCTATAACAAGAGATGTCATATCCAACTCCTTCCCATTCCAAACCTGAGACCCTTCCTTTAGCATGAGATGTGATATCCAAATCCTTCACATTCCAATCCGGAGACCCTTCCTATAACATGAGATGTGATATCCAACTCCTTCCCAATCCAATCCTGAGACCCTTCCGATAGCAGAGATGTGATATCTCAATGCTTATACCAAACCTGAGACCCTTCCTATGGCATGAGATGTGATATCCAACTCCTTGCCATTCAAATCCTGAGACCCTCCCTATAACAAGAGATGTCATATCCAACTCCTTCCCATTCCAAACCTGAGACCCTTCCTTTAGCATGAGATGTGATATCCAAATCCTTCACATTCCAATCCGGAGACCAATCCTATAGCATGAGATGTGATATCTCAATGCTTCTAATACCAAACCTGAGACCCTTCCGATAGCATGAGATGTGATATCTCAATGCTTCAAAAACCAAACATGAGAACCATCCTATAACATGAGATGTGAAATCCAAATCCTTCCCTTCCCAAACCTGAGACTCTTCCTATAGCATGAGATGTGATATCTCAATGCTTCTACCAAACCTGAAACCCTTCCTATAGCATGAGATGTGATATCCAACTCCTTCCCATTCCAATCCTGAGACACTTCCTATAGCATGAGATGTGATATCACAATGCTTCTAATACCAAACCTGAGACCCATCCTATAACATGAGATGTGATATCCAAATCCTTCCCCTTCCAAACCTGAGACCCTTCCTTTAGCATGAGATGTGATATCCAGCTCCTCCCATTCCAATCCTGAGACCCTTCCGATAGCATGAGATGTGATATCTCAATGCTTCTAATATCAAAACTGAGACCCTCCCTATAGCATGAGATGTGATATCTAAGTCCTTCCCATTCCAATCCTGAGACCCTTCCGATAGCAGAGATGTGGTATCTCAATGCTTATACCAAACCTGAGACCCTTCCTATGGCATGAGATGTGATATCCAACTCCTTGCCATTCAAATCCTGAGACCCTCCCTATAACAAGAGATGTCATATCCAACTCCTTCCCATTCCAAACCTGAGACCCTTCCTTTAGCATGAGATGTGATATCCAAATCCTTCACATTCCAATCCGGAGACCAATCCTATAGCATGAGATGTGATATCTCAATGCTTCTAATACCAAACCTGAGACCCTTCCGATAGCATGAGATGTGATATCTCAATGCTTCAAACACCAAACATGAGAACCATCCTATAACATGAGATGTGAAATCCAAATCCTTCCCTTCCCAAACCTGAGACTCTTCCTATAGCATGAGATGTGATATCTCAATGCTTCTAATATCAAACTTGAGACCCTCCCTATAGCATGAGATGTGATATCCAAGTCCTTCCCATTCCAATCCTGAGACACTTCCTATAGCATGAGATGTGATATCTCAATGCTTCTAATACCAAACCTGAGACTCTTCCTATAACATGAGATGGGATATCCAACTCCTTCCCATTCCAATCCTGAGACTCTTCTGATAGCAGAGATGTGATATCTCAATGCTTATACCAAACCTGAGACCCTTCCTACGGCATGAGATGTCATATACAACTCCTTCCCATTCCAATCCTGAGACCCTTCCTATAGCATGAGATGTGATATCTCAATGCTTATACCAAACCTGAGACCCTTCCTATAGCATGAGATGTGATATCCAACTCCTTCCCATTCCAATCCTGAGACCCTTCCTATAGCATGAGATGTGATGTCTCAATGCTTCTAATACCAAACCTGAGATCCTTCCTATAACATGAGATGTGATATCCAACTCCTTCCATTCCAATCCTGAGACCCTTCCTATAGCATGAGATTTGATATCTCAATGCTTATACCAAACCTGAGACTCTTCCTACAGCATGAGATGTGATATCCAAGTCTTTCCCATTCCAATCCTTAGACCCTTCCTACAGCATGCAATATGATATCTCAATGATTCTAATAACAATCCTGAGACCCGTCCTATAACATGAGATGGGATATCCAATTCCTTCCCATTCCAATCCTGAGACACTTCCGATAGCAGAGATGTGATATCTCAATGCTTATACCAAACCTGAGACCCTTCCTATAACATGAGATCGGATATCCAACTCCTTCCCGTTCCAAACCTGAGACCCTTCCTTTAGCATGAGATGTAATATCCAGCTCCTTCCCATTCCAATCCTGAGACACTTCCGATAGCATGAGATGTGATATCTCAATGCTTCTAATATCAAAACTGAAACCCTCCCTATAGCATGATATGTGATATCTAAGTCCTTCCCATTCCAATCCTGAGACCCTTCCTATAGCATGAGATGTGATATCTCAATGCTTCTACCAAACCTGAGACCCTTCCTTTAGCATGAGATGTGATATCCAACTCCTTCCCATTCCAACCTGAGACCCTTCCTATAGCATGAGAAGGGATATCCAACTCCTTCCCAATCCAATCCTGAGACCCTTCCGATAGCAGAGATGTGATATCTCAATGCTTATACCAAACCTGAGACCCTTCCTATGGCATGAGATGTGATATCCAACTCCTTGCCATTCAAATCCTGAGACCCTCCCTATAACAAGAGATGTCATATCCAACTCCTTCCCATTCCAAACCTGAGACCCTTCCTTTAGCATGAGATGTGATATCCAAATCCTTCACATTCCAATCCGGAGACCCTTCCTATAACATGAGATGTGATATCCAACTCCTTCCCAATCCAATCCTGAGACCCTTCCGATAGCAGAGATGTGATATCTCAATGCTTATACCAAACCTGAGACCCTTCCTATGGCATGAGATGTGATATCCAACTCCTTGCCATTCAAATCCTGAGACCCTCCCTATAACAAGAGATGTCATATCCAACTCCTTCCCATTCCAAACCTGAGACCCTTCCTTTAGCATGAGATGTGATATCCAAATCCTTCACATTCCAATCCAGAGACCAATCCTATAGCATGAGATGTGATATCTCAATGCTTCTAATACCAAACCTGAGACCCTTCCGATAGCATGAGATGTGATATCTCAATGCTTCAAAAACCAAACATGAGAACCATCCTATAACATGAGATGTGAAATCCAAATCCTTCCCTTCCCAAACCTGAGACTCTTCCTATAGCATGAGATGTGATATCTCAATGCTTCTACCAAACCTGAAACCCTTCCTATAGCATGAGATGTGATATCCAACTCCTTCCCATTCCAATCCTGAGACACTTCCTATAGCATGAGATGTGATATCACAATGCTTCTAATACCAAACCTGAAACCCATCCTATAACATGAGATGTGATATCCAAATCCTACCCCTTCCAAACCTGAGACCCTTCCTTTAGCATGAGATGTGATATCCAGCTCCTCCCATTCCAATCCTGAGACCCTTCCGATAGCATGAGATGTGATATCTCAATGCTTCTAATATCAAAACTGAGACCCTCCCTATAGCATGAGATGTGATATCTAAGTCCTTCCCATTCCAATCCTGAGACCCTTCCGATAGCAGAGATGTGGTATCTCAATGCTTATACCAAACCTGAGACCCTTCCTATGGCATGAGATGTGATATCCAACTCCTTGCCATTCAAATCCTGAGACCCTCCCTATAACAAGAGATGTCATATCCAACTCCTTCCCATTCCAAACCTGAGACCCTTCCTTTAGCATGAGATGTGATATCCAAATCCTTCACATTCCAATCCGGAGACCAATCCTATAGCATGAGATGTGATATCTCAATGCTTCTAATACCAAACCTGAGACCCTTCCGATAGCATGAGATGTGATATCTCAATGCTTCAAAAACCAAACATGAGAACCATCCTATAACATGAGATGTGAAATCCAAATCCTTCCCTTCCCAAACCTGAGACTCTTCCTATAGCATGAGATGTGATATCTCAATGCTTCTAATATCAAACTTGAGACCCTCCCTATAGCATGAGATGTGATATCCAAGTCCTTCCCATTCCAATCCTGAGACACTTCCTATAGCATGAGATGTGATATCTCAATGCTTCTAATACCAAACCTGAGACTCTTCCTATAACATGAGATGGGATATCCAACTTCTTCCCATTCCAATCCTGAGACTCTTCTGATAGCAGAGATGTGATATCTCAATGCTTATACCAAACCTGAGACCCTTCCTACGGCATGAGATGTCATATACAACTCCTTCCCATTCCAATCCTGAGACCCTTCCTATAGCATGAGATGTGATATATCAATGCTTATACCAAACCTGAGACCCTTCCTATAGCATGAGATGTGATATCCAACTCCTTCCCATTCCAATCCTGAGACCCTTCCTATAGCATGAGATTTGATGTCTCAATGCTTCTAATACCAAACCTGAGATCCTTCCTATAACATGAGATGTGATATCCAACTCCTTCCATTCCAATCCTGAGACCCTTCCTATAGCATGAGATTTGATATCTCAATGCTTATACCAAACCTGAGACCCTTCCTATAGCATGAGATGTGATATCCAAGTCTTTCCCATTCCAATCCTTAGACCTTTCCTACAGCATGCAATATGATATCTCAATGATTCTAATAACAATCCTGAGACCCGTCCTATAACATGAGATGGGATATCCAATTCCTTCCCATTCCAATCCTGAGACACTTCCGATAGCAGAGATGTGATATCTCAATGCTTATACCAAACCTGAGACCCTTCCTATAACATGAGATCGGATATCCAACTCCTTCCCGTTCCAAACCTGAGACCCTTCCTTTAGCATGAGATGTAATATCCAGCTCCTTCCCATTCCAATCCTGAGACACTTCCGATAGCATGAGATGTGATATCTCAATGCTTCTAATATCAAAACTGAAACCCTCCCTATAGCATGATATGTGATATCTAAGTCCTTCCCATTCCAATCCTGAGACCCTTCCTATAGCATGAGATGTGATATCTCAATGCTTCTACCAAACCTGAGACCCTTCCTTTAGCATGAGATGTGATATCCAACTCCTTCCCATTCCAACCTGAGACCCTTCCTATAGCATGAGAAGGGATATCCAACTCCTTCCCAATCCAATCCTGAGACCCTTCCGATAGCAGAGATGTGATATCTCAATGCTTATACCAAACCTGAGACCCTTCCTATGGCATGAGATGTGATATCCAACTCCTTGCCATTCAAATCCTGAGACCCTCCCTATAACAAGAGATGTCATATCCAACTCCTTCCCATTCCAAACCTGAGACCCTTCCTTTAGCATGAGATGTGATATCCAAATCCTTCACATTCCAATCCGGAGACCCTTCCTATAACATGAGATGTGATATCCAACTCCTTCCCAATCCAATCCTGAGACCCTTCCGATAGCAGAGATGTGATATCTCAATGCTTATACCAAACCTGAGACCCTTCCTATGGCATGAGATGTGATATCCAACTCCTTGCCATTCAAATCCTGAGACCCTCCCTATAACAAGAGATGTCATATCCAACTCCTTCCCATTCCAAACCTGAGACCCTTCCTTTAGCATGAGATGTGATATCCAAATCCTTCACATTCCAATCCGGAGACCAATCCTATAGCATGAGATGTGATATCTCAATGCTTCTAATACCAAACCTGAGACCCTTCCGATAGCATGAGATGTGATATCTCAATGCTTCAAAAACCAAACATGAGAACCATCCTATAACATGAGATGTGAAATCCAAATCCTTCCCTTCCCAAACCTGAGACTCTTCCTATAGCATGAGATGTGATATCTCAATGCTTCTACCAAACCTGAAACCCTTCCTATAGCATGAGATGTGATATCCAACTCCTTCCCATTCCAATCCTGAGACACTTCCTATAGCATGAGATGTGATATCACAATGCTTCTAATACCAAACCTGAGACCCATCCTATAACATGAGATGTGATATCCAAATCCTTCCCCTTCCAAACCTGAGACCCTTCCTTTAGCATGAGATGTGATATCCAGCTCCTCCCATTCCAATCCTGAGACCCTTCCGATAGCATGAGATGTGATATCTCAATGCTTCTAATATCAAAACTGAGACCCTCCCTATAGCATGAGATGTGATATCTAAGTCCTTCCCATTCCAATCCTGAGACCCTTCCGATAGCAGAGATGTGGTATCTCAATGCTTATACCAAACCTGAGACCCTTCCTATGGCATGAGATGTGATATCCAACTCCTTGCCATTCAAATCCTGAGACCCTCCCTATAACAAGAGATGTCATATCCAACTCCTTCCCATTCCAAACCTGAGACCCTTCCTTTAGCATGAGATGTGATATCCAAATCCTTCACATTCCAATCCGGAGACCAATCCTATAGCATGAGATGTGATATCTCAATGCTTCTAATACCAAACCTGAGACCCTTCCGATAGCATGAGATGTGATATCTCAATGCTTCAAACACCAAACATGAGAACCATCCTATAACATGAGATGTGAAATCCAAATCCTTCCCTTCCCAAACCTGAAACTCTTCCTATAGCATGAGATGTGATATCTCAATGCTTCTAATATCAAACTTGAGACCCTCCCTATAGCATGAGATGTGATATCCAAGTCCTTCCCATTCCAATCCTGAGACACTTCCTATAGCATGAGATGTGATATCTCAATGCTTCTAATACCAAACCTGAGACTCTTCCTATAACATGAGATGGGATATCCAACTCCTTCCCATTCCAATCCTGAGACTCTTCTGATAGCAGAGATGTGATATCTCAATGCTTATACCAAACCTGAGACCCTTCCTACGACATGAGATGTCATATACAACTCCTTCCCATTCCAATCCTGAGACCCTTCCTATAGCATGAGATGTGATATCTCAATGCTTATACCAAACCTGAGACCCTTCCTATAGCATGAGATGTGATATCCAACTCCTTCCCATTCCAATCCTGAGACCCTTCCTATAGCATGAGATTTGATGTCTCAATGCTTCTAATACCAAACCTGAGATCCTTCCTATAACATGAGATGTGATATCCAACTCCTTCCATTCCAATCCTGAGACCCTTCCTATAGCATGAGATTTGATATCTCAATGCTTATACCAAACCTGAGACCCTTCCTATAGCATGAGATGTGATATCCAAGTCTTTCCCATTCCAATCCTTAGACCCTTCCTACAGCATGCAATATGATATCTCAATGATTCTAATAACAATCCTGAGACCCGTCCTATAACATGAGATGGGATATCCAATTCCTTCCCATTCCAATCCTGAGACACTTCCGATAGCAGAGATGTGATATCTCAATGCTTATACCAAACCTGAGACCCTTCCTATAACATGAGATCGGATATCCAACTCCTTCCCGTTCCAAACCTGAGACCCTTCCTTTAGCATGAGATGTAATATCCAGCTCCTTCCCATTCCAATCCTGAGACACTTCCGATAGCATGAGATGTGATATCTCAATGCTTCTAATATCAAAACTGAAACCCTCCATATAGCATGATATGTGATATCTAAGTCCTTCCCATTCCAATCCTGAGACCCTTCCTATAGCATGAGATTTGATATCTCAATGCTTCTACCAAACCTGAGACCCTTCCTTTAGCATGAGATGTGATATCCAACTCCTTCCCATTCCAACCTGAGACCCTTCCTATAGCATGAGAAGGGATATCCAACTCCTTCCCAATCCAATCCTGAGACCCTTCCGAGAGCAGAGATGTGATATCTCAATGCTTATACCAAACCTGAGACCCTTCCTATGGCATGAGATGTGATATCCAACTCCTTGCCATTCAAATCCTGAGACCCTCCCTATAACAAGAGATGTCATATCCAACTCCTTCCCATTCCAAACCTGAGACCCTTCCTTTAGCATGAGATGTGATATCCAAATCCTTCACATTCCAATCCGGAGACCCTTCCTATAACATGAGATGTGATATCCAACTCCTTCCCAATCCAATCCTGAGACCCTTCCGATAGCAGAGATGTGATATCTCAATGCTTATACCAAACCTGAGACCCTTCCTATGGCATGAGATGTGATATCCAACTCCTTGCCATTCAAATCCTGAGACCCTCCCTATAACAAGAGATGTCATATCCAACTCCTTCCCATTCCAAACCTGAGACCCTTCCTTTAGCATGAGATGTGATATCCAAATCCTTCACATTCCAATCCGGAGACCAATCCTATAGCATGAGATGTGATATCTCAATGCTTCTAATACCAAACCTGAGACCCTTCCGATAGCATGAGATGTGATATCTCAATGCTTCAAAAACCAAACATGAGAACCATCCTATAACATGAGATGTGAAATCCAAATCCTTCCCTTTCCAAACCTGAGACTCTTCCTATAGCATGAGATGTGATATCTCAATGCTTCTACCAAACCTGAAACCCTTCCTATAGCATGAGATGTGATATCCAACTCCTTCCCATTCCAATCCTGAGACACTTCCTATAGCATGAGATGTGATATCACAATGCTTCTAATACCAAACCTGAGACCCATCCTATAACATGAGATGTGATATCCAAATCCTTCCCCTTCCAAACCTTAGACCCTTCCTTTAGCATGAGATGTGATATCCAGCTCCTCCCATTCCAATCCTGAGACCCTTCCGATAGCATGAGATGTGATATCTCAATGCTTCTAATATCAAAACTGAGACCCTCCCTATAGCATGAGATGTGATATCTAAGTCCTTCCCATTCCAATCCTGAGACCCGATATCTCAATGCTTATACCAAACCTGAGACCCTTCCTATGGCATGAGATGTGATATCCAACTCCTTGCCATTCAAATCCTGAGACCCTCCCTATAACAAGAGATGTCATATCCAACTCCTTCCCATTCCAAACCTGAGACCCTTCCTTTAGCATGAGATGTGATATCCAAATCCTTCACATTCCAATCCGGAGACCAATCCTATAGCATGAGATGTGATATCTCAATGCTTCTAATACCAAACCTGAGACCCTTCCGATAGCATGAGATGTGATATCTCAATGCTTCAAAAACCAAACATGAGAACCATCCTATAACATGAGATGTGAAATCCAAATCCTTCCCTTCCCAAACCTGAGACTCTTCCTATAGCATGAGATGTGATATCTCAATGCTTCTAATATCAAACTTGAGACCCTCCCTATAGCATGAGATGTGATATCCAAGTCCTTCCCATTCCAATCCTGAGACACTTCCTATAGCATGAGATGTGATATCTCAATGCTTCTAATACCAAACCTGAGACTCTTCCTATAACATGAGATGGGATATCCAACTCCTTCCCATTCCAATCCTGAGACTCTTCTGATAGCAGAGATGTGATATCTCAATGCTTATACCAAACCTGAGACCCTTCCTACGGCATGAGATGTCATATACAACTCCTTCCCATTCCAATCTTGAGACCCTTCCTATAGCATGAGATGTGATATCTCAATGCTTATACCAAACCTGAGACCCTTCCTATAGCATGAGATGTGATATCCAACTCCTTCCCATTCCAATCCTGAGACCCTTCCTATAGCATGAGATTTGATGTCTCAATGCTTCTAATACCAAACCTGAGATCCTTCCTATAACATGAGATGTGATATCCAACTCCTTCCATTCCAATCCTGAGACCCTTCCTATAGCATGAGATTTGATATCTCAATGCTAATACCAAACCTGAGACCCTTCCTATAGCATGAGATGTGATATCCAAGTCTTTCCCATTCCAATCCTTAGACCCTTCCTACAGCATGCAATATGATATCTCAATGATTCTAATAACAATCCTGAGACCCGTCCTATAACATGAAATGGGATATCCAATTCCTTCCCATTCCAATCCTGAGACACTTCCGATAGCAGAGATGTGATATCTCAATGCTTATACCAAACCTGAGACCCTTCCTATAACATGAGATCGGATATCCAACTCCTTCCCGTTCCAAACCTGAGACCCTTCCTTTAGCATGAGATGTAATATCCAGCTCCTTCCCATTCCAATCCTGAGACACTTCCGATAGCATGAGATGTGATATCTCAATGCTTCTAATATCAAAACTGAAACCCTCCCTATAGCATGATATGTGATATCTAAGTCCTTCCCATTCCAATCCTGAGACCCTTCCTATAGCATGAGATGTGATATCTCAATGCTTCTACCAAACCTGAGACCCTTCCTTTAGCATGAGATGTGATATCCAACTCCTTCCCATTCCAACCTGAGACCCTTCCTATAGCATGAGAAGGGATATCCAACTCCTTCCCAATCCAATCCTGAGACCCTTCCGATAGCAGAGATGTGATATCTCAATGCTTATACCAAACCTGAGGCCCTTCCTATGGCATGAGATGTGATATCCAACTCCTTGCCATTCAAATCCTGAGACCCTCCCTATAACAAGAGATGTCATATCCAACTCCTTCCCATTCCAAACCTGAGACCCTTCCTTTAGCATGAGATGTGATATCCAAATCCTTCACATTCCAATCCGGAGACCCTTCCTATAACATGAGATGTGATATCCAACTTCTTCCCAATCCAATCCTGAGACCCTTCCGATAGCAGAGATGTGATATCTCAATGCTTATACCAAACCTGAGACCCTTCCTATGGCATGAGATGTGATATCCAACTCCTTGCCATTCAAATCCTGAGACCCTCCCTATAACAAGAGATGTCATATCCAACTCCTTCCCATTCCAAACCTGAGACCCTTCCTTTAGCATGAGATGTGATATCCAAATCCTTCACATTCCAATCCGGAGACCAATCCTATAGCATGAGATGTGATATCTCAATGCTTCTAATACCAAACCTGAGACCCTTCCGATAGCATGAGATGTGATATCTCAATGCTTCAAAAACCAAACATGAGAACCATCCTATAACATGAGATGTGAAATCCAAATCCTTCCCTTCCCAAACCTGAGACTCTTCCTATAGCATGAGATGTGATATCTCAATGCTTCTAATATCAAACTTGAGACCCTCCCTATAGCATGAGATGTGATATCCAAGTCCTTCCCATTCCAATCCTGAGACACTTCCTATAGCATGAGATGTGATATCTCAATGCTTCTAATACCAAACCTGAGACTCTTCCTATAACATGAGATGGGATATCCAACTCCTTCCCATTCCAATCCTGAGACTCTTCTGATAGCAGAGATGTGATATCTCAATGCTTATACCAAACCTGAGACCCTTCCTACGGCATGAGATGTCATATACAACTCCTTCCCATTCCAATCCTGAGACCCTTCCTATAGCATGAGATGTGATATCTCAATGCTTATACCAAACCTGAGACCCTTCCTATAGCATGAGATGTGATATCCAACTCCTTCCCATTCCAATCCTGAGACCCTTCCTATAGCATGAGATGTGATGTCTCAATGCTTCTAATACCAAACCTGAGATCCTTTCTATAACATGAGATGTGATATCCAACTCCTTCCATTCCAATCCTGAGACCCGTCCTATAGCATGAGATTTGATATCTCAATGCTTATACCAAACCTGAGACCCTTCCTATAGCATGAGATGTGATATCCAAGTCTTTCCCATTCCAATCCTTAGACCCTTCCTACAGCATGCAATATGATATCTCAATGATTCTAATAACAATCCTGAGACCCGTCCTATAACATGAGATGGGATATCCAATTCCTTCCCATTCCAATCCTGAGACACTTCCGATAGCAGAGATGTGATATCTCAATGCTTATACCAAACCTGAAACCCTTCCTATAACATGAGATCGGATATCCAACTCCTTCCCGTTCCAAACCTGAGACCCTTCCTTTAGCATGAGATGTAATATCCAGCTCCTTCCCATTCCAATCCTGAGACACTTCCGATAGCATGAGATGTGATATCTCAATGCTTCTACCAAACCTGAGACCCGTCCTTTAGCATGAGATGTGATATCCAACTCCTTCCCATTCCAACCTGAGACCCTTCCTATTGCATGAGAAGGGATATCCAACTCCTTGCCATTCAAATCCTGAGACCCTCCCTATAACAAGAGATGTCATATCCAACTCCTTCCCATTCCAAACCTGAGACCCTTCCTTTAGCATGAGATGTGATATCCAAATCCTTCACATTCCAATCCGGAGACCCTTCCTATAACATGAGATGTGATATCCAACTCCTTCCCAATCCAATCCTGAGACCCTTCCGATAGCAGAGATGTGATATCTCAATGCTTATACCAAACCTGAGACCCTTCCTATGGCATGAGATGTGATATCCAACTCCTTCCCATTCCAAACCTGAGACCCTTCCTTTAGCATGAGATGTGATATCCAAATCCTTCACATTCCAATCCAGAGACCAATCCTATAGCATGAGATGTGATATCTCAATGCTTCTAATACCAAACCTGAGACCCTTCCGATAGCATGAGATGTGATATCTCAATGCTTCAAAAACCAAACATGAGAACCGTCCTATAACATGAGATGTGAAATCCAAATCCTTCCCTTCCCAAACCTGAGACTCTTCCTATAGCATGAGATGTGATATCTCAATGCTTCTAATATCAAACTTGAGACCCTCCCTATAGCATGAGATGTGATATCCAAGTCCTTCCCATTCCAATCTTGAGACACTTCCTATAGCATGAGATGTGATATCTCAATGCTTCTAATACCAAACCTGAGACTCTTCCTATAACATGAGATGGGATATCCAACTCCTTCCCATTCCAATCCTGAGACTCTTCTGATAGCAGAGATGTGATATCTCAATGCTTATACCAAACCTGAGACCCTTCCTACGGCATGAGATGTCATATACAACTCCTTCCCATTCCAATCCTGAGACCCTTCCTATAGCATGAGATGTGATATCTCAATGCTTATACCAAACCTGAGACCCTTCCTATAGCATGAGATGTGATATCCAACTCCTTCCCATTCCAATCCTGAGACCCTTCCTATAGCATGAGATGTGATGTCTCAATGCTTCTAATACCAAACCTGAGATCCTTCCTATAACATGAGATGTGATATCCAACTCCTTCCATTCCAATCCTGAGACCCTTCCTATAGCATGAAATTTGATATCTCAATGCTTATACCAAACCTGAGACCCTTCCTATAGCATGAGATGTGATAGCCAAGTCTTTCCCATTCTAATCCTTAGACCCTTCCTACAGCATGCAATATGATATCTCAATGATTCTAATAACAATCCTGAGACCCGTCCTATAACATGAGATGGGATATCCAACTCCTTCCCAATCCAATCCTGAGACCCTTCCGATAGCAGAGATGTGATATCTCAATGCTTATACCAAACCTGAGACCCTTCCTATGGCATGAGATGTGATATCCAAATCCTTCCCCTTCCAAACCTGAGACCCTTCCTTTAGCATGAGATGTGAAATCCAAATCCTTCCCATTCCAATCCTTAAACCCTTCCTATAGCATGAGATGTGATATCTCAATGTTTCTAATAAAAAACCTGAGACCCTTCCTATAGCAAGAGATGTGATATCCAAATCCTTCCCATTCCAACCTGAGACCCTTCCTATAGCATGAGAAGGGATATCCAACTCCTTCCCATTCCAATCCTTAAACCCTTCCTATAGCATGAGATGTGATATCTCAATGTTTCTAATAAAAAACCTGAGACCCTTCCTATAGCAAGAGATGTGATATCCAAATCCTTCCCATTCCAACCTGAGACCCTTCCTATAGCATGAGAAGGGATATCCAACTCCTTCCCAATCCAATCCTGAGATCCTTCCTATAACATGAGATGTGATATCCAATTCCTTCCCATTCCAAACCTGAGACCCTTCCTATTGGATGAGATGTGATATCCAACTCCTTCCCATTCCAAACCTGAGACCCTTCCTATACCATAAGATGTGATATCTCAATGCTTCTAATACCAAACCTGGGACCCGTCCTATAACATGAGATATGATATCCAAATCCTTCCCATTCCAATCCTGAAACCCTTCCGATAGCATGAGACGTGATATCTCAATGTTTCTAATAAAAAACCTGAGACCCTTCATATAGCAAGAGATGTGATATCCAAATACTTCCCATTTCAATCTTGAGACCCTTCCTATAACATGAGATATGATATCCAACTCCTTCCCATTCCAACATGAGACCCTTCCTATAGCATGAGAAGGGATGTCCAACTCCTTCCCAATCCAATCCTGAGACCCTTCCGATAGCAGAGATGTGATATCTCAATGCTTATACCAAACCTGAGACCCTTCCTTTAGCATGAGATTTGATATCCAAATCCTTCACATTCCAATCCTGAGACCCTTCCTATAGCATGAGATGTGATATCTCAATGCTTCTAATACCAAACCTGAGATGCTTCCTATAACATGAGATGTGATATCCAACTCCTTCCCATTCCAAACCTGAGACCCTTCCGATAGCATTAGATGTGATATCTCAATGCTTCTAAAACCAAACATGAGAACCATCCTATAACATGAGATGTGAAATCACAATCCTTCCCTTCCCAAACCCGAGACCCTTCCTATAGCTTGAGATGTGATATCAAACTCCTTCCCATTCCAATCCTGAAATAGCTTGAGATGTGATATCCAACTCCTTCCCATTCCAATCCTGAGACCCTTATTATACCATGAGATGTGATATCTCAAGGCTTCTAATACCAAACCTGAGACCCGTCCTAAAACATGAGATGTGAGATCCAAATCCTTCCCCTTCCAAACCTGAGACCTTTCCTTTAGCATATGTGATATCCAACTACTTCCCATTCCAATCCTGAGACACTTCCGATAGCATGAGATGTGATATCTCAATGCTTCTAATATCAAAACTGAAACCCTCCCTATAGCATGAGATGTGATATCCAACTCCTTCCCATTCCAACCTGAGACCCTTCCTATAGCATGAGAAGGGATATCCAACTCCTTCCCAATCCAATCCTGAGACCCTTCCGATAGCAGAGATGTGATATCTCAATGCTTATACCAAACCTGAGACCCTTCCTATGGCATGAGATGTGATATCCAACACCTTGCCATTCAAATCCTGAGACCCTCCCTATAACAAGAGATGTCATATCCAACTCCTTCCCATTCCAAACCTGAGACCCTTCCTTTAGCATGAGATGTGATATCCAAATCCTTCACATTCCAATCCGGAGACCCTTCCTATAACATGAGATGTGATATCCAACTCCTTCCCAATCCAATCCTGAGACCCTTCCGATAGCAGAGATGTGATATCTCAATGCTTATACCAAACCTGAGACCCTTCCTATGGCATGAGATGTGATATCCAACTCCTTGCCATTCAAATCCTGAGACCCTCCCTATAACAAGAGATGTCATATCCAACTCCTTCCCATTCCAAACCTGAGACCCTTCCTTTAGCATGAGATGTGATATCCAAATCCTTCACATTCCAATCCGGAGACCAATCCTATAGCATGAGATGTGATATCTGAATGCTTCTAATACCAAACCTGAGACCCTTCCGATAGCATGAGATGTAATATCTCAATGCTTCAAAAACCAAACATGAGAACCATCCTATAACATGAGATGTGAAATCCAAATCCTTCCCTTCCCAAACCTGAGACTCTTCCTATAGCATGAGATGTGATATCCAAGTCCTTCCCATTCCAATCCTGAGACACTTCCTATAGCAGAGATGTGATATCTCAATGCTTATACCAAACCTGAGACCCTTCCTACGGCATGAGATGTCATATACAACTCCTTCCCATTCCAATCCTGAGACCCTTCCTATAGCATGAGATGTGATATCTCAATGCTTATACCAAACCTGAGACCCTTCCTATAGCATGAGATGTGATATCCAACTCCTTCCCATTCCAATCCTGAGACCCTTCCTATAGCATGAGATGTGATGTCTCAATGCTTCTAATACCAAACCTGAGATCCTTCCTATAACATGAGATGTGATATCCAACTCCTTCCATTCCAATCCTGAGACCCTTCCTATAGCATGAGATTTGATATCTCAATGCTTATACCAAACCTGAGACTCTTCCTATAGCATGAGATGTGATATCCAAGTCTTTCCCATTCCAATCCTTAGACCCTTCCTACAGCATGCAATATGATATCTCAATGATTCTAATAACAATCCTGAGACCCGTCCTATAACATGAGATGGGATATCCAATTCCTTCCCATTCCAATCCTGAGACACTTCCGATAGCAGAGATGTGATATCTCAATGCTTATACCAAACCTGAGACCCTTCCTATAACATGAGATCGGATATCCAACTCCTTCCCGTTCCAAACCTGAGACCCTTCCTTTAGCATGAGATGTAATATCCAGCTCCTTCCCATTCCAATCCTGAGACACTTCCGATAGCATGAGATGTGATATCTCAATGCTTCTAATATCAAAACTGAAACCCTCCCTATAGCATGATATGTGATATCTAAGTCCTTCCCATTCCAATCCTGAGACCCTTCCTATAGCATGAGATGTGATATCTCAATGCTTCTACCAAACCTGAGACCCTTCCTTTAGCATGAGATGTGATATCCAACTCCTTCCCATTCCAACCTGAGACCCTTCCTATAGCATGAGAAGGGATATCCAACTCCTTCCCAATCCAATCCTGAGACCCTTCCGATAGCAGAGATGTGATATCTCAATGCTTATACCAAACCTGAGACCCTTCCTATGGCATGAGATGTGATATCCAACTCCTTGCCATTCAAATCCTGAGACCCTTCCTATAGCATGAGATGTGATGTCTCAATGCTTCTAATACCAAACCTGAGATCCTTCCTATAACATGAGATGTGATATCCAACTCCTTCCATTCCAATCCTGAGACCCTTCCTATAGCATGAGATGTGATGTCTCAATGCTTCTAATACCAAACCTGAGATCCTTCCTATAACATGAGATGTGATATCCAACTCCTTCCATTCCAATCCTGAGACCCTTCCTATAGCATGAGATTTGATATCTCAATGCTTATACCAAACCTGAGACTCTTCCTATAGCATGAGATGTGATATCCAAGTCTTTCCCATTCCAATCCTTAGACCCTTCCTACAGCATGCAATATGATATCTCAATGATTCTAATAACAATCCTGAGACCCGTCCTATAACATGAGATGGGATATCCAATTCCTTCCCATTCCAATCCTGAGACACTTCCGATAGCAGAGATGTGATATCTCAATGCTTATACCAAACCTGAGACCCTTCCTATAACATGAGATCGGATATCCAACTCCTTCCCGTTCCAAACCTGAGACCCTTCCTTTAGCATGAGATGTAATATCCAGCTCCTTCCCATTCCAATCCTGAGACACTTCCGATAGCATGAGATGTGATATCTCAATGCTTCTAATATCAAAACTGAAACCCTCCCTATAGCATGATATGTGATATCTAAGTCCTTCCCATTCCAATCCTGAGACCCTTCCTATAGCATGAGATGTGATATCTCAATGCTTCTACCAAACCTGAGACCCTTCCTTTAGCATGAGATGTGATATCCAACTCCTTCCCATTCCAACCTGAGACCCTTCCTATAGCATGAGAAGGGATATCCAACTCCTTCCCAATCCAATCCTGAGACCCTTCCGATAGCAGAGATGTGATATCTCAATGCTTATACCAAACCTGAGACCCTTCCTATGGCATGAGATGTGATATCCAACTCCTTGCCATTCAAATCCTGAGACCCTCCCTATAACAAGAGATGTCATATCCAACTCCTTCCCATTCCAAACCTGAGACCCTTCCTTTAGCATGAGATGTGATATCCAAATCCTTTACATTCCAATCCGGAGACCCTTCCTATAACATGAGATGTGATATCCAACTCCTTCCCAATCCAATCCTGAGACCCTTCCGATAGCAGAGATGTGATATCTCAATGCTTATACCAAACCTGAGACCCTTCCTATGGCATGAGATGTGATATCCAACTCCTTGCCATTCAAATCCTGAGACCCTCCCTATAACAAGAGATGTCATATCCAACTCCTTCCCATTCCAAACCTGAGACCCTTCCTTTAGCATGAGATGTGATATCCAAATCCTTCACATTCCAATCCAGAGACCAATCCTATAGCATGAGATGTGATATCTCAATGCTTCTAATACCAAACCTGAGACCCTTCCGATAGCATGAGATGTGATATCTCAATGCTTCAAAAACCAAACATGAGAACAATCCTATAACATGAGATGTGAAATCCAAATCCTTCCCTTCCCAAACCTGAGACTCTTCCTATAGCATGAGATGTGATATCTCAATGCTTCTACCAAACCTGAAACCCTTCCTATAGCATGAGATGTTATATCCAACTCCTTCCCATTCCAATCCTGAGACACTTCCTATAGCATGAGATGTGATATCACAATGCTTCTAATACCAAACCTGAAACCCATCCTATAACATGAGATGTGATATCCAAATCCTTCCCCTTCCAAACCTGAGACCCTTCCTTTAGCATGAGATGTGATATCCAGCTCCTCCCATTCCAATCCTGAGACCCTTCCTATAGCATGAGAAGGGATATCCAACTCCTTCCCAATCCAATCCTGAGACCCTTCCGATAGCAGAGATGTGATATCTCAATGCTTATACCAAACCTGAGACCCTTCCTATGGCATGAGATGTGATATCCAACTCCTTGCCATTCAAATCCTGAGACCCTTCCTATAGCATGAGATGTGATGTCTCAATGCTTCTAATACCAAACCTGAGATCCTTCCTATAACATGAGATGTGATATCCAACTCCTTCCATTCCAATCCTGAGACCCTTCCTATAGCATGAGATGTGATGTCTCAATGCTTCTAATACCAAACCTGAGATCCTTCCTATAACATGAGATGTGATATCCAACTCCTTCCATTCCAATCCTGAGACCCTTCCTATAGCATGAGATTTGATATCTCAATGCTTATACCAAACCTGAGACTCTTCCTATAGCATGAGATGTGATATCCAAGTCTTTCCCATTCCAATCCTTAGACCCTTCCTACAGCATGCAATATGATATCTCAATGATTCTAATAACAATCCTGAGACCCGTCCTATAACATGAGATGTGATATCCAATTCCTTCCCATTCCAATCCTGAGACACTTCCGATAGCAGAGATGTGATATCTCAATGCTTATACCAAACCTGAGACCCTTCCTATAACATGAGATCGGATATCCAACTCCTTCCCGTTCCAAACCTGAGACCCTTCCTTTAGCATGAGATGTAATATCCAGCTCCTTCCCATTCCAATCCTGAGACACTTCCGATAGCATGAGATGTGATATCTCAATGCTTCTAATATCAAAACTGAAACCCTCCCTATAGCATGATATGTGATATCTAAGTCCTTCCCATTCCAATCCTGAGACCCTTCCTATAGCATGAGATGTGATATCTCAATGCTTCTACCAAACCTGAGACCCTTCCTTTAGCATGAGATGTGATATCCAACTCCTTCCCATTCCAACCTGAGACCCTTCCTATAGCATGAGAAGGGATATCCAACTCCTTCCCAATCCAATCCTGAGACCCTTCCGATAGCAGAGATGTGATATCTCAATGCTTATACCAAACCTGAGACCCTTCCTATGGCATGAGATGTGATATCCAACTCCTTGCCATTCAAATCCTGAGACCCTCCCTATAACAAGAGATGTCATATCCAACTCCTTCCCATTCCAAACCTGAGACCCTTCCTTTAGCATGAGATGTGATATCCAAATCCTTTACATTCCAATCCGGAGACCCTTCCTATAACATGAGATGTGATATCCAACTCCTTCCCAATCCAATCCTGAGACCCTTCCGATAGCAGAGATGTGATATCTCAATGCTTATACCAAACCTGAGACCCTTCCTATGGCATGAGATGTGATATCCAACTCCTTGCCATTCAAATCCTGAGACCCTCCCTATAACAAGAGATGTCATATCCAACTCCTTCCCATTCCAAACCTGAGACCCTTCCTTTAGCATGAGATGTGATATCCAAATCCTTCACATTCCAATCCAGAGACCAATCCTATAGCATGAGATGTGATATCTCAATGCTTCTAATACCAAACCTGAGACCCTTCCGATAGCATGAGATGTGATATCTCAATGCTTCAAAAACCAAACATGAGAACAATCCTATAACATGAGATGTGAAATCCAAATCCTTCCCTTCCCAAACCTGAGACTCTTCCTATAGCATGAGATGTGATATCTCAATGCTTCTACCAAACCTGAAACCCTTCCTATAGCATGAGATGTTATATCCAACTCCTTCCCATTCCAATCCTGAGACACTTCCTATAGCATGAGATGTGATATCACAATGCTTCTAATACCAAACCTGAAACCCATCCTATAACATGAGATGTGATATCCAAATCCTTCCCCTTCCAAACCTGAGACCCTTCCTTTAGCATGAGATGTGATATCCAGCTCCTCCCATTCCAATCCTGAGACCCTTCCGATAGCATGAGATGTGATATCTCAATGCTTCTAATATCAAAACTGAGACCCTCCCTATAGCATGAGATGTGATATCTAAGTCCTTCCCATTCCAATCCTGAGACCCTTCCGATAGCAGAGATGTGATATCTCAATGCTTATACCAAACCTGAGACCCTTCCTATGGCATGAGATGTGATATCCAACTCCTTGCCATTCAAATCCTGAGACCCTCCCTATAACAAGAGATGTCATATCCAACTCCTTCCCATTCCAAACCTGAGACCCTTCCTTTAGCATGAGATGTGATATCCAAATCCTTCACATTCCAATCCGGAGACCAATCCTATAGCATGAGATGTGATATCTCAATGCTTCTAATACCAAACCTGAGACCCTTCCGATAGCATGAGATGTGATATCTCAATGCTTCAAAAACCAAACATGAGAACCATCCTATAACATGAGATGTGAAATCCAAATCCTTCCCTTCCCAAACCTGAGACTCTTCCTATAGCATGAGATGTGATATCTCAATGCTTCTAATACCAAACCTGAGACTCTTCCTATAACATGAGATGGGATATCCAACTCCTTCCCATTCCAATCCTGAGACTCTTCTGATAGCAGAGATGTGATATCTCAATGCTTATACCAAACCTGAGACCCTTCCTACGGCATGAGATGTCATATACAACTCCTTCCCATTCCAATCCTGAGACCCTTCCTATAGCATGAGATGTGATATCTCAATGCTTATACCAAACCTGAGACCCTTCCTATAGCATGAGATGTGATATCCAACTCCTTCCCATTCCAATCCTGAGACCCTTCCTATAGCATGAGATTTGATGTCTCAATGCTTCTAATACCAAACCTGAGATCCTTCCTATAACATGAGATGTGATATCCAACTCCTTCCATTCCAATCCTGAGACCCTTCCTATAGCATGAGATTTGATATATCAATGCTTATACCAAACCTGAGACCCTTCCTATAGCATGAGATGTGATATCCAAGTCTTTCCCATTCCAATCCTTAGACCCTTCCTACAGCATGCAATATGATATCTCAATGATTCTAATAACAATCCTGAGACCCGTCCTATAACATGAGATGGGATATCCAATTCCTTCCCATTCCAATCCTGAGACACTTCCGATAGCAGAGATGTGATATCTCAATGCTTATACCAAACCTGAGACCCTTCCTATAACATGAGATCGGATATCCAACTCCTTCCCGTTCCAAACCTGAGACCCTTCCTTTAGCATGAGATGTAATATCCAGCTCCTTCCCATTCCAATCCTGAGACACTTCCGATAGCATGAGATGTGATATCTCAATGCTTCTAATATCAAAACTGAAACCCTCCCTATAGCATGATATGTGATATCTAAGTCCTTCCCATTCCAATCCTGAGACCCTTCCTATAGCATGAGATGTGATATCTCAATGCTTCTACCAAACCTGAGACCCTTCCTTTAGCATGATATGTGATATCCAACTCCTTCCCATTCCAACCTGAGACCCTTCCTATAGCATGAGAAGGGATATCCAACTCCTTCCCAATCCAATCCTGAGACCCTTCCGATAGCAGAGATGTGATATCTCAATGCTTATACCAAACCTGAGACCCTTCCTATGGCATGAGATGTGATATCCAACTCCTTGCCATTCAAATCCTGAGACCCTCCCTATAACAAGAGATGTCATATCCAACTCCTTCCCATTCCAAACCTGAGACCCTTCCTTTAGCATGAGATGTGATATCCAAATCCTTCACATTCCAATCCGGAGACCCTTCCTATAACATGAGATGTGATATCCAACTTCTTCCCAATCCAATCCTGAGACCCTTCCGATAGCAGAGATGTGATATCCCAATGCTTATACCAAACCTGAGACCCTTCCTATGGCATGAGATGTGATATCCAACTCCTTGCAATTCAAATCCTGAGACCCTCCCTATAACAAGAGATGTCATATCCAACTCCTTCCCATTCCAAACCTGAGACCCTTCCTTTAGCATGAGATGTGATATCCAAATCCTTCACATTCCAATCCGGAGACCAATCCTATAGCATGAGATGTGATATCTCAATGCTTCTAATACCAAACCTAAGACCCTTCCGATAGCATGAGATGTGATATCTCAATGCTTCAAAAACCAAACATGAGAACCATCCTATAACATGAGATGTGAAATCCAAATCCTTCCCTTCCCAAACCTGAGACTCTTCCTATAGCATGAGATGTGATATCTCAATGCTTCTACCAAACCTGAAACTCTTCCTATAGCATGAGATGTGATATCCAACTCCTTCCCATTCCAATCCTGAGACACTTCCTATAGCATGAGATGTGATATCACAATGCTTCTAATACCAAACCTGAGACCCATCCTATAACATGAGATGTGATATCCAAATCCTTCCCCTTCCAAACCTGAGACCCTTCCTTTAGCATGAGATGTGATATCCAGCTCCTCCCATTCCAATCCTGAGACCCTTCCGATAGCATGAGATGTGATATCTCAATGCTTCTAATATCAAAACTGAGACCCTCCCTATAGCATGAGATGTGATATCTAAGTCCTTCCCATTCCAATCCTGAGACCCGATATCTCAATGCTTATACCAAACCTGAGACCCTTCCTATGGCATGAGATGTGATATCCAACTCCTTGCCATTCAAATCCTGAGACCCTCCCTATAACAAGAGATGTCATATCCAACTCCTTCCCATTCCAAACCTGAGACCCTTCCTTTAGCATGAGATGTGATATCCAAATCCTTCACATTCCAATCCGGAGACCAATCCTATAGCATGAGATGTGATATCTCAATGCTTCTAATACCAAACCTGAGACCCTTCCGATAGCAGGAGATGTGATATCTCAATGCTTCAAAAACCAAACATGAGAACCATCCTATAACATGAGATGTGAAATCCAAATCCTTCCCTTTCCAAACCTGAGACTCTTCCTATAGCATGAGATGTGATATCTCAATGCTTCTAATATCAAACTTGAGACCCTCCCTATAGCATGAGATGTGATATCCAAGTCCTTCCCATTCCAATCCTGAGACACTTCCTATAGCATGAGATGTGATATCTCAATGCTTCTAATACCAAACCTGAGACTCTTCCTATAACATGAGATGGGATATCCAACTCCTTCCCATTCCAATCCTGAGACTCTTCTGATAGCAGAGATGTGATATCTCAATGCTTATACCAAACCTGAGACTCTTCCTACGGCATGAAATGTCATATACAACTCCTTCCCATTCCAATCCTGAGACCCTTCCTATAGCATGAGATGTGATATCTCAATGCTTATACCAAACCTGAGACCCTTCCTATAGCATGAGATGTGATATCCAACTCCTTCCCATTCCAATCCTGAGACCCTTCCTATAGCATGAGATGTGATGTCTCAATGCTTCTAATACCAAACCTGAGATCCTTCCTATAACATGAGATGTGATATCCAACTCCTTCCATTCCAATCCTGAGACCCGTCCTATAGCATGAGATTTGATATCTCAATGCTTATACCAAACCTGAGACCCTTCCTATAGCATGAGATGTGATATCCAAGTCTTTCCCATTCCAATCCTTAGACCCTTCCTACAGCATGCAATATGATATCTCAATGATTCTAATAACAATCCTGAGACCCGTCCTATAACATGAGATGGGATATCCAATTCCTTCCCATTCCAATCCTGAGACACTTCCGATAGCAGAGATGTGATATCTCAATGCTTATACCAAACCTGAGACCCTTCCTATAACATGAGATCGGATATCCAACTCCTTCCCGTTCCAAACCTGAGACCCTTCCTTTAGCATGAGATGTGATATCTCAATGCTTCTACCAAACCTGAGACCCTTCCTTTAGCATGAGATGTGATATCCAACTCCTTCCCATTCCAACCTGAGACCCTTCCTATAGCATGAGAAGGGATATCCAAATCCTTCCCAATCCAATCCTGAGACCCTTCCGATAGCAGAGATGTGATATCTCAATGCTTATACCAAACCTGAGACCCTTCCTATGGCATGAGATGTGATATCCAACTCCTTGCCATTCAAATCCTGAGACCCTCCCTATAACGAGATGTCATATCCAACTCCTTCCCATTCCAAACCTGAGACCCTTCCTTTAGCATGAGATGTGATATCCAAATCCTTCACATTCCAATCCGGAGACCCTTCCTATAACATGAGATGTGATATCCAACTCCTTCCCAATCCAATCCTGAGACCCTTCCGATAGCAGAGATGTGATATCTCAATGCTTATACCAAACCTGAGACCCTTCCTATGGCATGAGATGTGATATCCGACTCCTTCCCATTCCAAACCTGAGACCCTTCCTTTAGCATGAGATGTGATATCCAAATCCTTCACATTCCAATCCAGAGACCAATCCTATAGCATGAGATGTGATATCTCAATGCTTCTAATACCAAACCTGAGACCCTTCCGATAGCATGAGATGTGATATCTCAATGCTTCAAAAACCAAACATGAGAACCGTCCTATAACATGAGATGTGAAATCCAAATCCTTCTCTTCCCAAACCTGAGACTCTTCCTATAGCATGAGATGTGATATCTCAATGCTTCTAATATCAAACTTGAGACCCTCCCTATAGCATGAGATGTGATATCCAAGTCCTTCCCATTCCAATCTTGAGACACTTCCTATAGCATGAGATGTGATATCTCAATGCTTCTAATACCAAACCTGAGACTCTTCCTATAACATGAGATGGGATATCCAACTCCTTCCCATTCCAATCCTGAGACTCTTCTGATAGCAGAGATGTGATATCTCAATGCTTATACCAAACCTGAGACCCTTCTTACGGCATGAGATGTCATATACAACTCCTTCCCATTCCAATCCTGAGACCCTTCCTATAGCATGAGATGTGATATCTCAATGCTTATACCAAACCTGAGACCCTTCCTATAGCATGAGATGTGATATCCAACTCCTTCCCATTCCAATCCTGAGACCCTTCCTATAGCATGAGATGTGATGTCTCAATGCTTCTAATACCAAACCTGAGATCCTTCCTATAACATGAGATGTGATATCCAACTCCTTCCATTCCAATCCTGAGACCCTTCCTATAGCATGAGATTTGATATCTCAATGCTTATACCAAACCTGAGACCCTTCCTATAGCATGAGATGTGATATCCAAGTCTTTCCCATTCTAATCCTTAGACCCTTCCTACAGCATGCAATATGATATCTCAATGATTCTAATAACAATCCTGAGACCCGTCCTATAACATGAGATGGGATATCCAACTCCTTCCCATTCCAATCCTGAGACACTTCCGATAGCAGAGATGTGATATCTCAATGCTTATACCAAACCTGAGACCCTTCCTATAACATGAGATCGGATATCCAACTCCTTCCCGTTCCAAACCTGAGACCCTTCCTTTAGCATGAGATGTAATATCCAGCTCCTTCCCATTCCAATCCTGAGACACTTCCGATAGCATGAGATGTGATATCTCAATGCTTCTAATATCAAAACTGAAACCCTCCCTATAGCATGAGATGTGATATCCAACTCCTTCCCTTTCCAACCTGAGACCCTTCCTATAGCATGAGAAGGGATATCCAACTCCTTCCCAATCCAATCCTGAGACCCTTCCGATAGCAGAGATGTGATATCTCAATGCTTATACCAAACCTGAGACCCTTCCTATGGCATGAGATGTGATATCCAACACCTTGCCATTCAAATCCTGAGACCCTCCCTATAACAAGAGATGTCATATCCAACTCCTTCCCATTCCAAACCTGAGACCCTTCCTTTAGCATGAGATGTGATATCCAAATCCTTCACATTCCAATCCGGAGACCCTTCCTATAACATGAGATGTGATATCCAACTCCTTCCCAATCCAATCCTGAGACCCTTCCGATAGCATGAGATGTGATATCTCAATGCTTATACCAAACCTGAGACCCTTCCTATAGCATGAGATGTGATATCCAACTCCTTCCGATTCCAATCCTGAGACCCTTCCTATAGCATGAGATGTGATATCGCAATGCTTCTACCAAAACTGAGACCCTTCCTTTAGCATGAGATGTGATATCCAAGTCCTTCCCATTCCAATCCTGAGACCCTTCCTATAGCATGAGATGTGATATCTCAATGCTTCTAATACCAAACCTGAGATCCTTCCTATAACATGAGATGTGATATCCAAATCCTTCCCCATCCAAACCTGAGACCCTCCCTTTAGCATGAGATGTGATATCCAACTCCTTCCCATTCCAATCCTGATACCCTTCTGATAGCATGAGATGTGATATCTCAATGCCTCTAATACCAAACCTGAGATCCTACCTCTAACATGAAATGTGATATCCAACTCCTTCCCTTTCCAAACCTGAGAGCCTTCCTACAGCATGAGATGTGATATCCAAGTCCTTCCCATTCCAATCTTGAGACCCTTCCTATAACATGAGATGTGATATCCAACTCTTTCCCATTCCAACCTGAGACCTTTCCTATAGCATGAGATGGGATATCCAACAACTCCTTCCAAATCCAATCCTGATACCCTTCCGATAGCATGAGATGTGATATCCCAATGCTTCTACAAAACCTGAGACCCATACCATGGCATGATGTGATATCAAACTCCCGTCCTATACCATGAGACTTGATATCTCAATGCTTCTAATACCAAACCTGAGACCGGTCAAATAACATGAGATGTGATATCCAAATCCTTCCGGTTCCAAACCTGAGACCCTTCCTTTAGCATGAGATGTGATATCCAAATCCTTCCCATTCCAATCCTTAAACCCTTCCTATAGCATGAGATGTGATATCTCAATGTTTCTAATAAAAAACCTGAGACCCTTCCTATAGCAAGAGATGTGATATCCAAATCCTTCCCATTCCAACCTGAGACCCTTCCTATAGCATGAGAAGGGATATCCAACTCCTTCCCATTCCAATCCTTAAACCCTTCCTATAGCATGAGATGTGATATCTCAATGTTTCTAATAAAAAACCTGAGACCCTTCCTATAGCAAGAGATGTGATATCCAAATCCTTCCCATTCCAACCTGAGACCCTTCCTATAGCATGAGAAGGGATATCCAACTCCTTCCCATTCCAATCCTGAGATCCTTCCTATTGGATGAGATGTGATATCCAACTCCTTCCCATTCCAAACCTGAGACCCTTCCTATACCATAAGATGTGATATCTCAATGCTTCTAATACCAAACCTGGGACCCGTCCTATAACATGAGATATGATATCCAAATCCTTCCCATTCAAATCCTGAAACCCTTCCGATAGCATGAGACGTGATATCTCAATGTTTCTAATAAAAAACCTGAGACCCTTCATATAGCAAGAGATGTGATATCCAAATACTTCCCATTTCAATCTTGAGACCCTTCCTATAACATGAGATATGATATCCAACTCCTTCCCATTCCAACATGAGACCCTTCCTATAGCATGAGAAGGGATGTCCAACTCCTTCCCAATCCAATCCTGAGACCCTTCCGATAGCAGAGATGTGATATCTCAATGCTTATACCAAACCTGAGACCCTTCCTTTAGCATGAGATTTGATATCCAAATCCTTCACATTCCAATCCTGAGACCCTTCCTATAGCATGAGATGTGATATCTCAATGCTTCTAATACCAAACCTGAGATGCTTCCTTTAACATGAGATGTGATATCCAACTCCTTCCCATTCCAAACCTGAGACCCTTCCGATAGCATGAGATGTGATATCTCAATGCTTCTAAAACCAAACATGAGAACCATCCTATAACATGAGATGTGAAATCCCAATCCTTCCCTTCCCAAACCTGAGACCCTTCCTATAGCTTGAGATGTGATATCAAACTCCTTCCCATTCCAATCCTGAAATAGCTTGAGATGTGATATCCAACTCCTTCCCATTCCAATCCTGAGACCCTTATTATACCATGAGATGTGATATCTCAAGGCTTCTAATACCAAACCTGAGACCCGTCCTAAAACATGAGATGTGAGATCCAAATCCTTCCCCTTCCAAACCTGAGACCTTTCCTTTAGCATATGTGATATCCAACTACTTCCCATTCCAATCCTGAGACACTTCCGATAGCATGAGATGTGATATCTCAATGCTTCTAATATCAAAACTGAAACCCTCCCTATAGCATGAGATGTGATATCCAACTCCTTCCCATTCCAACCTGAGACCCTTCCTATAGCATGAGAAGGGATATCCAACTCCTTCCCAATCCAATCCTGAGACCCTTCCGATAGCAGAGATGTGATATCTCAATGCTTATACCAAACCTGAGACCCTTCCTATGGCATGAGATGTGATATCCAACACCTTGCCATTCAAATCCTGAGACCCTCCCTATAACAAGAGATGTCATATCCAACTCCTTCCCATTCCAAACCTGAGACCCTTCCTTTAGCATGAGATGTGATATCCAAATCCTTCACATTCCAATCCAGAGACCCTTCCTATAACATGAGATGTGATATCCAACTCCTTCCCAATCCAATCCTGAGACCCTTCCGATAGCAGAGATGTGATATCTCAATGCTTATACCAAACCTGAGACCCTTCCTATAGCATGAGATGTGATATCCAACTCCTTCCGATTCCAATCCCGAGACCCTTCCTATAGCATGAGATGTGATATCGCAATGCTTCTACCAAAACTGAGACCCTTCCTTTAGCATGAGATGTGATATCCAAGTCCTTCCCATTCCAATCCTGAGACCCTTCCTATAGCGTGAGATGTGATATCTCAATGCTTCTAATACCAAACCTGAGATCCTTCCGATAGCATGAGATATGATATCTCAATGCTTCTAATACCAAACCTGAGATCCTTCCTATAACATGAGATGTGATATCCAAATCCTTCCCCATCCAAACCTGAGACCCTCCCTTTAGCATGAGATGTGATATCCAACTCCTTCCCATTCCAATCCTGAAACCCTCCCTATAGCATGAGATGTGATATCCAACTCCTTCCCATTCCAACCTGAGACCCTTCCTATAGCATGAGAAGGGATATCCAACTCCTTCCCAATCCAATCCTGAGACCCTTCCAATAGCAGAGATGTGATATCTCAATGCTTATACCAAACCTGAGACCCTTCCTATGGCATGAGATGTGATATCCAACACCTTGCCATTCAAATCCTGAGACCCTCCCTATAACAAGAGATGTCATATCCAACTCCTTCCCATTCCAAACCTGAGACCCTTCCTTTAGCATGAGATGTGATATCCAAGTCCTTCCCATTCCAATCTTGAGACCCTTCCTATAACATGAGATGTGATATCCAACTCTTTCCCATTCCAACCTGAGACCTTTCCTATAGCATGAGATGGGATATCCAACAACTCCTTCCAAATCCAGTCCTGATACCCTTCCGATAGCATGAGATGTGATATCCCAATGCTTCTACAAAACCTGAGACCCATACCATGGCATGATGTGATATCAAACTCCCGTCCTATACCATGAGACTTGATATCTCAATGCTTCTAATAAAAAACCTGAGACCCTTCCTATAGCAAGAGATGTGATATCCAAATCCTTCCCATTCCAACCTGAGACCCTTCCTATAGCATGAGAAGGGATATCCAACTCCTTCCCATTCCAATCCTTAAACCCTTCCTATAGCATGAGATGTGATATCTCAATGTTTCTAATAAAAAACCTGAGACCCTTCCTATAACATGAGATGTGATATCCAACTCCTTCCCAATCCAATCCTGAGACCCTTCCGATAGCAGAGATGTGATATCTCAATGCTTATACCAAACCTGAGACCCTTCCTATGGCATGAGATGTGATATCCAACTCCTTGCCATTCAAATCCTGAGACCCTCCCTATAACAAGAGATGTCATATCCAACTCCTTCCCATTCCAAACCTGAGACCCTTCCTTTAGCATGAGATGTGATATCCAAATCCTTCACATTCCAATCCAGAGACCAATCCTATAGCATGAGATGTGATATCTCAATGCTTCTAATACCAAACCTGAGACCCTTCCGATAGCATGAGATGTGATATCTCAATGCTTCAAAAACCAAACATGAGAACAATCCTATAACATGAGATGTGAAATCCAAATCCTTCCCTTCCCAAACCTGAGACTCTTCCTATAGCATGAGATGTGATATCTCAATGCTTCTACCAAACCTGAAACCCTTCCTATAGCATGAGATGTTATATCCAACTCCTTCCCATTCCAATCCTGAGACACTTCCTATAGCATGAGATGTGATATCACAATGCTTCTAATACCAAACCTGAAACCCATCCTATAACACGAGATGTGATATCCAAATCCTTCCCCTTCCAAACCTGAGACCCTTCCTTTAGCATGAGATGTGATATCCAGCTCCTCCCATTCCAATCCTGAGACCCTTCCGATAGCATGAGATGTGATATCTCAATGCTTCTAATATCAAAACTGAGACCCTCCCTATAGCATGAGATGTGATATCTAAGTCCTTCCCATTCCAATCCTGAGACCCTTCCGATAGCAGAGATGTGATATCTCAATGCTTATACCAAACCTGAGACCCTTCCTATGGCATGAGATGTGATATCCAACTCCTTGCCATTCAAATCCTGAGACCCTCCCTATAACAAGAGATGTCATATCCAACTCCTTCCCATTCCAAACCTGAGACCCTTCCTTTAGCATGAGATGTGATATCCAAATCCTTCCCATTCCAATCCGGAGACCAATCCTATAGCATGAGATGTGATATCTCAATGCTTCTAATACCAAACCTGAGACCCTTCCGATAGCATGAGATGTGATATCTCAATGCTTCAAAAACCAAACATGAGAACCATCCTATAACATGAGATGTGAAATCCAAATCCTTCCCTTCCCAAACCTGAGACTCTTCCTATAGCATGAGATGTGATATCTCAATGCTTCTAATACCAAACCTGAGACTCTTCCTATAACATGAGATGGGATATCCAACTCCTTCCCATTCCAATCCTGAGACTCTTCTGATAGCAGAGATGTGATATCTCAATGCTTATACCAAACCTGAGACCCTTCCTACGGCATGAGATGTCATATACAACTCCTTCCCATTCCAATCCTGAGACCCTTCCTATAGCATGAGATGTGATATCTCAATGCTTATACCAAACCTGAGACCCTTCCTATAGCATGAGATGTGATATCCAACTCCTTCCCATTCCAATCCTGAGACCCTTCCTATAGCATGAGATTTGATGTCTCAATGCTTCTAATACCAAACCTGAGATCCTTCCTATAACATGAGATGTGATATCCAACTCCTTCCATTCCAATCCTGAGACCCTTCCTATAGCATGAGATTTGATATATCAATGCTTATACCAAACCTGAGACCCTTCCTATAGCATGAGATGTGATATCCAAGTCTTTCCCATTCCAATCCTTAGACCCTTCCTACAGCATGCAATATGATATCTCAATGATTCTAATAACAATCCTGAGACCCGTCCTATAACATGAGATGGGATATCCAATTCCTTCCCATTCCAATCCTGAGACACTTCCGATAGCAGAGATGTGATATCTCAATGCTTATACCAAACCTGAGACCCTTCCTATAACATGAGATCGGATATCCAACTCCTTCCCGTTCCAAACCTGAGACCCTTCCTTTAGCATGAGATGTAATATCCAGCTCCTTCCCATTCCAATCCTGAGACACTTCCGATAGCATGAGATGTGATATCTCAATGCTTCTAATATCAAAACTGAAACCCTCCCTATAGCATGATATGTGATATCTAAGTCCTTCCCATTCCAATCCTGAGACCCTTCCTATAGCATGAGATGTGATATCTCAATGCTTCTACCAAACCTGAGACCCTTCCTTTAGCATGATATGTGATATCCAACTCCTTCCCATTCCAACCTGAGACCCTTCCTATAGCATGAGAAGGGATATCCAACTCCTTCCCAATCCAATCCTGAGACCCTTCCGATAGCAGAGATGTGATATCTCAATGCTTATACCAAACCTGAGACCCTTCCTATGGCATGAGATGTGATATCCAACTCCTTGCCATTCAAATCCTGAGACCCTCCCTATAACAAGAGATGTCATATCCAACTCCTTCCCATTCCAAACCTGAGACCCTTCCTTTAGCATGAGATGTGATATCCAAATCCTTCACATTCCAATCCGGAGACCCTTCCTATAACATGAGATGTGATATCCAACTTCTTCCCAATCCAATCCTGAGACCCTTCCGATAGCAGAGATGTGATATCCCAATGCTTATACCAAACCTGAGACCCTTCCTATGGCATGAGATGTGATATCCAACTCCTTGCCATTCAAATCCTGAGACCCTCCCTATAACAAGAGATGTCATATCCAACTCCTTCCCATTCCAAACCTGAGACCCTTCCTTTAGCATGAGATGTGATATCCAAATCCTTCACATTCCAATCCGGAGACCAATCCTATAGCATGAGATGTGATATCTCAATGCTTCTAATACCAAACCTAAGACCCTTCCGATAGCATGAGATGTGATATCTCAATGCTTCAAAAACCAAACATGAGAACCATCCTATAACATGAGATGTGAAATCCAAATCCTTCCCTTCCCAAACCTGAGACTCTTCCTATAGCATGAGATGTGATATCTCAATGCTTCTACCAAACCTGAAACTCTTCCTATAGCATGAGATGTGATATCCAACTCCTTCCCATTCCAATCCTGAGACACTTCCTATAGCATGAGATGTGATATCACAATGCTTCTAATACCAAACCTGAGACCCATCCTATAACATGAGATGTGATATCCAAATCCTTCCCCTTCCAAACCTGAGACCCTTCCTTTAGCATGAGATGTGATATCCAGCTCCTCCCATTCCAATCCTGAGACCCTTCCGATAGCATGAGATGTGATATCTCAATGCTTCTAATATCAAAACTGAGACCCTCCCTATAGCATGAGATGTGATATCTAAGTCCTTCCCATTCCAATCCTGAGACCCGATATCTCAATGCTTATACCAAACCTGAGACCCTTCCTATGGCATGAGATGTGATATCCAACTCCTTGCCATTCAAATCCTGAGACCCTCCCTATAACAAGAGATGTCATATCCAACTCCTTCCCATTCCAAACCTGAGACCCTTCCTTTAGCATGAGATGTGATATCCAAATCCTTCACATTCCAATCCGGAGACCAATCCTATAGCATGAGATGTGATATCTCAATGCTTCTAATACCAAACCTGAGACCCTTCCGATAGCAGGAGATGTGATATCTCAATGCTTCAAAAACCAAACATGAGAACCATCCTATAACATGAGATGTGAAATCCAAATCCTTCCCTTTCCAAACCTGAGACTCTTCCTATAGCATGAGATGTGATATCTCAATGCTTCTAATATCAAACTTGAGACCCTCCCTATAGCATGAGATGTGATATCCAAGTCCTTCCCATTCCAATCCTGAGACACTTCCTATAGCATGAGATGTGATATCTCAATGCTTCTAATACCAAACCTGAGACTCTTCCTATAACATGAGATGGGATATCCAACTCCTTCCCATTCCAATCCTGAGACTCTTCTGATAGCAGAGATGTGATATCTCAATGCTTATACCAAACCTGAGACTCTTCCTACGGCATGAGATGTCATATACAACTCCTTCCCATTCCAATCCTGAGACCCTTCCTATAGCATGAGATGTGATATCTCAATGCTTATACCAAACCTGAGACCCTTCCTATAGCATGAGATGTGATATCCAACTCCTTCCCATTCCAATCCTGAGACCCTTCCTATAGCATGAGATGTGATGTCTCAATGCTTCTAATACCAAACCTGAGATCCTTCCTATAACATGAGATGTGATATCCAACTCCTTCCATTCCAATCCTGAGACCCGTCCTATAGCATGAGATTTGATATCTCAATGCTTATACCAAACCTGAGACCCTTCCTATAGCATGAGATGTGATATCCAAGTCTTTCCCATTCCAATCCTTAGACCCTTCATACAGCATGCAATATGATATCTCAATGATTCTAATAACAATCCTGAGACCCGTCCTATAACATGAGATGGGATATCCAATTCCTTCCCATTCCAATCCTGAGACACTTCCGATAGCAGAGATGTGATATCTCAATGCTTATACCAAACCTGAGACCCTTCCTATAACATGAGATCGGATATCCAACTCCTTCCCGTTCCAAACCTGAGACCCTTCCTTTAGCATGAGATGTGATATCTCAATGCTTCTACCAAACCTGAGACCCTTCCTTTAGCATGAGATGTGATATCCAACTCCTTCCCATTCCAACCTGAGACCCTTCCTATAGCATGAGAAGGGATATCCAAATCCTTCCCAATCCAATCCTGAGACCCTTCCGATAGCAGAGATGTGATATCTCAATGCTTATACCAAACCTGAGACCCTTCCTATGGCATGAGATGTGATATCCAACTCCTTGCCATTCAAATCCTGAGACCCTCCCTATAACGAGATGTCATATCCAACTCCTTCCCATTCCAAACCTGAGACCCTTCCTTTAGCATGAGATGTGATATCCAAATCCTTCACATTCCAATCCGGAGACCCTTCCTATAACATGAGATGTGATATCCAACTCCTTCCCAATCCAATCCTGAGACCCTTCCGATAGCAGAGATGTGATATCTCAATGCTTATACCAAACCTGAGACCCTTCCTATGGCATGAGATGTGATATCCAACTCCTTCCCATTCCAAACCTGAGACCCTTCCTTTAGCATGAGATGTGATATCCAAATCCTTCACATTCCAATCCAGAGACCAATCCTATAGCATGAGATGTGATATCTCAATGCTTCTAATACCAAACCTGAGACCCTTCCGATAGCATGAGATGTGATATCTCAATGCTTCAAAAACCAAACATGAGAACCGTCCTATAACATGAGATGTGAAATCCAAATCCTTCTCTTCCCAAACCTGAGACTCTTCCTATAGCATGAGATGTGATATCTCAATGCTTCTAATATCAAACTTGAGACCCTCCCTATAGCATGAGATGTGATATCCAAGTCCTTCCCATTCCAATCTTGAGACACTTCCTATAGCATGAGATGTGATATCTCAATGCTTCTAATACCAAACCTGAGACTCTTCCTATAACATGAGATGGGATATCCAACTCCTTCCCATTCCAATCCTGAGACTCTTCTGATAGCAGAGATGTGATATCTCAATGCTTATACCAAACCTGAGACCCTTCCTACGGCATGAGATGTCATATACAACTCCTTCCCATTCCAATCCTGAGACCCTTCCTATAGCATGAGATGTGATATCTCAATGCTTATACCAAACCTGAGACCCTTCCTATAGCATGAGATGTGATATCCAACTCCTTCCCATTCCAATCCTGAGACCCTTCCTATAGCATGAGATGTGATGTCTCAATGCTTCTAATACCAAACCTGAGATCCTTCCTATAACATGAGATGTGATATCCAACTCCTTCCATTCCAATCCTGAGACCCTTCCTATAGCATGAGATTTGATATCTCAATGCTTATACCAAACCTGAGACCCTTCCTATAGCATGAGATGTGATATCCAAGTCTTTCCCATTCTAATCCTTAGACCCTTCCTACAGCATGCAATATGATATCTCAATGATTCTAATAACAATCCTGAGACCCGTCCTATAACATGAGATGGGATATCTCAATGCTTATACCAAACCTGAGACCCTTCCTACGGCATGAGATGTCATATACAACTCCTTCCCATTCCAATCCTGAGACCCTTCCTATAGCATGAGATGTGATATCTCAATGCTTATACCAAACCTGAGACCCTTCCTATAGCATGAGATGTGATATCCAACTCCTTCCCATTCCAATCCTGAGACCCTTCCTATAGCATGAGATGTGATGTCTCAATGCTTCTAATACCAAACCTGAGATCCTTCCTATAACATGAGATGTGATATCCAACTCCTTCCATTCCAATCCTGAGACCCTTCCTATAGCATGAGATTTGATATCTCAATGCTTATACCAAACCTGAGACCCTTCCTATAGCATGAGATGTGATATCCAAGTCTTTCCCATTCTAATCCTTAGACCCTTCCTACAGCATGCAATATGATATCTCAATGATTCTAATAACAATCCTGAGACCCGTCCTATAACATGAGATGGGATATCCAACTCCTTCCCATTCCAATCCTGAGACACTTCCGATAGCAGAGATGTGATATCTCAATGCTTATACCAAACCTGAGACCCTTCCTATAACATGAGATCGGATATCCAACTCCTTCCCGTTCCAAACCTGAGACCCTTCCTTTAGCATGAGATGTAATATCCAGCTCCTTCCCATTCCAATCCTGAGACACTTCCGATAGCATGAGATGTGATATCTCAATGCTTCTAATATCAAAACTGAAACCCTCCCTATAGCATGAGATGTGATATCCAACTCCTTCCCTTTCCAACCTGAGACCCTTCCTATAGCATGAGAAGGGATATCCAACTCCTTCCCAATCCAATCCTGAGACCCTTCCGATAGCAGAGATGTGATATCTCAATGCTTATACCAAACCTGAGACCCTTCCTATGGCATGAGATGTGATATCCAACACCTTGCCATTCAAATCCTGAGACCCTCCCTATAACAAGAGATGTCATATCCAACTCCTTCCCATTCCAAACCTGAGACCCTTCCTTTAGCATGAGATGTGATATCCAAATCCTTCACATTCCAATCCGGAGACCCTTCCTATAACATGAGATGTGATATCCAACTCCTTCCCAATCCAATCCTGAGACCCTTCCGATAGCAGAGATGTGATATCTCAATGCTTATACCAAACCTGAGACCCTTCCTATAGCATGAGATGTGATATCCAACTCCTTCCGATTCCAATCCTGAGACCCTTCCTATAGCATGAGATGTGATATCGCAATGCTTCTACCAAAACTGAGACCCTTCCTTTAGCATGAGATGTGATATCCAAGTCCTTCCCATTCCAATCCTGAGACCCTTCCTATAGCATGAGATGTGATATCTCAATGCTTCTAATACCAAACCTGAGATCCTTCCTATAACATGAGATGTGATATCCAAATCCTTCCCCATCCAAACCTGAGACCCTCCCTTTAGCATGAGATGTGATATCCAACTCCTTCCCATTCCAATCCTGATACCCTTCTGATAGCATGAGATGTGATATCTCAATGCCTCTAATACCAAACCTGAGACCCACCTCTAACATGAAATGTGATATCCAACTCCTTCCCTTTCCAAACCTGAGAGCCTTCCTACAGCATGAGATGTGATATCCAAGTCCTTCCCATTCCAATCTTGAGACCCTTCCTATAACATGAGATGTGATATCCAACTCTTTCCCATTCCAACCTGAGACCTTTCCTATAGCATGAGATGGGATATCCAACAACTCCTTCCAAATCCAATCCTGATACCCTTCCGATAGCATGAGATGTGATATCCCAATGCTTCTACAAAACCTGAGACCCATACCATGGCATGATGTGATATCAAACTCCCGTCCTATACCATGAGACTTGATATCTCAATGCTTCTAATACCAAACCTGAGACCGGTCAAATAACATGAGATGTGATATCCAAATCCTTCCGGTTCCAAACCTGAGACCCTTCCTTTAGCATGAGATGTGATATCCAAATCCTTCCCATTCCAATCCTTAAACCCTTCCTATAGCATGAGATGTGATATCTCAATGTTTCTAATAAAAAACCTGAGACCCTTCCTATAGCAAGAGATGTGATATCCAAATCCTTCCCATTCCAACCTGAGACCCTTCCTATAGCATGAGAAGGGATATCCAACTCCTTCCCATTCCAATCCTTAAACCCTTCCTATAGCATGAGATGTGATATCTCAATGTTTCTAATAAAAAACCTGAGACCCTTCCTATAGCAAGAGATGTGATATCCAAATCCTTCCCATTCCAACCTGAGACCCTTCCTATAGCATGAGAAGGGATATCCAACTCCTTCCCATTCCAATCCTGAGATCCTTCCTATAACATGAGATGTGATATCCAATTCCTTCCCATTCCAAACCTGAGACCCTTCCTATTGGATGAGATGTGATATCCAACTCCTTCCCATTCCAAACCTGAGACCCTTCCTATACCATAAGATGTGATATCTCAATGCTTCTAATACCAAACCTGGGACCCGTCCTATAACATGAGATATGATATCCAAATCCTTCCCATTCAAATCCTGAAACCCTTCCGATAGCATGAGACGTGATATCTCAATGTTTCTAATAAAAAACCTGAGACCCTTCATATAGCAAGAGATGTGATATCCAAATACTTCCCATTTCAATCTTGAGACCCTTCCTATAACATGAGATATGATATCCAACTCCTTCCCATTCCAACATGAGACCCTTCCTATAGCATGAGAAGGGATGTCCAACTCCTTCCCAATCCAATCCTGAGACCCTTCCGATAGCAGAGATGTGATATCTCAATGCTTATACCAAACCTGAGACCCTTCCTTTAGCATGAGATTTGATATCCAAATCCTTCACATTCCAATCCTGAGACCCTTCCTATAGCATGAGATGTGATATCTCAATGCTTCTAATACCAAACCTGAGATGCTTCCTTTAACATGAGATGTGATATCCAACTCCTTCCCATTCCAAACCTGAGACCCTTCCGATAGCATGAGATGTGATATCTCAATGCTTCTAAAACCAAACATGAGAACCATCCTATAACATGAGATGTGAAATCCCAATCCTTCCCTTCCCAAACCTGAGACCCTTCCTATAGCTTGAGATGTGATATCAAACTCCTTCCCATTCCAATCCTGAAATAGCTTGAGATGTGATATCCAACTCCTTCCCATTCCAATCCTGAGACCCTTATTATACCATGAGATGTGATATCTCAAGGCTTCTAATACCAAACCTGAGACCCGTCCTAAAACATGAGATGTGAGATCCAAATCCTTCCCCTTCCAAACCTGAGACCTTTCCTTTAGCATATGTGATATCCAACTACTTCCCATTCCAATCCTGAGACACTTCCGATAGCATGAGATGTGATATCTCAATGCTTCTAATATCAAAACTGAAACCCTCCCTATAGCATGAGATGTGATATCCAACTCCTTCCCATTCCAACCTGAGACCCTTCCTATAGCATGAGAAGGGATATCCAACTCCTTCCCAATCCAATCCTGAGACCCTTCCGATAGCAGAGATGTGATATCTCAATGCTTATACCAAACCTGAGACCCTTCCTATGGCATGAGATGTGATATCCAACACCTTGCCATTCAAATCCTGAGACCCTCCCTATAACAAGAGATGTCATATCCAACTCCTTCCCATTCCAAACCTGAGACCCTTCCTTTAGCATGAGATGTGATATCCAAATCCTTCACATTCCAATCCAGAGACCCTTCCTATAACATGAGATGTGATATCCAACTCCTTCCCAATCCAATCCTGAGACCCTTCCGATAGCAGAGATGTGATATCTCAATGCTTATACCAAACCTGAGACCCTTCCTATAGCATGAGATGTGATATCCAACTCCTTCCGATTCCAATCCCGAGACCCTTCCTATAGCATGAGATGTGATATCGCAATGCTTCTACCAAAACTGAGACCCTTCCTTTAGCATGAGATGTGATATCCAAGTCCTTCCCATTCCAATCCTGAGACCCTTCCTATAGCGTGAGATGTGATATCTCAATGCTTCTAATACCAAACCTGAGATCCTTCCGATAGCATGAGATATGATATCTCAATGCTTCTAATACCAAACCTGAGATCCTTCCTATAACATGAGATGTGATATCCAAATCCTTCCCCATCCAAACCTGAGACCCTCCCTTTAGCATGAGATGTGATATCCAACTCCTTCCCATTCCAATCCTGAAACCCTCCCTATAGCATGAGATGTGATATCCAACTCCTTCCCATTCCAACCTGAGACCCTTCCTATAGCATGAGAAGGGATATCCAACTCCTTCCCAATCCAATCCTGAGACCCTTCCAATAGCAGAGATGTGATATCTCAATGCTTATACCAAACCTGAGACCCTTCCTATGGCATGAGATGTGATATCCAACACCTTGCCATTCAAATCCTGAGACCCTCCCTATAACAAGAGATGTCATATCCAACTCCTTCCCATTCCAAACCTGAGACCCTTCCTTTAGCATGAGATGTGATATCCAAGTCCTTCCCATTCCAATCTTGAGACCCTTCCTATAACATGAGATGTGATATCCAACTCTTTCCCATTCCAACCTGAGACCTTTCCTATAGCATGAGATGGGATATCCAACAACTCCTTCCAAATCCAGTCCTGATACCCTTCCGATAGCATGAGATGTGATATCCCAATGCTTCTACAAAACCTGAGACCCATACCATGGCATGATGTGATATCAAACTCCCGTCCTATACCATGAGACTTGATATCTCAATGCTTCTAATAAAAAACCTGAGACCCTTCCTATAGCAAGAGATGTGATATCCAAATCCTTCCCATTCCAACCTGAGACCCTTCCTATAGCATGAGAAGGGATATCCAACTCCTTCCCATTCCAATCCTTAAACCCTTCCTATAGCATGAGATGTGATATCTCAATGTTTCTAATAAAAAACCTGAGACCCTTCCTATAGCAAGAGATGTGATATCCAAATCCTTCCCATTCCAACCTGAGACCCTTCCTATAGCATGAGAAGGGATATCCAACTCCTTCCAATTCAAATACTGCGACCCTTCCAATAGCATATGTGATATCTCAATGCTTCTAATATCAAAACTGAGACCCTCCCTATAGCATGAGATGTGATATCTAACTCCTTCCCATTCCAATCGAGACCCTTCCTATAACATGAGATGTGATATCTCTATGCTTCTAATACCAAACCTGAGCCCCTTCTCGTAGTATATGTGATATCCAACTCCTTCCCATTCCAAACTTGTGACCCTTCCTGTAGCATGAAATGTGATTTTCACCCCTTCCAATACCAAACCCGAGACCATTCCCACAGCCTGAGATTTGAAATCTCATTTCTTCCAATACCAAACCCGAGACCCTTCCGATAGGATGAGATTTACTATCTCACTCCTTAAAATACCAAACTCGAGTCCCTTCCTAAAGGATGCGATTCTAATACCAAACCTGAGACCCTCCCTATAACAAGAGATGTCATATCCAACTCCTTCCCATTCCAATCCTGAGACTCTTCCTATAGCATGACATGTGATATCGAACTTCCCATTCCAATCCTGAGACTCAGACCTCCCCGTCTAACCTTCTCACCACTCCTAGCTCCCGGATGGATCATGCACTCCTGCTGTCTCCTCTCTCCCTTCTGCTTCCTTTCCTCTCTCCTTCCTCATCTGCCCTAGGTCAGGCTCCTTCTACACCTCCGCAGGGATTACTGATTTGTACCCCTCCCCACTCTCAACTCTCACTCAGTTTCAAAAACTCATCTGACATCTGCCATTTCCTGGAAGAACCCGACCTTGATGTTCTTGGTCTAACCGAGACATGGTTGACGGCCAGCGCTGTCTCGAGCTTTGACACTTTCCTCCCTGATGACAAGTTCCTCTCCATGCCCAGATCCAACCGTTCTTGAGGGGGGAGCATCCTTGATTCCTGTAGTAAATTGCTTTCCTTTGCAGGCCGACTCCTCTCACGAATGCCTTGTCTGCATGCATTCTCTCTTTCCTGGCCATTCTCTCACCGTGGCTATTTGCCTACCCCCTTCCTCTCTCAGTGGATGGACTTCTCCATCCTAGCCTCCTACCACTCAACTCCGCCTACTTGGAGAATTCAACATGAACCTGTATGCTTCCTGACCTGGACTTTTACGAGATCTGCAACTGTACATGTCACTGGCCCTACACACTGCAGGGAATACTCAGGATTTTCTGATCTCAGACCTCCCCCTCTGTTACCCTCTCAACAATCCTCTCCCGTGGTGATCAAGTTCTCATCTCCAAAGAAGGCTACCTACCAGCTGTTCCTCCTCAGTGGAGTTCTCCCTTTCTGTCCCTGCTCCCTGCACCGTTTCGCGTTGCAAACACTCGCTTCCCAGCTCTCTGGTTTAGACGCGTGTTCCCTGCCTTCTCTCCTCTTCCCGCTGCCTTCAAATCAACAAATGAGCTTCAAAAGATACACGGTGCTCAGAATGCTTTATAACACCCATTATTCATCATATAGCCGTAACCCGCTAGACGTATTGAAATGTGCTGTAAACTAGCAAAACCAGCTAGAAAATGTACTTTCCTCGCGTTTTTGTAAATGCGAATTCTGATGGGTTCCCATGTATGTACATTGTCCGTGCGTTTGTTGTCGAATCCTGAAGTTTTTAACCACTGTTCTCCCATACAAGGGGGGTTCAACATCTACTGCTGTTCACAGGTTCACAGGCTGAATGTATACGGTTGAAATCTTCAAGGCATTATCAGCTTTCCTGACTGTTTTGGAACGTGTATTTGCCATCTATTAATACAGTTGCCTTGTGGTCATCCTCCCTTTTAGTTTACAGGCTGCACTCCCCTGGTGATCACATTCTCCTCTCCAGAGCAGGGTAACTACCAGCTGCTCCTCCTCAGAGGCGTTCCTCCTTTCTGTTCCTGCTCCCTGCACCGTGTTGCATGTACTCGCTTCCAAGCTCTCTGGTTTAGATGCGTGTTCCCTGCCTTCACTCCTCTTCCTACAGCCTTCCAATGAGCTCCACAAGACACAGTGTTCAGAATTCTTTATAACCCCATTATTCAACATATAGCTGTAACCCGCTAGACGTATTAAAACGTGCTAAAACCAGCAAAAATAGCTAGAAAATGTACTTCCCTCGCGTTTTGGTAAATGCAGGGTACACGCGTCTAAACCAGAGAGCAGGGAAGCGATCATTTCAGCAGTATAAATTCAGCCTGTGAACAACACATTTTGATCCTCCCTTTTATGGGAGAAGAGTGGTTCAAAAGAACAGGATTCGACTGAACAAACGCACGAACAGAGTACAAAATGGGAATCCACCAGAATTCGCATTTACCAAAACGCGAGGAAAGTACATTTTCTAGCTGTGTTTGCTAGTTTTTAGCACGTTTCAATACGTCTAGCGGGTTACGGCTAATAATGGGTGTTATAAAGCATTCTGAACACTATCTTGTGGAGCTCCTTGGAAGGCTTTAGGAAGGGGGGCCCCGGAGGGAACGCGAAGCGTTTCCCCCCGGGGAGTTTTTTGGCGATGCACATGGCCAGCGAGTGGCCGTGGGGCAGAGCGCCTCCTGGGGGGGGGTATTTAAGGGCTCAGGGAAGGTTCGGGAGGCAGGCGACAGTTAGGACTTGATGATTGTCCTGTCGCCTGCTCCCGAGCCTTCCCTGATTGTGGCCTAACGAGGTGTTTGAGGTAGGGGATAGGGGATAGGGAGGGGAGGGGGAGGGGGGAGATAAGGGCCGAGGGAGAGTGGCGGCGGCGGCGGCGCCGCATATAAAAAAAAAAAAAAAAAAAAAAATTAATGAGGGCGGGGGTCGCGGGCCCCGAATAGTCGGGGGTACCGTACATAAGGTACCCCCCCGCCCCCTCCTTACCGAAGCCGCCGCCCGCGGGTTGGCTTTCAGCAGGGCGGGTGGTTCGAGGCGGCAGTTGGGGTTTTTTTATTTATTTTTTTTTTTAGTGAGGGAGCTGGGCGGTCATTCCCTCGACGGCCGTAGTGTGGGCCCGCAGGGCGCGGCATTGATGTTGCCGGCCCCCGCGGCTCTTTAGTGTGGGGAGCCATGGGTTAGTTGAGCCCGCGTGTGCTGGGCTTCTTTTCATAGTGTGCGGTGCCGGCGTGCAGCAGGGAGGGGGCAGAGCGGCCCTCTTAAAGGGACCGCTACCCCTGTTATGATCCTATTGAGTTTAAGAAGGTACTGCGGTGCGGCGTTGGGGCCACTAGGGGGAGGGGGGGGCGGTGGAGCGGGGTAGACGGAGTGGGGGGCAGTAATAAAAAAAAAAAAAAAAAGAATTTAATAAAAAGAAAGGGAAAGCAGGAATAGGGGGTTTAAGGAAAGGAAGGGGTTTTTGAGCAGGGGGGTGGAGGGTGGGGGGGGTCCTGTGGGTTTTTTTTTTTTCGAGCGAAGCAGCTCGTAAGGGAGTGGGAAAAAGGGTGGGCTATCCGGGTGCAGGGGGTGGTTGGAAGTGGGGGGGGGGTTTAAAAAAAAAAAAAAAAAAAGCTAGTTTCAAAGCTAGCATTTTTTCAGTTTGGGGATTAGGTCCATGGGTAGTTTTGGCTCGGGGGCTTAGGTTTGTTAGGTTCATTTGCAGGGGGCATATATATTGTGCACAATCAGATTAGTAGTGCACGATGGTGGGCCAGAGAGCCGGCAAAAAGGGCCGGGTTGATGCGGAGGCTCTGAGGGAGGCTTTGGAAATAATTAGTTGGGCATCTGGGGCCCAGTGGGAGAGGGCAGTGGGGGAGGTCACAGGCGGAGAGGCCATGGGGGGGGGAGATAAGTGGTGGTAGGCCGCAGCGTAGAGCAGCGGCAGATGGGGCTCTCGCGGCAATGATGGCCTGCACCCCATCGGCGGGGAGAGGGGAGGTTTGGGAAATTAGGGGCGGAAAGCGAGAAAGGGGATAGACAGGAGGGCGGCAGGGGGAGAAATGATTTCGGGTCATGAGGTGGCTCAGAGGAATAAGAAGGGGGCAAGTGAAGGGGTGCAGAGGGGGGTGACAGGGCAAAGTGGAAGAAGGGGTAAATACCTGCAGAAGAGTGCAGGTGGAGAAAGGAGGGAGAGGTCCCCTTCAAGTGAGGAGGTTAGAGTGGGGCGCGGAACGGCCCCCCCGGGTAGGAGGAGTGAGGGCGGAGGGCGCTGCGCAGCCCCCGCTGGTCAGGTGGAGGGTGAGGGTTTCAGTACGGCCCCGCCTCAGTCAACGCAAGGAGAGCCTAGAGGGCGCAGCACAGCCCCTAGCAATGAGGATTCCGGGGTGGAGGTCGGAACGCTTCGCCCGAGAGAAGAGGACCAGGCAGGGGTTCCCACAACTCCGCTGAGAAGAAGTCAAAGGAGCGGCGGGGCGGACGCCCCGGGCTCGCAGGAAGATCATCAAATCATCCCGGGCAGGAGCTCGCATCCACAATGTAGGAGCCCTCTAAGAATGGAGATGAGGAGCACCGGTGTGGACGCCAGGCCGCAGGTGGCAGGTGTGGAAAGAGGTGAGCGGGAAAGGGAATGGTCATCTGCATGGCAGAGAGGGGTTACAAATAGGTGGACAGGGGAGGAACGGGCTGGTTTCCAAGGTGTAAGGAAGGAAGTTGGTGTGCAGGCCATTGGAGCCGAGGGGGTTGGAAAGAGCATTTGCTCAGTGGAGGTCCAAACGGACAAGGTGGTGGAGACATTGGTGCTCGAAGTGCAAGCCGGAAAAGATAAGGAGTGTGAAGTGAAAAGAAAGGAGAAACAATGGCCATACATGGGGTTAACAAAACCATTGGGGGCGCACTTGATGGCAGCGACCAGGGAGAAGATTCAGGCAGGGGAATTTGTGGATGTCTTTAAATTGCTCCATAGGGAAGTGAGAGCAAAGGAGGGGTCTAAGGAGGAAGAGAGGGAACTGGCTTCACGCCCAAGGGTCCCGGTGACTATTGAGTGGACGTCGGCGTTTATTATTTATGCCAGTGTGTACTGTGAAAAATTCCCGGAGCGTTGCGTGGCCCTACTTAAATATATGGACGTAATTAGGAAGGCTTTCACGAGTTTTGGGAGTTTGCCTGGGTACGCTATGATGAGGAATTCAGAGCGAGAATGGCGGAGGACAGTCAGGCGGTCTGGGGGGAGATAGACATGGATCTTTGGCTGCAATGGATGGCTCCAACGAGGCCTGCCCCGACATTGCACGCAGCAAGTGGGCTGCCTGTGCCTTACCGGCCCTTTCTTGGTCGCCCCGCCCATGAGGGGGTGGGGGGAGGAGGCGAAGGACAGCCCTCAACTGCATGTTGGGCGTTCAATAAAGAAGGCTGCACGAGGTGGATGTGCAAATTTAAACACGAGTGCAGCAGGTGTGCGGGTCGGCATCCGGTTACAGATTGTTTTCAGGCAAGGGACAGTGGGTCAGGGCGAGGAGCGGGGCAAGGAAGTGTGGGGGAAGGACCGCATACCAGGTAAATTGGGGTGTGCTGGTAGGTCGGGCTCAGTTTAATGTAAAAGGAGGGGGGGCACAAGGTTTGATGAAAGATTGTTGGGGGCAACTTAAAGGGGGGCAGGAGAAGGGTGAGGAGGAAGACGCGTAGGTAGGGGAGGGCCGCAGGTGGGATGTAACGGTGGTAATTGTTAAGGGGAGGTAGCTGTCGTTTGGAGGGCATGGACGACGGTGGTGAAGCCCTCACGCTTGCCGCACGACAAGGTGAGTAGGCTTCAGGCTGCATGGACGGAGGTGCGGGAGCGCCTCTGGTGCAGCAGGGGGAAGTGAGGAGTTGGGTCTGCATGGACGGGGGTGCACTAGGGCCCCTGGTGCAGCTAAATTAAAAAATAAAAAAAATAAAAAAAAAAGTGGAACAGAGAAGCGAGGTGCCGGAAGAGGAATTTATGTGTAATGGTCTGCATGGACGGGGGCGCAGGTTTGGCCCCTAGTGCAGCGGTGGAGAGGAGTAAAGGAAAAAAGGGGGCCTGCATGGACGGGGGTGCACTAGGCCCCCTGGTGCAGGTGGGAAACAGGTGGTAATGGACGCAAGTAGCTTGAAGATGGTGATATGGAAGGAACTGCATGGACGGGGGCGCAGGTTTGGCCCCTGGTGCAGCGGTGGAGAGGAGTAAGGCAAAAAAGGGGCCTGCATGGACGGGGGTGCATTAGGGCCCCGGGTGCAGGCGGGAAAAAGGTGGTAATGGATGCGAGGAGCTTGAAGAGTTATATGGAAGGGACTGCATGGACGGGGGTGCAGGTTTGGCCCCTGGTGCAATGGCGAGAGGAGGAATAAACTAAAAGGCCTGCATGGACGGGGGTGCACGTGGGCCCCCGGTGCAGGGGGGACAATGCAGGAATGTAAAGGAATAAACTGGGCACAACAAGTGGAACAAATGGTTTATTGCTTGTAGGGGAGCTGTCTGCGACTTGTTTTTACGTGGTTATTGTTTGGGGGCTTTCAGGGTTTTTAAGTTGGTCGGGGGAAAAGGGGGGGTAGGGGGACTGCAGTGGGAAGATGTTCAAATTACAGAAGAAGGTTTAGACATCAAGATTAAGAGGTCTAAGACGGATAAGAAGGGAAGGGGCTCTTGGTTTCGGCTGGGTCGTGGGAGCAAGGTCTTATGCCCAGTTCCAGGTGCTAGGGGTATCGCGGAAGGAGTTGGTGGCAGTGGGAGAAAAGGAAGAGGATTTCGGGACTTATTACTTTAGGATGGGCGCAGCATCTGAGGGTACCGGGCTGGGTTTTTTCAGAAGACAAGGTGAAAAGATTGGGACGTTGGAGGTCTGGGAAATATAAGGGGTACGGCAGGGAGTTTGATAATGGGGATGTTGAAAAGGTGGTTAGGACTTTGTGGGCCAACTGTTGTTGAAATATTTTTGACTTGTCAGTGATTTTGTATTTTCTTTTTCAGATGCTGCGCGAAAGGAAGGGGAGTTGGCGCACGTTTTGATTTGTTGGCCATTAAATTGTTAAGTGGGCTGGGAAGGAAGTGGAGAAAAGGGGTTTGGAAGGTAACAGGGGTGCAGTTACAAGGAAGTGGTGGTGAGACGGCACGGGTTGGGGGGCCTGCGGTGGGATCAGCTGCTTCCTATATTGGCAGGGATGAGGGAACGCTTGGGGTTCCAGAGGTGGTGATTCTGCATGCAGGGGAGAATGACCTGGTGAGGGATAAGGGTGGCTCTTCTTGTTTCTGGGCTGGGAGACTGGGTAAAAAGTTTGAGGTAGAAAAGTTTGGGGGGGGAGTGGGGCAGAAAGAACTACTCGGGGGAGGGTTTTTCTGGTGCCGGGGGCATGGCCCCTTTTGATGTGGGGGGAGGGAAGCACAATGGGGGAATGACACGGGAAAGGATGGGGTGGCGCTGTTTGCACAAGCAGGTCACCCCGGGGGAACAGGTATTGAGCCTGGAGGGGCATGGCCCCTGGGAGAAAGCGGGACGCCTGGAAAAGGGGCAAGGAGACGGTAGGATCCAAGGGATCATTAGGGAGGAATTGGGTTATTTAATTATTTAATTGTTGGGGGAAAATGAAAATGTTTAATTTATTTAAGTGGTGGTTAAAATATTCCTTTAGTTTGTTAGGCCATGGAGCCAGTTAAGTGTTTGATTGTAAGCTTTGGCCTGTCACATTAAAGCAACCTTTTCCACTTTTAAACGAGTCTGGGTTTTTTGTGCATTTAAGCCAAAAGGGGGGCCCCGGGGGGAACGCGAAGCGTTTCCCCCCGGGGAGTTTTTTGGCGATGCACATGGCCAGCGAGTGGCCGTGGGGCAGAGCGCCTCCTGGGGGGGGTATTTAAGGGCTCAGGGAAGGTTCGGGAGGCAGGCGACAGTTAGGACTTGATGATTGTCCCGCCCTCCCACCCCTTTCACTTCGTTGGGTAGTGTCTGGGTATGTAATATGGGGGGTCCATTGTTCATGGGATTATGCAGGGGGTTTTTTAGATGACAGGGCGGGTTCATGAGTTTTGGGGTCTGTTAGGAAGGTAGGGTTGGTAGTTTTGTGTGACAGGTCAGGGCATTGTGAAAGTGTGTGTAATATATGTTGCTGATGTGGCAGGTCAGGCTGGCTGCAGGTCATAGGAAAGGGGGAGTTTGGTGTAGAGGGGAGTTTGAAGGGTGTTGAAGTGGGTCGGGGCGCCGGGGGCATGGCCCCTTTTGATGTGGGGGGAGGGAAGCACAATGGGGGAATGACATGGGAAAGGATGGGGTGGCGCTGTTTGCACAAGCAGGTCACCCCGGGGGAACAGGTATTGAGCCTGGAGGGGCATGGCCCCTGGGAGAAAGCGGGACGCCTGGAAAAGGGGCAAGGAGACGGTAGGATCCAAGGGATCATTAGGGAGGAATTGGGTTATTTAATTATTTAATTGTTGGGGGAAAATGAAAATGTTTAATTTATTTAAGTGGTGGTTAAAATATTCCTTTAGTTTGTTAGGCCATGGAGCCAGTTAAGCGTTTGATTGTAAGCTTTGGCCTGTCACATTAAAGCGACCTTTTCCACTTTTAAACGAGTCTGGGTTTTTTGTGCATTAAGCCAAAAGAGCAGAGAAGGCAGGGAACACGCATCTAAACCAGAGAGCTGGGAAGCGAGTACATGCAACGCGAAACAGTGCAGGGAGCAGGGACAGAAAGGATGAACGCCTATGAGGAGGAGCAGCTGGTAGTTAGCCTGCTCTGGAGAGTAGAATGTGATCACCAGGGGAGTGCAGCCTGTAAACTAGAAGGGACGATGAACACAGGGCGACTGCATTAACGGATGGCAAATACACGTTCCAAAAAATTCAGGAAAGCTGATAATGCATTGAAGATTTCAGCCGTATACATTCAGCCTGTGAACAGCAGTAGATGTTGACCCCCCTAGTATGGGAGAACAGTGGTTAAAAACTTCAGGATTCGACAACAAATGCACGGACACAGTACATACACCGTGTATCTTTTGAAGCTCATTTGTTGATTTGAAGGCAGCGGGAAGAGGAGAGAAGGCAGGGAACACGCGTCGAAACCAGAGAGCTGGGAAGCGAGTACTTGCAACGCGAAACGGTGCAGGGAGCAGGGACAGAAAGGGAGAACTCCACTGAGGAGGAACAGCTGGCAGTTAGCCTTCTTTGAAGATGAGAACTTGATCACCACGGGAGAGGATTGTTGAGAGGGTTACAGAGGGGGAGGTCTGAGATCTGAAAATCCTGAGTATTCCCTGCAGTGTGTAGGGCCAGCGACATGAAGAGTTGCAGATCTCGTAAAAGTCCAGGTCAGGAAGCATACAGGTTCATGTGGAATTCTCCAAGTAGGCGGAGTTGAGTGGTAGGAGGCTAGGATGGAGAAGTCCATCCACTGAGAGAGGAAGGGGGTAGGCAAATAGCCACGGTGAGAGATTCGCCAGGAAAGAGAGAATGCATGCAGACAAGGCATTCGTGAGAGGAGTCGGCCTGCAAAGGAAAGCAATTTACTACAGGAATCAAGGATACTCCCCCTCAAGAACGGTTGGATCTGGGCATGGAGAGGAACTTGTCATCAGGGAGGAAAGTGTCAAAGCTCGAGATAGCGCTGGCCGTCAACCATGTCTCGGTTAGACCAAGAACATCAAGGTCGGGTACTTCCAGGAAATGGCAGATGTCAGATGAGTGTTTGAAACTGAGTGAGAGTTGAGAGTGGGGAGGGGTACAAATCAGTAATCCCTGCGGAGGTGTAGAAGGAGCCTGACCTAGGGCAGATGAGGAAGGAGAGAGGAAAGGAAGCAGAAGAAGGGAGCGAAGAGACAGCAGGAGTTCATGATCAATCCGGGAGCTAGGAGTGGTGAGAAGGTTAGACGGGGAGGTCTGAGTCTCAGGATTGGAATGGGAAGTTCGATATCACATGTCATACTATAGGAAGAGTCTGAGGATTGGAATGGGAAGGAGTTGGATATGACATCTCTTGTTGTAGGGAGAGTCTCAGGTTTGGTATTAGAATCACATCCTTTAGGAAGGGACTCGAGTTTGGTATTTTAAGGAGTGAGATAGTAAATCTCATCCTATCGGAAGGGTCTCGGGTTTGGTATTGGAAGAAATGAGATTTCAAATCTCAGGCTGTGGGAATGGTCTCGGGTTTGGCATTGGAAGGGGTGAGAAATCACATTTCATGCTACAGGAAGGGTCACAAGTTTGGAATGGGAAGGAGTTGGATATCACATGAAGGGGCTCAGGTTTGGTATTAGTAGCAAAGAGATATCACATCTCGTTATAGGAAGGGTCTCGATTGGAATGGGAAGGAGTTGGATATCACATCTCATGCTATAGGGAGGGTCTCAGTTTTGATATTAGAAGCACTGAGATATCACATATGCTATTGGAAGGGTCTCAGTATTGGAATTGGAAGGAGTTGGATATCACATCTCATGCTATAGGGAGGTTCTCAGGTTTGATATTAGAAACATTGAGATATCACATCTCATGCTATGGGAAGGGTCTCAGGATTGGAATGGGAAGGAGTAGGATATCACATATGCTAAAGGAAAGGTCTCAGGTTTGGAAGGGGAAGGATTTGGATCTCACATCTCATGTTTTAGGACGGGTCTCAGGTTTGGTATTAGAAGCCTTGAGATATCACATATGGTATGATAAGGGTCTCAGGATTGGAATGGGAAGGAGTTGGACATAACATCTCAAGCTATCTCAGGATTGGAATGGGAAGGAGTTTGATATCACATCTCGAGCTATAGGAAGGGTCTCAGGTTTGGAATGGGAAGGACTTGGATATCACATCTCATGCTAAAGGAAGGGTCTCAGTTTTGGTAGAAGCATTGCGATATCACATCTCACGCTATAGGAAGGGTCTCAGGATTGGAATCGGAAGGAGTTGGATATCACATCTCATGCTATAGGAAGGGTCTCAGGTTTGGTATAAGCATTGAGATATCACATCTCTGCTATCGGAAGGGTCTCAGGATTGGATTGGGAAGGAGTTGGATATCACATCTCATGTTATAGGAAGGGTCTCCGGATTGGAATGTGAAGGATTTGGATATCACATCTCATGCTAAAGGAAGGGTCTCAGGTTTGGAATGGGAAGGAGTTGGATATGACATCTCTTGTTATAGGGAGGGTCTCAGGATTTGAATGGCAAGGTGTTGGATATCACATCTCATGCCATAGGAAGGGTCTCAGGTTTGGTATAAGCATTGAGATATCACATCTCTGCTATCAAGAGGGTCTCAGGATTGGATTGGGAAGGAGTTGGATATCCCTTCTCATGCTATAGGAAGGGTCTCAGGTTGGAAAGGGAAGGAGTTGGATATCACATCTCATGCTATAGGGAGGGTTTCAGTTTTGATATTAGAAGCATTGAGATATCACATCTCATGCTATCGGAAGTGTCTCAGGATTGGAATGGGAAGGAGCTGGATATTACATCTCATGCTAAAGGAAGGGTCTCAGGTTTGGAACGGGAAGGAGTTGGATATCCGATCTCATGTTATAGGAAGGGTCTCAGGTTTGGTATAAGCATTGAGATATCACATCTCTGCTATCGGAAGTGTCTCAGGATTGGAATGGGAAGGAGTTGGATATCCCATCTCATGTTATAGGACGGGTCTCAGGATTGTTATTAGAATCATTGAGATATCATATTGCATGCTGTAGCAAGGGTCTAAGGATTAGAATGGGAAAGACTTGGATATCACATCTCATGCTATAGGAAGGGTCTCAGGTTTGGTATAAGCATTGAGATATCAAATCTCATGCTATAGGAAGGGTCTCAGGATTGGAATGGAAGGAGTTGGATATCACATCTCATGTTATAGGAAGGATCTCAGGTTTGGTATTAGAAGCATTGAGACATCACATCTCATGCTATAGGAAGGGTCTCAGGATTGGAATGGGAAGGAGTTGGATATCACATCTCATGCTATAGGAAGGGTCTCAGGTTTGGTATAAGCATTGAGATATCACATCTCATGCTATAGGAAGGGTCTCAGGATTGGAATGGGAAGGAGTTGTATATGACATCTCATGCCGTAGGAAGGGTCTCAGGTTTGGTATAAGCATTGAGATATCACATCTCTGCTATCAGATGAGTCTCAGGATTGGAATGGGAAGGAGTTGGATATCCCATCTCATGTTATAGGAAGAGTCTCAGGTTTGGTATTAGAAGCATTGAGATATCACATCTCATGCTATAGGAAGTGTCTCAAGATTGGATGGGAAGGACTTGGATATCACATCTCATGCTATAGGTAGGGTCTCAAGTTTGATATTAGAAGCATTGAGATATCACATCTCATGCTATAGGAAGAGTCTCAGGTTTGGGAAGGGAAGGATTTGGATTTCACATCTCATGTAATAGGACGGTTCTCATGTTTGGTTTTTGAAGCATTGAGATATCACATCTCATGCTATCGGAAGGGTCTCAGGTTTGGTATTAGAAGCATTGAGATATCACATCTCATGCTATAGGATTGGTCTCTGGATTGGAATGTGAAGGATTTGGATATCACATCTCATGCTAAAGGAAGGGTCTCAGGTTTGGAATCGGAAGGAGTTGGATATCACATCTCATGCCATAGGAAGGGTCTCAGGTTTGGTATAAGCATTGAGATATCACATCTCTGTTATCGGAAGGGTCTCAGGATTGGATTGGGAAGGAGTTGGATATCACATCTCATGTTATAGGAAGGGTCTCCGGATTGGAATGTGAAGGATTTGGATATCACATCTCATGCTAAAGGAAGGGTCTCAGGTTTGGAATGGGAAGGAGTTGGATATGGCATCTCTTGTTATAGGGAGGGTCTCAGGATTTGAATGGCAAGGAGTTGGATATCACATCTCATGCCATAGGAAGGGTCTCAGGTTTGGTATAAGCATTGAGATATCACATCTCTGCTATCGGAAGGGTCTCAGGATTGGATTGGGAAGGAGTTGGATATCCCTTCTCATGCTATAGGAAGGGTCTCAGGTTGGAATGGGAAGGAGTTGGATATCACATCTCATGCTAAAGGAAGGGTCTCAGGTTTGGTAGAAGCATTGAGATATCACATCTCATGCTATCGGAAGTGTCTCAGGATTGGAATGGGAAGGAGCTGGATATTACATCTCATGCTAAAGGAAGGGTCTCAGGTTTGGAACGGGAAGGAGTTGGATATCCGATCTCATGTTATAGGAAGGGTCTCAGGTTTGGTATAAGCATTGAGATATCACATCTCTGCTATCGGAAGTGTCTCAGGATTGGAATGGGAAGGAATTGGATATCCCATCTCATGTTATAGGACGGGTCTCAGGATTGTTATTAGAATCATTGAGATATCATATTGCATGCTGTATGAAGGGTCTAAGGATTGGAATGGGAAAGACTTGGATATCACATCTCATGCTATAGGAAGGGTCTCAGGTTTGGTATAAGCATTGAGATATCAAATCTCATGCTATAGGAAGGGTCTCAGGATTGGAATGGAAGGAGTTGGATATCACATCTCATGTTATAGGAAGGATCTCAGGTTTGGTATTAGAAGCATTGAGACATCACATCTCATGCTATAGGAAGGGTCTCAGGATTGGAATAGGAAGGAGTTGGATATCACATCTCATGCTATAGGAAGGGTCTCAGGTTTGGTATAAGCATTGAGATATCACATCTCATGCTATAGGAAGGGTCTCAGGATTGGAATGGGAAGGAGTTGTATATGACATCTCATGCCGTAGGAAGGGTCTCAGGTTTGGTATAAGCATTGAGATATCACATCTCTGCTATCAGAAGAGTCTCAGGATTGGAATGGGAAGGAGTTGGATATCCCATCTCATGTTATAGGAAGAGTCTCAGGTTTGGTATTAGAAGCATTGAGATATCACATCTCATGCTATAGGAAGTGTCTCAGGATTGGAATGGGAAGGACTTGGATATCACATCTCATGCTATAGGGAGGGTCTCAAGTTTGATATTAGAAGCATTGAGATATCACATCTCATGCTATAGGAAGAGTCTCAGGTTTGGGAAGGGAAGGATTTGGATTTCACATCTCATGTTATAGGATGGTTCTCATGTTTGGTTTTTGAAGCATTGAGATATCACATCTCATGCTATCGGAAGGGTCTCAGGTTTGGTATTAGAAGCATTGAGATATCACATCTCATGCTATAGGATTGGTCTCCGGATTGGAATGTGAAGGATTTGGATATCACATCTCATGCTAAAGGAAGGGTCTCAGGTTTGGAATGGGAAGGAGTTGGATATGACATCTCTTGTTATAGGGAGGGTCTCAGGATTTGAATGGCAAGGAGTTGGATATCACATCTCATGCCATAGGAAGGGTCTCAGGTTTGGTATAAGCATTGAGATATCGGGTCTCAGGATTGGAATGGGAAGGACTTAGATATCACATCTCATGCTATAGGGAGGGTCTCAGTTTTGATATTAGAAGCATTGAGATATCACATCTCATGCTATCGGAAGGGTCTCAGGATTGGAATGGGAGGAGCTGGATATCACATCTCATGCTAAAGGAAGGGTCTCAGGTTTGGAAGGGGAAGGATTTGGATATCACATCTCATGTTATAGGATGGGTCTCAGGTTTGGTATTAGAAGCATTGTGATATCACATCTCATGCTATAGGAAGTGTCTCAGGATTGGAATGGGAAGGAGTTGGATATCACATCTCATGCTATAGGAAGGGTTTCAGGTTTGGTAGAAGCATTGAGATATCACATCTCATGCTATAGGAAGAGTCTCAGGTTTGGGAAGGGAAGGATTTGGATTTCACATCTCATGTTATAGGATGGTTCTCATGTTTGGTTTTTGAAGCATTGAGATATCACATCTCATGCTATCGGAAGGGTCTCAGGTTTGGTATTAGAAGCATTGAGATATCACATCTCATGCTATAGGATTGGTCTCCGGATTGGAATGTGAAGGATTTGGATATCACATCTCATGCTAAAGGAAGGGTCTCAGGTTTGGAATGGGAAGGAGTTGGATATGACATCTCTTGTTATAGGGAGGGTCTCAGGATTTGAATGGCAAGGAGTTGGATATCACATCTCATGCCATAGGAAGGGTCTCAGGTTTGGTATAAGCATTGAGATATCACATCTCTGCTATCGGAAGGGTCTCAGGATTGGATTGGGAAGGAGTTGGATATCACATCTCATGTTATAGGAAGGGTCTCCGGATTGGAATGTGAAGGATTTGGATATCACATCTCATGCTAAAGGAAGGGTCTCAGGTTTGGAATGGGAAGGAGTTGGATATGACATCTCTTGTTATAGGGAGGGTCTCAGGATTTGAATGGCAAGGAGTTGGATATCACATCTCATGCCATAGGAAGGGTCTCAGGTTTGGTATAAGCATTGAGATATCACATCTCTGCTATCGGAAGGGTCTCAGGATTGGATTGGGAAGGAGTTGGATATCCCTTCTCATGCTATAGGAAGGGTCTCAGGTTGGAATGGGAAGGAGTTGGATATCACATCTCATGCTAAAGGAAGGGTCTCAGGTTTGGTAGAAGCATTGAGATATCACATCTCATGCTATAGGAAGGGTCTCAGGATTGGAATGGGAAGGACTTAGATACCACATATCATGCTATAGGGAGGGTTTCAGTTTTGATATTAGAAGCATTGAGATATCACATCTCATGCTATCGGAAGTGTCTCAGGATTGGAATGGGAAGGAGCTGGATATTACATCTCATGCTAAAGGAAGGGTCTCAGGTTTGGAACGGGAAGGAGTTGGATATCCGATCTCATGTTATAGGAAGGGTCTCAGGTTTGGTATAAGCATTGAGATATCACATCTCTGCTATCGGAAGTGTCTCAGGATTGGAATGGGAAGGAATTGGATATCCCATCTCATGTTATAGGACGGGTCTCAGGATTGTTATTAGAATCATTGAGATATCATATTGCATGCTGTAGGAAGGGTCTAAGGATTGGAATGGGAAAGACTTGGATATCACATCTCATGCTATAGGAAGGGTCTCAGGATTGGAATGGAAGGAGTTGGATATCACATCTCATGTTATAGGAAGGATCTCAGGTTTGGTATTAGAAGCATTGAGACATCAAATCTCATGCTATAGGAAGGGTCTCAGGATTGGAATGGGAAGGAGTTGGATATCACATCTCATGCTATAGGAAGGGTCTCAGGTTTGGTATAAGCATTGAGATATCACATCTCATGCTATAGGAAGGGTCTCAGGATTGGAATGGGAAGGAGTTGTATATGACATCTCATGCCGTAGGAAGGGTCTCAGGTTTGGTATAAGCATTGAGATATCACATCTCTGCTATCACAAGAGTCTCAGGATTGGAATGGGAAGGAGTTGGATATCCCATCTCATGTTATAGGAAGAGTCTCAGGTTTGGTATTAGAAGCATTGAGATATCACATCTCATGCTATAGGAAGTGTCTCAGGATTGGAATGCGAAGGACTTGGATATCACATCTCATGCTATAGGGAGGGTCTCAAGTTTGATATTAGAAGCATTGAGATATCACATCTCATGCTATAGGAAGAGTCTCAGGTTTGGGAAGGGAAGGATTTGGATTTCACATCTCATGTTATAGGATGGTTCTCATGTTTGGTTTTTGAAGCATTGAGATATCACATCTCATGCTATCGGAAGGGTCTCAGGTTTGGTATTAGAAGCATTGAGATATCACATCTCATGCTATAGGATTGGTCTCCGGATTGGAATGTGAAGGATTTGGATATCACATCTCATGCTAAAGGAAGGGTCTCAGGTTTGGAATGGGAAGGAGTTGGATATGACATCTCTTGTTATAGGGAGGGTCTCAGGATTTGAATGGCAAGGAGTTGGATATCACATCTCATGCCATAGGAAGGGTCTCAGGTTTGGTATAAGCATTGAGATACCACATCTCTGCTATCGGAAGGGTCTCAGGATTGGAATGGGAAGGACTTAGATATCACATCTCATGCTATAGGGAGGGTCTCAGTTTTGATATTAGAAGCATTGAGATATCACATCTCATGCTATCGGAAGGGTCTCAGGATTGGAATGGGAGGAGCTGGATATCACATCTCATGCTAAAGGAAGGGTCTCAGGTTTGGAAGGGGAAGGATTTGGATATCACATCTCATGTTATAGGATGGGTTTCAGGTTTGGTATTAGAAGCATTGTGATATCACATCTCATGCTATAGGAAGTGTCTCAGGATTGGAATGGGAAGGAGTTGGATATCACATCTCATGCTATAGGAAGGGTTTCAGGTTTGGTAGAAGCATTGAGATATCACATCTCATGCTATAGGAAGAGTCTCAGGTTTGGGAAGGGAAGGATTTGGATTTCACATCTCATGTTATAGGATGGTTCTCATGTTTGGTTTTTGAAGCATTGAGATATCACATCTCATGCTATCGGAAGGGTCTCAGGTTTGGTATTAGAAGCATTGAGATATCACATCTCATGCTATAGGATTGGTCTCTGGATTGGAATGTGAAGGATTTGGATATCACATCTCATGCTAAAGGAAGGGTCTCAGGTTTGGAATGGGAAGGAGTTGGATATGACATCTCTTGTTATAGGGAGGGTCTCAGGATTTGAATGGCAAGGAGTTGGATATCACATCTCATGCCATAGGAAGGGTCTCAGGTTTGGTATAAGCATTGAGATATCACATCTCTGCTATCGGAAGGGTCTCAGGATTGGATTGGGAAGGAGTTGGATATCACATCTCATGTTATATGAAGGGTCTCCGGATTGGAATGTGAAGGATTTGGATATCACATCTCATGCTAAAGGAAGGGTCTCAGGTTTGGAATGGGAAGGAGTTGGATATGACATCTCTTGTTATAGGGAGGGTCTCAGGATTTGAATGGCAAGGAGTTGGATATCACATCTCATGCCATAGGAAGGGTCTCAGGTTTGGTATAAGCATTGAGATATCACATCTCTGCTATCGGAAGGGTCTCAGGATTGGATTGGGAAGGAGTTGGATATCCCTTCTCATGCTATAGGAAGGGTCTCAGGTTGGAATGGGAAGGAGTTGGATATCACATCTCATGCTAAAGGAAGGGTCTCAGGTTTGGTAGAAGCATTGAGATATCACATCTCATGCTATAGGAAGGGTCTCAGGATTGGAATGGGAAGGACTTAGATATCACATATCATGCTATAGGGAGGGTTTCAGTTTTGATATTAGAAGCATTGAGATATCACATCTCATGCTATCGGAAGTGTCTCAGGATTGGAATGGGAAGGAGCTGGATATTACATCTCATGCTAAAGGAAGGGTCTCAGGTTTGGAACGGGAAGGAGTTGGATATCCGATCTCATGTTATAGGAAGGGTCTCAGGTTTGGTATAAGCATTGAGATATCACATCTCTGCTATCGGAAGTGTCTCAGGATTGGAATGTGAAGGAATTGGATATCCCATCTCATGTTATAGGACGGGTCTCAGGATTGTTATTAGAATCATTGAGATAACATATTGCATGCTGTAGGAAGGGTCTAAGGATTGGAATGGGAAAGACTTGGATATCACATCTCATGCTATAGGAAGAGTCTCAGGTTTGGTATAAGCATTGAGATATCAAATCTCATGCTATAGGAAGGGTCTCAGGATTGGAATGGAAGGAGTTGGATATCACATCTCATGTTATAGGAAGGATCTCAGGTTTGGTATTAGAAGCATTGAGACATCACATCTCATGCTATAGGAAGGGTCTCAGGATTGGAATGGGAAGGAGTTGGATATCACATCTCATGCTATAGGAAGGGTCTCAGGTTTGGTATAAGCATTGAGATATCACATCTCATGCTATAGGAAGGGTCTCAGGATTGGAATGGGAAGGAGTTGTATATGACATCTCATGCCGTAGGAAGGGTCTCAGGTTTGGTATAAGCATTGAGATATCACATCTCTGCTATCAGAAGAGTCTCAGGATTGGAATGGGAAGGAGTTGGATATCCCATCTCATGTTATAGGAAGAGTCTCAGGTTTGGTATTAGAAGCATTGAGATATCACATCTCATGCTATAGGAAGTGTCTCAGGATTGGAATGGGAAGGACTTGGATATCACATCTCATGCTATAGGGAGGGTCTCAAGTTTGATATTAGAAGCATTGAGATATCACATCTCATGCTATAGGAAGAGTCTCAGGTTTGGGAAGGGAAGGATTTGGATTTCACATCTCTTGTTATAGGATGGGTCTCATGTTTGGTTTTTGAAGCATTGAGATATTACATCTCATGCTATCGGAAGGGTCTCAGGTTTGGTATTAGAAGCATTGAGATATCACATCTCATGCTATAGGATTGGTCTCGGGATTGGAATGTGAAGGATTTGGATATCACATCTCATGCTAAAGGAAGGGTCTCAGGTTTGGAATGGGAAGGAGTTGGATATGACATCTCTGGTTATAGGGAGGGTCTCAGGATTTGAATGGCAAGGAGTTGGATATCACATCTCATGCCATAGGAAGGGTCTCAGGTTTGGTATAAGCATTGAGATATCACATCTCTGCTATCGGAAGGGTCTCAGGATTGGAATGGGAAGGACTTAGATATCACATCTCATGCTATAGGGAGGGTCTCAGTTTTGATATTAGAAGCATTGAGATACCACATCTCATGCTATCGGAAGGGTCTCAGGATTGGAATGGGAGGAGCTGGATATCACATCTCATGCTAAAGGAAGGGTCTCAGGTTTGGAAGGGGAAGGATTTGGATATCACATCTCATGTTATAGAATGGGTCTCAGGTTTGGTATTAGAAGCATTGTGATATCACATCTCATGCTATAGGAAGTGTCTCAGGATTGGAATGGGAAGGAGTTGTATATCACATCTCATGCTATAGGAAGGGTTTCAGGTTTGGTAGAAGCATTGAGATATCACATCTCATGCTATAGGAAGAGTCTCAGGTTTGGGAAGGGAAGGATTTGGATTTCACATCTCATGTTATAGGATGGTTCTCATGTTTGGTTTTTGAAGCATTGAGATATCACATCTCATGCTATCGGAAGGGTCTCAGGTTTGGTATTAGAAGCATTGAGATATCACATCTCATGCTATAGGATTGGTCTCTGGATTGGAATGTGAAGGATTTGGATATCACATCTCATGCTAAAGGAAGGGTCTCAGGTTTGGAATGGGAAGGAGTTGGATATGAGATCTCTTGTTATAGGGAGGGTCTCAGGATTTGAATGGCAAGGAGTTGGATATCACATCTCATGCCATAGGAAGGGTCTCAGGTTTGGTATTAGAAGCCTTGAGATATCACATCTCATGGTATAATAAGGGTCTCAGGATTGGAATGGGAAGGAGTTGGATATCACATCTCAAGCTATTTCAGGATTGGAATGGGAAGGAGTTTGATATCACATCTCAAGCTATAGGAAGTGTCTCAGGTTTGGGAAGGGAAGGATTGGGATTTCACATCTCATGTTATAGGATGGTTCTCATGTTTGGTTTTAGAAGCATTGAGATATCACATCTCATGCTATCGGAAGGGTCTCAGGTTTGGAATGGGAAGGAGTTGGATATCACATCTCATGTTATAGGAAGCATCTCAGGTTTGGTATTAGAAGCATTGCGATATCACATCTCATGCTATAGGAAGGGTCTCAGGATTGGAATGTGAAGGATTTGGATATCAAATCTCATGCTAAAGGAAGGGTCTCAGGTTTGGTATAAGCATTGAGATATCACATCTCTGCTATCGGAAGGGTCTCAGGATTGGATTGGGAAGGAGTTGGACATCCCTTCTCATGCTATAGGAAGGGTCTCATGTTGGAATGGGAAGGAGTTGGATATCATATCTCATGTTATAGGAAGGGTCTCAAGATTGAAATGGGAAGTATTTGGATATCACATCTCTTGCTATATGAAGGGTCTCAGGTTTTTTATTAGAAACATTGAGATATCACATCTCATGCTATCGGAAGGGTTTCAGGATTGGAATGGGAAGGATTTGGATATCATATCTCATGTTATAGGACGGGTCCCAGGTTTGGTATTAGAAGCATTGAGATATCACATCTTATGGTATAGGAAGGGTCTCAGGTTTGGAATGGGAAGGAGTTGGATATCACATCTCATCCAATAGGAAGGGTCTCAGGTTTGGAATGGGAAGGAATTGGATATCACATCTCATGTTATAGGAAGGATCTCAGGATTGAAATGGGAAGGAGTTGGATATCCCTTCTCATGCTATAGGAAGGGTCTCAGGTTGGAATGGGAAGGATTTGGATATCACATCTCTTGCTATAGGAAGGGTCTCAGGTTTTGTATTAGAAACATTGAGATATCACATCTCATGCTATAGGAAGGGTTTAAGGATTGGAATGGGAAGGAGTTGGATATCCCTTCTCATGCTATAGGAAGGGTCTCAGGTTGGAATGGGAAGGATTTGGATATCACATCTCTTGCTATAGGAAGGGTCTCAGGTTTTTTATTAGAAACATTGAGATATCACATCTCATGCTATAGGAAGGGTTTAAGGATTGGAATGGGAAGGATTTGGATATCACATCTCATGCTAAAGGAAGGGTCTCAGGTTTGGAAGGGGAAGGATTTGGATATCACATCTCATGTTATTTGACCGGTCTCAGGTTTGGTATTAGAAGCATTGAGATATCAAGTCTCATGGTATAGGACGGGAGTTTGATATCACATCATGCCATGGTATGGGTCTCAGGTTTTGTAGAAGCATTGGGATATCACATCTCATGCTATCGGAAGGGTATCAGGATTGGATTTGGAAGGAGTTGTTGGATATCCCATCTCATGCTATAGGAGAGGTCTCAGGTTGGAATGGGAAAGAGTTGGATATCACATCTCATGTTATAGGAAGGGTCTCAAGATTGGAATGGGAAGGACTTGGATATCACATCTCATGCTGTAGGAAGGCTCTCAGGTTTGGAAAGGGAAGGAGTTGGATATCACATTTCATGTTAGAGGTAGGATCTCAGGTTTGGTATTAGAGGCATTGAGATATCACATCTCATGCTAAAGGGAGGGTCTCAGGTTTGGATGGGGAAGGATTTGGATATCACATCTCATGTTATAGGAAGGATCTCAGGTTTGGTATTAGAAGCATTGAGATATCACATCTCATGCTATCGGAAGGATCTCAGGTTTGGTATTAGAAGCATTGAGATATCACATCTCATGCTATAGGAAGGGTCTCAGGATTGGAATGGAAAGGACTTGGATATCACATCTCATGCTAAAGGAAGGGTCTCAGTTTTGGTAGAAGCATTGCGATATCACATCTCATGCTATAGGAAGGGTCTCAGGATTGGAATCGGAAGGAGTTGGATATCACATCTCATGCTATAGGAAGGGTCTCAGGTTTGGTATAAGCATTGAGATATCACATCACTGCTATTGGAAGGGTCTCGGGATTGGATTGGGAAGGAGTTGGATATCACATCTCATGTTATAGGAAGGGTCTCCGGATTGGAATGTGAAGGATTTGGATATCACATCTCATGCTAAAGGAAGGGTCTCAGGTTTGGAATGGGAAGGAGTTGGATATGACATCTCTTGTTATAGGGAGGGTCTCGGGATTTGAATGGCAAGGTGTTGGATATCATATCTCATGCCATAGGAAGGGTCTCAGGTTTGGTATATGCATTGAGATATCACATCTCTGCTATCGGAAGGGTCTCAGGATTGGATTGGGAAGGAGCTGGATATTACATCTCATGCTAAAGGAAGGGTCTCAGGTTTATAACTGGAAGGAGTTGGATATCCGATCTCATGTTATAGGAAGGGTCTCAGGTTTGGTATAAGCATTGAGATATCACATCTCTGCTATCGGAAGTGTCTCAGGATTGGAATGGGAAGGAGTTGGATATCCCATCTCATGTTATAGGACGGGTCTCAGATTGTTATTAGAATCATTGAGATATCATATTGCATGCTGTAGGAAGGGTCTAAGGATTGGAATGGGAAAGACTTGGATATCACATCTCATGCTATAGGAAGGGTCTCAGGTTTGGTATAAGCATTGAGATATCAAATCTCATGCTATAGGAAGGGTCTCAGGATTGGAATGGAAGGAGTTGGATATCACATCTCATGTTATAGGAAGGATCTCAGGTTTGGTATTAGAAGCATTGAGACATCACATCTCATGCTATAGGAAGGGTCTCAGGATTGGAATGGGAAGGAGTTGGATATCACATCTCATGCTATAGGAAGGGTCTCAGGTTTGGTATAAGCATTGAGATATCACATCTCATGCTATAGGAAGGGTCTCAGGTTTGGTATTAGAAGCATTGAGATATCACATCTCATGCTATAGGATTGGTCTCTGGATTGGAATGTGAAGGATTTGGATATCACATCTCATGCTAAAGGAAGGGTCTCAGGTTTGGAATGGGAAGGAGTTGGATATGACATCTCTTGTTATAGGGAGGGTCTCAGGATTTGAATGGCAAGGAGTTGGATATCACATCTCATGCCATAGGAAGGGTCTCAGGTTTGGTATAAGCATTGAGATATCACATCTCTGCTATCGGAAGGGTCTCAGGATTGGATTGGGAAGGAGTTGGATATCACATCTCATGTTATAGGAAGGGTCTCCGGATTGGAATGTGAAGGATTTGGATATCACATCTCATGCTAAAGGAAGGGTCTCAGGTTTGGAATGGGAAGGAGTTGGATATGACATCTCTTGTTATAGGGAGGGTCTCAGGATTTGAATGGCAAGGAGTTGGATATCACATCTCATGCCATAGGAAGGGTCTCAGGTTTGGTATAAGCATTGAGATATCACATCTCTGCTATCGGAAGGGTCTCAGGATTGGATTGGGAAGGAGTTGGATATCCCTTCTCATGCTATAGGAAGGGTCTCAGGTTGGAATGGGAAGGAGTTGGATATCACATCTCATGCTAAAGGAAGGGTCTCAGGTTTGGTAGAAGCATTGAGATATCACATCTCATGCTATCGGAAGTGTCTCAGGATTGGAATGGGAAGGAGCTGGATATTACATCTCATGCTAAAGAAAGGGTCTCAGGTTTGGAACGGGAAGGAGTTGGATATCCGATCTCATGTTATAGGAAGGGTCTCAGGTTTGGTATAAGCATTGAGATATCACATCTCTGCTATCGGAAGTGTCTCAGGATTGGAATGGGAAGGATTTGGATATCCCATCTCATGTTATAGGACGGGTCTCAGGATTGTTATTAGAATCATTGAGATATCATATTGCATGCTGTATGAAGGGTCTTAGGATTGGAATGGGAAAGACTTGGATATCACATCTCATGCTATAGGAAGGGTCTCAGGTTTGGTATAAGCATTGAGATATCAAATCTCATGCTATAGGAAGGGTCTCAGGATTGGAATGGAAGGAGTTGGATATCACATCTCATGTTATAGGAAGGATCTCAGGTTTGGTATTAGAAGCATTGAGACATCACATCTCATGCTATAGGAAGGGTCTCAGGATTGGAATGGGAAGGAGTTGGATATCACATCTCATGCTATAGGAAGGGTCTCAGGTTTGGTATAAGCATTGAGATATCACATCTCATGCTATAGGAAGGGTCTCAGGATTGGAATGGGAAGGAGTTGTATATGACATCTCATGCCGTAGGAAGGGTCTCAGGTTTGGTATAAGCATTGAGATATCACATCTCTGCTATCAGAAGAGTCTCAGGATTGGAATGGGAAGGAGTTGGATATCCCATCTCATGTTATAGGAAGAGTCTCAGGTTTGGTATTAGAAGCATTGAGATATCACATCTCATGCTATAGGAAGTGTCTCAGGATTGGAATGGGAAGGACTTGGATATCACATCTCATGCTATAGGGAGGGTCTCAAGTTTGATATTAGAAGCATTGAGATATCACATCTCATGCTATAGGAAGAGTCTCAGGTTTGGGAAGGGAAGGATTTGGATTTCACATCTCATGTTATAGGATGGTTCTCATGTTTGGTTTTTGAAGCATTGAGATATCACATCTCATGCTATCGGAAGGGTCTCAGGTTTGGTATTAGAAGCATTGAGATATCACATCTCATGCTATAGGATTGGTCTCCGGATTGGAATGTGAAGGATTTGGATATCACATCTCATGCTAAAGGAAGGGTCTCAGGTTTGGAATGGGAAGGAGTTGGATATGACATCTCTTGTTATAGGGAGGGTCTCAGGATTTGAATGGCAAGGAGTTGGATATCACATCTCATGCCATACGAAGGGTCTCAGGTTTGGTATAAGCATTGAGATATCACATCTCTGCTATCGGAAGGGTCTCAGGATTGGAATGGGAAGGACTTAGATATCACATCTCATGCTATAGGGAGGGTCTCAGTTTTGATATTAGAAGCATTGAGATATCACATCTCATGCTATCGGAAGGGTCTCAGGATTGGAATGGGAGGAGCTGGATATCACATCTCATGCTAAAGGAAGGGTCTCAGGTTTGGAAGGGGAAGGATTTGGATATCACATCTCATGTTATAGGATGGGTCTCAAGTTTGGTATTAGAAGCATTGTGATATCACATCTCATGCTATAGGAAGTGTCTCAGGATTGGAATGGGAAGGAGTTGGATATCACATCTCATGCTATAGGAAGGGTTTCAGGTTTGGTAGAAGCATTGAGATATCACATCTCATGCTATAGGAAGAGTCTCAGGTTTGGGAAGGGAAGGATTTGGATTTCACATCTCATGTTATAGGATGGTTCTCATGTTTGGTTTTTGAAGCATTGAGATATCACATCTCATGCTATCGGAAGGGTCTCAGGTTTGGTATTAGAAGCATTGAGATATCACATCTCATGCTATAGGATTGGTCTCCGGATTGGAATGTGAAGGATTTGGATATCACATCTCATGCTAAAGGAAGGGTCTCAGGTTTGGAATGGGAAGGAGTTGGATATGACATCTCTTGTTATAGGGAGGGTCTCAGGATTTGAATGGCAAGGAGTTGGATATCACATCTCATGCCATAGGAAGGGTCTCAGGTTTGGTATAAGCATTGAGATATCACATCTCTGCTATCGGAAGGGTCTCAGGATTGGATTGGGAAGGAGTTGGATATCACATCTCATGTTATAGGAAGGGTCTCCGGATTGGAATGTGAAGGATTTGGATATCACATCTCATGCTAAAGGAAGGGTCTCAGGTTTGGAATGGGAAGGAGTTGGATATGACATCTCTTGTTATAGGGAGGGTCTCAGGATTTGAATGGCAAGGAGTTGGATATCACATCTCATGCCATAGGAAGGGTCTCAGGTTTGGTATAAGCATTGAGATATCACATCTCTGCTATCGGAAGGGTCTAAGGATTGGATTGGGAAGGAGTTGGATATCCCTTCTCATGCTATAGGAAGGGTCTCAGGTTGGAATGGGAAGGAGTTGGATATCACATCTCATGCTAAAGGAAGGGTCTCAGGTTTGGTTATAAGCATTGAGATATCACATCTCATGCTATAGGAAGGGTCTCAGGATTGGAATGGGAAGGACTTAGATATCACATATCATGCTATAGGGAGGGTTTCAGTTTTGATATTAGAAGCATTGAGATATCACATCTCATGCTATCGGAAGTGTCTCAGGATTGGAATGGGAAGGAGCTGGATATTACATCTCATGCTAAAGGAAGGGTCTCAGGTTTGGAACGGGAAGGAGTTGTATATCCGATCTCATGTTATAGGAAGGGTCTCAGGTTTGGTATAAGCATTGAGATATCACATCTCTGCTATCGGAAGTGTCTCAGGATTGGAATGGGAAGGAATTGGATATCCCATCTCATGTTATAGGACGGGTCTCAGGATTGTTATTAGAATCATTGAGATATCATATTGCATGCTGTAGGAAGGGTCTAAGGATTGGAATGGGAAAGACTTGGATATCACATCTCATGCTATAGGAAGGGTCTCAGGTTTGGTATAAGCATTGAGATATCAAATCTCATGCTATAGGAAGGGTCTCAGGATTGGAATGGAAGGAGTTGGATATCACATCTCATGTTATAGGAAGGATCTCAGGTTTGGTATTGGAAGCATTGATACATCAAATCTCATGCTATAGGAAGGGTCTCAGGATTGGAATGGGAAGGAGTTGGATATCACATCTCATGCTATAGGAAGGGTCTCAGGTTTGGTATAAGCATTGAGATATCACATCTCATGCTATAGGAAGGGTCTCAGGATTGGAATGGGAAGGAGTTGTATATGACATCTCATGCCGTAGGAAGGGTCTCAGGTTTGGTATAAGCATTGAGATATCACATCTCTGCTATCAGAAGAGTTTCAGGATTGGAATGGGAAGGAGTTGGATATCCCATCTCATGTTATAGGAAGAGTCTCAGGTTTGGTATTAGAAGCATTGAGATATCACATCTCATGCTATAGGAAGTGTCTCAGGATTGGAATGGGAAGGACTTGGATATCACATCTCATGCTATAGGGAGGGTCTCAAGTTTGATATTAGAAGCATTGAGATATCACATCTCATGCTATAGGAAGAGTCTCAGGTTTGGGAAGGGAAGGATTTGGATTTCACATCTCATGTTATAGGATGGTTCTCATGTTTGGTTTTTGAAGCATTGAGATATCACATCTCATGCTATCGGAAGGGTCTCAGGTTTGGTATTAGAAGCATTGAGATATCACATCTCATGCTATAGGATTGGTCTCCGGATTGGAATGTGAAGGATTTGGATATCACATCTCATGCTAAAGGAAGGGTCTCAGGTTTGGAATGGGAAGGAGTTGGATATGACATCTCTTGTTATAGGGAGGGTCTCAGGATTTGAATGTCAAGGAGTTGGATATCACATCTCATGCCATAGGAAGGATCTCAGGTTTGGTATAAGCATTGAGATATCACATCTCTGCTATCGGAAGGGTCTCAGGATTGGAATGGGAAGGACTTAGATATCACATCTCATGCTATAGGGAGGGTCTCAGTTTTGATATTAGAAGCATTGAGATATCACATCTCATGCTATCGGAAGGGTCTCAGGATTGGAATGGGAGGAGCTGGATATCACATCTCATGCTAAAGGAAGGGTCTCAGGTTTGGAAGGGGAAGGATTTGGATATCACATCTCATGTTATAGGATGGGTTTCAGGTTTGGTATTAGAAGCATTGTGATATCACATCTCATGCTATAGGAAGTGTCTCAGGATTGGAATGGGAAGGAGTTGGATATCAGATCTCATGCTATAGGAAGGGTTTCAGGTTTGGTAGAAGCATTGAGATATCACATCTCATGCTATAGGAAGAGTCTCAGGTTTGGGAAGGGAAGGATTTGGATTTCACATCTCATGTTATAGGATGGTTCTCATGTTTGGTTTTTGAAGCATTGAGATATCACATCTCATGCTATCGGAAGGGTCTCAGGTTTGGTATTAGAAGCATTGAGATATCACATCTCATGCTATAGGATTGGTCTCTGGATTGGAATGTGAAGGATTTGGATATCACATCTCATGCTAAAGGAAGGGTCTCAGGTTTGGAATGGGAAGGAGTTGGATATGACATCTCTTGTTATAGGGAGGGTCTCAGGATTTGAATGGCAAGGAGTTGGATATCACATCTCATGCCATAGGAAGGGTCTCAGGTTTGGTATAAGCATTGAGATATCACATCTCTGCTATCGGAAGGGTCTCAGGATTGGATTGGGAAGGAGTTGGATATCACATCTCATGTTATAGGAAGGGTCTCCGGATTGGAATGTGAAGGATTTGGATATCACATCTCATGCTAAAGGAAGGGTCTCAGGTTTGGAATGGGAAGGAGTTGGATATGACATCTCTTGTTATAGGGAGGTTCTCAGGATTTGAATGGCAAGGAGTTGGATATCACATCTCATGCCATAGGAAGGGTCTCAGGTTTGGTATTAGAAGCCTTGAGATATCACATCTCATGGTATAATAAGGGTCTCAGGATTGGAATGGGAAGGAGTTGGATATCACATCTCAAGCTATTTCAGGATTGGAATGGGAAGGAGTTTGATATCACATCTCAAGCTATAGGAAGGGTCTCAGGTTTGGGATAAGCATTGAGATATCACATCTCATGCTATAGGAAGGGTCTCAGGATTGGAATGGGAAGGAGTTGTATATGACATCTCATGCCGTAGGAAGGGTCTCAGGTTTGGTATAAGCATTGAGATATCACATCTCTGCTATCAGAAGAGTCTCAGGATTGGAATGGGAAGGAGTTGGATATCCCATCTCATGTTATAGGAAGAGTCTCAGGTTTGGTATTAGAAGCATTGAGATATCACATATCATGCTATAGGAAGTGTCTCAGGATTGGAATGGGAAGGACTTGGATATCACATCTCATGCTATAGGGAGGGTCTCAAGTTTGATATTAGAAGCATTGAGATATCACATCTCATGCTATAGGAAGAGTCTCAGGTTTGGGAAGGGAAGGATTTGAATTTCACATCTCATGTTATAGGATGGTTCTCATGTTTGGTTTTTGAAGCATTGAGATATTACATCTCATGCTATCGGAAGGGTCTCAGGTTTGGTATTAGAAGCATTGAGATATCACATCTCATGCTATAGGATTGGTCTCCGGATTGGAATGTGAAGGATTTGGATATCACATCTCATGCTAAAGGAAGGGTCTCAGGTTTGGAATGGGAAGGAGTTGGATATGACATCTCTTGTTATAGGGAGGGTCTCAGGATTTGAATGGCAAGGAGTTGGATATCACATCTCATGCCATAGGAAGGAACTCAGGTTTGGTATAAGCATTGAGATATCACATCTCTGCTATCGGAAGGGTCTCAGGATTGGAATGGGAAGGACTTAAATATCACATCTCATGCTATAGGGAGGGTCTCAGTTTTGATATTAGAAGCATTGAGATATCACATCTCATGCTATCGGAAGGGTCTCAGGATTGGAATGGGAGGAGCTGGATATCACATCTCATGCTAAAGGAAGGGTCTCAGGTTTGGAAGGGGAAGGATTTGGATATCACATCTCATGTTATAGAATGGGTCTCAGTTTTGGTATTAGAAGCATTGTGATATCACATCTCATGCTATAGGAAGGGTTTCAGGTTTGGTAGAAGCATTGAGATATCACATCTCATGCTATAGGAAGAGTCTCAGGTTTGGGAAGGGAAGGATTTGGATTTCACATCTCATGTTATAGGATGGTTCTCATGTTTGGTTTTTGAAGCATTGAGATATCACATCTCATGCTATCGGAAGGGTCTCAGGTTTGGTATTAGAAGCATTGAGATATCACATCTCATGCTATAGGATTGGTCTCTGGATTGGAATGTGAAGGAGTTGGATATCACATCTCATGTTATAGGAAGGATCTCAGGTTTGGTATAAGCTTTGAGATATCACATCTCTGCTATCAGAAGAGTCTCAGGATTGGAATGGGAAGGAGTTGGATATCCCATCTCATGTTATAGGAAGAGTCTCAGGTTTGGTATTAGAAGCATTGAGATATCACATCTCATGCTATAGGAAGTGTCTCAGGATTGGAATGGGAAGGACTTGGATATCACATCTCATGCTATAGGGAGGGTCTCAAGTTTGATATTAGAAGCATTGAGATATCACATATCATGCTATAGGAAGAGTCTCAGGTTTGGGAAGGGAAGGATTTGGATTTCACATCTCATGTTATAGGATGGTTCTCATGTTTGGTTTTTGAAGCATTGAGATATTACATCTCATGCTATCGGAAGGGTCTCAGGTTTGGTATTAGAAGCATTGAGATATCACATCTCATGCTATAGGATTGGTCTCCGGATTGGAATGTGAAGGATTTGGATATCACATCTCATGCTAAAGGAAGTGTCTCAGGTTCGGAATGGGAAGGAGTTGGATATGACATCTCTTGTTATAGGGAGGGTCTCAGGATTTGAATGGCAAGGAGTTGGATATCACATCTCATGCCATAGGAAGGGTCTCAGGTTTGGTATAAGCATTGAGATATCACATCTCTGCTATCGGAAGGGTCTCAGGATTGGAATGGGAAGGACTTAAATATCACATCTCATGCTATAGGGAGGGTCTCAGTTTTGATATTAGAAGCATTGAGATATCACATCTCATGCTATCGGAAGGGTCTCAGGATTGGAATGGGAGGAGCTGGATATCACATCTCATGCTAAAGGAAGGGTCTCAGGTTTGGAAGGGGAAGGATTTGGATATCACATCTCATGTTATAGAATGGGTCTCAGGTTTGGTATTAGAAGCATTGTGATATCACATCTCATGCTATACGAAGGGTTTCAGGTTTGGTAGAAGCATTGAGATATCACATCTCATGCTATAGGAAGAGTCTCAGGTTTGGGAAGGGAAGGATTTGGATTTCACATCTCATGTTATAGGATGGTTCTCATGTTTGGTTTTTGAAGCATTGAGATATCACATCTCATAATATCGGAAGGGTCTCAGGTTTGGTATTAGAAGCATTCAGATATCACATCTCATGCTATAGGATTGGTCTCTGGATTGGAATGTGAAGGATTTGGATATCACATCTCATGCTAAAGGAAGCGTCTCAGGTTTGGAATGGGAAGGAGTTGGATATGACATCTCTTGTTATAGGGAGGGTCTCAGGATTTGAATGGCAAGGAGTTGGATATCACATCTCATGCCATAGGAAGGGTCTCAGGTTTGGTATTAGAAGCCTTGAGATATCACATCTCATGGTATAATAAGGGTCTCAGGATTGGAATGGGAAGGAGTTGGATATCACATCTCAAGCTATTTCAGGATTGGAATGGGAAGGAGTTTGATATCACATCTCAAGCTATAGGAAGGGTCTCAGGTTTGGGAAGGGAAGGATTGGGATTTCACATCTCATGTTATAGGGTGGTTCTCATGTTTGGTTTTAGAAGCATTGAGATATCACATCTCATGCTATCGGAAGGGTCTCAGGTTTGGAATGGGAAGGAGTTGGATATCACATCTCATGTTATAGGAAGCATCTCAGGTTTGGTATTAGAAGCATTGAGATATCACATCTCATGCTATAGGAAGGGTCTCAGGATTGGAATGTGAAGGATTCGGATATCAAATCTCATGCTAAAGGAAGGGTCTCAGGTTTGGTATAAGCATTGAGATATCACATCTCTGCTATCGGAAGGGTCTCAGGATTGGATTGGGAAGGAGTTGGACATCCCTTCTCATGCTTTAGGAAGGGTCTCATGTTGGAATGGGAAGGAGTTGGATATAATATCTCATGTTATAGGAAGGGTCCCAGGTTTGGTATTAGAAGCATTGAGATATCACATTTTATGGTATAGGAAGGGTCTCAGGTTTGGAATGGGAAGGAGTTGGATATCACATCTCATCCAATAGGAAGGGTCTCAGGTTTGGAATGGGAAGGAATTGGATATCACATCTCATGTTATAGGAAGGATCTCAGGATTGGAATGGGAAGGAGTTGGATATCCCTTCTCATGCTATAGAAAGGGTCTCAGGTTGGAATGGGAAGGATTTGGATATCACATCACTTGCTATAGGAAGGGTCTCAGGTTTTTTATTAGAAACATTGAGATATCACATCTCATGCTATAGGAAGGGTTTAAGGATTGGAATGGGAAGGAGTTGGATATCCCTTCTCATGCTGTAGGAAGGGTCTCAGGTTGGAATGGGAAGGATTTGGATATCACATCTCTTGCTATAGGAAGGGTCTCAGGTTTTTTATTAGAAACATTGAGATATCACATCTCATGCTATAGGAAGGGTTTAAGGATTGGAATGGGAAGGATTTGGATATCACATCTCATGCTAAAGGAAGGGTCTCAGGTTTGGAAGGGGAAGGATTTGGATATCACATCTCATGTTATTTGACCGGTCTCAGGTTTGAGATATCAAGTCTCATGGTATAGGACGGGAGTTTGATATCACATCATGCCATGGTATGAGTCTCAGGTTTTGTAGAAGCATTGGGATATCACATCTCATGCTATCGGAAGGGTATCAGGATTGGATTTGGAAGGAGTTGTTGGATATCCCATCTCATGCTATAGGAAAGGTCTCAGGTTGGAATGGGAAAGAGTTGGATATCACATCTCATGTTATAGGAAGGGTCTCAAGATTGGAATGGGAAGGACTTGGATATCACATCTCATGCTGTAGGAAGGCTTTCAGGTTTGGAAAGGGAAGGAGTTGGATATCACATTTCATGTTAGAGGTAGGATCTCAGGTTTGGTATTAGAGGCATTGAGATATCACATCTCATGCTATCAGAAGGGTATCAGGATTGGAATGGGAAGGAGTTGGATATCACATCTCATGCTAAAGGGAGGGTCTCAGGTTTGGATGGGGAAGGATTTGGATATCACATCTCATGTTATAGGAAGTATCTCAGGTTTGGTATTAGAAGCATTGAGATATCACATCTCATGCTATCGGAAGGATCTCAGGTTTGGTATTAGAAGCATTGAGATATCACATCTCATGCTATAGGAAGGGTCTCAGGATTGGAATGGGAAGGACTTGGATATCACATCTCATGCTAAAGGAAGGGTCTCAGTTTTGGTAGAAGCATTGCGATATCACATCTCATGCTATAGGAAGGGTCTCAGGATTGGAATCGGAAGGAGTTGGATATCACATCTCATGCTATAGGAAGGGTCTCAGGTTTGGTATAAGCATTGAGATATCACATCTCTGCTATCGGAAGGGTCTCAGGATTGGATTGGGAAGGAGTTGGATATCACATCTCATGTTATAGGAAGGGTCTCCGGATTGGAATGTGAAGGATTTGGATATCACATCTCATGCTAAAGGAAGGGTCTCAGGTTTGGAATGGGAAGGAGTTGGATATGACATCTCTTGTTATAGGGAGGGTCTCAGGATTTGAATGGCAAGGTGTTGGATATCACATCTCATGCCATAGGAAGGGTCTCAGGTTTGGTATAAGCATTGAGATATCACATCTCTGCTATCGGAAGGGTCTCAGAATTGGATTGGGAAGGAGTTGGATATCCCTTCTCATGCTATAGGAAGGGTCTCAGGTTGGAATGGGAAGGAGTTGGATATCACATCTCATGCTATAGGGAGGGTTTCAGTTTTGATATTAGAAGCATTGAGATATCACATCTCATGCTATCGGAAGTGTCTCAGGATTGGAATGGGAAGTAGTTGGATATCACATATGCTAAAGGAAAGGTCTCAGGTTTGGAAGGGGAAGGATTTGGATCTCACATCTCATGTTTTAGGACGGGTCTCAGGTTTGGTATTAGAAGCCTTGAGATATCACATCTCATGGTATAATAAGGGTCTCAGGATTGGAATGGGAAGGAGTTGGATATCACATCTCAAGCTATTTCAGGATTGGAATGGGAAGGAGTTTGATATCACATCTCAAGCTATAGGAAGGGTCTCAGGTTTGGGAAGGGAAGGATTGGGATTTCACATCTCATGTTATAGGATGGTTCTCATGTTTGGTTTTAGAAGCATTGAGATATCACATCTCATGCTATCGGAAGGGTCTCAGGTTTGGAATGGGAAGGAGTTGGATATCACATCTCATGTTATAGGAAGCATCTCAGGTTTGGTATTAGAAGCATTGAGATATCACATCTCATGCTATAGGAAGGGTCTCAGGATTGGAATGTGAAGGATTTGGATATCAAATCTCATGCTAAAGGAAGGGTCTCAGGTTTGGTATAAGCATTGAGATATCACATCTCTGCTATCGGAAGGGTCTCAGGATTGGATTGGGAAGGAGTTGGACATCCCTTCTCATGCTATAGGAAGGGTCTCATGTTGGAATGGGAAGGAGTTGGATATCATATCTCATGATATAGGAAGGGTCTCAAGATTGAAATGGGAAGTATTTGGATATCACATCTCTTGCTATATGAAGGGTCTCAGGTTTTTTATTAGAAACATTGAGATATCACATCTCATGCTATCGGAAGGGTTTCAGGATTGGAATGGGAAGGACTTGGATATCACATCTCATGCTAAAGGAAGGGTCTCAGTTTTGGTAGAAGCATTGCGATATCACATCTCATGCTATAGGAAGGGTCTCAGGATTGGAATCGGAAGGAGTTGGATATCACATCTCATGCTATAGGAAGGGTCTCAGGTTTGGTATAAGCATTGAGATATCACATCTCTGCTATCGGAAGGGTCTCAGGATTGGATTGGGAAGGAGTTGGATATCACATCTCATGTTATAGGAAGGGTCTCCGGATTGGAATGTGAAGGATTTGGATATCACATCTCATGCTAAAGGAAGGGTCTCAGGTTTGGAATGGGAAGGAGTTGGATATGACATCTCTTGTTATAGGGAGGGTCTCAGGATTTGAATGGCAAGGTGTTGGATATCACATCTCATGCCATAGGAAGGGTCTCAGGTTTGGTATAAGCATTGAGATATCACATCTCTGCTATCGGAAGGGTCTCAGGATTGGATTGGGAAGGAGTTGGATATCCCTTCTCATGCTATAGGAAGGGTCTCAGGTTGGAATGGGAAGGAGTTGGATATCACATCTCATGCTATAGGGAGGGTTTCAGTTTTGATATTAGAAGCATTGAGATATCACATCTCATGCTATCGGAAGTGTCTCAGGATTGGAATGGGAAGTAGTTGGATATCACATATGCTAAAGGAAAGGTCTCAGGTTTGGAAGGGGAAGGATTTGGATCTCACATCTCATGTTTTAGGACGGGTCTCAGGTTTGGTATTAGAAGCCTTGAGATATCATATCTCATGGTATAATAAGGGTCTCAGGATTGGAATGGGAAGGAGTTGGATATCACATCTCAAGCTATTCAAGGATTGGAATGGGAAGGAGTTTGATATCACATCTCAAGCTATAGGAAGGGTCTCAGGTTTGGGAAGGGAAGGATTGGGATTTCACATCTCATGTTATAGGATGGTTCTCATGTTTGGTTTTAGAAGCATTGAGATATCACATCTCATGCTATCGGAAGGGTCTCAGGTTTGGAATGGGAAGGAGTTGGATATCACATCTCATGTTATAGGAAGCATCTCAGGTTTGGTATTAGAAGCATTGAGATATCACATCTCATGCTATAGGAAGGGTCTCAGGATTGGAATGTGAAGGATTTGGATATCAAATCTCATGCTAAAGGAAGGGTCTCAGGTTTGGTATAAGCATTGAGATATCACATCTCTGCTATCGGAAGGGTCTCAGGATTGGATTGGGAAGGAGTTGGACATCCCTTCTCATGCTATAGGAAGGGTCTCATGTTGGAATGGGAAGGAGTTGGATATCATATCTCATGTTATAGGAAGGGTCTCAAGATTGAAATGGGAAGTATTTGGATATCACATCTCTTGCTATATGAAGGGTCTCAGGTTTTTTATTAGAAACATTGAGATATCACATCTCATGCTATCGGAAGGGTTTCAGGATTGGAATGGGAAGGAGTTGGATATCCCATCTCATGTTATAGGACGGGTCCCAGGTTTGGTATTAGAAGCATTGAGATATCACATCTGATGGTATAGGAAGGGTCTCAGGTTTGGAATGGGAAGGAGTTGGATATCACATCTCATCCAATAGGAAGGGTCTCAGGTTTGGAATGGGAAGGAATTGGATATCACATCTCATGTTATAGGAAGGATCTCAGGATTGGAATGGGAAGGAGTTGGATATCCCTTCTCATGCTATAGGAAGGGTCTCAGGTTGGAATGGGAAGGATTTGGATATCACATCTCTTGCTATAGGAAGGGTCTCAGGTTTTTTATTAGAAACATTGAGATATCACATCTCATGCTATAGGAAGGGTTTAAGGATTGGAATGGGAAGGAGTTGGATATCCCTTCTCATGCTATAGGAAGGGTCTCAGGTTGGAATGGGAAGGATTTGGATATCACATCTCTTGCTATAGGAAGGGTCTCAGGTTTTTTATTAGAAACATTGAGATATCACATCTCATGCTATAGGAAGGGTTTAAGGATTGGAATGGGAAGGATTTGGATATCACATCTCATGCTAAAGGAAGGGTCTCAGGTTTGGAAGGGGAAGGATTTGGATATCACATCTCATGTTATTTGACCGGTCTCAGGTTTGGTATTAGAAGCATTGAGATATCAAGTCTCATGGTATAGGACGGGAGTTTGATATCACATCATGCCATGGTATGGGTCTCAGGTTTTGTAGAAGCATTGGGATATCACATCTCATGCTATCGGAAGGGTATCAGGATTGGATTTGGAAGGAGTTGTTGGATATCCCATCTCATGCTATAGGAAAGGTCTCAGGTTGGAATGGGAAAGAGTTGGATATCACATCTCATGTTATAGGAAGGGTCTCAAGATTGGAATGGGAAGGACTTGGATATCACATCTCATGCTGTAGGAAGGCTCTCAGGTTTGGAAAGGGAAGGAGTTGGATATCACATTTCATGTTAGAGGTAGGATCTCAGGTTTGGTATTAGAGGCATTGAGATATCACATCTCATGCTATCAGAAGGGTATCAGGATTGGAATGGGAAGGAGTTGGATATCACATCTCATGCTAAAGGGAGGGTCTCAGGTTTGGATGGGGAAGGATTTGGATATCACATCTCATGTTATAGGAAGGATCTCAGGTTTGGTATTAGAAGCATTGAGATATCACATCTCATGCTATCGGAAGGATCTCAGGTTTGGTATTAGAAGCATTGAGATATCACATCTCATGCTATAGGAAGGCTCTCAGGATTGGAATGGGAAGGACTTGGATATCACATCTCATGCTAAAGGAAGGGTCTCAGTTTTGGTAGAAGCATTGCGATATCACATCTCATGCTATAGGAAGGGTCTCAGGTTTGGTATAAGCATTGAGATATCACATCTCTGCTATCGGAAGGGTCTCAGGATTGGATTGGGAAGGAGTTGGATATCACATCTCATTTTATAGGAAGGGTCTCCGGATTGGAATGTGAAGGATTTGGATATCACATCTCATGCTAAAGGAAGGGTCTCAGGTATGGAATGGGAAGGAGTTGGATATGACATCTCTTGTTATAGGGAGGGTCTCAGGATTTGAATGGCAAGGTGTTGGATATCACATCTCATGCCATAGGAAGGGTCTCAGGTTTGGTATAAGCATTGAGATATCACATCTCTGCTATCGGAAGGGTCTCAGGTTTGGTATAAGCATTGAGATATCACATCTCTGCTATCGGAAGGGTCTCAGGATTGGATTGGGAAGGAGTTGGATATCACATCTCATGTTATAGGAAGGGTCTCCGGATTGGAATGTGAAGGATTTGGATATCACATCTCATGCTAAAGGAAGGGTCTCAGGTTTGGAATGGGAAGGAGTTGGATATGACATCTCTTGTTATAGGGAGGGTCTCAGGATTTGAATGGCAAGGTGTTGGATATCACATCTCATGCCATAGGAAGGGTCTCAGGTTTGGTATAAGCATTGAGATATCACATCTCTGCTATCGGAAGGGTCTCAGGATTGGATTGGGAAGGAGTTGGATATCCCTTCTCATGCTATAGGAAGGGTCTCAGGTTGGAATGGGAAGGAGTTGGATATCACATCTCATGCTATAGGGAGGGTTTCAGTTTTGATATTAGAAGCATTGAGATATCACATCTCATGCTATCGGAAGTGTCTCAGGATTGGAATGGGAAGGAGCTGGATATTACATCTCATGCTAAAGGAAGGGTCTCAGGTTTGGAACGGGAAGGAGTTGGATATCCGATCTCATGTTATAGGAAGGGTCTCAGGTTTGGTATAAGCATTGAGATATCACATCTCTGCTATCGGAAGTGTCTCAGGATTGGAATGGGAAGGAGTTGGATATCCCATCTCATGTTATAGGACGGGTCTCAGGATTGTTATTAGAATCATTGAGATATCATATTGCATGCTGTAGGAAGGGTCTAAGGATTGGAATGGGAAAGACTTGGATATCACATCTCATGCTATAGGAAGGGTCTGAGGTTTGGTATAAGCATTGAGATATCAAATCTCATGCTATAGGAAGGGTCTCAGGATTGGAATGGAAGGAGTTGGATATCACATCTCATGTTATAGGAAGGATCTCAGGTTTGGTATTAGAAGCATTGAGACATCACATCTCATGCTATAGGAAGGGTCTCAGGATTGGAATGGGAAGGAGTTGGATATCACATCTCATGCTATAGGAAGGGTCTCAGGTTTGGTATAAGCATTGAGATATCACATCTCATGCTATAGGAAGGGTCTCAGGATTGGAATGGGAAGGAGTTGTATATGACATCTCATGCCGTAGGAAGGGTCTCAGGTTTGGTATAAGCATTGAGATATCACATCTCTACTATCAGAAGAGTCTCAGGATTGGAATGGGAAGGATTTGGATATCCCATCTCATGTTATAGGAAGAGTCTCAGGTTTGGTATTAGAAGCATTGAGATATCACATCTCATGCTATAGGAAGTGTCTCAGGATTGGAATGGGAAGGACTTGGATATCACATCTCATGCTATAGGGAGGGTCTCAAGTTTGATATTAGAAGCATTGAGATATCACATCTCATGCTATAGGAAGAGTCTCAGGTTTGGGAAGGGAAGGATTTGGATTTCACATCTCATGTTATAGGACGGTTCTCATGTTTGGTTTTTGAAGCATTGAGATATCACATCTCATGCTATCGGAAGGGTCTCAGGTTTGGTATTAGAAGCATTGAGATATCACATCTCATGCTATAGGATTGGTCTCTGGATTGGAATGTGAAGGATTTGGATATCACATCTCATGCTAAAGGAAGGGTCTCAGGTTTGGAATGGGAAGGAGTTGGATATGACATCTCTTGTTATAGGGAGGGTCTCAGGATTTGAATGGCAAGGAGTTGGATATCACATCTCATGCCATAGGAAGGGTCTCAGGTTTGGTATAAGCATTGAGATATCACATCTCTGCTATCGGAAGGGTCTCAGGATTGGATTGGGAAGGAGTTGGATATCACATCTCATGTTATAGGAAGGGTCTCCGGATTGGAATGTGAAGGATTTGGATATCACATCTCATGCTAAAGGAAGGGTCTCAGGTTTGGAATGGGAAGGAGTTGGATATGACATCTCTTGTTATAGGGAGGGTCTCAGGATTTGAATGGCAAGGAGTTGGATATCACATCTCATGCCATAGGAAGGGTCTCAGGTTTGGTATAAGCATTGAGATATCACATCTCTGCTATCGGAAGGGTCTCAGGATTGGATTGGGAAGGAGTTGGATATCCCTTCTCATGCTATAGGAAGGGTCTCAGGTTGGAATGGGAAGGAGTTGGATATCACATCTCATGCTAAAGGAAGGGTCTCAGGTTTGGTAGAAGCATTGAGATATCACATCTCATGCTATCGGAAGTGTCTCAGGATTGGAATGGGAAGGAGCTGGATATTACATCTCATGCTAAAGGAAGGGTCTCAGGTTTGGAACGGGAAGGAGTTGGATATCCGATCTCATGTTATAGGAAGGGTCTCAGGTTTGGTATAAGCATTGAGATATCACATCTCTGCTATCGGAAGTGTCTCAGGATTGGAATGGGAAGGAATTGGATATCCCATCTCATGTTATAGGACGGGTCTCAGGATTGTTATTAGAATCATTGAGATATCATATTGCATGCTGTATCAAGGGTCTAAGGATTGGAATGGGAAAGACTTGGATATCACATCTCATGCTATAGGAAGGGTCTCAGGTTTGGTATAAGCATTGCGATATCAAATCTCATGCTATAGGAAGGGTCTCAGGATTGGAATGGAAGGAGTTGGATATCACATCTCATGTTATAGGAAGGATCTCAGGTTTGGTATTAGAAGCATTGAGACATCACATCTCATGCTATAGGAAGGGTCTCAGGATTGGAATGGGAAGGAGTTGGATATCACATCTCATGCTATAGGAAGGGTCTCAGGTTTGGTATAAGCATTGAGATATCACATCTCATGCTTTAGGAAGGGTCTCAGGATTGGAATGGGAAGGAGTTGTATATGACATCTCATGCCGTAGGAAGGGTCTCAGGTTTGGTATAAGCATTGAGATATCACATCTCTGCTATCAAAAGAGTCTCAGGATTGGAATGGGAAGGAGTTGGATATCCCATCTCATGTTATAGGAAGAGTCTCAGGTTTGGTATTAGAAGCATTGAGATATCACATCTCATGCTATAGGAAGTGTCTCAGGATTGGAATGGGAAGGACTTGGATATCACATCTCATGCTATAGGGAGGGTCTCAAGTTTGATATTAGAAGCATTGAGATATCACATCTCATGCTATAGGAAGAGTCTCAGGTTTGGGAAGGGAAGGATTTGGATTTCACATCTCATGTTATAGGATGGTTCTCATGTTTGGTTTTTGAAGCATTGAGATATCACATCTCATGCTATCGGAAGGGTCTCAGGTTTGGTATTAGAAGCATTGAGATATCACATCTCATGCTATAGGATTGGTCTACGGATTGGAATGTGAAGGATTTGGATATCACATCTCATGCTAAAGGAAGGGTCTCAGGTTTGGAATGGGAAGGAGTTGGATATGACATCTCTTGTTATAGGGAGGGTCTCAGGATTTGAACGGCAAGGAGTTGGATATCACATCTCATGCCATAGGAAGGGTCTCAGGTTTGGTATAAGCATTGAGATATCACATCTCTGCTATCGGAAGGGTCTCAGGATTGGAATGGGAAGGACTTAGATATCACATCTCATGCTATAGGGAGGGTCTCAGTTTTGATATTAGAAGCATTGAGATATCACATCTCATGCTATCGGAAGGGTCTCAGGATTGGAATGGGAGGAGCTGGATATCACATCTCATGCTAAAGGAAGGGTCTCAGGTTTGGAAGGGGAAGGATTTGGATATCACATCTCATGTTATAGGATGGGTCTCAGGTTTGGTATTAGAAGCATTGTGATATCACATCTCATGCTATAGGAAGTGTCTCAGGATTGGAATGGGAAGGAGTTGGATATCACATCTCATGCTATAGGAAGGGTTTCAGGTTTGGTAGAAGCATTGAGATATCACATCTCATGCTATAGGAAGAGTCTCAGGTTTGGGAAGGGAAGGATTTGGATTTCACATCTCATGTTATAGGATGGTTCTCATGTTTGGTTTTTGAAGCATTGAGATATCACATCTCATGCTATCGGAAGGGTCTCAGGTTTGGTATTAGAAGCATTGAGATATCACATCTCATGCTATAGGATTGGTCTCCGGATTGGAATGTGAAGGATTTGGATATCACATCTCATGCTAAAGGAAGGGTCTCAGGTTTGGAATGGGAAGGAGTTGGATATGACATCTCTTGTTATAGGGAGGGTCTCAGGATTTGAATGGCAAGGAGTTGGATATCACATCTCATGCCATAGGAAGGATCTCAGGTTTGGTATAAGCATTGAGATATCACATCTCTGCTATCGGAAGGGTCTCAGGATTGGATTGGGAAGGAGTTGGATATCACATCTCATGTTATAGGAAGGGTCTCCGGATTGGAATGTGAAGGATTTGGATATCACATCTCATGCTAAAGGAAGGGTCTCAGGTTTGGAATGGGAAGGAGTTGGATATGACATCTCTTGTTATAGGGAGGGTCTCAGGATTTGAATGGCAAGGAGTTGGATATCACATCTCATGCCATAGGAAGGGTCTCAGGTTTGGTATAAGCATTGAGATATCACATCTCTGCTATCGGAAGGGTCTCAGGATTGGATTGTCAAGGAGTTGGATATCCCTTCTCATGCTATAGGAAGGGTCTCAGGTTGGAATGGGAAGGAGTTGGATATCACATCTCATGCTAAAGGAAGGGTCTCAGGTTTGGTAGAAGCATTGAGATATCACATCTCATGCTATAGGAAGGGTCTCAGGATTGGAATGGGAAGGACTTAGATATCACATATCATGCTATAGGGAGGGTTTCAGTTTTGATATTAGAAGCATTGAGATATCACATCTCATGCTATCGGAAGTGTCTCAGGATTGGAATGGGAAGGAGCTGGATATTACATCTCATGCTAAAGGAAGGGTCTCAGGTTTGGAACGGGAAGGAGTTGGATATCCGATCTCATGTTATAGGAAGGGTCTCAGGTTTGGTATAAGCATTGAGATATCACATCTCTACTATCGGAAGTGTCTCAGGATTGGAATGGGAAGGAATTGGATATCCCATCTCATGTTATAGGACGGGTCTCAGGATTGTTATTAGAATCATTGAGATATCATATTGCATGCTGTAGGAAGGGTCTAAGGATTGGAATGGGAAAGACTTGGATATCACATCTCATGCTATAGGAAGGGTCTCAGGTTTGGTATAAGCATTGAGATATCAAATCTCATGCTATAGGAAGGGTCTCAGGATTGGAATGGAACAAGTTGGATATCACATCTCATGTTATAGGAAGGATCTCAGGTTTGGTATTAGAAGCATTGAGACATCAAATCTCATGCTATAGGAAGGGTCTCAGGATTGGAATGGGAAGGAGTTGGATATCACATCTCATGCCGTAGGAAGGGTCTCAGGTTTGGTATAAGCATTGAGATATCACATCTCTGCTATCAGAAGAGTCTCAGGATTGGAATGGGAAGGAGTTGGATATCCCATCTCATGTTATAGGAAGAGTCTCAGGTTTGGTATTAGAAGCATTGAGATATCACATCTCATGCTATAGGAAGTGTCTCAGGATTGGAATGGGAAGGACTTGGATATCACATCTCATGCTATAGGGAGGGTCTCAAGTTTGATATTAGAAGCATTGAGATATCACATCTCATGCTATAGGAAGAGTCTCAGGTTTGGTATTAGAAGCATTGAGATATCACATCTCATGCTATAGGATTGGTCTCCGGATTGGAATGTGAAGGATTTGGATATCACATCTCATGCTAAAGGAAGGGTCTCAGGTTTGGAATGGGAAGGAGTTGGATATGACATCTCTTGTTATAGGGAGGGTCTCAGGATTTGAATGGCAAGGAGTTGGATATCACATCTCATGCCATAGGAAGGGTCTCAGGTTTGGTATAAGCATTGAGATATCACATCTCTGCTATCGGAAGGGTCTCAGGATTGGAATGGGAAGGACTTAGATATCACATCTCATGCTATAGGGAGGGTCTCAGTTTTGATATTAGAAGCATTGAGATATCACATCTCATGCTATCGGAAGGGTCTCAGGATTGGAATGGGAGGAGCTGGATATCACATCTCATGCTAAAGGAAGGGTCTCAGGTTTGGAAGGGGAAGGATTTGGATATCACATATCATGTTATAGGATGGGTTTCAGGTTTGGTAGTAGAAGCATTGTGATATCACATCTCATGCTATAGGAAGTGTCTCAGGATTGGAATGGGAAGGAGTTGGATATCACATCTCATGCTATAGGAAGGGTTTCAGGTTTGGTAGAAGCATTGAGATATCACATCTCATGCTATAGGAAGAGTCTCAGGTTTGGGAAGGGAAGGATTTGGATTTCACATCTCATGTTATAGGATGGTTCTCATGTTTGGTTTTTGAAGCATTGAGATATCACATCTCATGCTATCGGAAGGGTCTCAGGTTTGGTATTAGAAGCATTGAGATATCACATCTCATGCTATAGGATTGGTCTCTGGATTGGAATGTGAAGGATTTGGATATCACATCTCATGCTAAAGGAAGGGTCTCAGGTTGGAATGGGAAGGAGTTGGATATCACATCTCATGCTAAAGGAAGGGTCTCAGGTTTGGTAGAAGCATTGAGATATCACATCTCATGCTATAGGAAGGGTCTCAGGATTGGAATGGGAAGGACTTAGATATCACATATCATGCTATAGGGAGGGTTTCAGTTTTGATATTAGAAGCATTGAGATATCACATCTCATGCTATCGGAAGTGTCTCAGGATTGGAATGTGAAGGATTTGGATATCACATCTCATGCTAAAGGAAGGGTCTCAGGTTTGGAATGGGAAGGAGTTGGATATGACATCTCTTGTTATAGGGAGGGTCTCAGGATTTGAATGGCAAGGAGTTGGATATCACATCTCATGCCATAGGAAGGGTCTCAGGTTTGGTATAAGCATTGAGATATCACATCTCTGCTATCGGAAGGGTCACAGGATTGGATTGGGAAGGAGTTGGATATCACATCTCATGTTATAGGAAGGGTCTCCGGATTGGAATGTGAAGGATTTGGATATCACATCTCATGCTAAAGGAAGGGTCTCAGGTTTGGAATGGGAAGGAGTTGGATATGACATCTCTTGTTATAGGGAGGGTCTCAGGATTTGAATGGCAAGGAGTTGGATATCACATCTCATGCCATAGGAAGGGTCTCAGGTTTGGTATAAGCATTGAGATATCACATCTCTGCTATCGGAAGGGTCTCAGGATTGGATTGGGAAGGAGTTGGATATCCCTTCTCATGCTATAGGAAGGGTCTCAGGTTGGAATGGGAAGGAGTTGGATATCACATCTCATGCTAAAGGAAGGGTCTCAGGTTTGGTAGAAGCATTGAGATATCACATCTCATGCTATAGGAAGGGTCTCAGGATTGGAATGGGAAGGACTTAGATATCACATATCATGCTATAGGGAGGGTTTCAGTTTTGATATTAGAAGCATTGAGATATCACATCTCATGCTATCGGAAGTGTCTCAGGATTGGAATGGGAAGGAGCTGGATATTACATCTCATGCTAAAGGAAGGGTCTCAGGTTTGGAACGGGAAGGAGTTGGATATCCGATCTCATGTTATAGGAAGGGTCTCAGGTTTGGTATAAGCATTGAGATATCACATCTCTGCTATCGGAAGTGTCTCAGGATTGGAATGGGAAGGAATTGGATATCCCATCTCATGTTATAGGACGGGTCTCAGGATTGTTATTAGAATCATTGAGATATCATATTGCATGCTGTAGGAAGGGTCTAAGGATTGGAATGGGAAAGACTTGGATATCACATCTCATACTATAGGAAGGGTCTCAGGTTTGGTATAAGCATTGAGACATCCCATCTCATGCTATAGGAAGGGTCTCAGGATTGGAATGGGAAGGAGTTGGATATCACATCTCATGCTATAGGAAGGGTCTCAGGTTTGGTATAAGCATTGAGATATCACATCTCATGCTATAGGAAGGGTCTCAGGATTGAAATGGGAAGGAGTTGTATATGACATCTCATGCCGTAGGAAGGGTCTCAGGTTTGGTATAAGCATTGAGATATCACATCTCTGCTATCAGAAGAGTCTCAGGATTGGAATGGGAAGGAGTTGGATATCCCATCTCATGTTATAGGAAGAGTCTCAGGTTTGGTATTAGAAGCATTGAGATATCACATCTCATGCTATAGGAAGTTTCTCAGGATTGGAATGGGAAGGACTTGGATATCACATCTCATGCTATAGGGAGGGTCTCAAGTTTGATATTAGAAGCATTGAGATATCACATCTCATGCTATAGGAAGAGTCTCAGGTTTGGGAAGGGAAGGATTTGGATTTCACATCTCATGTTATAGGATGGTTCTCATGTTTGGTTTTTGAAGCATTGAGATATTACATCTCATGCTATCGGAAGGGTCTCAGGTTTGGTATTAGAAGCATTGAGATATCACATCTCATGCTATAGGATTGGTCTCCGGATTGGAATGTGAAGGATTTGGATATCACATCTCATGCTAAAGGAAGGGTCTCAGGTTTGGAATGGGAAGGAGTTGGATATGACATCTCTTGTTATAGGGAGGGTCTCAGGATTTGAATGGCAAGGAGTTGGATATCACATCTCATGCCATAGGAAGGGTCTCAGGTTTGGTATAAGCATTGAGATATCACATCTCTGCTATCGGAAGGGTCTCAGGATTGGAATGGGAAGGACTTAGATATCACATCTCATGCTATAGGGACGGTCTCAGTTTTGATATTAGAAGCATTGAGATATCACATCTCCTGCTATCGGAAGGGTCTCAGGATTGGAATGGGAGGAGCTGGATATCACATCTCATGCTAAAGGAAGGGTCTCAGGTTTGGAAGGGGAAGGATTTGGATATCACATCTCATGTTATAGAATGGGTCTCAGGTTTGGTATTAGAAGCATTGTGATATCACATCTCATGCTATAGGAAGTGTCTCAGGATTGGAATGGGAAGGAGTTGTATATCACATCTCATGCTATAGGAAGGGTTTCAGGTTTGGTAGAAGCATTGAGATATCACATCTCATGCTATAGGAAGAGTCTCAGGTTTGGGAAGGGAAGGATTTGGATTTCACATCTCATGTTATAGGATGGTTCTCATGTTTGGTTTTTGAAGCATTGAGATATCACATCTCATGCTATCGGAAGGGTCTCAGGTTTGGTATTAGAAGCATTGAGATATCACATCTCATGCTATAGGATTGGTCTCTGGATTGGAATGTGAAGGATTTGGATATCACATCTCATGCTAAAGGAAGGGTCTCAGGTTTGGAATGGGAAGGAGTTGGATATGACATCTCTTGTTATAGGGAGGGTCTCAGGATTTGAATGGCAAGGAGTTGGATATCACATCTCATGCCATAGGAAGGGTCTCAGGTTTGGTATAAGCATTGAGATATCACATCTCTGCTATCGGAAGGGTCTCAGGATTGGATTGGGAAGGAGTTGGATATCACATCTCATGTTATAGGAAGGGTCTCCGGATTGGAATGTGAAGGATTTGGATATCACATCTCATGCTAAAGGAAGGGTCTCAGGTTTGGAATGGGAAGGAGTTGGATATGACATCTCTTGTTATAGGGAGGGTCTCAGGATTTGAATGGCAAGGAGTTGGATATCCCATCTCATGCCATAGGAAGGGTCTCAGGTTTGGTATAAGCATTGAGATATCACATCTCTGCTATCGGAAGGGTCTCAGGATTGGATTGGGAAGGAGTTGGATATCCCTTCTCATGCTATAGGAAGGGTCTCAGGTTGGAATGGGAAGGAGTTGGATATCACATCTCATGCTAAAGGAAGGGTCTCAGGTTTGGTAGAAGCATTGAGATATCACATCTCATGCTATAGGAAGGGTCTCAGGATTGGAATGGGAAGGACTTAGATATCACATATCATGCTATAGGGAGGGTTTCAGTTTTGATATTAGAAGCATTGAGATATCACATCTCATGCTATCGGAAGTGTCTCAGGATTGGAATGGGAAGGAGCTGGATATTACATCTCATGCTAAAGGAAGGGTCTCAGGTTTGGAATGGGAAGGAGTTGGATATCCGATCTCATGTTATAGGAAGGGTCTCAGGTTTGGTATAAGCATTGAGATATCACATCTCTGCTATCGGAAGTGTCTCAGGATTGGAATGGGAAGGAACTGGATATCCCATCTCATGTTATAGGACGGGTCTCAGGATTGTTATTAGAATCATTGAGATATCATATTGCATGCTGTAGGAAGGGTCTCAGGATTGGAATGGAAGGAGTTGGATATCACATCTCATGTTATAGGAAGGATCTCAGGTTTGGTATAAGCATTGAGATATCAAATCTCATGCTATAGGAAGGGTCTCAGGATTGGAATGGGAAGGAGTTGGATATCACATCTCATGCTATAGGAAGGGTCTCAGGATTGGAATGGAAGGAGTTGGATATCACATCTCATGTTATAGGAAGGATCTCAGGTTTGGTATTAGAAGCATTGATACATCGCATCTCATGCTATAGGAAGGGTCTCAGGATTGGAATGGGAAGGAGTTGGATATCACATCTCATGCTATAGGAAGGGTCTCAGGTTTGGTATAAGCATTGAGATATCACATCTCATGCTATAGGAAGGGTCTCAGGATTGGAATGGGAAGGAGTTGTATATGACATCTCATGCCGTAGGAAGGGTCTCAGGTTTGGTATAAGCATTGAGATATCACATCTCTGCTATCAGATGAGTCTCAGGATTGGAATGGGAAGGAGTTGGATATCCCATCTCATGTTATAGGAAGAGTCTCAGGTTTGGTATTAGAAGCATTGAGATATCACATCTCATGCTATAGGAAGTGTCTCAGGATTGGAATGGGAAGGACTTGGATATCACATCTCATGCTATAGGGAGGGTCTCAAGTTTGATATTAGAAGCATTGAGATATCACATCTCATGCTATAGGAAGAGTCTCAGGTTTGGGAAGGGAAGGATTTGGATTTCACATCTCATGTTATAGGATGGTTCTCATGTTTGGTTTTTGAAGCATTGAGATATCACATCTCATGCTATCGGAAGGGTCTCAGGTTTGGTATTAGAAGCATTGAGATATCACATCTCATGCTATAGGATTGGTCTCCGGATTGGAATGTGAAGGATTTGGATATCACATCTCATGCTAAAGGAAGGGTCTCAGGTTTGGAATGGGAAGGAGTTGGATATGACATCTCTTGTTATAGGGAGGGTCTCAGGATTTGAATGGCAAGGAGTTGGATATCACATCTCATGCCATAGGAAGGGTCTCAGGTTTGGTATAAGCATTGAGATATCACATCTCTGCTATCGGAAGGGTCTCAGGATTGGATTGGGAAGGAGTTGGATATCACATCTCATGTTATAGGAAGGGTCTCCGGATTGGAATGTGAAGGATTTGGATATCACATCTCATGCTAAAGGAAGGGTCTCAGGTTTGGAATGGGAAGGAGTTGGATATGACATCTCTTGTTATAGGGAGGGTCTCAGGATTTGAATGGCAAGGAGTTGGATATCACATCTCATGCCATAGGAAGGGTCTCAGGTTTGGTATAAGCATTGAGATATCACATCTCTGCTATCGGAAGGGTCTCAGGATTGGATTGGGAAGGAGTTGGATATCCCTTCTCATGCTATAGGAAGGGTCTCAGGTTGGAATGGGAAGGAGTTGGATATCACATCTCATGCTAAAGGAAGGGTCTCAGGTTTGGTAGAAGCATTGAGATATCACATCTCATGCTATAGGAAGGGTCTCAGGATTGGAATGGGAAGGACTTAGATATCACATATCATGCTATAGGGAGGGTTTCAGTTTTGATATTAGAAGCATTGAGATATCACATCTCATGCTATCGGAAGTGTCTCAGGATTGGAATGGGAAGGAGCTGGATATTACATCTCATGCTAAAGGAAGGGTCTCAGGTTTGGAACGGGAAGGAGTTGGATATCCGATCTCATGTTATAGGAAGGGTCTCAGGTTTGGTATAAGCATTGAGATATCACATCTCTGCTATCGGAAGTGTCTCAGGATTGGAATGGGAAGGAATTGGATATCCCATCTCATGTTATAGGACAGGTCTCAGGATTGTTATTAGAATCATTGAGATATCATATTGCATGCTGTAGGAAGGGTCTAAGGATTGGAATGGGAAAGACTTGGATATCACAACTCATGCTATAGGAAGGGTCTCAGGTTTGGTATAAGCATTGAGATATCAAATCTCATGCTATAGGAAGGGTCTCAGGATTGGAATGGAAGGAGTTGGATATCACATCTCATGTTATAGGAAGGATCTCAGGTTTGGTATTAGAAGCATTGAGACATAACATCTCATGCTATAGGAAGGGTCTCAGGATTGGAATGGGAAGGAGTTGGATATCACATCTCATGCTATAGGAAGGGTCTCATGTTTGGTATAAGCACTGAGATATCACATCTCATGCTATAGGAAGGGTCTCAGGTTGGAATGGGAAGGAGTTGGATATCACATCTCATGCTAAAGGAAGGGTCTCAGGTTTGGTAGAAGCATTGAGATATCACATCTCATGCTATAGGAAGGGTCTCAGGATTGGAATGGGAAGGACTTAGATATCACATATCATGCTATAGGGAGGGTTTCAGTTTTGATATTAGAAGCATTGAGATATCACATCTCATGCTATCGGAAGTGTCTCAGGATTGGAATGGGAAGGAGCTGGATATTACATCTCATGCTAAAGGAAGGGTCTCAGGTTTGGAATGGGAAGGAGTTGGATATCCGATCTCATGTTATAGGAAGGGTCTCAGGTTTGGTATAAGCATTGAGATATCACATCTCTGCTATCGGAAGTGTCTCAGGATTGGAATGGGAAGGAATTGGATATCCCATCTCATGTTATAGGACGGGTCTCAGGATTGTTATTAGAATCATTGAGATATCATATTGCATGCTGTAGGAAGGGTCTCAGGATTGGAATGGAAGGAGTTGGATATCACATCTCATGTTATAGGAAGGATCTCAGGTTTGGTATAAGCATTGAGATATCAAATCTCATGCTATAGGAAGGGTCTCAGGATTGGAATGGGAAGGAGTTGGATATCACATCTCATGCTATAGGAAGGGTCTCAGGATTGGAATGGAAGGAGTTGGATATCACATCTCATGTTATAGGAAGGATCTCAGGTTTGGTATTAGAAGCATTGATACATCGCATCTCATGCTATAGGAAGGGTCTCAGGATTGGAATGGGAAGGAGTTGGATATCACATCTCATGCTATAGGAAGGGTCTCAGGTTTGGTATAAGCATTGAGATATCACATCTCATGCTATAGGAAGGGTCTCAGGATTGGAATGGGAAGGAGTTGTATATGACATCTCATGCCGTAGGAAGGGTCTCAGGTTTGGTATAAGCATTGAGATATCACATCTCTGCTATCAGATGAGTCTCAGGATTGGAATGGGAAGGAGTTGGATATCCCATCTCATGTTATAGGAAGAGTCTCAGGTTTGGTATTAGAAGCATTGAGATATCACATCTCATGCTATAGGAAGTGTCTCAGGATTGGAATGGGAAGGACTTGGATATCACATCTCATGCTATAGGGAGGGTCTCAAGTTTGATATTAGAAGCATTGAGATATCACATCTCATGCTATAGGAAGAGTCTCAGGTTTGGGAAGGGAAGGATTTGGATTTCACATCTCATGTTATAGGATGGTTCTCATGTTTGGTTTTTGAAGCATTGAGATATCACATCTCATGCTATCGGAAGGGTCTCAGGTTTGGTATTAGAAGCATTGAGATATCACATCTCATGCTATAGGATTGGTCTCCGGATTGGAATGTGAAGGATTTGGATATCACATCTCATGCTAAAGGAAGGGTCTCAGGTTTGGAATGGGAAGGAGTTGGATATGACATCTCTTGTTATAGGGAGGGTCTCAGGATTTGAATGGCAAGGAGTTGGATATCACATCTCATGCCATAGGAAGGGTCTCAGGTTTGGTATAAGCATTGAGATATCACATCTCTGCTATCGGAAGGGTCTCAGGATTGGATTGGGAAGGAGTTGGATATCACATCTCATGTTATAGGAAGGGTCTCCGGATTGGAATGTGAAGGATTTGGATATCACATCTCATGCTAAAGGAAGGGTCTCAGGTTTGGAATGGGAAGGAGTTGGATATGACATCTCTTGTTATAGGGAGGGTCTCAGGATTTGAATGGCAAGGAGTTGGATATCACATCTCATGCCATAGGAAGGGTCTCAGGTTTGGTATAAGCATTGAGATATCACATCTCTGCTATCGGAAGGGTCTCAGGATTGGATTGGGAAGGAGTTGGATATCCCTTCTCATGCTATAGGAAGGGTCTCAGGTTGGAATGGGAAGGAGTTGGATATCACATCTCATGCTAAAGGAAGGGTCTCAGGTTTGGTAGAAGCATTGAGATATCACATCTCATGCTATAGGAAGGGTCTCAGGATTGGAATGGGAAGGACTTAGATATCACATATCATGCTATAGGGAGGGTTTCAGTTTTGATATTAGAAGCATTGAGATATCACATCTCATGCTATCGGAAGTGTCTCAGGATTGGAATGGGAAGGAGCTGGATATTACATCTCATGCTAAAGGAAGGGTCTCAGGTTTGGAACGGGAAGGAGTTGGATATCCGATCTCATGTTATAGGAAGGGTCTCAGGTTTGGTATAAGCATTGAGATATCACATCTCTGCTATCGGAAGTGTCTCAGGATTGGAATGGGAAGGAATTGGATATCCCATCTCATGTTATAGGACAGGTCTCAGGATTGTTATTAGAATCATTGAGATATCATATTGCATGCTGTAGGAAGGGTCTAAGGATTGGAATGGGAAAGACTTGGATATCACAACTCATGCTATAGGAAGGGTCTCAGGTTTGGTATAAGCATTGAGATATCAAATCTCATGCTATAGGAAGGGTCTCAGGATTGGAATGGAAGGAGTTGGATATCACATCTCATGTTATAGGAAGGATCTCAGGTTTGGTATTAGAAGCATTGAGACATAACATCTCATGCTATAGGAAGGGTCTCAGGATTGGAATGGGAAGGAGTTGGATATCACATCTCATGCTATAGGAAGGGTCTCATGTTTGGTATAAGCACTGAGATATCACATCTCATGCTATAGGAAGGGTCTCAGGATTGGAATGGGAAGGAGTTGTATATGACATCTCATGCCGTAGGAAGGGTCTCAGGTTTGGTATAAGCATTGAGATATCACATCTCTGCTATCAGAAGAGTCTCAGGATTGGAATGGGAAGGAGTTGGATATCCCATCTCATGTTATAGGAAGAGTCTCAGGTTTGGTATTAGAAGCATTGAGATATCACATCTCATGCTATAGGAAGTGTCTCAGGATTGGAATGGGAAGGACTTGGATATCACATCTCATGCTATAGGGAGGGTCTCAAGTTTGATATTAGAAGCATTGAGATATCACATCTCATGCTATAGGAAGAGTCTCAGGTTTGGGAAGGGAAGGATTTGGATTTCACATCTCATGTTATAGGATGGTTCTCATGTTTGGTTTTTGAAGCATTGAGATATCACATCTCATGCTATCGGAAGGGTCTCAGGTTTGGTATTAGAAGCATTGAGATATCACATCTCATGCTATAGGATTGGTCTCCGGATTGGAATGTGAAGGATTTGGATATCACATCTCATGCTAAAGGAAGGGTCTCAGGTTTGGAATGGGAAGGAGTTGGATATGACATCTCTTGTTATAGGGAGGGTCTCAGGATTTGAATGGCAAGGAGTTGGATATCACATCTCATGCCATAGGAAGGGTCTCAGGTTTGGTATAAGCATTGAGATATCACATCTCTGCTATCGGAAGGGTCTCAGGATTGGAATGGGAAGGACTTAGATATCACATCTCATGCTATAGGGAGGGTCTCAGTTTTGATATTAGAAGCATTGAGATACCACATCTCATGCTATCGGAAGGGTCTCAGGATTGGAATGGGAGGAGCTGGATATCACATCTCATGCTAAAGGAAGGGTCTCAGGTTTGGAAGGGGAAGGATTTGGATATCACATCTCATGTTATAGGATGGGTCTCAGGTTTGGTATTAGAAGCATTGTGATATCACATCTCATGCTATAGGAAGTGTCTCAGGATTGGAATGGGAAGGAGTTGGATATCACATCTCATGCTATAGGAAGGGTTTCAGGTTTGGTAGAAGCATTGAGATATCACATCTCATGCTATAGGAAGAGTCTCAGGTTTGGGAAGGGAAGGATTTGGATTTCACATCTCATGTTATAGGATGGTTCTCATGTTTGGTTTTTGAAGCATTGAGATATCACATCTCATGCTATCGGAAGGGTCTCAGGTTTGGTATTAGAAGCATTGAGATATCACATCTCATGCTATAGGATTGGTCTCCGGATTGGAATGTGAAGGATTTGGATATCACATCTCATGCTAAAGGAAGGGTCTCAGGTTTGGAATGGGAAGGAGTTGGATATGACATCTCTTGTTATAGGGAGGGTCTCAGGATTTGAATGGCAAGGAGTTGGATATCACATCTCATGCCATAGGAAGGGTCTCAGGTTTGGTATAAGCATTGAGATATCACATCTCTGCTATCGGAAGGGTCTCAGGATTGGATTGGGAAGGAGTTGGATATCACATCTCATGTTATAGGAAGGGTCTCCTGATTGGAATGTGAAGGATTTGGATATCACATCTCATGCTAAAGGAAGGGTCTCAGGTTTGGAATGGGAAGGAGTTGGATATGACATCTCTTGTTATAGGGAGGGTCTCAGGATTTGAATGGCAAGGAGTTGGATATCACATCTCATGCCATAGGAAGGGTCTCAGGTTTGGTATAAGCATTGAGATATCACATCTCTGCTATCGGAGGGGTCTCAGGATTGGATTGGGAAGGAGTTGGATATCCCTTCTCATGCTATAGGAAGGGTCTCAGGTTGGAATGGGAAGGAGTTGGATATCACATCTCATGCTAAAGGAAGGGTCTCAGGTTTGGTAGAAGCATTGAGATATCACATCTCATGCTATAGGAAGGGTCTCAGGATTGGAATGGGAAGGACTTAGATATCACATATCATGCTATAGGGAGGGTTTCAGTTTTGATATTAGAAGCATTGAGATATCACATCTCATGCTATCGGAAGTGTCTCAGGATTGGAATGGGAAGGAGCTGGATATCACATCTCATGCTAAAGGAAGGGTCTCAGGTTTGGAACGGGAAGGAGTTGGATATCCGATCTCATGTTGTAGGAAGGGTCTCAGGTTTGGTATAAGCATTGAGATATCACATCTCTGCTATCGGAAGTGTCTCAGGATTGGAATGGGAAGGAATTGGATATCCCATCTCATGTTATAGGACGGGTCTCAGGATTGTTATTAGAATCATTGAGATATCATATTGCATGCTGTAGGAAGGGTCTAAGGATTGGAATGGGAAAGACTTGGATATCACATCTCATGCTATAGGAAGGGTCTCAGGTTTGGTATAAGCATTGAGATATCAAATCTCATGCTATAGGAAGGGTCTCAGGATTGGAATGGAAGGAGTTGGATATCACATCTCATGCTATAGGAAGGGTCTCAGGTTTGGTATAAGCATTGAGATATCACATCTCATGCTATAGGAAGGGTCTCATTATTGGAATGGGAAGGAGTTGTATATGACATCTCATGTCGTAGGAAGGGTCTCAGGTTTGGTATAAGCATTGAGATATCACATCTCTGCTATCAGAAGAGTCTCAGGATTTGAATGGGAAGGAGTTGGATATCCCATCTCATGTTATAGGAAGAGTCTCAGGTTTGGTATTAGAAGCATTGAGATATCACATCTCATGCTATAGGAAGTGTCTCAGGATTGGAATGGGAAGGACTTGGATATCACATCTCATGTTATAGGGAGGGTCTCAAGTTTGATATTAGAAGCATTGAGATATCACATCTCATGCTATAGGAAGAGTCTCAGGTTTGGGAAGGGAAGGATTTGGATTTCACATCTCATGTTATAGGATGGTTCTCATGTTTGGTTTTTGAAGCATTGAGATATCACATCTCATGCTATAGGATTGGTCTCTGGATTGGAATGTGAAGGATTTGGATATCACATCTCATGCTAAAGGAAGGGTCTCAGGTTTGGAATGGGAAGGAGTTGGATATGACATCTCTTGTTATAGGGAGGGTCTCAGGATTTGAATGGCAAGGAGTTGGATATCACATCTCATGCCATAGGAAGGGTCTCAGGTTTGGTATAAGCATTGAGATATCACATCTCTGCTATCGGAAGGGTCTCAGGATTGGATTGGGAAGGAGTTGGATATCACATCTCATGTTATAGGAAGGGTCTCCGGATTGGAATGTGAAGGATTTGGATATCACATCTCATGCTAAAGGAAGGGTCTCAGGTTTGGAATGGGAAGGAGTTGGATATGACATCTCTTGTTATAGGGAGGGTCTCAGGATTTGAATGGCAAGGAGTTGGATATCACATCTCATGCCATAGGAAGGGTCGCAGGTTTGGTATAAGCATAGAGATATCACATCTCTGCTATCGGAAGGGTCTCAGGATTGGATTGGGAAGGAGTTGGATATCCCTTCTCATGCTACTGGAAGGGTCTCAGGTTGGAATGGGAAGGAGTTGGATATCACATCTCATGCTAAAGGAAGGGTCTCAGGTTTGGTAGAAGCATTGAGATATCACATCTCATGCTATAGGAAGGGTCTCAGGATTGGAATGGGAAGGACTTAGATATCACATATCATGCTATAGGGAGGGTTTCAGTTTTGATATTAGAAGCATTGAGATATCACATCTCATGCTATCGGAAGTGTCTCAGGATTGGAATGGGAAGGAGCTGGATATTACATCTCATGCTAAAGGAAGGGTCTCAGGTTTGGAACGGGAAGGAGTTGGATATCCGATCTCATGTTATAGGAAGGGTCTCAGGTTTGGTATAAGCATTGAGATATCACATCTCTGCTATCGGAAGTGTCTCAGGATTGGAATGGGAAGGAATTGGATATCCCATCTCATGTTATAGGACGGGTCTCAGGATTGTTATTAGAATCATTGAGATATCATATTGCATGCTGTAGGAAGGGTCTAAGGATTGGAATGGGAAGGAGTTGGATATCACATCTCATGCTATAGGAAGGGTCTCAGGTTTGGTATAAGCATTGAGATATCACATCTCATGCTATAGGAAGGGTCTCAGGATTGGAATGGGAAGGAGTTGTATATGACATCTCATGCCGTAGGAAGGGTCTCAGGTTTGGTATAAGCATTGAGATATCACATCTCTGCTATCAGAAGAGTCTCAGGATTGGAATGGCAAGGAGTTGGATATCCCATCTCATGTTATAGGAAGAGTCTCAGGTTTGGTATTAGAAGCATTGAGATATCACATCTCATGCTATAGGAAGTGTCTCAGGATTGGAATGGGAAGGACTTGGATATCACATCTCATGCTATAGGGAGGGTCTCAAGTTTGATATTAGAAGCATTGAGATATCACATCTCATGCTATAGGAAGAGTCTCAGGTTTGGTATTAGAAGCATTGAGATATCACATCTCATGCTATAGGATTGGTCTCCGGATTGGAATGTGAAGGATTTGGATATCACATCTCATGCTAAAGGAAGGGTCTCAGGTTTGGAATGGGAAGGAGTTGGATATGACATCTCTTGTTATAGGGAGGGTCTCAGGATTTGAATGGCAAGGAGTTGGATATCACATCTCATGCCATAGGAAGGGTCTCAGGTTTGGTATAAGCATTGAGATATCACATCTCTGCTATCGGAAGGGTCTCAGGATTGGAATGGGAAGGACTTAGATATCACATCTCATGCTATAGGGAGGGTCTCAGTTTTGATATTAGAAGCATTGAGATATCACATCTCATGCTATCGGAAGGGTCTCAGGATTGGAATGGGAGGAGCTGGATATCACATCTCATGCTAAAGGAAGGGTCTCAGGTTTGGAAGGGGAAGGATTTGGATATCACATCTCATGTTATAGGATGGGTTTCAGGTTTGGTATTAGAAGCATTGTGATATCACATCTCATGCTATAGGAAGTGTCTCAGGATTGGAATGGGAAGGAGTTGGATATCACATCTCATGCTATAGGAAGGGTTTCAGGTTTGGTAGAAGCATTGAGATATCACATCTCATGCTATAGGAAGAGTCTCAGGTTTGGGAAGGGAAGGATTTGGATTTCACATCTCATGTTATAGGATGGTTCTCATGTTTGGTTTTTGAAGCATTGAGATATCACATCTCATGCTATCGGAAGGGTCTCAGGTTTGGTATTAGAAGCATTGAGATATCACATCTCATGCTATAGGATTGGTCTCCGGATTGGAATGTGAAGGATTTGGATATCACATCTCATGCTAAAGGAAGGGTCTCAGGTTTGGAATGGGAAGGAGTTGGATATGACATCTCTTGTTATAGGGAGGGTCTCAGGATTTGAATGGCAAGGAGTTGGATATCACATCTCATGCCATAGGAAGGGTCTCAGGTTTGGTATAAGCATTGAGATATCACATCTCTGCTATCGGAAGGGTCTCAGGATTGGATTGGGAAGGAGTTGGATATCACATCTCATGTTATAGGAAGGGTCTCCTGATTGGAATGTGAAGGATTTGGATATCACATCTCATGCTAAAGGAAGGGTCTCAGGTTTGGAATGGGAAGGAGTTGGATATGACATCTCTTGTTATAGGGAGGGTCTCAGGATTTGAATGGCAAGGAGTTGGATATCACATCTCATGCCATAGGAAGGGTCTCAGGTTTGGTATAAGCATTGAGATATCACATCTCTGCTATCGGAGGGGTCTCAGGATTGGATTGGGAAGGAGTTGGATATCCCTTCTCATGCTATAGGAAGGGTCTCAGGTTGGAATGGGAAGGAGTTGGATATCACATCTCATGCTAAAGGAAGGGTCTCAGGTTTGGTAGAAGCATTGAGATATCACATCTCATGCTATAGGAAGGGTCTCAGGATTGGAATGGGAAGGACTTAGATATCACATATCATGCTATAGGGAGGGTTTCAGTTTTGATATTAGAAGCATTGAGATATCACATCTCATGCTATCGGAAGTGTCTCAGGATTGGAATGGGAAGGAGCTGGATATCACATCTCATGCTAAAGGAAGGGTCTCAGGTTTGGAACGGGAAGGAGTTGGATATCCGATCTCATGTTGTAGGAAGGGTCTCAGGTTTGGTATAAGCATTGAGATATCACATCTCTGCTATCGGAAGTGTCTCAGGATTGGAATGGGAAGGAATTGGATATCTCATCTCATGTTATAGGACGGGTCTCAGGATTGTTATTAGAATCATTGAGATATCATTTTGCATGCTGTAGGAAGGGTCTAAGGATTGGAATGGGAAAGACTTGGATATCACATCTCATGCTATAGGAAGGGTCTCAGGTTTGGTATAAGCATTGAGATATCAAATCTCATGCTATAGGAAGGGTCTCAGGATTGGAATGGAAGGAGTTGGATATCACATCTCATGTTATAGGAAGGGTCTCAGGATTGGAATGGGAAGGAGTTGGATATCACATCTCATGCTATAGGAAGGGTCTCAGGTTTGGTATAAGCATTGAGATATCACATCTCATGCTATAGGAAGGGTCTCAGGATTGGAATGGGAAGGAGTTGTATATGACATCTCATGCCGTAGGAAGGGTCTCAGGTTTGGTATAAGCATTGAGATATCACATCTCTGCTATCAGAAGAGTCTCAGGATTTGAATGGGAAGGAGTTGGATATCCCATCTCATGTTATAGGAAGAGTCTCAAGTTTGGTATTAGAAGCATTGAGATATCACATCTCATGCTATAGGAAGTGTCTCAGGATTGGAATGGGAAGGACTTGGATATCACATCTCATGCTATAGGGAGGGTCTCAAGTTTGATATTAGAAGCATTGAGATATCACATCTCATGCTATAGGAAGAGTCTCAGGTTTGGGAAGGGAAGGATTTGGATTTCACATCTCATGTTATAGGATGGTTCTCATGTTTGGTTTTTGAAGCATTGAGATATCACATCTCATGCTATCGGAAGGGTCTCAGGTTTGGTATTAGAAGCATTGAGATATCACATCTCATGCTATAGGATTGGTCTCCGGATTGGAATGTGAAGGATTTGGATATCACATCTCATGCTAAAGGAAGGGTCTCAGGTTTGGAATGGGAAGGAGTTGGATATGACATCTCTTGTTATAGGGAGGGTCTCAGGATTTGAATGGCAAGGAGTTGGATATCACATCTCATGCCATAGGAAGGGTCTCAGGTTTGGTATAAGCATTGAGATATCACATCTCTGCTATCGGAAGGGTCTCAGGATTGGATTGGGAAGGAGTTGGATATCACATCTCATGTTATAGGAAGGGTCTCCTGATTGGAATGTGAAGGATTTGGATATCACATCTCATGCTAAAGGAAGGGTCTCAGGTTTGGAATGGGAAGGAGTTGGATATGACATCTCTTGTTATAGGGAGGGTCTCAGGATTTGAATGGCAAGGAGTTGGATATCACATCTCATGCCATAGGAAGGGTCTCAGGTTTGGTATAAGCATTGAGATATCACATCTCTGCTATCGGAGGGGTCTCAGGATTGGATTGGGAAGGAGTTGGATATCCCTTCTCATGCTATAGGAAGGGTCTCAGGTTGGAATGGGAAGGAGTTGGATATCACATCTCATGCTAAAGGAAGGGTCTCAGGTTTGGTAGAAGCATTGAGATATCACATCTCATGCTATAGGAAGGGTCTCAGGATTGGAATGGGAAGGACTTAGATATCACATATCATGCTATAGGGAGGGTTTCAATTTGATATTAGAAGCATTGAGATATCACATCTCATGCTATCGGAAGTGTCTCAGGATTGGAATGGGAAGGAGCTGGATATCACATCTCATGCTAAAGGAAGGGTCTCAGGTTTGGAACGGGAAGGAGTTGGATATCCGATCTCATGTTGTAGGAAGGGTCTCAGGTTTGGTATAAGCATTGAGATATCACATCTCTGCTATCGGAAGTGTCTCAGGATTGGAATGGGAAGGAATTGGATATCCCATCTCATGTTATAGGACGGGTCTCAGGATTGTTATTAGAATCATTGAGATATCATATTGCATGCTGTAGGAAGGGTCTAAGGATTGGAATGGGAAAGACTTGGATATCACATCTCATGCTATAGGAAGGGTCTCAGGTTTGGTATAAGCATTGAGATATCAAATCTCATGCTATAGGAAGGGTCTCAGGATTGGAATGGAAGGAGTTGGATATCACATCTCATGTTATAGGAAGGGTCTCAGGATTGGAATGGGAAGGAGTTGGATATCACATCTCATGCTATAGGAAGGGTCTCAGGTTTGGTATAAGCATTGAGATATCACATCTCATGCTATAGGAAGGGTCTCAGGATTGGAATGGGAAGGAGTTGTATATGACATCTCATGCCGTAGGAAGGGTCTCAGGTTTGGTATAAGCATTGAGATATCACATCTCTGCTATCAGAAGAGTCTCAGGATTTGAATGGGAAGGAGTTGGATATCCCATCTCATGTTATAGGAAGAGTCTCAGGTTTGGTATTAGAAGCATTGAGATATCACATCTCATGCTATAGGAAGTGTCTCAGGATTGGAATGGGAAGGACTTGGATATCACATCTCATGCTATAGGGAGGGTCTCAAGTTTGATATTAGAAGCATTGAGATATCACATCTCATGCTATAGGAAGAGTCTCAGGTTTGGGAAGGGAAGGATTTGGATTTCACATCTCATGTTATAGGATGGTTCTCATGTTTGGTTTTTGAAGCATTGAGATATCACATCTCATGCTATCGGAAGGGTCTCAGGTTTGGTATTAGAAGCATTGAGATATCACATCTCATGCTATAGGATTGGTCTCTGGATTGGAATGTGAAGGATTTGGATATCACATCTCATGCTAAAGGAAGGGTCTCAGGTTTGGAATGGGAAGGAGTTGGATATGACATCTCTTGTTATAGGGAGGGTCTCAGGATTTGAATGGCAAGGAGTTGGATATCACATCTCATGCCATAGGAAGGGTCTCAGGTTTGGTATAAGCATTGAGATATCACATCTCTGCTATCGGAGGGGTGTCAGGATTGGATTGGGAAGGAGTTGGATATCCCTTCTCATGCTATAGGAAGGGTCTCAGGTTGGAATGGGAAGGAGTTGGATATCACATCTCATGCTAAAGGAAGGGTCTCAGGTTTGGTAGAAGCATTGAGATATCACATCTCATGCTATAGGAAGGGTCTCAGGATTGGAATGGGAAGGACTTAGATATCACATATCATGCTATAGGGAGGGTTTCAATTTTGATATTAGAAGCATTGAGATATCACATCTCATGCTATCGGAAGTGTCTCAGGATTGGAATGGGAAGGAGCTGGATATCACATCTCATGCTAAAGGAAGGGTCTCAGGTTTGGAACGGGAAGGAGTTGGATATCCGATCTCATGTTGTAGGAAGGGTCTCAGGTTTGGTATAAGCATTGAGATATCACATCTCTGCTATCGGAAGTGTCTCAGGATTGGAATGGGAAGGAATTGGATATCCCATCTCATGTTATAGGACGGGTCTCAGGATTGTTATTAGAATCATTGAGATATCATATTGCATGCTGTAGGAAGGGTCTAAGGATTGGAATGGGAAAGACTTGGATATCACATCTCATGCTATAGGAAGGGTCTCAGGTTTGGTATAAGCATTGAGATATCAAATCTCATGCTATAGGAAGGGTCTCAGGATTGGAATGGAAGGAGTTGGATATCACATCTCATGCTATAGGAAGGGTCTCAGGTTTGGTATAAGCATTGAGATATCACATCTCATGCTATAGGAAGGGTCTCAGGATTGGAATGGGAAGGAGTTGTATATGACATCTCATGCCGTAGGAAGGGTCTCAGGTTTGGTATAAGCATTGAGATATCACATCTCTGCTATCAGAAGAGTCTCAGGATTTGAATGGGAAGGAGTTGGATATCCCATCTCATGTTATAGGAAGAGTCTCAGGTTTGGTATTAGAAGCATTGAGATATCACATCTCATGCTATAGGAAGTGTCTCAGGATTGGAATGGGAAGGACTTGCATATCACATCTCATGCTATAGGGAGGGTCTCAAGTTTGATATTAGAAGCATTGAGATATCACATCTCATGCTATAGGAAGAGTCTCAGGTTTGGGAAGGGAAGGATTTGGATTTCACATCTCATGTTATAGGATGGTTCTCATGTTTGGTTTTTGAAGCATTGAGATATCACATCTCATGCTATCGGAAGGGTCTCAAGTTTGGTATTAGAAGCATTGAGATATCACATCTCATGCTATAGGATTGGTCTCTGGATTGGAATGTGAAGGATTTGGATATCACATCTCATGCTAAAGGAAGGGTCTCAGGTTTGGAATGGGAAGGAGTTGGATATGACATCTCTTGTTATAGGGAGGGTCTCAGGATTTGAATGGCAAGGAGTTGGATATCACATCTCATGCCATAGGAAGGGTCTCAGGTTTGGTATAAGCATTGAGATATCACATCTCTGCTATCGGAAGGGTCTCAGGATTGGATTGGGAAGGAGTTGGATATCACATCTCATGTTATAGGAAGGGTCTCCGGATTGGAATGTGAAGGATTTGGATATCACATCTCATGCTAAAGGAAGGGTCTCAGGTTTGGAATGGGAAGGAGTTGGATATGACATCTCTTGTTATAGGGAGGGTCTCAGGATTTGAATGGCAAGGAGTTGGATATCACATCTCATGCCATAGGAAGGGTCGCAGGTTTGGTATAAGCATAGAGATATTACATCTCTGCTATCGGAAGGGTCTCAGGATTGGATTGGGAAGGAGTTGGATATCCCTTCTCATGCTACTGGAAGGGTCTCAGGTTGGAATGGGAAGGAGTTGGATATCACATCTCATGCTAAAGGAAGGGTCTCAGGTTTGGTAGAAGCATTGAGATATCACATCTCATGCTATAGGAAGGGTCTCAGGATTGGAATGGGAAGGACTTAGATATCACATATCATGCTATAGGGAGGGTTTCAGTTTTGATATTAGAAGCATTGAGATATCACATCTCATGCTATCGGAAGTGTCTCAGGATTGGAATGGGAAGGAGTTGGATATGACATCTCTTGTTATAGGGAGGGTCTCAGGATTTGAATGGCAAGGAGTTGGATATCACATCTCATGCCATAGGAAGGGTCTCAGGTTTGGTATAAGCATTGAGATATCACATCTCTGCTATCGGAAGGGTCTCAGGATTGGATTGGGAAGGAGTTGGATATCACATCTCATGTTATAGGAAGGGTCTCCTGATTGGAATGTGAAGGATTTGGATATCACATCTCATGCTAAAGGAAGGGTCTCAGGTTTGGAATGGGAAGGAGTTGGATATGACATCTCTTGTTATAGGGAGGGTCTCAGGATTTGAATGGCAAGGAGTTGGATATCACATCTCATGCCATAGGAAGGGTCTCAGATTTGGTATAAGCATTGAGATATCACATCTCTGCTATCGGAGGGGTCTCAGGATTGGATTGGGAAGGAGTTGGATATCCCTTCTCATGCTATAGGAAGGGTCTCAGGTTGGAATGGGAAGGAGTTGGATATCACATCTCATGCTAAAGGAAGGGTCTCAGGTTTGGTAGAAGCATTGAGATATCACATCTCATGCTATAGGAAGGGTCTCAGGATTGGAATGGGAAGGACTTAGATATCACATATCATGCTATAGGGAGGGTTTCAGTTTTGATATTAGAAGCATTGAGATATCACATCTCATGCTATCGGAAGTGTCTCAGGATTGGAATGGGAAGGAGCTGGATATCACATCTCATGCTAAAGGAAGGGTCTCAGGTTTGGAACGGGAAGGAGTTGGATATCCGATCTCATGTTGTAGGAAGGGTCTCAGGTTTGGTATAAGCATTGAGATATCACATCTCTGCTATCGGAAGTGTCTCAGGATTGGAATGGGAAGGAATTGGATATCCCATCTCATGTTATAGGACGGGTCTCAGGATTGTTATTAGAATCATTGAGATATCATATTGCATGCTGTAGGAAGGGTCTAAGGATTGGAATGGGAAAGACTTGGATATCACATCTCATGCTATAGGAAGGGTCTCAGGTTTGGTATAAGCATTGAGATATCAAATCTCATGCTATAGGAAGGGTCTCAGGATTGGAATGGAAGGAGTTGGATATCACATCTCATGTTATAGGAAGGGTCTCAGGATTGGAATGGGAAGGAGTTGGATATCACATCTCATGCTATAGGAAGGGTCTCAGGTTTGGTATAAGCATTGAGATATCACATCTCATGCTATAGGAAGGGTCTCAGGATTGGAATGGGAAGGAGTTGTATATGACATCTCATGCCGTAGGAAGGGTCTCAGGTTTGGTATAAGCATTGAGATATCACATCTCTGCTATCAGAAGAGTCTCAGGATTTGAATGGGAAGGAGTTGGATATCCCATCTCATGTTATAGGAAGAGTCTCAGGTTTGGTATTAGAAGCATTGAGATTTCACATCTCATGCTATAGGAAGTGTCTCAGGATTGGAATGGGAAGGACTTGGATATCACATCTCATGCTATAGGGAGGGTCTCAAGTTTGATATTAGAAGCATTGAGATATCACATCTCATGCTATAGGAAGAGTCTCAGGTTTGGGAAGGGAAGGATTTGGATTTCACATCTCATGTTATAGGATGGTTCTCATGTTTGGTTTTTGAAGCATTGAGATATCACATCTCATGCTATCGGAAGGGTCTCAGGTTTGGTATTAGAAGCATTGAGATATCACATCTCATGCTATAGGATTGGTCTCTGGATTGGAATGTGAAGGATTTGGATATCACATCTCATGCTAAAGGAAGGGTCTCAGGTTTGGAATGGGAAGGAGTTGGATATGACATCTCTTGTTATAGGGAGGGTCTCAGGATTTGAATGGCAAGGAGTTGGATATCACATCTCATGCCATAGGAAGGGTCTCAGGTTTGGTATAAGCATTGAGATATCACATCTCTGCTATCGGAGGGGTGTCAGGATTGGATTGGGAAGGAGTTGGATATCCCTTCTCATGCTATAGGAAGGGTCTCAGGTTGGAATGGGAAGGAGTTGGATATCACATCTCATGCTAAAGGAAGGGTCTCAGGTTTGGTAGAAGCATTGAGATATCACATCTCATGCTATAGGAAGGGTCTCAGGATTGGAATGGGAAGGACTTAGATATCACATATCATGCTATAGGGAGGGTTTCAGTTTTGATATTAGAAGCATTGAGATATCACATCTCATGCTATCGGAAGTGTCTCAGGATTGGAATGGGAAGGAGCTGGATATCACATCTCATGCTAAAGGAAGGGTCTCAGGTTTGGAACGGGAAGGAGTTGGATATCCGATCTCATGTTGTAGGAAGGGTCTCAGGTTTGGTATAAGCATTGAGATATCACATCTCTGCTATCGGAAGTGTCTCAGGATTGGAATGGGAAGGAATTGGATATCCCATCTCATGTTATAGGACGGGTCTCAGGATTGTTATTAGAATCATTGAGATATCATATTGCATGCTGTAGGAAGGGTCTAAGGATTGGAATGGGAAAGACTTGGATATCACATCTCATGCTATAGGAAGGGTCTCAGGTTTGGTATAAGCATTGAGATATCAAATCTCATGCTATAGGAAGGGTCTCAGGATTGGAATGGAAGGAGTTGGATATCACATCTCATGCTATAGGAAGGGTCTCAGGTTTGGTATAAGCATTGAGATATCACATCTCATGCTATAGGAAGGGTCTCAGGATTGGAATGGGAAGGAGTTGTATATGACATCTCATGCCGTAGGAAGGGTCTCAGGTTTGGTATAAGCATTGAGATATCACATCTCTGCTATCAGAAGAGTCTCAGGATTTGAATGGGAAGGAGTTGGATATCCCATCTCATGTTATAGGAAGAGTCTCAGGTTTGGTATTAGAAGCATTGAGATATCACATCTCATGCTATAGGAAGTGTCTCAGGATTGGAATGGGAAGGACTTGCATATCACATCTCATGCTATAGGGAGGGTCTCAAGTTTGATATTAGAAGCATTGAGATATCACATCTCATGCTATAGGAAGAGTCTCAGGTTTGGGAAGGGAAGGATTTGGATTTCACATCTCATGTTATAGGATGGTTCTCATGTTTGGTTTTTGAAGCATTGAGATATCACATCTCATGCTATCGGAAGGGTCTCAAGTTTGGTATTAGAAGCATTGAGATATCACATCTCATGCTATAGGATTGGTCTCTGGATTGGAATGTGAAGGATTTGGATATCACATCTCATGCTAAAGGAAGGGTCTCAGGTTTGGAATGGGAAGGAGTTGGATATGACATCTCTTGTTATAGGGAGGGTCTCAGGATTTGAATGGCAAGGAGTTGGATATCACATCTCATGCCATAGGAAGGGTCTCAGGTTTGGTATAAGCATTGAGATATCACATCTCTGCTATCGGAAGGGTCTCAGGATTGGATTGGGAAGGAGTTGGATATCACATCTCATGTTATAGGAAGGGTCTCCGGATTGGAATGTGAAGGATTTGGATATCACATCTCATGCTAAAGGAAGGGTCTCAGGTTTGGAATGGGAAGGAGTTGGATATGACATCTCTTGTTATAGGGAGGGTCTCAGGATTTGAATGGCAAGGAGTTGGATATCACATCTCATGCCATAGGAAGGGTCGCAGGTTTGGTATAAGCATAGAGATATTACATCTCTGCTATCGGAAGGGTCTCAGGATTGGATTGGGAAGGAGTTGGATATCCCTTCTCATGCTACTGGAAGGGTCTCAGGTTGGAATGGGAAGGAGTTGGATATCACATCTCATGCTAAAGGAAGGGTCTCAGGTTTGGTAGAAGCATTGAGATATCACATCTCATGCTATAGGAAGGGTCTCAGGATTGGAATGGGAAGGACTTAGATATCACATATCATGCTATAGGGAGGGTTTCAGTTTTGATATTAGAAGCATTGAGATATCACATCTCATGCTATCGGAAGTGTCTCAGGATTGGAATGGGAAGGAGCTGGATATTACATCTCATGCTAAAGGAAGGGTCTCAGGTTTGGAACGGGAAGGAGTTGGATATCCGATCTCATGTTATAGGAAGGGTCTCAGGTTTGGTATAAGCATTGAAATATCACATCTCTGCTATCGGAAGTGTCTCAGGATTGGAATGGGAAGGAATTGGATATCCCATCTCATGTTATAGGACGGGTCTCAGGATTGTTATTAGAATCATTGAGATATCATATTGCATGCTGTAGGAAGGGTCTAAGGATTGGAATGGGAAGGAGTTGGATATCACATCTCATGCTATAGGAAGGGTCTCAGGTTTGGTATAAGCATTGAGATATCACATCTCATGCTATAGGAAGGGTCTCAGGATTGGAATGGGAAGGAGTTGTATATGACATCTCATGCCGTAGGAAGGGTCTCAGGTTTGGTATAAGCATTGAGATATCACATCTCTGCTATCAGAAGAGTCTCAGGATTGGAATGGCAAGGAGTTGGATATCCCATCTCATGTTATAGGAAGAGTCTCAGGTTTGGTATTAGAAGCATTGAGATATCACATCTCATGCTATAGGAAGTGTCTCAGGATTGGAATGGGAAGGACTTGGATATCACATCTCATGCTATAGGGAGGGTCTCAAGTTTGATATTAGAAGCATTGAGATATCACATCTCATGCTATAGGAAGAGTCTCAGGTTTGGTATTAGAAGCATTGAGATATCACATCTCATGCTATAGGATTGGTCTCCGGATTGGAATGTGAAGGATTTGGATATCACATCTCATGCTAAAGGAAGGGTCTCAGGTTTGGAATGGGAAGGAGTTGGATATGACATCTCTTGTTATAGGGAGGGTCTCAGGATTTGAATGGCAAGGAGTTGGATATCACATCTCATGCCATAGGAAGGGTCTCAGGTTTGGTATAAGCATTGAGATATCACATCTCTGCTATCGGAAGGGTCTCAGGATTGGAATGGGAAGGACTTAGATATCACATCTCATGCTATAGGGAGGGTCTCAGTTTTGATATTAGAAGCATTGAGATATCACATCTCATGCTATCGGAAGGGTCTCAGGATTGGAATGGGAGGAGCTGGATATCACATCTCATGCTAAAGGAAGGGTCTCAGGTTTGGAAGGGGAAGGATTTGGATATCACATCTCATGTTATAGGATGGGTTTCAGGTTTGGTATTAGAAGCATTGTGATATCACATCTCATGCTATAGGAAGTGTCTCAGGATTGGAATGGGAAGGAGTTGGATATCACATCTCATGCTATAGGAAGGGTTTCAGGTTTGGTAGAAGCATTGAGATATCACATCTCATGCTATAGGAAGAGTCTCAGGTTTGGGAAGGGAAGGATTTGGATTTCACATCTCATGTTATAGGATGGGTTTCAGGTTTGGTATTAGAAGCATTGTGATATCACATCTCATGCTATAGGAAGTGTCTCAGGATTGGAATGGGAAGGAGTTGGATATCACATCTCATGCTATAGGAAGGGTTTCAGGTTTGGTAGAAGCATTGAGATATCACATCTCATGCTATAGGAAGAGTCTCAGGTTTGGGAAGGGAAGGATTTGGATTTCACATCTCATGTTATAGGATGGTTCTCATGTTTGGTTTTTGAAGCATTGAGATATCACATCTCATGTTATCGGAAGGGTCTCAGGTTTGGTATTAGAAGCATTGAGATATCACATCTCATGCTATAGGATTGGTCTCCGGATTGGAATGTGAAGGATTTGGATATCACATCTCATGCTAAAGGAAGGGTCTCAGGTTTGGAATGGGAAGGAGTTGGATATGACATCTCTTGTTATAGGGAGGGTCTCAGGATTTGAATGGCAAGGAGTTGGATATCACATCTCATGCCATAGGAAGGGTCTCAGGTTTGGTATAAGCATTGAGATATCACATCTCTGCTATCGGAAGGGTCTCAGGATTGGATTGGGAAGGAGTTGGATATCACATCTCATGTTATAGGAAGGGTCTCCTGATTGGAATGTGAAGGATTTGGATATCACATCTCATGCTAAAGGAAGGGTCTCAGGTTTGGAATGGGAAGGAGTTGGATATGACATCTCTTGTTATAGGGAGGGTCTCAGGATTTGAATGGCAAGGAGTTGGATATCACATCTCATGCCATAGGAAGGGTCTCAGGTTTGGTATAAGCATTGAGATATCACATCTCTGCTATCGGAGGGGTCTCAGGATTGGATTGGGAAGGAGTTGGATATACCTTCTCATGCTATAGGAAGGGTCTCAGGTTGGAATGGGAAGGAGTTGGATATCACATCTCATGCTAAAGGAAGGGTCTCAGGTTTGGTAGAAGCATTGAGATATCACATCTCATGCTATAGGAAGGGTCTCAGGATTGGAATGGGAAGGACTTAGATATCACATATCATGCTATAGGGAGGGTTTCAGTTTTGATATTAGAAGCATTGAGATATCACATCTCATGCTATCGGAAGTGTCTCAGGATTGGAATGGGAAGGAGCTGGATATCACATCTCATGCTAAAGGAAGGGTCTCAGGTTTGGAACGGGAAGGAGTTGGATATCCGATCTCATGTTGTAGGAAGGGTCTCAGGTTTGGTATAAGCATTGAGATATCACATCTCTGCTATCGGAAGTGTCTCAGGATTGGAATGGGAAGGAATTGGATATCCCATCTCATGTTATAGGACGGGTCTCAGGATTGTTATTAGAATCATTGAGATATCATATTGCATGCTGTAGGAAGGGTCTAAGGATTGGAATGGGAAAGACTTGGATATCACATCTCATGCTATAGGAAGGGTCTCAGGTTTGGTATAAGCATTGAGATATCAAATCTCATGCTATAGGAAGGGTCTCAGGATTGGAATGGGAAGGAGTTGGATATCACATCTCATGCTATAGGAAGGGTCTCAGGTTTGGTATAAGCATTGAGATATCACATCTCATGCTATAGGAAGGGTCTCAGGATTGGAATGGGAAGGAGTTGTATATGACATCTCATGCCGTAGGAAGGGTCTCAGGTTTGGTATAAGCATTGAGATATCACATCTCTGCTATCAGAAGAGTCTCAGGATTTGAATGGGAAGGAGTTGGATATCCCATCTCATGTTATAGGAAGAGTCTCAGGTTTGGTATTAGAAGCATTGAGATATCACATCTCATGCTATAGGAAGTGTCTCAGGATTGGAATGGGAAGGACTTGGATATCACATCTCATGCTATAGGGAGGGTCTCAAGTTTGATATTAGAAGCATTGAGATATCACATCTCATGCTATAGGAAGAGTCTCAGGTTTGGGAAGGGAAGGATTTGGATTTCACATCTCATGTTATAGGATGGTTCTCATGTTTGGTTTTTGAAGCATTGAGATATCACATCTCATGCTATCGGAAGGGTCTCAGGTTTGGTATTAGAAGCATTGAGATATCACATCTCATGCTATAGGATTGGTCTCTGGATTGGAATGTGAAGGATTTGGATATCACATCTCATGCTAAAGGAAGGGTCTCAGGTTTGGAATGGGAAGGAGTTGGATATGACATCTCTTGTTATAGGGAGGGTCTCAGGATTTGAATGGCAAGGAGTTGGATATCACATCTCATGCCATAGGAAGGGTCTCAGGTTTGGTATAAGCATTGAGATATCACATCTCTGCTATCGGAAGGGTCTCAGGATTGGATTGGGAAGGAGTTGGATATCACATCTCATGTTATAGGAAGGGTCTCCGGATTGGAATGTGAAGGATTTGGATATCACATCTCATGCTAAAGGAAGGGTCTCAGGTTTGGAATGGGAAGGAGTTGGATATGACATCTCATGCCATAGGAAGGGTCGCAGGTTTGGTATAAGCATAGAGATATCACATCTCTGCTATCGGAAGGGTCTCAGGATTGGATTGGGAAGGAGTTGGATATCCCTTCTCATGCTACTGGAAGGGTCTCAGGTTGGAATGGGAAGGAGTTGGATATCACATCTCATGCTAAAGGAAGGGTCTCAGGTTTGGTAGAAGCATTGAGATATCACATCTCATGCTATAAGAAGGGTCTCAGGATTGGAATGGGAAGGACTTAGATATCACATATCATGCTATAGGGAGGGTTTCAGTTTTGATATTAGAAGCTTTGAGATATCACATCTCATGCTATCGGAAGTGTCTCAGGATTGGAATGGGAAGGAGCTGGATATTACATCTCATGCTAAAGGAAGGGTCTCAGGTTTGGAACGGGAAGGAGTTGGATATCCGATCTCATGTTATAGGAAGGGTCTCAGGTTTGGTATAAGCATTGAGATATCACATCTCTGCTATCGGAAGTGTCTCAGGATTGGAATGGGAAGGAATTGGATATCCCATCTCATGTTATAGGACGGGTCTCAGGATTGTTATTAGAATCATTGAGATATCATATTGCATGCTGTAGGAAGGGTCTAAAGATTGGAATGGGAAGGAGTTGGATATCACATCTCATGCTATAGGAAGGGTCTCGGGTTTGGTATAAGCATTGAGATATCACATCTCATGCTATAGGAAGTGTCTCAGGATTGGAATGGGAAGGACTTGGATATCACATCTCATGCTATAGGGAGGGTCTCAAGTTTGATATTAGAAGCATTGAGATATCACATCTCATGCTATAGGAAGAGTCTCAGGTTTGGGAAGGGAAGGATTTGGATTTCACATCTCATGTTATAGGATGGTTCTCATGTTTGGTTTTTGAAGCATTGAGATATTACATCTCATGCTATCGGAAGGGTCTCAGGTTTGGTATTAGAAGCATTGAGATATCACATCTCATGCTATAGGATTGGTCTCCGGATTGGAATGTGAAGGATTTGGATATCACATCTCATGCTAAAGGAAGGGTCTCAGGTTTGGAATGGGAAGGAGTTGGATATGACATCTCTTGTTATAGGGAGGGTCTCAGGATTTGAATGGCAAGGAGTTGGATATCACATCTCGTGCCATAGGAAGGGTCTCAGGTTTGGTATAAGCATTGAGATATCACATCTCTGCTATCGGAAGGGTCTCAGGATTGGAATGGGAAGGACTTAGATATCACATCTCATGCTATAGGGAGGGTCTCAGTTTTGATATTAGAAGCATTGAGATATCACATCTCATGCTATCGGAAGGGTCTCAGGATTGGAATGGGAGGAGCTGGATATCACATCTCATGCTAAAGGAAGGGTCTCAGGTTTGGAAGGGGAAGGATTTGGATATCACATCTCATGTTATAGAATGGGTCTCAGGTTTGGTATTAGAAGCATTGTGATATCACATCTCATGCTAAAGGAAGGGTCTCAGGTTTGGAATGGGAAGGAGTTGGATATGACATCTCTTGTTATAGGGAGGGTCTCAGGATTTGAATGGCAAGGAGTTGGATATCACATGTCATGCCATAGGAAGGGTCTCAGGTTTGGTATAAGCATTGAGATATCACATCTCTGCTATCGGAAGGGTCTCAGGATTGGATTGGGAAGGAGTTGGATATCACATCTCATGTTATAAGAAGGGTCTCCGGATTGGAATGTGAAGGATTTGGATATCACATCTCATGCTAAAGGAAGGGTCTCAGGTTTGGAATGGGAAGGAGTTGGATATGACATCTCTTGTTATAGGGAGGGTCTCAGGATTTGAATGGCAAGGAGTTGGATATCACATCTCATGCCATAGGAAGGGTCTCAGGTTTGGTATAAGCATAGAGATATCACATCTCTGCTATCGGAAGGGTCTCAGGATTGGATTGGGAAGGAGTTGGATATCCCTTCTCATGCTATAGGAAGGGTCTCAGGTTGGAATGGGAAGGAGTTGGATATCACATCTCATGCTAAAGGAAGGGTCTCAGGTTTGGTAGAAGCATTGAGATATCACATCTCATGCTATAGGAAGGGTCTCAGGATTGGAATGGGAAGGACTTAGATATCACATATCATGCTATAGGGAGGGTTTCAGTTTTGATATTAGAAGCATTGAGATATCACATCTCATGCTATCGGAAGTGTCTCAGGATTGGAATGGGAAGGAGCTGGATATTACATCTCATGCTAAAGGAAGGGTCTCAGGTTTGGAACGGGAAGGAGTTGGATATCCGATCTCATGTTATAGGAAGGGTCTCAGGTTTGGTATAAGCATTGAGATATCACATCTCTGCTATCGGAAGTGTCTCAGGATTGGAATGGGAAGGAATTGGATATCCCATCTCATGTTATAGGACGGGTCTCAGGATTGTTATTAGAATCATTGAGATATCATATTGCATGCTGTAGGAAGGGTCTCAGGATTGGAATGGAAGGAGTTGGATATCACATCTCATGTTATAGGAAGGATCTCAGGTTTGGTATAAGCATTGAGATATCAAATCTCATGCTATAGGAAGGGTCTCAGGATTGGAATGAAAGGAGTTGGATATTACATCTCATGTTATAGGAAGGATCTCAGGTTTGGTATTAGAAGCATTGATACATCGCATCTCATGCTATAGGAAGGGTCTCAGGATTGGAATGGGAAGGAGTTGGATATCACATCTCATGCTATAGGAAGGGTCTCAGGTTTGGTATAAGCATTGAGATATCACATCTCATGCTATAGGAAGGGTCTCAGGATTGGAATGGGAAGGAGTTGTATATGACATCTCATGCCGTAGGAAGGGTCTCAGGTTTGGTATAAGCATTGAGATATCACATCTCTGCTATCAGAAGAGTCTCAGGATTGGAATGGGAAGGAGTTGGATATCCCATCTCATGTTATAGGAAGAGTCTCAGGTTTGGTATTAGAAGCATTGAGATATCACATCTCATGCTATAGGAAGTGTCTCAGGATTGGAATGGGAAGGAATTGGATATCCCATCTCATGTTATAGGACGGGTCTCAGGATTGTTATTAGAATCATTGAGATATCATATTGCATGCTGTATGAAGGGTCTAAGGATTGGAATGGGAAAGACTTGGATATCACATCTCATGCTATAGGAAGGGTCTCAGGTTTGGTATAAGCATTGAGATATCAAATCTCATGCTATAGGAAGGGTCTCAGGATTGGAATGGAAGGAGTTGGATATCACATCTCATGTTATAGGAAGGATCTCAGGTTTGGTATTAGAAGCATTGAGACATCACATCTCATGCTATAGGAAGGGTCTCAGGATTGGAATGGGAAGGAGTTGGATATCACATCTCATGCTATAGGAAGGGTCTCAGGTTTGGTATAAGCATTGAGATATCACATCTCTGCTATCGGAAGGGTCTCAGGATTGGATTGGGAAGGAGTTGGATATCACATCTCATTTTATAGGAAGGGTCTCCGGATTGGAATGTGAAGGATTTGGATATCACATCTCATGCTAAAGGAAGGGTCTCAGGTTTGGAATGGGAAGGAGTTGGATATGACATCTCTTGTTATAGGGAGGGTCTCAGGATTTGAATGGCAAGGTGTTGGATATCACATCTCATGCCATAGGAAGGGTCTCAGGTTTGGTATAAGCATTGAGATATCACATCTCTGCTATCGGAAGGGTCTCAGGTTTGGTATAAGCATTGAGATATCACATCTCTGCTATCGGAAGGGTCTCAGGATTGGATTGGGAAGGAGTTGGATATCACATCTCATGTTATAGGAAGGGTCTCCGGATTGGAATGTGAAGGATTTGGATATCACATCTCATGCTAAAGGAAGGGTCTCAGGTTTGGAATGGGAAGGAGTTGGATATGACATCTCTTGTTATAGGGAGGGTCTCAGGATTTGAATGGCAAGGTGTTGGATATCACATCTCATGCCATAGGAAGGGTCTCAGGTTTGGTATAAGCATTGAGATATCACATCTCTGCTATCGGAAGGGTCTCAGGATTGGATTGGGAAGGAGTTGGATATCCCTTCTCATGCTATAGGAAGGGTCTCAGGTTGGAATGGGAAGGAGTTGGATATCACATCTCATGCTATAGGGAGGGTTTCAGTTTTGATATTAGAAGCATTGAGATATCACATCTCATGCTATCGGAAGTGTCTCAGGATTGGAATGGGAAGGAGCTGGATATTACATCTCATGCTAAAGGAAGGGTCTCAGGTTTGGAACGGGAAGGAGTTGGATATCCGATCTCATGTTATAGGAAGGGTCTCAGGTTTGGTATAAGCATTGAGATATCACATCTCTGCTATCGGAAGTGTCTCAGGATTGGAATGGGAAGGAGTTGGATATCCCATCTCATGTTATAGGACGGGTCTCAGGATTGTTATTAGAATCATTGAGATATCATATTGCATGCTGTAGGAAGGGTCTAAGGATTGGAATGGGAAAGACTTGGATATCACATCTCATGCTATAGGAAGGGTCTGAGGTTTGTTATAAGCATTGAGATATCAAATCTCATGCTATAGGAAGGGTCTCAGGATTGGAATGGAAGGAGTTGGATATCACATCTCATGTTATAGGAAGGATCTCAGGTTTGGTATTAGAAGCATTGAGACATCACATCTCATGCTGTAGGAAGGGTCTCAGGATTGGAATGGGAAGGAGTTGGATATCACATCTCATGCTATAGGAAGGGTCTCAGGTTTGGTATAAGCATTGAGATATCACATCTCATGCTATAGGAAGGGTCTCAGGATTGGAATGGGAAGGAGTTGTATATGACATCTCATGCCGTAGGAAGGGTCTCAGGTTTGGTATAAGCATTGAGATATCACATCTCTACTATCAGAAGAGTCTCAGGATTGGAATGGGAAGGATTTGGATATCCCATCTCATGTTATAGGAAGAGTCTCAGGTTTGGTATTAGAAGCATTGAGATATCACATCTCATGCTATAGGAAGTGTCTCAGGATTGGAATGGGAAGGACTTGGATATCACATCTCATGCTATAGGGAGGGTCTCAAGTTTGATATTAGAAGCATTGAGATATCACATCTCATGCTATAGGAAGAGTCTCAGGTTTGGGAAGGGAAGGATTTGGATTTCACATCTCATGTTATAGGACGGTTCTCATGTTTGGTTTTTGAAGAATTGAGATATCACATCTCATGCTATCGGAAGGGTCTCAGGTTTGGTATTAGAAGCATTGAGATATCACATCTCATGCTATAGGATTGGTCTCTGGATTGGAATGTGAAGGATTTGGATATCACATCTCATGCTAAAGGAAGGGTCTCAGGTTTGGAATGGGAAGGAGTTGGATATGACATCTCTTGTTATAGGGAGGGTCTCCGGATTTGAATGGCAAGGAGTTGGATATCACATCTCATGCCATAGGAAGGGTCTCAGGTTTGGTATAAGCATTGAGATATCACATCTCTGCTATCGGAAGGATCTCAGGTTTGGTATTAGAAGCATTGAGATATCACATCTCATGCTACCAGAAGGGTCTCAGGATTGGAATGGAAGGAGTTGGATATCACATCTCATGTTATAGGAAGGATCTCAGGTTTGGTATAAGCATTGAGATATCAAATCTCATGCTATAGGAAGGGTCTCAGGATTGGAATGAAAGGAGTTGGATATTACATCTCATGTTATAGGAAGGATCTCAGGTTTGGTATTAGAAGCATTGATACATCGCATCTCATGCTATAGGAAGGGTCTCAGGATTGGAATGGGAAGGAGTTGGATATCACATCTCATGCTATAGGAAGGGTCTCAGGTTTGGTATAAGCATTGAGATATCACATCTCATGCTATAGGAAGGGTCTCAGGATTGGAATGGGAAGGAGTTGTATATGACATCTCATGCCGTAGGAAGGGTCTCAGGTTTGGTATAAGCATTGAGATATCACATCTCTGCTATCAGAAGAGTCTCAGGATTGGAATGGGAAGGAGTTGGATATCCCATCTCATGTTATAGGAAGAGTCTCAGGTTTGGTATTAGAAGCATTGAGATATCACATCTCATGCTATAGGAAGTGTCTCAGGATTGGAATGGGAAGGAATTGGATATCCCATCTCATGTTATAGGACGGGTCTCAGGATTGTTATTAGAATCATTGAGATATCATATTGCATGCTGTATGAAGGGTCTAAGGATTGGAATGGGAAAGACTTGGATATCACATCTCATGCTATAGGAAGGGTCTCAGGTTTGGTATAAGCATTGAGATATCAAATCTCATGCTATAGGAAGGGTCTCAGGATTGGAATGGAAGGAGTTGGATATCACATCTCATGTTATAGGAAGGATCTCAGGTTTGGTATTAGAAGCATTGAGACATCACATCTCATGCTATAGGAAGGGTCTCAGGATTGGAATGGGAAGGAGTTGGATATCACATCTCATGCTATAGGAAGGGTCTCAGGTTTGGTATAAGCATTGAGATATCACATCTCTGCTATCGGAAGGGTCTCAGGATTGGATTGGGAAGGAGTTGGATATCACATCTCATTTTATAGGAAGGGTCTCCGGATTGGAATGTGAAGGATTTGGATATCACATCTCATGCTAAAGGAAGGGTCTCAGGTTTGGAATGGGAAGGAATTGGATATGACATCTCTTGTTATAGGTAGGGTCTCAGGATTTGAATGGCAAGGTGTTGGATATCACATCTCATGCTATAGGAAGGGTTTCAGGTTTGGTAGAAGCATTGAGATATCACATCTCATGCTATAGGAAGAGTCTCAGGTTTGGGAAGGGAAGGATTTGGATTTCACATCTCATGTTATAGGATGGTTCTCATGTTTGGTTTTTGAAGCATTGAGATATCACATCTCATGCTATCGGAAGGGTCTCAGGTTTGGTATTAGAAGCATTGAGATATCACATCTCATGCTATAGGATTGGTCTCTGGATTGGAATGTGAAGGATTTGGATATCACATCTCATGCTAAAGGAAGGGTCTCAGGTTTGGAATGGGAAGGGGTTGGATATGACATCTCTTGTTATAGGGAGGGTCTCAGGATTTGAATGGCAAGGAGTTGGATATCACATCTCATGCCATAGGAAGGGTCTCAGGTTTGGTATAAGCATTGAGATATCACATCTCTGCTATCGGAAGGGTCACAGGATTGGATTGGGAAGGAGTTGGATATCACATCTCATGTTATAGGAAGGGTCTCCGGATTGGAATGTGAAGGATTTGGATATCGCATCTCATGCTAAAGGAAGGGTCTCAGGTTTGGAATGGGAAGGAGTTGGATATGACATCTCTTGTTATAGGGAGGGTCTCAGGATTTGAATGGCAAGGAGTTGGATATCACATCTCATGCCATAGGAAGGGTCTCAGGTTTGGTATAAGCATTGAGATATCACATCTCTGCTATCGGAAGGGTCTCAGGATTGGATTGGGAAGGAGTTGGATATCCCTTCTCATGCTATAGGAAGGGTCTCAGGTTGGAATGGGAAGGAGTTGGATATCACATCTCATGCTAAAGGAAGGGTCTCAGGTTTGGTAGAAGCATTGAGATATCACATCTCATGCTATAGGAAGGGTCTCAGGATTGGAATGGGAAGGACTTAGATATCACATATCATGCTATAGGGAGGGTTTCAGTTTTGATATTAGAAGCATTGAGATATCACATCTCATGCTATCGGAAGTGTCTCAGGATTGGAATGGGAAGGAGCTGGATATTACATCTCATGCTAAAGGAAGGGTCTCAGGTTTGGAATGGGAAGGAGTTGGATATCACATCTCATGCTATAGGAAGGGTCTCAGGTTTGGTATAAGCATTGAGATATCACATCTCATGCTATAGGAAGGGTCTCAGGATTGGAATGGGAAGGAGTTGTATATGACATCTCATGCCGTAGGAAGGGTCTCAGGTTTGGTATAAGCATTGAGATATCACATCTCTGCTATCAGAAGAGTCTCAGGATTGGAATGGGAAGGGGTTGGATATCCCATCTCATGTTATAGGAAGAGTCTCAGGTTTGGTATTAGAAGCATTGAGATATCACATCTCATGCTATAGGAAGTGTCTCAGGATTGGAATGGGAAGGACTTGGATATCACATCTCATGCTATAGGGAGGGTCTCAAGTTTGATATTAGAAGCATTGAGATATCACATCTCATGCTATAGGAAGAGTCTCAGGTTTGGGAAGGGAAGGATTTGGATTTCACATCTCATGTTATAGGACGGTTCTCATGTTTGGTTTTTGAAGCATTGAGATATTACATCTCATGCTATCGGAAGGGTCTCAGGTTTGGTATTAGAAGCATTGAGATATCACATCTCATGCTATAGGATTGGTCTCCGGATTGGAATGTGAAGGATTTGGATATCACAACTCATGCTAAAGGAAGGGTCTCAGGTTTGGAATGGGAAGGAGTTGGATATGACATCTCTTGTTATAGGGAGGGTCTCAGGATTTGAATGGCAAGGAGTTGGATATCACATCTCATGCCATAGGAAGGGTCTCAGGTTTGGTATAAGCATTGAGATATCACATCTCTGCTATCGGAAGGGTCTCAGGATTGGAATGTGAAGGACTTAGATATCACATCTCATGCTATAGGGAGGGTCTCAGTTTTGATATTAGAAGCATTGAGATATCACATCTCCTGCTATCGGAAGGGTCTCAGGATTGGAATGGGAGGAGCTGGATATCACATCTCATGCTAAAGGAAGGGTCTCAGGTTTGGAAGGGGAAGGATTTGGATATCACATCTCATGTTATAGAATGGGTCTCAGGTTTGGTATTAGAAGCATTGTGATATCACATCTCATGCTATAGGAAGTGTCTCAGGATTGGAATGGGAAGGAGTTGTATATCACATCTCATGCTATAGGAAGGGTTTCAGGTTTGGTAGAAGCATTGAGATATCACATCTCATGCTATAGGAAGAGTCTCAGGTTTGGGAAGGGAAGGATTTGGATTTCACATCTCATGTTATAGGATGGTTCTCATGTTTGGTTTTTGAAGCATTGAGATATCACATCTCATGCTATCGGAAGGGTCTCAGGTTTGGTATTAGAAGCATTGAGATATCACATCTCATGCTATAGGATTGGTCTCTGGATTGGAATGTGAAGGATTTGGATATCACATCTCATGCTAAAGGAAGGGTCTCAGGTTTGGAATGGGAAGGAGTTGGATATGACATCTCTTGTTATAGGGAGGGTCTCAGGATTTGAATGGCAAGGAGTTGGATATCACATCTCATGCCATAGGAAGGGTCTCAGGTTTGGTATAAGCATTGAGATATCACATCTCTGCTATCGGAAGGGTCTCAGGATTGGATTGGGAAGGAGTTGGATATCACATCTCATGTTATAAGAAGGGTCTCCGGATTGGAATGTGAAGGATTTGGATATCACATCTCATGCTAAAGGAAGGGTCTCAGGTTTGGAATGGGAAGGAGTTGGATATGACATCTCTTGTTATAGGGAGGGTCTCAGGATTTGAATGGCAAGGAGTTGGATATCACATCTCATTCCATAGGAAGGGTCTCAGGTTTGGTATAAGCATAGAGATATCACATCTCTGCTATCGGAAGGGTCTCAGGATTGGATTGGGAAGGAGTTGGATATCCCTTCTCATGCTATAGGAAGGGTCTCAGGTTTGAATGGGAAGGAGTTGGATATCACATCTCATGCTAAAGGAAGGGTCTCAGGTTTGGTAGAAGCATTGAGATATCACATCTCATGCTATAGGAAGGGTCTCAGGATTGGAATGGGAAGGACTTAGATATCACATATCATGCTATAGGGAGGGTTTCAGTTTTGATATTAGAAGCATTGAGATATCACATCTCATGCTATCGGAAGTGTCTCAGGATTGGAATGGGAAGGAGCTGGATATTACATCTCATGCTAAAGGAAGGGTCTCAGGTTTGGAATGGGAAGGAGTTGGATATCCGATCTCATGTTATAGGAAGGGTCTCAGGTTTGGTATAAGCATTGAGATATCACATCTCTGCTATCGGAAGTGTCTCAGGATTGGAATGGGAAGGAATTGGATATCCCATCTCATGTTATAGGACGGGTCTCAGGATTGTTATTAGAATCATTGAGATATCATATTGCATGCTGTAGGAAGGGTCTCAGGATTGGAATGGAAGGAGTTGGATATCACATCTCATGTTATAGGAAGGATCTCAGGTTTGGTATAAGCATTGAGATATCAAATCTCATGCTATAGGAAGGGTCTCAGGATTGGAATGGAAGGAGTTGGATATTACATCTCATGTTATAGGAAGGATCTCAGGTTTGGTATTAGAAGCATTGATACATCGCATCTCATGCTATAGGAAGGGTCTCAGGATTGGAATGGGAAGGAGTTGGATATCACATCTCATGCTATAGGAAGGGTCTCAGGTTTGGTATAAGCATTGAGATATCACATCTCATGCTATAGGAAGGGTCTCAGGATTGGAATGGGAAGGAGTTGTATATGACATCTCATGCCGTAGGAAGGGTCTCAAGTTTGGTATAAGCATTGAGATATCACATCTCTGCTATCAGAAGAGTCTCAGGATTGGAATGGGAAGGAGTTGGATATCCCATCTCATGTTATAGGAAGAGTCTCAGGTTTGGTATTAGAAGCATTGAGATATCACATCTCATGCTATAGGAAGTGTCTCAGGATTGGAATGGGAAGGACTTGGATATCACATCTCATGCTATAGGAAGAGTCTCAGGTTTGGGAAGGGAAGGATTTGGATTTCACATCTCATGTTATAGGATGGTTCTCATGTTTGGTTTTTGAAGCATTGAGATATCACATCTCATGCTATCGGAAAGGGTCTCAGGTTTGGTATTAGAAGCATTGAGATATCACATCTCATGCTATAGGATTGGTCTCCGGATTGGAATGTGAAGGATTTGGATATCACATCTCATGCTAAAGGAAGGGTCTCAGGTTTGGAATGGGAAGGAGTTGGATATGACATCTCTTGTTATAGGGAGGGTCTCAGGATTTGAATGGCAAGGAGTTGGATATCACATCTCATGCCATAGGAAGGGTCTCAGGTTTGGTATAAGCATTGAGATATCACATCTCTGCTATCGGAAGGGTCTCAGGATTGGATTGGGAAGGAGTTGGATATCACATCTCATGTTATAAAGGGTCTCCGGATTGGAATGTGAAGGATTTGGATATCACATCTCATGCTAAAGGAAGGGTCTCAGGTTTGGAATGGGAAGGAGTTGGATATGACATCTCTTGTTATAGGGAGGGTCTCAGGATTTGAATGGCAAGGAGTTGGATATCACATCTCATGCCATAGGAAGGGTCTCAGGTTTGGTATAAGCATTGAGATATCACATCTCTGCTATCGGAAGGGTCTCAGGATTGGATTGGGAAGGAGTTGGATATCCCTTCTCATGCTATAGGAAGGGTCTCAGGTTGGAATGGGAAGGAGTTGGATATCACATCTCATGCTAAAGGAAGGGTCTCAGGTTTGGTAGAAGCATTGAGATATCACATCTCATGCTATAGGAAGGGTCTCAGGATTGGAATGGGAAGGACTTAGATATCACATATCATGCTAAAGGAAGGGTCTCAGGTTTGGAACGGGAAGGAGTTGGATATCCGATCTCATGTTATAGGAAGGGTCTCAGGTTTGGTATAAGCATTGAGATATCACATCTCTGCTATCGGAAGTGTCTCAGGATTGGAATGGGAAGGAATTGGATATCCCATCTCATGTTATAGGACAGGTCTCAGGATTGTTATTAGAATCATTGAGATATCATATTGCATGCTGTAGGAAGGGTCTAAGGATTGGAATGGGAAAGACTTGGATATCACAACTCATGCTATAGGAAGGGTCTCAGGTTTGGTATAAGCATTGAGATATCAAATCTCATGCTATAGGAAGGGTCTCAGGATTGGAATGGAAGGAGTTGGATATCACATCTCATGTTATAGGAAGGATCTCAGGTTTGGTATTAGAAGCATTGAGACATAACATCTCATGCTATAGGAAGGGTCTCAGGATTGGAATGGGAAGGAGTTGGATATCACATCTCATGCTATAGGAAGGGTCTCATGTTTGGTATAAGCATTGAGATATCACATCTCATGCTATAGGAAGGGTCTCAGGATTGGAATGGGAAGGAGTTGTATATGACATCTCATGCCGTAGGAAGGGTCTCAGGTTTGGTATAAGCATTGAGATATCACATCTCTGCTATCAGAAGAGTCTCAGGATTGGAATGGGAAGGAGTTGGATATCCCATCTCATGTTATAGGAAGAGTCTCAGGTTTGGTATTAGAAGCATTGAGATATCACATCTCATGCTATAGGAAGTGTCTCAGGATTGGAATGGGAAGGACTTGGATATCACATCTCATGCTATAGGGAGGGTCTCAAGTTTGGTATAAGCATTGAGATATCACATCTCATGCTATAGGAAGGGTCTCAGGATTGGAATGGGAAGGAGTTGTATATGACATCTCATGCCGTAGGAAGGGTCTCAGGTTTGGTATAAGCATTGAGATATCACATCTCTGCTATCAGAAGAGTCTCAGGATTGGAATGGGAAGGAGTTGGATATCCCATCTCATGTTATAGGAAGAGTCTCAGGTTTGGTATTAGAAGCATTGAGATATCACATCTCATGCTATAGGAAGTGTCTCAGGATTGGAATGGGAAGGACTTGGATATCACATCTCATGCTATAGGGAGGGTCTCAAGTTTGATATTAGAAGCATTGAGATGTCACATCTCATGCTATAGGAAGAGTCTCAGGTTTGGGAAGGGAAGGATTTGGATTTCACATCTCATGTTATAGGATGGTTCTCATGTTTGGTTTTTGAAGCATTGAGATATCACATCTCATGCTATCGGAAGGGTCTCAGGTTTGGTATTAGAAGCATTGAGATATCACATCTCATGCTATAGGATTGGTCTCCGGATTGGAATGTGAAGGATTTGGATATCACATCTCATGCTAAAGGAAGGGTCTCAGGTTTGAAATGGGAAGGAGTTGGATATGACATCTCTTGTTATAGGGAGGGTCTCAGGATTTGAATGGCAAGGAGTTGGATATCACATCTCATGCCATAGGAAGGGTCTCAGGTTTGGTATAAGCATTGAGATATCACATCTCTGCTATCGGAAGGGTCTCAGGATTGGAATGGGAAGGACCTAGATATCACATCTCATACTATAGGGAGGGTCTCAGTTTTGATATTAGAAGCATTGAGATACCACATCTCATGCTATCGGAAGGGTCTCAGGATTGGAATGGGAGGAGCTGGATATCACATCTCATGCTAATGGAAGGGTCTCAGGTTTGGAAGGGGAAGGATTTGGATATCACATCTCATGTTATAGGATGGGTCTCAGGTTTGGTATTAGAAGCATTGTGATATCACATCTCATGCTATAGGAAGGGTTTCAGGTTTGGTAGAAGCATTGAGATATCACATCTCATGCTATAGGAAGAGTCTCAGGTTTGGGAAGGGAAGGATTTGGATTTCACATCTCATGTTATAGGATGGTTCTCATGTTTGGTTTTTGAAGCATTGAGATATCACATCTCATGCTATCGGAAGGGTCTCAGGTTTGGTATTAGAAGCATTGAGATATCACATCTCATGCTATAGGATTGGTCTCCGGATTGGAATGTGAAGGATTTGGATATCACATCTCATGCTAAAGGAAGGGTCTCAGGTTTGGAATGGGAAGGAGTTGGATATGACATCTCTTGTTATAGGGAGGGTCTCAGGATTTGAATGGCAAGGAGTTGGATATCACATCTCATGCCATAGGAAGGGTCTCAGGTTTGGTATAAGCATTGAGATATCACATCTCTGCTATCGGAAGGGTCTCAGGATTGGATTGGGAAGGAGTTGGATATCACATCTCATGTTATAGGAAGGGTCTCCTGATTGGAATGTGAAGGATTTGGATATCACATCTCATGCTAAAGGAAGGGTCTCAGGTTTGGAATGGGAAGGAGTTGGATATGACATCTCTTGTTATAGGGAGGGTCTCAGGATTTGAATGGCAAGGAGTTGGATATCACATCTCATGCCATAGGAAGGGTCTCAGGTTTGGTATAAGCATTGAGATATCACATCTCTGCTATCGGAGGGGTCTCAGGATTGGATTGGGAAGGAGTTGGATATCCCTTCTCATGCTATAGGAAGGGTCTCAGGTTGGAATGGGAAGGAGTTGGATATCACATCTCATGCTAAAGGAAGGGTCTCAGGTTTGGTAGAAGCATTGAGATATCACATCTCATGCTATAGGAAGGGTCTCAGGATTGGAATGGGAAGGACTTAGATATCACATATCATGCTATAGGGAGGGTTTCAGTTTTGATATTAGAAGCATTGAGATATCACATCTCATGCTATCGGAAGTGTCTCAGGATTGGAATGGGAAGGAGCTGGATATCCGATCTCATGTTGTAGGAAGGGTCTCAGGTTTGGTATAAGCATTGAGATATCACATCTCTGCTATCGGAAGTGTCTCAGGATTGGAATGGGAAGGAATTGGATATCCCATCTCATGTTATAGGACGGGTCTCAGGATTGTTATTAGAATCATTGAGATATCATATTGCATGCTGTAGGAAGGGTCTAAGGATTGGAATGGGAAAGACTTGGATATCACATCTCATGCTATAGGAAGGGTCTCAGGTTTGGTATAAGCATTGAGATATCAAATCTCATGCTATAGGAAGGGTCTCAGGATTGGAATGGAAGGAGTTGGATATCACATCTCATGTTATAGGAAGGGTCTCAGGATTGGAATGGGAAGGAGTTGGATATCACATCTCATGCTATAGGAAGGGTCTCAGGTTTGGTATAAGCATTGAGATATCACATCTCATGCTATAGGAAGGGTCTCAGGATTGGAATGGGAAGGAGTTGTATATGACATCTCATGCTGTAGGAAGGGTCTCAGGTTTGGTATAAGCATTGAGATATCACATCTCTGCTATCAGAAGAGTCTCAGGATTTGAATGGGAAGGAGTTGGATATCCCATCTCATGTTATAGGAAGAGTCTCAGGTTTGGTATTAGAAGCATTGAGATATCACATCTCATGCTATAGGAAGTGTCTCAGGATTGGAATGGGAAGGACTTGGATATCACATCTCATGCTATAGGGAGGGTCTCAAGTTTGATATTAGAAGCATTGAGATATCACATCTCATGCTATAGGAAGAGTCTCAGGTTTGGGAAGGGAAGGATTTGGATTTCACATCTCATGTTATAGGATGGTTCTCATGTTTGGTTTTTGAAGCATTGAGATATCACATCTCATGCTATCGGAAGGGTCTCAGGTTTGGTATTAGAAGCATTGAGATATCACATCTCATGCTATAGGATTGGTCTCTGGATTGGAATGTGAAGGATTTGGATATCACATCTCATGCTAAAGGAAGGGTCTCAGGTTTGGAATGGGAAGGAGTTGGATATGACATCTCTTGTTATAGGGAGGGTCTCAGGATTTGAATGGCAAGGAGTTGGATATCACATCTCATGCCATAGGAAGGGTCTCAGGTTTGGTATAAGCATTGAGATATCACATCTCTGCTATCGGAAGGGTCTCAGGATTGGATTGGGAAGGAGTTGGATATCACATCTCATGTTATAGGAAGGGTCTCCGGATTGGAATGTGAAGGATTTGGATATCACATCTCATGCTAAAGGAAGGGTCTCAGGTTTGGAATGGGAAGGAGTTGGATATGACATCTCTTGTTATAGGGAGGGTCTCAGGATTTGAATGGCAAGGAGTTGGATATCACATCTCATGCCATAGGAAGGGTCTCAGGTTTGGTATAAGCATTGAGATATCACATCTCTGCTATCGGAAGGGTCTCAGGATTGGATTGGGAAGGAGTTGGATATCACATCTCATGTTATAAAGGGTCTCCGGATTGGAATGTGAAGGATTTGGATATCACATCTCATGCTAAAGGAAGGGTCTCAGGTTTGGAATGGGAAGGAGTTGGATATGACATCTCTTGTTATAGGGAGGGTCTCAGGATTTGAATGGCAAGGAGTTGGATATCACATCTCATGCCATAGGAAGGGTCTCAGGTTTGGTATAAGCATTGAGATATCACATCTCTGCTATCGGAAGGGTCTCAGGATTGGATTGGGAAGGAGTTGGATATCCCTTCTCATGCTATAGGAAGGGTCTCAGGTTGGAATGGGAAGGAGTTGGATATCACATCTCATGCTAAAGGAAGGGTCTCAGGTTTGGTAGAAGCATTGAGATATCACATCTCATGCTATAGGAAGGGTCTCAGGATTGGAATGGGAAGGACTTAGATATCACATATCATGCTAAAGGAAGGGTCTCAGGTTTGGAACGGGAAGGAGTTGGATATCCGATCTCATGTTATAGGAAGGGTCTCAGGTTTGGTATAAGCATTGAGATATCACATCTCTGCTATCGGAAGTGTCTCAGGATTGGAATGGGAAGGAATTGGATATCCCATCTCATGTTATAGGACAGGTCTCAGGATTGTTATTAGAATCATTGAGATATCATATTGCATGCTGTAGGAAGGGTCTAAGGATTGGAATGGGAAAGACTTGGATATCACAACTCATGCTATAGGAAGGGTCTCAGGTTTGGTATAAGCATTGAGATATCAAATCTCATGCTATAGGAAGGGTCTCAGGATTGGAATGGAAGGAGTTGGATATCACATCTCATGTTATAGGAAGGATCTCAGGTTTGGTATTAGAAGCATTGAGACATAACATCTCATGCTATAGGAAGGGTCTCAGGATTGGAATGGGAAGGAGTTGGATATCACATCTCATGCTATAGGAAGGGTCTCATGTTTGGTATAAGCATTGAGATATCACATCTCATGCTATAGGAAGGGTCTCAGGATTGGAATGGGAAGGAGTTGTATATGACATCTCATGCCGTAGGAAGGGTCTCAGGTTTGGTATAAGCATTGAGATATCACATCTCTGCTATCAGAAGAGTCTCAGGATTGGAATGGGAAGGAGTTGGATATCCCATCTCATGTTATAGGAAGAGTCTCAGGTTTGGTATTAGAAGCATTGAGATATCACATCTCATGCTATAGGAAGTGTCTCAGGATTGGAATGGGAAGGACTTGGATATCACATCTCATGCTATAGGGAGGGTCTCAAGTTTGATATTAGAAGCATTGAGATATCACATCTCATGCTATAGGAAGAGTCTCAGGTTTGGGAAGGGAAGGATTTGGATTTCACATCTCATGTTATAGGATGGTTCTCATGTTTGGTTTTTGAAGCATTGAGATATCACATCTCATGCTATCGGAAGGGTCTCAGGTTTGGTATTAGAAGCATTGAGATATCACATCTCATGCTATAGGATTGGTCTCCGGATTGGAATGTGAAGGATTTGGATATCACATCTCATGCTAAAGGAAGGGTCTCAGGTTTGGAATGGGAAGGAGTTGGATATGACATCTCTTGTTATAGGGAGGGTCTCAGGATTTGAATGGCAAGGAGTTGGATATCACATCTCATGCCATAGGAAGGGTCTCAGGTTTGGTATAAGCATTGAGATATCACATCTCTGCTATCGGAAGGGTCTCAGGATTGGAATGGGAAGGACTTAGATATCACATCTCATGCCATAGGAAGGGTCTCATGTTTGGTATAAGCATTGAGATATCACATCTCATGCTATAGGAAGGGTCTCAGGATTGGAATGGGAAGGAGTTGTATATGACATCTCATGCCGTAGGAAGGGTCTCAGGTTTGGTATAAGCATTGAGATATCACATCTCTGCTATCAGAAGAGTCTCAGGATTGGAATGGGAAGGAGTTGGATATCCCATCTCATGTTATAGGAAGAGTCTCAGGTTTGGTATTAGAAGCATTGAGATATCACATCTCATGCTATAGGAAGTGTCTCAGGATTGGAATGGGAAGGACTTGGATATCACATCTCATGCTATAGGGAGGGTCTCAAGTTTGATATTAGAAGCATTGAGATGTCACATCTCATGCTATAGGAAGAGTCTCAGGTTTGGGAAGGGAAGGATTTGGATTTCACATCTCATGTTATAGGATGGTTCTCATGTTTGGTTTTTGAAGCATTGAGATATCACATCTCATGCTATCGGAAGGGTCTCAGGTTTGGTATTAGAAGCATTGAGATATCACATCTCATGCTATAGGATTGGTCTCCGGATTGGAATGTGAAGGATTTGGATATCACATCTCATGCTAAAGGAAGGGTCTCAGGTTTGGAATGGGAAGGAGTTGGATATGACATCTCTTGTTATAGGGAGGGTCTCAGGATTTGAATGGCAAGGAGTTGGATATCACATCTCATGCCATAGGAAGGGTCTCAGGTTTGGTATAAGCATTGAGATATCACATCTCTGCTATCGGAAGGGTCTCAGGATTGGAATGGGAAGGACCTAGATATCACATCTCATACTATAGGGAGGGTCTCAGTTTTGATATTAGAAGCATTGAGATACCACATCTCATGCTATCGGAAGGGTCTCAGGATTGGAATGGGAGGAGCTGGATATCACATCTCATGCTAAAGGAAGGGTCTCAGGTTTGGAAGGGGAAGGATTTGGATATCACATCTCATGTTATAGGATGGGTCTCAGGTTTGGTATTAGAAGCATTGTGATATCACATCTCATGCTATAGGAAGTGTCTCAGGATTGGAATGGGAAGGAGTTGGATATCACATCTCATGCTATAGGAAGGGTTTCAGGTTTGGTAGAAGCATTGAGATATCACATCTCATGCTATAGGAAGAGTCTCAGGTTTGGGAAGGGAAGGATTTGGATTTCACATCTCATGTTATAGGATGGTTCTCATGTTTGGTTTTTGAAGCATTGAGATATCACATCTCATGCTATCGGAAGGGTCTCAGGTTTGGTATTAGAAGCATTGAGATATCACATCTCATGCTATAGGATTGGTCTCCGGATTGGAATGTGAAGGATTTGGATATCACATCTCATGCTAAAGGAAGGGTCTCAGGTTTGGAATGGGAAGGAGTTGGATATGACATCTCTTGTTATAGGGAGGGTCTCAGGATTTGAATGGCAAGGAGTTGGATATCACATCTCATGCCATAGGAAGGGTCTCAGGTTTGGTATAAGCATTGAGATATCACATCTCTGCTATCGGAAGGGTCTCAGGATTGGATTGGGAAGGAGTTGGATATCACATCTCATGTTATAGGAAGGGTCTCCTGATTGGAATGTGAAGGATTTGGATATCACATCTCATGCTAAAGGAAGGGTCTCAGGTTTGGAATGGGAAGGAGTTGGATATGACATCTCTTGTTATAGGGAGGGTCTCAGGATTTGAATGGCAAGGAGTTGGATATCACATCTCATGCCATAGGAAGGGTCTCAGGTTTGGTATAAGCATTGAGATATCACATCTCTGCTATCGGAGGGGTCTCAGGATTGGATTGGGAAGGAGTTGGATATCCCTTCTCATGCTATAGGAAGGGTCTCAGGTTGGAATGGGAAGGAGTTGGATATCACATCTCATGCTAAAGGAAGGGTCTCAGGTTTGGTAGAAGCATTGAGATATCACATCTCATGCTATAGGAAGGGTCTCAGGATTGGAATGGGAAGGACTTAGATATCACATATCATGCTATAGGGAGGGTTTCAGTTTTGATATTAGAAGCATTGAGATATCACATCTCATGCTATCGGAAGTGTCTCAGGATTGGAATGGGAAGGAGCTGGATATCACATCTCATGCTAAAGGAAGGGTCTCAGGTTTGGAACGGGAAGGAGTTGGATATCCGATCTCATGTTGTAGGAAGGGTCTCAGGTTTGGTATAAGCATTGAGATATCACATCTCTGCTATCGGAAGTGTCTCAGGATTGGAATGGGAAGGAATTGGATATCCCATCTCATGTTATAGGACGGGTCTCAGGATTGTTATTAGAATCATTGAGATATCATATTGCATGCTGTAGGAAGGGTCTAAGGATTGGAATGGGAAAGACTTGGATATCACATCTCATGCTATAGGAAGGGTCTCAGGTTTGGTATAAGCATTGAGATATCAAATCTCATGCTATAGGAAGGGTCTCAGGATTGGAATGGAAGGAGTTGGATATCACATCTCATGTTATAGGAAGGGTCTCAGGATTGGAATGGGAAGGAGTTGGATATCACATCTCATGCTATAGGAAGGGTCTCAGGTTTGGTATAAGCATTGAGATATCACATCTCATGCTATAGGAAGGGTCTCAGGATTGGAATGGGAAGGAGTTGTATATGACATCTCATGCTGTAGGAAGGGTCTCAGGTTTGGTATAAGCATTGAGATATCACATCTCTGCTATCAGAAGAGTCTCAGGATTTGAATGGGAAGGAGTTGGATATCCCATCTCATGTTATAGGAAGAGTCTCAGGTTTGGTATTAGAAGCATTGAGATATCACATCTCATGCTATAGGAAGTGTCTCAGGATTGGAATGGGAAGGACTTGGATATCACATCTCATGCTATAGGGAGGGTCTCAAGTTTGATATTAGAAGCATTGAGATATCACATCTCATGCTATAGGAAGAGTCTCAGGTTTGGGAAGGGAAGGATTTGGATTTCACATCTCATGTTATAGGATGGTTCTCATGTTTGGTTTTTGAAGCATTGAGATATCACATCTCATGCTATCGGAAGGGTCTCAGGTTTGGTATTAGAAGCATTGAGATATCACATCTCATGCTATAGGATTGGTCTCTGGATTGGAATGTGAAGGATTTGGATATCACATCTCATGCTAAAGGAAGGGTCTCAGGTTTGGAATGGGAAGGAGTTGGATATGACATCTCTTGTTATAGGGAGGGTCTCAGGATTTGAATGGCAAGGAGTTGGATATCACATCTCATGCCATAGGAAGGGTCTCAGGTTTGGTATAAGCATTGAGATATCACATCTCTGCTATCGGAAGGGTCTCAGGATTGGATTGGGAAGGAGTTGGATATCACATCTCATGTTATAGGAAGGGTCTCCGGATTGGAATGTGAAGGATTTGGATATCACATCTCATGCTAAAGGAAGGGTCTCAGGTTTGGAATGGGAAGGAGTTGGATATGACATCTCTTGTTATAGGGAGGGTCTCAGGATTTGAATGGCAAGGAGTTGGATATCACATCTCATGCCATAGGAAGGGTCGCAGGTTTGGTATAAGCATAGAGATATCACATATCTGCTATCGGAAGGGTCTCAGGATTGGATTGGGAAGGAGTTGGATATCCCTTCTCATGCTACTGGAAGGGTCTCAGGTTGGAATGGGAAGGAGTTGGATATCACATCTCATGCTAAAGGAAGGGTCTCAGGTTTGGTAGAAGCATTGAGATATCACATCTCATGCTATAGGAAGGGTCTCAGGATTGGAATGGGAAGGACTTAGATATCACATATCATGCTATAGGGAGGGTTTCAGTTTTGATATTAGAAACATTGAGATATCACATCTCATGCTATCGGAAGTGTCTCAGGATTGGAATGGGAAGGAGCTGGATATTACATCTCATGCTAAAGGAAGGGTCTCAGGTTTGGAACGGGAAGGAGTTGGATATCCGATCTCATGTTATAGGAAGGGTCTCAGGTTTGGTATAAGCATTGAGATATCACATCTCTGCTATCGGAAGTGTCTCAGGATTGGAATGGGAAGGAATTGGATATCCCATCTCATGTTATAGGACGGGTCTCAGGATTGTTATTAGAATCATTGAGATATCATATTGCATGCTGTAGGAAGGGTCTAAGGATTGGAATGGGAAGGAGTTGGATATCACATCTCATGCTATAGGAAGGGTCTCAGGTTTGGTATAAGCATTGAGATATCACATCTCATGCTATAGGAAGGGTCTCAGGATTGGAATGGGAAGGAGTTGTATATGACATCTCATGCCGTAGGAAGGGTCTCAGGTTTGGTATAAGCATTGAGATATCACATCTCTGCTATCAGAAGAGTCTCAGGATTGGAATGGGAAGGAGTTGGATATCCCATCTCATGTTACAGGAAGAGTCTCAGGTTTGGTATTAGAAGCATTGAGATATCACATCTCATGCTATAGGAAGTGTCTCAGGATTGGAATGGGAAGGACTTGGATATCACATCTCATGCTATAGGGAGGGTCTCAAGTTTGATATTAGAAGCATTGAGATATCACATCTCATGCTATAGGAAGAGTCTCAGGTTTGGTATTAGAAGCATTGAGATATCACATCTCATGCTATAGGATTGGTCTCCGGATTGGAATGTGAAAGATTTGGATATCACATCTCATGCTAAAGGAAGGGTCTCAGGTTTGGAATGGGAAGGAGTTGGATATGACATCTCTTGTTATAGGGAGGGTCTCAGGATTTGAATGGCAAGGAGTTGGATATCACATCTCATGCCATAGGAAGGGTCTCAGGTTTGGTATAAGCATTGAGATATCACATCTCTGCTATCGGAAGGGTCTCAGGATTGGAATGGGAAGGACTTAGATATCACATCTCATGCTATAGGGAGGGTCTCAGTTTTGATATTAGAAGCATTGAGATATCACATCTCATGCTATCGGAAGGGTCTCAGGATTGGAATGGGAGGAGCTGGATATCACATCTCATGCTAAAGGAAGGGTCTCAGGTTTGGAAGGGGAAGGATTTGGATATCACATCTCATGTTATAGGATGGGTTTCAGGTTTGGTATTAGAAGCATTGTGATATCACATCTCATGCTATAGGAAGTGTCTCAGGATTGGAATGGGAAGGAGTTGGATATCACATCTCATGCTATAGGAAGGGTTTCAGGTTTGGTAGAAGCATTGAGATATCACATCTCATGCTATAGGATTGGTCTCTGGATTGGAATGTGAAGGATTTGGATATCACATCTCATGCTAAAGGAAGGGTCTCAGGTTTGGAATGGGAAGGAGTTGGATATGACATCTCTTGTTATAGGGAGGGTCTCAGGATTTGAATGGCAAGGAGTTGGATATCACATCTCATGCCATAGGAAGGGTCTCAGGTTTGGTATAAGCATTGAGATATCACATCTCTGCTATCGGAAGGGTCACAGGATTGGATTGGGAAGGAGTTGGATATCACATCTCATGTTATAGGAAGGGTCTCCGGATTGGAATGTGAAGGATTTGGATATCACATCTCATGCTAAAGGAAGGGTCTCAGGTTTGGAATGGGAAGGAGTTGGATATGACATCTCTTGTTATAGGGAGGGTCTCAGGATTTGAATGGCAAGGAGTTGGATATCACATCTCATGCCATAGGAAGGGTCTCAGGTTTGGTATAAGCATTGAGATATCACATCTCTGCTATCGGAAGGGTCTCAGGATTGGATTGGGAAGGAGTTGGATATCCCTTCTCATGCTATAGGAAGGGTCTCAGGTTGGAATGGGAAGGAGTTGGATATCACATCTCATGCTAAAGGAAGGGTCTCAGGTTTGGTAGAAGCATTGAGATATCACATCTCATGCTATAGGAAGGGTCTCAGGATTGGAATGGGAAGGACTTAGATATCACATATCATGCTATAGGGAGGGTTTCAGTTTTGATATTTGAAGCATTGAGATATCACATCTCATGCTATCGGAAGTGTCTCAGGATTGGAATGGGAAGGAGCTGGATATTACATCTCATGCTAAAGGAAGGGTCTCAGGTTTGGAACGGGAAGGAGTTGGATATCCGATCTCATGTTATAGGAAGGGTCTCAGGTTTGGTATAAGCATTGAGATATCACATCTCTGCTATCGGAAGTGTCTCAGGATTGGAATGGGAAGGAATTGGATATCCCATCTCATGTTATAGGACGGGTCTCAGGATTGTTATTAGAATCATTGAGATATCATATTGCATGCGGTAGGAAGGGTCTAAGGATTGGAATGGGAAAGACTTGGATATCACATCTCATGCTATAGGAAGGGTCTCAGGTTTGGTATAAGCATTGAGACATCACATCTCATGCTATAGGAAGGGTCTCAGGATTGGAATGGGAAGGAGTTGGATATCACATCTCATGCTATAGGAAGGGTCTCAGGTTTGGTATAAGCATTGAGATATCACATCTCATGCTATAGGAAGGGTCTCAGGATTGGAATGGGAAGGAGTTGTATATGACATCTCATGCCATAGGAAGGGTCTCAGGTTTGGTATAAGCATTGAGATATCACATCTCTGCTATCGGAAGGGTCTCAGGATTGGAATGGGAAGGAGTTGGATATCACATCTCTTGCTATAGGAAGGGCCTCAGGTTTTGAATTAGAAGCATTGAGACATCACATCTCATGCTATAGGAAGGGTCTCAGGTTTGGTATAAGCATTGAGATATCACATCTCTGCTATCGGAAGGGTCTCAGGATTGGAATGGGAAGGAGTTGGGTATCCCATCTCATGTTATATTAAGAGTCTCAGGTTTGGTATTAGAAGCATTGAGATATCATATCTCATGCTATAGGAAGGGTCTCAGGATTGGAATGGGAAGGACTTGGATATCACATCTCATGCTATAGGGAGGGTCTCAAGTTTGATATTAGAAGCATTGAGATATCACATCTCATGCTATAGGAAGAGTCTCAGGTTTGGGAAGGGAAGGATTTGGATTTCACATCTCATGTTATAGGATGGTTCTCATGTTTGGTTTTTGAAGCATTGAGATATTACATCTCATGCTATGGAAGGGTCTCAGGTTTGGTATTAGAAGCATTGAGATATCAGATCTTGCGCTATAGGATTGGTCTCCGGATTGGAATGTGAAGGATTTGGATATCACATCTCATGCTAAAGGAAGGGTCTCAGGTTTGGAATGGGAAGGAGTTGGATATGACATCTCTTGTTATAGGGAGGGTCTCAGGATTTGAATGGCAAGGAGTTGGATATCACATCTCATGCCATAGGAAGGGTCTCATGTTTGGTATAAGCATTGAGATATCACATCTCTGCTATTGGAAGGGTCTCAGGATTGGAATGGGAAGGACTTAGATATCACATCTCATGCTATAGGGAGGGTCTCAGTTTTGATATTAGAAGCATTGAGATATCACATCTCATGCTATCGGAAGGGTCTCAGGATTGGAATGGGAGGAGCTGGATATCACATCTCATGCCATAGGAAGAGTCTCAGGTTTGGGAAGGGAAGGATTTGGATTTCACATCTCATGTTATAGGATGGTTCTCATGTTTGGTTTTTGAAGCATTGAGATATCACATCTCATGCTATCGGAAGGGTCTCAGGTTTGGTATTAGAAGCATTGAGATATCACATCTCATGCTATAGGATTGGCCTCTGGGTTGGAATGTGAAGGATTTGGATATCACATCTCATGCTAAAGGAAGGGTCTCAGGTTTGGAATGGGAAGGAGTTGGATATGACATCTCTTGTTATAGGGAGGGTCTCAGGATTTGAATGGCAAGGAGTTGGATATCACATGTCATGCCATAGGAAGGGTCTCAGGTTTGGTATAAGCATTGAGATATCACATCTCTGCTATCGGAAGGGTCTCAGGATTGGATTGGGAAGGAGTTGGATATCACATCTCATGTTATAAGAAGGGTCACCGGATTGGAATGTGAAGGATTTGGATATCACATCTCATGCTAAAGGAAGGGTCTCAGGTTTGGAATGGGAAGGAGTTGGATATGACATCTCTTGTTATAGGGAGGGTCTCAGGATTTGAATGGCAAGGAGTTGGATATCACATCTCATGCCATAGGAAGGGTCTCAGGTTTGGTATAAGCATAGAGATATCACATCTCTGCTATCGGAAGGGTCTCAGGATTGGATTGGGAAGGAGTTGGATATCCCTTCCCATGCTATAGGAAGGGTCTCAGGTTGGAATGGGAAGGAGTTGGATATCACATCTCATGCTAAAGGAAGGGTCTCAGGTTTGGTAGAAGCATTGAGATATCACATCTCATGCTATAGGAAGGATCTCAGGATTGGAATGGGAAGGACTTAGATATCACATATCATGCTATAGGGAGGGTTTCAGTTTTGATATTAGAAGCATTGAGATATCACATCTCATGCTATCGGAAGTGTCTCAGGATTGGAATGGGAAGGAGCTGGATATTACATCTCATGCTAAAGGAAGGGTCTCAGGTTTGGAACGGGAAGGAGTTGGATATCCGATCTCATGTTATAGGAAGGGTCTCAGGTTTGGTATAAGCATTGAGATATCACATCTCTGCTATCGGAAGTGTCTCAGGATTGGAATGGGAAGGAATTGGATATCCCATCTCATGTTATAGGACGGGTCTCAGGATTGTTATTAGAATCATTGAGATATCATATTGCATGCTGTAGGAAGGGTCTCAGGATTGGAATGGAAGGAGTTGGATATCACATCTCATGTTATAGGAAGGATCTCAGGTTTGGTATAAGCATTGAGATATCAAATCTCATGCTATAGGAAGGGTCTCAGGATTGGAATGAAAGGAGTTGGATATTACATCTCATGTTATAGGAAGGATCTCAGGTTTGGTATTAGAAGCATTGATACATCGCATCTCATGCTATAGGAAGGGTCTCAGGATTGGAATGGGAAGGAGTTGGATATCACATCTCATGCTATAGGAAGGGTCTCAGGTTTGGTATAAGCATTGAGATATCACATCTCATGCTATAGGAAGGGTCTCAGGATTGGAATGGGAAGGAGTTGTATATGACATCTCATGCCGTAGGAAGGGTCTCAGGTTTGGTATAAGCATTGAGATATCACATCTCTGCTATCAGAAGAGTCTCAGGATTGGAATGGGAAGGAGTTGGATATCCCATCTCATGTTATAGGAAGAGTCTCAGGTTTGGTATTAGAAGCATTGAGATATCACATCTCATGCTATAGGAAGTGTCTCAGGATTGGAATGGGAAGGACTTGGATATCACATCTCATGCTATAGGGAGGGTCTCAAGTTTGATATTAGAAGCATTGAGATATCACATCTCATGCTATAGGAATAGTCTCAGGTTTGGGAAGGGAAGTATTTGGATTTCACATCTCATGTTATAGGATGGTTCTCATGTTTGGTTTTTGAAGCATTGAGATATCACATCTCATGCTATCGGAAGGGTCTCAGGTTTGGTATTAGAAGCATTGAGATATCACATCTCATGCTATAGGATTGGTCTCCGGATTGGAATGTGAAGGATTTGGATATCACATCTCATGCTAAAGGAAGGGTCTCAGGTTTGGAATGGGAAGGAGTTGGATATGACATCTCTTGTTATAGGGAGGGTCTCAGGATTTGAATGGCAAGGAGTTGGATATCACATCTCATGCCATAGGAAGGGTCTCAGGTTTGGTATAAGCATTGAGATATCACATCTCTGCTATCGGAAGGGTCTCAGGATTGGATTGGGAAGAAGTTGGATATCACATCTCATGTTATAGGAAGGGTCTCCGGATTGGAATGTGAAGGATTTGGATATCACATCTCATGCTAAAGGAAGGGTCTCAGGTTTGGAATGGGAAGGAGTTGGATATGACATCTCTTGTTATAGGGAGGGTCTCAGGATTTGAATGGCAAGGAGTTGGATATCACATCTCATGCCATAGGAAGGGTCTCAGGTTTGGTATAAGCATTGAGATATCACATCTCTGCTATCGGAAGGGTCTCAGGATTGGATTGGGAAGGAGTTGGATATCCCTTCTCATGCTATAGGAAGGGTCTCAGGTTGGAATGGGAAGGAGTTGGATATCACATCTCATGCTAAAGGAAGGGTCTCAGGTTTGGTAGAAGCATTGAGATATCACATCTCATGCTATAGGAAGGGTCTCAGGATTGGAATGGGAAGGACTTAGATATCACATATCATGCTATAGGGAGGGTTTCAGTTTTGATATTAGAAGCATTGAGATATCACATCTCATGCTATCGGAAGTGTCTCAGGATTGGAATGGGAAGGAGCTGGATATTACATCTCATGCTAAAGGAAGGGTCTCAGGTTTGGAACGGGAAGGAGTTGGATATCCGATCTCATGTTATAGGAAGGGTCTCAGGTTTGGTATAAGCATTGAGATATCACATCTCTGCTATCGGAAGTGTCTCAGGATTGGAATGGGAAGGAATTGGATATCCCATCTCATGTTATAGGACGGGTCTCAGGATTGTTATTAGAATCATTGAGATATCATATTGCATGCTGTAGGAAGGGTCTAAGGATTGGAATGGGAAAGACTTGGATATCACAACTCATGCTATAGGAAGGGTCTCAGGTTTGGTATAAGCATTGAGATATCAAATCTCATGCTATAGGAAGGGTCTCAGGATTGGAATGGAAGGAGTTGGATATCACATCTCATGTTATAGGAAGGATCTCAGGTTTGGTATTAGAAGCATTGAGACATAACATCTCATGCTATAGGAAGGGTCTCAGGATTGGAATGGGAAGGAGTTGGATATCACATCTCATGCTATAGGAAGGGTCTCATGTTTGGTATAAGCATTGAGATATCACATCTCATGCTATAGGAAGAGTCTCAGGATTGGAATGGGAAGGAGTTGTATATGACATCTCATGCCGTAGGAAGGGTCTCAGGTTTGGTATAAGCATTGAGATATCACATCTCTGCTATCAGAAGAGTCTCAGGATTGGAATGGGAAGGAGTTGGATATCCCATCTCATGTTATAGGAAGAGTCTCAGGTTTGGTATTAGAAGCATTGAGATATCACATCTCATGCTATAGGAAGTGTCTCAGGATTGGAATGGGAAGGACTTGGATATCACATCTCATGCTATAGGGAGGGTCTCAAGTTTGATATTAGAAGCATTGAGATATCACATCTCATGCTATAGGAAGAGTCTCAGGTTTGGGAAGGGAAGGATTTGGATTTCACATCTCATGTTATAGGATGGTTCTCATGTTTGGTTTTTGAAGCATTGAGATATCACATCTCATGCTATCGGAAGGGTCTCAGGTTTGGTATTAGAAGCATTGAGATATCACATCTCATGCTATAGGATTGGTCTCCGGATTGGAATGTGAAGGATTTGGATATCACATCTCATGCTAAAGGAAGGGTCTCAGGTTTGGAATGGGAAGGAGTTGGATATGACATCTCTTGTTATAGGGAGGGTCTCAGGATTTGAATGGCAAGGAGTTGGATATCACATCTCATGCCATAGGAAGGGTCTCAGGTTTGGTATAAGCATTGAGATATCACATCTCTGCTATCGGAAGGGTCTCAGGATTGGAATGGGAAGGACTTAGATATCACATCTCATGCTATAGGGAGGGTCTCAGTTTTGATATTAGAAGCATTGAGATACCACATCTCATGCTATCGGAAGGGTCTCAGGATTGGAATGGGAGGAGCTGGATATCACATCTCATGCTAAAGGAAGGGTCTCAGGTTTGGAAGGGGAAGGATTTGGATATCACATCTCATGTTATAGGATGGGTCTCAGGTTTGGTATTAGAAGCATTGTGATATCACATCTCATGCTATAGGAAGTGTCTCAGGATTGGAATGGGAAGGAGTTGGATATCACATCTCATGCTATAGGAAGGGTTTCAGGTTTGGTAGAAGCATTGAGATATCACATCTCATGCTATAGGAAGAGTCTCAGGTTTGGGAAGGGAAGGATTTGGATTTCACATCTCATGTTATAGGATGGTTCTCATGTTTGGTTTTTGAAGCATTGAGATATCACATCTCATGCTATCGGAAGGGTCTCAGGTTTGGTATAAGCATTGAGATATCACATCTCTGCTATCGGAGGGGTCTCAGGATTGGATTGGGAAGGAGTTGGATATCCCTTCTCATGCTATAGGAAGGGTCTCAGGTTGGAATGGGAAGGAGTTGGATATCACATCTCATGCTAAAGGAAGGGTCTCAGGTTTGGTAGAAGCATTGAGATATCACATCTCATGCTATAGGAAGGGTCTCAGGATTGGAATGGGAAGGACTTAGATATCACATATCATGCTATAGGGAGGGTTTCAGTTTTGATATTAGAAGCATTGAGATATCACATCTCATGCTATCGGAAGTGTCTCAGGATTCGAATGGGAAGGAGCTGGATATCACATCTCATGCTAAAGGAAGGGTCTCAGGTTTGGAACGGGAAGGAGTTGGATATCCGATCTCATGTTGTAGGAAGGGTCTCAGGTTTGGTATAAGCATTGAGATATCACATCTCTGCTATCGGAAGTGTCTCAGGATTGGAATGGGAAGGGACTGGATATCCCATCTCATGTTATAGGACGGGTCTCAGGATTGTTATTAGAATCGTTGAGATATCATATTGCATGCTGCAGGAAGGGTCTAAGGATTGGAATGGGAAAGACTTGGATATCACATCTCATTCTATAGGAAGGGTCTCAGGTTTGGTATAAGCATTGAGATATCAAATCTCATGCTATAGGAAGGGTCTCAGGATTGGAATGGAAGGAGTTGGATATCACATCTCATGTTATAGGAAGGATCTCAGGTTTGGTATTAGAAGCATTGAGACATCACATCTCATGCTATAGGAAGGGTCTCAGGATTGAAATGGGAAGGAGTTGGATATCACATCTCATGCTATAGGAAGGGTCTCAGGTTTGGTATAAGCATTGAGATATCACATCTCATGCTATAGGAAGGGTCTCAGGATTGGAATGGGAAGGAGTTGTATATGACATCTCATGCCGTAGGAAGGGTCTCAGGTTTGGTATAAGCATTGAGATATCACATCTCTGCTATCAGAAGAGTCTCAGGATTGGAATGGGAAGGAGTTGGATATCCCATCTCATGTTATAGGAAGAGTCTCAGGTTTGGTATTAGAAGCATTGAGATATCACATCTCATGCTATAGGGAGTGTCTCAGGATTGGAATGGGAAGGACTTGGATATCACATCTCATGCTATAGGGAGGGTCTCAAGTTTGATATTAGAAGCATTGAGATATCACATCTCATGCTATAGGAAGAGTCTCAGGTTTGGGAAGGGAAGGATTTGGATTTCACATCTCATGTTATAGGATGGTTCTCATGTTTGGTTTTTGAAGCATTGAGATATCACATCTCATGCTATCGGAAGGGTCTCAGGTTTGGTATTAGAAGCATTGAGATATCACATCTCATGCTATAGGATTGGTCTCCGGATTGGAATGTGAAGGATTTGGATATCACATCTCATGCTAAAGGAAGGGTCTCAGGTTTGGAATGGGAAGGAGTTGGATATGACATCTCTTGTTATAGGGAGGGTCTCAGGATTTGAATGGCAAGGAGTTGGATATCACATCTCATGCCATAGGAAGGGTCTCAGGTTTGGTATAAGCATTGAGATATCACATCTCTGCTATCGGAAGGGTCTCAGGATTGGAATGGGAAGGACTTAGATATCACATCTCATGCTATAGGGAGGGTCTCAGTTTTGATATTAGAAGCATTGAGATACCACATCTCATGCTATCGGAAGGGTCTCAGGATTGGAAAGGGAGGAGCTGGATATCACATCTCATGCTAAAGGAAGGGTCTCAGGTTTGGAAGGGGAAGGATTTGGATATCACATCTCATGTTATAGGATGGGTCTCAGGTTTGGTATTAGAAGCATTGTGATATCACATCTCATGCTATAGGAAGTGTCTCAGGATTGGAATGGGAAGGAGTTGGATATCACATCTCATGCTATAGGAAGGGTTTCAGGTTTGGTAGAAGCATTGAGATATCACATCTCATGCTATAGGAAGAGTCTCAGGTTTGGGAAGGGAAGGATTTGGATTTCACATCTCATGTTATAGGATGGTTCTCATGTTTGGTTTTTGAAGCATTGAGATATCACATCTCATGCTATCGGAAGGGTCTCAGGTTTGGTATAAGCATTGAGATATCACATCTCTGCTATCGGAGGGGTCTCAGGATTGGATTGGGAAGGAGTTGGATATCCCTTCTCATGCTATAGGAAGGGTCTCAGGTTGGAATGGGAAGGAGTTGGATATCACATCTCATGCTAAAGGAAGGGTCTCAGGTTTGGTAGAAGCATTGAGATATCACATCTCATGCTATAGGAAGGGTCTCAGGATTGGAATGGGAAGGACTTAGATATCACATATCATGCTATAGGGAGGGTTTCAGTTTTGATATTAGAAGCATTGAGATATCACATCTCATGCTATCGGAAGTGTCTCAGGATTCGAATGGGAAGGAGCTGGATATCACATCTCATGCTAAAGGAAGGGTCTCAGGTTTGGAACGGGAAGGAGTTGGATATCCGATCTCATGTTGTAGGAAGGGTCTCAGGTTTGGTATAAGCATTGAGATATCACATCTCTGCTATCGGAAGTGTCTCAGGATTGGAATGGGAAGGAATTGGATATCCCATCTCATGTTATAGGACGGGTCTCAGGATTGTTATTAGAATCATTGAGATATCATATTGCATGCTGTAGGAAGGGTCTAAGGATTGGAATGGGAAAGACTTGGATATCACATCTCATGCTATAGGAAGGGTCTCAGGTTTGGTATAAGCATTGAGATATCAAATCTCATGCTATAGGAAGGGTCTCAGGATTGGAATGGAAGGGGTTGGATATCACATCTCATGTTATAGGAAGGATCTCAGGTTTGGTATTAGAAGCATTGAGACATCACATCTCATGCTATAGGAAGGGTCTCAGGATTGGAATGGGAAGGAGTTGGATATCACATCTCATGCTATAGGAAGGGTCTCAGGTTTGGTATAAGCATTGAGATATCACATCTCATGCTATAGGAAGGGTCTCAGGATTGGAATGGGAAGGAGTTGTATATGACATCTCATGCCGTAGGAAGGGTCTCAGGTTTGGTATAAGCATTGAGATATCACATCTCTGCTATCAGAAGAGTCTCAGGATTGGAATGGGAAGGAGTTGGATATCCCATCTCATGTTATAGGAAGAGTCTCAGGTTTGGTATTAAGAGCATTGAGATATCACATCTCATGCTATCGGAAGTGTCTCAGGATTGGAATGGGAAGGACTTGGATATCACATCTCATGCTATAGGGAGGGTCTCAAGTTTGATATTAGAAGCATTGAGATATCACATCTCATGCTATAGGAAGAGTCTCAGGTTTGGGAAGGGAAGGATTTGGATTTCACATCTCATGTTATAGGATGGTTCTCATGTTTGGTTTTTGAAGCATTGAGATATCACATCTCATGCTATCGGAAGGGTCTCAGGTTTGGTATTAGAAGCATTGAGATATCACATCTCATGCTATAGGATTGGTCTCTGGATTGGAATGTGAAGGATTTGGATATCACATCTCATGCTAAAGGAAGGGTCTCAGGTTTGGAATGGGAAGGAGTTGGATATGACATCTCTTGTTATAGGGAGGGTCTCAGGATTTGAATGGCAAGGAGTTGGATATCACATCTCATGCCATAGGAAGGGTCTCAGGTTTGGTATAAGCATTGAGATATCACATCTCTGCTATCGGAAGGGTCTCAGGATTGGATTGGGAAGGAGTTGGATATCACATCTCATGTTATAGGAAGGATCTCCGGATTGGAATGTGAAGGATTTGGATATCACATCTCATGCTAAAGGAAGGGTCTCAGGTTTGGAATGGGAAGGAGTTGGATATGACATCTCTTGTTATAGGGAGGGTCTCAGGATTTTAATGGCAAGGAGTTGGATATCACATCTCATGCCATAGGAAGGGTCGCAGGTTTGGTATAAGCATAGAGATATCACATCTCTGCTATCGGAAGGGTCTCAGGATTGGATTGGGAAGGAGTTGGATATCCCTTCTCATGCTATAGGAAGGGTCTCAGGTTGGAATGGGAAGGAGTTGGATATCACATCTCATGCTAAAGGAAGGGTCTCAGGTTTGGTAGAAGCATTGAGATATCACATCTCATGCTATAGGAAGGGTCTCAGGATTGGAATGGGAAGGACTTAGATATCACATATCATGCTATAGGGAGGGTTTCAGTTTTGATATTAGAAGCATTGAGATATCACATCTCATGCTATCGGAAGTGTCTCAGGATTGGAATGGGAAGGAGCTGGATATTACATCTCATGCTAAAGGAAGGGTCTCAGGTTTGGAACGGGAAGGAGTTGGATATCCGATCTCATGTTATAGGAAGGGTCTCAGGTTTGGTATAAGCATTGAGATATCACATCTCTGCTATCGGAAGTGTCTCAGGATTGGAATGGGAAGGAATTGGATATCCCATCTCATGTTATAGGACGGGTCTCTGGATTGTTATTAGAATCATTGAGATATCATATTGCATGCTGTAGGAAGGGTCTAAGGATTGGAATGGGAAAGACTTGGATATCACATCTCATGCTATAGGAAGGGTCTCAGGTTTGGTATAAGCATTGAGATATCAAATCTCATGCTATAGGAAGGGTCTCAGGATTGGAATGGAAGGAGTTGGATATCACATCTCATGTTATAGGAAGGATCTCAGGTTTGGTATTAGAAGCATTGATACATCGCATCTCATGCTATAGGAAGGGTCTCAGGATTGGAATGGGAAGGAGTTGGATATCACATCTCATGCTATAGGAAGGGTCTCAGGTTTGGTATAAGCATTGAGATATCACATCTCATGCTATAGGAAGGGTCTCAGGATTGGAATGGGAAGGAGTTGTATATGACATCTCATGCCGTAGGAAGGGTCTCAGGTTTGGTATAAGCATTGAGATATCACATCTCTGCTATCAGAAGAGTCTCAGGATTGGAATGGGAAGGAGTTGGATATCCCATCTCATGTTATAGGAAGAGTCTCAGGTTTGGTATTAGAAGCATTGAGATATCACATCTCATGCTATAGGAAGTGTCTCAGGATTGGAATGGGAAGGACTTGGATATCACATCTCATGCTATACGGAGGGTCTCAAGTTTGATATTAGAAGCATTGAGATATCACATCTCATGCTATAGGAAGAGTCTCAGGTTTGGGAAGGGAAGGATTTGGATTTCACATCTCATGTTATAGGATGGTTCTCATGTTTGGTTTTTGAAGCATTGAGATATCACATCTCATGCTATCGGAAGGGTCTCAGGTTTGGTATTAGAAGCATTGAGATATCACATCTCATGCTATAGGATTGGTCTCCGGATTGGAATGTGAAGGATTTGGATATCACATCTCATGCTAAAGGAAGGGTCTCAGGTTTGGAATGGGAAGGAGTTGGATATGACATCTCTTGTTATAGGGAGGGTCTCAGGATTTGAATGGCAAGGAGTTGGATATCACATCTCATGCCATAGGAAGGGTCTCAGGTTTGGTATAAGCATTGAGATATCACATCTCTTATCGGAAGGGTCTCAGGATTGGATTGGGAAGGAGTTGGATATCACATCTCATGTTATAGGAAGGGTCTCCGGATTGGAATGTGAAGGATTTGGATATCACATCTCATGCTAAAGGAAGGGTCTCAGGTTTGGAATGGGAAGGAGTTGGATATGACATCTCTTGTTATAGGGAGGGTCTCAGGATTTGAATGGCAAGGAGTTGGATATCACATCTCATGCCATAGGAAAGGTCTCAGGTTTGGTATAAGCATTGAGATATCACATCTCTGCTATCGGAAGGGTCTCAGGATTGGATTGGGAAGGAGTTGGATATCCCTTCTCATGCTATAGGAAGGGTCTCAGGTTGGAATGGGAAGGAGTTGGATATCACATCTCATGCTAAAGGAAGGGTCTCAGGTTTGGTAGAAGCATTGAGATATCACATCTCATGCTATAGGAAGGGTCTCAGGATTGGAATGGGAAGGACTTAGATATCACATATCATGCTATAGGGAGGGTTTCAGTTTTGATATTAGAAGCATTGAGATATCACATCTCATGCTATCGGAAGTGTCTCAGGATTGGAATGGGAAGGAGCTGGATATTACATCTCATGCTAAAGGAAGGGTCTCAGGTTTGGAACGGGAAGGAGTTGGATATCCGATCTCATGTTATAGGAAGGGTCTCAGGTTTGGTATAAGCATTGAGATATCACATCTCTGCTATCGGAAGTGTCTCAGGATTGGAATGGGAAGGAATTGGATATCCCATCTCATGTTAAAGGACGGGTCACAGGATTGTTATTAGAATCATTGAGATATCATATTGCATGCTGTAGGAAGGGTCTAAGGATTGGAATGGGAAAGACTTGGATATCACATCTCATGCTATAGGAAGGGTCTCAGGTTTGGTATAAGCATTGAGATATCAAATCTCATGCTATAGGAAGGGTCTCAGGATTGGAATCGAAGGAGTTGGATATCACATCTCATGTTATAGGAAAGATCTCAGGTTTGGTATTAGAAGCATTGAGACATCACATCTCATGCTATAGGAAGGGTCTCAGGATTGGAATGGGAAGGAGTTGGATATCACATCTCATGCTATAGGAAGGGTCTCATGTTTGGTATAAGCATTGAGATATCACATCTCATGCTATAGGAAGGGTCTCAGGATTGGAATGGGAAGGAGTTGTATATGACATCTCATGCCGTAGGCAGGGTCTCAGGTTTGGTATAAGCATTGAGATATCACATCTCTGCTATCAGAAGAGTCTCAGGATTGGAATGGGAAGGAGTTGGATATCCCATCTCATGTTATAGGAAGAGTCTCAGGTTTGGTATTAGAAGCATTGAGATATCACATCTCATGCTATAGGAAGTGTCTCAGGATTGGAATGGGAAGGACTTGGATATCACATCTCATGCTATCGGAAGGGTCTCAAGTTTGATATTAGAAGCATTGAGATATCACATCTCATGCTATAGGAAGAGTCTCAGGTTTGGGAAGGGAAGGATTTGGATATCACATCTCATGCTAAAGGAAGGGTCTCAGGTTTGGAATGGGAAGGAGTTGGATATGACATCTCTTGTTATAGGGAGGGTCTCAGGATTTGAATGGCAAGGAGTTGGATATCACATCTCATGCCATAGGAAGGGTCTCAGGTTTGGTATAAGCATTGAGATATCACATCTCTGCTATCGGAAGGGTCTCAGGATTGGATTGGGAAGGAGTTGGATATCCCTTCTCATGCTATAGGAAGGGTCTCAGGTTGGAATGGGAAGGAGTTGGATATCACATCTCATGCTAAAGGAAGGGTCTCAGGTTTGGTAGAAGCATTGAGATATCACATCTCATGCTATAGGAAGGGTTTCAGTTTTGATATTCGAAGCATTGAGATATCACATCTCATGCTATCGGAAGTGTCTCAGGATTGGAATGGGAAGGAGCTGGATATTACATCTCATGCTAAAGGAAGGGTCTCAGGTTTGGAACGGGAAAGAGTTGGATATCCGATCTCATGTTATAGGAAGGGTCTCAGGTTTGGTATAAGCATTGAGATATCACATCTCTGCTATCGGAAGTGTCTCAGGATTGGAATGGGAAGGAATTGGATATCCCATCTCATGTTAAAGGACGGGTCACATGATTGTTATTAGAATCATTGAGATATCATATTGCATGCTGTAGGAAGGGTCTAAGGATTGGAATGGGAAAGACTTGGATATCACATCTCATGCTATAGGAAGGGTCTCAGGTTTGGTATAAGCATTGAGATATCAAATCTCATGCTATAGGAAGGGTCTCAGGATTGGAATGGAAGGAGTTGGATATCACATCTCATGTTATAGGAAGGATCTCAGGTTTGGTATTAGAAGCATTGAGACATCACATCTCATGCTATAGGAAGGGTCTCAGGATTGGAATGGGAAGGAGTTGGATATCACATCTCATGCTATAGGAAGGGTCTCATGTTTGGTATTAGAAGCATTGAGATATCACATCTCATGCTATAGGAAGTGTCTCAGGATTGGAATGGGAAGGACTTGGATATCACATCTCATGCTATAGGGCGGGTCTCAAGTTTGATATTAGAAGCATTGAGATATCACATCTCATGCTATAGGAAGGGTCTCAGGATTGGAATGGGAAGGAGTTGTATATGACATCTCATGCCGTAGGAAGGGTCTCAGGTTTGGTATAAGCATTGAGATATCACATCTCTGCTATCAGAAGAGTCTCAGGATTGGAATGGGAAGGAGTTGGATATCCCATCTCATGTTATAGGAAGAGTCTCAGGTTTGGTATTAGAAGCATTGAGATATCACATCTTATGCTATAGGAAGTGTCTCAGGATTGGAATGGGAAGGACTTGGATATCACATCTCATGCTATAGGGAGGGTCTCAGGTTTGGGAAGGGAAGGATTTGGATTTCACATCTCATGTTATAGGATGGTTCTCATGTTTGGTTTTTGAAGCATTGAGATATCACATCTCATGCTATCGGAAGGGTCTCAGGTTTGGTATTAGAAGCATTGAGATATCACATCTCATGCTATAGGATTGGTCTCCGGATTGGAATGTGAATGATTTGGATATCACATCTCATGCTAAAGGAAGGGTCTCAGGTTTGGAATGGGAAGGAGTTGGATATGACATCTCTTGTTATAGGGAGGGTCTCAGGATTTGAATGGCAAGGAGTTGGATATCACATCTCATGCCATAGGAAGGGTCTCAGGTTTGGTATAAGCATTGAGATATCACATCTCTGCTATCGGAAGGGTCTCAGGATTGGAATGGGAAGGACTTAGATATCACATCTCATGCTATAGGGAGGGTCTCAGTTTTGATATTAGAAGCACTGAGATACCACATCTCGTGCTATCGGAAGGGTCTCAGGATTGGAATGGGAGGAGCTGGATATCACATCTCATGCTAAAGGAAGGGTCTCAGGTTTGGAAGGGGAAGGATTTGGATATCACATCTCATGTTATAGGATGGGTCTCAGGTTTGGTATTAGAAGCATTGTGATATCACATCTCATGCTATAGGAAGTGTCTCAGGATTGGAATGGGAAGGAGTTGGATATCACATCTCATGCTATAGGAAGGGTTTCAGGTTTGGTAGAAGCATTGAGATATCACATCTCATGCTATAGGAAGAGTCTCAGGTTTGGGAAGGGAAGGATTTGGATTTCACATCTCATGTTATAGGATGGTTCTCATGTTTGGTTTTTGAAGCATTGAGATATCACATCTCATGCTATCGGAAGGGTCTCAGGTTTGGTATTAGAAGCATTGAGATATCACATCTCATGCTATAGGATTGGTCTCCGGATTGGAATGTGAAGGATTTGGATATCACATCTCATGCTAAAGGAAGGGTCTCAGGTTTGGAATGGGAAGGAGTTGGATATGACATCTCTTGTTATAGGGAGGGTCTCAGGATTTGAATGGCAAGGAGTTGGATATCACATCTCATGCCATAGGAAGGGTCTCAGGTTTGGTATAAGCATTGAGATATCACATCTCTGCTATCGGAAGGGTCTCAGGATTGGATTGGGAAGGAGTTGGATATCACATCTCATGTTATAGGAAGGGTCTCTGGATTGGAATGTGAAGGATTTGGATATCACATCTCATGCTAAAGGAAGGGTCTCAGGTTTGGAATGGGAAGGAGTTGGATATGACATCTCTTGTTATAGGGAGGGTCTCAGGATTTGAATGGCAAGGAGTTGGATATCACATCTCATGCCATAGGAAGGGTCTCAGGTTTGGTATAAGCATTGAGATATCACATCTCTGCTATCGGAGGGGTCTCAGGATTGGATTGGGAAGGAGTTGGATATCCCTTCTCATGCTATAGGAAGGGTCTCAGGTTGGAATGGGAAGGAGTTGGATATCACATCTCATGCTAAAGGAAGGGTCTCAGGTTTGGTAGAAGCATTGAGATATCACATCTCATGCTATAGGAAGGGTCTCAGGATTGGAATGGGAAGGACTTAGATATCACATATCATGCTATAGGGAGGGTTTCAGTTTTGATATTAGAAGCATTGAAATATCACATCTCATGCTATCGGAAGTGTCTCAGGATTGGAATGGGAAGGAGCTGGATATTACATCTCATGCTAAAGGAAGGGTCTCAGGTTTGGAACGGGAAGGAGTTGGATATCCGATCTCATGTTGTAGGAAGGGTCTCAGGTTTGGTATAAGCATTGAGATATCACATCTCTGCTATCGGAAGTGTCTCAGGATTGGAATGGGAAGGAATTGGATATCCCATCTCATGTTATAGGATGGGTCTCAGGATTGTTATTAGAATCATTGAGATATCATATTGCATGCTGTAGGAAGGGTCTAAGGATTGGAATGGGAAAGACTTGGATATCACATCTCATGCTATAGGAAGGGTCTCAGGTTTGGTATAAGCATTGAGATATCAAATCTCATGCTATAGGAAGGGTCTCAGGATTGGAATGGAAGGAGTTGGATATTACATCTCATGTTATAGGAAGGATCTCAGGTTTGGTATTAGAAGCATTGAGACATCACATCTCATGCTATAGGAAGGGTCTCAGGATTGGAATGGGAAGGAGTTGGATATCACATCTCATGCTATAGGAAGGGTCTCAGGTTTGGTATAAGCATTGAGATATCACATCTCATGCTATAGGAAGGGTCTCAGGATTGGAATGGGAAGGAGTTGTATATGACATCTCATGCCGTAGGAAGGGTCTCAGGTTTGGTATAAGCATTGAGATATCACATCTCTGCTATCAGAAGAGTCTCAGGATTGGAATGGGAAGGAGTTGGATATCCCATCTCATGTTATAGGAAGAGTCTCAGGTTTGGTATTAGAAGCATTGAGATATCACATCTCATGCTATAGGAAGTGTCTCAGGATTGGAATGGGAAGGACTTGGATATCACATCTCATGCTATAGGGAGGGTCTCAAGTTTGATGTTAGAAGCATTGAGATATCACATCTCATGCTATAGGAAGAGTCTCAGGTTTGGGAAGGGAAGGATTTGGAATTCACATCTCATGTTATAGGATGGTTCTCATGTTTGGTTTTTGAAGCATAGAGATATCACATCTCATGCTATCGGAAGGGTCTCAGGTTTGGTATTAGAAGCATTGAGATATCACATCTCATGCTATAGGATTGGTCTCCGGATTGGAATGTGAAGGATTTGGAAATCACATCTCATGCTAAAGGAAGGGTCTCAGGTTTGGAATGGGAAGGAGTTGGATATGACATCTCTTGTTATAGGGAGGGTCTCAGGATTTGAATGGCAAGGAGTTGGATATCACATCTCATGCCATAGGAAGGGTCTCAGGTTTGGTATAAGCATTGAGATATCACATCTCTGCTATCGGAAGGGTCTCAGGATTGGATTGGGAAGGAGTTGGATATCTCATCTCATGTTATAGGAAGAGTCTCCGGATTGGAATGTGAAGGATTTGGATATCACATCTCATGCTAAAGGAAGGGTCTCAGGTTTGGAATGGGAAGGAGTTGGATATGACATCTCTTGTTATAGGGAGGGTCTCAGGATTTGAATGGCAAGGAGTTGGATATCACATCTCATGCCATAGGAAGGGTCTCAGGTTTGGTATAAGCATTGAGATATCACATCTATGCTATCGGAAGGGTCTCAGGATTGGATTGGGAAGGAGTTGGATATCCCTTCTCATGCTATAGGAAGGGTCTCAGGTTGGAATGGGAAGGAGTTGGATATCACATCTCATGCTAAAGGAAGGGTCTCAGGTTTGGTAGAAGCATTGAGATATCACATCTCATGCTATAGGAAGGGTCTCAGGATTGGAATGGGAAGGACTTTGATATCACATATCATGCTATAGGGAGGGTTTCAGTTTTGATATTAGAAGCATTGAGATATCACATCTCATGCTATCGGAAGTGTCTCAGGATTGGAATGGGAAGGAGCTGGATATTACATCTCATGCTAAAGGAAGGGTCTCAGGTTTGGAACGGGAAGGAGTTGGATATCCGATCTCATGTTATAGGAATTGTCTCAGGTTTGGTATAAGCATTGAGATATCACATCTCTGCTATCGGAAGTGTCTCAGGATTGGAATGGGAAGGAATTGGATATCCCATCTCATGTTATAGGACGGGTCTCAGGATTGTTATTAGAATCATTGAGATATCATATTGCATGCTGTAGGAAGGGTCTAAGGATTGGAATGGGAAAGACTGGGATATCACATCTCATGCTATAGGAAGGGTCTCAGGTTTGGTATAAGCATTGAGATATCAAATCTCATGCTATAGGAAGGGTCTCAGGATTGGAATGGAAGGAGTTGGATATCACATCTCATGTTATAGGAAGGATCTCAGGTTTGGTATTAGAAGCATTGAGACATCACATCTCATGCTATAGGAAGGGTCTCAGGATTGGAATGGGAAGGAGTTGGATATCACATCTCATGCTATAGGAAGGGTCTCAGGTTTGGTATAAGCATTGAGATATCACATCTCATGCTATAGGAAGGGTCTCAGGATTGGAATGGGAAGGAGTTGTATATGACATCTCATGCCGTAGGAAGGGTCTCAGGTTTGGTATAAGCATTGAGATATCACATCTCATGCTATAGGAAGGGTCTCAGGATTTGAATGGGAAGGACTTAGATATCACATATCATTTTTGTTGGTCTCAGGTTTGATATTAGAAGCATTGAGATATCACATCTCATGCTATCGGAAGTGTCTCAGTATTGGAATGGGAAGGAGCTGGATATCACATCTCATGCTAAAGGAAGGGTCTCAGGTTTGGAACGGGAAGGAGTTGGATATCACATCTCATGTTATAGGAAGGGTCTCAAGTTTGGTATAAGCATTGAGATATCACATCTCTGCTATCGGAAGTGTCTCAGGATTGGAATGGGAAGGAGTTGGATATCCCATCTCATGTTATAGGACGGGTCTCAGGTTTGTTATTAGAATCATTGAGATATCATATTGCATGCTGTAGGAAGGGTCTAAGGATTGGAATGGGAAGGACTTGGATATCACATCTCATGCTATAGATAGGCTCTCAGGTTTGGAAAGGGAAGGAGTTGGATATCATATTTCATGTTAGAGGAAGGATCTCAGGTTTGGTATTAGAGGCATTGAGATATCACATCTCATGCTATAGGAAGGATCTCAGGTTGGAATGGGAAGGAGTTGGATATCACATCTCATGTTATAGGAAGGCTCTCAGGTTTGGAAGGGGAAAGAGTTGGATATCACATTTCATGTTAGAGGTAGGATCTCAGGTTTGGTATTAGAGGCATTGAGATATCACATCTCATGCTATCAGAAGGGTCTCAGGATTGGAATGGGAAGGAGTTGGATATCACATCTCATGCTAAAGGGAGGGTCTCAGGTTTGGAAGGGGAAGGATTTGGATATCACATCTCATGTTATAGGAAGGATCTCAGGTTTGGTATTAGAAGCATTGAGATATCACATCTCATGCTATCGGAAGAATCTCAGGTTTGGTATTAGAAACATTGAGATATCACATCTCATTCTATCAGAAGGGTCTCAGGATTGGAATGGGAAGGAGTTGGATATCACATCTCATGCTAAAGGGAGGGTCTCAGGTTTGGAAGGGGAAGGATTTGGATATCACATCTCATGTTATCGGAAGGATCTCAGGTTTGGTATTAGAAGTATTGAGATATCACATCTCATGCTATAGGAAGGGTCTCAGGATTGGAATGGGAAGGAGTTGGATATCACATCTCATGCTAAAGGAAGGGTCTCAGGTTTGGTAGAAGCATTGAGATATCACATCTCTGCTATCAGAAGAGTCTCAGGATTGGAATGGGAAGGAGTTGGATATCCCATCTCATGTTATAGGAAGAGTCTCAGGTTTGGTATTAGAAGCATTGAGACATCACATCTCATGCTATAGGAAGTGTCTCAGGATTGGAATGGGAAGGACTTGGATATCACATCTCATGCTATAGGGAGGGTCTGAAGTTTGATATTAGAAGCATTGAGATATCACATCTCATGCTATAGGAAGAGTCTCAGGTTTGGGAAGGGAAGGATTTGGAATTCACATCTCATGTTATAGGATGGTTCTCATGTTTGGTTTTTGAAGCATAGAGATATCACATCTCATGCTATCGGAAGGGTCTCAGGTTTGGTATTAGAAGCATTGAGATATCACATCTCATGCTATAGGATTGGTCTCCGGATTGGAATGTGAAGGATTTGGAAATCACATCTCATGCTAAAGGAAGGGTCTCAGGTTTGGAATGGGAAGGAGTTGGATATGACATCTCTTGTTATAGGGAGGGTCTCAGGATTTGAATGGCAAGGAGTTGGATATCACATCTCATGCCATAGGAAGGGTCTCAGGTTTGGTATAAGCATTGAGATATCACATCTCTGCTATCGGAAGGGTCTCAGGATTGGATTGGGAAGGAGTTGGATATCTCATCTCATGTTATAGGAAGAGTCTCCAGATTGGAATGTGAAGGATTTGGATATCACATCTCATGCTAAAGGAAGGGTCTCAGGTTTGGTAGAAGCATTGAGATATCACATCTCATGCTATAGGAAGGGTCTCAGGATTGGAATGGGAAGGACTTTGATATCACATATCATGCTATAGGGAGGGTTTCAGTTTTGATATTAGAAGCATTGAGATATCACATCTCATGCTATCGGAAGTGTCTCAGGATTGGAATGGGAAGGAGCTGGATATTACATCTCATGCTAAAGGAAGGGTCTCAGGTTTGGAACGGGAAGGAGTTGGATATCCGATCTCATGTTATAGGAAGGGTCTCAGGTTTGGTATAAGCATTGAGATATCACATCTCTGCTATCGGAAGTGTCTCAGGATTGGAATGGGAAGGAATTGGATATCCCATCTCATGTTATAGGACGGGTCTCAGGATTGTTATTAGAATCATTGAGATATCATATTGCATGCTGTAGGAAGGGTCTAAGGATTGGAATGGGAAAGACTGGGATATCACATCTCATGCTATAGGAAGGATCTCAGGTTTGGTATAAGCATTGAGATATCAAATCTCAAGCTATAGGAAGGGTCTCAGGATTGGAATGGAAGGAGTTGGATATCACATCTCATGTTATAGGAAGGATCTCAGGTTTGGTATTAGAAGCATTGAGACATCACATCTCATGCTATAGGAAGGGTCTCAGGATTGGAATGGGAAGGAGTTGGATATCACATCTCATGCTATAGGAAGGGTCTCAGGTTTGGTATAAGCATTGAGATATCACATCTCATGCTATAGGAAGGGTCTCAGGATTGGAATGGGAAGGAGTTGTATATGACATCTCATGCCGTAGGAAGGGTCTCAGGTTTGGTATAAGCATTGAGATATCACATCTCATGCTATAGGAAGGATCTCAGGATTTGAATGGGAAGGACTTAGATATCACATATCATTTTTGTTGGTCTCAGTTTTGATATTAGAAGCATTGAGATATCACATCTCATGCTATCGGAAGTGTCTCAGTATTGGAATGGGAAGGAGCTGGATATCACATCTCATGCTATCGGAAGTGTCTCAGGATTGGAATGGGAAGGAGCTGGATATTACATCTCATGCTAAAGGAAGGGTCTCAGGTTTGGAACGGGAAGGAGTTGGATATCCGATCTCATGTTATAGGAAGGGTCTCAGGTTTGGTATAAGCATTGAGATATCACATCTCTGCAATCGGAAGTGTCTCAGGATTGGAATGGGAAGGAATTGGATATCCCATCTCACGTTATAGGACGGGTCTCAGGATTGTTATTAGAATCATTGAGATATCATATTGCATGATGTAGGAAGGGTCTAAGGATTGGAATGGGAAGGACTTGGGTATCACATCTCATGCTATAGGAAGGGTCTCAGGTTTGGTATAAGCATTGAGATATCAAATCTCATGCTATAGGAAGGGTCTCAGGATTGGAATGGAAGGAGTTGGATATCACATCTCATGTTATAGGAAGGATCTCAGGTTTGGTATTAGAAGCATTGAGACATCACATCTCATGCTATAGGAAGGGTCTCAGGATTGGAATGGGAAGGAGTTGGATATCACATCTCATGCTATAGGAAGGGTCTCAGGTTTGGTATAAGCATTGAGATATAACATCTCATGCTATAGGAAGGGTCTCAGGATTGGAATGGGAAGGAGTTGTATATGACATCTCATGCCGTAGGAAGGGTCTCAGGTTTGGTATAAGCATTGAGATATCATATCTCTGCTATTGGAAGGGTCTCAGGATTGGAATGGGAAGGAGTTGGATATCCCATCTCATGTTATAGGAAGAGTCTCAGGTTTGGTATTAGAAGCATTGAGATATCACATCTCATGCTATAGGAAGTGTCTCAGGATTGGAATGGGAAGGACTTGGATATCACATCTCATGCTATAGGGAGGGTCTCAAGTTTGATATTAGAAGCATTGAGATATCACATCTCATGCTATAGGAAGGGTCTCAGGATTGGAATGGGAAGGAGTTGGATATCACATCTCATGCTATAGGAAGGGTCTCAGGTTTGGTATAAGCAGTGAGATATCACATCTCATGCTATAGGAAGGGTCTCAGGATTGGAATGGGAAGGAGTTGGATATCACATCTCCTGCTATAGGAAGGGTCTCAGGTTTGGTATAAGCAGTGAGATATCACATCTCATGCTATAGGAAGGGTCTCAGGATTGGAATGGGAAGGAGTTGGATATCACATCTCATGTTATAGGAAGGATCTCAGGTTTGGTATAAGCATTGAGATATCACATCTCTGCTATCGGAAGGGTCTCAGGATTGGAATGGTAAGGAGTTGGATATTCCCATCTCATGTTATAGGAAGGGTCTCAGGTTTGGTATTAGAAGCATTGAGATATCACATCTCATGCTATAGGAAGGGTCTCAGGATTGGAATGGGAAGGACTTGGATATCACATCTCATGCTATAGGGAGGGTCTCAGGATTGGAATGGGAAGGACTTAGATATCACATATCATTTTTGTTGGTCTCAGTTTTGATATTAGAAGCATTGAGATATCACATCTCATGCTATCGGAAGTGTCTCAGTATTGGAATGGGAAGGAGCTGGATATCACATCTCATGCTAAAGGAAGGGTCTCAGGTTTGGAACGGGAAGGAGTTGGATATCACATCTCATGCTATAGGAAGGGTCTCAGGTTTGGTATAAGCATTGATATATCAAATCTCATGCTATAGGAAGGGTCTCAGGATTGGAATGGAAGGAGTTGGATATCACATCTCATGTTATAGGAAGGATCTCAGGTTTGGTATTAGAAGCATTGAGACATCACATCTCATGCTATAGGAAGGGTCTCAGGATTGGAATGGGAAGGAGTTGGATATCACATCTCATGCTATAGGAAGGGTCTCAGGTTTGGTATAAGCATTGAGATATCACATCTCATGCTATAGGAAGGGTCTCAGGATTGGAATGGGAAGGAGTTGTATATGACATCTCATGCCGTAGGAAGGGTCTCAGGTTTGGTATAAGCATTGAGATATCACATCTCTGCTATCGGAAGAGTCTCAGGATTGGAATGGGAAGGAGTTGGATATCCCATCTCATGTTATAGGAAGAGTCTCAGGTTTGGTATTAGAAGCATTGAGATATCACATCTCATGCTATAGGAAGTGTCTCAGGATTGGAATGGGAAGGACTTGGATATCACATCTCATGCTATAGGGAGGGTCTCAAGTTTGATATTAGAAGCATTGAGATATCACATCTCATGCTATAGGAAGGGTCTCAGGATTGGAATGGGAAGGACTTAGATATCACATATCATTTTTGTTGGTCTCAGTTTTGATATTAAAAGCATTGAGATATCACATCTCATGCTATAGGATTGGTCTCCGGATTGGAATGTGAAGGATTTGGATATTACATCTCATGCTAAAGGAAGGGTCTCAGGTTTGGAATGGGAAGGAGTTGGATATGACATCTCTTGTTATAGGGAGGGTCTCAGGATTGGAATGGCAAGGAGTTGGATATCACATCTCATGCCATAGGAAGGGTCTCAGGTTTGTTATAAGCATTGAGATATCACATCTCTGCTATCGGAAGGGTCTCAGGATTGGAATGGGAAGGACTTAGATATCACATCTCATGCTATAGAGAGGGTCTCAGTTTTGATATTAGAAGCATTGAGATACCACATCTCATGCTATCGGAAGGGTCTCAGGATTGGAATGGGAGGAGCTGGATATCACATCTCATGCTAAAGGAAGGGTCTCAGGTTTGGAAGGGGAAGGATTTGGATATCACATCTCATGTTATAGGATGGGTCTCAGGTTTGGTATTAGAAGCATTGTGATATCACATCTCATGCTATAGGAAGTGTCTCAGGATTGGAATGGGAAGGAGTTGGATATCACATCTCATGCTATAGGAAGGGTTTCAGGTTTGGTAGAAGCATTGAGATATCACATCTCATGCTATAGGAAGAGTCTCAGGTTTGGGAAGGGAAGGATTTGGATTTCACATCTCATGTTATAGGATGGTTCACATGTTTGGTTTTTGAAGCATTGAGATATCACATCTCATGCTATCGGAAGGGTCTCAGGTTTGGTATTAGAAGCATTGAGATATCACATCTCATGCTATAGGATTGGTCTCCGGATTGGAATGTGAAGGATTGGATATCACATCTCATGCTAAAGGAAGGGTCTCAGGTTTGGAATGGGAAGGAGTTGGATATGACATCTCTTGTTATAGGGAGGGTCTCAGGATTTGAATGGCAAGGAGTTGGATATCACATCTCATGCCATAGTAAGGGTCTCAGGTTTGGTAGAAGCATTGAGATATCACATCCCATGCTATAGGAAGGGTCTCAGGATTGGAATGGAAAGGAGTTGGATATCACATCTCATGCCATAGGAAGGGTCTCAGGTTTGGTATAAGCATTGAGATATCACATCTCTACTATCGTAAGGGTCTCAGGATTGGAATAGGAAGGAGTTGGATATCCCATCTCATGCCTTAAGAAGGGTCTCAGGTTTGGTATTAGAAGCATTGAGATATCACATCTCATGCTATAGGAAGGGTCTAAGGATTGGAATGGGAAGGAGTTGGATATCACATTTTATGCTATAGGAAGGGTCTCAGGTTTGGTATTACAAGCATTGTGATATTATATCTCATGGTATAGGAAGGGTCTCAGGATTGGATTGGGAAGGAGTTGGATATCACATCTCATGCTATAGGAAGGGTCTCAGGTTTGGAATGGGAAGGGTTTGTACATCACATCTCTTGCTGTAGGAAGGGCCTCAGGTTTGGTATGAGAAACATTGAGATATCACATCTCATGTTATAGGAAGGATATCAGGTTTGGTATTAGAAGCATTGAGATATCACATCTCTGCTATCGAAAGGGTCTCAGGATTGGAATGGGAAGGAGTTGGATATCCCATCTCATGTTATAGGAAGGGTCTCAGATTTGGTATTAGAAGCATTGAGATATCACATCTCATGCTATAGGAAGGGTCTCAGGATTGGAATGGGAAGGGCTTGGATATCCCATCTCATGTTATAGGACGGGTCTCAGGTGTGGTATTAGAAGCATTGAGATATCACATTGCATGCTGTAGGAATGGTCTCAGGTTTGGAATGGGAAGGAATTGGATATCACATCTCATGTCATAGGAAGGATCTCAGGTTTTCTATTAGAAGCATTGAGATATCACATCTCATGCTATAGGAATGGTCTCAGGATTGGAATGGGAAGGAGTTGGATATTACATTCTTGCTATAGGAAGGGTCTCAGGTTTGCAATAGGAAGGAGTTGGATATCACATATGCTATAGGAAGGGTCTCAGGTTTGGAACACGGGAAGGAGTTGGATATCACATCTCATGCTTTAAGAAGGGTCTCAGTTTTGGTATTAGAAGCATTGAGATATCACATCTCATGCTATAGGAAGGGTCTCAGGATTGGAATGGAAAGGAGTTGGATATCACATCTCATGCCATAGGAAGGGTCTCAGGTTTGGTATAAGCATTGATATATCACATCTCTGCTATCGTAAGGGTCTCAGGATTGGAATAGGAAGGAGTTGGATATCCCATCTCATGCTTTAAGAAGGGTCTCAGGTTTGGTATTAGAAGCATTGAGATATCACATCTCATGCTATAGGAAGGGTCTAAGGATTGGAATGGGAAGGAGTTGGATATCACATCTTATGCTATAGGAAGGGTCTCAGGTTTGGTATTACAAGCATTGTGATATTACATCTCATGCTATAGGAAGAGTCTCAGGATTGGATTGGGAAGGAGTTGGATATCACATCTCATGCTATAGGAAGGGTCTCAGGTTTGGAATGGGAAGGATTTGTACATCACATCTCTTGCTATAGGAAGGGCCTCAGGTTTGGAATGGGAAGGAGTTGGATATCACATCTCAAGCTATCTCAGGATTGGAATGGGAAGGAGTTTGATATCACATCTCAAGCTATAGGAAGGGTCTCAGGTTTGAAAAGGGGAAGGATTTGGATTTCACATCTCATGTTTTAGGACGGGTCTCAGGTTTGGTATTAGAAACATTGAGATATCCCATCTCATGGTATAGGAAGGGTCTCAGGATTGGATTGGGAAGGAGTTGGATATCACATCTCATGCAATAGGAAGGGTCTCAGGTTTGGTAGAAGCATTGAGATATCACATCTCATGCTATAGGAAGGGTCTCAGGATTGGAATGGAAAGGAGTTGGATATCACATCTCATGCCATAAGAAGGGTCTCAGCTTTGGTATAAGCATTGAGATATCACATCTCTGCTATCGTAAGGGTCTCAGGATTGGAATAGGAAGGAGTTGGATATCCCATCTCATGCTTTAAGAAGCGTCTCAGGTTTGGTATTAGAAGCATTGAGATATCACATCTCATGCTATAGGAAGGGTCTAAGGATTGGAATGGGAAGGAGTTGGATATCACATTTTATGCTATAGGAAGGGTCTCAGGTTTGGTATGAGAAACATTGAGATATCACATCTCATGTTATTGGAAGGATATCAATTTTGGTATTAGAAGCATTGAGATATCACATCTCTGCTATCGAAAGGGTCTCAGGATTGGAATGGGAAGGGGTTGGATATCCCATCTCATGTTATAGGAAGGGTCTCAGGTTTGGTATTAGAAGCATTGAGATATCACATCTCATGCTATAGGAAGGGTCTCAGGATTGGAATGGGAAGGGCTTGGATATCCCATCTCATGTTATAGGACGGGTCTCAGGTGTGGTATTAGAAGCATTGAGATATCACATTGCATGCTGTAGGAAGGGTCTCAGGTTTGGAATGGGAAGGAGTTGGATATCACATATGCTAAAGGAAAGGTCTCAGGTTTGGAAGGGGAAGGATTTGGATCTCACATCTCATGTTTTAGGACGGGTCTCAGGTTTGGTATTAGAAGCCTTGAGATATCACATCTCATGGTATGATAAGGGTCTCAGGATTGGAATGGGAAGGAGTTGGACATCACATCTCAAGCTATCTCAGGATTGGAATGGGAAGGAGTTTGATATCACATCTCGAGCTATAGGAAGGGTGTCAGGATTGGGAAGGGAAGGATTGGGATTTCACATCTCATGTTATAGGATGGTTCTCAGGTTTGGTATTAGAAGCATTGAGATATCACATCTCATGCTATAGGAAGGGTCTCAGGATTGGAATGTGAAGGATTTGGATATCACATCATGCTAAAGGTAGGGTCTCAGGTTTGGTATAAGCATTGAGATATCACATCTCTGCTATCGGAAGGGTCTCAGGATTGGATTGGGAAGGAGTTGGATATCCCTTATGCTATAGGAAGGGTATCAGGTTAGAATGGGAAGGAGTTGGATATCACATCTCATGCTATAGGAAGGGTCTCAAGATTGAAATGGGAAGGATTTGGATATCCCATCTCTTGCTATAGGAAGGGTCTCAGGTTTTTTATTAGAAACATTGAGATATCACATCTCATGCTATAGGAAGGGTTTCAGGATTGGAATGGGAAGGAGTTGGATATCCCTTCTCATGCTAAAGGAAGGTCAGGTTGGAATGGGAAGGAGTTGGATATCACATCTCGTTATAGGAAGGGTCTCAGGATTGGAATGGGAAGGATTTGGATATCACAGCTCTTGCTATAGGAAGGGTCTCAGGTTTTTTATTAGAAACATTGAGCCATCACATCTCATGCTATAGGAAGGGTTTCAGAATTGGAATGGAAGGATTTGGATATCACATCTCATGCTAATTGAAGGGTCTCAGGTTTGGAAGGGGAAGGATTTGGATATCATATCTCATGTTATAGGACGGGTCCCAGGTTTGGTATCAGAAGCATTGAGATATCACATCTCATGCTATAGGAGGTGTCTCAGGATTGGAATGGGAAGGAGTTGGATATCACGTCTCATGTTATAGGAAGGGTCTCAGGATTGGAATGGCAAGGAGTTGGATATCACATCTCATGCTAAAGGAAGGGTCTCAGGTTTGATAGAAGCATTGAGATCACATCTCATGCTATAGGAAGGAACTCAGGATTGCAATGGGAAGGAGTTGGATATCACATCTCATGCCTTAGGATGGGTCATCAGGTTTGGTATAAGCATTGAGATATCACATCTCTGCTATCGGAAGGGTCTCAGGATAGGAATGGGAAGGACTTAGATACTCATACTATAGGGAGGGTCTCAGTTTTGATATTAGAAGCATTGAGCTATCACATCTCATGCTATCGGAAGGGTCTCAGGATTGGAATGGGATGGAGTTGGATATCACATCTCAAGCTATCTCAGGATTGGAATGGGAAGGAGTTTGATATCACATCTCAAGCTATAAGAAGGGTCTCAGGTTTGGAAGGGGAAGTATTTGGATCTCACATCTCATGTTTTAGGACGGGTCTCAGGTTTGGTATTAGAAGCATTGAGATATCACATCTCATGGTATAGGAAGGGTCTCAGGATTGGAATGGGAAGGAGTTGGATATCACATCTCAAGCTATCTCAGGTTTGGAATGGGAAGGAGTTTGATATCACATCTCAAGCTATAGGAAGGGTCTCAGGTTTGGAAAGGGAAGGATTTGGATTTCACATCTCATGTTATAGGATGGTTCTCATGTTTGGTTTTAGTAGCATTGAGATATCACATCTCATGCTATCGGAAGGGTCTCAGGTTTGGAAAGGGAAGGATTTGGAGTTCACATGTTATAGGATGGTTCTCAGGTTTGGTTTTAGAAGCATTACGATATAACATCTCATGCTATAGGAAGGGTCTCAGGTTTGGAATGGGAAGGAGTTGGATATCACATTGAATGGGAAGGAGTTTGATATCACATCTCAAGCTATAGGAAGGGTCTCAGGTTTGGAAAGGGAATGATTTGGATTTCACATCTCATGTTATAGGATGGTTCTCATGTTTGGTTTTAGAAGCATTGAGATATCACATCTCATGCTATCAGAAGGGTCTCAGGTTTGGAATGGGAAGGAGTTTGATATCAGATCTCATGCTATAGGAAGGATCTCAGGTTTGGTATTAGAAGCATTGAGATATCACATCTCATGCTATAGGAAGGGTCTAAGGATTGGAATGGGAAGGAGTTGGATATCACATTTTATGCTATAGGAAGGGTCTCAGGTTTGGTATGAGAAACATTGAGATATCACATCTCATGTTATTGGAAGGATATCAATTTTGGTATTAGAAGCATTGAGATATCACATCTCTGCTATCGAAAGGGTCTCAGGATTGGAATGGGAAGGGGTTGGATATCCCATCTCATGTTATAGGAAGGGTCTCAGGTTTGGTATTAGAAGCATTGAGATATCACATCTCATGCTATAGGAAGGGTCTCAGGATTGGAATGGGAAGGGCTTGGATATCCCATCTCATGTTATAGGACGGGTCTCAGGTGTGGTATTAGAAGCATTGAGATATCACATTGCATGCTGTAGGAAGGGTCTCAGGTTTGGAATGGGAAGGAGTTGGATATCACATATGCTAAAGGAAAGGTCTCAGGTTTGGAAGGGGAAGGATTTGGATCTCACATCTCATGTTTTAGGACGGGTCTCAGGTTTGGTATTAGAAGCCTTGAGATATCACATCTCATGGTATGATAAGGGTCTCAGGATTGGAATGGGAAGGAGTTGGACATCACATCTCAAGCTATCTCAGGATTGGAATGGGAAGGAGTTTGATATCACATCTCGAGCTATAGGAAGGGTGTCAGGATTGGGAAGGGAAGGATTGGGATTTCACATCTCATGTTATAGGATGGTTCTCAGGTTTGGTATTAGAAGCATTGAGATATCACATCTCATGCTATAGGAAGGGTCTCAGGATTGGAATGTGAAGGATTTGGATATCACATCATGCTAAAGGTAGGGTCTCAGGTTTGGTATAAGCATTGAGATATCACATCTCTGATGTACAAACCCTTCCCATTCCAAACCTGAGACCCTTCCTATAGCATGAGATGTGATATCCAACTCCTTCCCAATCCAATCCTGAGACCCTTCCTATATGAGATGTAATATCACAATGCTTGTAATACCAAACCTGAGACCCTTCCTATAGCATAAGATGTGATATCCAACTCCTTCCCATTCCAATCCTTAGACCCTTCCTATAGCATGAGATGTGATATCTCAATGCTTCTAATACCAAACCTGAGACGCTTCTTAAAGCATGAGATGGGATATCCAACTCCTTCCTATACCAATCCTGAGACCCTTATGATAGCAGAGATGTGATATCTCAATGCTTATACCAAACCTGAGACCCTTCCTATGGCATGAGATGTGATATCCAACTCCTTCCCATTCCAATCCTGGGACCCTTCCTATACCATGAGATGTGATATCTCAATGCTTCTACCAAACCTGAGACCCTTCCTATAGCATGAGATGTGATATCCAACTCCTTCCCATTCAAATCCTGAGACCCTTCCTATACCATGAGATGTGATATCTCAATGTTTCTAATACCAAACCTGAGACCCGTCCTAAAACATGAGATGTGAGATCCAAATCCTTCCCCTTCCAAACCTGAGACCCTTCCTATAGCTTGAGATGTGATATCAAACTCCTTCCCATTCCAATCCTGAGATAGCTTGAGATGTGATATCCAACTCCTTCCCATTCCAATCCTGAGACCCTTCCGATAGCATGAGATGTGATATCTCAATGCTTCTAATATCAAAACTGAGACCCTCCCTATAGCATGAGATGTGATATCTGAGTCCTTCCCATTCCTATCCTGAGACCCTTCCGATAGCAGAGATGTGATATCTCAATGCTTATACCAAACCTGAGACCCTTCCTATAGCATGAGATGTGATATCTCAATGCTTCTATCAAACCTGAGACCCTTCCTTTAGCATGAGATGTGATATCCAACTCCTTCCCATTCCAATCCTGAGACCCTTTCTATAGCATGAGATGTAATATCTCAATGCTTCTATCAAACCTGAGACCCTTCCTTTAGCATGAGATGTGATATCCAACTTCGCCTTCCAAACCTGAGACCCTTCCTTTAGCATGAGATGTGATATCCAAATCCTTCCCATTCCAATCCTGAAACCCTTCCTATACCATGAGATGTGATATCTCTATTTTTCTAATAAAAAACATGAGACCCTTCCTGTAGCAAGAGATATGATATCCAAATCCTTCCCATTCCAATCCTGAGACCCTTCCTATAACATGAGATGTGATATCCAACTCCTTCCCATTCCAACCTGAGACCCTTCCTATAGAATGAGAAGGGATATCCAACTCCTTCCCATTCCAATCCTGAGACCCTTCCTATACCATGAGATGTGATATCTCAATGCTTCTAATACCAAACCTGGGACCCGTCCTATAACATGAGATATGATATCCAAATCCTTCCCATTCCAATCCTGAAACCCTTCCTTTAGCATGAGATGTGATATCTCAATGTTTCTAATAAAAAACCTGAGACCCTTCCTATAGCAAGAGATGTGATATCCAAATCCTTCCCATTCCAATCCTGAGACCCTTCCTATAACATGAGATGTGATATCCAACTCCTTCCCATTCCAATCCTGAAACCCTTCCTATGGCATGAGATGTGATATCCAACTCCTTCCCAATCCAATCCTGAGACCATTGTGATATCTCAATGCTTATACCTATCCTGAGACCCTTCCTATGGCATGAGATGTGATATCCAACTCCTTCCCATTCCAATCCTGAGACCCTTCCTATAGCATGAGATGTGATATCTCAATGCTTCTAATATCAAACCTGAGATCCTTCCTATAACATGAGATGTGATATCCAAATCCTTCCACTTCCAAACCTGAGACCCTCCCTTTAGCATGAGATGTGATATCCGACTCCTTCCCAATCCAATCCTGAGACCAATGTGATATCTCAATGCTTCTACCAAAACTGAGACCCTTCCTTTAGCATGAGATGTGATATCCAGCTCCTTCCCATTCCAATCCTGAGACCCTTCTGATAGCATGAGATGTGATATCTCAATGCTTCTAATACCAAACCTGAGATCCTTCCGATAGCATGAGATGTGATATCTCAATGCTTCTAATACCAAACCCGAGATCTTCCTATAGCATGAGATGTGATATCTCAATGCTTCTATCAAACCTGAGACACTTCCTTTAGCATGAGATGTGATATCCAACTCCTTCCCATTCCAATCCTGAGACCCTTCCTATAGCATAAGATGTAATATCTCAATGCTTCTATCAAACCTGAGACCCTTCCTTTAGCATGAGATGTGATATCCAACTCCTTCCCCTTCCAAACCTGAGACCCTTCCTTTAGCATGAGATGTGATATCCAAATCCTTCCCATTCCAATCCTGAAACCCTTCCTATACCATGAGATGTGTTATCTCTATGTTTCTAATAAAAAACATGAGACCCTTCCTATAGCAAGAGATATGATATCCAAATCCTTCCCATTCCAATCCTGAGACACTTCCTATAACATGAGATGTGATATCCAACTCCTTCCCATTCCAACCTGAGACCCTTCCTATAGCATGAGAAGGGATATCCAACTCCTTCCCATTCCAATCCTGAGACCCTTCCTATTCCATGAGATGTGATATCTCAATGCTTCTAATACCAAACCTGGGACCTGTCCTATAACATGAGATATGATATCCAAATCCTTCCCATTCCAATCCTGAAACCCTTCCTTTAGCTTGAGATGTGATATCTCAATGTTTCTAATAAAAAACTTGAGACCCTTCCTATAGCAAGAGATGTGATATCCAAATCCTTCCCATTCCACTCCTGAGACCCTTCCTATAACATGAGATGAGATATCCAACTCCTTCCCATTCCAATCCTGAAACCCTTCTTATAGCATGAGATGTGATATCTCAATATTTCTAATAAAAAACCTGAGACCCTTCCTATAGCAAGAGATGTGATATCCAAATCCTTCCCATTCCAATCCTGAGATCCTTCCTATAACATGAGATGTGATATCCAATTCCTTCCCATTCCAAACCTGAGACCCTTCCTATTGGATGAGATGTGATATCCAACTCCTTCCCATTCCAATCCTGAGACCAATGTGATATCTCAATGCTTATACCAAACCTGAGACCCTTCATATGGCATGAGATGTGATATCCAACTCCTTCCCATTCCAATCCTGAGACACTTCCTATAGCATGAGATGTGATATCTCAATGCTTCTACCAAAACTGAGACCCTTCCTTTAGCATGAGATGTGATATCCAACTCCTTCCCATTCCAATCCTGAGACCCTTCCTATACCATGAGATGTGATATCTCAATGTTTCTAATACCAAACCTGAGACCCGTCCTAAAACATGAGATGTGAGATCCAAATCCTTCCCCTTCCAAACCTGAGACCCTTCCTATAGCTTGAGATGTGATATCAAACTCCTTCCCATTCCAATCCTGAGATAGCTTGAGATGTGATATCCAACTCCTTCCCATTCCAATCCTTTGACCCTTCCGATAGCATGAGATGTGATATCTCAATGTTTCTCATACCAAACCTGAGGCCCTTCCTATAGCAAGAGATGTGATGTACAAATCCTTCCCATTCCAAACCTGAGACCCTTCCTATAGCATGAGATGTGATATCCAACTCCTTCCCAATCCAATCCTGAGACCCTTCCTATAGCATGAGATCTAATATCACAATGCTTGTAATACCAATCCTGAGACCCTTCCTATAGCATAAGATGTGATATCCAACTCCTTCCCATTCCAATCCTGAGACCCTTCCTATACCATGAGATGTGATATCTCAATGCTTCTAATACCAAACCTGGGACCCGTCCTATAACATGAGATATGATATCCAAATCCTTCCCATTCGAATCCTGAAACTCTTCCTTTAGCATGAGATGTGATATCTCAATGTTTCTAATAAAAAACCTGAGACCCTTCCTATAGCAAGAGATGTGATATCCAAATCCTTCCCATTCCAATCCTGAGACCCTTCCTATAACATGAGATGTGATATCCAACTCCTTCCCATTCCAATCCTGAAACCCTTCCTATAGCATGAGATGTGATATCTCAATGTTTCTGATAAAAAACCTGAGACCCTTCCTATAGCAAGAGATGTGATATCCAAATCCTCCCCATTCTAATCCTGAGATCCTTCCTATAACATGAGATGTGATATCCAATTCCTTCCCATTCCAAACCTGAGACCCTTCCTATTGGATGAGATGTGATATCCAACTCCTTCCCAATCCAATCCTGAGACCAATGTGATATCTCAATGCTTATACCAAACCTGAGACCCTTCCTATGGCATGAGATGTGATATCCAACTCCTTCCCATTCCAATCCTGAGACCCTTCCTATAGCATAAGATGTAATATCTCAATGCTTCTATCAAACCTGAGACCCTTCCTTTAGCATGAGATGTGATATCCAACTCCTTCCCCTTCCAAACCTGAGACCCTTCCTTTAGCATGAGATGTGATATCCAAATCCTTCCCATTCCAATCCTGAAACCCTTCCTATACCATGAGATGTGTTATCTCTATGTTTCTAATAAAAAACATGAGACCCTTCCTATAGCAAGAGATATGATATCCAAATCCTTCCCATTCCAATCCTGAGACACTTCCTATAACATGAGATGTGATATCCAACTCCTTCCCATTCCAACCTGAGACCCTTCCTATAGCATGAGAAGGGATATCCAACTCCTTCCCATTCCAATCCTGAGACCCTTCCTATTCCATGAGATGTGATATCTCAATGCTTCTAATACCAAACCTGGGACCTGTCCTATAACATGAGATATGATATCCAAATCCTTCCCATTCCAATCCTGAAACCCTTCCTTTAGCTTGAGATGTGATATCTCAATGTTTCTAATAAAAAACTTGAGACCCTTCCTATAGCAAGAGATGTGATATCCAAATCCTTCCCATTCCACTCCTGAGACCCTTCCTATAACATGAGATGAGATATCCAACTCCTTCCCATTCCAATCCTGAAACCCTTCTTATAGCATGAGATGTGATATCTCAATATTTCTAATAAAAAACCTGAGACCCTTCCTATAGCAAGAGATGTGATATCCAAATCCTTCCCATTCCAATCCTGAGATCCTTCCTATAACATGAGATGTGATATCCAATTCCTTCCCATTCCAAACCTGAGACCCTTCCTATTGGATGAGATGTGATATCCAACTCCTTCCCATTCCAATCCTGAGACCAATGTGATATCTCAATGCTTATACCAAACCTGAGACCCTTCATATGGCATGAGATGTGATATCCAACTCCTTCCCATTCCAATCCTGAGACACTTCCTATAGCATGAGATGTGATATCTCAATGCTTCTACCAAAACTGAGACCCTTCCTTTAGCATGAGATGTGATATCCAACTCCTTCCTATTCCAATCCTGAGACCCTTCCTATAGCATGAGATGTGATATCTCAATGCTTCTACCAAACCTGAGACCCTTCCTATAGCATGAGATGTGATATCCAACTCCTTCCCATTCCAATCCTGAGACCCTTCCTATACCATGAGATGTGATATCTCAATGTTTCTAATACCAAACCTGAGACCCGTCCTAAAACATGAGATGTGAGATCCAAATCCTTCCCCTTCCAAACCTGAGACCCTTCCTATAGCTTGAGATGTGATATCAAACTCCTTCCCATTCCAATCCTGAGATAGCTTGAGATGTGATATCCAACTCCTTCCCATTCCAATCCTTTGACCCTTCCGATAGCATGAGATGTGATATCTCAATGTTTCTCATACCAAACCTGAGGCACTTCCTATAGCAAGAGATGTGATGTACAAATCCTTCCCATTCCAAACCTGAGACCCTTCCTATAGCATGAGATGTGATATCCAACTCCTTCCCAATCCAATCCTGAGACCCTTCCTATAGCATGAGATGTAATATCACAATGCTTGTAATACCAATCCTGAGACCCTTCCTATAGCATAAGATGTGATATCCAACTCCTTCCCATTCCAATCCTGAGACCCTTCCTATACCATGAGATGTGATATCTCAATGCTTCTAATACCAAACCTGGGACCCGTCCTATAACATGAGATATGATATCCAAATCCTTCCCATTCGAATCCTGAAACTCTTCCTTTAGCATGAGATGTGATATCTCAATGTTTCTAATAAAAAACCTGAGACCCTTCCTTTAGCAAGAGATGTGATATCCAAATCCTTCCCATTCCAATCCTGAGACCCTTCCTATAACATGAGATGTGATATCCAACTCCTTCCCATTCCAACCCTGAAACCCTTCCTATAGCATGAGATGTGATATCTCAATGTTTCTGATAAAAAACCTGAGACCCTTCCTTTAGCAAGAGATGTGATATCCAAATCCTCCCCATTCCAATCCTGAGATCCTTCTTATAACATGAGATGTGATATCCAATTCCTTCCCATTCCAAACCTGAGACCCTTCCTATTGGATGAGATGTGATATCCAACTCCTTCCCAATCCAATCCTGAGACCAATGTGATATCTCAATGCTTATACCAAACCTGAGACCCTTCCTATGGCATGAGATGTGATATCCAACTCCTTCCCATTCCAATCCTGAGACCCTTCCTATAGCATGAGATGTGATATCTCAATGCTTCTACCAAAACTGAGACCCTTCCTTTAGCATGAGATGTGATATCCAACTCCTTCCCATTCCATTCCTGAGACCCTTCCTATAGCATGAGATGTGATATCTCAATGCTTCTAATATCAAACCTGAGATCCTTCCTGTTAGGAAAGATTTCGTAATTGTAGGTAATCTTCCTTCCATGTGGCAACCCCTAAACTTTTTGCTATTGTTTTTAACCTTGTTCTTGACTTTGCCAGAGAAGTACAGCCTTCTGCCGCACTTCTCTGGGCTTTCGCTCCTTTCTTACGGGGAAACTGACATGCCCTTAAGACAGTCAGTACCGGGGAACGTTGTTTCCCGTAGTTTCTTTTATCGTGTCGCAGCTTTAGTGCAACACGACACAAGAGGGCACTGTAAGCTAAGTTACAGCTCTCTTGGGTCTCTAGCCTTCTACAGGCCCTAGATACTCGTTTAGGATGGTATTTGATCGGTGCAAGTCATTCAGGGACTGGAATGGTGGCAGCGATCGTTTTGTATATTTTGAGCTCCTTTTGGCGTTCTGAGCACGTTTTTGCACTGAACCCAAAATGGTGGCCTGGCTCCCCAAAATGGCCAGACCACGAGGCTCCTTTGTCCTGTCCACTGACCGTCTTGCTCCCTTCACCTTCCCCAGGTCCAGCGACCTGGAAACCTTCCTTATTTGGGCATGTACTTTCCCGCGAAACACGGATGCTTTTGCGGGCTTCTACATGTCGTTTGTGTGCCTCCAGGGTGTGGGCTGGGATGTCTGGTCCCAATACACATCCTGGGTGCCAGAGAGTCTAGGGTGGTGTGAATGCTTGGGACCACCGTGGTCCGTGATTGGTCCACGTATGGTATGTGTGTTGATGAGCGGATCTCACATTGGCTCCCCTCCGTTTTGGCGCGAAGGGAACCATGGATAAGAGGAGGCTGGAAACACCACTACCATGTCGATCTCCTGAGTTCTCACGAACGAAGGAATGCAGGAGCCAAGTATCCTGCAACCAAGAGGCTGGACCGAGGAATCGCTGGTGACCCGCTGAAGGAATCCTCCTTTGCACTGCTGTCGTCCTGAAAGTCCCTGTCCTCCTTTGATCGAACCAGATGGCCTGTACTGGTGCTTCGACCTTTGGGATAGCAGTAACAGCTATTCCCGGCATCTTCAACCATCTCCTGCCAAGTAAGCCTTCGGAAGCGTCTCTGGGCCATCCAGTTGACTGACCAGCTTACAAAGGAGTCTGGCGCTGCAACCGCCGCCAGGTTGTGCAGTATCTCGAGTCCTTGTCACTCTCCCACGCTTCGTGCACTTGGCGTTCCCAGGTCTGAAGGGAGGAGTGTACTTTTGACTCAGATACGCACGGCCGCTCCGTTGTCCTGCTGCGGCAACAAACTGTGCCGGTTTCGTCGATTGGGACGTCTTTTTGCTCTATACGACTACAAAGCGTTCCCTGCTCTTCTGAACCTGCCAGCTGCTGAAACTAACGTGGAGAAGCCTGGGACTGCTTGCTTCGGGGACCGGTGAGTAGCATAGCTAGGATCTGGTCGCCCTCCTGCAGTAGCCCATTGCTTTTCCCCGCTGTGTAAAACAGCACCCTTTTCGCCCGTACTCGCGCTCTGCTTCTGCCCGCTGTGGAGGCTGCGCTTGAGTTGCGGACCCTGTTCTTCTTCTGCTGTGCACTAACCCGAACTGCCTGACTTCCTTCGAAGAGCTTCTCCTTTTGCCCGTTGGCACCAGCGCGTGCAGGTACTTTGAGCACCAGGCTCCACTCTTCGCAGGGCTCGGACTTCCATCTAGTTAGGTGCCTATGAAGGCGAACTGAGTCGAAAGCATTATCGCACTGCCTGTTTTCCTTCCCTTTCAGGTGGACTACATATTTCGTGCTTTAAACGCTTGCGACTGTAGTATTTGTATATATATTGTGTTGATATGGTATGTGTTGGTTTAATATTGTGATATTGTGCTTTTCTCGCTACGGTCGTTGTTTTAAAGGCCTTAAAATAAATGTGTATATATTTTTGATATAACACCTGTTTGGAGTAGTTTGTAAGTGTTCTGGTTTTGTGTGCTCATTGCGGGCTTTCAGTCACCCTCACCCCTCTTGAGATCTAGTCTTGACCGCCGCGATCGCTACCTTGATTGGTCTGGCTCGTCCAGAGGTTACCCTGTTCCAAGTAATTAGGTTGGCCTTCTGAACTTCTGCGCCACCAGGACAGAGTTCAGAAATCCGTCTTAACAAATTGGTGGCAGCGGTGGGATACGACTGAAGGTATCCAGTGTTGCGCTCGAACTAAGGCATTTCAGGTTATTCCAACCAGTACACGTAGTGAATTGTTGTAATATAACTTTAAAAAGGCCATAGTCCTATCACACAGTATGGAAACAAGTACCTTGTTAACTTTGAATGCTTCTAAATCAGAAACACTAAAAAAGATGTGTGCGGAGAGAGTGGTTTCCTCTCAAGGCACGAAATTGGAAATGATCCAAAGAATCGTGGCGTGGCAAGAAGCGCAGCTTGACGCTATCACTTCTGAGGACAGTGCGGAAGGTGGTGGGGCTGCTCTCACTGGCAGAACCGACGGTTCTGCCGCCGCACTGATCCATCGCGACCACGAGGACAGGGAGGACGAGATGTCTAATGTTTCCTCTGCCAGTGCTGATGGGGAGGCTATGCTTGAATTCAAGAAGCAAGAGCTGCGGTTTAGGCAGCAGGAGCTTGAATTCAGCATAGCCAAACTAAAAATCGAACAGGCAGAAAAACAAAAAGACAGGGATCACCAGTTGGAACTGGCCAAGCTTCAGGTTGCAACTGGGTCCGCGGGTCCTGGACATGGGTCTGGGGCCTCCTCTCATCCACGGTTTCCAAAAGATCTGCTCAGTGTGTATGAAGAAGGGAATGACATTATGGACTGGCTGAATGCGTTTGAGTATGCATGCGAAGTTCAGAAAGTTGACAATGCTGATAAGATTGCGTGGTTACTCAGTAGACTGCCCCATTCTGGCTGTAGTGCCATTATGGAGATGTCGAAGGCTGAGCGAGCTGATTTCGCAATGTTGAAGCAGACTCTCATTTTAAAGTTTGGGAAGACTCCGGCCCAATATTTAAAACGTTTTAGAGAGTATAAGAAAAAGGAAGGTGGTACTTGGGTATCGTATGTCGCTGAATCCTTGAAAAACTTAACTGGCTGGGTCGAAGGTTATATGGTTTCTACCTTCGCCGGCATGATAAATCTTGTCATGCTGGAACATATTTTTGCTTCTTCTTCCCTGGAGCTTAAGCAGCATTTGGCCGATTCGAAGGAGATAGATCCTAAGAAGCTGGCCATTGCAGCAGATTTATGGGTGTCACATCGAGTGTCCCATAAGGACAAAACTCATCCTGGTAAGCAGGAGGAAGGGAAAAAGTTCAAAGATATGGCGGGTGGGGAATCTGCTAAATCTTCTTCCCATAAGGGCCACAAACAGAAAAACAAGGGTAAAACACACGAGAACTCACAGGGTAGTGGAGGGCAGCCTCCGAAACAGAACTCTGGTTACAATAAGCCTCCCTTTGTAAACAGACCCATTGGATCGTGTTTTGCTTGTGGAGCAACTGACCATGTGAAGGGGGATCCCCGTTGTAAGGTTAGACCTTTGGGGGTCCACTCCGCTAATCTGGCCTTCTCCTCCTACGAGGAAGAAGAGATTACAGGAGCATCCTTCTCCTCAGACTCATTTCCCAGCGGAATAGAGGCTGAGGTAGTTTTAGTGTCCCTGGGTTCCTGGGAGCCTAAAGTCGCAGAGGCTTATGCTAAGATTCCGGATAATACCAAGCACTACTTTAAAGACAGTGGCCCTCATTACGACCCTGGCGGAGTCCGAAAATCGATGGCGGAAATGCAACCCCGCCATCGAATACCGCCCGTTGCGATTCGGACCCGTCACCGTAAAGTACGATGCCATTAGCGACACCGCAGTGAACGCCAACGCTAACTGCACCAAGCACGCGCGCCCTGCAAGACCGTAATATCCGCCATGGCGCAACGGTACGCGAATGCTGACCCCAGCGGACAGATACGGAACGCCATCAAGCATGGCGGAAAGTACCATTCCGCCATGGCGAGAAATACGGCATCGCGAACCAACCGTAAATGGGCCCATCGAGTGCCTGTACTCCACTCCCTGGCCACATTGCACAACTCCTCGTAGGCGCAATGTAGTCACACCATGCAACCAGTGAAATGCACAAGTCCCCCATCGCTTGCCCCCAGTGTAAATCAACATCCAAAGCAGCATCCTGAGGGAGACTGCATTAGCCCTGTACACATGCCAGTAGACAAACCAACCAGCAGCATAAGCATGTACCACACAAGTTGGCAGAGTGACTGAGCAGCCAGCCACATCTCAAGAGGGGCCAATGGGAGCTGTAGGGCACAGATGGCACGAATACAGAAGCAAATCCAACGGACCGGAGCATGACATCATAACAACATCCAGAATGGCAGCCCCCATCCCTGACCCAACTGGGCTCCGTAGGCAAACGCGGCCAGTCCAGAACCACACAACTCCACTCAGAAGCCGGAACACAATGCAGAACATCCCACAAATTGTGCCCCACAACCTGAATAAGCCACATCACTAGCAAAGAACAACGCTACACGGTGAACAACTGCACATAGATTTAATGCACATCATAAACACCAAGCCCATACAGCCATCTGCTAATGAACTCCAAAATAATAGCAGTACAGTGGGCTGCATCCGCAACAAATGACCAGCATCTCCCAGTGTGACGCCCTGTTCCTCCATGGTACACAGGGGCCACATTAACGTCCAAAAGGCAACACGGAAGCGCCTCGAACCGCAGGGCCGTCCCATGAAGTAGGCACTAGTCCATCTGAAAGGTCGAAATGTTGCTCCTAGCCACTAGTACTGCGTAAGGGCAAGTGGGCCATTGGCGATCGTCCCATAAGATGGTAATGGTGCTCCACTGATTGACTCGAAGCTGCAGGTGTCGACTGAAGAAGCCATCTGCAGGAGTGGCGTACAGATGGCAGCGGCAAAAGGGCAGGAGAAACCTGTCACCCAAATGAATAAAAAAAACAGTATGGGCATCCGGACTTCCAATGCATCACTCACTTCATTCGCCAAACTAATCCTACAACCACATGCATGGCAGCCCACTCAAAAGGAGCAATGTCACCCAGGAATCACTTGCGAATCACAACGAAAGTAATCGAGGAGCATACACCATTACAAACGAGTGTCTGTGTGCATGCGCCTGCCAAAACAGAATCCATCAAATGGGAATACTAACGTGCATAGACACAGGTGCCTGAAGGCGCGTCGAGACAGGGAGGGTACAACAAGGGCAGATAGACGCTGGTCCCACCATGGCAGCTTTGCATCACATAGCGCAGGGGAAGGGGACAGATCCCAAAAAGCCATGTACATGGCAAACTCCCAATCCAATCTTCTGTCCATGCATCCATTCATCATTCCCTCATCCCAATATGAAAACGCCTGAATATGTACTCACATCACATTAGAAATGTCCATTGAGTCTGTGCGTAATGCAGTCTGCAAAATCCACTGTGCTCCTGCCCGGATTACCAGTGCAGTGAAGTAACATGTATCTGGGTATGTCCTGCCTCATCGTCCACCACGCCATTGCGCATCCCATTCAATTCATACCAATCATTGCATTCCCGTCATGGGCCCTGTCCCAAGGACATTCTACAATAGAACGTTACACTTCCAGTCAGACCTGTGGGCGGCTCCTCGCCGCTAGTTGAAAACCAAAGGCGCTGTCCTTCGAATTCCTCATTTGCAACATCACGCCGAAAAGGCATCTGTGAACGCTTGGATACACAATTAGATCTATGTAGTGCGGCTGTGTGTGAAAATGTTAACTGGCTACAATCACTAATCGTAAACCCCGCCCGCCGGTGTACGTCGCCACAGTGCTGAATGAGGGTCCACCGTTGATCGAGTACTACATTCCACTGACCCCACCCAAGTACGTTTGCGACTGCAGATCTAGTACGTGAAACAATGGGACCATAGCAGAATTAACATATGAACCAATGTTGCACTGCCATCGGGATCAAATACATGATCGAAATTGCAAGATGCCATGCGTCAAATTGCAGCCTTGTGTGCGGGACGTGCCCGGCCGAAAGTTACTGCAGCTGCCACAGGTTGGATGAATCAGCACAGGTGGATGCAATACAGCCTGAAAACACATAAATTGTACGCCCAACCCCCTCCCACAACCACACCCACTCCAAAATGCTACCGGCAGGACTAGCGATGTTGGGCCTGGGGGACCTGATAGCACTGCAAGTACTCCAACTCCAAGAAGAAGACGAACTCCAACTACTACAACAACCGGCCGCACAGAGGAGACGCAGGAGGAGGGCAAGGCACGGGCAGCAAGGGCCACCAGCACAGCCACTACCACCACGCAGGCAGCCCGCAATCCCACGCCTCCGAGCCAATCCGTTCAACCTCACTGCTGAGCAGATCCACACCCTCTACCGTTTGGACCGGGACACCATAACCGCCATCGTCGACATGACACACGCTGACCTTGTCAGCATGATAGACAGCCCAACCGCCATTCCACCCCTACTGAAGGTGGTGTCTGTACTCCACTTCCTGGCCACAGGCACCTACCAGCACACAGTCGGACAGTTGCATGGCATTTCACAGCCACTATTGTCACGGACACTATTCCAAGTGCTTGATGCCCTCCTGAAGCACTCAGACGACTACATCTTCATGCCACGCTCGGAGCAGGAGCTCACAAACGCGAAAGTGGGATTCCATGCACTTGCCGGCATTCCGGGTTGCATTGGTGCCATCGACTGCACCCATGTGGAATTGGTTGTCCCACATGCCATGGAGGTCCAGTACCGCAACCGGAAACAGTATCATTCCATCAATGTACAAATGGTGTGTGACTCCAACAGGATCTTCACACACTGTTGTGCCCGATTTCCGGGATCGACCCATGATTCTATGGTCTTGAGGAACTCTACAATACCACGCTACATGGAGCGACACGCAGGGCACCGATCCTGGCTACTCGGTGAGTCTCATTTAATGCATGTGAATGTGGGGTAGGTGATGCGTCAATGACCTGGCAGGGAGGGGGGGGGATGCGTACGTAGCAATGTCATTCCACCAACATACTCTATTGTCCACATACAGGTGATGCCGGGTATCCACTGAAGAGATGGCTCCTCACACCAATCCGGAACCCACAGGACCAGCATGAGGAGGACTACAACCATGCCCACTCACGCACCCGGGTAGTCATAGAACAGGCATTCGGCCTACTGAAGGCTTGTTTCCGCTGCCTCAGCAGGTCTGGCGGGGCACTCCTGTACCGCCATGAGAAGGTTGCAAAGATGGTCATGGCATGTGTCATGCTACACAACATGTGCGTACGTAGGAATGTGGCTATGCCCCCTGACGCAGAACTGCAGGCACCTGATGATGGACATGATGAGGGTGGGGATGTGGCAGCACCTCAAGGAGTCCGCGAGGCACAGGAGGCCCGTGAAAATCGTCAGCATATCATAGATGCATGCTTCTAGCACTCACGCCTGGTGGCTGTTACATGGACACGGGACTTGTGGCACTGTGTGTGTCTGGTGCATGCACAATGTGGACTGTACGCCAAGTGTGGCCTCGTACACAAGGAACAATGTCCACGCATCTCATTGGATGGATATGAATAGTTGTATTGCAATTGTGAAATGATGTTACACACCCAACCGACCCGCCACCCAGTGAAGCCCAACACACCCCCTCCACCCTCCTACCTCCCCCCCGAACACCAGTGTCCAAAGTTGATCATTGTCAGTGGGCAGACGCTATTGCAGGCCCCCTCTCCGGGTATCAGGGGCACCCCTGCCTGTGGAGCGCAGGTTCCTCCCAGATCTACGTTGGGGGCTGCCCTGGACGGACCCTGCAACGGATGATGTCTCTGCCTGCTCACGTCCATGCATGTCCCTAAGGGTTTGTGAGAGCTCAGTGAGCACACGGCGCACAGCGGCAAGTTCACCACATACGTCTTTGGACGTCGCATGCAGTTCCCCCCTCAGGGTCTCGGTGCTTCTCTCCATTTGTCCCCTCAGGCTCTCGGTGCTTCTCTCCATTTGTGCCCTTAGTGTCTCGGTGCTTGTCTCCATTGCTGCCCTGAGTGTCTCGGTAGATGCCTCGATGGCTGCCTTGGAACCCCCACATTCAGCAGCATGCTCCTTGAGGAGCGTGGCCAGTTGCTGCTGTTGCACGATCATCTGCTCGAGGGACTGTTGCCTCTGCTGGGCCATGGCCATTTGCGGTGGTGTCACAGAGGGGCTGATCACCTCATGTTGCCTTGCCACAGGACTTGGGGTGGTTGGCCAGTCGTCGTCTTGTGGGTGCCCCTGCGTGGTTTCCTCATGGTGTATGGGATGTGACATACAGGGGGTTTGAGACAGGTCATGGATGGCTCCTACATCGACAGCGCCGTTTTCTGTGTCGGAGCAGGCTGGCATGTATGCAGTGTCACCTATGGGGCTGCTGCCACCAGAAGCAGTGCCTTCTGTGGCATCCATTGGGGGGACCTGTGGTGCTGCTGTTGTGGACATGCTGGCTGCTGGGGTGCCTGTTGGAGTCCCCTCCAGTGTGCTGCCACTTGATTTGTGCTGCTGCCGTGTCTTGATCCGTGCAGCTGAGGTGGAGGGTCTTTGGCCGTTGGTCTTGGCCCTCTTTGCAGGTGTGCTGGTAGGGGTGTCCTGGCGCTCGTCGTTTGAATCGGACCCTGTGGTGGAGTAAAGGAGGGCGTGCGTTATTCATGGGTCTGTGGAAATTGGAATGGCAATGTATCACATGCATTGGGGTGGTACCTGAGGGTGGTTTGGGTCAGGGCCTTGGGGGTGGTCTCATTATTGTGTGGAGTGAGGATGCAGTTGTATTGCGGCCTGCAGTTAGGGTGTGCATGCTGCACATGTAGAGGGTGTTTTTAGGATTTTGACTTATTTATGTTTTTAATGGGACTTTTCAAGGGCGCTATGTATGTGGACGTTCTCCTGGACATGTGTTTCTGTTGCACTATGGGGACACATGGTGCTTCACATGATTGGACATTGTGGATTTGGCATTGTTTTATTTGGGCCACCTACCTGATTCTTCTGATGTCTGCACTCCTTTCTCCATCCCTCCGACTCCCTCTATGCTCTCCATTCCAATGGTGGAGGCACAGATCTCTTCCCAGGGGGTCAGCTTGATGGGTGAATCCGATCCTCCCCCGGTGGCTGTGGCGATGTTTCGGTTGGCCGAAAGTATGCTCCGGACGCGTATCCGCAAGTCGTCCCATCGCTTTCTGCATTGCTGTGGGTTGCGGGGTGTGGTCCCCACCGCACTTACCCGCTGTGCCACCAGAGCCCATATGGCCTTCTTGTTTGCAAGTGCCGTCCTGGTCATTTGCGTCGAGAAGACGACGGCGGCATTGTCCTGGAGGGTCTCTGTGAGCACGGTGAGTTCCTCGTGGGAGAAGTGGACCTGCCGCTTGCGGTCGCAGGCTTTTTTGGCTACTTTTCCCATATTTATTATTTTAACTGGGGTGGCTGACGGGTTGGGATGTGTCTCAGGGTCGGATTTTTAATGGTTGTGTTGGGATTCTGATTTTATAGGTGTACGGCGTGCTGTTTCCCGTTCCGGCCACATGTTTTTACTTCCGTTTCCGTACATTTACGGTGCCCGTACTTTGCGCTGTCCGCTCATTACGGTGACCGCTGAGATGGGTGGCGGAATTGCACCTGGGGCGCCGTACGACGGCGTTAAGGGGCGTTTTGGGGTCATTTCCGCCATCGCGGACTTTGCACTTCCGCCATGGCGTGATGCTCGTGCCCGATGGGTCGGAATTGGCCGCACTTTACTCCATCGTGCAATGGCGGAAACGCTATTTACGCCATGGCGGTCATGTCAGTTACTTTCCGCCAGGGTCGTAATGAGGCCCAGTGTGCTGATCAATGGAGTAGATACTCCAGCTCTTAGGGATAGTGGGTGCAGTCGCACTGTAGTGGATTCTACCTTGGTAGACTCAGAGGAAGTTGCCAGAGCTACTCTGATGCCCACTAAGTTGGCTGACGGCCCCCTCCGTATGTTTCCCGTGATCCCTGTAAATCTTACTTTAAATGGTACAGCAGTCAGGATTCCAGTGAGCATTCAGAGAAACGTCCCGGGAAAGGTCTTACTAGGTAATGATCTCAGAGCTCTAGGGCTCGTAGGAGACACTGCCGAACGACCCTACACACGGTCTCAAGCACGGGCAGCATTGGCCAAGTCCAATACGCCGCCCCAGCCAAAGGGGAAACCCAAGGCGAAAGGAGTCAACAAGTCACGACGAGGGAAAGAGAATATTCCCCCGAGCTCGCCTACCACTGCGGTGGAGGAAGTTGGTCAATCGCCCGGACCTGACGAGGAGGTGGCGATGCCTGAAGTTTTCGACCCCAACGATCATCCTGAACTAAAAGACTTGTTAGTTGAAGGAGGTCCTGATAGGGACGAATTCAGTAAAGGCCAACGTGAGTGCCCATCTCTGGAAGGCCTAAGGAGACAGGCCTGCTCCCAGCTTGAGGGTGAACCTCATGGGACGCATAGGATTTATTGGGAAGGTGGACTCCTGTATAGTGAGCCCACAGAGTCTACAGAAGGAGACCATAGGAGGTTGGTGGTTCCCCTTGCTGTTAGGCCCTTCCTCCTGCAGTTGGCGCATGAAGTTCCCCTTGCTGGTCACCTTGGTATGAAGAGGACCAAGCAAAGGTTATCCATGCACTTCTACTGGCCCAAGATGGGGGTGCAAGTAGAAAGTCACTGCGGGAGTTGTGCCTCCTGCCAGTTGTCTGGGAAAGTTGGCGCGACAATCCAAGCTCCGTTGGTACCGCTCAAAGTTGTGGGGGTACCATTTGAAAGGGTAGGGATCGACATAGTTGGTCCCCTTGACCCGCAAACATCCTCGGGCAATAGGTTTATCCTGGTGCTGGTCGACCATGCAACCAGGTATCCTGAGGCCATCCCATTAAAGACTGTAACTGCCAAGTCAGTTGCAAAAGCTTTACTCGGCATATTTACTAGGGTTGGCTTCCCTAAAGAAGTTGTGTCAGATCGTGGCAGCAACTTTATGTCGAAGTATATGCAGGCTATGTGGAAAGAATGTGGGGTCACCTACAAGTTCTCTTCTGCATACCACCCCCAGACCAATGGTCTGGTGGAACGTTTCAACAGAACGTTAAAGAGCATGATTGGGGCTCTGGAGGAGCCCCAGAGAAGAAAATGGGATCTTCTTTTACCATGCTTACTGTTTGCCTACCGAGAGGTACCACAGGAGGGTGTTGGCTTCAGCCCCTTCGAACTTCTGTTCGGTCATCCCGTACGGGGACCCTTAGCCATCGTCAAAGAGGGATGGGAGATGCCCACTCCCCCTGTTACTACCAACGTAGTTGATTATGTGCTAGGGCTCAGAAAACGGATGGTACTTCTGATGGGCTTGGCTAGTGATAAATTGAAGGCAGGGCAAGCGCTGGTGAAACATTGGTACGACCAGAAAGCTTCCCTCATCAACTTTACACCTGGTCAGCAAGTCCTGATCATGAATCCCATAAGGCCTCGAGCTTTACAGGACAAATGGTCAGGCCCTTACACAGTGGTGGAGCCCCTGAGTGAGGTGAACTATTTAGTGGACCTTGGAAGGCTTGGACAGGCTCCAAAAGTGTTCCACGTAAATAGGCTGAAGGCTTTCGTCCCAAGAGTCGAAATCGCAGCACTGCTACTGGCTTCAGACGTTGAGGAAGAGGAGTCTGAACCTCTCCCCGACCTGTTCCAAGGCGGTCCTTCAGATAGCTCCATTGAGGGTGTCCGAGTGGCCCCTCACCTGACTTCTGATCAGCAGGCTGAGGTGAAAAGTTTGCTTAGGCAGTTTTCCCCCCTGTTCTCACAGTCGCCTGGTTTGACACCTTGGTGCAAACATAACATTGACACAGGAGACAGTGTACCTACCAAAAGTAGGGGATACAGGATGTCAGACAAAGTACGACGGTCTTATATTAAGACCGAGGTCAACAAGATGTTAGACCTTGGGGTGATTGAACCCTCTAGTAGTCCTTGGTCCAGTCCTGTGGTTTTGGTTCCAAAGGCAGGCACTTCTGAATTGAGGTTCTGCGTGGATTACAGGGCTCTGAATGCTGTCACCAAGACAGACGCACACCCCCTGCCTCGAACAGATGAGCTGGTGGATACTTTGGGTGCCTCCAAGTACCTCAGCACGTTTGACCTTACTGCTGGCTATTGGCAAATAGCTTTAGCAGAACATGCCAGGGAGAAGACAGCATTTTCTACGCCAGACGGCCTTTACCAATTCCGGGTAATGCCGGTCGGGTTGAAAAATGCACCTGCCACTTTCCAGAGGCTTGTGAATCATGTGTTGAATGGGTTGGACGAATTCTGTCTCGCATATCTGGACGATATAGCAGTTTTCAGTGCCACCTGGGAAGACCATGTGAAACACCTCGGGATTGTGCTCCAGGCTCTTCAGAAAGCCCACTTGACCATAAAGGCTAGTAAATGCCAGATTGGACAAGGCTCAGTGGTTTACCTTGGACATGAAGTAGGTGGAGGGAGGATACAGCCTCTACCCAGTAAAGTACAAGCAGTACAAGACTGGCCTACCCCCACTACGCAAACCCAAGTGAGAGCCTTCTTAGGACTCACGGGGTATTACCACAATTTTATGGCAGACTATGGCACCATAGCTGCTCCTCTGACTGCTCTCACAACTCCGAAGAAACCCAAGAAGGTAACTTGGACCGACGAGTGTGAGAAGGCCTTCAATGGCTTAAAAGACTCCTTGTGCCAGGCCCCTGTCCTCAGGGCCCCTGATTATCAAAGACCTTTTATCGTGCAGACGGACGCCTCTGACACTGGGATAGGAGCTGTACTATCACAAGTAGATGAGAAGGGTAAGGAACACCCTATCGGTTTTATTAGTCGCCAGCTTAAGGACAGAGAGCTCAGATGGTCCACGGTAGAGAAAGAATGTTTCTCTGTTGTGTGGGCCCTAAGGAAGCTGAGGCCCTACCTCTATGGGACCCACTTCACTGTGCAGACTGACCATAAGCCGTTAAAGTGGCTAATGAACATGAAGGGGGAGAATCCAAAGTTGCTTAGGTGGTCCATAAGTCTTCAAGGCTTCGACTTCACTATTGAGCATAGGCCAGGTGTCCAACATAGCAATGCTGATGGGTTGTCCAGAATGTTTAACCGACCTGAACATGAGACTCATCCAGGGGTGGATTAGTTCCCCCTGTCCATAGTCTGGGAGGGGCGAGTGTTAGGAAAGATTTCGTAATTGTAGGTAATCTTCCTTCCATGTGGCAACCCCTAAACTTTTTGCTATTGTTTTTAACCTTGTTCTTGACTTTGCCAGAGAAGTACAGCCTTCTGCCGCACTTCTCTGGGCTTTCGCTCCTTTCTTACGGGGAAACTGACATGCCCTTAAGACAGTCAGTACCGGGGAACGTTGTTTCCCGTAGTTTCTTTTATCGTGTCGCAGCTTTAGTGCAACATGACACAAGAGGGCACTGTAAGCTAAGTTACAGCTCTCTTGGGTCTCTAGCCTTCTACAGGCCCTAGATACTCGTTTAGGATGGTATTTGATCGGTGCAAGTCATTCAGGGACTGGAATGGTGGCAGCGATCGTTTTGTATATTTTGAGCTCCTTTTGGCGTTCTGAGCACGTTTTTGCACTGAACCCAAAATGGTGGCCTGGCTCCCCAAAATGGCCAGACCACGAGGCTCCTTTGTCCTGTCCACTGACCGTCTTGCTCCCTTCACCTTCCCCAGGTCCAGCGACCCGGAAACCTTCCTTATTTGGGCATGTACTTTCCCGCGAAACACGGATGCTTTCGCGGGCTTCTACATGTCGTTTGTGTGCCTCCAGGGTGTGGGCTGGGATGTCTGGTCCCAATACACATCCTGGGTGCCAGAGAGTCTAGGGTGGTGTGAATGCTTGGGACCACCGTGGTCCGTGATTGGTCCACGTATGGTATGTGTGTTGATGAGCGGATCTCCCATTGGCTCCCCTCCGTTTTGGCGCGAAGGGAACCATGGATAAGAGGAGGCTGGAAACACCACTACCATGTCGATCTCCTGAGTTCTCACGAACGAAGGAATACAGGAGCCAAGTATCCTGCAACCAAGAGGCTGGACCGAGGAATCGCTGGTGACCCGCTGAAGGAATCCTCCTTTGCACTGCTGTCGTCCTGAGAGCCCCTGTCCTCCTTTGTTCGAACCAGAAGGCCTGTACTGGTGCTTCGACCTTTGGGATAGCAGGAACAGCTATTCCCGGCATCTTCAACCATCTCCTGCCAAGTAAGCCTTCGGAAGCGTCTCTGGGCCATCCAGTTGACTGACCAGCTTACAAAGGAGTCTGGCTCTGCAACCGCCGCCAGGTTGTGCAGTATCTCGAGTCCTTGTCACTCTCCCACGCTTCGTGCACTTGGCGTTCCCAGGTCTGAAGGGAGGAGTGTACTTTTGACTCAGATAAGCACGGCCGCTCCGTTGTCCTGCTGCGGCAACAAACTGTGCCGGTTTCGTCGATTGGGACGTCTTTTTGCTCTACACGACTACAAAGCGTTCCCTGCTCTTCTGAACCTGCCAGCTGCTGAAACTAACGTGGAGAAGCCTGGGACTGCTTGCTTCGGGGACCGGTGAGTAGCATAGCTAGGATCTGGTCGCCCTCCTGCAGTAGCCCATTGCTTTTCCCCGCTGTGTAAAACAGCACAATTTTCGCCCGTACTCGCGCTCTTCTTCTGCCCGCTGTGGAGGCTGAGCTTGAGTTGCGGACCCTGTTCTTCTTCTGCTGTGCACTAACCCGAACTGCCTGACTTCCTTCGAAGAGCTTCTCCTTTTGCCCGTTGGCACCAGCGCGTGCAGGTACTTTGAGCACCAGGCTCCACTCTTCGCAGGGCTCGGACTTCCATCTAGTTAGGTGCCTATGAAGGCGAACTGAGTCGAAAGCATTATCGCACTGCCTGTTTTCCTTCCCTTTCAGGTGGACTACATATTTCGTGCTTTAAACGCTTGCGACTGTAGTATTTGTATATATATTGTGTTGATATGGTATGTGTTGGTTTAATATTGTGATATTGTGCTTTTCTCGCTACAGTCGTTGTTTTAAAGGCCTTAAAATAAATGTGTATATATTTTTGATATAACACCTGTTTGGAGTAGTTTGTAAGTGTTCTGGTTTTGTGTGCTCATTGCGGGCTTTCAGTCACCCTCACCCCTCTTGAGATCTAGTCTTGACCGCCGCGATCGCTACCTTGATTGGTCTGGCTCGTCCAGAGGTTACCCTGTTCCAAGTAATTAGGTTGGCCTTCTGAACTTCTGCGCCACCAGGACAGAGTTCAGAAATCCGTCTTAACACTTCCTATAACATGAGATGTGATATCCAAATCCTTCCACTTCCAAACCTGAGACCCTCCCTTTAGCATGAGATGTGATATCCGACTCCTTCCCATTCCAATCCTGAGACCCTTCTGATAGCATGAGATGTGATATCTCAATGCTTCTAATACCAAACCTGAGATCCTTCCGATAGCATGAGATGTGATATCTCAATGCTTCTAATACCAAACCTGAGATCTTCCTATAACATGAGATGTGATATCCAAATCCTTCCACTTCCAAACCTGAAACCCTCCCTTTAGCATGAGATGTGATATCCGACTCCTTCCCATTCCAATCCTGAGACCCTTCTGGTAGCATGAGATGTGATATCTCAATGCTTCTAATACCAAACCTGAGATCCTTCCGATAGCATGAGATCTGATATCTCAATGCTTTTACCAAACCTGAGACCCTCCCTATAGCATGAGATGTGAGGTCCAACTCCTTCCCATTCCAATCCTGAGACCCTTCCTATAGCATGAGATGTTATATCTCAATGCTTCTAATACCACACCTGATATCCTTCCTATAACATGAGATGTGATATCCAACTCCTTTCCATTCGAATACTGAGATCCTTCCTATACTTTGAGATGTGATATCTCAATGTTTCTCATACCAAACCTGAGGCCCTTCCTATAGCAAGAGATGTGATATACAAATCCTTCCCAAACCTGATACCCTTCCTATAGCATGAGATGTGATATCCGACTCCTTCCCAATCCAATCCTGAGACCCTTCCTATAGCATGAGATGTAATATCACAATGCTTGTAATACCAACCCTGAGACCCTTCCTATACCATGAGATGTGATATCCAACTCCTTCCCATTCCAATCCTGAGATCCTTCCTATAGCATGAGATGTGATATCTCAATGCTTCTAATACCAAAACTGAGACCCTTCTTTAAGCATGAGATGAGATATCCAACTCCTTCCCGTTCCAAACCTGAGACCCTTCCTATAGCATATGTGATATCCAACTCCTTCCCATTCCAAACCTGAGACCCTTCCTATAACAAGAATGTAATATCCAACTAGTTCCCATTCCAATCCTGAGACCTTTCCTATAGCATGAGATGTGATATCTCAATGCTTCTAATAGAAAACCTGATATCCTTCCTATGACATGAGATGTGATATCCAATTCCTTCCCATTCCAAACCTGAGACCCTTCCTACAGCATGCAATGTGATATCTCAATGCTTCTAATACCAAACCTGAGACCCTTCCTATAACATGAGATGGGATATCCAACTCTTTCCCATTCCAATCCTGAGACCCTTTCGATAGCAGAGATGTGATATCTCAATGCTTATACCAAACCTGAGACCCTTCCTATGGCATGAGATGTCATATACTATTCCTTCCCATTCCAATCCTGAGACCCTTCCTATAACATGAGATGTGATATCCAACTCCTTCCCATTCCAATCCTGAAACCCTTCTTATAGCATGAGATGTGATATCTCAATGTTTCTGATAAAAAACCTGAGACCCTTCCTATAGCAAGAGATGTGATATCCAAATCCTTCCCATTCCAATCCTGAGATCCTTCCTATAACATGAGATGTGATATCCAATTCCTTCCCATTCCAAACCTGAGACCCTTCCTATTGGATGAGATGTGATATCCAACTCCTTCCCAATCCAATCCTGAGACCAATGTGATATCTCAATGCTTATACCAAACCTGAGACCCTTCCTATGGCATGAGATGTGATATCCAACTCCTTCCCATTCCAATCCTGAGACCCTTCCTATAGCATGAGATGTGATATCTCAATGCTTCTACCAAAACTGAGACCCTTCCTTTAGCATGAGATGTGATATCCAACTCCTTCCCATTCCAATCCTGAAACCCTTCCTATAGCATGAGATGTGATATCTCAATGCTTCTAATATCAAACCTGAGATCCTTCCTATAACATGAGATGTGATATCCAAATCCTTCCACTTCCAAACCTGAGACCCTCCCTTTAGCATGAGATGTGATATCCGACTCCTTCCCATTCCAATCCTGAGACCCTTCTGATAGCATGAGATGTGATATCTCAATGCTTCTAATACCAAACCTGAGATCCTTCCGATAGCATGAGATGTGATATCTCAATGCTTCTAATACCAAACCTGAGATCTTCCTATAACATGAGATGTGATATCCAAATCCTTCCACTTCCAAACCTGAAACCCTCCCTTTAGCATGAGATGTGATATCCGACTCCTTCCCATTCCAATCCTGAGACCCTTCTGGTAGCATGAGATGTGATATCTCAATGCTTCTTATACCAAACCTGAGATCCTTCCGATAGCATGAGATCTGAAATCTCAATGCTTTTACCAAACCTGAGACCCTCCCTATAGCATGAGATGTGATGTCCAACTCCTTCCCATTCCAATCCTGAGACCCTTCCTATAGCATGAGATGTTATATCTCAATGCTTCTAATACCACACCTGATATCCTTCCTATAACATGAGATGTGATATCCAACTCCTTTCCATTCCAATACTGAGATCCTTCCTATACTATGAGATGTGATATCTCAATGTTTCTCATACCAAACCTGAGGCCCTTCCTATAGCAAGAGATGTGATATACAAATCCTTCCCAAACCTGATACCCTTCCTATAGCATGAGATGTGATATCCGACTCCTTCCCAATCCAATCCTGAGACCCTTCCTATAGCATGAGATGTAATATCACAATGCTTGTAATACCAACCCTGAGACCCTTCCTATACCATGAGATGTGATATCCAACTCCTTCCCATTCCAATCCTGAGACCCTTCCTATAGCATGAGATGTGATATCTCAATGCTTCTAATACCAAAACTGAGACCCTTCTTTAAGCATGAGATGAGATATCCAACTCCTTCCCGTTCCAAACCTGAGACCCTTCCTATAGCATATGTGATATCCAACTCCTTCCCATTCCAAACCTGAGACCCTTCCTATAACAAGAATGTAATATCCAACTAGTTCCCATTCCAATCCTGAGACCTTTCCTATAGCATGAGATGTGATATCTCAATGCTTCTAATAGAAAACCTGATATCCTTCCTATGACATGAGATGTGATATCCAATTCCTTCCCATTCCAAACCTGAGACCCTTCCTACAGCATGCGATGTGATATCTCAATGCTTCTAATACCACACCTGAGACCCGTCCTATAACATGAGATGGGATATCCAAGCCCTTCCCATTCCAATCCTGAGACCCTTCCTATAGCATGAGATGTGAAATCTCAATGCTTCTAATACCAAACCTGAGACCCTTCATATAACATGAGATGGGATATCCAACTCTTTCCCATTCCAATCCTGAGACCCTTTCGATAGCAGAGATGTGATATCTCAATGCTTATACCAAACCTGAGACCATTCCTATGGCATGAGATGTCATATACTACTCCTTCCCATTCCAATCCTGAGACCCTTCCTATAGCATGAGATGTGATATCCAAAACCTTCCCATTCCAATCCTGAGACCCTTCCTATATCATGAGATGTGATATCTCAATGCTTCTAATACCAAACCTGATATCCTTCCTATAACATGAGATGTGATATCCAACTCCTTCCCATTCTAATCCTGAGATCCTTCCTATACCATGAGATGTGATATCTCAATGTTTCTCATACCAAACCTGAGGCCCTTCCTATAGCAAGAGATGTGATGTACAAACCCTTCCCATTCCAAACCTGAGACCCTTCCTATAGCATGAGATGTAATATCACAATGCTTCTAATACCAAACCTGAGACCCTTCCTATAGCATAAGATGTGATACCCAACTCCTTCCCATTCCAATCCTTAGACCCTTCCTATAGCATGAGATGTGATATCTCAATAATTCTAATACCAAACCTGAGACCCTTCTTAAAGCATGAGATGGGATATACAACTCCTTCCTATACCAATCATGAGACCCTTATGATAGCAGAGATGTGATATCTCAATGCTTATACCAAACCTGAGACCCTTCCTATGGCATGAGATGTGATATCCAACTCCTTCCCATTCCAATCCTGGGACCCTTCCTATAGCATGAGATGTGATATCTCAATGCTTCTACCAAACCTGAGACCCTTCCTATAGCATGAGATGTAATATCCAACTCCTTCCCATTCCAATCCTGAGACCCTTCCTATACCATGAGATGTGATATCTCAATGTTTCTAATACCAAACCTGAGACCCGTCCTAAAACATGAGATGTGAGATCCAAATCCTTCCCCTTCCAAACCTGAGACCCTTCCTAAAGCTTGAGATGTGATATCAAACTCCTTCCCATTCCAATCCTGAGATAGCTTGAGATGTGATATCCAACTCCTTCCCATTCCAATCCTGAGACCCTTCCGATAGCATGAGATGTGATATCTCAATGCTTCTAATATCAAAACTGAGACCCTTCCTATAGCATGAGATGTGATATCCAACTCCTTCCCATTCCAATCCTGAGACCCTTCCTATACCATGAGATGTGATATCTCAATGTTTCTAATACCAAACCTGAGACCCGTCCTAAAACATGAGATGTGAGATCCAAATCCTTCCCCTTCCAAACCTGAGACCCTTCCTAAAGCTTGAGATGTGATATCAAACTCCTTCCCATTCCAATCCTGAGATAGCTTGAGATGTGATATCCAACTCCTTCCCATTCCTAACCTGAGACCCTTCCGATAGCAGAGATGTGATATCTCAATGCTTATACCAAACCTAAGACCCTTCCTATAGCATGAGATGTGATATCTCAATGCTTCTATCAAACCTGAGACCCTTCCTTTAGCATGAGATGTGATATCCAACTCCTTCCCCTTCCAAACCTGAGACCCTTCCTTTAGCATGAAATGTGATATCCAAATCCTCCCCATTCCAATCCTGAAACCCTTCCTATACCATGAGATGTGATATCTCTGTTTCTAATAAAAAACATGAGACCCTTCCTATAGCAAGAGATATGATATCCAAATCCTTCCCATTCCAATCCTGAGACCCTTCCTATAACATGAGATGTGATATCCAACTCCTTCCCATTCCAACCTGAGACCCTTCCTATAGCATGAGAAGGGATATCCAACTCCTTCCCATTCCAATCCTGAGACCCTTCCTATACCATGAGATGTGATATCTCAATGCTTCTAATACCAAACCTGGGACGCGTCCTATAACATGAGATATGATATCCAAATCCTTCCCATTCGAATCCTGAAACCCTTCCTTTAGCATGAGATGTGATATCTCAATGTTTCTAATAAAAAACCTGAGACCCTTCCTATAGCAAGAGATGTGATATCCAAATCCTTCCCATTCCAATCCTGAGATCCTTCCTATAACATGAGATGTGATATCCAACTCCTTCCCATTCCAATCCTGAAACCCTTCCTATAGCATGAGATGTGATATCTCAATGTTTCTGATAAAAAACCTGAGACCCTTCCTATAGCAAGAGATGTGATATCCAAATCCTTCCCATTCCAATCCTGAGATCCTTCCTATAACATGAGATGTGATATCCAATTCCTTCCCATTCCAAACCTGAGACCCTTCCTATTGGATGAGATGTGATATCCAACTCCTTCCCAATCCAATCCTGAGACCAATGTGATATCTCAATGCTTATACCAAACCTGAGACCCTTCCTATGGCATGAGATGTGATATCTCAATGCTTCTAATACCAAACCTGGGACGCGTCCTATAACATGAGATATGATATCCAAATCCTTCCCATTCGAATCCTGAAACCCTTCCTTTAGCATGAGATGTGATATCTCAATGTTTCTAATAAAAAACCTGAGACCCTTCCTATAGCAAGAGATGTGATATCCAAATCCTTCCCATTCCAATCCTGAGATCCTTCCTATAACATGAGATGTGATATCCAACTCCTTCCCATTCCAATCCTGAAACGCTTCCTATAGCATGAGATGTGATATCTCAATGTTTCTGATAAAAAACCTGAGACCCTTCCTATAGCAAGAGATGTGATATCCAAATCCTTCCCATTCCAATCCTGAGATCCTTCCTATAACATGAGATGTGATATCCAATTCCTTCCCATTCCAAACCTGAGACCCTTCCTATTGGATGAGATGTGATATCCAACTCCTTCCCAATCCAATCCTGAGACCAATGTGATATCTCAATGCTTATACCAAACCTGAGACCCTTCCTATGGCATGAGATGTGATATCCAACTCCTTCCCATTCCAATCCTGAGACCCTTCCTATAGCATGAGATGTGATATCTCAATGCTTCTACCAAAACTGAGACCCTTCCTTTAGCATGAGATGTGATATCCAACTCCTTCCCATTCCAATCCTGAGACCCTTCCTATAGCATGAGATGTGATATCTCAATGCCTCTAATACCAAACCTGAGATCCTTCCTATAACATGTGATGTGATATTCAAATCCTTCCCCTTCCAAACCTGAGACCCTCCCTTTAGCATGAGATGTGATATCCGACTCCTTCCCATTCCAATCCTGAGACCCTTCTGATAGCATGAGATGTGATATCTCAATGCTTCTAATACCAAACCTGAGATCCTTCCGATAGCATGAGATGTGATATCTCAATGCTTCTAATACCAAACCTGAGATCTTCCTATAACATGAGATGTGATATCCAAATCCTTCCACTTCCAAACCTGAAACCCTCCCTTTAGCATGAGATGTGATATCCGACTCCTTCCCATTCCAATCCTGAGACCCTTCTGGTAGCATGAGATGTGATATCTCAATGCTTCTAATACCAAACCTGAGATCCTTCCGATAGTATGAGATCTGATATCTCAATGCTTCTAATACCAAACCTGAGATCCTTCCTATAGCATGAGATGTGATATCCAACTCCTTCCCATTCCAAACCTGAGACCCTTCCTATAGCATGAGATGTGATATCTCAATGCTTCTAATACCAAACCTGAGATCCTTCCTATAACATGAGATGTGATATCTTAATGCTTCTAAAACCAAACATGAGAACTATCCTGTAACATGTGAAATCCAAATCATTCCCTTTCCAAACCTGAGACCCTTCCTATAGCTTGAGATGTGATATCAAACTCCTTCCCATTCCAATCCTGAGATAGCTTGAGATGTGCTATCCAACTCCTTCCCATTCCAATCCTGAGACCCTTCCTATACCATGAGATGTGATATCTCAATGCTTCTAATACCAAACCTGACACCCGTCCTAAAACATTTGTGAGATCCAAATCCTTCCCCTTCCAAACCTGAGACCTTTCCTTTAGCATGAGATGTGATATCCAACTCCTTCCCATTCCAATCCTGAGACCTTTCCTATAGCATGATATGTGATATCTCAATGCTTCTAATACCAAACCTGAGATCCTTCCTATAACATGAGATGTGTATCCAACTCCTTCCCATTCCAAACCTGAGACCCTTCCTATAGCATGAGATGTGATATCTTAATGCTTCTAAAACCAAACCTGAGAACTATCCTATAAAATATGTGAAATCCAAATCCTTCCCTTTCCAAACCTGAGACCCTTCCGATAGCATGAGATGTGATATCTCAATGCTTCTAAAACCAAACATGAGAACCATCCTACAACATGAGATGTGAAATCCAAATCCTTCCCTTTCCAAACCTGAGACCCTTCCTATAGCTTGAGATGTGATATCAAACTCCTTCCCATTCCAATCCTGAGATAGCTTGAGATGTGATATCCAACTCCTTCCCATTCCAATCCTGGGACCCTTCCGATAGCATGAGATGTGATATCTCAATGCCTCTAATATCAAAACTGAGACCCTCCCTATAGCATGAGATGTGATATCTAAGTCCTTCCCATTCCTATCATGAGACCCTTCCGATAGCAGAGTTGTTATATCTCAATGCTTATACCAAATCTGAGACCCTTCCTATGGCATGAGATGTGATATCCAACTCCTTCCCATTCCAATCCTGAGACCCTTCCTATAGCATGAGATGTGAAATCTCAATGCTTCTATCAAACCTGAGACCCTTCCTTTAGCATGACATGTGATATCCAACTCCTTCCCATTCCAATCCTGAGACCCTTCCTATAGCATGAGTTGTGATATCTCAATGCTTCTAATACCAAACCTGGGACCCGTCCTATAACATGAGATGTGATATCCAAATCCTTCCCCTTCCAAACCTAAGACCCTTCCTTTAGCATGAGATGTGATATCCAAATCCTTCCCATTCCAATTCTGAAACCCTTCCTATAGCATGAGATGTGATAACTCAATGTTTCTAATAAAAAACCTGAGACCCTTCCTATAGCAAGAGATGTGATATCCAAATCCTTCCCATTCCAATCCTGAGACCCTTCCTATAACATGAGATGTGTTATCCAAGTCCTTCCCATTCCAACCTGAGACCCTTCCTATAGCATGAGAAGGGAAATCGAACTCCTTCCCATTCCAATCCTGAGACCCTTCCTATAGCAAGAGATGTGATATCCAAATCCTTCCCATTCCAATCCTGAGATCCTTCCTATAACATGAGATGTGATATCCAATTATTTCCCATTCCAAACCTGAGACCCTTCCTATTGGATGAGATGTGATATCCAACTCCTTCCCATTCCAATCCTGAGACCCTTCCTATACCATGAGATGTGATATCTCAATGCTTCTAATACCAAACCTGGGACCCGTCCTATAACATGAGATATGATATCCAAATCCTTCCCCTTCCAAACCTGATACCCTTCCTTTAGCATGAGATGTGATATCCAAATCCTTCCCATTCCAATCCTGAAACCCTTCCTATAGCATGAGATGTGATATCTCAATGTTTCTAATAAAAACCTGAGACCCTTCCTATAGCAAGAGATGTGATATCCAAATCCTTCCCATTCCAATCCTGAGACCCTACCTATAACATGAGATGTGATATCCAAATCCTTCCCATTCCAACCTGAGACCCTTCCTATAGCATGAGAAGGGATATCCAACTCCTTCCCAATCCAATCCTGAGACCCTTCCGATAGCAGAGATGTGATATCTCAATGCTTATACCAAACCTGAGACCCTTACTATGGCATGAGATGTGATATCCAAATCCTTCCCATTCCAATCCTGAGACCCTTCCTATAGCATGAGATGTGATATATCAATGCTTCTGCCAAACCTGAGACCCTTCCTTTAGCATGAGATCTGATATCCAAATCCTTCACATTCCAATCCTGAGACCCTTCCTATAGCATGAGATATGATATCTCAATGCTTCTAATACCAAACCTGAGATCCTTCCTATAACATGAGATGTGATATCCAACTCCTTCCCATTCCAAACCTGAGACCTTTCCGATAGCATGAGATATGATATCTCAATGCTTCTAAAACCAAACATGAGAACCATCCTATAACATGAGATGTGCTATCCAAATCCTTCCCTTCCCAAACCTGAGACCCTTCCTATAGCTTGAGATGTGATATCCAACTCCTTCCCATTCCAATCCTGAGACCCTTATTATACCTGACAAACGAGGTGCGCCACTGAAGGAAAAGGGGAAAAGAAGGAGAAAATAAAGAAAAAAGAAGAAATTGGAAGAGCACCGGACTTTGAAAAGCTCTGTAGCGGGGAAGTGCAGTTGCACATAAAAATCTCCTCGCGGAAGTTTGGCCCGACCTAACGGTCCCCGCCGCAACTACACAACGCGAGAGCTGCCTCCCAGTTTACAAGAGCAGAGGAGAGACGCGTGAAGCTCTTAAGGAGGGGGCCCCAAGGCGCCGCGGACACCTCGTGCAACAAGTAAGGTGGTCGCGGGTGCTCCGCACAGCGGAGAGCACCTGTAGATTCGGCGGCTGTGGGCCCCCTCCCCCACTCCCCCACCCCACCTGCGCAGGGGCTGTCATTGCACAGGAGACTCTTGAGCCTCGGTGTGTCCGCGGCACAGAGTTTTGGGGGTGTCAAGCCAGGCGTCCCGTTCCCCTCCCTCCCCCCCCCCAGGGAAACCCGAATCACTCGACACCAAGGCCCGGCTGTTAACCCATCCACATAAGACTGCTGTATAACGGAGGCACGGGAAGCCCCGTCTCAGAAAACACCCCTATACAAACATACGCAAAGCGGGGGTCCAGCTTCCCAACGGTCCCAGGCACAAGAAGCACGACTCCACACGCTGCATCCAGAGCATATTGCAGCTCTAACCAAATATTAAACACCACGCGCCTCGCCATAAAATTCCCTCATGCTATGAGAGAGCTAAACGCGACACGCTGCACAATATATATTAACAGTTTCCCCTTCAGGGAATGAAGAATCTGCACTCTCTTGGTAGGAGTGGTGTCCCAGAAACTTAAGTTTCACCTCAGCCCAGACACCCAAGAACTGCCAGTTACTCCCCCAAGGCCGCATTTCTCTCTGCAGCTCTCCGCTGCTCGATGGCGCAGTTGGCGCCCCCACGCCTTGTTAAACCAGTACAAGGTAAGGCCATTAGCATTAATGCCCCCATGCTACAACCTTCATGTGCGCCTACCTTGCTAGCAAACACACGCCCTCTGCTGTACCACAGCAGGAATGCGCGACTACGGTCCCGCACTCAGCCCACCAACCCCATCAGTTCTACCCCTACCTTGGGTTACCGAAATGTTAGGTTGGGCATAAGAAGCCAGCGGCCAGCACACACATGCTCTGCCACGGCACGACAGTTCATCATCAAGGGTCTTGTCAACAAACAATACTTCACGATCACCAACCCTACTATGAACTTTAACTTTGCCCCACAACCTTCGCCCTTCAGTCCTACTGCACCCATACCTGTAGCGCATACTGTTGCCGCCCCCATGACCACACTTGATTTTGTGCAGCGCAATGATGTTTCTGTGCCTATTCATCCTACTGTTGCCACACCCATGACCACACTTGATTTTGTGCAGCTCAATGATGTTTCTGTGCCTATTCATCCTACTGTTGCCACACCCATGACCACACTTGATTTTGTGCAGCTCAATGATGTTTCTGTGCCTATTCATCCTACTGTTGCCACACCCATGACCACACTTGATTTTGTGCAGCTCAATGATGTTTCTGTGCCTATTCATCCTACTGTTGCCACACCCATGACCACACTTGATTTTGTGCAGCTCAATGATGTTTCTGTGCCTATTCATCCTACTGTTGCCACACCCTCGACCACACCACCTAGTACTTCTGACCCTCCATCCTCACCCACCAGCCCACCTATCCCCACGCCTCCCCATGCCTACATGCTAAGCTGCGCCCTGCTTAATGCCCGCTCCATACCAGCTCACGCCCTTGACATCAACGACCTGCTCATAAACAACAAGCTCGACCTCCTCATCCTTACTGAAACCTGGCTGAATGAAAGCTCAGGCCCAGTCTTATCACTCGCCATCCCACCTGGATATTCCATTTTTAGGAAAGACCGCACCTCTCAGAGAGGTGGAGGCGTTGCCCTCATCGCGAGGGACACCCTTACCATCAGAGAAGCTGAAGGCATCCTTGATAGCAATAGTGACTACCTCCCGCTAAAAATCAATGTCTCGCCCAACTGCACCATTTCCATGCACATTGTATACAGACCCCCTGGCCCATGTACGGACTTCCATGACACCCTTATCCCTGCATTGTCCCACAACATCAAAAAGACCTCTCAGGTTCTACTCCTTGGTGACCTCAACCTAGGGCTGAATGACCCTAAAGACCCCCCAGCGAAACACCTCAAGAAGGCACTCTCCAACATCAGCTTTGTGCACTCCATTTCTGACACCACGCACATCAAAGGGCGCACCCTTGACTGGATCAGTCATCACAACTGCTCCCTTCTCATCACGGCCAATACCCCTATCCCCTGGTCTGACCATCACTACATCCAATTCAACCTCGGAACCAGAAAAGTGGCTCTCTCTCCGCCATCACCATGCCTCGCCACCTACGCCAGGAGCTCACGCCTCCTCACAGTCGAGAACCTAGCACCCTACCTCCTTAACCCAGCCCTTCAGGCACCTTCATCTAATAACCCTGACACCTTAGCTGACACCTTCAAGGATGTCATCACGTCAGCCGTGGACGCCATTGCTCCCCTGACTCTCAAAAAAGCTAAGAAAGCCAAACATGCTAACTCATGGTTCTCTAAAGAACTCCTTGACCAACGTGCGCAAAAGAGGATTGCACTATCCTCCTGGAAAGCAAACCCCTCTGAAGCCACTAAACAGAAGTTCAAAGCCATTTCCAAATCCTACAAGACTAACATCACACTGGCAAAGGCTGCCTCCTTCAACGCCAGGATCTCCGACGCCAAGTCAGGATCTAAGGAACTATTCACAATCTTCAGGGAACTTGAAAAACCATCTGCCCCCCCTCCTCAGTTATCAAAGATGACAAGTGGTGCAACAGCATTCAATCTGCCATGCTAGAGAAGCTCAACACCCTCCAAACAAAAATTTGTGGCCACCAAAAAGCCCTTTCCCATATCATAGCGAACATCCACGCCAAGCCACCCATCAAGTCCACGTCATCCCCGATGTTCGAATTCAAAGACATCACTGAGCAAGAGGTCATCATCCTCCTCAACTATATTAAACCCTCCAATTGTAAAGGCGATGCCTGCCCAGCCAGCCTCATCAAAGACTCCGCACATACTCTCGCCCCCTTCCTTACAGCCTTTATCAACTCCTCCTTCCAATCAGGCCATGTCCCATCAGGACTCAAGGAAGCGTGGGTACGCCCACTCCTCAAGAAACCCTCACTCGACCCAACCGTCCCGGGGAATTACAGGCCCATCACAACTGTACCATTCCTGCTCAAAATCTTGGCCAAAGCAGCCTACCTGCAGGTCCAAAAGTTCTTAGAGGACAACCGTCTCCTCGGCCTGCGGCAATCTGGGTTCCGCCCCCGACATGGCACTGAAACGGCCCTCCTAGATCTAAAGAACCAAATGGATGACCTCAGAGATGCAGGCAAACCTGCCCTCCTACTGCTCCTGGATCTATCCGCAGCGTTCGATCTGGTTGACCACAACACCTTGTGTCACCACCTAGCCACCCAAGCCAACTTCTCCCCGAAAGCCTGCCAGTGGATCACCTCCTTTCTCCAAGAAAGGGCCATGAAAGTCTTTTCTGAAGCTGCCGCCGCCACCCCTAGCCTCCTCACCTGCGGTGTCCCTCAGGGATCCTGTATCGCCCCAACACTCTATAACCTCTTTACAAGGCCCCAGTTTAGCATCTTGGATTCCCTTGGTATTTCATATACCAACTATGCTGACGATACGCAGGTACTGATCCCACTCACGAGCGACTACCTAGCAGATTCCAACACCCTCACCTCTATCTACACTACCATCCAATCCTGGATGGCGGAGAATTGGCTGTGCCTCAACAGCGAAAAGACCGAACTCCTCCTCATTGGGTCACCCTTCACTCTGGGTAACCTCGGAGATCAGTACGCCTCCTTCTCACTTGATAACATTCCAATCAAGGTCTCGAACCATGTTAAGACACTCGGAGTCTACCTTGACTCCGACCTGTCCATGGATAAACAGGTCAATGCTATCGCTGCATCCTCAGCCTACTACTCCAAAGTCCACAATGCAGCCAGGCCCTTCTTGGCCCGTCAAAATTGCCTCACGATTGCCAGGGCAATTATCGGGTCAAGACTTGACTACTGTAATGCCCTTCTCGTGGGGACATCCAGCAAAAACCTGGCCAAATTGCAGCTAGCCCAGAACAATGCGCTAAGGGCAGCCACCGGTACCTCAAGAACAAACCATATCTCCGAAATCAGAAGGCAAGCACACTGGCTCCCTGTCAAAGAGAGAATTGTCTTTAAAACTCTTGCTCTCACACACAAATGCCTTCACGAACTTGCCCCTCCTTACCTGACCAACAGAATTACTAGGCACACCGCCACGAGACCTCTCAGGTCCCCTTATGCCAACACAATTGTCACGCCTACTACTGGGAAACTGCGCGCTGGTGGCTCCAGCTTCCCCACCCTAGCAGCCACGCACTGGAACGCTCTGCCACCTCACCTAAGACTCATTCAATCCCACCTAGCCTTCCGTAAGGCTATCAAAACCAGACTCTTTGTTTAACCTGAACCTGTATCGTCCATTGCATAGATGCCTACCAATCTGTAACTAAGAGCCCTCCTGGCACCTGTCTGTAATCCTAAGTTTGCGTATCCTCTGTAACAGCGCATCGATGCCTTACGGGCTGCAAGCGCGCTTAACAAATGCAAATAAATAAAAAATAAAAAAAAATATCTCAATGCTTCTAATACCAAACCTGAGACCCGTCCTAAAACATGAGATGTGAGATCCAAATCCTTCCCCTTCCAAACCTGAGACCCTTCCTATAGCTTGAGATGTGATATCAAACTCCTTCCCATTCCAATCCTGAGATGGCTTGAGATGTGATATCCAACTCCTTCCCATTCCAATCCTGAGACCCTTCCGATATCATGAGATGTGATATCTCAATGCTTCTAATATCAAAACTGAGACCCTCCCTATAGCATGAGATGTGATATCTAAGTCCTTCCCATTCCTATCCTGAGACCCTTCCGATAGCAGAGATGTGATATCTCAATGCTTATACCAAACCTGAGACCCTTCCTATAGCATGAGATGTGATATCTCAATGCTTCTATCAAACCTGAGACCCTTCCTTTAGCATGAGATGTGATATCCAACTCCTTCCCATTCCAATCCTGAGACCCTTCCTATAGCATGAGCTGTAATATCTCAATGCTTCTATCAAACCTGAGACCCTTCCTTTACCATGAGTTGTGATATCCAACTCCTTCCCCTTCCAAACCTGAGACCCTTCCTTTAGCATGAGATGTGATATCCAAATCCTTCCCATTCCAATCCTGAAACCCTTCCTATAGCATGAGATGTGATATCTCAATGTTTCTAATAAAAAACTGAGACCCTTCCTATAGCAAGAGATGTGATATCCAACTCCTTCCCATTCCAACCTGAGACCCTTCCTATAGCATGAGAAGGGATATCCAACTCCTTCCCAATCCAATCCTGAGACCCTTCCGATAGCAGAGATGTGATATCTCAATGCTTATACCAAACCTGAGACCCTTACTATGGCATGAGATGTGATATCCAAATCCTTCCCATTCCAATCCTGAGACCCTTCCTATAGCATGAGATGTGATATCTCAATGCTTCTGCCAAACCCGAGACCCTTCCTTTAGCATGAGATGTGATATCCAAATCCTTCACATTCCAATCCTGAGACCCTTCATATAGCATGAGATATGATATCTCAATGCCTCTAATACCAAACCTGAGATCCTTCCTATAACATGAGATGTGATATCCAACTCCTTCCCATTCCAAACCTGAGACCTTTCCGATAGCATGAGATGTGATATCTCAATGCTTCTAAAACCAAACATGAGAACCATCCTATAACATGAGATGTGCTATCCAAATCCTTCCCTTCCCAAACCTGAGACCCTTCCTATAGCTTGAGATGTGATATCAAACTCCTTCCCATTCCAATCCTGAGACCCTTATTATACCATGAGATGTGATATCTCAATGCTTCTAATACCAAACCTGAGACCCGTCCTAAAACATGAGATGTGAGATCCAAATCCTTCCCCTTCCAAACCTGAGACCCTTCCTATAGCTTGAGATGTGATATCAAACTCCTTCCCATTCCAATCCTGAGATAGCTTGAGATGTGATATCCAACTCCTTCCCATTCCAATCCTGAGACCCTTCCGATAGCATGAGATGTGATATCTCAATGCTTCTAATATCAAAACTGAGACCCTCCCTATAGCATGAGATGTGATATCTAAGTCCTTCCCATTCCTATCCTGAGACCCTTCCGATAGCAGAGATGTGATATCTCAATGCTTCTACCAAAACTGAGACCCTTCCTATAGCATGAGATGTGATATCTCAATGCTTCTACCAAAACTGAGACCCTTCCTTTAGCATGAGATGTGATATCCAACTCCTTCCCATTCCAATCCTGAGACCCTTCCTATAGCATGAGATGTGATATCTCAATGCCTCTAATACCAAACCTGAGATCCTTCCTATAACATGTGATGTGATATTCAAATCCTTCCCCTTCCAAACCTGAGACCCTCTCTTTAGCATGAGATGTGATATCCGACTCCTTCCCATTCCAATCCTGAGACCCTTCTGATAGCATGAGATGTGATATCTCAATGCTTCTAATACCAAACCTGAGATCCTTCCGATAGCATGAGATGTGATATCTCAATGCTTCTAATACCAAACCTGAGATCTTCCTATAACATGAGATGTGATATCCAAATCCTTCCACTTCCAAACCTGAAACCCTCCCTTTAGCATGAGATGTGATATCCGACTCCTTCCCATTCCAATCCTGAGACCCTTCTGGTAGCATGAGATGTGATATCTCAATGCTTCTAATACCAAACCTGAGATCCTTCCGATAGCATGAGATCTGATATCTCAATGCTTCTAATACCAAACCTGAGATCCTTCCTATAGCATGAGATGTGATATCCAACTCCTTCCCATTCCTTCCTATAACATGAGATGTGATATCCAACTCCTTCCCAATCCAATCCTGAGACCCTTCCGATAGCAGAGATGTGATATCTCAATGCTTATACCAAACCTGAGACCCTTCCTATAGCATGAGATGTGATATCCAACTACTTTCGATTCCAATCCTGAGACCCTTCCTATAGCATGAGATGTGATATCACAATGCTTTTACTAAAACTGAGACCCTTCCTTTAGCATGAGATGTGATATCCAAGTCCTTCCCATTCCAATCCTGAGACCCTTCCTATAGCATGAGATGTGATATCTCAATGCTTCTAATACCAAACCTGAGATCCTTCCGATAGCATGAGATGTGATATCTCAATGCTTCTAATACCAAACCTGAGATCCTTCCTATAACATGAGATGTGATATCCAAATCCTTCCCCATCCAAACCTGAGACCCTCCCTTTAGCATGAGATGTGATATCCAACTCCTTCCCATTCCAATCCTGATACCCTTCTGGTAGCATGAGATGTGATATCTCAATGCCTCTAATACCAAACCTGAGATCCTAACTCTAACATGAAATGTGATATCCAACTCCTTCCCTTTCCAAACCTGAGAGCATTCAGCCCTAGGTTGAGGTCACCAAGGAGTAGAACCTGAGAGGTCTTTTTGATGTTGTGAGACAATGCAGGGATAAGGGTGTCATGGAAGTCCGTACATGGGCCAGGGGGTCTGTATACAATGTGCATGGATATGGTGCAGTTGGGCGAGACATTGATTTTTAGCGGGAGGTAGTCACTATAGGAAGGGTCTCAGGTTTGGTATAAGCAGTGAGATATCACATCTCATGCTATAGGAAGTGTCTCAGTATTGGAATGGGAAGGAGTTGGATATCACATCTCATGTTATAAGAAGGATCTCAGGTTTGGTATAAGCATTGAGATATCACATCTCTGCTATCGGAAGGGTCTCAGGATTGGAATGGTAAGGAGTTGGATATTCCCATCTCATGTTATAGGAAGGGTCTCAGGTTTGGTATTAGAAGCATTGAGATATCACATCTCATGCTATAGGAAGGGTCTCAGGATTGGAATGGGAAGGACTTGGATATCACATCTCATGCTATAGGGAGGGTCTCAAGTTTGATATTAGAAGCATTGAGATATCACATCTCATGATATCGGAAGGGTCTCAGGATTGGAATGGGAAGGAGTTGGATATCACATCTCAAGCTATAGGAAGGGTCTCAGGATTGGAATGGGAAGGAGTTTGATATCACATCTCATGCCATAGTATGGGTCTCAGGTTTGGTAGAAGCATTGGGATATCACATCTCATGCTATCGGAAGGGTATCAGGATTGGATTTGGAAGGAGTTGGATATCCCATCTCATGCTATAGGAAGGGTCTCAGGTTGGAATGGGAAGGAGTTGGATATCACATCTCATGTTATAGGAAGGGTCTCAGGATTGGAATGGGAAGGACTTGGATATCACATCTCATGCTATAGGAAGGCTCTCAGGTTTGGAAGGGGAGTGAGTTGGATATCACATTTCATGTTAGAGGTAGGATCTCAGGTTTGGTATTAGAGGCATTGAGATATCACATCTCATGCTATCAGAAGGGTCTCAGGATTGGAATGGGAAAGATTTGGATATCACATCTTGTTAGGAAAGATTTCGTAATTGTAGGTAATTTTCCTTCCATGTGGCAACCCCTAAACTTTTTGCTGTTGTTTTTCACCTTGTTCTTGACTTTGCCAGAGAAGTGCAGCCTTCTGCCGCACTCCTCTGGGCTTTCGCTCCTTTCTTACGGGGAAACTGACATGCCCTTAAGACAGTCAGTACCGGGGAACGCTGTTTCCCGTAGTTTCTTTTATCATGTTGCGGCTTTAGTGCAACATGACACAAGAGGGCACTGTAAGCTAAGTTACAGCTCTCTTGGGTCTCTAGCCTTCTACAGGCCCTAGATACTCGTTTAGGATTGTATTTGATCGGTGCAAGTGATTCAGGGACGGGAATGGTGGCAGCGATCGTTTCTTTGTATTTTGAGCTCCTTTTGGCGTTCTAAGCGCGTTTTCTGCGCTTAACCCAAAATGGTGGCCTGGCTCCCAAAATGGCCAGACCACGAGGCTCCTTTGTCCTGTCCGCTGACCGTCTTGCTCCCTTCAACTTCCCCAGGTCGAGCCGACCCGGGGCCTTCCTTATTTGGGCATGTACTTTCCCGCGAAACACAGATGCTTTTGCGGGCTTCTACATGTCTTGTGTGTGCCTCCAGGGTGTGGGCTGGGATGTCTGGTCCCAATACACATCCTGGGTGCCAGAGAGTCTAGGGTAGTGTGAATGCCTGGGACCACCGTGGTCCGTGATTGGTCCACGAATGGTGTGAGTGTTGATGAGCGGATCTCCCATTGGGTCCCCTCCGTTTTGGCGCGAAGGGAACCGTGGATAAGAGGGGGCTGGAAACACCACTACCATGTCGATCTCCTGAGTTCTCACGAACGAAGGAATACAGGAGCCAAGTATCCTGCAACCAAGAGGCTGGACCGAGGAATCGCTGGTGACCCGCTGAAGGACTCCTCCTCTGCACTGCTGTCGCCTTGTGAAACCCTTTTCACCTTTGATCGAACCAGAAGGCCTGTACTGGTACTTCGACCCTTGGAATAGCGGGAACAGCTATTCTCGGCATCTTCACCATCTCCTGCCAGTAAGCCTTCGGAAGCGTCTCTGGGCCATCCAGTTGACTGACCAGCTTACCCGGGAGCCTTGCTCTGTAACCGCCGCCAGGTTGTGTAGTATTTCGAGTCCTTGTCACTCTCACACGCTTCGTACACTTGGCGTTCCCAGGTCGGAAGTGAGTAGTGTACATTTGGCTCAGATACACACGGCCGCTCCGTTGCCCTGCTGTGGTGACAAAACTGTGCAGGTTTCTTCGATTGGGACGTCTTTTTACTCAACACGACGACGAGGCGTTCCCTGCTCTTCTGAACCTGCCAGCTGCTGAAACTGACGCGGAGAAGCCTGGGTCTGCTTGCATAGGGGACCGGTGAGTAGTATAGCTAGGATCTGGTCGCCCTCCTGCAGGAGCCCATTGCTTTTCCCCGCTGTGTAAAACAGCACCCGTTTGTCCGTACTCGCGCTCTGCTTCTGCCCACTGTGGAGGCTGCGCTTGAGTCGCGGAACTTGTTCTTCTTCTGTATGCACTAAACTGAACTGCCTGACTTCCTTCGAAGAGCTTCTCCTTTTGCCCGTTGGCACCAGCGCGTGCAGGTACTTTGAGCACAAGGCTCCACTCTTCGCAGGGCTCGGACTTCCATCTAGTTAGGTGTCTCTGAAGGCGAACTGAGTCTAAAGCATTGTATCGCACTGCCTGTTTTCCTTCCCTTTCAGGTGGACTACACATTTCGTGCATATAACGCTTGCGACTGTCGTATTTGTATATATATTGTGTTGATATGGTATGTGTGGTTACCAGTCAATTGGTCGAAAACATTTGTTCGACAGGACAATTGGTCGACACCATTTGGTCGAATGCCAAATGGTCGAATTTTTTTTTTTTTTTTTTTTACCCCTTTTTTGGTTTTTTTTGGGGGGGTCCCCCACCCAAAGCCCTTTTTTTCTTTTTTTTTTCTTTCCCCACACGAAAACCCACAAAAAAAATATATAAATAAAAAAAAAAAATTCGACCATTTGGCATTCGACCAAATGGTGTCGACCAAATTGCAGTCGACCAAATTGCAGTCGACCAATTGACAGGACACCGGTATGTGTTGGTTTAATATTGTGATATTGTGATTTTCTCGCTACGGTCATTGTTTTAAAGGCCTTAAAATAAACGTGTATATATTTTTTATATAACGCCTGTTTGGAGTAGTTTGTAAGTGATCTTGTTTTGTGTGCTCATTGCAGGCTTTCAGTCACCCTCACCGCTCTTGAGACCTAGTCTTGACCGCCGCGATCGCTACCTTGATTGGTCTGGCTCGTCCAGAGGTTACCCTGTTCCAAGTAATTAGGTTGGCCTTCTGAACTTCTGCGCCACCAGGACAGAGTTCAGAAATCCGTCTTAACACATCTCATGTTATAGGACGGGTCTCAGGTTTGTTATTAGAATCATTGAGATATCATATTGCATGCTGTAGGAAGGGCCTAAGGATTGGAATGGGAAGGACTTGGATATCACATCTCATGCTATAGATAGGCTCTCATGTTTGGAAAGGGAAGGAGTTGGATATCACATTTCATGTTAGAGGAAGGATCTCAGGTTTGGTATTAGAGGCATTGAGATATCACATCTCATGCTATAGGAAGGGTCTCAGGTTGGAATGGGAAGGAGTTGGATATCACATCTCATGTTATAGGAAGGCTCTCAGGTTTGGAAGGGGAAAGAGTTGGATATCACATTTCATGTTAGAGGTAGGATCTCAGGTTTGGTATTAGAGGCATTGAGATATCACATCTCATGCTATCAGAAGGGTCTCAGGATTGGAATGGGAAGGAGTTGGATATCACATCTCATGCTAAAGGGAGAGTCTCAGGTTTGGAAGGGGAAGGATTTGGATATCACATCTCATGTTATCGGAAGGATCTCAGGTTTGGTATTAGAAGTATTGAGATATCACATCTCATGCTATAGGAAGGGTCTCAGGATTGGAATGGGAAGGATTTGGATATCACATCTCATGCTATAGGAAGGGTCTCAGGTTTGGTATAAGCATGGAGATATCACTTCTCATGCTATAGGAAGTGTCTCAGGATTGGAATGGGAAGGAGTTGGATATCACATCTCATGTTATAGGAAGGATCTCAGGTTTGGTATTAGACGCATTGAGACATCACATCTCATGCTATAGGAAGGGTCTCAGAATTGGAATGGGAAGGAGTTGGATATCACATCTCATGCTAAAGGGAGGGTCTCAGGTTTGGAAGGGGAAGGATTTGGATATTACATCTCGTGTTATAGGAATGATCTCAGGTTTGGTATTAGAAGCATTGAGATATCACATCTCATGCTATCGGAAGGATCTCAGGTTTGGTATTAGAAGCATTGAGATATCAAAACTCATGCTATAGGAAGGGTCTCAGGATTGGAATGGGAAGGAGTTCGATATCACATCTCATGCTATAGGAAGGGTCTCAGGATTGGAATGGGAAGGAGTTGTATATGACATCTCATGCCACAGGAAGGGTCTCAGGTTTGGTATAAGCATTGAGATATCACATCTCTGCTATCGGAAGGGTCTCAGGATTGGAATGGGAAGGAGTTGGATATCCCATCTTATGTTATAGGAAGGGTCTCAGGTTTGGTATTAGAAGCATTGAGATATCACATCTCATGCTATAGGAAGGGTCTCAGGATTGGAATGGGAAGGACTTGGATATCACATCTCATGCTAAAGGGAGGGTCTCAGGAATGGAAGGGGAAGGATTTGGATATCACATCTCATGTTATAGGAAGGATCTCAGGTTTGGTATTAGAAGCATTGAGATATCACATCTCATGCTATCGGAAGGATCTCAGGTTTGGTATTAGAGGCATTGAGATATCACATCTCATGCTAAAGGGAGGGTCTCAGGTTTGGAAGGGGAAGGATGTTGATATCACATCTCTTGTTATAGGAAGGATCACAGGTTTGGTATTAGAAGCATTGAGATATCACATCTCATGCTATCGGAAGGGTCTCAGGTTTTGAATGGGAAGGAGTTGGATATCACATCTTATGTTATAGGACGGGTCTCAGGTTTGATATTAGAAGCATTGAGATATCAGATTGCATGCTTTAGGAAGGGTCTCAGGTTTGGTATTAGAAGCATTGAGATATCACATCTCATGCTATCAGAACGGTCTCAGGTTTTGAATGGGAAGGAGTTGGATATCACATCTTATGTTATAGGACGGGTCTCAGGTTTGATATTAGAAGCATTGAGATATCACATTGCATGCTTTAGGAAGAGTCTCAGGTTTGGTATAAGCATTGAGATATCACATCTCTGCTATCGGAGGTGTCTCAGGATTGGGATGGGAAGGAATTGGATATCACATCTCATGCTATAGGAAGGGTATCAGGTTTGGAACGGGAAGGAGTTGGATATCCCATCTCATGTTATAGGACGGGTCTCAGGTTTGATATTAGAAGCATTGAGATATCACATTGCATGCTTTAGGAAGGGTCTCAGGTTTGGTATTAGAAGCATTGAGATATCACATCTCATGCTATCAGAACGGTCTCAGGATTGGAATGGGAAGGAGTTGGATATCACATCTCATGCTAAAGGAAGGGTCTCAGGTTTGGAAGGGGAAGGAGTTGGATATCACATCTCATGCTAAAGGGAGGGTCTCAGGTTTGGAAGGGGAAGGATTTGGATATCACATCTCATGTTATCGGAAGGATCTCAGGTTTGGTTTTAGAAGTATTGAGATATCACATCTCAGGCTATAGGAAGGGTCTCAGGATTGGAATGGGAAGGAGTTGGATATCACATCTCATGCTAAAGGAAGGGTCTCAGGTTTGGTAGAAGCATTGAGATATCACATCTCATGCTATAGGAAGGGTCTCAGGATTGGAATGGGAAGGACTTAGATATCACATATCATGCTATAGGGAGGGTCTCATTTTTGATATTAAAAGCATTGAGATATCACATCTCATGCTATCGGAAGTGTCTCAGGATTGGAATGGGAAGGAGCTGGATATCACATCTCATGCTAAAGGAAGGGTCTCAGGTTTGGAACGGGAAGGAGTTGGATATCACATCTCATGCTATAGGAAGGGTCTCAGGTTTGGAACGGGAAGGAGTTGGATATCACATCTCATGTTATAGGAAGAGTCTCAGGTTTGGTATAAGCATTGAGATATCACATCTGTGCTATCAGAGGTGTCTCAGGATTGGGATGGGAAGGAATTGGATATCACATCTCATGCTATAGGAAGGGTATCAGGTTTGGAACGGGAAGGAGTTGGATATCCCATCTCATGTTATAGGACGGGTCTCAGGTTTGATATTAGAAGCATTGAGATATCACATCGCATGCTGTAGGAAGGGTCTCAGGTTTGGTATTAGAAGCATTGAGATATCACATCTCATGCTATCAGAAGGGTCTCTGGATTGGAATGGGAAGGAGTTGGATATCACATCTCATGCTAAAGGGAGGGTCTCAGGTTTGGAAGGGGAAGGATTTGGATATCACATCTCATGTTATCGGAAGGATCTCAGGTTTGGTATTAGAAGTATTGAGATATCACATCTCATGCTATAGGAAGGGTCTCAGGATTGGAATGGGAAGGAGTTGGATATCACATCTCATGCTAAAGGAAGGGTCTCAGGTTTGGTAGAAGCATTGAGATATCACATCTCATGCTATAGGAAGGGTCTCAGGATTGGAATGGGAAGGACTTAGATATCACATATCATACTATAGGGAGGGTCTCAGTTTTGATATTAGAAGCATTGAGATATCACATCTCATGCTATCGTGAGTGTCTCAGGATTGGAATGGGAAGGAGCTGGATATCACATCTCATGCTAAAGGAAGAGTCTCAGGTTTGGAACGGGAAGGAGTTGGATATCACATCTCATGTTATAGGAAGGGTCTCAGGTTTGGTATAAGCATTGAGATATCACATCTCTGCTATCGGAAGTGTCTCAGGATTGGAATGGGAAGGTCTTGGATATCCCATCTCATGTTATAGGACGGGTCTCAGGTTTGTTATTAGAATCATTGAGATATCATATTGCATGCTGTAGGAAGGGTCTAAGGATTGGAATGGGAAGGACTTGGATATCACATCTCATGCTATAGATAGGCTCTCAGGTTTGGAAAGGGAAGGAGTTGGATATCACATTTCATGTTAGACGAAGGATCTCAGGTTTGGTATTAGAGGCATTGAGATATCACATCTCATGCTATAGGAAGGGTCTCAGGTTGGAATGGGAAGGAGTTGGATATCACATCTCATGTTATAGGAAGGCTCTCAGGTTTGGAAGGGGAAAGAGTTGGATATCACATTTCATGTTAGAGGTAGGATCTCAGGTTTGGTATTAGAGGCATTGAGATATCACATCTCATGCTATCAGAAGGGTCTCAGGATTGGAATGGGAAGGAGTTGGATATCACATCTCATGCTAAAGGGAGGGTCTCAGGTTTGGAAGGGGAAGGATTTGGATATCACATCTCATGTTATCGGAAGGATCTCAGGTTTGGTATTAGAAGTATTGAGATATCACATCTCATGCTATAGGAAGGGTCTCAGGATTGGAATGGGAAGGAGTTGGATATCACATCTCATGCTAAAGGAAGGGTCTCGGGTTTGGTAGAAGCATTGAGATATCACATCTCATGCTATAGGAAGGGTCTCAGGATTGGAATGGGAAGGACTTAGATATCACATATCATACTATAGGGAGGGTCTCAGTTTTGATATTAGAAGCATTGAGATATCACATCTCATGCTATCGTGAGTGTCTCAGGATTGGAATGGGAAGGAGCTGGATATCACATCTCATGCTAAAGGAAGAGTCTCAGGTTTGGAACGGGAAGGAGTTGGATATCTCATCTCATGTTATAGGAAGGGTCTCAGGTTTGGTATAAGCATTGAGATATCACATCTCTGCTATCGGAAGTGTCTCAGGATTGGAATGGGAAGGACTTGGATATCCCATCTCATGTTATAGGACGGGTCTCAGGTTTGTTATTAGAATCATTGAGATATCATATTGCATGCTGTAGGAAGGGTCTAAGGATTGGAATGGGAAGGACTTGGATATCACATCTCATGCTATAGATAGGCTCTCAGGTTTGGAAAGGGAAGGAGTTGGATATCACATTTCATGTTAGAGGAAGGATCTCAGGTTTGGTATTAGAGGCATTGAGATATCACATCTCATGCTATAGGAAGGGTCTCAGGTTGGAATGGGAAGGAATTGGATATCACATCTCATGTTATAGGAAGGCTCTCAGGTTTGGAAGGGGAAAGAGTTGGATATCACATTTCATGTTAGAGGTAGGATCTCAGGTTTGGTATTAGAGGCATTGAGATATCACATCTCATGCTATCAGAAGGGTCTCAGGATTGGAATGGGAAGGAGTTGGATATCACATCTCATGTTAAAGGGAGGGTCTCAGAATTGGAAGGGGAAGGATTTGGATATCACATCTCATGTTATAGGAAGGATCTCAGGTTTAGTATTAGAAGCATTGAGATATCACATCTCATGCTATCGGAAGGATCTCAGGTTTGGTATTAGAAGCATTGAGATATCACATCTCATGCTATCAGAAGGGTCTCAGGATTGGAATGGGAAGGAGTTGGTTATCACATCTCATGCTAAAGGGAGGGTCTCAGGTTTGGAAGGGGAAGGATTTGGATATCACATCTCATGTTATCGGAAGGATCTCAGGTTTGGTATTAGAAGTATTGAGATATCACATCTCATGCTATAGGAAGGGTCTCAGGATTGGAATGGGAAGGAGTTGGATATCACATCTCATGCTAAAGGAAGGGTCTCATGTTTGGTAGAAGCATTGAGATATCACATCTCATGCTATAGGAAGGGTCTCAGGATTGGAATGGGAAGGACTTAGATATCACATATCATGCTATAGGGAGGGTTTCAGTTTTGATATTAGAAGCATTGAGATATCACATCTCATGCTATCGGAAGTGTCTCAGGATTGGAATGGGAAGGAGCTGGATATCACATCTCATGCTAAAGGAAGGGTCTCAGGTTTGGAACGGGAAGGAGTTGGATATCCGATCTCATGTTATAGGAAGGGTCTAAGGTCTGGTATAAGCATTGAGATATCACATCTCTGCTATCGGAAGTGTCTCAGGATTGGAATGGGAAGGAGTTGGATATCCCATCTCATGTTATAGGAAGGGTCTCAGGTTTGGTATAAGCATTGAGATATCACATCTCATGCTATAGGAAGGGTCTCAGGATTGGAATGGGAAGGAGTTGGATATCACATCTCATGCTGTAGGAAGGGTCTCAGGTATGGTATAAGCATTGAGATATCACATCTCATGCTATAGGAAGGGTCTCAGGATTGGAATGGGAAGGAGTTGTATATGACATCTCATGCCGTAGGAAGGGTCTCAGGTTTGGTATAAGCATTGAGATATCACATCTCATGCTATAGGAAGGGTCTCAGGATTGGAATGGGAAGGAGTTGGATATCACATCTCATGCTATAGGAAGGGTCTCAGGTTTGGTATAAGCATTGAGATATCACATCTCATGCTATAGGAAGGGTCTCAGGATTGGAATGGGAAGGAGAAGCTGCGACACGATAGAAGAAACTACGGGAAACAACGTTCCCCGGTACTGACTGTCATAAGGGCATGTCAGTTTCCCCGTAAGAAAGGAGCGAAAGCCCAGGGAAGTGCGGCAGAAGGCTGTACTTCCCTGGCAAAGTCAAGAACAAGGTTAAAAACAATAGCAAAAAGTTTAGGGGTTGCCACATGGAAGGAAAATTCCCTACAATAACGAAATCTTTCCTAACACTCGCCCCTCCCAGACTATGGACAGGGGGAACTAATCCACCCCTGGATGAGTCTCGTGTTCAGGTCGGTTAAACATTCTGGACAACCCATCAGCATTGCTATGTTGTACACCTGGCCTATGCTCAATAGTGAAGTCGAAGCCTTGTAGACTTATGGACCACCTAAGCAACTTTGGATTCTCCCCCTTCATGTTCATTAGCCACTTTAACGGCTTATGGTCAGTTTGCACAGTGAAGTGGGTCCCATAGAGGTAGGGCCTCAGCTTCCTTAGGGCCCACACAACAGAGAAACATTCTTTCTCTACCGTGGACCATCTGAGCTCTCTGTCCTTAAGCTGGCGACTAATAAAACCGATAGGGTGTTCCTTACCCTTCTCATCTACTTGTGATAGTACAGCTCCTATCCCAGTGTCAGAGGCGTCCGTCTGCACGATAAAAGTTCTTTGATAATCCGGGGCCCTGAAGACAGGGGCCTGGCACAAGGAGTCTTTTAAGCCATTGAAGGCCTTCTCACACTCGTCGGTCCAAGTTACCTTCTTGGGTTTCTTCGGAGTTGTGAGAGCAGTCAGAGGAGCAGCTATGGTGCCATAGTCTGCCATAAAATTCCGATAATACCCCGTGAGTCCTAAGAAGGCCCTCACTTGGGTTTGCGTAGTGGGGGTAGGCCAGTCTTGTACTGCTTGTACTTTACTGGGTAGAGGCTGTATCCTCCCTCCACCTACTTCATGTCCAAGGTAAACCACTGAGCCTTGTCCAATCTGGCATTTACTAGCCTTTATGGTCAAGTGGGCTTTCTGAAGAGCCTGGAGCACAATCCCGAGGTGTTTCACATGGTCTTCCCAGGTGGCACTGAAAACTGCTATATCGTCCAGATATGCAAGACAGAATTCGTCCAACCCATTCAACACATGATTCACAAGCCTCTGGAAAGTGGCAGGTGCATTCTTCAACCCGAACGGCATTACCCGGAATTGGTAAAGGCCGTCTGGAGTAGAAAATGCTGTCTTCTCCTTAGCATGTTCTGCTAACGCTATTTGCCAATAGCCAGCAGTAAGGTCAAACGTGCTGAGGTACTTGGAGGCACCCAAAGTATCCACCAGCTCATCTGTTCGAGGCAAGGGGTGTGCATCTGTCTTGGTGACAGCATTCAGAGCCCTGTAGTCCACGCAGAACCTCAATTCAGAAGTGCCTGCCTTTGGAACCAAAACCACAGGGCTGGACCAAGGACTACTAGAGGGTTCAATCACCCCAAGGTCTAACATTTTGTTGACCTCGGTCTTAATATAAGACCGTACTTTATCCGACATCCTGTATCCCCTACTTTTGGTAGGTACACTGTCTCCTGTGTCAATGTTATGTTTGCACCAAGGTATCAAACCAGGCGACTGTGAAAACAGGGGGGAAAACTGCCGAAGCAAACTTTTCACCTCAGCCTGCTGATCAGAAGTCAGGTGAGGGGCCACACGGACACCCTCAAAGGAGCTATCTGAAGGACCGCCTTGGAACAGGTCGGGGAGAGGTTCAGACTCCTCTTCCTCAACGTCTGAAGCCAGTAGCAGTGCTGCGATTTCGACTCTTGGGACGAAAGCCTTCAGCCTATTCACGTGGAACACTTTTGGAGCCTGTCCAGGCCTTCCAAGGTCCACTAAATAGTTCACCTCACCCAGGGGCTCCACCACTGTGTAAGGGCCTGACCATTTGTCCTGTAAAGCTCGAGGCCTTATAGGATTCATGATCAGGACTTGCTGACCAGGTGTAAAGTTGATGAGGGAAGCTTTCTGGTCATACCAATGTTTCACCAGCGCTTGCCCTGCCTTCAACTTATCACTAGCCAAGCCCATCAGAAGTACCATCCGTTTTCTGAGCCCCAGCACATAATCAACTACATTGGTAGTAACAGGGGGAGTGGGCATCTCCCATCCCTCTTTGACGATGGCTAAGGGTCCCCGTACGGGATGACCGAACAGAAGTTCGAAGGGGCTGAAGCCAACACCCTCCTGTAGTACCTCTCGGTAGGCAAACAGCAAACATGGTAAAAGAAGATCCCATTTTCTTCTCTGGGGCTCCTCCAGAGCCCCAATCATGCTCTTTAACGTTCTGTTGAAGCGTTCCACCAGACCATTGGTCTGGGGGTGGTATGCAGAAGAGAACTTGTAGGTGACCCCACATTCTTTCCACATAGCCTGCATATACTTCGACATAAAGTTGCTGCCACGATCTGACACAACTTCTTTAGGGAAGCCAACCCTAGTAAATATGCCGAGTAAAGCTTTTGCAACTGACTTGGCAGTTACAGTTTTTAATGGGATGGCCTCAGGATACCTGGTTGCATGGTCGACCAGCACCAGGATAAACCTATTGCCCGAGGATGTTTGCGGGTCAAGGGGACCAACGATGTCGATCCCTACCTTTTCAAATGGTACCCCCACAACTGGGAGCGGTACCAACGGAGCTTGGATTGTCGCGCCAACCTTACCAGACAACTGGCAGGAGGCACAACTCCTGCAGTGACTTTCTACTTGCACCCCCATCTTGGGCCAGTAGAAGTGCATGGATAACCTTTGCTTGGTCCTCTTCATACCAAGGTGACCAGCAAGGGGAACTTCATGCGCCAACTGCAGGAGGAAGGGCCTAACAGCAAGGGGAACCACCAACCTCCTATGGTCTCCTTCTGTAGACTCTGTGGGCTCACTATACAGGAGTCCACCTTCCCAATAAATCCTATGCGTCCCATGTGGTTCACCCTCAAGCTGGGAGCAGGCCTGTCTCCTTAGGCCTTCCAGAGATGGGCACTCACGTTGGCCTTTACTGAATTCGTCCCTATCAGGACCTCCTTCAACTAACAAGTCGTTTAGTTCAGGATGATCGTTGGGGTCGAATACTTCAGGCATCGCCACTTCCTCGTCAGGCTCGGGCGATCGACCAACTTCCTCCACCGCAGTGGTAGGCGAGCTCGGGGGAATATTTTCTTTCCCTCGTCGTGACTTGTTGACTCCTTTCGCCTTGGGTTTCCCCTTCGGCTGGGGCGGCGTATTGGGCTTGGCCAATGCTGCCCGTGCTTGAGACCGTGTGTAGGGTCGTTCGGCAGTGTCTCCTACGAGCCCTAAAGCTCTGAGATCATTACCTAACAAGACCTTTCCCGGGACGTTTCTCTGAATGCTCACTGGAATCCTGACTGCTGTACCATTTAAAGTAAGATTAACAGGGATCACGGGAAACATGCGGAGGGGGCCGTCAGCCAACTTAGTGGGCATCAGAGTAGCTCTGGCAACTTCCTCTGAGTCTACCAAGGTAGAATCCACTACAGTGCGACTGCACCCACTATCCCTAAGAGCTGGAGTGTCTACTCCATTGATCAGCACACTGTCTTTAAAGTAGTGCTTGGTATTATCCGGAATCCTAGCATACGCCTCTGCGACTTTAGGCTCCCAGGAACCCAGGGACACTAAAACTACCTCAGCCTCTATTCCGCTGGGAAATGAGTCTGAGGAGAAGGATGCTCCTGTAATCTCTTCTTCCTCGTAGAAGGAGAAGGCCAGATTAGCGGAGTGGACCCCCAAAGGTCTAACCTTACAACGGGGATCCCCCTTCACATGGTCAGTTGCTCCACAAGCAAAACAAGATCCAATGGGTCTGTTTACATAGGGAGGCTTATTGTAACCAGAGTTCTGTTTCGGAGGCGGACCTCCACTACCCTGTGAGTTCTCTTGTGTCTTACCCTTGTTTTTCTTTTTGTGGCCCTTTTGGGAAGAAGATTTAGCAGATTCTCCACCCTCCATATCTTTGGACTTTTTCCCTTCCTCCTGCTTACCAGGATGAGTTTTGTCCTTATGGGACACTCGATGTGACACCCATAAGTCGGCGGCCATGGCCAGCTTCTTAGGATCTATCTCCTTCGAATCGGCCAAGTGCTGCTTAAGCTCCGGGGAAGAAGAAGCAAAAATGTGTTCCAGCATGACAAGATTTATCATGCCGGCGAAGGTAGAAACCTTATAGCCTTCGACCCAGCCAGTTAAGTTTTTCAAAGATTCAGTGACATAAGATACCCAAGTACCACCTTCCTTTTTCTTATACTCTCGAAAACGCTTTAAATATTGGGCCGGAGTCTTCCCAAACTTTAAAATGAGAGCCTGCTTCAACATTGCGAAATCAGCTCGCTCAGCCTTCGACATCTCCATAATGGCACTACAGCCAGAATGGGGCAGTCTACTGAGCAACCACGCAATCTTGTCAGCATTGTCAACTTTCTGAACTTCGCATGCATACTCAAACGCATTCAGCCAGTCCATAATGTCATTCCGTTCCTCATACACACTGAGCAGATCTTTTGGAAACCGTGGATGAGAGGAGGCCCCAGACCCATGTCCAGGACCCGTGGACCCATTTGCAACCTGAAGCTTGGCCAGTTCCAACTGGTGATCCCTGTCTTTTTGTTTTTCTGCCTGTTCGATTTTCAGTTTGGCTATGCTGAATTCAAGCTCCTGCTGCCTAAACCGCAGCTCTTGCTTCTTGAATTCAAACCTAGCCTCCCCATCAGCACTGGCAGAGGAAACATTAGACATCTCGTCCTCCCTGTCCTCGTGGTCGCGGTGGAACAGTGCGGCGGCAGAACCGTCGGTTCTGCCAGTGAGAGCGGCCCCACCACCTTCCGCACTGTCCTCAGAAGTAATAGCATCAAGCTGCGCTTCTTGCCACGCCACGATTCTTTGGATCATTTCCAATTTCGTGCCTTGAGAGGAAACACCTCTCTCCGCACACATCTTTTTCAGCGTTTCTGATTTGGAAGCATTTAAAGTTAACAACGTACTTGTTTCCATACTGTGTGATAGGACTATGGCCTTTTTAAAGTTATACTATAACAATTCACTACGTGTACTGTTTGGAATAACCCGAAATGCCCTTCCCAGTGTCTCAGGATTGGAATGGGAAGGAGTTGGATATCACATCTCATGTTATAGGAAGGATCTCAGGTTTGGTATAAGAATTGAGATATCACATCTCTGCTATCGGAAGGGTCTCAGGATTGGAATGGGAAGGAGTTGGATATTCCAATCTCATGTTATAGGAAGGGTCTCAGGTTTGGTATTAGAAGCATTGAGATATCACATCTCATGCTATCGGAAGGATCTCAGGTTTGGTATTAGAAGCATTGAGATATCACATCTCATGCTATCAGAAGGGTCTCAGGATTGGAATGGGAAGGAGATGGATATCACATCTCATGCTAAAGGGAGGGTCTCAGGTTTGGAAGGGGAAGGATTTGGATATCACATCTCATGTTATCGGAAGGATCTCAGGTTTGGTATTAGAAGTATTGAGATATCACATCTCATGCTATAGGAAGGGTCTCAGGATTGGAATGGGAAGGAGTTGGATATCACATCTCATGCTAAAGGAAGGGTCTCAGGTTTGGTAGAAGCATTGAGATATCACATCTCATGCTATAGGAAGGGTCTCAGGATTGGAATGGGAAGGACTTAGATATCACATATCATGCTATAGGGAGGGTTTCCGTTTTGATATTAGAAGCATTGAGATATCACATCTCATGCTATCGGAAGTGTCTCAGGATTGGAATGGGAAGGAGCTGGATATCACATCTCATGCTAAAGGAAGGGTCTCAGGTTTGGAACGGGAAGGAGTTGGATATCCGATCTCATGTTATAGGAAGGGTCTAAGGTCTGGTATAAGCATTGAGATATCACATCTCATGCTATAGGAAGGGTCTCAGGATTGGAATGGGAAGGAGTTGGATATCACATCTCATGCTATAGGAAGGGTCTCAGGTTTGGTATAAGCATTGAGATATCACATCTCATGCTATAGGAAGGGTCTCAGGATTGGAATGGGAAGGAGTTGGATATCACATCTCATGCTATAGGAAGGGTCTCAGGTTTGGTATAAGCATTGAGATATCACATCTCATGCTATAGGAAGGGTCTCAGGATTGGAATGGGAAGGAGTTGTATATGACATCTCATGCCGTATGAAGTGTCTCAGGATTGGAATGGGAAGGAGTTGGATATCCCATCTCATGTTATAGGAAGGGTCTCAGGTTTGGTATAAGCATTGAGATATCACATCTCATGCTATAGGAAGGGTCTCAGGATTGGAATGGGAAGGAGTTGGATATCACATCTCATGCTATAGCAAGGGTCTCAGGTTTGGTATAAGCATTGAGATATCACATCTCATGCTATAGGAAGGGTCTCAGGATTGGAATGGGAAGGAGTTGTATATGACATCTCATGCCGTATGAAGGGTCTCAGGTTTGGTATAAGCATTGAGATATCACATCTCTGCTATCGGAAGGGTCTCAGGATTGGAATGGGAAGGAGTTGGATATCCCATCTCATGTTATAGGAAGAGTCTCAGGTTTGGTATTAGAAGCATTGAGATATCACATCTCATGCTATAGGAAGGGTCTCAGGATTGGAATGGGAAGGAGTTAGATATCACATCTCATGCTATAGGAAGGGTCTCAGGTTTGGTATAAGCAGTGAGATATCACATCTCATGCTATAGGAAGTGTCTCAGGATTGGAATGGGAAGGAGTTGGATATCACATCTCATGTTATAGGAAGGATCTCAGGTTTGGTATAAGAATTGAGATATCACATCTCTGCTATCGGAAGGGTCTCAGGATTGGAATGGGAAGGAGTTGGATATTCCAATCTCATGTTATAGGAAGGGTCTCAGGTTTGGTATTAGAAGCATTGAGATATCACATCTCATGCTATCGGAAGGATCTCAGGTTTGGTATTAGAAGCATTGAGATATCACATCTCATGCTATCAGAAGGGTCTCAGGATTGGAATGGGAAGGAGATGGATATCACATCTCATGCTAAAGGGAGGGTCTCAGGTTTGGAAGGGGAAGGATTTGGATATCACATCTCATGTTATCGGAAGGATCTCAGGTTTGGTATTAGAAGTATTGAGATATCACATCTCATGCTATAGGAAGGGTCTCAGGATTGGAATGGGAAGGAGTTGGATATCACATCTCATGCTAAAGGAAGGGTCTCAGGTTTGGTAGAAGCATTGAGATATCACATCTCATGCTATAGGAAGGGTCTCAGGATTGGAATGGGAAGGACTTAGATATCACATATCATGCTATAGGGAGGGTTTCCGTTTTGATATTAGAAGCATTGAGATATCACATCTCATGCTATCGGAAGTGTCTCAGGATTGGAATGGGAAGGAGCTGGATATCACATCTCATGCTAAAGGAAGGGTCTCAGGTTTGGAACGGGAAGGAGTTGGATATCCGATCTCATGTTATAGGAAGGGTCTAAGGTCTGGTATAAGCATTGAGATATCACATCTCTGCTATCGGAAGTGTCTCAGGATTGGAATGGGAAGGAGTTAGATATCCCATCTCATGTTATAGGAAGGGTCTCAGGTTTGGTATAAGCATTGAGATATCACATCTCATGCTATAGGAAGGGTCTCAGGATTGGAATGGGAAGGAGTTGGATATCACATCTCATGCTATAGGAAGGGTCTCAGGTTTGGTATAAGCATTGAGATATCACATCTCATGCTATAGGAAGGGTCTCAGGATTGGAATGGGAAGGAGTTGTATATGACATCTCATGCCGTAGAAAGGGTCTCAGGTTTGGTATAAGCATTGAGATATCACATCTCATGCTATAGGAAGGGTCTCAGGATTGGAATGGGAAGGAGTTGGATATCACATCTCATGCTATAGGAAGGGTCTCAGGTTTGGTATAAGCATTGAGATATCACATCTCATGCTATAGGAAGGGTCTCAGGATTGGAATGGGAAGGAGTTGTATATGACATCTCATGCCGTAGGAAGGGTCTCAGGTTTGGTATAAGCATTGAGATATCACATCTCTGCTATCGGAAGGGTCTCAGGATTGGAATGGGAAGGAGTTGGATATCCCATCTCATGTTATAGGAAGAGTCTCAGGTTTGGTATTAGAAGCATTGAGATATCACATCTCATGCTATAGGAAGGGTCTCAGGATTGGAATGGGAAGGAGTTAGATATCACATCTCATGCTATAGGAAGGGTCTCAGGTTTGGTATAAGCAGTGAGATATCACATCTCATGCTATAGGAAGTGTCTCAGGATTGGAATGGGAAGGAGTTGGATATCACATCTCATGTTATAGGAAGGATCTCAGGTTTGGTATAAGAATTGAGATATCACATCTCTGCTATCGGAAGGGTCTCAGGATTGGAATGGGAAGGAGTTGGATATTCCAATCTCATGTTATAGGAAGGGTCTCAGGTTTGGTATTAGAAGCATTGAGATATCACATCTCATGCTATCGGAAGGATCTCAGGTTTGGTATTAGAAGCATTGAGATATCACATCTCATGCTATCAGAAGGGTCTCAGGATTGGAATGGGAAGGAGATGGATATCACATCTCATGCTAAAGGGAGGGTCTCAGGTTTGGAAGGGGAAGGATTTGGATATCACATCTCATGTTATCGGAAGGATCTCAGGTTTGGTATTAGAAGTATTGAGATATCACATCTCATGCTATAGGAAGGGTCTCAGGATTGGAATGGGAAGGACTTAGATATCACATATCATGCTGTAGGGAGGGTTTCCGTTTTGATATTAGAAGCATTGAGATATCACATCTCATGCTATCGGAAGTGTCTCAGGATTGGAATGGGAAGGAGCTGGATATCACATCTCATGCTAAAGGAAGGGTCTCAGGTTTGGAACGGGAAGGAGTTGGATATCCGATCTCATGTTATAGGAAGGGTCTAAGGTCTGGTATAAGCATTGAGATATCACATCTCTGCTATCGGAAGTGTCTCAGGATTGGAATGGGAAGGAGTTGGATATCCCATCTCATGTTATAGGAAGGGTCTCAGGTTTGGTATAAGCATTGAGATATCACATCTCATGCTATAGGAAGGGTCTCAGGATTGGAATGGGAAGGAGTTGGATATCACATCTCATGCTATAGGAAGGGTCTCAGGTTTGGTATAAGCATTGAGATATCACATCTCATGCTATAGGAAGGGTCGCAGGATTGGAATGGGAAGGAGTTGTATATGACATCTCATGCCGTAGGAAGGGTCTCAGGTTTGGTATAAGCATTGAGATATCACATCTCATGCTATAGGAAGGGTCTCAGGATTGGAATGGGAAGGAGTTGGATATCACATCTCATGCTATAGGAAGGGTCTCAGGTTTGGTATAAGCATTGAGATATCACATCTCATGCTATAGGAATGGTCTCAGGATTGGAATGGGAAGGAGTTGTATATGACATCTCATGCCGTAGGAAGGGTCTCAGGTTTGGTATAAGCATTGAGATATCACATCTCTGCTATCGGAAGGGTCTCAGGATTGGAATGGGAAGGAGTTGGATATCCCATCTCATGTTATAGGAAGAGTCTCAGGTTTGGTATTAGAAGCATTGAGATATCACATCTCATGCTATAGGAAGTGTCTCAGGATTGGAATGGGAAGGACTTGGATATCACATCTCATGCTATAGGGAGGCTCTCAGGTTTGGTATAAGCATTGAGATATCACATCTCATGCTATAGGAAGGGTCTCAGGATTGGAATGGGAAGGAGTTGGATATCACATCTCATGCTATAGGAAGGGTCTCAGGTTTGGTATAAGCATTGAGATATCACATCTCATGCTATAGGAAGGGTCGCAGGATTGGAATGGGAAGGAGTTGTATATGACATCTCATGCCGTAGGAAGGGTCTCAGGTTTGGTATAAGCATTGAGATATCACATCTCATGCTATAGGAAGGGTCTCAGGATTGGAATGGGAAGGAGTTGGATATCACATCTCATGCTATAGGAAGGGTCTCAGGTTTGGTATAAGCATTGAGATATCACATCTCATGCTATAGGAATGGTCTCAGGATTGGAATGGGAAGGAGTTGTATATGACATCTCATGCCGTAGGAAGGGTCTCAGGTTTGGTATAAGCATTGAGATATCACATCTCTGCTATCGGAAGGGTCTCAGGATTGGAATGGGAAGGAGTTGGATATCCCATCTCATGTTATAGGAAGAGTCTCAGGTTTGGTATTAGAAGCATTGAGATATCACATCTCATGCTATAGGAAGTGTCTCAGGATTGGAATGGGAAGGACTTGGATATCACATCTCATGCTATAGGGAGGCTCTCAAGTTTGATATTAGAAGCATTGAGATATCACATCTCATGCTATAGGAAGGGTCTCAGGATTGGAATGGGAAGGAGTTGGATATCACATCTCATGCTATTGGAAGGGTCTCAGGTTTGGTATAAGCAGTGAGATATCACATCTCATGCTATAGGAAGTGTCTCAGGATTGGAATGGGAAGGAGTTGGATATCACATCTCATGTTATAGGAAGGATCTCAGGTTTGGTATAAGAATTGAGATATCACATCTCTGCTATCGGAAGGGTCTCAGGATTGGAATGGGAAGGAGTTGGATATTCCAATCTCATGTTATAGGAAGGGTCTCAGGTTTGGTATTAGAAGCATTGAGATATCACATCTCATGCTATAGGAAGGGTCTCAGGATTGGAATGGGAAGGACTTGGATATCACATCTCATGCTATGGGGAGGGTCTCAAGTTTGATATTAGAAGCATTGAGATATTACATCTCATGATATCGGAAGGGTCTCAGGATTGGAATGGGAAGGAGTTGGATATCACATCTCATGATAAAGGAAGGGTCTAAGGTTTGGAAGGGGAAGGATTTGGATATCACATCTCATGTTATAGGACGGGTCTCAGGTTTGGTATTAGAAGCATTGAGATATCAAGTCTCATGGTATAGAAAGGGGATCAGAATTGGAATGGGAAGGAGTTGGATGTCACAACTCAAGCTATAGGAAGGGTCTCAGGATTGGAATGGGAAGGACTTGGATATCACATCTCATGCTATAGGGAGGGTCTCAAGTTTGATATTAGAAGCATTGAGATATCACATCTCATGATATCGGAAGGGTCTCAGGATTGGAATGGGAAGGAGTTGGATATCACATCTCATGATAAAGGAAGGGTCTAAGGTTTGGAAGGGGAAGGATTTGGATATCACATCTCATGTTATAGGACGGGTCTCAGGTTTGGTATTAGAAGCATTGAGATATCAAGTCTCATGGTATAGGAAGGGGCTCAGAATTGGAATGGGAAGGAGTTGGATATCAAGTCTCATGGTATAGGAAGGGGCTCAGAATTGGAATGGGAAGGAGTTGGATATCACATCTCATGCTAAAGGGAGGGTCTCAGGTTTGGAAGGGGAAGGATTTGGATATCACATCTCATGTTATAGGAAGGATCTCAGGTTTGGTATTAGAGGCATTGAGATATCACATCTCATGCTAAAGGGAGGGTCTCAGGTTTGGAAGGGGAAGGATTTGGATATCACATCTCTTGTTATAGGAAGGATCACAGGTTTGGTATTAGAAGCATTGAGATATCACATCTGATGCTATCGGAAGGGTCTCAGGATTGGAATGGGAAGGAGTTGGATAACACATCTCATGCTAAAGGGAGGGTCTCAGGTTTGGAAGGGGAAGGATTTGGATATCACATCTCATGTTACAGGAAGGATCTCAGGTTTGGTATTAGAAGCATTGAGATATCACATCTCATGCTATCGGAAGTATCTCAGGTTTGGTATTAGAGGCATTGAGATATCACATCTCATGCTATCTATCATAAGGGTCTCAGGATTGGAATGGGAAGGAGTTGGATATCACATCTCATGCTAAAGGGAGGGTCTCAGGTTTGGAAGGGGAAGGATTTGGATATCACATCACATGTTATAAGAAGGATCTCAGGTTTGGTACTAGAAGCATTGGGATATCACATCTCATGCTATCGGAAGGGTCTCAGGATTGGAATGGGAAGGAGTCGGATATCACATCTCATGCTATAGGAAGGCTCTCAGGTTTGGAAGGGGAAAGAGTTGGATATCACATTTCATGTTAGAGGTAGGATCTAAGGTTTGGTATTAGAGGCATTGAGATATCACATCTCATGCTATCAGAAGGGTCTCAGGATTAGAATGGGAAGGAGTTGGATATCACATCTCATGCTAAAGGGAGGGTCTCAGGTTTGGAAGGGGAAGGATTTGGATATCACGTCTCATGTTATAGGAAGGATCTCAGGTTTGGTATTAGAAGCATTGAGATATCACATCTCATGCTATCGGAAGGATCTCAGGTTTGGTATTAGAGGCATTGAGATATCACATCTCATGCTAAAGGGAGGGTCTCAGGTTTGTAAGGGGAAGGATTTGGATATCACATCTCTTGTTATAGGAAGGATCACAGGTTTGGTATTAGAAGCATTGAGATATCACATCTCATGCTATCGGAAGGGTCTCAGGATTGGAATGCGAAGGAGCTGGATATCACATCTCATGCTAAAGGAAGGGTCTCAGGTTTGGAACGAAAAGGAGTTGGATATCCGATCTCATGTTATAGGAAGGGTCTCAGGTTTGGTATAAGCATTGAGATATCACATCTCTGCTATCGGAAGTGTCTCAGGATTGGAATGGGAAGGAATTGGATATCCCATCTCATGTTATAGGACGGGTCTCAGGATTGTTATTAGAATCATTGAGATATCATATTGCATGCTGTAGGAAGGGTCTAAGGATTGGAATGGGAAGGACTTGGATATCACATCTCATGCTATAGGAAGGGTCTCAGGTTTGGTATAAGCATTGAGATATCAAATCTCATGCTATAGGAAGGGTCTCAGGATTGGAATGGAAGGAGTTGGATATCACATCTCATGTTATAGGAAGGATCTCAGGTTTGGTATTAGAAGCATTGAGACATCACATCTCATGCTATAGGAGGGGTCTCAGGATTGGAATGGGAAGGAGTTGGATATCACATCTCATACTATAGGAAGGGTCTCAGGTTTGGTATAAGCATTGAGATATCACATCTCATGCTATAGGAAGGGTCTCAGGATTGGAATGGGAAGGAGTTGTATATGACATCTCATGCCGTAGGAAGGGTCTCAGGTTTGGTATAAGCATTGAGATATCACATCTCTGCTATCGGAAGCGTCTCAGGATTGGAATGGGAAGGAGTTGGATATCCCATCTCATGTTATAGGAAGAGTCTCAGGTTTGGTATTAGAAGCATTGAGATATCACATCTCATGCTATAGGAAGTGTCTCAGGATTGGAATGGGAAGGACTTGGATATCACATCTCATGCTATAGGGAGGGTCTCAAGTTTGATATTAGAAGCATTGAGATATCACATCTCATGCTATAGGAAGGGTCTCAGGATTGGAATGGGAAGGAGTTGTATATGAGATCTCATGCCGTAGGAAGGGTCTCAGGTTTGGTATAAGCATTGAGATATCACATCTCTGCTATCGGAAGGGTCTCAGGATTGGAATGGGAAGGAGTTGGATATCCCATCTCATGTTATAGGAAGAGTCTCAGGTTTGGTATTAGAGGCATTGAGATATCACATCTCATGCTGTAGGAAGTGTCTCAGGATTGGAATGGGAAGGACTTGGATATCACATCTCATGCTATAGGGAGGCTCTCAAGTTTGATATTAGAAGCATTGAGATATCACATCTCATGCTATAGAAAGGGTCTCAGGATTGGAATGGGAAGGAGTTGGATATCACATCTCATGCTATAGGAAGGGTCTCAGGTTTGGTATAAGCAGTGAGATATCACATCTCATGCTATAGGCAGTGTCTCAGTATTGGAATGGGAAGGAGTTGGATATCACATCTCATGTTATAGGAAGGATCTCAGGTTTGGTATAAACATTGAGATATCACATCTCTGCTATCGGAAGGGTCTCAGGATTGGAATGTAAGGAGTTGGATATTCCCATCTCATGTTATAGGAAGGGTCTCAGGTTTGGTATTAGAAGCATTGAGATATCACATCTCATGCTATAGGAAGGGTCTCAGGATTGGAATGGGAAGGACTTGGATATCACATCTCATGCTATAGGGAGGGTCTCAAGTTTGATATTAGAAGCATTGAGATATCACATCTCATGATATCGGAAGGGTCTCAGGATTGGAATGGGAAGGAGTTGGATATCACATCTCATGATAAAGGAAGGGTCTAAGGTTTGGAAGGGGAAGGATTTGGATATCACATCTCATGTTATAGGACGGGTCTCAGGTTTGGTATTAGAAGCATTGAGATAGCAAGTCTCATGGTATAGGAAGGGTCTCAGAATTGGAATGGGAAGGAGTTTGATATCACATCTCATGCCATAGTATGGGTCTCAGGTTTGGTAGAAGCATTGGGATATCACATCTCATGCTATCGGAATGGTATCAGGATTGGATTTGGAAGGAGTTGGATATCCCATCTCATGCTATAGGAAGGGTTTCAGGTTGGAATGGGAAGGAGTTGGATATCACATCTCATGTTATAGGAAGGGTCTCAGGATTGGAATGGGAAGGACTTGGATATCACATCTCATGCTATAGGAAGGCTCTCAGGTTTGGAAGGGGAGAGAGTTGGATATCACATTTCATGTTAGAGGTAGGATCTCAGGTTTGGTATTAGAGGCATTGAGATATCACATCTCATGCTATCAGAAGGGTCTCAGGATTGGAATGGGAAGGACTTAGATATCACATATCATGCTATAGGGAGGGTCTCAGTTTTGATATTAGAAGCATTGAGATATCACATCTCATGCTATCGGAAGTGTCTCAGGATTGGAATGGGAAGGAGCTGGATATCACATCTCATGCTAAAGGAAGAGTCTCAGGTTTGGAACGGGAAGGAGTTGGATATCACATCTCATGTTATAGGAAGGGTCTCAGGTTTGGTATAAGCATTGAGATATCACATCTCTGCTATCGGAAGTGTCTCAGGATTGGAATGGGAAGGAGTTGGATATCCCATCTCATGTTATAGGACGGGTCTCAGGTTTGTTATTAGAATCATTGAGATATCATGTTGCATGCTGTAGGAAGGGTCTAAGGATTGGAATGGGAAGGACTTGGATATCACATCTCATGCTATAGATAGGCTCTCAGGTTTGGAAAGGGAAGGAGTTGGATATCACATTTCATGTTAGAGGAAGGATCTCAGGTTTGGTATTAGAGGCATTGAGATATCACATCTCATGCTATAGGAAGGGTCTCAGGTTGGAATGGGAAGGAGTTGGATATCACATCTCATGTTAAAGGGAGGGTCTCAGAATTGGAAGGGGAAGGATTTGGATATCACATCTCATGTTATAGGAAGGATCTCAGGTTTGGTATTAGAAGCATTGAGATATCACATCTCATGCTATCGGAAGGATCTCAGGTTTGGTATTAGAAGCATTGAGATATCACATCTCATGCTATCAGAAGGGTCTCAGGATTGGAATGGGAAGGAGTTGGATATCACATCTCATGCTAAAATGGAGGGTCTCAGGTTTGGAAGGGGAAGGATTTGGATATCACATCTCATGTTATCGGAAGGATCTCAGGTTTGGTATTAGAAGTATTGAGATATCACATCTCATGCTATAGGAAGGGTCTCAGGATTAGAATGGGAAGGAGTTGGATATCACATCTCATGCTAAAGGAAGGGTCTCAGGTTTGGTAGAAGCATTGAGATATCACATCTCATGCTATAGGAAGGGTCTCAGGATTGGAATGGGAAGGACTTAGATATCACATATCATGCTATAGGGAGGGTTTCCGTTTTGATATTAGAAGCATTGAGATATCACATCTCATGCTATCGGAAGTGTCTCAGGATTGGAATGGGAAGGAGCTGGATATCACATCTCATGCTAAAGGAAGGGTCTCAGGTTTGGAACGGGAAGGAGTTGGATATCCGATCTCATGTTATAGGAAGGGTCTAAGGTCTGGTATAAGCATTGAGGTATCACATCTCTGCTATCGGAAGTGTCTCAGGATTGGAATGGGAAGGAGTTGGATATCCCATCTCATGTTATAGGAAGGGTCTCAGGTTTGGTATAAGCATTGAGATATCACATCTCATGCTATAGGAAGGGTCTCAGGATTGGAATGGGAAGTAGTTGGATATCACATCTCATGCTATAGGAAGGGTCTCAGGTTTGGTATAAGCATTGAGATATCACATCTCATGCTATAGGAAGGGTCTCAGGATTGGAATGGGAAGGAGTTGTATATGACATCTCATGCCGTAGGAAGGGTCTCAGGTTTGGTATAAGCATTGATATATCACATCTCATGCTATAGGAAGGGTCTCAGGATTGGAATGGGAAGGAGTTGGATATCACATCTCATGCTATAGGAAGGGTCTCAGGTTTGGTATAAGCATTGAGATATCACATCTCATGCTATAGGAAGGGTCTCAGGATTGGAATGGGAAGGAGTTGTCTATGACATCTCATGCCGTAGGAAGGGTCTCAGGTTTGGTATAAGCATTGAGATATCACATCTCTGCTATTGCAAGGGTCTCTGGATTTGAATGGGAAGGAGTTGGATATCCCATCTCATGTTATAGGAAGAGTCTCAGGTTTGGTATTAGAAGCATTGAGATATCACATCTCATGCTATAGGAAGTGTCTCAGGATTGGAATGGGAAGGACTTGGATATCACATCTCATGCTATAGGGAGGCTCTCAAGTTTGATATTAGAAGCATTGAGATATCACATCTCATGCTATAGGAAGGGTCTCAGGATTGGAATGGGAAGGAGTTGGATATCACATCTCATGCTATAGGAAGGGTCTCAGGTTTGGTATAAGCAGTGAGATATCACATCGCATGCTGTAGGAAGGGTCTCAGGTTTGGTATTAGAAGCATTGAGATATCACATCTCATGCTATAGGAAGGGTCTCAGGTTTGGTATAAGCAGTGAGATATCACATCGCATGCTGTAGGAAGGGTCTCAAGTTTGATATTAGAAGCATTGAGATATCACATCTCATGCTATAGGAAGGGTCTCAGGATTGGAATGGGAAGGAGTTGGATATCACATATCATGCTAAAGGAAGGGTCTCAGGTTTGGTAGAAGCATTGAGATATCACATCTCATGCTATAGGAAGGGTCTCAGGATTGGAATGGGAAGGACTTAGATATCACATATCATGCTATAGGGAGGGTCTCAGTTTTGATATTAGAAGCATTGAGATATCACATCTCATGCTATCGGAAGTGTCTCAGGATTGGAATGGGAAGGAGCTGGATATCACATCTCATGCTAAAGGAAGAGTCTCAGGTTTGGAACGGGAAGGAGTTGGATATCACATCTTATGTTATAGGAAGGGTCTCAGGTTTGGTATAAGCATTGAGATATCACATCTCTGCTATCGGAAGTGTCTCAGGATTGGAAATGGAAGGAGTTGGATATCCCATCTCATGTTATAGGACGGGTCTCAGGTTTGTTATTAGAATCATTGAGATATCATATTGCATGCTGTAGGAAGGGTCTAAGGATTGGAATGGGAAGGACTTGGATATCACATCTCATGCTATAGATAGGCTCTCAGGTTTGGAAAGGGAAGGAGTTGGATATCACATTTCATGTTAGAGGAAGGATCTCAGGTTTGGTATTAGAGGCATTGAGATATCACATCTCATGCTATAGGAAGGGTCTCAGGTTGGAATGGGAAGGAGTTGGATATCACATCTCATGTTAAAGGGAGGGTCTCAGAATTGGAAGGGGAAGGATTTGGATATCACATCTCATGTTATAGGAAGGATCTCAGGTTTGGTATTAGAAGCATTGAGATATCACATCTCATGCTATCGGAAGGATCTCAGGTTTGGTATTAGAAGCATTGAGATATCACATCTCATGCTATCAGAAGGGTCTCAGGATTGGAATGGGAAGGAGATGGATATCACATCTCATGCTAAAGGGAGGGTCTCAGGTTTGGAAGGGGAAGGATTTGGATATCACATCTCATGTTATCGGAAGGATCTCAGGTTTGGTATTAGAAGTATTGAGATATCACATCTCATGCTATAGGAAGGGTCTCAGGATTGGAATGGGAAGGAGTTGGATATCACATCTCATGCTAAAGGAAGGGTCTCAGGTTTGGTAGAAGCATTGAGATATCACATCTCATGCTATAGGAAGTGTCTCAGGATTGGAATGGGAAGGAGCTGGATATCACATCTCATGCTAAAGGAAGGGTCTCAGGTTTGGAACGGGAAGGAGTTGGATATCCGATCTCATGTTATAGGAAGGGTCTAAGGTCTGATATAAGCATTGAGATATCACATCTCTGCTATCGGAAGTGTCTCAGGATTGGAATGGGAAGGAGTTGGATATCCGATCTCATGCTATCGGAAGGATCTCAGGTTTGGTATTAGAAGCATTGAGATATCACATCTCATGCTATAGGAAGGGTCTCAGGATTGGAATGGGAAGGACTTAGATATCACATATCATGCTATAGGGAGGGTTTCCGTTTTGATATTAGAAGCATTGAGATATCACATCTCATGCTATCGGAAGTGTCTCAGGATTGGAATGGGAAGGAGCTGGATATCACATCTCATGCTAAAGGAAGGGTCTCAGGTTTGGAACGGGAAGGAGTTGGATATCCGATCTCATGTTATAGGAAGGGTCTAAGGTCTGGTATAAGCATTGAGATATCACATCTCTGCTATGGGAAGTGTCTCAGGATTGGAATGGGAAGGAGTTGGATATCCCATCTCATGTTATAGGAAGGGTCTCAGGTTTGGTATAAGCATTGAGATATCACATCTCATGCTATAGGAAGGGTCTCAGGTTGGAATGGGAAGGAGTTGGATATCACATCTCATGTTAAAGGGAGGGTCTCAGAATTGGAAGGGGAAGGATTTGGATATCACATCTCATGTTATAGGAAGGATCTCAGGTTTGGTATTAGAAGCATTGAGATATCACATCTCATGCTATCGGAAGGATCTCAGGTTTGGTATTAGAAGCATTGAGATATCACATCTCATGCTATCAGAAGGGTCTCAGGATTGGAATGGGAAGGAGTTGGATATCACATCTCATGCTAAAGGGAGGGTCTCAGGTTTGGAAGGGGAAGGATTTGGATATCACATCTCATGTTATCGGAAGGATTTCAGGTTTGGTATTAGAAGTATTGAGATATCACATCTCATGCTATAGGAAGGGTCTCAGGATTGGAATGGGAAGGAGTTGGATATCACATCTCATGCTAAAGGAAGGGTCTCAGGTTTGGTAGAAGCATTGAGATATCACATCTCATGCTATAGGAAGGGTCTCAGGATTGGAATGGGAAGGACTTAGATATCACATATCATGCTATAGGGAGGGTTTCTGTTTTGATATTAGAAGCATTGAGATATCACATCTCATGCTAAAGGGAGGGTCTCAGGATTGGAATGGGAAGGAGCTGGATATCACATCTCATGCTAAAGGAAGGGTCTCAGGTTTGGAACGGGAAGGAGTTGGATATCCGATCTCATGTTATAGGAAGGGTCTAAGGTCTGGTATAAGCATTGAGATATCACATCTCTGCTATCGGAAGTGTCTCAGGATTGGAATGGGAAGGAGTTGGATATCCCATCTCATGTTATAGGAAGGGTCTCAGGTTTGGTATAAGCATTGAGATATCACATCTCATGCTATAGGAAGGGTCTCAGGATTGGAATGGGAAGGAGTTGGATATCACATTTCATGCTATAGGAAGGGTCTCAGGTTTGGTATAAGCATTGAGATATCACATCTCATGCTATAGGAAGGGTCTCAGGATTGGAATGGGAAGGAGTTGTATATGACATCTCATGCCGTAGGAAGGGTCTCAGGTTTGGTATAAGCATTGAGATATCACATCTCATGCTATAGGAAGGGTCTCAGGATTGGAATGGGAAGGAGTTGGATATCACATCTCATGCTATAGGAAGGGTCTCAGGTTTGGTATAAGCATTGAGATATCACATCTCATGCTATAGGAAGGGTCTCAGGATTGGAATGGGAAGGAGTTGTATATGACATCTCATGCCGTAGGAAGGGTCTCAGGTTTGGTATAAGCATTGAGATATCACATCTCTGCTATCGGATGGGTCTCAGGATTGGAATGGGAAGGAGTTGGATATCCCATCTCATGTTATAGGAAGAGTCTCAGGTTTGGTATTAGAAGCATTGAGATATCACATCTCATGCTATAGGAAGTGTCTCAGGATTGGAATGGGAAGGACTTGGATATCACATCTCATGCTATAGGGAGGCTCTCAAGTTTGATATTAGAAGCATTGAGATATCACATCTCATGCTATAGGAAGGGTCTCAGGATTGGAATGGGAAGGAGTTGGATATCACATCTCATGCTATAGGAAGGGTCTCAGGTTTGGTATAAGCAGTGAGATATCACATCGCATGCTGTAGGAAGGGTCTCAGGTTTGGTATTAGAAGCATTGAGATATCACATCTCATGCTATAGGAAGGATCTCAGGATTAGAAGTATTGAGATATCACATCTCATGCTATAGGAAGGGTCTCAGGATTGGAATGGGAAGGAGTTGGATATCACATCTCATGCTAAAGGAAGGGTCTCAGGTTTGGTAGAGGCATTGAGATATCACATCTCAAGCTATAGGAAGGGTCTCAGGATTGGAATGGGAAGGACTTAGATATCACATATCATGCTATAGGGAGGGTCTCAGTTTTGATATTAGAAGCATTGAGATATCACATCTCATGCTATCGGAAGTGTCTCACGATTGGAATGGGAAGGAGCTGGATATCACATCTCATGCTAAAGGAAGAGTCTCAGGTTTGGTATAAGCATTGAGATATCACATCTCTGCTATCGGAAGTGTCTCAGGATTGGAAATGGAAGGAGTTGGATATCCCATCTCATGTTATAGGACGGGTCTCAGGTTTGTTATTAGAATCATTGAGATATCATATTGCATGCTGTAGGAAGGGTCTAAGGATTGGAATGGAAAGGACTTGGATATCACATCTCATGCTATAGATAGGCTCTCAGGTTTGGAAAGGGAAGGAGTTGGATGCACATTTCATGTTAGAGGAAGGATCTCAGGTTTGGTATTAGAGGCATTGAGATATCATATTGCATGCTGTAGGAAGGGTCTAAGGATTGGAATGGGAAGGACTTGGATATCACATCTCATGCTATAGGAAGGGTCTCAGGTTGGAATGGGAAGGAGTTGGATATCACATCTCATGTTAAAGGGAGGGTCTCAGAATTGGAAGGGGAAGGATTTGGATATCACATCTCATGTTATAGGAAGGATCTCAGGTTTGGTATTAGAAGCATTGAGATATCACATCTCATGCTATCGGAAGGATCTCAGGTTTGGTATTAGAAGCATTGAGATATCACATCTCATGCTATCAGAAGGGTCTCAGGATTGGAATGGGAAGGAGATGGATATCACATCTCATGCTAAAGGGAGGGTCTCAGGTTTGGAAGGGGAAGGATTTGGATATCACATCTCATGTTATCGGAAGGATCTCAGGTTTGGTATTAGAAGTATTGAGATATCACATCTCATGCTATAGGAAGGGTCTCAGGATTGGAATGGGAAGGAGTTGGATATCACATCTCATGCTAAAGGAAGGGTCTCAGGTTTGGTAGAAGCATTGAGATATCACATCTCATGCTATAGGAAGTGTCTCAGGATTGGAATGGGAAGGAGCTGGATATCACATCTCATGCTAAAGGAAGGGTCTCAGGTTTGGAACGGGAAGGAGTTGGATATCCGATCTCATGTTATAGGAAGGGTCTAAGGTCTGGTATAAGCATTGAGATATCACATCTCTGCTATCGGAAGTGTCTCAGGATTGGAATGGGAAGGAGTTGGATATCCGATCTCATGCTATCGGAAGGATCTCAGGTTTGGTATTAGAAGCATTGAGATATCACATCTCATGCTATAGGAAGGGTCTCAGGATTGGAATGGGAAGGACTTAGATATCACATATCATGCTATAGGGAGGGTTTCCGTTTTGATATTAGAAGCATTGAGATATCACATCTCATGCTATCGGAAGTGTCTCAGGATTGGAATGGGAAGGAGCTGGATATCACATCTCATGCTAAAGGAAGGGTCTCAGGTTTGGAACGGGAAGGAGTTGGATATCCGATCTCATGTTATAGGAAGGGTCTAAGGTCTGGTATAAGCATTGAGATATCACATCTCTGCTATGGGAAGTGTCTCAGGATTGGAATGGGAAGGAGTTGGATATCACATCTCATGTTAAAGGGAGGGTCTCAGAATTGGAAGGGGAAGGATTTGGATATCACATCTCATGTTATAGGAAGGATCTCAGGTTTGGTATTAGAAGCATTGAGATATCACATCTCATGCTATCGGAAGGATCTCAGGTTTGGTATTAGAAGCATTGAGATATCACATCTCATGCTATCAGAAGGGTCTCAGGATTGGAATGGGAAGGAGTTGGATATCACATCTCATGCTAAAGGGAGGGTCTCAGGTTTGGAAGGGGAAGGATTTGGATATCACATCTCATGTTATCGGAAGGATTTCAGGTTTGGTATTAGAAGTATTGAGATATCACATCTCATGCTATAGGAAGGGTCTCAGGATTGGAATGGGAAGGAGTTGGATATCACATCTCATGCTAAAGGAAGGGTCTCAGGTTTGGTAGAAGCATTGAGATATCACATCTCATGCTATAGGAAGGGTCTCAGGATTGGAATGGGAAGGACTTAGATATCACATATCATGCTATAGGGAGGGTTTCTGTTTTGATATTAGAAGCATTGAGATATCACATCTCATGCTAAAGGGAGGGTCTCAGGATTGGAATGGGAAGGAGCTGGATATCACATCTCATGCTAAAGGAAGGGTCTCAGGTTTGGAACGGGAAGGAGTTGGATATCCGATCTCATGTTATAGGAAGGGTCTAAGGTCTGGTATAAGCATTGAGATATCACATCTCTGCTATCGGAAGTGTCTCAGGATTGGAATGGGAAGGAGTTGGATATCCCATCTCATGTTATAGGAAGGGTCTCAGGTTTGGTATACGCATTGAGATATCACATCTCATGCTATAGGAAGGGTCTCAGGATTGGAATGGGAAGGAGTTGGATATCACATCTCATGCTATAGGAAGGGTCTCAGGTTTGGTATAAGCATTGAGATATCACATCTCATACTATAGGAAGGGTCTCAGGATTGGAATGGGAAGGAGTTGTATATGACATCTCATGCCGTAGGACGGGTCTCAGGTTTGGTATAAGCATTGAGATATCACATCTCATGCTATAGGAAGGGTCTCAGGATTGGAATGGGAAGGAGTTGGATATCACATCTCATGCTATAGGAAGGGTCTCAGGTTTGGTATAAGCATTGAGATATCACATCTCATGCTATAGGAAGGGTCTCAGGATTGGAATGGGAAGGAGTTGTATATGACATCTCATGCCGTAGGAAGGGTCTCAGGTTTGGTATAAGCATTGAGATATCACATCTCTGCTATCGGAAGGGTCTCAGGATTGGAATGGGAAGGAGTTGGATATCCCATCTCATGTTATAGGAAGAGTCTCAGGTTTGGTATTAGAAGCATTGAGATATCACATCTCATGCTATAGGAAGTGTCTCAGGATTGGAATGGGAAGGACTTGGATATCACATCTCATGCTATAGGGAGGCTCTCAAGTTTGATATTAGAAGCATTGAGATATCACATCTCATGCTATAGGAAGGGTCTCAGGATTGGAATGGGAAGGAGTTGGATATCACATCTCATGCTATAGGAAGGGTCTCAGGTTTGGTATAAGCAGTGAGATATCACATCGCATGCTGTAGGAAGGGTCTCAGGTTTGGTATTAGAAGCATTGAGATATCACATCTCATGCTATAGGAAGGATCTCAGGTTTGGTATTAGAAGTATTGAGATATCACATCTCATGCTATAGGAAGGGTCTCAGGATTGGAATGGGAAGGAGTTGGATATCACATCTCATGCTAAAGGAAGGGTCTCAGGTTTGGTAGAAGCATTGAGATATCACATCTCATGCTATACGAAGGGTCTCAGGATTGGAATGGGAAGGACTTAGATATCACATATCATGCTATAGGGAGGGTCTCAGTTTTGATATTAGAAGCATTGAGATATCACATCTCATGCTATCGGAAGTGTCTCACGATTGGAATGGGAAGGAGCTGGATATCACATCTCATGCTAAAGGAAGAGTCTCAGGATTGGAACGGGAAGGAGTTGGATATCACATCTCATGTTATAGGGAGGGTCTCAGGTCTGGTATAAGCATTGAGATATCACATCTCTGGTATCGGAAGTGTCTCAGGATTGGAAATGGAAGGAGTTGGATATCCCATCTCATGTTATAGGACGGGTCTCAGGTTTGTTATTAGAATCATTGAGATATCATATTGCATGCTGTAGGAAGGGTCTAAGGATTGGAATGGAAAGGACTTGGATATCACATCTCATGCTATAGATAGGCTCTCAGGTTTGGAAAGGGAAGGAGTTGGATATCACATTTCATGTTAGAGGAAGGATCTCAGGTTTGGTATTAGAGGCATTGAGATATCACATCTCATGCTATCAGAAGGGTCTCAGGATTGGAATGGGAAGGAGATGGATATCACATCTCATGCTAAAGGGAGGGTCTCAGGTTTGGAAGGGGAAGGATTTGGATATCACATCTCATGTTATCGGAAGGATCTCAGGTTTGGTATTAGAAGTATTGAGATATCACATCTCATGCTATAGGAAGGGTCTCAGGATTGGAATGGGAAGGAGTTGGATATCACATCTCATGCTAAAGGAAGGGTCTCAGGTTTGGTAGAAGCATTGAGATATCACATCTCATGCTATAGGAAGTGTCTCAGGATTGGAATGGGAAGGAGCTGGATATCACATCTCATGCTAAAGGAAGGGTCTCAGGTTTGGAACGGGAAGGAGTTGGATATCCGATCTCATGTTATAGGAAGGGTCTAAGGTCTGGTATAAGCATTGAGATATCACATCTCTGCTATCGGAAGTGTCTCAGGATTGGAATGGGAAGGAGTTGGATATCCGATCTCATGCTATCGGAAGGATCTCAGGTTTGGTATTAGAAGCATTGAGATATCACATCTCATGCTATAGGAAGGGTCTCAGGATTGGAATGGGAAGGACTTAGATATCACATATCATGCTATAGGGAGGGTTTCCGTTTTGATATTAGAAGCATTGAGATATCACATCTCATGCTATCGGAAGTGTCTCAGGATTGGAATGGGAAGGAGCTGGATATCACATCTCATGCTAAAGGAAGGGTCTCAGGTTTGGAACGGGAAGGAGTTGGATATCCGATCTCATGTTATAGGAAGGGTCTAAGGTCTGGTATAAGCATTGAGATATCACATCTCTGCTATGGGAAGTGTCTCAGGATTGGAATGGGAAGGAGTTGGATATCACATCTCATGTTAAAGGGAGGGTCTCAGAATTGGAAGGGGAAGGATTTGGATATCACATCTCATGTTATAGGAAGGATCTCAGGTTTGGTATTAGAAGCATTGAGATATCACATCTCATGCTATCGGAAGGATCTCAGGTTTGGTATTAGAAGCATTGAGATATCACATCTCATGCTATCAGAAGGGTCTCAGGATTGGAATGGGAAGGAGTTGGATATCACATCTCATGCTAAAGGGAGGGTCTCAGGTTTGGAAGGGGAAGGATTTGGATATCACATCTCATGTTATCGGAAGGATTTCAGGTTTGGTATTAGAAGTATTGAGATATCACATCTCATGCTATAGGAAGGGTCTCAGGATTGGAATGGGAAGGAGTTGGATATCACATCTCATGCTAAAGGAAGGGTCTCAGGTTTGGTAGAAGCATTGAGATATCACATCTCATGCTATAGGAAGGGTCTCAGGATTGGAATGGGAAGGACTTAGATATCACATATCATGCTATAGGGAGGGTTTCTGTTTTGATATTAGAAGCATTGAGATATCACATCTCATGCTAAAGGGAGGGTCTCAGGATTGGAATGGGAAGGAGCTGGATATCACATCTCATGCTAAAGGAAGGGTCTCAGGTTTGGAACGGGAAGGAGTTGGATATCCGATCTCATGTTATAGGAAGGGTCTAAGGTCTGGTATAAGCATTGAGATATCACATCTCTGCTATCGGAAGTGTCTCAGGATTGGAATGGGAAGGAGTTGGATATCCCATCTCATGTTATAGGAAGGGTCTCAGGTTTGGTATAAGCATTGAGATATCACATCTCATGCTATAGGAAGGGTCTCAGGATTGGAATGGGAAGGAGTTGGATATCACATCTCATGCTATAGGAAGGGTCTCAGGTTTGGTATAAGCATTGAGATATCACATCTCATACTATAGGAAGGGTCTCAGGATTGGAATTGGAAGGAGTTGTATATGACATCTCATGTCGTAGGAAGGGTCTCAGGTTTGCTATAAGCATTGAGATATCACATCTCATGCTATAGGAAGGGTCTCAGGATTGGAATGGGAAGGAGTTGGATATCACATCTCATGCTATAGGAAGGGTCTCAGGTTTGGTATAAGCATTGAGATATCACATCTCATGCTATAGGAAGGGTCTCAGGATTGGAATGGGAAGGAGTTGTATATGACATCTCATGCCGTAGGAAGGGTCTCAGGTTTGGTATAAGCATTGAGATATCACATCTCTGCTATCGGAAGGGTCTCAGGATTGGAATGGGAAGGAGTTGGATATCCCATCTCATGTTATAGGAAGAGTCTCAGGTTTGGTATTAGAAGCATTGAGATATCACATCTCATGCTATAGGAAGTGTCTCAGGATTGGAATGGGAAGGACTTGGATATCACATCTCATGCTATAGGGAGGCTCTCAAGTTTGATATTAGAAGCATTGAGATATCACATCTCATGCTATAGGAAGGGTCTCAGGATTGGAATGGGAAGGAGTTGGATATCACATCTCATGCTATAGGAAGGGTCTCAGGTTTGGTATAAGCAGTGAGATATCACATCGCATGCTGTAGGAAGGGTCTCAGGTTTGGTATTAGAAGCATTGAGATATCACATCTCATGCTATAGGAAGGATCTCAGGTTTGGTATTAGAAGTATTGAGATATCACATCTCATGCTATAGGAAGGGACTCAGGATTGGAATGGGAAGGAGTTGGATATCACATCTCATGCTAAAGGAAGGGTCTCAGGTTTGGTAGAAGCATTGAGATATCACATCTCATGCTATAGGAAGGGTCTCAGGATTGGAATGGGAAGGACTTAGATATCACATATCATGCTATAGGGAGGGTCTCAGTTTTGATATTAGAAGCATTGAGATATCACATCTCATGCTATCGGAAGTGTCTCACGATTGGAATGGGAAGGAGCTGGATATCACATCTCATGCTAAAGGAAGAGTCTCAGGATTGGAACGGGAAGGAGTTGGATATCACATCTCATGTTATAGGGAGGGTCTCAGGTCTGGTATAAGCATTGAGATATCACATCTCTGCTATCGGAAGTGTCTCAGGATTGGAAATGGAAGGAGTTGGATATCCCATCTCATGTTATAGGACGGGTCTCAGGTTTGTTATTAGAATCATTGAGATATCATATTGCATGCTGTAGGAAGGGTCTAAGGATTGGAATGGAAAGGAGTTGTATATGACATCTCATGCCGTAGGAAGGGTCTCAGGTTTGGTATAAGCATTGAGATATCACATCTCATGCTATAGGAAGAGTCTCAGGATTGGAATGGGAAGGAGTTGGATATCACATCTCATGCTATAGGAAGGGTCTCAGGTTTGGTATAAGCATTGAGATATCACATCTCATGCTATAGGAAGGGTCTCAGGATTGGAATGGGAAGGAGTTGTATATGACATCTCATGCCGTAGGAAGGGTCTCAGGTTTGGTATAAGCATTGAGATATCACATCTCTGCTATCGGAAGGGTCTCAGGATTGGAATGGGAAGGAGTTGGATATCCCATCTCATGTTATAGGAAGAGTCTCAGGTTTGGTATTAGAAGCATTGAGATATCACATCTCATGCTATAGGAAGTGTCTCAGGATTGGAATGGGAAGGACTTGGATATCACATCTCATGCTATAGGGAGGCTCTCAAGTTTGATATTAGAAGCATTGAGATATCACATCTCATGCTATAGGAAGGGTCTCAGGATTGGAATGGGAAGGAGTTGGATATCACATCTCATGCTATAGGAAGGGTCTCAGGTTTGGTATAAGCAGTGAGATATCACATCGCATGCTGTAGGAAGGGTCTCAGGTTTGGTATTAGAAGCATTGAGATATCACATCTCATGCTATAGGAAGGATCTCAGGTTTGGTATTAGAAGTATTAAGATATCACATCTCATGCTATAGGAAGGGTCTCAGGATTGGAATGGGAAGGAGTTGGATATCACATCTCATGCTAAAGGAAGGGTCTCAGGTTTGGTAGAAGCATTGAGATATCACATCTCATGCTATAGGAAGGGTCTCAGGATTGGAATGGGAAGGACTTAGATATCACATATCATGCTATAGGGAGGGTCTCAGTTTTGATATTAGAAGCATTGAGATATCACATCTCATGCTATCGGAAGTGTCTCACGATTGGAATGGGAAGGAGCTGGATATCACATCTCATGCTAAAGGAAGAGTCTCAGGATTGGAAATGGAAGGAGTTGGATATCCCATCTCATGTTATAGGACGGGTCTCAGGTTTGTTATTAGAATCATTGAGATATCATATTGCATGCTGTAGGAAGGGTCTAAGGATTGGAATGGAAAGGACTTGGATATCACATCTCATGCTATAGATAGGCTCTCAGGTTTGGAAAGGGAAGGAGTTGGATATCACATTTCATGTTAGAGGAAGGATCTCAGGTTTGGTATTAGAGGCATTGAGATATCATATTGCATGCTGTAGGAAGGGTCTAAGGATTGGAATGGGAAGGACTTGGATATCACATCTCATGCTATAGGAAGGGTCTCAGGTTGGAATGGGAAGGAGTTGGATATCACATCTCATGTTAAAGGGAGGGTCTCAGAATTGGAAGGGGAAGGATTTGGATATCACATCTCATGTTATAGGAAGGATCTCAGGTTTGGTATTAGAAGCATTGAGATATCACATCTCATGCTATCGGAAGGATCTCAGGTTTGGTATTAGAAGCATTGAGATATCACATCTCATGCTATCAGAAGGGTCTCAGGATTGGAACGGGAAGGAGATGGATATCACATATGCTAAAGGGAGGGTCTCAGGTTTGGAAGGGGAAGGATTTGGATATCACATCTCATGTTATCGGAAAGGATCTCAGGTTTGGTATTAGAAGTATTGAGATATCACATCTCATGCTATAGGAAGGGTCTCAGGATTGGAATGGGAAGGAGTTGGATATCACATCTCATGCTAAAGGAAGGGTCTCAGGTTTGGTAGAAGCATTGAGATATCACATCTCATGCTATAGGAAGTGTCTCAGGATTGGAATGGGAAGGAGCTGGATATCACATCTCATGCTAAAGGAAGGGTCTCAGGTTTGGAACGGGAAGGAGTTGGATATCCGATCTCATGTTATAGGAAGGGTCTAAGGTCTGGTATAAGCATTGAGATATCACATCTCTGCTAACGGAAGTGTCTCAGGATTGGAATGGGAAGGAGTTGGATATCCGATCTCATGATATCGGAAGGATCTCAGGTTTGGTATTAGAAGCATTGAGATATCACATCTCATGCTATAGGAAGGGTCTCAGGATTGGAATGGGAAGGACTTAGATATCACATATCATGCGATAGGGAGGGTTTCCGTTTTGATATTAGAAGCATTGAGATATCACATCTCATGCTATCAGAAGGGTCTCAGGATTGGAATGGGAAGGAGATGGATATCACATCTCATGCTAAAGGGAGGGTCTCAGGTTTGGAAGGGGAAGGATTTGGATATCACATCTCATGTTATCGGAAGGATCTCAGGTTTGGTATTAGAAGTATTGAGATATCACATCTCATGCTATAGGAAGGGTCTCAGGATTGGAATGGGAAGGAGTTGGATATCATATCTCATGCTAAAGGAAGGGTCTCAGGTTTGGTAGAAGCATTGAGATATCACATCTCATGCTATAGGAAGTGTCTCAGGATTGGAATGGGAAGGAGCTGGATATCACATCTCATGCTAAAGGAAGGGTCTCAGGTTTGGAACGGGAAGGAGTTGGATATCCGATCTCATGTTATAGGAAGGGTCTAAGGTCTGGTATAAGCAGTGAGATATCACATCTCTGCTATCAGAAGTGTCTCAGGATTGGAATGGGAAGGAGTTGGATATCCGATCTCATGCTATCGGAAGGATCTCAGGTTTGGTATTAGAAGCATTGAGATATCACATCTCATGCTATAGGAAGGGTCTCAGGATTGGAATGGGAAGGACTTAGATATCACATATCATGCTATAGGGAGGGTTTCCGTTTTGATATTAGAAGCATTGAGATATCACATCTCATGCTATCAGAAGTGTCTCAGGATTGGAATGGGAAGGAGCTGGATATCACATCTCATGCTAAAGGAAGGGTCTCAGGTTTGGAACGGGAAGGAGTTGGATATCCGATCTCATGTTATAGGAAGGGTCTAAGGTCTGGTATAAGCATTGAGATATCACATCTCTGCTATGGGAAGTGTCTCAGGATTGGAATGGGAAGGAGTTGGATATCCCATCTCATGTTATAGGAAGGGTCTCAGGTTTGATATAAGCATTGAGATATCACATCTCATGCTATAGGAAGGGTCTCAGGTTGGAATGGGAAGGAGTTGGATATCACATCTCATGTTAAAGGGAGGGTCTCAGAATTGGAAGGGGAAGGATTTGGATATCACATCTCATGTTATAGGAAGGATCTCAGGTTTGGTATTAGAAGCATTGAGATATCACATCTCATGCTATCGGAAGGATCTCAGGTTTGGTATTAGAAGCATTGAGATATCACATCTCATGCTATCAGAAGGGTCTCAGGATTGGAATGGGAAGGAGTTGGATATCACATCTTATGCTAAAGGGAGGGTCTCAGGTTTGGAAGGGGAAGGATTTGGATATCACATCTCATGTTATCGGAAGGATTTCAGGTTTGGTATTAGAAGTATTGAGATATCACATCTCATGCTATAGGAAGGGTCTCAGGATTGGAATGGGAAGGAGTTGGATATCACATCTCATGCTAAAGGAAGGGTCTCAGGTTTGGTAGAAGCATTGAGATATCACATCTCATGCTATAGGAAGGGTCTCAGGATTGGAATGGGAAGGACTTAGATATCACATATCATGCTACAGGGAGGGTTTCTGTTTTGATATTAGAAGCATTGAGATATCACATCTCATGCTAAAGGGAGGGTCTCAGGATTGGAATGGGAAGGAGCTGGATATCACATCTCATGCTAAAGGAAGGGTCTCAGGTTTGGAACGGGAAGGAGTTGGATATCCGATCTCATGTTATAGGAAGGGTCTAAGGTCTGGTATAAGCATTGAGATATCACATCTCTGCTATCGGAAGTGTCTCAGGATTGGAATGGGAAGGAGTTGGATATCCCATCTCATGTTATAGGAAGGGTCTCAGGTTTGGTATAAGCATTGAGATATCACATCTCATGCTATAGGAAGGGTCTCAGGATTGGAATGGGAAGGAGTTGGATATCACATCTCATGCTATAGGAAGGGTCTCAGGTTTGGTATAAGCATTGAGATATCACATCTCATGCTATAGGAAGGGTCTCAGGATTGGAATGGGAAGGAGTTGTATATGACATCTCATGCCGTAGGAAGGGTCTCAGGTTTGGTATAAGCATTGAGATATCACATCTCATGCTATAGGAAGAGTCTCAGGATTGGAATGGGAAGGAGTTGGATATCACATCTCATGCTATAGGAAGGGTCTCAGGTTTGGTATAAGCATTGAGATATCACATCTCATGCTATAGGAAGGGTCTCAGGATTGGAATGGGAAGGAGTTGTATATGACATCTCATGCCGTAGGAAGGGTCTCAGGTTTGGTATAAGCATTGAGATATCACATCTCTGCTATCGGAAGGGTCTCAGGATTGGAATGGGAAGGAGTTGGATATCCCATCTCATGTTATAGGAAGAGTCTCAGGTTTGGTATTAGAAGCATTGAGATATCACATCTCATGCTATAGGAAGTGTCTCAGGATTGGAATGGGAAGGACTTGGATATCACATCTCATGCTATAGGGAGGCTCTCAAGTTTGATATTAGAAGCATTGAGATATCACATCTCATGCTATAGGAAGGGTCTCAGGATTGGAATGGGAAGGAGTTGGATATCACATCTCATGCTATAGGAAGGGTCTCAGGTTTGGTATAAGCAGTGAGATATCACATCGCATGCTGTAGGAAGGGTCTCAGGTTTGGTATTAGAAGCATTGAGATATCACATCTCATGCTATAGGAAGGATCTCAGGTTTGGTATTAGAAGTATTAAGATATCACATCTCATGCTATAGGAAGGGTCTCAGGATTGGAATGGGAAGGAGTTGGATATCACATCTCATGCTAAAGGAAGGGTCTCAGGTTTGGTAGAAGCATTGAGATATCACATCTCATGCTATAGGAAGGGTCTCAGGATTGGAATGGGAAGGACTTAGATATCACATATCATGCTATAGGGAGGGTCTCAGTTTTGATATTAGAAGCATTGAGATATCACATCTCATGCTATCGGAAGTGTCTCACGATTGGAATGGGAAGGAGCTGGATATCACATCTCATGCTAAAGGAAGAGTCTCAGGATTGGAAATGGAAGGAGTTGGATATCCCATCTCATGTTATAGGACGGGTCTCAGGTTTGTTATTAGAATCATTGAGATATCATATTGCATGCTGTAGGAAGGGTCTAAGGATTGGAATGGAAAGGACTTGGATATCACATCTCATGCTATAGATAGGCTCTCAGGTTTGGAAAGGGAAGGAGTTGGATATCACATTTCATGTTAGAGGAAGGATCTCAGGTTTGGTATTAGAGGCATTGAGATATCATATTGCATGCTGTAGGAAGGGTCTAAGGATTGGAATGGGAAGGACTTGGATATCACATCTCATGCTATAGGAAGGGTCTCAGGTTGGAATGGGAAGGAGTTGGATATCACATCTCATGTTAAAGGGAGGGTCTCAGAATTGGAAGGGGAAGGATTTGGATATCACATCTCATGTTATAGGAAGGATCTCAGGTTTGGTATTAGAAGCATTGAGATATCACATCTCATGCTATCGGAAGGATCTCAGGTTTGGTATTAGAAGCATTGAGATATCACATCTCATGCTATCAGAAGGGTCTCAGGATTGGAATGGGAAGGAGATGGATATCACATATGCTAAAGGGAGGGTCTCAGGTTTGGAAGGGGAAGGATTTGGATATCACATCTCATGTTATCGGAAAGGATCTCAGGTTTGGTATTAGAAGTATTGAGATATCACATCTCATGCTATAGGAAGGGTCTCAGGATTGGAATGGGAAGGAGTTGGATATCACATCTCATGCTAAAGGAAGGGTCTCAGGTTTGGTAGAAGCATTGAGATATCACATCTCATGCTATAGGAAGTGTCTCAGGATTGGAATGGGAAGGAGCTGGATATCACATCTCATGCTAAAGGAAGGGTCTCAGGTTTGGAACGGGAAGGAGTTGGATATCCGATCTCATGTTATAGGAAGGGTCTAAGGTCTGGTATAAGCATTGAGATATCACATCTCTGCTATCGGAAGTGTCTCAGGATTGGAATGGGAAGGAGTTGGATATCCGATCTCATGCTATCGGAAGGATCTCAGGTTTGGTATTAGAAGCATTGAGATATCACATCTCATGCTATAGGAAGGGTCTCAGGATTGGAATGGGAAGGACTTAGATATCACATATCATGCGATAGGGAGGGTTTCCGTTTTGATATTAGAAGCATTGAGATATCACATCTCATGCTATCGGAAGTGTCTCAGGATTGGAATGGGAAGGAGCTGGATATCACATCTCATGCTAAAGGAAGGGTCTCAGGTTTGGAACGGGAAGGAGTTGGATATCCGATCTCATGTTATAGGAAGGGTCTAAGGTCTGGTATAAGCATTGAGATATCACATCTCTGCTATCGGAAGTGTCTCAGGATTGGAATGGGAAGGAGTTGGATATCCCATCTCATGTTATAGGAAGGGTCTCAGGTTTGGTATAAGCATTGAGATATCACATCTCATGCTATAGGAAGGGTCTCAGGATTGGAATGGGAAGGAGTTGGATATCACATCTCATGCTATAGGAAGGGTCTCAGGTTTGGTATAAGCATTGAGATATCACATCTCATGCTATAGGAAGGGTCTCAGGATTGGAATGGGAAGGAGTTGTATATGACATCTCATGCCGTAGGAAGGGTCTCAGGTTTGGTATAAGCATTGAGATATCACATCTCATGCTATACTAAGGGTCTCAGGATTGGAATGGGAAGGAGTTGGATATCACATCTCATGCTATAGGAAGGGTCTCAGGTTTGGTATAAGCATTGAGATATCACATCTCATGCTATAGGAAGGGTCTCAGGATTGGAATGGGAAGGAGTTGTATATGACATCTCATGCCGTAGGAAGGGTCTCAGGTTTGGTATAAGCATTGAGATATCACATCTCTGCTATCGGAAGGGTCTCAGGATTGGAATGGGAAGGAGTTGGATATCCCATCTCATGTTATAGGAAGAGTCTCAGGTTTGGTATTAGAAGCATTGAGATATCACATCTCATGCTATAGGAAGTGTCTCAGGATTGGAATGGGAAGGACTTGGATATCACATCTCATGCTATAGGGAGGCTCTCAAGTTTGATATTAGAAGCATTGAGATATCACATCTCATGCTATAGGAAGGGTCTCAGGATTGGAATGGGAAGGAGTTAGATATCACATCTCATGCTATAGGAAGGGTCTCAGGTTTGGTATAAGCAGTGAGATATCACATCTCATGCTATAGGAAGTGTCTCAGGATTGGAATGGGAAGGAGTTGGATATCACATCTCATGTTATAGGAAGGATCTCAGGTTTGGTATAAGAATTGAGATATCACATCTCTGCTATCGGAAGGGTCTCAGGATTGGAATGGGAAGGAGTTGGATATTCCAATCTCATGTTATAGGAAGGGTCTCAGGTTTGGTATTAGAAGCATTGAGATATCACATCTCATGCTATCGGAAGGATCTCAGGTTTGGTATTAGAAGCATTGAGATATCACATCTCATGCTATCAGAAGGGTCTCAGGATTGGAATGGGAAGGAGATGGATATCACATCTCATGCTAAAGGGAGGGTCTCAGGTTTGGAAGGGGAAGGATTTGGATATCACATCTCATGTTATCGGAAGGATCTCAGGTTTGGAATTAGAAGTATTGAGATATCACATCTCATGCTATAGGAAGGGTCTCAGGATTGGAATGGGAAGGAGTTGGATATCACATCTCATGCTAAAGGAAGGGTCTCAGGTTTGGTAGAAGCATTGAGATATCACATCTCATGCTATAGGAAGGGTCTCAGGATTGGAATGGGAAGGACTTAGATATCACATATCATGCTATAGGGAGGGTTTCTGTTTTGATATTAGAAGCATTGAGATATCACATCTCATGCTAAAGGGAGGGTCTCAGGATTGGAATGGGAAGGAGCTGGATATCACATCTCATGCTAAAGGAAGGGTCTCAGGTTTGGAACGGGAAGGAGTTGGATATCCGATCTCATGTTATAGGAAGGGTCTAAGGTCTGGTATAAGCATTGAGATATCACATCTCTGCTATCGGAAGTGTCTCAGGATTGGAATGGGAAGGAGTTGGATATCCCATCTCATGTTATAGGAAGGGTCTCAGGTTTGGTATAAGCATTGAGATATCACATCTCATGCTATAGGAAGGGTCTCAGGATTGGAATGGGAAGGAGTTGGATATCACATCTCATGCTATAGGAAGGGTCTCAGGTTTGCTATAAGCATTGAGATATCACATCTCATGCTATAGGAAGGGTCTCAGGATTGGAATGGGAAGGAGTTGTATATGACATCTCATGCCGTAGGAAGGGTCTCAGGTTTGGTATAAGCATTGAGATATCACATCTCATGCTATAGGAAGGGTCTCAGGATTGGAATGGGAAGGAGTTGGATATCACATCTCATGCTATAGGAAGGGTCTCAGGTTTGGTATAAGCATTGAGATATCACATCTCATGCTATAGGAAGGGTCTCAGGATTGGAATGGGAAGGAGTTGTATATGACATCTCATGCCGTAGGAAGGGTCTCAGGTTTGGTATAAGCATTGAGATATCACATCTCTGCTATCGGAAGGGTCTCAGGATTGGAATGGGAAGGAGTTGGATATCCCATCTCATGTTATAGGAAGAGTCTCAGGTTTGGTATTAGAAGCATTGAGATATCACATCTCATGCTATAGGAAGGGTCTCAGGATTGGAATGGGAAGGAGTTAGATATCACATCTCATGCTATAGGAAGGGTCTCAGGTTTGGTATAAGCAGTGAGATATCACATCTCATGCTATAGGAAGTGTCTCAGGATTGGAATGGGAAGGAGTTGGATATCACGTCTCATGTTATAGGAAGGATCTCAGGTTTGGTATAAGAATTGAGATATCACATCTCTGCTATCGGAAGGGTCTCAGGATTGGAATGGGAAGGAGTTGGATATTCCAATCTCATGTTATAGGAAGGGTCTCAGGTTTGCTATTAGAAGCATTGAGATATCACATCTCATGCTATCGGAAGGATCTCAGGTTTGGTATTAGAAGCATTGAGATATCACATCTCATGCTATCAGAAGGGTCTCAGGATTGGAATGGGAAGGAGATGGATATCACATCTCATGCTAAAGGGAGGGTCTCAGGTTTGGAAGGGGAAGGATTTGGATATCACATCTCATGTTATCGGAAGGATCTCAGGTTTGGTATTAGAAGTATTGAGATATCACATCTCATGCTATAGGAAGGGTCTCAGGATTGGAATGGGAAGGAGTTGGATATCACATCTCATGCTAAAGGAAGGGTCTCAGGTTTGGTAGAAGCATTGAGATATCACATCTCATGCTATAGGAAGGGTCTCAGGATTGGAATGGGAAGGACTTAGATATCACATATCATGCTATAGGGAGGGTTTCCGTTTTGATATTAGAAGCATTGAGATATCACATCTCATGCTATCGGAAGTGTCTCAGGATTGGAATGGGAAGGAGCTGGATATCACATCTCATGCTAAAGGAAGGGTCTCAGGTTTGGAACGGGAAGGAGTTGGATATCCGATCTCATGTTATAGGAAGGGTCTAAGGTCTGGTATAAGCATTGAGATATCACATCTCTGCTATTGGAAGTGTCTCAGGATTGGAATGGGAAGGAGTTGGATATCCCATCTCATGTTATAGGAAGGGTCTCAGGTTTGGTATAAGCATTGAGATATCACATCTCATGCTATAGGAAGGTTCTCAGGATTGGAATGGGAAGGAGTTGGATATCACATCTCATGCTATAGGAAGGGTCTCAGGTTTGGTATAAGCATTGAGATATCACATCTCATGCTATAGGAAGGGTCTCAGGATTGGAATGGGAAGGAGTTGTATATGACATCTCATGCCGTAGGAAGGGTCTCAGGTTTGGTATAAGCATTGAGATATCACATCTCTGCTATCGGAAGGGTCTCAGGATTGGAATGGGAAGGAGTTGGATATCCCATCTCATGTTATAGGAAGAGTCTCAGGTTTGGTATTAGAAGCATTGAGATATCACATCTCATGCTATAGGAAGTGTCTCAGGATTGGAATGGGAAGGACTTGGATATCACATCTCATGCTATAGGGAGGCTCTCAAGTTTGATATTAGAAGCATTGAGATATCACATCTCATGCTATAGGAAGGGTCTCAGGATTGGAATGGGAAGGAGTTGGATATCACATCTCATGCTATTGGAAGGGTCTCAGGTTTGGTATAAGCAGTGAGATATCACATCTCATGCTATAGGAAGTGTCTCAGGATTGGAATGGGAAGGAGTTGGATATCACATCTAATGTTATAGGAAGGATCTCAGGTTTGGTATAAGAATTGAGATATCACATCTCTGCTATCGGAAGGGTCTCAGGATTGGAATGGGAAGGAGTTGGATATTCCAATCTCATGTTATAAGAAGGGTCTCAGGTTTGGTATTAGAAGCATTGAGATATCACATCTCATGCTATAGGAAGGGTCTCAGGATTGGAATGGGAAGGACTTGGATATCACATCTCATGCTATAGGGAGGGTCTCAAGTTTGATATTAGAAGCATTGAGATATTACATCTCATGATATCGGAAGGGTCTCAGGATTGGAATGGGAAGGAGTTGGATATCACATCTCATGATAAAGGAAGGGTCTAAGGTTTGGAAGGGGAAGGATTTGGATATCACATCTCATGTTATAGGACGGGTCTCAGGTTTGGTATTAGAAGCATTGAGATATCAAGTCTCATGGTATAGAAAGGGGATCAGAATTGGAATGGGAAGGAGTTGGATGTCACAACTCAAGCTATAGGAAGGGTCTCAGGATTGGAATGGGAAGGACTTGGATATCACATCTCATGCTATAGGGAGGGTCTCAAGTTTGATATTAGAAGCATTGAGATATCACATCTCATGATATCGGAATGGTCTCAGGATTGGAATGGGAAGGAGTTGGATATCACATCTCATGATAAAGGAAGGGTCTAAGGTTTGGAAGGGGAAGGATTTGGATATCACATCTCATGTTATAGGACGGGTCTCAGGTTTGGTATTAGAAGCATTGAGATATCAAGTCTCATGGTATAGGAAGGGGCTCAGAATTGGAATGGGAAGGAGTTGGATATCAAGTCTCATGGTATAGGAAGGGGCTCAGAATTGGAATGGGAAGGAGTTGGATATCACATCTCATGCTAAAGGGAGGGTCTCAGGTTTGGAAGGGGAAGGATTTGGATATCACATCTCATGTTATAGGAAGGATCTCAGGTTTGGTATTAGAGGCATTGAGATATCACATCTCATGCTAAAGGGAGGGTCTCAGGTTTGGAAGGGGAAGGATTTGGATATCACATCTCTTGTTATAGGAAGGATCACAGGTTTGGTATTAGAAGCATTGAGATATCACATCTCATGCTATCGGAAGGGTCTCAGGATTGGAATGGGAAGGAGTTGGATAACACATCTCATGCTAAAGGGAGGGTCTCAGGTTTGGAAGGGGAAGGATTTGGATATCACATCTCATGTTACAGGAAGGATCTCAGGTTTGGTATTAGAAGCATTGAGATATCACATCTCATGCTATCGGAAGTATCTCAGGTTTGGTATTAGAGGCATTGAGATATCACATCTCATGCTATCTATCATAAGGGTCTCAGGATTGGAATGGGAAGGAGTTGGATATCACATCTCATGCTAAAGGGAGGGTCTCAGGTTTGGAAGGGGAAGGATTTGGATATCACATCACATGTTATAAGAAGGATCTCAGGTTTGGTATTAGAAGCATTGGGATATCACATCTCATGCTATCGGAAGGGTCTCAGGATTGGAATGGGAAGGAGTCGGATATCACATCTCATGCTATAGGAAGGCTCTCAGGTTTGGAAGGGGAAAGAGTTGGATATCACATTTCATGTTAGAGGTAGGATCTCAGGTTTGGTATTAGAGGCATTGAGATATCACATCTCATGCTATCAGAAGGGTCTCAGGATTAGAATGGGAAGGAGTTGGATATCACATCTCATGCTAAAGGGAGGGTCTCAGGTTTGGAAGGGGAAGGATTTGGATATCACGTCTCATGTTATAGGAAGGATCTCAGGTTTGGTATTAGAAGCATTGAGATATCACATCTCATGCTATCAGAAGGATCTCAGGTTTGGTATTAGAGGCATTGAGATATCACATCTCATGCTAAAGGGAGGGTCTCAGGTTTGTAAGGGGAAGGATTTGGATATCACATCTCTTGTTATATGAAGGATTACAGGTTTGGTATTAGAAGCATTGAGATATCACATCTCATGCTATCGGAAGGGTCTCAGGATTGGAATGCGAAGGAGCTGGATATCACATCTCATGCTAAAGGAAGGGTCTCAGGTTTGGAACGAAAAGGAGTTGGATATCCGATCTCATGTTATAGGAAGGGTCTCAGGTTTGGTATAAGCATTGAGATATCACATCTCTGCTATCGGAAGTGTCTCAGGATTGGAATGGGAAGGAATTGGATATCCCATCTCATGTTATAGGACGGGTCTCAGGATTGTTATTAGAATCATTGAGATATCATATTGCATGCTGTAGGAAGGGTCTAAGGATTGGAATGGGAAGGACTTGGATATCACATCTCATGCTATAGGAAGGGTCTCAGGTTTGGTATAAGCATTGAGATATCAAATCTCATGCTATAGGAAGGGTCTCAGGATTGGAATGGAAGGAGTTGGATATCACATCTCATGTTATAGGAAGGATCTCAGGTTTGGTATTAGAAGCATTGAGACATCACATCTCATGCTATAGGAGGGGTCTCAGGATTGGAATGGGAAGGAGTTGGATATCACATCTCATACTATAGGAAGGGTCTCAGGTTTGGTATAAGCATTGAGATATCACATCTCATGCTATAGGAAGGGTCTCAGGATTGGAATGGGAAGGAGTTGTATATGACATCTCATGCCGTAGGAAGGGTCTCAGGTTTGGTATAAGCATTGAGATATCACATCTCTGCTATCGGAAGGGTCTCAGGATTGGAATGGGAAGGAGTTGGATATCCCATCTCATGTTATAGGAAGAGTCTCAGGTTTGGTATTAGAAGCATTGAGATATCACATCTCATGCTATAGGAAGTGTCTCAGGATTGGAATGGGAAGGACTTGGATATCACATCTCATGCTATAGGGAGGGTCTCAAGTTTGATATTAGAAGCATTGAGATATCACATCTCATGCTATAGGAAGGGTCTCAGGATTGGAATGGGAAGGAGTTGTATATGACATCTCATGCCGTAGGAAGGGTCTCAGGTTTGGTATAAGCATTGAGATATCACATCTCTGCTATCGGAAGGGTCTCAGGATTGGAATGGGAAGGAGTTGGATATCCCATCTCATGTTATAGGAAGAGTCTCAGGTTTGGTATTAGAGGCATTGAGATATCACATCTCATGCTGTAGGAAGTGTCTCAGGATTGGAATGGGAAGGACTTGGATATCACATCTCATGCTATAGGGAGGCTCTCAAGTTTGATATTAGAAGCATTGAGATATCACATCTCATGCTATAGGAAGGGTCTCAGGATTGGAATGGGAAGGAGTTGGATATCACATCTCATGCTATAGGAAGGGTCTCAGGTTTGGTATAAGCAGTGAGATATCACATCTCATGCTATAGGCAGTGTCTCAGTATTGGAATGGGAAGGAGTTGGATATCACATCTCATGTTATAGGAAGGATCTCAGGTTTGGTATAGACATTGAGATATCACATCTCTGCTATCGGAAGGGTCTCAGGATTGGAATGTAAGGAGTTGGATATTCCCATCTCATGTTATAGGAAGGGTCTCAGGTTTGGAATGGGAAGGAGTTGGATATCCCATCTCATGTTATAGGAAGGGTCTCAGGTTTGATATAAGCATTGAGATATCACATCTCATGCTATAGGAAGGGTCTCAGGTTGGAATGGGAAGGAGTTGGATATCACATCTCATGTTAAAGGGAGGGTCTCAGAATTGGAAGGGGAAGGATTTGGATATCACATCTCATGTTATAGGAAGGATCTCAGGTTTGGTATTAGAAGCATTGAGATATCACATCTCATGCTATCGGAAGGATCTCAGGTTTGGTATTAGAAGCATTGAGATATCACATCTCATGCTATCAGAAGGGTCTCAGGATTGGAATGGGAAGGAGTTGGATATCACATCTTATGCTAAAGGGAGGGTCTCAGGTTTGGAAGGGGAAGGATTTGGATATCACATCTCATGTTATCGGAAGGATTTCAGGTTTGGTATTAGAAGTATTGAGATATCACATCTCATGCTATAGGAAGGGTCTCAGGATTGGAATGGGAAGGAGTTGGATATCACATCTCATGCTAAAGGAAGGGTCTCAGGTTTGGTAGAAGCATTGAGATATCACATCTCATGCTATAGGAAGGGTCTCAGGATTGGAATGGGAAGGACTTAGATATCACATATCATGCTACAGGGAGGGTTTCTGTTTTGATATTAGAAGCATTGAGATATCACATCTCATGCTAAAGGGAGGGTCTCAGGATTGGAATGGGAAGGAGCTGGATATCACATCTCATGCTAAAGGAAGGGTCTCAGGTTTGGAACGGGAAGGAGTTGGATATCCGATCTCATGTTATAGGAAGGGTCTAAGGTCTGGTATAAGCATTGAGATATCACATCTCTGCTATCGGAAGTGTCTCAGGATTGGAATGGGAAGGAGTTGGATATCCCATCTCATGTTATAGGAAGGGTCTCAGGTTTGGTATAAGCATTGAGATATCACATCTCATGCTATAGGAAGGGTCTCAGGATTGGAATGGGAAGGAGTTGGATATCACATCTCATGCTATAGGAAGGGTCTCAGGTTTGGTATAAGCATTGAGATATCACATCTCATGCTATAGGAAGGGTCTCAGGATTGGAATGGGAAGGAGTTGTATATGACATCTCATGCCGTAGGAAGGGTCTCAGGTTTGGTATAAGCATTGAGATATCACATCTCATGCTATAGGAAGAGTCTCAGGATTGGAATGGGAAGGAGTTGGATATCACATCTCATGCTATAGGAAGGGTCTCAGGTTTGGTATAAGCATTGAGATATCACATCTCATGCTATAGGAAGGGTCTCAGGATTGGAATGGGAAGGAGTTGTATATGACATCTCATGCCGTAGGAAGGGTCTCAGGTTTGGTATAAGCATTGAGATATCACATCTCTGCTATCGGAAGGGTCTCAGGATTGGAATGGGAAGGAGTTGGATATCCCATCTCATGTTATAGGAAGAGTCTCAGGTTTGGTATTAGAAGCATTGAGATATCACATCTCATGCTATAGGAAGTGTCTCAGGATTGGAATGGGAAGGACTTGGATATCACATCTCATGCTATAGGGAGGCTCTCAAGTTTGATATTAGAAGCATTGAGATATCACATCTCATGCTATAGGAAGGGTCTCAGGATTGGAATGGGAAGGAGTTGGATATCACATCTCATGCTATAGGAAGGGTCTCAGGTTTGGTATAAGCAGTGAGATATCACATCGCATGCTGTAGGAAGGGTCTCAGGTTTGGTATTAGAAGCATTGAGATATCACATCTCATGCTATAGGAAGGATCTCAGGTTTGGTATTAGAAGTATTAAGATATCACATCTCATGCTATAGGAAGGGTCTCAGGATTGGAATGGGAAGGAGTTGGATATCACATCTCATGCTAAAGGAAGGGTCTCAGGTTTGGTAGAAGCATTGAGATATCACATCTCATGCTATAGGAAGGGTCTCAGGATTGGAATGGGAAGGACTTAGATATCACATATCATGCTATAGGGAGGGTCTCAGTTTTGATATTAGAAGCATTGAGATATCACATCTCATGCTATCGGAAGTGTCTCACGATTGGAATGGGAAGGAGCTGGATATCACATCTCATGCTAAAGGAAGAGTCTCAGGATTGGAAATGGAAGGAGTTGGATATCCCATCTCATGTTATAGGACGGGTCTCAGGTTTGTTATTAGAATCATTGAGATATCATATTGCATGCTGTAGGAAGGGTCTAAGGATTGGAATGGAAAGGACTTGGATATCACATCTCATGCTATAGATAGGCTCTCAGGTTTGGAAAGGGAAGGAGTTGGATATCACATTTCATGTTAGAGGAAGGATCTCAGGTTTGGTATTAGAGGCATTGAGATATCATATTGCATGCTGTAGGAAGGGTCTAAGGATTGGAATGGGAAGGACTTGGATATCACATCTCATGCTATAGGAAGGGTCTCAGGTTGGAATGGGAAGGAGTTGGATATCACATCTCATGTTAAAGGGAGGGTCTCAGAATTGGAAGGGGAAGGATTTGGATATCACATCTCATGTTATAGGAAGGATCTCAGGTTTGGTATTAGAAGCATTGAGATATCACATCTCATGCTATCGGAAGGATCTCAGGTTTGGTATTAGAAGCATTGAGATATCACATCTCATGCTATCAGAAGGGTCTCAGGATTGGAATGGGAAGGAGATGGATATCACATATGCTAAAGGGAGGGTCTCAGGTTTGGAAGGGGAAGGATTTGGATATCACATCTCATGTTATCGGAAAGGATCTCAGGTTTGGTATTAGAAGTATTGAGATATCACATCTCATGCTATAGGAAGGGTCTCAGGATTGGAATGGGAAGGAGTTGGATATCACATCTCATGCTAAAGGAAGGGTCTCAGGTTTGGTAGAAGCATTGAGATATCACATCTCATGCTATAGGAAGTGTCTCAGGATTGGAATGGGAAGGAGCTGGATATCACATCTCATGCTAAAGGAAGGGTCTCAGGTTTGGAACGGGAAGGAGTTGGATATCCGATCTCATGTTATAGGAAGGGTCTAAGGTCTGGTATAAGCATTGAGATATCACATCTCTGCTATCGGAAGTGTCTCAGGATTGGAATGGGAAGGAGTTGGATATCCGATCTCATGCTATCGGAAGGATCTCAGGTTTGGTATTAGAAGCATTGAGATATCACATCTCATGCTATAGGAAGGGTCTCAGGATTGGAATGGGAAGGACTTAGATATCACATATCATGCGATAGGGAGGGTTTCCGTTTTGATATTAGAAGCATTGAGATATCACATCTCATGCTATCGGAAGTGTCTCAGGATTGGAATGGGAAGGAGCTGGATATCACATCTCATGCTAAAGGAAGGGTCTCAGGTTTGGAACGGGAAGGAGTTGGATATCCGATCTCATGTTATAGGAAGGGTCTAAGGTCTGGTATAAGCATTGAGATATCACATCTCTGCTATCGGAAGTGTCTCAGGATTGGAATGGGAAGGAGTTGGATATCCCATCTCATGTTATAGGAAGGGTCTCAGGTTTGGTATAAGCATTGAGATATCACATCTCATGCTATAGGAAGGGTCTCAGGATTGGAATGGGAAGGAGTTGGATATCACATCTCATGCTATAGGAAGGGTCTCAGGTTTGGTATAAGCATTGAGATATCACATCTCATGCTATAGGAAGGGTCTCAGGATTGGAATGGGAAGGAGTTGTATATGACATCTCATGCCGTAGGAAGGGTCTCAGGTTTGGTATAAGCATTGAGATATCACATCTCATGCTATACTAAGGGTCTCAGGATTGGAATGGGAAGGAGTTGGATATCACATCTCATGCTATAGGAAGGGTCTCAGGTTTGGTATAAGCATTGAGATATCACATCTCATGCTATAGGAAGGGTCTCAGGATTGGAATGGGAAGGAGTTGTATATGACATCTCATGCCGTAGGAAGGGTCTCAGGTTTGGTATAAGCATTGAGATATCACATCTCTGCTATCGGAAGGGTCTCAGGATTGGAATGGGAAGGAGTTGGATATCCCATCTCATGTTATAGGAAGAGTCTCAGGTTTGGTATTAGAAGCATTGAGATATCACATCTCATGCTATAGGAAGTGTCTCAGGATTGGAATGGGAAGGACTTGGATATCACATCTCATGCTATAGGGAGGCTCTCAAGTTTGATATTAGAAGCATTGAGATATCACATCTCATGCTATAGGAAGGGTCTCAGGATTGGAATGGGAAGGAGTTAGATATCACATCTCATGCTATAGGAAGGGTCTCAGGTTTGGTATAAGCAGTGAGATATCACATCTCATGCTATAGGAAGTGTCTCAGGATTGGAATGGGAAGGAGTTGGATATCACATCTCATGTTATAGGAAGGATCTCAGGTTTGGTATAAGAATTGAGATATCACATCTCTGCTATCGGAAGGGTCTCAGGATTGGAATGGGAAGGAGTTGGATATTCCAATCTCATGTTATAGGAAGGGTCTCAGGTTTGGTATTAGAAGCATTGAGATATCACATCTCATGCTATCGGAAGGATCTCAGGTTTGGTATTAGAAGCATTGAGATATCACATCTCATGCTATCAGAAGGGTCTCAGGATTGGAATGGGAAGGAGATGGATATCACATCTCATGCTAAAGGGAGGGTCTCAGGTTTGGAAGGGGAAGGATTTGGATATCACATCTCATGTTATCGGAAGGATCTCAGGTTTGGAATTAGAAGTATTGAGATATCACATCTCATGCTATAGGAAGGGTCTCAGGATTGGAATGGGAAGGAGTTGGATATCACATCTCATGCTAAAGGAAGGGTCTCAGGTTTGGTAGAAGCATTGAGATATCACATCTCATGCTATAGGAAGGGTCTCAGGATTGGAATGGGAAGGACTTAGATATCACATATCATGCTATAGGGAGGGTTTCTGTTTTGATATTAGAAGCATTGAGATATCACATCTCATGCTAAAGGGAGGGTCTCAGGATTGGAATGGGAAGGAGCTGGATATCACATCTCATGCTAAAGGAAGGGTCTCAGGTTTGGAACGGGAAGGAGTTGGATATCCGATCTCATGTTATAGGAAGGGTCTAAGGTCTGGTATAAGCATTGAGATATCACATCTCTGCTATCGGAAGTGTCTCAGGATTGGAATGGGAAGGAGTTGGATATCCCATCTCATGTTATAGGAAGGGTCTCAGGTTTGGTATAAGCATTGAGATATCACATCTCATGCTATAGGAAGGGTCTCAGGATTGGAATGGGAAGGAGTTGGATATCACATCTCATGCTATAGGAAGGGTCTCAGGTTTGCTATAAGCATTGAGATATCACATCTCATGCTATAGGAAGGGTCTCAGGATTGGAATGGGAAGGAGTTGTATATGACATCTCATGCCGTAGGAAGGGTCTCAGGTTTGGTATAAGCATTGAGATATCACATCTCATGCTATAGGAAGGGTCTCAGGATTGGAATGGGAAGGAGTTGGATATCACATCTCATGCTATAGGAAGGGTCTCAGGTTTGGTATAAGCATTGAGATATCACATCTCATGCTATAGGAAGGGTCTCAGGATTGGAATGGGAAGGAGTTGTATATGACATCTCATGCCGTAGGAAGGGTCTCAGGTTTGGTATAAGCATTGAGATATCACATCTCTGCTATCGGAAGGGTCTCAGGATTGGAATGGGAAGGAGTTGGATATCCCATCTCATGTTATAGGAAGAGTCTCAGGTTTGGTATTAGAAGCATTGAGATATCACATCTCATGCTATAGGAAGGGTCTCAGGATTGGAATGGGAAGGAGTTAGATATCACATCTCATGCTATAGGAAGGGTCTCAGGTTTGGTATAAGCAGTGAGATATCACATCTCATGCTATAGGAAGTGTCTCAGGATTGGAATGGGAAGGAGTTGGATATCACGTCTCATGTTATAGGAAGGATCTCAGGTTTGGTATAAGAATTGAGATATCACATCTCTGCTATCGGAAGGGTCTCAGGATTGGAATGGGAAGGAGTTGGATATTCCAATCTCATGTTATAGGAAGGGTCTCAGGTTTGCTATTAGAAGCATTGAGATATCACATCTCATGCTATCGGAAGGATCTCAGGTTTGGTATTAGAAGCATTGAGATATCACATCTCATGCTATCAGAAGGGTCTCAGGATTGGAATGGGAAGGAGATGGATATCACATCTCATGCTAAAGGGAGGGTCTCAGGTTTGGAAGGGGAAGGATTTGGATATCACATCTCATGTTATCGGAAGGATCTCAGGTTTGGTATTAGAAGTATTGAGATATCACATCTCATGCTATAGGAAGGGTCTCAGGATTGGAATGGGAAGGAGTTGGATATCACATCTCATGCTAAAGGAAGGGTCTCAGGTTTGGTAGAAGCATTGAGATATCACATCTCATGCTATAGGAAGGGTCTCAGGATTGGAATGGGAAGGACTTAGATATCACATATCATGCTATAGGGAGGGTTTCCGTTTTGATATTAGAAGCATTGAGATATCACATCTCATGCTATCGGAAGTGTCTCAGGATTGGAATGGGAAGGAGCTGGATATCACATCTCATGCTAAAGGAAGGGTCTCAGGTTTGGAACGGGAAGGAGTTGGATATCCGATCTCATGTTATAGGAAGGGTCTAAGGTCTGGTATAAGCATTGAGATATCACATCTCTGCTATTGGAAGTGTCTCAGGATTGGAATGGGAAGGAGTTGGATATCCCATCTCATGTTATAGGAAGGGTCTCAGGTTTGGTATAAGCATTGAGATATCACATCTCATGCTATAGGAAGGTTCTCAGGATTGGAATGGGAAGGAGTTGGATATCACATCTCATGCTATAGGAAGGGTCTCAGGTTTGGTATAAGCATTGAGATATCACATCTCATGCTATAGGAAGGGTCTCAGGATTGGAATGGGAAGGAGTTGTATATGACATCTCATGCCGTAGGAAGGGTCTCAGGTTTGGTATAAGCATTGAGATATCACATCTCTGCTATCGGAAGGGTCTCAGGATTGGAATGGGAAGGAGTTGGATATCCCATCTCATGTTATAGGAAGAGTCTCAGGTTTGGTATTAGAAGCATTGAGATATCACATCTCATGCTATAGGAAGTGTCTCAGGATTGGAATGGGAAGGACTTGGATATCACATCTCATGCTATAGGGAGGCTCTCAAGTTTGATATTAGAAGCATTGAGATATCACATCTCATGCTATAGGAAGGGTCTCAGGATTGGAATGGGAAGGAGTTGGATATCACATCTCATGCTATTGGAAGGGTCTCAGGTTTGGTATAAGCAGTGAGATATCACATCTCATGCTATAGGAAGTGTCTCAGGATTGGAATGGGAAGGAGTTGGATATCACATCTAATGTTATAGGAAGGATCTCAGGTTTGGTATAAGAATTGAGATATCACATCTCTGCTATCGGAAGGGTCTCAGGATTGGAATGGGAAGGAGTTGGATATTCCAATCTCATGTTATAAGAAGGGTCTCAGGTTTGGTATTAGAAGCATTGAGATATCACATCTCATGCTATAGGAAGGGTCTCAGGATTGGAATGGGAAGGACTTGGATATCACATCTCATGCTATAGGGAGGGTCTCAAGTTTGATATTAGAAGCATTGAGATATTACATCTCATGATATCGGAAGGGTCTCAGGATTGGAATGGGAAGGAGTTGGATATCACATCTCATGATAAAGGAAGGGTCTAAGGTTTGGAAGGGGAAGGATTTGGATATCACATCTCATGTTATAGGACGGGTCTCAGGTTTGGTATTAGAAGCATTGAGATATCAAGTCTCATGGTATAGAAAGGGGATCAGAATTGGAATGGGAAGGAGTTGGATGTCACAACTAATGTTATAGGAAGGATCTCAGGTTTGGTATAAGAATTGAGATATCACATCTCTGCTATCGGAAGGGTCTCAGGATTGGAATGGGAAGGAGTTGGATATTCCAATCTCATGTTATAAGAAGGGTCTCAGGTTTGGTATTAGAAGCATTGAGATATCACATCTCATGCTATAGGAAGGGTCTCAGGATTGGAATGGGAAGGACTTGGATATCACATCTCATGCTATAGGGAGGGTCTCAAGTTTGATATTAGAAGCATTGAGATATCACATCTCATGATATCGGAATGGTCTCAGGATTGGAATGGGAAGGAGTTGGATATCACATCTCATGATAAAGGAAGGGTCTAAGGTTTGGAAGGGGAAGGATTTGGATATCACATCTCATGTTATAGGACGGGTCTCAGGTTTGGTATTAGAAGCATTGAGATATCAAGTCTCATGGTATAGGAAGGGGCTCAGAATTGGAATGGGAAGGAGTTGGATATCAAGTCTCATGGTATAGGAAGGGGCTCAGAATTGGAATGGGAAGGAGTTGGATATCACATCTCATGCTAAAGGGAGGGTCTCAGGTTTGGAAGGGGAAGGATTTGGATATCACATCTCATGTTATAGGAAGGATCTCAGGTTTGGTATTAGAGGCATTGAGATATCACATCTCATGCTAAAGGGAGGGTCTCAGGTTTGGAAGGGGAAGGATTTGGATATCACATCTCTTGTTATAGGAAGGATCACAGGTTTGGTATTAGAAGCATTGAGATATCACATCTCATGCTATCGGAAGGGTCTCAGGATTGGAATGGGAAGGAGTTGGATAACACATCTCATGCTAAAGGGAGGGTCTCAGGTTTGGAAGGGGAAGGATTTGGATATCACATCTCATGTTACAGGAAGGATCTCAGGTTTGGTATTAGAAGCATTGAGATATCACATCTCATGCTATCGGAAGTATCTCAGGTTTGGTATTAGAGGCATTGAGATATCACATCTCATGCTATCTATCATAAGGGTCTCAGGATTGGAATGGGAAGGAGTTGGATATCACATCTCATGCTAAAGGGAGGGTCTCAGGTTTGGAAGGGGAAGGATTTGGATATCACATCACATGTTATAAGAAGGATCTCAGGTTTGGTATTAGAAGCATTGGGATATCACATCTCATGCTATCGGAAGGGTCTCAGGATTGGAATGGGAAGGAGTCGGATATCACATCTCATGCTATAGGAAGGCTCTCAGGTTTGGAAGGGGAAAGAGTTGGATATCACATTTCATGTTAGAGGTAGGATCTCAGGTTTGGTATTAGAGGCATTGAGATATCACATCTCATGCTATCAGAAGGGTCTCAGGATTAGAATGGGAAGGAGTTGGATATCACATCTCATGCTAAAGGGAGGGTCTCAGGTTTGGAAGGGGAAGGATTTGGATATCACGTCTCATGTTATAGGAAGGATCTCAGGTTTGGTATTAGAAGCATTGAGATATCACATCTCATGCTATCAGAAGGATCTCAGGTTTGGTATTAGAGGCATTGAGATATCACATCTCATGCTAAAGGGAGGGTCTCAGGTTTGTAAGGGGAAGGATTTGGATATCACATCTCTTGTTATATGAAGGATTACAGGTTTGGTATTAGAAGCATTGAGATATCACATCTCATGCTATCGGAAGGGTCTCAGGATTGGAATGCGAAGGAGCTGGATATCACATCTCATGCTAAAGGAAGGGTCTCAGGTTTGGAACGAAAAGGAGTTGGATATCCGATCTCATGTTATAGGAAGGGTCTCAGGTTTGGTATAAGCATTGAGATATCACATCTCTGCTATCGGAAGTGTCTCAGGATTGGAATGGGAAGGAATTGGATATCCCATCTCATGTTATAGGACGGGTCTCAGGATTGTTATTAGAATCATTGAGATATCATATTGCATGCTGTAGGAAGGGTCTAAGGATTGGAATGGGAAGGACTTGGATATCACATCTCATGCTATAGGAAGGGTCTCAGGTTTGGTATAAGCATTGAGATATCAAATCTCATGCTATAGGAAGGGTCTCAGGATTGGAATGGAAGGAGTTGGATATCACATCTCATGTTATAGGAAGGATCTCAGGTTTGGTATTAGAAGCATTGAGACATCACATCTCATGCTATAGGAGGGGTCTCAGGATTGGAATGGGAAGGAGTTGGATATCACATCTCATACTATAGGAAGGGTCTCAGGTTTGGTATAAGCATTGAGATATCACATCTCATGCTATAGGAAGGGTCTCAGGATTGGAATGGGAAGGAGTTGTATATGACATCTCATGCCGTAGGAAGGGTCTCAGGTTTGGTATAAGCATTGAGATATCACATCTCTGCTATCGGAAGGGTCTCAGGATTGGAATGGGAAGGAGTTGGATATCCCATCTCATGTTATAGGAAGAGTCTCAGGTTTGGTATTAGAAGCATTGAGATATCACATCTCATGCTATAGGAAGTGTCTCAGGATTGGAATGGGAAGGACTTGGATATCACATCTCATGCTATAGGGAGGGTCTCAAGTTTGATATTAGAAGCATTGAGATATCACATCTCATGCTATAGGAAGGGTCTCAGGATTGGAATGGGAAGGAGTTGTATATGACATCTCATGCCGTAGGAAGGGTCTCAGGTTTGGTATAAGCATTGAGATATCACATCTCTGCTATCGGAAGGGTCTCAGGATTGGAATGGGAAGGAGTTGGATATCCCATCTCATGTTATAGGAAGAGTCTCAGGTTTGGTATTAGAGGCATTGAGATATCACATCTCATGCTGTAGGAAGTGTCTCAGGATTGGAATGGGAAGGACTTGGATATCACATCTCATGCTATAGGGAGGCTCTCAAGTTTGATATTAGAAGCATTGAGATATCACATCTCATGCTATAGGAAGGGTCTCAGGATTGGAATGGGAAGGAGTTGGATATCACATCTCATGCTATAGGAAGGGTCTCAGGTTTGGTATAAGCAGTGAGATATCACATCTCATGCTATAGGCAGTGTCTCAGTATTGGAATGGGAAGGAGTTGGATATCACATCTCATGTTATAGGAAGGATCTCAGGTTTGGTATAGACATTGAGATATCACATCTCTGCTATCGGAAGGGTCTCAGGATTGGAATGTAAGGAGTTGGATATTCCCATCTCATGTTATAGGAAGGGTCTCAGGTTTGGTATTAGAAGCATTGAGATATCACATCTCATGCTATAGGAAGGGTCTCAGGATTGGAATGGGAAGGACTTGGATATCACATCTCATGCTATAGGGAGGGTCTCAAGTTTGATATTAGAAGCATTGAGATATCACATCTCATGATATCGGAAGGGTCTCAGGATTGGAATGGGAAGGAGTTGGATATCACATCTCATGATAAAGGAAGGGTCTAAGGTTTGGAAGGGGAAGGATTTGGATATCACATCTCATGTTATAGGACGGGTCTCAGGTTTGGTATTAGAAGCATTGAGATAGCAAGTCTCATGGTATAGGAAGGGTCTCAGAATTGGAATGGGAAGGAGGTTGATATCACATCTCATGCGATAGTATGGTTCTCAGGTTTGGTAGAAGCATTGGGATATCACATCTCATGCTATCGGAATGGTATCAGGATTGGATTTGGAAGGAGTTGGATATCCCATCTCATGCTATAGGAAGGTTCTCAGGTTGGAATGGGAAGTAGTTGGATATCACATCTCATGTTATAGGAAGGGTCTCAGGATTGGAATGGGAAGGACTTGGATATCACATCTCATGCTATAGGAAGGCTCTCAGGTTTGGAAGGGGAGAGAGTTGGATATCACATTTCATGTTAGAGGTAGGATCTCAGGTTTGGTATTAGAGGCATTGAGATATCACATCTCATGCTATCAGAAGGGTCTCAGGATTGGAATGGGAAGGACTTAGATATCACATATCATGCTATAGGGAGGGTCTCAGTTTTGATATTAGAAGCATTGAGATATCACATCTCATGCTATCGGAAGTGTCTCAGGATTGGAATGGGAAGGAGCTGGATATCACATCTCATGCTAAAGGAAGAGTCTCAGGTTTGGAACGGGAAGGAGTTGGATATCACATCTCATGTTATAGGAAGGGTCTCAGGTTTGGTATAAGCATTGAGATATCACATCTCTGCTATCGGAAGTGTCTCAGGATTGGAATGGGAAGGAGTTGGATATCCCATCTCATGTTATAGGACGGGTCTCAGGTTTGTTATTAGAATCATTGAGATATCATATTGCATGCTGTAGGAAGGGTCTAAGGTTTGGAATGGGAAGGACTTGGATATCACATCTCATGCTATAGATAGGCTCTCAGGTTTGGAAAGGGAAGGAGTTGGATATCACATTTCATGTTAGAGGAAGGATCTCAGGTTTGGTATTAGAGGCATTGAGATATCACATCTCATGCTATAGGAAGGGTCTCAGGTTGGAATGGGAAGGAGTTGGATATCACATCTCATGTTAAAGGGAGGGTCTCAGAATTGGAAGGGGAAGGATTTGGATATCACATCTCATGTTATAGGAAGGATCTCAGGTTTGGTATTAGAAGCATTGAGATATCACATCTCATGCTATCAGAAGGGTCTCAGGATTGGAATGGGAAGGAGTTGGATATCACATCTCATGCTAAAATGGAGGGTCTCAGGTTTGGAAGGGGAAGGATTTGGATATCACATCTCATGTTATCGGAAGGATCTCAGGTTTGGTATTAGAAGTATTGAGATATCACATCTCATGCTATAGGAAGGGTCTCAGGATTAGAATGGGAAGGAGTTGGATATCACATCTCATGCTACAGGAAGGGTCTCAGGTTTCGTATAAGCATTGAGATATCACATCTCATGCTATAGGAAGGGTCTCAGGATTGGAATGGGAAGGAGTTGTATATGACATCTCATGCCGTAGGAAGGGTCTCAGGTTTGGTATAAGCATTGAGATATCACATCTCATGCTATAGGAAGGGTCTCAGGATTGGAATGGGAAGGAGTTGGATATCACATCTCATGCTATAAGAAGGGTCTCAGGTTTGGTATAAGCATTGAGATATCACATCTCATGCTATAGGAAGGGTCTCAGGATTGGAATGGGAAGGAGTTGTATATGACATCTCATGCCGTAGGAAGGGTCTCAGGTTTGGTATAAGCATTGAGATATCACATCTCTGCTATCGCAAGGGTCTCTGGATTTGAATGGGAAGGAGTTGGATATCCCATCTCATGTTATAGGAAGAGTCTCAGGTTTGGTATTAGAAGCATTGAGATATCACATCTCATGCTATAGGAAGTGTCTCAGGATTGGAATGGGAAGGACTTGGATATCACATCTCATGCTATAGGGAGGCTCTCAAGTTTGATATTAGAAGCATTGAGATATCACATCTCATGCTATAGGAAGGGTCTCAGGATTGGAATGGGAAGGAGTTGGATATCACATCTCATGCTATAGGAAGGGTCTCAGGTTTGGTATAAGCAGTGAGATATCACATCGCATGCTGTAGGAAGGGTCTCAGGTTTGGTATTAGAAGCATTGAGATATCACATCTCATGCTATAGGAAGGATCTCAGGTTTGGTATTAGAAGTATTGAGATATCACATCTCATGCTATAGGAAGGGTCTCAGGATTGGAATGGGAAGGAGTTGGATATCACATATCATGCTAAAGGAAGGGTCTCAGGTTTGGTAGAAGCATTGAGATATCACATCTCATGCTATAGGAAGGGTCTCAGGATTGGAATGGGAAGGACTTAGATATCACATATCATGCTATAGGGAGGGTCTCAGTTTTGATATTAGAAGCATTGAGATATCACATCTCATGCTATCGGAAGTGTCTCAGGATTGGAATGGGAAGGAGCTGGATATCACATCTCATGCTAAAGGAAGAGTCTCAGGTTTGGAACGGGAAGGAGTTGGATATCACATCTTATGTTATAGGAAGGGTCTCAGGTTTGGTATAAGCATTGAGATATCACATCTCTGCTATCGGAAGTGTCCCAGGATTGGAAATGGAAGGAGTTGGATATCCCATCTCATGTTATAGGACGGGTCTCAGGTTTGTTATTAGAATCATTGAGATATCATATTGCATGCTGTAGGAAGGGTCTAAGGATTGGAATGGGAAGGACTTGGATATCACATCTCATGCTATAGATAGGCTCTCAGGTTTGGAAAGGGAAGGAGTTGGATATCACATTTCATGTTAGAGGAAGGATCTCAGGTTTGGTATTAGAGGCATTGAGATATCACATCTCATGCTATAGGAAGGGTCTCAGGTTGGAATGGGAAGGAGTTGGATATCACATCTCATGTTAAAGGGAGGGTCTCAGAATTGGAAGGGGAAGGATTTGGATATCACATCTCATGTTATAGGAAGGATCTCAGGTTTGGTATTAGAAGCATTGAGATATCACATCTCATGCTATCGGAAGGATCTCAGGTTTGGTATTAGAAGCATTGAGATATCACATCTCATGCTATCAGAAGGGTCTCAGGATTGGAATGGGAAGGAGATGGATATCACATCTCATGCTAAAGGGAGGGTCTCAGGTTTGGAAGGGGAAGGATTTGGATATCACATCTCATGTTATCGGAAGGATCTCAGGTTTGGTATTAGAAGTATTGAGATATCACATCTCATGCTATAGGAAGGGTCTCAGGATTGGAATGGGAAGGAGTTGGATATCACATCTCATGCTAAAGGAAGGGTCTCAGGTTTGGTAGAAGCATTGAGATATCACATCTCATGCTATAGGAAGTGTCTCAGGATTGGAATGGGAAGGAGCTGGATATCACATCTCATGCTAAAGGAAGGGTCTCAGGTTTGGAACGGGAAGGAGTTGGATATCCGATCTCATGTTATAGGAAGGGTCTAAGGTCTGGTATAAGCATTGAGATATCACATCTCTGCTATCGGAAGTGTCTCAGGATTGGAATGGGAAGGAGTTGGATATCCGATCTCATGCTATCGGAAGGATCTCAGGTTTGGTATTAGAAGCATTGAGATATCACATCTCATGCTATAGGAAGGGTCTCAGGATTGGAATGGGAAGGACTTAGATATCACATATCATGCTATAGGGAGGGTTTCCGTTTTGATATTAGAAGCATTGAGATATCACATCTCATGCTATCGGAAGTGTCTCAGGATTGGAATGGGAAGGAGCTGGATATCACATCTCATGCTAAAGGAAGGGTCTCAGGTTTGGAACGGGAAGGAGTTGGATATCCGATCTCATGTTATAGGAAGGGTCTAAGGTCTGGTATAAGCATTGAGATATCACATCTCTGCTATGGGAAGTGTCTCAGGATTGGAATGGGAAGGAGTTGGATATCCCATCTCATGTTATAGGAAGGGTCTCAGGTTTGGTATAAGCATTGAGATATCACATCTCATGCTATAGGAAGGGTCTCAGGTTGGAATGGGAAGGAGTTGGATATCACATCTCATGTTAAAGGGAGGGTCTCAGAATTGGAAGGGGAAGGATTTGGATATCACATCTCATGTTATAGGAAGGATCTCAGGTTTGGTATTAGAAGCATTGAGATATCACATCTCATGCTATCGGAAGGATCTCAGGTTTGGTATTAGAAGCATTGAGATATCACATCTCATGCTATCAGAAGGGTCTCAGGATTGGAATGGGAAGGAGTTGGATATCACATCTCATGCTAAAGGGAGGGTCTCAGGTTTGGAAGGGGAAGGATTTGGATATCACATCTCATGTTATCGGAAGGATTTCAGGTTTGGTATTAGAAGTATTGAGATATCACATCTCATGCTATAGGAAGGGTCTCAGGATTGGAATGGGAAGGAGTTGGATATCACATCTCATGCTAAAGGAAGGGTCTCAGGTTTGGTAGAAGCATTGAGATATCACATCTCATGCTATAGGAAGGGTCTCAGGATTGGAATGGGAAGGACTTAGATATCACATATCATGCTATAGGGAGGGTTTCTGTTTTGATATTAGAAGCATTGAGATATCACATCTCATGCTAAAGGGAGGGTCTCAGGATTGGAATGGGAAGGAGCGGGATATCACATCTCATGCTAAAGGAAGGGTCTCAGGTTTGGAACGGGAAGGAGTTGGATATCCGATCTCATGTTATAGGAAGGGTCTAAGGTCTGGTATAAGCATTGAGATATCACATCTCTGCTATCGGAAGTGTCTCAGGATTGGAATGGGAAGGAGTTGGATATCCCATCTCATGTTATAGGAAGGGTCTCAGGTTTGGTATAAGCATTGAGATATCACATCTCATGCTATAGGAAGGGTCTCAGGATTGGAATGGGAAGGAGTTGGATATCACATCTCATGCTATAGGAAGGGTCTCAGGTTTGGTATAAGCATTGAGATATCACATCTCATGCTATAGGAAGGGTCTCATGATTGGAATGGGAAGGAGTTGTATATGACATCTCATGCCGTAGGAAGGGTCTCAGGTTTGGTATAAGCATTGAGATATCACATCTCATGCTATAGGAAGGGTCTCAGGATTGGAATGGGAAGGAGTTGTATATGACATCTCATGCCGTAGGAAGGGTCTCAGGTTTGGTATAAGCATTGAGATATCACATCTCTGCTATCGGAAGGGTCTCAGGATTGGAATGGGAAGGAGTTGGATATCCCATCTCATGTTATAGGAAGAGTCTCAGGTTTGGTATTAGAAGCATTGAGATATCACATCTCATGCTATAGGAAGTGTCTCAGGATTGGAATGGGAAGGACTTGGATATCACATCTCATGCTATAGGGAGGCTCTCAAGTTTGATATTAGAAGCATTGAGATATCACATCTCATGCTATAGGAAGGGTCTCAGGATTGGAATGGGAAGGAGTTGGATATCACATCTCATGCTATAGGAAGGGTCTCAGGTTTGGTATAAGCAGTGAGATATCACATCGCATGCTGTAGGAAGGGTCTCAGGTTTGGTATTAGAAGCATTGAGATATCACATCTCATGCTATAGGAAGGATCTCAGGATTAGAAGTATTGAGATATCACATCTCATGCTATAGGAAGGGTCTCAGGATTGGAATGGGAAGGAGTTGGATATCACATCTCATGCTAAAGGAAGGGTCTCAGGTTTGGTAGAAGCATTGAGATATCACATCTCATGCTATAGGAAGGGTCTCAGGATTGGAATGGGAAGGACTTAGATATCACATATCATGCTATAGGGAGGGTCTCAGTTTTGATATTAGAAGCATTGAGATATCACATCTCATGCTATCGGAAGTGTCTCACGATTGGAATGGGAAGGAGCTGGATATCACATCTCATGCTAAAGGAAGAGTCTCAGGTTTGGTATAAGCATTGAGATATCACATCTCTGCTATCGGAAGTGTCTCAGGATTGGAAATGGAAGGAGTTGGATATCCCATCTCATGTTATAGGACGGGTCTCAGGTTTGTTATTAGAATCATTGAGATATCATATTGCATGCTGTAGGAAGGGTCTAAGGTTTGGAATGGGAAGGACTTGGATATCACATCTCATGCTATAGATAGGCTCTCAGGTTTGGAAAGGGAAGGAGTTGGATATCACATTTCATGTTAGAGGAAGGATCTCAGGTTTGGTATTAGAGGCATTGAGATATCACAACTCATGCTATAGGAAGGGTCTCAGGTTGGAATGGGAAGGAGTTGGATATCACATCTCATGTTAAAGGGAGGGTCTCAGAATTGGAAGGGGAAGGATTTGGATATCACATCTCATGTTATAGGAAGGATCTCAGGTTTGGTATTAGAAGCATTGAGATATCACATCTCATGCTATCAGAAGGGTCTCAGGATTGGAATGGGAAGGAGTTGGATATCACATCTCATGCTAAAATGGAGGGTCTCAGGTTTGGAAGGGGAAGGATTTGGATATCACATCTCATGTTATCGGAAGGATCTCAGGTTTGGTATTAGAAGTATTGAGATATCACATCTCATGCTATAGGAAGGGTCTCAGGATTAGAATGGGAAGGAGTTGGATATCACATCTCATGCTATAGGAAGGGTCTCAGGTTTCGTATAAGCATTGAGATATCACATCTCATGCTATAGGAAGGGTCTCAGGATTGGAATGGGAAGGAGTTGTATATGACATCTCATGCCGTAGGAAGGGTCTCAGGTTTGGTATAAGCATTGAGATATCACATCTCATGCTATAGGAAGGGTCTCAGGATTGGAATGGGAAGGAGTTGGATATCACATCTCATGCTATAGGAAGGGTCTCAGGTTTGGTATAAGCATTGAGATATCACATCTCATGCTATAGGAAGGGTCTCAGGATTGGAATGGGAAGGAGTTGTATATGACATCTCATGCCGTAGGAAGGGTCTCAGGTTTGGTATAAGCATTGAGATATCACATCTCTGCTATCGCAAGGGTCTCTGGATTTGAATGGGAAGGAGTTGGATATCCCATCTCATGTTATAGGAAGAGTCTCAGGTTTGGTATTAGAAGCATTGAGATATCACATCTCATGCTATAGGAAGTGTCTCAGGATTGGAATGGGAAGGACTTGGATATCACATCTCATGCTATAGGGAGGCTCTCAAGTTTGATATTAGAAGCATTGAGATATCACATCTCATGCTATAGGAAGGGTCTCAGGATTGGAATGGGAAGGAGTTGGATATCACATCTCATGCTATAGGAAGGGTCTCAGGTTTGGTATAAGCAGTGAGATATCACATCGCATGCTGTAGGAAGGGTCTCAGGTTTGGTATTAGAAGCATTGAGATATCACATCTCATGCTATAGGAAGGATCTCAGGTTTGGTATTAGAAGTATTGAGATATCACATCTCATGCTATAGGAAGGGTCTCAGGATTGGAATGGGAAGGAGTTGGATATCACATATCATGCTAAAGGAAGGGTCTCAGGTTTGGTAGAAGCATTGAGATATCACATCTCATGCTATAGGAAGGGTCTCAGGATTGGAATGGGAAGGACTTAGATATCACATATCATGCTATAGGGAGGGTCTCAGTTTTGATATTAGAAGCATTGAGATATCACATCTCATGCTATCGGAAGTGTCTCAGGATTGGAATGGGAAGGAGCTGGATATCACATCTCATGCTAAAGGAAGAGTCTCAGGTTTGGAACGGGAAGGAGTTGGATATCACATCTTATGTTATAGGAAGGGTCTCAGGTTTGGTATAAGCATTGAGATATCACATCTCTGCTATCGGAAGTGTCCCAGGATTGGAAATGGAAGGAGTTGGATATCCCATCTCATGTTATAGGACGGGTCTCAGGTTTGTTATTAGAATCATTGAGATATCATATTGCATGCTGTAGGAAGGGTCTAAGGATTGGAATGGGAAGGACTTGGATATCACATCTCATGCTATAGATAGGCTCTCAGGTTTGGAAAGGGAAGGAGTTGGATATCACATTTCATGTTAGAGGAAGGATCTCGGGTTTGGTATTAGAGGCATTGAGATATCACATCTCATGCTATAGGAAGGGTCTCAGGTTGGAATGGGAAGGAGTTGGATATCACATCTCATGTTAAAGGGAGGGTCTCAGAATTGGAAGGGGAAGGATTTGGATATCACATCTCATGTTATAGGAAGGATCTCAGGTTTGGTATTAGAAGCATTGAGATATCACATCTCATGCTATCGGAAGGATCTCAGGTTTGGTATTAGAAGCATTGAGATATCACATCTCATGCTATCAGAAGGGTCTCAGGATTGGAATGGGAAGGAGATGGATATCACATCTCATGCTAAAGGGAGGGTCTCAGGTTTGGAAGGGGAAGGATTTGGATATCACATCTCATGTTATCGGAAGGATCTCAGGTTTGGTATTAGAAGTATTGAGATATCACATCTCATGCTATAGGAAGGGTCTCAGGATTGGAATGGGAAGGAGTTGGATATCACATCTCATGCTAAAGGAAGGGTCTCAGGTTTGGTAGAAGCATTGAGATATCACATCTCATGCTATAGGAAGTGTCTCAGGATTGGAATGGGAAGGAGCTGGATATCACATCTCATGCTAAAGGAAGGGTCTCAGGTTTGGAACGGGAAGGAGTTGGATATCCGATCTCATGTTATAGGAAGGGTCTAAGGTCTGGTATAAGCATTGAGATATCACATCTCTGCTATCGGAAGTGTCTCAGGATTGGAATGGGAAGGAGTTGGATATCCGATCTCATGCTATCGGAAGGATCTCAGGTTTGGTATTAGAAGCATTGAGATATCACATCTCATGCTATAGGAAGGGTCTCAGGATTGGAATGGGAAGGACTTAGATATCACATATCATGCTATAGGGAGGGTTTCCGTTTTGATATTAGAAGCATTGAGATATCACATCTCATGCTATCGGAAGTGTCTCAGGATTGGAATGGGAAGGAGCTGGATATCACATCTCATGCTAAAGGAAGGGTCTCAGGTTTGGAACGGGAAGGAGTTGGATATCCGATCTCATGTTATAGGAAGGGTCTAAGGTCTGGTATAAGCATTGAGATATCACATCTCTGCTATGGGAAGTGTCTCAGGATTGGAATGGGAAGGAGTTGGATATCCCATCTCATGTTATTGGAAGGGTCTCAGGTTTGGTATAAGCATTGAGATATCACATCTCATGCTATAGGAAGGGTCTCAGGTTGGAATGGGAAGGAGTTGGATATCACATCTCATGTTAAAGGGAGGGTCTCAGAATTGGAAGGGGAAGGATTTGGATATCACATCTCATGTTATAGGAAGGATCTCAGGTTTGGTATTAGAAGCATTGAGATATCACATCTCATGCTATCGGAAGGATCTCAGGTTTGGTATTAGAAGCATTGAGATATCACATCTCATGCTATCAGAAGGGTCTCAGGATTGGAATGGGAAGGAGTTGGATATCACATCTCATGCTAAAGGGAGGGTCTCAGGTTTGGAAGGGGAAGGATTTGGATATCACATCTCATGTTATCGGAAGGATTTCAGGTTTGGTATTAGAAGTATTGAGATATCACATCTCATGCTATAGGAAGGGTCTCAGGATTGGAATGGGAAGGAGTTGGATATCACATCTCATGCTAAAGGAAGGGTCTCAGGTTTGGTAGAAGCATTGAGATATCACATCTCATGCTATAGGAAGGGTCTCAGGATTGGAATGGGAAGGACTTAGATATCACATATCATGCTATAGGGAGGGTTTCTGTTTTGATATTAGAAGCATTGAGATATCACATCTCATGCTAAAGGGAGGGTCTCAGGATTGGAATGGGAAGGAGCGGGATATCACATCTCATGCTAAAGGAAGGGTCTCAGGTTTGGAACGGGAAGGAGTTGGATATCCGATCTCATGTTATAGGAAGGGTCTAAGGTCTGGTATAAGCATTGAGATATCACATCTCTGCTATCGGAAGTGTCTCAGGATTGGAATGGGAAGGAGTTGGATATCCCATCTCATGTTATAGGAAGGGTCTCAGGTTTGGTATAAGCATTGAGATATCACATCTCATGCTATAGGAAGGGTCTCAGGATTGGAATGGGAAGGAGTTGGATATCACATCTCATGCTATAGGAAGGGTCTCAGGTTTGGTATAAGCATTGAGATATCACATCTCATGCTATAGGAAGGGTCTCATGATTGGAATGGGAAGGAGTTGTATATGACATCTCATGCCGTAGGAAGGGTCTCAGGTTTGGTATAAGCATTGAGATATCACATCTCATGCTATAGGAAGGGTCTCAGGATTGGAATGGGAAGGAGTTGGATATCACATCTCATGCTATAGGAAGGGTCTCAGGTTTGGTATAAGCATTGAGATATCACATCTCATGCTATAGGAAGGGTCTCAGGATTGGAATGGGAAGGAGTTGTATATGACATCTCATGCCGTAGGAAGGGTCTCAGGTTTGGTATAAGCATTGAGATATCACATCTCTGCTATCGGAAGGGTCTCAGGATTGGAATGGGAAGGAGTTGGATATCCCATCTCATGTTATAGGAAGAGTCTCAGGTTTGGTATTAGAAGCATTGAGATATCACATCTCATGCTATAGGAAGTGTCTCAGGATTGGAATGGGAAGGACTTGGATATCACATCTCATGCTATAGGGAGGCTCTCAAGTTTGATATTAGAAGCATTGAGATATCACATCTCATGCTATAGGAAGGGTCTCAGGATTGGAATGGGAAGGAGTTGGATATCACATCTCATGCTATAGGAAGGGTCTCAGGTTTGGTATAAGCAGTGAGATATCACATCGCATGCTGTAGGAAGGGTCTCAGGTTTGGTATTAGAAGCATTGAGATATCACATCTCATGCTATAGGAAGGATCTCAGGATTAGAAGTATTGAGATATCACATCTCATGCTATAGGAAGGGTCTCAGGATTGGAATGGGAAGGAGTTGGATATCACATCTCATGCTAAAGGAAGGGTCTCAGGTTTGGTAGAAGCATTGAGATATCACATCTCATGCTATAGGAAGGGTCTCAGGATTGGAATGGGAAGGACTTAGATATCACATATCATGCTATAGGGAGGGTCTCAGTTTTGATATTAGAAGCATTGAGATATCACATCTCATGCTATCGGAAGTGTCTCACGATTGGAATGGGAAGGAGCTGGATATCACATCTCATGCTAAAGGAAGAGTCTCAGGTTTGGTATAAGCATTGAGATATCACATCTCTGCTATCGGAAGTGTCTCAGGATTGGAAATGGAAGGAGTTGGATATCCCATCTCATGTTATAGGACGGGTCTCAGGTTTGTTATTAGAATCATTGAGATATCATATTGCATGCTGTAGGAAGGGTCTAAGGATTGGAATGGAAAGGACTTGGATATCACATCTCATGCTATAGATAGGCTCTCAGGTTTGGAAAGGGAAGGAGTTGGATATCACATTTCATGTTAGAGGAAGGATCTCAGGTTTGGTATTAGAGGCATTGAGATATCATATTGCATGCTATAGGAAGGGTCTCAGGTTGGAATGGGAAGGAGTTGGATATCACATCTCATGTTAAAGGGAGGGTCTCAGAATTGGAAGGGGAAGGATTTGGATATCACATCTCATGTTATAGGAAGGATCTCAGGTTTGGTATTAGAAGCATTGAGATATCACATCTCATGCTATCGGAAGGATCTCAGGTTTGGTATTAGAAGCATTGAGATATCACATCTCATGCTATCAGAAGGGTCTCAGGATTGGAATGGGAAGGAGATGGATATCACATCTCATGCTAAAGGGAGGGTCTCAGGTTTGGAAGGGGAAGGATTTGGATATCACATCTCATGTTATCGGAAGGATCTCAGGTTTGGTATTAGAAGTATTGAGATATCACATCTCATGCTATAGGAAGGGTCTCAGGATTGGAATGGGAAGGAGTTGGATATCACATCTCATGCTAAAGGAAGGGTCTCAGGTTTGGTAGAAGCATTGAGATATCACATCTCATGCTATCGGAAGTGTCTCAGGATTGGAATGGGAAGGAGCTGGATATCACATCTCATGCTAAAGGAAGGGTCTCAGGTTTGGAACGGGAAGGAGTTGGATATCCGATCTCATGTTATAGGAAGGGTCTAAGGTCTGGTATAAGCATTGAGATATCACATCTCTGCTATCGGAAGTGTCTCAGGATTGGAATGGGAAGGAGTTGGATATCCGATCTCATGCTATCGGAAGGATCTCAGGTTTGGTATTAGAAGCATTGAGATATCACATCTCATGCTATAGGAAGGGTCTCAGGATTGGAATGGGAAGGACTTAGATATCACATATCATGCTATAGGGAGGGTTTCCGTTTTGATATTAGAAGCATTGAGATATCACATCTCATGCTATCGGAAGTGTCTCAGGATTGGAATGGGAAGGAGCTGGATATCACATCTCATGCTAAAGGAAGGGTCTCAGGTTTGGAACGGGAAGGAGTTGGATATCCGATCTCATGTTATAGGAAGGGTCTAAGGTCTGGTATAAGCATTGAGATATCACATCTCTGCTATGGGAAGTGTCTCAGGATTGGAATGGGAAGGAGTTGGATATCACATCTCATGTTAAAGGGAGGGTCTCAGAATTGGAAGGGGAAGGATTTGGATATCACATCTCATGTTATAGGAAGGATCTCAGGTTTGGTATTAGAAGCATTGAGATATCACATCTCATGCTATCGGAAGGATCTCAGGTTTGGTATTAGAAGCATTGAGATATCACATCTCATGCTATCAGAAGGGTCTCAGGATTGGAATGGGAAGGAGTTGGATATCACATCTCATGCTAAAGGGAGGGTCTCAGGTTTGGAAGGGGAAGGATTTGGATATCACATCTCATGTTATCGGAAGGATTTCAGGTTTGGTATTAGAAGTATTGAGATATCACATCTCATGCTATAGGAAGGGTCTCAGGATTGGAATGGGAAGGAGTTGGATATCACATCTCATGCTAAAGGAAGGGTCTCAGGTTTGGTAGAAGCATTGAGATATCACATCTCATGCTATAGGAAGGGTCTCAGGATTGGAATGGGAAGGACTTAGATATCACATATCATGCTATAGGGAGGGTTTCTGTTTTGATATTAGAAGCATTGAGATATCACATCTCATGCTAAAGGGAGGGTCTCAGGATTGGAATGGGAAGGAGCTGGATATCACATCTCATGCTAAAGGAAGGGTCTCAGGTTTGGAACGGGAAGGAGTTGGATATCCGATCTCATGTTATAGGAAGGGTCTAAGGTCTGGTATAAGCATTGAGATATCACATCTCTGCTATCGGAAGTGTCTCAGGATTGGAATGGGAAGGAGTTGGATATCCCATCTCATGTTATAGGAAGGGTCTCAGGTTTGGTATAAGCATTGAGATATCACATCTCATGCTATAGGAAGGGTCTCAGGATTGGAATGGGAAGGAGTTGGATATCACATCTCATGCTATAGGAAGGGTCTCAGGTTTGGTATAAGCATTGAGATATCACATCTCATACTATAGGAAGGGTCTCAGGATTGGAATGGGAAGGAGTTGTATATGACATCTCATGCCGTAGGAAGGGTCTCAGGTTTGGTATAAGCATTGAGATATCACATCTCATGCTATAGGAAGGGTCTCAGGATTGGAATGGGAAGGAGTTGGATATCACATCTCATGCTATAGGAAGGGTCTCAGGTTTGGTATAAGCATTGAGATATCACATCTCATGCTATAGGAAGGGTCTCAGGATTGGAATGGGAAGGAGTTGTATATGACATCTCATGCCGTAGGAAGGGTCTCAGGTTTGGTATAAGCATTGAGATATCACATCTCTGCTATCGGAAGGGTCTCAGGATTGGAATGGGAAGGAGTTGGATATCCCATCTCATGTTATAGGAAGAGTCTCAGGTTTGGTATTAGAAGCATTGAGATATCACATCTCATGCTATAGGAAGTGTCTCAGGATTGGAATGGGAAGGACTTGGATATCACATCTCATGCTATAGGGAGGCTCTCAAGTTTGATATTAGAAGCATTGAGATATCACATCTCATGCTATAGGAAGGGTCTCAGGATTGGAATGGGAAGGAGTTGGATATCACATCTCATGCTATAGGAAGGGTCTCAGGTTTGGTATAAGCAGTGAGATATCACATCGCATGCTGTAGGAAGGGTCTCAGGTTTGGTATTAGAAGCATTGAGATATCACATCTCATGCTATAGGAAGGATCTCAGGTTTGGTATTAGAAGTATTGAGATATCACATCTCATGCTATAGGAAGGGTCTCAGGATTGGAATGGGAAGGAGTTTTATATCACATCTCATGCTAAAGGAAGGGTCTCAGGTTTGGTAGAAGCATTGAGATATCACATCTCATGCTATAGGAAGGGTCTCAGGATTGGAATGGGAAGGACTTAGATATCACATATCATGCTATAGGGAGGGTCTCAGTTTTGATATTAGAAGCATTGAGATATCACATCTCATGCTATCGGAAGTGTCTCACGATTGGAATGGGAAGGAGCTGGATATCACATCTCATGCTAAAGGAAGAGTCTCAGGATTGGAACGGGAAGGAGTTGGATATCACATCTCATGTTATAGGAAGGGTCTCAGGTTTGGTATAAGCATTGAGATATCACATCTCTGCTATCGGAAGTGTCTCAGGATTGGAAATGGAAGGAGTTGGATATCCCATCTCATGTTATAGGACGGGTCTCAGGTTTGTTATTAGAATCATTGAGATATCATATTGCATGCTGTAGGAAGGGTCTAAGGATTGGAATGGAAAGGACTTGGATATCACATCTCATGCTATAGATAGGCTCTCAGGTTTGGAAAGGGAAGGAGTTGGATATCACATTTCATGTTAGAGGAAGGATCTCAGGTTTGGTATTAGAGGCATTGAGATATCATATTGCATGCTGTAGGAAGGGTCTAAGGATTGGAATGGGAAGGACTTGGATATCACATCTCATGCTATAGGAAGGGTCTCAGGTTGGAATGGGAAGGAGTTGGATATCACATCTCTTGTTAAAGGGAGGGTCTCAGAATTGGAAGGGGAAGGATTTGGATATCACATCTCATGTTATAGGAAGGATCTCAGGTTTGGTATTAGAAGCATTGAGATATCACATCTCATGCTATCGGAAGGATCTCAGGTTTGGTATTAGAAGCATTGAGATATCACATCTCATGCTATCAGAAGGGTCTCAGGATTGGAATGGGAAGGAGATGGATATCACATATGCTAAAGGGAGGGTCTCAGGTTTGGAAGGGGAAGGATTTGGATATCACATCTCATGTTATCGGAAAGGATCTCAGGTTTGGTATTAGAAGTATTGAGATATCACATCTCATGCTATAGGAAGGGTCTCAGGATTGGAATGGGAAGGAGTTGGATATCACATCTCATGCTAAAGGAAGGGTCTCAGGTTTGGTAGAAGCATTGAGATATCACATCTCATGCTATAGGAAGTGTCTCAGGATTGGAATGGGAAGGAGCTGGATATCACATCTCATGCTAAAGGAAGGGTCTCAGGTTTGGAACGGGAAGGAGTTGGATATCCGATCTCATGTTATAGGAAGGGTCTAAGGTCTGGTATAAGCATTGAGATATCACATCTCTGCTATCGGAAGTGTCTCAGGATTGGAATGGGAAGGAGTTGGATATCCGATCTCATGCTATCGGAAGGATCTCAGGTTTGGTATTAGAAGCATTGAGATATCACATCTCATGCTATAGGAAGGGTCTCAGGATTGGAATGGGAAGGACTTAGATATCACATATCATGCGATAGGGAGGGTTTCCGTTTTGATATTAGAAGCATTGAGATATCACATCTCATGCTATCAGAAGGGTCTCAGGATTGGAATGGGAAGGAGATGGATATCACATCTCTGCTATCGGAAGTGTCTCAGGATTGGAATGGGAAGGAGTTGGATATCCGATCTCATGCTATCGGAAGGATCTCAGGTTTGGTATTAGAAGCATTGAGATATCACATCTCATGCTATAGGAAGGGTCTCAGGATTGGAATGGGAAGGACTTAGATATCACATATCATGCTATAGGGAGGGTTTCCGTTTTGATATTAGAAGCATTGAGATATCACATCTCATGCTATCGGAAGTGTCTCAGGATTGGAATGGGAAGGAGCTGGATATCACATCTCATGCTAAAAGAAGGGTCTCAGGTTTGGAACGGGAAGGAGTTGGATATCCGATCTCATGTTATAGGAAGGGTCTAAGGTCTGGTATAAGCATTGAGATATCACATCTCTGCTATGGGAAGTGTCTCAGGATTGGAATGGGAAGGAGTTGGATATCACATCTCATGTTAAAGGGAGGGTCTCAGAATTGGAAGGGGAAGGATTTGGATATCACATCTCATGTTATAGGAAGGATCTCAGGTTTGGTATTAGAAGCATTGAGATATCACATCTCATGCTATCGGAAGGATCTCAGGTTTGGTATTAGAAGCATTGAGATATCACATCTCATGCTATCAGAAGGGTCTCAGGATTGGAATGGGAAGGAGTTGGATATCACATCTCATGCTAAAGGGAGGGTCTCAGGTTTGGAAGGGGAAGGATTTGGATATCACATCTCATGTTATCGGAAGGATTTCAGGTTTGGTATTAGAAGTATTGAGATATCACATCTCATGCTATAGGAAGGGTCTCAGGATTGGAATGGGAAGGAGTTGGATATCACATCTCATGCTAAAGGAAGGGTCTCAGGTTTGGTAGAAGCATTGAGATATCACATCTCATGCTATAGGAAGGGTCTCAGGATTGTAATGGGAAGGACTTAGATATCACATATCATGCTATAGGGAGGGTTTCTGTTTTGATATTAGAAGCATTGAGATATCACATCTCATGCTAAAGGGAGGGTCTCAGGATTGGAATGGGAAGGAGCTGGATATCACATCTCATGCTAAAGGAAGGGTCTCAGGTTTGGAACGGGAAGGAGTTGGATATCCGATCTCATGTTATAGGAAGGGTCTAAGGTCTGGTATAAGCATTGAGATATCACATCTCTGCTATCGGAAGTGTCTCAGGATTGGAATGGGAAGGAGTTGGATATCCCATCTCATGTTATAGGAAGGGTCTCAGGTTGGGTATAAGCATTGAGATATCACATCTCATGCTATAGGAAGGGTCTCAGGATTGGAATGGGAAGGAGTTGGATATCACATCTCATGCTAAAGGGAGGGTCTCAGGTTTGGAAGGGGAAGGATTTGGATATCACATCTCATGTTATCGGGAGGATTTCAGGTTTGGTATTAGAAGTATTGAGATATCACATCTCATGCTATAGGAAGGGTCTCAGGATTGGAATGGGAAGGAGTTGGATATCAAATCTCATGTTATAGGAAGGGTCTCAGGTTTTGTAGAAGCATTGAGATATCACATCTCATGCTATAGGAAGGGTCTCAGGTTTGGTATTAGAAGCATTGAGATATCACATCTCATGCTATCAGAAGGGTCTCAGGATTGGAATGGGAAGGAGTTGGATATCACATCTCATGCTAAAGGGAGGGTCTCAGGTTTGGAAGGGGAAGGATTTGGATATCACATCTCATGTTATCGGGAGGATTTCAGGTTTGGTATTAGAAGTATTGAGATATCACATCTCATGCTATAGGAAGGGTCTCAGGATTGGAATGGGAAGGAGTTGGATATCACATCTCATGCTAAAGGAAGGGTCTCAGGTTTGGTAGAAGCATTGAGATATCACATCTCATGCTATAGGAAGGGTCTCAGGATTGGAATGGGAAGGACTTAGATATCACATATCATGCTATAGGGAGGGTTTCTGTTTTGATATTAGAAGCATTGAGATATCACATCTCATGCTAAAGGGAGGGTCTCAGGATTGGAATGGGAAGGAGCTGGATATCACATCTCATGCTAAAGGAAGGGTCTCAGGTTTGGAACGGGAAGGAGTTGGATATCCGATCTCATGTTATAGGAAGGGTCTAAGGTCTGGTATAAGCATTGAGATATCACATCTCTGCTATCGGAAGTGTCTCAGGATTGGAATGGGAAGGAGTTGGACATCCCATCTCATGTTATAGGAAGGGTCTCAGGTTTGGTATAAGCATTGAGATATCACATCTCATGCTATAGGAAGGGTCTCAGGATTGGAATGGGAAGGAGTTGGATATCACATCTCATGCTATAGGAAGGGTCTCAGGTTTGGTATAAGCATTGAGATATCACATCTCATGCTATAGGAAGGGTCTCAGGATTGGAATGGGAAGGAGTTGTATATGACATCTCATGCCGTAGGAAGGGTCTCAGGTTTGGTATAAGCATTGAGATATCACATCTCATGCTATAGGAAGGGTCTCAGGATTGGAATGGGAAGGAGTTGGATATCACATCTCATGCTATAGGAAGGGTCTCAGGTTTGGTATAAGCATTGAGATATCACATCTCATGCTATAGGAAGGGTCTCAGGATTGGAATGGGAAGGAGTTGTATATGACATCTCATGCCGTAGGAAGGGTCTCAGGTTTGGTATAAGCATTGAGATATCACATCTCTGCTATCGGAAGGGTCTCAGGATTGGAATGGGAAGGAGTTGGATATCCCATCTCATGTTATAGGAAGAGTCTCAGGTTTGGTATTAGAAGCATTGAGATATCACATCTCATGCTATAGGAAGTGTCTCAGGATTGGAATGGGAAGGACTTGGATATCACATCTCATGCTATAGGGAGGCTCTCAAGTTTGATATTAGAAGCATTGAGATATCACATCTCATGCTATAGGAAGGGTCTCAGGATTGGAATGGGAAGGAGTTGGATATCACATCTCATGCTATAGGAAGGGTCTCAGGTTTGGTATAAGCAGTGAGATATCACATCGCATGCTGTAGGAAGGGTCTCAGGTTTGGTATTAGAAGCATTGAGATATCACATCTCATGCTATAGGAAGGATCTCAGGTTTGGTATTAGAAGTATTGAGATATCACATCTCATGCTATAGGAAGGGTCTCAGGATTGGAATGGGAAGGACTTAGATATCACATATCATGCTATAGGGAGGGTCTCAGGTATGGAATGGGAAGGAGTTGGATATCACATCTCATGCTAAAGGAAGGGTCTCAGGTTTGGTAGAAGCATTGAGATATCAAATCTCATGCTATAGGAAGGGTCTCAGGATTGGAATGGGAAGGACTTAGATATCACATATCATGGTATAGGGAGGGTCTCAGTTTTGATATTAGAAGCATTGAGATATCACATCTCATGCTATCGGAAGTGTCTCACGATTGGAATGGGAAGGAGCTGGATATCACATCTCATGCTAAAGGAAGAGTCTCAGGTTTGGTATAAGCATTGAGATATCACATCTCTGCTATCGGAAGTGTCTCAGGATTGGAAATGGAAGGAGTTGGATATCCCATCTCATGTTATAGGACGGGTCTCAGGTTTGTTATTAGAATCATTGAGATATCATATTGCATGCTGTAGGAAGGGTCTAAGGATTGGAATGGAAAGGACTTGGATATCACATCTCATGCTATAGATAGGCTCTCAGGTTTGGAAAGGGAAGGAGTTGGATATCACATTTCATGTTAGAGGAAGGATCTCAGGTTTGGTATTAGAGGCATTGAGATATCATATTGCATGCTGTAGGAAGGGTCTAAGGATTGGAAATGGAAGGACTTGGATATCACATATCATGCTATAGGAAGGGTCTCAGGTTGGAATGGGAAGGAGTTGGATATCACATCTCATGTTAAAGGGAGGGTCTCAGAATTGGAAGGGGACGGATTTGGATATCACATCTCATGTTATAGGAAGGATCTCAGGTTTGGTATTAGAAGCATTGAGATATCACATCTCATGCTATCGGAAGGATCTCAGGTTTGGTATTAGAAGCATTGAGATATCACATCTCATGCTATCAGAAGGGTCTCAGGATTGGAATGGGAAGGAGATGGATATCACATCTCATGCTAAAGGGAGGGTCTCAGGTTTGGAAGGGGAAGGATTTGGATATCACATCTCATGTTATCGGAAGGATCTCAGGTTTGGTATTAGAAGTATTGAGATATCACATCTCATGCTATAGGAAGGGTCTCAGGATTGGAATGGGAAGGAGTTGGATATCACATCTCATGCTAAAGGAAGGGTCTCAGGTTTGGTAGAAGCATTGAGATATCACATCTCATGCTATAGGAAGTGTCTCAGGATTGGAATGGGAAGGAGCTGGATATCACATCTCATGCTAAAGGAAGGGTCTCAGGTTTGGAACGGGAAGGAGTTGGATATCCGATCTCATGTTATAGGAAGGGTCTAAGGTCTGGTATAAGCATTGAGATATCACATCTCTGCTATCGGAAGTGTCTCAGGATTGGAATGGGAAGGAGTTGGATATCCGATCTCATGCTATCGGAAGGATCTCAGGTTTGGTATTAGAAGCATTGAGATATCACATCTCATGCTATAGGAAGGGTCTCAGGATTGGAATGGGAAGGACTTAGATATCACATATCATGCTATAGGGAGGGTTTCCGTTTTGATATTAGAAGCATTGAGATATCACATCTCATGCTATCGGAAGTGTCTCAGGATTGGAATGGGAAGGAGCTGGATATCACATCTCATGCTAAAGGAAGGGTCTCAGGTTTGGAACGGGAAGGAGTTGGATATCCGATCTCATGTTATAGGAAGGGTCTAAGGTCTGGTATAAGCATTGAGATATCACATCTCTGCTATGGGAAGTGTCTCAGGATTGGAATGGGAAGGAGTTGGATATCACATCTCATGTTAAAGGGAGGGTCTCAGAATTGGAAGGGGAAGGATTTGGATATCACATCTCATGTTTAGGAAGGATCTCAGGTTTGGTATTAGAAGCATTGAGATATCACATCTCATGCTATCGGAAGGATCTCAGGTTTGGTATTAGAAGCATTGAGATATCACATCTCATGCTATCAGAAGGGTCTCAGGATTGGAATGGGAAGGAGTTGGATATCACATCTCATGCTAAAGGGAGGGTCTCAGGTTTGGAAGGGGAAGGATTTGGATATCACATCTCATGTTATCGGAAGGATTTCAGGTTTGGTATTAGAAGTATTGAGATATCACATCTCATGCTATAGGAAGGGTCTCAGGATTGGAATGGGAAGGAGTTGGATATCACATCTCATGCTAAAGGAAGGGTCTCAGGTTTGGTAGAAGCATTGAGATATCACATCTCATGCTATAGGAAGGGTCTCAGGATTGGAATGGGAAGGACTTAGATATCACATATCATGCTATAGGGAGGGTTTCTGTTTTGATATTAGAAGCATTGAGATATCACATCTCATGCTAAAGGGAGGGTCTCAGGATTGGAATGGGAAGGAGCTGGATATCACATCTCATGCTAAAGGAAGGGTCTCAGGTTTGGAACGGGAAGGAGTTGGATATCCGATCTCATGTTATAGGAAGGGTCTAAGGTCTGGTATAAGCATTGAGATATCACATCTCTGCTATCGGAAGTGTCTCAGGATTGGAATGGGAAGGAGTTGGATATCACATCTCATGCTATAGGAAGGGTCTCAGGTTTGGTATAAGCATTGAGATATCACATCTCATGCTATAGGAAGGGTCTCAGGATTGGAATGGGAAGGAGTTGTATATGACATCTCATGCCGTAGGAAGGGTCTCAGGTTTGGTATAAGCATTGAGATATCACATCTCATGCTATAGGAAGGGTCTCAGGATTGGAATGGGAAGGAGTTGGATATCACATCTCATGCTATAGGAAGGGTCTCAGGTTTGGTATAAGCATTGAGATATCACATCTCATGCTATAGGAAGGGTCTCAGGATTGGAATGGGAAGGAGTTGTATATGACATCTCATGCCGTAGGAAGGGTCTCAGGTTTGGTATAAGCATTGAGATATCACATCTCTGCTATCGGAAGGGTCTCAGGTTTGGTAGAAGCATTGAGATATCACATCTCATGCTATAGGAAGGGTCTCAGGATTGGAATGGGAAGGACTTAGATATCACATATCATGCTATAGGGAGGGTCTCAGTTTTGATATTAGAAGCATTGAGATATCACATCTCATGCTATCGGAAGTGTCTCACGATTGGAATGGGAAGGAGCTGGATATCACATCTCATGCTAAAGGAAGAGTCTCAGGATTGGAACGGGAAGGAGTTGGATATCACATCTCATGTTATAGGAAGGGTCTCAGGTTTGGTATAAGCATTGAGATATCACATCTCTGCTATCGGAAGTGTCTCAGGATTGGAAATGGAAGGAGTTGGATATCCCATCTCATGTTATAGGACGGGTCTCAGGTTTGTTATTAGAATCATTGAGATATCATATTGCATGCTGTAGGAAGGGTCTAAGGATTGGAATGGAAAGGACTTGGATATCACATCTCATGCTATAGATAGGCTCTCAGGTTTGGAAAGGGAAGGAGTTGGATATCACATTTCATGTTAGAGGAAGGATCTCAGGTTTGGTATTAGAGGCATTGAGATATCATATTGCATGCTGTAGGAAGGGTCTAAGGATTGGAATGGGAAGGACTTGGATATCACATCTCATGCTATAGGAAGGGTCTCAGGTTGGAATGGGAAGGAGTTGGATATCACATCTCATGTTAAAGGGAGGGTCTCAGAATTGGAAGGGGAAGGATTTGGATATCACATCTCATGTTATAGGAAGGATCTCAGGTTTGGTATTAGAAGCATTGAGATATCACATCTCATGCTATCGGAAGGATCGCAGGTTTGGTATTAGAAGCATTGAGATATCACATCTCATGCTATCAGAAGGGTCTCAGGATTGGAATGGGAAGGAGATGGATATCACATATGCTAAAGGGAGGGTCTCAGGTTTGGAAGGGGAAGGATTTGGATATCACATCTCATGTTATCGGAAAGGATCTCAGGTTTGGTATTAGAAGTATTGAGATATCACATCTCATGCTATAGGAAGGGTCTCAGGATTGGAATGGGAAGGAGTTGGATATCACATCTCATGCTAAAGGAAGGGTCTCAGGTTTGGAAGAAGCATTGAGATATCACATCTCATGCTATAGGAAGTGTCTCAGGATTGGAATGGGAAGGAGCTGGATATCACATCTCATGCTAAAGGAAGGGTCTCAGGTTTGGAACGGGAAGGAGTTGGATATCCGATCTCATGTTATAGGAAGGGTCTAAGGTCTGGTATAAGCATTGAGATATCACATCTCTGCTATCGGAAGTGTCTCAGGATTGGAATGGGAAGGAGTTGGATATCCGATCTCATGCTATCGGAAGGATCTCAGGTTTGGTATTAGAAGCATTGAGATATCACATCTCATGCTATAGGAAGGGTCTCAGGATTGGAATGGGAAGGACTTAGATATCACATATCATGCGATAGGGAGGGTTTCCGTTTTGATATTAGAAGCATTGAGATATCACATCTCATGCTATCAGAAGGGTCTCAGGATTGGAATGGGAAGGAGATGGATATCACATCTCATGCTAAAGGGAGGGTCTCAGGTTTGGAAGGGGAAGGATTTGGATATCACATCTCATGTTATCGGAAGGATCTCAGGTTTGGTATTAGAAGTATTTAGATATCACATCTCATGCTATAGGAAGGGTCTCAGGATTGGAATGGGAAGGAGTTGGATATCACATCTCATGCTAAAGGAAGGGTCTCAGGTTTGGTAGAAGCATTGAGATATCACATCTCATGCTATAGGAAGTGTCTCAGGATTGGAATGGGAAGGAGCTGGATATCACATCTCATGCTAAAGGAAGGGTCTCAGGTTTGGAACGGGAAGGAGTTGGATATCCGATCTCATGTTATAGGAAGGGTCTAAGGTCTGGTATAAGCATTGAGATATCACATCTCTGCTATCGGAAGTGTCTCAGGATTGGAATGGGAAGGAGTTGGATATCCGATCTCATGCTATCGGAAGGATCTCAGGTTTGGTATTAGAAGCATTGAGATATCACATCTCATGCTATAGGAAGGGTCTCAGGATTGGAATGGGAAGGACTTAGATATCACATACCATGCTATAGGGAGGGTTTCCGTTTTGATATTAGAAGCATTGAGATATCACATCTCATGCTATCGGAAGTGTCTCAGGATTGGAATGGGAAGGAGCTGGATATCACATCTCATGCTAAAGGAAGGGTCTCAGGTTTGGAACGGGAAGGAGTTGGATATCCGATCTCATGTTATAGGAAGGGTCTAAGGTCTGGTATAAGCATTGAGATATCACATCTCTGCTATGGGAAGTGTCTCAGGATTGGAATGGGAAGGAGTTGGATATCCCATCTCATGTTATAGGAAGGGTCTCAGGTTTGATATAAGCATTGAGATATCACATCTCATGCTATAGGAAGGGTCTCAGGTTGGAATGGGAAGGAGTTGGATATCACATCTCATGTTAAAGGGAGGGTCTCAGAATTGGAAGGGGAAGGATTTGGATATCACATCTCATGTTATAGGAAGGATCTCAGGTTTGGTATTAGAAGCATTGAGATATCACATCTCATGCTATCGGAAGGATCTCAGGTTTGGTATTAGAAGCATTGAGATATCACATCTCATGCTATCAGAAGGGTCTCAGGATTGGAATGGGAAGGAGTTGGATATCACTTCTCATGCTAAAGGGAGGGTCTCAGGTTTGGAAGGGGAAGGATTTGGATATCACATCTCATGTTATCGGAAGGATTTCAGGTTTGGTATTAGAAGTATTGAGATATCACATCTCATGCTATAGGAAGGGTCTCAGGATTGGAATGGGAAGGAGTTGGATATCACATCTCATGCTAAAGGAAGGGTCTCAGGTTTGGTAGAAGCATTGAGATATCACATCTCATGCTATAGGAAGGGTCTCAGGATTGGAATGGGAAGGACTTAGATATCACATATCATGCTATAGGGAGGGTTTCTGTTTTGATATTAGAAGCATTGAGATATCACATCTCATGCTAAAGGGAGGGTCTCAGGATTGGAATGGGAAGGAGCTGGATATCACATCTCATGCTAAAGGAAGGGTCTCAGGTTTGGAACGGGAAGGAGTTGGATATCCGATCTCATGTTATAGGAAGGGTCTAAGGTCTGGTATAAGCATTGAGATATCACATCTCTGCTATCGGAAGTGTCTCAGGATTGGAATGGGAAGGAGTTGGATATCCCATCTCATGTTATAGGAAGGGTCTCAGGTTTGGTATAAGCATTGAGATATCACATCTCATGCTATAGGAAGGGTCTCAGGATTGGAATGGGAAGGAGTTGGATATCACATCTCATGCTATAGGAAGGGTCTCAGGTTTGGTATAAGCATTGAGATATCACATCTCATGCTATAGGAAGGGTCTCAGGATTGGAATGGGAAGGAGTTGTATATGACATCTCATGCCGTAGGAAGGGTCTCAGGTTTGGTATAAGCATTGAGATATCACATCTCATGCTATAGGAAGGGTCTCAGGATTGGAATGGGAAGGAGTTGGATATCACATCTCATGCTATAGGAAGGGTCTCAGGTTTCGTATAAGCATTGAGATATCACATCTCATGCTATAGGAAGGGTCTCAGGATTGGAATGGGAAGGAGTTGTATATGACATCTCATGCCGTAGGAAGGGTCTCAGGTTTGGTATAAGCATTGAGATATCACATCTCTGCTATCGGAAGGGTCTCAGGATTGGAATGGGAAGGAGTTGGATATCCCATCTCATGTTATAGGAAGAGTCTCAGGTTTGGTATTAGAAGCATTGAGATATCACATCTCATGCTATAGGAAGTGTCTCAGGATTGGAATGGGAAGGACTTGGATATCACATCTCATGCTATAGGGAGGCTCTCAAGTTTGATATTAGAAGCATTGAGATATCACATCTCATGCTATAGGAAGGGTCTCAGGATTGGAATGGGAAGGAGTTGGATATCACATCTCATGCTATAGGAAGGGTCTCAGGTTTGGTATAAGCAGTGAGATATCACATCGCATGCTGTAGGAAGGGTCTCAGGTTTGGTATTAGAAGCATTGAGATATCACATCTCATGCTATAGGAAGGATCTCAGGTTTGGTATTAGAAGTATTGAGATATCACATCTCATGCTATAGGAAGGGTCTCAGGATTGGAATGGGAAGGACTTAGATATCACATATCATGCTATAGGGAGGGTCTCAGGATTGGAATGGGAAGGAGTTGGATATCACATCTCATGCTAAAGGAAGGGTCTCAGGTTTGGTAGAAGCATTGAGATATTAAATCTCATGCTATAGGAAGGGTCTCAGGATTGGAATGGGAAGGACTTAGATATCACATATCATGGTATAGGGAGGGTCTCAGTTTTGATATTAGAAGCATTGAGATATCACATCTCATGCTATCGGAAGTGTCTCACGATTGGAATGGGAAGGAGCTGGATATCACATCTCATGCTAAAGGAAGAGTCTCAGGTTTGGTATAAGCATTGAGATATCACATCTCTGCTATCGGAAGTGTCTCAGGATTGGAAATGGAAGGAGTTGGATATCCCATCTCATGTTATAGGACGGGTCTCAGGTTTGTTATTAGAATCATTGAGATATCATATTGCATGCTGTAGGAAGGGTCTAAGGATTGGAATGGAAAGGACTTGGATATCACATCTCATGCTATAGATAGGCTCTCAGGTTTGGAAAGGGAAGGAGTTGGATATCACATTTCATGTTAGAGGAAGGATCTCAGGTTTGGTATTAGAGGCATTGAGATATCATATTGCATGCTGTAGGAAGGGTTTAAGGATTGGAATGGGAAGGACTTGGATATCACATCTCATGCTATAGGAAGGGTCTCAGGTTGGAATGGGAAGGAGTTGGATATCACATCTCATGTTAAAGGGAGGGTCTCAGAATTGGAAGGGGACGGATTTGGATATCACATCTCATGTTATAGGAAGGATCTCAGGTTTGGTATTAGAAGCATTGAGATATCACATCTCATGCTATCGGAAGGATCTCAGGTTTGGTATTAGAAGCATTGAGATATCACATCTCATGCTATCAGAAGGGTCTCAGGATTGGAATGGGAAGGAGATGGATATCACATCTCATGCTAAAGGGAGGGTCTCAGGTTTGGAAGGGGAAGGATTTGGATATCACATCTCATGTTATCGGAAGGATCTCAGGTTTGGTATTAGAAGTATTGAGATATCACATCTCATGCTATAGGAAGGGTCTCAGGATTGGAATGGGAAGGAGTTGGATATCACATCTCATGCTAAAGGAAGGGTCTCAGGTTTGGTAGAAGCATTGAGATATCACATCTCATGCTATAGGAAGTGTCTCAGGATTGGAATGGGAAGGAGCTGGATATCACATCTCATGCTAAAGGAAGGGTCTCAGGTTTGGAACGGGAAGGAGTTGGATATCCGATCTCATGTTATAGGAAGGGTCTAAGGTCTGGTATAAGCATTGAGATATCACATCTCTGCTATCGGAAGTGTCTCAGGATTGGAATGGGAAGGAGTTGGATATCCGATCTCATGCTATCGGAAGGATCTCAGGTTTGGTATTAGAAGCATTGAGATATCACATCTCATGCTATAGGAAGGGTCTCAGGATTGGAATGGGAAGGACTTAGATATCACATATCATGCTATAGGGAGGGTTTCCGTTTTGATATTAGAAGCATTGAGATATCACATCTCATGCTATCGGAAGTGTCTCAGGATTGGAATGGGAAGGAGCTGGATATCACATCTCATGCTAAAGGAAGGGTCTCAGGTTTGGAACGGGAAGGAGTTGGATATCCGATCTCATGTTATAGGAAGGGTCTAAGGTCTGGTATAAGCATTGAGATATCACATCTCTGCTATGGGAAGTGTCTCAGGATTGGAATGGGAAGGAGTTGGATATCACATCTCATGTTAAAGGGAGGGTCTCAGAATTGGAAGGGGAAGGATTTGGATATCACATCTCATGTTATAGGAAGGATCTCAGGTTTGGTATTAGAAGCATTGAGATATCACATCTCATGCTATCGGAAGGATCTCAGGTTTGGTATTAGAAGCATTGAGATATCACATCTCATGCTATCAGAAGGGTCTCAGGATTGGAATGGGAAGGAGTTGGATATCACATCTCATGCTAAAGGGAGGGTCTCAGGTTTGGAAGGGGAAGGATTTGGATATCACATCTCATGTTATCGGAAGGATTTCAGGTTTGGTATTAGAAGTATTGAGATATCACATCTCATGCTATAGGAAGGGTCTCAGGATTGGAATGGGAAGGAGTTGGATATCACATCTCATGCTAAAGGAAGGGTCTCAGGTTTGGTAGAAGCATTGAGATATCACATCTCATGCTATAGGAAGGGTCTCAGGATTGGAATGGGAAGGACTTAGATATCACATATCTTGCTATAGGGAGGGTTTCTGTTTTGATATTAGAAGCATTGAGATATCACATCTCATGCTAAAGGGAGGGTCTCAGGATTGGAATGGGAAGGAGCTGGATATCACATCTCATGCTAAAGGAAGGGTCTCAGGTTTGGAACGGGAAGGAGTTGGATATCCGATCTCATGTTATAGGAAGGGTCTAAGGTCTGGTATAAGCATTGAGATATCACATCTCTGCTATCGGAAGTGTCTCAGGATTGGAATGGGAAGGAGTTGGATATCCGATCTCATGTTATAGGAAGGGTCTAAGGTCTGGTATAAGCATTGAGATATCACATCTCTGCTATCGGAAGTGTCTCAGGATTGGAATGGGAAGGAGTTGGATATCCCATCTCATGTTATAGGAAGGGTCTCAGGTTTGGTATAAGCATTGAGATATCACATCTCATGCTATAGGAAGGGTCTCAGGATTGGAATGGGAAGGAGTTGGATATCACATCTCATGCTATAGGAAGGGTCTCAGGTTTGGTATAAGCATTGAGATATCACATCTCATGCTATAGGAAGGGTCTCAGGATTGGAATGGGAAGGAGTTGTATATGACATCTCATGCCGTAGGAAGGGTCTCAGGTTTGGTATAAGCATTGAGATATCACATCTCATGCTATAGGAAGGGTCTCAGGATTGGAATGGGAAGGAGTTGGATATCACATCTCATGCTATAGGAAGGGTCTCAGGTTTGGTATAAGCATTGAGATATCACATCTCATGCTATAGGAAGGGTCTCAGGATTGGAATGGGAAGGAGTTGTATATGACATCTCATGCCGTAGGAAGGGTCTCAGGTTTGGTATAAGCATTGAGATATCACATCTCTGCTATCGGAAGGGTCTCAGGATTGGAATGGGAAGGAGTTGGATATCCCATCTCATGTTATAGGAAGAGTCTCAGGTTTGGTATTAGAAGCATTGAGATATCACATCTCATGCTATAGGAAGTGTCTCAGGATTGGAATGGGAAGGACTTGGATATCGCATCTCATGCTATAGGGAGGCTCTCAAGTTTGATATTAGAAGCATTGAGATATCACATCTCATGCTATAGGAAGGGTCTCAGGATTGGAATGGGAAGGAGTTGGATATCACATCTCATGCTATAGGGAGGCTCTCAAGTTTGATATTAGAAGCATTGAGATATCACATCTCATGCTATAGGAAGGGTCTCAGGATTGGAATGGGAAGGAGTTGGATATCACATCTCATGCTATAGGAAGGGTCTCAGGTTTGGTATAAGCAGTGAGATATCACATCGCATGCTATAGGAAGGATCTCAGGTTTGGTATTAGAAGCATTGAGATATCACATCTCATGCTATAGGAAGGGTCTCAGGTTTGGTAGAAGCATTGAGATATCACATCTCATGCTATAGGAAGGGTCTCAGGATTGGAATGGGAAGGACTTAGATATCACATATCATGCTATAGGGAGGGTCTCAGTTTTGATATTAGAAGCATTGAGATATCACATCTCATGCTAAAGGAAGAGTCTCAGGATTGGAACGGGAAGGAGTTGGATATCACATCTCATGTTATAGGAAGGGTCTCAGGTTTGGTATAAGCATTGAGATATCACATCTCTGCTATCGGAAGTGTCTCAGGATTGGAAATGGAAGGAGTTGGATATCCCATCTCATGTTATAGGACGGGTCTCAGGTTTGTTATTAGAATCATTGAGATATCATATTGCATGCTGTAGGAAGGGTCTAAGGATTGGAATGGAAAGGACTTGGATATCACATCTCATGCTATAGATAGGCTCTCAGGTTTGGAAAGGGAAGGAGTTGGATATCACATTTCATGTTAGAGGAAGGATCTCAGGTTTGGTATTAGAGGCATTGAGATATCATATTGCATGCTGTAGGAAGGGTCTAAGGATTGGAATGGGAAGGACTTGGATATCACATCTCATGCTATAGGAAGGGTCTCAGGTTGGAATGGGAAGGAGTTGGATATCACATCTCATGTTAAAGGGAGGGTCTCAGAATTGGAAGGGGAAGGATTTGGATATCACATCTCATGTTATAGGAAGGATCTCAGGTTTGGTATTAGAAGCATTGAGATATCACATCTCATGCTATCGGAAGGATCTCAGGTTTGGTATTAGAAGCATTGAGATATCACATCTCATGCTATCAGAAGGGTCTCAGGATTGGAATGGGAAGGAGATGGATATCACATATGCTAAAGGGAGGGTCTCAGGTTTGGAAGGGGAAGGATTTGGATATCACATCTCATGTTATCGGAAAGGATCTCAGGTTTGGTATTAGAAGTATTGAGATATCACATCTCATGCTATAGGAAGGGTCTCAGGATTGGAATGGGAAGGAGTTGGATATCACATCTCATGCTAAAGGAAGGGTCTCAGGTTTGGTAGAAGCATTGAGATATCACATCTCATGCTATAGGAAGTGTCTCAGGATTGGAATGGGAAGGAGCTGGATATCACATCTCATGCTAAAGGAAGGGTCTCAGGTTTGGAACGGGAAGGAGTTGGATATCCGATCTCATGTTATAGGAAGGGTCTAAGGTCTGGTATAAGCATTGAGATATCACATCTCTGCTATCGGAAGTGTCTGAGGATTGGAATGGGAAGGAGTTGGATATCCGATCTCATGCTATCGGAAGGATCTCAGGTTTGGTATTAGAAGCATTGAGATATCACATCTCATGCTATAGGAAGGGTCTCAGGATTGGAATGGGAAGGACTTAGATATCACATATCATGCGATAGGGAGGGTTTCCGTTTTGATATTAGAAGCATTGAGATATCACATCTCATGCTATCGGAAGTGTCTCAGGATTGGAATGGGAAGGAGCTGGATATCACATCTCATGCTAAAGGAAGGGTCTCAGGTTTGGAACGGGAAGGAGTTGGATATCCGATCTCATGTTATAGGAAGGGTCTATGGTCTGGTATAAGCATTGAGATATCACATCTCTGCTATCGGAAGTGTCTCAGGATTGGAATGGGAAGGAGTTGGATATCCCATCTCATGTTATAGGAAGGGTCTCAGGTTTGGTATAAGCATTGAGATATCACATCTCATGCTATAAGAAGGGTCTCAGGATTGGAATGGGAAGGAGTTGGATATCACATCTCATGCTATAGGAAGGGTCTCAGGTTTGGTATAAGCATTGAGATATCACATCTCATGCTATAGGAAGGGTCTCAGGATTGGAATGGGAAGGAGTTGTATATGACATCTCATGCCGTAGGAAGGGTCTCAGGTTTGGTATAAGCATTGAGATATCACATCTCATGCTATACTAAGGTTCTCAGGATTGGAATGGGAAGGAGTTGGATATCACATCTCATGCTATAGGAAGGGTCTCAGGTTTGGTATAAGCATTGAGATATCACATCTCATGCTATAGGAAGGGTCTCAGGATTGGAATGGGAAGGAGTTGTATATGACATCTCATGCCGTAGGAAGGGTCTCAGGTTTGGTATAAGCATTGAGATATCACATCTCTGCTATCGGAAGGGTCTCAGGATTGGAATGGGAAGGAGTTGGATATCCCATCTCATGTTATAGGAAGAGTCTCAGGTTTGGTATTAGAAGCATTGAGATATCACATCTCATGCTATAGGAAGTGTCTCAGGATTGGAATGGGAAGGACTTGGATATCACATCTCATGCTATAGGGAGGCTCTCAAGTTTGATATTAGAAGCATTGAGATATCACATCTCATGCTATAGGAAGGGTCTCAGGATTGGAATGGGAAGGAGTTAGATATCACATCTCATGCTATAGGAAGGGTCTCAGGTTTGGTATAAGCAGTTGGATATCACATCTCATGCTATAGGAAGTGTCTCAGGATTGCAATGGGAAGGAGTTGGATATCACATCTCATGTTATAGGAAGGATCTCAGGTTTGGTATAAGAATTGAGATATCACATCTCTGCTATCGGAAGGGTCTCAGGATTGGAATGGGAAGGAGTTGGATATTCCAATCTCATGTTATAGGAAGGGTCTCAGGTTTGGTATTAGAAGCATTGAGATATCACATCTCATGCTATCGGAAGGATCTCAGGTTTGGTATTAGAAGCATTGAGATATCACATCTCATGCTATCAGAAGGGTCTCAGGATTGGAATGGGAAGGAGTTGGATATCACATCTCATGCTAAAGGGAGGGTCTCAGGTTTGGAAGGGGAAGGATTTGGATATCACATCTCATGTTATCGGAAGGATTTCAGGTTTGGTATTAGAAGTATTGAGATATCACATCTCATGCTATAGGAAGGGTCTCAGGATTGGAATGGGAAGGAGTTGGATATCACATCTCATGCTAAAGGAAGGGTCTCAGGTTTGGTAGAAGCATTGAGATATCACATCTCATGCTATAGGAAGGGTCTCAGGATTGGAATGGGAAGGACTTAGATATCACATATCATGCTATAGGGAGGGTTTCTGTTTTGATATTAGAAGCATTGAGATATCACATCTCATGCTAAAGGGAGGGTCTCAGGATTGGAATGGGAAGGAGCTGGATATCACATCTCATGCTAAAGGAAGGGTCTCAGGTTTGGAACGGGAAGGAGTTGGATATCCGATCTCATGTTATAGGAAGGGTCTAAGGTCTGGTATAAGCATTGAGATATCACATCTCTGCTATCGGAAGTGTCTCAGGATTGGAATGGGAAGGAGTTGGATATCCCATCTCATGTTATAGGAAGGGTCTCAGGTTTGGTATAAGCATTGAGATATCACATCTCATGCTATAGGAAGGGTCTCAGGATTGGAATGGGAAGGAGTTGGATATCACATCTCATGCTATAGGAAGGGTCTCAGGTTTGGTATAAGCATTGAGATATCACATCTCATGCTATAGGAAGGGTCTCAGGATTGGAATGGGAAGGAGTTGTATATGACATCTCATGCCGTAGGAAGGGTCTCAGGTTTGGTATAAGCATTGAGATATCACATCTCATGCTATAGGAAGGGTCTCAGGATTGGAATGGGAAGGAGTTGGATATCACATCTCATGCTATAGGAAGGGTCTCAGGTTTCGTATAAGCATTGAGATATCACATCTCATGCTATAGGAAGGGTCTCAGGATTGGAATGGGAAGGAGTTGTATATGACATCTCATGCCGTAGGAAGGGTCTCAGGTTTGGTATAAGCATTGAGATATCACATCTCTGCTATCGGAAGGGTCTCAGGATTGGAATGGGAAGGAGTTGGATATCCCATCTCATGTTATAGGAAGAGTCTCAGGTTTGGTATTAGAAGCATTGAGATATCACATCTCATGCTATAGGAAGTGTCTCAGGATTGGAATGGGAAGGACTTGGATATCACATCTCATGCTATAGGGAGGCTCTCAAGTTTGATATTAGAAGCATTGAGATATCACATCTCATGCTATAGGAAGGGTCTCAGGATTGGAATGGGAAGGAGTTGGATATCACATCTCATGCTATAGGAAGGGTCTCAGGTTTGGTATAAGCAGTGAGATATCACATCACATGCTGTAGGAAGGGTCTCAGGTTTGGTATTAGAAGCATTGAGATATCACATCTCATGCTATAGGAAGGATCTCAGGTTTGGTATTAGAAGTATTGAGATATCACATCTCATGCTATAGGAAGGGTCTCAGGATTGGAATGGGAAGGACTTAGATATCACATATCATGCTATAGGGAGGGTCTCAGGATTGGAATGGGAAGGAGTTGGATATCACATCTCATGCTAAAGGAAGGGTCTCAGGTTTGGTAGAAGCATTGAGATATCAAATCTCATGCTATAGGAAGGGTCTCAGGATTGGAATGGGAAGGACTTAGATATCACATATCATGGTATAGGGAGGGTCTCAGTTTTGATATTAGAAGCATTGAGATATCACATCTCATGCTATCGGAAGTGTCTCACGATTGGAATGGGAAGGAGTTGGATATCCCATCTCATGTTATAGGACGGGTCTCAGGTTTGTTATTAGAATCATTGAGATATCATATTGCATGCTGTAGGAAGGGTCTAAGGATTGGAATGGAAAGGACTTGGATATCACATCTCATGCTATAGATAGGCTCTCAGGTTTGGAAAGGGAAGGAGTTGGATATCACATTTCATGTTAGAGGAAGGATCTCAGGTTTGGTATTAGAGGCATTGAGATATCATATTGCATGCTGTAGGAAGGGTCTAAGGATTGGAATGGGAAGGACTTGGATATCACATCTCATGCTATAGGAAGGGTCTCAGGTTGGAATGGGAAGGAGTTGGATATCACATCTCATGTTAAAGGGAGGGTCTCAGAATTGGAAGGGGACGGATTTGGATATCACATCTCATGTTATAGGAAGGATCTCAGGTTTGGTATTAGAAGCATTGAGATATCACATCTCATGCTATCGGAAGGATCTCAGGTTTGGTATTAGAAGCATTGAGATATCACATCTCATGCTATCAGAAGGGTCTCAGGATTGGAATGGGAAGGAGATGGATATCACATCTCATGCTAAAGGGAGGGTCTCAGGTTTGGAAGGGGAAGGATTTGGATATCACATCTCATGTTATCGGAAGGATCTCAGGTTTGCTATTAGAAGTATTGAGATATCACATCTCATGCTATAGGAAGGGTCTCAGGATTGGAATGGGAAGGAGTTGGATATCACATCTCATGCTAAAGGAAGGGTCTCAGGTTTGGTAGAAGCATTGAGATATCACATCTCATGCTATAGGAAGTGTCTCAGGATTGGAATGGGAAGGAGCTGGATATCACATCTCATGCTAAAGGAAGGGTCTCAGGTTTGGAACGGGAAGGAGTTGGATATCCGATCTCATGTTATAGGAAGGGTCTAAGGTCTGGTATAAGCATTGAGATATCACATCTCTGCTATCGGAAGTGTCTCAGGATTGGAATGGGAAGGAGTTGGATATCCGATCTCATGCTATCGGAAGGATCTCAGGTTTGGTATTAGAAGCATTGAGATATCACATCTCATGCTATAGGAAGGGTCTCAGGATTGGAATGGGAAGGACTTAGATATCACATATCATGCTATAGGGAGGGTTTCCGTTTTGATATTAGAAGCATTGAGATATCACATCTCATGCTATCGGAAGTGTCTCAGGATTGGAATGGGAAGGAGCTGGATATCACATCTCATGCTAAAGGAAGGGTCTCAGGTTTGGAACGGGAAGGAGTTGGATATCCGATCTCATGTTATAGGAAGGGTCTAAGGTCTGGTATAAGCATTGAGATATCACATCTCTGCTATGGGAAGTGTCTCAGGATTGGAATGGGAAGGAGTTGGATATCACATCTCATGTTAAAGGGAGGGTCTCAGAATTGGAAGGGGAAGGATTTGGATATCACATCTCATGTTATAGGAAGGATCTCAGGTTTGGTATTAGAAGCATTGAGATATCACATCTCATGCTATCGGAAGGATCTCAGGTTTGGTATTAGAAGCATTGAGATATCACATCTCATGCTATCAGAAGGGTCTCAGGATTGGAATGGGAAGGAGTTGGATATCACATCTCATGCTAAAGGGAGGGTCTCAGGTTTGGAAGGGGAAGGATTTGGATATCACATCTCATGTTATCGGAAGGGTCTCAGGATTGGAATGGGAAGGAGTTGGATATCACATCTCATGCTAAAGGAAGGGTCTCAGGTTTGGTAGAAGCATTGAGATATCACATCTCATGCTATAGGAAGGGTCTCAGGATTGGAATGGGAAGGAGTTGGATATCACATCTCATGCTAAAGGAAGGGTCTCAGGTTTGGTAGAAGCATTGAGATATCACATCTCATGCTATAGGAAGGGTCTCAGGATTGGAATGGGAAGGACTTAGATATCACATATCTTGCTATAGGGAGGGTTTCTGTTTTGATATTAGAAGCATTGAGATATCACATCTCATGCTAAAGGGAGGGTCTCAGGATTGGAATGGGAAGGAGCTGGATATCACATCTCATGCTAAAGGAAGGGTCTCAGGTTTGGAACGGGAAGGAGTTGGATATCCGATCTCATGTTATAGGAAGGGTCTAAGGTCTGGTATAAGCATTGAGATATCACATCTCTGCTATCGGAAGTGTCTCAGGATTGGAATGGGAAGGAGTTGGATATCCCATCTCATGTTATAGGAAGGGTCTCAGGTTTGGTATAAGCATTGAGATATCACATCTCATGCTATAGGAAGGGTCTCAGGATTGGAATGGGAAGGAGTTGGATATCACATCTCATGCTATAGGAAGGGTCTCAGGTTTGGTATAAGCATTGAGATATCACATCTCATGCTATAGGAAGGGTCTCAGGATTGGAATGGGAAGGAGTTGTATATGACATCTCATGCCGTAGGAAGGGTCTCAGGTTTGGTATAAGCATTGAGATATCACATCTCATGCTATAGGAAGGGTCTCAGGATTGGAATGGGAAGGAGTTGGATATCACATCTTATGCTATAGGAAGGGTCTCAGGTTTGGTATAAGCATTGAGATATCACATCTCATGCTATAGGAAGGGTCTCAGGATTGGAATGGGAAGGAGTTGTATATGACATCTCATGCCGTAGGAAGGGTCTCAGGTTTGGTATAAGCATTGAGATATCACATCTCTGCTATCGGAAGGGTCTCAGGATTGGAATGGGAAGGAGTTGGATATCCCATCTCATGTTATAGGAAGAGTCTCAGGTTTGGTATTAGAAGCATTGAGATATCACATCTCATGCTATAGGAAGTGTCTCAGGATTGGAATGGGAAGGACTTGGATATCACATCTCATGCTATAGGGAGGCTCTCAAGTTTGATATTAGAAGCATTGAGATATCACATCTCATGCTATAGGAAGGGTCTCAGGATTGGAATGGGAAGGAGTTGGATATCACATCTCATGCTATAGGAAGGGTCTCAGGTTTGGTATAAGCAGTGAGATATCACATCGCATGCTGTAGGAAGGGTGTCAGGTTTGGTATTAGAAGCATTGAGATATCACATCTCATGCTATAGGAAGGATCTCAGGTTTGGTATTAGAAGTATTGAGATATCACATCTCATGCTATAGGAAGGGTCTCAGGATTGGAATGGGAAGGAGTTGGATATCACATCTCATGCTAAAGGAAGGGTCTCAGGTTTGGTAGAAGCATTGAGATATCATATCTCATGCTATAGGAAGGGTCTCAGGATTGGAATGGGAAGGACTTAGATATCACATATCATGCTATAGGGAGGGTCTCAGTTTTGATATTAGAAGCATTGAGATATCACATCTCATGCTATCGGAAGTGTCTCACGATTGGAATGGGAAGGAGCTGGATATCACATCTCATGCTAAAGGAAGAGTCTCAGGATTGGAACGGGAAGGAGTTGGATATCACATCTCATGTTATAGGAAGGGTCTCAGGTTTGGTATAAGCATTGAGATATCACATCTCTGCTATCGGAAGTGTCTCAGGATTGGAAATGGAAGGAGTTGGATATCCCATCTCATGTTATAGGACGGGTCTCAGGTTTGTTATTAGAATCATTGAGATATCATATTGCATGCTGTAGGAAGGGTCTAAGGATTGGAATGGAAAGGACTTGGATATCACATCTCATGCTATAGATAGGCTCTCAGGTTTGGAAAGGGAAGGAGTTGGATATCACATTTCATGTTAGAGGAAGGATCTCAGGTTTGGTATTAGAGGCATTGAGATATCATATTGCATGCTGTAGGAAGGGTCTAAGGATTGGAATGGGAAGGACTTGGATATCACATCTCATGCTATAGGAAGGGTCTCAGGTTGGAATGGGAAGGAGTTGGATATCACATCTCATGTTAAAGGGAGGGTCTCAGAATTGGAAGGGGAAGGATTTGGATATCACATCTCATGTTATAGGAAGGATCTCAGGTTTGGTATTAGAAGCATTGAGATATCACATCTCATGCTATCGGAAGGATCTCAGGTTTGGTATTAGAAGCATTGAGATATCACATCTCATGCTATCAGAAGGGTCTCAGGATTGGAATGGGAAGGAGATGGATATCACATATGCTAAAGGGAGGGTCTCAGGTTTGGAAGGGGAAGGATTTGGATATCACATCTCATGTTATCGGAAAGGATCTCAGGTTTGGTATTAGAAGTATTGAGATATCACATCTCATGCTATAGGAAGGGTCTCAGGATTGGAATGGGAAGGAGTTGGATATCACATCTCATGCTAAAGGAAGGGTCTCAGGTTTGGTAGAAGCATTGAGATATCACATCTCATGCTATAGGAAGTGTCTCAGGATTGGAATGGGAAGGAGCTGGATATCACATCTCCTGCTAAAGGAAGGGTCTCAGGTTTGGAACGGGAAGGAGTTGGATATCCGATCTCATGTTATAGGAAGGGTCTAAGGTCTGGTATAAGCATTGAGATATCACATCTCTGCTATCGGAAGTGTCTGAGGATTGGAATGGGAAGGAGTTGGATATCCGATCTCATGCTATCGGAAGGATCTCAGGTTTGGTATTAGAAGCATTGAGATATCACATCTCATGCTATAGGAAGGGTCTCAGGATTGGAATGGGAAGGACTTAGATATCACATATCATGCGATAGGGAGGGTTTCCGTTTTGATATTAGAAGCATTGAGATATCACATCTCATGCTATCGGAAGTGTCTCAGGATTGGAATGGGAAGGAGCTGGATATCACATCTCATGCTAAAGGAAGGGTCTCAGGTTTGGAACGGGAAGGAGTTGGATATCCGATCTCATGTTATAGGAAGGGTCTATGGTCTGGTATAAGCATTGAGATATCACATCTCTGCTATCGGAAGTGTCTCAGGATTGGAATGGGAAGGAGTTGGATATCCCATCTCATGTTATAGGAAGGGTCTCAGGTTTGGTATAAGCATTGAGATATCACATCTCATGCTATAAGAAGGGTCTCAGGATTGGAATGGGAAGGAGTTGGATATCACATCTCATGCTATAGGAAGGGTCTCAGGTTTGGTATAAGCATTGAGATATCACATCTCATGCTATAGGAAGGGTCTCAGGATTGGAATGGGAAGGAGTTGTATATGACATCTCATGCCGTAGGAAGGGTCTCAGGTTTGGTATAAGCATTGAGATATCACATCTCATGCTATACTAAGGTTCTCAGGATTGGAATGGGAAGGAGTTGGATATCACATCTCATGCTATAGGAAGGGTCTCAGGTTTGGTATAAGCATTGAGATATCACATCTCATGCTATAGGAAGGGTCTCAGGATTGGAATGGGAAGGAGTTGTATATGACATCTCATGCCGTAGGAAGGGTCTCAGGTTTGGTATAAGCATTGAGATATCACATCTCTGCTATCGGAAGGGTCTCAGGATTGGAATTGGAAGGAGTTGGATATCCCATCTCATGTTATAGGAAGAGTCTCAGGTTTGGTATTAGAAGCATTGAGATATCACATCTCATGCTATAGGAAGTGTCTCAGGATTGGAATGGGAAGGACTTGGATATCACAACTCATGCTATAGGGAGGCTCTCAAGTTTGATATTAGAAGCATTGAGATATCACATCTCATGCTATAGGAAGGGTCTCAGGATTGGAATGGGAAGGAGTTAGATATCACATCTCATGCTATAGGAAGGGTCTCAGGTTTGGTATAAGCAGTTGGATATCACATCTCATGCTATAGGAAGTGTCTCAGGATTGCAATGGGAAGGAGTTGGATATTCCAATCTCATGTTATAGGAAGGGTCTCAGGTTTGGTATTAGAAGCATTGAGATATCACATCTCATGCTATCGGAAGGATCTCAGGTTTGGTATTAGAAGCATTGAGATATCACATCTCATGCTATCAGAAGGGTCTCAGGATTGGAATGGGAAGGAGATGGATATCACATCTCATGCTAAAGGGAGGGTCTCAGGTTTGGAAGGGGAAGGATTTGGATATCACATCTCATGTTATCGGAAGGATCTCAGGTTTGGTATTAGAAGTATTGAGATATCACATCTCATGCTATAGGAAGGGTCTCAGGATTGGAATGGGAAGGAGTTGGATATCACATCTCATGCTAAAGGAATGGTCTCAGGTTTGGTAGAAGCATTGAGATATCACATCTCATGCTATAGGAAGGGTCTCAGGATTGGAATGGGAAGGACTTAGATATCACATATCATGCTATAGGGAGGGTTTCCGTTTTGATATTAGAAGCATTGAGATATCACATCTCATGCTATCGGAAGTGTCTCAGGATTGGAATGGGAAGGAGCTGGATATCACATCTCATGCTAAAGGAAGGGTCTCAGGTTTGGAACTGGAAGGAGTTGGATATCCGATCTCATGTTATAGGAAGGGTCTAAGGTCTGGTATAAGCATTGAGATATCACATCTCTGCTATCGGAAGTGTCTCAGGATTGGAATGGGAAGGAGTTGGATATCCCATCTCATGTTATAGGAAGGGTCTCAGGTTTGGTATAAGCATTGAGATATCACATCTCATGATATAGGAAGGGTCTCAGGATTGGAATGGGAAGGATTTGGATATCACATCTCATGCTATAGGAAGGGTCTCAGGTTTGGTATAAGCATTGAGATATCACATCTCATGCTATAGGAAGGGTCTCAGGATTGGAATGGGAAGGAGTTGTATATGACATCTCATGCCGTAGGAAGGGTCTCAGGTTTGGTATAAGCATTGAGATATCACATCTCATGCTATAGGAAGGGTCTCAGGATTGGAATGGGAAGGAGTTGGATATCACATCTCATGCTATAGGAAGGGTCTCAGGTTTGGTATAAGCATTGAGATATCACATCTCATGCTATAGGAAGGGTCTCAGGATTGGAATGGGAAGGAGTTGTATATGACATCTCATGCCGTAGGAAGGGTCTCAGGTTTGGTATAAGCATTGAGATATCACATCTCTGCTATCGGAAGGGTCTCAGGATTGGAATGGGAAGGAGTTGGATATCCCATCTCATGTTATAGGAAGAGTCTCAGGTTTGGTATTAGAAGCATTGAGATATCACATCTCATGCTATAGGAAGGGTCTCAGGATTGGAATGGGAAGGAGTTAGATATCACATCTCATGCTATAGGAAGGGTCTCAGGTTTGGTATAAGCAGTGAGATATCACATCTCATGCTATAGGAAGTGTCTCAGGATTGGAATGGGAAGGAGTTGGATATCACATCTCATGTTATAGGAAGGATCTCAGGTTTGGTATAAGAATTGAGATATCACATCTCTGCTATCGGAAGGGTCTCAGGATTGGAATGGGAAGGAGTTGGATATTCCAATCTCATGTTATAGGAAGGGTCTCAGGTTTGGTATTAGAAGCATTGAGATATCACATCTCATGCTATCGGAAGGATCTCAGGTTTGGTATTAGAAGCATTGAGATATCACATCTCATGCTATCAGAAGGGTCTCAGGATTGGAATGGGAAGGAGATGGATATCACATCTCATGCTAAAGGGAGGGTCTCAGGTTTGGAAGGGGAAGGATTTGGATATCACATCTCATGTTATCGGAAGGATCTCAGGTTTGGTATTAGAAGTATTGAGATATCACATCTCATGCGATAGGAAGGGTCTCAGGATTGGAATGGGAAGGAGTTGGATATCACATCTCATGCTAAAGGAAGGGTCTCAGGTTTGGTAGAAGCATTGAGATATCACATCTCATGCTATAGGAAGGGTCTCAGGATTGGAATGGGAAGGACTTAGATATCACATATCATGCTATAGGGAGGGTTTCCGTTTTGATATTAGAAGCATTGAGATATCACATCTCATGCTATCGGAAGTGTCTCAGGATTGGAATGGGAAGGAGCTGGATATCACATCTCATGCTAAAGGAAGGGTCTCAGGTTTGGAACGGGAAGGAGTTGGATATCCGATCTCATGTTATAGGAAGGGTCTAAGGTCTGGTATAAGCATTGAGATATCACATCTCTGCTATCGGAAGTGTCTCAGGATTGGAATGGGAAGGAGTTGGATATCCCATCTCATGTTATAGGAAGGGTCTCAGGTTTGGTATAAGCATTGAGATATCACATCTCATGCTATAGGAAGGGTCTCAGGATTGGAATGGGAAGGAGTTGGATATCACATCTCATGCTATAGGAAGGGTCTCAGGTTTGGTATAAGCATTGAGATATCACATCTCATGCTATAGGAAGGGTCTCAGGATTGGAATGGGAAGGAGTTGTATATGACATCTCATGCCGTAGGAAGGGTCTCAGGTTTGGTATAAGCATTGAGATATCACATCTCATGCTATAGGAAGGGTCTCAGGATTGGAATGGGAAGGAGTTGGATATCACATCTCATGCTATAGGAAGGGTCTCAGGTTTGGTATAAGCATTGAGATATCACATCTCATGCTATAGCAAGGGTCTCAGGATTGGAATGGGAAGGAGTTGTATATGACATCTCATGCCGTAGGAAGGGTCTCAGGTTTGGTATAAGCATTGAGATATCACATCTCTGCTATCGGAAGGGTCTCAGGATTGGAATGGGAAGGAGTTGGATATCCCATCTCATGTTATAGGAAGAGTCTCAGGTTTGGTATTAGAAGCATTGAGATATCACATCTCATGCTATAGGAAGTGTCTCAGGATTGGAATGGGAAGGACTTGGATATCACATCTCATGCTATAGGGAGGCTCTCAAGTTTGATATTAGAAGCATTGAGATATCACATCTCATGCTATAGGAAGGGTCTCAGGATTGGAATGGGAAGGAGTTGGATATCACATCTCATGCTATAGGAAGGGTCTCAGGTTTGGTATAAGCAGTGAGATATCACATCGCATGCTGTAGGAAGGGTCTCAGGTTTGGTATTAGAAGCATTGAGATATCACATCTCATGCTATAGGAAGGATCTCAGGTTTGGTATTAGAAGTATTGAGATATCACATCTCATGCTATAGGAAGGGTCTCAGGATTGGAATGGGAAGGAGTTGGATATCACATATCATGCTAAAGGAAAGGTCTCAGGTTTGGTAGAAGCATTGAGATATCACATCTCATGCTATAGGAAGGGTCTCAGGATTGGAATGGGAAGGACTTAGATATCACATATCATGCTATAGGGAGGGTCTCAGTTTTGATATTAGAAGCATTGAGATATCACATCTCATGCTATCGGAAGTGTCTCAGGATTGGAATGGGAAGGAGCTGGATATCACATCTCATGCTAAAGGAAGAGTCTCAGGTTTGGAACGGGAAGGAGTTGGATATCACATCTTATGTTATAGGAAGGGTCTCAGGTTTGGTATAAGCATTGAGATATCACATCTCTGCTATCGGAAGTGTCTCAGGATTGGAAATGGAAGGAGTTGGATATCCCATCTCATGTTATAGAACGGGTCTCAGGTTTGTTATTAGAATCATTGAGATATCATATTGCATGCTGTAGGAAGGGTCTAAGGATTGGAATGGGAAGGACTTGGATATCACATCTCATGCTATAGATAGGCTCTCAGGTTTGGAAAGGGAAGGAGTTGGATATCACATTTCATGTTAGAGGAAGGATCTCAGGTTTGGTATTAGAGGCATTGAGATATCACATCTCATGCTATAGGAAGGGTCTCAGGTTGGAATGGGAAGGAGTTGGATATCACATCTCATGTTAAAGGGAGGGTCTCAGAATTGGAAGGGGAAGGATTTGGATATCACATCTCATGTTATAGGAAGGATCTCAGGTTTGGTATTAGAAGCATTGAGATATCACATCTCATGCTATCGGAAGGATCTCAGGTTTGGTATTAGAAGCATTGAGATATCACATCTCATGCTATCAGAAGGGTCTCAGGATTGGAATGGGAAGGAGATGGATATCACATCTCATGCTAAAGGGAGGGTCTCAGGTTTGGAAGGGGAAGGATTTGGATATCACATCTCATGTTATCGGAAGGATCTCAGGTTTGGTATTAGAAGTATTGAGATATCACATCTCATGCTATAGGAAGGGTCTCAGGATTGGAATGGGAAGGAGTTGGATATCACATCTCATGCTAAAGGAAGGGTCTCAGGTTTGGTAGAAGCATTGAGATATCACATCTCATGCTATAGGAAGTGTCTCAGGATTGGAATGGGAAGGAGCTGGATATCACATCTCATGCTAAATGAAGGGTCTCAGGTTTGGAACGGGAAGGAGTTGGATATCCGATCTCATGTTATAGGAAGGGTCTAAGGTCTGGTATAAGCATTGAGATATCACATCTCTGCTATCGGAAGTGTCTCAGGATTGGAATGGGAAGGGGTTGGATATCCGATCTCATGCTATCGGAAGGATCTCAGGTTTGGTATTAGAAGCATTGAGATATCACATCTCATGCTATAGGAAGGGTCTCAGGATTGGAATGGGAAGGACTTAGATATCACATATCATGCTATAGGGAGGGTTTCCGTTTTGATATTAGAAGCATTGAGATATCACATCTCATGCTATCGGAAGTGTCTCAGGATTGGAATGGGAAGGAGCTGGATATCACATCTCATGCTAAAGGAAGGGTCTCAGGTTTGGAACGGGAAGGAGTTGGATATCCGATCTCATGTTATAGGAAGGGTCTAAGGTCTGGTATAAGCATTGAGATATCACATCTCTGCTATGGGAAGTGTCTCAGGATTGGAATGGGAAGGAGTTGGATATCCCATCTCATGTTATAGGAAGGGTCTCAGGTTTGGTATAAGCATTGAGATATCACATCTCATGCTATAGGAAGGGTCTCAGGTTGGAATGGGAAGGAGTTGGATATCACATCTCATGTTAAAGGGAGGGTCTCAGAATTGGAAGGGGAAGGATTTGGATATCACATCTCATGTTATAGGAAGGATCTCAGGTTTGGTATTAGAAGCATTGAGATATCACATCTCATGCTATCGGAAGGATCTCAGGTTTGGTATTAGAAGCATTGAGATATCACATCTCATGCTATCAGAAGGGTCTCAGGATTGTAATGGGAAGGAGTTGGATATCACATCTCATGCTAAAGGGAGGGTCTCAGGTTTGGAAGGGGAAGGATTTGGATATCACATCTCATGTTATCGGAAGGATTTCAGGTTTGGTATTAGAAGTATTGAGATATCACATCTCATGCTATAGGAAGGGTCTCAGGATTGGAATGGGAAGGAGTTGGATATCACATCTCATGCTAAAGGAAGGGTCTCAGGTTTGGTAGAAGCATTGAGATATCACATCTCATGCTATAGGAAGGGTCTCAGGATTGGAATGGGAAGGACTTAGATATCACATATCATGCTATAGGGAGGGTTTCTGTTTTGATATTAGAAGCATTGAGATATCACATCTCATGCTAAAGGGAGGGTCTCAGGATTGGAATGGGAAGGAGCTGGATATCACATCTCATGCTAAAGGAAGGGTCTCAGGTTTGGAACGGGAAGGAGTTGGATATCTGATCTCATGTTATAGGAAGGCTCTAAGGTCTGGTATAAGCATTGAGATATCACATCTCTGCTATCGGAAGTGTCTCAGGATTGGAATGGGAAGGAGTTGGATATCCCATCTCATGTTATAGGAAGGGTCTCAGGTTTGGTATAAGCATTGAGATATCACATCTCATGCTATAGGAAGGGTCTCAGTATTGGAATGGGAAGGAGTTGGATATCCCATCTCATGTTATAGGAAGGGTCTCAGGTTTGGTATAAGCATTGAGATATCACATCTCATGCTATAGGAAGGGTCTCAGGATTGGAATGGGAAGGAGTTGGATATCACATCTCATGCTATAGGAAGGGTCTCAGGTTTGGTATAAGCATTGAGATATCACATCTCATGCTATAGGAAGGGTCTCAGGATTGGAATGGGAAGGAGTTGTATATGACATCTCATGCCGTAGGAAGGGTCTCAGGTTTGGTATAAGCATTGAGATATCACATCTCATGCTATAGGAAGGGTCTCAGGATTGGAACGGGAAGGAGTTGGATATCACATCTCATGCTATAGGAAGGGTCTCAGGTTTGGTATAAGCATTGAGATATCACATCTCATGCTATAGGAAGGGTCTCAGGATTGGAATGGGAAGGAGTTGTATATGACATCTCATGCCGTAGGAAGGGTCTCAGGTTTGGTATAAGCATTGAGATATCACATCTCTGCTATCGGAAGGGTCTCAGGATTGGAATGGGAAGGAGTTGGATATCCCATCTCATGTTATAGGAAGAGTCTCAGGTTTGGTATTAGAAGCATTGAGATATCACATCTCATGCTATAGGAAGTGTCTCAGGATTGGAATGGGAAGGACTTGGATATCACATCTCATGCTATAGGGAGGCTCTCAAGTTTGATATTAGAAGCATTGAGATATCACATCTCATGCTATAGGAAGGGTCTCAGGATTGGAATGGGAAGGAGTTGGATATCACATCTCAAGCTATAGGAAGGGTCTCAGGATTGGAATGGGAAGGAGTTTGATATCACATCTCATGCCATGGTATGGGTTTCAGGTTTTGTAGAAGCATTGGGATATCACATCTCATGCTATCAGAAGGGTATCGGGATTGGATTTGGAAGGAGTTGGATATCCCATCTCATGCTATAGGAAGGGTCTAAGGTTGGAATGTGAAGGAGTTGGATATCACATCTCATGTTATAGGAAGGGTCTCAGGATTGGAATGGGAAGGACTTGGATATCACATCTCATTCTATAGGAAGGCTCTCAGGGTTGGAAGGGGAAGGAGTTGGATATCACATTTCATGTAGAGGTAGGATCTCAGTTTTGGTATTAGAGGCATTGAGATATCACATCTCATGCTATCAGAAGGGTCTCAGGATTGGAATGGGAAGGAGTTGGATATCACATCTCATGCCATAGGAAGGGTCTCAGGTTTGGTATAAGCATTGAGATATCACATCTCATGCTATAGGAAGGGTCTCAGGATTGGAATGGGAAGGACTTGGATATCACATCTCATGTTATAGGAAGGGTCTCAGGTTTGGTATTAGAAGCATTGAGATATCACATCTCATGCTATAGGAAGGGTCTCAGGAATGGAATGGGAAGGACTTGGATATCGCATCTCATGATAAAGGAAGGGTCTAAGGTTTGGAAGGGGAAGGATTTGGATATCACATCTCATGTTATTGGACCGGTCTCAGGTTTGGTATTAGAAGCATTGAGATATCAAGTCTCATGGTATAGGACGGGAGTTTGATATCACATCATGCCATGGTATGGGTCTCAGGTTTTGTAGAAGCATTGGGATATCACATCTCATGCTATCGGAAGGGTATCAGGATTGGATTTGGAAGGAGTTGGATATCCCATCTCATGCTATAGGAAGGGTCTCAGGTTGGAATGCGAAAGAGTTGGATATCACATCTCATGTTATAGGAAGGGTCTCAGGATTGGAATGGGAAGGACTTGGATATCACATCTCATGCTGTAGGAATGCTCTCAGGTTTGGAAAGGGAAGGAGTTGGATATCACATTTCATGTTAGAGGTAGGATCTCAGGTTTGGTATTAGAGGCATTGAGATATCACATCTCATGCTATCAGAAGGGTATCAGGATTGGAATGGGAAGGAGTTGGATATCACATCTCATGCTAAAGGGAGGGTCTCAGGTTTGGAAGGGAAAGGATTTGGATATCACATCTCATGTTATAGGAAGGATCTCAGGTTTGGTATTAGAAGCATTGAGATATCACATCTCATGCTATCGGAAGGATCTCAGGTTTGGTATTAGAAGCATTGAGATATCACATCTCATGCTATAGGACGGGTCTCAGGATTGGAATGGGAAGGAGTTGGATATCACATCTCATGCTAAAGGAAGGGTCTCAGTTTTGGTAGAAGCATTGCGATATCACATCGCATGCTATAGGAAGGGTCTGAGGATTGGAATGGGAAGGACTTAGATATCACATCTCATGCTATAGGGAGGGTCTCAGTTTTGATATTAGAAGCATTGAGATATCACATCTCATGCTATCGGAAGGGTCTCAGGGTTGGAATGGGAGGAGCTGGATATCACATCTCATGCTAAAGGAAGGGTCTCAGGTTTGGAAAGGGAAGGATTTGGATATCACATCTCATGCTATAGGAAGGGTTTCAGGTTTGGTAGAAGCATTGAGATATCACATCTCATGCTATAGGAAGAGTCTCAGGTTTGGGAAGGGAAGGATTTGGATTTCACATCTCATGTTATAGGATGGTTCTCATGTTTGGTTTTTGAAGCATTGAGATATCACATCTCATGCTATCGGTAGGGTCTCAGATTTGGTATTAGAAGCATTGAGATATCACATCTCATGCTATAGGATTGGGCTCCAGATTGGAATGTGAAGGATTTGAAAATCACATCTCATGCTAAAGGAAGGGTCTCAGGTTTGGAATGGGAAGGAGTTGGATATGACATCTCTTGTTATAGGGAGGGTGTCAGGATTTGAATTGCAAGGGGTTGGATATCACATCTCATGCCGTAGGAAGGGTCTCAGGTTTGGTATAAGCATTGAGATATCACATCTCTGCTATCGGAAGGGTCTCAGGATTGGATTGGGAAGGAGTTGGATATCACATCTCATGTTATAGGAAGGGTCTCCGGATTGGAATGTGAAGGATTTGGATATCACATCTCATGCTAAAGGAAGGGTCTCAGGTTTGGAATGGGAAGGAGTTGGATATGACATCTCTTGTTATAGGGAGGGTCTCAGGTTTGGTATAAGCATTGAGATATCACATCTCTGCTATCGGAAGGGTCTCAGGATTGTATTGGGAAGGAGTTGGATATCACATCTCATGCCATAGGAAGGGTCTCAGGTTTGGTAGAAGCATTGAGATATCACATCTCATGCTATAGGAAGGGTCTCAGGATTGGAATGGGAAGGACTTAGATATCACATATCATGCTATAGGGAGGGTTTCAGTTTTGATATTAGAAGCATTGAGATATCACATCTCATGCTATCGGAAGTGTCTCAGGATTGGAATGCGAAGGAGCTGGATATCACATCTCATGCTAAAGGAAGGGTCTCAGGTTTGGAACGAAAAGGAGTTGGAAATCCGATCTCATGTTATAGGAAGGGTCTCAGGTTTGGTATAAGCTTTGAGATATCACATCTCTGCTATCGGAAGTGTCTCAGGATTGGAATGGGAAGGAATTGGATATCCCATCTCATGTTATAGGACGGGTCTCAGGATTGTTATTAGAATCATTGAGATATCATATTGCATGCTGTAGGAAGGGTCTAAGGATTGGAATGGGAAGGACTTGGATATCACATCTCATGCTATAGGAAGGGTCTCAGGTTTGGTATAAGCATTGAGATATCAAATCTCATGCTATAGGAAGGGTCTCAGGATTGGAATGGAAGGAGTTGGATATCACATCTCATGTTATAGGAAGGATCTCAGGTTTGGTATTAGAAGCATTGAGACATCACATCTCATGCTATAGGAAGGGTCTCAGGATTGGAATGGGAAGGAGTTGGATATCACATCTCATACTATAGGAAGGGTCTCAGGTTTGGTATAAGCATTGAGATATCACATCTCATGCTATAGGAAGGGTCTCAGGATTGGAATGGGAAGGAGTTGTATATGACATCTCATGCCGTAGGAAGGGTCTCAGGTTTGGTATAAGCATTGAGATATCACATCTCTGCTATCGGAAGGGTCTCAGGATTGGAATGGGAAGGAGTTGGATATCCCATCTCATGTTATAGGAAGAGTCTCAGGTTTGGTATTAGAAGCATTGAGATATCACATCTCATGCTATAGGAAGTGTCTCAGGATTGGAATGGGAAGGACTTGGATATCACATCTCATGCTATAGGGAGGGTCTCAAGTTTGATATTAGAAGCATTGAGATATCACATCTCATGCTATAGGAAGGGTCTCAGGATTGGAATGGGAAGGAGTTGTATATGACATCTCATGCCGTAGGAAGGGTCTCAGGTTTGGTATAAGCATTGAGATATCACATCTCTGCTATCGGAAGGGTCTCAGGATTGGAATGGGAAGGAGTTGGATATCCCATCTCATGTTATAGGAAGAGTCTCAGGTTTGGTATTAGAGGCATTGAGATATCACATCTCATGCTGTAGGAAGTGTCTCAGGATTGGAATGGGAAGGACTTGGATATCACATCTCATGCTATAGGGAGGCTCTCAAGTTTGATATTAGAAACATTGAGATATCACATCTCATGCTATAGGAAGGGTCTCAGGATTGGAATGGGAAGGAGTTGGATATCACATCTCATGCTATAGGAAGGGTCTCAGGTTTGGTATAAGCATTGAGATATCACATCTCTGCTATCGGAAGGGTCTCAGGATTGGAATGGGAAGGAGTTGGATATCCCATCTCATGTTATAGGAAGAGTCTCAGGTTTGGTATTAGAAGCATTGAGATATCACATCTCATGCTATAGGAAGTGTCTCAGGATTGGAATGGGAAGGACTTGGATATCACATCTCATGCTATAGGGAGGGTCTCAAGTTTGATATTAGAAGCATTGAGATATCACATCTCATGCTATAGGAAGGGTCTCAGGATTGGAATGGGAAGGAGTTGTATATGACATCTCATGCCGTAGGAAGGGTCTCAGGTTTGGTATAAGCATTGAGATATCACATCTCTGCTATCGGAAGGGTCTCAGGATTGGAATGGGAAGGAGTTGGATATCCCATCTCATGTTATAGGAAGAGTCTCAGGTTTGGTATTAGAAGCATTGAGATATCACATCTCATGCTATAGGAAGTGTCTCAGGATTGGAATGGGAAGGACTTGGATATCACATCTCATGCTATAGGGAGGGTCTCAAGTTTGATATTAGAAGCATTGAGATATCACATCTCATGCTATAGGAAGGGACTCAGGATTGGAATGGGAAGGAGTTGTATATGACATCTCATGCCGTAGGAAGGGTCTCAGGTTTGGTATAAGCATTGAGATATCACATCTCTGCTATCGGAAGGGTCTCAGGATTGGAATGGGAAGGAGTTGGATATCCCATCTCATGTTATAGGAAGAGTCTCAGGTTTGGTATTAGAGGCATTGAGATATCACATCTCATGCTGTAGGAAGTGTCTCAGGATTGGAATGGGAAGGACTTGGATATCACATCTCATGCTATAGGGAGGCTCTCAAGTTTGATATTAGAAGCATTGAGATATCACATCTCATGCTATAGGAAGGGTCTCAGGATTGGAATGGGAAGGAGTTGGATATCACATCTCATGCTATAGGAAGGGTCTCAGGTTTGGTATAAGCAGTGAGATATCACATCTCATGCTATAGGCAGTGTCTCAGTATTGGAATGGGAAGGAGTTGGATATCACATCTCATGTTATAGGAAGGATCTCAGGTTTGGTATAAACATTGAGATATCACATCTCTGCTATCGGAAGGGTCTCAGGATTGGAATGTAAGGAGTTGGATATTCCCATCTCATGTTATAGGAAGGGTCTCAGGTTTGGTATTAGAAGCATTGAGATATCACATCTCATGCTATAGGAAGGGTCTCAGGATTGGAATGGGAAGGACTTGGATATCACATCTCATGCTATAGGGAGGGTCTCAAGTTTGATATTAGAAGCATTGAGATATCACATCTCATGATATCGGAAGGGTCTCAGGATTGGAATGGGAAGGAGTTGGATATCACATCTCATGATAAAGGAAGGGTCTAAGGTTTGGAAGGGGAAGGATTTGGATATCACATCTCATGTTATAGGACGGGTCTCAGGTTTGGTATTAGAAGCATTGTGATAGCAAGTCTCATGGTATAGGAAGGGTCTCAGAATTGGAATGGGAAGGAGTTTGATATCACATCTCATGCCATAGTATGGGTCTCAGGTTTGGTAGAAGCATTGGGATATCACATCTCATGCTATCGGAATGGTATCAGGATTGGATTTGGAAGGAGTTGGATATCCCATCTCATGCTATAGGAAGGGTCTCAGGTTGGAATGGGAAGGAGTTGGATATCACATCTCATGTTATAGGAAGGGTCTCAGGATTGGAATGGGAAGGACTTGGATATCACATCTCATGCTATAGGAAGGCTCTCAGGTTTGGAAGGGGAGAGAGTTGGATATCACATTTCATGTTAGAGGTAGGATCTCAGGTTTGGTATTAGAGGCATTGAGATATCACATCTCATGCTATCAGAAGGGTCTCAGGATTGGAATGGGAAGGACTTAGATATCACATATCATGCTATAGGGAGGGTCTCAGTTTTGATATTAGAAGCATTGAGATATCACATCTCATGCTATCGGAAGTGTCTAAGGATTGGAATGGGAAGGAGCTGGATATCACATCTCATGCTAAAGGAAGAGGCTCAGGTTTGGAACGGGAAGGAGTTGGATATCACATCTCATGTTATAGGAAGGGTCTCAGGTTTGGTATAAGCATTGAGATATCACATCTCTGCTATCGGAAGTGTCTCAGGATTGGAATGGGAAGGAGTTGGATATCCCATCTCATGTTATAGGACGGGTCTCAGGTTTGTTATTAGAATCATTGAGATATCATATTGCATGCTGTAGGAAGGGTCTAAGGATTGGAATGGGAAGGACTTGGATATCACATCTCATGCTATAGATAGGCTCTCAGGTTTGGAAAGGGAAGGAGTTGGATATCACATTTCATGTTAGAGGAAGGATCTCAGGTTTGGTATTAGAGGCATTGAGATATCACATCTCATGCTATAGGAAGGGTCTCAGGTTGGAATGGGAAGGAGTTGGATATCACATCTCATGTTAAAGGGAGGGTCTCAGAATTGGAAGGGGAAGGATTTGGATATCACATCTCATGTTATAGGAAGGATCTCAGGTTTGGTATTAGAAGCATTGAGATATCACATCTCATGCTATCGGAAGGATCTCAGGTTTGGTATTAGAAGCATTGAGATATCACATCTCATGCTATCAGAAGGGTCTAAGGTTTGGAAGGGGAAGGATTTGGATATCACATCTCATGTTATTGGACCGGTCTCAGGTTTGGTATTAGAAGCATTGAGATATCAAGTCTCATGGTATAGGACGGGAGTTTGATATCACATCATGCCATGGTATGGGTCTCAGGTTTTGTAGAAGCATTGGGATATCACATCTCATGCTATCGGAAGGGTATCAGGATTGGATTTGGAAGGAGTTGGATATCCCATCTCATGCTATAGGAAGGGTCTCAGGTTGGAATGCGAAAGAGTTGGATATCACATCTCATGTTATAGGAAGGGTCTCAGGATTGGAATGGGAAGGACTTGGATATCACATCTCATGCTGTAGGAATGCTCTCAGGTTTGGAAAGGGAAGGAGTTGGATATCCCATTTCATGTTAGAGGTAGGATCTCAGGTTTGGTATTAGAGGCATTGAGATATCACATCTCATGCTATCAGAAGGGTATCAGGATTGGAATGGGAAGGAGTTGGATATCACATCTCATGCTAAAGGGAGGGTCTCAGGTTTGGAAGGGAAAGGATTTGGATATCACATCTCATGTTATAGGAAGGATCTCAGGTTTGGTATTAGAAGCATTGAGATATCACATCTCATGCTATCGGAAGGATCTCAGGTTTGGTATTAGAAGCATTGAGATATCACATCTCATGCTATAGGACGGGTCTCAGGATTGGAATGGGAAGGAGTTGGATATCACATCTCATGCTAAAGGAAGGGTCTCAGTTTTGGTAGAAGCATTGCGATATCACATCTCATGCTATAGGAAGGGTCTGAGGATTGGAATGGGAAGGACTTAGATATCACATCTCATGCTATAGGGAGGGTCTCAGTTTTGATATTAGAAGCATTGAGATATCACATCTCATGCTATCGGAAGGGTCTCAGGGTTGGAATGGGAGGAGCTGGATATCACATCTCATGCTAAAGGAAGGGTCTCAGGTTTGGAAGGGGAAGGATTTGGATATCACATCTCATGCTATAGGAAGGGTTTCAGGTTTGGTAGAAGCATTGAGATATCACATCTCATGCTATAGGAAGAGTCTCAGGTTTGGGAAGGGAAGGATTTGGATTTCACATCTCATGTTATAGGATGGTTCTCATGTTTGGTTTTTGAAGCATTGAGATATCACATCTCATGCTATCGGTAGGGTCTCAGATTTGGTATTAGAAGCATTGAGATATCACATCTCATGCTATAGGATTGGGCTCCAGATTGGAATGTGAAGGATTTGGAAATCACATCTCATGCTAAAGGAAGGGTCTCAGGTTTGGAATGGGAAGGAGTTGGATATGACATCTCTTGTTATAGGGAGGGTCTCAGGATTTGAATTGCAAGGGGTTGGATATCACATCTCATGCCGTAGGAAGGGTCTCAGGTTTGGTATTAGAAGCATTGAGATATCACATCTCATGCTATAGGAAGTGTCTCAGGATTGGAATGGGAAGGACTTGGATATCACATCTCATGCTATAGGGAGGCTCTCAAGTTTGATATTAGAAGCATTGAGATATCACATCTCATGCTATAGGAAGGGTCTCAGGATTGGAATGGGAAGGAGTTGGATATCACATCTCATGCTATAGGAAGGGTCTCAGGTTTGGTATAAGCAGTGAGATATCACATCGCATGCTGTAGGAAGGGTCTCAGGTTTGGTATTAGAAGCATTGAGATATCACATCTCATGCTATAGGAAGGATCTCAGGATTAGAAGTATTGAGATATCACATCTCATGCTATAGGAAGGGTCTCAGGATTGGAATGGGAAGGAGTTGGATATCACATCTCATGCTAAAGGAAGGGTCTCAGGTTTGGTAGAAGCATTGAGATATCACATCTCATGCTATAGGAAGGGTCTCAGGATTGGAATGGGAAGGACTTAGATATCACATATCATGCTATAGGGAGGGTCTCAGTTTTGATATTAGAAGCATTGAGATATCACATCTCATGCTATCGGAAGTGTCTCACGATTGGAATGGGAAGGAGCTGGATATCACATCTCATGCTAAAGGAAGAGTCTCAGGTTTGGTATAAGCATTGAGATATCACATCTCTGCTATCGGAAGTGTCTCAGGATTGGAAATGGAAGGAGTTGGATATCCCATCTCATGTTATAGGACGGGTCTCAGGTTTGTTATTAGAATCATTGAGATATCATATTGCATGCTGTAGGAAGGGTCTAAGGATTGGAATGGAAAGGACTTGGATATCACATCTCATGCTATAGATAGGCTCTCAGGTTTGGAAAGGGAAGGAGTTGGATATCACATTTCATGTTAGAGGAAGGATCTCAGGTTTGGTATTAGAGGCATTGAGATATCATATTGCATGCTATAGGAAGGGTCTCAGGTTGGAATGGGAAGGAGTTGGATATCACATCTCATGTTAAAGGGAGGGTCTCAGAATTGGAAGGGGAAGGATTTGGATATCACATCTCATGTTATAGGAAGGATCTCAGGTTTGGTATTAGAAGCATTGAGATATCACATCTCATGCTATCGGAAGGATCTCAGGTTTGGTATTAGAAGCATTGAGATATCACATCTCATGCTATCAGAAGGGTCTCAGGATTGGAATGGGAAGGAGATGGATATCACATCTCATGCTAAAGGGAGGGTCTCAGGTTTGGAAGGGGAAGGATTTGGATATCACATCTCATGTTATCGGAAGGATCTCAGGTTTGGTATTAGAAGTATTGAGATATCACATCTCATGCTATAGGAAGGGTCTCAGGATTGGAATGGGAAGGAGTTGGATATCACATCTCATGCTAAAGGAAGGGTCTCAGGTTTGGTAGAAGCATTGAGATATCACATCTCATGCTATCGGAAGTGTCTCAGGATTGGAATGGGAAGGAGCTGGATATCACATCTCATGCTAAAGGAAGGGTCTCAGGTTTGGAACGGGAAGGAGTTGGATATCCGATCTCATGTTATAGGAAGGGTCTAAGGTCTGGTATAAGCATTGAGATATCACATCTCTGCTATCGGAAGTGTCTCAGGATTGGAATGGGAAGGAGTTGGATATCCGATCTCATGCTATCGGAAGGATCTCAGGTTTGGTATTAGAAGCATTGAGATATCACATCTCATGCTATAGGAAGGGTCTCAGGATTGGAATGGGAAGGACTTAGATATCACATATCATGCTATAGGGAGGGTTTCCGTTTTGATATTAGAAGCATTGAGATATCACATCTCATGCTATCGGAAGTGTCTCAGGATTGGAATGGGAAGGAGCTGGATATCACATCTCATGCTAAAGGAAGGGTCTCAGGTTTGGAACGGGAAGGAGTTGGATATCCGATCTCATGTTATAGGAAGGGTCTAAGGTCTGGTATAAGCATTGAGATATCACATCTCTGCTATGGGAAGTGTCTCAGGATTGGAATGGGAAGGAGTTGGATATCACATCTCATGTTAAAGGGAGGGTCTCAGAATTGGAAGGGGAAGGATTTGGATATCACATCTCATGTTATAGGAAGGATCTCAGGTTTGGTATTAGAAGCATTGAGATATCACATCTCATGCTATCGGAAGGATCTCAGGTTTGGTATTAGAAGCATTGAGATATCACATCTCATGCTATCAGAAGGGTCTCAGGATTGGAATGGGAAGGAGTTGGATATCACATCTCATGCTAAAGGGAGGGTCTCAGGTTTGGAAGGGGAAGGATTTGGATATCACATCTCATGCTAAAGGAAGGGTCTCAGGTTTGGTAGAAGCATTGAGATATCACATCTCATGCTATAGGAAGGGTCTCAGGATTGGAATGGGAAGGACTTAGATATCACATATCATGCTATAGGGAGGGTTTCTGTTTTGATATTAGAAGCATTGAGATATCACATCTCATGCTAAAGGGAGGGTCTCAGGATTGGAATGGGAAGGAGCTGGATATCACATCTCATGCTAAAGGAAGGGTCTCAGGTTTGGAACGGGAAGGAGTTGGATATCCGATCTCATGTTATAGGAAGGGTCTAAGGTCTGGTATAGGCATTGAGATATCACATCTCTGCTATCGGAAGTGTCTCAGGATTGGAATGGGAAGGAGTTGGATATCCCATCTCATGTTATAGGAAGGGTCTCAGGTTTGGTATAAGCATTGAGATATCACATCTCATGCTATAGGAAGGGTCTCAGGATTGGAATGGGAAGGAGTTGGATATCACATCTCATGCTATAGGAAGGGTCTCAGGTTTGGTATAAGCATTGAGATATCACATCTCATACTATAGGAAGGGTCTCAGGATTGGAATGGGAAGGAGTTGTATATGACATCTCATGCCGTAGGAAGGGTCTCAGGTTTGGTATAAGCATTGAGATATCACATCTCATGCTATAGGAAGGGTCTCAGGATTGGAATGGGAAGGAGTTGGATATCACATCTCATGCTATAGGAAGGGTCTCAGGTTTGGTATAAGCATTGAGATATCACATCTCATGCTATAGGAAGGGTCTCAGGATTGGAATGGGAAGGAGTTGTATATGACATCTCATGCCGTAGGAAGGGTCTCAGGTTTGGTATAAGCATTGAGATATCACATCTCTGCTATCGGAAGGGTCTCAGGATTGGAATGGGAAGGAGTTGGATATCCCATCTCATGTTATAGGAAGAGTCTCAGGTTTGGTATTAGAAGCATTGAGATATCACATCTCATGCTATAGGAAGTGTCTCAGGATTGGAATGGGAAGGACTTAGATATCACATCTCATGCTATAGGGAGGCTCTCAAGTTTGATATTAGAAGCATTGAGATATCACATCTCATGCTATAGGAAGGGTCTCAGGATTGGAATGGGAAGGAGTTGGATATCACATCTCATGCTATAGGAAGGGTCTCAGGTTTGGTATAAGCAGTGAGATATCACATCGCATGCTGTAGGAAGGGTCTCAGGTTTGGTATTAGAAGCATTGAGATATCACATCTCATGCTATAGGAAGGATCTCAGGTTTGGTATTAGAAGTATTGAGATATCACATCTCATGCTATAGGAAGGGTCTCAGGATTGGAATGGGAAGGAGTTTTATATCACATCTCATGCTAAAGGAAGGGTCTCAGGTTTGGTAGAAGCATTGAGATATCACATCTCATGCTATAGGAAGGGTCTCAGGATTGGAATGGGAAGGACTTAGATATCACATATCATGCTATAGGGAGGGTCTCAGTTTTGATATTAGAAGCATTGAGATATCACATCTCATGCTATCGGAAGTGTCTCACGATTGGAATGGGAAGGAGCTGGATATCACATCTCATGCTAAAGGAAGAGTCTCAGGATTGGAACGGGAAGGAGTTGGATATCACATCTCATGTTATAGGAAGGGTCTCAGGTTTGGTATAAGCATTGAGATATCACATCTCTGCTATCGGAAGTGTCTCAGGATTGGAAATGGAAGGAGTTGGATATCCCATCTCATGTTATAGGACGGGTCTCAGGTTTGTTATTAGAATCATTGAGATATCATATTGCATGCTGTAGGAAGGGTCTAAGGATTGGAATGGAAAGGACTTGGATATCACATCTCATGCTATAGATAGGCTCTCAGGTTTGGAAAGGGAAGGAGTTGGATATCACATTTCATGTTAGAGGAAGGATCTCAGGTTTGGTATTAGAGGCATTGAGATATCATATTGCATGCTGTAGGAAGGGTCTAAGGATTGGAATGGGAAGGACTTGGATATCACATCTCATGCTATAGGAAGGGTCTCAGGTTGGAATGGGAAGGAGTTGGATATCACATCTCTTGTTAAAGGGAGGGTCTCAGAATTGGAAGGGGAAGGATTTGGATATCACATCTCATGTTATAGGAAGGATCTCAGGTTTGGTATTAGAAGCATTGAGATATCACATCTCATGCTATCGGAAGGATCTCAGGTTTGGTATTAGAAGCATTGAGATATCACATCTCATGCTATCAGAAGGGTCTCAGGATTGGAATGGGAAGGAGATGGATATCACATATGCTAAAGGGAGGGTCTCAGGTTTGGAAGGGGAAGGATTTGGATATCACATCTCATGTTATCGGAAAGGATCTCAGGTTTGGTATTAGAAGTATTGAGATATCACATCTCATGCTATAGGAAGGGTCTCAGGATTGGAATGGGAAGGAGTTGGATATCACATCTCATGCTAAAGGAAGGGTCTCAGGTTTGGTAGAAGCATTGAGATATCACATCTCATGCTATAGGAAGTGTCTCAGGATTGGAATGGGAAGGAGCTGGATATCACATCTCATGCTAAAGGAAGGGTCTCAGGTTTGGAACGGGAAGGAGTTGGATATCCGATCTCATGTTATAGGAAGGGTCTAAGGTCTGGTATAAGCATTGAGATATCACATCTCTGCTATCGGAAGTGTCTCAGGATTGGAATGGGAAGGAGTTGGATATCCGATCTCATGCTATCGGAAGGATCTCAGGTTTGGTATTAGAAGCATTGAGATATCACATCTCATGCTATAGGAAGGGTCTCAGGATTGGAATGGGAAGGACTTAGATATCACATATCATGCGATAGGGAGGGTTTCCGTTTTGATATTAGAAGCATTGAGATATCACATCTCATGCTATCAGAAGGGTCTCAGGATTGGAATGGGAAGGAGATGGATATCACATCTCTGCTATCGGAAGTGTCTCAGGATTGGAATGGGAAGGAGTTGGATATCCGATCTCATGCTATCGGAAGGATCTCAGGTTTGGTATTAGAAGCATTGAGATATCACATCTCATGCTATAGGAAGGGTCTCAGGATTGGAATGGGAAGGACTTAGATATCACATATCATGCTATAGGGAGGGTTTCCGTTTTGATATTAGAAGCATTGAGATATCACATCTCATGCTATCGGAAGTGTCTCAGGATTGGAATGGGAAGGAGCTGGATATCACATCTCATGCTAAAGGAAGGGTCTCAGGTTTGGAACGGGAAGGAGTTGGATATCCGATCTCATGTTATAGGAAGGGTCTAAGGTCTGGTATAAGCATTGAGATATCACATCTCTGCTATGGGAAGTGTCTCAGGATTGGAATGGGAAGGAGTTGGATATCACATCTCATGTTAAAGGGAGGGTCTCAGAATTGGAAGGGGAAGGATTTGGATATCACATCTCATGTTATAGGAAGGATCTCAGGTTTGGTATTAGAAGCATTGAGATATCACATCTCATGCTATCGGAAGGATCTCAGGTTTGGTATTAGAAGCATTGAGATATCACATCTCATGCTATCAGAAGGGTCTCAGGATTGGAATGGGAAGGAGTTGGATATCACATCTCATGCTAAAGGGAGGGTCTCAGGTTTGGAAGGGGAAGGATTTGGATATCACATCTCATGTTATCGGAAGGATTTCAGGTTTGGTATTAGAAGTATTGAGATATCACATCTCATGCTATAGGAAGGGTCTCAGGATTGGAATGGGAAGGAGTTGGATATCACATCTCATGCTAAAGGAAGGGTCTCAGGTTTGGTAGAAGCATTGAGATATCACATCTCATGCTATAGGAAGGGTCTCAGGATTGGAATGGGAAGGACTTAGATATCACATATCATGCTATAGGGAGGGTTTCTGTTTTGATATTAGAAGCATTGAGATATCACATCTCATGCTAAAGGGAGGGTCTCAGGATTGGAATGGGAAGGAGCTGGATATCACATCTCATGCTAAAGGAAGGGTCTCAGGTTTGGAACGGGAAGGAGTTGGATATCCGATCTCATGTTATAGGAAGGGTCTAAGGTCTGGTATAAGCATTGAGATATCACATCTCTGCTATCGGAAGTGTCTCAGGATTGGAATGGGAAGGAGTTGGATATCCCATCTCATGTTATAGGAAGGGTCTCAGGTTGGGTATAAGCATTGAGATATCACATCTCATGCTATAGGAAGGGTCTCAGGATTGGAATGGGAAGGAGTTGGATATCACATCTCATGCTAAAGGGAGGGTCTCAGGTTTGGAAGGGGAAGGATTTGGATATCACATCTCATGTTATCGGGAGGATTTCAGGTTTGGTATTAGAAGTATTGAGATATCACATCTCATGCTATAGGAAGGGTCTCAGGATTGGAATGGGAAGGAGTTGGATATCACATCTCATGTTATAGGAAGGGTCTCAGGTTTGGTAGAAGCATTGAGATATCACATCTCATGCTATAGGAAGGGTCTCAGGTTTGGTATTAGAAGCATTGAGATATCACATCTCATGCTATCAGAAGGGTCTCAGGATTGGAATGGGAAGGAGTTGGATATCACATCTCATGCTAAAGGGAGGGTCTCAGGTTTGGAAGGGGAAGGATTTGGATATCACATCTCATGTTATCGGGAGGATTTCAGGTTTGGTATTAGAAGTATTGAGATATCACATCTCATGCTATAGGAAGGGTCTCAGGATTGGAATGGGAAGGAGTTGGATATCACATCTCATGCTAAAGGAAGGGTCTCAGGTTTGGTAGAAGCATTGAGATATCACATCTCATGCTATAGGAAGGGTCTCAGGATTGGAATGGGAAGGACTTAGATATCACATATCATGCTATAGGGAGGGTTTCTGTTTTGATATTAGAAGCATTGAGATATCACATCTCATGCTAAAGGGAGTGTCTCAGGATTGGAATGGGAAGGAGCTGGATATCACATCTCATGCTAAAGGAAGGGTCTCAGGTTTGGAACGGGAAGGAGTTGGATATCCGATCTCATGTTATAGGAAGGGTCTAAGGTCTGGTATAAGCATTGAGATATCACATCTCTGCTATCGGAAGTGTCTCAGGATTGGAATGGGAAGGAGTTGGACATCCCATCTCATGTTATAGGAAGGGTCTCAGGTTTGGTATAAGCATTGAGATATCACATCTCATGCTATAGGAAGGGTCTCAGGATTGGAATGGGAAGGAGTTGGATATCACATCTCATGCTATAGGAAGGGTCTCAGGTTTGGTATAAGCATTGAGATATCACATCTCATGCTATAGGAAGGGTCTCAGGATTGGAATGGGAAGGAGTTGTATATGACATCTCATGCCGTAGGAAGGGTCTCAGGTTTGGTATAAGCATTGAGATATCACATCTCATGCTATAGGAAGGGTCTCAGGATTGGAATGGGAAGGAGTTGGATATCACATCTCATGCTATAGGAAGGGTCTCAGGTTTGGTATAAGCATTGAGATATCACATCTCATGCTATAGGAAGGGTCTCAGGATTGGAATGGGAAGGAGTTGTATATGACATCTCATGCCGTAGGAAGGGTCTCAGGTTTGGTATAAGCATTGAGATATCACATCTCTGCTATCGGAAGGGTCTCAGGATTGGAATGGGAAGGAGTTGGATATCCCATCTCATGTTATAGGAAGAGTCTCAGGTTTGGTATTAGAAGCATTGAGATATCACATCTCATGCTATAGGAAGTGTCTCAGGATTGGAATGGGAAGGACTTGGATATCACATCTCATGCTATAGGGAGGCTCTCAAGTTTGATATTAGAAGCATTGAGATATCACATCTCATGCTATAGGAAGGGTCTCAGGATTGGAATGGGAAGGAGTTGGATATCACATCTCATGCTATAGGAAGGGTCTCAGGTTTGGTATAAGCAGTGAGATATCACATCGCATGCTGTAGGAAGGGTCTCAGGTTTGGTATTAGAAGCATTGAGATATCACATCTCATGCTATAGGAAGGATCTCAGGTTTGGTATTAGAAGTATTGAGATATCACATCTCATGCTATAGGAAGGGTCTCAGGATTGGAATGGGAAGGACTTAGATATCACATATCATGCTATAGGGAGGGTCTCAGGTATGGAATGGGAAGGAGTTGGATATCACATCTCATGCTAAAGGAAGGGTCTCAGGTTTGGTAGAAGCATTGAGATATCAAATCTCATGCTATAGGAAGGGTCTCAGGATTGGAATGGGAAGGACTTAGATATCACATATCATGGTATAGGGAGGGTCTCAGTTTTGATATTAGAAGCATTGAGATATCACATCTCATGCTATCGGAAGTGTCTCACGATTGGAATGGGAAGGAGCTGGATATCACATCTCATGCTAAAGGAAGAGTCTCAGGTTTGGTATAAGCATTGAGATATCACATCTCTGCTATCGGAAGTGTCTCAGGATTGGAAATGGAAGGAGTTGGATATCCCATCTCATGTTATAGGACGGGTCTCAGGTTTGTTATTAGAATCATTGAGATATCATATTGCATGCTGTAGGAAGGGTCTAAGGATTGGAATGGAAAGGACTTGGATATCACATCTCATGCTATAGATAGGCTCTCAGGTTTGGAAAGGGAAGGAGTTGGATATCACATTTCATGTTAGAGGAAGGATCTCAGGTTTGGTATTAGAGGCATTGAGATATCATATTGCATGCTGTAGGAAGGGTCTAAGGATTGGAATGGGAAGGACTTGGATATCACATATCATGCTATAGGAAGGGTCTCAGGTTGGAATGGGAAGGAGTTGGATATCACATCTCATGTTAAAGGGAGGGTCTCAGAATTGGAAGGGGACGGATTTGGATATCACATCTCATGTTATAGGAAGGATCTCAGGTTTGGTATTAGAAGCATTGAGATATCACATCTCATGCTATCGGAAGGATCTCAGGTTTGGTATTAGAAGCATTGAGATATCACATCTCATGCTATCAGAAGGGTCTCAGGATTGGAATGGGAAGGAGATGGATATCACATCTCATGCTAAAGGGAGGGTCTCAGGTTTGGAAGGGGAAGGATTTGGATATCACATCTCATGTTATCGGAAGGATCTCAGGTTTGGTATTAGAAGTATTGAGATATCACATCTCATGCTATAGGAAGGGTCTCAGGATTGGAATGGGAAGGAGTTGGATATCACATCTCATGCTAAAGGAAGGGTCTCAGGTTTGGTAGAAGCATTGAGATATCACATCTCATGCTATAGGAAGTGTCTCAGGATTGGAATGGGAAGGAGCTGGATATCACATCTCATGCTAAAGGAAGGGTCTCAGGTTTGGAACGGGAAGGAGTTGGATATCCGATCTCATGTTATAGGAAGGGTCTAAGGTCTGGTATAAGCATTGAGATATCACATCTCTGCTATCGGAAGTGTCTCAGGATTGGAATGGGAAGGAGTTGGATATCCGATCTCATGCTATCGGAAGGATCTCAGGTTTGGTATTAGAAGCATTGAGATATCACATCTCATGCTATAGGAAGGGTCTCAGGATTGGAATGGGAAGGACTTAGATATCACATATCATGCTATAGGGAGGGTTTCCGTTTTGATATTAGAAGCATTGAGATATCACATCTCATGCTATCGGAAGTGTCTCAGGATTGGAATGGGAAGGAGCTGGATATCACATCTCATGCTAAAGGAAGGGTCTCAGGTTTGGAACGGGAAGGAGTTGGATATCCGATCTCATGTTATAGGAAGGGTCTAAGGTCTGGTATAAGCATTGAGATATCACATCTCTGCTATGGGAAGTGTCTCAGGATTGGAATGGGAAGGAGTTGGATATCACATCTCATGTTAAAGGGAGGGTCTCAGAATTGGAAGGGGAAGGATTTGGATATCACATCTCATGTTTAGGAAGGATCTCAGGTTTGGTATTAGAAGCATTGAGATATCACATCTCATGCTATCGGAAGGATCTCAGGTTTGGTATTAGAAGCATTGAGATATCACATCTCATGCTATCAGAAGGGTCTCAGGATTGGAATGGGAAGGAGTTGGATATCACATCTCATGCTAAAGGGAGGGTCTCAGGTTTGGAAGGGGAAGGATTTGGATATCACATCTCATGTTATCGGAAGGATTTCAGGTTTGGTATTAGAAGTATTGAGATATCACATCTCATGCTATAGGAAGGGTCTCAGGATTGGAATGGGAAGGAGTTGGATATCACATCTCATGCTAAAGGAAGGGTCTCAGGTTTGGTAGAAGCATTGAGATATCACATCTCATGCTATAGGAAGGGTCTCAGGATTGGAATGGGAAGGACTTAGATATCACATATCATGCTATAGGGAGGGTTTCTGTTTTGATATTAGAAGCATTGAGATATCACATCTCATGCTAAAGGGAGGGTCTCAGGATTGGAATGGGAAGGAGCTGGATATCACATCTCATGCTAAAGGAAGGGTCTCAGGTTTGGAACGGGAAGGAGTTGGATATCCGATCTCATGTTATAGGAAGGGTCTAAGGTCTGGTATAAGCATTGAGATATCACATCTCTGCTATCGGAAGTGTCTCAGGATTGGAATGGGAAGGAGTTGGATATCCCATCTCATGTTATAGGAAGGGTCTCAGGTTTGGTATAAGCATTGAGATATCACATCTCATGCTATAGGAAGGGTCTCAGGATTGGAATGGGAAGGAGTTGGATATCACATCTCATGCTATAGGAAGGGTCTCAGGTTTGGTATAAGCATTGAGATATCACATCTCATGCTATAGGAAGGGTCTCAGGATTGGAATGGGAAGGAGTTGTATATGACATCTCATGCCGTAGGAAGGGTCTCAGGTTTGGTATAAGCATTGAGATATCATATCTCATGCTATAGGAAGGGTCTCAGGATTGGAATGGGAAGGAGTTGGATATCACATCTCATGCTATAGGAAGGGTCTCAGGTTTGGTATAAGCATTGAGATATCACATCTCATGCTATAGGAAGGGTCTCAGGATTGGAATGGGAAGGAGTTGTATATGACATCTCATGCCGTAGGAAGGGTCTCAGGTTTGGTATAAGCATTGAGATATCACATCTCTGCTATCGGAAGGGTCTCAGGTTTGGTAGAAGCATTGAGATATCACATCTCATGCTATAGGAAGGGTCTCAGGATTGGAATGGGAAGGACTTAGATATCACATATCATGCTATAGGGAGGGTCTCAGTTTTGATATTAGAAGCATTGAGATATCACATCTCATGCTATCGGAAGTGTCTCACGATTGGAATGGGAAGGAGCTGGATATCACATCTCATGCTAAAGGAAGAGTCTCAGGATTGGAACGGGAAGGAGTTGGATATCACATCTCATGTTATAGGAAGGGTCTCAGGTTTGGTATAAGCATTGAGATATCACATCTCTGCTATCGGAAGTGTCTCAGGATTGGAAATGGAAGGAGTTGGATATCCCATCTCATGTTATAGGACGGGTCTCAGGTTTGTTATTAGAATCATTGAGATATCATATTGCATGCTGTAGGAAGGGTCTAAGGATTGGAATGGAAAGGACTTGGATATCACATCTCATGCTATAGATAGGCTCTCAGGTTTGGAAAGGGAAGGAGTTGGATATCACATTTCATGTTAGAGGAAGGATCTCAGGTTTGGTATTAGAGGCATTGAGATATCATATTGCATGCTGTAGGAAGGGTCTAAGGATTGGAATGGGAAGGACTTGGATATCACATCTCATGCTATAGGAAGGGTCTCAGGTTGGAATGGGAAGGAGTTGGATATCACATCTCATGTTAAAGGGAGGGTCTCAGAATTGGAAGGGGAAGGATTTGGATATCACATCTCATGTTATAGGAAGGATCTCAGGTTTGGTATTAGAAGCATTGAGATATCACATCTCATGCTATCGGAAGGATCGCAGGTTTGGTATTAGAAGCATTGAGATATCACATCTCATGCTATCAGAAGGGTCTCAGGATTGGAATGGGAAGGAGATGGATATCACATATGCTAAAGGGAGGGTCTCAGGTTTGGAAGGGGAAGGATTTGGATATCACATCTCATGTTATCGGAAAGGATCTCAGGTTTGGTATTAGAAGTATTGAGATATCACATCTCATGCTATAGGAAGGGTCTCAGGATTGGAATGGGAAGGAGTTGGATATCACATCTCATGCTAAAGGAAGGGTCTCAGGTTTGGAAGAAGCATTGAGATATCACATCTCATGCTATAGGAAGTGTCTCAGGATTGGAATGGGAAGGAGCTGGATATCACATCTCATGCTAAAGGAAGGGTCTCAGGTTTGGAACGGGAAGGAGTTGGATATCCGATCTCATGTTATAGGAAGGGTCTAAGGTCTGGTATAAGCATTGAGATATCACATCTCTGCTATCGGAAGTGTCTCAGGATTGGAATGGGAAGGAGTTGGATATCCGATCTCATGCTATCGGAAGGATCTCAGGTTTGGTATTAGAAGCATTGAGATATCACATCTCATGCTATAGGAAGGGTCTCAGGATTGGAATGGGAAGGACTTAGATATCACATATCATGCGATAGGGAGGGTTTCCGTTTTGATATTAGAAGCATTGAGATATCACATCTCATGCTATCAGAAGGGTCTCAGGATTGGAATGGGAAGGAGATGGATATCACATCTCATGCTAAAGGGAGGGTCTCAGGTTTGGAAGGGGAAGGATTTGGATATCACATCTCATGTTATCGGAAGGATCTCAGGTTTGGTATTAGAAGTATTTAGATATCACATCTCATGCTATAGGAAGGGTCTCAGGATTGGAATGGGAAGGAGTTGGATATCACATCTCATGCTAAAGGAAGGGTCTCAGGTTTGGTAGAAGCATTGAGATATCACATCTCATGCTATAGGAAGTGTCTCAGGATTGGAATGGGAAGGAGCTGGATATCACATCTCATGCTAAAGGAAGGGTCTCAGGTTTGGAACGGGAAGGAGTTGGATATCCGATCTCATGTTATAGGAAGGGTCTAAGGTCTGGTATAAGCATTGAGATATCACATCTCTGCTATCGGAAGTGTCTCAGGATTGGAATGGGAAGGAGTTGGATATCCGATCTCATGCTATCGGAAGGATCTCAGGTTTGGTATTAGAAGCATTGAGATATCACATCTCATGCTATAGGAAGGGTCTCAGGATTGGAATGGGAAGGACTTAGATATCACATACCATGCTATAGGGAGGGTTTCCGTTTTGATATTAGAAGCATTGAGATATCACATCTCATGCTATCGGAAGTGTCTCAGGATTGGAATGGGAAGGAGCTGGATATCACATCTCATGCTAAAGGAAGGGTCTCAGGTTTGGAACGGGAAGGAGTTGGATATCCGATCTCATGTTATAGGAAGGGTCTAAGGTCTGGTATAAGCATTGAGATATCACATCTCTGCTATGGGAAGTGTCTCAGGATTGGAATGGGAAGGAGTTGGATATCCCATCTCATGTTATAGGAAGGGTCTCAGGTTTGATATAAGCATTGAGATATCACATCTCATGCTATAGGAAGGGTCTCAGGTTGGAATGGGAAGGAGTTGGATATCACATCTCATGTTAAAGGGAGGGTCTCAGAATTGGAAGGGGAAGGATTTGGATATCACATCTCATGTTATAGGAAGGATCTCAGGTTTGGTATTAGAAGCATTGAGATATCACATCTCATGCTATCGGAAGGATCTCAGGTTTGGTATTAGAAGCATTGAGATATCACATCTCATGCTATCAGAAGGGTCTCAGGATTGGAATGGGAAGGAGTTGGATATCACTTCTCATGCTAAAGGGAGGGTCTCAGGTTTGGAAGGGGAAGGATTTGGATATCACATCTCATGTTATCGGAAGGATTTCAGGTTTGGTATTAGAAGTATTGAGATATCACATCTCATGCTATAGGAAGGGTCTCAGGATTGGAATGGGAAGGAGTTGGATATCACATCTCATGCTAAAGGAAGGGTCTCAGGTTTGGTAGAAGCATTGAGATATCACATCTCATGCTATAGGAAGGGTCTCAGGATTGGAATGGGAAGGACTTAGATATCACATATCATGCTATAGGGAGGGTTTCTGCTTTGATATTAGAAGCATTGAGATATCACATCTCATGCTAAAGGGAGGGTCTCAGGATTGGAATGGGAAGGAGCTGGATATCACATCTCATGCTAAAGGAAGGGTCTCAGGTTTGGAACGGGAAGGAGTTGGATATCCGATCTCATGTTATAGGAAGGGTCTAAGGTCTGGTATAAGCATTGAGATATCACATCTCTGCTATCGGAAGTGTCTCAGGATTGGAATGGGAAGGAGTTGGATATCCCATCTCATGTTATAGGAAGGGTCTCAGGTTTGGTATAAGCATTGAGATATCACATCTCATGCTATAGGAAGGGTCTCAGGATTGGAATGGGAAGGAGTTGGATATCACATCTCATGCTATAGGAAGGGTCTCAGGTTTGGTATAAGCATTGAGATATCACATCTCATGCTATAGGAAGGGTCTCAGGATTGGAATGGGAAGGAGTTGTATATGACATCTCATGCCGTAGGAAGGGTCTCAGGTTTGGTATAAGCATTGAGATATCACATCTCATGCTATAGGAAGGGTCTCAGGATTGGAATGGGAAGGAGTTGGATATCACATCTCATGCTATAGGAAGGGTCTCAGGTTTCGTATAAGCATTGAGATATCACATCTCATGCTATAGGAAGGGTCTCAGGATTGGAATGGGAAGGAGTTGTATATGACATCTCATGCCGTAGGAAGGGTCTCAGGTTTGGTATAAGCATTGAGATATCACATCTCTGCTATCGGAAGGGTCTCAGGATTGGAATGGGAAGGAGTTGGATATCCCATCTCATGTTATAGGAAGAGTCTCAGGTTTGGTATTAGAAGCATTGAGATATCACATCTCATGCTATAGGAAGTGTCTCAGGATTGGAATGGGAAGGACTTGGATATCACATCTCATGCTATAGGGAGGCTCTCAAGTTTGATATTAGAAGCATTGAGATATCACATCTCATGCTATAGGAAGGGTCTCAGGATTGGAATGGGAAGGAGTTGGATATCACATCTCATGCTATAGGAAGGGTCTCAGGTTTGGTATAAGCAGTGAGATATCACATCGCATGCTGTAGGAAGGGTCTCAGGTTTGGTATTAGAAGCATTGAGATATCACATCTCATGCTATAGGAAGGATCTCAGGTTTGGTATTAGAAGTATTGAGATATCACATCTCATGCTATAGGAAGGGTCTCAGGATTGGAATGGGAAGGACTTAGATATCACATATCATGCTATAGGGAGGGTCTCAGGATTGGAATGGGAAGGAGTTGGATATCACATCTCATGCTAAAGGAAGGGTCTCAGGTTTGGTAGAAGCATTGAGATATTAAATCTCATGCTATAGGAAGGGTCTCAGGATTGGAATGGGAAGGACTTAGATATCACATATCATGGTATAGGGAGGGTCTCAGTTTTGATATTAGAAGCATTGAGATATCACATCTCATGCTATCGGAAGTGTCTCACGATTGGAATGGGAAGGAGCTGGATATCACATCTCATGCTAAAGGAAGAGTCTCAGGTTTGGTATAAGCATTGAGATATCACATCTCTGCTATCGGAAGTGTCTCAGGATTGGAAATGGAAGGAGTTGGATATCCCATCTCATGTTATAGGACGGGTCTCAGGTTTGTTATTAGAATCATTGAGATATCATATTGCATGCTGTAGGAAGGGTCTAAGGATTGGAATGGAAAGGACTTGGATATCACATCTCATGCTATAGATAGGCTCTCAGGTTTGGAAAGGGAAGGAGTTGGATATCACATTTCATGTTAGAGGAAGGATCTCAGGTTTGGTATTAGAGGCATTGAGATATCATATTGCATGCTGTAGGAAGGGTCTAAGGATTGGAATGGGAAGGACTTGGATATCACATCTCATGCTATAGGAAGGGTCTCAGGTTGGAATGGGAAGGAGTTGGATATCACATCTCATGTTAAAGGGAGGGTCTCAGAATTGGAAGGGGACGGATTTGGATATCACATCTCATGTTATAGGAAGGATCTCAGGTTTGGTATTAGAAGCATTGAGATATCACATCTCATGCTATCGGAAGGATCTCAGGTTTGGTATTAGAAGCATTGAGATATCACATCTCATGCTATCAGAAGGGTCTCAGGATTGGAATGGGAAGGAGATGGATATCACATCTCATGCTAAAGGGAGGGTCTCAGGTTTGGAAGGGGAAGGATTTGGATATCACATCTCATGTTATCGGAAGGATCTCAGGTTTGGTATTAGAAGTATTGAGATATCACATCTCATGCTATAGGAAGGGTCTCAGGATTGGAATGGGAAGGAGTTGGATATCACATCTCATGCTAAAGGAAGGGTCTCAGGTTTGGTAGAAGCATTGAGATATCACATCTCATGCTATAGGAAGTGTCTCAGGATTGGAATGGGAAGGAGCTGGATATCACATCTCATGCTAAAGGAAGGGTCTCAGGTTTGGAACGGGAAGGAGTTGGATATCCGATCTCATGTTATAGGAAGGGTCTAAGGTCTGGTATAAGCATTGAGATATCACATCTCTGCTATCGGAAGTGTCTCAGGATTGGAATGGGAAGGAGTTGGATATCCGATCTCATGCTATCGGAAGGATCTCAGGTTTGATATTAGAAGCATTGAGATATCACATCTCATGCTATAGGAAGGGTCTCAGGATTGGAATGGGAAGGACTTAGATATCACATATCATGCTATAGGGAGGGTTTCCGTTTTGATATTAGAAGCATTGAGATATCACATCTCATGCTATCGGAAGTGTCTCAGGATTGGAATGGGAAGGAGCTGGATATCACATCTCATGCTAAAGGAAGGGTCTCAGGTTTGGAACGGGAAGGAGTTGGATATCCGATCTCATGTTATAGGAAGGGTCTAAGGTCTGGTATAAGCATTGAGATATCACATCTCTGCTATGGGAAGTGTCTCAGGATTGGAATGGGAAGGAGTTGGATATCACATCTCATGTTAAAGGGAGGGTCTCAGAATTGGAAGGGGAAGGATTTGGATATCACATCTCATGTTATAGGAAGGATCTCAGGTTTGGTATTAGAAGCATTGAGATATCACATCTCATGCTATCGGAAGGATCTCAGGTTTGGTATTAGAAGCATTGAGATATCACATCTCATGCTATCAGAAGGGTCTCAGGATTGGAATGGGAAGGAGTTGGATATCACATCTCATGCTAAAGGGAGGGTCTCAGGTTTGGAAGGGGAAGGATTTGGATATCACATCTCATGTTATCGGAAGGATTTCAGGTTTGGTATTAGAAGTATTGAGATATCACATCTCATGCTATAGGAAGGGTCTCAGGATTGGAATGGGAAGGAGTTGGATATCACATCTCATGCTAAAGGAAGGGTCTCAGGTTTGGTAGAAGCATTGAGATATCACATCTCATGCTATAGGAAGGGTCTCAGGATTGGAATGGGAAGGACTTAGATATCACATATCTTGCTATAGGGAGGGTTTCTGTTTTGATATTAGAAGCATTGAGATATCACATCTCATGCTAAAGGGAGGGTCTCAGGATTGGAATGGGAAGGAGCTGGATATCACATCTCATGCTAAAGGAAGGGTCTCAGGTTTGGAACGGGAAGGAGTTGGATATCCGATCTCATGTTATAGGAAGGGTCTAAGGTCTGGTATAAGCATTGAGATATCACATCTCTGCTATCGGAAGTGTCTCAGGATTGGAATGGGAAGGAGTTGGATATCCGATCTCATGTTATAGGAAGGGTCTAAGGTCTGGTATAAGCATTGAGATATCACATCTCTGCTATCGGAAGTGTCTCAGGATTGGAATGGGAAGGAGTTGGATATCCCATCTCATGTTATAGGAAGGGTCTCAGGTTTGGTATAAGCATTGAGATATCACATCTCATGCTATAGGAAGGGTCTCAGGATTGGAATGGGAAGGAGTTGGATATCACATCTCATGCTATAGGAAGGGTCTCAGGTTTGGTATAAGCATTGAGATATCACATCTCATGCTATAGGAAGGGTCTCAGGATTGGAATGGGAAGGAGTTGTATATGACATCTCATGCCGTAGGAAGGGTCTCAGGTTTGGTATAAGCATTGAGATATCACATCTCATGCTATAGGAAGGGTCTCAGGATTGGAATGGGAAGGAGTTGGATATCACATCTCATGCTATAGGAAGGGTCTCAGGTTTGGTATAAGCATTGAGATATCACATCTCATGCTATAGGAAGGGTCTCAGGATTGGAATGGGAAGGAGTTGTATATGACATCTCATGCCGTAGGAAGGGTCTCAGGTTTGGTATAAGCATTGAGATATCACATCTCTGCTATCGGAAGGGTCTCAGGATTGGAATGGGAAGGAGTTGGATATCCCATCTCATGTTATAGGAAGAGTCTCAGGTTTGGTATTAGAAGCATTGAGATATCACATCTCATGCTATAGGAAGTGTCTCAGGATTGGAATGGGAAGGACTTGGATATCGCATCTCATGCTATAGGGAGGCTCTCAAGTTTGATATTAGAAGCATTGAGATATCACATCTCATGCTATAGGAAGGGTCTCAGGATTGGAATGGGAAGGAGTTGGATATCACATCTCATGCTATAGGAAGGGTCTCAGGTTTGGTATAAGCAGTGAGATATCACATCGCATGCTATAGGAAGGATCTCAGGTTTGGTATTAGAAGCATTGAGATATCACATCTCATGCTATAGGAAGGATCTCAGGTTTGGTATTAGAAGTATTGAGATATCACATCTCATGCTATAGGAAGGGTCTCAGGATTGGAATGGGAAGGAGTTGGATATCACATCTCATGCTAAAGGAAGGGTCTCAGGTTTGGTAGAAGCATTGAGATATCACATCTCATGCTATAGGAAGGGTCTCAGGATTGGAATGGGAAGGACTTAGATATCACATATCATGCTATAGGGAGGGTCTCAGTTTTGATATTAGAAGCATTGAGATATCACATCTCATGCTATCGGAAGTGTCTCACGATTGGAATGGGAAGGAGCTGGATATCACATCTCATGCTAAAGGAAGAGTCTCAGGATTGGAACGGGAAGGAGTTGGATATCACATCTCATGTTATAGGAAGGGTCTCAGGTTTGGTATAAGCATTGAGATATCACATCTCTGCTATCGGAAGTGTCTCAGGATTGGAAATGGAAGGAGTTGGATATCCCATCTCATGTTATAGGACGGGTCTCAGGTTTGTTATTAGAATCATTGAGATATCATATTGCATGCTGTAGGAAGGGTCTAAGGATTGGAATGGAAAGGACTTGGATATCACATCTCATGCTATAGATAGGCTCTCAGGTTTGGAAAGGGAAGGAGTTGGATATCACATTTCATGTTAGAGGAAGGATCTCAGGTTTGGTATTAGAGGCATTGAGATATCATATTGCATGCTGTAGGAAGGGTCTAAGGATTGGAATGGGAAGGACTTGGATATCACATCTCATGCTATAGGAAGGGTCTCAGGTTGGAATGGGAAGGAGTTGGATATCACATCTCATGTTAAAGGGAGGGTCTCAGAATTGGAAGGGGAAGGATTTGGATATCACATCTCATGTTATAGGAAGGATCTCAGGTTTGGTATTAGAAGCATTGAGATATCACATCTCATGCTATCGGAAGGATCTCAGGTTTGGTATTAGAAGCATTGAGATATCACATCTCATGCTATCAGAAGGGTCTCAGGATTGGAATGGGAAGGAGATGGATATCACATATGCTAAAGGGAGGGTCTCAGGTTTGGAAGGGGAAGGATTTGGATATCACATCTCATGTTATCGGAAAGGATCTCAGGTTTGGTATTAGAAGTATTGAGATATCACATCTCATGCTATAGGAAGGGTCTCAGGATTGGAATGGGAAGGAGTTGGATATCACATCTCATGCTAAAGGAAGGGTCTCAGGTTTGGTAGAAGCATTGAGATATCACATCTCATGCTATAGGAAGTGTCTCAGGATTGGAATGGGAAGGAGCTGGATATCACATCTCATGCTAAAGGAAGGGTCTCAGGTTTGGAACGGGAAGGAGTTGGATATCCGATCTCATGTTATAGGAAGGGTCTAAGGTCTGGTATAAGCATTGAGATATCACATCTCTGCTATCGGAAGTGTCTGAGGATTGGAATGGGAAGGAGTTGGATATCCGATCTCATGCTATCGGAAGGATCTCAGGTTTGGTATTAGAAGCATTGAGATATCACATCTCATGCTATAGGAAGGGTCTCAGGATTGGAATGGGAAGGACTTAGATATCACATATCATGCGATAGGGAGGGTTTCCGTTTTGATATTAGAAGCATTGAGATATCACATCTCATGCTATCGGAAGTGTCTCAGGATTGGAATGGGAAGGAGCTGGATATCACATCTCATGCTAAAGGAAGGGTCTCAGGTTTGGAACGGGAAGGAGTTGGATATTCGATCTCATGTTATAGGAAGGGTCTATGGTCTGGTATAAGCATTGAGATATCACATCTCTGCTATCGGAAGTGTCTCAGGATTGGAATGGGAAGGAGTTGGATATCCCATCTCATGTTATAGGAAGGGTCTCAGGTTTGGTATAAGCATTGAGATATCACATCTCATGCTATAAGAAGGGTCTCAGGATTGGAATGGGAAGGAGTTGGATATCACATCTCATGCTATAGGAAGGGTCTCAGGTTTGGTATAAGCATTGAGATATCACATCTCATGCTATAGGAAGGGTCTCAGGATTGGAATGGGAAGGAGTTGTATATGACATCTCATGCCGTAGGAAGGGTCTCAGGTTTGGTATAAGCATTGAGATATCACATCTCATGCTATACTAAGGTTCTCAGGATTGGAATGGGAAGGAGTTGGATATCACATCTCATGCTATAGGAAGGGTCTCAGGTTTGGTATAAGCATTGAGATATCACATCTCATGCTATAGGAAGGGTCTCAGGATTGGAATGGGAAGGAGTTGTATATGACATCTCATGCCGTAGGAAGGGTCTCAGGTTTGGTATAAGCATTGAGATATCACATCTCTGCTATCGGAAGGGTCTCAGGATTGGAATGGGAAGGAGTTGGATATCCCATCTCATGTTATAGGAAGAGTCTCAGGTTTGGTATTAGAAGCATTGAGATATCACATCTCATGCTATAGGAAGTGTCTCAGGATTGGAATGGGAAGGACTTGGATATCACATCTCATGCTATAGGGAGGCTCTCAAGTTTGATATTAGAAGCATTGAGATATCACATCTCATGCTATAGGAAGGGTCTCAGGATTGGAATGGGAAGGAGTTAGATATCACATCTCATGCTATAGGAAGGGTCTCAGGTTTGGTATAAGCAGTTGGATATCACATCTCATGCTATAGGAAGTGTCTCAGGATTGCAATGGGAAGGAGTTGGATATCACATCTCATGTTATAGGAAGGATCTCAGGTTTGGTATAAGAATTGAGATATCACATCTCTGCTATCGGAAGGGTCTCAGGATTGGAATGGGAAGGAGTTGGATATTCCAATCTCATGTTATAGGAAGGGTCTCAGGTTTGGTATTAGAAGCATTGAGATATCACATCTCATGCTATCGGAAGGATCTCAGGTTTGGTATTAGAAGCATTGAGATATCACATCTCATGCTATCAGAAGGGTCTCAGGATTGGAATGGGAAGGAGTTGGATATCACATCTCATGCTAAAGGGAGGGTCTCAGGTTTGGAAGGGGAAGGATTTGGATATCACATCTCATGTTATCGGAAGGATTTCAGGTTTGGTATTAGAAGTATTGAGATATCACATCTCATGCTATAGGAAGGGTCTCAGGATTGGAATGGGAAGGAGTTGGATATCACATCTCATGCTAAAGGAAGGGTCTCAGGTTTGGTAGAAGCATTGAGATATCACATCTCATGCTATAGGAAGGGTCTCAGGATTGGAATGGGAAGGACTTAGATATCACATATCATGCTATAGGGAGGGTTTCTGTTTTGATATTAGAAGCATTGAGATATCACATCTCATGCTAAAGGGAGGGTCTCAGGATTGGAATGGGAAGGAGCTGGATATCACATCTCATGCTAAAGGAAGGGTCTCAGGTTTGGAACGGGAAGGAGTTGGATATCCGATCTCATGTTATAGGAAGGGTCTAAGGTCTGGTATAAGCATTGAGATATCACATCTCTGCTATCGGAAGTGTCTCAGGATTGGAATGGGAAGGAGTTGGATATCCCATCTCATGTTATAGGAAGGGTCTCAGGTTTGGTATAAGCATTGAGATATCACATCTCATGCTATAGGAAGGGTCTCAGGATTGGAATGGGAAGGAGTTGGATATCACATCTCATGCTATAGGAAGGGTCTCAGGTTTGGTATAAGCATTGAGATATCACATCTCATGCTATAGGAAGGGTCTCAGGATTGGAATGGGAAGGAGTTGTATATGACATCTCATGCCGTAGGAAGGGTCTCAGGTTTGGTATAAGCATTGAGATATCACATCTCATGCTATAGGAAGGGTCTCAGGATTGGAATGGGAAGGAGTTGGATATCACATCTCATGCTATAGGAAGGGTCTCAGGTTTCGTATAAGCATTGAGATATCACATCTCATGCTATAGGAAGGGTCTCAGGATTGGAATGGGAAGGAGTTGTATATGACATCTCATGCCGTAGGAAGGGTCTCAGGTTTGGTATAAGCATTGAGATATCACATCTCTGCTATCGGAAGGGTCTCAGGATTGGAATGGGAAGGAGTTGGATATCCCATCTCATGTTATAGGAAGAGTCTCAGGTTTGGTATTAGAAGCATTGAGATATCACATCTCATGCTATAGGAAGTGTCTCAGGATTGGAATGGGAAGGACTTGGATATCACATCTCATGCTATAGGGAGGCTCTCAAGTTTGATATTAGAAGCATTGAGATATCACATCTCATGCTATAGGAAGGGTCTCAGGATTGGAATGGGAAGGAGTTGGATATCACATCTCATGCTATAGGAAGGGTCTCAGGTTTGGTATAAGCAGTGAGATATCACATCACATGCTGTAGGAAGGGTCTCAGGTTTGGTATTAGAAGCATTGAGATATCACATCTCATGCTATAGGAAGGATCTCAGGTTTGGTATTAGAAGTATTGAGATATCACATCTCATGCTATAGGAAGGGTCTCAGGATTGGAATGGGAAGGACTTAGATATCACATATCATGCTATAGGGAGGGTCTCAGGTTTGGTAGAAGCATTGAGATATCAAATCTCATGCTATAGGAAGGGTCTCAGGATTGGAATGGGAAGGAGTTGGATATCACATCTCATGCTAAAGGAAGGGTCTCAGGTTTGGTAGAAGCATTGAGATATCAAATCTCATGCTATAGGAAGGGTCTCAGGATTGGAATGGGAAGGACTTAGATATCACATATCATGGTATAGGGAGGGTCTCAGTTTTGATATTAGAAGCATTGAGATATCACATCTCATGCTATCGGAAGTGTCTCACGATTGGAATGGGAAGGAGCTGGATATCACATCTCATGCTAAAGGAAGAGTCTCAGGTTTGGTATAAGCATTGAGATATCACATCTCTGCTATCGGAAGTGTCTCAGGATTGGAAATGGAAGGAGTTGGATATCCCATCTCATGTTATAGGACGGGTCTCAGGTTTGTTATTAGAATCATTGAGATATCATATTGCATGCTGTAGGAAGGGTCTAAGGATTGGAATGGAAAGGACTTGGATATCACATCTCATGCTATAGATAGGCTCTCAGGTTTGGAAAGGGAAGGAGTTGGATATCACATTTCATGTTAGAGGAAGGATCTCAGGTTTGGTATTAGAGGCATTGAGATATCATATTGCATGCTGTAGGAAGGGTCTAAGGATTGGAATGGGAAGGACTTGGATATCACATCTCATGCTATAGGAAGGGTCTCAGGTTGGAATGGGAAGGAGTTGGATATCACATCTCATGTTAAAGGGAGGGTCTCAGAATTGGAAGGGGACGGATTTGGATATCACATCTCATGTTATAGGAAGGATCTCAGGTTTGGTATTAGAAGCATTGAGATATCACATCTCATGCTATCGGAAGGATCTCAGGTTTGGTATTAGAAGCATTGAGATATCACATCTCATGCTATCAGAAGGGTCTCAGGATTGGAATGGGAAGGAGATGGATATCACATCTCATGCTAAAGGGAGGGTCTCAGGTTTGGAAGGGGAAGGATTTGGATATCACATCTCATGTTATCGGAAGGATCTCAGGTTTGCTATTAGAAGTATTGAGATATCACATCTCATGCTATAGGAAGGGTCTCAGGATTGGAATGGGAAGGAGTTGGATATCACATCTCATGCTAAAGGAAGGGTCTCAGGTTTGGTAGAAGCATTGAGATATCACATCTCATGCTATAGGAAGGGTCTCAGGATTGGAATGGGAAGGACTTAGATATCACATATCATGCTATAGGGAGGGTTTCCGTTTTGATATTAGAAGCATTGAGATATCACATCTCATGCTATCGGAAGTGTCTCAGGATTGGAATGGGAAGGAGCTGGATATCACATCTCATGCTAAAGGAAGGGTCTCAGGTTTGGAACGGGAAGGAGTTGGATATCCGATCTCATGTTATAGGAAGGGTCTAAGGTCTGGTATAAGCATTGAGATATCACATCTCTGCTATGGGAAGTGTCTCAGGATTGGAATGGGAAGGAGTTGGATATCACATCTCATGTTAAAGGGAGGGTCTCAGAATTGGAAGGGGAAGGATTTGGATATCACATCTCATGTTATAGGAAGGATCTCAGGTTTGGTATTAGAAGCATTGAGATATCACATCTCATGCTATCGGAAGGATCTCAGGTTTGGTATTAGAAGCATTGAGATATCACATCTCATGCTATCAGAAGGGTCTCAGGATTGGAATGGGAAGGAGTTGGATATCACATCTCATGCTAAAGGGAGGGTCTCAGGTTTGGAAGGGGAAGGATTTGGATATCACATCTCATGTTATCGGAAGGGTCTCAGGATTGGAATGGGAAGGAGTTGGATATCACATCTCATGCTAAAGGAAGGGTCTCAGGTTTGGTAGAAGCATTGAGATATCACATCTCATGCTATAGGAAGGGTCTCAGGATTGGAATGGGAAGGAGTTGGATATCACATCTCATGCTAAAGGAAGGGTCTCAGGTTTGGTAGAAGCATTGAGATATCACATCTCATGCTATAGGAAGGGTCTCAGGATTGGAATGGGAAGGACTTAGATATCACATATCTTGCTATAGGGAGGGTTTCTGTTTTGATATTAGAAGCATTGAGATATCACATCTCATGCTAAAGGGAGGGTCTCAGGATTGGAATGGGAAGGAGCTGGATATCACATCTCATGCTAAAGGAAGGGTCTCAGGTTTGGAACGGGAAGGAGTTGGATATCCGATCTCATGTTATAGGAAGGGTCTAAGGTCTGGTATAAGCATTGAGATATCACATCTCTGCTATCGGAAGTGTCTCAGGATTGGAATGGGAAGGAGTTGGATATCCCATCTCATGTTATAGGAAGGGTCTCAGGTTTGGTATAAGCATTGAGATATCACATCTCATGCTATAGGAAGGGTCTCAGGATTGGAATGGGAAGGAGTTGGATATCACATCTCATGCTATAGGAAGGGTCTCAGGTTTGGTATAAGCATTGAGATATCACATCTCATGCTATAGGAAGGGTCTCAGGATTGGAATGGGAAGGAGTTGTATATGACATCTCATGCCGTAGGAAGGGTCTCAGGTTTGGTATAAGCATTGAGATATCACATCTCATGCTATAGGAAGGGTCTCAGGATTGGAATGGGAAGGAGTTGGATATCACATCTCATGCTATAGGAAGGGTCTCAGGTTTGGTATAAGCATTGAGATATCACATCTCATGCTATAGGAAGGGTCTCAGGATTGGAATGGGAAGGAGTTGTATATGACATCTCATGCCGTAGGAAGGGTCTCAGGTTTGGTATAAGCATTGAGATATCACATCTCTGCTATCGGAAGGGTCTCAGGATTGGAATGGGAAGGAGTTGGATATCCCATCTCATGTTATAGGAAGAGTCTCAGGTTTGGTATTAGAAGCATTGAGATATCACATCTCATGCTATAGGAAGTGTCTCAGGATTGGAATGGGAAGGACTTGGATATCACATCTCATGCTATAGGGAGGCTCTCAAGTTTGATATTAGAAGCATTGAGATATCACATCTCATGCTATAGGAAGGGTCTCAGGATTGGAATGGGAAGGAGTTGGATATCACATCTCATGCTATAGGAAGGGTCTCAGGTTTGGTATAAGCAGTGAGATATCACATCGCATGCTGTAGGAAGGGTGTCAGGTTTGGTATTAGAAGCATTGAGATATCACATCTCATGCTATAGGAAGGATCTCAGGTTTGGTATTAGAAGTATTGAGATATCACATCTCATGCTATAGGAAGGGTCTCAGGATTGGAATGGGAAGGAGTTGGATATCACATCTCATGCTAAAGGAAGGGTCTCAGGTTTGGTAGAAGCATTGAGATATCATATCTCATGCTATAGGAAGGGTCTCAGGATTGGAATGGGAAGGACTTAGATATCACATATCATGCTATAGGGAGGGTCTCAGTTTTGATATTAGAAGCATTGAGATATCACATCTCATGCTATCGGAAGTGTCTCACGATTGGAATGGGAAGGAGCTGGATATCACATCTCATGCTAAAGGAAGAGTCTCAGGATTGGAACGGGAAGGAGTTGGATATCACATCTCATGTTATAGGAAGGGTCTCAGGTTTGGTATAAGCATTGAGATATCACATCTCTGCTATCGGAAGTGTCTCAGGATTGGAAATGGAAGGAGTTGGATATCCCATCTCATGTTATAGGACGGGTCTCAGGTTTGTTATTAGAATCATTGAGATATCATATTGCATGCTGTAGGAAGGGTCTAAGGATTGGAATGGAAAGGACTTGGATATCACATCTCATGCTATAGATAGGCTCTCAGGTTTGGAAAGGGAAGGAGTTGGATATCACATTTCATGTTAGAGGAAGGATCTCAGGTTTGGTATTAGAGGCATTGAGATATCATATTGCATGCTGTAGGAAGGGTCTAAGGATTGGAATGGGAAGGACTTGGATATCACATCTCATGCTATAGGAAGGGTCTCAGGTTGGAATGGGAAGGAGTTGGATATCACATCTCATGTTAAAGGGAGGGTCTCAGAATTGGAAGGGGAAGGATTTGGATATCACATCTCATGTTATAGGAAGGATCTCAGGTTTGGTATTAGAAGCATTGAGATATCACATCTCATGCTATCGGAAGGATCTCAGGTTTGGTATTAGAAGCATTGAGATATCACATCTCATGCTATCAGAAGGGTCTCAGGATTGGAATGGGAAGGAGATGGATATCACATATGCTAAAGGGAGGGTCTCAGGTTTGGAAGGGGAAGGATTTGGATATCACATCTCATGTTATCGGAAAGGATCTCAGGTTTGGTATTAGAAGTATTGAGATATCACATCTCATGCTATAGGAAGGGTCTCAGGATTGGAATGGGAAGGAGTTGGATATCACATCTCATGCTAAAGGAAGGGTCTCAGGTTTGGTAGAAGCATTGAGATATCACATCTCATGCTATAGGAAGTGTCTCAGGATTGGAATGGGAAGGAGCTGGATATCACATCTCCTGCTAAAGGAAGGGTCTCAGGTTTGGAACGGGAAGGAGTTGGATATCCGATCTCATGTTATAGGAAGGGTCTAAGGTCTGGTATAAGCATTGAGATATCACATCTCTGCTATCGGAAGTGTCTGAGGATTGGAATGGGAAGGAGTTGGATATCCGATCTCATGCTATCGGAAGGATCTCAGGTTTGGTATTAGAAGCATTGAGATATCACATCTCATGCTATAGGAAGGGTCTCAGGATTGGAATGGGAAGGACTTAGATATCACATATCATGCGATAGGGAGGGTTTCCGTTTTGATATTAGAAGCATTGAGATATCACATCTCATGCTATCGGAAGTGTCTCAGGATTGGAATGGGAAGGAGCTGGATATCACATCTCATGCTAAAGGAAGGGTCTCAGGTTTGGAACGGGAAGGAGTTGGATATCCGATCTCATGTTATAGGAAGGGTCTATGGTCTGGTATAAGCATTGAGATATCACATCTCTGCTATCGGAAGTGTCTCAGGATTGGAATGGGAAGGAGTTGGATATCCCATCTCATGTTATAGGAAGGGTCTCAGGTTTGGTATAAGCATTGAGATATCACATCTCATGCTATAAGAAGGGTCTCAGGATTGGAATGGGAAGGAGTTGGATATCACATCTCATGCTATAGGAAGGGTCTCAGGTTTGGTATAAGCATTGAGATATCACATCTCATGCTATAGGAAGGGTCTCAGGATTGGAATGGGAAGGAGTTGTATATGACATCTCATGCCGTAGGAAGGGTCTCAGGTTTGGTATAAGCATTGAGATATCACATCTCATGCTATACTAAGGTTCTCAGGATTGGAATGGGAAGGAGTTGGATATCACATCTCATGCTATAGGAAGGGTCTCAGGTTTGGTATAAGCATTGAGATATCACATCTCATGCTATAGGAAGGGTCTCAGGATTGGAATGGGAAGGAGTTGTATATGACATCTCATGCCGTAGGAAGGGTCTCAGGTTTGGTATAAGCATTGAGATATCACATCTCTGCTATCGGAAGGGTCTCAGGATTGGAATGGGAAGGAGTTGGATATCCCATCTCATGTTATAGGAAGAGTCTCAGGTTTGGTATTAGAAGCATTGAGATATCACATCTCATGCTATAGGAAGTGTCTCAGGATTGGAATGGGAAGGACTTGGATATCACAACTCATGCTATAGGGAGGCTCTCAAGTTTGATATTAGAAGCATTGAGATATCACATCTCATGCTATAGGAAGGGTCTCAGGATTGGAATGGGAAGGAGTTAGATATCACATCTCATGCTATAGGAAGGGTCTCAGGTTTGGTATAAGCAGTTGGATATCACATCTCATGCTATAGGAAGTGTCTCAGGATTGCAATGGGAAGGAGTTGGATATTCCAATCTCATGTTATAGGAAGGGTCTCAGGTTTGGTATTAGAAGCATTGAGATATCACATCTCATGCTATCGGAAGGATCTCAGGTTTGGTATTAGAAGCATTGAGATATCACATCTCATGCTATCAGAAGGGTCTCAGGATTGGAATGGGAAGGAGATGGATATCACATCTCATGCTAAAGGGAGGGTCTCAGGTTTGGAAGGGGAAGGATTTGGATATCACATCTCATGTTATCGGAAGGATCTCAGGTTTGGTATTAGAAGTATTGAGATATCACATCTCATGCTATAGGAAGGGTCTCAGGATTGGAATGGGAAGGAGTTGGATATCACATCTCATGCTAAAGGAATGGTCTCAGGTTTGGTAGAAGCATTGAGATATCACATCTCATGCTATAGGAAGGGTCTCAGGATTGGAATGGGAAGGACTTAGATATCACATATCATGCTATAGGGAGGGTTTCCGTTTTGATATTAGAAGCATTGAGATATCACATCTCATGCTATCGGAAGTGTCTCAGGATTGGAATGGGAAGGAGCTGGATATCACATCTCATGCTAAAGGAAGGGTCTCAGGTTTGGAACTGGAAGGAGTTGGATATCCGATCTCATGTTATAGGAAGGGTCTAAGGTCTGGTATAAGCATTGAGATATCACATCTCTGCTATCGGAAGTGTCTCAGGATTGGAATGGGAAGGAGTTGGATATCCCATCTCATGTTATAGGAAGGGTCTCAGGTTTGGTATAAGCATTGAGATATCACATCTCATGATATAGGAAGGGTCTCAGGATTGGAATGGGAAGGATTTGGATATCACATCTCATGCTATAGGAAGGGTCTCAGGTTTGGTATAAGCATTGAGATATCACATCTCATGCTATAGGAAGGGTCTCAGGATTGGAATGGGAAGGAGTTGTATATGACATCTCATGCCGTAGGAAGGGTCTCAGGTTTGGTATAAGCATTGAGATATCACATCTCATGCTATAGGAAGGGTCTCAGGATTGGAATGGGAAGGAGTTGGATATCACATCTCATGCTATAGGAAGGGTCTCAGGTTTGGTATAAGCATTGAGATATCACATCTCATGCTATAGGAAGGGTCTCAGGATTGGAATGGGAAGGAGTTGTATATGACATCTCATGCCGTAGGAAGGGTCTCAGGTTTGGTATAAGCATTGAGATATCACATCTCTGCTATCGGAAGGGTCTCAGGATTGGAATGGGAAGGAGTTGGATATCCCATCTCATGTTATAGGAAGAGTCTCAGGTTTGGTATTAGAAGCATTGAGATATCACATCTCATGCTATAGGAAGGGTCTCAGGATTGGAATGGGAAGGAGTTAGATATCACATCTCATGCTATAGGAAGGGTCTCAGGTTTGGTATAAGCAGTGAGATATCACATCTCATGCTATAGGAAGTGTCTCAGGATTGGAATGGGAAGGAGTTGGATATCACATCTCATGTTATAGGAAGGATCTCAGGTTTGGTATAAGAATTGAGATATCACATCTCTGCTATCGGAAGGGTCTCAGGATTGGAATGGGAAGGAGTTGGATATTCCAATCTCATGTTATAGGAAGGGTCTCAGGTTTGGTATTAGAAGCATTGAGATATCACATCTCATGCTATCGGAAGGATCTCAGGTTTGGTATTAGAAGCATTGAGATATCACATCTCATGCTATCAGAAGGGTCTCAGGATTGGAATGGGAAGGAGATGGATATCACATCTCATGCTAAAGGGAGGGTCTCAGGTTTGGAAGGGGAAGGATTTGGATATCACATCTCATGTTATCGGAAGGATCTCAGGTTTGGTATTAGAAGTATTGAGATATCACATCTCATGCGATAGGAAGGGTCTCAGGATTGGAATGGGAAGGAGTTGGATATCACATCTCATGCTAAAGGAAGGGTCTCAGGTTTGGTAGAAGCATTGAGATATCACATCTCATGCTATAGGAAGGGTCTCAGGATTGGAATGGGAAGGACTTAGATATCACATATCATGCTATAGGGAGGGTTTCCGTTTTGATATTAGAAGCATTGAGATATCACATCTCATGCTATCGGAAGTGTCTCAGGATTGGAATGGGAAGGAGCTGGATATCACATCTCATGCTAAAGGAAGGGTCTCAGGTTTGGAACGGGAAGGAGTTGGATATCCGATCTCATGTTATAGGAAGGGTCTAAGGTCTGGTATAAGCATTGAGATATCACATCTCTGCTATCGGAAGTGTCTCAGGATTGGAATGGGAAGGAGTTGGATATCCCATCTCATGTTATAGGAAGGGTCTCAGGTTTGGTATAAGCATTGAGATATCACATCTCATGCTATAGGAAGGGTCTCAGGATTGGAATGGGAAGGAGTTGGATATCACATCTCATGCTATAGGAAGGGTCTCAGGTTTGGTATAAGCATTGAGATATCACATCTCATGCTATAGGAAGGGTCTCAGGATTGGAATGGGAAGGAGTTGTATATGACATCTCATGCCGTAGGAAGGGTCTCAGGTTTGGTATAAGCATTGAGATATCACATCTCATGCTATAGGAAGGGTCTCAGGATTGGAATGGGAAGGAGTTGGATATCACATCTCATGCTATAGGAAGGGTCTCAGGTTTGGTATAAGCATTGAGATATCACATCTCATGCTATAGCAAGGGTCTCAGGATTGGAATGGGAAGGAGTTGTATATGACATCTCATGCCGTAGGAAGGGTCTCAGGTTTGGTATAAGCATTGAGATATCACATCTCTGCTATCGGAAGGGTCTCAGGATTGGAATGGGAAGGAGTTGGATATCCCATCTCATGTTATAGGAAGAGTCTCAGGTTTGGTATTAGAAGCATTGAGATATCACATCTCATGCTATAGGAAGTGTCTCAGGATTGGAATGGGAAGGACTTGGATATCACATCTCATGCTATAGGGAGGCTCTCAAGTTTGATATTAGAAGCATTGAGATATCACATCTCATGCTATAGGAAGGGTCTCAGGATTGGAATGGGAAGGAGTTGGATATCACATCTCATGCTATAGGAAGGGTCTCAGGTTTGGTATAAGCAGTGAGATATCACATCGCATGCTGTAGGAAGGGTCTCAGGTTTGGTATTAGAAGCATTGAGATATCACATCTCATGCTATAGGAAGGATCTCAGGTTTGGTATTAGAAGTATTGAGATATCACATCTCATGCTATAGGAAGGGTCTCAGGATTGGAATGGGAAGGAGTTGGATATCACATATCATGCTAAAGGAAGGGTCTCAGGTTTGGTAGAAGCATTGAGATATCACATCTCATGCTATAGGAAGGGTCTCAGGATTGGAATGGGAAGGACTTAGATATCACATATCATGCTATAGGGAGGGTCTCAGTTTTGATATTAGAAGCATTGGGATATCACATCTCATGCTATCGGAAGTGTCTCAGGATTGGAATGGGAAGGAGCTGGATATCACATCTCATGCTAAAGGAAGAGTCTCAGGTTTGGAACGGGAAGGAGTTGGATATCACATCTTATGTTATAGGAAGGGTCTCAGGTTTGGTATAAGCATTGAGATATCACATCTCTGCTATCGGAAGTGTCTCAGGATTGGAAATGGAAGGAGTTGGATATCCCATCTCATGTTATAGAACGGGTCTCAGGTTTGTTATTAGAATCATTGAGATATCATATTGCATGCTGTAGGAAGGGTCTAAGGATTGGAATGGGAAGGACTTGGATATCACATCTCATGCTATAGATAGGCTCTCAGGTTTGGAAAGGGAAGGAGTTGGATATCACATTTCATGTTAGAGGAAGGATCTCAGGTTTGGTATTAGAGGCATTGAGATATCACATCTCATGCTATAGGAAGGGTCTCAGGTTGGAATGGGAAGGAGTTGGATATCACATCTCATGTTAAAGGGAGGGTCTCAGAATTGGAAGGGGAAGGATTTGGATATCACATCTCATGTTATAGGAAGGATCTCAGGTTTGGTATTAGAAGCATTGAGATATCACATCTCATGCTATCGGAAGGATCTCAGGTTTGGTATTAGAAGCATTGAGATATCACATCTCATGCTATCAGAAGGGTCTCAGGATTGGAATGGGAAGGAGATGGATATCACATCTCATGCTAAAGGGAGGGTCTCAGGTTTGGAAGGGGAAGGATTTGGATATCACATCTCATGTTATCGGAAGGATCTCAGGTTTGGTATTAGAAGTATTGAGATATCACATCTCATGCTATAGGAAGGGTCTCAGGATTGGAATGGGAAGGAGTTGGATATCACATCTCATGCTAAAGGAAGGGTCTCAGGTTTGGTAGAAGCATTGAGATATCACATCTCATGCTATAGGAAGTGTCTCAGGATTGGAATGGGAAGGAGCTGGATATCACATCTCATGCTAAATGAAGGGTCTCAGGTTTGGAACGGGAAGGAGTTGGATATCCGATCTCATGTTATAGGAAGGGTCTAAGGTCTGGTATAAGCATTGAGATATCACATCTCTGCTATCGGAAGTGTCTCAGGATTGGAATGGGAAGGGGTTGGATATCCGATCTCATGCTATCGGAAGGATCTCAGGTTTGGTATTAGAAGCATTGAGATATCACATCTCATGCTATAGGAAGGGTCTCAGGATTGGAATGGGAAGGACTTAGATATCACATATCATGCTATAGGGAGGGTTTCCGTTTTGATATTAGAAGCATTGAGATATCACATCTCATGCTATCGGAAGTGTCTCAGGATTGGAATGGGAAGGAGCTGGATATCACATCTCATGCTAAAGGAAGGGTCTCAGGTTTGGAACGGGAAGGAGTTGGATATCCGATCTCATGTTATAGGAAGGGTCTAAGGTCTGGTATAAGCATTGAGATATCACATCTCTGCTATGGGAAGTGTCTCAGGATTGGAATGGGAAGGAGTTGGATATCCCATCTCATGTTATAGGAAGGGTCTCAGGTTTGGTATAAGCATTGAGATATCACATCTCATGCTATAGGAAGGGTCTCAGGTTGGAATGGGAAGGAGTTGGATATCACATCTCATGTTAAAGGGAGGGTCTCAGAATTGGAAGGGGAAGGATTTGGATATCACATCTCATGTTATAGGAAGGATCTCAGGTTTGGTATTAGAAGCATTGAGATATCACATCTCATGCTATCGGAAGGATCTCAGGTTTGGTATTAGAAGCATTGAGATATCACATCTCATGCTATCAGAAGGGTCTCAGGATTGTAATGGGAAGGAGTTGGATATCACATCTCATGCTAAAGGGAGGGTCTCAGGTTTGGAAGGGGAAGGATTTGGATATCACATCTCATGTTATCGGAAGGATTTCAGGTTTGGTATTAGAAGTATTGAGATATCACATCTCATGCTATAGGAAGGGTCTCAGGATTGGAATGGGAAGGAGTTGGATATCACATCTCATGCTAAAGGAAGGGTCTCAGGTTTGGTAGAAGCATTGAGATATCACATCTCATGCTATAGGAAGGGTCTCAGGATTGGAATGGGAAGGACTTAGATATCACATATCATGCTATAGGGAGGGTTTCTGTTTTGATATTAGAAGCATTGAGATATCACATCTCATGCTAAAGGGAGGGTCTCAGGATTGGAATGGGAAGGAGCTGGATATCACATCTCATGCTAAAGGAAGGGTCTCAGGTTTGGAACGGGAAGGAGTTGGATATCTGATCTCATGTTATAGGAAGGCTCTAAGGTCTGGTATAAGCATTGAGATATCACATCTCTGCTATCGGAAGTGTCTCAGGATTGGAATGGGAAGGAGTTGGATATCCCATCTCATGTTATAGGAAGGGTCTCAGGTTTGGTATAAGCATTGAGATATCACATCTCATGCTATAGGAAGGGTCTCAGGATTGGAATGGGAAGGAGTTGGATATCCCATCTCATGTTATAGGAAGGGTCTCAGGTTTGGTATAAGCATTGAGATATCACATCTCATGCTATAGGAAGGGTCTCAGGATTGGAATGGGAAGGAGTTGGATATCACATCTCATGCTATAGGAAGGGTCTCAGGTTTGGTATAAGCATTGAGATATCACATCTCATGCTATAGGAAGGGTCTCAGGATTGGAATGGGAAGGAGTTGTATATGACATCTCATGCCGTAGGAAGGGTCTCAGGTTTGGTATAAGCATTGAGATATCACATCTCATGCTATAGGAAGGGTCTCAGGATTGGAACGGGAAGGAGTTGGATATCACATCTCATGCTATAGGAAGGGTCTCAGGTTTGGTATAAGCATTGAGATATCACATCTCATGCTATAGGAAGGGTCTCAGGATTGGAATGGGAAGGAGTTGTATATGACATCTCATGCCGTAGGAAGGGTCTCAGGTTTGGTATAAGCATTGAGATATCACATCTCTGCTATCGGAAGGGTCTCAGGATTGGAATGGGAAGGAGTTGGATATCCCATCTCATGTTATAGGAAGAGTCTCAGGTTTGGTATTAGAAGCATTGAGATATCACATCTCATGCTATAGGAAGTGTCTCAGGATTGGAATGGGAAGGACTTGGATATCACATCTCATGCTATAGGGAGGCTCTCAAGTTTGATATTAGAAGCATTGAGATATCACATCTCATGCTATAGGAAGGGTCTCAGGATTGGAATGGGAAGGAGTTGGATATCACATCTCAAGCTATAGGAAGGGTCTCAGGATTGGAATGGGAAGGAGTTTGATATCACATCTCATGCCATGGTATGGGTTTCAGGTTTTGTAGAAGCATTGGGATATCACATCTCATGCTATCAGAAGGGTATCGGGATTGGATTTGGAAGGAGTTGGATATCCCATCTCATGCTATAGGAAGGGTCTAAGGTTGGAATGTGAAGGAGTTGGATATCACATCTCATGTTATAGGAAGGGTCTCAGGATTGGAATGGGAAGGACTTGGATATCACATCTCATTCTATAGGAAGGCTCTCAGGGTTGGAAGGGGAAGGAGTTGGATATCACATTTCATGTAGAGGTAGGATCTCAGTTTTGGTATTAGAGGCATTGAGATATCACATCTCATGCTATCAGAAGGGTCTCAGGATTGGAATGGGAAGGAGTTGGATATCACATCTCATGCCATAGGAAGGGTCTCAGGTTTGGTATAAGCATTGAGATATCACATCTCATGCTATAGGAAGGGTCTCAGGATTGGAATGGGAAGGACTTGGATATCACATCTCATGTTATAGGAAGGGTCTCAGGTTTGGTATTAGAAGCATTGAGATATCACATCTCATGCTATAGGAAGGGTCTCAGGAATGGAATGGGAAGGACTTGGATATCGCATCTCATGATAAAGGAAGGGTCTAAGGTTTGGAAGGGGAAGGATTTGGATATCACATCTCATGTTATTGGACCGGTCTCAGGTTTGGTATTAGAAGCATTGAGATATCAAGTCTCATGGTATAGGACGGGAGTTTGATATCACATCATGCCATGGTATGGGTCTCAGGTTTTGTAGAAGCATTGGGATATCACATCTCATGCTATCGGAAGGGTATCAGGATTGGATTTGGAAGGAGTTGGATATCCCATCTCATGCTATAGGAAGGGTCTCAGGTTGGAATGCGAAAGAGTTGGATATCACATCTCATGTTATAGGAAGGGTCTCAGGATTGGAATGGGAAGGACTTGGATATCACATCTCATGCTGTAGGAATGCTCTCAGGTTTGGAAAGGGAAGGAGTTGGATATCACATTTCATGTTAGAGGTAGGATCTCAGGTTTGGTATTAGAGGCATTGAGATATCACATCTCATGCTATCAGAAGGGTATCAGGATTGGAATGGGAAGGAGTTGGATATCACATCTCATGCTAAAGGGAGGGTCTCAGGTTTGGAAGGGAAAGGATTTGGATATCACATCTCATGTTATAGGAAGGATCTCAGGTTTGGTATTAGAAGCATTGAGATATCACATCTCATGCTATCGGAAGGATCTCAGGTTTGGTATTAGAAGCATTGAGATATCACATCTCATGCTATAGGACGGGTCTCAGGATTGGAATGGGAAGGAGTTGGATATCACATCTCATGCTAAAGGAAGGGTCTCAGTTTTGGTAGAAGCATTGCGATATCACATCGCATGCTATAGGAAGGGTCTGAGGATTGGAATGGGAAGGACTTAGATATCACATCTCATGCTATAGGGAGGGTCTCAGTTTTGATATTAGAAGCATTGAGATATCACATCTCATGCTATCGGAAGGGTCTCAGGGTTGGAATGGGAGGAGCTGGATATCACATCTCATGCTAAAGGAAGGGTCTCAGGTTTGGAAGGGGAAGGATTTGGATATCACATCTCATGCTATAGGAAGGGTTTCAGGTTTGGTAGAAGCATTGAGATATCACATCTCATGCTATAGGAAGAGTCTCAGGTTTGGGAAGGGAAGGATTTGGATTTCACATCTCATGTTATAGGATGGTTCTCATGTTTGGTTTTTGAAGCATTGAGATATCACATCTCATGCTATCGGTAGGGTCTCAGATTTGGTATTAGAAGCATTGAGATATCACATCTCATGCTATAGGATTGGGCTCCAGATTGGAATGTGAAGGATTTGAAAATCACATCTCATGCTAAAGGAAGGGTCTCAGGTTTGGAATGGGAAGGAGTTGGATATGACATCTCTTGTTATAGGGAGGGTGTCAGGATTTGAATTGCAAGGGGTTGGATATCACATCTCATGCCGTAGGAAGGGTCTCAGGTTTGGTATAAGCATTGAGATATCACATCTCTGCTATCGGAAGGGTCTCAGGATTGGATTGGGAAGGAGTTGGATATCACATCTCATGTTATAGGAAGGGTCTCCGGATTGGAATGTGAAGGATTTGGATATCACATCTCATGCTAAAGGAAGGGTCTCAGGTTTGGAATGGGAAGGAGTTGGATATCACATCTCTTGTTATAGGGAGGGTCTCAGGTTTGGTATAAGCATTGAGATATCACATCTCTGCTATCGGAAGGGTCTCAGGATTGTATTGGGAAGGAGTTGGATATCACATCTCATGCCATAGGAAGGGTCTCAGGTTTGGTAGAAGCATTGAGATATCACATCTCATGCTATAGGAAGGGTCTCAGGATTGGAATGGGAAGGACTTAGATATCACATATCATGCTATAGGGAGGGTTTCAGTTTTGATATTAGAAGCATTGAGATATCACATCTCATGCTATCGGAAGTGTCTCAGGATTGGAATGCGAAGGAGCTGGATATCACATCTCATGCTAAAGGAAGGGTCTCAGGTTTGGAACGAAAAGGAGTTGGAAATCCGATCTCATGTTATAGGAAGGGTCTCAGGTTTGGTATAAGCTTTGAGATATCACATCTCTGCTATCGGAAGTGTCTCAGGATTGGAATGGGAAGGAATTGGATATCCCATCTCATGTTATAGGACGGGTCTCAGGATTGTTATTAGAATCATTGAGATATCATATTGCATGCTGTAGGAAGGGTCTAAGGATTGGAATGGGAAGGACTTGGATATCACATCTCATGCTATAGGAAGGGTCTCAGGTTTGGTATAAGCATTGAGATATCAAATCTCATGCTATAGGAAGGGTCTCAGGATTGGAATGGAAGGAGTTGGATATCACATCTCATGTTATAGGAAGGATCTCAGGTTTGGTATTAGAAGCATTGAGACATCACATCTCATGCTATAGGAAGGGTCTCAGGATTGGAATGGGAAGGAGTTGGATATCACATCTCATACTATAGGAAGGGTCTCAGGTTTGGTATAAGCATTGAGATATCACATCTCATGCTATAGGAAGGGTCTCAGGATTGGAATGGGAAGGAGTTGTATATGACATCTCATGCCGTAGGAAGGGTCTCAAGTTTGGTATAAGCATTGAGATATCACATCTCTGCTATCGGAAGGGTCTCAGGATTGGAATGGGAAGGAGTTGGATATCCCATCTCATGTTATAGGAAGAGTCTCAGGTTTGGTATTAGAAGCATTGAGATATCACATCTCATGCTATAGGAAGTGTCTCAGGATTGGAATGGGAAGGACTTGGATATCACATCTCATGCTATAGGGAGGGTCTCAAGTTTGATATTAGAAGCATTGAGATATCACATCTCATGCTATAGGAAGGGTCTCAGGATTGGAATGGGAAGGAGTTGTATATGACATCTCATGCCGTAGGAAGGGTCTCAGGTTTGGTATAAGCATTGAGATATCACATCCCTGCTATCGGAAGGGTCTCAGGATTGGAATGGGAAGGAGTTGGATATCCCATCTCATGTTATAGGAAGAGTCTCAGGTTTGGTATTAGAAGCATTGAGATATCACATCTCATGCTATAGGAAGTGTCTCAGGATTGGAATGGGAAGGACTTGGATATCACATCTCATGCTATAGGGAGGGTCTCAAGTTTGATATTAGAAGCATTGAGATATCACATCTCATGCTATAGGAAGGGTCTCAGGATTGGAATGGGAAGGAGTTGTATATGACATCTCATGCCGTAGGAAGGGTCTCAGGTTTGGTATAAGCATTGAGATATCACATCTCTGCTATCGGAAGGGTCTCAGGATTGGAATGGGAAGGAGTTGGATATCCCATCTCATGTTATAGGAAGAGTCTCAGGTTTGGTATTAGAGGCATTGAGATATCACATCTCATGCTGTAGGAAGTGTCTCAGGATTGGAATGGGAAGGACTTGGATATCACATCTCATGCTATAGGGAGGCTCTCAAGTTTGATATTAGAAACATTGAGATATCACATCTCATGCTATAGGAAGGGTCTCAGGATTGGAATGGGAAGGAGTTGGATATCACATCTCATGCTATAGGAAGGGTCTCAGGTTTGGTATAAGCATTGAGATATCACATCTCTGCTATCGGAAGGGTCTCAGGATTGGAATGGGAAGGAGTTGGATATCCCATCTCATGTTATAGGAAGAGTCTCAGGTTTGGTATTAGAAGCATTGAGATATCACATCTCATGCTATAGGAAGTGTCTCAGGATTGGAATGGGAAGGACTTGGATATCACATCTCATGCTATAGGGAGGGTCTCAAGTTTGATATTAGAAGCATTGAGATATCACATCTCATGCTATAGGAAGGGTCTCAGGATTGGAATGGGAAGGAGTTGTATATGACATCTCATGCCGTAGGAAGGGTCTCAGGTTTGGTATAAGCATTGAGATATCACATCTCTGCTATCGGAAGGGTCTCAGGATTGGAATGGGAAGGAGTTGGATATCCCATCTCATGTTATAGGAAGAGTCTCAGGTTTGGTATTAGAAGCATTGAGATATCACATCTCATGCTATAGGAAGTGTCTCAGGATTGGAATGGGAAGGACTTGGATATCACATCTCATGCTATAGGGAGGGTCTCAAGTTTGATATTAGAAGCATTGAGATATCACATCTCATGCTATAGGAAGGGTCTCAGGATTGGAATGGGAAGGAGTTGTATATGACATCTCATGCCGTAGGAAGGGTCTCAGGTTTGGTATAAGCATTGAGATATCACATCTCTGCTATCGGAAGGGTCTCAGGATTGGAATGGGAAGGAGTTGGATATCCCATCTCATGTTATAGGAAGAGTCTCAGGTTTGGTATTAGAGGCATTGAGATATCACATCTCATGCTGTAGGAAGTGTCTCAGGATTGGAATGGGAAGGACTTGGATATCACATCTCATGCTATAGGGAGGCTCTCAAGTTTGATATTAGAAACATTGAGATATCACATCTCATGCTATAGGAAGGGTCTCAGGATTGGAATGGGAAGGAGTTGGATATCACATCTCATGCTATAGGAAGGGTCTCAGGTTTGGTATAAGCATTGAGATATCACATCTCTGCTATCGGAAGGGTCTCAGGATTGGAATGGGAAGGAGTTGGATATCCCATCTCATGTTATAGGAAGAGTCTCAGGTTTGGTATTAGAAGCATTGAGATATCACATCTCATGCTATAGGAAGTGTCTCAGGATTGGAATGGGAAGGACTTGGATATCACATCTCATGCTATAGGGAGGGTCTCAAGTTTGATATTAGAAGCATTGAGATATCACATCTCATGCTATAGGAAGGGTCTCAGGATTGGAATGGGAAGGAGTTGTATATGACATCTCATGCCGTAGGAAGGGTCTCAGGTTTGGTATAAGCATTGAGATATCACATCTCTGCTATCGGAAGGGTCTCAGGATTGGAATGGGAAGGAGTTGGATATCCCATCTCATGTTATAGGAAGAGTCTCAGGTTTGGTATTAGAAGCATTGAGATATCACATCTCATGCTATAGGAAGTGTCTCAGGATTGGAATGGGAAGGACTTGGATATCACATCTCATGCTATAGGGAGGGTCTCAAGTTTGATATTAGAAGCATTGAGATATCACATCTCATGCTATAGGAAGGGACTCAGGATTGGAATGGGAAGGAGTTGTATATGACATCTCATGCCGTAGGAAGGGTCTCAGGTTTGGTATAAGCATTGAGATATCACATCTCTGCTATCGGAAGGGTCTCAGGATTGGAATGGGAAGGAGTTGGATATCCCATCTCATGTTATAGGAAGAGTCTCAGGTTTGGTATTAGAGGCATTGAGATATCACATCTCATGCTGTAGGAAGTGTCTCAGGATTGGAATGGGAAGGACTTGGATATCACATCTCATGCTATAGGGAGGCTCTCAAGTTTGATATTAGAAGCATTGAGATATCACATCTCATGCTATAGGAAGGGTCTCAGGATTGGAATGGGAAGGAGTTGGATATCACATCTCATGCTATAGGAAGGGTCTCAGGTTTGGTATAAGCAGTGAGATATCACATCTCATGCTATAGGCAGTGTCTCAGTATTGGAATGGGAAGGAGTTGGATATCACATCTCATGTTATAGGAAGGATCTCAGGTTTGGTATAAACATTGAGATATCACATCTCTGCTATCGGAAGGGTCTCAGGATTGGAATGTAAGGAGTTGGATATTCCCATCTCATGTTATAGGAAGGGTCTCAGGTTTGGTATTAGAAGCATTGAGATATCACATCTCATGCTATAGGAAGGGTCTCAGGATTGGAATGGGAAGGACTTGGATATCACATCTCATGCTATAGGGAGGGTCTCAAGTTTGATATTAGAAGCATTGAGATATCACATCTCATGATATCGGAAGGGTCTCAGGATTGGAATGGGAAGGAGTTGGATATCACATCTCATGATAAAGGAAGGGTCTAAGGTTTGGAAGGGGAAGGATTTGGATATCACATCTCATGTTATAGGACGGGTCTCAGGTTTGGTATTAGAAGCATTGTGATAGCAAGTCTCATGGTATAGGAAGGGTCTCAGAATTGGAATGGGAAGGAGTTTGATATCACATCTCATGCCATAGTATGGGTCTCAGGTTTGGTAGAAGCATTGGGATATCACATCTCATGCTATCGGAATGGTATCAGGATTGGATTTGGAAGGAGTTGGATATCCCATCTCATGCTATAGGAAGGGTCTCAGGTTGGAATGGGAAGGAGTTGGATATCACATCTCATGTTATAGGAAGGGTCTCAGGATTGGAATGGGAAGGACTTGGATATCACATCTCATGCTATAGGAAGGCTCTCAGGTTTGGAAGGGGAGAGAGTTGGATATCACATTTCATGTTAGAGGTAGGATCTCAGGTTTGGTATTAGAGGCATTGAGATATCACATCTCATGCTATCAGAAGGGTCTCAGGATTGGAATGGGAAGGACTTAGATATCACATATCATGCTATAGGGAGGGTCTCAGTTTTGATATTAGAAGCATTGAGATATCACATCTCATGCTATCGGAAGTGTCTAAGGATTGGAATGGGAAGGAGCTGGATATCACATCTCATGCTAAAGGAAGAGGCTCAGGTTTGGAACGGGAAGGAGTTGGATATCACATCTCATGTTATAGGAAGGGTCTCAGGTTTGGTATAAGCATTGAGATATCACATCTCTGCTATCGGAAGTGTCTCAGGATTGGAATGGGAAGGAGTTGGATATCCCATCTCATGTTATAGGACGGGTCTCAGGTTTGTTATTAGAATCATTGAGATATCATATTGCATGCTGTAGGAAGGGTCTAAGGATTGGAATGGGAAGGACTTGGATATCACATCTCATGCTATAGATAGGCTCTCAGGTTTGGAAAGGGAAGGAGTTGGATATCACATTTCATGTTAGAGGAAGGATCTCAGGTTTGGTATTAGAGGCATTGAGATATCACATCTCATGCTATAGGAAGGGTCTCAGGTTGGAATGGGAAGGAGTTGGATATCACATCTCATGTTAAAGGGAGGGTCTCAGAATTGGAAGGGGAAGGATTTGGATATCACATCTCATGTTATAGGAAGGATCTCAGGTTTGGTATTAGAAGCATTGAGATATCACATCTCATGCTATCGGAAGGATCTCAGGTTTGGTATTAGAAGCATTGAGATATCACATCTCATGCTATCAGAAGGGTCTCAGGATTGGAATGGGAAGGACTTGGATATCGCATCTCATGATAAAGGAAGGGTCTAAGGTTTGGAAGGGGAAGGATTTGGATATCACATCTCATGTTATTGGACCGGTCTCAGGTTTGGTATTAGAAGCATTGAGATATCAAGTCTCATGGTATAGGACGGGAGTTTGATATCACATCATGCCATGGTATGGGTCTCAGGTTTTGTAGAAGCATTGGGATATCACATCTCATGCTATCGGAAGGGTATCAGGATTGGATTTGGAAGGAGTTGGATATCCCATCTCATGCTATAGGAAGGGTCTCAGGTTGGAATGCGAAAGAGTTGGATATCACATCTCATGTTATAGGAAGGGTCTCAGGATTGGAATGGGAAGGACTTGGATATCACATCTCATGCTGTAGGAATGCTCTCAGGTTTGGAAAGGGAAGGAGTTGGATATCACATTTCATGTTAGAGGTAGGATCTCAGGTTTGGTATTAGAGGCATTGAGATATCACATCTCATGCTATCAGAAGGGTATCAGGATTGGAATGGGAAGGAGTTGGATATCACATCTCATGCTAAAGGGAGGGTCTCAGGTTTGGAAGGGAAAGGATTTGGATATCACATCTCATGTTATAGGAAGGATCTCAGGTTTGGTATTAGAAGCATTGAGATATCACATCTCATGCTATCGGAAGGATCTCAGGTTTGGTATTAGAAGCATTGAGATATCACATCTCATGCTATAGGACGGGTCTCAGGATTGGAATGGGAAGGAGTTGGATATCACATCTCATGCTAAAGGAAGGGTCTCAGTTTTGGTAGAAGCATTGCGATATCACATCTCATGCTATAGGAAGGGTCTGAGGATTGGAATGGGAAGGACTTAGATATCACATCTCATGCTATAGGGAGGGTCTCAGTTTTGATATTAGAAGCATTGAGATATCACATCTCATGCTATCGGTAGGGTCTCAGATTTGGTATTAGAAGCATTGAGATATCACATCTCATGCTATAGGATTGGGCTCCAGATTGGAATGTGAAGGATTTGGAAATCACATCTCATGCTAAAGGAAGGGTCTCAGGTTTGGAATGGGAAGGAGTTGGATATGACATCTCTTGTTATAGGGAGGGTCTCAGGATTTGAATTGCAAGGGGTTGGATATCACATCTCATGCCGTAGGAAGGGTCTCAGGTTTGGTATAAGCATTGAGATATCACATCTCTGCTATCGGAAGGGTCTCAGGATTGGATTGGGAAGGAGTTGGATATCACATCTCATGTTATAGGAAGGGTCTCCGGATTGGAATGTGAAGGATTTGGATATCACATCTCATGCTAAAGGAAGGGTCTCAGGTTTGGAATGGGAAGGAGTTGGATATGACATCTCTTGTTATAGGGAGGGTCTCAGGATTTGAATGGCAAGGAGTTGGATATCACATCTCATGCCATAGGAAGGGTCTCAGGTTTGGTATAAGCATTGAGATATCACATCTCTGCTATCGGAAGGGTCTCAGGATTGTATTGGGAAGGAGTTGGATATCACATCTCATGCCATAGGAAGGGTCTCAGGTTTGGTAGAAGCATTGAGATATCACATCTCATGCTATAGGAAGGGTCTCAGGATTGGAATGGGAAGGACTTAGATATCACATATCATGCTATAGGGAGGGTTTCAGTTTTGATATTAGAAGCATTGAGATATCACATCTCATGCTATCGGAAGTGTCTCAGGATTGGAATGCGAAGGAGCTGGATATCACATCTCATGCTAAAGGAAGGGTCTCAGGTTTGGAACGAAAAGGAGTTGGAAATCCGATCTCATGTTATAGGAAGGGTCTCAGGTTTGGTATAAGCATTGAGATATCACATCTCTGCTATCGGAAGTGTCTCAGGATTGGAATGGGAAGGAATTGGATATCCCATCTCATGTTATAGGAAGGGTCTCAGGATTGTTATTAGAATCATTGAGATATCATATTGCATGCTGTAGGAAGGGTCTAAGGATTGGAATGGGAAGGACTTGGATATCACATCTCATGCTATAGGAAGGGTCTCAGGTTTGGTATAAGCATTGAGATATCAAATCTCATGCTATAGGAAGGGTCTCAGGATTGGAATGGAAGGAGTTGGATATCACATCTCATGTTATAGGAAGGATCTCAGGTTTGGTATTAGAAGCATTGAGACATCACATCTCATGCTATAGGAAGGGTCTCAGGATTGGAATGGGAAGGAGTTGGATATCACATCTCATACTATAGGAAGGGTCTCAGGTTTGGTATAAGCATTGAGATATCACATCTCATGCTATAGGAAGGGTCTCAGGATTGGAATGGGAAGGAGTTGTATATGACATCTCATGCCGTAGGAAGGGTCTCAGGTTTGGTATAAGCATTGAGATATCACATCTCTGCTATCGGAAGGGTCTCAGGATTGGAATGGGAAGGAGTTGGATATCCCATCTCATGTTATAGGAAGAGTCTCAGGTTTGGTATTAGAAGCATTGAGATATCACATCTCATGCTATAGGAAGTGTCTCAGGATTGGAATGGGAAGGACTTGGATATCACATCTCATGCTATAGGGAGGGTCTCAAGTTTGATATTAGAAGCATTGAGATATCACATCTCATGCTATAGGAAGGGTCTCAGGATTGGAATGGGAAGGAGTTGTATATGACATCTCATGCCGTAGGAAGGGTCTCAGGTTTGGTATAAGCATTGAGATATCACATCTCTGCTATCGGAAGGGTCTCAGGATTGGAATGGGAAGGAGTTGGATATCCCATCTCATGTTATAGGAAGAGTCTCAGGTTTGGTATTAGAAGCATTGAGATATCACATCTCATGCTATAGGAAGTGTCTCAGGATTGGAATGGGAAGGACTTGGATATCACATCTCATGCTATAGGGAGGGTCTCAAGTTTGATATTAGAAGCATTGAGATATCACATCTCATGCTATAGGAAGGGTCTCAGGATTGGAATGGGAAGGAGTTGTATATGACATCTCATGCAGTAGGAAGGGTCTCAGGTTTGGTATAAGCATTGAGATATCACATCTCTGCTATCGGAAGGGTCTCAGGATTGGAATGGGAAGGAGTTGGATATCCCATCTCATGTTATAGGAAGAGTCTCAGGTTTGGTATTAGAGGCATTGAGATATCACATCTCATGCTGTAGGAAGTGTCTCAGGATTGGAATGGGAAGGACTTGGATATCACATCTCATGCTATAGGGAGGCTCTCAAGTTTGATATTAGAAGCATTGAGATATCACATCTCATGCTATAGGAAGGGTCTCAGGATTGGAATGGGAAGGAGTTGGATATCACATCTCATGCTATAGGAAGGGTCTCAGGTTTGGTATAAGCATTGAGATATCACATCTCTGCTATCGGAAGGGTCTCAGGATTGGAATGGGAAGGAGTTGGATATCCCATCTCATGTTATAGGAAGAGTCTCAGGTTTGGTATTAGAAGCATTGAGATATCACATCTCATGCTATAGGAAGTGTCTCAGGATTGGAATGGGAAGGACTTGGATATCACATCTCATGCTATAGGGAGGGTCTCAAGTTTGATATTAGAAGCATTGAGATATCACATCTCATGCTATAGGAAGGGTCTCAGGATTGGAATGGGAAGGAGTTGTATATGACATCTCATGCCGTAGGAAGGGTCTCAGGTTTGGTATAAGCATTGAGATATCACATCTCTGCTATCGGAAGGGTCTCAGGATTGGAATGGGAAGGAGTTGGATATCCCATCTCATGTTATAGGAAGAGTCTCAGGTTTGGTATTAGAAGCATTGAGATATCACATCTCATGCTATAGGAAGTGTCTCAGGATTGAAATGGGAAGGACTTGGATATCACATCTCATGCTATAGGGAGGGTCTCAAGTTTGATATTAGAAGCATTGAGATATCACATCTCATGCTATAGGAAGGGTCTCAGGATTGGAATGGGAAGGAGTTGTATATGACATCTCATGCCGTAGGAAGGGTCTCAGGTTTGGTATAAGCATTGAGATATCACATCTCTGCTATCGGAAGGGTCTCAGGATTGGAATGGGAAGGAGTTGGATATCCCATCTCATGTTATAGGAAGAGTCTCAGGTTTGGTATTAGAGGCATTGAGATATCACATCTCATGCTGTAGGAAGTGTCTCAGGATTGGAATGGGAAGGACTTGGATATCACATCTCATGCTATAGGGAGGCTCTCAAGTTTGATATTAGAAGCATTGAGATATCACATCTCATGCTATAGGAAGGGTCTCAGGATTGGAATGGGAAGGAGTTGGATATCACATCTCATGCTATAGGAAGGGTCTCAGGTTTGGTATAAGCAGTGAGATATCACATCTCATGCTATAGGCAGTGTCTCAGTATTGGAATGGGAAGGAGTTGGATATCACATCTCATGTTATAGGAAGGATCTCAGGTTTGGTATAAACATTGAGATATCACATCTCTGCTATCGGAAGGGTCTCAGGATTGGAATGTAAGGAGTTGGATAGTCCCATCTCATGTTATAGGAAGGGTCTCAGGTTTGGTATTAGAAGCATTGAGATATCACATCTCATGCTATAGGAAGGGTCTCAGGATTGGAATGGGAAGGACTTGGATATCACATCTCATGCTATAGGGAGGGTCTCAAGTTTGATATTAGAAGCATTGAGATATCACATCTCATGATATCGGAAGGGTCTCAGGATTGGAATGGGAAGGAGTTGGATATCACATCTCATGATAAAGGAAGGGTCTAAGGTTTGGAAGGGGAAGGATTTGGATATCACATCTCATGTTATAGGACGGGTCTCAGGTTTGGTATTAGAAGCATTGTGATAGCAAGTCTCATGGTATAGGAAGGGTCTCAGAATTGGAATGGGAAGGAGTTTGATATCACATCTCATGCCATAGTATGGGTCTCAGGTTTGGTAGAAGCATTGGGATATCACATCTCATGCTATCGGAATGGTATCAGGATTGGATTTGGAAGGAGTTGGATATCCCATCTCATGCTATAGGAAGGGTCTCAGGTTGGAATGGGAAGGAGTTGGATATCACATCTCATGTTATAGGAAGGGTCTCAGGATTGGAATGGGAAGGACTTGGATATCACATCTCATGCTATAGGAAGGCTCTCAGGTTTGGAAGGGGAGAGAGTTGGATATCACATTTCATGTTAGAGGTAGGATCTCAGGTTTGGTATTCGAGGCATTGAGATATCACATCTCATGCTATCAGAAGGGTCTCAGGATTGGAATGGGAAGGACTTAGATATCACATATCATGCTATAGGGAGGGTCTCAGTTTTGATATTAGAAGCATTGAGATATCACATCTCATGCTATCGGAAGTGTCTCAGGATTGGAATGGGAAGGAGCTGGATATCACATCTCATGCTAAAGGAAGAGTCTCAGGTTTGGAACGGGAAGGAGTTGGATATCACATCTCATGTTATAGGAAGGGTCTCAGGTTTGGTATAAGCATTGAGATATCACATCTCTGCTATCGGAAGTGTCTCAGGATTGGAATGGGAAGGAGTTGGATATCCCATCTCATGTTATAGGACGGGTCTCAGGTTTGTTATTAGAATCATTGAGATATCATATTGCATGCTGTAGGAAGGGTCTAAGGATTGGAATGGGAAGGACTTGGATATCACATCTCATGCTATAGATAGGCTCTCAGGTTTGGAAAGGGAAGGAGTTGGATATCACATTTCATGTTAGAGGAAGGATCTCAGGTTTGGTATTAGAGGCATTGAGATATCACATCTCATGCTATAGGAAGGGTCTCAGGTTGGAATGGGAAGGAGTTGGATATCACATCTCATGTTAAAGGGAGGGTCTCAGAATTGGAAGGGGAAGGATTTGGATATCACATCTCATGTTATAGGAAGGATCTCAGGTTTGGTATTAGAAGCATTGAGATATCACATCTCATGCTATCGGAAGGATCTCAGGTTTGGTATTAGAAGCATTGAGATATCACATCTCATGCTATCAGAAGGGTCTCAGGATTGGAATGGGAAGGAGTTGGATATCACATCTCATGCTAAAATGGAGGGTCTCAGGTTTGGAAGGGGAAGGATTTGGATATCACATCTCATGTTATCGGAAGGATCTCAGGTTTGGTATTAGAAGTATTGAGATATCACATCTCATGCTATAGGAAGGGTCTCAGGATTAGAATGGGAAGGAGTTGGATATCACATCTCATGCTAAAGGAAGGGTCTCAGGTTTGGTAGAAGCATTGAGATATCACATCTCATGCTATCGGAAGTGTCTCAGGATTGGAATGGGAAGGAGCTGGATATCACATCTCATGCTAAAGGAAGGGTCTCAGGTTTGGAACGGGAAGGAGTTGGATATCCGATCTCATGTTATAGGAAGGGTCTAAGGTCTGGTATAAGCATTGAAATATCACATCTCTGCTATCGGAAGTGTCTCAGGATTGGAATGGGAAGGAGTTGGATATCCCATCTCATGTTATAGGAAGGGTCTCAGGTTTGGTATAAGGATTGAGATATCACATCTCATGCTATAGGAAGGGTCTCAGTATTGGAATGGGAAGTAGTTGGATATCACATCTCATGCTATAGGAAGGGTCTCAGGTTTGGTATAAGCATTGAGATATCACATCTCATGCTATAGGAAGGGTCTCAGGATTGGAATGGGAAGGAGTTGTATATGACATCTCATGCCGTAGGAAGGGTCTCAGGTTTGGTATAAGCATTGAGATATCACATCTCATGCTATAGGAAGGGTCTCAGGATTGGAATGGGAAGGAGTTGGATATCACATCTCATGCTATAGGAAGGGTCTCAGGTTTGGTATAAGCATTGAGATATCACATCTCATGCTATAGGAAGGGTCTCAGGATTGGAATGGGAAGGAATTGTATATGACATCTCATGCCGTAGGAAGGGTCTCAGGTTTGGTATAAGCATTGAGATATCACATCTCTGCTATCGCAAGGGTCTCTGGATTTGAATGGGAAGGAGTTGGATATCCCATCTCATGTTATAGGAAGAGTCTCAGGTTTGGTATTAGAAGCATTGAGATATCACATCTCATGCTATAGGAAGTGTCTCAGGATTGGAATGGGAAGGACTTGGATATCACATCTCATGCTATAGGGAGGCTCTCAAGTTTGATATTAGAAGCATTGAGATATCACATCTCATGCTATAGGAAGGGTCTCAGGATTGGAATGGGAAGGAGTTGGATATCACATCTCATGCTATAGGAAGGGTCTCAGGTTTGGTATAAGCAGTGAGATATCACATCGCATGCTGTAGGAAGGGTCTCAGGTTTGGTATTAGAAACATTGAGATATCACATCTCATGCTATAGGAAGGATCTCAGGTTTGGTATTAGAAGTATTGAGATATCACATCTCATGCTATAGGAAGGGTCTCAGGATTGGAATGGGAAGGAGTTGGATATCACATATCATGCTAAAGGAAGGGTCTCAGGTTTGGTAGAAGCATTGAGATATCACATCTCATGCTATAGGAAGGGTCTCAGGATTGGAATGGGAAGGACTTAGATATCACATATCATGCTATAGGGAGGGTCTCAGTTTTGATATTAGAAGCATTGAGATATCACATCTCATGCTATCGGAAGTGTCTCAGGATTGGAATGGGAAGGAGCTGGATATCACATCTCATGCTAAAGGAAGAGTCTCAGGTTTGGAACGGGAAGGAGTTGGATATCACAACTTATGTTATAGGAAGGGTCTCAGGTTTGGTATAAGCATTGAGATATCACATCTCTGCTATCGGAAGTGTCTCAGGATTGGAAATGGAAGGAGTTGGATATCCCATCTCATGTTATAGGACGGGTCTCAGGTTTGTTATTAGAATCATTGAGATATCATATTGCATGCTGTAGGAAGGGTCTAAGGATTGGAATGGGAAGGACTTGGATATCACATCTCATGCTATAGATAGGCTCTCAGGTTTGGAAAGGGAAGGAGTTGGATATCACATTTCATGTTAGAGGAAGGATCTCAGGTTTGGTATTAGAGGCATTGAGATATCACATCTCATGCTATAGGAAGGGTCTCAGGTTGGAATGGGAAGGAGTTGGATATCACATCTCATGTTAAAGGGAGGGTCTCAGAATTGGAAGGGGAAGGATTTGGATATCACATCTCATGTTATAGGAAGGATCTCAGGTTTGGTATTAGAAGCATTGAGATATCACATCTCATGCTATCGGAAGGATCTCGGGTTTGGTATTAGAAGCATTGAGATATCACATCTCATGCTATCAGAAGGGTCTCAGGATTGGAATGGGAAGGAGATGGATATCACATCTCATGCTAAAGGGAGGGTCTCAGGTTTGGAAGGGGAAGGATTTGGATATCACATCTCATGTTATCGGAAGGATCTCAGGTTTGGTATTAGAAGTATTGAGATATCACATCTCATGCTATAGGAAGGGTCTCAGGATTGGAATGGGAAGGAGTTGGATATCACATCTCATGCTAAAGGAAGGGTCTCAGGTTTGGTAGAAGCATTGAGATATCACATCTCATGCTATAGGAAGTGTCTCAGGATTGGAATGGGAAGGAGCTGGATATCACATCTCATGCTAAAGGAAGGGTCTCAGGTTTGGAACGGGAAGGAGTTGGATATCCGATCTCATGTTATAGGAAGGGTCTAAGGTCTGGTATAAGCATTGAGATATCACATCTCTGCTATGGGAAGTGTCTCAGGATTGGAATGGGAAGGAGTTGGATATCCCATCTCATGTTATAGGAAGGGTCTCAGGTTTGGTATAAGCATTGAGATATCACATCTCATGCTATAGGAAGGGTCTCAGGTTGGAATGGGAAGGAGTTGGATATCACATCTCATGTTAAAGGGAGGGTCTCAGAGTTGGAAGGGGAAGGATTTGGATATCACATCTCATGTTATAGGAAGGATCTCACGTTTGGTATTAGAAGCATTGAGATATCACATCTCATGCTATCGGAAGGATCTCAGGTTTGGTATTAGAAGCATTGAGATATCACATCTCATGCTATCAGAAGGGTCTCAGGATTGGAATGGGATGGAGTTGGATATCACATCTCATGCTAAAGGGAGGGTCTCAGGTTTGGAAGGGGAAGGATTTGGATATCACATCTCATGTTATCGGAAGGATTTCAGGTTTGGTATTAGAAGTATTGAGATATCACATCTCATGCTATAGGAAGGGTCTCAGGATTGGAATGGGAAGGAGTTGGATATCACATCTCATGCTAAAGGAAGGGTCTCAGGTTTGGTAGAAGCATTGAGATATCACATCTCATGCTATAGGAAGGGTCTCAGGATTGGAATGGGAAGGACTTAGATATCACATATCATGCTATAGGGAGGGTTTCTGTTTTGATATTAGAAGCATTGAGATATCACATCTCATGCTAAAGGGAGGGTCTCAGGATTGGAATGGGAAGGAGCTGGATATCACATCTCATGCTAAAGGAAGGGTCTCAGGTTTGGAACGGGAAGGAGTTGGATATCTGATCTCATGTTATAGGAAGGGTCTAAGGTCTGGTATAAGCATTGAGATATCACATCTCTGCTATCGGAAGTGTCTCAGGATTGGAATGGGAAGGAGTTGGATATCCCATCTCATGTTATAGGAAGGGTCTCAGGTTTGGTATAAGCATTGAGATATCACATCTCATGCTATAGGAAGGGTCTCAGGATTGGAATGGGAAGGAGTTGGATATCACATCTCATGCTATAGGAAGGGTCTCAGGTTTGGTATAAGCATTGAGATATCACATCTCATGCTATAGGAAGGGTCTCAGGATTGGAATGGGAAGGAGTTGTATATGACATCTCATGCCGTAGGAAGGGTCTCAGGTTTGGTATAAGCATTGAGATATCACATCTCATGCTATAGGAAGGGTCTCAGGATTGGAATGGGAAGGAGTTGGATATCACATCTCATGCTATAGGAAGGGTCTCAGGTTTGGTATAAGCATTGAGATATCACATCTCATGCTATAGGAAGGGTCTCAGGATTGGAATGGGAAGGAGTTGTATATGACATCTCATGCTAAAGGAAGGGTCTCAGGTTTGGAACGAAAAGGAGTTGGAAATCCGATCTCATGTTATAGGAAGGGTCTCAGGTTTGGTATAAGCATTGAGATATCACATCTCTGCTATCGGAAGTGTCTCAGGATTGGAATGGGAAGGAATTGGATATCCCATCTCATGTTATAGGAAGGGTCTCAGGATTGTTATTAGAATCATTGAGATATCATATTGCATGCTGTAGGAAGGGTCTAAGGATTGGAATGGGAAGGACTTGGATATCACATCTCATGCTATAGGAAGGGTCTCAGGTTTGGTATAAGCATTGAGATATCAAATCTCATGCTATAGGAAGGGTCTCAGGATTGGAATGGAAGGAGTTGGATATCACATCTCATGTTATAGGAAGGATCTCAGGTTTGGTATTAGAAGCATTGAGACATCACATCTCATGCTATAGGAAGGGTCTCAGGATTGGAATGGGAAGGAGTTGGATATCACATCTCATACTATAGGAAGGGTCTCAGGTTTGGTATAAGCATTGAGATATCACATCTCATGCTATAGGAAGGGTCTCAGGATTGGAATGGGAAGGAGTTGTATATGACATCTCATGCCGTAGGAAGGGTCTCAGGTTTGGTATAAGCATTGAGATATCACATCTCTGCTATCGGAAGGGTCTCAGGATTGGAATGGGAAGGAGTTGGATATCCCATCTCATGTTATAGGAAGAGTCTCAGGTTTGGTATTAGAAGCATTGAGATATCACATCTCATGCTATAGGAAGTGTCTCAGGATTGGAATGGGAAGGACTTGGATATCACATCTCATGCTATAGGGAGGGTCTCAAGTTTGATATTAGAAGCATTGAGATATCACATCTCATGCTATAGGAAGGTTCTCAGGATTGGAATGGGAAGGAGTTGTATATGACATCTCATGCCGTAGGAAGGGTCTCAGGTTTGGTATAAGCATTGAGATATCACATCTCTGCTATCGGAAGGGTCTCAGGATTGGAATGGGAAGGAGTTGGATATCCCATCTCATGTTATAGGAAGAGTCTCAGGTTTGGTATTAGAAGCATTGAGATATCACATCTCATGCTATAGGAAGTGTCTCAGGATTGGAATGGGAAGGACTTGGATATCACATCTCATGCTATAGGGAGGGTCTCAAGTTTGATATTAGAAGCATTGAGATATCACATCTCATGCTATAGGAAGGGTCTCAGGATTGGAATGGGAAGGAGTTGTATATGACATCTCATGCAGTAGGAAGGGTCTCAGGTTTGGTATAAGCATTGAGATATCACATCTCTGCTATCGGAAGGGTCTCAGGATTGGAATGGGAAGGAGTTGGATATCCCATCTCATGTTATAGGAAGAGTCTCAGGTTTGGTATTAGAGGCATTGAGATATCACATCTCATGCTGTAGGAAGTGTCTCAGGATTGGAATGGGAAGGACTTGGATATCACATCTCATGCTATAGGGAGGCTCTCAAGTTTGATATTAGAAGCATTGAGATATCACATCTCATGCTATAGGAAGGGTCTCAGGATTGGAATGGGAAGGAGTTGGATATCACATCTCATGCTATAGGAAGGGTCTCAGGTTTGGTATAAGCATTGAGATATCACATCTCTGCTATCGGAAGGGTCTCAGGATTGGAATGGGAAGGAGTTGGATATCCCATCTCATGTTATAGGAAGAGTCTCAGGTTTGGTATTAGAAGCATTGAGATATCACATCTCATGCTATAGGAAGTGTCTCAGGATTGGAATGGGAAGGACTTGGATATCACATCTCATGCTATAGGGAGGGTCTCAAGTTTGATATTAGAAGCATTGAGATATCACATCTCATGCTATAGGAAGGGTCTCAGGATTGGAATGGGAAGGAGTTGTATATGACATCTCATGCCGTAGGAAGGGTCTCAGGTTTGGTATAAGCATTGAGATATCACATCTCTGCTATCGGAAGGGTCTCAGGATTGGAATGGGAAGGAGTTGGATATCCCATCTCATGTTATAGGAAGAGTCTCAGGTTTGGTATTAGAAGCATTGAGATATCACATCTCATGCTATAGGAAGTGTCTCAGGATTGAAATGGGAAGGACTTGGATATCACATCTCATGCTATAGGGAGGGTCTCAAGTTTGATATTAGAAGCATTGAGATATCACATCTCATGCTATAGGAAGGGTCTCAGGATTGGAATGGGAAGGAGTTGTATATGACATCTCATGCCGTAGGAAGGGTCTCAGGTTTGGTATAAGCATTGAGATATCACATCTCTGCTATCGGAAGGGTCTCAGGATTGGAATGGGAAGGAGTTGGATATCCCATCTCATGTTATAGGAAGAGTCTCAGGTTTGGTATTAGAGGCATTGAGATATCACATCTCATGCTGTAGGAAGTGTCTCAGGATTGGAATGGGAAGGACTTGGATATCACATCTCATGCTATAGGGAGGCTCTCAAGTTTGATATTAGAAGCATTGAGATATCACATCTCATGCTATAGGAAGGGTCTCAGGATTGGAATGGGAAGGAGTTGGATATCACATCTCATGCTATAGGAAGGGTCTCAGGTTTGGTATAAGCAGTGAGATATCACATCTCATGCTATAGGCAGTGTCTCAGTATTGGAATGGGAAGGAGTTGGATATCACATCTCATGTTATAGGAAGGATCTCAGGTTTGGTATAAACATTGAGATATCACATCTCTGCTATCGGAAGGGTCTCAGGATTGGAATGTAAGGAGTTGGATAGTCCCATCTCATGTTATAGGAAGGGTCTCAGGTTTGGTATTAGAAGCATTGAGATATCACATCTCATGCTATAGGAAGGGTCTCAGGATTGGAATGGGAAGGACTTGGATATCACATCTCATGCTATAGGGAGGGTCTCAAGTTTGATATTAGAAGCATTGAGATATCACATCTCATGATATCGGAAGGGTCTCAGGATTGGAATGGGAAGGAGTTGGATATCACATCTCATGATAAAGGAAGGGTCTAAGGTTTGGAAGGGGAAGGATTTGGATATCACATCTCATGTTATAGGACGGGTCTCAGGTTTGGTATTAGAAGCATTGTGATAGCAAGTCTCATGGTATAGGAAGGGTCTCAGAATTGGAATGGGAAGGAGTTTGATATCACATCTCATGCCATAGTATGGGTCTCAGGTTTGGTAGAAGCATTGGGATATCACATCTCATGCTATCGGAATGGTATCAGGATTGGATTTGGAAGGAGTTGGATATCCCATCTCATGCTATAGGAAGGGTCTCAGGTTGGAATGGGAAGGAGTTGGATATCACATCTCATGTTATAGGAAGGGTCTCAGGATTGGAATGGGAAGGACTTGGATATCACATCTCATGCTATAGGAAGGCTCTCAGGTTTGGAAGGGGAGAGAGTTGGATATCACATTTCATGTTAGAGGTAGGATCTCAGGTTTGGTATTAGAGGCATTGAGATATCACATCTCATGCTATCAGAAGGGTCTCAGGATTGGAATGGGAAGGACTTAGATATCACATATCATGCTATAGGGAGGGTCTCAGTTTTGATATTAGAAGCATTGAGATATCACATCTCATGCTATCGGAAGTGTCTCAGGATTGGAATAGGAAGGAGCTGGATATCACATCTCATGCTAAAGGAAGAGTCTCAGGTTTGGAACGGGAAGGAGTTGGATATCACATCTCATGTTATACGAAGGGTCTCAGGTTTGGTATAAGCATTGAGATATCACATCTCTGCTATCGGAAGTGTCTCAGGATTGGAATGGGAAGGAGTTGGATATCCCATCTCATGTTATAGGACGGGTCTCAGGTTTGTTATTAGAATCATTGAGATATCATATTGCATGCTGTAGGAAGGGTCTAAGGATTGGAATGGGAAGGACTTGGATATCACATCTCATGCTATAGATAGGCTCTCAGGTTTGGAAAGGGAAGGAGTTGGATATCACATTTCATGTTAGAGGAAGGATCTCAGGTTTGGTATTAGAGGCATTGAGATATCACATCTCATGCTATAGGAAGGGTCTCAGGTTGGAATGGGAAGGAGTTGGATATCACATCTCATGTTAAAGGGAGGGTCTCAGAATTGGAAGGGGAAGGATTTGGATATCACATCTCATGTTATAGGAAGGATCTCAGGTTTGGTATTAGAAGCATTGAGATATCACATCTCATGCTATCGGAAGGATCTCAGGTTTGGTATTAGAAGCATTGAGATATCACATCTCATGCTATCAGAAGGGTCTCAGGATTGGAATGGGAAGGAGTTGGATATCACATCTCATGCTAAAATGGAGGGTCTCAGGTTTGGAAGGGGAAGGATTTGGATATCACATCTCATGTTATCGGAAGGATCTCAGGTTTGGTATTAGAAGTATTGAGATATCACATCTCATGCTATAGGAAGGGTCTCAGGATTAGAATGGGAAGGAGTTGGATATCACATCTCATGCTAAAGGAAGGGTCTCAGGTTTGGTAGAAGCATTGAGATATCACATCTCATGCTATCGGAAGTGTCTCAGGATTGGAATGGGAAGGAGCTGGATATCACATCTCATGCTAAAGGAAGGGTCTCAGGTTTGGAACGGGAAGGAGTTGGATATCCGATCTCATGTTATAGGAAGGGTCTAAGGTCTGGTATAAGCATTGAAATATCACATCTCTGCTATCGGAAGTGTCTCAGGATTGGAATGGGAAGGAGTTGGATATCCCATCTCATGTTATAGGAAGGGTCTCAGGTTTGGTATAAGGATTGAGATATCACATCTCATGCTATAGGAAGGGTCTCAGTATTGGAATGGGAAGTAGTTGGATATCACATCTCATGCTATAGGAAGGGTCTCAGGTTTGGTATAAGCATTGAGATATCACATCTCATGCTATAGGAAGGGTCTCAGGATTGGAATGGGAAGGAGTTGTATATGACATCTCATGCCGTAGGAAGGGTCTCAGGTTTGGTATAAGCATTGAGATATCACATCTCATGCTATAGGAAGGGTCTCAGGATTGGAATGGGAAGGAGTTGGATATCACATCTCATGCTATAGGAAGGGTCTCAGGTTTGGTATAAGCATTGAGATATCACATCTCATGCTATAGGAAGGGTCTCAGGATTGGAATGGGAAGGAGTTGTATATGACATCTCATGCCGTAGGAAGGGTCTCAGGTTTGGTATAAGCATTGAGATATCACATCTCTGCTATCGCAAGGGTCTCTGGATTTGAATGGGAAGGAGTTGGATATCCCATCTCATGTTATAGGAAGAGTCTCAGGTTTGGTATTAGAAGCATTGAGATATCACATCTCATGCTATAGGAAGTGTCTCAGGATTGGAATGGGAAGGACTTGGATATCACATCTCATGCTATAGGGAGGCTCTCAAGTTTGATATTAGAAGCATTGAGATATCACATCTCATGCTATAGGAAGGGTCTCAGGATTGGAATGGGAAGGAGTTGGATATCACATCTCATGCTATAGGAAGGGTCTCAGGTTTGGTATAAGCAGTGAGATATCACATCGCATGCTGTAGGAAGGGTCTCAGGTTTGGTATTAGAAACATTGAGATATCACATCTCATGCTATAGGAAGGATCTCAGGTTTGGTATTAGAAGTATTGAGATATCACATCTCATGCTATAGGAAGGGTCTCAGGATTGGAATGGGAAGGAGTTGGATATCACATATCATGCTAAAGGAAGGGTCTCAGGTTTGGTAGAAGCATTGAGATATCACATCTCATGCTATAGGAAGGGTCTCAGGATTGGAATGGGAAGGACTTAGATATCACATATCATGCTATAGGGAGGGTCTCAGTTTTGATATTAGAAGCATTGAGATATCACATCTCATGCTATCGGAAGTGTCTCAGGATTGGAATGGGAAGGAGCTGGATATCACATCTCATGCTAAAGGAAGAGTCTCAGGTTTGGAACGGGAAGGAGTTGGATATCACATCTTATGTTATAGGAAGGGTCTCAGGTTTGGTATAAGCATTGAGATATCACATCTCTGCTATCGGAAGTGTCTCAGGATTGGAAATGGAAGGAGTTGGATATCCCATCTCATGTTATAGGACGGGTCTCAGGTTTGTTATTAAAATCATTGAGATATCATATTGCATGCTGTAGGAAGGGTCTAAGGATTGGAATGGGAAGGACTTGGATATCACATCTCATGCTATAGATAGGCTCTCAGGTTTGGAAAGGGAAGGAGTTGGATATCACATTTCATGTTAGAGGAAGGATCTCAGGTTTGGTATTAGAGGCATTGAGATATCACATCTCATGCTATAGGAAGGGTCTCAGGTTGGAATGGGAAGGAGTTGGATATCACATCTCATGTTAAAGGGAGGGTCTCAGAATTGGAAGGGGAAGGATTTGGATATCACATCTCATGTTATAGGAAGGATCTCAGGTTTGGTATTAGAAGCATTGAGATATCACATCTCATGCTATCGGAAGGATCTCGGGTTTGGTATTAGAAGCATTGAGATATCACATCTCATGCTATCAGAAGGGTCTCAGGATTGGAATGGGAAGGAGATGGATATCACATCTCATGCTAAAGGGAGGGTCTCAGGTTTGGAAGGGGAAGGATTTGGATATCACATCTCATGTTATCGGAAGGATCTCAGGTTTGGTATTAGAAGTATTGAGATATCACATCTCATGCTATAGGAAGGGTCTCAGGATTGGAATGGGAAGGAGTTGGATATCACATCTCATGCTAAAGGAAGGGTCTCAGGTTTGGTAGAAGCATTGAGATATCACATCTCATGCTATAGGAAGTGTCTCAGGATTGGAATGGGAAGGAGCTGGATATCACATCTCATGCTAAAGGAAGGGTCTCAGGTTTGGAACGGGAAGGAGTTGGATATCCGATCTCATGTTATAGGAAGGGTCTAAGGTCTGGTATAAGCATTGAGATATCACATCTCTGCTATCGGAAGTGTCTCAGGATTGGAATGGGAAGGGGTTGGATATCCGATCTCATGCTATCGGAAGGATCTCAGGTTTGGTATTAGAAGCATTGAGATATCACATCTCATGCTATAGGAAGGGTCTCAGGATTGGAATGGGAAGGACTTAGATATCACATATCATGCTATAGGGAGGGTTTCCGTTTTGATATTAGAAGCATTGAGATATCCCATCTCATGCTATCGGAAGTGTCTCAGGATTGGAATGGGAAGGAGCTGGATATCACATCTCATGCTAAAGGAAGGGTCTCAGGTTTGGAACGGGAAGGAGTTGGATATCCGATCTCATGTTATAGGAAGGGTCTAAGGTCTGGTATAAGCATTGAGATATCACATCTCTGCTATGGGAAGTGTCTCAGGATTGGAATGGGAAGGAGTTGGATATCCCATCTCATGTTATAGGAAGGGTCTCAGGTTTGGTATAAGCATTGAGATATCACATCTCATGCTATAGGAAGGGTCTCAGGTTGGAATGGGAAGGAGTTGGATATCACATCTCATGTTAAAGGGAGGGTCTCAGAATTGGAAGGGGAAGGATTTGGATATCACATCTCATGTTATAGGAAGGATCTCACGTTTGGTATTAGAAGCATTGAGATATCACATCTCATGCTATCGGAAGGATCTCAGGTTTGGTATTAGAAGCATTGAGATATCACATCTCATGCTATCAGAAGGGTCTCAGGATTGGAATGGGAAGGAGTTGGATATCACATCTCATGCTAAAGGGAGGGTCTCAGGTTTGGAAGGGGAAGGATTTGGATATCACATCTCATGTTATCGGAAGGATTTCAGGTTTGGTATTAGAAGTATTGAGATATCACATCTCATGCTATAGGAAGGGTCTCAGGATTGGAATGGGAAGGAGTTGGATATCACATCTCATGCTAAAGGAAGGGTCTCAGGTTTGGTAGAAGCATTGAGATATCACATCTCATGCTATAGGAAGGGTCTCAGGATTGGAATGGGAAGGACTTAGATATCACATATCATGCTATAGGGAGGGTTTCTGTTTTGATATTAGAAGCATTGAGATATCACATCTCATGCTAAAGGGAGGGTCTCAGGATTGGAATGGGAAGGAGCTGGATATCACATCTCATGCTAAAGGAAGGGTCTCAGGTTTGGAACGGGAAGGAGTTGGATATCTGATCTCATGTTATAGGAAGGGTCTAAGGTCTGGTATAAGCATTGAGATATCACATCTCTGCTATCGGAAGTGTCTCAGGATTGGAATGGGAAGGAGTTGGATATCCCATCTCATGTTATAGGAAGGGTCTCAGGTTTGGTATAAGCATTGAGATATCACATCTCATGCTATAGGAAGGGTCTCAGGATTGGAATGGGAAGGAGTTGGATATCACATCTCATGCTATAGGAAGGGTCTCAGGTTTGGTATAAGCATTGAGATATCACATCTCATGCTATAGGAAGGGTCTCAGGATTGGAATGGGAAGGAGTTGTATATGACATCTCATGCCGTAGGAAGGGTCTCAGGTTTGGTATAAGCATTGAGATATCACATCTCATGCTATAGGAAGGGTCTCAGGATTGGAATGGGAAGGAGTTGTATATGACATCTCATGCCGTAGGAAGGGTCTCAGGTTTGGTATAAGCATTGAGATATCACATCTCTGCTATCGGAAGGGTCTCAGGATTGGAATGGGAAGGAGTTGGATATCCCATCTCATGTTATAGCAAGAGTCTCAGGTTTGGTATTAGAAGCATTGAGATATCACATCTCATGCTATAGGAAGTGTCTCAGGATTGGAATGGGAAGGACTTGGATATCACATCTCATGCTATAGGGAGGCTCTCAAGTTTGATATTAGAAGCATTGAGATATCACATCTCATGCTATAGGAAGGGTCTCAGGATTGGAATGGGAAGGAGTTGGATATCACATCTCATGCTATAGGAAGGGTCTCAGGTTTGGTATAAGCAGTGAGATATCACATCGCATGCTGTAGGAAGGGTCTCAGGTTTGGTATTAGAAGCATTGAGATATCACATCTCATGCTATAGGAAGGATCTCAGGTTTGGTATTAGAAGTATTGAGATATCACATCTCATGCTATAGGAAGGGTCTCAGGATTGGAATGGGAAGGAGTTGGATATCACATCTCATGCTAAAGGAAGGGTCTCAGGTTTGGTAGAAGCATTGAGATATCACATCTCATGCTATAGGAAGGGTCTCAGGATTGGAATGGGAAGGACTTAGATATCACATATCATGCTATAGGGAGGGTCTCAGTTTTGATATTAGAAGCATTGAGATATCACATCTCATGCTATCGGAAGTGTCTCACGATTGGAATGGGAAGGAGCTGGATATCACATCTCATGCTAAAGGAAGAGTCTCAGGATTGGAACGGGAAGGAGTTGGATATCACATCTCATGTTATATGAAGGGTCTCAGGTTTGGTATAAGCATTGAGATATCACATCTCTGCTATCGGAAGTGTCTCAGGATTGGAAATGGAAGGAGTTGGATATCCCATCTCATGTTATAGGACGGGTCTCTGGTTTGTTATTAGAATCATTGAGATATCATATTGCATGCTGTAGGAAGGGTCTAAGGATTGGAATGGAAAGGACTTGGATATCACATCTCATGCTATAGATAGGCTCTCAGATTTGGAAAGGGAAGGAGTTGGATATCACATTTCATGTTAGAGGAAGGATCTCAGGTTTGGTATTAGAGGCATTGAGATATCATATTGCATGCTGTAGGAAGGGTCCAAGGATTGGAATGGGAAGGACTTGGATATCACATCTCATGCTATAGGAAGGGTCTCAGGTTGGAATGGGAAGGAGTTGGATATCACATCTCATGTTAAAGGGAGGGTCTCAGAATTGGAAGGGGAAGGATTTGGATATCACATCTCAGGTTATAGGAAGGATCTCAGGTTTGGTATTAGAAGCATTGAGATATCACATCTCATGCTATCGGAAGGATCTCAGGTTTGGTATTAGAAGCATTGAGATATCACATCTCATGCTATCAGAAGGGTCTCAGGATTGGAATTGGAAGGAGATGGATATCACATCTCATGCTAAAGGGAGGGTCTCAGGTTTGGAAGGGGAAGGATTTGGATATCACATCTCATGTTATCGGAAGGATCTCAGGTTTGGTATTAGAAGTATTGAGATATCACATCTCATGCTATAGGAAGGGTCTCAGGATTGGAATGGGAAGGAGTTGGATATCACATCTCATGCTAAAGGAAGGGTCTCAGGTTTGGTAGAAGCATTGAGATATCACATCTCATGCTATAGGAAGGGTCTCAGGATTGGAATGGGAAGGAGTTGTATATGACATCTCATGCCGTAGGAAGGGTCTCAGGTTTGGTATAAGCATTGAGATATCACATCTCTGCTATCGGAAGGGTCTCAGGATTGGAATGGGAAGGAGTTGGATATCCCATCTCATGTTATAGCAAGAGTCTCAGGTTTGGTATTAGAAGCATTGAGATATCACATCTCATGCTATAGGAAGTGTCTCAGGATTGGAATGGGAAGGACTTGGATATCACATCTCATGCTATAGGGAGGCTCTCAAGTTTGATATTAGAAGCATTGAGATATCACATCTCATGCTATAGGAAGGGTCTCAGGATTGGAATGGGAAGGAGTTGGATATCACATCTCATGCTATAGGAAGGGTCTCAGGTTTGGTATAAGCAGTGAGATATCACATCGCATGCTGTAGGAAGGGTCTCAGGTTTGGTATTAGAAGCATTGAGATATCACATCTCATGCTATAGGAAGGATCTCAGGTTTGGTATTAGAAGTATTGAGATATCACATCTCATGCTATAGGAAGGGTCTCAGGATTGGAATGGGAAGGAGTTGGATATCACATCTCATGCTAAAGGAAGGGTCTCAGGTTTGGTAGAAGCATTGAGATATCACATCTCATGCTATAGGAAGGGTCTCAGGATTGGAATGGGAAGGACTTAGATATCACATATCATGCTATAGGGAGGGTCTCAGTTTTGATATTAGAAGCATTGAGATATCACATCTCATGCTATCGGAAGTGTCTCACGATTGGAATGGGAAGGAGCTGGATATCACATCTCATGCTAAAGGAAGAGTCTCAGGATTGGAACGGGAAGGAGTTGGATATCACATCTCATGTTATATGAAGGGTCTCAGGTTTGGTATAAGCATTGAGATATCACATCTCATGCTATCAGAAGGGTCTCAGGATTGGAATTGGAAGGAGATGGATATCACATCTCATGCTAAAGGGAGGGTCTCAGGTTTGGAAGGGGAAGGATTTGGATATCACATCTCATGTTATCGGAAGGATCTCAGGTTTGGTATTAGAAGTATTGAGATATCACATCTCATGCTATAGGAAGGGTCTCAGGATTGGAATGGGAAGGAGTTGGATATCACATCTCATGCTAAAGGAAGGGTCTCAGGTTTGGTAGAAGCATTGAGATATCACATCTCATGCTATAGGAAGGGTCTCAGGATTGGAATGGGAAGGAGTTGTATATGACATCTCATGCCGTAGGAAGGGTCTCAGGTTTGGTATAAGCATTGAGATATCACATCTCTGCTATCGGAAGGGTCTCAGGATTGGAATGGGAAGGAGTTGGATATCCCATCTCATGTTATAGCAAGAGTCTCAGGTTTGGTATTAGAAGCATTGAGATATCACATCTCATGCTATAGGAAGTGTCTCAGGATTGGAATGGGAAGGACTTGGATATCACATCTCATGCTATAGGGAGGCTCTCAAGTTTGATATTAGAAGCATTGAGATATCACATCTCATGCTATAGGAAGGGTCTCAGGATTGGAATGGGAAGGAGTTGGATATCACATCTCATGCTATAGGAAGGGTCTCAGGTTTGGTATAAGCAGTGAGATATCACATCGCATGCTGTAGGAAGGGTCTCAGGTTTGGTATTAGAAGCATTGAGATATCACATCTCATGCTATAGGAAGGATCTCAGGTTTGGTATTAGAAGTATTGAGATATCACATCTCATGCTATAGGAAGGGTCTCAGGATTGGAATGGGAAGGAGTTGGATATCACATCTCATGCTAAAGGAAGGGTCTCAGGTTTGGTAGAAGCATTGAGATATCACATCTCATGCTATAGGAAGGGTCTCAGGATTGGAATGGGAAGGACTTAGATATCACATATCATGCTATAGGGAGGGTCTCAGTTTTGATATTAGAAGCATTGAGATATCACATCTCATGCTATCGGAAGTGTCTCACGATTGGAATGGGAAGGAGCTGGATATCACATCTCATGCTAAAGGAAGAGTCTCAGGATTGGAACGGGAAGGAGTTGGATATCACATCTCATGTTATATGAAGGGTCTCAGGTTTGGTATAAGCATTGAGATATCACATCTCTGCTATCGGAAGTGTCTCAGGATTGGAAATGGAAGGAGTTGGATATCCCATCTCATGTTATAGGACGGGTCTCTGGTTTGTTATTAGAATCATTGAGATATCATATTGCATGCTGTAGGAAGGGTCTAAGGATTGGAATGGAAAGGACTTGGATATCACATCTCATGCTATAGATAGGCTCTCAGATTTGGAAAGGGAAGGAGTTGGATATCACATTTCATGTTAGAGGAAGGATCTCAGGTTTGGTATTAGAGGCATTGAGATATCATATTGCATGCTGTAGGAAGGGTCCAAGGATTGGAATGGGAAGGACTTGGATATCACATCTCATGCTATAGGAAGGGTCTCAGGTTGGAATGGGAAGGAGTTGGATATCACATCTCATGTTAAAGGGAGGGTCTCAGAATTGGAAGGGGAAGGATTTGGATATCACATCTCAGGTTATAGGAAGGATCTCAGGTTTGGTATTAGAAGCATTGAGATATCACATCTCATGCTATCGGAAGGATCTCAGGTTTGGTATTAGAAGCATTGAGATATCACATCTCATGCTATCAGAAGGGTCTCAGGATTGGAATTGGAAGGAGATGGATATCACATCTCATGCTAAAGGGAGGGTCTCAGGTTTGGAAGGGGAAGGATTTGGATATCACATCTCATGTTATCGGAAGGATCTCAGGTTTGGTATTAGAAGTATTGAGATATCACATCTCATGCTATAGGAAGGGTCTCAGGATTGGAATGGGAAGGAGTTGGATATCACATCTCATGCTAAAGGAAGGGTCTCAGGTTTGGTAGAAGCATTGAGATATCACATCTCATGCTATAGGAAGTGTCTCAGGATTGGAATGGGAAGGAGCTGGATATCACATCTCATGCTAAAGGAAGGGTCTCAGGTTTGGAACGGGAAGGAGTTGGATATCCGATCTCATGTTATAGGAAGGGTCTAAGGTCTGGTATAAGCATTGAGATATCACATCTCTGCTATCGGAAGTGTCTCAGGATTGGAATGGGAAGGAGTTGGATATCCGATCTCATGCTATCGGAAGGATCTCAGGTTTGGTATTAGAAGCATTGAGATATCACATCTCATGCTATAGGAAGGGTCTCAGGATTGGAATGGGAAGGACTTAGATATCACATATCATGCTATAGGGAGGGTTTCCGTTTTGATATTAGAAGCATTAAGATATCACATCTCATGCTATCGGAAGTGTCTCAGGATTGGAATGGGAAGGAGCTGGATATCACATCTCATGCTAAAGGAAGGGTCTCAGGTTTGGAACGGGAAGGAGTTGGATATCCGATCTCATGTTATAGGAAGGGTCTAAGGTCTGGTATAAGCATTGAGATATCACATCTCTGCTACGGGAAGTGTCTCAGGATTGGAATGGGAAGGAGTTGGATATCCCATCTCATGTTATAGGAAGGGTCTCAGGTTTGGTATAAGCATTGAGATATCACATCTCATGCTATAGGAAGGGTCTCAGGTTGGAATGGGAAGGAGTTGGATATCACATCTCATGTTAAAGGGAGGGTCTCAGAATTGGAAGGGGAAGGATTTGGATATCACATCTCATGTTATAGGAAGGATCTCAGGTTTGGTATTAGAAGCATTGAGATATCACATCTCATGCTATAGGAAGGATCTCAGGTTTGGTATTAGAAGCATTGAGATATCACATCTCATGCTATCAGAAGGGTCTCAGGATTGGAATGGGAAGGAGTTGGATATCACATCTCATGCTAAAGGGAGGGTCTCAGGTTTGGAAGGGGAAGGATTTGGATATCACATCTCATGTTATCGGAAGGATTTCAGGTTTGGTATTAGAAGCATTGAGATATCACATCTCATGCTATAGGAAGGATCTCAGGTTTGGTATTAGAAGCATTGAGATATCACATCTCATGCTATCAGAAGGGTCTCAGGATTGGAATGGGAAGGAGTTGGATATCACATCTCATGCTATAGGAAGGGTCTCAGGATTGGAATGGGAAGGAGTTGGATATCACATCTCATGCTATAGGAAGGGTCTCAGGATTGGAATGGGAAGGAGTTGGATATCACATCTCATGCTAAAGGAAGGGTCTCAGGTTTGGTAGAAGCATTGAGATATCACATCTCATGCTATAGGAAGGGTCTCAGGATTGGAATGGGAAGGACTTAGATATCACATATCATGCTATAGGGAGGGTTTCTGTTTTGATATTAGAAGCATTGAGATATCACATCTCATGCTAAAGGGAGGGTCTCAGGATTGGAATGGGAAGGAGCTGGATATCACATCTCATGCTAAAGGAAGGGTCTCAGGTTTGGAACGGGAAGGAGTTGGATATCCGATCTCATGTTATAGGAAGGGTCTAAGGTCTGGTATAAGCATTGAGATATCACATCTCTGCTATCGGAAGTGTCTCAGGATTGGAATGGGAAGGAGTTGGATATCCCATCTCATGTTATAGGAAGGGTCTCAGGTTTGGTATAAGCATTGAGATATCACATCTCATGCTATAGGAAGGGTCTCAGGATTGGAATGGGAAGGAGTTGGATATCACATCTCATGCTAAAGGGAGGGTCTCAGGTTTGGAAGGGGAAGGATTTGGATATCACATCTCATGTTATCGGAAGGATTTCAGGTTTGGTATTAGAAGTATTGAGATATCACATCTCATGCTATAGGAAGGGTCTCAGGATTGGAATGGGAAGGAGTTGGATATCACATCTCATGCTAAAGGAAGGGTCTCAGGTTTGGTAGAAGCATTGAGATATCACATCTCATGCTATAGGAAGGGTCTCAGGATTGGAATGGGAAGGACTTAGATATCACATATCATGCTATAGGGAGGGTTTCTGTTTTGATATTAGAAGCATTGAGATATCACATCTCATGCTAAAGGGAGGGTCTCAGGATTGGAATGGGAAGGAGCTGGATATCACATCTCATGCTAAAGGAAGGGTCTCAGGTTTGGAACGGGAAGGAGTTGGATATCCGATCTCATGTTATAGGAAGGGTCTAAGGTCTGGTATAAGCATTGAGATATCACATCTCTGCTATCGGAAGTCTCTCAGGATTGGAATGGGAAGGAGTTGGATATCCCATCTCATGTTATAGGAAGGGTCTCAGGTTTGGTATAAGCATTGAGATATCACATCTCATGCTATAGGAAGGGTCTCAGGATTGGAATGGGAAGGAGTTGGATATCACATCTCATGCTATAGGAAGGGTCTCAGGTTTGGTATAAGCATTGAGATATCACATCTCATGCTATAGGAAGGGTCTCAGGATTGGAATGGGAAGGAGTTGTATATGACATCTCATGCCGTAGGAAGGGTCTCAGGTTTGGTATAAGCATTGAGATATCACATCTCATGCTATAGGAAGGGTCTCAGGATTGGAATGGGAAGGAGTTGGATATCACATCTCATGCTATAGGAAGGGTCTCAGGTTTGGTATAAGCATTGAGATATCACATCGCATGCTATAGGAAGGGTCTCAGGATTGGAATGGGAAGGAGTTGTATATGACATCTCATGCCGTAGGAAGGGTCTCAGGTTTGGTATAAGCATTGAGATATCACATCTCTGCTATCGGAAGGGTCTCAGGATTGGAATGGGAAGGAGTTGGATATCCCATCTCATGTTATAGGAAGAGTCTCAGGTTTGGTATTAGAAGCATTGAGATATCACATCTCATGCTATAGGAAGTGTCTCAGGATTGGAATGGGAAGGACTTGGATATCACATCTCATGCTATAGGGAGGCTCTCAAGTTTGATATTAGAAGCATTGAGATATCACATCTCATGCTATAGGAAGGGTCTCAGGATTGGAATGGGAAGGAGTTGGATATCACATCTCATGCTATAGGAAGGGTCTCAGGTTTGGTATAAGCAGTGAGATATCACATCGCATGCTGTAGGAAGGGTCTCAGGTTTGGTATTAGAAGCATTGAGATATCACATCTCATGCTATAGGAAGGATCTCAGGTTTGGTATTAGAAGTATTGAGATATCACATCACATGCTATAGGAAGGGTCTCAGGATTGGAATGGGAAGGAGTTGGATATCACATCTCATGCTAAAGGAAGGGTCTCAGGTTTGGTAGAAGCATTGAGATATCACATCTCATGCTATAGGAAGGGTCTCAGGATTGGAATGGGAAGGACTTAGATATCACATATCATGCTATAGGGAGGGTCTCAGTTTTGATATTAGATGCATTGAGATATCACATCTCATGCTATCGGAAGTGTCTCACGATTGGAATGGGAAGGAGCTGGATATCACATCTCATGCTAAAGGAAGAGTCTCAGGATTGGAACGGGAAGGAGTTGATTATCACATCTCATGTTATAGGAAGGGTCTCAGGTTTGGTATAAGCATTGAGATATCACATCTCTGCTATCGGAAGTGTCTCAGGATTGGAAATGGAAGGAGTTGGATATCCCATCTCATGTTATAGGACGGGTCTCAGGTTTGTTATTAGAATCATTGAGATATCATATTGCATGCTGTAGGAAGGGTCTAAGGATTGGAATGGAAAGGACTTGGATATCATATCTCATGCTATAGATAGGCTCTCAGGTTTGGAAAGGGAAGGAGTTGGATATCACATTTCATGTTAGAGGAAGGATCTCAGGTTTGGTATTAGAGGCATTGAGATATCATATTGCATGCTGTAGGAAGGGTCTAAGGATTGGAATGGGAAGGACTTGGATATCACATCTCATGCTATAGGAAGGGTCTCAGGTTGGAATGGGAAGGAGTTGGATATCACATCTCATGTTAAAGGGAGGGTCTCAGAATTGGAAGGGGAAGGATTTGGATATCACATCTCATGTTATAGGAAGGATCTCAGGTTTGGTATTAGAAGCATTGAGATATCACATCTCATGCTATCGGAAGGATCTCAGGTTTGGTATTAGAAGCATTGAGATATCACATCTCATGCTATCAGAAGGGTCTCAGGATTGGAATGGGAAGGAGATGGATATCACATATGCTAAAGGGAGGGTCTCAGGTTTGGAAGGGGAAGGATTTGGATATCACATCTCATGTTATCGGAAAGGATCTCAGGTTTGGTATTAGAAGTATTGAGATATCACATCTCATGCTATAGGAAGGGTCTCAGGATTGGAATGGGAAGGAGTTGGATATCACATCTCATGCTAAAGGAAGGGTCTCAGGTTTGGTAGAAGCATTGAGATATCACATCTCATGCTATAGGAAGTGTCTCAGGATTGGAATGGGAAGCAGCTGGATATCACATCTCATGCTAAAGGAAGGGTCTCAGGTTTGGAACGGGAAGGAGTTGGATATAAGATCTCATGTTATAGGAAGGGTCTAAGGTCTGGTATAAGCATTGAGATATCACATCTCTGCTATCGGAAGTGTCTCAGGATTGGAATGGGAAGGAGTTGGATATCCGATCTCATGCTATCGGAAGGATCTCAGGTTTGGTATTAGAAGCATTGAGATATCACATCTCATGCTATAGGAAGGGTCTCAGGATTGGAATGGGAAGGACTTAGATATCACATATCATGCGATAGGGAGGGTTTCCGTTTTGATATTAGAAGCATTGAGATATCACATCTCATGCTATCGGAAGTGTCTCAGGATTGGAATGGGAAGGAGCTGGATATCACATCTCATGCTAAAGGAAGGGTCTCAGGTTTGGAACGGGAAGGAGTTGGATATCCGATCTCATGTTATAGGAAGGGTCTAAGGTCTGGTATAAGCATTGAGATATCACATCTCTGCTATCGGAAGTGTCTCAGGATTGGAATGGGAAGGAGTTGGATATCCCATCTCATGCTAAAGGAAGGGTCTCAGTTTTGGTAGAAGCATTGCGATATCACATCTCATGCTATAGGAAGGGTCTGAGGATTGGAATGGGAAGGACTTAGATATCACATCTCATGCTATAGGGAGGGTCTCAGTTTTGATATTAGAAGCATTGAGATATCACATCTCATGCTATCGGAAGGGTCTCAGGGTTGGAATGGGAGGAGCTGGATATCACATCTCATGCTAAAGGAAGGGTCTCAGGTTTGGAAGGGGAAGGATTTGGATATCACATCTCATGCTATAGGAAGGGTTTCAGGTTTGGTAGAAGCATTGAGATATCACATCTCATGCTATAGGAAGAGTCTCAGGTTTGGGAAGGGAAGGATTTGGATTTCACATCTCATGTTATAGGATGGTTCTCATGTTTGGTTTTTGAAGCATTGAGATATCACATCTCATGCTATCGGTAGGGTCTCAGATTTGGTATTAGAAGCATTGAGATATCACATCTCATGCTATAGGATTGGGCTCCAGATTGGAATGTGAAGGATTTGGAAATCACATCTCATGCTAAAGGAAGGGTCTCAGGTTTGGAATGGGAAGGAGTTGGATATGACATCTCTTGTTATAGGGAGGGTCTCAGGATTTGAATTGCAAGGGGTTGGATATCACATCTCATGCCGTAGGAAGGGTCTCAGGTTTGGTATAAGCATTTAGATATCACATCTCTGCTATCGGAAGGGTCTCAGGATTGGATTGGGAAGGAGTTGGATATCACATCTCATGTTATAGGAAGGGTCTCCGGATTGGAATGTGAAGGATTTGGATATCACATCTCATGCTAAAGGAAGGGTCTCAGGTTTTGGAATGGGAAGGATTTGGATATGACATCTCTTGTTATAGGGAGGGTCTCAGGATTTGAATGGCAAGGAGTTGGATATCACATCTCATGCCATAGGAAGGGTCTCAGGTTTGGTATAAGCATTGAGATATCACATCTCTGCTGTCGGAAGGGTCTCAGGATTGTATTGGGAAGGAGTTGGATATCACATCTCATGCCATAGGAAGGGTCTCAGGTTTGGTAGAAGCATTGAGATATCACATCTCATGCTATAGGAAGGGTCTCAGGATTGGAATGGGAAGGACTTAGATATCACATATCATGCTATAGGGAGGGTTTCAGTTTTGATATTAGAAGCATTGAGATATCACATCTCATGCTATCGGAAGTGTCTCAGGATTGGAATGCGAAGGAGCTGGATATCACATCTCATGCTAAAGGAAGGGTCTCAGGTTTGGAACGAAAAGGAGTTGGATATCCCATCTCATGTTATAGGAAGGGTCTCAGGTTTGGTATAAGCATTGAGATATCACATCTCTGCTATCGGAAGTGTCTCAGGATTGGAATGGGAAGGAATTGGATATCCCATCTCATGTTATAGGACGGGTCTCAGGATTGTTATTAGAATCATTGAGATATCATATTGCATGCTGTAGGAAGGGTCTAAGGATTGGAATGGGAAGGACTTGGATATCACATCTCATGCTATAGGAAGGGTCTCAGGTTTGGTATAAGCATTGAGATATCAAATCTCATGCTATAGGAAGGGTCTCAGGATTGGAATGGAAGGAGTTGGATATCACATCTCATGTTATAGGAAGGATCTCAGGTTTGGTATTAGAAGCATTGATACATCACATCTCATGCTATAGGAAGGGTCTCAGGATTGGAATGGGAAGGAGTTGGATATCACATCTCATACTATAGGAAGGGTCTCAGGTTTGGTATAAGCATTGAGATATCACATCTCATGCTATAGGAAGGGTCTCAGGATTGGAATGGGAAGGAGTTGTATATGACATCTCATGCCGTAGGAAGGGTCTCAGGTTTGGTATAAGCATTGAGATATCACATCTCTGCTATCGGAAGGGTCTCAGGATTGGAATGGGAAGGAGTTGGATATCCCATCTCATGTTATAGGAAGAGTCTCAGGTTTGGTATTAGAAGCATTGAGATATCACATCTCATGCTATAGGAAGTGTCTCAGGATTGGAATGGGAAGGACTTGGATATCACATCTCATGCTATAGGGAGGGTCTCAAGTTTGATATTAGAAGCATTGAGATATCACATCTCATGCTATAGGAAGGGTCTCAGGATTGGAATGGGAAGGAGTTGTATATGACATCTCATGCCGTAGGAAGGGTCTCAGGTTTGGTATAAGCATTGAGATATCACATCTCTGCTATCGGAAGGGTCTCAGGATTGGAATGGGAAGGAGTTGGATATCCCATCTCATGTTATAGAAAGAGTCTCAGGTTTGGTATTAGAGGCATTGAGATATCACATCTCATGCTGTAGGAAGTGTCTCAGGATTGGAATGGGAAGGACTTGGATATCACATCTCATGCTATAGGGAGGCTCTCAAGTTTGATATTAGAAGCATTGAGATATCACATCTCATGCTATAGGAAGGGTCTCAGGATTGGAATGGGAAGGAGTTGGATATCACATCTCATGCTATAGGAAGGGTCTCAGGTTTGGTATAAGCAGTGAGATATCACATCTCATGCTATAGGCAGTGTCTCAGTATTGGAATGGGAAGGAGTTGGATATCACATCTCATGTTATAGGAAGGATCTCAGGTTTGGTATAAACATTGAGATATCACATCTCTGCTATCGGAAGGGTCTCAGGATTGGAATGTAAGGAGTTGGATATTCCCATCTCATGTTATAGGAAGGGTCTCAGGTTTGGTATTAGAAGCATTGAGATATCACATCTCATGCTATAGGAAGGGTCTCAGGATTGGAATGGGAAGGACTTGGATATCACATCTCATGCTATAGGGAGGGTCTCAAGTTTGATATTAGAAGCATTGAGATATCACATCTCATGATATCGGAAGGGTCTCAGGATTGGAATAGGAAGGAGTTGGATATCACATCTCATGATAAAGGAAGGGTCTAAGGTTTGGAAGGGGAAGGATTTGGATATCACATCTCATGTTATAGGACAGGTCTCAGGTTTGGTATTAGAAGCATTGAGATAGCAAGTCTCATGGTATAGGAAGGGTCTCAGAATTGGAATGGGAAGGAGTTTGATATCACATCTCATGCCATAGTATGGGTCTCAGGTTTGGTAGAAGCATTGGGATATCACATCTCATGCTATCGGAATGGCATCAGGATTGGATTTGGAAGGAGTTGGATATCCCATCTCATGCTATAGGAAGGGTCTCAGGTTGGAATGGGAAGGAGTTGGATATCACATCTCATGTTATAGGAAGGGTCTCAGGATTGGAATGGGAAGGACTTGGATATCACATCTCATGCTATAGGAAGGCTCTCAGGTTTGGAAGGGGAGAGAGTTGGATATCACATTTCATGTTAGAGGTAGGATCTCAGGTTTGGTATTAGAGGCATTGAGATATCACATCTCATGCTATCAGAAGGGTCTCAGGATTGGAATGGGAAGGACTTAGATATCACATATCATGCTATAGGGAGGGTCTCAGTTTTGATATTAGAAGCATTGAGATATCACATCTCATGCTATCGGAAGTGTCTCAGGATTGGAATGGGAAGGAGCTGGATATCACATCTCATGCTAAAGGAAGAGTCTCAGGTTTGGAACGGGAAGGAGTTGGATATCACATCTCATGTTATAGGAAGGGTCTCAGGTTTGGTATAAGCATTGAGATATCACATCTCTGCTATCGGAAGTGTCTCAGGATTGGAATGGGAAGGAGTTGGATATCCCATCTCATGTTATAGGACGCTTCTCAGGTTTGTTATTAGAATCATTGAGATATCATATTGCATGCTGTAGGAAGGGTCTAAGGATTGGAATGGGAAGGACTTGGATATCACATCTCATGATATAGATAGGCTCTCAGGTTTGGAAAGGGAAGGAGTTGGATATCACATTTCATGTTAGAGGAAGGATCTCAGGTTTGGTATTAGAGGCATTGAGATATCACATCTCATGCTATAGGAAGGGTCTCAGGTTGGAATGGGAAGGAGTTGGATATCACATCTCATGTTAAAGGGAGGGTCTCAGAATTGGAAGGGGAAGGATTTGGATATCACATCTCATGTTATAGGAAGGATCTCAGGTTTGGTATTAGAAGCATTGAGATATCACATCTCATGCTATCGGAAGGATCTCAGGTTTGGTATTAGAAGCATTGAGATATCACATCTCATGCTATCAGAAGGGTCTCAGGATTGGAATGGGAAGGAGTTGGATATCACATCTCATGCTAAAATGGAGGGTCTCAGGTTTGGAAGGGGAAGGATTTGGATATCACATCTCATGTTATCGGAAGGATCTCAGGTTTGGTATTAGAAGTATTGAGATATCACATCTCATGCTATAGGAAGGGTCTCAGGATTAGAATGGGAAGGAGTTGGATATCACATCTCATGCTAAAGGAAGGGTCTCAGGTTTGGTAGAAGCATTGAGATATCACATCTCATGCTATAGGAAGGGTCTCAGGATTGGAATGGGAAGGACTTAGATATCACATATCATGCTATAGGGAGGGTTTCCGTTTTGATATTAGAAGCATTGAGATATCACATCTCATGCTATCGGAAGTGTCTCAGGATTGGAATGGGAAGGAGCTGGATATCACATCTCATGCTAAAGGAAGGGTCTCAGGTTTGGAACGGGAAGGAGTTGGATATCCGATCTCATGTTATAGGAAGGGTCTAAGGTCTGGTATAAGCATTGAGATATCACATCTCTGCTATCGGAAGTGTCTCAGGATTGGAATGGGAAGGAGTTGGATATCCCATCTCATGTTATAGGACGGGTCTCAGGTTTGGTATAAGCATTGAGATATCACATCTCATGCTATAGGAAGGGTCTCAGGATTGGAATGGGAAGTAGTTGGATATCACATCTCATGCTATAGGAAGGGTCTCAGGTTTGGTATAAGCATTGAGATATCACATCTCATGCTATAGGAAGGGTCTCAGGATTGGAATGGGAAGGAGTTGTATATGACATCTCATGCTGTAGGAAGGGTCTCAGGTTTGGTATAAGCATTGAGATATCACATCTCATGCTATAGGAAGGGTCTCAGGATTGGAATGGGAAGGAGTTGGATATCACATCTCATGCTATAGGAAGGGTCTCAGGTTTGGTATAAGCATTGAGATATCACATCTCATGCTATAGGAAGGGTCTCAGGATTGGAATGGGAAGGAGTTGTATATGACATCTCATGCCGTAGGAAGGGTCTCAGGTTTGGTATAAGCATTGAGATATCACATCTCTGCTATCGCAAGGGTCTCTGGATTTGAATGGGAAGGAGTTGGATATCCCATCTCATGTTATAGGAAGAGTCTCAGGTTTGGTATTAGAAGCATTGAGATATCACATCTCATGCTATAGGAAGTGTCTCAGGATTGGAATGGGAAGGACTTGGATATCACATCTCATGCTATAGGGAGGCTCTCAAGTTTGATATTAGAAGCATTGAGATATCACATCTCATGCTATAGGAAGGGTCTCAGGATTGGAATGGGAAGGAGTTGGATATCACATCTCATGCTATAGGGAGGCTCTCAAGTTTGATATTAGAAGCATTGAGATATCACATCTCATGCTATAGGAAGGGTCTCAGGTTTGGTATAAGCAGTGAGATATCACATCGCATGCTGTAGGAAGGGTCTCAGGTTTGGTATTAGAAGCATTGAGATATCACATCTCATGCTATAGGAAGGATCTCAGGTTTGGTATTAGAAGTATTGAGATATCACATCTCATGCTATAGGAAGGGTCTCAGGATTGGAATGGGAAGGAGTTGGATATCACATATCATGCTAAAGGAAGGGTCTCAGGTTTGGTAGAAGCATTGAGATATCACATCTCATGCTATAGGAAGGGTCTCAGGATTGGAATGGGAAGGACTTAGATATCACATCTCATGCTAAAGGAAGAGTCTCAGGTTTGGAACGGGAAGGAGTTGGATATCACATCTTATGCTATAGGAAGGGTCTCAGGTTTGGTATAAGCATTGAGATATCACATCTCTGCTATCGGAAGTGTCTCAGGATTGGAAATGGAAGGAGTTGGATATCCCATCTCATGTTATAGGACGGGTCTCAGGTTTGTTATTAGAATCATTGAGATATCATATTGCATGCTGTAGGAAGGGTCTAAGGATTGGAATGGGAAGGACTTGGATATCACATCTCATGCTATAGATAGGCTCTCAGGTTTGGAAAGGGAAGGAGTTGGATATCACATTTCATGTTAGAGGAAGGATCTCAGGTTTGGTATTAGAGGCATTGAGATATCACATCTCACACTATAGGAAGGGTCTCAGGTTGGAATGGGAAGGAGTTGGATATCACATCTCATGTTAAAGGGAGGGTCTCAGAATTGGAAGGGGAAGGATTTGGATATCACATCTCATGTTATAGGAAGGATCTCAGGTTTGGTATTAGAAGCATTGAGATATCACATCTCATGCTATCGGAAGGATCTCAGGTTTGGTATTAGAAGCATTGAGATATCACATCTCATGCTATCAGAAGGGTCTCAGGATTGGAATGGGAAGGAGATGGATATCACATCTCATGCTAAAGGGAGGGTCTCAGGTTTGGAAGGGGAAGGATTTGGATATCACATCTCATGTTATCGGAAGGATCTCAGGTTTGGTATTATAAGTATTGAGATATCACATCTCATGCTATAGGAAGGGTCTCAGGATTGGAATGGGAAGGAGTTGGATATCACATCTCATGCTAAAGGAAGGGTCTCAGGTTTGGTAGAAGCATTGAGATATCACATCTCATGCTATAGGAAGTGTCTCAGGATTGGAATGGGAAGGAGCTGGATATCACATCTCATGCTAAAGGAAGGGTCTCAGGTTTGGAACGGGAAGGAGTTGGATATCCGATCTCATGTTATAGGAAGGGTCTAAGGTCTGGTATAAGCATTGAGATATCACATCTCTGCTATCGGAAGTGTCTCAGGATTGGAATGGGAAGGAGTTGGATATCCGATCTCATGCTATCGGAAGGATCTCAGGTTTGGTATTAGAAGCATTGAGATATCACATCTCATGCTATAGGAAGGGTCTCAGGATTGGAATGGGAAGGACTTAGATATCACATATCATGCTATAGGGAGGGTTTCCGTTTTGATATTAGAAGCATTGAGATATCACATCTCATGCTATCGGAAGTGTCTCAGGATTGGAATGGGAAGGAGCTGGATATCACATCTCATGCTAAAGGAAGGGTCTCAGGTTTGGAACGGGAAGGAGTTGGATATCCGATCTCATGTTATAGGAAGGGTCTAAGGTCTGGTATAAGCATTGAGATATCACATCTCTGCTATGGGAAGTGTCTCAGGATTGGAATGGGAAGGAGTTGGATATCCCATCTCATGTTATAGGAAGGGTCTCAGGTTTGGTATAAGCATTGAGATATCACATCTCATGCTATAGGAAGGGTCTCAGGTTGGAATGGGAAGGAGTTGGATATCACATCTCATGTTAAAGGGAGGGTCTCAGAATTGGAAGGGGAAGGATTTGGATATCACATCTCATGTTATAGGAAGGATCTCAGGTTTGGTATTAGAAGCATTGAGATATCACATCTCATGCTATCGGAAGGATCTCAGGTTTGGTATTAGAAGCATTGAGATATCACATCTCATGCTATCAGAAGGGTCTCAGGATTGGAATGGGAAGGAGATGGATATCACATCTCATGCTAAAGGGAGGGTCTCAGGTTTGGAAGCGGAAGGATTTGGATATCACATCTCATGTTATCGGAAGGATCTCAGGTTTGGTATTAGAAGTATTGAGATATCACATCTCATGCTATAGGAAGGGTCTCAGGATTGGAATGGGAAGGAGTTGGATATCACATCTCATGCTAAAGGAAGGGTCTCAGGTTTGGTAGAAGCATTGAGATATCACATATCATGCTATAGGAAGTGTCTCAGGATTGGAATGGGAAGGAGCTGGATATCACATCTCATGCTAAAGGAAGGGTCTCAGGTTTGGAACGGGAAGGAGTTGGATATCCGATCTCATGTTATAGGAAGGGTCTAAGGTCTGGTATAAGCATTGAGATATCACATCTCTGCTATCGGAAGTGTCTCAGGATTGGAATGGGAAGGAGTTGGATATCCCATCTCATGTTATAGGAAGGGTCTCAGGTTTGGTATAAGCATTGAGATATCACATCTCATGCTATAGGAAGGGTCTCAGGATTGGAATGGGAAGGACTTAGATATCACATATCATGCTATAGGGAGGGTTTCTGTTTTGATATTAGAAGCATTGAGATATCACATCTCATGCTAAAGGGAGGGTCTCAGGATTGGAATGGGAAGGAGCTGGATATCACATCTCATGCTAAAGGAAGGGTCTCAGGTTTGGAACGGGAAGGAGTTGGATATCCAATCTCATGTTATAGGAAGGGTCTAAGGTCTGGTATAAGCATTGAGATATCACATCTCTGCTATCGGAAGTGTCTCAGGATTGGAATGGGAAGGAGTTGGATATCCCATCTCATGTTATAGGAAGGGTCTCAGGTTTGGTATAAGCATTGAGATATCACATCTCATGCTATAGGAAGGGTCTCAGGATTGGAATGGGAAGGAGTTGGATATCACATCTCATGCTATAGGAAGGGTCTCAGGTTTGGTATAAGCATTGAGATATCACATCTCATGCTATAGGAAGGGTCTCAGGATTGGAATGGGAAGGAGTTGTATATGACATCTCATGCCGTAGGAAGGGTCTCAGGTTTGGTATAAGCATTGAGATATCACATCTCATGCTATAGGAAGGGTCTCAGGATTGGAATGGGAAGGAGTTGGATATCACATCTCATGCTATAGGAAGGGTCTCAGGTTTGGTATAAGCATTGAGATATCACATCTCATGCTATAGGAAGGGTCTCAGGATTGGAATGGGAAGGAGTTGTATATGACATCTCATGCCGTAGGAAGGGTCTCAGGTTTGGTATAAGCATTGAGATATCACATCTCTGCTATCGGAAGGGTCTCAGGATTGGAATGGGAAGGAGTTGGATATCCCATCTCATGTTATAGGAAGAGTCTCAGGTTTGGTATTAGAAGCATTGAGATATCACATCTCATGCTATAGGAAGTGTCTCAGGATTGGAATGGGAAGGACTTGGATATCACATCTCATGCTATATGGAGGCTCTCAAGTTTGATATTAGAAGCATTGAGATATCACATCTCATGCTATAGGAAGGGTCTCAGGATTGGAATGGGAAGGAGTTGGATATCACATCTCATGCTATAGGAAGGGTCTCAGGTTTGGTATAAGCAGTGAGATATCACATCGCATGCTGTAGGAAGGGTCTCAGGTTTGGTATTAGAAGCATTGAGATATCACATCTCATGCTATAGGAAGGATCTCAGGTTTGGTATTAGAAGTATTGAGATATAACATCACATGCTATAGGAAGGGTCTCAGGATTGGAATGGGAAGGAGTTGGATATCACATCTCATGCTAAAGGAAGGGTCTCAGGTTTGGTAGAAGCATTGAGATATCACATCTCATGCTATAGGAAGGGTCTCAGGATTGGAATGGGAAGGACTTAGATATCACATATCATGCTATAGGGAGGGTCTCAGTTTTGATATTAGAAGCATTGAGATATCACATCTCATGCTATCGGAAGTGTCTCACGATTGGAATGGGAAGGAGCTGGATATCACATCTCATGCTAAAGGAAGAGTCTCAGGATTGGAACGGGAAGGAGTTGATTATCACATCTCATGTTATAGGAAGGGTCTCAGGTTTGGTATAAGCATTGAGATATCACATCTCTGCTATCGGAAGTGTCTCAGGATTGGAAATGGAAGGAGTTGGATATCCCATCTCATGTTATAGGACGGGTCTCAGGTTTGTTATTAGAATCATTGAGATATCATATTGCATGCTGTAGGAAGGGTCTAAGGATTGGAATGGAAAGGACTTGGATATCACATCTTATGCTATAGATAGGCTCTCAGGTTTGGAAAGGGAAGGAGTTGGATATCACATTTCATGTTAGAGGAAGGATCTCAGGTTTGGTATTAGAGGCATTGAGATATCATATTGCATGCTGTAGGAAGGGTCTAAGGATTGGAATGGGAAGGACTTGGATATCACATCTCATGCTATAGGAAGGGTCTCAGGTTGGAATGGGAAGGAGTTGGATATCACATCTCATGTTAAAGGGAGGGTCTCAGAATTGGAAGGGGAAGGATTTGGATATCACATCTCATGTTATAGGAAGGATCTCAGGTTTGGTATTAGAAGCATTGAGATATCACATCTCATGCTATCGGAAGGATCTCAGGTTTGGTATTAGAAGCATTGAGATATCACATCTCATGCTATCAGAAGGGTCTCAGGATTGGAATGGGAAGGAGATGGATATCACATATGCTAAAGGGAGGGTCTCAGGTTTGGAAGGGGAAGGATTTGGATATCACATCTCATGTTATCGGAAAGGATCTCAGGTTTGGTATTAGAAGTATTGAGATATCACATCTCATGCTATAGGAAGGGTCTCAGGATTGGAATGGGAAGGAGTTGGATATCACATCTCATGCTAAAGGAAGGGTCTCAGGTTTGGTAGAAGCATTGAGATATCACATCTCATGCTATAGGAAGTGTCTCAGGATTGGAATGGGAAGGAGCTGGATATCACATCTCATGCTAAAGGAAGGGTCTCAGGTTTGGAACGGGAAGGAGTTGGATATCCGATCTCATGTTATAGGAAGGGTCTAAGGTCTGGCATAAGCATTGAGATATCACATCTCTGCTATCGGAAGTGTCTCAGGATTGGAATGGGAAGGAGTTGGATATCCGATCTCATGCTATCGGAAGGATCTCAGGTTTGGTATTAGAAGCAATGAGATATCACATCTCATGCTATAGGAAGGGTCTCAGGATTGGAATGGGAAGGACTTAGATATCACATATCATGCGATAGGGAGGGTTTCCGTTTTGATATTAGAAGCATTGAGATATCACATCTCATGCTATCGGAAGTGTCTCAGGATTGGAATGGGAAGGAGCTGGATATCACATCTCATGCTAAAGGAAGGGTCTCAGGTTTGGAACGGGAAGGAGTTGGATATCCGATCTCATGTTATAGGAAGGGTCTAAGGTCTGGTATAAGCATTGAGATATCACATCTCTGCTATCGGAAGTGTCTCAGGATTGGAATGGGAAGGAGTTGGATATCCCATCTCATGTTATAGGAAGGGTCTCAGGTTTGGTATAAGCATTGAGATATCACATCTCATGCTATAGGAAGGGTCTCAGGATTGGAATGGGAAGGAGTTGGATATCACATCTCATGCTATAGGAAGGGTCTCAGGTTTGGTATAAGCATTGAGATATCACATCTCATGCTATAGGAAGGGTCTCAGGATTGGAATGGGAAGGAGTTGTATATGACATCTCATGCCGTAGGAAGGGTCTCAGGTTTGGTATAAGCATTGAGATATCACATCTCATGCTATACTAAGGGTCTCAGGATTGGAATGGGAAGGAGTTGGATATCACATCTCATGCTATAGGAAGGGTCTCAGGTTTGGTATAAGCATTGAGATATCACATCTCATGCTATAGGAAGGGTCTCAGGATTGGAATGGGAAGGAGTTGTATATGACATCTCATGCCGTAGGAAGGGTCTCAGGTTTGGTATAAGCATTGAGATATCACATCTCTGCTATCGGAAGGGTCTCAGGATTGGAATGGGAAGGAGTTGGATATCCCATCTCATGTTATAGGAAGAGTCTCAGGTTTGGTATTAGAAGCATTGAGATATCACATCTCATGCTATAGGAAGTGTCTCAGGATTGGAATGGGAAGGACTTGGATATCACATCTCATGCTATATGGAGGCTCTCAAGTTTGATATTAGAAGCATTGAGATATCACATCTCATGCTATAGGAAGGGTCTCAGGATTGGAATGGGAAGGAGTTGGATATCACATCTCATGCTATAGGAAGGGTCTCAGGTTTGGTATAAGCAGTGAGATATCACATCGCATGCTGTAGGAAGGGTCTCAGGTTTGGTATTAGAAGCATTGAGATATCACATCTCATGCTATAGGAAGGATCTCAGGTTTGGTATTAGAAGTATTGAGATATCACATCACATGCTATATGAAGGGTCTCAGGATTGGAATGGGAAGGAGTTGGATATCATATCTCATGCTAAAGGAAGGGTCTCAGGTTTGGTAGAAGCATTGAGATATCACATCTCATGCTATAGGAAGGGTCTCAGGATTGGAATGGGAAGAACTTAGATATCACATATCATGCTATAGGGAGGGTCTCAGTTTTGATATTAGAAGCATTGAGATATCACATCTCATGCTATCGGAAGTGTCTCACGATTGGAATGGGAAGGAGCTGGATATCACATCTCATGCTAAAGGAAGAGTCTCAGGATTGGAACGGGAAGGAGTTGATTATCACATCTCATGTTATAGGAAGGGTCTCAGGTTTGGTATAAGCATTGAGATATCACATCTCTGCTATCGGAAGTGTCTCAGGATTGGAAATGGAAGGAGTTGGATATCCCATCTCATGTTATAGGACGGGTCTCAGGTTTGTTATTAGAATCATTGAGATATCATATTGCATGCTGTAGGAAGGGTCTAAGGATTGGAATGGAAAGGACTTGGATATCACATCTCATGCTATAGATAGGCTCTCAGGTTTGGAAAGGGAAGGAGTTGGATATCACATTTCATGTTAGAGGAAGGATCTCAGGTTTGGTATTAGAGGCATTGAGATATCATATTGCATGCTGTAGGAAGGGTCTAAGGATTGGAATGGGAAGGACTTGGATATCACAACTCATGCTATAGGAAGGGTCTCAGGTTGGAATGGGAAGGAGTTGGATATCACATCTCATGTTAATGGGAGGGTCTCAGAATTGGAAGGGGAAGGATTTGGATATCACATCTCATGTTATAGGAAGGATCTCAGGTTTGGTATTAGAAGCATTGAGATATCACATCTCATGCTATCGGAAGGATCTCAGGTTTGGTATTAGAAGCATTGAGATATCACATCTCATGCTATCAGAAGGGTCTCAGGATTGGAATGGGAAGGAGATGGATATCACATATGCTAAAGGGAGGGTCTCAGGTTTGGAAGGGGAAGGATTTGGATATCACATCTCATGTTATCGGAAAGGATCTCAGGTTTGGTATTAGAAGTATTGAGATATCACATCTCATGCTATAGGAAGGGTCTCAGGATTGGAATGGGAAGGAGTTGGATATCACATCTCATGCTAAAGGAAGGGTCTCAGGTTTGGTAGAAGCATTGAGATATCACATCTCATGCTATAGGAAGTGTCTCAGGATTGGAATGGGAAGGAGCTGGATATCACATCTCATGCTAAAGGAAGGGTCTCAGGTTTGGAACGGGAAGGAGTTGGATATCCGATCTCATGTTATAGGAAGGGTCTAAGGTCTGGTATAAGCATTGAGATATCACATCTCTGCTATCGGAAGTGTCTCAGGATTGGAATGGGAAGGAGTTGGATATCCGATCTCATGCTATCGGAAGGATCTCAGGTTTGGTATTAGAAGCATTGAGATATCACATCTCATGCTATAGGAAGGGTCTCAGGATTGGAATGGGAAGGACTTAGATATCACATATCATGCGATAGGGAGGGTTTCCGTTTTGATATTAGAAGCATTGAGATATCACATCTCATGCTATCGGAAGTGTCTCAGGATTGGAATGGGAAGGAGCTGGAAATCACATCTCATGCTAAAGGAAGGGTCTCAGGTTTGGAACGGGAAGGGGTTGGATATCCGATCTCATGTTATAGGAAGGGTCTAAGGTCTGGTATAAGCATTGAGATATCACATCTCTGCTATCGGAAGTGTCTCAGGATTGGAATGGGAAGGAGTTGGATATCCCATCTCATGTTATAGGAAGGGTCTCAGGTTTGGTATAAGCATTGAGATATCACATCTCATGCTATAGGAAGGGTCTCAGGATTGGAATGGGAAGGAGTTGGATATCACATCTCATGCTATAGGAAGGGTCTCAGGTTTGGTATAAGCATTGAGATATCACATCTCATGCTATAGGAAGGGTCTCAGGATTGGAATGGGAAGGAGTTGTATATGACATCTCATGCCGTAGGAAGGGTCTCAGGTTTGGTATAAGCATTGAGATATCACATCTCATGCTATACTAAGGGTCTCAGGATTGGAATGGGAAGGAGTTGGATATCACATCTCATGCTATAGGAAGGGTCTCAGGTTTGGTATAAGCATTGAGATATCACATCTCATGCTATAGGAAGGGTCTCAGGATTGGAATGGGAAGGAGTTGTATATGACATCTCATGCCGTAGGAAGGGTCTCAGGTTTGGTATAAGCATTGAGATATCACATCTCTGCTATCGGAAGGGTCTCAGGATTGGAATGGGAAGGAGTTGGATATCACATCTCATGTTATAGGAAGGATCTCAGGTTTGGTATAAGAATTGAGATATCACATCTCATGCTATAGGAAGGGTCTCAGGATTGGAATGGGAAGGAGTTGGATATCACATCTCATGCTATAGGAAGGGTCTCAGGTTTGGTATAAGCATTGAGATATCACATCTCATGCTATAGGAAGGGTCTCAGGATTGGAATGGGAAGGAGTTGTATATGACATCTCATGCCGTAGGAAGGGTCTCAGGTTTGGTATAAGCATTGAGATATCACATCTCATGCTATACTAAGGGTCTCAGGATTGGAATGGGAAGGAGTTGGATATCACATCTCATGCTATAGGAAGGGTCTCAGGTTTGGTATAAGCATTGAGATATCACATCTCATGCTATAGGAAGGGTCTCAGGATTGGAATGGGAAGGAGTTGTATATGACATCTCATGCCGTAGGAAGGGTCTCAGGTTTGGTATAAGCATTGAGATATCACATCTCTGCTATCGGAAGGGTCTCAGGATTGGAATGGGAAGGAGTTGGATATCCCATCTCATGTTATAGGAAGAGTCTCAGGTTTGGTATTAGAAGCATTGAGATATCACATCTCATGCTATAGGAAGTGTCTCAGGATTGGAATGGGAAGGACTTGGATATCACATCTCATGCTATAGGGAGGCTCTCAAGTTTGATATTAGAAGCATTGAGATATCACATCTCATGCTATAGGAAGGGTCTCAGGATTGGAATGGGAAGGAGTTAGATATCACATCTCATGCTATAGGAAGGGTCTCAGGTTTGGTATAAGCAGTGAGATATCACATCTCATGCTATAGGAAGTGTCTCAGGATTGGAATGGGAAGGAGTTGGATATCACATCTCATGTTATAGGAAGGATCTCAGGTTTGGTATAAGAATTGAGATATCACATCTCTGCTATCAGAAGGTGTTAGGAAAGATTTCGTTATTGTAGGGAAATTTCCTTCCATGTGGCAACCCCTAAACTTTTTGCTATTGTTTTTAACCTTGTTCTTGACTTTGCCAGGGAAGTACAGCCTTCTGCCGCACTTCCCTGGGCTTTCGCTCCTTTCTTACGGGGAAACTGACATGCCCTTATGACAGTCAGTACCGGGGAACGTTGTTTCCCGTAGTTTCTTTTATCGTGTCGCCGCTTTAGTGCAACACGACACAAGAGAGCACTGTAAGCTAAGTTACAGCTCTCTTGGGTCTCTAGCCTTCTACAGGCCCTAGATACTCTTTTAGGATGGTATTTGATCGGTGCAAGTCATTCAGGGACTGGAATGGTGGCAGCGATCGTTTTGTATATTTTGAGCTCCTTTTGCCGTTCTGAGCACGTTTTTGCACTGAACCCAAAATGGTGGCCTGGCTCCCCAAAATGGCCAGACCACGAGGCTCCTTTGTCCTGTCCACTGTCCGTCTTGCTCCCTTCACCTTCCCCAGGTCCAGCGACCCGGGGCCTTCCTTATTTGGGCATATACTTTCCCGCGAAACGTGGTTGCTTTCGCGGGCTTCTACATGCCGTTTGTGTGCCTCCAGGGTGTGGGCTGGGATGTCTGGTCCCAAAACACATCCTGGGTGCCAGAGAGTCTAGGGTGGTGTGAATGCCTGGGACCACCGTGGTCCGTGATTGGTCCACGTATGGTATGTGTTTTGATTAGCGGATCTCCCATTGGTTCCCCTCCGTTTTGGCGCGAAGGGAACCGTGGATAAGAGGGGGCTGGAAACACCACTACCATGTCGATCTCCTGAGTTCTCACGAACGAAGGAATACAGGAGCCAAGTATCCTGCAACCAAGAGGCTGGACCGAGGAATCGCTGGTGACCCGCTGAAGGAATCCTCCTTTGCACTGCTGTCGTCCTGAGAGCCCCCGTCCTCCTTTGATCGAACCAGAAGGCCTGTATTGGTGCTTCGACCTATTGGAATAGCAGGAACAGCTATTCCCGGCATCTTCATCAACTCCTCGCAGTAAGCCTTCGGAAGCGTCTCTGGGCCATCCAGTTGACTGACCAGCTTACAAGGGAGTCCTGCTCTGTAACCGCCGCCAGGTTGTGCCGTATCTCGAGTCCTTGTCACTCTCCCACGCTTCGTACACTTGGCGTTCCCAAGTCTGAAGGGAGGAGTGTAGTTTTGACTCCGATACGCACGGCCGCTCCGTTGTCCTGCTGCGGCAACAAAACTGTGCTGGTTTCGTCGATTGGGACGTCTTTTTGATCTACACGACTGGAAAGCGTTCCCTGCTCTTCTGAACCTGCCAGCTGCTGAAACTAACGTGGAGAAGCCTGGGTCTGCTTGCTTCGGGGACCGGTGAGTAGTTTAGCTAGGATCTGGTCGCCCTCCTGCAGTAACCCATTGCTTTTCCCCGCTGTGTAAAACAGCACCCTTTTCGTCCGTACTCGCGCTCTGCTTCTGCTCGCTGTGGAGGCTGCGCTTGAGTTGCGGAACCTGTTCTTCTTCTGCTGTGCACTAACACGAACTGCCTGACCTCCTCCGAAGAGCTTCTCCTTTTGCCCGCTGGCACCAGCACTTGCAGGTACTTTGAGCACAAGGCTCCACTCTTCTCAGGGCTCGGACTTCCATCTAGTTAGGTGCCTCTGAAGGCGAACTGAGTCTAAAGCATTATCGCACTGCCTGTTTTCCTTCCCTTTCAGGTGGACTACATATTTCGTGCTTTAAACGCTTGCGACTGTGTATTTGTATATATATTGTGTTGATTTGGTATGTGTTGGTTTAATATTGTTATAGAGTGATTTTCTTGCTACGGTCATTGTTTTAAAGGCCTTAAAATAAATGTGTTTATATTTTTGATATAACACCTGTTTGGAGTAGTTTGTAAGCGCTCTTGCTTTGTGTGCTCATTGCGGGCTTTCAGTCACCCTCACCCCTCTTGAGACCTAGTCTTGACCGCCGCGATCGCTACCTTGATTGGTCTGGCTCGTCCAGAGGTTACCCTGTTCCAAGTAATTAGGTTGACCTTCTGAACTTCTGCGCCACCAGGACAGAGTTCAGAAATCCGTCTTAACAGAAGGGTCTCAGGATTGGAATGGGAAGGAGTTGGATATTCCAATCTCATGTTATAGGAAGGGTCTCAGGTTTGGTATTAGAAGCATTGAGATATCACATCTCATGCTATCGGAAGGATCTCAGGTTTGGTATTAGAAGCATTGAGATATCACATCTCATGCTATCAGAAGGGTCTCAGGATTGGAATGGGAAGGAGATGGATATCACATCTCATGCTAAAGGGAGGGTCTCAGGTTTGGAAGGGGAAGGATTTGGATATCACATCTCATGTTATCGGAAGGATCTCAGGTTTGGTATTAGAAGTATTGAGATATCACATCTCATGCTATAGGAAGGGTCTCAGGATTGGAATGGGAAGGAGTTGGATATCACATCTCATGCTAAAGGAAGGGTCTCAGGTTTGGTAGAAGCATTGAGATATCACATCTCATGCTATAGGAAGGGTCTCAGGATTGGAATGGGAAGGACTTAGATATCACATATCATGCTATAGGGAGGGTTTCCGTTTTGATATTAGAAGCATTGAGATATCACATCTCATGCTATCGGAAGTGTCTCAGGATTGGAATGGGAAGGAGCTGGATATCACATCTCATGCTAAAGGAAGGGTCTCAGGTTTGGAACTGGAAGGAGTTGGATATCCGATCTCATGTTATAGGAAGGGTCTAAGGTCTGGTATAAGCATTGAGATATCACATCTCTGCTATCGGAAGTGTCTCAGGATTGGAATTGGAAGGAGTTGGATATCCCATATCATGTTATAGGAAGGGTCTCAGGTTTGGTATAAGCATTGAGATATCACATCTCATGCTATAGGAAGGGTCTCAGGATTGGAATGGGAAGGAGTTGGATATCACATCTCATGCTATAGGAAGGGTCTCAGGTTTGGTATAAGCATTGAGATATCACATCTCATGCTATAGGAAGGGTCTCAGGATTGGAATGGGAAGGAGTTGTATATGACATCTCATGCCGTAGGAAGGGTCTCAGGTTTGGTATAAGCATTGAGATATCACATCTCATGCTATAGGAAGGGTCTCAGGATTGGAATGGGAAGGAGTTGGATATCACATCTCATGCTATAGGAAGGGTCTCAGGTTTGGTATAAGCATTGAGATATCACATCTCATGCTATAGGAAGGGTCTCAGGATTGGAATGGGAAGGAGTTGTATATGACATCTCATGCCGTAGGAAGGGTCTCAGGTTTGGTATAAGCATTGAGATATCACATCTCTGCTATCGGAAGGGTCTCAGGATTGGAATGGGAAGGAGTTGGATATCCCATCTCATGTTATAGGAAGAGTCTCAGGTTTGGTATTAGAAGCATTGAGATATCACATCTCATGCTATAGGAAGGGTCTCAGGATTGGAATGGGAAGGAGTTAGATATCACATCTCATGCTATAGGAAGGGTCTCAGGTTTGGTATAAGCAGTGAGATATCACATCTCATGCTATAGGAAGTGTCTCAGGATTGGAATGGGAAGGAGTTGGATATCACATCTCATGTTATAGGAAGGATCTCAGGTTTGGTATAAGAATTGAGATATCACATCTCTGCTATCGGAAGGGTCTCAGGATTGGAATGGGAAGGAGTTGGATATTCCAATCTCATGTTATAGGAAGGGTCTCAGGTTTGGTATTAGAAGCATTGAGATATCACATCTCATGCCATCGGAAGGATCTCAGGTTTGGTATTAGAAGCATTGAGATATCACATCTCATGCTATCAGAAGGGTCTCAGGATTGGAATGGGAAGGAGATGGATATCACATCTCATGCTAAAGGGAGGGTCTCAGGTTTGGAAGGGGAAGGATTTGGATATCACATCTCATGTTATCGGAAGGATCTCAGGTTTGGTATTAGAAGTATTGAGATATCACATCTCATGCTATAGGAAGGGTCTCAGGATTGGAATGGGAAGGAGTTGGATATCACATCTCATGCTAAAGGAAGGGTCTCAGGTTTGGTAGAAGCATTGAGATATCACATCTCATGCTATATTAAGGGTCTCAGGATTGGAATGGGAAGGACTTAGATATCACATATCATGCTATAGGGAGGGTTTCCGTTTTGATATTAGAAGCATTGAGATATCACATCTCATGCTATCGGAAGTGTCTCAGGATTGGAATGGGAAGGAGCTGGATATCACATCTCATGCTAAAGGAAGGGTCTCAGGTTTGGAACGGGAAGGAGTTGGATATCCGATCTCATGTTATAGGAAGGGTCTAAGGTCTGGTATAAGCATTGAGATATCACATCTCTGCTATCGGAAGTGTCTCAGGATTGGAATGGGAAGGAGTTGGATATCCCATCTCATGTTATAGGAAGGGTCTCAGGTTTGGTATAAGCATTGAGATATCACATCTCATGCTATAGGAAGGGTCTCAGGATTGGAATGGGAAGGAGTTGGATATCACATCTCATGCTATAGGAAGGGTCTCAGGTTTGGTATAAGCATTGAGATATCACATCTCATGCTATAGGAAGGGTCTCAGGATTGGAATGGGAACGAGTTGTATATGACATCTCATGCCGTAGGAAGGGTCTCAGGTTTGGTATAAGCATTGAGATATCACATCTCATGCTATAGGAAGGGTCTCAGGATTGGAATGGGAAGGAGTTGGATATCACATCTCATGCTATAGGAAGGGTCTCAGGTTTGGTATAAGCATTGAGATATCACATCTAATGCTATAGGAAGGGTCTCAGGATTGGAATGGGAAGGAGTTGTATATGACATCTCATGCCGTAGGAAGGGTCTCAGGTTTGGTATAAGCATTGAGATATCACATCTCTGCTATCAGAAGGGTCTCAGGATTGGAATGGGAAGGAGTTGGATATCCCATCTCATGTTATAGGAAGAGTCTCAGGTTTGGTATTAGAAGCATTGAGATATCACATCTCATGCTATAGGATGTGTCTCAGGATTGGAATGGGAAGGACTTGGATATCACATCTCATGCTATAGGGAGGCTCTCAAGTTTGATATTAGAAGCATTGAGATATCACATCTCATGCTATAGGAAGGGTCTCAGGATTGGAATGGGAAGGAGTTGGATATCACATCTCATGCTATTGGAAGGGTCTCAGGTTTGGTATAAGCAGTGAGATATCACATCTCATGCTATAGGAAGTGTCTCAGGATTGGAATGGGAAGGAGTTGGATATCACATCTCATGTTATAGGAAGGATCTCAGGTTTGGTATAAGAATTGAGATATCACATCTCTGCTATCGGAAGGGTCTCAGGATTGGAATGGGAAGGAGTTGGATATTCCAATCTCATGTTATAGGAAGGGTCTCAGGTTTGGTATTAGAAGCATTGAGATATCACATCTCATGCTATAGGAAGGGTCTCAGGATTGGAATGGGAAGGACTTGGATATCACATCTCATGCTATAGGGAGGGTCTCAAGTTTGATATTAGAAGCATTGAGATATTACATCTCATGATATCGGAAGGGTCTCAGGATTGGAATGGGAAGGAGTTGGATATCACATCTCATGATAAAGGAAGGGTCTAAGGTTTGGAAGGGGAAGGATTTGGATATCACATCTCATGTTATAGGACGGGTCTCAGGTTTGGTATTAGAAGCATTGAGATATCAAGTCTCATGGTATAGAAAGGGGATCAGAATTGGAATGGGAAGGAGTTGGATGTCACAACTCAAGCTATAGGAAGGGTCTCAGGATTGGAATGGGAAGGACTTGGATATCACATCTCATGCTATAGGGAGGGTCTCAAGTTTGATATTAGAAGCATTGAGATATCACATCTCATGATATCGGAAGGGTCTCAGGATTGGAATGGGAAGGAGTTGGATATCACATCTCATGATAAAGGAAGGGTCTAAGGTTTGGAAGGGGAAGGATTTGGATATCACATCTCATGTTATAGGACGGGTCTCAGGTTTGGTATTAGAAGCATTGAGATATCAAGTCTCATGGTATAGGAAGGGGCTCAGAATTGGAATGGGAAGGAGTTGGATATCAAGTCTCATGGTATAGGAAGGGGCTCAGAATTGGAATGGGAAGGAGTTGGATATCACATCTCATGCTAAAGGGAGGGTCTCAGGTTTGGAAGGGGAAGGATTTGGATATCACATCTCATGTTATAGGAAGGATCTCAGGTTTGGTATTAGAAGCATTGAGATATCACATCTCATGCTATCGGAAGTATCTCAGGTTTGGTATTAGAGGCATTGAGATATCACATCTCATGCTATCTATCATAAGGGTCTCAGGATTGGAATGGGAAGGAGTTGGATATCACATCTCATGCTAAAGGGAGGGTCTCAGGTTTGGAAGGGGAAGGATTTGGATATCACATCACATGTTATAAGAAGGATCTCAGGTTTGGTATTAGAAGCATTGAGATATCACATCTCATGCTATCGGAAGGGTCTCAGGATTGGAATGGGAAGGAGTCGGATATCACATCTCATGCTATAGGAAGGCCCTCAGGTTTGGAAGGGGAAAGAGTTGGATATCACATTTCATGTTAGAGGTAGGATCTCAGGTTTGGTATTAGAGGCATTGAGATATCACATCTCATGCTATCAGAAGGGTCTCAGGATTGGAATGGGAAGGAGTTGGATATCACATCTCATGCTAAAGGGAGGGTCTCAGGTTTGGAAGGGGAAGGATTTGGATATCACGTCTCATGTTATAGGAAGGATCTCAGGTTTGGTATTAGAAGCATTGAGATATCACATCTCATGCTATCGGAAGGATCTCAGGTTTGGTATTAGAGGCATTGAGATATCACATCTCATGCTAAAGGGAGGGTCTCAGGTTTGGAAGGGGAAGGATTTGGATATCACATCTCTTGTTATAGGAAGGATCACAGGTTTGGTATTAGAAGCATTGAGATATCACATCTCATGCTATCGGAAGGGTCTCAGGATTGGAATGGGAAGGAGTTGGATAACACATCTCATGCTAAAGGGAGGGTCTCAGGTTTGGAAGGGGAAGGATTTGGATATCACATCTCATGTTACAGGAAGGATCTCAGGTTTGGTATTAGAAGCATTGAGATATCACATCTCATGCTATCGGAAGTATCTCAGGTTTGGTATTAGAGGCATTGAGATATCACATCTCATGCTATCTATCATAAGGGTCTCAGGATTGGAATGGGAAGGAGTTGGATATCACATCTCATGCTAAAGGGAGGGTCTCAGGTTTGGAAGGGGAAGGATTTGGATATCACATCACATGTTATAAGAAGGATCTCAGGTTTGGTATTAGAAGCATTGGGATATCACATCTCATGCTATCGGAAGGGTCTCAGGATTGGAATGGGAAGGAGTCGGATATCACATCTCATGCTATAGGAAGGCTCTCAGGTTTGGAAGGGGAAAGAGTTGGATATCACATTTCATGTTAGAGGTAGGATCTCAGGTTTGGTATTAGAGGCATTGAGATATCACATCTCATGCTATCAGAAGGGTCTCAGGATTAGAATGGGAAGGAGTTGGATATCACATCTCATGCTAAAGGGAGGGTCTCAGGTTTGGAAGGGGAAGGATTTGGATATCACGTCTCATGTTATAGGAAGGATCTCAGGTTTGGTATTAGAAGCATTGAGATATCACATCTCATGCTATCGGAAGGATCTCAGGTTTGGTATTAGAGGCATTGAGATATCACATCTCATGCTAAAGGGAGGGTCTCAGGTTTGTAAGGGGAAGGATTTGGATATCACATCTCTTGTTATAGGAAGGATCACAGGTTTGGTATTAGAAGCATTGAGATATCACATCTCATGCTATCGGAAGGGTCTCAGGATTGGAATGCGAAGGAGCTGGATATCACATCTCATGCTAAAGGAAGGGTCTCAGGTTTGGAACGAAAAGGAGTTGGATATCCGATCTCATGTTATAGGAAGGGTCTCAGGTTTGGTATAAGCATTGAGATATCACATCTCTGCTATCGGAAGTGTCTCAGGATTGGAATGGGAAGGAATTGGATATCCCATCTCATGTTATAGGACGGGTCTCAGGATTGTTATTAGAATCATTGAGATATCATATTGCATGCTGTAGGAAGGGTCTAAGGATTGGAATGGGAAGGACTTGGATATCACATCTCATGCTATAGGAAGGGTCTCAGGTTTGGTATAAGCATTGAGATATCAAATCTCATGCTATAGGAAGGGTCTCAGGATTGGAATGGAAGGAGTTGGATATCACATCTCATGTTATAGGAAGGATCTCAGGTTTGGTATTAGAAGCATTGAGACATCACATCTCATGCTATAAGAAGGGTCTCAGGATTGGAATGGGAAGGAGTTGGATATCACATCTCATACTATAGGAAGGGTCTCAGGTTTGGTATAAGCATTGAGATATCACATCTCATGCTATAGGAAGGGTCTCAGGATTGGAATGGGAAGGAGTTGTATATGACATCTCATGCCGTAGGAAGGGTCTCAGGTTTGGTATAAGCATTGAGATATCACATCTCTGCTATCGGAAGTGTCTCAGGATTGGAATGGGAAGGACTTGGATATCACATCTCATGCTATAGGGAGGGTCTCAAGTTTGATATTAGAAGCATTGAGATATCACATCTCATGCTATAGGAAGGGTCTCAGGATTGGAATGGGAAGGAGTTGTATATGACATCTCATGCCGTAGGAAGGGTCTCAGGTTTGGTATAAGCATTGAGATATCACATCTCTGCTATCGGAAGGGTCTCAGGATTGGAATGGGAAGGAGTTGGATATCCCATCTCATGTTATAGGAAGAGTCTCAGATTTGGTATTAGAGGCATTGAGATATCACATCTCATGCTGTAGGAAGTGTCTCAGGATTGGAATGGGAAGGACTTGGATATCACATCTCATGCTATAGGGAGGCTCTCAAGTTTGATATTAGAAGCATTGAGATATCACATCTCATGCTATAGGAAGGGTCTCAGGATTGGAATGGGAAGGAGTTGGATATCACATCTCATGCTATAGGAAGGGTCTCAGGTTTGGTATAAGCAGTGAGATATCACATCTCATGCTATAGGCAGTGTCTCAGTATTGGAATGGGAAGGAGTTGGATATCACATCTCATGTTATAGGAAGGATCTCAGGTTTGGTATAAACATTGAGATATCACATCTCTGCTATCGGAAGGGTCTCAGGATTGGAATGTAAGGAGTTGGATATTCCCATCTCATGTTATAGGAAGGGTCTCAGGTTTGGTATTAGAAGCATTGAGATATCACATCTCATGCTATAGGAAGGGTCTCAGGATTGGAATGGGAAGGACTTGGATATCACATCTCATGCTATAGGGAGGGTCTCAAGTTTGATATTAGAAGCATTGAGATATCACATCTCATGATATCGGAAGGGTCTCAGGATTGGAATGGGAAGGAGTTGGATATCACATCTCATGATAAAGGAAGGGTCTAAGGTTTTGAAGGGGAAGGATTTGGATATCACATCTCATGTTATAGGACGGGTCTCAGGTTTGGTATTAGAAGCATTGAGATAGCAAGTCTCATGGTATAGGAAGGGTCTCAGAATTGGAATGGGAAGGAGTTTGATATCACATCTCATGCCATAGTATGGGTCTCAGGTTTGGTAGAAGCATTGGGATATCACATCTCATGCTATCGGAATGGTATCAGGATTGGATTTGGAAGGAGTTGGATATCCCATCTCATGCTATAGGAAGGGTCTCAGGTTGGAATGGGAAGGAGTTGGATATCACATCTCATGTTATAGGAAGGGTCTCAGGATTGGAATGGGAAGGACTTGGATATCACATCTCATGCTATAGGAAGGCTCTCAGGTTTGGAAGGGGAGAGAGTTGGATATCACATTTCATGTTAGAGGTAGGATCTCAGGTTTGGTATTAGAGGCATTGAGATATCACATCTCATGCTATCAGAAGGGTCTCAGGATTGGAATGGGAAGGACTTAGATATCACATATCATGCTATAGGGAGGGTCTCAGTTTTGATATTAGAAGCATTGAGATATCACATCTCATGCTATCGGAAGTGTCTCAGGGTTGGAATGGGAAGGAGCTGGATATCACATCTCATGCTAAAGGAAGAGTCTCAGGTTTGGAACGGGAAGGAGTTGGATATCACATCTCATGTTATAGGAAGGGTCTCAGGTTTGGTATAAGCATTGAGATATCACATCTCTGCTATCGGAAGTGTCTCAGGATTGGAATGGGAAGGAGTTGGATATCCCATCTCATGTTATAGGACGGGTCTCAGGTTTGTTATTAGAATCATTGAGATATCATATTGCATGCTGTAGGAAGGGTCTAAGGATTGGAATGGGAAGGACTTGGATATCACATCTCATGCTATAGATAGGCTCTCAGGTTTGGAAAGGGAAGGAGTTGGATATCACATTTCATGTTAGAGGAAGGATCTCAGGTTTGGTATTAGAGGCATTGAGATATCACATCGCATGCTATAGGAAGGGTCTCAGGTTGGAATGGGAAGGAGTTGGATATCACATCTCATGTTAAAGGGAGGGTCTCAGAATTGGAAGGGGAAGGATTTGGATATCACATCTCATGTTATAGGAAGGATCTCAGGTTTGGTATTAGAAGCATTGAGATATCACATCTCATGCTATCGGAAGGATCTCAGGTTTGGTATTAGAAGCATTGAGATATCACATCTCATGCTATCAGAAGGGTCTCAGGATTGGAATGGGAAGGAGTTGGATATCACATCTCATGCTAAAATGGAGGGTCTCAGGTTTGGAAGGGGAAGGATTTGGATATCACATCTCATGTTATCGGAAGGATCTCAGGTTTGGTATTAGAAGTATTGAGATATCACATCTCATGCTATAGGAAGGGTCTCAGGATTAGAATGGGAAGGAGTTGGATATCACATCTCATGCTAAAGGAAGGGTCTCAGGTTTGGTAGAAGCATTGAGATATCACATCTCATGCTATAGGAAGGGTCTCAGGATTGGAATGGGAAGGACTTAGATATCACATATCATGCTATAGGGAGGGTTTCCGTTTTGATATTAGAAGCATTGAGATATCACATCTCATGCTATCGGAAGTGTCTCAGGATTGGAATGGGAAGGAGCTGGATATCACTTCTCATGCTAAAGGAAGGGTCTCAGGTTTGGAACGGGAAGGAGTTGGATATCCGATCTCATGTTATAGGAAGGGTCTAAGGTCTGGTATAAGCATTGAGATATCACATCTCTGCTATCGGAAGTGTCTCAGGATTGGAATGGGAAGGAGTTGGATATCCCATCTCATGTTATAGGAAGGGTCTCAGGTTTGGTATAAGCATTGAGATATCACATCTCATGCTATAGGAAGGGTCTCAGGATTGGAATGGGAAGTAGTTGGATATCACATATCATGCTATAGGAAGGGTCTCAGGTTTGGTATAAGCATTGAGATATCACATCTCATGCTATAGGAAGGGTCTCAGGATTGGAATGGGAAGGAGTTGTATATGACATCTCATGGCGTAGGAAGGGTCTCAGGTTTGGTATAAGCATTGAGATATCACATCTCATGCTATAGGAAGGGTCTCAGGATTGGAATGGGAAGGAGTTGGATATCACATCTCATGCTATAGGAAGGGTCTCAGGTTTGGTATAAGCATTGAGATATCACATCTCATGCTATAGGAAGGGTCTCAGGATTGGAATGGGAAGGAGTTGTATATGACATCTCATGCCGTAGGAAGGGTCTCAGGTTTGGTATAAGCATTGAGATATCACATCTCTGCTATCGCAAGGGTCTCTGGATTTGAATGGGAAGGAGTTGGATATCCCATCTCATGTTATAGGAAGAGTCTCAGGTTTGGTATTAGAAGCATTGAGATATCACATCTCATGCTATAGGAAGTGTCTCAGGATTGGAATGGGAAGGACTTGGATATCACATCTCATGCTATAGGGAGGCTCTCAAGTTTGATATTAGAAGCATTGAGATATCACATCTCATGCTATAGGAAGGGTCTCAGGATTGGAATGGGAAGGAGTTGGATATCACATATCATGCTAAAGGAAGGGTCTCAGGTTTGGTAGAAGCATTGAGATATCACATCTCATGCTATAGGAAGGGTCTCAGGATTGGAATGGGAAGGTCTTAGATATCACATATCATGCTATAGGGAGGGTCTCAGTTTTGATATTAGAAGCATTGAGATATCACATCTCTTGCTATCGGAAGTGTCTCAGGATTGGAATGGGAAGGAGCTGGATATCACATCTCATGCTAAAGGAAGAGTCTCAGGTTTGGAACGGGAAGGAGTTGGATATCACATCTCATGCTATAGGAAGGGTCTCAGGTTTGGTATAAGCATTGAGATATCACATCTCATGCTATAGGAAGGGTCTCAGGATTGGAATGGGAAGGAGTTGTATATGACATCTCATGCCGTAGGAAGGGTCTGAGGTTTGGTATAAGCATTGAGATATCACATCTCTGCTATCGGAAGGGTCTCAGGATTGGAATGGGAAGGAGTTGGATATCCCATCTCATGTTATAGGAAGAGTCTCAGGTTTGGTATTAGAAGCATTGAGATATCACATCTCATGCTATAGGAAGTGTCTCAGGATTGGAATGGGAAGGACTTGGATATCACATCTCATGCTATAGGGAGGCTCTCAAGTTTGATATTAGAAGCATTGAGATATCACATCTCATGCTATAGGAAGGGTCTCAGGATTGGAATGGGAAGGAGTTGGATATCACATCTCATGCTATAGGAAGGGTCTCAGGTTTGGTATAAGCAGTGAGATATCACATCGCATGCTGTAGGAAGGGTCTCAGGTTTGGTATTAGAAGCATTGAGATATCACATCTCATGCTATAGGAAGGATCTCAGGTTTGGTATTAGAAGTATTGAGATATCACATCTCATGCTATAGGAAGGGTCTCAGGGTTGGAATGGGAAGGAGTTGGATATCACATATCATGCTAAAGGAAGGGTCTCAGGTTTGGTAGAAGCATTGAGATATCACATCTCATGCTATAGGAAGGGTCTCAGGATTGGAATGGGAAGGACTTAGATATCACATATCATGCTATAGGGAGGGTCTCAGTTTTGATATTAGAAGCATTGAGATATCACATCTCTTGCTATCGGAAGTGTCTCAGGATTGGAATGGGAAGGAGCTGGATATCACATCTCATGCTAAAGGAAGAGTCTCAGGTTTGGAACGGGAAGGAGTTGGATATCACATCTTATGTTATAGGAAGGGTCTCAGGTTTGGTATAAGCATTGAGATATCACATCTCTGCTATCGGAAGTGTCTCAGGATTGGAAATGGAAGGAGTTGGATATCCCATCTCATGTTATAGGACGGGTCTCAGGTTTGTTATTAGAATCATTGAGATATCATATTGCATGCTGTAGGAAGGGTCTAAGGATTGGAATGGGAAGGACTTGGATATCACATCTCATGCTATAGATAGGCTCTCAGGTTTGGAAAGGGAAGGAGTTGGATATCACATTTCATGTTAGAGGAAGGATCTCAGGTTTGGTATTAGAGGCATTGAGATATCACATCTCATGCTATAGGAAGGGTCTCAGGTTGGAATGGGAAGGAGTTGGATATCACATCTCATGTTAAAGGGAGGGTCTCAGAATTGGAAGGGGAAGGATTTGGATATCACATCTCATGTTATAGGAAGGATCTCAGGTTTGGTATTAGAAGCATTGAGATATCACATCTCATGCTATCGGAAGGATCTCAGGTTTGGTATTAGAAGCATTGAGATATCACATCTCATGCTATCAGAAGGGTCTCAGGATTGGAATGGGAAGGAGATGGATATCACATCTCATGCTAAAGGGAGGGTCTCAGGTTTGGAAGGGGAAGGATTTGGATATCACATCTCATGTTATCGGAAGGATCTCAGGTTTGGTATTAGAAGTATTGAGATATCACATCTCATGCTATAGGAAGGGTCTCAGGATTGGAATGGGAAGGAGTTGGATATCACATCTCATGCTAAAGGAAGGGTCTCAGGTTTGGTAGAAGCATTGAGATATCACATCTCATGCTATAGGAAGTGTCTCAGGATTGGAATGGGAAGGAGCTGGATATCACATCTCATGCTAAAGGAAGGGTCTCAGGTTTGGAACGGGAAGGATTTGGATATCCGATCTCATATTATAGGAAGGGTCTAAGGTCTGGTATAAGCATTGAGATATCACATCTCTGCTATCGGAAGTGTCTCAGGATTGGAATGGGAAGGAGTTGGATATCCAATCTCATGCTATCGGAAGGATCTCAGGTTTGGTATTAGAAGCATTGAGATATCACATCTCATGCTATAGGAAGGGTCTCAGGATTGGAATGGGAAGGACTTAGATATCACATATCATGCTATAGGGAGGGTTTCCGTTTTGATATTAGAAGCATTGAGATATCACATCTCATGCTATCGGAAGTGTCTCAGGATTGGAATGGGAAGGAGCTGGATATCACATCTCATGCTAAAGGAAGGGTCTCAGGTTTGGAACGGGAAGGAGTTGGATATCCGATCTCATGTTATAGGAAGGGTCTAAGGTCTGGTATAAGCATTGAGATATAACATCTCTGCTATGGGAAGTGTCTCAGGATTGGAATGGGAAGGAGTTGGATATCCCATCTCATGTTATAGGAAGGGTCTCAGGTTTGGTATAAGCATTGAGATATCACATCTCATGCTATAGGAAGGGTCTCAGGTTGGAATGGGAAGGAGTTGGATATCACATCTCATGTTAAAGGGAGGGTCTCAGAATTGGAAGGGGAAGGATTTGGATATCACATCTCATGTTATAGGAAGGATCTCAGGTTTGGTATTAGAAGCATTGAGATATCACATCTCATGCTATCGGAAGGATCTCAGGTTTGGTATTAGAAGCATTGAGATATCACATCTCATGCTATCAGAAGGGTCTCAGGATTGGAATGGGAAGGAGTTGGATATCACATCTCATGCTAAAGGGAGGGTCTCAGGTTTGGAAGGGGAAGGATTTGGATATCACATCTCATGTTATCGGAAGGATTTCAGGTTTGGTATTAGAAGTATTGAGATATCACACCTCATGCTATAGGAAGGGTCTCAGGATTGGAATGGGAAGGAGTTGGATATCACATCTCATGCTAAAGGAAGGGTCTCAGGTTTGGTAGAAGCATTGAGATATCACATCTCATGCTATAGGAAGGGTCTCAGGATTGGAATGGGAAGGACTTAGATATCACATATCATGCTATAGGGAGGGTTTCTGTTTTGATATTAGAAGCATTGAGATATCACATCTCATGCTAAAGGGAGGGTCTCAGGATTGGAATGGGAAGGAGCTGGATATCACATCTCATGCTATCGGAAGTGTCTCAGGATTGGAATGGGAAGGAGTTGGATATCCCATCTCATGTTATAGGAAGGGTCTCAGGTTTGGTATAAGCATTGAGATATCACATCTCATGCTATAGGAAGGGTCTCAGGATTGGAATGGGAAGGAGTTGGATATCACATCTCATGCTATAGGAAGGGTCTCAGGTTTGGTATAAGCATTGAGATATCACATCTCTGCTATCGGAAGTGTCTCAGGATTGGAATGGGAAGGAATTGGATATCCCATCTCATGTTATAGGACGGGTCTCAGGATTGTTATTAGAATCATTGAGATATCATATTGCATGCTGTAGGAAGGGTCTAAGGATTGGAATGGGAAGGACTTGGATATCACATCTCATGCTATAGGAAGGGTCTCAGGTTTGGTATAAGCATTGAGATATCAAATCTCATGCTATAGGAAGGGTCTCAGGATTGGAATGGAAGGAGTTGGATATCACATCTCATGTTATAGGAAGGATCTCAGGTTTGGTATTAGAAGCATTGAGACATCACATCTCATGCTATAAGAAGGGTCTCAGGATTGGAATGGGAAGGAGTTGGATATCACATCTCATACTATAGGAAGGGTCTCAGGTTTGGTATAAGCATTGAGATATCACATCTCATGCTATAGGACGGGTCTCAGGATTGGAATGGGAAGGAGTTGTATATGACATCTCATGCCGTAGGAAGGGTCTCAGGTTTGGTATAAGCATTGAGATATCACATCTCTGCTATCGGAAGTGTCTCAGGATTGGAATGGGAAGGACTTGGATATCACATCTCATGCTATAGGGAGGGTCTCAAGTTTGATATTAGAAGCATTGAGATATCACATCTCATGCTATAGGAAGGGTCTCAGGATTGGAATGGGAAGGAGTTGTATATGACATCTCATGCCGTAGGAAGGGTCTCAGGTTTGGTATAAGCATTGAGATATCACATCTCTGCTATCGGAAGGGTCTCAGGATTGGAATGGGAAGGAGTTGGATATCCCATCTCATGTTATAGGAAGAGTCTCAGATTTGGTATTAGAGGCATTGAGATATCACATCTCATGCTGTAGGAAGTGTCTCAGGATTGGAATGGGAAGGACTTGGATATCACATCTCATGCTATAGGGAGGCTCTCAAGTTTGATATTAGAAGCATTGAGATATCACATCTCATGCTATAGGAAGGGTCTCAGGATTGGAATGGGAAGGAGTTGGATATCACATCTCATGCTATAGGAAGGGTCTCAGGTTTGGTATAAGCAGTGAGATATCACATCTCATGCTATAGGCAGTGTCTCAGTATTGGAATGGGAAGGAGTTGGATATCACATCTCATGTTATAGGAAGGATCTCAGGTTTGGTATAAACATTGAGATATCACATCTCTGCTATCGGAAGGGTCTCAGGATTGGAATGTAAGGAGTTGGATATTCCCATCTCATGTTATAGGAAGGGTCTCAGGTTTGGTATTAGAAGCATTGAGATATCACATCTCATGCTATAGGAAGGGTCTCAGGATTGGAATGGGAAGGACTTGGATATCACATCTCATGCTATAGGGAGGGTCTCAAGTTTGATATTAGAAGCATTGAGATATCACATCTCATGATATCGGAAGGGTCTCAGGATTGGAATGGGAAGGAGTTGGATATCACATCTCATGATAAAGGAAGGGTCTAAGGTTTTGAAGGGGAAGGATTTGGATATCACATCTCATGTTATAGGACGGGTCTCAGGTTTGGTATTAGAAGCATTGAGATAGCAAGTCTCATGGTATAGGAAGGGTCTCAGAATTGGAATGGGAAGGAGTTTGATATCACATCTCATGCCATAGTATGGGTCTCAGGTTTGGTAGAAGCATTGGGATATCACATCTCATGCTATCGGAATGGTATCAGGATTGGATTTGGAAGGAGTTGGATATCCCATCTCATGCTATAGGAAGGGTCTCAGGTTGGAATGGGAAGGAGTTGGATATCACATCTCATGTTATAGGAAGGGTCTCAGGATTGGAATGGGAAGGACTTGGATATCACATCTCATGCTATAGGAAGGCTCTCAGGTTTGGAAGGGGAGAGAGTTGGATATCACATTTCATGTTAGAGGTAGGATCTCAGGTTTGGTATTAGAGGCATTGAGATATCACATCTCATGCTATCAGAAGGGTCTCAGGATTGGAATGGGAAGGACTTAGATATCACATATCATGCTATAGGGAGGGTCTCAGTTTTGATATTAGAAGCATTGAGATATCACATCTCATGCTATCGGAAGTGTCTCAGGGTTGGAATGGGAAGGAGCTGGATATCACATCTCATGCTAAAGGAAGAGTCTCAGGTTTGGAACGGGAAGGAGTTGGATATCACATCTCATGTTATAGGAAGGGTCTCAGGTTTGGTATAAGCATTGAGATATCACATCTCTGCTATCGGAAGTGTCTCAGGATTGGAATGGGAAGGAGTTGGATATCCCATCTCATGTTATAGGACGGGTCTCAGGTTTGTTATTAGAATCATTGAGATATCATATTGCATGCTGTAGGAAGGGTCTAAGGATTGGAATGGGAAGGACTTGGATATCACATCTCATGCTATAGATAGGCTCTCAGGTTTGGAAAGGGAAGGAGTTGGATATCACATTTCATGTTAGAGGAAGGATCTCAGGTTTGGTATTAGAGGCATTGAGATATCACATCGCATGCTATAGGAAGGGTCTCAGGTTGGAATGGGAAGGAGTTGGATATCACATCTCATGTTAAAGGGAGGGTCTCAGAATTGGAAGGGGAAGGATTTGGATATCACATCTCATGTTATAGGAAGGATCTCAGGTTTGGTATTAGAAGCATTGAGATATCACATCTCATGCTATCGGAAGGATCTCAGGTTTGGTATTAGAAGCATTGAGATATCACATCTCATGCTATCAGAAGGGTCTCAGGATTGGAATGGGAAGGAGTTGGATATCACATCTCATGCTAAAATGGAGGGTCTCAGGTTTGGAAGGGGAAGGATTTGGATATCACATCTCATGTTATCGGAAGGATCTCAGGTTTGGTATTAGAAGTATTGAGATATCACATCTCATGCTATAGGAAGGGTCTCAGGATTAGAATGGGAAGGAGTTGGATATCACATCTCATGCTAAAGGAAGGGTCTCAGGTTTGGTAGAAGCATTGAGATATCACATCTCATGCTATAGGAAGGGTCTCAGGATTGGAATGGGAAGGACTTAGATATCACATATCATGCTATAGGGAGGGTTTCCGTTTTGATATTAGAAGCATTGAGATATCACATCTCATGCTATCGGAAGTGTCTCAGGATTGGAATGGGAAGGAGCTGGATATCACTTCTCATGCTAAAGGAAGGGTCTCAGGTTTGGAACGGGAAGGAGTTGGATATCCGATCTCATGTTATAGGAAGGGTCTAAGGTCTGGTATAAGCATTGAGATATCACATCTCTGCTATCGGAAGTGTCTCAGGATTGGAATGGGAAGGAGTTGGATATCCCATCTCATGTTATAGGAAGGGTCTCAGGTTTGGTATAAGCATTGAGATATCACATCTCATGCTATAGGAAGGGTCTCAGGATTGGAATGGGAAGTAGTTGGATATCACATATCATGCTATAGGAAGGGTCTCAGGTTTGGTATAAGCATTGAGATATCACATCTCATGCTATAGGAAGGGTCTCAGGATTGGAATGGGAAGGAGTTGTATATGACATCTCATGGCGTAGGAAGGGTCTCAGGTTTGGTATAAGCATTGAGATATCACATCTCATGCTATAGGAAGGGTCTCAGGATTGGAATGGGAAGGAGTTGGATATCACATCTCATGCTATAGGAAGGGTCTCAGGTTTGGTATAAGCATTGAGATATCACATCTCATGCTATAGGAAGGGTCTCAGGATTGGAATGGGAAGGAGTTGTATATGACATCTCATGCCGTAGAAGGGGTCTCAGGTTTGGTATAAGCATTGAGATATCACATCTCTGCTATCGCAAGGGTCTCTGGATTTGAATGGGAAGGAGTTGGATATCCCATCTCATGTTATAGGAAGAGTCTCAGGTTTGGTATTAGAAGCATTGAGATATCACATCTCATGCTATAGGAAGTGTCTCAGGATTGGAATGGGAAGGACTTGGATATCACATCTCATGCTATAGGGAGGCTCTCAAGTTTGATATTAGAAGCATTGAGATATCACATCTCATGCTATAGGAAGGGTCTCAGGATTGGAATGGGAAGGAGTTGGATATCACATATCATGCTAAAGGAAGGGTCTCAGGTTTGGTAGAAGCATTGAGATATCACATCTCATGCTATAGGAAGGGTCTCAGGATTGGAATGGGAAGGTCTTAGATATCACATATCATGCTATAGGGAGGGTCTCAGTTTTGATATTAGAAGCATTGAGATATCACATCTCTTGCTATCGGAAGTGTCTCAGGATTGGAATGGGAAGGAGCTGGATATCACATCTCATGCTAAAGGAAGAGTCTCAGGTTTGGAACGGGAAGGAGTTGGATATCACATCTCATGCTATAGGAAGGGTCTCAGGTTTGGTATAAGCATTGAGATATCACATCTCATGCTATAGGAAGGGTCTCAGGATTGGAATGGGAAGGAGTTGTATATGACATCTCATGCCGTAGGAAGGGTCTGAGGTTTGGTATAAGCATTGAGATATCACATCTCTGCTATCGGAAGGGTCTCAGGATTGGAATGGGAAGGAGTTGGATATCCCATCTCATGTTATAGGAAGAGTCTCAGGTTTGGTATTAGAAGCATTGAGATATCACATCTCATGCTATAGGAAGTGTCTCAGGATTGGAATGGGAAGGACTTGGATATCACATCTCATGCTATAGGGAGGCTCTCAAGTTTGATATTAGAAGCATTGAGATATCACATCTCATGCTATAGGAAGGGTCTCAGGATTGGAATGGGAAGGAGTTGGATATCACATCTCATGCTATAGGAAGGGTCTCAGGTTTGGTATAAGCAGTGAGATATCACATCGCATGCTGTAGGAAGGGTCTCAGGTTTGGTATTAGAAGCATTGAGATATCACATCTCATGCTATAGGAAGGATCTCAGGTTTGGTATTAGAAGTATTGAGATATCACATCTCATGCTATAGGAAGGGTCTCAGGGTTGGAATGGGAAGGAGTTGGATATCACATATCATGCTAAAGGAAGGGTCTCAGGTTTGGTAGAAGCATTGAGATATCACATCTCATGCTATAGGAAGGGTCTCAGGATTGGAATGGGAAGGACTTAGATATCACATATCATGCTATAGGGAGGGTCTCAGTTTTGATATTAGAAGCATTGAGATATCACATCTCTTGCTATCGGAAGTGTCTCAGGATTGGAATGGGAAGGAGCTGGATATCACATCTCATGCTAAAGGAAGAGTCTCAGGTTTGGAACGGGAAGGAGTTGGATATCACATCTTATGTTATAGGAAGGGTCTCAGGTTTGGTATAAGCATTGAGATATCACATCTCTGCTATCGGAAGTGTCTCAGGATTGGAAATGGAAGGAGTTGGATATCCCATCTCATGTTATAGGACGGGTCTCAGGTTTGTTATTAGAATCATTGAGATATCATATTGCATGCTGTAGGAAGGGTCTAAGGATTGGAATGGGAAGGACTTGGATATCACATCTCATGCTATAGATAGGCTCTCAGGTTTGGAAAGGGAAGGAGTTGGATATCACATTTCATGTTAGAGGAAGGATCTCAGGTTTGGTATTAGAGGCATTGAGATATCACATCTCATGCTATAGGAAGGGTCTCAGGTTGGAATGGGAAGGAGTTGGATATCACATCTCATGTTAAAGGGAGGGTCTCAGAATTGGAAGGGGAAGGATTTGGATATCACATCTCATGTTATAGGAAGGATCTCAGGTTTGGTATTAGAAGCATTGAGATATCACATCTCATGCTATCGGAAGGATCTCAGGTTTGGTATTAGAAGCATTGAGATATCACATCTCATGCTATCAGAAGGGTCTCAGGATTGGAATGGGAAGGAGATGGATATCACATCTCATGCTAAAGGGAGGGTCTCAGGTTTGGAAGGGGAAGGATTTGGATATCACATCTCATGTTATCGGAAGGATCTCAGGTTTGGTATTAGAAGTATTGAGATATCACATCTCATGCTATAGGAAGGGTCTCAGGATTGGAATGGGAAGGAGTTGGATATCACATCTCATGCTAAAGGAAGGGTCTCAGGTTTGGTAGAAGCATTGAGATATCACATCTCATGCTATAGGAAGTGTCTCAGGATTGGAATGGGAAGGAGCTGGATATCACATCTCATGCTAAAGGAAGGGTCTCAGGTTTGGAACGGGAAGGATTTGGATATCCGATCTCATATTATAGGAAGGGTCTAAGGTCTGGTATAAGCATTGAGATATCACATCTCTGCTATCGGAAGTGTCTCAGGATTGGAATGGGAAGGAGTTGGATATCCAATCTCATGCTATCGGAAGGATCTCAGGTTTGGTATTAGAAGCATTGAGATATCACATCTCATGCTATAGGAAGGGTCTCAGGATTGGAATGGGAAGGACTTAGATATCACATATCATGCTATAGGGAGGGTTTCCGTTTTGATATTAGAAGCATTGAGATATCACATCTCATGCTATCGGAAGTGTCTCAGGATTGGAATGGGAAGGAGCTGGATATCACATCTCATGCTAAAGGAAGGGTCTCAGGTTTGGAACGGGAAGGAGTTGGATATCCGATCTCATGTTATAGGAAGGGTCTAAGGTCTGGTATAAGCATTGAGATATAACATCTCTGCTATGGGAAGTGTCTCAGGATTGGAATGGGAAGGAGTTGGATATCCCATCTCATGTTATAGGAAGGGTCTCAGGTTTGGTATAAGCATTGAGATATCACATCTCATGCTATAGGAAGGGTCTCAGGTTGGAATGGGAAGGAGTTGGATATCACATCTCATGTTAAAGGGAGGGTCTCAGAATTGGAAGGGGAAGGATTTGGATATCACATCTCATGTTATAGGAAGGATCTCAGGTTTGGTATTAGAAGCATTGAGATATCACATCTCATGCTATCGGAAGGATCTCAGGTTTGGTATTAGAAGCATTGAGATATCACATCTCATGCTATCAGAAGGGTCTCAGGATTGGAATGGGAAGGAGTTGGATATCACATCTCATGCTAAAGGGAGGGTCTCAGGTTTGGAAGGGGAAGGATTTGGATATCACATCTCATGTTATCGGAAGGATTTCAGGTTTGGTATTAGAAGTATTGAGATATCACACCTCATGCTATAGGAAGGGTCTCAGGATTGGAATGGGAAGGAGTTGGATATCACATCTCATGCTAAAGGAAGGGTCTCAGGTTTGGTAGAAGCATTGAGATATCACATCTCATGCTATAGGAAGGGTCTCAGGATTGGAATGGGAAGGACTTAGATATCACATATCATGCTATAGGGAGGGTTTCTGTTTTGATATTAGAAGCATTGAGATATCACATCTCATGCTAAAGGGAGGGTCTCAGGATTGGAATGGGAAGGAGCTGGATATCACATCTCATGCTATCGGAAGTGTCTCAGGATTGGAATGGGAAGGAGTTGGATATCCCATCTCATGTTATAGGAAGGGTCTCAGGTTTGGTATAAGCATTGAGATATCACATCTCATGCTATAGGAAGGGTCTCAGGATTGGAATGGGAAGGAGTTGGATATCACATCTCATGCTATAGGAAGGGTCTCAGGTTTGGTATAAGCATTGAGATATCACATCTCTGCTATCGGAAGTGTCTCAGGATTGGAATGGGAAGGAATTGGATATCCCATCTCATGTTATAGGACGGGTCTCAGGATTGTTATTAGAATCATTGAGATATCATATTGCATGCTGTAGGAAGGGTCTAAGGATTGGAATGGGAAGGACTTGGATATCACATCTCATGCTATAGGAAGGGTCTCAGGTTTGGTATAAGCATTGAGATATCAAATCTCATGCTATAGGAAGGGTCTCAGGATTGGAATGGAAGGAGTTGGATATCACATCTCATGTTATAGGAAGGATCTCAGGTTTGGTATTAGAAGCATTGAGACATCACATCTCATGCTATAAGAAGGGTCTCAGGATTGGAATGGGAAGGAGTTGGATATCACATCTCATACTATAGGAAGGGTCTCAGGTTTGGTATAAGCATTGAGATATCACATCTCATGCTATAGGACGGGTCTCAGGATTGGAATGGGAAGGAGTTGTATATGACATCTCATGCCGTAGGAAGGGTCTCAGGTTTGGTATAAGCATTGAGATATCACATCTCTGCTATCGGAAGTGTCTCAGGATTGGAATGGGAAGGACTTGGATATCACATCTCATGCTATAGGGAGGGTCTCAAGTTTGATATTAGAAGCATTGAGATATCACATCTCATGCTATAGGAAGGGTCTCAGGATTGGAATGGGAAGGAGTTGTATATGACATCTCATGCCGTAGGAAGGGTCTCAGGTTTGGTGTAAGCATTGAGATATCACATCTCTGCTATCGGAAGGGTCTCAGGATTGGAATGGGAAGGAGTTGGATATCCCATCTCATGTTATAGGAAGAGTCTCAGGTTTGGTATTAGAGGCATTGAGATATCACATCTCATGCTGTAGGAAGTGTCTCAGGATTGGAATGGGAAGGACTTGGATATCACATCTCATGCTATAGGGAGGCTCTCAAGTTTGATATTAGAAGCATTGAGATATCACATCTCATGCTATAGGAAGGGTCTCAGGATTGGAATGGGAAGGAGTTGGATATCACATCTCATGCTATAGGAAGGGTCTCAGGTTTGGTATAAGCAGTGAGATATCACATCTCATGCTATAGGCAGTGTCTCAGTATTGGAATGGGAAGGAGTTGGATATCACATCTCATGTTATAGGAAGGATCTCAGGTTTGGTATAAACATTGAGATATCACATCTCTGCTATCGGAAGGGTCTCAGGATTGGAATGTAAGGAGTTGGATATTCCCATCTCATGTTATAGGAAGGGTCTCAGGTTTGGTATTAGAAGCATTGAGATATCACATCTCATGCTATAGGAAGGGTCTCAGGATTGGAATGGGAAGGACTTGGATATCACATCTCATGCTATAGGGAGGGTCTCAAGTTTGATATTAGAAGCATTGAGATATCACATCTCATGATATCGGAAGGGTCTCAGGATTGGAATGGGAAGGAGTTGGATATCACATCTCATGATAAAGGAAGGGTCTAAGGTTTTGAAGGGGAAGGATTTGGATATCACATCTCATGTTATAGGACGGGTCTCAGGTTTGGTATTAGAAGCATTGAGATAGCAAGTCTCATGGTATAGGAAGGGTCTCAGAATTGGAATGGGAAGGAGTTTGATATCACATCTCATGCCATAGTATGGGTCTCAGGTTTGGTAGAAGCATTGGGATATCACATCTCATGCTATCGGAATGGTATCAGGATTGGATTTGGAAGGAGTTGGAAATCCCATCTCATGCTATAGGAAGGGTCTCAGGTTGAAATGGGAAGGAGTTGGATATCACATCTCATGTTATAGGAAGGGTCTCAGGATTGGAATGGGAAGGACTTGGATATCACATCTCATGCTATAGGAAGGCTCTCAGGTTTGGAAGGGGAGAGAGTTGGATATCACATTTCATGTTAGAGGTAGGATCTCAGGTTTGGTATAAGCAGTGAGATATCACATCGCATGCTGTAGGAAGGGTCTCAGGATTGGAATGGGAAGTAGTTGGATATCACATATCATGCTATAGGAAGGGTCTCAGGTTTGGTATAAGCATTGAGATATCACATCTCATGCTATAGGAAGGGTCTCAGGATTGGAATGGGAAGGAGTTGTATATGACATCTCATGCCGTAGGAAGGGTCTCAGGTTTGGTATAAGCATTGAGATATCACATCTCATGCTATAGGAAGGGTCTCAGGATTGGAATGGGAAGGAGTTGGATATCACATCTCATGCTATAGGAAGGGTCTCAGGTTTGGTATAAGCATTGAGATATCACATCTCATGCTATAGGAAGGGTCTCAGGATTGGAATGGGAAGGAGTTGTATATGACATCTCATGCCGTAGGAAGGGTCTCAGGTTTGGTATAAGCATTGAGATATCACATCTCTGCTATCGCAAGGGTCTCTGGATTTGAATGGGAAGGAGTTGGATATCCCATCTCATGTTATAGGAAGAGTCTCAGGTTTGGTATTAGAAGCATTGAGATATCACATCTCATGCTATAGGAAGTGTCTCAGGATTGGAATGGGAAGGACTTGGATATCACATCTCATGCTATAGGGAGGCTCTCAAGTTTGATATTAGAAGCATTGAGATATCACATCTCATGCTATAGGAAGGGTCTCAGGATTGGAATGGGAAGGAGTTGGATATCACATCTCATGCTATAGGAAGGGTCTCAGGTTTGGTATAAGCAGTGAGATATCACATCGCATGCTGTAGGAAGGGTCTCAGGTTTGGTATTAGAAGCATTGAGATATCACATCTCATGCTATAGGAAGGATCTCAGGTTTGGTATTAGAAGTATTGAGATATCACATCTCATGCTATAGGAAGGGTCTCAGGATTGGAATGGGAAGGAGTTGGATATCACATATCATGCTAAAGGAAGGGTCTCAGGTTTGGTAGAAGCATTGAGATATCACATCTCATGCTATAGGAAGGGTCTCAGGATTGGAATGGGAAGGACTTAGATATCACATATCATGCTATAGGGAGGGTCTCAGTTTTGATATTAGAAGCATTGAGATATCACATCTCTTGCTATCGGAAGTGTCTCAGGATTGGAATGGGAAGGAGCTGGATATCACATCTCATGCTAAAGGAAGAGTCTCAGGTTTGGAACGGGAAGGAGTTGGATATCACATCTCATGCTATAGGAAGGGTCTCAGGTTTGGTATAAGCATTGAGATATCACATCTCATGCTATAGGAAGGGTCTCAGGATTGGAATGGGAAGGAGTTGTATATGACATCTCATGCCGTAGGAAGGGTCTCAGGTTTGGTATAAGCATTGAGATATCACATCTCTGCTATCGGAAGGGTCTCAGGATTGGAATGGGAAGGAGTTGGATATCCCATCTCATGTTATAGGAAGAGTCTCAGGTTTGGTATTAGAAGCATTGAGATATCACATCTCATGCTATAGGAAGTGTCTCAGGATTGGAATGGGAAGGACTTGGATATCACATCTCATGCTATAGGGAGGCTCTCAAGTTTGATATTAGAAGCATTGAGATATCACATCTCATGCTATAGGAAGGGTCTCAGGATTGGAATGGAAAGGAGTTGGATATCACATCTCATGCTATAGGAAGGGTCTCAGGTTTGGTATAAGCAGTGAGATATCACATCGCATGCTGTAGGAAGGGTCTCAGGTTTGGTATTAGAAGCATTGAGATATCACATCTCATGCTATAGGAAGGATCTCAGGTTTGGTATTAGAAGTATTGAGATATCACATCTCATGCTATAGGAAGGGTCTCAGGATTGGAATGGGAAGGAGTTGGATATCACATATCATGCTAAAGGAAGGGTCTCAGGTTTGGTAGAAGCATTGAGATATCACATCTCATGCTATAGGAAGGGTCTCAGGATTGGAATGGGAAGGACTTAGATATCACATATCATGCTATAGGGAGGGTCTCAGTTTTGATATTAGAAGCATTGAGATATCACATCTCATGCTATCGGAAGTGTCTCAGGATTGGAATGGGAAGGAGCTGGATATCACATCTCATGCTAAAGGAAGAGTCTCAGGTTTGGAACGGGAAGGAGTTGGATATCACATCTTATGTTATAGGAAGGGTCTCAGGTTTGGTATAAGCATTGAGATATCACATCTCTGCTATCGGAAGTGTCTCAGGATTGGAAATGGAAGGAGTTGGATATCCCATCTCATGTTATAGGACGGGTCTCAGGTTTGTTATTAGAATCATTGAGATATCATATTGCATGCTGTAGGAAGGGTCTAAGGATTGGAATGGGAAGGACTTGGATATCACATCTCATGCTATAGATAGGCTCTCAGGTTTGGAAAGGGAAGGAGTTGGATATCACATTTCATGTTAGAGGAAGGATCTCAGGTTTGGTATTAGAGGCATTGAGATATCACATCTCATGCTATAGGAAGGGTCTCAGGTTGGAATGGGAAGGAGTTGGATATCACATCTCATGTTAAAGGGAGGGTCTCAGAATTGGAAGGGGAAGGATTTGGATATCACATCTCATGTTATAGGAAGGATCTCAGGTTTGGTATTAGAAGCATTGAGATATCACATCTCATGCTATCGGAAGGATCTCAGGTTTGGTATTAGAAGCATTGAGATATCACATCTCATGCTATCAGAAGGGTCCCAGGATTGGAATGGGAAGGAGATGGATATCACATCTCATGCTAAAGGGAGGGTCTCAGGTTTGGAAGGGGAAGGATTTGGATATCACATCTCATGTTATCGGAAGGATCTCAGGTTTGGTATTAGAAGTATTGAGATATCACATCTCATGCTATAGGAAGGGTCTCAGGATTGGAATGGGAAGGAGTTGGATATCACATCTCATGCTAAAGGAAGGGTCTCAGGTTTGGTAGAAGCATTGAGATATCACATCTCATGCTATAGGAAGTGTCTCAGGATTGGAATGGGAAGGAGCTGGATATCACATCTCATGCTAAAGGAAGGGTCTCAGGTTTGGAACGGGAAGGAGTTGGATATCCGATCTCATGTTATAGGAAGGGTCTAAGGTCTGGTATAAGCATTGAGATATCACATCTCTGCTATCGGAAGTGTCTCAGGATTGGAATGGGAAGGAGTTGGATATCCGATCTCATGCTATCGGAAGGATCTCAGGTTTGGTATTAGAAGCATTGAGATATCACATCTCATGCTATAGGAAGGGTCTCAGGATTGGAATGGGAAGGACTTAGATATCACATATCATGCTATAGGGAGGGTTTCCGTTTTGATATTAGAAGCATTGAGATATCACATCTCATGCTATCGGAAGTGTCTCAGGATTGGAATGGGAAGGAGCTGGATATCACATCTCATGCTAAAGGAAGGGTCTCAGGTTTGGAACGGGAAGGAGTTGGATATCCGATCTCATGTTATAGGAAGGGTCTAAGGTCTGGTATAAGCATTGAGATATAACATCTCTGCTATGGGAAGTGTCTCAGGATTGGAATGGGAAGGAGTTGGATATCCCATCTCATGTTATAGGAAGGGTCTCAGGTTTGGTATAAGCATTGAGATATCACATCTCATGCTATAGGAAGGGTCTCAGGTTGGAATGGGAAGGAGTTGGATATCACATCTCATGTTAAAGGGAGGGTCTCAGAATTGGAAGGGGAAGGATTTGGATATCACATCTCATGTTATAGGAAGGATCTCAGGTTTGGTATTAGAAGCATTGAGATATCACATCTCATGCTATCGGAAGGATCTCAGGTTTGGTATTAGAAGCATTGAGATATCACATCTCATGCTATCAGAAGGGTCTCAGGATTGGAATGGGAAGGAGTTGGATATCACATCTCATGCTAAAGGGAGGGTCTCAGGTTTGGAAGGGGAAGGATTTGGATATCACATCTCATGTTATCGGAAGGATTTCAGGTTTGGTATTAGAAGTATTGAGATATCACACCTCATGCTATAGGAAGGGTCTCAGGATTGGAATGGGAAGGAGTTGGATATCACATCTCATGCTAAAGGAAGGGTCTCAGGTTTGGTAGAAGCATTGAGATATCACATCTCATGCTATAGGAAGGGTCTCAGGATTGGAATGGGAAGGACTTAGATATCACATATCATGCTATAGGGAGGGTTTCTGTTTTGATATTAGAAGCATTGAGATATCACATCTCATGCTAAAGGGAGGGTCTCAGGATTGGAATGGGAAGGAGCTGGATATCACATCTCATGCTAAAGGAAGGGTCTCAGGTTTGGAACGGGAAGGAGTTGGATATCCGATCTCATGTTATAGGAAGGGTCTAAGGTCTGGTATAAGCATTGAGATATCACATCTCTGCTATCGGAAGTGTCTCAGGATTGGAATGGGAAGGAGTTGGATATCCCATCTCATGTTATAGGAAGGGTCTCAGGTTTGGTATGAGCATTGAGATATCACATCTCATGCTATAGGAAGGGTCTCAGGATTGGAATGGGAAGGAGTTGGATATCACATCTCATGCTATAGGAAGGGTCTCAGGTTTGGTATAAGCATTGAGATATCACATCTCATGCTATAGGAAGGGTCTCAGGATTGGAATGGGAAGGAGTTGGATATCACATCTCATGCTATAGGAAGGGTCTCAGGTTTGGTATAAGCATTGAGATATCACATCTCATGCTATAGGAAGGGTCTCAGGATTGGAATGGGAAGGAGTTGGATATCACATCTCATGCTATAGGAAGGGTCTCAGGTTTGGTATAAGCATTGAGATATCACATCTCATGCTATAGGAAGGGTCTCAGGATTGGAATGGGAAGGAGTTGTATATGACATCTCATGCCGTAGGAAGGGTCTCAGGTTTGGTATAAGCATTGAGATATCACATCTCTGCTATCGGAAGGGTCTCAGGATTGGAATGGGAAGGAGTTGGATATCACATCTCATGTTATAGGAAGAGTCTCAGGTTTGGTATTAGAAGCATTGAGATGTCACATCTCATGCTATAGGAAGTGTCTCAGGATTGGAATGGGAAGGACTTGGATATCACATCTCATGCTATAGGGAGGCTCTCAAGTTTGATATTAGAAGCATTGAGATATCACATCTCATGCTATAGGAAGGGTCTCAGGATTGGAATGGGAAGGAGTTGGATATCACATCTCATGCTATAGGAAGGGTCTCAGGTTTGGTATAAGCAGTGAGATATCACATCGCATGCTGTAGGAAGGGTCTCAGGTTTGGTATTAGAAGCATTGAGATATCACATCTCATGCTATAGGAAGGATCTCAGGTTTGGTATTAGAAGTATTGAGATATCACATCTCATGCTAAAGGAAGGGTCTCAGGATTGGAATGGGAAGGAGTTGGATATCACATATCATGCTAAAGGAAGGGTCTCAGGTTTGGTAGAAGCATTGAGATATCACATCTCATGCTATAGGAAGGGTCTCAGGATTGGAATGGGAAGGACTTAGATATCACATATCATGCTATAGGGAGGGTCTCAGTTTTGATATTAGAAGCATTGAGATATCACATCTCATGCTATCGGAAGTGTCTCAGGATTGGAATGGGAAGGAGCTGGATATCACATCTCATGCTAAAGGAAGAGTCTCAGGTTTGGAACGGGAAGGAGTTGGATATCACATCTTATGTTATAGGAAGGGTCTCAGGTTTGGTATAAGCATTGAGATATCACATCTCTGCTATCGGAAGTGTCTCAGGATTGGAAATGGAAGGAGTTGGATATCCCATCTCATGTTATAGGACGGGTCTCAGGTTTGTTATTAGAATCATTGAGATATCATATTGCATGCTGTATGAAGGGTCTAAGGATTGGAATGGGAAGGACTTGGATATCACATCTCATGCTATAGATAGGCTCTCAGGTTTGGAAAGGGAAGGAGTTGGATATCACATTTCATGTTAGAGGAAGGATCTCAGGTTTGGTATTAGAGGCATTGAGATATCACATCTCATGCTATAGGAAGGGTCTCAGGTTGGAATGGGAAGGAGTTGGATATCACATCTCATGTTAAAGGGAGGGTCTCAGAATTGGAAGGGGAAGGATTTGGATATCACATCTCATGTTATAGGAAGGATCTCAGGTTTGGTATTAGAAGCATTGAGATATCACATCTCATGCTATCGGAAGGATCTCAGGTTTGGTATTAGAAGCATTGAGATATCACATCTCATGCTATCAGAAGGGTCTCAGGATTGGAATGGGAAGGAGATGGATATCACATCTCATGCTAAAGGGAGGGTCTCAGGTTTGGAAGTGGAAGGATTTGGATATCACATCTCATGTTATCGGAAGGATCTCAGGTTTGGTATTAGAAGTATTGAGATATCACATCTCATGCTATAGGAAGGGTCTCAGGATTGGAATGGGAAGGAGTTGGATATCACATCTCATGCTAAAGGAAGGGTCTCAGGTTTGGTAGAAGCATTGAGATATCACATCTCATGCTATAGGAAGTGTCTCAGGATTGGAATGGGAAGGAGCTGGATATCACATCTCATGCTAAAGGAAGGGTCTCAGGTTTGGAACGGGAAGGAGTTGGATATCCGATCTCATATTATAGGAAGGGTCTAAGGTCTGGTATAAGCATTGAGATATCACATCTCTGCTATGGGAAGTGTCTCAGGATTGGAATGGGAAGGAGTTGGATATCCCATCTCATGTTATAGGAAGGTTCTCAGGTTTGGTATAAGCATTGAGATATCACATCTCATGCTATAGGAAGGGTCTCAGGTTGGAATGGGAAGGAGTTGGATATCACATCTCATGTTAAAGGGAGGGTCTCAGAATTGGAAGGGGAAGGATTTGGATATCATATCTCATGTTATAGGAAGGATCTCAGGTTTGGTATTAGAAGCATTGAGATATCACATCTCATGCTATCGGAAGGATCTCAGGTTTGGTATTAGAAGCATTGAGATATCACATCTCATGCTATCAGAAGGGTCTCAGGATTGGAATGGGAAGGAGTTGGATATCACATCTCATGCTAAAGGGAGGGTCTCAGGTTTGGAAGGGGAAGGATTTGGATATCACATCTCATGTTATCGGAAGCATTTCAGGTTTGGTATTAGAAGTATTGAGATATCACACCTCATGCTATAGGAAGGGTCTCAGGATTGGAATGGGAAGGAGTTGGATATCACATCTCATGCTAAAGGAAGGGTCTCAGGTTTGGTAGAAGCATTGAGATATCACATCTCATGCTATAGGAAGGGTCTCAGGATTGGAATGGGAAGGACTTAGATATCACATATCATGCTATAGGGAGGGTTTCTGTTTTGATATTAGAAGCATTGAGATATCACATCTCATGCTAAAGGGAGGGTCTCAGGATTGGAATGGGAAGGAGCTGGATATCACATCTCATGCTAAAGGAAGGGTCTCAGGTTTGGAACGGGAAGGAGTTGGATATCCGATCTCATGTTATAGGAAGGGTCTAAGGTCTGGTATAAGCATTGAGATATCACATCTCTGCTATCGGAAGTGTCTCAGGATTGGAATGGGAAGGAGTTGGATATCCCATCTCATGTTATAGGAAGGGTCTCAGGTTTGGTATAAGCATTGAGATATCACATCTCATGCTATAGGAAGGGTCTCAGGATTGGAATGGGAAGGAGTTGTATATCACATCTCATGCTATAGGAAGGGTCTCAGGTTTGGTATAAGCATTGAGATATCACATCTCATGCTATAGGAAGGGTCTCAGGATTGGAATGGGAAGGAGTTGTATATGACATCTCATGCCGTAGGAAGGGTCTCAGGTTTGGTATAAGCATTGAGATATCACATCTCATGCTATAGGAAGGGTCTCAGGATTGGAATGGGAAGGAGTTGTATATGACATCTCATGTTATAGGAAGGGTCTCAGGTTTGGTATAAGCATTGAGATATCACATCTCATGCTATAGGAAGGGTCTCAGGATTGGAATGGGAAGGAGTTGGATATCACATCTCATGCTATAGGAAGGGTCTCAGGTTTGGTATAAGCATTGAGATATCACATCTCATGCTATAGGAAGGGTCTCAGGATTGGAATGGGAAGGAGTTGGATATCACATCTCATGCTATAGGAAGGGTCTCAGGTTTGGTATAAGCATTGAGATATCACATCTCATGCTATAGGAAGGGTCTCAGGATTGGAATGGGAAGGAGTTTTATATGACATCTCATGCCGTAGGAAGGGTCTCAGGTTTGGTATAAGCATTGAGATATCACATCTCTGCTATCGGAAGGGTCTCAGGATTGGAATGGGAAGGAGTTGGATATCCCATCTCATGTTATAGGAAGAGTCTCAGGTTTGGTATTAGAAGCATTGAGATATCACATCTCATGCTATAGGAAGTGTCTCAGGATTGGAATGGGAAGGACTTGGATATCACATCTCATGCTATAGGGAGGCTCTCAAGTTTGATATTAGAAGCATTGAGATATCACATCCCATGCTATAGGAAGGGTCTCAGGATTGGAATGGGAAGGAGTTGGATATCACATCTCATGCTATAGGAAGGGTCTCAGGTTTGGTATAAGCAGTGAGATATCACATCGCATGCTGTAGGAAGGGTCTCAGGTTTGGTATTAGAAGCATTGAGATATCACATCTCATGCTATAGGAAGGATCTCAGGTTTGGTATTAGAAGTATTGAGATATCACATCTCATGCTATAGGAAGGGTCTCAGGATTGGAATGGGAAGGAGTTGGATATCACATCTCATGCTAAAGGAAGGGTCTCAGGTTTGGTAGAAGCATTGAGATATCACATCTCATGCTATAGGAAGGGTCTCAGGATTGGAATGGGAAGGACTTAGATATCACATATCATGCTATAGGGAGGGTCTCAGTTTTGATATTAGAAGCATTGAGATATAACATCTCATGCTATCGGAAGTGTCTCACGATTGGAATGGGAAGGAGCTGGATATCACATCTCATGCTAAAGGAAGAGTCTCAGGTTTGGTATAAGCATTGAGATATCACATCTCTGCTATCGGAAGTGTCTCAGGATTGGAAATGGAAGGAGTTGGATATCCCATCTCATGTTATAGGACGGGTCTCAGGTTTGTTATTAGAATCATTGAGATATCATATTGCATGCTGTAGGAAGGGTCTAAGGATTGGAATGGAAAGGGCTTGGATATCACATCTCATGCTATAGATAGGCTCTCAGGTTTGGAAAGGGAAGGAGTTGGATATCACATTTCATGTTAGAGGAAGGATCTCAGGTTTGGTATTAGAGGCATTGAGATATCATATTGCATGCTGTAGGAAGGGTCTAAGGATTGGAATGGGAAGGACTTGGATATCACATCTCATGCTATAGGAAGGGTCTCAGGTTGGAATGGGAAGGAGTTGGATATCACATCTCATGTTAAAGGGAGGGTCTCAGAATTGGAAGGGGAAGGATTTGGATATCACATCTCATGTTATAGGAAGGATCTCAGGTTTGGTATTAGAAGCATTGAGATATCACATCTCATGCTATCGGAAGGATCTCAGGTTTGGTATTAGAAGCATTGAGATATCACATCTCATGCTATCAGCAGGGTCTCAGGATTGGAATGGGAAGGAGATGGATATCACATCTCATGCTAAAGGGAGGGTCTCAGGTTTGGAAGGGGAAGGATTTGGATATCACATCTCATGTTATCGGAAGGATCTCAGGTTTGGTATTAGAAGTATTGAGATATCACATCTCATGCTATAGGAAGTGTCTCAGGATTGGAATGGGAAGGAGTTGGATATCACATCTCATGCTAAAGGAAGGGTCTCAGGTTTGGTAGAAGCATTGAGATATCACATCTCATGCTATAGGAAGTGTCTCAGGATTGGAATGGGAAGGAGCTGGATATCACATCTCATGCTAAAGGAAGGGTCTCAGGTTTGGAACGGGAAGGAGTTGGATATCCGATCTCATGTTATAGGAAGGGTCTAAGGTCTGGTATAAGCATTGAGATATCACATCTCTGCTATCGGAAGTGTCTCAGGATTGGAATGGGAAGGAGTTGGATATCCGATCTCATGCTATCGGAAGGATCTCAGGTTTGGTATTAGAAGCATTGAGATATCACATCTCATGCTATAGGAAGGGTCTCAGGATTGGAATGGGAAGGACTTAGATATCACATATCATGCTATAGGGAGGGTTTCCGTTTTGATATTAGAAGCATTGAGATATCACATCTCATGCTATCGGAAGTGTCTCAGGATTGGAATGGGAAGGAGCTGGATATCACATCTCATGCTAAAGGAAGGGTCTCAGGTTTGGAACGGGAAGGAGTTGGATATCCGATCTCATGTTATAGGAAGGGTCTAAGGTCTGGTATAAGCATTGAGATATCACATCTCTGCTATGGGAAGTGTCTCAGGATTGGAATGGGAAGGAGTTGGATATCACATCTCATGTTAAAGGGAGGGTCTCAGAATTGGAAGGGGAAGGATTTGGATATCACATCTCATGTTATAGGAAGGATCTCAGGTTTGGTATTAGAAGTATTGAGATATCACATCTCATGCTATAGGAAGGATCTCAGGTTTGGTATTAGAAGCATTGAGATATCACATCTCATGCTATCAGAAGGGTCTCAGGATTGGAATGGGAAGGAGTTGGATATCACATCTCATGCTAAAGGGAGGGTCTCAGGTTTGGAAGGGGAAGGATTTGGATATCACATCTCATGTTATCGGAAGGATTTCAGGTTTGGTATTAGAAGTATTGAGATATCACATCTCATGCTATAGGAAGGGTCTCAGGATTGGAAAGGGAAGGAGTTGGATATCACATCTCATGCTAAAGGAAGGGTCTCAGGTTTGGTAGAAGCATTGAGATATCACATCTCATGCTATAGGAAGGGTCTCAGGATTGGAATGGGAAGGACTTAGATATCACATATCATGCTATAGGGAGGGTTTCTGTTTTGATATTAGAAGCATTGAGATATCACATCTCATGCTAAAGGGAGGGTGTCAGGATTGGAATGGGAAGGAGCTGGATATCACATCTCGTGCTAAAGGAAGGGTCTCAGGTTTGGAACGGGAAGGAGTTGGATATCCGATCTCATGTTATAGGAAGGGTCTAAGGTCTGGTATAAGCATTGAGATATCACATCTCTGCTATCGGAAGTGTCTCAGGATTGGAATGGGAAGGAGTTGGATATCCCATCTCATGTTATAGGAAGGGTCTCAGGTTTGGTATAAGCATTGAGATATCACATCTCATGCTATAGGAAGGGTCTCAGGATTGGAATGGGAAGGAGTTGGATATCGCATCTCATGCTATAGGAAGGGTCTCAGGTTTGGTATAAGCATTGAGATATCACATCTCATGCTATAGGAAGGGTCTCAGGATTGGAATGGGAAGGAGTTGTATATGACATCTCATGCCGTAGGAAGGGTCTCAGGTTTGGTATAAGCATTGAGATATCACATCTCTGCTATCGGAAGGGTCTCAGGATTGGAATAGGAAGGAGTTGGATATCCCATCTCATGTTATAGGAAGAGTCTCAGGTTTGGTATTAGAAGCATTGAGATATCACATCTCATGCTATAGGAAGTGTCTCAGGATTGGAATGGGAAGGACTTGGATATCACATCTCATGCTATAGGGAGGCTCTCAAGTTTGATATTAGAAGCATTGAGATATCACATCTCATGCTATAGGAAGGGTCTCAGGATTGGAATGGGAAGGAGTTGGATATCACATCTCATGCTATAGGAAGGGTCTCAGGTTTGGTATAAGCAGTGAGATATCACATCGCATGCTGTAGGAAGGGTCTCAGGTTTGGTATTAGAAGCATTGAGATATCACATCTCATGCTATAGGAAGGATCTCAGGTTTGGTATTAGAAGTATTGAGATATCACATCTCATGCTATAGGAAGGGTCTCAGGATTGGAATGGGAAGGAGTTGGATATCACATCTCATGCTAAAGGAAGGGTCTCAGGTTTGGTAGAAGCATTGAGATATCACATCTCATGCTATAGGAAGGGTCTCAGGATTGGAATGGGAAGGACTTAGATATCACATATCATGCTATAGGGAGGGTCTCAGTTTTGATATTAGAAGCATTGAGATATCACATCTCATGCTATCGGAAGTGTCTCACGATTGGAATGGGAAGGAGCTGGATATCACATCTCATGCTAAAGGAAGAGTCTCAGGATTGGAACGGGAAGGAGTTGGATATCACATCTCATGTTATAGGAAGGGTCTCAGGTTTGGTATAAGCATTGAGATATCACATCTCTGCTATCGGAAGTGTCTCAGGATTGGAAATGGAAGGAGTTGGATATCCCATCTCATGTTATAGGACGGGTCTCAGGTTTGTTATTAGAATCATTGAGATATCATATTGCATGCTGTAGGACGGGTCTAAGGATTGGAATGGAAAGGACTTGGATATCACATCTCATGCTATAGATAGGCTCTCAGGTTTGGAAAGGGAAGGAGTTGGATATCACATTTCATGTTAGAGGAAGGATCTCAGGTTTGGTATTAGAGGCATTGAGATATCATATTGCATGCTGTAGGAAGGGTCTAAGGATTGGAATGGGAAGGACTTGGATATCACATCTCATGCTATAGGAAGGGTCTCAGGTTGGAATGGGAAGGAGTTGGATATCACATATGCTAAAGGGAGGGTCTCAGGTTTGGAAGGGGAAGGATTTGGATATCACATCTCATGTTATCGGAAAGGATCTCAGGTTTGGTATTAGAAGTATTGAGATATCACATCTCATGCTATAGGAAGGGTCTCAGGATTGGAATGGGAAGGAGTTGGATATCACATCTCATGCTAAAGGAAAGGTCTCAGGTTTGGTAGAAGCAATGAGATATCACATCTCATGCTATAGGAAGTGTCTCAGGATTGGAATGGGAAGGAGCTGGATATCACATCTCATGCTAAAGGAAGGGTCTCAGGTTTGGAACGGGAAGGAGTTGGATATCCGATCTCATGTTATAGGAAGGGTCTAAGGTCTGGTATAAGCATTGAGATATCACATCTCATGCTATCAGAAGGGTCTCAGGATTGGAATGGGAAGGAGATGGATATCACATATGCTAAAGGGAGGGTCTCAGGTTTGGAAGGGGAAGGATTTGGATATCACATCTCATGTTATCGGAAAGGATCTCAGGTTTGGTATTAGAAGTATTGAGATATCACATCTCATGCTATAGGAAGGGTCTCAGGATTGGAATGGGAAGGAGTTGGATATCACATCTCATGCTAAAGGAAGGGTCTCAGGTTTGGTAGAAGCAATGAGATATCACATCTCATGCTATAGGAAGTGTCTCAGGATTGGAATGGGAAGGAGCTGGATATCACATCTCATGCTAAAGGAAGGGTCTCAGGTTTGGAACGGGAAGGAGTTGGATATCCGATCTCATGTTATAGGAAGGGTCTAAGGTCTGGTATAAGCATTGAGATATCACATCTCTGCTATCGGAAGTGTCTCAGGATTGGAATGGGAAGGAGTTGGATATCCGATCTCATGCTATCGGAAGGATCTCAGGTTTGGTATTAGAAGCATTGAGATATCACATCTCATGCTATAGGAAGGGTCTCAGGATTGGAATGGGAAGGACTTAGATATCACATATCATGCGATAGGGAGGGTTTCCGTTTTGATATTAGAAGCATTGAGATATCACATCTCATGCTATCGGAAGTGTCTCAGGATTGGAATGGGAAGGAGCTGGATATCACATCTCATGCTAAAGGAAGGGTCTCAGGTTTGGAACGGGAAGGAGTTGGATATCCGATCTCATGTTATAGGAAGGGTCTAAGGTCTGGTATAAGCATTGAGATATCACATCTCTGCTATCGGAAGTGTCTCAGGATTGGAATGGGAAGGAGTTGGATATCCCATCTCATGTTATGGGAAGGGTCTCAGGTTTGGTATAAGCATTGAGATATCACATCTCATGCTATAGGAAGGGTCTCAGGATTGGAATGGGAAGGAGTTGGATATCACATCTCATGCTATAGGAAGGGTCTCAGGTTTGGTATAAGCATTGAGATATCACATCTCATGCTATAGGAAGGGTCTCAGGATTGGAATGGGAAGGAGTTGTATATGACATCTCATGCCGTAGGAAGGGTCTCAGGTTTGGTATAAGCATTGAGATATCACATCTCATGCTATACTAAGGGTCTCAGGATTGGAATGGGAAGGAGTTGGATATCACATCTCATGCTATAGGAAGGGTCTCAGGTTTGGTATAAGCATTGAGATATCACATCTCATGCTATAGGAAGGGTCTCAGGATTGGAATGGGAAGGAGTTGTATATGACATCTCATGCCGTAGGAAGGGTCTCAGGTTTGGTATAAGCATTGAGATATCACATCTCTGCTATCGGAAGGGTCTCAGGATTGGAATGGGAAGGAGTTGGATATCCCATCTCATGTTATAGGAAGAGTCTCAGGTTTGGTATTAGAAGCATTGAGATATCACATCTCATGCTATAGGAAGTGTCTCAGGATTGGAATGGGAAGGACTTGGATATCACATCTCATGCTATAGGGAGGCTCTCAAGTTTGATATTAGAAGCATTGAGATATCACATCTCATGCTATAGGAAGGGTCTCAGGATTGGAATGGGAAGGAGTTAGATATCACATCTCATGCTATAGGAAGGATCTCAGGTTTGGTATAAGAATTGAGATATCACATCTCTGCTATCGGAAGGGTCTCAGGATTGGAATGGGAAGGAGTTGGATATTCCAATCTCATGTTATAGGAAGGGTCTCAGGTTTGGTATTAGAAGCATTGAGATATCACATCTCATGCTATCGGAAGGATCTCAGGTTTGGTATTAGAAGCATTGAGATATCACATCTCATGCTATCAGAAGGGTCTCAGGATTGGAATGGGAAGGAGATGGATATCACATCTCATGCTAAAGGGAGGGTCTCAGGTTTGGAAGGGGAAGGATTTGGATATCACATCTCATGTTATCGGAAGGATCTCAGGTTTGGTATTAGAAGTATTGAGATATCACATCTCATGCTATAGGAAGGGTCTCAGGATTGGAATGGGAAGGAGTTGGATATCACATCTCATGCTAAAGGAAGGGTCTCAGGTTTGGTAGAAGCATTGAGATATCACATCTCATGCTATAGGAAGGGTCTCAGGATTGGAATGGGAAGGACTTAGATATCACATATCATGCTATAGGGAGGGTTTCCGTTTTGATATTAGAAGCATTGAGATATCACATCTCATGCTATCGGAAGTGTCTCAGGATTGGAATGGGAAGGAGATGGATATCACATCTCATGCTAAAAGAAGGGTGTCAGTTTTGGAACTGGAAGGAGTTGGATATCCGATCTCATGTTATAGGAAGGGTCTAAGGTCTGGTATAAGCATTGAGATATCACATCTCTGCTATCGGAAGTGTCTCAGGATTGGAATGGGAAGGAGTTGGATATCCCATCTCATGTTATAGGAAGGGTCTCAGGTTTGGTATAAGCATTGAGATATCACATCTCATGCTATAGGAAGGGTCTCAGGATTGGAATGGGAAGGAGTTGGATATCACATCTCATGCTATAGGAAGGGTCTCAGGTTTGGTATAAGCATTGAGATATCACATCTCATGCTATAGGAAGGGTCTCAGGATTGGAATGGGAAGGAGTTGTATATGACATCTCATGCCGTAGGAAGGGTCTCAGGTTTGGTATAAGCATTGAGATATCACATCTCATGCTATAGGAAGGGTCTCAGGATTGGAATGGGAAGGAGTTGGATATCACATCTCATGCTATAGGAAGGGTCTCAGGTTTGGTATAAGCATTGAGATATCACATCTCATGCTATAGGAAGGGTCTCAGGATTGGAATGGGAAGGAGTTGTATATGACATCTCATGCCGTAGGAAGGGTCTCAGGTTTGGTATAAGCATTGAGATATCACATCTCTGCTATCGGAAGGGTCTCAGGATTGGAATGGGAAGGAGTTGGATATCCCATCTCATGTTATAGGAAGAGTCTCATGTTTGGTATTAGAAGCATTGAGATATCACATCTCATGCTATAGGAAGGGTCTCAGGATTGGAATGGGAAGGAGTTAGATATCACATCTCATGCTATAGGAAGGGTCTCAGGTTTGGTATAAGCAGTGAGATATCACATCTCATGCTATAGGAAGTGTCTCAGGATTGGAATGGGAAGGAGTTGGATATCACATCTCATGTTATAGGAAGGATCTCAGGTTTGGTATAAGAATTGAGATATCACATCTCTGCTATCGGAAGGGTCTCATGATTGGAATGGGAAGGAGTTGGATATTCCAATCTCATGTTATAGGAAGGGTCTCAGGTTTGGTATTAGAAGCATTGAGATATCACATCTCATGCTATCGGAAGGATCTCAGGTTTGGTATTAGAAGCATTGAGATATCACATCTCATGCTATCAGAAGGGTCTCAGGATTGGAATGGGAAGGAGATGGATATCACATCTCATGCTAAAGGGAGGGTCTCAGGTTTGGAAGGGGAAGGATTTGGATATCACATCTCATGTTATCGGAAGGATCTCAGGTTTGGTATTAGAAGTATTGAGATATCACATCTCATGCTATAGGAAGGGTCTCAGGATTGGAATGGGAAGGAGTTGGATATCACATCTCATGCTATAGGAAGGGTCTCAGGTTTGGTATAAGCATTGAGATATCACATCTCATGCTATAGGAAGGGTCTCAGGATTGGAATGGGAAGGAGTTGGATATCACATCTCATGCTATAGGAAGGGTCTCAGGTTTGGTATAAGCATTGAGATATCACATCTCATGCTATAGGAAGGGTCTCAGGATTGGAATGGGAAGGAGTTTTATATGACATCTCATGCCGTAGGAAGGGTCTCAGGTTTGGTATAAGCATTGAGATATCACATCTCTGCTATCGGAAGGGTCTCAGGATTGGAATGGGAAGGAGTTGGATATCCCATCTCATGTTATAGGAAGAGTCTCAGGTTTGGTATTAGAAGCATTGAGATATCACATCTCATGCTATAGGAAGTGTCTCAGGATTGGAATGGGAAGGACTTGGATATCACATCTCATGCTATAGGGAGGCTCTCAAGTTTGATATTAGAAGCATTGAGATATCACATCCCATGCTATAGGAAGGGTCTCAGGATTGGAATGGGAAGGAGTTGGATATCACATCTCATGCTATAGGAAGGGTCTCAGGTTTGGTATAAGCAGTGAGATATCACATCGCATGCTGTAGGAAGGGTCTCAGGTTTGGTATTAGAAGCATTGAGATATCACATCTCATGCTATAGGAAGGATCTCAGGTTTGGTATTAGAAGTATTGAGATATCACATCTCATGCTATAGGAAGGGTCTCAGGATTGGAATGGGAAGGAGTTGGATATCACATCTCATGCTAAAGGAAGGGTCTCAGGTTTGGTAGAAGCATTGAGATATCACATCTCATGCTATAGGAAGGGTCTCAGGATTGGAATGGGAAGGACTTAGATATCACATATCATGCTATAGGGAGGGTCTCAGTTTTGATATTAGAAGCATTGAGATATAACATCTCATGCTATCGGAAGTGTCTCACGATTGGAATGGGAAGGAGCTGGATATCACATCTCATGCTAAAGGAAGAGTCTCAGGTTTGGTATAAGCATTGAGATATCACATCTCTGCTATCGGAAGTGTCTCAGGATTGGAAATGGAAGGAGTTGGATATCCCATCTCATGTTATAGGACGGGTCTCAGGTTTGTTATTAGAATCATTGAGATATCATATTGCATGCTGTAGGAAGGGTCTAAGGATTGGAATGGAAAGGGCTTGGATATCACATCTCATGCTATAGATAGGCTCTCAGGTTTGGAAAGGGAAGGAGTTGGATATCACATTTCATGTTAGAGGAAGGATCTCAGGTTTGGTATTAGAGGCATTGAGATATCATATTGCATGCTGTAGGAAGGGTCTAAGGATTGGAATGGGAAGGACTTGGATATCACATCTCATGCTATAGGAAGGGTCTCAGGTTGGAATGGGAAGGAGTTGGATATCACATCTCATGTTAAAGGGAGGGTCTCAGAATTGGAAGGGGAAGGATTTGGATATCACATCTCATGTTATAGGAAGGATCTCAGGTTTGGTATTAGAAGCATTGAGATATCACATCTCATGCTATCGGAAGGATCTCAGGTTTGGTATTAGAAGCATTGAGATATCACATCTCATGCTATCAGCAGGGTCTCAGGATTGGAATGGGAAGGAGATGGATATCACATCTCATGCTAAAGGGAGGGTCTCAGGTTTGGAAGGGGAAGGATTTGGATATCACATCTCATGTTATCGGAAGGATCTCAGGTTTGGTATTAGAAGTATTGAGATATCACATCTCATGCTATAGGAAGTGTCTCAGGATTGGAATGGGAAGGAGTTGGATATCACATCTCATGCTAAAGGAAGGGTCTCAGGTTTGGTAGAAGCATTGAGATATCACATCTCATGCTATAGGAAGTGTCTCAGGATTGGAATGGGAAGGAGCTGGATATCACATCTCATGCTAAAGGAAGGGTCTCAGGTTTGGAACGGGAAGGAGTTGGATATCCGATCTCATGTTATAGGAAGGGTCTAAGGTCTGGTATAAGCATTGAGATATCACATCTCTGCTATCGGAAGTGTCTCAGGATTGGAATGGGAAGGAGTTGGATATCCGATCTCATGCTATCGGAAGGATCTCAGGTTTGGTATTAGAAGCATTGAGATATCACATCTCATGCTATAGGAAGGGTCTCAGGATTGGAATGGGAAGGACTTAGATATCACATATCATGCTATAGGGAGGGTTTCCGTTTTGATATTAGAAGCATTGAGATATCACATCTCATGCTATCGGAAGTGTCTCAGGATTGGAATGGGAAGGAGCTGGATATCACATCTCATGCTAAAGGAAGGGTCTCAGGTTTGGAACGGGAAGGAGTTGGATATCCGATCTCATGTTATAGGAAGGGTCTAAGGTCTGGTATAAGCATTGAGATATCACATCTCTGCTATGGGAAGTGTCTCAGGATTGGAATGGGAAGGAGTTGGATATCACATCTCATGTTAAAGGGAGGGTCTCAGAATTGGAAGGGGAAGGATTTGGATATCACATCTCATGTTATAGGAAGGATCTCAGGTTTGGTATTAGAAGCATTGAGATATCACATCTCATGCTATAGGAAGGATCTCAGGTTTGGTATTAGAAGCATTGAGATATCACATCTCATGCTATCAGAAGGGTCTCAGGATTGGAATGGGAAGGAGTTGGATATCACATCTCATGCTAAAGGGAGGGTCTCAGGTTTGGAAGGGGAAGGATTTGGATATCACATCTCATGTTATCGGAAGGATTTCAGGTTTGGTATTAGAAGTATTGAGATATCACATCTCATGCTATAGGAAGGGTCTCAGGATTGGAAAGGGAAGGAGTTGGATATCACATCTCATGCTAAAGGAAGGGTCTCAGGTTTGGTAGAAGCATTGAGATATCACATCTCATGCTATAGGAAGGGTCTCAGGATTGGAATGGGAAGGACTTAGATATCACATATCATGCTATAGGGAGGGTTTCTGTTTTGATATTAGAAGCATTGAGATATCACATCTCATGCTAAAGGGAGGGTGTCAGGATTGGAATGGGAAGGAGCTGGATATCACATCTCGTGCTAAAGGAAGGGTCTCAGGTTTGGAACGGGAAGGAGTTGGATATCCGATCTCATGTTATAGGAAGGGTCTAAGGTCTGGTATAAGCATTGAGATATCACATCTCTGCTATCGGAAGTGTCTCAGGATTGGAATGGGAAGGAGTTGGATATCCCATCTCATGTTATAGGAAGGGTCTCAGGTTTGGTATAAGCATTGAGATATCACATCTCATGCTATAGGAAGGGTCTCAGGATTGGAATGGGAAGGAGTTGGATATCGCATCTCATGCTATAGGAAGGGTCTCAGGTTTGGTATAAGCATTGAGATATCACATCTCATGCTATAGGAAGGGTCTCAGGATTGGAATGGGAAGGAGTTGTATATGACATCTCATGCCGTAGGAAGGGTCTCAGGTTTGGTATAAGCATTGAGATATCACATCTCTGCTATCGGAAGGGTCTCAGGATTGGAATAGGAAGGAGTTGGATATCCCATCTCATGTTATAGGAAGAGTCTCAGGTTTGGTATTAGAAGCATTGAGATATCACATCTCATGCTATAGGAAGTGTCTCAGGATTGGAATGGGAAGGACTTGGATATCACATCTCATGCTATAGGGAGGCTCTCAAGTTTGATATTAGAAGCATTGAGATATCACATCTCATGCTATAGGAAGGGTCTCAGGATTGGAATGGGAAGGAGTTGGATATCACATCTCATGCTATAGGAAGGGTCTCAGGTTTGGTATAAGCAGTGAGATATCACATCGCATGCTGTAGGAAGGGTCTCAGGTTTGGTATTAGAAGCATTGAGATATCACATCTCATGCTATAGGAAGGATCTCAGGTTTGGTATTAGAAGTATTGAGATATCACATCTCATGCTATAGGAAGGGTCTCAGGATTGGAATGGGAAGGAGTTGGATATCACATCTCATGCTAAAGGAAGGGTCTCAGGTTTGGTAGAAGCATTGAGATATCACATCTCATGCTATAGGAAGGGTCTCAGGATTGGAATGGGAAGGACTTAGATATCACATATCATGCTATAGGGAGGGTCTCAGTTTTGATATTAGAAGCATTGAGATATCACATCTCATGCTATCGGAAGTGTCTCACGATTGGAATGGGAAGGAGCTGGATATCACATCTCATGCTAAAGGAAGAGTCTCAGGATTGGAACGGGAAGGAGTTGGATATCACATCTCATGTTATAGGAAGGGTCTCAGGTTTGGTATAAGCATTGAGATATCACATCTCTGCTATCGGAAGTGTCTCAGGATTGGAAATGGAAGGAGTTGGATATCCCATCTCATGTTATAGGACGGGTCTCAGGTTTGTTATTAGAATCATTGAGATATCATATTGCATGCTGTAGGAAGGGTCTAAGGATTGGAATGGAAAGGACTTGGATATCACATCTCATGCTATAGATAGGCTCTCAGGTTTGGAAAGGGAAGGAGTTGGATATCACATTTCATGTTAGAGGAAGGATCTCAGGTTTGGTATTAGAGGCATTGAGATATCATATTGCATGCTGTAGGAAGGGTCTAAGGATTGGAATGGGAAGGACTTGGATATCACATCTCATGCTATAGGAAGGGTCTCAGGTTGGAATGGGAAGGAGTTGGATATCACATATGCTAAAGGGAGGGTCTCAGGTTTGGAAGGGGAAGGATTTGGATATCACATCTCATGTTATCGGAAAGGATCTCAGGTTTGGTATTAGAAGTATTGAGATATCACATCTCATGCTATAGGAAGGGTCTCAGGATTGGAATGGGAAGGAGTTGGATATCACATCTCATGCTAAAGGAAAGGTCTCAGGTTTGGTAGAAGCAATGAGATATCACATCTCATGCTATAGGAAGTGTCTCAGGATTGGAATGGGAAGGAGCTGGATATCACATCTCATGCTAAAGGAAGGGTCTCAGGTTTGGAACGGGAAGGAGTTGGATATCCGATCTCATGTTATAGGAAGGGTCTAAGGTCTGGTATAAGCATTGAGATATCACATCTCATGCTATCAGAAGGGTCTCAGGATTGGAATGGGAAGGAGATGGATATCACATATGCTAAAGGGAGGGTCTCAGGTTTGGAAGGGGAAGGATTTGGATATCACATCTCATGTTATCGGAAAGGATCTCAGGTTTGGTATTAGAAGTATTGAGATATCACATCTCATGCTATAGGAAGGGTCTCAGGATTGGAATGGGAAGGAGTTGGATATCACATCTCATGCTAAAGGAAGGGTCTCAGGTTTGGTAGAAGCAATGAGATATCACATCTCATGCTATAGGAAGTGTCTCAGGATTGGAATGGGAAGGAGCTGGATATCACATCTCATGCTAAAGGAAGGGTCTCAGGTTTGGAACGGGAAGGAGTTGGATATCCGATCTCATGTTATAGGAAGGGTCCAAGGTCTGGTATAAGCATTGAGATATCACATCTCTGCTATCGGAAGTGTCTCAGGATTGGAATGGGAAGGAGTTGGATATCCGATCTCATGCTATCGGAAGGATCTCAGGTTTGGTATTAGAAGCATTGAGATATCACATCTCATGCTATAGGAAGGGTCTCAGGATTGGAATGGGAAGGACTTAGATATCACATATCATGCGATAGGGAGGGTTTCCGTTTTGATATTAGAAGCATTGAGATATCACATCTCATGCTATCGGAAGTGTCTCAGGATTGGAATGGGAAGGAGCTGGATATCACATCTCATGCTAAAGGAAGGGTCTCAGGTTTGGAACGGGAAGGAGTTGGATATCCGATCTCATGTTATAGGAAGGGTCTAAGGTCTGGTATAAGCATTGAGATATCACATCTCTGCTATCGGAAGTGTCTCAGGATTGGAATGGGAAGGAGTTGGATATCCCATCTCATGTTATGGGAAGGGTCTCAGGTTTGGTATAAGCATTGAGATATCACATCTCATGCTATAGGAAGGGTCTCAGGATTGGAATGGGAAGGAGTTGGATATCACATCTCATGCTATAGGAAGGGTCTCAGGTTTGGTATAAGCATTGAGATATCACATCTCATGCTATAGGAAGGGTCTCAGGATTGGAATGGGAAGGAGTTGTATATGACATCTCATGCCGTAGGAAGGGTCTCAGGTTTGGTATAAGCATTGAGATATCACATCTCATGCTATACTAAGGGTCTCAGGATTGGAATGGGAAGGAGTTGGATATCACATCTCATGCTATAGGAAGGGTCTCAGGTTTGGTATAAGCATTGAGATATCACATCTCATGCTATAGGAAGGGTCTCAGGATTGGAATGGGAAGGAGTTGTATATGACATCTCATGCCGTAGGAAGGGTCTCAGGTTTGGTATAAGCATTGAGATATCACATCTCTGCTATCGGAAGGGTCTCAGGATTGGAATGGGAAGGAGTTGGATATCCCATCTCATGTTATAGGAAGAGTCTCAGGTTTGGTATTAGAAGCATTGAGATATCACATCTCATGCTATAGGAAGTGTCTCAGGATTGGAATGGGAAGGACTTGGATATCACATCTCATGCTATAGGGAGGCTCTCAAGTTTGATATTAGAAGCATTGAGATATCACATCTCATGCTATAGGAAGGGTCTCAGGATTGGAATGGGAAGGAGTTAGATATCACATCTCATGCTATAGGAAGGATCTCAGGTTTGGTATAAGAATTGAGATATCACATCTCTGCTATCGGAAGGGTCTCAGGATTGGAATGGGAAGGAGTTGGATATTCCAATCTCATGTTATAGGAAGGGTCTCAGGTTTGGTATTAGAAGCATTGAGATATCACATCTCATGCTATCGGAAGGATCTCAGGTTTGGTATTAGAAGCATTGAGATATCACATCTCATGCTATCAGAAGGGTCTCAGGATTGGAATGGGAAGGAGATGGATATCACATCTCATGCTAAAGGGAGGGTCTCAGGTTTGGAAGGGGAAGGATTTGGATATCACATCTCATGTTATCGGAAGGATCTCAGGTTTGGTATTAGAAGTATTGAGATATCACATCTCATGCTATAGGAAGGGTCTCAGGATTGGAATGGGAAGGAGTTGGATATCACATCTCATGCTAAAGGAAGGGTCTCAGGTTTGGTAGAAGCATTGAGATATCACATCTCATGCTATAGGAAGGGTCTCAGGATTGGAATGGGAAGGACTTAGATATCACATATCATGCTATAGGGAGGGTTTCCGTTTTGATATTAGAAGCATTGAGATATCACATCTCATGCTATCGGAAGTGTCTCAGGATTGGAATGGGAAGGAGATGGATATCACATCTCATGCTAAAAGAAGGGTGTCAGTTTTGGAACTGGAAGGAGTTGGATATCCGATCTCATGTTATAGGAAGGGTCTAAGGTCTGGTATAAGCATTGAGATATCACATCTCTGCTATCGGAAGTGTCTCAGGATTGGAATGGGAAGGAGTTGGATATCCCATCTCATGTTATAGGAAGGGTCTCAGGTTTGGTATAAGCATTGAGATATCACATCTCATGCTATAGGAAGGGTCTCAGGATTGGAATGGGAAGGAGTTGGATATCACATCTCATGCTATAGGAAGGGTCTCAGGTTTGGTATAAGCATTGAGATATCACATCTCATGCTATAGGAAGGGTCTCAGGATTGGAATGGGAAGGAGTTGTATATGACATCTCATGCCGTAGGAAGGGTCTCAGGTTTGGTATAAGCATTGAGATATCACATCTCATGCTATAGGAAGGGTCTCAGGATTGGAATGGGAAGGAGTTGGATATCACATCTCATGCTATAGGAAGGGTCTCAGGTTTGGTATAAGCATTGAGATATCACATCTCATGCTATAGGAAGGGTCTCAGGATTGGAATGGGAAGGAGTTGTATATGACATCTCATGCCGTAGGAAGGGTCTCAGGTTTGGTATAAGCATTGAGATATCACATCTCTGCTATCGGAAGGGTCTCAGGATTGGAATGGGAAGGAGTTGGATATCCCATCTCATGTTATAGGAAGAGTCTCATGTTTGGTATTAGAAGCATTGAGATATCACATCTCATGCTATAGGAAGGGTCTCAGGATTGGAATGGGAAGGAGTTAGATATCACATCTCATGCTATAGGAAGGGTCTCAGGTTTGGTATAAGCAGTGAGATATCACATCTCATGCTATAGGAAGTGTCTCAGGATTGGAATGGGAAGGAGTTGGATATCACATCTCATGTTATAGGAAGGATCTCAGGTTTGGTATAAGAATTGAGATATCACATCTCTGCTATCGGAAGGGTCTCATGATTGGAATGGGAAGGAGTTGGATATTCCAATCTCATGTTATAGGAAGGGTCTCAGGTTTGGTATTAGAAGCATTGAGATATCACATCTCATGCTATCGGAAGGATCTCAGGTTTGGTATTAGAAGCATTGAGATATCACATCTCATGCTATCAGAAGGGTCTCAGGATTGGAATGGGAAGGAGATGGATATCACATCTCATGCTAAAGGGAGGGTCTCAGGTTTGGAAGGGGAAGGATTTGGATATCACATCTCATGTTATCGGAAGGATCTCAGGTTTGGTATTAGAAGTATTGAGATATCACATCTCATGCTATAGGAAGGGTCTCAGGATTGGAATGGGAAGGAGTTGATTATCACATCTCATGCTAAAGGAAGGGTCTCAGGTTTGGTAGAAGCATTGAGATATCACATCTCATGCTATAGGAAGGGTCTCAGGATTGGAATGGGAAGGACTTAGATATCACATATCATGCTATAGGGAGGGTTTCCGTTTTGATATTAGAAGCATTGAGATATCACATCTCATGCTATCGGAAGTGTCTCAGGATTGGAATGGGAAGGAGCTGGATATCACATCTCATGCTAAAGGAAGGGTCTCAGGTTTGGAACGGGAAGGAGTTGGATATCCGATCTCATGTTATAGGAAGGGTCTAAGGTCTGGTATAAGCATTGAGATATCACATCTCTGCTATCGGAAGTGTCTCAGGATTGGAATGGGAAGGAGTTGGATATCCCATCTCATGTTATAGGAAGGGTCTCAGGTTTGGTATAAGCATTGAGATATCACATCTCATGCTATAGGAAGGGTCTCAGGATTGGAATGGGAAGGAGTTGGATATCACATCTCATGCTATAGGAAGGGTCTCAGGTTTGGTATAAGCATTGAGATATCACATCTCATGCTATAGGAAGGGTCTCAGGATTGGAATGGGAAGGAGTTGTATATGACATCTCATGCCGTAGGAAGGGTCTCAGGTTTGGTATAAGCATTGAGATATCACATCTCATGCTATAGGAAGGGTCTCAGGATTGGAATGGGAAGGAGTTGGATATCACATCTCATGCTATAGGAAGGGTCTCAGGTTTGGTATAAGCATTGAGATATCACATCTCATGCTATAGGAAGGGTCTCAGGATTGGAATGGGAAGGAGTTGTATATGACATCTCATGCCGTAGGAAGGGTATCAGGTTTGGTATAAGCATTGAGATATCACATCTCTGCTATCGGAAGGGTCTCAGGATTGGAATGGGAAGGAGTTGGATATCCCATCTCATGTTATAGGAAGAGTCTCAGGTTTGGTATTAGAAGCATTGAGATATCACATCTCATGCTATAGGAAGTGTCTCAGGATTGGAATGGGAAGGACTTGGATATCACATCTCATGCTATAGGGAGGCTCTCAAGTTTGATATTAGAAGCATTGAGATATCACATCTCATGCTATAGGAAGGGTCTCAGGATTGGAATGGGAAGGAGTTGGATATCACATCTCATGCTATTGGAAGGGTTTCAGGTTTGGTATAAGCAGTGAGATATCACATCTCATGCTATAGGAAGTGTCTCAGGATTGGAATGGGAAGGAGTTGGATATCACATCTCATGTTATAGGAAGGATCTCAGGTTTGGTATAAGAATTGAGATATCACATCTCTGCTATCGGAAGGGTCTCAGGATTGGAATGGGAAGGAGTTGGATATTCCAATCTCATGTTATAGGAAGGGTCTCAGGTTTGGTATTAGAAGCATTGAGATATCACATCTCATTGTATAGGAAGGGTCTCAGGATTGGAATGGGAAGGACTTGGATATCACATCTCATGCTATAGGGAGGGTCTCAGGTTTGATATTAGAAGCATTGAGATATTACATCTCATGATATCGGAAGGGTCTCAGGATTGGAATGGGAAGGAGTTGGATATCACATCTCATGATAAAGGAAGGGTCTAAGGTTTGGAAGGGGAAGGATTTGGATATCACATCTCATGTTATAGGACGGGTCTCAGGTTTGGTATTAGAAGCATTGAGATATCAAGTCTCATGGTATAGAAAGGGGATCAGAATTGGAATGGGAAGGAGTTGGATGTCACAACTCAAGCTATAGGAAGGGTCTCAGGATTGGAATGGGAAGGACTTGGATATCACATCTCATGCTATAGGGAGGGTCTCAAGTTTGATATTAGAAGCGTTGAGATATCACATCTCATGATATCGGAAGAGTCTGAGGATTGGAATGGGAAGGAGTTGGATATCACATCTCATGATAAAGGAAGGGTCTAAGGTTTGGAAGGGGAAGGATTTGGATATCACATCTCATGTTATAGGACGGGTCTCAGGTTTGGTATTAGAAGCATTGAGATATCAAGTCTCATGGTATAGGAAGGGGCTCAGAATTGGAATGGGAAGGAGTTGGATATCAAGTCTCATGGTATAGGAAGGGGCTCAGAATTGGAATGGGAAGGAGTTGGATATCACATCTCATGCTAAAGGGAGGGTCTCAGGTTTGGAAGGGGAAGGATTTGGATATCACATCTCATGTTATAGGAAGGATCTCAGGTTTGGTATTAGAAGCATTGAGATATCACATCTCATGCTATCGGAAGTATCTCAGGTTTGGTATTAGAGGCATTGAGATATCACATCTCATGCTATCTATCATAAGGGTCTCAGGATTGGAATGAGAAGGAGTTGGATATCACATCTCATGCTAAAGGGAGGGTCTCAGGTTTGGAAGGGGAAGGATTTGGATATCACATCACATGTTATAAGAAGGATCTCAGGTTTGGTATTAGAAGCATTGAGATATCACATCTCATGCTATCGGAAGGGTCTCAGGATTGGAATGGGAAGGAGTCGGATATCACATCTCATGCTATAGGAAGGCCCTCAGGTTTGGAAGGGGAAAGAGTTGGATATCACATTTCATGTTAGAGGTAGGATCTCAGGTTTGGTATTAGAGGCATTGAGATATCACATCTCATGCTATCAGAAGGGTCTCAGGATTGGAATGGGAAGGAGTTGGATATCACATCTCATGCTAAAGGGAGGGTCTCAGGTTTGGAAGGGGAAGGATTTGGATATCACGTCTCATGTTATAGGAAGGATCTCAGGTTTGGTATTAGAAGCATTGAGATATCACATCTCATGCTATCGGAAGGATCTCAGGTTTGGTATTAGAGGCATTGAGATATCACATCTCATGCTAAAGGGAGGGTCTCAGGTTTGGAAGGGGAAGGATTTGGATATCACATCTCTTGTTATAGGAAGGATCACAGGTTTGGTATTAGAAGCACTGAGATATCACATCTCATGCTATCGGAAGGGTCTCAGGATTGGAATGGGAAGGAGTTGGATAACACATCTCATGCTAAAGGGAGGGTCTCAGGTTTGGAAGGGGAAGGATTTGGATATCACATCTCATGTTACAGGAAGGATCTCAGGTTTGGTATTAGAAGCATTGAGATATCACATCTCATGCTATCGGAAGTATCTCAGGTTTGGTATTAGAGGCATTGAGATATCACATCTCATGCTATCTATCATAAGGGTCTCAGGATTGGAATGGGAAGGAGTTGGATATCACATCTCATGCTAAAGGGAGGGTCTCAGGTTTGGAAGGGGAAGGATTTGGATATCACATCACATGTTATAAGAAGGATCTCAGGTTTGGTATTAGAAGCATTGGGATATCACATCTCATGCTATCGGAAGGGTCTCAGGATTGGAATGGGAAGGAGTCGGATATCACATCTCATGCTATCGGAAGGCTCTCAGGTTTGGAAGGGGAAAGAGTTGGATATCACATTTCATGTTAGAGGTAGGATCTCAGGTTTGGTATTAGAGGCATTGAGATATCACATCTCATGCTATCAGAAGGGTCTCAGGATTAGAATGGGAAGGAGTTGGATATCACATCTCATGCTAAAGGGAGGGTCTCAGGTTTGGAAGGGGAAGGATTTGGATATCACGTCTCATGTTATAGGAAGGATCTCAGGTTTGGTATTAGAAGCATTGAGATATCACATTTCATGCTATCGGAAGGATCTCAGGTTTGGTATTAGAGGCATTGAGATATCACATCTCATGCTAAAGGGAGGGTCTCAGAATTGGAATGGGAAGGAGTTGGATATCTCAAGCTATAGGAAGGGTCTCAGGTTTGGAATGGGAAGGGGTTTGATATCACAACTCATGCCATAGTATGGGTCTCAGGTTTGGTAGAAACATTGGGATATCACATCTCATGCTATCGGAAGGGTATCAGGATTTGATTTGGAAGGAGTTGGATATCCCATCTCATGCTATAGGAAGGGTCTCAGGTTGGAATGGGAAGGAGTTGGATATCACATCTCATGTTATAGGAAGGGTCCCAGGATTGGAATGGGAAGGACTTGGATATCATATCTCATGCTATAGGAAGGCTCTCAGGTTTGGAAGGGGAAGGAGTTGGATATCACATTTCATGTTAGAGGAAGGATCTCAGGTTTGGTATTAGAGGCATTGAGATATCACCTCTTGTTATAGGAAGGGTCTCACGTTTGGTACAAGCATTGAGATATCACATCTCATGCTATAGGAAGGGTCTCAGGATTGGAATGGGAAGGAGTTGTATATCACATCTCAAGCTATAGGAAGGGTCTCACGTTTGGTATAAGCATTGAGATATCACATCTCATGCTATAGGAAGGGTCTCAGGATTGGAATGGGAAGGTGTTGGATATCACATCTCATGTTATAGGAAAGATCTCAGGTTTGGTATTAGAAGCATTGCGACATCACATCTCATGTTATAGGAAGGGTCTCAGAATTGGAATGGGAAGAAGTTGGCTATCACATCTCATGCTATAGGAAGGGTCTCAGGTTTGGTATCAGCATTAAGATATCACATCTCATGCTATAGGAAGGGTCTCAGGATTGGAATGGGAAGGAGTTGTATATGACATCTCATGCCATAGGAAGGGTCTCAGGTTTGGAATAAGCATTGAGATATCACATCTCATGCTATAGGAAGGGTCTCAGGATTGGAATGGGACGGACTTGGATATCACATCTCATGCTATAGGGAGGGTCTCAGGTTTGGAAGGGGAAGGATTTGGATATCACATCGCATGTTATAGGAAGGATCTCAGGTTTGGTAAGGGAAGGAGTTGGATATCACATTTCATGTTAGAGGTAGGATCTCAGGTTTGGTATTAGAGGCATTGAGGTATCACATCTCATGCTATCAGAAGGGTCTCAGGATTGGAATGGGAAGGAGTTGGATATCACATCTCATGCTAAAGGGAGGGTCTCAGGTTTGGAAGGGGAAGGATTTGGATATCACATCGCGTGTTATAGGAAGGATCTCAGGTTTGGTATTAGAATCATTGAGATATCACATCTCATGCTATCGGAAGTATCTCAGGTTTGGTATTAGAGGCATTGAGATATCACATCTCATGCTATCATAAGGGTCTCAGGATTGGAATGGGAAGGAGTTGGATATCACTTCTCATGCTAAAGGGAGGGTCTCAGGTTTGGAAGGGGAAGGATTTGGATATCACATCACATGTTATAAGAAGGATCTCAGGTTTGGTATTAGAAGCATTGAGCTATCACATCTCATGCTATCGGAAGGGTCTCAGGATTGGAATGGGAAGGAGTTGGATATCACATCTCATGCTATAGGAAGGGTCTCAGGTTTGGAACGGGAAGGAGTTGGATATCACATCTCATGTTATAGGAAGAGTCTCAGGTTTGGTATAAGCATTGAGATATCACATCTCTGCAATCGGAAGTGTCTCAGGATTGGGATGGGAAGGAGTTGGATATCACATCTCATGCTATAGGAAGGGTCTCACGTTTGGAACGGGAAGGAGTTGGATATCCCATCTCATGTTATAGGACGGGTCTCAGGTTTGGTATTAGAAGCATTGAGATATCACATCGCATGCTGTAGGAAGGGTCTCAGGATTGGAATGGGAAGGAGTTGGATATTACATCTCATGCTATAGGAAGGTTCTCAGGTTTGGTATAAGCATTGAGGTATCACATCTCTGCTATCGAAAGTGTCTCAGGATTGGAATGGGAAGGAGTTGGATACCCATCTCATTTTATAGGACGGGTCTCAGGTTTGTTATTAGAATCATTGAGATATCATATTGCATGCTGTAGGAAGGGTCTAAGGATTGGAATGGGAAGGACTTGAATATCACATCTCATGCTATAGGTAGGCTCTCAGGTTTGGAAAGGGAAGGAGTTGGATATCACATCTCATGTTATAGGAAGGATCTCAGGTTTGGTATTAGAAGCATTGAGATATCACATCTCATGCTATAGGAAGGGTCTCAGGATTGGAATGGGAAGGAGTTGTATATGACATCTCATGCCATATGAAGGGTCTCAGGTTTGGTATAAGCATTGAGATGTCACATCTCTGCTATCGGAAGGGTCTCAGGATTGGAATGGGAAGGAGTTGGATATCCCATCTCATGTTATAGGAAGAGTCTCAGGTTTGGTATTAGAAGCATTGAGATATCACATCTGATGCTATAGGAAGTGTCTCAGGATTGGAATGGGAAGGAGTTTGATATCACATCTCATGCCATGTATGGGTCTCAGGTTTTGTAGAAGCATTGTGATATCACATCTCATGCTATCGGAAGGGTATCAGGATTGGATTTGGAAGGAGTTGGATATCCCATGTCATGCTATAGGAAGGGTCTCAGGTTGGAATGGGAAGGAGTTTGATATCACATCTCATGCCATGTATGGGTCTCAGGTTTTGTAGAAGCATTGTGATATCACATCTCATGCTATCAGAAGGGTCTCAGGATTGGAATGTGTTAGGAAAGATTTCGTAATTGTAGGTCATTTTCCTTCCATGTGGCAACCCCTAAACGTTTTGCTGTTGTTTTTCACCTTGTTCTTGACTTTGCCAGAGAAGTGCAGCCTTCTGCCGCACTCCTCTTTGCTTTCGCTCCTTTCTTACGGGGAAACTGACATGCCCTTAAGACAGTCAGTACCGGGGAACGCTGTTTCCCGTAGTTTCTTTTACCATGTTGCGGCTTTAGTGCAACATGACACAAGAGGGCACTGTAAGCTAAGTTACAGCTCTCTTGGGTCTCTAGCCTTCTACAGGCCCTAGATACTCATTTAGGATGGTATTTGATCGGTGCAAGTCATTCAGGGACTGGAATGGTGGCAGCGATCGTTTTGTGTATTTTGAGCTCCTTTTGGCGTTCTAAGTGCGTTTTTCGCGCTGAACCCAAAATGGTGGCCTGGCTCCCAAAATGGCCAGACCACGAGGCTCCTTTGTCTTGTCCACTGACCGTCTTGCTCCCTTCACCTTCCCCAGGTCGAGCCGACCCGGGGCCTTCCTTATTTGGGCATGTACTTTCCCGCGAAAGACGGATGCTTTCGCGGGCTTCTACATGTCGTATGTGTGCCTCCAGGGTGTGGGCTGGGATGTCTGGTCCCAATACACATCCTGGGTGCCAGAGAGTCTAGGGTGGTGTGAATGCCTGGGACCACCGTGGTCCGTGATTGGTCCACGAATGGTGTGCGTGTTTGATGTGCGGATCTCCCATTGGGTCCCCTCCGTTTTGGCGCGAAGGGAACCGTGGATAAGAGGGGGCTGGAAACACCACTACCATGTCGATCTCCTGAGTTCTCACGAACGAAGGAATACAGGAGCCAAGTATCCTGCAACCAAGAGGCTGGACCGAGGAATCGCTGGTGACCCGCTGAAGGACTCCTCCTTTGCACTGCTGTCGTCCTGTGAAACCCTTTCCTCTTTTGATCGAACCAGAAGGCCTGTACTGGTGCTTCGACCTTTGGAATAGCAGGAACAACTATTCTCGGCAACTTCATCATCTCCTGCCAGTAAGCCTTCGGAAGCGTCTCTGGGCCATCCAGTTGACTGACCAGCTTACACGGGAGTCCTGCTCTGTAACCGCCGCCAGGTTGTGTAGTATCTCGAGTCCTTGTCACTCTCCCACGCTTCGTACACTTGGCGTTCCCAGGTCGGAAGGGAGGAGTGTACATTTGGCTCAGATACACACGGCCGCTCCGTTGTCCTGCTGCGGCAACAAACTGTGCAGGTTTCTTCGATTGGGACGTCTTTTTGCTCTACACGACGACGAGGCATTCCCGACTCTTCTGAACCTGCCAGCTGCTGAAACTGACGTGGAGAAGCCTGGGTCTGCTTGCATCGGGGACCGGTGAGTAGCATAGCTAGGATCTGGTCGCCCTCCTGCAGTAGCCCATTGCTTTTCCCCGCTGTGTAAAACAGCACCCTTTTGTCCGTACTCGAGCTCTGCTTCTGCCCACTGTGGAGGCTGCGCTTGAGTCGCGGAACCTGTTCTTCTTCTTTAGTGCACTAATCTGAACTGCCTGACTTCCTTCGAAGAGCTTCCCCTTTTGCCCGTTGGCACCAGCGCGTGCAGGTACTTTGAGCACAAGGCTCCACTCTTCGCAGGGCTCGGACTTCCATCTAGTTAGGTGCCGCTGAAGGCGAACTGAGTCTAAAGCATTATCGCACTGCCAGTTTTCCTTCCCTTTCAGGTGGACTACACATTTCGTGCGTATAACGCTTGCGACTGTCGTATTTGTATATATATTGTCTTGATATGGTATGTGTTGGTTTAATATTGTGATATTGTGATTTTCTCGCTACGGTCATTGTTTTAAAGGCCTTAAAATAAACGTGTATATATTTTTATATAACACCTGTTTGGAGTAGTTTGTAAGTGTTCTGGTTTTGTGTGCTCATTGCGGGCTTTCAGTCACCCTCACCCCTCTTGAGACCTAGTCTTGACCGCCGCAATCGCTACCTTGATTGGTCTGGCTCGTCCAGAGGTTACCCTGTTCCAAGTAATTAGGTTGGCCTTCTGAACTTCTGCGCCACCAGGACAGAGTTCAGAAATCTGTCTTAACAAATTGGTGTACAGCGGTGGGATACGACTGAAGGTATCCAGTGTTGCGCACGAACTAAGGCATTTCAGGTTATTCCAACCAGGACACGTAGTGAATTGTTGTAGTATAACTTTAAAAAAGCCATAGTCCTATCTAACAGTATGGAAACAAATACCTTGTTAACTTTAAATGCTTACAAATCAGAAACATTGAAGAAGATGTGTGCGGAGAGAGGTGTTTCCTCTCAAGGCACGAAATTGGAAATGATCCAAAGAATCGTGGCGTGGCAGGAAGCGCAGCTTGACGCTATAACTTCTGAGGACAGTGCGGAAGGTGGTGGGGTTCCTCCACCGCAGTGGTAGGCGAGCTCGGGGGAATATTCTCTTTCCCCCATCGTGACTTGTTGACTCCTTTCGCCTTGGGTTTCCCCTTCGGCTGGGGCGGCGTATTGGACTTGGCCAATGCTGCCCGTGCTTGAGACTGTGTGTAGGGTCTTTCGGCAGTGTCTCCTACGAGCCCTAAAGCTCTGAGATCATTACCTAACAAGACCTTTCCCGGGACGTTTCTCTGAATGCTCACTGGAATCCTGACTGCTGTACCATTTAAAGTAAGATTTACAGGTATTACTGGAAACATACGGAGGGGGCCGTCAGCCAACTTAGTGGGCATCAGAGTAGCTCTGGCAACTTCCTCTGAGTCTACCAAGGTAGAATCCACTACAGTGCGACTGCACCCACTATCCCTAAGAGCTGGAGTATCTACTCCATTGATCAGCACACTGTCTTTAAAGTAGTGCTTGGTATTATCCGGAATCCTAGCATAAGCCTCTGCGACTTTAGGCTCCCAGGAACCCAGGGATATCCAACTCCTTCCCAATCCAATCCTGAGACCCTTCCGATAGCAGAGATGTGATATCTCAATGCTTATACCAAACCTGAGACCCTTCCTATGGCATGAGATGTGATATCCAACACCTTGCCATTCAAATCCTGAGACCCTCCCTATAACAAGAGATGTCATATCCAACTCCTTCCCATTCCAAACCTGAGACCCTTCCTTTAGCATGAGATGTGATATCCAAATCCTTCACATTCCAATCTGGAGACCCTTCCTATAACATGAGATGTGATATCCAACTCCTTCCCAATCCAATCCTGAGACCCTTCCGATAGCAGAGATGTGATATCTCAATGCTTATACCAAACCTGAGACCCTTCCGATAGCAGAGATGTGATATCTCAATGCTTATACCAAACCTGAGACCCTTCCTATGGCATGAGATGTGATATCCAACACCTTGCCATTCAAATCCTGAGACCCTCCCTATAACAAGAGATGTCATATCCAACTCCTTCCCATTCCAAACCTGAGACCCTTCCTTTAGCATGAGATGTGATATCCAAATCCTTCACATTCCAATCCGGAGACCCTTCCTATAACATGAGATGTGATATCCAACTCCTTCCCAATCCAATCCTGAGACCCTTCCGATAGCAGAGATGTGATATCTCAATGCTTATACCAAAACTGAGACCCTTCCTTTAGCATGAGATGTGATATCCAAGTCCTTCCCATTCCAATCCTGAGACCCTTCCTATAGCATGAGATGTGATATCTCAATGCTTCTAATACCAAACCTGAGATCCTTCCGATAGCATGAGATGTGATATCTCAATGCTTCTAATACCAAACCTGAGATCCTTCCTATAACATGAGATGTGATATCCAAATCCTTCCCCATCCAAACCTGAGACCCTCCCTTTAGCATGAGATGTGATGTCCAACTCCTTCCCATTCCAATCCTGATACCCTTCTGATAGCATGAGATGTGATATCTCAATGCCTCTAATACCAAACCTGAGATCCTAACTCTAACATGAAATGTGATATCCAACTCCTTCCCTTTCCAAACCTGAGAGCCTTCCTACAGCATGAGATGTGATATCCAAGTCCTTCCCATTCCAATCTTGAGACCCTTCCTATAACATGAGATGTGATATCCAACTCTTTCCCATTCCAACCTGAGACCTTTCCTATAGCATGAGATGGGATATCCAACAACTCCTTCCAAATCCAATCCTGATACCCTTCCGATAGCATGAGATGTGATATCCCAATGCTTCTACAAAACCTGAGACCCATACCATGGCATGATGTGATATCAAACTCCCGTCCTATACCATGAGACTTGATATCTCAATGCTTCTAATACCAAACCTGAGACCGGTCAAATAACATGAGATGTGATATCCAAATCCTTCCCCTTCCAAACCTGAGACCCTTCCTTTAGCATGAGATGTGATATCCAAATCCTTCCCATTCCAATCCTTAAACCCTTCCTATAGCATGAGATGTGATATCTCAATGTTTCTAATAAAAAACCTGAGACCCTTCCTATAGCAAGAGATGTGATATCCAAATCCTTCCCATTCCAACCTGAGACCCTTCCTATAGCATGAGAAGGGATATCCAACTCCTTCCCATTCCAATCCTTAAACCCTTCCTATAGCATGAGATGTGATATCTCAATGTTTCTAATAAAAAACCTGAGACCCTTCCTATAGCAAGAGATGTGATATCCAAATCCTTCCCATTCCAACCTGAGACCCTTCCTATAGCATGAGAAGGGATATCCAACTCCTTCCCATTCCAATCCTGAGATCCTTCCTATAACATGAGATGTGATATCCAATTCCTTCCCATTCCAAACCTGAGACCCTTCCTATTGGATGAGATGTGATATCCAACTCCTTCCCATTCCAAACCTGAGACCCTTCCTATACCATAAGATGTGATATCTCAATGCTTCTAATACCAAACCTGGGACCCGTCCTATAACATGAGATATGATATCCAAATCCTTCCCATTCCAATCCTGAAACCCTTCCGATAGCATGAGATGTGATATCTCAATGTTTCTAATAAAAAACCTGAGACCCTTCATATAGCAAGAGATGTGATATCCAAATCCTTCCCATTTCAATCTTGAGACCCTTCCTATAACATGAGATATGATATCCAACTCCTTCCCATTCCAACATGAGACCCTTCCTATAGCATGAGAAGGGATGTCCAACTCCTTCCCAATCCAATCCTGAGACCCTTCCGATAGCAGAGATGTGATATCTCAATGCTTATACCAAACCTGAGACCCTTCCTTTAGCATGAGATTTGATATCCAAATCCTTCACATTCCAATCCTGAGACCCTTCCTATAGCATGAGATGTGATATCTCAATGCTTCTAATACCAAACCTGAGATGCTTCCTATAACATGAGATGTGATATCCAACTCCTTCCCATTCCAAACCTGAGACCCTTCCGATAGCATGAGATGTGATATCTCAATGCTTCTAAAACCAAACATGAGAACCATCCTATAACATGAGATGTGAAATCCCAATCCTTCCCTTCCCAAACCTGAGACCCTTCCTATAGCTTGAGATGTGATATCAAACTCCTTCCCATTCCAATCCTGAAATAGCTTGAGATGTGATATCCAACTCCTTCCCATTCCAATCCTGAGACCCTTATTATACCATGAGATGTGATATCTCAAGGCTTCTAATACCAAACCTGAGACCCTTCCTATGGCATGAGATGTGATATCCAACTCCTTGCCATTCAAATCCTGAGACCCTCCCTATAACAAGAGATGTCATATCCAACTCCTTCCCATTCCAAACCTGAGACGCTTCCTTTAGCATGAGATGTGATATCCAAATCCTTCACATTCCAATCCAGAGACCAATCCTATAGCATGAGATGTGATATCTCAATGCTTCTAATACCAAACCTGAGACCCTTCCGATAGCATGAGATGTGATATCTCAATGCTTCAAAAACCAAACATGAGAACCATCCTATAACATGAGATGTAAAATCCAAATCCTTCCCTTCCCAAACCTGAGACTCTTCCTATAGCATGCGATGTGATATCTCAATGCTTCTACCAAACCTGAAACCCTTCCTTTAGCATGAGATGTGATATCCAGCTCCTCCCATTCCAATCCTGAGACCCTTCCGATAGCATGAGATGTGATATCTCAATGCTTCTAATATCAAAACTGAGACCCTCCCTATAGCATGAGATGTGATATTTAAGTCCTTCCCATTCCAATCCTGAGACCCTTCCGATAGCAGAGATGTGATATCTCAATGCTTATACCAAACCTGAGACCCTTCCTATGGCATGAGATGTGATATCCAACTCCTTGCCATTCAAATCCTGAGACCCTCCCTATAACAAGAGATGTCATATCCAACTCCTTCCCATTCCAAACCTGAGACCATTCCTTTAGCATGAGATGTGATATCCAAATCCTTCACATTCCAATCCGGAGACCAATCCTATAGCATGAGATGTGATATCTCAATGCTTCTAATACCAAACCTGAGACCCTTCCGATAGCATGAGATGTAATATCTCAATGCTTCAAAAACCAAACATGAGAACCATCCTATAACATGAGATGTGAAATCCAAATCCTTCCCTTCCCAAACCTGAGACTCTTCCTATAGCATGAGATGTGATATCTCAATGCTTCTAATATCAAACTTGAGACCCTCCCTATAGCATGAGATGTGATATCCAAGTCCTTCCCATTCCAATCCTGAGACACTTCCTATAGCATGAGATGTGATATCTCAATGCTTCTAATACCAAACCTGAGACTCTTCCTATAACATGAGATGGGATATCCAACTCCTTCCCATTCCAATCCTGAGACCCTTCCTATAGCATGAGATGTGATATCTCAATGCTTATCCCAAACCTGAGACCCTTCCTATAGCTTGAGATGTGATATCAAACTCCTTCCCATTCCAATCCTGAAATAGCTTGAGATGTGATATCCAACTCCTTCCCATTCCAATCCTGAGACCCTTATTATACCATGAGATGTGATATCTCAAGGCATCTAATACCAAACCTGAGACCCTTCCTATGGCATGAGATGTGATATCCAACTCCTTGCCATTCAAATCCTGAGACCCTCCCTATAACAAGAGATGTCATATCCAACTCCTTCCCATTCCAAACCTGAGACCCTTCCTTTAGCATGAGATGTGATATCCAAATCCTTCACATTCCAATCCGGAGACCCTTCCTATAACATGAGATGTGATATCCAACTCCTTCCCAATCCAATCCTGAGACCCTTCCGATAGCAGAGATGTGATATCTCAATGCTTATACCAAACCTGAGACCCTTCCTATGGCATGAGATGTGATATCCAACTCCTTGCCATTCAAATCCTGAGACCCTCCCTATAACATGAGATGTCATATCCAACTCCTTCCCATTCCAAACCTGAGACCCTTCCTTTAGCATGAGATGTGATATCCAAATCCTTCACATTCCAAACCAGAGACCAATCCTATAGCATGAGATGTGATATCTCAATGCTTTTAATACCAAACCTGAGACCCTTCCGATAGCATGAGATGTGATATCCAACTCCTTCCCATTCCAATCCTGAGACACTTCCTATAGCATGAGATGTGATATCACAATGCTTCTAATACCAAACCTGAAACCCATCCTATAACATGAGATGTGATATCCAAATCCTTCCCCTTCCAAACCTGAGACCCTTCCTTTAGCATGAGATGTGATATCCAGCTCCTCCCATTCCAATCCTGAGACCCTTCCGATAGCATGAGATGTGATATCTCAATTCTTCTAATATCAAAACTGAGACCCTCCCTATAGCATGAGATGTGATATCTAAGTCCTTCCCATTCCAATCCTGAGACCCTTCCGATAGCAGAGATGTGATATCTCAATGCTTATACCAAACCTGAGACCCTTCCTATGGCATGAGATGTGATATCCAACTCCTTGCCATTCAAATCCTGAGACCCTCCCTATAACAAGAGATGTCATATCCAACTCCTTCCCATTCCAAACCTGAGACCCTTCCTTTAGCATGAGATGTGATATCCAAATCCTTCACATTCCAATCCGGAGACCAATCCTATAGCATGAGATGTGATATCTCAATGCTTCTAATACCAAACCTGAGACCCTTCCGATAGCATGAGATGTGATATCTCAATGCTTCAAAAACCAAACATGAGAACCATCCTATAACATGAGATTATTTAAAGCGAAACTGTCAATACTACCAAAGGCTTCTATGTCAGATAAGACCTTTTCTTAATACCAAGAACAGCACCACGATAGGGAGAGCCACCATACTATCCCGCTTAGATTATGGGAACGCGCTAATGCTCGGCGCCAGCAACAACTGCCTGAAACAATGTCAGATTATCCAGAATAATGCTGTTAGGTCCATCACTAATAAATCCAAACGTGAACACATCACCAAGGACAGAAAAGATCTTCATTGGTTGGCTGTAAAGGAACGGATCAAGTTTAAATCACTGATCCTAACCCACCGATGCCTATATGGCACGGCACCTGCATACCTTAAGAATAAATTCAGCTGGTACGAGCCGAGCCGTAGCTTGAGATCTGCAAAACAAGGATTGATCAATCCCAGCCCTCCAGGTAAAGCCACTGGTCTCGGCCGAGCCTTTCCGAACCTGGCGACTTTCCACTGGAACAAACTGCCTTGCAGCCTCAGATTGGAAAACAACCTCCAACGCTTTAGGAAACAATTGAAGACCTTTCTCTTCATATAATTAGACAACCTCCACACCGCTTCTAGTTGCCATCGTTCTGCTTCCTCCCTCTCTATGCTCTCTATGTGTTGTCCCGTTCTTCTTCGTCCTTGTGTCCTTGTCGCGCCCTGATGCTTGCGAGCTTCGGCGCGTTACAAATAAATAAATAAATAAATAAATAAATAAAAATGTGAAATCCAAATCCTTCCCTTCCCAAACCTGAGACTCTTCCTATAGCATGAGATGTGATATCTCAATGCTTCTAATATCAAACTTGAGACCCTCCCTATAGCATGAGATGTGATATCCAAGTCCTTCCCATTCCAATCCTGAGACACTTCCTATAGCATGAGATGTGATACCTCAATGCTTCTAATACCAAACCTGAGACTCTTCCTATAATATGAGATGGGATATCCAACTCCTTCCCATTCCAATCCTGAGACTCTTCTGATAGCAGAGATGTGATATCTCAATGCTTATACCAAACCTGAGACCCTTCCTACGGCATGAGATGTCATATACAACTCCTTCCCATTCCAATCCTGAGACCCTTCCTATAGCATGAGATGTGATATCTCAATGCTTATACCAAACCTGAGACCCTTCCTATAGCATGAGATTTGATGTCTCAATGCTTCTAATACCAAACCTGAGATCCTTCCTATAACATGAGATGTGATATCCAACTCCTTCCATTCCAATCCTGAGACCCTTCCTATAGCATGAGATTTGATATCTCAATGCTTATACCAAACCTGAGACCCTTCCTATAGCATGAGATGTGATATCCAAGTCTTTCCCATTCCAATCCTTAGACCCTTCCTACAGCATGCAATATGATATCTCAATGATTCTAATAACAATCCTGAGACCCGTCCTATAACATGAGATGGGATATCTAATTCCTTCCCATTCCAATCCTGAGACACTTCCGATAGCAGAGATGTGATATCTCAATGCTTATACCAAACCTGAGACCCTTCCTATAACATGAGATCGGATATCCAACTCCTTCCCGTTCCAAACCTGAGACCCTTCCTTTAGCATGAGATGTAATATCCAGCTCCTTCCCATTCCAATCCTGAGACACTTCTGATAGCATGAGATGTGATATCTCAATGCTTCTAATATCAAAACTGAAACCCTCCCTATAGCATGATATGTGATATCTAAGTCCTTCCCATTCCAATCCTGAGACCCTTCCTATAGCATGAGATGTGATATCTCAATGCTTCTACCAAACCTGAGACCCTTCCTTTAGCATGAGATGTGATATCCAACTCCTTCCCATTCCAACCTGAGACCCTTCCTATAGCATGAGAAGGGATATCCAACTCCTTCCCAATCCAATCCTGAGACCCTTCCGATAGCAGAGATGTGATATCTCAATGCTTATACCAAACCTGAGACCCTTCCTATGGCATGAGATGTGATATCCAACTCCTTGCCATTAAAATCCTGAGACCCTCCCTATAACAAGAGATGTCATATCCAACTCCTTCCCATTCCAAACCTGAGACCCTTCCTTTAGCATGAGATGTGATATCCAAATCCTTCACATTCCAATCCGGAGACCCTTCCTATAACATGAGATGTGATATCCAACTCCTTCCCATTCCAAACCTGAGACCCTTCCTTTAGCATGAGATGTGATATCCAAATCCTTCACATTCCAATCCGGAGACCCTTCCTATAACATGAGATGTGATATCCAACTCCTTCCCAATCCAATCCTGAGACCCTTCCGATAGCAGAGATGTGATATCTCAATGCTTATACCAAACCTGAGACCCTTCCGATAGCAGAGATGTGATATCTCAATGCTTATACCAAACCTGAGACCCTTCCTATGGCATGAGATGTGATATCCAACACCTTGCCATTCAAATCCTGAGACCCTCCCTATAACAAGAGATGTCATATCCAACTCCTTCCCATTCCAAACCTGAGACCCTTCCTTTAGCATGAGATGTGATATCCAAATCCTTCACATTCCAATCCGGAGACCCTTCCTATAACATGAGATGTGATATCCAACTCCTTCCCAATCCAATCCTGAGACCCTTCCGATAGCAGAGATGTGATATCTCAATGCTTATACCAAACCTGAGACCGTTCCTATAGCATGAGATGTGATATCCAACTCCTTTCGATTCCAATCCTGAGACCCTTCCTATAGCATGAGATGTGATATCGCAATGCTTCTACTAAAACTGAGACCCTTCCTTTAGCATGAGATGTGATATCCAAGTCCTTCCCATTCCAATCCTGAGACCCTTCCTATAGCATGAGATGTGATATCTCAATGCTTCTAATACCAAACCTGAGATCCTTCCGATAGCATGAGATGTGATATCTCAATGCTTCTAATACCAAACCTGAGATCCTTCCTATAACATGAGTTGTGATATCCAAATCCTTCCCCATCCAAATCTGAGACCCTCCCTTTAGCATGAGATGTGATATCCAACTCCTTCCCATTCCAATCCTGATACCCTTCTGATAGCATGAGATGTGATATCTCAATGCCTCTAATACCAAACCTGAGATCCTAACTCTAACATGAAATGTGATATCCAACTCCTTCCCTTTCCAAACCTGAGAGCCTTCCTACAGCATGAGATGTGATATCCAAGTCCTTCCCATTCCAATCTTGAGACCCTTCCTATAACATGAGATGTGATATCCAACTCTTTCCCATTCCAACCTGAGACCTTTCCTATAGCATGAGATGGGATATCCAACAACTCCTTCCAAATCCAATCCTGATACCCTTCCGATAGCATGAGATGTGATATCCCAATGCTTCTACAAAACCTGAGACCCATACCATGGCATGATGTGATATCAAACTCCCGTCCTATACCATGAGACTTGATATCTCAATGCTTCTAATACCAAACCTGAGACCGGTCAAATAACATGAGATGTGATATCCAAATCCTTCCCCTTCCAAACCTGAGACCCTTCCTTTAGCATGAGATGTGATATCCAAATCCTTCCCATTCCAATCCTTAAACCCTTCCTATAGCATGAGATGTGATATCTCAATGTTTCTAATAAAAAACCTGAGACCCTTCCTATAGCAAGAGATGTGATATCCAAATCCTTCCCATTCCAATCTGAGACCCTTCCTATAGCATGAGAAGGGATATCCAACTCCTTCCCATTCCAATCCTTAAACCCTTCCTATAGCATGAGATGTGATATCTCAATGTTTCTAATAAAAAACCTGAGACCCTTCCTATAGCAAGAGATGTGATATCCAAATCCTTCCCATTCTAACCTGAGACCCTTCCTATAGCATGAGAAGGGATATCCAACTCCTTCCCATTCCAATCCTGAGATCCTTCCTATAACATGAGATGTGATATCCAATTCCTTCCCATTCCAAACCTGAGACCCTTCCTATTGGATGAGATGTGATATCCAACTCCTTCCCATTCCAAACCTGAGACCCTTCCTATACCATAAGATGTGATATCTCAATGCTTCTAATAAAAAACCTGAGACCCTTCATATAGCAAGAGATGTGATATCCAAATCCTTCCCATTTCAATCTTGAGACCCTTCCTATAACATGAGATATGATATCCAACTCCTTCCCATTCCAACATGAGACCCTTCCTATAGCATGAAAAGGGATGTCCAACTCCTTCCCAATCCAATCCTGAGACCCTTCCGATAGCAGAGATGTGATATCTCAATGCTTATACCAAACCTGAGACCCTTCCTTTAGCATGAGATTTGATATCCAAATCCTTCACATTCCAATCCTGAGACCCTTCCTATAGCATGAGATGTGATATCTCAATGCTTCTAATACCAAACCTGAGATGCTTCCTATAACATGAGATGTGATATCCAACTCCTTCCCATTCCAAACCTGAGACCCTTCCGATAGCATGAGATGTGATATCTCAATGCTTCTAAAACCAAACATGAGAACCATCCTATAACATGAGATGTGAAATCCCAATCCTTCCCTTCCCAAACCTGAGACCCTTCCTATAGCTTGAGATGTGATATCAAACTCCTTCCCATTCCAATCCTGAAATAGCTTGAGATGTGATATCCAACTCCTTCCCATTCCAATCCTGAGACCCTTATTATACCATGAGATGTGATATCTCAAGGCTTCTAATACCAAACCTGAGACCCTTCCTATGGCATGAGATGTGATATCCAACTCCTTGCCATTCAAATCCTGAGACCCTCCCTATAACAAGAGATGTCATATCCAACTCCTTCCCATTCCAAACCTGAGACGCTTCCTTTAGCATGAGATGTGATATCCAAATCCTTCACATTCCAATCCAGAGACCAATCCTATAGCATGAGATGTGATATCTCAATGCTTCTAATACCAAACCTGAGACCCTTCCGATAGCATGAGATGTGATATCTCAATGCTTCAAAAACCAAACATGAGAACCATCCTATAACATGAGATGTGAAATCCAAATCCTTCCCTTCCCAAACCTGAGACTCTTCCTATAGCATGAGATGTGATATCTCAATGCTTCTACAAACCTGAAACCCTTCCTTTAGCATGAGATGTGATATCCAGCTCCTCCCATTCCAATCCTGAGACCCTTCCGATAGCATGAGATGTGATATCTCAATGCTTCTAATATCAAAACTGAGACCCTCCCTATAGCATGAGATGTGATATTTAAGTCCTTCCCATTCCAATCCTGAGACCCTTCCGATAGCAGAGATGTGATATCTCAATGCTTATACCAAACCTGAGACCCTTCCTATGGCATGAGATGTCATATACAACTCCTTCCCATTCCAATCCTGAGACCCTTCCTATAGCATGAGATGTGATATCTCAATGCTTATACCAAACCTGAGACCCTTCCTATAGCATGAGATGTGATATCCAACTCCTTCCCATTCCAATCCTGAGACCCTTCCTATAGCATGAGATGTGATGTCTCAATGCTTCTAATACCAAACCTGAGATCCTTCCTATAACATGAGATGTGATATCCAACTCCTTCCATTCCAATCCTGAGACCCTTCCTATAGCATGAGATTTGATATCTCAATGCTTATACCAAACCTGAGACCCTTCCTATAGCATGAGATGTGATATCCAAGTCTTTCCCATTCCAATCCTTAGACCCTTCATACAGCATGCAATATGATATCTCAATGATTCTAATAACAATCCTGAGACCCGTCCTATAACATGAGATGGGATATCCAATTCCTTCCCATTCCAATCCTGAGACACTTCCGATAGCAGAGATGTGATATCTCAATGCTTATACCAAACCTGAGACCCTTCCTATAACATGAGATCGGATATCCAACTCCTTCCTGTTCCAAACCTGAGACCCTTCCTTTAGCATGAGATGTAATATCCAGCTCCTTCCCATTCCAATCCTGAGACACTTCCGATAGCATGAGATGTGATATCTCAATGCTTCTACCAAACCTGAGACCCTTCCTTTAGCATGAGATGTGATATCCAACTCCTTCCCATTCCAACCTGAGACCCTTCCTATAGCATGAGAAGGGATATCCAACTCCTTCCCATTCCAAACCTGAGACCCTTCCTTTAGCATGAGATGTGATATCCAAATCCTTCACATTCCAATCCAGAGACCAATCCTATAGCATGAGATGTGATATCTCAATGCTTCTAATACCAAACCTGAGACCCTTCCGATAGCATGAGATGTGATATCCAACTCCTTCCCATTCCAATCCTGAGACACTTCCTATAGCATGAGATGTGATATCACAATGCTTCTAATACCAAACCTGAAACCCATCCTATAACATGAGATGTGATATCCAAATCCTTCCCCTTCCAATCCTGAGACCCTTCCGATAGCATGAGATGTGATATCTCAATTCTTCTAATATCAAAACTGAGACCCTCCCTATAGCATGAGATGTGATATCTAAGTCCTTCCCATTCCAATCCTGAGACCCTTCCGATAGCAGAGATGTGATATCTCAATGCTTATACCAAACCTGAGACCCTTCCTATGGCATGAGATGTGATATCCAACTCCTTGCCATTCAAATCCTGAGACCCTCCCTATAACAAGAGATGTCATATCCAACTCCTTCCCATTCCAGACCTGAGACCCTTCCTTTAGCATGAGATGTGATATCCAAATCCTTCACATTCCAATCCGGAGACCAATCCTATAGCATGAGATGTGATATCTCAATGCTTCTAATACCAAACCTGAGACCCTTCCGATAGCATGAGATGTGATATCTCAATGCTTCAAAAACCAAACATGAGAACCATCCTATAACATGAGATGTGAAATCCAAATCCTTCCCTTCCCAAACCTGAGACTCTTCCTATAGCATGAGATGTGATATCTCAATGCTTCTAATATCAAACTTGAGACCCTCCGTATAGCATGAGATGTGATATCCAAGTCCTTCCCATTCCAATCCTGAGACACTTCCTATAGCATGAGATGTGATATCTCAATGCTTCTAATACCAAACCTGAGACTCTTCCTATAACATGAGATGGGATATCCAACTCCTTCCCATTCCAATCCTGAGACTCTTCTGATAGCAGAGATGTGATATCTCAATGCTTATACCAAACCTGAGACCCTTCCTACGGCATGAGATGTCATATACAACTCCTTCCCATTCCAATCCTGAGACCCTTCCTATAGCATGAGATGTGATATCTCAATGCTTATACCAAACCTGAGACCCTTCATATAGCATGAGATGTGATATCCAACTCCTTCCCATTCCAATCCTGAGACCCTTCCTATAGCATGAGATTTGATGTCTCAATGCTTCTAATACCAAACCTGAGATCCTTCCTATAACATGAGATGTGATATCCAACTCCTTCCATTCCAATCCTGAGACCCTTCCTATAGCATGAGATTTGATATCTCAATGCTTATACCAAACCTGAGACCCTTCCTATAGCATGAGATGTGATATCCAAGTCTTTCCCATTCCAATCCTTAGACCCTTCCTACAGCATGCAATATGATATCTCAATGATTCTAATAACAATCCTGAGACCCGTCCTATAACATGAGATGGGATATCCAATTCCTTCCCATTCCAATCCTGAGACACTTCCGATAGCAGAGATGTGATATCTCAATGCTTATACCAAACCTGAGACCCTTCCTATAACATGAGATCGGATATCCAACTCCTTCCCGTTCCAAACCTGAGACCCTTCCTTTAGCATGAGATGTAATATCCAGCTCCTTCCCATTCCAATCCTGAGACACTTCCGATAGCATGAGATGTGATATCTCAATGCTTCTAATATCAAAACTGAAACCCTCCCTATAGCATGATATGTGATATCTAAGTCCTTCCCATTCCAATCCTGAGACCCTTCCTATAGCATGAGATGTGATATCTCAATGCTTCTACCAAACCTGAGACCCTTCCTTTAGCATGAGATGTGATATCCAACTCCTTCCCATTCCAACCTGAGACCCTTCCTATAGCATGAGAAGGGATATCCAACTCCTTCCCAATCCAATCCTGAGACCCTTCCGATAGCAGAGATGTGATATCTCAATGCTTATACCAAACCTGAGACCCTTCCTATGGCATGAGATGTGATATCCAACTCCTTGCCATTAAAATCCTGAGACCCTCCCTATAACAAGAGATGTCATATCCAACTCCTTCCCATTCCAAACCTGAGACCCTTCCTTTAGCATGAGATGTGATATCCAAATCCTTCACATTCCAATCCGGAGACCCTTCCTATAACATGAGATGTGATATCCAACTCCTTCCCATTCCAAACCTGAGACCCTTCCTTTAGCATGAGATGTGATATCCAAATCCTTCACATTCCAATCCGGAGACCCTTCCTATAACATGAGATGTGATATCCAACTCCTTCCCAATCCAATCCTGAGACCCTTCCGATAGCAGAGATGTGATATCTCAATGCTTATACCAAACCTGAGACCCTTCCGATAGCAGAGATGTGATATCTCAATGCTTATACCAAACCTGAGACCCTTCCTATGGCATGAGATGTGATATCCAACACCTTGCCATTCAAATCCTGAGACCCTCCCTATAACAAGAGATGTCATATCCAACTCCTTCCCATTCCAAACCTGAGACCCTTCCTTTAGCATGAGATGTGATATCCAAATCCTTCACATTCCAATCCGGAGACCCTTCCTATAACATGAGATGTGATATCCAACTCCTTCCCAATCCAATCCTGAGACCCTTCCGATAGCAGAGATGTGATATCTCAATGCTTATACCAAACCTGAGACCCTTCCTATAGCATGAGATGTGATATCCAACTCCTTTCGATTCCAATCCTGAGACCCTTCCTATAGCATGAGATGTGATATCGCAATGCTTCTACTAAAACTGAGACCCTTCCTTTAGCATGAGATGTGATATCCAAGTCCTTCCCATTCCAATCCTGAGACCCTTCCTATAGCATGAGATGTGATATCTCAATGCTTCTAATACCAAACCTGAGATCCTTCCGATAGCATGAGATGTGATATCTCAATGCTTCTAATACCAAACCTGAGATCCTTCCTATAACATGAGATGTGATATCCAAATCCTTCCCCATCCAAACCTGAGACCCTCCCTTTAGCATGAGATGTGATATCCAACTCCTTCCCATTCCAATCCTGATACCCTTCTGATAGCATGAGATGTGATATCTCAATGCCTCTAATACCAAACCTGAGATCCTAACTCTAACATGAAATGTGATATCCAACTCCTTCCCTTTCCAAACCTGAGAGCCTTCCTACAGCATGAGATGTGATATCCAAGTCCTTCCCATTCCAATCTTGAGACCCTTCCTATAACATGAGATGTGATATCCAACTCTTTCCCATTCCAACCTGAGACCTTTCCTATAGCATGAGATGGGATATCCAACAACTCCTTCCAAATCCAATCCTGATACCCTTCCGATAGCATGAGATGTGATATCCCAATGCTTCTACAAAACCTGAGACCCATACCATGGCATGATGTGATATCAAACTCCCGTCCTATACCATGAGACTTGATATCTCAATGCTTCTAATACCAAACCTGAGACCGGTCAAATAACATGAGATGTGATATCCAAATCCTTCCCCTTCCAAACCTGAGACCCTTCCTTTAGCATGAGATGTGATATCCAAATCCTTCCCATTCCAATCCTTAAACCCTTCCTATAGCATGAGATGTGATATCTCAATGTTTCTAATAAAAAACCTGAGACCCTTCCTATAGCAAGAGATGTGATATCCAAATCCTTCCCATTCCAACCTGAGACCCTTCCTATAGCATGAGAAGGGATATCCAACTCCTTCCCATTCCAATCCTTAAACCCTTCCTATAGCATGAGATGTGATATCTCAATGTTTCTAATAAAAAACCTGAGACCCTTCCTATAGCAAGAGATGTGATATCCAAATCCTTCCCATTCTAACCTGAGACCCTTCCTATAGCATGAGAAGGGATATCCAACTCCTTCCCATTCCAATCCTGAGATCCTTCCTATAACATGAGATGTGATATCCAATTCCTTCCCATTCCAAACCTGAGACCCTTCCTATTGGATGAGATGTGATATCCAACTCCTTCCCATTCCAAACCTGAGACCCTTCCTATACCATAAGATGTGATATCTCAATGCTTCTAATACCAAACCTGGGACCCGTCCTATAACATGAGATATGATATCCAAATCCTTCCCATTCCAATCCTGAAACCCTTCCGATAGCATGAGATGTGATATCTCAATGTTTCTAATAAAAAACCTGAGACCCTTCATATAGCAAGAGATGTGATATCCAAATCCTTCCCATTTCAATCTTGAGACCCTTCCTATAACATGAGATATGATATCCAACTCCTTCCCATTCCAACATGAGACCCTTCCTATAGCATGAAAAGGGATGTCCAACTCCTTCCCAATCCAATCCTGAGACCCTTCCGATAGCAGAGATGTGATATCTCAATGCTTATACCAAACCTGAGACCCTTCCTTTAGCATGAGATTTGATATCCAAATCCTTCACATTCCAATCCTGAGACCCTTCCTATAGCATGAGATGTGATATCTCAATGCTTCTAATACCAAACCTGAGATGCTTCCTATAACATGAGATGTGATATCCAACTCCTTCCCATTCCAAACCTGAGACCCTTCCGATAGCATGAGATGTGATATCTCAATGCTTCTAAAACCAAACATGAGAACCATCCTATAACATGAGATGTGAAATCCCAATCCTTCCCTTCCCAAACCTGAGACCCTTCCTATAGCTTGAGATGTGATATCAAACTCCTTCCCATTCCAATCCTGAAATAGCTTGAGATGTGATATCCAACTCCTTCCCATTCCAATCCTGAGACCCTTATTATACCATGAGATGTGATATCTCAAGGCTTCTAATACCAAACCTGAGACCCTTCCTATGGCATGAGATGTGATATCCAACTCCTTGCCATTCAAATCCTGAGACCCTCCCTATAACAAGAGATGTCATATCCAACTCCTTCCCATTCCAAACCTGAGACGCTTCCTTTAGCATGAGATGTGATATCCAAATCCTTCACATTCCAATCCAGAGACCAATCCTATAGCATGAGATGTGATATCTCAATGCTTCTAATACCAAACCTGAGACCCTTCCGATAGCATGAGATGTGATATCTCAATGCTTCAAAAACCAAACATGAGAACCATCCTATAACATGAGATGTGAAATCCAAATCCTTCCCTTCCCAAACCTGAGACTCTTCCTATAGCATGAGATGTGATATCTCAATGCTTCTACCAAACCTGAAACCCTTCCTTTAGCATGAGATGTGATATCCAGCTCCTCCCATTCCAATCCTGAGACCCTTCCGATAGCATGAGATGTGATATCTCAATGCTTCTAATATCAAAACTGAGACCCTCCCTATAGCATGAGATGTGATATTTAAGTCCTTCCCATTCCAATCCTGAGACCCTTCCGATAGCAGAGATGTGATATCTCAATGCTTATACCAAACCTGAGACCCTTCCTATGGCATGAGATGTCATATACAACTCCTTCCCATTCCAATCCTGAGACCCTTCCTATAGCATGAGATGTGATATCTCAATGCTTATACCAAACCTGAGACCCTTCCTATAGCATGAGATGTGATATCCAACTCCTTCCCATTCCAATCCTGAGACCCTTCCTATAGCATGAGATGTGATGTCTCAATGCTTCTAATACCAAACCTGAGATCCTTCCTATAACATGAGATGTGATATCCAACTCCTTCCATTCCAATCCTGAGACCCTTCCTATAGCATGAGATTTGATATCTCAATGCTTATACCAAACCTGAGACCCTTCCTATAGCATGAGATGTGATATCCAAGTCTTTCCCATTCCAATCCTTAGACCCTTCATACAGCATGCAATATGATATCTCAATGATTCTAATAACAATCCTGAGACCCGTCCTATAACATGAGATGGGATATCCAATTCCTTCCCATTCCAATCCTGAGACACTTCCGATAGCAGAGATGTGATATCTCAATGCTTATACCAAACCTGAGACCCTTCCTATAACATGAGATCGGATATCCAACTCCTTCCCGTTCCAAACCTGAGACCCTTCCTTTAGCATGAGATGTAATATCCAGCTCCTTCCCATTCCAATCCTGAGACACTTCCGATAGCATGAGATGTGATATCTCAATGCTTCTACCAAACCTGAGACCCTTCCTTTAGCATGAGATGTGATATCCAACTCCTTCCCATTCCAACCTGAGACCCTTCCTATAGCATGAGAAGGGATATCCAACTCCTTCCCAATCCAATCCTGAGACCCTTCCGATAGCAGAGATGTGATATCTCAATGCTTATACCAAACCTGAGACCCTTCCTATGGCATGAGATGTGATATCCAACTCCTTGCCATTCAAATCCTGAGACCCTCCCTATAACAAGAGATGTCATATCCAACTCCTTCCCATTCCAAACCTGAGACCCTTCCTTTAGCATGAGATGTGATATCCAAATCCTTCACATTCCAATCCGGAGACCCTTCCTATAACATGAGATGTGATATCCAACTCCTTCCCAATCCAATCCTGAGACCCTTCCGATAGCAGAGATGTGATATCTCAATGCTTATACCAAACCTGAGACCCTTCCTATGGCATGAGATGTGATATCCAACTCCTTGCCATTCAAATCCTGAGACCCTCCCTATAACAAGAGATGTCATATCCAACTCCTTCCCATTCCAAACCTGAGACCCTTCCTTTAGCATGAGATGTGATATCCAAATCCTTCACATTCCAATCCAGAGACCAATCCTATAGCATGAGATGTGATATCTCAATGCTTCTAATACCAAACCTGAGACCCTTCCGATAGCATGAGATGTGATATCTCAATGCTTCAAAAACCAAACATGAGAACCGTCCTATAACATGAGATGTGAAATCCAAATCCTTCCCTTCCCAAACCTGAGACTCTTCCTATAGCATGAGATGTGATATCTCAATGCTTCTAATATCAAACTTGAGACCCTCCCTATAGCATGAGATGTGATATCCAAGTCCTTCCTATTCCAATCCTGAGACACTTCCTATAGCATGAGATGTGATATCTCAATGCTTCTAATACCAAACCTGAGACTCTTCCTATAACATGAGATGGGATATCCAACTCCTTCCCATTCCAATCCTGAGACTCTTCTGATAGCAGAGATGTGATATCTCAATGCTTATACCAAACCTGAGACCCTTCCTACGGCATGAGATGTCATATACAACTCCTTCCCATTCCAATCCTGAAACCCTTCCTATAGCATGAGATGTGATATCTCAATGCTTATACCAAACCTGAGACCCTTCCTATAGCATGAGATGTGATATCCAACTCCTTCCCATTCCAATCCTGAGACCCTTCCTATAGCATGAGATGTGATGTCTCAATGCTTCTAATACCAAACCTGAGATCCTTCCTATAACATGAGATGTGATATCCAACTCCTTCCATTCCAATCCTGAGACCCTTCCTATAGCATGAGATTTGATATCTCAATGCTTATACCAAACCTGAGACCCTTCCTATAGCATGAGATGTGATATCCAAGTCTTTCCCATTCTAATCCTTAGACCCTTCCTACAGCATGCAATATGATATCTCAATGATTCTAATAACAATCCTGAGACTCGTCCTATAACATGAGATGGGATATCCAACTCCTTCCCATTCCAATCCTGAGACACTTCCGATAGCAGAGATGTGATATCTCAATGCTTATACCAAACCTGAGACCCTTCCTATAACATGAGATCGGATATCCAACTCCTTCCCGTTCCAAACCTGAGACCCTTCCTTTAGCATGAGATGTAATATCCAGCTCCTTCCCATTCCAATCCTGAGACACTTCCGATTGCATGAGATGTGATATCTCAATGCTTCTAATATCAAAACTGAAACCCTCCCTATAGCATGAGATGTGATATCCAACTCCTTCCCTTTCCAACCTGAGACCCTTCCTATAGCATGAGAAGGGATATCCAACTCCTTCCCAATCCAATCCTGAGACCCTTCCGATAGCAGATGATGTGATATCTCAATGCTTATACCAATCCTGAGACCCTTCCTATAGCATGAGATGTGATGTCTCAATGCTTCTAATACCAAACCTGAGATCGTTCCTATAACATGAGATGTGATATCCAACTCCTTCCATTCCAATCCTGAGACCCTTCCTATAGCATGAGATTTGATATCTCAATGCTTATACCAAACCTGAGACCCTTCCTATAGCATGAGATGTGATATCCAAGTCTTTCCCATTCCAATCTTTAGACCCTTCATACAGCATGCAATATGATATCTCAATGATTCTAATAACAATCCTGAGACCCGTCCTATAACATGAGATGGGATATCCAATTCCTTCCCATTCCAATCCTGAGACACTTCCTATAGCAGAGATGTGATATCTCAATGCTTATACCAAACCTGAGACCCTTCCTATAACATGAGATCGGATATCCAACTCCTTCCCATTCCAAACCTGAGACCCTTCCTTTAGCATGAGATGTAATATCCAGCTCCTCCCCATTCCAATCCTGAGACACTTCCGATAGCATGAGATGTGATATCTCAATGCTTCTACCAAACCTGAGACCCTTCCTTTAGCATGAGATGTGATATCCAACTCATTCCCATTCCAACCTGAGACCCTTCCTATAGCATGAGAAGGGATATCCAACTCCTTCCCAATCCAATCCTGAGACCCTTACGATAGCAGAGATGTGATATCTCAATGCTTATACCAAACCTGAGACCCTTCCTATGGCATGAGATGTGATATCCAACTCCTTGCCATTCAAATCCTGAGACCCTCCCTATAACAAGAGATGTCATATCCAACTCCTTCCCATTCCAAACCTGAGACCCTTCCTTTAGCATGAGATGTGATATCCAAATCCTTCACATTCCAATCCGGAGACCCTTCCTATAACATGAGATGTGATATCCAACTCCTTCCCAATCCAATCCTGAGACCCTTCCGATAGCAGAGATGTGATATCTCAATGCTTATACCAAACCTGAGACCCTTCCTATGGCATGAGATGTGATATCCAACTCCTTGCCATTCAAATCCTGAGACCCTCCCTATAACAAGAGATGTCATATCCAACTCCTTCCCATTCCAAACCTGAGACCCTTCCTTTAGCATGAGATGTGATATCCAAATCCTTCACATTCCAATCCAGAGACCAATCTATAGCATGAGATGTGATATCTCAATGCTTCTAATACCAAACCTGAGACCCTTCCGATAGCATGAGATGTGATATCTCAATGCTTCAAAAACCAAACATGAGAACCGTCCTATAACATGAGATGTGAAATCCAAATCCTTCCCTTCCCAAACCTGAGACTCTTCCTATAGCATGAGATGTGATATCTCAATGCTTCTAATATCAAACTTGAGACCCTCCCTATGGCATGAGATGTGATATCCAAGTCCTTCCCATTCCAATCCTGAGACACTTCCTATAGCATGAGATGTGATATCTCAATGCTTCTAATACCAAACCTGAGACTCTTCCTATAACATGAGATGGGATATCCAACTCCTTCCCATTCCAATCCTGAGACTCTTCTGATAGCAGAGATGTGATATCTCAATGCTTATACCAAACCTGAGACCCTTCCTACGGCATGAGATGTCATATACAACTCCTTCCCATTCCAATCCTGAGACCCTTCCTATAACATGAGATGTGATATCTCAATGCTTATACCAAACCTGAGACCCTTCCTATAGCATGAGATGTGATATCCAACTCCTTCCCATTCCAATCCTGAGACCCTTCCTATAGCATGAGATGTGATGTCTCAATGCTTCTAATACCAAACCTGAGATCCTTCCTATAACATGAGATGTGATATCCAACTCCTTCCATTCCAATCCTGAGACCCTTCCTATAGCATGAGATTTGATATCTCAATGCTTATACCAAACCTGAGACCCTTCCTATAGCATGAGATGTGATATCCAAGTCTTTCCCATTCCAATCCTTAGACCCTTCCTACAGCATGCAATATGATATCTCAATGATTCTAATAACAATCCTGAGACCCGTCCTATAACATGAGATGGGATATCCAACTCCTTCCCATTCCAATCCTGAGACACTTCCGATAGCAGAGATGTGATATCTCAATGCTTATACCAAACCTGAGACCCTTCCTATAACATGAGATCGGATATCCAACTCCTTCCAGTTCCAAACCTGAGACCCTTCCTTTAGCATGAGATGTAATATCCAGCTCCTTCCCATTCCAATCCTGAGACACTTCCGATAGCATGAGATGTGATATCTCAATGCTTCTAATATCAAAACTGAAACCCTCCCTATAGCATGAGATGTGATATCCAACTCCTTCCCATTCCAACCTGAGACCCTTCCTATAGCATGAGAAGGGATATCCAACTCCTTCCCAATCCAATCCTGAGACCCTTCCGATAGCAGAGATGTGATATCTCAATGCTTATACCAAATCTGAGACCCTTCCTATGGCATGAGATGTCATATCCAACTCCTTCCCATTCCAAACCTGAGACCCTTCCTTTAGCATGAGATGTGATATCCAAATCCTTCACATTCCAATCCGGAGACCCTTCCTATAACATGAGATGTGATATCCAACTCCTTCCCAATCCAATCCTGAGACCCTTCCGATAGCAGAGATGTGATATCTCAATGCTTATACCAAACCTGAGACCCTTCCTATAGCATGAGATGTGATATCCAACTCCTTCCATTCCAATCCTGAGACCCTTCCGATAGCAGAGATGTGATATCTCAATGCTTCTAATACCAAACCTGAGATCGTTCCTATAACATGAGATGTGATATCCATCTCCTTCCATTCCAATCCTGAGACCCTTCCTATAGCATGAGATTTGATATCTCAATGCTTATACCAAACCTGAGACCCTTCCTATAGCATGAGATGTGATATCCAAGTCTTTCCCATTCCAATCTTTAGACCCTTCATACAGCATGCAATATGATATCTCAATGATTCTAATAACAATCCTGAGACCCGTCCTATAACATGAGATGGGATATCCAATTCCTTCCCATTCCAATCCTGAGACACTTCCTATAGCAGGGATGTGATATCTCAATGCTTATACCAAACCTGAGACCCTTCCTATAACATGAGATCGGATATCCAACTCCTTCCCGTTCCAAACCTGAGACCCTTCCTTTAGCATGATATGTAATATCCAGCTCCTTCCCATTCCAATCCTGAGACACTTCCGATAGCATGAGATGTGATATCTCAATGCTTCTACCAAACCTGAGACCCTTCCTTTAGCATGAGATGTGATATCCAACTCATTCCCATTCCAACCTGAGACCCTTCCTATAGCATGAGAAGGGATATCCAACTCCTTCCCAATCCAATCCTGAGACCCTTCCGATAGCAGAGATGTGATATCTCAATGCTTATACCAAACCTGAGACCCTTCCTATGGCATGAGATGTGATATCCAACTCCTTGCCATTCAAATCCTGAGACCCTCCCTATAACAAGAGATGTCATATCCAACTCCTTCCCATTCCAAACCTGAGACCCTTCCTTTAGCATGAGATGTGATATCCAAATCCTTCACATTCCAATCCGGAGACCCTTCCTATAACATGAGATGTGATATCCAACTCCTTCCCAATCCAATCCTGAGACCCTTCTGATAGCAGAGATGTGATATCTCAATGCTTATACCAAACCTGAGACCCTTCCTATGGCATGAGATGTGATATCCAACTCCTTGCCATTCAAATCCTGAGACCCTCCCTATAACAAGAGATGTCATATCCAACTCCTTCCCATTCCAAACCTGAGACCCTTCCTTTAGCATGAGATGTGATATCCAAATCCTTCACATTCCAATCCAGAGACCAATCTATAGCATGAGATGTGATATCTCAATGCTTCTAATACCAAACCTGAGACCCTTCCGATAGCATGAGATGTGATATCTCAATGCTTCAAAAACCAAACATGAGAACCGTCCTATAACATGAGATGTGAAATCCAAATCCTTCCCTTCCCAAACCTGAGACTCTTCCTATAGCATGAGATGTGATATCTCAATGCTTCTAATATCAAACTTGAGACCCTCCCTATAGCATGAGATGTGATATCCAAGTCCTTCCCATTCCAATCCTGAGACACTTCCTATAGCATGAGATGTGATATCTCAATGCTTCTAATACCAAACCTGAGACTCTTCCTATAACATGAGATGGGATATCCAACTCCTTCCCATTCCAATCCTGAGACCCTTCCTATAGCATGAGATTTGATATCTCAATGCTTATACCAAACCTGAGACCCTTCCTATAGCATGAGATGTGATATCCAAGTCTTTCCCATTCTAATCCTTAGACCCTTCCTACAGCATGCAATATGATATCTCAATGATTCTAATAACAATCCTGAGACCCGTCCTATAACATGAGATGGGATATCCAACTCCTTCCCATTCCAATCCTGAGACACTTCCGATAGCAGAGATGTGATATCTCAATGCTTATACCAAACCTGAGACCCTTCCTATAACATGAGATCGGATATCCAACTCCTTCCCGTTCCAAACCTGAGACCCTTCCTTTAGCATGAGATGTAATATCCAGCTCCTTCCCATTCCAATCCTGAGACACTTCCGATTGCATGAGATGTGATATCTCAATGCTTCTAATATCAAAACTGAAACCCTCCCTATAGCATGAGATGTGATATCCAACTCCTTCCCTTTCCAACCTGAGACCCTTCCTATAGCATGAGAAGGGATATCCAACTCCTTCCCAATCCAATCCTGAGACCCTTCCGATAGCAGAGATGTGATATCTCAATGCTTATACCAAACCTGAGACCCTTCCTATGGCATGAGATGTGATATCCAACTCCTTGCCATTCAAATCCTGAGACCCTTCCTATAGCATGAGAAGGGATATCCAACTCCTTCCCAATCCAATCCTGAGACCCTTCCGATAGCAGAGATGTGATATCTCAATGCTTATGCCAATCCTGAGACCCTTCCTATAGCATGAGATGTGATGTCTCAATGCTTCTAATACCAAACCTGACATCGTTCCTATAACATGAGATGTGATATCCAACTCCTTCCATTCCAATCCTGAGACCCTTCCTATAGCATGAGATTTGATATCTCAATGCTTATACCAAACCTGAGACCCTTCCTATAGCATGAGATGTGATATCCAAGTCTTTCCCATTCCAATCTTTAGACCCTTCATACAGCATGCAATATGATATCTCAATGATTCTAATAACAATCCTGAGACCCGTCCTATAACATGAGATGGGATATCCAATTCCTTCCCATTCCAATCCTGAGACACTTCCTATAGCAGAGATGTGATATTTCAATGCTTATACCAAACCTGAGACCCTTCCTATAACATGAGATCGGATATCCAACTCCTTCCCGTTCCAAACCTGAGACCCTTCCTTTAGCATGAGATGTAATATCCAGCTCCTTCCCATTCCAATCCTGAGACACTTCCGATAGCATGAGATGTGATATCTCAATGCTTCTACCAAACCTGAGACCCTTCCTTTAGCATGAGATGTGATATCCAACTCATTCCCATTCCAACCTGAGACCCTTCCTATAGCATGAGAAGGGATATCCAACTCCTTCCCAATCCAATCCTGAGACCCTTCCGATAGCAGAGATGTGATATCTCAATGCTTATACCAAACCTGAGACCCTTCCTATGGCATGAGATGTGATATCGAACTCCTTGCCATTCAAATCCTGAGACCCTCCCTATAACAAGAGATGTCATATCCAACTCCTTCCCATTCCAAACCTGAGACCCTTCCTTTAGCATGAGATGTGATATCCAAATCCTTCACATTCCAATCCGGAGACCCTTCCTATAACATGAGATGTGATATCCAACTCCTTCCCAATCCAATCCTGAGACCCTTCCGATAGCAGAGATGTGATATCTTAATGCTTATACCAAACCTGAGACCCTTCCTATGGCATGAGATGTGATATCCAACTCCTTGCCATTCAAATCTTGAGACCCTCCCTATAACAAGAGATGTCATATCCAACTCCTTCCCATTCCAAACCTGAGACCCTTCCTTTAGCATGAGATGTGATATCCAAATCCTTCACATTCCAATCCAGAGACCAATCTATAGCATGAGATGTGATATCTCAATGCTTCTAATACCAAACCTGAGACCCTTCCGATAGCATGAGATGTGATATCTCAATGCTTCAAAAACCAAACATGAGAACCGTGCTATAACATGAGATGTGAAATCCAAATCCTTCCCTTCCCAAACCTGAGACTCTTCCTATAGCATGAGATGTGATATCTCAATGCTTCTAATATCAAACTTGAGACCCTCCCTATAGCATGAGATGTGATATCCAAGTCCTTCCCATTCCAATCCTGAGACACTTCCTATAGCATGAGATGTGATATCTCAATGCTTCTAATACCAAACCTGAGACTCTTCCTATAACATGAGATGGGATATCCAACTCCTTCCCATTCCAATCCTGAGACTCTTCTGATAGCAGAGATGTGATATCTCAATGCTTATACCAAACCTGAGACCCTTCCTACGGCATGAGATGTCATATACAACTCCTTCCCATTCCAATCCTGAGACCCTTCCTATAGCATGAGATGTGATATCTCAATGCTTATACCAAACCTGAGACCCTTCCTATAGCATGAGATGTGATATCCAACTCCTTCCCATTCCAATCCTGAGACCCTTCCTATAGCATGAGATGTGATGTCTCAATGCTTCTAATACCAAACCTGAGATCCTTCCTATAACATGAGATGTGATATCCAACTCCTTCCATTCCAATCCTGAGACCCTTCCTATAGCATGAGATTTGATATCTCAATGCTTATACCAAACCTGAGACCCTTCCTATAGCATGAGATGTGATATCCAAGTCTTTCCCATTCCAATCCTTAGACCCTTCCTACAGCATGCAATATGATATCTCAATGATTCTAATAACAATCCTGAGACCCGTCCTATAACATGAGATGGGATATCCAACTCCTTCCCATTCCAATCCTGAGACACTTCCGATAGCAGAGATGTGATATCTCAATGCTTATACCAAACCTGAGACCCTTCCTATAACATGAGATCGGATATCCAACTCCTTCCAGTTCCAAACCTGAGACCCTTCCTTTAGCATGAGATGTAATATCCAGCTCCTTCCCATTCCAATCCTGAGACACTTCCGATAGCATGAGATGTGATATCTCAATGCTTCTAATATCAAAACTGAAACCCTCCCTATAGCATGAGATGTGATATCCAACTCCTTCCCATTCCAACCTGAGACCCTTCCTATAGCATGAGAAGGGATATCCAACTCCTTCCCAATCCAATCCTGAGACCCTTCCGATAGCAGAGATGTGATATCTCAATGCTTATACCAAATCTGAGACCCTTCCTATGGCATGAGATGTCATATCCAACTCCTTCCCATTCCAAACCTGAGACCCTTCCTTTAGCATGAGATGTGATATCCAAATCCTTCACATTCCAATCCGGAGACCCTTCCTATAACATGAGATGTGATATCCAACTCCTTCCCAATCCAATCCTGAGACCCTTCCGATAGCAGAGATGTGATATCTCAATGCTTATACCAAACCTGAGACCCTTCCTATAGCATGAGATGTGATATCCAACTCCTTCCGATTCCAATCCTGAGACCCTTCCTATAGCATGAGATGTGATATCGCAATGCTTCTACCAAAACTGAGACCCTTCCTTTAGCATGAGATGTGATATCCAAGTCCTTCCCATTCCAATCCTGAGACCCTTCCTATAGCATGATATGTGATATCTCAATGCTTCTAATACCAAACCTGAGATCCTTCCGATAGCATGAGATGTGATATCTCAATGCTTCTAATACCAAACCTGAGATCCTTCCTATAACATGAGATGTGATATCCAAATCCTTCCCCATCCAAACCTGAGACCCTCCCTTTAGCATGAGATGTGATATCCAACTCCTTCCCATTCCAATCCTGATACCCTTCTGATAGCATGAGATGTGATATCTCAATGCCTCTAATACCAAACCTGAGATCCTACCTCTAACATGAAATGTGATATCCAACTCCTTCCCTTTCCAAACCTGAGAGCCTTCCTACAGCATGAGATGTGATATCCAAGTCCTTCCCATTACAATCTTGAGACCCTTCCTATAACATGAGATGTGATATCCAACTCTTTCCCATTCCAACCTGAGACCTTTCCTATAGCATGAGATGGGATATCCAACAACTCCTTCCAAATCCAATCCTGATACCCTTCCGATAGCATGAGATGTGATATCCCAATGCTTCTACAAAACCTGAGACCCATACCATGGCATGATGTGATATCAAACTCCCGTCCTATACCATGAGACTTGATATCTCAATGCTTCTAATACCAAACCTGAGACCGGTCAAATAACATGAGATGTGATATCCAAATCCTTCCCCTTCCAAACCTGAGACCCTTCCTTTAGCATGAGATGTGATATCCAAATCCTTCCCATTCCAATCCTTAAACCCTTCGTATAGCATGAGATGTGATATCTCAATGTTTCTAATAAAAAACCTGAGACCCTTCCTATAGCAAGAGATGTGATATCCAAATCCTTCCCATTCCAACCTGAGACCCTTCCTATAGCATGAGAAGGGATATCCAACTCCTTCCCATTCCAATCCTTAAACCCTTCCTATAGCATGAGATGTGATATCTCAATGTTTCTAATAAAAAACCTGAGACCCTTCCTATAGCAAGAGATGTGATATCCAAATCCTTCCCATTCCAAACCTGAGACCCTTCCTATTTGATGAGATGTGATATCCAACTACTTCCCATTCCAAACCTGCGACCCTTCCTATACCATAAGATGTGATATCTCAATGCTTCTAATACCAAACCTGGGACCCGTCCTATAACATGAGATATGATATCCAAATCCTTCCCATTCCAATCCTGAAACCCTTCCGATAGCATGAGATGTGATATCTCAATGTTTCTAATAAAAAACCTGAGACCCTTCATATAGCAAGAGATGTGATATCCAAATACTTCCCATTTCAATCTTGAGACCCTTCCTATAACATGAGATATGATATCCAACTCCTTCCCATTCCAACATGAGACCCTTCCTATAGCATGAGAAGGGATGTCCAACTCCTTCCCAATCCAATCCTGAGACCCGCCCGATAGCAGAGATGTGATATCTCAATGCTTATACCAAACCTGAGACCCTTCCTTTAGCATGAGATTTGATATCCAAATCCTTCACATTCCAATCCTGAGACCCTTCCTATAGCATGAGATGTGATATCTCAATGCTTCTAAAACCAAACCTGAGATGCTTCCTATAACATGAGATGTGATATCCAACTCCTTCCCATTCCAAACCTGAGACCCTTCCGATAGCATGAGATGTGATATCTCAATGCTTCTAAAACCAAACATGAGAACCATCCTATAACATGAGATGTGAAATCCCAATCCTTCCCTTCCCAAACCTGAGACACTTCCTATAGCTTGAGATGTGATATCAAACTCCTTCCCATTCCAATCCTGAAATAGCTTGAGATGTGATATCCAACTCCTTCCCATTCCAATCCTGAGACCCTTATTATACCATGAGATGTGATATCTCAAGGCTTCTAATACCAAACCTGAGACCCTTCCTATGGCATGAGATGTGATATCCAACTCCTTGCCATTGAAATCCTGAGACCCTCCCTATAACAAGAGATGTCATATCCAACTCCTTCCCATTCCAAACCTGTGACCCTTCCTTTAGCATGAGATGTGATATCCAAATCCTTCACATTCCAATCCAGAGACCAATCCTATAGCATGAGATGTGATATCTCAATGCTTCTAATACCAAACCTGAGACCCTTCCGATAGTATGAGATGTGATATCTCAATGCTTCAAAAACCAAACATGAGAACCATCCTATAACATGAGATGTGAAATCCAAATCCTTCCCTTCCCAAACCTGAGACTCTTCCTATAGCATGAGATGTGATATCTCAATGCTTCTACCAAACCTGAAACCCTTCCTATAGCATAAGATGTGATATACAACTCCTTCCCATTCCAATCCTGAGACACTTCCTATAGCATGAGATGTGATATCACAATGCTTCTAATACCAAACCTGAGACCCATTCTATAACATGAGATGTGATATCCAAATCCTTCCCCTTCCAAACCTGAGACCCTTCCTTTAGCATGAGATGTGATATCCAGCTCCTCCCATTCCAATCCTGAGACCCTTCCGATAGCATGAGATGTGATATCTCAATGCTTCTAATATCAAAACTGAGACCCTCCCTATAGCATGAGATGTGATATCTAAGTCCTTCCCATTCCAATCCTGAGACCCTTCCGATAGCAGAGATGTGATATCTCAATGCTTATACCAAACCTGAGACCCTTCCTATGGCATGAGATGTGATATCCAACTCCTTGCCATTCAAATCCTGAGACCCTCCCTATAACAAGAGATGTCATATCCAACTCCTTCCCATTCCAAACCTGAGACCCTTCCTTTAGCATGAGATGTGATATCCAAATCCTTCACATTCCAACTCCTAGACCAATCCTATAGCATGAGATGTGATATCTCAATGCTTCTAATACCAAACCTGAGACCCTTCCGATAGCATGAGATGTAATATCTCAATGCTTCAAAAACCAAACATGAGAACCATCCTATAACATGAGATGTGAAATCCAAATCCTTCCCTTCCCAAACCTGAGACTCTTCCTATAGCATGAGATGTGATATCTCAATGCTTCTAATATCAAACTTGAGACCCTCCCTATAGCATGAGATGTGATATCCAAGTCCTTCCCATTCCAATCCTGAGACACTTCCTATAGCATGAGATGTGATATCTCAATGCTTCTAATACCAAACCTGAGACTCTTCCTATAACATGAGATGGGATATCCAACTCCTTCCCATTCCAATCCTGAGACTCTTCTGATAGCAGAGATGTGATATCTCAATGCTTATACCAAACCTGAGACCCTTCCTACGGCATGAGATGTCATATACAACTCCTTCCCATTCCAATCCTGAGACCCTTCCTATAGCATGAGATGTGATATCTCAATGCTTATACCAAACCTGAGACCCTTCCTATAGCATGAGATGTGATATCCAACTCCTTCCCATTCCAATCCTGAGACCCTTCCTATAGCATGAGATGTGATGTCTCAATGCTTCTAATACCAAACCTGAGATCCTTCCTATAACATGAGATGTGATATCCAACTCCTTCCATTCCAATCCTGAGACCCTTCCTATAGCATGAGATTTGATATCTCAATGCTTATACCAAACCTGAGACTCTTCCTATAGCATGAGATGTGATATCCAAGTCTTTCCCATTCCAATCCTTAGACCCTTCCTACAGCATGCAATATGATATCTCAATGATTCTAATAACAATCCTGAGACCCGTCCTATAACATGAGATGGGATATCCAATTCCTTCCCATTCCAATCCTGAGACACTTCCGATAGCAGAGATGTGATATCTCAATGCTTATACCAAACCTGAGACCCTTCCTATAACATGAGATCGGATATCCAACTCCTTCCCGTTCCAAACCTGAGACCCTTCCTTTAGCATGAGATGTAATATCCAGCTCCTTCCCATTCCAATCCTGAGACACTTCCGATAGCATGAGATGTGATATCTCAATGCTTATACCAAACCTGAGACCCTTCCTATGGCATGAAATGTGATATCCAACTCCTTGCCATTCAAATCCTGAGACCCTCCCTATAACAAGAGATGTCATATCCAACTCCTTCCCATTCCAAACCTGAGACCCTTCCTTTAGCATGAGATGTGATATCCAAATCCTTCACATTCCAATCCAGAGACCAATCTATAGCATGAGATGTGATATCTCAATGCTTCTAATACCAAACCTGAGACCCTTCCGATAGCATGAGATGTGATATCTCAATGCTTCAAAAACCAAACATGAGAACCGTCCTATAACATGAGATGTGAAATCCAAATCCTTCCCTTCCCAAACCTGAGACTCTTCCTATAGCATGAGATGTGATATCTCAATGCTTCTAATATCAAACTTGAGACCCTCCCTATAGCATGAGATGTGATATCCAAGTCCTTCCCATTCCAATCCTGAGACACTTCCTATAGCATGAGATGTGATATCTCAATGCTTCTAATACCAAACCTGAGACTCTTCCTATAACATGAGATGGGATATCCAACTCCTTCCCATTCCAATCCTGAGACCCTTCCTATAGCATGAGATTTGATATCTCAATGCTTATACCAAACCTGAGACCCTTCCTATAGCATGAGATGTGATATCCAAGTCTTTCCCATTCTAATCCTTAGACCCTTCCTACAGCATGCAATATGATATCTCAATGATTCTAATAACAATCCTGAGACCCGTCCTATAACATGAGATGGGATATCCAACTCCTTCCCATTCCAATCCTGAGACACTTCCGATAGCAGAGATGTGATATCTCAATGCTTATACCAAACCTGAGACCCTTCCTATAACATGAGATCGGATATCCAACTCCTTCCCGTTCCAAACCTGAGACCCTTCCTTTAGCATGAGATGTAATATCCAGCTCCTTCCCATTCCAATCCTGAGACACTTCCGATTGCATGAGATGTGATATCTCAATGCTTCTAATATCAAAACTGAAACCCTCCCTATAGCATGAGATGTGATATCCAACTCCTTCCCTTTCCAACCTGAGACCCTTCCTATAGCATGAGAAGGGATATCCAACTCCTTCCCAATCCAATCCTGAGACCCTTCCGATAGCAGAGATGTGATATCTCAATGCTTATACCAAACCTGAGACCCTTCCTATGGCATGAGATGTGATATCCAACTCCTTGCCATTCAAATCCTGAGACCCTTCCTATAGCATGAGAAGGGATATCCAACTCCTTCCCAATCCAATCCTGAGACCCTTCCGATAGCAGAGATGTGATATCTCAATGCTTATACCAATCCTGAGACCCTTCCTATAGCATGAGATGTGATGTCTCAATGCTTCTAATACCAAACCTGACATCGTTCCTATAACATGAGATGTGATATCCAACTCCTTCCATTCCAATCCTGAGACCCTTCCTATAGCATGAGATTTGATATCTCAATGCTTATACCAAACCTGAGACCCTTCCTATAGCATGAGATGTGATATCCAAGTCTTTCCCATTCCAATCTTTAGACCCTTCATACAGCATGCAATATGATATCTCAATGATTCTAATAACAATCCTGAGACCCGTCCTATAACATGAGATGGGATATCCAATTCCTTCCCATTCCAATCCTGAGACACTTCCTATAGCAGAGATGTGATATCTCAATGCTTATACCAAACCTGAGACCCTTCCTATAACATGAGATCGGATATCCAACTCCTTCCCGTTCCAAACCTGAGACCCTTCCTTTAGCATGAGATGTAATATCCAGCTCCTTCCCATTCCAATCCTGAGACACTTCCGATAGCATGAGATGTGATATCTCAATGCTTCTACCAAACCTGAGACCCTTCCTTTAGCATGAGATGTGATATCCAACTCATTCCCATTCCAACCTGAGACCCTTCCTATAGCATGAGAAGGGATATCCAACTCCTTCCCAATCCAATCCTGAGACCCTTCCGATAGCAGAGATGTGATATCTCAATGCTTATACCAAACCTGAGACCCTTCCTATGGCATGAGATGTGATATCCAACTCCTTGCCATTCAAATCCTGAGACCCTCCCTATAACAAGAGATGTCATATCCAACTCCTTCCCATTCCAAACCTGAGACCCTTCCTTTAGCATGAGATGTGATATCCAAATCCTTCACATTCCAATCCGGAGACCCTTCCTATAACATGAGATGTGATATCCAACTCCTTCCCAATCCAATCCTGAGACCCTTCCGATAGCAGAGATGTGATATCTTAATGCTTATACCAAACCTGAGACCCTTCCTATGGCATGAGATGTGATATCCAACTCCTTGCCATTCAAATCCTGAGACCCTCCCTATAACAAGAGATGTCATATCCAACTCCTTCCCATTCCAAACCTGAGACCCTTCCTTTAGCATGAGATGTGATATCCAAATCCTTCACATTCCAATCCAGAGACCAATCTATAGCATGAGATGTGATATCTCAATGCTTCTAATACCAAACCTGAGACCCTTCCGATAGCATGAGAAGTGATATCTCAATGCTTCAAAAACCAAACATGAGAACCGTCCTATAACATGAGATGTGAAATCCAAATCCTTCCCTTCCCAAACCTGAGACTCTTCCTATAGCATGAGATGTGATATCTCAATGCTTCTAATATCAAACTTGAGACCCTCCCTATAGCATGAGATGTGATATCCAAGTCCTTCCCATTCCAATCCTGAGACACTTCCTATAGCATGAGATGTGATATCTCAATGCTTCTAATACCAAACCTGAGACTCTTCCTATAACATGAGATGGGATATCCAACTCCTTCCCATTCCAATCCTGAGACTCTTCTGATAGCAGAGATGTGATATCTCAATGCTTATACCAAACCTGAGACCCTTCCTACGGCATGAGATGTCATATACAACTCCTTCCCATTCCAATCCTGAGACTCTTCTGATAGCAGAGATGTGATATCTCAATGCTTATACCAAACCTGAGACCCTTCCTACGGCATGAGATGTCATATACAACTCCTTCCCATTCCAATCCTGAGACCCTTCCTATAGCATGAGATGTGATATCCAACTCCTTCCCATTCCAATCCTGAGACCCTTCCTATAGCATGAGATGTGATGTCTCAATGCTTCTAATACCAAACCTGAGATCCTTCCTATAACATGAGATGTGATATCCAACTCCTTCCATTCCAATCCTGAGACCCTTCCTATAGCATGAGATTTGATATCTCAATGCTTATACCAAACCTGAGACCCTTCCTATAGCATGAGATGTGATATCCAAATCTTTCCCATTCCAATCCTTAGACCCTTCCTACAGCATGCAATATGATATCTCAATGATTCTAATAACAATCCTGAGACCCGTCCTATAACATGAGATGGGATATCCAACTCCTTCCCATTCCAATCCTGAGACACTTCCGATAGCAGAGATGTGATATCTCAATGCTTATACCAAACCTGAGACCCTTCCTATAACATGAGATCGGATATCCAACTCCTTCCAGTTCCAAACCTGAGACCCTTCCTTTAGCATGAGATGTAATATCCAGCTCCTTCCCATTCCAATCCTGAGACACTTCCGATAGCATGAGATGTGATATCTCAATGCTTCTAATATCAAAACTGAAACCCTCCCTATAGCATGAGATGTGATATCCAACTCCTTCCCATTCCAACCTGAGACCCTTCCTATAGCATGAGAAGGGATATCCAACTCCTTCCCAATCCAATCCTGAGACCCTTCCGATAGCAGAGATGTGATATCTCAATGCTTATACCAAATCTGAGACCCTTCCTATGGCATGAGATGTCATATCCAACTCCTTCCCATTCCAAACCTGAGACCCTTCCTTTAGCATGAGATGTGATATCCAAATCCTTCACATTCCAATCCGGAGACCCTTCCTATAACATGAGATGTGATATCCAACTCCTTCCCAATCCAATCCTGAGACCCTTCCGATAGCAGAGATGTGATATCTCAATGCTTATACCAAACCTGAGACCCTTCCTATAGCATGAGATGTGATATCCAACTCCTTCCGATTCCAATCCTGAGACCCTTCCTATAGCATGAGATGTGATATCGCAATGCTTCTACCAAAACTGAGACCCTTCCTTTAGCATGAGATGTGATATCCAAGTCCTTCCCATTCCAATCCTGAGACCCTTCCTATAGCATGATATGTGATATCTCAATGCTTCTAATACCAAACCTGAGATCCTTCCGATAGCATGAGATGTGATATCTCAATGCTTCTAATACCAAACCTGAGATCCTTCCTATAACATGAGATGTGATATCCAAATCCTTCCCCATCCAAACCTGAGACCCTCCCTTTAGCATGAGATGTGATATCCAACTCCTTCCCATTCCAATCCTGATACCCTTCTGATAGCATGAGATGTGATATCTCAATTCCTCTAATACCAAACCTGAGATCCTACCTCTAACATGAAATGTGATATCCAACTCCTTCCCTTTCCAAACCTGAGAGCCTTCCTACAGCATGAGATGTGATATCCAAGTCCTTCCCATTCCAATCTTGAGACCCTTCCTATAACATGAGATGTGATATCCAACTCTTTCCCATTCCAACCTGAGACCTTTCCTATAGCATGAGATGGGATATCCAACAACTCCTTCCAAATCCAATCCTGATACCCTTCCGATAGCATGAGATGTGATATCCCAATGCTTCTACAAAACCTGAGACCCATACCATGGCATGATGTGATATCAAACTCCCGTCCTATACCATGAGACTTGATATCTCAATGCTTCTAATACCAAACCTGAGACCGGTCAAATAACATGAGATGTGATATCCAAATCCTTCCCCTTCCAAACCTGAGACCCTTCCTTTAGCATGAGATGTGATATCCAAATCCTTCCCATTCCAATCCTTAAACCCTTCCTATAGCATGAGATGTGATATCTCAATGTTTCTAATAAAAAACCTGAGACCCTTCCTATAGCAAGAGATGTGATATCCAAATCCTTCCCATTCCAACCTGAGACCCTTCCTATAGCATGAGAAGGGATATCCAACTCCTTCCCATTCCAATCCTTAAACCCTTCCTATAGCATGAGATGTGATATCTCAATGTTTCTAATAAAAAACCTGAGACCCTTCCTATAGCAAGAGATGTGATATCCAAATCCTTCCCATTCCAAACCTGAGACCCTTCCTATTGGATGAGATGTGATATCCAACTACTTCCCATTCCAAACCTGAGACCCTTCCTATACCATAAGATGTGATATCTCAATGCTTCTAATACCAAACCTGGGACCCGTCCTATAACATGAGATATGATATCCAAATCCTTCCCATTCCAATCCTGAAACCCTTCCGATAGCATGAGATGTGATATCTCAATGTTTCTAATAAAAAACCTGAGACCCTTCATATAGCAAGAGATGTGATATCCAAATACTTCCCATTTCAATCTTGAGACCCTTCCTATAACATGAGATATGATATCCAACTCCTTCCCATTCCAACATGAGACCCTTCCTATAGCATGAGAAGGGATGTCCAACTCCTTCCCAATCCAATCCTGAGACCCTTCCGATAGCAGAGATGTGATATCTCAATGCTTATACCAAACCTGAGACCCTTCCTTTAGCATGAGATTTGATATCCAAATCCTTCACATTCCAATCCTGAGACCCTTCCTATAGCATGAGATGTGATATCTCAATGCTTCTAATACCAAACCTGAGATGCTTCCTATAACATGAGATGTGATATCCAACTCCTTCCCATTCCAAACCTGAGACCCTTCCGATAGCATGAGATGTGATATCTCAATGCTTCTAAAACCAAACATGAGAACCATCCTATAACATGAGATGTGAAATCCCAATCCTTCCCTTCCCAAACCTGAGACACTTCCTATAGCTTGAGATGTGATATCAAACTCCTTCCCATTCCAATCCTGAAATAGCTTGAGATGTGATATCCAACTCCTTCCCATTCCAATCCTGAGACCCTTATTATACCATGAGATGTGATATCTCAAGGCTTCTAATACCAAACCTGAGACCCTTCCTATGGCATGAGATGTGATATCCAACTCCTTGCCATTCAAATCCTGAGACCCTCCCTATAACAAGAGATGTCATATCCAACTCCTTCCCATTCCAAACCTGAGACCCTTCCTTTAGCATGAGATGTGATATCCAAATCCTTCACATTCCAATCCAGAGACCAATCCTATAGCATGAGATGTGATATCTCAATGCTTCTAATACCAAACCTGAAACCCTTCCGATAGCATGAGATGTGATATCTCAATGCTTCAAAAACCAAACATGAGAACCATCCTATAACATGAGATGTGAAATCCAAATCCTTCCCTTCCCAAACCTGAGACTCTTCCTATAGCATGAGATGTGATATCTCAATGCTTCTACCAAACCTGAAACCCTTCCTATAGCATAAGATGTGATATACAACTCCTTCCCATTCCAATCCTGAGACACTTCCTATAGCATGAGATGTGATATCACAATGCTTCTAATACCAAACCTGAGACCCATTCTATAACATGAGATGTGATATCCAAATCCTTCCCCTTCCAAACCTGAGACCCTTCCTTTAGCATGAGATGTGATATCCAGCTCCTCCCATTCCAATCCTGAGACCCTTCCGATAGCATGAGATGTGATATCTCAATGCTTCTAATATCAAAACTGAGACCCTCCCTATAGCATGAGATGTGATATCTAAGTCCTTCCCATTCCAACCCTGAGACCCTTCCGATAGCAGAGATGTGATATCTCAATGCTTATACCAAACCTGAGACCCTTCCTATGGCATGAGATGTGATATCCAACTCCTTGCCATTCAAATCCTGAGACCCTCCCTATAACAAGAGATGTCATATCCAACTCCTTCCCATTCCAAACCTGAGACCCTTCCTTTAGCATGAGATGTGATATCCAAATCCTTCACATTCCAACCCCTAGACCAATCCTATAGCATGAGATGTGATATCTCAATGCTTCTAATACCAAACCTGAGACCCTTCCGATAGCATGAGATGTAATATCTCAATGCTTCAAAAACCAAACATGAGAACCATCCTATAACATGAGATGTGAAATCCAAATCCTTCCCTTCCCAAACCTGAGACTCTTCCTATAGCATGAGATGTGATATCTCAATGCTTCTAATATCAAACTTGAGACCCTCCCTATAGCATGAGATGTGATATCCAAGTCCTTCCCATTCCAATCCTGAGACACTTCCTATAGCATGAGATGTGATATCTCAATGCTTCTAATACCAAACCTGAGACTCTTCCTATAACATGAGATGGGATATCCAACTCCTTCCCATTCCAATCCTGAGACTCTTCTGATAGCAGAGATGTGATATCTCAATGCTTATACCAAACCTGAGACCCTTCCTACGGCATGAGATGTCATATACAACTCCTTCCCATTCCAATCCTGAGACCCTTCCTATAGCATGAGATGTGATATCTCAATGCTTATACCAAACCTGAGACCCTTCCTATAGCATGAGATGTGATATCCAACTCCTTCCCATTCCAATCCTGAGACCCTTCCTATAGCATGAGATGTGATGTCTCAATGCTTCTAATACCAAACCTGAGATCCTTCCTATAACATGAGATGTGATATCCAACTCCTTCCATTCCAATCCTGAGACCCTTCCTATAGCATGAGATTTGATATCTCAATGCTTATACCAAACCTGAGACTCTTCCTATAGCATGAGATGTGATATCCAAGTCTTTCCCATTCCAATCCTTAGACCCTTCCTACAGCATGCAATATGATATCTCAATGATTCTAATAACAATCCTGAGACCCGTCCTATAACATGAGATGGGATATCCAATTCCTTCCCATTCCAATCCTGAGACACTTCCGATAGCAGAGATGTGATATCTCAATGCTTATACCAAACCTGAGACCCTTCCTATAACATGAGATTGGATATCCAACTCCTTCCCGTTCCAAACCTGAGACCCTTCCTTTAGCATGAGATGTAATATCCAGCTCCTTCCCATTCCAATCCTGAGACACTTCCGATAGCATGAGATGTGATATCTCAATGCTTCTAATATCAAAACTGAAACCCTCCCTATAGCATGATATGTGATAGCTAAGTCCTTCCCATTCCAATCCTGAGACCCTTCCTATAGCATGAGATGTGATATCTCAATGCTTCTACCAAACCTGAGACCCTTCCTTTAGCATGAGATGTGATATCCAACTCCTTCCCATTCCAACCTGAGACCCTTCCTATAGCATGAGAAGGGATATCCAACTCCTTCCCAATCCAATCCTGAGACCCTTCCGATAGCAGAGATGTGATATCTCAATGCTTATACCAAACCTGAGACCCTTCCTATGGCATGAGATGTGATATCCAACTCCTTGCCATTCAAATCCTGAGACCCTCCCTATAACAAGAGATGTCATATCCAACTCCTTCCCATTCCAAACCTGAGACCCTTCCTTTAGCATGAGATGTGATATCCAAATCCTTCACATTCCAATCCGGAGACCCTTCCTATAACATGAGATGTGATATCCAACTCCTTCCCAATCCAATCCTGAGACCCTTCCGATAGCAGAGATGTGATATCTCAATGCTTATACCAAACCTGAGACCCTTCCTATGGCATGAGATGTGATATCCAACTCCTTGCCATTCAAATCCTGAGACCCTCATATAACAAGATATGTCATATCCAACTCCTTCCCATTCCAAACCTGAGACCCTTCCTTTAGCATGAGATGTGATATCCAAATCCTTCACATTCCAATCCAGAGACCAATCCTATAGCATGAGATGTGATATCTCAATGCTTCTAATACCAAACCTGAGACCCTTCCTATGGCATGAGATGTGATATCCAACTCCTTGCCATTCAAATCCTGAGACCAGCCCTATAACAAGAGATGTCATATCCAACTCCTTCCCATTCCAAACCTGAGACCCTTCCTTTAGCATGAGATGTGATATCCAAATCCTTCACATTCCAATCCGGAGACCAATCCTATAGCATGAGATGTGATATCTCAATGCTTCTAATACCAAACCTGAGACCCTTCCGATAGCATGAGATGTGATATCTCAATGCTTCAAAAACCAAACATGAGAACCATCCTATAACATGAGATGTGAAATCCAAATCCTTCCCTTCCCAAACCTGAGACTCTTCCTATAGCATGAGATGTGATATCTCAATGCTTCTAATATCAAACTTGAGACCCTCCCTATAGCATGAGATGTGATATCCAAGTCCTTCCCATTCCAATCCTGAGACACTTCCTATAGCATGAGATGTGATATCTCAATGCTTCTAATACCAAACCTGAGACTCTTCCTATAACATGAGATGGGATATCCAACTCCTTCCCATTCCAATCCTGAGACTCTTCTGATAGCAGAGATGTGATATCTCAATGCTTATACCAAACCTGAGACCCTTCCTACGGCATGAGATGTCATATACAACTCCATCCCATTCCAATCCTGAGACCCTTCCTATAGCATGAGATGTGATATCTCAATGCTTATACCAAACCTGAGACCCTTCCTATAGCATGAGATGTGATATCCAACTCCTTCCCATTCCAATCCTGAGACCCTTCCTATAGCATGAGATTTGATGTCTCAATGCTTCTAATACCAAACCTGAGATCCTTCCTATAACATGAGATGTGATATCCAACTCCTTCCATTCCAATCCTGAGACCCTTCCTATAGCATGAGATTTGATATCTCAATGCTTATACCAAACCTGAGACCCTTCCTATAGCATGAGATGTGATATCCAAGTCTTTCCCATTCCAATCCTTAGACCCTTCCTACAGCATGCAAAATGATATCTCAATGATTCTAATAACAATCCTGAGACCCGTCCTATAACATGAGATGGGATATCCAATTCCTTCCCATTCCAATCCTGAGACACTTCCGATAGCAGAGATGTGATATCTCAATGCTTATACCAAACCTGAGACCCTTCCTATAACATGAGATCGGATATCCAACTCCTTCCCGTTCCAAACCTGAGACCCTTCCTTTAGCATGAGATGTAATATCCAGCTCCTTCCCATTCCAATCCTGAGACACTTCCGATAGCATGAGATGTGATATCTCAATGCTTCTAATATCAAAACTGAAACCCTCCCTATAGCATGATATGTGATATCTAAGTCCTTCCCATTCCAATCCTGAGACCCTTCCTATAGCATGAGATGTGATATCTCAATGCTTCTACCAAACCTGAGACCCTTCCTTTAGCATGAGATGTGATATCCAACTCCTTCCCATTCCAACCTGAGACCCTTCCTATAGCATGAGAAGGGATATCCAACTCCTTCCCAATCCAATCCTGAGACCCTTCCGATAGCAGAGATGTGATATCTCAATGCTTATACCAAACCTGAGACCCTTCCTATGGCATGAGATGTGATATCCAACTCCTTGCCATTCAAATCCTGAGACCCTCCCTATAACAAGAGATGTCATATCCAACTCCTTCCCATTCCAAACCTGAGACCCTTCCTTTAGCATGAGATGTGATATCCAAATCCTTCACATTCCAATCCGGAGACCCTTCCTATAACATGAGATGTGATATCCAACTCCTTCCCAATCCAATCCTGAGACCCTTGCAGAGATGTGATATCTCAATGATTATACCAAACCTGAGACCCTTCCTATGGCATGAGATGTGATATCCAACTCCTTGCCATTCAAATCCTGAGACCCTCCCTATAACAAGAGATGTCATATCCAACTCCTTCCCATTCCAAACCTGAGACCCTTCCTTTAGCATGAGATGTGATATCCAAATCCTTCACATTCCAATCCGGAGACCAATCCTATAGCATGAGATGTGATATCTCAATGCTTCTAATACCAAACCTGAGACCCTTCCGATAGCATGAGATGTGATATCTCAATGCTTCAAAAACCAAACATGAGAACCATCCTATAACATGAGATGTGAAATCCAAATCCTTCCCTTCCCAAACCTGAGACTCTTCCTATAGCATGAGATGTGATATCTCAATGCTTCTACCAAACCTGAAACCCTTCCTATAGCATGAGATGTGATATCCAACTCCTTCCCATTCCAATCCTGAGACACTTCCTATAGCATGAGATGTGATATCACAATGCTTCTAATACCAAACCTGAGACCCATCCTATAACATGAGATGTGATATCCAAATCCTTCCCCTTCCAAACCTGAGACCCTTCCTTTAGCATGAGATGTGATATCCAGCTCCTCCCATTCCAATCCTGAGACCCTTCCGATATCATGAGATGTGATATCTCAATGCTTCTAATATCAAAACTGAGACCCTCCCTATAGCATGAGATGTGATATCTAAGTCCTTCCCATTCCAATCCTGAGACCCTTCCGATAGCAGAGATGTGATATCTCAATGCTTATACCAAACCTGAGACCCTTCCTATGGCATGAGATGTGATATCCAACTCCTTGCCATTCAAATCCTGAGACCCTCCCTATAACAAGAGATGTCATATCCAACTCCTTCCCATTCCAAACCTGAGACCCTTCCTTTAGCATGAGATGTGATATCCAAATCCTTCACATTCCAATCCGGAGACCAATCCTATAGCATGAGATGTGATATCTCAATGCTTCTAATACCAAACCTGAGACCCTTCCGATAGCATGAGATGTGATATCTCAATGCTTCAAAAACCAAACATGAGAACCATCCTATAACATGAGATGTGAAATCCAAATCCTTCCCTTCCCAAACCTGAGACTCTTCCTATAGCATGAGATGTGATATCTCAATGCTTCTAATATCAAACTTGAGACCCTCCCTATAGCATGAGATGTGATATCCAAGTCCTTCCCATTCCAATCCTGAGACACTTCCTATAGCATGAGATGTGATATCTCAATGCTTATACCAAACCTGAGACCCTTCCTACGGCATGAGATGTCATATACAACTCCTTCCCATTCCAATCCTGAGACCCTTCCTATAGCATGAGATGTGATATCTCAATGCTTATACCAAACCTGAGACCCTTCCTATAGCATGAGATGTGATATCCAACTCCTTCCCATTCCAATCCTGAGACCCTTCCTATAGCATGAGATGTGATGTCTCAATGCTTCTAATACCAAACCTGAGATCCTTCCTATAACATGAGATGTGATATCCAACTCCTTCCATTCCAATCCTGAGACCCTTCCTATAGCATGAGATTTGATATCTCAATGCTTATACCAAACCTGAGACCCTTCCTATAGCATGAGATGTGATATCCAAGTCTTTCCCATTCCAATCCTTAGACCCTTCATACAGCATGCAATATGATATCTCAATGATTCTAATAACAATCCTGAGACCCGTCCTATAACATGAGATGGGATATCCAATTCCTTCCCATTCCAATCCTGAGACACTTCCGATAGCAGAGATGTGATATCTCAATGCTTATACCAAACCTGAGACCCTTCCTATAACATGAGATCGGATATCCAACTCCTTCCCGTTCCAAACCTGAGACCCTTCCTTTAGCATGAGATGTAATATCCAGCTCCTTCCCATTCCAATCCTGAGACACTTCCGATAGCATGAGATGTGATATCTCAATGCTTCTACCAAACCTGAGACCCTTCCTTTAGCATGAGATGTGATATCCAACTCCTTCCCATTCCAACCTGAGACCCTTCCTATAGCATGAGAAGGGATATCCAACTCCTTCCCAATCCAATCCTGAGACCCTTCCGATAGCAGAGATGTGATATCTCAATGCTTATACCAAACCTGAGACCCTTCCTATGGCATGAGATGTGATATCCAACTCCTTGCCATTCAAATCCTGAGACCCTCCCTATAACAAGAGATGTCATATCCAACTCCTTCCCATTCCAAACGTGAGACCCTTCCTTTAGCATGAGATGTGATATCCAAATCCTTCACATTCCAATCCGGAGACCCTTCCTATAACATGAGATGTGATATCCAACTCCTTCCCAATCCAATCCTGAGACCCTTGCAGAGATGTGATATCTCAATGCTTATACCAAACCTGAGACCCTTCCTATGGCATGAGATGTGATATCCAACTCCTTGCCATTCAAATCCTGAGACCCTCCCTATAACAAGAGATGTCATATCCAACTCCTTCCCATTCCAAACCTGAGACCCTTCCTTTAGCATGAGATGTGATATCCAAATCCTTCACATTCCAATCCGGAGACCAATCCTATAGCATGAGATGTGATATCTCAATGCTTCTAATACCAAACCTGAGACCCTTCCGATAGCATGAGATGTGATATCTCAATGCTTCAAAAACCAAACATGAGAACCATCCTATAACATGAGATGTGAAATCCAAATCCTTCCCTTCCCAAACCTGAGACTCTTCCTATAGCATGAGATGTGATATCTCAATGCTTCTACCAAACCTGAAACCCTTCCTATAGCATGAGATGTGATATCCAACTCCTTCCCATTCCAATCCTGAGACACTTCCTATAGCATGAGATGTGATATCACAATGCTTCTAATACCAAACCTGAGACCCATCCTATAACATGAGATGTGATATCCAAATCCTTCCCCTTCCAAACCTGAGACCCTTCCTTTAGCATGAGATGTGATATCCAGCTCCTCCCATTCCAATCCTGAGACCCTTCCGATATCATGAGATGTGATATCTCAATGCTTCTAATATCAAAACTGAGACCCTCCCTATAGCATGAGATGTGATATCTAAGTCCTTCCCATTCCAATCCTGAGACCCTTCCGATAGCAGAGATGTGATATCTCAATGCTTATACCAAACCTGAGACCCTTCCTATGGCATGAGATGTGATATCCAACTCCTTGCCATTCAAATCCTGAGACCCTCCCTATAACAAGAGATGTCATATCCAACTCCTTCCCATTCCAAACCTGAGACCCTTCCTTTAGCATGAGATGTGATATCCAAATCCTTCACATTCCAATCCGGAGACCAATCCTATAGCATGAGATGTGATATCTCAATGCTTCTAATACCAAACCTGAGACCCTTCCGATAGCATGAGATGTGATATCTCAATGCTTCAAAAACCAAACATGAGAACCATCCTATAACATGAGATGTGAAATCCAAATCCTTCCCTTCCCAAACCTGAGACTCTTCCTATAGCATGAGATGTGATATCTCAATGCTTCTAATATCAAACTTGAGACCCTCCCTATAGCATGAGATGTGATATCCAAGTCCTTCCCATTCCAATCCTGAGACACTTCCTATAGCATGAGATGTGATATCTCAATGCTTTTAATACCAAACCTGAGACTCTTCCTATAACATGAGATGGGATATCCAACTCCTTCCCATTCCAATCCTGAGACTCTTCTGATAGCAGAGATGTGATATCTCAATGCTTATACCAAACCTGAGACCCTTCCTACGGCATGAGATGTCATATACAACTCCTTCCCATTCCAATCCTGAGACCCTTCCTATAGCATGAGATGTGATATCTCAATGCTTATACCAAACCTGAGACCCTTCCTATAGCATGAGATGTGATATCCAACTCCTTCCCATTCCAATCCCGAGACCCTTCCTATAGCATGAGATGTGATGTCTCAATGCTTCTAATACCAAACCTGAGATCCTTCCTATAACATGAGATGTGATATCCAACGCCTTCCATTCCAATCCTGAGACCCTTCCTATAGCATGAGATTTGATATCTCAATGCTTATACCAAACCTGAGACCCTTCCTATAGCATGAGATGTGATATCCAAGTCTTTCCCATTCCAATCCTTAGACCCTTCATACAGCATGCAATATGATATCTCAATGATTCTAATAACAATCCTGAGACCGGTCCTATAACATGAGATCGGATATCCAACTCCTTCCCGTTCCAAACCTGAGACCCTTCCTTTAGCATGAGATGTAATATCCAGCTCCTTCCCATTCCAATCCTGAGACACTTCCTATAGCATGAGATGTGATATCTCAATGTTCTAATATCAAAACTGAAACCCTCCCTATAGCATGAGATGTGATATCCAACTCCTTCCCTTTCCAACCTGAGACCCTTCCTATAGCATGAGAAGGGATATCCAACTCCTTCCCAATCCAATCCTGAGACCCTTCCGATAGCAGAGATGTGATATCTCAATGCTTATACCAAACCTGAGACCCTTCCTATGGCATGAGATGTGATATCCAACACCTTGCCATTCAAATCCTGAGACCCTCCCTATAACAAGAGATGTCATATCCAACTCCTTCCCATTCCAAACCTGAGACCCTTCCTTTAGCATGAGATGTGATATCCAAATCCTTCACATTCCAATCCGGAGACCCTTCCTATAACAGGAGATGTGATATCCAACTCCTTCCCAATCCAATCCTGAGACCCTTCCGATAGCAGAGATGTGATATCTCAATGCTTATACCAAACCTGAGACCCTTCCTATAGCATGAGATGTGATATCCAACTCCTTCCGATTCCAATCCTGAGACCCTTCCTATAGCATGAGATGTGATATCGCAATGCTTCTACCAAAACTGAGACCCTTCCTTTAGCATGAGATGTGATATCCAAGTCCTTCCCATTCCAATCCTGAGACCCTTCCTATAGCATGAGATGTGATATCTCAATGCTTCTAATACCAAACCTGAGATCCTTCCGATAGCATGAGATGTGATATCTCAATGCTTCTAATACCAAACCTGAGATCCTTCCTATAACATGAGATGTAATATCCAAATCCTTCCCCATCCAAACCTGAGACCCTCCCTTTAGCATGAGATGTGATATCCAACTCCTTCCCATTCCAATCCTGATACCCTTCTGATAGCATGAGATGTGATATCTCAATGCCTCTAATACCAAACCTGAGATCCTACCTCTAACATGAAATGTGATATCCAACTCCTTCCCTTTCCAAACCTGAGAGCCTTCCTACAGCATGAGATGTGATATCCAAGTCCTTCCCATTCCAATCTTGAGACCCTTCCTATAACATGAGATGTGATATCCAACTCTTTCCCATTCCAACCTGAGACCTTTCCTATAGCATGAGATGGGATATCCAACAACTCCTTCCAAATCCAATCCTGATACCCTTCCGATAGCATGAGATGTGATATCCCAATGCTTCTACAAAACCTGAGACCCATACCATGGCATGATGTGATATCAAACTCCCGTCCTATACCATGAGACTTGATATCTCAATGCTTCTAATACCAAACCTGAGACCGGTCAAATAACATGAGATGTGATATCCAAATCCTTCCCCTTCCAAACCTGAGACCCTTCCTTTAGCATGAGATGTGATATCCAAATCCTTCCCATTCCAATCCTTAAACCCTTCCTATAGCATGAGATGTGATATCTCAATGTTTCTAATAAAAAACCTGAGACCCTTCCTATAGCAAGAGATGTGATATCCAAATCCTTCCCATTCCAACCTGAGACCCTTCCTATAGCATGAGAAGGGATATCCAACTCCTTCCCATTCCAATCCTTAAACCCTTCCTATAGCATGAGATATGATATCTCAATGTTTCTAATAAAAAACCTGAGACCCTTCCTATAGCAAGAGATGTGATATCCAAATCCTTCCCATTCCAACCTGAGACCCTTCCTATAGCATGAGAAGGGATATCCAACTCCTTCCAATTCAAATACTGCGACCCTTCCAATAGCATATGTGATATCTCAATGCTTCTAATATCAAAACTGAGACCCTCCCTATAGCATGAGATGTGATATCTAACTCCTTCCCATTCCAATCGAGACCCTTCCTATAACATGAGATGTGATATCTCTATGCTTCTAATACCAAACCTGAGCCATTTCTCGTAGTATATGTGATATCCAACTCCTTCCCATTCCAAACTTGTGACCCTTCCTGTAGCATGAAATGTGATTTTCACCCCTTCCAATACCAAACCCGAGACCATTCCCACAGCCTGAGATTTGAAATCTCATTTCTTCCAATACCAAACCCGAGACCCTTCCGATAGGATGAGATTTACTATCTCACTCCTTAAAATACCAAACTCGAGTCCCTTCCTAAAGGATGCGATTCTAATACCAAACCTGAGACCCTCCCTATAACAAGAGATGTCATATCCAACTCCTTCCCATTCCAATCATGAGACTCTTCCTATAGCATGACATGTGATATCGAACTTCCCATTCCAATCCTGAGACTCAGACCTCCCCGTCTAACCTTCTCACCACTCCTAGCTCCCGGATGGATCATGCACTCCTGCTGTCTCCTCTCTCCCTTCTTCTGCTTCCTTTCCTCTCTCCTTCCTCATCTGCCCTAGGTCAGGCTCCTTCTACACCTCCGCAGGGATTACTGATTTGTACCCCTCCCCACTCTCAACTCTCACTCAGTTTCAAAAACTCATCTGACATCTGCCATTTCCTGGAAGAACCCGACCTTGATGTTCTTGGTCTAACCGAGACATGGTTGACGGCCAGCGCTGTCTCGAGCTTTGACACTTTCCTCCCTGATGACAAGTTCCTCTCCATGCCCAGATCCAACCGTTCTTGTGGGGGGAGCATCCTTGATTCCTGTAGTAAATTGCTTTCCTTTGCAGGCCGACTCCTCTCACGAATGCCTTGTCTGCATGCATTCTCTCTTTCCTGGCCATTCTCTCACCGTGGCTATTTGCCTACCCCCTTCCTCTCTCAGTGGATGGACTTCTCCATCCTAGCCTCCTACCACTCAACTCCGCCTACTTGGAGAATTCAACATGAACCTGTATGCTTCCTGACCTGGACTTTTACGAGATCTGCAACTGTACATGTCACTGGCCCTACACACTGCAGGGAATACTCAGGATTTTCTGATCTCAGACCTCCCCCTCTGTTACCCTCTCAACAATCCTCTCCCGTGGTGATCAAGTTCTCATCTCCAAAGAAGGCTACCTACCAGCTGTTCCTCCTCAGTGGAGTTCTCCCTTTCTGTCCCTGCTCCCTGCACCGTTTCGCGTTGCAAACACTCGCTTCCCAGCTCTCTGGTTTAGACGCGTGTTCCCTGCCTTCTCTCCTCTTCCCGCTGCCTTCAAATCAACAAATGAGCTTCAAAAGATACACGGTGCTCAGAATGCTTTATAACACCCATTATTCATCATATAGCCGTAACCCGCTAGACGTATTGAAATGTGCTGTAAACTAGCAAAACCAGCTAGAAAATGTACTTTCCTCGCGTTTTTGTAAATGCGAATTCTGATGGGTTCCCATGTATGTACTGTGTCCGTGCGTTTGTTGTCGAATCCTGAAGTTTTTAACCACTGTTCTCCCATACAAGGGGGGTTCAACATCTACTGCTGTTCACAGGTTCACAGGCTGAATGTATACGGTTGAAATCTTCAAGGCATTATCAGCTTTCCTGACTGTTTTGGAACGTCATTTGTTGATTTGAAGGCAGCGGGAAGAGGAGAGAAGGCAGGGAACACGCGTCGAAACCAGAGAGCTGGGAAGCGAGTACTTGCAACGCGAAACGGTGCAGGGAGCAGGGACAGAAAGGGAGAACTCCACTGAGGAGGAACAGCTGGCAGTTAGCCTTCTTTGGAGAAGAGAACGTGATCACCACGGGAGAGGATTGTTGAGAGGGTTACAGAGGGGGAGGTCTGAGATCTGAAAATCCTGAGTATTCCCTGCAGTGTGTAGGGCCAGATACATGAAGAGTTGCAGATCTCGTAAAAGTCCAGGTCAGGAAGCATACAGGTTCATGTGGAATTCTCCAAGTAGGCGGAGTTGAGTGGTAGGAGGCTAGGATGGAGAAGTCCATCCACTGAGAGAGGAAGGGGGTAGGCAAATAGCCACGGTGAGAGATTCGCCAGGAAAGAGAGAATGCATGCAGACAAGGCATTCGTGAGAGGAGTCGGCCTGCAAAGGAAAGCAATTTACTACAGGAATCAAGGATACTCCCCCTCAAGAACGGTTGGATCTGGGCATGGAGAGGAACTTGTCATCAGGGAGGAAAGTGTCAAAGCTCGAGATAGCGCTGGCCGTCAACCATGTCTCGGTTAGACCAAGAACATCAAGGTCGGGTACTTCCAGGAAATGGCAGATGTCAGATGAGTGTTTGAAACTGAGTGAGAGTTGAGAGTGGGGAGGGGTACAAATCAGTAATCCCTGCGGAGGTGTAGAAGGAGCCTGACCTAGGGCAGATGAGGAAGGAGACAGGAAAGGAAGCAGAAGAAGGGAGCGAAGAGACAGCAGGAGTTCATGATCAATCCGGGAGCTAGGAGTGGTGAGAAGGTTAGACGGGGAGGTCTGAGTCTCAGGATTGGAATGGGAAGTTCGATATCACATGTCATGCTATAGGAAGAGTCTCAGGATTGGAATGGGAAGGAGTTGGATATGACATCTCTTGTTGTAGGGAGAGTCTCAGGTTTGGTATTAGAATCACATCCTTTAGGAAGGGACTCGAGTTTGGTATTTTAAGGAGTGAGATAGTAAATCTCATCCTATCGGAAGGGTCTCGGGTTTGGTATTGGAAGAAATGAGATTTCAAATCTCAGGCTGTGGGAATGGTCTCGGGTTTGGCATTGGAAGGGGTGAGAAATCACATTTCATGCTACAGGAAGGGTCACAAGTTTGGAATGGGAAGGAGTTGGATATCACATGAAGGGGCACAGGTTTGGTATTAGTAGCAAAGAGATATCACATCTCGTTATAGGAAGGGTCTCGATTGGAATGGGAAGGAGTTGGATATCACATCTCATGCTATAGGGAGGTTCTCAGGTTTGATATTAGAAGCATTGAGATATCACATCTCATGCTATGGGAAGGGTCTCAGGATTGGAATGGGAAGGAGTAGGATATCACATATGCTAAAGGAAAGGTCTCAGGTTTGGAAGGGGAAGGATTTGGATCTCACATCTCATGTTTTAGGACGGGTCTCAGGTTTGGTATTAGAAGCCTTGAGATATCACATATGGTATGATAAGGGTCTCAGGATTGGAAAGGGAAGGAGTTGGACATCACATCTCAAGCTATCTCAGGATTGGAATGGGAAGGAGTTTGATATCACATCTCGAGCTATAGGAAGGGTCTCAGGTTTGGGAAGGGAAGGATTGGGATTTCACATCTCATGTTATAGGATGGTTCTCAGGTTTGATATTAGAAACATTGAGATATCACATCTCATGCTATAGGAAGGGTCTCAGGATTGGAATGTGAAGGATTTGGATATCACATCATGCTAAAGGTAGGGTCTCAGGTTTGGTATAAGCATTGAGATATCACATCTCTGCTATCGGAAGGGTCTCAGGATTGGATTGGGAAGGAGTTGGATATCCCTTATGCTATAGGAAGGGTATCAGGTTGGAATGGGAAGGAGTTGGATATCACATCTCATGCTATAGGAAGGGTCTCAAGATTGAAATGGGAAGGATTTGGATATCACATCTCTTGCTATAGGAAGGGTCTCAGGTTTTTTATTAGAAACATTGAGATATCACATCTCATGCTATAGGAAGGGTTTCAGGATTGGAATGGGAAGGAGTTGGATATCCCTTCTCATGCTAAAGGAAGGTCAGGTTGGAATGGGAAGGAGTTGGATATCACATCTCGTTATAGGAAGGGTCTCAGGATTGGAATGGGAAGGATTTGGATATCACATCTCTTGCTATAGGAAGGGTCTCAGGTTTTTTATTAGAAACATTGAGCCATCACATCTCATGCTATAGGAAGGGTTTCAGAATTGGAATGGAAGGATTTGGATATCACATCTCATGCTAATTGAAGGGTCTCAGGTTTGGAAGGGGAAGGATTTGGATATCATATCTCATGTTATTGGACGGGTCCCAGGTTTGGTATTAGAAGCATTGAGATATCACATCTCATGCTATAGGAGGTGTCTCAGGATTGGAATGGGAAGGAGTTGGATATCACGTCTCATGTTATAGGAAGGGTCTCAGGATTGGAATGGCAAGGAGTTGGATATCACATCTCATGCTAAAGGAAGGGTCTCAGGTTTGATAGAAGCATTGAGATCACATCTCATGCTATAGGAAGGAACTCAGGATTGCAATGGGAAGGAGTTGGATATCACATATCATGCCATAGGATGGGTCATCAGGTTTGGTATAAGCATTGAGATATCACATCTCTGCTATCGGAAGGGTCTCAGGATAGGCATCGGAAGGACTTAGATACTCATACTATAGGGAGGGTCTCAGTTTTGATATTAGAAGCATTGAGCTATCACATCTCATGCTATCGGAAGGGTCTCAGGATTGGAATGGGATGGAGTTGGATACAACATCTCAAGCTATCTCAGGATTGGAATGGGAAGGAGTTTGATATCACATCTCAAGCTATAGGAAGGGTCTCAGGTTTGGAAAGGGAAGGATTTGGATTTCACATCTCATGTTATAGGATGGTTCTCATGTTTGGTTTTAGTAGCATTGAGATATCACATCTCATGCTATCGGAAGGGTCTCAGGTTTGGAAAGGGAAGGATTTGGAGTTCACATGTTATAGGATGGTTCTCAGGTTTGGTTTTAGAAGCATTACGATATAACATCTCATGCTATAGGAAGGGTCTCAGGTTTGGAATGGGAAGGAGTTGGATATCACATTGAATGGGAAGGAGTTTGATATCACATCTCAAGCTATAGGAAGGGTCTCAGGTTTGGAAAGGGAATGATTTGGATTTCACATCTCATGTTATAGGATGGTTCTCATGTTTGGTTTTAGAAGCATTGAGATATCACATCTCATGCTATCAGAAGGGTCTCAGGTTTGGAATGGGAAGGAGTTTGATATCACATCTCATGCTATAGGAAGGATCTCAGGTTTGGTATTAGAAGCATTGAGATATCACATCTCATGCTATAGGAAGGGTCTCAGGATTGGAATCGGAAGGAGTTGTATATGACATCTCATGCTGTTAAGACGGATTTCTGAACTCTGTCCTGGTGGCGCAGAAGTTCAGAAGGCCAACCTAATTACTTGGAACAGGGTAACCTCTGGACGAACCAGACCAATCAAGGTAGCGATCGGATTTGGATATCACATCTCATGTTATAGGACGGGTCCCAGGTTTGGTATTAGAAGCATTGAGATATCACAACTCATGCTATAGGAAGGGTCTCAGGATTGGAATGGGAAGGAGTTGGATATCACATGTCATGCTAAAGGAAGGGTTTCAGGTTTGATAGAAGCATTGAGATTTCACATCTCATGCTATAGGAAGGGTCTCAGGATTGGAATGGGAAGGAGTTGGATATCACATCTCATGCCATAGGAAGGGTCTCAGATTTGGTATAAGCATTGAGATATCACATCTCTGCTATCGGAAGGGTCTCAGGATAGGAATGGGAAGGACTTAGATATCACATCTCATGCTATAGGGAGGGTCTCAGTTTTGATATTAGAAGCATTGAGATATCACATCTCATGCTATCGGAAGGGTCCCAGGATTGGAATGGGAAGGAGTTGGATATCACATCTCAAGCTATCTCAGGATTGGAATGGGAAGGAGTTTGATATCACATCTCAAGCTATAGGAAGGGTCTCAGGTTTGGAAAGGGAAGGATTTGGATTTCACATCTCATGTTGTAGGATGGTTCTCATGTTTGGTTTTAGAAGCATTGAGATATCACATCTCATGCTATCGGAAGGGTCTCAGGTTTGGAAAGGGAAGGATTTGGATTTCACATATGTTATAGGATGGTTCTCAGGTTTGGTTTTAGAAGCAGTAAGATATCACATCTCATGCTATAGGAAGGGTCTCAGGTTTGGAATGGGAAGGAGTTGGATACAAATCTCATGTTATAGGAAGGATCTCAGGTTTGGTATTAGAAGCATTGAGATATCACATATCATGCTATAGGAAAGGTCTCAGGATTGGAATGGGAAGGAGTTGGATATCACATCACATGCTAAAGGAAAGGTCTCAGGTTTGGAAGGGGAAGGATTTGGATCTCACATATGTTTTAGGACGGGTGTCAGGTTTGGTATTAGAAGCATTGAGATATCACATCTCATGGTATAGGAAGGGTCTCAGGATTGGAATGGGAAGGAGTTGGATAGCACATCTCAAGCTATCTCAGGATTGGAATGGGAAGGAGTTTGATATCACATCTCAAGCTATAGGAAGGGTCTCAGGTTTGGAAACGGAATGATTTGGATTTCACATGTTACAGGATAGTTCTCATGTTTGGTTTTAGAAGCATTGAGATATCACATCTCATGTTATAGGAAGGATCTCAGGTTTGGTATTAGAAGCATTGAGATATCACATCTCATGCTATAGGAAGTGTCTCAGGATTGGAATCGGAAGGAGTTGTATATGACATCTCATGCTGTTAAGACGGATTTCTGAACTCTGTCCTGGTGGCGCAGAAGTTCAGAAGGCCAACCTAATTACTTGGAACAGGGTAACCTCTGGACGAACCAGACCAATCAAGGTAGCGATCGGATTTGGATATCACATCTCATGTTATAGGACGGGTCCCAGGTTTGGTATTAGAAGCATTGAGATATCACAACTCATGCTATAGGAAGGGTCTCAGGATTGGAATGGGAAGGAGTTGGATATCACATGTCATGCTAAAGGAAGGGTTTCAGGTTTGATAGAAGCATTGAGATTTCACATCTCATGCTATAGGAAGGGTCTCAGGATTGGAATGGGAAGGAGTTGGATATCACATCTCATGCCATAGGAAGGGTCTCAGATTTGGTATAAGCATTGAGATATCACATCTCTGCTATCGGAAGGGTCTCAGGATAGGAATGGGAAGGACTTAGATATCACATCTCATGCTATAGGGAGGGTCTCAGTTTTGATATTAGAAGCATTGAGATATCACATCTCATGCTATCGGAAGGGTCCCAGGATTGGAATGGGAAGGAGTTGGATATCACATCTCAAGCTATCTCAGGATTGGAATGGGAAGGAGTTTGATATCACATCTCAAGCTATAGGAAGGGTCTCAGGTTTGGAAAGGGAAGGATTTGGATTTCACATCTCATGTTGTAGGATGGTTCTCATGTTTGGTTTTAGAAGCATTGAGATATCACATCTCATGCTATCGGAAGGGTCTCAGGTTTGGAAAGGGAAGGATTTGGATTTCACATATGTTATAGGATGGTTCTCAGGTTTGGTTTTAGAAGCAGTAAGATATCACATCTCATGCTATAGGAAGGGTCTCAGGTTTGGAATGGGAAGGAGTTGGATACAAATCTCATGTTATAGGAAGGATCTCAGGTTTGGTATTAGAAGCATTGAGATATCACATATCATGCTATAGGAAAGGTCTCAGGATTGGAATGGGAAGGAGTTGGATATCACATCACATGCTAAAGGAAAGGTCTCAGGTTTGGAAGGGGAAGGATTTGGATCTCACATATGTTTTAGGACGGGTGTCAGGTTTGGTATTAGAAGCATTGAGATATCACATCTCATGGTATAGGAAGGGTCTCAGGATTGGAATGGGAAGGAGTTGGATAGCACATCTCAAGCTATCTCAGGATTGGAATGGGAAGGAGTTTGATATCACATCTCAAGCTATAGGAAGGGTCTCAGGTTTGGAAACGGAATGATTTGGATTTCACATGTTACAGGATAGTTCTCATGTTTGGTTTTAGAAGCATTGAGATATCACATCTCATGTTATAGGAAGGATCTCAGGTTTGGTATTAGAAGCATTGAGATATCACATCTCATGCTATAGGAAGGGTCTCAGGTTTGGAATGGGAAGGAGTTGGATATCACATCTCATGCTATAGGAAGGATCTCAGGTTTGGTGTTAGAAGCATTGAGATATCAGATCTCATGCTATCGGAAGGATCTCAGGTTTGGTATTAGAAGCATTGAGATATCACATCTCATGCTACCAGAAGGGTCTCAGGATTGGAATGGGAAGGAGTCGGATATCACATCTCATGCTAAAGGGAGGGTTTCAGGTTTGGAAGTGGAAGGATTTGGATATCACATCTCATGTTATAGGAAGATCTCAGGTTTGGTATTAGAAGCATTGAGATATCACATCTCATGCTATCGGAAGGATCTCAGGTTTGGTATTAGAAGCATTGAGATATCACATCTCATGCTATAGGAAGGGTCTCAGGATTGGAATGGGAAGGAGTTGGATATCACATCTCATGCTATAGGAAGGGTCTCAGGTTTGGTATTACAAACATTGTGATATTACATCTCATGCTATAGGAAGGGTTTCAGGATTGGATTGGGAAGGAGTTGGATATCACATCTCATGCTATAGGAAGGGTCTCAGGTTTGGAATGGGAAGGATTTGTACATCACATCTCTTGCTATAGGAAGGGCCTCAGGTTTGGTAAGAGAAACATTAAGATATCACATCTCATGCTATCGGAAGGGTCTCAGGATTGGAATGGGAAGGAGTTGGATATCACATCTCAAGCTATCTCAGGATTGGAATGGGAAGGAGTTTGATATCACATCTCAAGCTATAGGAAGGGTCTCATGTTTGGAAGGGGAAGGATTTGGATTTCACATCTCATGTTTTAGGACGGGTCTCAGGTTTGGTATTAGAAACATTGAGATATCACATCTCATGGTATAGGAAGGGTTTCAGGATTGGAATGGGAAGGAGTTGGATATCACATCTCATGCAATAGGAAGGTTCTCAGGTTTGATAGAAGCATTGAGATATCACATCTCATGCTATAGGAAGGGTCTCAGGATTGGAATGGGAAGGAGTTGGATATCACATCTCATGCCATAGGAAGAGTCTCAGGTTTGGTATAAGCATTGAGATATCACATCTCTGCTATCGTAAGGGTCTCAGGATTGGAATAGGAAGGAGTTGGATATCCCATCTCATGCTTTAAGAAGGGTCTCAGGTTTGGTATTAGAAGCATTGAGATATCACATCTCATGCTATAGGAAGGGTCTAAGGATTGGAATGGGAAGGAGTTGGATATCACATCTTATGCTATAGGAAGGGTCTCAGGTTTGGTATTACAAGCATTGTGATATTATATCTCATGCTATAGGAAGGGTCTCAGGATTGGATTGGGAAGGAGTTGGATATCACATCTCATGCTATAGGAAGGGTCTCAGGTTTGGAATGGGAAGGGTTTGTACATCACATCCCTTGCTATAGGAAGGGCTTCAGGTTTGGTATGAGAAACATTGAGATATCACATCTCATGTTATAGGAAGGATATCAGGTTTGGTATTAGAAGCATTGAGATATCACATCTCATGATATAGGAAGGGTCTCAGGATTGGAATGGGAAGGAGTTGGATATCACATCTCATGCTATAGGAAGGGTCTCAGGTTTGGTAGAAGCATTGAGATATCACATCTCATGCTATAGGAAGGGTCTCTGGATTGGAATGGGAAGTAGTTGTATATGACATCTCATGCCATAGGAAGGGTAGCACATATGCTATAGGAAGGGTCTCAGGTTTGGAACACGGGAAGGAGTTGGATATCACATCTCATGCTTTAAGAAGGGTCTCAGTTTTGGTATTAGAAGCATTGAGATATCACATCTCATGCTATAGGAAGGGTCTCAGGATTGGAATGGGAACGAGTTGGATATCACATCTCATGCTATAGGAAGGGTCTCAGGATTGGATTGGGAAGGAGTCGGATATCACATCCCATGCTATAGGAAAGGTCTCAGGTTTGGAATGGGAATGATTTGTATATCACATCTCTTGCTATAGGAAGGGCCTCAGGTTTGGTATCAGAAACATTGAGATATCACATCTCATGGTATAGGAAGGATCTCAGTATTGGAATGGAAAGGGGTTGGATATCACATCTCATGTTATAGGAAGGATATCAGGTTTGGTATTAGAAGCATTGAGATATCACATCTCATGCTATAGGAAGGGTCTCCGTATTGGAATGGGAAGTAGTTGTATATGACATCTCATGCCATAGGAAGGGTAGCACATATGCTATAGGAAGGGTCTCAGGTTTGGAACACGGGAAGGAGTTGGATATCACATCTCATGCTTTAAGAAGGGTCTCAGTTTTGGTATTAGAAGCATTGAGATATCACATCTCATGCTATAGGAAGGGTCTCAGGATTGGAATGGGAACGAGTTGGATATCACATCTCATGCTATAGGAAGGGTCTCAGGATTGGATTGGGAAGGAGTCGGATATCACATCCCATGCTATAGGAAAGGTCTCAGGTTTGGAATGGGAATGATTTGTATATCACATCTCTTGCTATAGGAAGGGCCTCAGGTTTGGTATCAGAAACATTGAGATATCACATCTCATGGTATAGGAAGGATCTCAGTATTGGAATGGAAAGGGGTTGGATATCACATCTCATGTTATAGGAAGGATATCAGGTTTGGTATTAGAAGCATTGAGATATCACATCTCATGCTATAGGAAGGGTCTCAGGATTGGAATGGGAAGGAGTTGGATATCACATCTCATGCTATAGGAAGGGTCTCAGGTTTGGTAGAAGCATTGAGATATCACATCTCATGCTATAGGAAGGGTCTCAGGATTGGAATGGGAAGGAGTAGTATATGACATCTCATGCCATAGGAAGGGTCTCAGGTTTGGTATAAGCATTGAGATATCACATCTCTGCTATCGGAAGGGTCTCGGGATTGGAATGGGAAGGAGTTGGATATTACATTCTTGCTATAGGAAGGGTCTCAGGTTTGGAATGGGAAGGAGTTGAATATCCCATCTCATGTCATAGGAAGGATCTCAGGTTTGCTATTAGAAGCACTGAGATATCACATCTCATGCTATAGGAATGGTCTCAGGATTGGAATGGGAAGGAGTTGGATATTACATTCTTGCTATAGGAAGCGTCTCAGGTTTGGAACGGGAAGGAGTTGGATATCACATCTCATGCTTTAAGAAGGGTCTCAGTTTTGGTATTAGAAGCATTGAGATATCACATCTCATGCTATAGGAAGGGTCTCAGGATTGGAATGGGAAGGAGTTGGATATCACATCTCATGCTATAGGAAGGGTCTCAGGTTTGGTATTACAAGCATTGCGATATTACATCTCATGCTATAGGAAGGGTCTCAGGTTTGGAATGGGGAGGATTTGTATATCACATCTCTTGCTACAGGAAGGGCCTCAGGTTTGGTATGAGAAACATTGAGATATCACATCTCATGGTATAGGAAGGATCTCAGGATTGGAATGGGAAGGAGTTGGATATCACATCTCATGTTATAGGAAGGATATCAGGTTTGGTATTAGAAGCATTGAGATATCACATCTCATGCTATAGGAAGTGTCTCTGTTTTGGGATGGGAAGGAGTTGGAGATAACATCTCATGCTATATGAAGGGTCTCAGGTTTGGTATTAGAAGCTTTGAGATATCACATTTCATACTATAGGAAGGGTCTCTGGTTTGGGATGGGAAGGAGTTGGATATCACATCTCATGCTATAACAAGGGTCTCAGGTTTGGTATTAGAAGCATTGAGATATCACATCTCATGCTATAGGAAGGGTCTCAGGTTTGGAATGGGAAGGAGTTGGATATCACATCTCAGGCTATAGGAAGGATCTCAGTTTTGGAATGAGAAGGAGTTGGATATCACATATCATGTTATATGAAGGCTCTCAGGTTTGGTATTAGAAGCATTGAGATATCACATCTCATGCTATAGTAAGGGTCTCAGGATTGGCATGGGAAGGAGTTTGATATTACATCTCATGCTAAAGGAAGGGTCTCCGGTTTGGAATGGGAAGGAGTTGGATATCACATCTCATGTTATAGGAAGGATCTCAGGTTTGGTATTAGAAACATTGAGATAACACATCTCATGCTATAGGAAGGGTCTCAGGATTGAAATGGGAAGGAGTTGGATATCACATCTCATGCTATCGTAAGGGTCTCAGGATTGGAATAAGAAGGAGTTGGATATCCCATCTCATGCTTTAAGAAGGGTCTCAGGTTTGGTATTAGAAGCATTGAGATATCACATCTCATGCTATAGGAAGGGTCTAAGGATTGGAATGGGAAGGAGTTGGATATCACACATGCTATAGGAAGGGTCTCAGGTTTGGTATTACAAGCATTGTGATATTACATCTCATGCTATAGGAAGGGTCTCAGGATTGGATTGGGAAGTAGTTGGATATCACATCTGATGCTATAGGAAGGGTCTCAGGTTTGGAATGGGAAGGATTTGTACATCACATCTCTTGCTATAGGAAGGGCCTCAGGTTTGGTATGAGAAACATTGAAATATCACATCTCATGGTATAGGAAGGATCTCAGGATTGGAATGTGAAGGAGTTGGATATCACATCTCGTGTTATAGGAAGGATATCAAGTTTGGTATTAGAAGCATTGAGATATCACATCTCATGCTATAGGAAGGGTCTCAGGTTTGGTAGAAGCATTGAGATATCACATCTCATGCTATAGGAAGGGTCTCAGGATTGGAATGGGAAGGAGTAGTATATGACCTCTCATGCCATAGGAATGGTCTCAGGTTTGGTACAAGCATTGAGATATCACATCTCTGCTATCGGAAGGGTCTCAGGTTTGGAAAGGGAAGGAGTTGGATATCACGTCTCATGCTATAGGAAGGTTCTCAGGTTTGGTATTAGAAGCATTGAGATATCACATCTCATGCTATAGAAAGGGTCTCAGTATTGGAATGGGAAGGAGTTGGATATCACATCTCATGCTACAGGAAGGGTCTCAGGTTTGGAATGGGAAGGAATTGGATATCACATCTCATGTTATAGGAAGGATCTCAGGTCTGGTATTAGAAGCATTGTGATATCACATCTCATGCCATAGGAAGGGTCTCAGGTTTGGAGTGGGAAGGAGTTGGATATCACATCTCATGCTATAGGAAGGGTCTCAGGTTTGGTAGAAGCATTGAGATATCACATCTCATGCTATAGGAAGGGTCTCCGGATTGGAATGGGTAGTAGTTGTATATTACATCTCATGCCATAGGAAGGGTCTCAGGTTTGGTATAAGCATTGAGATATCACATCTCTGCTATCGGAAGGGTCTCAGGATTGGAATGGGAAGGAGTTGGATATCCCATCTCATGTTATAGGAAGGGTCTCAGGTTTGGTATTAGAAGCATTGAGATATCACATCTCATGCTATAGGAACGGTCTCAGGATTGGGATGGGAAGGACTTGGATATCTCATCTCATGTTATAGGACGGGTCTCAGGTGTGGTATTAGAAGGATTGAGATATCACATCGCATGCTGTAGGAAGGGTCTCAGGTTTGGAATGGGAAGGAATTGGATATCACATCTCATGTCATAGGAAGGATCTCAGGTTTGCTATTAGAAGCATTGAGATATCACTTCTCAAGCTATAGGAAGGGTCTCAGGTTTGGAAAGGGAAGGATTTGGATTTCACATCTCATGTTGTAGGATGGTTCTCATGTTTGGTTTTAGAAGCATTGAGATATCACATCTCCTGCTATCGGAAGGGTCTCAGGTTTGGAAAGGGAAGGATTTGGATTTCACATATGTTATAGGATGGTTCTCAGGTTTGGTTTTAGAAGCAGTATGATATCACATCTCATGCTATAGGAAGGGTCTCAGGTTTGGAATGGGAAGGAGTTGGATACAAATCTCATGTTATAGGAAGGATCTCAGGTTTGGTATTAGAAGCATTGAGATATCACATATCATGCTATAGGAAAGGTCTCAGGATTGGAATGGGAAGGAGTTGGATATCACATCACATGCTAAAGGAAAGGTCTCAGGTTTGGAAGGGGAAGGATTTGGATCTCACATGTTTTAGGACGGGTGTCAGGTTTGGTATTAGAAGCATTGAGATATCACATCTCATGGTATAGGAAGGGTCTCAGGATTGGAATGGGAAGGAGTTGGATAGCACATCTCAAGCTATCTCAGGATTGGAATGGGAAGGAGTTTGATATCACATCTCAAGCTATAGGAAGGGTCTCAGGTTTGGAAAGGGAATGATTTGGATTTCACATGTTACAGGATAGTTCTCATGTTTGGTTTTAGAAGCATTGAGATATCACATCTCATGTTATAGGAAGGATCTCAGGTTTGGTATTAGAAGCATTGAGATATCACATCTCATGCTATAGGAAGGGTCTCAGGTTTGGAATGAGAAGGAGTTGGATATCACATCTCATGCTATAGGAAGGATCTCAGGTTTGGTGTTAGAAGCATTGAGATATCAGATCTCATGCTATCGGAAGGATCTCAGGTTTGGTATTAGAAGCATTGAGATATCACATCTCATGCTACCAGAAGGGTCTCAGGATTGGAATGGGAAGGAGTCGGATATCACATCTCATGCTAAAGGGAGGGTTTCAGGTTTGGAAGTGGAAGGATTTGGATATCACATCTCATGTTATAGGAAGATCTCAGGTTTGGTATTAGAAGCATTGAGATATCACATCTCATGCTATCGGAAGGATCTCAGGTTTGGTATTAGAAGCATTGAGATATCACATCTCATGCTATAGGAAGGGTCTCAGGATTGGAATGGGAAGGAGTTGGATATCACATCTCATGCTATAGGAAGGGTCTCAGGTTTGGTATTACAAACATTGTGATATTACATCTCATGCTATAGGAAGGGTTTCAGGATTGGATTGGGAAGGAGTTGGATATCACATCTCATGCTATAGGAAGGGTCTCAGGTTTGGAATGGGAAGGATTTGTACATCACATCTCTTGCTATAGGAAGGGCCTCAGGTTTGGTAAGAGAAACATTAAGATATCACATCTCATGCTATCGGAAGGGTCTCAGGATTGGAATGGGAAGGAGTTGGATATCACATCTCAAGCTATCTCAGGATTGGAATGGGAAGGAGTTTGATATCACATCTCAAGCTATAGGAAGGGTCTCAAGTTTGGAAGGGGAAGGATTTGGATTTCACATCTCATGTTTTAGGAGGGGTCTCAGGTTTGGTATTAGAAACATTGAGATATCACATCTCATGGTATAGGAAGGGGTTCAGGATTGGAATGGGAAGGAGTTGGATATCACATCTCATGCAATAGGAAGGGTCTCAGGTTTGATAGAAGCATTGAGATATCACATCTCATGCTATAGGAAGGGTCTCAGGATTGGAATGGGAAGGAGTTGGATATCACATCTCATGCCATAGGAAGAGTCTCAGGTTTGGTATAAGCATTGAGATATCACATCTCTGCTATCGTAAGGGTCTCAGGATTGGAATAGGAAGGAGTTGGATATCCCATCTCATGCTTTAAGAAGGGTCTCAGGTTTGGTATTAGAAGCATTGAGATATCACATCTCATGCTATAGCAAGGGTCTAAGGATTGGAATGGGAAGGAGTTGGATATCACATCTTATGCTATAGGAAGGGTCTCAGGCTTGGTATTACAAGCATTGTGATATTATATCTCATGCTATAGGAAGGGTCTCAGGATTGGATTGGGAAGGAGTTGGATATCACATCTCATGCTATAGGAAGGGTCTCAGGTTTGGAATGGGAAGGGTTTGTACATCACATCTCTTGCTATAGGAAGGGCCTCAGGTTTGGTATGAGAAACATTGAGATATCACATCTCATGTTATAGGAAGGATATCAGGTTTGGTATTAGAAGCATTGAGATATCACATCTCATGATATAGGAAGGGTCTCAGGATTGGAATGGGAAGGAGTTGGATATCACATCTCATGCTATAGGAAGGGTCTCAGGTTTGGTAGAAGCATTGAGATATCACATCTCATGCTATAGGAAGGGTCTCCGGATTGGAATGGGAAGTAGTTGTATATGACATCTCATGCCATAGGAAAGGTAGCACATATGCTATAGGAAGGGTCTCAGGTTTGGAACACGGGAAGGAGTTGGATATCACATCTCATGCTTTAAGAAGGGTCTCAGTTTTGGTATTAGAAGCATTGAGATATCACATCTCATGCTATAGGAAGGGTCTCAGGATTGGAATGGGAACGAGTTGGATATCACATCTCATGCTATAGGAAGGGTCTCAGGATTGGATTGGGAAGGAGTCGGATATCACATCCCATGCTATAGGAAAGGTCTCAGGTTTGGAATGGGAATGATTTGTATATCACATCTCTTGCTATAGGAAGGGCCTCAGGTTTGGTATCAGAAACATTGAGATATCACATCTCATGGTATAGGAAGGATCTCAGTATTGGAATGGAAAGGGGTTGGATATCACATCTCATGTTATAGGAAGGATATCAGGTTTGGTATTAGAAGCATTGAGATATCACATCTCATGCTATAGGAAGGGTCTCAGGATTGGAATGGGAAGGAGTTGGATATCACATCTCATGCTATAGGAAGGGTCTCAGGTTTGGTAGAAGCATTGAGATATCACATCTCATGCTATAGGAAGGGTCTCAGGATTGGAATGGGAAGGAGTAGTATATGACATCTCATGCCATAGGAAGGGTCTCAGGTTTGGTATAAGCATTGAGATATCACATCTCTCCTATCGGAAGTGTCTCAGGATTGGAATGGGAAGGAATTGGATATCCCATCTCATGTCATAGGAAGGATCTCAGGTTTGCTATTAGAAGCACTGAGATATCACATCTCATGCTATAGGAATGGTCTCAGGATTGGAATGGGAAGGAGTTGGATATTACATTCTTGCTATAGGAAGGGTCTCAGGTTTGGAATGGGAATGAGTTGGATATCCCATCTCATGTCATAGGAAGGATCTCAGGTTTGCTATTAGAAGCACTGAGATATCACATCTCATGCTATAGGAATGGTCTCAGGATTGGAATGGGAAGGAGTTGGATATTACATTCTTGCTATAGGAAGGGTCTCAGGTTTGGAACGGGAAGGAGTTGGATATCACATCTCATGCTTTAAGAAGGGTCTCAGTTTTGGTATTAGAAGAATTGAGATATCACATCTCATGCTATAGGAAGGGTCTCAGGATTGGAATGGGAAGGAGTTGGATATCACATCTCATGCTATAGGAAGGGTCTCAGGTTTGGTATTACAAGCATTGCGATATTACATCTCATGCTATAGGAAGGGTCTCAGGTTTGGAATGGGGAGGATTTGTATATCACATCTCTTGCTATAGGAAGGGCCTCAGGTTTGGTATGAGAAACATTGAGATATCACATCTCATGGTATAGGAAGGATCTCAGGATTGGAATGGGAAGGAGTTGGATATCACATCTCATGTTATAGGAAGGATATCAGGTTTGGTATTAGAAGCATTGAGATATCACATCTCATGCTATAGGAAGTGTCTCTGTTTTGGGATGGGAAGGAGTTGGAGATAACATCTCATGCTATATGAAGGGTCTCAGGTTTGGTATTAGAAGCATTGAGATATCACATCTCATGCTATAGGAAGGGTCTCAGGTTTGGAATGGGAAGGAGTTGGATATCACATCTCAGGCTATAGGAAGGATCTCAGTTTTGGAATGAGAAGGAGTTGGATATCACATATCATGTTATATGAAGGCTCTCAGGTTTGGTATTAGAAGCATTGAGATATCACATCTCATGCTATAGTAAGGGTCTCAGGATTGGCATGGGAAGGAGTTTGATATCACATCTCATGCTAAAGGAAGGGTCTCCGGTTTGGAATGGGAAGGAGTTGGATATCACATCTCATGTTATAGGAAGGATCTCAGGTTTGGTATTAGAAACATTGAGATAACACATCTCATGCTATAGGAAGGGTCTCAGGATTGAAATGGGAAGGAGTTGGATATCACATCTCATGCTATCGTAAGGGTCTCAGGATTGGAATAGGAAGGAGTTGGATATCCCATCTCATGCTTTAAGAAGGGTCTCAGGTTTGGTATTAGAAGCATTGAGATATCACATCTCATGCTATAGGAAGGGTCTAAGGATTGGAATGGGAAGGAGTTGGATATCACACATGCTATAGGAAGGGTCTCAGGTTTGGTATTACAAGCATTGTGATATTACATCTCATGCTATAGGAAGGGTCTCAGGATTGGATTGGGAAGTAGTTGGATATCACATCTGATGCTATAGGAAGGGTCTCAGGTTTGGAATGGGAAAGATTTGTACATCACATCTCTTGCTATAGGAAGGGCCTCAGGTTTGGTATGAGAAACATTGAAATATCACATCTCATGGTATAGGAAGGATCTCAGGATTGGAATGTGAAGGAGTTGGATATCACATCTCGTGTTATAGGAAGGATATCAAGTTTGGTATTAGAAGCATTGAGATATCACATCTCATGCTATAGGAAGGGTCTCAGGTTTGGTAGAAGCATTGAGATATCACATCTCATGCTATAGGAAGGGTCTCAGGATTGGAATGGGAAGGAGTATGATATCACATCTCATGCTAAAGGAAGGGTCTCCGGTTTGGAATGTGAAGGAGTTGGATATCACATCTCATGTTATAGGAAGGATCTCAGGTTTGGTATTAGAAACATTGAGATAACACATCTCATGCTATAGGAAGGGTCTCAGGATTGAAATGGGAAGGAGTTGGATATCACATCTCATGCTATCGTAAGGGTCTCAGGATTGGAATAGGAAGGAGTTGGATATCCCATCTCATGCTTTAAGAAGGGTCTCAGGTTTGGTATTAGAAGCATTGAGATATCACATCTCATGCTATAGGAAGGGTCTAAGGATTGGAATGGGAAGGAGTTGGATATCACACATGCTATAGGAAGGGTCTCAGGTTTGGTATTACAAGCATTGTGATATTACATCTCATGCTATAGGAAGGGTCTCAGGATTGGATTGGGAAGTAGTTGGATATCACATCTGATGCTATAGGAAGGGTCTCAGGTTTGGAATGGGAAGGATTTGTACATCACATCTCTTGCTATAGGAAGGGCCTCAGGTTTGGTATGAGAAACATTGAAATATCACATCTCATGGTATAGGAAGGATCTCAGGATTGGAATGTGAAGGAGTTGGATATCACATCTCGTGTTATAGGAAGGATATCAAGTTTGGTATTAGAAGCATTGAGATATCACATCTCATGCTATAGGAAGGGTCTCAGGTTTGGTAGAAGCATTGAGATATCACATCTCATGCTATAGGAAGGGTCTCAGGATTGGAATGGGAAGGAGTAGTATATGACCTCTCATGCCATAGGAATGGTCTCAGGTTTGGTACAAGCATTGAGATATCACATCTCTGCTATCGGAAGGGTCTCAGGTTTGGAAAGGGAAGGAGTTGGATATCACGTCTCATGCTATAGGAAGGTTCTGAGGTTTGGTATTAGAAGCATTGAGATATCACATCTCATGCTATAGGAAGGGTCTCAGTATTGGAATGGGAAGGAGTTGGATATCACATCTCATGCTACAGGAAGGGTCTCAGGTTTGGAATGGGAAGGAATTGGATATCACATCTCATGTTATAGGAAGGATCTCAGGTCTGGTATTAGAAGCATTGTGATATCACATCTCATGCCATAGGAAGGGTCTCAGGTTTGGAGTGGGAAGGAGTTGGATATCACATCTCATGCTATAGGAAGGGTCTCAGGTTTGGTAGAAGCATTGAGATATCACATCTCATGCTATAGGAAGGGTCTCCGGATTGGAATGGGTAGTAGTTGTATATTACATCTCATGCCATAGGAAGGGTCTCAGGTTTGGTATAAGCATTGAGATATCACATCTCTGCTATCGGAAGGGTCTCAGGATTGGAATGGGAAGGAGTTGGATATCCCATCTCATGTTATAGGACGGGTCTCAGGTGTGGTATTAGAAGGATTGAGATATCACATCGCATGCTGTAGGAAGGGTCTCAGGTTTGGAATGGGAAGGAATTGGATATCACATCTCATGTCATAGGAAGGATCTCAGGTTTGCTATTAGAAGCATTGAGATATCACTTCTCAAGCTATAGGAAGGGTCTCAGGTTTGGAAAGGGAAGGATTTGGATTTCACATCTCATGTTGTAGGATGGTTCTCATGTTTGGTTTTAGAAGCATTGAGATATCACATCTCATGCTATCGGAAGGGTCTCAGGTTTGGAAAGGGAAGGATTTGGATTTCACATATGTTATAGGATGGTTCTCAGGTTTGGTTTTAGAAGCAGTAAGATATCACATCTCATGTTATAGGAAAGGTCTCAGGATTGGAATGGGAAGGAGTTGGATATCACATCACATGCTAAAGGAAAGGTCTCAGGTTTGGAAGGGGAAGGATTTGGATATCCCATCTCATGTCATAGGAAGGATCTCAGGTTTGCTATTAGAAGCACTGAGATATCACATCTCATGCTATCGGAAGGGTCTCAGGTTTGGAATGGGAAGGAGTTGGATACAAATCTCATGTTATAGGAAGGATCTCAGGTTTGGTATTAGAAGCATTGAGATATCACATATCATGCTATAGGAAAGGTCTCAGGATTGGAATGGGAAGGAGTTGGATATCACATCACATGCTAAAGGAAAGGTCTCAGGTTTGGAAGGGGAAGGATTTGGATCTCACATATGTTTTAGGACGGGTGTCAGGTTTGGTATTAGAAGCATTGAGATATCACATCTCATGGTATAGGATGGGTCTCAGGATTGGAATGGGAAGGAGTTGGATAGCACATCTCAAGCTATCTCAGGATTGGAATGGGAAGGAGTTTGATATCACATCTCAAGCTATAGGAAGGGTCTCAGGTTTGGAAAGGGAATGATTTGGATTTCACATGTTACAGGATAGTTCTCATGTTTGGTTTTAGAAGCATTGGGATATCACATCTCATGTTATAGGAAGGATCTCAGGTTTGGTATTAGAAGCATTGAGATATCACATCTCATGCTATAGGAAGGGTCTCAGGTTTGGAATGGGAAGGAGTTGGATATCACATCTCATGCTATAGGAAGGATCTCAGGTTTGGTGTTAGAAGCATTGAGATATCAGATCTCATGCTATCGGAAGGATCTCAGGTTTGGTATTAGAAGCATTGAGATATCACATCTCATGCTACCAGAAGGGTCTCAGGATTGGAATGGGAAGGAGTCGGATATCACATCTCATGCTAAAGGGAGGGTTTCAGGTTTGGAAGTGGAAGGATTTGGATATCACATCTCATGTTATAGGAAGATCTCAGGTTTGGTATTAGAAGCATTGAGATATCACATCTCATGCTATCGGAAGGATCTCAGGTTTGGTATTAGAAGCATTGAGATATCACATCTCATGCTATAGGAAGGGTCTCAGGATTGGAATGGGAAGGAGTTGGATATCACATCTCATGCTATAGGAAGGGTCTCAGGTTTGGTATTACAAACATTGTGATATTACATCTCATGCTATAGGAAGGGTTTCAGGATTGGATTGGGAAGGAGTTGGATATCACATCTCATGCTATAGGAAGGGTCTCAGGTTTGGAATGGGAAGGATTTGTACATCACATCTCTTGCTATAGGAAGGGCCTCAGGTTTGGTAAGAGAAACATTAAGATATCACATCTCATGCTATCGGAAGGGTCTCAGGATTGGAATGGGAAGGAGTTGGATATCACATCTCAAGCTATCTCAGGATTGGAATGGGAAGGAGTTTGATATCACATCTCAAGCTATAGGAAGGGTCTCAAGTTTGGAAGGGGAAGGATTTGGATTTCACATCTCATGGTTTAGGACGGGTCTCAGGTTTGGTATTAGAAACATTGAGATATCACATCTCATGGTATAGGAAGGGTTTCAGGATTGGAATGGGAAGGAGTTGGATATCACATCTCATGCAATAGGAAGGGTCTCAGGTTTGATAGAAGCATTGAGATATCACATCTCATGCTATAGGAAGGGTCTCAGGATTGGAATGGGAAGGAGTTGGATATCACATCTCATGCCATAGGAAGAGTCTCAGGTTTGGTATAAGCATTGAGATATCACATCTCTGCTATCGTAAGGGTCTCAGGATTGGAATAGGAAGGAGTTGGATATCCCATCTCATGCTTTAAGAAGGGTCTCAGGTTTGGTATTAGAAGCATTGAGATATCACATCTCATGCTATAGGAAGGGTCTAAGGATTGGAATGGGAAGGAGTTGGATATCACATCTTATGCTATAGGAAGGGTCTCAGGTTTGGTATTACAAGCATTGTGATATTATATCTCATGCTATAGGAAGGGTCTCAGGATTGGATTGGGAAGGAGTTATATATCACATCTCATGCTATAGGAAGGGTCTCAGGTTTGGAATGGGAAGGGTTTGTACATCACATCTCTTGCTATAGGAAGGGCCTCAGGTTTGGTATGAGAAACATTGAGATATCACATCTCATGTTATAGGAAGGATATCAGGTTTGGTATTAGAAGCATTGAGATATCACATCTCATGATATAGGAAGGGTCTCAGGATTGGAATGGGAAGGAGTTGGATATCACATCTCATGCTATAGGAAGGGTCTCAGGTTTGGTAGAAGCATTGAGATATCACATCTCATGCTATAGGAAGGGTCTCTGGATTGGAATGGGAAGTAGTTGTATATGACATCTCATGCCATAGGAAGGGTAGCACATATGCTATAGGAAGGGTCTCAGGTTTGGAACACGGGAAGGAGTTGGATATCACATCTCATGCTTTAAGAAGGGTCTCAGTTTTGGTATTAGAAGCATTGAGATATCACATCTCATGCTATAGGAAGGGTCTCAGGATTGGAATGGGAACGAGTTGGATATCACATCTCATGCTATAGGAAGGGTCTCAGGATTGGATTGGGAAGGAGTCGGATATCACATCCCATGCAATAGGAAAGGTCTCAGGTTTGGAATGGGAATGATTTGTATATCACATCTCTTGCTATAGGAAGGGCCTCAGGTTTGGTATCAGAAACATTGAGATATCACATCTCATGGTATAGGAAGGATCTCAGTATTGGAATGGAAAGGGGTTGGATATCACATCTCATGTTATAGTAAGGATATCAGGTTTGGTATTAGAAGCATTGAGATATCACATCTAATGCTATAGGAAGGGTCTCAGGATTGGAATGGGAAGGAGTTGGATATCACATCTCATGCTATAGGAAGGGTCTCAGGTTTGGTAGAAGCATTAAGATATCACATCTCATGCTATAGGAAGGGTCTCAGGATTGGAATGGGAAGGAGTAGTATATGACATCTCATGCCATAGGAAGGGTCTCAGGTTTGGTATAAGCATTGAGATATCACATCTCTGCTATCGGAAGGGTCTCGGGATTGGAATGGGAAGGAGTTGGATATTACATTCTTGCTATAGGAAGGGTCTCAGGTTTGGAACGGGAAGGAGTTGGATATCCCATCTCATGTCATAGGAAGGATCTCAGGTTTGCTATTAGAAGCACTGAGATATCACATCTCATGCTATAGGAATGGTCTCAGGATTGGAATGGGAAGGAGTTGGATATTACATTCTTGCTATAGGAAGGGTCTCAGGTTTGGAACGGGAAGGAGTTGGATATCACATCTCATGCTTTAAGAAGGGTCTCAGTTTTGGTATTAGAAGCATTGAGATATCACATCTCATGCTCTAGGAAGGGTCTCAGGATTGGAATGGGAAGGAGTTGGATATCACATCTCATGCTATAGGAAGGGTCTCAGGTTTGGTATTACAAGCATTGCGATATTACATCTCATGCTATAGGAAGGGTCTCAGGTTTGGAATGGGGAGGATTTGTATATCACATCTCTTGCTAAAGGAAGGGCCTCAGGTTTGGTATGAGAAACATTGAGATATCACATCTCATGGTATAGGAAGGATCTCAGGATTGGAATGGGAAGGAGTTGGATATCACATCTCATGTTATAGGAAGGATATCAGGTTTGGTATTAGAAGCATTGAGATATCACATCTCATGCTATAGGAAGGGTCTCTGTTTTGGGATGGGAAGGAGTTGGAGATAACATCTCATGCTATATGAAGGGTCACAGGTTTGGTATTAGAAGCTTTGAGATATCACATTTCATACTATAGGAAGGGTCTCTGGTTTGGGATGGGAAGGAGTTGGATATCACATCTCATGCTATAACAAGGGTCTCAGGTTTGGTATTAGAAGCATTGAGATATCACATCTCATGCTATAGGAAGGGTCTCAGGTTTGGAATGGGAAGGAGTTGGATATCACATCTCAGGCTATAGGAAGGATCTCAGGTTTGGAATGAGAAGGAGTTGGATATCACATATCATGTTATATGAAGGCTCTCAGGTTTGGTATTAGAAGCATTGAGATATCACATCTCATGCTATAGTAAGGGTCTCAGGATTGGCATGGGAAGGAGTTTGATATCACATCTCATGCTAAAGGAAGGGTCTCCGGTTTGGAATGGGAAGGAGTTGGATATCACATCTCATGTTATAGGAAGGATCTCAGGTTTGGTATTAGAAACATTGAGATAACACATCTCATGCTATAGGAAGGGTCTCAGGATTGAAATGGGAAGGAGTTGGATATCACATCTCATGCTATCGTAAGGGTCTCAGGATTGGAATAGGAAGGAGTTGGATATCCCATCTCATGCTTTAAGAAGGGTCTCAGGTTTGGTATTAGAAGCATTGAGATATCACATCTCATGCTATAGGAAGGGTCTAAGGATTGGAATGGGAAGGAGTTGGATATCACACATGCTATAGGAAGGGTCTCAGGTTTGGTATTACAAGCATTGTGATATTACATCTCATGCTATAGGAAGGGTCTCAGGATTGGATTGGGAAGGAGTTGGATATCACATCTGATGCTATAGGAAAGGTCTCAGGTTTGGAATGGGAAGGATTTGTACATCACATCTCTTGCTATAGGAAGGGCCTCAGGTTTGGTATGAGAAACATTGAAATATCACATCTCATGGTATAGGAAGGATCTCAGGATGGGAATGTGAAGGAGTTGGATATCACATCTCGTGTTATAGGAAGGATATCAAGTTTGGTATTAGAAGCATTGAGATATCACATCTCATGCTATAGGAAGGGTCTCAGGTTTGGTAGAAGCATTGAGATATCACATCTCATGCTATAGGAAGGGTCTCAGGATTGGAATGGGAAGGAGTAGTATATGACCTCTCATGCCATAGGGAGGGTCTCAGGTTTGGTACAAGCATTGAGATATCACATCTCTGCTATCGGAAGGGTCTCAGGTTTGGAAAGGGAAGGAGTTGGATATCACGTCTCATGCTATAGGAAGGTTCTCAGGTTTGGTATTAGAAGCATTGAGATATCACATCTCATGCTATAGGAAGGGTCTCAGTATTGGAATGGGAAGGAGTTGGATATCACATCTCATGCTACAGGAAGGGTCTCAGGTTTGGAATGGGAAGGAATTGGATATCACATCTCATGTTATCGGAAGGATCTCAGGTCTGGTATTAGAAGCATTGTGATATCACATCTCATGCCATAGGAAGGGTCTCAGGTTTGGAGTGGGAAGGAGTTGGATATCACATCTCATGCTATAGGAAGGATCTCAGGTTTGCTATTAGAAGCATTGAGATATCACTTCTCATGCTATATGAAGGGTCTCAGGTTTGGAATGGGAAGGAGTTGGATGTCACATATGCTATAGGAAGGGTCTCAGGTTTGGAACAGGAAGTAGTTGGATATCACATCTCATGCTTTAAGAAGGGTCTCAGTTTTGGTATTAAAAGCATTGAGATATCACATCTCATGCTATAGGAAGGGTCTCAGGATTGGAATGGGAAGGAGTTGGATATCACATCTCATGCTATAGGAATGGTCTCAGGTTTGGTATTACAAGCATTGTGATATTACATCTCATGCTATAGGAAGGGTCTCAGGATTGGATTGGGAAAGAGTCGGATATCACATCTCATGCTATAGGAAGGGTCTCAGGTTTGGAATGGGAAGGATTTGTATATCACATCTCTTGCTATAGGAAGGGCCTCAGGTTTGGTATGAGAAACATTGAGATATTACATCTCATGGTTTAGGAAGGATCTCAGTATTGGAATGGAAAGGAGTTGGATATCACATCTCATGTTATAGGAAGGATATCAGGTTTGGTATTAGAAGCATTGAGACATCACATCTCATGCTATAGGAAGGGTCTCAGGATTGGAATGGGAAGGAGTTGGATATCACATCTCATGCTATAGGAAGGGTCTCAAGTTTGGTAGAAGCATTGAGATATCACATCTCATGCTATAGGAAGGGTCCCAGGATTGGAATGGGAAGCAGTAGTATATGACATCTCATGCCATAGGAAGGGTCTCAGGTTTGGTATAAGCATTGAGATATCACATCTCTGCTATCGGAAGGGTCTCGGGATTGGAATGGTAAGGAGTTTATATATCACATCTCATGTTATAGGAAGGATATCATGTTTGGTATTAGAAGCATTGAGATATCACATCTCATGCTATAGGAAGGATCTCAGGATTGGAATGGGAAGGACTTGGATATCACATCTCATGCTATAGGGAGGGTCTCAGGTTTGATATTAGAAGCATTGAGATATCACATCTCATGCTATCGGAAGGGTCTCAGGATTGGAATGGGAAGGAGTTGGATATCACATCTCATGCTAAAGGAAGGGTCTCAGGCTTGGAAGGGGAAGGATTTGGATATCACATCTCATGTTGTAGGACGGGTCTCAGGTTTGGTACTACAAGCATTGAGATATCACATCTCATGGTATAGGAAGGGTCTCAGGATTGGAATGGGAAGGAGTTGGATATCACATCTCAAGCTATAGGAAGGGTCTCAGGATTGGAATGGGAAGGAGTTTGATATCACATCTCATGCCATAGGAAGGGTCTCAGTTTTGGTAGAAGCATTGAGAAATGACATCTCATGCTATCGGAAGGGTCTCAGGATTGGATTGGGAAGGAGTTGGATATCCCATCTCATGCTATATGAAGGGTGTCAGGTTTGGTATTAGAAGCATTGAGATATCACATCTCGTGCTATAGGAAGGGTCTCAGGATTGGAATGGGAAGGAGTAGGATATCACATCTCATGCTATAGGAAGGGTCTCAGGTTTGGTATTAGAAGCATTGAGATATCAATTCTCATGGTATAGGAAGGGTCTCAGAATTGGAATGGGAAGGAGTTGGATATCACATCCATGTTATAGGAAGGGTCTCAGGATTGGAATGCGAAGGATTTGGATATCACATCTCTTGCTATAGGAAGGGTCTCAGGTTTTTTATTAGACACATTGAGATATCACATCTCATGCTAAAGAAAGGGTTTCAGGATTCGAATGGGAAGGATTTGGATATCATATCTCATGTTATAGGACGGGTCCCAGGTTTGGTATTAGAAGCACTGAGATATCACATCTCATGCTATCAGAAGGGTCTCAGGATTGGAATGGGAAGGAGTTGGATATCACATCTCATGCTAAAGGGAGGGTCTCAGGTTTGGAAGGGGAAGGATTTGGATATCACATCTCATGTTATCGGAAGGATCTCAGGTTTGGTATTAGAAGCATTGAGATATCACATCTCATGCTATAGGAAGGGTCTCAGGATTGGAATGGGAAGGAGATGGATATCACATCTCATGCTAAAGGAAGGGTCTCATGTTTGGTAGAAGCATTGAGATATCACATCTCATGCTATAGGAAGGGTCTCCGGATTGGAATGGGAAGTAGTTGTATATGACATCTCATGCCATAGGAAGGGTAGCACATATGCTATAGGAAGGGTCTCAGGTTTGGAACATGGGAAGGAGTTGGATATCACATCTCATGCTTTAAGAAGGGTCTCAGTTTTGGTATTAGAAGCATTGAGATATCACATCTCATGCTATAGGAAGGGTCTCAGGATTGGAATGGGAACGAGTTGGAAATCACATCTCATGCTATAGGAAGGGTCTCAGGATTGGATTGGGAAGGAGTCGGATATCACATCCCATGCTATAGGAAAGGTCTCAGGTTTGGAATGGGAATGATTTGTATATCACATCTCTTGCTATAGGAAGGCCCTCAGGTTTGGTATCAGAAACATTGAGATATCACATCTCATGGTATAGGAAGGATCTCAGTATTGGAATGGGAGGTCTCAGGAATGGAAGGGGAAGGATTTGGATATCACATCTCATGTTATAGGAAGGATCTCAGGTTTGGTATTAGAAGCATTGAGATATCACATCTCATGCTATCGGAAGGATCTCAGGTTTGGTATTAGAGGCATTGAGATATCACATCTCATGCTAAAGGGAGGGTCTCAGGTTTGGAAGGGGAAGGATGTTGATATCACATCTCTTGTTATAGGAAGGATCACAGGTTTGGTATTAGAAGCATTGAGATATCACATCTCATGCTATCGGAAGGGTCTCAGGTTTTGAACGGGAAGGAGTTGGATATCACATCTTATGTTATAGGAAGAGTCTCAGGTTTGGTATAAGCATTGAGATATCACATCTCTGCTATCGGAGGTGTCTCAGGATTGGGATGGGAAGGAATTGGATATTACATCTCATGCTATAGGAAGGGTATCAGGTTTGGAACGGGAAGGAGTTGGATATCCCATCTCATGTTATAGGACGGGTCTCAGGTTTGATATTAGAAGCATTGAGATATCACATTGCATGCTGTAGGAAGGGTCTCAGGTTTGGTATTAGAAGCATTGAGATATCACATCTCATGCTATCAGAACGGTCTCAGGATTGGAATGGGAAGGAGTTGGATATCACATCTCATGTTATAGGAAGGGTCTCAGGTTTGGTATTAGAAGCATTGAGATATCACATCTCATGCTATCGGAAGGGTCTCAGGTTTTGAACGGGAAGGAGTTGGATATCACATCTTATGTTATAGGAAGAGTCTCAGGTTTGGTATAAGCATTGAGATATCACATCTCTGCTATCGGAGGTGTCTCAGGATTGGGATGGGAAGGAATTGGATATCACATCTCATGCTATAGGAAGGGTATCAGGTTTGGAACGGGAAGGAGTTGGATATCCCATCTCATGTTATAGGACGGGTCTCAGGTTTGATATTAGAAGCATTGAGATATCACATTGCATGCTGTAGGAAGGGTCTCAGGTTTGGTATTAGAAGCATTGAGATATCACATCTCATGCTATCAGAACGGTCTCAGGATTGGAATGGGAAGGAGTTGGATATCACATCTCATGCTAAAGGGAGGGTCTCAGGTTTGGAAGGGGAAGGATTTGGATATCACATCTCATGTTATCGGAAGGATCTCAGGTTTGGTATTAGAAGTATTGAGATATCACATCTCAGGCTATAGGAAGGGTCTCAGGATTGGAATGGGAATGAGTTGGATATCACATCTCATGCTAAAGGAAGGGTCTCAGGTTTGGTAGAAGCATTGAGATATCACATCTCATGCTATAGGAAGGGTCTCAGGATTGGAATGGGAAGGACTTAGATATCACATATCATGCTATAGGGAGGGTCTCATTTTTGGTATTAGAAGCATTGAGATATCACATCTCATGCTATCGGAAGGGTCTCAGGTTTTGAACGGGAAGGAGTTGGATATCACATCTTATGTTATAGGAAGAGTCTCAGGTTTGGTATAAGCATTGAGATATCACATCTCATGCTATCGGAAGTGTCTCAGGATTGGAATGGGAAGGAGCTGGGTATCACATCTCATGTTATAGGAAGGATCTCAGGTTTGGTATTAGAAGCATTGAGATATCACATCTCATGCTATAGGAAGGGTCTAAGGTTTGGAAGGGGAAGGATTTGGGTATCACATCTCATGTTATAGGAAGGGTCTCAGGTTTGGTATAAGCATTGAGATATCACATCTCATGCTAAAGGAAGGGTCTCAGGTTTGGTAGAAGCATTGAGATATCACATCTCATGCTATAGGAAGGGTCTCAGGATTGGAATGGGAAGGAGTTTGATATCACATCTCATGCTATAGGAAGGGTCTCAGGTTTGGTATAAGCATTGAGATATCACATCTCATGCTATAGGAAGGGTCTCAGGATTGGAATGGGAAGGAGATGTATATGACATCTCATGCCGTAGGAAGGGTCTCAGGTTTGGTATAAGCATTGAGATATCACATCTCATGCTATAGGAAGGGTCTCAGGATTGGAATGGGAAGGAGTTGTATATCACATCTCATGCTATAGGAAGGGTCTCAGGTTTGGTATAAGCATTGAGATATCACATCTCATGCTATAGGAAGGGTTTCAGGATTGGAATGGGAAGGAGTTGTATATGACATCTCATGCCGTAGGAAGGGTCTCAGGTTTGGTATAAGCATTGAGATATCACATCTCTGCTATCGGAAGGGTCTCAGGATTGGAATGGGAAGGAGTTGGATATCCCATCTCATGTTATAGGAAGAGTCTCAGGTTTGGTATTAGAAGCATTGAGATATCACATCTCATGCTATAGGAAGTGTCTCAGGATTGGAATGGGAAGGACTTGGATATCACATCTCATGCTATAGGGAGGCTCTAAAGTTTGATATTAGAAGCATTGAGATATCACATCTCATGCTATAGGAAGGGTCTCAGGATTGGAATGGGAAGGAGTTGGATATCACATCTCATGCTATAGGAAGGGTCTCAGGTTTGGTATAAGCAGTGAGATATCACATCTCATGCTATAGGAAGTGTCTCAGGATTGGAATGGGAAGGAGTTGGATATCACATCTCATGTTATAGGAAGGATCTCAGGTTTGGTATTAGAAGCATTGAGATATCACATCTCATGCTATAGGAAGGGTCTAAGGTTTGGAAGGGGAAGGATTTGGGTATCACATCTCATGTTATAGGACCGGTCTCAGGTTTGGTATTAGAAGCATTGAGATATCAAGTCTCATGGTATAGGACGGGTCTCAGAATTGGAATGGGAAGGAGTTGGATATCACATCTCAAGCTATAGGAAGGGTCTCAGGATTGGAATGGGAAGGAGTTTGATATCACATCTCATGCCATTGTATGGGTCTCAGGTTTTGTAGAAGCATTGGGATATCACATCTCATGCTATCAGAAGGGTATCGGGATTGGATTTGGAAGGAGTTGGATATCCCATCTCATGCTATAGGAAGGGCCTAAGGTTGGAATGTGAAGGAGTTGGATATCACATCTCATGTTATAGGAAGGGTCTCAGGATTGGAATGGGAAGGACTTGGATATCACATCTCATTCTATAGGAAGGCTCTCAGGGTTGGAAGGGGAAGGAGTTGGATATCACATTTCATGTAGAGGTAGGATCTCAGGTTTGGTATTAGAGGCATTGAGATATCACATCTCATGCTATCAGAAGGGTCTCAGGATTGGAATGGGAAGGAGTTGGATATCACATCTCATGCTAAAGGGAGGGTCTAAGATTTGGAAGGGGAAGGATTTGGACATCACATCTCATGTTATATGAAGGATCTCAGGTTTGGTATTAGAAGCATTGAGATATCACATCTCATGCTATCGGAAGGGTCTCAGGTTTGGTATAAGCATTGAGATATCACATCTCTGCTATCGGAAGGGTCTCAGGATTGGAATGGGAAGGACTTGGATATCACAATTCATGTTATAGGAAGGGTCTCAGGTTTGGTATTAGAAGCATTGAGATATCACATCTCATGCTATAGGAAGGGTCTCAGGATTGGAATGGGAAGGACTTGGATATCACATCTCATGTTATAGGAAGGGTCTCAGGTTTGGTATTAGAAGCATTGAGATATCACATCTCATGCTATAGGAAGGGTCTCAGGAATGTAATGGGAAGGACTTGGATATCACATCTCATGATAAAGGAAGGGTCTAAGGTTCGGAAGGGGAAGGATTTTGATATCACATCTCATGTTATTGGACCGGTCTCAGGTTTGGTATTAGAAGCATTGAGATATCAAGTCTCATGGTATAGGACGGGAGTTTGATATCACATCATGCCATGGTATGGGTCTCAGGTTTTGTAGAAGCATTGGGATATCACATCTCATGCTATCGGAAGGGTATCAGGATTGGATTTGGAAGGAGTTGGATATCCCATCTCATGCTATAGGAAGGGTCTCAGGTTGGAATGGGAAAGAGTTGGATATCACATCTCATGTTATAGGAAGGGTCTCAGGATTGGAATGGGAAGGACTTGGATATCACATCTCATGCTGTAGGAAGGCTCTCAGGTTTGGAAAGGGAAGGAGTTGGATATCACATTTCATGTTAGAGGTAGGATCTCAGGTTTGGTATTAGAGGCATTGAGATATCACATCTCATGCTATCAGAAGGATCTCAGGTTTGGTATTAGAAGCATTGAGATATCACATCTCATGCTATAGGAAGGGTCTCAGGATTGGAATGGGAAGGAGTTGGATATCACATCTCATGCTAAAGGAAGGGTCTCAGTTTTGGTAGAAGCATTGCGATATCACATCTCATGCTATAGGAAGGGTCTCAGGATTGGAATGGGAAGGAGTTGGATATCACATCTCATGCTAAAGGGAGGGTCTCAGGTTTGGAAGGGAAAGGATTTGGATATCACATCTCATGTTATAGGAAGGATCTCAGGTTTGGTATTAGAAGCATTGAGATATCACATCTCATGCTATCAGAAGGATCTCAGGTTTGGTATTAGAAGCATTGAGATATCACATCTCATGCTATAGGAAGGGTCTCAGGATTGGAATGGGAAGGAGTTGGATATCACATCTCATGCTAAAGGAAGGGTCTCAGTTTTGGTAGAAGCATTGCGATATCACATCTCATGCTATAGGAAGGGTCTCAGGATTGGAATCGGAAGGAGTTGGATATCACATCTCATGCTATAGGAAGGGTCTCAGGTTTTGTGTAAGAATTGAAATATCACATCTCTGCTATCGGAAGAGTCTCAGGATTGGAATCGGAAGGACTTAGATATCACATCTCATGCTATAGGGAGGGTCTCAGTTTTGATATTAGAAGCATTGAGATATCACATCTCATGCTATCGGAAGGGTCTCAGGATTGGAATGGGAGGAGCTGGATATCACATCTCATGCTAAAGGAAGGGTCTCAGGTTTGGAAGGGGAAGGATTTGGATATCACATCTCATGTTATAGGATGGGTCTCAGGTTTGGTATTAGAAGCATTGTGATATCACATCTCATGCTATAGGAAGTGTCTCAGGATTGGAATGGGAAGGAGTTGGATATCACATCTCATGCTATAGGAAGGGTTTCAGGTTTGGTAGAAGCATTGAGATATCACATCTCATGCTATAGGAAGAGTCTCAGGTTTGGGAAGGGAAGGATTTGGATTTCACATCTCATGTTATAGGATGGTTCTCATGTTTGGTTTTTGAAGCATTGAGATATCACATCTCATGCTATCGGAAGGGTCTCAGGTTTGGTATTAGAAGCATTGAGATATCACATCTCATGCTAAAGGAAGGGTCTCAGGTTTGGAATGGGAAGGAGTTGGATATGACATCTCTTGTTATAGGGAGGGTCTCAGGATTTGAATGGCAAGGAGTTGGATATCACATCTCATGCCATAGGAAGGGTCTCAGGTTTGGTATAAGCATTGAGATATCACATCTCTGCTATCGGAAGGGTCTCCGGATTGGATTGGGAAGGAGTTGGATATCACATCTCATGTTATAGGAAGGGTCTCCGGATTGGAATGTGAAGGATTTGGATATCACATCTCATGCTAAAGGAAGGGTCTCAGGTTTGGAATGGGAAGGAGTTGGATATGACATCTCGTGTTATAGGGAGGATCTCAGGATTTGAATGGCAAAGAGTTGGATATCACATCTCATGCCATAGGAAGGGTCTCAGGTTTGGTATAAGCATTGAGATATCACATCTCTGCTATCGGAAGGGTCTCAGGATTGTATTGGGAAGGAGTTGGATATCCCTTCTCATGCTATAGGAAGGGTCTCAGGTTGGAATGGGAAGGAGTTGGATATCACATCTCATGCTAAAGGAAGGGTCTCAGGTTTGGTAGAAGCATTGAGATATCACATCTCATGCTATAGGAAGGGTCTCAGGATTGGAATGGGAAGGACTTAGATATCACATATCATGCTATAGGGAGGGTTTCAGTTTTGATATTAGAAGCATTGAGATATCACATCTCATGCTATCGGAAGTGTCTCAGGATTGGAATGGGAAGGAGCTGGATATCACATCTCATGCTAATAGAAAGGGTCTCAGGTTTGGAACGGGAAGGAGTTGGATATCCGATCTCATGTTATAGGAAGGGTCTCAGGTTTGGTATAAGCATTGAGATACCACATCTCTGCTATCGGAAGTGTCTCAGGATTGGAATGCGAAGGAATTGGATATCCCATCTCATGTTATAGGACGGGTCTCAGGATTGTTATTAGAATCATTGAGATATCATATTGCATGCTGTAGGAAGGGTCTAAGGATTGGAATGGGAAAGACTTGGATATCACATCTCATGCTATAGGAAGGGTCTCAGGTTTGGTATAAGCATTGAGATATCAAATCTCATGCTATAGGAAGGGTCTCAGGATTGGAATGGAAGGAGTTGGATATCACATCTCATGTTATAGGAAGGATCTCAGGTTTGGTATTAGAAGCATTGAGACATCACATCTCATGCTATAGGAAGGGTCTCAGGATTGGAATGGGAAGGAGTTGGATATCACATCTCATGCTATAGGTAGGGTCTCAGGTTTGGTATAAGCATTGAGATATCACATCTCATGCTATAGGAAGGGTCTCAGGATTGGAATGGGAAGGAGTTGTATATGACATCTCATGCCGTAGGAAGGGTCTCAGGTTTGGTATAAGCATTGAGATATCACATCTCTGCTATCGGAAGAGTCTCAGGATTGGAATGGGAAGGAGTTGGATATCCCATCTCATGTTATAGGAAGAGTCTCAGGTTTGGTATTAGAAGCATTGAGATATCACATCTCATGCTATAGGAAGGGTCTCAGGATTGGAATGGGAAGGACTTGGATATCACATCTCATGTTATAGGAAGGGTCTCAGGTTTGGTATTAGAAGCATTGAGATATCACATCTCATGCTATAGGAAGGGTCTCAGGAATGGAATGGGAAGGACTTGGATATCACATCTCATGATAAAGGAAGGGTCTAAGATTTGGAAGGGGAAGGATTTGGACATCACATCTCATGTTATATGAAGGATCACAGGTTTGGTATTAGAAGCATTGAGATATCACATCTCATGCTATCGGAAGGGTCTCAGGTTTGGTATAAGCATTGAGATATCACATCTCTGCTATCGGAAGGGTCTCAGGATTGGAATGGGAAGGACTTGGATATCACAATTCATGTTATAGGAAGGGTCTCAGGTTTGGTATTAGAAGCATTGAGATATCACATCTCATGCTATGGGAAGGGTCTCAGGATTGGAATGGGAAGGACTTGGATATCACATCTCATGTTATAGGAAGGGTCTCAGGTTTGGTATTAGAAGCATTGAGATATCACATCTCATGCTATAGGAAGGGTCTCAGGAATGGAATGGGAAGGACTTGGATATCACATCTCATGATAAAGGAAGGGTCTAAGGTTCGGAAGGGGAAGGATTTGGATATCACATCTCATGTTATTGGACCGGTCTCAGGTTTGGTATTAGAAGCATTGAGATATCAAGTCTCATGGTATAGGACGGGAGTTTGATATCACATCATGCCATGGTATGGGTCTCAGGTTTTGTAGAAGCATTGGGATATTACATCTCATGCTATCGGAAGGGTATCAGGATTGGATTTGGAAGGAGTTGGATATCCCATCTCATGCTATAGGAAGGGTCTCAGGTTGGAATGGGAAAGAGTTGGATATCACATCTCATGTTATAGGAAGGGTCTCAGGATTGGAATGGGAAGGACTTGGATATCACATCTCATGCTGTAGGAAGGCTCTCAGGTTTGGAAAGGGAAGGAGTTGGATATCACATTTCATGTTAGAGGTAGGATCTCAGGTTTGGTATTAGAGGCATTGAGATATCACATCTCATGCTATCAGAAGGGTATCAGGATTGGAATGGGAAGGAGTTGGATATCACATCTCATGCTAAAGGGAGGGTCTCAGGTTTGGAAGGGAAAGGATTTGGATATCACATCTCATGTTATAGGAAGGATCTCAGGTTTGGTATTAGAAGCATTGAGATATCACATCTCATGCTATCAGAAGGATCTCAGGTTTGGTATTAGAAGCATTGAGATATCACATCTCATGCTATAGGAAGGGTCTCAGGATTGGAATGGGAAGGAGTTGGATATCACATCTCATGCTAAAGGAAGGGTCTCAGTTTTGATAGAAGCATTGCGATATCACATCTCATGCTATAGGAAGGGTCTCAGGATTGGAATCGGAAGGAGTTGGATATCACATCTCATGCTATAGGAAGGGTCTCAGGTTTGGTGTAAGAATTGAAATATCACATCTCTGCTATCGGAAGGGTCTCAGGATTGGAATCGGAAGGACTTAGATATCACATCTCATGCTATAGGGAGGGTCTCAGTTTTGATATTAGAAGCATTGAGATATCACATCTCATGCTATCGGAAGGGTCTCAGGATTGGAATGGGAGGAGCTGGATATCACATCTCATGCTAAAGGAAGGGTCTCAGGTTTGGAAGGGGAAGGATTTGGATATCACATCTCATGTTATAGGATGGGTCTCAGGTTTGGTATTAGAAGCATTGTGATATCACATCTCATGCTATAGGAAGTGTCTCAGGATTGGAATGGGAAGGAGTTGGATATCACATCTCATGCTATAGGAAGGGTTTCAGGTTTGGTAGAAGCATTGAGATATCACATCTCATGCTATAGGAAGAGTCTCAGGTTTGGGAAGGGAAGGATTTGGATTTCACATCTCATGTTATAGGATGGTTCTCATGTTTGGTTTTTGAAGCATTGAGATATCACATCTCATGCTATCGGAAGGGTCTCAGGTTTGGTATTAGAAGCATTGATATATCACATCTCATGCTAAAGGAAGGGTCTCAGGTTTGGAATGGGAAGGAGTTGGATATGACATCTCTTGTTATAGGGACGGTCTCAGGATTTGAATGGCAAGGAGTTGGATATCACATCTCATGCCATAGGAAGGGTCTCAGGTTTGGTATAAGCATTGAGATATCACATCTCTGCTATCGGAAGGGTCTCAGGATTGGATTGGGAAGGAGTTGGATATCACATCTCATGTTATAGGAAGGGTCTCCAGATTGGAATGTGAAGGATTTGGATATCACATCTCATGCTAAAGGAAGGGTCTCAGGTTTGGAATGGGAAGGAGTTGGATATGACATCTCGTGTTATAGGGAGGATCTCAGGATTTGAATGGCAAAGAGTTGGATATCACATCTCATGCCATAGGAAGGGTCTCAGGTTTGGTATAAGCATTGAGATATCACATCTCTGCTATCGGAAGGGTCTCAGGATTGGATTGGGAAGGAGTTGGATATCCCTTCTCATGCTATAGGAAGGGTCTCAGGTTGGAATGGGAAGGAGTTGGATATCACATCTCATGCTAAAGGAAGGGTCTCAGGTTTGGTAGAAGCATTGAGATATCACATCTCATGCTATAGGAAGGGTCTCAGGATTGGAATGGGAAGGACTTAGATATCACATATCATGCTATAGGGAGGGTTTCAGTTTTGATATTAGAAGCATTGAGATATCACATCTCATGCTATCGGAAGTGTCTCAGGATTGGAATGGGAAGGAGCTGGATATCACATCTCATGCTAAAGGAAGGGTCTCAGGTTTGGAACGGGAAGGAGTTGGATATCCGATCTCATGTTATAGGAAGGGTCTCAGGTTTGGTATAAGCATTGAGATACCACATCTCTGCTATCGGAAGTGTCTCAGGATTGGAATGCGAAGGAATTGGATATCCCATCTCATGTTATAGGACGGGTCTCAGGATTGTTATTAGAATCATTGAGATATCATATTGCATGCTGTAGGAAGGGTCTAAGGATTGGAATGGGAAAGACTTGGATATCACATCTCATGCTATAGGAAGGGTCTCAGGTTTGGTATAAGCATTGAGATATCAAATCTCATGCTATAGGAAGGGTCTCAGGATTGGAATGGAAGGAGTTGGATATCACATCTCATGTTATAGGAAGGATCTCAGGTTTGGTATTAGAAGCATTGAGACATCACATCTCATGCTATAGGAAGGGTCTCAGGATTGGAATGGGAAGGAGTTGGATATCACATCTCATGCTATAGGAAGGGTCTCAGGTTTGGTATAAGCATTGAGATATCACATCTCATGCTATAGGAAGGGTCTCAGGATTGGAATGGGAAGGAGTTGTATATGACATCTCATGCCGTAGGAAGGGTCTCAGGTTTGGTATAAGCATTGAGATATCACATCTCTGCTATCGGAAGAGTCTCAGGATTGGAATGGGAAGGAGTTGGATATCCCATCTCATGTTATAGGAAGAGTCTCAGGTTTGGTATTAGAAGCATTGAGATATCACATCTCATGCTATAGGAAGTGTCTCAGGATTGGAATGGGAAGGACTTGGATATCACATCTCATGCTATTGGGAGGGTCTCAAGTTTGATATTAGAAGCATTGAGATATCACATCTCATGCTATAGGAAGGGTCTCAGGATTGGAATGGGAAGGAGCTGGATGTCACATCTCATGCTAAAGGAAGGGTCTCAGGTTTGGAACGGGAAGGAGTTGGATATCACATCTCATGTTATAGGAAGGGTCTCAGGTTTGGTATAAGCATTGAGATATCACATCTCTGCTATCGGAAGTGTCTCAGGATTGGAATGCGAAGGAGTTGGATATCCCATCTCATGTTATAGGACGGGTCTCAGGTTTGTTATTAGAATCATTGAGATATCATATTGCATGCTGTAGGAAGGGTCTAAGGATTGGAATGGGAAGGACTTGGATATCACATCTCATGCTATAGATAGGCTCTCAGGTTTGGAAAGGGAAGGAGTTGGATATCACATTTCATGTTAGAGGAAGGATCTCAGGTTTGGTATTAGAGGCATTGAGATATCACATCTCATGCTATAGGAAGGGTCTGAGGTTGGAATGGGAAGGAGTTGGATATCACATCTCATGTTATAGGAAGGCTCTCAGGTTTGGAAGGGGAAAGAGTTGGATATCACATTTCATGTTAGAGGTAGGATCTCAGGTTTGGTATTAGAAGCATTGAGACATCACATCTCATGCTATAGGAAGGGTCTCAGGATTGGAATGGGAAGGAGTTGGATATCACATCTCATGCTATAGGAAGGGTCTCAGGTTTGGTATAAGCATTGAGATATCACATCTCATGCTATAGGAAGGGTCTCAGGATTGGAATGGGAAGGAGTTGTATATGACATCTCATGCCGTAGGAAGGGTCTCAGGTTTGGTATAAGCATTGAGATATCACATCTCTGCTATCGGAAGAGTCTCAGGATTGGAATGGGAAGGAGTTGGATATCCCATCTCATGTTATAGGAAGAGTCTCAGGTTTGGTATTAGAAGCATTGAGATATCACATCTCATGCTATAGGAAGTGTCTCAGGATTGGAATGGGAAGGACTTGGATATCACATCTCATGCTATTGGGAGGGTCTCAAGTTTGATATTAGAAGCATTGAGATATCACATCTCATGCTATAGGAAGGGTCTCAGGATTGGAATGGGAAGGAGCTGGATGTCACATCTCATGCTAAAGGAAGGGTCTCAGGTTTGGAACGGGAAGGAGTTGGATATCACATCTCATGTTATAGGAAGGGTCTCAGGTTTGGTATAAGCATTGAGATATCACATCTCTGCTATCGGAAGTGTCTCAGGATTGGAATGCGAAGGAGTTGGATATCCCATCTCATGTTATAGGACGGGTCTCAGGTTTGTTATTAGAATCATTGAGATATCATATTGCATGCTGTAGGAAGGGTCTAAGGATTGGAATGGGAAGGACTTGGATATCACATCTCATGCTATAGATAGGCTCTCAGGTTTGGAAAGGGAAGGAGTTGGATATCACATTTCATGTTAGAGGAAGGATCTCAGGTTTGGTATTAGAGGCATTGAGATATCACATCTCATGCTATAGGAAGGGTCTGAGGTTGGAATGGGAAGGAGTTGGATATCACATCTCATGTTATAGGAAGGCTCTCAGGTTTGGAAGGGGAAAGAGTTGGATATCACATTTCATGTTAGAGGTAGGATCTCAGGTTTGGTATTAGAGGCATTGAGATATCACATCTCATGCTATCAGAAGGGTCTCAGGATTGGAATGGGAAGGAGTTGGATATCACATCTCATGCTAAAGGGAGGGTCTCAGGTTTGGAAGGGGAAGGATTTGGATATCACATCTCATGTTATAGGAAGGATCTCAGGTTTGGTATTAGAAGCATTGAGATATCACATCTCATGCTATCGGAAGGATCTCAGGTTTGGTATTAGAAGCATTGAGATATCACATCTCATGCTATCAGAAGGGTCTCAGGATTGGAATGGGAAGGAGTTGGATATCACATCTCATGCTAAAGGGAGGGTCTCAGGTTTGGAAGGGGAAGGATTTGGATATCACATCTCATGTTATCGGAAGGATCTCAGGTTTGGTGTTAGAAGTATTGAGATATCACATCTCATGCTATAGGAAGGGTCTCAGGATTGGAATGGGAAGGAGTTGGATATCACATCTCATGCTAAAGGAAGGGTCTCAGATTTGGTAGAAGCATTGAGATATCACATCTCATGCTATAGGAAGGGTCTTAGGATTGGAATGGGAAGGACTTAGATATCACATATCATGCTATAGGGAGGGTTTCAGTTTTGATATTAGAAGCATTGAGATATCACATCTCATGCTATCGGAAGTGTCTCAGGATTGGAATGGGAAGGAGCTGGATATCACATCTCATGCTAAAGGAAGGGTCTCAGGTTTGGAACGGGAAGGAGTTGGATATCCGATCTCATGTTATAGGACGGGTCTCAGGATTGTTATTAGAATCATTGAGATATCATATTGCATGCCGTAGGAAGGGTCTAAGGATTGGAATGGGAAAGACTTGGATATCACATCTCATGCTATAGGAAGGGTCTCAGGTTTGGTATAAGCATTGAGATATCAAATCTCATGCTATAGGAAGGGTCTCAGGATTGGAATGGAAGGAGTTGGATATCACATCTCATGTTATAGGAAGGATCTCAGGTTTGGTATTAGAAGCATTGAGACATCACATCTCATGCTATAGGAAGGGTCTCAGGATTGGAACGGGAAGGAGTTGGATATCACATCTCATGCTATAGGAAGGGTCTCAGGTTTGGTATAAGCATTGAGATATCCCATCTCATGCTATAGGAAGGGTCTCAGGATTGGAATGGGAAGGAGTTGTATATGACATCTCATGCCGTAGGAAGGGTCTCAGGTTTGGTATAAGCATTGCGATATCACATCTCATGCTATAGGAAGGGTCTCGGGATTGGAATGGGAAGGACTTAGATATCACATATCATTTTTGTTGGTCTCAGTTTTGATATCAGAAGCATTGAGATATCACATCTCATGCTATCGGAAGTGTCTCAGTATTGGAATGGAAAGGAGCTGGATATCACATCTCATGCTAAAGGAAGGGTCTCAGGTTTGGAACGGGAAGGAGTTGGATATCACATCTCATGTTATAGGAAGGGTCTCAGGTTTGGTATAAGCATTGAGATATCACATCTCTGCTATCGGAAGTGTCTCAGGATTGGAATGGGAAGGAGTTGGATATCCCATCTCATGTTATAGGACGGGTCTCAGGTTTGTTATTAGAATCATTGAGATATCATATTGCATGCTGTAGGAAGGGTCTAAGGATTGGAATGGGAAGGACTTGGATATCACATCTCATGCTATAGATAGGCTCTCAGGTTTGGAAAGGGAAGGAGTTGGATATCACATTTCATGTTAGAGGAAGGATCTCAGGTTTGGTATTAGAGGCATTGAGATATCACATCTCATGCTATAGGAAGGGTCTGAGGTTGGAATGGGAAGGAGTTGGATATCACATCTCATGTTATAGGAAGGCTCTCAGGTTTGGAAGGGGAAAGAGTTGGATATCACATTTCATGTGAGAGGTAGGATCTCAGGTTTGGTATTAGAGGCATTGAGATATCACATCTCATGCTATCAGAAAGGTCTCAGGATTGGAATGGGAAGGACTTGGATATCACATCTCATGCTAAAGGGAGGGTCTCAGGTTTGGAAGGGGAAGGATTTGGATCTCACATCTCATGATATAGGAAGGATCTCAGGTTTGGTATTAGAAGCATTGAGATATCACATCTCATGCTATAGGAAGGATCTCAGGTTTGGTATTAGAAGCATTGAGATATCACATCTCATGCTATCAGAAGGGTCTCAGGATTGGAATGGGAAGGAGTTGGATATCACATCTCATGCTAAAGGGAGGGTCTCAGGTTTGGAAGGGGAAGGATTTGGATATCACATCTCATGTTATCGGAAGGATCTCAGGTTTGGTATTAGAAGTATTGAGATATCACATCTCATGCTATAGGAAGGGTCTCAGGATTGGAATGGGAAGGAGTTGGATATCACATCTCATGCTAAAGGAAGGGTCTCAGGTTTGGTAGAAGCATTGAGATATCACATCTCATGCTATAGGAAGGGTCTTAGGATTGGAATGGGAAGGACTTAGATATCACATATCATGCTATAGGGAGGGTTTCAGTTTTGATATTAGAAGCATTGAGATATCACATCTCATGCTATTGGAAGTGTCTCAGGATTGGAATGGGAAGGAGCTGGATATCACATCTCATGCTAAAGGAAGGGTCTCAGGTTTGGAACAGGAAGGAGTTGGATATCACATCTCATGTTTTAGGAAGGATCTCAGGTTTGGTATTAGAAGCATTGAGACATCACATCTCATGCTATAGGAAGGGTCTCAGGATTGGAATGGGAAGGAGGTGGATATCACATCTCATGCTATAGGAAGGGTCTCAGGTTTGGTATAAGCATTGAGATATCACATCTCATGCTATAGGAAGGGTCTCAGGATTGGAATGGGAAGGAGTTGTATATGACATCTCATGCCGTAGGAAGGGTCTCAGGTTTGGTATAAGCATTGAGATATCACATCTCTGCTATCGGAAGGGTCTCAGGATTGGAATGGGAAGGAGTTGGATATCCCATCTCATGTTATAGGAAGAGTCTCAGGTTTGGTTTTAGAAGCATTGAGATATCACATCTCATGCTATAGGAAGTGTCTCAGGATTGGAATGGGAAGGACTTGGATATCACATCTCATGCTATAGGGATTGTCTCAAGTTTGATATTAGAAGCATTGAGATATCACATCTCATGCTATAGGAAGGGTCTCAGGATTGGAATGGGAAGGAGTTGGATATCACATTTCATGTGAGAGGTAGGATCTCAGGTTTGGTATTAGAGGCATTGAGATATCACATCTCATGCTATCAGAAAGGTCTCAGGATTGGAATGGGAAGGAGTTGGATATCACATCTCATGCTAAATGGAGGGTCTCAGGTTTGGAAGGGGAAGTATTTGGATCTCACATCTCATGATATAGGAAGGATCTCAGGTTTGGTATTGTTAAGACGGATTTCTGAACTCTGTCCTGGCGGCGCAGAAGTTCAGAAGGCCAACCTAATTACTTGGAACAGGGTAACCTCTGGACAAGCCAGACCAATCAAGGTAGCGATCGCGGCGGTCAAGACTAGGTCTCAAGAGGGGTGAGGGTGACTGAAAGCTCGCAATGAGCACACAAAGCAAGAGCGCTTACAAACTACTCCAAACAGTTGTTATATCAAAAATAGATACACATTTATTTTAAGGCCTTTAAAATAATGACCGTAGCGAGAAAATCACAATATCACAATACTAAGCCAACACATACCATATCCACACAATATATATACAAATACACAGTCGCAAGCGTTTAAAGCACGAAATATGTAGTCCACCTGAAAGGGAAGGAAAACAGGCAGTGCGATAATGCTTTCGACTCAGTTCGCCTTCATAGGCACCTAACTAGATGGAAGTCCGAGCCCTGCGAAGAGTGGAGCCTTGTGCTCAAAGTACCTGCACACGCTGGTGCCAACGGGCAAAAGGAGAAGCTCTTCGGAGGAAGTCAGGCAGTTCGGGTTAGTGCACAGCAGAAGAAGAACAGGTTCCGCAACTCAAGCGCAGCCTCCACAGCGGGCAGAAGCAGAGCGCGAGTACGGCAAAAGGGTGCTGTTTTTACACAGCAGGGAAAAGCAATGGGATACTGCAGGAGGGCGACCAGATCCTAGATATACTACTCACCGGTCCCCGAAGCAAGCAGACCCAGGCTTCTCCACGTTAGTTTCAGCAGCTGGCAGGTTCAGAAGAGCAGGGAACGCCTTGTAGTCGTGTAGAGCAAAAAGACGTCCCAATCGACGAAACCGGCACAGTTTGTTGCCGCAGCAGGACAACGGAGCGGCCGTGCGTACCTGAGTCAAAAGTACACTCCTCCCTTCAGACCTGGGAACGCCAAGTGCACGAAGCGTGGGAGAGTGACAAGGACTCGAGATACTGCACAACCTGGCGGCGGTTACAGAGCAAGACTCCCTTGTAAGCTGGTCAGTCAACTGGATGGCCCAGAGACGCTTCCGAAGGCTTACTTGGCAGGAGATGGTTGAAGATGCCGGGAATAGCTGTTCCTGCTATTCCAAAGGTCGAAGCACCAGTACAGGTCTTCTGGTTCGATCAAGGAGGAAAGGGTTTCACAGGACGACAGCAGTGCAAAGGAGGATTCCTTCAGCGGGTCACCAGCGATTCCTCGGTCCAGCCTCGTGGTTGCAGGATACTTGGCTCCTGTATTCCTTCGTTCGTGAGAACTCAGGAGATCGACATGGTAGTGGTGTTTCCAGCCCCCTCTTATCCACGGTTCCCTTCGCGCCAAAACGGAGGGGAGCCAATGGGAGATCCGCTCATCAACACACATACCATACGTGGACCAATCACGGACCACGGTGGTCCCAGGCATTCACACCACCCTAGACTCTCTGGCACCCAGGATGTGTATTGGGACCAGACATCCCAGCCCACACCCTGGAGGCACACAAACGACATGTAGAAGCCCGCGAAAGCATCTGCGTTTCGCGGGAAAGTACATGCCCAAATAAGGAAGGCCCCGGGTCGCTCGACCTGGGGAAGGTGAAGGGAGCAAGACGGTCAGTGGACAGGACAAAGGAGCCTCGTGGTCTGGCCATTTTGGGAGCCAGGCCACCATTTTGGGTTCAGTGCGAAAAACGTGCTCAGAACGCCAAAAGGAGCTCAAAATAAACAAAACGATCGCTGCCACCATTCCAGTCCCTGAATGACTTGCACCGATCAAATACCATCCTAAACGAGTATCTAGGGCCTGTAGAAGGCTAGAGACCCAAGAGAGCTGTAACTTAGCTTACAGTGCCCTCTTGTGTCATGTTGCACTAAAGCCGCAACATGATAAAAGAAACTACGGGAAACAGCGTTCCCCGGTACTGACTCTCTTAAGGGCATGTCAGTTTCCCCGTAAGAAAGGAGCGAAAGCCCAGAGAAGTGCGGCAGAAGGCTGTACTTCTCTGGCAAAGTCAAGAACAAGGTTAAAAACAATAGCAAAAAGTTTAGGGGTTGCCACATGGAAGGAAAATTCCCTACAATTACGAAATCTTTCTTAACACTCGCCCCTCCCAGACTATGGACAGGGGGAACTAATCCACCCCTGGATGAGTCTCTTGTTCAGGTCGGTTAAACATTCTGGACAACCCATCAGCATTGCTATGTTGGACACCTGGCCTATGCTCAATAGTGAAGTCGAAGCCTTGTAGACTTATGGACCACCTAAGCAACTTTGGATTCTCCCCCTTCATTTTCATTAGCCACTTTAACCGCTTATGGTCAGTTTGCACAGTGAAGTGGGTCCCATAGAGGTAGGGCCTCAGCTTCCTTAGGGCCCACACAACAGAGAAACATTCTTTCTCTACCGTGGACCATCTGAGCTCTCTGTCCTTAAGCTGGCGACTAATAAAACCGATAGGGTGTTCCTTACCCTTCTCATCTACTTGTGATAGTACAGCTCCTATCCCAGTGTCAGAGGCGTCCGTCTGCACGATAAAAGGTCTTTGATAATCAGGGGCCCTGAGCACAGGGGCCTGACACAAGGAGTCTTTTAAGCCATTGAAGGCCTTCTCACACTCGTCGGTCCAAGTTACCTTCTTGGGTTTCTTCGGAGTTGTGAGGGCAGTCAGAGGGGCAGCTATGGTACCATAGTCTGCCACAAAATTGCGGTAATACCCCGTGAGTCCTAAGAAGGCTCTCACTTGGGTTTGCGTAGTGGGGGTAGGCCAGTCTTGTACTGCTTGTACTTTACTGGGTAGAGGCTGTATCCTCCCTCCACCTACTTCATGTCCAAGGTAAACCACTGAGCCTTGTCCAATCTGGCATTTACTAGCCTTTATGGTCAAGTGGGCTTTCTGAAGAGCCTGGAGCACAATCCCGAGGTGTTTCACATGGTCTTCCCAGGTGGCACTGAAAACTGCTATATCGTCCAGATATGCAAGACAGAATTCGTCCAACCCATTCAACACATGATTCACAAGCCTCTGGAAAGTGGCAGGTGCATTCTTCAACCCGAACGGCATTACCCGGAATTGGTAAAGGCCGTCTGGAGTAGAAAATGCTGTCTTCTCCCTGGCATGTTCTGCTAGAGCTATTTGCCAATAGCCAGCAGTGAGGTCAAACGTGCTGAGGTACTTGGAGGCACCCAAAGTATCCACCAGCTCATCTGTTCGAGGCAAGGGGTGTGCATCTGTCTTGGTGACAGCATTCAGAGCCCTGTAATCCACGCAGAACCTCAATTCAGAAGTGCCTGCCTTTGGAACCAAGACCACAGGACTGGACCAAGGACTACTAGAGGGTTCAATCACCCCAAGGTCTAACATTTTGTTGACCTCGGTCTTAATATAAGACCGTACTTTATCTGACATCCTGTATCCCCTACTTTTGGTAGGTACACTGTCTCCTGTGTCAATGTTATGTTTGCACCAAGGTGTCAAACCAGGCGACTGTGAGAACAGGGGGGAAAACTGCCTAAGCAAACTTTTCACCTCAGCCTGCTGATCAGAAGTCAGGTGAGGGGCCACTCGGACACCCTCAATGGAGCTATCTGAAGGACCGCTTTGGAACAGGTCGGGGAGAGGTTCTGACTCCTCTTCCTCAACGTCTGAAGCCAGTAGCAGTGCTGCGATTTCGACTCTTGGGACGAAAGCCTTCAGCCTATTCACGTGGAACACTTTTGGAGCCTGTCCAGGCCTTCCAAGGTCCACTAAATAGTTAACCTCACCCAGGGGCTCCACCACTGTGTAAGGGCCTGACCATTTGTCCTGTAAAGCTCGAGGCCTTATGGCATTCATGATCAGGACTTGCTGACCAGGTGTAAAGTTGATGAGGGAAGCTTTCTGGTCGTACCAATGTTTCACCAGCGCTTGCCCTGCCTTCAATTTATCACTAGCCAAGCCCATCAGAAGTACCATCCGTTTTCTGAGCCCTAGCACATAATCAACTATGTTGGTAGTAACAGGGGGAGTGGGCATCTCCCATTCCTCTTTGACGATGGCTAAGGGTCCCCGTACGGGATGACCGAACAGAAGTTCGAAGGGGCTGAAGCCAACACCCTCCTGTGGTACCTCTCGGTAGGCAAACAGTAAGCATGGTAAAAGAAGATCCCATTTTCTTCTCTGGGGCTCCTCCAGAGCCCCAATCATGCTCTTTAACGTTCTGTTGAAACGTTCCACCAGACCATTGGTCTGGGGGTGGTATGCAGAAGAGAACTTGTAGGTGACCCCACATTCTTTCCACATAGCCTGCATATACTTCGACATAAAGTTGCTGCCACGATCTGACACAACTTCTTTAGGGAAGCCAACCCTAGTAAATATGCCGAGTAAAGCTTTTGCAACTGACTTGGCAGTTACAGTTTTCAATGGGATGGCCTCAGGATAGCTGGTTGCATGGTCGACCAGCACCAGGATAAACCTATTGCCCGAGGATGTTTGCGGGTCAAGGGGACCAACGATGTCGATCCCTACCCTTTCAAATGGTACCCCCACAACTGGGAGCGGTACCAACGGAGCTTGGATTGTCGCGCCAACCTTACCAGACAACTGGCAGGAGGCACAACTCCTGCAGTGACTTTCTACTTGCACCCCCATCTTGGGCCAGTAGAAGTGCATGGATAACCTTTGCTTGGTCCTCTTCATACCAAGGTGACCAGCAAGGGGAACTTCATGCGCCAACTGCAGGAGGAAGGGCCTAACAGCAAGGGGAACCACCAACCTCCTATGGTCTCCTTCTGTAGACTCTGTGGGCTCACTATACAGGAGTCCACCTTCCCAATAAATCCTATGCGTCCCAGGAGGTTCACCCTCAAGCTGGGAGCAGGCCTGTCTCCTTAGGCCTTCCAGAGATGGGCACTCACGTTGGCCTTTACTGAATTCGTCCCTATCAGGACCTCCTTCAACTAACAAGTCCTTTAGTTCAGGATGATCGTTGGGGTCGAATACTTCAGGCATCGCCACTTCCTCGTCAGGCTCGGGCGATCGACCAACTTCCTCCACCGCAGTGGTAGGCGAGCTCGGGGGAATATTCTCTTTCCCCCGTCTTGACTTGTCGACTCCTTTCGCCTTGGGTTTCCCCTTCGGCTGGGGCGGCGTATTGGACTTGGCCAATGCTGCCCGTGCTTGAGACCGTGTGTAGGGTCTTTCGGCAGTGTCTCCTACGAGCCCTAAAGCTCTAAGATCATTGCCTAACAAGACCTTCCCCGGGACGTTTCTCGGAATGCTCACTGGAATCCTGACTGCTGTACCATTTAAAGTAAGATTTACAGGGATCACGGGAAACATACGGAGGGGGCCGTCAGCCAACTTAGTGGGCATCAGAGTAGCTCTGGCAACTTCCTCTGAGTCTACCAAGGTAGAATCCACTACAGTGCGACTGCACCCACTATCCCTAAGAGCTGGAGTATCTACTCCATTGATCAGCACACTGTCTTTAAAGTAGTGCTTGGTATTATCCGGAATCCTAGCATAAGCCTCTGCGACTTTAGGCTCCCAGGAACCCAGGGACACTAAAACTACCTCAGCCTCTATTCCGCTGGGAAATGAGTCTGAGGAGAAGGATGCTCCTGTAATCTCTTCTTCCTCGTAGGAGGAGAAGGCCAGATTAGCGGAGTGGACCCCCAAAGGTCTAACCTTACAACGGGGATCCCCCTTCACATGGTCAGTTGCTCCACAAGCAAAACAGGTTCCAATGGGTCTATTTACATAGGGAGGCTTATTGTAACCGGAGTTCAGTTTCGGAGGCTGACCTCCACTACCCTGTGAGTTCTCTTGTGTCTTACCCTTGTTTTTCTTTTTGTGGCCCTTATGGGAAGAAGATTTAGCAGATTCCCCACCCTCCATATCTTTGGACTTTTTCCCTTCCTCCTGCTTACCAGGATGAGTTTTGTCCTTATGGGACACTCGATGTGACACCCATAAGTCTGCTGCAATGGCCAGCTTCTTAGGATCTATCTCCTTCGAATCGGCCAAATGCTGCTTAAGCTCCGGGGAAGAAGAAGCAAAAATGTGTTCCAGCATGACAAGATTTATCATGCCTTCGAAGGTAGAGACCTTATAGCCTTCGACCCAGCCAGTTAAGTTTTTCAAGGATTCAGCGACATAAGATACCCAAGTACCACCTTCCTTTTTCTTATACTCTCGAAAACGCTTTAAATATTGGGCCGGAGTCTTCCCAAACTTTAAAATGAGAGTTTGCTTTAACATTGCGAAATCAGCTCGCTCAGCCTTCGACATTTCCATGATGGCACTACAGCCAGAATGGGGCAGTCTACTGAGTAACCACGCAATTTTATCAGCATTGTCAACTTCTTGAACCTCGCATGCATACTCAAACGCATTCAGCCAGTCCATAATGTCATTCCTTTCCTCATACACACTGAGCAGATCTTTCGGAAACCGTGGATGAGAGGAGGCCCCAGACCCATGTCCAGGACCCTTGGATCCATTTGCAACCTGAATCTTGGCCAGTTCCAACTGGTGATCCCTGTCTTTCTGTTTTTCTGCCTGTTCGATTTTTAGTTTGGCTATGCTGAATTCAAGCTCCTGCTGCCTAAACCGCAGTTCTTGCTTCTTGAATTCAAGCATAGCCTCCCCATCAGCACTGGCAGAGGAAACATTAGACATCTCGTCCTCCCTGTCCTCGTGGTCGCGGTGGATCAGTGCAGTGGCAGAACCGTCGGTTCTACCAGTGAGAGCAGCCCCACCACCTTCCGCACTGTCCTCAGAAGTGATAGCGTCAAGCTGCGCTTCTTGCCACGCCACGATTCTTTGGATCATTTCCAATTTCGTGCCTTGAGAGGAAACCCCTCTCTCCGCACACATCTTTTTTAGTGTTTCTGATTTAGAAGCATTCAAAGTTAACAAGGTACTTGTTTCCATACTGTTTGATAGGACTATGGCCTTTTTAAAGTTATACTATAACAATTCACTACGTGTACTGGTTGGAATAACCTGAAATGCCTTAGTTCGAGCGCAACACTGGATACCTTCAGTCGTATCCCACCGCTGTACACCAATTTGTTAAGACGGATTTCTGAACTCTGTCCTGGCGGCGCAGAAGTTCAGAAGGCCAACCTAATTACTTGGAACAGGGTAACCTCTGGACAAGCCAGACCAATCAAGGTAGCGATCGCGGCGGTCAAGACTAGGTCTCAAGAGGGGTGAGGGTGACTGAAAGCTCGCAATGAGCACACAAAGCAAGAGCGCTTACAAACTACTCCAAACAGTTGTTATATCAAAAATAGATACACATTTATTTTAAGGCCTTTAAAATAATGACCGTAGCGAGAAAATCACAATATCACAATACTAAGCCAACACATACCATATCCACACAATATATATACAAATACACAGTCGCAAGCGTTTAAAGCACGAAATATGTAGTCCACCTGAAAGGGAAGGAAAACAGGCAGTGCGATAATGCTTTCGACTCAGTTCGCCTTCATAGGCACCTAACTAGATGGAAGTCCGAGCCCTGCGAAGAGTGGAGCCTTGTGCTCAAAGTACCTGCACACGCTGGTGCCAACGGGCAAAAGGAGAAGCTCTTCGGAGGAAGTCAGGCAGTTCGGGTTAGTGCACAGCAGAAGAAGAACAGGTTCCGCAACTCAAGCGCAGCCTCCACAGCGGGCAGAAGCAGAGCGCGAGTACGGCAAAAGGGTGCTGTTTTTACACAGCAGGGAAAAGCAATGGGATACTGCAGGAGGGCGACCAGATCCTAGATATACTACTCACCGGTCCCCGAAGCAAGCAGACCCAGGCTTCTCCACGTTAGTTTCAGCAGCTGGCAGGTTCAGAAGAGCAGGGAACGCCTTGTAGTCGTGTAGAGCAAAAAGACGTCCCAATCGACGAAAACCGGCACAGTTTGTTGCCGCAGCAGGACAACGGAGCGGCCGTGCGTACCTGAGTCAAAAGTACACTCCTCCCTTCAGACCTGGGAACGCCAAGTGCACGAAGCGTGGGAGAGTGACAAGGACTCGAGATACTGCACAACCTGGCGGCGGTTACAGAGCAAGACTCCCTTGTAAGCTGGTCAGTCAACTGGATGGCCCAGAGACGCTTCCGAAGGCTTACTTGGCAGGAGATGGTTGAAGATGCCGGGAATAGCTGTTCCTGCTATTCCAAAGGTCGAAGCACCAGTACAGGCCTTCTGGTTCGATCAAGGAGGAAAGGGTTTCACAGGACGACAGCAGTGCAAAGGAGGATTCCTTCAGCGGGTCACCAGCGATTCCTCGGTCCAGCCTCATGGTTGCAGGATACTTGGCTCCTGTATTCCTTCGTTCGTGAGAACTCAGGAGATCGACATGGTAGTGGTGTTTCCAGCCCCCTCTTATCCACGGTTCCCTTCGCGCCAAAACGGAGGGGAGCCAATGGGAGATCCGCTCATCAACACACATACCATACGTGGACCAATCACGGACCACGGTGGTCCCAGGCATTCACACCACCCTAGACTCTCTGGCACCCAGGATGTGTATTGGGACCAGACATCCCAGCCCACACCCTGGAGCCACACAAACGACATGTAGAAGCCCGCGAAAGCATCTGCGTTTCGCGGGAAAGTACATGCCCAAATAAGGAAGGCCCCGGGTCGCTCGACCTGGGGAAGGTGAAGGGAGCAAGACGGTCAGTGGACAGGACAAAGGAGCCTCGTGGTCTGGCCATTTTGGGAGCCAGGCCACCATTTTGGGTTCAGTGCGAAAAACGTGCTCAGAACGCCAAAAGGAGCTCAAAATAAACAAAACGATCGCTGCCACCATTCCAGTCCCTGAATGACTTGCACCGATCAAATACCATCCTAAACGAGTATCTAGGGCCTGTAGAAGGCTAGAGACCCAAGAGAGCTGTAACTTATCTTACAGTGCCCTCTTGTGTCATGTTGCACTAAAGCCGCAACATGATAAAAGAAACTACGGGAAACAGCGTTCCCCGGTACTGACTGTCTTAAGGGCATGTCAGTTTCCCCGTAAGAAAGGAGCGAAAGCCCAGAGAAGTGCGGCAGAAGGCTGTACTTCTCTGGCAAAGTCAAGAACAAGGTTAAAAACAATAGCAAAAAGTTTAGGGGTTGCCACATGGAAGGAAAATTCCCTACAATTACGAAATCTTTCCTAACAGGTATTAGAAGCATTGAGATATCACATCTCATGCTATCGGAAGGATCTCAGGTTTGGTATTAGAAGCATTGAGATATCACATCTCATGCTATCAGAAGGGTCTCAGGATTGGAATGGGAAGGAGTTGGATATCACATCTCATGCTAAAGGGAGGGTCTCAGGTTTGGAAGGGGAAGGATTTGGATATCACATCTCATGTTATCGGAAGGATCTCAGGTTTGGTATTAGAAGTATTGAGATATCACATCTCATGCTATAGGAAGGGTCTCAGGATTGGAATGGGAAGGAGTTGGATATCACATCTCATGCTAAAGGAAGGGTCTCAGGTTTGGTAGAAGCATTGAGATATCACATCTCATGCTATAGGAAGGGTTTTAGGATTGGAATGGGAAGGACTTAGATATCACATATCATGCTATAGGGAGGGTTTCAGTTTTGATATTAGAAGCATTGAGATATCACATCTCATGCTATCGGAAGTGTCTCAGGATTGGAATGGGAAGGAGCTGGATATCACATCTCATGCTAAAGGAAGGGTCCCAGGTTTGGAACGGGAAGGAGTTGGATATCCGATCTCATGTTATAGGAAGGGTCTCAGGTTTGGTATAAGCATTGAGATATCACATCTCTGCTATCGGAAGTGTCTCAGGATTGGAATGGGAAGGAATTGGATATCCCATCTCATGTTATAGGACGGGTCTCAGGATTGTTATTAGAATCATTGAGATATCATATTGCATGCTGTAGGAAGGGTCTAAGGATTGGAATGGGAAGGACTTGGGTATCACATCTCATGCTATAGGAAGGGTCTCAGGTTTGGTATAAGCATTGAGATATCAAATCTCATGCTATAGGAAGGGTCTCAGGATTGGAATGGAAGGAGTTGGATATCACATCTCATGTTATAGGAAGGATCTCAGGTTTGGTATTAGAAGCATTGAGACATCACATCTCATGCTATAGGAAGTGTCTCAGGATTGGAATGGGAAGGACTTGGATATCACATCTCATGCTATAGGGAGGGTCTCAAGTTTGATATTAGAAGCATTGAGATATCACATCTCATGCTATAGGAAGGGTCTCAGGATTGGAATGGGAAGGAGTTGGATATCACATCTCATGCTATAGGAAGGGTCTCAGGTTTGGTAGAAGCATTGAGATATCACATCTCATGCTATAGGAAGGGTTTTAGGATTGGAATGGGAAGGACTTAGATATCACATATCATGCTATAGGGAGGGTTTCAGTTTTGATATTAGAAGCATTGAGATATCACATCTCATGCTATCGGAAGTGTCTCAGGATTGGAATGGGAAGGAGCTGGATATCACATCTCATGCTAAAGGAAGGGTCTCAGGTTTGGAACGGGAAGGAGTTGGATATCCGATCTCATGTTATAGGAAGGGTCTCAGGTTTGGTATAAGCATTGAGATATCACATCTCTGCTATCGGAAGTGTCTCAGGATTGGAATGGGAAGGAATTGGATATCCCATCTCATGTTATAGGACGGGTCTCAGGATTGTTATTAGAATCATTGAGATATCATATTGCATGCTGTAGGAAGGGTCTAAGGATTGGAATGGGAAGGACTTGGGTATCACATCTCATGCTATAGGAAGGGTCTCAGGTTTGGTATAAGCATTGAGATATCAAATCTCATGCTATAGGAAGGGTCTCAGGATTGGAATGGAAGGAGTTGGATATCACATCTCATGTTATAGGAAGGATCTCAGGTTTGGTATTAGAAGCATTGAGACATCACATCTCATGCTATAGGAAGTGTCTCAGGATTGGAATGGGAAGGACTTGGATATCACATCTCATGCTATAGGGAGGGTCTCAAGTTTGATATTAGAAGCATTGAGATATCACATCTCATGCTATAGGAAGGGTCTCAGGATTGGAATGGGAAGGAGTTGGATATCACATCTCATGCTATAGGAAGGGTCTCAGGTTTGGTAGAAGCATTGAGATATCACATCTCATGCTATAGGAAGGGTTTTAGGATTGGAATGGGAAGGACTTAGATATCACATATCATGCTATAGGGAGGGTTTCAGTTTTGATATTAGAAGCATTGAGATATCACATCTCATGCTATCGGAAGTGTCTCAGGATTGGAATGGGAAGGAGCTGGATATCACATCTCATGCTAAAGGAAGGGTCTCAGGTTTGGAACGGGAAGGAGTTGGATATCCGATCTCATGTTATAGGAAGGGTCTCAGGTTTGGTATAAGCATTGAGATATCACATCTCTGCTATCGGAAGTGTCTCAGGATTGGAATGGGAAGGAATTGGATATCCCATCTCATGTTATAGGACGGGTCTCAGGATTGTTATTAGAATCATTGAGATATCATATTGCATGCTGTAGGAAGGGTCTAAGGATTGGAATGGGAAGGACTTGGGTATCACATCTCATGCTATAGGAAGGGTCTCAGGTTTGGTATAAGCATTGAGATATCAAATCTCATGCTATAGGAAGGGTCTCAGGATTGGAATGGAAGGAGTTGGATATCACATCTCATGTTATAGGAAGGATCTCAGGTTTGGTATTAGAAGCATTGAGACATCACATCTCATGCTATAGGAAGTGTCTCAGGATTGGAATGGGAAGGACTTGGATATCACATCTCATGCTATAGGGAGGGTCTCAAGTTTGATATTAGAAGCATTGAGATATCACATCTCATGCTATAGGAAGGGTCTCAGGATTGGAATGGGAAGGAGTTGGATATCACATCTCATGCTATAGGAAGGGTCTCAGGTTTGGTATAAGCATTGAGATATCACATCTCATGCTATAGGAAGGGTCTCAGGATTGGAATGGGAAGGAGTTGTATATGACATCTCATGCCGTAGGAAGGGTCTCAGGTTTGGTATAAGCATTGAGATATCACATCTCTGCTATCGGAAGGGTCTCAGGATTGGAATGGGAAGGAATTGGATATCCCATCTCATGTTATAGGACGGGTCTCAGGATTGTTATTAGAATCATTGAGATATCATATTGCATGCTGTAGGAAGGGTCTAAGGATTGGAATGGGAAGGACTTGGGTATCACATCTCATGCTATAGGAAGGGTCTCAGGTTTGGTATAAGCATTGAGATATCAAATCTCATGCTATAGGAAGGGTCTCAGGATTGGAATGGAAGGAGTTGGATATCACATCTCATGTTATAGGAAGGATCTCAGGTTTGGTATTAGAAGCATTGAGACATCACATCTCATGCTATAGGAAGTGTCTCAGGATTGGAATGGGAAGGACTTGGATATCACATCTCATGCTATAGGGAGGGTCTCAAGTTTGATATTAGAAGCATTGAGATATCACATCTCATGCTATAGGAAGGGTCTCAGGATTGGAATGGGAAGGAGTTGGATATCACATCTCATGCTATAGGAAGGGTCTCAGGTTTGGTATAAGCATTGAGATATCACATCTCATGCTATAGGAAGGGTCTCAGGATTGGAATGGGAAGGAGTTGTATATGACATCTCATGCCGTAGGAAGGGTCTCAGGTTTGGTATAAGCATTGAGATATCACATCTCTGCTATCGGAAGGGTCTCAGGATTGGAATGGGAAGGAGTTGGATATCCCATCTCATGTTATAGGAAGAGTCTCAGGTTTGGTATTAGAAGCATTGAGATATCACATCTCATGCTATAGGAAGTGTCTCAGGATTGGAATGGGAAGGACTTGGATATCACATCTCATGCTATAGGGAGGGTCTCAAGTTTGATATTAGAAGCATTGAGATATCACATCTCATTCTATAGGAAGGGTCTCAGGATTGGAATGGGAAGGAGTTGGATATCACATCTCATGCTATAGGAAGGGTCTCAGGTTTGGTATAAGCAGTGAGATATCACATCTCATGCTATAGGAAGTGTCAGAATTGGAAGGGGAAGGATTTGGATATCACATCTCATGTTATAGGAAGGATCTCAGATTTGGTATTAGAAGCATTGAGATATCACATCTCATGCTATCGGAAGGATCTCAGGTTTGGTATTAGAAGCAATGAGATATCACATCTCATGCTATCAGAAGGGTCTCAGGATTGGAATGGGAAGGAGTTGGATATCACATCTCATGCTAAAGGGAGGGTCTCAGGTTTGGAAGGGGAAGGATTTGGATATCACATCTCATGTTATCGGAAGGATTTCAGGTTTGGTATTAGAAGTATTGAGATATCACATCTCATGCTATAGGAAGGGTCTCAGGATTGGAATGGGAAGGAGTTGGATATCACATCTCATGCTAAAGGAAGGGTCTCAGGTTTGTTAGAAGCATTGAGATATCACATCTCATGCTATAGGAAGGGTCTCAGGATTGGAATGGGAAGGACTTAGATATCACATATCATGCTATAGGGAGGGTTTCTGTTTTGATATTAGAAGCATTGAGATATCACATCTCATGCTAAAGGGAGGGTCTCAGGATTGGAATGGGAAGGAGCTGGATATCACATCTCATGCTAAAGGAAGGGTCTCAGGTTTGGAACGGGAAGGAGTTGGATATCCGATCTCATGTTATAGGAAGGGTCTAAGGTCTGGTATAAGCATTGAGATATCACATCTCTCCTATCGGAAGTGTCTCAGGATTGGAATGGGAAGGAGTTGGATATCCCATCTCATGTTATAGGAAGGGTCTCAGGTTTGGTATAAGCATTGAGATATCACATCTCATGCTATAGGAAGGGTCTCAGGATTGGAATGGGAAGGAGTTGGATATCACATCTCATGCTATAGGAAGGGTCTCAGATTTGGTATAAGCATTGAGATATCACATCTCATGCTATAGGAAGGGTCTCAGGATTGGAATGGGAAGGAGTTGTATATGACATCTCATGCCGTAGGAAGGGTCTCAGGTTTGGTATAAGCATTGAGATATCACATCTCATGCTATAGGAAGGGTCTCAGGATTGGAATGGGAAGGAGTTGGATATCACATCTCATGCTATAGGAAGGGTCTCAGGTTTGGTATAAGCATTGAGATATCACATCTCATGCTATAGGAAGGGTCTCAGGATTGGAATGGGAAGGAGTTGTATATGACATCTCATGCCGTAGGAAGGGTCTCAGGTTTGGTATAAGCATTGAGATATCACATCTCTGCTATCGGAAGGGTCTCAGGATTGGAATGGGAAGGAGTTGGATATCCCATCTCATGTTATAGGAAGAGTCTCAGGTTTGGTATTAGAAGCATTGAGATATCACATCTCATGCTATAGGAAGTGTCTCAGGATTGGAATGGGAAGGACTTGGATATCACATCTCATGCTATAGGGAGGCTCTCAAGTTTGATATTAGAAGCATTGAGATATCACATCTCATGCTATAGGAAGGGTCTCAGGATTGGAATGGGAAGGAGTTGGATATCACATCTCATGCTATAGGAAGGGTCTCAGGTTTGGTATAAGCAGTGAGATATCACATCGCATGCTGTAGGAAGGGTCTCAGGTTTGGTATTAGAAGCATTGAGATATCACATCTCATGCTATAGGAAGGATCTCAGGTTTGGTATTAGAAGTATTGAGATATCACATCTCATGCTATAGGAAGGGTCTCAGGATTGGAATGGGAAGGAGTTGGATATCACATCTCATGCTAAAGGAAGGGTCTCAGGTTTGGTAGAAGCATTGAGATATCACATCTCATGCTATAGGAAGGGTCTCAGGATTGGAATGGGAAGGACTTAGATATCAAATATCATGCTATAGGGAGGGTCTCAGTTTTGATATTAGAAGCATTGAGATATCACATCTCATGCTATCGGAAGTGTCTCACGATTGGAATGGGAAGGAGCTGGATATCACATCTCATGCTAAAGGAAGAGTCTCAGGATTGGAACGGGAAGGAGTTGGATATCACATCTCATGTTATAGGAAGGGTCTCAGGTTTGGTATAAGCATTGAGATATCACATCTCTGCTATCGGAAGTGTCTCAGGATTGGAAATGGAAGGAGTTGGATATCCCATCTCATGTTATAGGACGGGTCTTAGGTTTGTTATTAGAATCATTGAGATATCATATTGCATGCTGTAGGAAGGGTCTAAGGATTGGAATGGAAAGGACTTGGATATCACATCTCATGCTATAGATAGGCTCTCAGGTTTGGAAAGGGAAGGAGTTGGATATCACATTTCATGTTAGAGGAAGGATCTCAGGTTTGGTATTAGAGGCATTGAGATATCATATTGCATGCTGTAGGAAGGGTCTAAGGATTGGAATGGGAAGGACTTGGATATCACATCTCATGCTATAGGAAGGGTCTCAGTTTGGAATGGGAAGGAGTTGGATATCACATCTCATGTTAAAGGGAGGGTCTCAGAATTGGAAGGGGAAGGATTTGGATATCACATCTCATGTTATAGGAAGGATCTCAGGTTTGGTATTAGAAGCATTGAGATATCACATCTCATGCTATCGGAAGGATCTCAGGTTTGGTATTAGAAGCATTGAGATATCACATCTCATGCTATCAGAAGGGTCTCAGGATTGGAATGGGAAGGAGATGGATATCACATATGCTAAAGGGAGGGTCTCAGGTTTGGAAGGGGAAGGATTTGGATATCACATCTCATGTTATCGGAAAGGATCTCAGGTTTGGTATTAGAAGTATTGAGATATCACATCTCATGCTATAGGAAGGGTCTCAGGATTGGAATGGGAAGGAGTTGGATATCACATCTCATGCTAAAGGAAGGGTCTCAGGTTTGGTAGAAGCATTGAGATATCACATCTCATGCTATAGGAAGTGTCTCAGGATTGGAATGGGAAGGAGCTGGATATCACATCTCATGCTAAAGGAAGGGTCTCAGGTTTGGAACGGGAAGGAGTTGGATATCCGATCTCATGTTATAGGAAGGGTCTAAGGTCTGGTATAAGCATTGAGATATCACATCTCTGCTATCGGAAGTGTCTCAGGATTGGAATGGGAAGGAGTTGGATATCCGATCTCATGCTATCGGAAGGATCTCAGGTTTGGTATTAGAAGCATTGAGATATCACATCTCATGCTATAGGAAGGGTCTCAGGATTGGAATGGGAAGGACTTAGATATCACATATCATGCGATAGGGAGGGTTTCCGTTTTGATATTAGAAGCATTGAGATATCACATCTCATGCTATCGGAAGTGTCTCAGGATTGGAATGTGAAGGAGCTGGATATCACATCTCATGCTAAAGGAAGGGTCTCAGGTTTGGAACGGGAAGGAGTTGGATATCCGATCTCATGTTATAGGAAGGGTCTAAGGTCTGGTATAAGCATTGAGATATCACATCTCTGCTATCGGAAGTGTCTCAGGATTGGAATGGGAAGGAGTTGGATATCCGATCTCATGTTATAGGAAGGATCTCAGGTTTGGTATTAGAAGCATTGAGACATCACATCTCATGCTATAGGAAGTGTCTCAGGATTGGAATGGGAAGGACTTGGATATCACATCTCATGCTATAGGGAGGGTCTCAAGTTTGATATTAGAAGCATTGAGATATCACATCTCATGCTATAGGAAGGGTCTCAGGATTGGAATGGGAAGGAGTTGGATATCACATCTCATGCTATAGGAAGGGTCTCAGGTTTGGTATAAGCATTGAGATATCACATCTCATGCTATAGGAAGGGTCTCAGGATTGGAATGGGAAGGAGTTGTATATGACATCTCATGCCGTAGGAAGGGTCTCAGGTTTGGTATAAGCATTGAGATATCACATCTCTGCTATCGGAAGGGTCTCAGGATTGGAATGGGAAGGAGTTGGATATCCCATCTCATGTTATAGGAAGAGTCTCAGGTTTGGTATTAGAAGCATTGAGATATCACATCTCATGCTATAGGAAGTGTCTCAGGATTGGAATGGGAAGGACTTGGATATCACATCTCATGCTATAGGGAGGGTCTCAAGTTTGATATTAGAAGCATTGAGATATCACATCTCATTCTATAGGAAGGGTCTCAGGATTGGAATGGGAAGGAGTTGGATATCACATCTCATGCTATAGGAAGGGTCTCAGGTTTGGTATAAGCAGTGAGATATCACATCTCATGCTATAGGAAGTGTCAGAATTGGAAGGGGAAGGATTTGAATATCACATCTCATGTTATAGGAAGGATCTCAGGTTTGGTATTAGAAGCATTGAGATATCACATCTCATGCTATCGGAAGGATCTCAGGTTTGGTATTAGAAGCAATGAGATATCACATCTCATGCTATCAGAAGGGTCTCAGGATTGGAATGGGAAGGAGTTGTATATCACATCTCATGCTATAGGAAGGGTCTCAGGTTTGGTATAAGCAGTGAGATATCACATCTCATGCTATAGGAAGTGTCAGAATTGGAAGGGGAAGGATTTGGATATCACATCTCATGTTATAGGAAGGATCTCAGGTTTGGTATTAGAAGCATTGAGATATCACATCTCATGCTATCGGAAGGATCTCAGGTTTGGTATTAGAAGTATTGAGATATCACATCTCATGCTATAGGAAGGGTCTCAGGATTGGAATGGGAAGGAGTTGGATATCACATCTCATGCTAAAGGAAGGGTCTCAGGTTTGTTAGAAGCATTGAGATATCACATCTCATGCTATAGGAAGGGTCTCAGGATTGGAATGGGAAGGACTTAGATATCACATATCATGCTATAGGGAGGGTTTCTGTTTTGATATTAGAAGCATTGAGATATCACATCTCATGCTAAAGGGAGGGTCTCAGGATTGGAATGGGAAGGAGCTGGATATCACATCTCATGCTAAAGGAAGGGTCTCAGGTTTGGAACGGGAAGGAGTTGGATATCCGATCTCATGTTATAGGAAGGGTCTAAGGTCTGGTATAAGCATTGAGATATCACATCTCTGCTATCGGAAGTGTCTCAGGATTGGAATGGGAAGGAGTTGGATATCCCATCTCATGTTATAGGAAGGGTCTCAGGTTTGGTATAAGCATTGAGATATCACATCTCATGCTATAGGAAGGGTCTCAGGATTGGAATGGGAAGGAGTTGGATATCACATCTCATGCTATAGGAAGGGTCTCAGATTTGGTATAAGCATTGAGATATCACATCTCATGCTATAGGAAGGGTCTCAGGATTGGAATGGGAAGGAGTTGTATATGACATCTCATGCCGTAGGAAGGGTCTCAGGTTTGGTATAAGCATTGAGATATCACATCTCATGCTATAGGAAGGGTCTCAGGATTGGAATGGGAAGGAGTTGTATATGACATCTCATGCCGTAGGAAGGGTCTCAGGTTTGGTATAAGCATTGAGATATCACATCTCTGCTATCGGAAGGGTCTCAGGATTGGAATGGGAAGGAGTTGGATATCCCATCTCATGTTATAGGAAGAGTCTCAGGTTTGGTATTAGAAGCATTGAGATATCACATCTCATGCTATAGGAAGTGTCTCAGGATTGGAATGGGAAGGACTTGGATATCACATCTCATGCTATAGGGAGGCTCTCAAGTTTGATATTAGAAGCATTGAGATATCACATCTCATGCTATAGGAAGGGTCTCAGGATTGGAATGGGAAGGAGTTGGATATCACATCTCATGCTATAGGAAGGGTCTCAGGTTTGGTATAAGCAGTGAGATATCACATCGCATGCTGTAGGAAGGGTCTCAGGTTTGGTATTAGAAGCATTGAGATATCACATCTCATGCTATAGGAAGGATCTCAGGTTTGGTATTAGAAGTATTGAGATATCACATCTCATGCTATAGGAAGGGTCTCAGGATTGGAATGGGAAGGAGTTGGATATCACATCTCATGCTAAAGGAAGGGTCTCAGGTTTGGTAGAAGCATTGAGATATCACATCTCATGCTATAGGAAGGGTCTCAGGATTGGAATGGGAAGGACTTAGATATCAAATATCATGCTATAGGGAGGGTCTCAGTTTTGATATTAGAAGCATTGAGATATCACATCTCATGCTATCGGAAGTGTCTCACGATTGGAATGGGAAGGAGCTGGATATCACATCTCATGCTAAAGGAAGAGTCTCAGGATTGGAACGGGAAGGAGTTGGATATCACATCTCATGTTATAGGAAGGGTCTCAGGTTTGGTATAAGCATTGAGATATCACATCTCTGCTATCGGAAGTGTCTCAGGATTGGAAATGGAAGGAGTTGGATATCCCATCTCATGTTATAGGACGGGTCTTAGGTTTGTTATTAGAATCATTGAGATATCATATTGCATGCTGTAGGAAGGGTCTAAGGATTGGAATGGAAAGGACTTGGATATCACATCTCATGCTATAGATAGGCTCTCAGGTTTGGAAAGGGAAGGAGTTGGATATCACATTTCATGTTAGAGGAAGGATCTCAGGTTTGGTATTAGAGGCATTGAGATATCATATTGCATGCTGTAGGAAGGGTCTAAGGATTGGAATGGGAAGGACTTGGATATCACATCTCATGCTATAGGAAGGGTCTCAGTTTGGAATGGGAAGGAGTTGGATATCACATCTCATGTTAAAGGGAGGGTCTCAGAATTGGAAGGGGAAGGATTTGGATATCACATCTCATGTTATAGGAAGGATCTCAGGTTTGGTATTAGAAGCATTGAGATATCACATCTCATGCTATCGGAAGGATCTCAGGTTTGGTATTAGAAGCATTGAGATATCACATCTCATGCTATCAGAAGGGTCTCAGGATTGGAATGGGAAGGAGATGGATATCACATATGCTAAAGGGAGGGTCTCAGGTTTGGAAGGGGAAGGATTTGGATATCACATCTCATGTTATCGGAAAGGATCTCAGGTTTGGTATTAGAAGTATTGAGATATCACATCTCATGCTATAGGAAGGGTCTCAGGATTGGAATGGGAAGGAGTTGGATATCACATCTCATGCTAAAGGAAGGGTCTCAGGTTTGGTAGAAGCATTGAGATATCACATCTCATGCTATAGGAAGTGTCTCAGGATTGGAATGGGAAGGAGCTGGATATCACATCTCATGCTAAAGGAAGGGTCTCAGGTTTGGAACGGGAAGGAGTTGGATATCCGATCTCATGTTATAGGAAGGGTCTAAGGTCTGGTATAAGCATTGAGATATCACATCTCTGCTATCGGAAGTGTCTCAGGATTGGAATGGGAAGGAGTTGGATATCCGATCTCATGCTATCGGAAGGATCTCAGGTTTGGTATTAGAAGCATTGAGATATCACATCTCATGCTATAGGAAGGGTCTCAGGATTGGAATGGGAAGGACTTAGATATCACATATCATGCGATAGGGAGGGTTTCCGTTTTGATATTAGAAGCATTGAGATATCACATCTCATGCTATCGGAAGTGTCTCAGGATTGGAATGTGAAGGAGCTGGATATCACATCTCATGCTAAAGGAAGGGTCTCAGGTTTGGAACGGGAAGGAGTTGGATATCCGATCTCATGTTATAGGAAGGGTCTAAGGTCTGGTATAAGCATTGAGATATCACATCTCTGCTATCGGAAGTGTCTCAGGATTGGAATGGGAAGGAGTTGGATATCCCATCTCATGTTATAGGAAGGGTCACAGGTTTGGTATAAGCATTGAGATATCACATCTCATGCTATAGGAAGGGTCTCAGGATTGGAATGGGAAGGAGTTGGATATCACATCTCATGCTATAGGAAGGGTCTCAGGTTTGGTATAAGCATTGAGATATCACATCTCATGCTATACTAAGGGTCTCAGGATTGGAATGGGAAGGAGTTGGATATCACATCTCATGCTATAGGAAGGGTCTCAGGTTTGGTATAAGCATTGAGATTTCACATCTCATGCTATAGGAAGGGTCTCAGGATTGGAATGGGAAGGAGTTGTATATGACATCTCATGCCGTATGAAGGGTCTCAGGTTTGGTATAAGCATTGAGATATCACATCTCTGCTATCGGAAGGGTCTCAGGATTGGAATGGGAAGGAGTTGGATATCCCATCTCATGTTATAGGAAGAGTCTCAGGTTTGGTATTAGAAGCATTGAGATATCACATCTCATGCTATAGGAAGTGTCTCAGGATTGGAATGGGAAGGACTTGGATATCACATCTCATGCTATAGGGAGGCTCTCAAGTTTGATATTAGAAGCATTGAGATATCACATCTCATGCTATAGGAAGGGTCTCAGGATTGGAATGGGAAGGAGTTAGATATCACATCTCATGCTATAGGGAGGCTCTCAAGTTTGATATTAGAAGCATTGAGATATCACATCTCATGCTATAGGAAGGGTCTCAGGATTGGAATGGGAAGGAGTTAGATATCACATCTCATGCTATCGGAAGGATCTCAGGTTTGGTATTAGAAGCATTGAGATATCACATCTCATGCTATCAGAAGGGTCTCAGGATTGGAATGGGAAGGAGATGGATATCACATCTCATGCTAAAGGGAGGGTCTCAGGTTTGGAAGGGGAAGGATTTGGATATCACATCTCATGTTATCGGAAGGATCTCAGGTTTGGTATTAGAAGTATTGAGATATCACATCTCATGCTATAGGAAGGGTCTCAGGATTGGAATGGGAAGGAGTTGTATATCACATCTCATGCTAAAGGAAGGGTCTCAGGTTTGGTAGAAGCATTGAGATATCACATCTCATGCTATAGGAAGGGTCTCAGGATTGGAATGGGAAGGACTTAGATATCACATATCATGCTATAGGGAGGGTTTCCGTTTTGATATTAGAAGCATTGAGATATCACATCTCATGCTATCGGAAGTGTCTCAGGATTGGAATGGGAAGGAGCTGGATATCACATCTCATGCTAAAGGAATGGTCTCAGGTTTGGAACTGGAAGGAGTTGGATATCCGATCTCATGTTATAGGAAGGGTCTACGGTCTGGTATAAGCATTGAGATATCACATCTCTGCTATCGGAAGTGTCTCAGGATTGGAATGGGAAGGAGTTGGATATCCCATCTCATGTTATAGGAAGGGTCTCAGGTTTGGTATAAGCATTGAGATATCACATCTCATGCTATAGGAAGGGTCTCAGGATTGGAATGGGAAGGAGTTGGATATCACATCTCATGCTATAGGAAGGTTTGTTAAGACGGATTTCTGAACTCTGTCCTGGTGGCGCAGAAGTTCAGAAGGCCAACCTAATTACTTGGAACAGGGTAACCTCTGGACAAGCCAGACCAATCAAGGTAGCGATCGCGGCGGTCAAGACTAGGTCTCAAGAGGGGTGAGGGTGACTGAAAGCCCGCAATGAGCACACAAAGCAAGAGCGCTTACAAACTACTCCAAACAGGTGTTATATCAAAAATATAAACACATTTATTTTAAGGCCTTTAAAACAACGACCGTAGCGAGAAAATCACAATAACACAGTATTAAGCCAACACATACCAAATCAACACAATATATATACAAATACACAGTCGCAAGCGTTTAAAGCACGAAATATGTAGTCCACCTGAAAGGGAAGAAAACAGGCAGTGCGATAATGCTTTCGACTCAGTTCGCCTTCAGAGGCACCTAACTAGATGGAAGTCCGAGCCCTGAGAAGAGTGGAGCCTTGTGCTCAAAGTACCTGCAAGTGCTGGTGCCAACGGGCAAAAGGAGAAGCTCTTCGAAGGAAGTCAGGCAGTTCGGGTTAGTGCACAGCAGAAGAAGAACAGGTTCCGCAACTCAAACGCAGCTTCCACAGCAAGTAGAAGCAGAGCGCTAGTACGGACGAAAAGGGTGCTGTTTTACACAGCGGGGAAAAGCAATGGGTTACTGCAGGAGGGCGACCAGATCCTAGCTATACTACTCACCGGTCCCCGAAGCAAGCAGACCCAGGCTTCTCCACGTTAGTTTCAGCAGCTGGCGGGTTCAGAAGAGCAGGGAACGCTTTCCAGTCGTGTAGATCAAAAAGACGTCCCAATCGACGAAACCAGCACAGTTTTGTTGCCGCAGCAGGACAACGAAGCGGCCGTGCGTATCTGAGTCAAAAGTACACTCCTCCCTTCAGACTTGGGAACGCCAAGTGTACGAAGCGTGGGAGAGTGACAAGGACTCGAGATACCGCACAACCTGGCGGCGGTTACAGAGCAGGACTCCCTTGTAAGCTGGTCAGTCAACTGGATGGCCCAGAGACGCTTCCGAAGGCTTACTGCGAGGAGTTGATGAAGATGCCGGGAATAGCTGTTCCTGCTATTCCAATAGGTCGAAGCACCAATACAGGCCTTCTGGTTCGATCAAAGGAGGACAGTGGCTCACAGGACGACAGCAGTGCAAAGGAGGATTCCTTCAGCGGGTCACCAGCGATTCCTCGGTCCAGCCTCTTGGTTGCAGGATACTTGGCTCCTGTATTCCTTCGTTCGTGAGAACTCAGGAGATCGACATGGTAGTGGTGTTTCCAGCCCCCTCTTATCCACGGTTCCCTTCGCGCCAAAACGGAGAGGAACCAATGGGAGATCCGCTCATCAAAACACATACCATACGTGGACCAATCACGGACCACGGTGGTCCCAGGCATTCTCACCACCCTAGACTCTCTGGCACCCAGGATGTGTATTGGGACCAGACATCCCAGCCCACACCCTGGAGGCACACAAACGGCATGTAGAAGCCCGCGAAAGCAACCACGTTTCGCGGGAAAGTACATGCCCAAATAAGGAAGGCCCCGGGTCGCTGGACCTGGGGAAGGTGAAGGGAGCAAGACGGACAGTGGACAGGACAAAGGAGACTCGTGGTCTGGCCATTTTGGGGAGCCAGGCCACCATTTTGGGTTCAGTGCAAAAACGTGCTCAGAACGGCAAAAGGAGCTCAAAATATACAAAACGATTGCTGCCACCATTCCAGTCCCTGAATGACTTGCACCGATCAAATACCATCCTAAAAGAGTATCTAGGGCCTGTAGAAGGCTAGAGACCCAAGAGAGCTGTAACTTAGCTTACAGTGCTCTCTTGTGTCGTGTTGCACTAAAGCGGCGACACGATAAAAGAAACTACGGGAAACAACGTTCCCCGGTACTGACTGTCTTAAGGGCATGTCAGTTTCCCCGTAAGAAAGGAGCGAAAGCCCAGAGAAGTGCGGCAGAAGGCTGTACTTCTCTGGCAAAGTCAAGAACAAGGTTAAAAACAATAGCAAAAAGTTTAGGGGTTGCCACATGGAAGGAAAATTCCCTACAATTACGAAATCTTTCCTAACAGAAGGGTCTCAGGTTTGGTATAAGCATTGAGATATCACATCTCATGCTATAGGAAGGGTCTCAGGATTGGAATGGGAAGGAGTTGTATATGACATCTCATGCCGTAGGAAGGGTCTCAGGTTTGGTATAAGCATTGAGATATCACATCTCATGCTATAGGAAGGGTCTCAGGATTGGAATGGGAAGGAGTTGGATATCACATCTCATGCTATAGGAAGGGTCTCAGGTTTGGTATAAGCATTGAGATATCACATCTCATGCTATAGGAAGTGTCTCAGGATTGGAATGGGAAGGAGTTGTATATGACATCTCATGCCGTAGGAAGGGTCTCAGGTTTGGTATAAGCATTGAGATATCACATCTCTGCTATCGGAAGGGTCTCAGGATTGGAATGGGAAGGAGTTGGATATCCCATCTCATGTTATAGGAAGAGTCTCAGGTTTGGTATTAGAAGCATTGAGATATCACATCTCATGCTATCGGAAGGGTCTCAGGATTGGAATGGGAAGGAGTTAGATATCACATCTCATGCTATAGGAAGGGTCTCAGGTTTGGTATAAGCAGTGAGATATCACATCTCATGCTATAGGAAGTGTCTCAGGATTGGAATGGGAAGGAGTTGGATATCACATCTCATGTTATAGGAAGGATCTCAGGTTTGGTATAAGAATTGAGATATCACATCTCTGCTATCGGCAGGGTCTCAGGATTGGAATGGGAAGGAGTTGGATATTCCAATCTCATGTTATAGGAAGGGTCTCAGGTTTGGTATTAGAAGCATTGAGATATCACATCTCATGCTATCGGAAGGATCTCAGGTTTGGTATTAGAAGCATTGAGATATCACATCTCATGCTATCAGAAGGGTCTCAGGATTGGAATGCGAAGGAGATGGATATCACATCTCATGCTAAAGGGAGGGTCTCAGGTTTGGAAGGGGAAGGATTTGGATATCACATCTCATGTTATCGGAAGGATCTCAGGTTTGGTATTAGAAGTATTGAGATATCACATCTCATGCTATAGGAAGGGTCTCAGGATTGGAATGGGAAGGAGTTGGATATCACATCTCATGCTAAAGGAAGGGTCTCAGGTTTGGTAGAAGCATTGAGATATCACATCTCATGCTATAGGAAGGGTTTCAGGATTGGAATGGGAAGGAGTTGGATATCACATCTCATGCTATAGGGAGGGTTTCCGTTTTGATATTAGAAGCATTGAGATATCACATCTCATGCTATCGGAAGTGTCTCAGGATTGGAATGGGAAGGAGCTGGATATCACATCTCATGCTAAAGGAAGGGTCTCAGGTTTGGAACGGGAAGGAGTTGGATATCCGATCTCATGTTATAGGAAGGGTCTAAGGTCTGATATAAGCATTGAGATATCACATCTCTGCTATCGGAAGTGTCTCAGGATTGGAATGGGAAGGAGTTGGATATCCCATCTCATGTTATAGGAAGGGTCTCAGGTTTGGTATAAGCATTGAGATATCACATCTCATGCTATAGGAAGGGTCTCAGGATTGTAATGGGAAGGAGTTGGATATCACATCTCATGCTATAGGAAGGGTCTCAGGTTTGGTATAAGCATTGAGATATCACATCTCATGCTATAGGAAGGGTCTCAGGATTGGAATGGGAAGGAGTTGTATATGACATCTCATGCCGTAGGAAGGGTCTCAGGTTTGGTATAAGCATTGAGATATCACATCTCATGCTATAGGAAGGGTCTCAGGATTGGAATGGGAAGGAGTTGGATATCACATCTCATGCTATAGGAAGGGTCTCAGGTTTGGTATAAGCATTGAGATATCACATCTCTGCTATCGGAAGGGTCTCAGGATTGGAATGGGAAGGAGTTGGATATCCCATCTCATGTTATAGGAAGAGTCTCAGGTTTGGTATTAGAAGCATTGAGATATCACATCTCATGCTATAGGAAGTGTCTCAGGATTGGAATGGGAAGGACTTGGATATCACATCTCATTCTATAGGGAGGCTCTCAAGTTTGATATTAGAAGCATTGAGATATCACATCTCATGCTATAGGAAGGGTCTCAGGATTGGAATGGGAAGGAGTTGGATATCACATCTCATGCTATTGGAAGGGTCTCAGGTTTGGTATAAGCAGTGAGATATCACATCTCATGCTATAGGAAGTGTCTCAGGATTGGAATGGGAAGGAGTTGGATATCACATCTCATGTTATAGGAAGGATCTCAGGTTTGGTATAAGAATTGAGATATCACATCTCTGCTATCGGAAGGGTCTCAGGATTGGAATGGGAAGGAGTTGGATATTCCAATCTCATGTTATAGGAAGGGTCTCAGGTTTGGTATTAGAAGCATTGAGATATCAAATCTCATGCTATAGGAAGGGTCTCAGGATTGGAATTGGAAGGACTTGGATATCACATCTCATGCTATAGGGAGGGTCTCAAGTTTGATATTAGAAGCATTGAGATATTACATCTCATGATATCGGAAGGGTCTCAGGATTGGAATGGGAAGGAGTTGGATATCACATCTCATGATAAAGGAAGGGTCTAAGGTTTGGAAGGGGAAGGATTTGGATATCACATCTCATGTTATAGGACGGGTCTCAGGTTTGGTATTAGAAGCATTGAGATATCAAGTCTCATGGTATAGGAAGGGGCTCAGAATTGGAATGGGAAGGAGTTGGATATCAAGTCTCATGGTATAGGAAGGGGCTCAGAATTGGAATGGGAAGGAGTTGGATATCACATCTCATGCTAAAGGGAGGGTCTCAGGTTTGGAAGGGGAAGGATTTGGATATCACATCTCATGTTATAGGAAGGATCTCAGGTTTGGTATTAGAAGCATTGAGATATCACATCTCATGCTATCGGAAGTATCTCAGGTTTGGTATTAGAGGCATTGAGATATCACATCTCATGCTATCTATCATAAGGGTCTCAGGATTGGAATGGGAAGGAGTTGGATATCACATCTCATGCTAAAGGGAGGGTCTCAGGTTTGGAAGGGGAAGGGTTTGGATATCACATCACATGTTATAAGAAGGATCTCAGGTTTGGTATTAGAAGCATTGAGATATCACATCTCATGCTATCGGAAGGGTCTCAGGATTGGAATGGGAAGGAGTCGGATATCACATCTCATGCTATAGGAAGGCCCTCAGGTTTGGAAGGGGAAAGAGTTGGATATCACATTTCATGTTAGAGGTAGGATCTCAGGTTTGGTATTAGAGGCATTGAGATATCACATCTCATGCTATCAGAAGGGTCTCAGGTTTGGAAGGGGAAGGATTTGGATATCACGTCTCATGTTATAGGAAGGATCTCAGGTTTGGTATTAGAAGCATTGAGATATCACATCTCATGCTATCGGAAGGATCTCAGGTTTGGTATTAGAGGCATTGAGATATCACATCTCATGCTAAAGGGAGGGTCTCAGGTTTGGAAGGGGAAGGATTTGGATATCACATCTCTTGTTATAGGAAGGATCACAGGTTTGGTATTAGAAGCATTGAGATATCACATCTCATGCTATCGGAAGGGTCTCAGGATTGGAATGGGAAGGAGTTGGATAACACATCTCATGCTAAAGGGAGGGTCTCAAGTTTGGAAGGGGAAGGATTTGGATATCACATCTCATGTTACAGGAAGGATCTCAGGTTTGGTATTAGAAGCATTGAGATATCACATCTCATGCTATCGGAAGTATCTCAGGTTTGGTATTAGAGGCATTGAGATATCACATCTCATGCTATCTATCATAAGGGTCTCAGGATTGGAATGGGAAGGAGTTGGATATCACATCTCATGCTAAAGGGAGGGTCTCAGGTTTGGAAGGGGAAGGATTTGGATATCACATCACATGTTATAAGAAGGATCTCAGGTTTGGTATTAGAAGCATTGGGATATCACATCTCATGCTATCGGAAGGGTCTCAGGATTGGAATGGGAAGGAGTCGGATATCACATCTCATGCTATAGGAAGGCTCTCAGGTTTGGAAGGGGAAAGAGTTGGATATCACATTTCATGTTAGAGGTAGGATCTCAGGTTTGGTATTAGAGGCATTGAGATATCACATCTCATGCTATCAGAAGGGTCTCAGGATTAGAATGGGAAGGAGTTGGATATCACATCTCATGCTAAAGGGAGGGTCTCAGGTTTGGAAGGGGAAGGATTTGGATATCACGTCTCATGTTATAGGAAGGATCTCAGGTTTGGTATTAGAAGCATTGAGATATCTATCACATCTCATGCTATCGGAAGGATCTCAGGTTTGGTATTAGAGGCATTGAGATATCACATCTCATGCTAAAGGGAGGGTCTCAGGTTTGTAAGGGGAAGGATTTGGATATCACATCTCTTGTTATAGGAAGGATCACAGGTTTGGTATTAGAAGCATTGAGATATCACATCTCATGCTATCGGAAGGGTCTCAGGATTGGAATGGGACGGAGTTGGATATCACATCTAATGCTAAAGGGAGGGTCTCAGGTTTGGAAGGGGAAGGATGTGGATATCACATTTCATGTTAGAGGTAGGATCTCAGGTTTGGTATTGGAGGCATTGAGATATCACATCTCATGCTATCAGAAGGGTCTCAGGATGGGAATGGGAAGGAGTTGGATATCACATCTCATGCTAAAGGGAGGGTCTCAGGTTTGGAAGGGGTAGGGTTTGGATATCACATCTCATGTTATCGGAAGGATTTCAGGTTTGGTATTAGAAGCATTGAGATATCACATCTCATGCTATAGGAAGGGTCTCAGGTTTGGTATTAGAAGCATTGAGATATCAAGTCTCATGGTATAGGAAGGGTCTCAGAATTGGAATGGGAAGGAGTTGGATATCTCAAGCTATAGGAAGGGTCTCAGGTTTGGAATGGGAAGGGGTTTGATATCACAACTCATGCCATAGTATGGGTCTCAGGTTTGGTAGAAACATTGGGATATCACATCTCATGCTATCGGAAGGGTATCAGGATTTGATTTGGAAGGAGTTGGATATCCCATCTCATGCTATAGGAAGGGTCTCAGGTTGGAATGGGAAGGAGTTGGATATCACATCTCATGTTATAGGAAGGGTCCCAGGATTGGAATGGGAAGGACTTGGATATCATATCTCATGCTATAGGAAGGCTCTCAGGTTTGGAAGGGGAAGGAGTTGGATATCACATTTCATGTTAGAGGAAGGATCTCAGGTTTGGTATTAGAGGCATTGAGATATCACCTCTTGTTATATGAAGGGTCTCACGTTTGGTACAAGCATTGAGATATCACATCTCATGCTATAGGAAGGGTCTCAGGATTGGAATGGGAAGGAGTTGTATATCACATCTCAAGCTATAGGAAGGGTCTCACGTTTGGTATAAGCATTGAGATATCACATCTCATGCTATAGGAAGGGTCTCAGGATTGGAATGGGAAGGTGTTGGATATCACATCTCATGTTATAGGAAAGATCTCAGGTTTGGTATTAGAAGCATTGCAACATCACATCTCATGTTATAGGAAGGGTCTCAGGATTGGAATGGGAAGAAGTTGGCTATCACATCTCATGCTATAGGAAGGGTCTCAGGTTTGGTATAAGCATTAAGATATCACATCTCATGCTATAGGAAGGGTCTCAGGATTGGAATGGGAAGGAGTTGTATATGACATCTCATGCCATAGGAAGGGTCTCAGGTTTGGAATAAGCATTGAGATATCACATCTCATGCTATAGGAAGGGTCTCAGGATTGGAATGGGACGGACTTGGATATCACATCTCATGCTATAGGGAGGGTCTCAGGTTTATAAGGGGAAGGATTTGGATATCACATCGCATGTTATAGGAAGGATCTCAGGTTTGATAAGGGAAGGAGTTGGATATCACATTTCATGTTAGAGGTAGGATCTCAGGTTTGGTATTAGAGGCATTGAGGTATCACATCTCATGCTATCAGAAGGGTCTCAGGATTGGAATGGGAAGGAGTTGGATATCACATCTCATGCTAAAGGGAGGGTCTCAGGTTTGGAAGGGGAAGGATTTGGATATCACATCGCGTGTTATAGGAAGGATCTCAGGTTTGGTATTAGAATCATTGAGATATCACATCTCATGCTATCGGAAGTATCTCAGGTTTGGTATTAGAGGCATTGAGATATCACATCTCATGCTATCATAAGGGTCTCAGGATTGGAATGGGAAGGAGTTGGATATCACTTCTCATGCTAAAGGGAGGGTCTCAGGTTTGGAAGGGGAAGGATTTGGATATCACATCACATGTTATAAGAAGGATCTCAGGTTTGGTATTAGAAGCATTGAGCTATCACATCTCATGCTATCGGAAGGGTCTCAGGATTGGAATGGGAAGGAGTTGGATATCACATCTCATGCTATAGGAAGGGTCTCAGGTTTGGAACGGGAAGGAGTTGGATATCACATCTCATGTTATAGGAAGAGTCTCAGGTTTGGTATAAGCATTGAGATATCACATCTCTGCAATCGGAAGTGTCTCAGGATTGGGATGGGAAGGAGTTGGATATCACATCTCATGCTATAGGAAGGGTCTCAGGTTTGGAACGGGAAGGAGTTGGATATCCCATCTCATGTTATAGGACGGGTCTCAGGTTTGGTATTAGAAGCATTGAGATATCACATCGCATGCTGTAGGAAGGGTCTCAGGATTGGAATGGGAAGGAGTTGGATATTACATCTCATGCTATAGGAAGGTTCTCAGGTTTGGTATAAGCATTGAGGTATCACATCTCTGCTATCGAAAGTGTCTCAGGATTGGAATGGGAAGGAGTTGGATACCCATCTCATTTTATAGGACGGGTCTCAGGTTTGTTATTAGAATCATTGAGATATCATATTGCATGCTGTAGGAAGGGTCTAAGGATTGGAATGGGAAGGACTTGAATATCACATCTCATGCTATAGGTAGGCTCTCAGGTTTGGAAAGGGAAGGAGTTGGATATCACATTTCATGTTAGAGGAAGGATCTCAGGTTTGGTATTAGAGGCATTGAGATATCACATCTCATGCTATAGGAAGGGTCTCAGGATTGGAATGGGAAGGAGTTGGATATCACATCTCATGCTATAGGAAGGTTCTCAGGTTTGGTATAAGCATTGAGATGTCACATCTCATGCTATAGGAAGGGTCTCAGGATTGGAATGGGAAGGAGTTGGATATCACATCTCATGTTATAGGAAGGATCTCAGGTTTGGTATTAGAAGCATTGAGATATCACATCTCATGCTATAGGAAGGGTCTCAGGATTGGAATGGGAAGGAGTTGTACATGACATCTCATGCCATAGGAAGTGTCTCAGGTTTGGTATAAACATTGAGATATCACATCTCTGCTATCGGAAGGGTCTCAGGATTGGAATGGGAAGGAGTTGGATATCCCATCTCATGTTATAGGAAGAGTCTCAGGTTTGGTATTAGAAGCATTGAGATATCACATCTGATGCTATAGGAAGTGTCTCAGGATTGGAATGGGAAGGAGTTTGATATCACATCTCATGCCATGTATGGGTCTCAGGTTTTGTAGAAGCATTGGGATATCACATCTCATGCTATCGGAAGGGTATCAGGATTGGATTTGGAAGGAGTTGGATATCCCATGTCATGCTATAGGAAGGGTCTCAGGTTGGAATGGGAAGGAGTTGGATATCACATCTCATGTTATAGGAAGGGTCTCAGGATTGGAATGGGAAGGACTTGGATATCACATTTCATGCTATAGGAAGGCTCTCAGGTTTGGAAGGGGAAGGAGTTGGATATCACATTTCATGTTAGAGGTAGGATCTCAGGTTTGGTATTAGAGGCATTGAGATATCACATCTCATGCTATCAGAAGGGTCTCAGGATTGGAATGTGTTAGGAAAGATTTCGTAATTGTAGGTAATCTTCCTTCCATGTGGCAACCCCTAAACTTTTTGCTGTTGTTTTTCACCTTGTTCTTGACTTTGCCAGAGAAGTGCAGCCTTCTGCCGCACTCCTCTTTGCTTTCGCTCCTTTCTTACGGGGAAACTGACATGCCCTTAAGACAGTCAGTACCGGGGAACGCTGTTTCCCGTAGTTTCTTTTACCATGTTGCGGCTTTAGTGCAACATGACACAAGAGGGCACTGTAAGCTAAGTTACAGCTCTCTTGGGTCTCTAGCCTTCTACAGGCCCTAGATACTCATTTAGGATGGTATTTGATCGGTGCAAGTCATTCAGGGACTGGAATGGTGGCAGCGATCGTTTTGTGTATTTTGAGCTCCTTTTGGCGTTCTAAGTGCGTTTTTCGCGCTGAACCCAAAATGGTGGCCTGGCTCCCAAAATGGCCAGACCACGAGGCTCCTTTGTCTTGTCCACTGACCTTCTTGCTCCCTTCACCTTCCCCAGGTCGAGCCGACCCGGGGCCTTCCTTATTTGGGCATGTACTTTCCCGCGAAACACGGATGCTTTCGCAGGCTTCTACATGTCGTATGTGTGCCTCCAGGGTGTGGGCTGGGATGTCTGGTCCCAATACACATCCTGGGTGCCAGAGAGTCTAGGGTGGTGTGAATGCCTGGGACCAACGTGGTCCGTGATTGGTCCACGAATGGTGTGCGTGTTTGATGTGCGGATCTCCCATTGGGTCCCCTCCGTTTTGGCGCGAAGGGAACCGTGGATAAGAGGGGGCTGGAAACACCACTACCATGTCGATCTCCTGAGTTCTCACGAACGAAGGAATACAGGAGCCAAGTATCCTGCAACCAAGAGGCTGGACCGAGGAATCGCTGGTGACCCGCTGAAGGACTCCTCCTTTGCACTGCTGTCGTCCTGTGAAACCCTTTCCTCCTTTGATCGAACCAGAAGGCCTGTACTGGTGCTTCGACCTTTGGAATAGCAGGAACAGCTATTCTCGGCAACTTCATCATCTCCTGCCAGTAAGCCTTCGGAAGCGTCTCTGGGCCATCCAGTTGACTGACCAGCTTACACGGGAGTCCTGCTCTGTAACCGCCGCCAGGTTGTGTAGTATCTCGAGTCCTTGTCACTCTCCCACGCTTCGTACACTTGGCGTTCCCAGGTCGGAAGGGAGGAGTGTACATTTGGCTCAGATACACACGGCCGCTCCGTTGTCCTGCTGCGGCAGCAAACTGTGCAGGTTTCTTCGATTGGGATGTCTTTTTGCTCTACACGACGACGAGGCATTCCCGGCTCTTCTGAACCTGCCAGCTGCTGAAACTGACGTGGAGAAGCCTGGGTCTGCTTGCATCGGGGACCGGTGAGTAGCATAGCTAGGATCTGGTCGCCCTCCTGCAGTAGCCCATTGCTTTTCCCCGCTGTGTAAAACAGCACCCTTTTGTCCGTACTCGCGCTCTGCTTCTGCCCACTGTGGAGGCTGCGCTTGAGTCGCGGAACCTGTTCTTCTTCTTTAGTGCACTAATCTGAACTGCCTGACTTCCTTCGAAGAGCTTCCCCTTTTGCCCGTTGGCACCAGCGCGTGCAGGTACTTTGAGCACAAGGCTCCACTCTTCGCAGGGCTCGGACTTCCATCTAGTTAGGTGCCGCTGAAGGCGAACTGAGTCTAAAGCATTATCGCACTGCCTGTTTTCCTTCCCTTTCAGGTGGACTACACATTTCGTGCGTATAACGCTTGCGACTGTCGTATTTGTATATATATTGTCTTGATATGGTATGTGTTGGTTTAATATTGTGATATTGTGATTTTCTCGCTACGGTCATTGTTTTAAAGGCCTTAAAATAAACGTGTATATATTTTTATATAACACCTGTTTGGAGTAGTTTGTAAGTGTTCTGGTTTTGTGTGCTCATTGCGGGCTTTCAGTCACCCTCACCCCTCTTGAGACCTAGTCTTGACCGCCGCAATCGCTACCTTGATTGGTCTGGCTCGTCCAGAGGTTACCCTGTTCCAAGTAATTAGGTTGGCCTTCTGAACTTCTGCGCCACCAGGACAGAGTTCAGAAATCCGTCTTAACAAATTGGTGTACAGCGGTGGGATACGACTGAAGGTATCCAGTGTTGCGCACGAACTAAGGCATTTCAGGTTATTCCAACCAGGACACGTAGTGAATTGTTGTAGTATAACTTTAAAAAAGCCATAGTCCTATCTAACAGTATGGAAACAAATACCTTGTTAACTTTAAATGCTTCCAAATCAGAAACATTGAAGAAGATGTGTGCGGAGAGAGGTGTTTCCTCTCAAGGCACGAAATTGGAAATGATCCAAAGAATCGTGGCGTGGCAGGAAGCGCAGCTTGACGCTATAACTTCTGAGGACAGTGCGGAAGGTGGTGGGGCTGCTCTCACTGGTAGAACTGACGGTTCTGCCGCTGCACTGATCCATCGCGACCACGAGGACAGGGAGGACGAGATGTCTAATGTTTCCTCTGCCAGTGCTGATGGGGAGGCTATGCTTGAATTCAAGAAGCAAGAGCTGCGGTTTAGGCAGCAGGAGCTTGAATTCAGCATAGCCAAACTAAAAATCGAACAGGCAGAAAAACAAAAAGACAGGGATCACCAGTTGGAACTGGCCAAGCTTCAGGTTGCAAATGGGTCCAAGGGTCCTGGACATGGGTCTGGGGCCTCCTCTCATCCACGGTTTCCGAAAGATCTGCTCAGTGTGTATGAAGAAAGGAATGACATTATGGACTGGCTGAATGCGTTTGAGTATGCATGCGAAGTTCAACAAGTTGACAATGCTGATAAGATTGCCTGGTTACTCAGCAGACTGCCCCATTCTGGCTGTAGTGCCATTATGGAAATGTCGAAGGCTGAGCGAGCTGATTTCGCAATGTTAAAGCAAACTCTCATTTTAAAGTTTGGGAAGACTCCGGCCCAATATTTGAAACGTTTCAGAGAGTATAAGAAAAAGGAAGGTGGTACTTGGGTATCTTATGTCACTGAATCCTTGAAAAACTTAACTGGCTGGGTCGAAGGTTATAAGGTTTCTACCTTCGAAGGCATGATAAATCTTGTCATGCTGGAACACATTTTTGCTTCTTCTTCCCCGGAGCTTAAGCAGCATTTGGCCGATTCAAAGGAGATAGATCCTAAGAAGCTGGCCATTGCAGCCGACTTATGGGTGTCACATCGAGTGTCCCATAAGGACAAAACTCATCCTGGTAAGCAGGAGGAACGGAAAAAGTCCAAAGATATGGAGGGTGGAGAATCTGCTAAATCTTCTTCCCATAAGGGCCACAAAAAGAAAAACAAGGGTAAGGCACAAGAGAACTCACAGGGTAGTGGAGGTCAGCCTCCGAAACAGAACTCTGGTTACAATAAGCCTCCCTATGTAAACAGACCCAAGGGATCTTGTTTTGCTTGTGGAGCAACTGACCATGTGAAGGGGGATCCCCGTTGTAAGGTTAGACCTTTGGGGGTCCACTCCGCTAATCTGGCCTTCTCCTCCTACGAGGAAGAAGAGATTACAGGAGCATCCTTCTCCTCAGACTCATTTCCCAGCGGGATAGAGGCTGAGGTAGTTTTAGTGTCCCTGGGTTCCTGGGAGCCTAAAGTCGCAGAGGTTTATGCTAGGATTCCGGATAATACCAAGCACTACTTTAAAGACAGTGTGCTGATCAATGGAGTAGATACTCCAGCTCTTAGGGATAGTGGGTGCAGTCGCACTGTAGTGGATTCTACCTTGGTAGACTCAGAGGAAGTTGCCAGAGCTACTCTGATGCCCACTAAGTTGGCTGACGGCCCCCTCCGTATGTTTCCAGTAATACCTGTAAATCTTACTTTAAATGGTACAGCAGTCAGGATTCCAGTGAGCATTCAGAGAAACGTCCCGGGAAAGGTCTTGTTAGGTAATGATCTCAGAGCTTTAGGGCTCGTAGGAGACACTGCCGAAAGACCCTACACACGGTCTCAAGCACGGGCAGCATTGGCCAAGTCCAATACGCCGCCCCAGCCGAAGGGGAAACCCAAGGCGAAAGGAGTCAACAAGTCACGATGGGGGAAAGAGAATATTCCCCCGAGCTCGCCTACCACTGCGGTGGAGGAAGTTGGTCAATCGCCCGGGCCTGACGAGGAAGTGGCGATGCCTGAAGTATTCGACCCCAACGATCATCCTGAACTAAAAGACTTGTTAGTTGAAGGAGGTCCTGATAGGGACGAATTCAGTAAAGGCCAACGAGAGTGCCCATCTCTGGAAGGCCTAAGGAGACAGGCCTGCTCCCAGCTTGAGGGTGAACCTCCTGGGACGCATAGGATTTATTGGGAAGGTGGACTCCTGTATAGTGAGCCCACAGAGTCTACAGAAGGAGACCATAGGAGGTTGGTGGTTCCCCTTGCTGTTAGGCCCTTCCTCCTGCAATTGGCGCATGAAGTTCCCCTTGCTGGTCACCTTGGTATGAAGAGGACCAAGCAAAGGTTATCCATGCACTTCTACTGGCCCAAGATGGGGGTGCAAGTAGAAAGTCACTGCAGGAGTTGTGCCTCCTGCCAGTTGTCTGGTAAGGTTGGCGCGACAATCCAAGCTCCGTTGGTACCGCTCCCAGTTGTGGGGGTACCATTTGAAAGGGTAGGGATCGACATCGTTGGTCCCCTTGACCCGCAAACATCCTCGGGCAATAGGTTTATCCTGGTGCTGGTCGACCATGCAACCAGGTATCCTGAGGCCATCCCATTGAAAACTGTAACTGCTAAGTCAGTTGCAAAAGCTTTACTCGGCATATTTACTAGGGTTGGCTTCCCTAAAGAAGTTGTGTCAGATCGTGGCAGCAACTTTATGTCGAAGTATATGCAGGCTATGTGGAAAGAATGTGGGGTCACCTACAAGTTCTCTTCTGCAAACCACCCCCAGACCAATGGTCTGGTGGAACGCTTCAACAGAACGTTAAAGAGCATGATTGGGGCTCTGGAGGAGCCCCAGAGAAGAAAATGGGATCTTCTTTTACCATGCTTACTGTTTGCCTACTGAGAGGTACCACAGGAGGGTGTTGGCTTCAGCCCCTTCGAACTTCTGTTCGGTCATCCCGTACGGGGACCCTTAGCCATCGTCAAAGAGGGATGGGAGATGCCCACTCCCCCTGTTACTACCAACATAGTTGATTATGTGCTAGGGCTCAGAAAACGGATGGTACTTCTGATGGGCTTGGCTAGTGATAAATTGAAGGCAGGGCAAGCGCTGGTGAAACATTGGTACGACCAGAAAGCTTCCCTCATCAACTTTACACCTGGTCAGCAAGTCCTGATCATGAATCCAATAAGGCCTCGCGCTTTACAGGACAAATGGTCAGGCCATTACACAGAGGTGGAGCCCCTGGGTGAGGTTAACTATTTAGTGGACCTTGGAAGGCCTGGACAGGCTCCAAAAGTGTTTCACGTGAATAGGCTGAAGGCTTTCGTCCCAAGAGTCGAAATCGCAGCACTGCTACTGGCTTCAGACGTTGAGGAAGAGGAGTCTGAACCTCTCCCCGACCTGTTCCAAAGCGGTCCTTCAGATAGCTCCTTTGAGGGTGTCCGAGTGGCCCCTCACCTGACTTCTGATCAGCAGGCTGAGGTGAAAAGTTTGCTTAGGCAGTTTTTCCCCCTGTTTTCACAGTCCCCTGGTTTGACACCTTGGTGCAAACATAACATTGACACAGGAGACAGTGTACCTACCAAAAGTAGGGGATACAGGATGTCAGACAAAGTACGGTCTTATATTAAGACCGAGGTCAATAAGATGTTAGACCTTGGGGTGATTGAACCCTCTAGTAGTCCTTGGTCCAGCCCTGTGGTTTTGGTTCCAAAGGCAGGCACTTCTGAATTGAGGTTCTGCGTGGATTACAGGGCTCTGAATGCTGTCACCAAGACAGATGCACACCCCTTGCCTCGAACAGATGAGCTGGTGGATACTTTGGGTGCCTCCAAGTACCTCAGCACGTTTGACCTCACTGCTGGCTATTGGCAAATAGCTTTAGCAGAACATGCCAAGGAGAAGACAGCATTTTCTACTCCAGACGGCCTTTACCAATTCCGGGTAATGCCGTTCGGGTTGAAGAATGCACCTGCCACTTTCCAGAGGCTTGTGAATCATGTGTTGAATGGGTTGGACGAATTCTGTCTTGCATATCTGGACGATATAGCAGTTTTCAGTGCCACCTGGGAAGACCATGTGAAACACCTCGGGATTGTGCTCCAGGCTCTTCAGAAAGCCCACTTTACCATAAAGGCTAGTAAATGCCAGATTGGACAAGGCTCAGTGGTTTACCTTGGACATGAAGTAGGTGGAGGGAGGATACAGCCTCTACCCAGTAAATTACAAGCAGTACAAGACTGGCCTACCGCCACTACGCAAACCCAAGTGAGAGCCTTCTTAGGACTCACGGGGTATTACCGCAATTTTGTGGCAGACTATGGCACCATAGCTGCCCATCTGACTGCCCTCACAACTCCGAAGAAACCCAAGAAGGTAACTTGGACCGACGAGTGTGAGAAGGCTTTCAATGGCTTAAAAGACTCCTTGTGCCAGGCCCCTGTCCTCAAGGCCCCTGATTATCAAAGACCTTTTATTGTGCAGACGGACGCCTCTGACACTGGGATAGGAGCTGTACTATCACAAGTAGATGAGAAGGGTAAGGAACACCCTATCGGTTTTATTAGTCGCCAGCTTAAGGACAGAGAGCTCAGATGGTCCACTGTAGAGAAAGAATGTTTCTCTGTTGTGTGGGCCCTAAGGAAGCTGAGGCCCTACCTCTATGGGACCCACTTCACTGTGCAAACTGACCATAAGCCGTTAAAGTGGCTAATGAACATGAAGGGGGAGAATCCAAAGTTGCTTAGGTGGTCCATAAGTCTACAAGGCTTCGACTTCACTATTGAGCATAGGCCAGGTGTCCAGCATAGCAATGCTGATGGGTTGTCCAGAATGTTTAACCGACCTGAACAAGAGACTCATCCAGGGGCGGATTAGTTCCCCCTGTCCATAGTCTGGGAGGGGCGAGTGTTAGGAAAGATTTCGTAATTGTAGGTAATTTTCCTTCCATGTGGCAACCCCTAAACTTTTTGCTGTTGTTTTTCACCTTGTTCTTGACTTTGCCAGAGAAGTGCAGCCTTCTGCCGCACTCCTCTGGGCTTTCGCTCCTTTCTTACGGGGAAACTGACATGCCCTTAAGACAGTCAGTACCGGGGAACGCTGTTTCCCGTAGTTTCTTTTACCATGTTGCGGCTTTAGTGCAACATGACACAAGAGGGCACTGTAAGCTAAGTTACAGCTCTCTTGGGTCTCTAGCCTTCTACAGGCCCTAGATACTCGTTTAGGATGGTATTTGATCGGTGCAAGTCATTCAGGGACTGGAATGGTGGCAGCGATCGTTTTGTGTATTTTGAGCTCCTTTTGGCGTTCTAAGCGCGTTTTTCGCGCTGAACCCAAAATGGTGGCCTGGCTCCCAAAATGGCCAGACCACGAGGCTCCTTTGTCTTGTCCACTGACCGTCTTGCTCCCTTCACCTTCCCCAGGTCGAGCCGACCCGGGGCCTTCCTTATTTGGGCATGTACTTTCCCGCGAAACACGGATGCTTTCGCGGGCTTCTACATGTCGTATGTGTGCCTCCAGGGTGTGGGCTGAGATGTCTGGTCCCAATACACATCCTGGGTGCCAGAGAGTCTAGGGTGGTGTGAATGCCTGGGACCACCGTGGTCCGTGATTGGTCCACGAATGGTGTGCGTGTTTGATGTGCGGATCTCCCATTGGGTCCCCTCCGTTTTGGCGCGAAGGGAACCGTGGATAAGAGGGGGCTGGAAACACCACTACCATGTCGATCTCCTGAGTTCTCACGAACGAAGGAATACAGGAGCCAAGTATCCTGCAACCAAGAGGCTGGACCGAGGAATCGCTGGTGACCCGCTGAAGGACTCCTCCTTTGCACTGCTGTCGTCCTGTGAAACCCTTTCCTCCTTTGATCGAACCAGAAGGCCTGTACTGGTGCTTCGACCTTTGGAATAGCAGGAACAGCTATTCTCGGCAACTTCATCATCTCCTGCCAGTAAGCCTTCGGAAGCGTCTCTGGGCCGTGATATCCAACTCCTTCCCATTCCAATTCTGAGACCCGTCCTATACCATGAGATGTGATATCTCAATGCTTCTAATACCAAACCTGAGACCCTTCCTATAACGAGATGGGATATCCAACTCCTTCCCATTCCAATCCTGAGACCCTTCCGATAGCAGAGATGTGATATCTCAATGCTTATACCAAACCTGAGACCCTTCCTATGGCATGAGATGTCATATACAACTCCTTCCGATTCCAAACCTGAGACCCTTCCTATAGCATGAGATGGGATATCTCAATGCTTATACCAAACCTGAGACCCTTCCTATAGCATGAGATGTGATATCCAAATACTTCCACTTCCAAACCTGAGACCCTCCATTTAGCATGAGATGTGATATCCGACTCCTTCCCATTCCAATCCTGAGACCCTTCTGATAGCATGAGATGTGATATCTCAATGCCTCTAATACCAAACCTGAGATCCTTCCTCTAACATGAAATGTGATATCCAACTCCTTCCCCTTCCAAACCTGAGAGCCTTCCTATAGCATGAGATGTGATATCCAAGTCCTTCCCATTCCAATCCTGAGACCCTTCCTATAACATGAGATGTGATATCCAACTCCTTCCCATTCCAACCTGAGACCCTTCCTATAGCATGAGATGGGATATCCAACTCCTTCCAGATCCAATCCTGATACCCTTCCGATAGCATTAGATGTGATATCCCAATGCTTCTACAAAACCTGAGACCCATACATGGCATGAGATGTGATATCAAACTCCTTCCCATTCCAATCCTGAGACCCTTCCTATAGCTTGAGATGTGATATCCAACTCCTTCCCATTCCAATTCTGAGACCCGTCCTATACCATGAGACTTGATATCTCAATGCTTCCAATACCAAACCTGAGACCGGTCCTATAACATGAGATGTGATATCCAAATCCTTCCCCTTCCAAACCTTAGACCCTTCCTTTATCATGAGATGTGATATCCAAGTCCTTCCCATTCCAATCCAGAGACCCTTCCTATAGCATGAGATGTTATATCTCAATGCTTCTAATACCAAACCTGAGACCCTTCCTATAACATGAGATGTGATATCCAAGTCCTTCCCATTCCAATCCTGAGACCCTTCCTATAGCATGAGATGTGATATCTCAATGCTTCTAATACCAAACCTGAGACCCTTCCTATAACATGAGATGTGATATCCAAGTCCTTCCCATTCCAATCCGGAGACCCTTCCTATAGCTTGAGATGTGATATCCAACTCCTTCCCATTCCAATTCTGAGACCCGTCCTATACCATGAGATGTGATATCTCAATGCTTCTAATACCAAACCTGAGATCCTTCCTATAACGAGATGGGATATCCAACTCCTTCCCATTCCAATCCTGAGACCCTTCCGATAGCAGAGATGTGATATCTCAATGCTTATACCAAACCTGAGACCCTTCCTATGGCATGAGATGTCATATACAACTCCTTCCGATTCCAAACCTGAGACCCTTCCTATAGCATCAGATGGGATATCTCAATGCTAATACCAAACCTGAGATCCTTCCTATAACATGAGAGGTGATATCCAAATCCTTCCCCTTCCAAACCCGAGACCCTCCCTTTAGCATGAGATGTGATATCCAACTCCTTCCTATTCCAATCCCGAGACCCTTCTGATAGCATGCGATGTGATATCTCAATGCCTCTAATACCAAACCTGAGATCCTTCCGATAGCATGAGATGTGATATCTCAATGCTTCTAATACCAAACCTGAGATCCTTCCTATAACATGAGATGTGATATCCAAATCCTTCCCCTTCAAAACCTGAGACCCTCCCTTTAGCATGAGATGTGATATCCGACTCCTTCCCATTCCAATCCTGAGACCCTTCTGATAGCATGAGATGTGATATCTCAATGGTTCTAATACCAAACCTGAGTTCCTTCCTATAACATGAGATGTGATATCTCAATGCTTCTAATAGTAAACCTGAGACCCTCCCTTTAGCATGAGATGTGATATCCGACTCCTTCCCATTCCAATCCTGAGACCCTTCTGATAGCATGAGATGTGATATCTCAATGCCTCTAATACCAAACCTGAGATCCTTCCGATAGCATGAGATGTGATATCTCAATGCGTCTAATACCAAACCTGAGATCCTTCCTATAACATGAGATGTGATATCCAAATCCTTCCCCTTCCAAACCTGAGACCCTCCCTTTAGCATGAGATGTGATATCCAACTCCTTCCCATTCCGATCCTGAGATCCTTCTGATAGCATGAGATGTGATATCTCAATGCCTCTAATACCAAACCTGAGATCCTACCTCTAACATGTAATGTGATATCCAACTCCTTCCCATTCCAACCTGAGACCCTTCCTATAGCATGAGATGGGATATCCAACTCCTTCCAAATCCAATCCTGATACCCTTCCGATAGCATGAGATGTGATATCCCAATGCTTCTACAAAACCTGAGACCCATACATCGCATGAGATGTGATATCAAACTCCTTCCCATTCCAATCCTGAGACCCTTCCTATAGCTTGAGATGTGATATCCAACTCCTTCCCATTCCAATTCTGAGACCCTTCCTATAGCATGAGATGTGATATCTCAATGCTTCTAATACCAAACCTGAGACCCTTCCTATAACATGAGATGTGTTATCCAAGTCCTTCCCATTCCAATCCTGAGACCCTTCCTATAGCATGAGATGTGATATCTCAATGCTTCTAATACCAAACCTGAGACCCTTCCTATAACATGAGATGTGATATCCAAGTCCTTCCCATTCCAATCCTGAGACCCTTCCTATAGCTTGAGATGTGATATCCAACTCCTTCCCATTCCAATTCTGAGACCCGTCCTATACCATGAGATGTGATATCTCAATGCTTCTAATACCAAACCTGAGACCCTTCCTATAACGAGATGGGATATCCAACTCCTTCCCATTCCAATCCTGAGACCCTTCCGATAGCAGAGATGTGATATCTCAATGCTTATACCAAACCTGAGACCCTTCCTATGGCATGAGATGTCATATACAACTCCTTCCAATTCCAAACCTGAGACCCTTCCTATAGCATGAGATGGGATATCTCAATGCTAATACCAAACCTGAGACGCTTCCTATAGCATGAGATGTGATATCCAACTCCTTCCCATTCCAATCCTGAGACCCTTACTATAGCTTGAGTGGTGATATCCAACTCCTTCCCATTCCAATCCTGAGACCCTTTCTATAGCTTGAGATGTGATATCCAACTCCTTCCCATTCCAATCCTGAGACCCTTCCTATAGCATGAGAAGTGATATCTCAATGCTTCTAATACCAAACCTGAGATCCTTCCTATAACATGAGATGTGATATCCAAATCCTTCCACTTCCAAACCTGAGACCCTCCCTTTAGCATGAGATGTGATATCTGACACCTTCCCATTCCAATCCTGAGACCCTTCTGATAGCATGAGATGTGATATCTCAATGCCTCTAATACCAAACCTGAGATCCTTCCGATAGCATGAGATGTGATATCTCAATGCTTCTAATACCAAACCTGAGATCCTTCCTATAACATGAGATGTGATATCCAAATCCTTCCCCTTCCAAACCTGAGACCCTCCCTTTAGCATGAGATGTGATATTCAACTCCTTCCTATTCTGTTAAGACGGATTTCTGAACTCTGTCCTGGTGGCGCAGAAGTTCAGAAGGCCAACCTAATTACTTGGAACAGGTTAACCTCTGGACGAGCCAGACCAATCAAGGTAGCGATCGCGGCGGTCAAGACTAGGTCTCAAGAGGGGTGAGGGTGATTGAAAGCCCGCAATGAGCACACAAAACCAGAACACTTACAAACTACTCCAAACAGGTGTTATATAAAAATATATACACGTTTATTTTAAGGCCTTTAAAACAATGACCGTAGCGAGAAAATCACAATATCACAATATTAAACCAACACATACCATATCAAGACAATATATATACAAATACGACAGTCGCAAGCGTTATATGCACGAAATGTGTAGTCCACCTGAAAGGGCAGGAAAACCGGCAGTGCGATAATGCTTTAGACTCAGTTCGCCTTCAGCGGCACCTAACTAGATGGAAGTCAGAGCCCTGCGAAGAGTGGAGCCTTGTGCTCAAAGTACCTGCACGCGCTGGTGCCAACGGGCAAAAGGGGAAGCTCTTCGAAGGAAGTCAGGCAGTTCAGATTAGTGCACTAAAGAAGAAGAACAGGTTCCGCGACTCAAGCGCAGCCTCCACAGTGGGCAGAAGCAGAGCGCGAGTACGGACAAAAGGGTGCCGTTTTACACAGCGGGGAAAAGCAATGGGCTACTGCAGGAGGGCAACCAGATCCTAGCTATGCTACTCACCGGTCCCCGATGCAAGCAGACCCAGGCTTCTCCACGTCAGTTTCAGCAGCTGGCAGGTTCAGAAGAGCCGGGAATGCCTCGTCGTCGTGTAGAGCAAAAAGACGTCCCAATCGAAGAAACCTGCACAGTTTGTTGCCGCAGCAGGACAACGGAGCGGCCGTGTGTATCTGAGCCAAATGTACACTCCTCCCTTCCGACCTGGGAACGCCAAGTGTACGAAGCGTGGGAGAGTGACAAGGACTCGAGATACTACACAACCTGGCGGCGGTTACAGAGCAGGACTCCCGTGTAAGCTGGTCAGTCAACTGGATGGCATCACATCTCATGCTATAGGAAGGGTCTCAGGATTGGAATGGGAAGGAGTTGTATATGACATCTCATGCCGTAGGAAGGGTCTCAGGTTTGGTATAAGCATTGAGATAGCACATCTCTGCTATCAGAAGGGTCTCAGGATTGGAATGGGAAGGAGTTGGATATCCCATCTCATGTTATAGGAAGAGTCTCAGGTTTGGTTTTAGAAGCATTGAGATATCACATCTCATGCTATAGGAAGTGTCTCAGGATTGGAATGGGAAGGACTTGGATATCACATCTCATGCTATAGGGATTGTCTCAAGTTTGATATTAGAAGCATTGAGATATCACATCTCATGCTATAGGAAGGGTCTCAGGATTGGAATGGGAAGGAGTTGGATATCACATTTCATGTGAGAGGTAGGATCTCAGGTTTGGTATTAGAGGCTTTGAGATATCACATCTCATGCTATCAGAAAGGTCTCAGGATTGGAATGGGAAGGAGTTGGATATCACATCTCATGCTAAAGGGAGGGTCTCAGGTTTGGAAGGGGAAGTATTTGGATCTCACATCTCATGATATAGGAAGGATCTCAGGTTTGGCATTGTTAAGACGGATTTCTGAACTCTGTCCTGGCGGCGCAGAAGTTCAGAAGGCCAACCTAATTACTTGGAACAGGGTAACCTCTGGACAAGCCAGACCAATCAAGGTAGCGATCGCGGCGGTCAAGACTAGGTCTCAAGAGGGGTGAGGGTGACTGAAAGCTCGCAATGAGCACACAAAGCAAGAGCGCTTACAAACTACTCCAAACAGTTGTTATATCAAAAATAGATACACATTTATTTTAAGGCCTTTAAAATAATGACCGTAGCGAGAAAATCACAATATCACAATACTAAGCCAACACATACCATATCCACACAATATATATACAAATACACAGTCGCAAGCGTTTAAAGCACGAAATATGTAGTCCACCTGAAAGGGAAGGAAAACAGGCAGTGCGATAATGCTTTCGACTCAGTTCGCCTTCATAGGCACCTAACTAGATGGAAGTCCGAGCCCTGCGAAGAGTGGAGCCTTGTGCTCAAAGTACCTGCACACGCTGGTGCCAACGGGCAAAAGGAGAAGCTCTTCGGAGGAAGTCAGGCAGTTCGGGTTAGTGCACAGCAGAAGAAGAACAGGTTCCGCAACTCAAGCGCAGCCTCCACAGCGGGCAGAAGCAGAGCGCGAGTACGGCAAAAGGGTGCTGTTTTTACACAGCAGGGAAAAGCAATGGGATACTGCAGGAGGGCGACCAGATCCTAGATATACTACTCACCGGTCCCCGAAGCAAGCAGACCCAGGCTTCTCCACGTTAGTTTCAGCAGCTGGCAGGTTCAGAAGAGCAGGGAACGCCTTGTAGTCGTGTAGAGCAAAAAGACGTCCCAATCGACGAAACCGGCACAGTTTGTTGCCGCAGCAGGACAACGGAGCGGCCGTGCGTACCTGAGTCAAAAGTACACTCCTCCCTTCAGACCTGGGAACGCCAAGTGCACGAAGCGTGGGAGAGTGACAAGGACTCGAGATACTGCACAACCTGGCGGCGGTTACAGAGCAAAACTCCCTTGTAAGCTGGTCAGTCAACTGGATGGCCCAGAGACGCTTCCGAAGGCTTACTTGGCAGGAGATGGTTAAAGATGCCGGGAATAGCTGTTCCTGCTATTCCAAAGGTCGAAGCACCAGTACAGGCCTTCTGGTTCGATCAAGGAGGAAAGGGTTTCACAGGACGACAGCAGTGCAAAGGAGGATTCCTTCAGCGGGTCACCAGCGATTCCTCGGTCCAGCCTCGTGGTTGCAGGATACTTGGCTCCTGTATTCCTTCGTTCGTGAGAACTCAGGAGATCGACATGGTAGTGGTGTTTCCAGCCCCCTCTTATCCACGGTTCCCTTCGCGCCAAAACGGAGGGGAGCCAATGGGAGATCCGCTCATCAACACACATACCATACGTGGACCAATCACGGACCACGGTGGTCCCAGGCATTCACACCACCCTAGACTCTCTGGCACCCAGGATGTGTATTGGGACCAGACATCCCAGCCCACACCCTGGAGGCACACAAACGACATGTAGAAGCCCGCGAAAGCATCTGCGTTTCGCGGGAAAGTACATGCCCAAATAAGGAAGGCCCCGGGTCGCTCGACCTGGGGAAGGTGAAGGGAGCAAGACGGTCAGTGGACAGGACAAAGGAGCCTCGTGGTCTGGCCATTTTGGGAGCCAGGCCATCATTTTGGGTTCAGTGCGAAAAACGTGCTCAGAACGCCAAAAGGAGCTCAAAATAAACAAAACGATCGCTGCCACCATTCCAGTCCCTGAATGACTTGCACCGATCAAATACCATCCTAAACGAGTATCTAGGGCCTGTAGAAGGCTAGAGACCCAAGAGAGCTGTAACTTAGCTTACAGTGCCCTCTTGTGTCATGTTGCACTAAAGCCGCAACATGATAAAAGAAACTACGGGAAACAGCGTTCCCCGGTACTGACTGTCTTAAGGGCATGTCAGTTTCCCCGTAAGAAAGGAGCGAAAGCCCAGAGAAGTGCGGCAGAAGGCTGTACTTCTCTGGCAAAGTCAAGAACAAGGTTAAAAACAATAGCAAAAAGTTTAGGGGTTGCCACATGGAAGGAAAATTCCCTACAATTACGAAATCTTTCCTAACACTCGCCCCTCCCAGACTATGGACAGGGGGAACTAATCCACCCCTGGATGAGTCTCTTGTTCAGGTCGGTTAAACATTCTGGACAACCCATCAGCATTGCTATGTTGGACACCTGGCCTATGCTCAATAGTGAAGTCGAAGCCTTGTAGACTTATGGACCACCTAAGCAACTTTGGATTCTCCCCCTTCATTTTCATTAGCCACTTTAACGGCTTATGGTCAGTTTGCACAGTGAAGTGGGTCCCATAGAGGTAGGGCCTCAGCTTCCTTAGGGCCCACACAACAGAGAAACATTCTTTCTCTACCGTGGACCATCTGAGCTCTCTGTCCTTAAGCTGGCGACTAATAAAACCGATAGGGTGTTCCTTACCCTTCTCATCTACTTGTGATAGTACAGCTCCTATCCCAGTGTCAGAGGCGTCCGTCTGCACGATAAAAGGTCTTTGATAATCAGGAGCCCTGAGCACAGGGGCCTGACACAAGGAGTCTTTTAAGCCATTGAAGGCCTTCTCACACTCGTCGGTCCAAGTTACCTTCTTGGGTTTCTTCGGAGTTGTGAGGGCAGTCAGAGGGGCAGCTATGGTACCATAGTCTGCCACAAAATTGCGGTAATACCCCGTGAGTCCTAAGAAGGCTCTCACTTGGGTTTGCGTAGTGGGGGTAGGCCAGTCTTGTACTGCTTGTACTTTACTGGGTAGAGGCTGTATCCTCCCTCCACCTACTTCATGTCCTCGGTAAACCACTGAGCCTTGTCCAATCTGGCATTTACTAGCCTTTATGGTCAAGTGGGCTTTCTGAAGAGCCTGGAGCACAATCCCGAGGTGTTTCACATGGTCTTCCCAGGTGGCACTGAAAACTGCTATATCGTCCAGATATGCAAGACAGAATTCGTCCAACCCATTCAACACATGATTCACAAGCCTCTGGAAAGTGGCAGGTGCATTCTTCAACCCGAACGGCATTACCCGGAATTGGTAAAGGCCGTCTGGAGTAGAAAATGCTGTCTTCTCCCTGGCATGTTCTGCTAGAGCTATTTGCCAATAGCCAGCAGTGAGGTCAAACGTGCTGAGGTACTTGGAGGCACCCAAAGTATCCACCAGCTCATCTGTTCGAGGCAAGGGGTGTGCATCTGTCTTGGTGACAGCATTCAGAGCCCTGTAATCCACGCAGAACCTCAATTCAGAAGTGCCTGCCTTTGGAACCAAGACCACAGGACTGGACCAAGGACTACTAGAGGGTTCAATCACCCCAAGGTCTAACATTTTGTTGACCTCGGTCTTAATATAAGACCGTACTTTATCTGACATCCTGTATCCCCTACTTTTGGTAGGTTCACTGTCTCCTGTGTCAATGTTATGTTTGCACCAAGGTGTCAAACCAGGCGACTGTGAGAACAGGGGGGAAAACTGCCTAAGCAAACTTTTCACCTCAGCCTGCTGATCAGAAGTCAGGTGAGGGGCCACTCGGACACCCTCAATGGAGCTATCTGAAGGACCGCTTTGGAACAGGTCGGGGAGAGGTTCTGACTCCTCTTCCTCAACGTCTGAAGCCAGTAGCAGTGCTGCGATTTCGACTCTTGGGACGAAAGCCTTCAGCCTATTCACGTGGAACACTTTTGGAGCCTGTCCAGGCCTTCCAAGGTCCACTAAATAGTTAACCTCACCCAGGGGCTCCACCACTGTGTAAGGGCCTGACCATTTGTCCTGTAAAGCTCGAGGCCTTATGGGATTCATGATCAGGACTTGCTGACCAGGTGTAAAGTTGATGAGGGAAGCTTTCTGGTCGTACCAATGTTTCACCAGCGCTTGCCCTGCCTTCAATTTATCACTAGCCAAGCCCATCAGAAGTACCATCCGTTTTCTGAGCCCTAGCACATAGTCAACTACATTGGTAGTAACAGGGGGAGTGGGCATCTCCCATCCCTCTTTGACGATGGCTAAGGGTCCCCGTACGGGATGACCGAACAGAAGTTCGAAGGGGCTGAAGCCAACACCCTCCTGTGGTACCTCTCGGTAGGCAAACAGTAAGCATGGTAAAAGAAGATCCCATTTTCTTCTCTGGGGCTCCTCCAGAGCCCCAATCATGCTCTTTAACGTTCTGTTGAAACGTTCCACCAGACCATTGGTCTGGGGGTGGTATGCAGAAGAGAACTTGTAGGTGACCCCACATTCTTTCCACATAGCCTGCATATACTTCGACATAAAGTTGCTGCCACGATCTGACACAACTTCTTTAGGGAAGCCAACCCTAGTAAATATGCCGAGTAAAGCTTTTGCAACTGACTTGGCAGTTACAGTTTTCAATGGGATGGCCTCAGGATACCTGGTTGCATGGTCGACCAGCACCAGGATAAACCTATTGCCCGAGGATGTTTGTGGGTCAAGGGGACCAACGATGTCGATCCCTACCCTTTCAAATGGTACCCCCACAACTGGGAGCGGTACCAACGGAGCTTGGATTGTCGTGCCAACCTTACCAGACAACTGGCAGGAGGCACAACTCCTGCAGTGACTTTCTACTTGCACCCCCATCTTGGGCCAGTAGAAGTGCATGGATAACCTTTGCTTGGTCCTCTTCATACCAAGGTGACCAGCAAGGGGAACTTCATGCGCCAACTGCAGGAGGAAGGGCCTAACAGCAAGGGGAACCACCAACCTCCTATGGTCTCCTTCTGTAGACTCTGTGGGCTCACTATACAGGAGTCCACCTTCCCAATAAATCCTATGCGTCCCAGGAGGTTCACCCTCAAGCTGGGAGCAGGCCTGTCTCCTTAGGCCTTCCAGAGATGGGCACTCATGTTGACCTTTACTGAATTCGTCCCTATCAGGACCTCCTTCAACTAACAAGTCCTTTAGTTCAGGATGATCGTTGGGGTCGAATACTTCAGGCATCGCCACTTCCTCGTCAGGCTCGGGCGATCGACCAACTTCCTCCACCGCAGTGGTAGGCGAGCTCGGGGGAATATTCTCTTTCCCCCGTCTTGACTTGTCGACTCCTTTCGCCTTGGGTTTCCCCTTCGGCTGGGGCGGCGTATTTGACTTGGCCAATGCTGCCCGTGCTTGAGACCGTGTGTAGGGTCTTTCGGCAGTGTCTCCTACGAGCCCTAAAGCTCTAAGATCATTGCCTAACAAGACCTTTCCCGGGACGTTTCTCGGAATGCTCACTGGAATCCTGACTGCTGTACCATTTAAAGTAAGATTTACAGGGATCACGGGAAACATACGGAGGGGGCCGTCAGCCAACTTAGTGGGCATCAGAGTAGCTCTGGCAACTTCCTCTGAGTCTACCAAGGTAGAATCCACTACAGTGTGACTGCACCCACTATCCCTAAGAGCTGGAGTATCTACTCCATTGATCAGCACACTGTCTTTAAAGTAGTGCTTGGTATTATCCGGAATCCTAGCATAGGCCTCTGCGACTTTAGGCTCCCAGGAACCCAGGGACACTAAAACTACCTCAGCCTCTATTCCGCTGGGAAATGAGTCTGAGGAGAAGGATGCTCCTGTAATCTCTTCTTCCTCGTAGGAGGAGAAGGCCAGATTAGCGGAGTGGACCCCCAAAGGTCTAACCTTACAACGGGGATCCCCCTTCACATGGTCAGTTGCTCCACAAGCAAAACAGGTTCCAATGGGTCTGTTTACATAGGGAGGCTTATTGTAACCGGAGTTCAGTTTCGGAGGCTGACCTCCACTACCCTGTGAGTTCTCTTGTGTCTTACCCTTGTTTTTCTTTTTGTGGCCCTTATGGGAAGAAGATTTAGCAGATTCCCCACCCTCCATATCTTTGGACTTTTTCCCTTCCTCCTGCTTACCAGGATGAGTTTTGTCCTTATGGGACACTCGATGTGACACCCATAAGTCTGCTGCAATGGCCAGCTTCTTAGGATCTATCTCCTTCGAATCGGCCAAATGCTGCTTAAGCTCCGGGGAAGAAGAAGCAAAAATGTGTTCCAGCATGACAAGATTTATCATGCCTTCGAAGGTAGAGACCTTATAGCCTTCGACCCAGCCAGTTAAGTTTTTCAAGGATTCAGCGACATAAGATACCCAAGTACCACCTTCCTTTTTCTTATACTCTCGAAAACGCTTTAAATATTGGGCCGGAGTCTTCCCAAACTTTAAAATGAGAGTTTGCTTTAACATTGCGAAATCAGCTCGCTCAGCCTTCGACATTTCCATGATGGCACTACAGCCAGAATGGGGCAGTCTACTGAGTAACCACGCAATTTTATCAGCATTGTCAACTTCTTGAACCTCGCATGCATACTCAAACGCATTCAGCCAGTCCATAATGTCATTCCTTTCCTCATACACACTGAGCAGATCTTTCGGAAACCGTGGATGAGAGGAGGCCCCAGACCCATGTCCAGGACCCTTGGATCCATTTGCAACCTGAAGCTTGGCCAGTTCCAACTGGTGATCCCTGTCTTTCTGTTTTTCTGCCTGTTCGATTTTTAGTTTGGCTATGCTGAATTCAAGCTCCTGCTGCCTAAACCGCAGCTCTTGCTTCTTGAATTCAAGCATAGCCTCCCCATCAGCACTGGCAGAGGAAACATTAGACATCTCGTCCTCCCTGTCCTCGTGGTCGCGGTGGATCAGTGCGGCGGCAGAACCGTCGGTTCTACCAGTGAGAGCAGCCCCACCACCTTCCGCACTGTCCTCAGAAGTGATAGCGTCAAGCTGCGCTTCTTGCCACGCCACGATTCTTTGGATCATTTCCAATTTCGTGCCTTGAGAGGAAACCCCTCTCTCCGCACACATCTTTTTTAGTGTTTCTGATTTAGAAGCATTCAAAGTTAACAAGGTACTTGTTTCCATACTGTTTGATAGGACAATGGCCTTTTTAAAGTTATACTATAACAATTCACTACGTGTACTGGTTGGAATAACCTGAAATGCCTTAGTTCGAGCGCAACACTGGATACCTTCAGTCGTATCCCACCGCTGTACACCAATTTGTTAAGACGGATTTCTGAACTCTGTCCTGGCGGCGCAGAAGTTCAGAAGGCCAACCTAATTACTTGGAACAGGGTAACCTCTGGACAAGCCAGACCAATCAAGGTAGCGATCGCGGCGGTCAAGACTAGGTCTCAAGAGGGGTGAGGGTGACTGAAAGCTCGCAATGAGCACACAAAGCAAGAGCGCTTACAAACTACTCCAAACAGTTGTTATATCAAAAATAGATACACATTTATTTTAAGGCCTTTAAAATAATGACCCTAGCGAGAAAATCACAATATCACAATACTAAGCCAACACATACCATATCCACACAATATATATACAAATACACAGTCGCAAGCGTTTAAAGCACGAAATATGTAGTCCACCTGAAAGGGAAGGAAAACAGGCAGTGCGATAATGCTTTCGACTCAGTTCGCCTTCATAGGCACCTAACTAGATGGAAGTCCGAGCCCTGCGAAGAGTGGAGCCTTGTGCTCAAAGTACCTGCACACGCTGGTGCCAACGGGCAAAAGGAGAAGCTCTTCGGAGGAAGTCAGGCAGTTCGGGTTAGTGCACAGCAGAAGAAGAACAGGTTCCGCAACTCAAGCGCAGCCTCCACAGCGGGCAGAAGCAGAGCGCGAGTACGGCAAAAGGGTGCTGTTTTTACACAGCAGGGAAAAGCAATGGGATACTGCAGGAGGGCAACCAGATCCTAGATATACTACTCACCGGTCCCCGAAGCAAGCAGACCCAGGCTTCTCCACGTTAGTTTCAGCAGCTGGCAGGTTCAGAAGAGCAGGGAACGCCTTGTAGTCGTGTAGAGCAAAAAGACGTCCCAATCGACGAAACCGGCACAGTTTGTTGCCGCAGCAGGTCAACGGAGCGGCCGTGCGTACCTGAGTCAAAAGTACACTCCTCCCTTCAGACCTGGGAACGCCACGTGCACGAAGCGTGGGAGAGTGACAAGGACTCGAGATACTGCACAACCTGGCGGCGGTTACAGAGCAAGACTCCCTTGTAAGCTGGTAAGTCAACTGGATGGCCCAGAGACGCTTCCGAAGGCTTACTTGGCAGGAGATGGCTGAAGATGCCGGGAATAGCTGTTCCTGCTATTCCAAAGGTCGAAGCACCAGTACAGGCCTTCTGGTTCGATCAAGGAGGAAAGGGTTTCACAGGACGACAGCAGTGCAAAGGAGGATTCCTTCAGCGGGTCACCAGCGATTCCTCGGTCCAGCCTCGTGGTTGCAGGATACTTGGCTCCTGTATTCCTTCGTTCGTGAGAACTCAGGAGATCGACATGGTAGTGGTGTTTCCAGCCCCCTCTTATCCACGGTTCCCTTCGCGCCAAAACGGAGGGGAGCCAATGGGAGATCCGCTCATCAACACACATACCATACGTGGACCAATCACGGACCACGGTGGTCCCAGGCATTCACACCACCCTAGACTCTCTGGCACCCAGGATGTGTATTGGGACCAGACATCCCAGCCCACACCCTGGAGGCACACAAACGACATGTAGAAGCCCGCGAAAGCATCTGCGTTTCGCGGGAAAGTACATGCCCAAATAAGGAAGGCCCCGGGTCGCTCGACCTGGGGAAGGTGAAGGGAGCAAGACGGTCAGTGGACAGGACAAAGGAGCCTCGTGGTCTGGCCATTTTGGGAGCCAGGCCACCATTTTGGGTTCAGTGCGAAAAACGTGCTCAGAATGCCAAAAGGAGCTCAAAATAAACAAAACGATCGCTGCCACCATTCCAGTCCCTGAATGACTTGCACCGATCAAATACCATCCTAAACGAGTATCTAGGGCCTGTAGAAGGCTAGAGACCCAAGAGAGCTGTAACTTAGCTTACAGTGCCCTCTTGTGTCATGTTGCACTAAAGCCGCAACATGATAAAAGAAACTACGGGAAACAGCGTTCCCCGGTACTGACTGTCTTAAGGGCATGTCAGTTTCCCCGTAAGAAAGGAGCGAAAGCCCAGAGAAGTGCGGCAGAAGGCTGTACTTCTCTGGCAAAGTCAAGAACAAGGTTAAAAACAATAGCAAAAAGTTTAGGGGTTGCCACATGGAAGGAAAATTCCCTACAATTACGAAATCTTTCCTAACAGGTATTAGAAGCATTGAGATATCACATCTCATGCTATCGGAAGGATCTCAGGTTTGGTATTAGAAGCATTGAGATATCACATCTCATGCTATCAGAAGGGTCTCAGGATTGGAATGGGAAGGAGTTGGATATCACATCTCATGCTAAAGGGAGGGTCTCAGGTTTGGAAGGGGAAGGATTTGGATATCACATCTCATGTTATCGGAAGGATCTCAGGTTTGGTATTAGAAGTATTGAGATATCACATCTCATGCTATAGGAAGGGTCTCAGGATTGGAATGGGAAGGAGTTGGATATCACATCTCATGCTAAAGGAAGGGTCTCAGGTTTGGTAGAAGCATTGAGATATCACATCTCATGCTATAGGAAGGGTTTTAGGATTGGAATGGGAAGGACTTAGATATCACATATCATGCTATAGGGAGGGTTTCAGTTTTGATATTAGAAGCATTGAGATATCACATCTCATGCTATCGGAAGTGTCTCAGGATTGGAATGGGAAGGAGCTGGATATCACATCTCATGCTAAAGGAAGGGTCTCAGGTTTGGAACGGGAAGGAGTTGGATATCCGATCTCATGTTATAGGAAGGGTCTCAGGTTTGGTATAAGCATTGAGATATCACATCTCTGCTATCGGAAGTGTCTCAGGATTGGAATGGGAAGGAATTGGATATCCCATCTCATGTTATAGGACGGGTCTCAGGATTGTTATTAGAATCATTGAGATATCATATTGCATGCTGTAGGAAGGGTCTAAGGATTGGAATGGGAAGGACTTGGGTATCACATCTCATGCTATAGGAAGGGTCTCAGGTTTGGTATAAGCATTGAGATATCAAATCTCATGCTATAGGAAGGGTCTCAGGATTGGAATGGAAGGAGTTGGATATCACATCTCATGTTATAGGAAGGATCTCAGGTTTGGTATTAGAAGCATTGAGACATCACATCTCATGCTATAGGAAGTGTCTCAGGATTGGAATGGGAAGGACTTGGATATCACATCTCATGCTATAGGGAGGGTCTCAAGTTTGATATTAGAAGCATTGAGATATCACATCTCATGCTATAGGAAGGGTCTCAGGATTGGAATGGGAAGGAGTTGGATATCACATCTCATGCTATAGGAAGGGTCTCAGGTTTGGTATAAGCATTGAGATATCACATCTCATGCTATAGGAAGGATCTCTGGATTGGAATGGGAAGGAGTTGTATATGACATCTCATGCCGTAGGAAGGGTCTCAGGTTTGGTATAAGCATTGAGATATCACATCTCTGCTATCGGAAGGGTCTCAGGATTGGAATGGGAAGGAGTTGGATATCCCATCTCATGTTATAGGAAGAGTCTCAGGTTTGGTATTAGAAGCATTGAGATATCACATCTCATGCTATAGGAAGTGTCTCAGGATTGGAATGGGAAGGACTTGGATATCACATCTCATGCTATAGGGAGGGTCTCAAGTTTGATATTAGAAGCATTGAGATATCACATCTCATGCTATAGGAAGGGTCTCAGGATTGGAATGGGAAGGAGTTGGATATCACATCTCATGCTATAGGAAGGGTCTCAGGTTTGGTATAAGCAGTGAGATATCACATCTCATGCTATAGGAAGTGTCAGAATTGGAAGGGGAAGGATTTGGATATCACATCTCATGTTATAGGAAGGATCTCAGGTTTGGTATTAGAAGCATTGAGATATCACATCTCATGCTATCGGAAGGATCTCAGGTTTGGTATTAGAAGCATTGAGATATCACATCTCATGCTATCAGAAGGGTCTCAGGATTGGAATGGGAAAGAGTTGGATATCACATCTCATGCTAAAGGGAGGGTCTCAGGTTTGGAAGGGGAAGGATTTGGATATCACATCTCATGTTATCGGAAGGATTTCAGGTTTGGTATTAGAAGTATTGAGATATCACATCTCATGCTATAGGAAGGGTCTCAGGATTGGAATGGGAAGGAGTTGGATATCACATCTCATGCTAAAGGAAGGGTCTCAGGTTTGGTAGAAGCATTGAGATATCACATCTCATGCTATAGGAAGGGTCTCAGGATTGGAATGGGAAGGACTTAGATATCACATATCATGCTATAGGGAGGGTTTCTGTTTTGATATTAGAAGCATTGAGATATCACATCTCATGCTAAAGGGAGGGTCTCAGGATTGGAATGGGAAGGAGCTGGATATCACATCTCATGCTAAAGGAAGGGTCTCAGGTTTGGAACGGGAAGGAGTTGGATATCCGATCTCATGTTATAGGAAGGGTCTAAGGTCTGGTATAAGCATTGAGATATCACATCTCTGCTATCGGAAGTGTCTCAGGATTGGAATGGGAAGGAGTTGGATATCCCATCTCATGTTATAGGAAGGGTCTCAGGTTTGGTATAAGCATTGAGATATCACATCTCATGCTATAGGAAGGGTCTCAGGATTGGAATGGGAAGGAGTTGGATATCACATCTCATGCTATAGGAAGGGTCTCAGGTTTGGTATAAGCATTGAGATATCACATCTCATGCTATAGGAAGGGTCTCAGGATTGGAATGGGAAGGAGTTGTATATGACATCTCATGCCGTAGGAAGGGTCTCAGGTTTGGTATAAGCATTGAGATATCACATCTCATGCTATAGGAAGGGTCTCAGGATTGGAATGGGAAGGAGTTGGATATCACATCTCATGCTATAGGAAGGGTCTCAGGTTTGGTATAAGCATTGAGAAATCACATCTCATGCTATAGGAAGGGTCTCAGGATTGGAATGGGAAGGAGTTGTATATGACATCTCATGCCGTAGGAAGGGTCTCAGGTTTGGTATAAGCATTGAGATATCACATCTCTGCTATCGGAAGGGTCTCAGGATTGGAATGGGAAGGAATTGGATATCCCATCTCATGTTATAGGAAGAGTCTCAGGTTTGGTATTAGAAGCATTGAGATATCACATCTCATGCTATAGGAAGTGTCTCAGGATTGGAATGGGAAGGACTTGGATATCACATCTCATGCTATAGGGAGGCTCTCAAGTTTGATATTAGAAGCATTGAGATATCACATCTCATGCTATAGGAAGGGTCTCAGGATTGGAATGGGAAGGAGTTGGATATCACATCTCATGCTATAGGAAGGGTCTCAGGTTTGGTATAAGCAGTGAGATATCACATCGCATGCTGTAGGAAGGGTCTCAGGTTTGGTATTAGAAGCATTGAGATATCACATCTCATGCTATAGGAAGGATCTCAGGTTTGGTATTAGAAGTATTGAGATATCACATCTCATGCTATAGGAAGGGTCTCAGGATTGGAATGGGAAGGAGTTGGATATCACATCTCATGCTAAAGGAAGGGTCTCAGGTTTGGTAGAAGCATTGAGATATCACATCTCATGCTATAGGAAGGGTCTCAGGATTGGAATGGGAAGGACTTAGATATCACATATCATGCTATAGGGAGGGTCTCAGTTTTGATATTAGAAGCATTGAGATATCACATCTCATGCTATCGGAAGTGTCTCACGATTGGAATGGGAAGGAGCTGGATATCACATCTCATGCTAAAGGAAGAGTCTCAGGATTGAAACGGGAAGGAGTTGGAGATCACATCTCATGTTATAGGAAGGGTCTCAGGTTTGGTATAAGCATTGAGATATCACATCTCTGCTATCGGAAGTGTCTCAGGATTGGAAATGGAAGGAGTTGGATATCCCATCTCATGTTATAGGACGGGTCTCAGGTTTGTTATTAGAATCATTGAGATATCATATTGCATGCTGTAGGAAGGGTCTAAGGATTGGAATGGAAAGGACTTGGATATCACATCTCATGCTATAGATAGGCTCTCAGGTTTGGAAAGGGAAGGAGTTGGATATCACATTTCATGTTAGAGGAAGGATCTCAGGTTTGGTATTAGAGGCATTGAGATATCATATTGCATGCTGTAGGAAGGGTCTAAGGATTGGAATGGGAAGGACTTGGATATCACATCTCATGCTATAGGAAGGGTCTCAGGTTGGAATGGGAAGGAGTTGGATATCACATCTCATGTTAAAGGGAGGGTCTCAGAATTGGAAGGGGAAGGATTTGGATATCACATCTCATGTTATGGGAAGGATCTCAGGTTTGGTATTAGAAGCATTGAGATATCACATCTCATGGTATCGGAAGGATCTCAGGTTTGGTATTAGAAGCATTGAGATATCACATCTCATGCTATCAGAAGGGTCTCAGGATTGGAATGGGAAGGAGATGGATATCACATATGCTAAAGGGAGGGTCTCAGGTTTGGAAGGGGAAGGATTTGGATATCACATCTCATGTTATCGGAAAGGATCTCAGGTTTGGTATTAGAAGTATTGCGATATCACATCTCATGCTATAGGAAGTGTCTCAGGATTGGAATGGGAAGGAGCTGGATATCACATCTCATGCTAAAGGAAGGATCTCAGGTTTGGTATTAGAAGCATTGAGATATCACATCTCATGCTATCAGAAGGGTCTCAGGATTGGAATGGGAAGGAGATGGATATCACATATGCTAAAGGGAGGGTCTCAGGATTGGAATGGGAAGGAGTTGGATATCACATCTCATGCTAAAGGAAGGGTCTCAGGTTTGGTAGAAGCATTGAGATATCACATCTCATGCTATAGGAAGTGTCTCAGGATTGGAATGGGAAGGAGCTGGATATCACATCTCATGCTAAAGGAAGGGTCTCAGGTTTGGAACGGGAAGGAGTTGGATATCCGATCTCATGTTATAGGAAGGGTCTAAGGTCTGGTATAAGCATTGAGATATCACATCTCTGCTATCGGAAGTGTCTCAGGATTGGAATGGGAAGGAGTTGGATATCCGATCTCATGCTATCGGAAGGATCTCAGGTTTGGTATTAGAAGCATTGAGATATCACATCTCATGCTATAGGAAGGGTCTCAGGATTGGAATGGGAAGGACTTAGATATCACATATCATGCGATAGGGAGGGTTTCCGTTTTGATATTAGAAGCATTGAGATATCACATCTCATGCTATCGGAAGTGTCTCAGGATTGGAATGGGAAGGAGCTGGATATCACATCTCATGCTAAAGGAAGGGTCTCAGGTTTGGAACGGGAAGGAGTTGGATATCCGATCTCATGTTATAGGAAGGGTCTAAGGTCTGGTATAAGCATTGAGATATCACATCTCTGCTATCGGAAGTGTCTCAGGATTGGAATGGGAAGGAGTTGGATATCCCATCTCATGTTATAGGAAGGGTCTCAGGTTTGGTATAAGCATTGAGATATCACATCTCATGCTATAGGAAGGGTCTCAGGATTGGAATGGGAAGGAGTTGGATATCACATCTCATGCTATAGGAAGGGTCTCAGGTTTGGTATAAGCATTGAGATATCACATCTCATGCTATAGGAAGGGTCTCAGGATTGGAATGGGAAGGAGTTGTATATGACATCTCATGCCGTAGGAAGGGTCTCAGGTTTGGTATAAGCATTGAGATATCACATCTCATGCTATACTAAGGGTCTCAGGATTGGAATGGGAAGGAGTTGGATATCACATCTCATGCTATAGGAAGGGTCTCAGGTTTGGTATAAGCATTGAGATATCACATCTCTGCTATCGGAAGGGTCTCAGGATTGGAATGGGAAGGAGTTGGATATCCCATCTCATGTTATAGGAAGAGTCTCAGGTTTGGTATTAGAAGCATTGAGATATCACATCTCATGCTATAGGAAGTGTCTCAGGATTGGAATGGGAAGGACTTGGATATCACATCTCATGCTATAGGAAGTGTCTCAGGATTGGAATGGGAAGGAGTTGGATATCACATCTCATGTTATAGGAAGGATCTCAGGTTTGATATAAGAATTGAGATATCACATCTCTGCTATCGGAAGGGTCTCAGGATTGGAATGGGAAGGAGTTGGATATTCCAATCTCATGTTATAGGAAGGGTCTCAGGTTTGGTATTAGAAGCATTGAGATATCACATCTCATGCTATCGGAAGGATCTCAGGTTTGGTATAAGAAGCATTGAGATATCACATCTCATGCTATCAGAAGGGTCTCAGGATTGGAATGGGAAGGAGATGGATATCACATCTCATGCTAAAGGGAGGGTCTCAGGTTTGGAAGGGGAAGGATTTGGATATCACATCTCATGTTATCGGAAGGATCTCAGGTTTGGTATTAGAAGTATTGAGATATCACATCTCATGCTATAGGAAGGGTCTCAGGATTGGAATGGGAAGGAGTTGGATATCACATCTCATGCTAAAGGAAGGGTCTCAGGTTTGATAGAAGCATTGAGATATCACATCTCATGCTATAGGAAGGGTCTCGGGATTGGAATGGGAAGGACTTAGATATCACATATCATGCTATAGGGAGGGTTTCCGTTTTGATATTAGAATCATTGAGATATCACATCTCATGCTATCGGAAGTGTCTCAGGATTGGAATGGGAAGGAGCTGGATATCACATCTCATGCTAAAGGAAGGGTCTCAGGTTTGGAACTGGAAGGAGTTGGATATCCGATCTCATGTTATAGGAAGGGTCTAAGGTCTGGTATAAGCATTGAGATATCACATCTCTGCTATCGGAAGTGTCTCAGGATTGGAATGGGAAGGAGTTGGATATCCCATCTCATGTTATAGGAAGGGTCTCAGGTTTGGTATAAGCATTGAGATATCACATCTCATGCTATAGGAAGGGTCTCAGGATTGGAATGGGAAGGAGTTGGATATCACATCTCATGCTATAGGAAGGGTCTCAGGTTTGGTATAAGCATTGAGATATCACATCTCATGCCATAGGAAGGGTCTCAGGATTGGAATGGGAAGGAGTTGTATATGACATCTCATGCCGTAGGAAGGGTCTCAGGTTTGGTATAAGCATTGAGATATCACATCTCATGCTATTGGAAGGGTCTCAGGATTGGAATGGGAAGGAGTTGGATATCACATCTCATGCTATAGGAAGGGTCTCAGGTTTGGTATAAGCATTGAGATATCACATCTCATGCTATAGGAAGGGTCTCAGGATTGGAATGGGAAGGAGTTGTATATGACATCTCATGCCGTAGGAAGGGTCTCAGGTTTGGTATAAGCATTGAGATATCACATCTCTGCTATCGGAAGGGTCTCAGGATTGGAATGGGAAGGAGTTGGATATCCCATCTCATGTTATAGGAAGAGTCTCAGGTTTGGTATTAGAAGCATTGAGATATCACATCTCATGCTATAGGAAGGGTCTCAGGATTGGAATGGGAAGGAGTTAGATATCACATCTCATGCTATAGGAAGGGTCTCAGGTTTGGTATAAGCAGTGAGATATCACATCTCATGCTATAGGAAGTGTCTCAGGATTGGAATGGGAAGGAGTTGGATATCACATCTCATGTTATAGGAAGGATCTCAGGTTTGGTATAAGAATTGAGATATCACATCTCTGCTATCGGAAGGGTCTCAGGATTGGAATGGGAAGGAGTTGGATATTCCAATCTCATGTTATAGGAAGGGTCTCAGGTTTGGTATTAGAAGCATTGAGATATCACATCTCATGCTATCGGAAGGATCTCAGGTTTGGTATTAGAAGCATTGAGATATCACATCTCATGCTATCAGAAGGGTCTCAGGATTGGAATGGGAAGGAGATGGATATCACATCTCATGCTAAAGGGAGGGTCTCAGGTTTGGAAGGGGAAGGATTTGGATATCACATCTCATGTTATCGGAAGGATCTCAGGTTTGGTATTAGAAGTATTGAGATATCACATCTCATGCTATAGGAAGTGTCTCAGGATTGGAATGGGAAGGACTTGGATATCACATCTCATGCTATCGGAAGGATCTCAGGTTTGGTATTAGAAGCATTGAGATATCACATCTCATGCTATCAGAAGGGTCTCAGGATTGGAATGGGAAGGAGATGGATATCACATCTCATGCTAAAGGGAGGGTCTCAGGTTTGGAAGGGGAAGGATTTGGATATCACATCTCATGTTATCGGAAGGATCTCAGGTTTGGTATTAGAAGTATTGAGATATCACATCTCATGCTAAAGGAAGGGTCTCAGGTTTGGTAGAAGCATTGAGATATCACATCTCATGCTATAGGAAGGGTCTCAGGATTGGAATGGGAAGGACTTAGATATCACATATCATGCTATAGGGAGGGTTTCCGTTTTGATATTAGAAGCATTGAGATATCACATCTCATGCTATCGGAAGTGTCTCAGGATTGGAATGGGAAGGAGCTGGATATCACATCTCATGCTAAAGGAAGGGTCTCAGGTTTGGAACGGGAAGGAGTTGGATATCCGATCTCATGTTATAGGAAGGGTCTAAGGTCTGGTATAAGCATTGAGATATCACATCTCTGCTATCGGAAGTGTCTCAGGATTGGAATGGGAAGGAGTTGGATATCCCATCTCATGTTATAGGAAGGGTCTCAGGTTTGGTATAAGCATTGAGATATCACATCTCATGCTATAGGAAGGGTCTCAGGATTGGAATGGGAAGGAGTTGGATATCACATCTCATGCTATAGGAAGGGTCTCAGGTTTGGTATAAGCATTGAGATATCACATCTCATGCTATAGGAAGGGTCTCAGGATTGGAATGGGAAGGAGTTGTATATGACATCTCATGCCGTAGGAAGGGTCTCAGGTTTGGTATAAGCATTGAGATATCACATCTCATGCTATAGGAAGGGTCTCAGGATTGGAATGGGAAGGAGTTGGATATCACATCTCATGCTATAGGAAGGGTCTCAGGTTTGGTATAAGCATTGAGATATCACATCTCATGCTATAGGAAGGGTCTCAGGATTGGAATGGGAAGGAGTTGTATATGACATCTCATGCCGTAGGAAGGGTCTCAGGTTTGGTATAAGCATTGAGATATCACATCTCTGCTATCGGAAGGGTCTCAGGATTGGAATGGGAAGGAGTTGGATATCCCATCTCATGTTATAGGAAGAGTCTCAGGTTTGGTATTAGAAGCATTGAGATATCACATCTCATGCTATAGGAAGTGTCTCAGGATTGGAATGGGAAGGACTTGGATATCACATCTCATGCTATAGGGAGGCTCTCAAGTTTGATATTAGAAGCATTGAGATATCACATCTCATGCTATAGGAAGGGTCTCAGGATTGGAATGGGAAGGAGTTGGATATCACAGCTCATGCTATTGGAAGGGTCTCAGGTTTGGTATAAGCAGTGAGATATCACATCTCATGCTATAGGAAGTGTCTCAGGATTGGAATGGGAAGGAGTTGGATATCACATCTCATGTTATAGGAAGGATCTCAGGTTTGGTATAAGAATTGAGATATCACATCTCTGCTATCGGAAGGGTCTCAGGATTGGAATGGGAAGGAGTTGGATATTCCAATCTCATGTTATAGGAAGGGTCTCAGGTTTGGTATTAGAAGCATTGAGATATCACATCTCATGCTATAGGAAGGGTCTCAGGATTGGAATGGGAAGGACTTGGATATCACATCTCATGCTATAGGGAGGGTCTCAAGTTTGATATTAGAAGCATTGAGATATTACATCTCATGATATCGGAAGGGTCTCAGGATTGGAATGGGAAGGAGTTGGATATCACATCTCATGATAAAGGAAGGGTCTAAGGTTTGGAAGGGGAAGGATTTGGATATCACATCTCATGTTATAGGACGGGTCTCAGGTTTGGTATTAGAAGCATTGAGATATCAAGTCTCATGGTATAGAAAGGGGATCAGAATTGGAATGGGAAGGAGTTGGATGTCACAACTCAAGCTATAGGAAGGGTCTCAGGATTGGAATGGGAAGGACTTGGATATCACATCTCATGCTATAGGGAGGGTCTCAAGTTTGATATTAGAAGCATTGAGATATCACATCTCATGATATCGGAAGGGTCTCAGGATTGGAATGGGAAGGAGTTGGATATCACATCTCATGATAAAGGAAGGGTCTAAGGTTTGGAAGGGGAAGGATTTGGATATCACATCTCATGTTATAGGACGGGTCTCAGGTTTGGTATTAGAAGCATTGAGATATCAAGTCTCATGGTATAGGAAGGGGCTCAGAATTGGAATGGGAAGGAGTTGGATATCAAGTCTCATGGTATAGGAAGGGGCTCAGAATTGGAATGGGAAGGAGTTGGATATCACATCTCATGCTAAAGGGAGGGTCTCAGGTTTGGAAGGGGAAGGATTTGGATATCACATCTCATGTTATAGGAAGGATCTCAGGTTTGGTATTAGTAGCATTGAGATATCACATCTCATGCTATCGGAAGTATCTCAGGTTTGGTATTAGAGGCATTGAGATATCACATCTCATGCTATCTATCATAAGGGTCTCAGGATTGGAATGGGAAGGAGTTGGATATCACATCTCATGCTAAAGGGAGGGTCTCAGGTTTGGAAGGGGAAGGATTTGGATATCACATCACATGTTATAAGAAGGATCTCAGGTTTGGTATTAGAAGCATTGAGATATCACATCTCATGCTATCGGAAGTGTCTCAGGATTGGAAAGGGAAGGAGCTGGATATCACATCTCATGCTAAAGGAAGGGTCTCAGGTTTGGAACGGGAAGGAGTTGGATATCCGATCTCATGTTATAGGAAGGGTCTCAGGTTTGGTATAAGCATTGAGATATCACATCTCTGCTATCGGAAGTGTCTCAGGATTGGAATGGGAAGGAATTGGATATCCCATCTCATGTTATAGGACGGGTCTCAGGATTGTTATTAGAATCATTGAGATATCATATTGCATGCTGTAGGAAGGGTCTAAGGATTGGAATGGGAAGGACTTGGGTATCACATCTCATGCTATAGGAAGGGTCTCAGGTTTGGTATAAGCATTGAGATATCAAATCTCATGCTATAGGAAGGGTCTCAGGATTGGAATGGAAGGAGTTGGATATCACATCTCATGTTATAGGAAGGATCTCAGGTTTGGTATTAGAAGCATTGAGACATCACATCTCATGCTATAGGAAGTGTCTCAGGATTGGAATGGGAAGGACTTGGATATCACATCTCATGCTATAGGGAGGGTCTCAAGTTTGATATTAGAAGCATTGAGATATCACATCTCATGCTATAGGAAGGGTCTCAGGATTGGAATGGGAAGGAGTTGGATATCACATCTCATGCTATAGGAAGGGTCTCAGGTTTGGTATAAGCATTGAGATATCACATCTCATGCTATAGGAAGGATCTCAGGATTGGAATGGGAAGGAGTTGTATATGACATCTCATGCCGTAGGAAGGGTCTCAGGTTTGGTATAAGCATTGAGATATCACATCTCTGCTATCGGAAGGGTCTCAGGATTGGAATGGGAAGGAGTTGGATATCCCATCTCATGTTATAGGAAGAGTCTCAGGTTTGGTATTAGAAGCATTGAGATATCACATCTCATGCTATAGGAAGTGTCTCAGGATTGGAATGGGAAGGACTTGGATATCACATCTCATGCTATAGGGAGGGTCTCAAGTTTGATATTAGAAGCATTGAGATATCACATCTCATGCTATAGGAAGGGTCTCAGGATTGGAATGGGAAGGAGTTGGATATCACATCTCATGCTATAGGAAGGGTCTCAGGTTTGGTATAAGCAGTGAGATATCACATCTCATGCTATAGGAAGTGTCAGAATTGGAAGGGGAAGGATTTGGATATCACATCTCATGTTATAGGAAGGATCTCAGGTTTGGTATTAGAAGCATTGAGATATCACATCTCATGCTATCGGAAGGATCTCAGGTTTGGTATTAGAAGCATTGAGATATCACATCTCATGCTATCAGAAGGGTCTCAGGATTGGAATGGGAAAGAGTTGGATATCACATCTCATGCTAAAGGGAGGGTCTCAGGTTTGGAAGGGGAAGGATTTGGATATCACATCTCATGTTATCGGAAGGATTTCAGGTTTGGTATTAGAAGTATTGAGATATCACATCTCATGCTATAGGAAGGGTCTCAGGATTGGAATGGGAAGGAGTTGGATATCACATCTCATGCTAAAGGAAGGGTCTCAGGTTTGGTAGAAGCATTGAGATATCACATCTCATGCTATAGGAAGGGTCTCAGGATTGGAATGGGAAGGACTTAGATATCACATATCATGCTATAGGGAGGGTTTCTGTTTTGATATTAGAAGCATTGAGATATCACATCTCATGCTAAAGGGAGGGTCTCAGGATTGGAATGGGAAGGAGCTGGATATCACATCTCATGCTAAAGGAAGGGTCTCAGGTTTGGAACGGGAAGGAGTTGGATATCCGATCTCATGTTATAGGAAGGGTCTAAGGTCTGGTATAAGCATTGAGATATCACATCTCTGCTATCAGAAGTGTCTCAGGATTGGAATGGGAAGGAGTTGGATATCCCATCTCATGTTATAGGAAGGGTCTCAGGTTTGGTATAAGCATTGAGATATCACATCTCATGCTATAGGAAGGGTCTCAGGATTGGAATGGGAAGGAGTTGGATATCACATCCCATGCTATAGGAAGGGTCTCAGGTTTGGTATAAGCATTGAGATATCACATCTCATGCTATAGGAAGGGTCTCAGGATTGGAATGGGAAGGAGTTGTATATGACATCTCATGCCGTAGGAAGGGTCTCAGGTTTGGTATAAGCATTGAGATATCACATCTCATGCTATAGGAAGGGTCTCAGGATTGGAATGGGAAGGAGTTGGATATCACATCTCATGCTATAGGAAGGGTCTCAGGTTTGGTATAAGCATTGAGAAATCACATCTCATGCTATAGGAAGGGTCTCAGGATTGGAATGGGAAGGAGTTGTATATGACATCTCATGCCGTAGGAAGGGTCTCAGGTTTGGTATAAGCATTGAGATATCACATCTCTGCTATCGGAAGGGTCTCAGGATTGGAATGGGAAGGAATTGGATATCCCATCTCATGTTATAGGAAGAGTCTCAGGTTTGGTATTAGAAGCATTGAGATATCACATCTCATGCTATAGGAAGTGTCTCAGGATTGGAATGGGAAGGACTTGGATATCACATCTCATGCTATAGGGAGGCTCTCAAGTTTGATATTAGAAGCATTGAGATATCACATCTCATGCTATAGGAAGGGTCTCAGGATTGGAATGGGAAGGAGTTGGATATCACATCTCATGCTATAGGAAGGGTCTCAGGTTTGGTATAAGCAGTGAGATATCACATCGCATGCTGTAGGAAGGGTCTCAGGTTTGGTATTAGAAGCATTGAGATATCACATCTCATGCTATAGGAAGGATCTCAGGTTTGGTATTAGAAGTATTGAGATATCACATCTCATGCTATAGGAAGGGTCTCAGGATTGGAATGGGAAGGAGTTGGATATCACATCTCATGCTAAAGGAAGGGTCTCAGGTTTGGTAGAAGCATTGAGATATCACATCTCATGCTATAGGAAGGGTCTCAGGATTGGAATGGGAAGGACTTAGATATCACATATCATGCTATAGGGAGGGTCTCAGTTTTGATATTAGAAGCATTGAGATATCACATCTCATGCTATCGGAAGTGTCTCACGATTGGAATGGGAAGGAGCTGGATATCACATCTCATGCTAAAGGAAGAGTCTCAGGATTGGAACGGGAAGGAGTTGGAGATCACATCTCATGTTATAGGAAGGGTCTCAGGTTTGGTATAAGCATTGAGATATCACATCTCTGCTATCAGAAGTGTCTCAGGATTGGAAATGGAAGGAGTTGGATATCCCATCTCATGTTATAGGACGGGTCTCAGGTTTGTTATTAGAATCATTGAGATATCATATTGCATGCTGTAGGAAGGGTCTAAGGATTGGAATGGAAAGGACTTGGATATCACATCTCATGCTATAGATAGGCTCTCAGGTTTGGAAAGGGAAGGAGTTGGATATCACATTTCATGTTAGAGGAAGGATCTCAGGTTTGGTATTAGAGGCATTGAGATATCATATTGCATGCTGTAGGAAGGGTCTAAGGATTGGAATGGGAAGGACTTAGATATCACATCTCATGCTATAGGAAGGGTCTCAGGTTGGAATGGGAAGGAGTTGGATATCACATCTCATGTTAAAGGGAGGGTCTCAGAATTGGAAGGGGAAGGATTTGGATATCACATCTCATGTTATGGGAAGGATCTCAGGTTTGGTATTAGAAGCATTGAGATATCACATCTCATGCTATCGGAAGGATCTCAGGTTTGGTATTAGAAGCATTGAGATATCACATCTCATGCTATCAGAAGGGTCTCAGGATTGGAATGGGAAGGAGATGGATATCACATATGCTAAAGGGAGGGTCTCAGGTTTGGAAGGGGAAGGATTTGGATATCACATCTCATGTTATCGGAAAGGATCTCAGGTTTGGTATTAGAAGTATTGCGATATCACATCTCATGCTATAGGAAGTGTCTCAGGATTGGAATGGGAAGGAGCTGGATATCACATCTCATGCTAAAGGAAGGATCTCAGGTTTGGTATTAGAAGCATTGAGATATCACATCTCATGCTATCAGAAGGGTCTCAGGATTGGAATGGGAAGGAGATGGATATCACATATGCTAAAGGGAGGGTCTCAGGATTGGAATGGGAAGGAGTTGGATATCACATCTCATGCTAAAGGAAGGGTCTCAGGTTTGGTAGAAGCATTGAGATATCACATCTCATGCTATAGGAAGTGTCTCAGGATTGGAATGGGAAGGAGCTGGATATCACATCTCATGCTAAAGGAAGGGTCTCAGGTTTGGAACGGGAAGGAGTTGGATATCCGATCTCATGTTATAGGAAGGGTCTAAGGTCTGGTATAAGCATTGAGATATCACATCTCTGCTATCGGAAGTGTCTCAGGATTGGAATGGGAAGGAGTTGGATATCCGATCTCATGCTATCGGAAGGATCTCAGGTTTGGTATTAGAAGCATTGAGATATCACATCTCATGCTATAGGAAGGGTCTCAGGATTGGAATGGGAAGGACTTAGATATCACATATCATGCGATAGGGAGGGTTTCCGTTTTGATATTAGAAGCATTGAGATATCACATCTCATGCTATCGGAAGTGTCTCAGGATTGGAATGGGAAGGAGCTGGATATCACATCTCATGCTAAAGGAAGGGTCTCAGGTTTGGAACGGGAAGGAGTTGGATATCCGATCTCATGTTATAGGAAGGGTCTAAGGTCTGGTATAAGCATTGAGATATCACATCTCTGCTATCGGAAGTGTCTCAGGATTGGAATGGGAAGGAGTTGGATATCCCATCTCATGTTATAGGAAGGGTCTCAGGTTTGGTATAAGCATTGAGATATCACATCTCATGCTATAGGAAGGGTCTCAGGATTGGAATGGGAAGGAGTTGGATATCACATCTCATGCTATAGGAAGGGTCTCAGGTTTGGTATAAGCATTGAGATATCACATCTCATGCTATAGGAAGGGTCTCAGGATTGGAATGGGAAGGAGTTGTATATGACATCTCATGCCGTAGGAAGGGTCTCAGGTTTGGTATAAGCATTGAGATATCACATCTCATGCTATACTAAGGGTCTCAGGATTGGAATGGGAAGGAGTTGGATATCACATCTCATGCTATAGGAAGGGTCTCAGGTTTGGTATAAGCATTGAGATATCACATCTCTGCTATCTGAAGGGTCTCAGGATTGGAATGGGAAGGAGTTGGATATCCCATCTCATGTTATAGGAAGAGTCTCAGGTTTGGTATTAGAAGCATTGAGATATCACATCTCATGCTATAGGAAGTGTCTCAGGATTGGAATGGGAAGGACTTGGATATCACATCTCATGCTATAGGAAGTGTCTCAGGATTGGAATGGGAAGGAGTTGGATATCACATCTCATGTTATAGGAAGGATCTCAGGTTTGATATAAGAATTGAGATATCACATCTCTGCTATCGGAAGGGTCTCAGGATTGGAATGGGAAGGAGTTGGATATTCCAATCTCATGTTATAGGAAGGGTCTCAGGTTTGGTATTAGAAGCATTGAGATATCACATCTCATGCTATCGGAAGGATCTCAGGTTTGGTATAAGAAGCATTGAGATATCACATCTCATGCTATCAGAAGGGTCTCAGGATTGGAATGGGAAGGAGATGGATATCACATCTCATGCTAAAGGGAGGGTCTCAGGTTTGGAAGGGGAAGGATTTGGATATCACATCTCATGTTATCGGAAGGATCTCAGGTTTGGTATTAGAAGTATTGAGATATCACATCTCATGCTATAGGAAGGGTCTCAGGATTGGAATGGGAAGGAGTTGGATATCACATCTCATGCTAAAGGAAGGGTCTCAGGTTTGGTAGAAGCATTGAGATATCACATCTCATGCTATAGGAAGGGTCTCGGGATTGGAATGGGAAGGACTTAGATATCACATATCATGCTATAGGGAGGGTTTCCGTTTTGATATTAGAATCATTGAGATATCACATCTCATGCTATCGGAAGTGTCTCAGGATTGGAATGGGAAGGAGCTGGATATCACATCTCATGCTAAAGGAAGGGTCTCAGGTTTGGAACTGGAAGGAGTTGGATATCCGATCTCATGTTATAGGAAGGGTCTAAGGTCTGGTATAAGCATTGAGATATCACATCTCTGCTATCGGAAGTGTCTCAGGATTGGAATGGGAAGGAGTTGGATATCCCATCTCATGTTATAGGAAGGGTCTCAGGTTTGGTATAAGCATTGAGATATCACATCTCATGCTATAGGAAGGGTCTCAGGATTGGAATGGGAAGGAGTTGGATATCACATCTCATGCTATAGGAAGGGTCTCAGGTTTGGTATAAGCATTGAGATATCACATCTCATGCCATAGGAAGGGTCTCAGGATTGGAATGGGAAGGAGTTGTATATGACATCTCATGCCGTAGGAAGGGTCTCAGGTTTGGTATAAGCATTGAGATATCACATCTCATGCTATAGGAAGGGTCTCAGGATTGGAATGGGAAGGAGTTGGATATCACATCTCATGCTATAGGAAGGGTCTCAGGTTTGGTATAAGCATTGAGATATCACATCTCATGCTATAGGAAGGGTCTCAGGATTGGAATGGGAAGGAGTTGTATATGACATCTCATGCCGTAGGAAGGGTCTCAGGTTTGGTATAAGCATTGAGATATCACATCTCTGCTATCGGAAGGGTCTCAGGATTGGAATGGGAAGGAGTTGGATATCCCATCTCATGTTATAGGAAGAGTCTCAGGTTTGGTATTAGAAGCATTGAGATATCACATCTCATGCTATAGGAAGGGTCTCAGGATTGGAATGGGAAGGAGTTAGATATCACATCTCATGCTATAGGAAGGGTCTCAGGTTTGGTATAAGCAGTGAGATATCACATCTCATGCTATAGGAAGTGTCTCAGGATTGGAATGGGAAGGAGTTGGATATCACATCTCATGTTATAGGAAGGATCTCAGGTTTGGTATAAGAATTGAGATATCACATCTCTGCTATCGGAAGGGTCTCAGGATTGGAATGGGAAGGAGTTGGATATTCCAATCTCATGTTATAGGAAGGGTCTCAGGTTTGGTATTAGAAGCATTGAGATATCACATCTCATGCTATCGGAAGGATCTCAGGTTTGGTATTAGAAGCATTGAGATATCACATCTCATGCTATCAGAAGGGTCTCAGGATTGGAATGGGAAGGAGATGGATATCACATCTCATGCTAAAGGGAGGGTCTCAGGTTTGGAAGGGGAAGGATTTGGATATCACATCTCATGTTATCGGAAGGATCTCAGGTTTGGTATTAGAAGTATTGAGATATCACATCTCATGCTATAGGAAGGGTCTCAGGATTGGAATGGGAAGGAGTTGGATATCACATCTCATGCTAAAGGAAGGGTCTCAGGTTTGGTAGAAGCATTGAGATATCACATCTCATGCTATAGGAAGGGTCTCAGGATTGGAATGGGAAGGACTTAGATATCACATATCATGCTATAGGGAGGGTTTCCGTTTTGATATTAGAAGCATTGAGATATCACATCTCATGCTATCGGAAGTGTCTCAGGATTGGAATGGGAAGGAGCTGGATATCACATCTCATGCTAAAGGAAGGGTCTCAGGTTTGGAACGGGAAGGAGTTGGATATCCGATCTCATGTTATAGGAAGGGTCTAAGGTCTGGTATAAGCATTGAGATATCACATCTCTGCTATCGGAAGTGTCTCAGGATTGGAATGGGAAGGAGTTGGATATCCCATCTCATGTTATAGGAAGGGTCTCAGGTTTGGTATAAGCATTGAGATATCACATCTCATGCTATAGGAAGGGTCTCAGGATTGGAATGGGAAGGAGTTGGATATCACATCTCATGCTATAGGAAGGGTCTCAGGTTTGGTATAAGCATTGAGATATCACATCTCATGCTATAGGAAGGGTCTCAGGATTGGAATGGGAAGGAGTTGTATATGACATCTCATGCCGTAGGAAGGGTCTCAGGTTTGGTATAAGCATTGAGATATCACATCTCATGCTATAGGAAGGGTCTCAGGATTGAAATGGGAAGGAGTTGGATATCACATCTCATGCTATAGGAAGGGTCTCAGGTTTGGTATAAGCATTGAGATATCACATCTCATGCTATAGGAAGGGTCTCAGGATTGGAATGGGAAGGAGTTGTATATGACATCTCATGCCGTAGGAAGGGTCTCAGGTTTGGTATAAGCATTGAGATATCACATCTCTGCTATCGGAAGGGTCTCAGGATTGGAATGGGAAGGAGTTGGATATCCCATCTCATGTTATAGGAAGAGTCTCAGGTTTGGTATTAGAAGCATTGAGATATCACATCTCATGCTATAGGAAGTGTCTCAGGATTGGAATGGGAAGGACTTGGATATCACATCTCATGCTATAGGGAGGCTCTCAAGTTTGATATTAGAAGCATTGAGATATCACATCTCATGCTATAGGAAGGGTCTCAGGATTGGAATGGGAAGGAGTTGGATATCACATCTCATGCTATTGGAAGGGTCTCAGGTTTGGTATAAGCAGTGAGATATCACATCTCATGCTATAGGAAGTGTCTCAGGATTGGAATGGGAAGGAGTTGGATATCACATCTCATGTTATAGGAAGGATCTCAGGTTTGGTATAAGAATTGAGATATCACATCTCTGCTATCGGAAGGGTCTCAGGATTGGAATGGGAAGGAGTTGGATATTCCAATCTCATGTTATAGGAAGGGTCTCAGGTTTGGTATTAGAAGCATTGAGATATCACATCTCATGCTATAGGAAGGGTCTCAGGATTGGAATGGGAAGGACTTGGATATCACATCTCATGCTATAGGGAGGGTCTCAAGTTTGATATTAGAAGCATTGAGATATTACATCTCATGATATCGGAAGGGTCTCAGGATTGGAATGGGAAGGAGTTGGATATCACATCTCATGATAAAGGAAGGGTCTAAGGTTTGGAAGGGGAAGGATTTGGATATCACATCTCATGTTATAGGACTGGTCTCAGGTTTGGTATTAGAAGCATTGAGATATCAAGTCTCATGGTATAGAAAGGGGATCAGAATTGGAATGGGAAGGAGTTGGATGTCACAACTCAAGCTATAGGAAGGGTCTCAGGATTGGAATGGGAAGGACTTGGATATCACATCTCATGCTATAGGGAGGGTCTCAAGTTTGATATTAGAAGCATTGAGATATCACATCTCATGATATCGGAAGGGTCTCAGGATTGGAATGGGAAGGAGTTGGATATCACATCTCATGATAAAGGAAGGGTCTAAGGTTTGGAAGGGGAAGGATTTGGATATCACATCTCATGTTATAGGACGGGTCTCAGGTTTGGTATTAGAAGCATTGAGATATCAAGTCTCATGGTATAGGAAGGGGCTCAGAATTGGAATGGGAAGGAGTTGGATATCAAGTCTCATGGTATAGGAAGGGGCTCAGAATTGGAATGGGAAGGAGTTGGATATCACATCTCATGCTAAAGGGAGGGTCTCAGGTTTGGAAGGGGAAGGATTTGGATATCACATCTCATGTTATAGGAAGGATCTCAGGTTTGGTATTAGTAGCATTGAGATATCACATCTCATGCTATCGGAAGTATCTCAGGTTTGGTATTAGAGGCATTGAGATATCACATCTCATGCTATCTATCATAAGGGTCTCAGGATTGGAATGGGAAGGAGTTGGATATCACATCTCATGCTAAAGGGAGGGTCTCAGGTTTGGAAGGGGAAGGATTTGGATATCACATCACATGTTATAAGAAGGATCTCAGGTTTGGTATTAGAAGCATTGAGATATCACATCTCATGCTATCGGAAGGATCTCAGGTTTGGTATTAGAGGCATTGAGATATCACATCTCATGCTAAAGGGAGTGTCTCAGGTTTGGAAGGGGAAGGATTTGGATATCACATCTCTTGTTATAGGAAGGATCACAGGTTTGGTATTAGAAGCATTGAGATATCACATCTCATGCTATCGGAAGGGTCTCAGGATTAGAATGGGAAGGAGTTGGATAACACATCTCATGCTAAAGGGAGGGTCTCAGGTTTGGAAGGGGAAGGATTTGGATATCACATCTCATGTTACAGGAAGGATCTCAGGTTTGGTATTAGAAGCATTGAGATATCACATCTCATGCTATCAGAAGTATCTCAGGTTTGGTATTAGAGGCATTGAGATATCACATCTCATGCTATCTATCATAAGGGTCTCAGGATTGGAATGGGAAGGAGTTGGATATCACATCTCATGCTAAAGGGAGGGTCTCAGGTTTGGAAGGGGAAGGATTTGGATATCACATCACATGTTATAAGAAGGATCTCAGGTTTGGTATTAGAAGCATTGGGATATCACATCTCATGCTATCGGAAGGGTCTCAGGATTGGAATGGGAAGGAGTCGGATATCACATCTCATGCTATAGGAAGGCTCTCAGGTTTGGAAGGGGAAAGAGTTGGATATCACATTTCATGTTAGAGGTAGGATCTCAGGTTTGGTATTAGAGGCATTGAGATATCACATCTCATGCTATCAGAAGGGTCTCAGGATTAGAATGGGAAGGAGTTGGATATCACATCTCATGCTAAAGGGAGGGTCTCAGGTTTGGAAGGGGAAGGATTTGGATATCACGTCTCATGTTATAGGAAGGATCTCAGGTTTGGTATTAGAAGCATTGAGATATCACATCTCATGCTATCGGAAGGATCTCAGGTTTGGTATTAGAGGCATTGAGATATCACATCTCATGCTAAAGGGAGGGTCTCAGGTTTGTAAGGGGAAGGATTTGGATATCACATCTCTTGTTATAGGAAGGATCACAGGTTTGGTATTAGAAGCATTGAGATATCACATCTCATGCTATCGGAAGGGTCTCAGGATTGGAATGGGACGGAGTTGGATATCACATCTCATGCTAAAGGGAGGGTCTCAGGTTTGGAAGGGGAAGGATGTGGATATCACATTTCATGTTAGAGGTAGGATCTCAGGTTTGGTATTGGAGGCATTGAGATATCACATCTCATGCTATCAGAAGGGTCTCAGGATGGGAATGGGAAGGAGTTGGATATCACATCTCATGCTAAAGGGAGGGTCTCAGGTTTGGAAGGGGTAGGATTTGGATATCACATCTCATGTTATCGGAAGGATTTCAGGTTTGGTATTAGAAGCATTGAGATATCACATCTCATGCTATAGGAAGGGTCTCAGGTTTGGTATTAGAAGCATTGAGATATCAAGTCTCATGGTATAGGAAGGGTCTCAGAATTGGAATGGGAAGGAGTTGGATATCTCAAGCTATAGGAAGGGTCTCAGGTTTGGAATGGGAAGGGGTTTGATATCACAACTCATGCCATAGTATGGGTCTCAGGTTTGGTAGAAACATTGGGATATCACATCTCATGCTATCGGAAGGGTATCAGGATTTGATTTGGAAGGAGTTGGATATCCCATCTCATGCTATAGGAAGGGTCTCAGGTTGGAATGGGAAGGAGTTGGATATCACATCTCATGTTATAGGAAGGGTCCCAGGATTGGAATGGGAAGGACTTGGATATCATATCTCATGCTATAGGAAGGCTCTCAGGTTTGGAAGGGGAAGGAGTTGGATATCACATGTCATGTTAGAGGAAGGATCTCAGGTTTGGTATTAGAGGCATTGAGATATCACCTCTTGTTATAGGAAGGGTCTCACGTTTGGTACAAGCATTGAGATATCACATCTCATGCTATAGGAAGGGTCTCAGGATTGGAATGGGAAGGAGTTGTATATCACATCTCAAGCTATAGGAAGGGTCTCACGTTTGGTATAAGCATTGAGATATCACATCTCATGCTATAGGAAGGGTCTCAGGATTGGAATGGGAAGGTGTTGGATATCACATCTCATGTTATAGGAAAGATCTCAGGTTTGGTATTAGAAGCATTGCGACATCACATCTCATGTTATAGGAAGGGTCTCAGGATTGGAATGGGAAGAAGTTGGCTATCACATCTCATGCTATAGGAAGGGTCTCAGGTTTGGTATAAGCATTAAGATATCACATCTCATGCTATAGGAAGGGTCTCAGGATTGGAATGGGAAGGAGTTGTATATGACATCTCATGCCATAGGAAGGGTCTCAGGTTTGGAATAAGCATTGAGATATCACATCTCATGCTATAGGAAGGGTCTCAGGATTGGAATGGGACGGACTTGGATATCACATCTCATGCTATAGGGAGGGTCTCAGGTTTGGAAGGGGAAGGATTTGGATATCACATCGCATGTTATAGGAAGGATCTCAGGTTTGGTAAGGGAAGGAGTTGGATATCACATTTCATGTTAGAGGTAGGATCTCAGGTTTGGTATTAGAGGCATTGAGGTATCACATCTCATGCTATCAGAAGGGTCTCAGGATTGGAATGGGAAGGAGTTGGATATCACATCTCATCCTAAAGGGAGGGTCTCAGGTTTGGAAGGGGAAGGATTTGGATATCACATCGCGTGTTATAAGAAGGATCTCAGGTTTGGTATTAGAAGCATTGAGCTATCACATCTCATGCTATCGGAAGGGTCTCAGGATTGGAATGGGAAGGAGTTGGATATCACATCTCATGCTATAGGAAGGGTCTCACGTTTGGTATAAGCAGTGAGATATCACATCTCATGCTATAGGAAGGGTCTCAGGATTGGAATGGGAAGGAGTTGGATATCACATCTCATGTTATAGGAAGGATATCAGGTTTGGTATAAGCATTGAGATATCACATCTCTGCTATCGGAAGGGTCTCAGGATTGGAATGGGAAGGAGTTGGATATTCCCATCCCATGTTATAGGAAGGCTCTCAGGTTTGGTATTAGAAGCATTGAGATATCACATCTCATGCTGTATGAAGGGTCTCAGGATTGGAATGGGAAGGAGTTGGATATCACATCTCATGCTAAAGGGAGGGTCTCAGGTTTGGAAGGGGAAGGATTTGGATATCACATCTCATGTTATAGGAAGGATCACAGGTTTGGTATTAGAAGCATTGAGATATCACATCTCATGCTATCGGAAGGGTCTCAGGATTGGAATGGGAAGGAGTAGGATATCACATCTCATGCTATAGGAAGGGTCTCAGGTTTGGAACGGGAAGGAGTTGGATATCACATCTCATGTTATAGGAAGAGTCTAAGGTTTGGTATAAGCATTGAGATATCACATCTCTGCTATCGGAGGTGTCTCAGGATTAGGATGGGAAGGAGTTGGATATCACATCTCATGCTATAGGAAGGGTATCAGGTATGGAACGGGAAGGAGTTGGATATCCCATCTCATGTTATAGGACGGGTCTCAGGTTTGGTATTAGAAGCATTGAGATATCACATCGCATGCTGTAGGAAGGATCTCAGGTTTGGAATGGGAAGGAATTGGATATCACATCTCATGTCATAGGAAGTATCTCAGGTTTGGTATTAGAAGCATTGAGATATCACATCTCATGCTATAGGAATGGTCTCAGGATTGGAATGGGTAAGAGTTGGATATTACATTCTTGCTATAGGAAGGGTCTCATGTTTGGAATGGGAAGGAGTTGGATATCACATATGCTATAGGAAGGGTCTCAGGTTTGGAACGGGAAGGAGTTGGATATCACATCTCATGTTATAGGAAGGGTCTCAGGTTTGGTATAAGCATTGAGATAGCACATCTCTGCTATCGGAGGTGGCTCAGGATTGGAATGGGAAGGAGTTGGATATCCCATCTCATGTTATAGGACGGGTCTCTGGTTTGGTAATAGAATCATTGAGATATCACATCGCATGCTGTAGGAAGGGTCTCAGGATTGGAATGGGAAGGAGTTTTATATGACATCTCATGCCATAGGAAGGATCTCAGTTTTGGTATTAGAAGCATTGAGACATCACATCTCATGTAATAGGAAGGGTCTCAGGATTGGAATGGGAAGGAGTTGGATATCACATCTCATGCTATAGGAAGGGTCTCAGGTTTGGTATAAGCATTGAGATATCACATCTCATTCTATAGGAAGGGTCTCAGGATTGGAATGGGAAGGAGTTGTATATGACATCTCATGCCACAGGAAGGGTCTCAGGTTTGGTATAAGCATTGAGATATCACATCTCTGCTATCGGAAGGGTCTCAGGATTGCAATGGGAAGGAGTTGGATATCCCATCTTATGTTATAGGAAGGGTCTCAGGTTTGGTATTAGAAGCATTGAGATATCACATCTCATGCTATAGGAAGGGTCTCAGGATTGGAATGGGAAGGACGTGGATATCACATCTCATGCTATAGGGAGGGTCTCACGTTTGGAAAGGGAAGGAGTTGGATATCACATTTCATGTTAGAGGTAGGATCTCAGGTTTGTTATTAGAGGCATTGTTATGTTATGTTGTTATGTTATTGAATTTCTACAGCGCTACAAGCCCTAAGGCATCCAAGCGCTCCATCACAAGCAGAAAGGTCGGTGAGGACAACCATGATGTAAGTTATATAAAAAGTTCTGTCTTTAGGAGTTTCCGGAAAGCCAAAAGATTGCTCTCTATACGAAGCCCTAACGGTAGATTTGAGATATCACATCTCATGCTATCAGAAGGGTCTCAGGATTGGAATGGGAAGGAGTTGGATATCACATCTCATGCTAAAGGGAGGGTCTCAGGAATGGAAGGGGAAGGATTTGGATATCACATCTCATGTTATAGGAAGGATCTCAGGTTTGGTATTAGAAGCATTGAGATATCACATCTCATGCTATCGGAAGGATCTCAGGTTTGGTATTAGAGGCATTGAGATATCACATCTCATGCTAAAGGGAGGGTCTCGGGTTTGGAAGGGAAAGGATTTGGATATCACATCTCTTGTTATAGGAAGGATCACAGGTTTGGTATTAGAAGCATTGAGATATCACATCTCATGCTATCGGAAGGGTCTCAGGATTGGAATGGGAAGGAGTTGGATATCACATCTCATGCTATAGGAAGGGTCTCAGGTTTGGAACGGGAAGGAGTTGGATATCACATCTCATGTTATAGGAAGAGTCTCAGGTTTGGTATAAGCATTGAGATATCACATCTCTGCTATCGGAGGTGTCTCAGGATTGGGATGGGAAGGAATTGGATATCACATCTCATGCTATAGGAAGGGTATCAGGTTTGGAACGGGAAGGAGTTGGATATCCCATCTCATGTTATAGGACGGGTCTCAGGTTTGATATTAGAAGCATTGAGATATCCCATCGCATGCTGTAGGAAGGGTCTCAGGTTTGGTATTAGAAGCATTGAGATATCACATCTCATGCTATCAGAAGGGTCTCAGGATTGGAATGGGAAGCAGTTGGATATCACATCTCATGCTAAAGGGAGGGTCTCAGATTTGGAAGGGGAAGGATTTGGATATCACATCTCATGTTATCGGAAGGATCTCAGGTTTGGTATTAGAAGTATTGAGATATCACATCCCATGCTATAGGACGGGTCTCAGGTTTGATATTAGAAGCATTGAGATATCCCATCGCATGCTGTAGGAAGGGTCTCAGGTTTGGTATTAGAAGCATTGAGATATCACATCTCATGCTATCAGAAGGGTCTCAGGATTGGAATGGGAAGCAGTTGGATATCACATCTCATGCTAAAGGGAGGGTCTCGGGATTGGAATGGGAAGGAGTTGGATATCACATCTCATGCTAAAGGAAGGGTCTCAGGTTTGGTAGAAGCATTGAGATATCACATCTCATGCTATAGGAAGGGTCTCAGGATTGGAATGGGAAGGACTTAGATATCACATATCATGCTATAGGGAGGGTCTCAGTTTTGATATTAGAAGCATTGAGATATCAGATCTCATGCTATCGGAAGTGTCTCAGGATTAGAATGGGAAGGAGCTGGATATCACATCTCATGCTAAAGGAAGGGTCTCAGGTTTGGAACGGGAAGGAGTTGGATATCACATCTCATGTTATAGGAAGGGTCTCAGGTTTGGGATAAGCATTGAGATATCACATCTCTGCTATCGGAAGTGTCTCAGGATTGGAATGGGAAGGAGTTGGATATCCTATCTCATGTTATAGGACGGGTCTCAGGTTTGTTATTAGAATCATTGAGATATCATATTGCATGCTGTAGGAAGGGTCTAAGGATTGGAATAGGAAGGACTTGGATATCACATCTCATGCTATAGATAGGCTCTCAGGTTTGGAAAGGGAAGGAGTTGGATATCACATTTCATGTTAGAGGAAGGATCTCAGGTTTGGTATTAGAGGCATTGAGATATCACATCTCATGCTATAGGAAGGGTCTCAGGTTGGAATGGGAAGGAGTTGGATATCACATCTCATGTTATAGGAAGGCTCTGAGGTTTGGAAGAGGAAAGAGTTGGATATCACATTTCATGTTAGAAGTAGGATCTCAGGTTTGGTATTAGAGGCATTGAGATATCACATCTCATGCTATCAGAAGGGTCTCAGGATTGGAAGGGGAAGGAGTTGGATATCACATCTCATGCTAAAGGGAGGGTCTCAGGTTTGGAAGGGGAAGGATTTGGATATCACATCTCATGTTATAGGAAGGATCTCAGGTTTGGTATTAGAAGCATTGAGATATCACATCTCATGCTATCGGAAGGATCTCAGGTTTGGTATTAGAAGCATTGAGATATCACATCTCATGCTATCAGAAGGGTCTCAGGATTGGAATGGGAAGGAGTTGGATATCACATCTCATGCTAAAGGGAGGGTCTCAGGTTTGGAAGGGGAAGGATTTGGATATCACATCTCATGTTATCGGAAGGATCTCAGGTTTGGTATTAGAAGTATTGAGATATCACATCTCATGCTATAGGAAGGGTCTCAGGATTGGAATGGGAAGGAGTTGGATATCCCATTTCATGCTAAAGGAAGGGTCTCAGGTTTGGTAGAAGCATTGAGATATCACATCTCATGCTATAGGAAGGGTCTCAGGATTGGAATGGGAAGGACTTAGATATCACATATCATGCTATAGGGAGGGTCTCAGTTTTGATATTAGAAGCATTGAGATATCACATCTCATGCTATCGGAAGTGTCTCAGGATTGGAATGGGAAGGAGCTGGATATCACATCTCATGCTAAAGGAAGGGTCTCAGGTTTGGAACGGGAAGGAGTTGGATATCCGATCTCATGTTATAGGAAGGGTCTCAGGTTTGGTATAAGCATTGAGATATCACATCTCTGCTATCGGAAGTGTCTCAGGATTGGAATGGGAAGGAGTTGGATATCCCATCTCATGTTATAGGACGGGTCTCAGGATTGTTATTAGAATCATTGAGATATCATATTGCATGCTGTAGGAAGGGTCTAAGGATTGGAATGGGAAGGACTTGGATATCACATCTCATGCTATAGGTAGGCTCTCAGGTTTGGTATAAGCATTGAGATATCACATCTCATGCTATAGGAAGGGTCTAGGGATTGGAATGGGAAGGATTTGGATATTACATCTCATGCTATAGGAAGGGTCTCAGGTTTGGTATAAGCATGGAGATATCACTTCTCATGCTATAGGAAGTGTCTCAGGATTGGAATGGGAAGGAGTTGGATATCACATCTCATGTTATAGGAAGGATCTCAGGTTTGGTATTAGAAGCATTGAGACATCACATCTCATGCTATAGGAAGGGTCTCAGGATTGGAATGGGAAGGAGTTGGATATCACATCTCATGCTAAAGGGAGGGTCTCAGGTTTGGAACGGGAAGGATTTGGATATTACATCTCGTGTTATAGGAATGATCTCAGGTTTGGTATTAGAAGCATTGAGATATCACATCTCATGCTATCGGAAGGATCTCAGGATTGGAATGGGAAGGAGTTCGATATCACATCTCATGCTATAGGAAGGGTCTCAGGATTGGAATGGGAAGGAGTTTTATATGACATCTCATGCCATAGGAAGGATCTCAGTTTTGGTATTAGAAGCATTGAGACATCACATCTCATGTTATAGGAAGGGTCTCAGGATTGGAATGGGAAGGAGTTGGATATCACATCTCATGCTATAGGAAGGGTCTCAGGTTTGGTATAAGCATTGAGATATCACATCTCATGCTATAGGAAGGGTCTCAGGATTGGAATGGGAAGGAGTTGTATATGACATCTCATGCCACAGGAAGGGTCTCAGGTTTGGTATAAGCATTGAGATATCACATCTCTGCTATCGGAAGGGTCTCAGGATTGCAATGGGAAGGAGTTGGATATCCCATCTTATGTTATAGGAAGGGTCTCAGGTTTGGTATTAGAAGCATTGAGATATCACATCTCATGCTATAGGAAGGGTCTCAGGATTGGAATGGGAAGGACGTGGATATCACATCTCATGCTATAGGGAGGGTCTCACGTTTGGAAAGGGAAGGAGTTGGATATCACATTTCATGTTAGAGGTAGGATCTCAGGTTTGTTATTAGAGGCATTGAGATATCACATCTCATGCTATCAGAAGGGTCTCAGGATTGGAATGGGAAGGAGTTGGATATCACATCTCATGCTAAAGGGAGGGTCTCAGGAATGGAAGGGGAAGGATTTGGATATCACATCTCATGTTATAGGAAGGATCTCAGGTTTGGTATTAGAAGCATTGAGATATCACATCTCATGCTATCGGAAGGATCTCAGGTTTGGTATTGGAGGCATTGAGATATCACATCTCATGCTAAAGGGAGGGTCTCGGGTTTGGAAGGGAAAGGATTTGGATATCACATCTCTTGTTATAGGAAGGATCACAGGTTTGGTATTAGAAGCATTGAGATATCACATCTCATGCTATCGGAAGGGTCTCAGGATTGGAATGGGAAGGAGTTGGATATCACATCTCATGCTATAGGAAGGGTCTCAGGTTTGGAACGGGAAGGAGTTGGATATCACATCTCATGTTATAGGAAGAGTCTCAGGTTTGGTATAAGCATTGAGATATCACATCTCTGCTATCGGAGGTGTCTCAGGATTGGGATGGGAAGGAATTGGATATCACATCTCATGCTATAGGAAGGGTATCAGGTTTGGAACGGGAAGGAGTTGGATATCCCATCTCATGTTATAGGACGGGTCTCAGGTTTGATATTAGAAGCATTGAGATATCCCATCGCATGCTGTAGGAAGGGTCTCAGGTTTGGTATTAGAAGCATTGAGATATCACATCTCATGCTATCAGAAGGGTCTCAGGATTGGAATGGGAAGCAGTTGGATATCACATCTCATGCTAAAGGGAGGGTCTCAGATTTGGAAGGGGAAGGATTTGGATATCACATCTCATGTTATCGGAAGGATCTCAGGTTTGGTATTAGAAGTATTGAGATATCACATCCCATGCTATAGGACGGGTCTCAGGTTTGATATTAGAAGCATTGAGATATCCCATCGCATGCTGTAGGAAGGGTCTCAGGTTTGGTATTAGAAGCATTGAGATATCACATCTCATGCTATCAGAAGGGTCTCAGGATTGGAATGGGAAGCAGTTGGATATCACATCTCATGCTAAAGGGAGGGTCTCAGGATTGGAATGGGAAGGAGTTGGATATCACATCTCATGCTAAAGGAAGGGTCTCAGGTTTGGTAGAAGCATTGAGATATCACATCTCATGCTATAGGAAGGGTCTCAGGATTGGAATGGGAAGGACTTAGATATCACATATCATGCTATAGGGAGGGTCTCAGTTTTGATATTAGAAGCATTGAGATATCAGATCTCATGCTATCGGAAGTGTCTCAGGATTGGAATGGGAAGGAGCTGGATATCACATCTCATGCTAAAGGAAGGGTCTCAGGTTTGGAACGGGAAGGAGTTGGATATCACATCTCATGTTATAGGAAGGGTCTCAGGTTTGGGATAAGCATTGAGATATCACATCTCTGCTATCGGAAGTGTCTCAGGATTGGAATGGGAAGGAGTTGGATATCCTATCTCATGTTATAGGACGGGTCTCAGGTTTGTTATTAGAATCATTGAGATATCATATTTCATGCTGTAGGAAGGGTCTAAGGATTGGAATGGGAAGGACTTGGATATCACATCTCATGCTATAGATAGGCTCTCAGGTTTGGAAAGGGAAGGAGTTGGATATCACATTTCATGTTAGAGGAAGGATCTCAGGTTTGGTATTAGAGGCATTGAGATATCACATCTCATGCTATAGGAAGGGTCTCAGGTTGGAATGGGAAGGAGTTGGATATCACATCTCATGTTATAGGAAGGCTCTGAGGTTTGGAAGGGGAAAGAGTTGGATATCACATTTCATGTTAGAAGTAGGATCTCAGGTTTGGTATTAGAGGCATTGAGATATCACATCTCATGCTATCAGAAGGGTCTCAGGATTGGAAGGGGAAGGAGTTGGATATCACATCTCATGCTAAAGGGAGGGTCTCAGGTTTGGAAGGGGAAGGATTTGGATATCACATCTCATGTTATAGGAAGGATCTCAGGTTTGGTATTAGAAGCATTGAGATATCACATCTCATGCTATCGGAAGGATCTCAGGTTTGGTATTAGAAGCATTGAGATATCACATCTCATGCTATCAGGAGGGTCTCAGGATTGGAATGGGAAGGAGTTGGATATCACATCTCATGCTAAAGGGAGGGTCTCAGGTTTGGAAGGGGAAGGATTTGGATATCACATCTCATGTTATCGGAAGGATCTCAGGTTTGGTATTAGAAGTATTGAGATATCACATCTCATGCTATAGGAAGGGTCTCAGGATTGGAATGGGAAGGAGTTGGATATCCCATTTCATGCTAAAGGAAGGGTCTCAGGTTTGGTAGAAGCATTGAGATATCACATCTCATGCTATAGGAAGGGTCTCAGGATTGGAATGGGAAGGACTTAGATATCACATATCATGCTATAGGGAGGGTCTCAGTTTTGATATTAGAAGCATTGAGATATCACATCTCATGCTATCGGAAGTGTCTCAGGATTGGAATGGGAAGGAGCTGGATATCACATCTCATGCTAAAGGAAGGGTCTCAGGTTTGGAACGGGAAGGAGTTGGATATCCGATCTCATGTTATAGGAAGGGTCTCAGGTTTGGTATAAGCATTGAGATATCACATCTCTGCTATCGGAAGTGTCTCAGGATTGGAATGGGAAGGAGTTGGATATCCCATCTCATGTTATAGGACGGGTCTCAGGATTGTTATAAGAATCATTGAGATATCATATTGCATGCTGTAGGAAGGGTCTAAGGATTGGAATGGGAAGGACTTGGATATCACATCTCATGCTATAGGAAGGGTCTCAGGTTTAGTATAAGCATTGAGATATCACATCTCATGCTATAGGAAGGGTCTCAGGATTGGAATGGAAGGAGATGGATATCACATCTCATGTTATAGGAAGGATCTAAGGTTTGGTATTAGAAGCATTGAGACATCACATCTCATGCTATAGGAAGGGTCTCAGGATTGGAATGGGAAGGAGTTGGATATCACATCTCATGCTATAGGAAGGGTCTCAGGTTTGGTATAAGCATTGAGATATCACATCTCATGCTATAGGAAGGGTCTCAGGATTGAAATGGGAAGGAGTTGTATATGACATCTCATGCCGTAGGAAGGGTCTCAGGTTTGGTATAAGCATTGAGATATCACATCTCTGCTATCGGAAGGGTCTCAGGATTGGAATGGGAAGGAGTTGGATATCCCATCTCATGCTATAGGGAGGGTCTCAAGTTTGTATTAGAAGAATTGAGATATCACATCTCATGCTATAGGAAGGGTCTCAGGATTGGAATGGGAAGGAGTTGGATATCACATCTCATGCTATAGGAAGGGTCTCAGGTTTGGTATAAGCAGTGAGATATCACATCTCATGCTATAGGAAGTGTCTCAAGATTGGAATGGGAAGGAGATGGATATCACATCTCATGTTATAGGAAGGATCTCAGGTTTGGTATAAGCATTGAGATATCACATCTCTGCTATCGGAAGGGTCTCAGGATTGGAATGGGAAGGAGTTGGATATTCCCATCTCATGTTACAGGAAGGGTCTCAGGTTTGGTATTAGAAGCATTGAGATATCACATCTCATGCTATAGGAAGGGTCTCAGGATTGGAATGGGAAGGACTTGGATATCACATCTCATACTATAGGGAGGGTCTCAAGTTTGATATTAGAAGCATTGAGATATCACATCTCATGATATCGGAAGGGTCTCAGGCTTGGAATGGGAAGGAGTTGGATATCACATCTCATGATAAAGGAAGGGTCTAAGGTTTGGAAGGGGAAGGATTTGGATATCACATCTCATGTTATAGGACGGGTCTCAGGTTTGGTATTAGAAGCATTGAGATATCAAGTCTCATGGTATAGGAAGGGTCTCAGAATTGGAATGGGAAGGAGTTGGATATCACATCTCAAGCTATAGGAAGGGTCTCAGGATTGGAATGGGAAGGAGTTTGATATCACATCTCATGCCATAGTATGGGTCTCAGGTTTGGTAGAAGCATTGGGATATCACATCTCATGCTATCGGAAGGGTATCAGGATTGGATTTGGAAGGAGTTGGATATCCCATCTCATGCTATAGGAAGGGTCTCAGGTTGGAATGGGAAGGAGTTGGATATCACATCTCATGCTAAAGGAAGGGTCTCAGGTTTGGTATTAGAGGCATTGAGATATCACATCTCATCCTATCAGAAGGGTCTCAGGATTGGAATGGGAAGGAGTTGGATATCACATCTCATGCTAAAGGGAGGGTCTCAGGTTTGGAAGGGGAAGGATTTGGATATCACATCTCATGTTATAGGAAGGATCTCAGGTTTGGTATTAGAAGCATTGAGATATCACATCTCATGCTATCGGAAGGATCTCAGGTTTGGTATTAGAAGCATTGAGATATCACATCTCATGCTATCAGAAGGGTCTCAGGATTGGTATGGGAAGGAGTTGGATATCACATCTCATGCTAAAGGGAGGGTCTCAGGTTTGGAAGGGGAAGGATTTGGATATCACATCTCATGTTATCGGAAGGATCTCAGGTTTGGTATTAGAAGTATTGAGATATCACATCTCATGCTATAGGAAGGGTCTCAGGATTGGAATGGGAAGGAGTTGGATATCACATCTCATGCTAAAGGAAGGGTCTCAGGTTTTGTAGAAGCATTGAGATATCACATCTCATTCTATAGGGAGGGTCTCAGTTTTGATATTAGAAGCATTGAGTTATCACATCTCATGCTATCGGAAGTGTCTCAGGATTGGAATGGGAAGGAGCTGGATGTCACATCTCATGCTAAAGTAAGGGTCTCAGGTTTGGAATGGGAAGGAGTTGGATATCACATCTCATGTTATAGGAAGGGTATCAGGTTTGGTATAAGCATTGAGATATCACATCTCTGCTATCGGAAGTGTCTCAGGATTGGAATGGGAAGGAGTTGGATATCCCATCTCATGTTATAGGACGGGTCTCAGGATTGTTATTAGAATCATTGAGATATCATATTGCATGCTGTAGGAAGGGTCTAAGGATTGGAATGGGAAGGACTTGGATATCACATCTCATGCTATAGGAAGGGTCTCAGGTTTAGTATAAGCATTGAGATATCACATCTCATGCTATAGGAAGGGTCTCAGGATTGGAATGGAAGGAGATGGATATCACATCTCATGTTATAGGAAGGATCTCAGGTTTGGTATTAGAAGCATTGAGACATCACATCTCATGCTATAGGAAGGGTCTCAGGATTGGAATGGGAAGGAGTTGGATATCACATCTCATGCTATAGGAAGGGTCTCAGGTTTGGTATAAGCATTGAGATATCACATCTCATGCTATAGGAAGGGTCTCAGGATTGAAATGGGAAGGAGTTGTATATGACATCTCATGCCGTAGGAAGGGTCTCAGGTTTGGTATAAGCATTGAGATATCACATCTCTGCTATCGGAAGGGTCTCAGGATTGGAATGGGAAGGAGTTGGATATCCCATCTCATGCTATAGGGAGGGTCTCAAGTTTGTATTAGAAGAATTGAGATATCACATCTCATGCTATAGGAAGGGTCTCAGGATTGGAATGGGAAGGAGTTGGATATCACATCTCATGCTATAGGAAGGGTCTCAGGTTTGGTATAAGCAGTGAGATATCACATCTCATGCTATAGGAAGTGTCTCAAGATTGGAATGGGAAGGAGATGGATATCACATCTCATGTTATAGGAAGGATCTCAGGTTTGGTATAAGCATTGAGATATCACATCTCTGCTATCGGAAGGGTCTCAGGATTGGAATGGGAAGGAGTTGGATATTCCCATCTCATGTTACAGGAAGGGTCTCAGGTTTGGTATTAGAAGCATTGAGATATCACATCTCATGCTATAGGAAGGGTCTCAGGATTGGAATGGGAAGGACTTGGATATCACATCTCATACTATAGGGAGGGTCTCAAGTTTGATATTAGAAGCATTGAGATATCACATCTCATGATATCGGAAGGGTCTCAGGATTGGAATGGGAAGGAGTTGGATATCACATCTCATGATAAAGGAAGGGTCTAAGGTTTGGAAGGGGAAGGATTTGGATATCACATCTCATGTTATAGGACGGGTCTCAGGTTTGGTATTAGAAGCATTGAGATATCAAGTCTCATGGTATAGGAAGGGTCTCAGAATTGGAATGGGAAGGAGTTGGATATCACATCTCAAGCTATAGGAAGGGTCTCAGGATTGGAATGGGAAGGAGTTTGATATCACATCTCATGCCATAGTATGGGTCTCAGGTTTGGTAGAAGCATTGGGATATCACATCTCATGCTATCGGAAGGGTATCAGGATTGGATTTGGAAGGAGTTGGATATCCCATCTCATGCTATAGGAAGGGTCTCAGGTTGGAATGGGAAGGAGTTGGATATCACATCTCATGCTAAAGGAAGGGTCTCAGGTTTGGTATTAGAGGCATTGAGATATCACATCTCATCCTATCAGAAGGGTCTCAGGATTGGAATGGGAAGGAGTTGGATATCACATCTCATGCTAAAGGGAGGGTCTCAGGTTTGGAAGGGGAAGGATTTGGATATCACATCTCATGTTATAGGAAGGATCTCAGGTTTGGTATTAGAAGCATTGAGATATCACATCTCATGCTATCGGAAGGATCTCAGGTTTGGTATTAGAAGCATTGAGATATCACATCTCATGCTATCAGAAGGGTCTCAGGATTGGTATGGGAAGGAGTTGGATATCACATCTCATGCTAAAGGGAGGGTCTCAGGTTTGGAAGGGGAAGGATTTGGATATCACATCTCATGTTATCGGAAGGATCTCAGGTTTGGTATTAGAAGTATTGAGATATCACATCACATGCTATAGGAAGGGTCTCAGGATTGGAATGGGAAGGAGTTGGATATCACATCTCATGCTAAAGGAAGGGTCTCAGGTTTTGTAGAAGCATTGAGATATCACATCTCATTCTATAGGGAGGGTCTCAGTTTTGATATTAGAAGCATTGAGTTATCACATCTCATGCTATCGGAAGTGTCTCAGGATTGGAATGGGAAGGAGCTGGATGTCACATCTCATGCTAAAGTAAGGGTCTCAGGTTTGGAATGGGAAGGAGTTGGATATCACATCTCATGTTATAGGAAGGGTATCAGGTTTGGTATAAGCATTGAGATATCACATCTCTGCTATCGGAAGTGTCTCAGGATTGGAATGGGAAGGAGTTGGATATCCCATCTCATGTTATAGGACGGGTCTCAGGTTTGTTATTAGAATCATTGAGATATCATATTGCATGCTGTGGGAAGGGTCTAAGGATTGGAATGGGAAGGACTTGGATATCACATCTCATGCTATAGATAGGCTCTCAGGTTTGGAAAGGGAAGGAGTTGGATATCACATTTCATGTTAGAGGAAGGATCTCAGGTTTGGTATTAGAGGCATTGAGATATCACATCTCATGCTATAGGAAGGGTCTCAGGATTGGAATGGGACGGAGTTGGGTATCACATCTCATGCTATAGGAAGGTCTCAGGTTTGGTATAAGCATTGAGTTATCACATCTCATGCTATAGGAAGGGTCTCAGGATTGGAATGGAAGGAGTTGGATATCACATCTCATGTTATAGGAAGGATCTCAGGTTTGGTATTAGAAGCATTGAGACATCACATCTCATGCTATAGGAAGGGTCTCAGGATTGGAATGGGAAGGAGTTGGATATCACATCTCATGCTATAGGAAGGGTCTCAGGATTGGAATGGAAAGGAGTTGTATATGACATCTCATGCCGTAGGAAGGGTCTCAGGTTTGGTATAAGCATTGAGATATCACATCTCTGCTATCGGAAGGGTCTCAGGATTGGAATGGGAAGGAGTTGGATATCCCATCTCATGTTATAGGAAGAGTCTCAGGTTTGGTATTAGAAGCATTGAGATATCACATCGCATGCTATAGGAAGTGTCTCAGGATTGGAATGGGAAGGACTTGGATATCACATCTCATGCTATAGGGAGGGTCTCAAGTTTGATATTAGAAGCCTTGAGATATCACATCTCATGCTATAGGAAGGGTCTCAGGATTGGAATGGGAAGGAGTTGGATATCACATCTCATGCTATAGGAAGGGTCTCAGGTTTGGTATAAGCAGTGAGATATCACATCTCATGCTATAGGAAGGGTCTCAGGATTGGAATGGGAAGGAGTTGGATATCACATCTCATGTTATAGGAAGGATCTCAGGTTTGGTATAAGCATTGAGATATCACATCTCTGCTATCGGACGGGTCTCAGGATTGGAATGGGAAGGAGTTGGATATTCCCATCTCATGTTATAGGAAGGGTCTCAGGTTTGGTATTAGAAGCATTGAGATATCACATCTCATGCTGTAGGAAGGGTCTCAGGATTGGAATGGGAAGGAGTTGGATATCACATCTCATGCTAAAGGGAGGGTCTCAGGTTTGGAAGGGGAAGGATTTGGATATCACATCTTATGTTATAGGAAGGATCACAGGTTTGGTATTAGAAGCATTGAGATATCACATCTCATGCTATCGGAAGGGTCTCAGGATTGGAATGGGAAGGAGTTGGATATCACATCTCATGCTATAGGAAGGGTCTCAGGTTTGGAACGGGAAGGAGTTGGATATCACATGTCATGTTATAGGAAGAGTCTCAGGTTTGGTATAAGCATTGAGATATCACATCTCTGCTATCGGAGGTGTCTCAGGATTGGGATGGGAAGGAGTTGGATATCACATCTCATGCTATAGGAAGGGTATCAGGTTTGGAACGGGAAGGAGTTGGATATCCCATCTCATGTTATAGGACGGGTCTCAGGTTTGGTATTAGAAGCATTGAGATATCACATCGCATGCTGTAGGAAGGATCTCAGGTTTGGAATGGGAAGGAATTGGATATCACATCTCATGTCATAGGAAGTATCTCAGGTTTGGTATTAGAAGCATTGAGATATCACATCTCATGCTATAGGAATGGTCTCAGGATTGGAATGGGTAGGAGTTGGATATTACATTCTTGCTATAGGAAGGGTCTCATGTTTGGAATGGGAAGGAGTTGGATATCACATATGCTATAGGAAGGGTCTCAGGTTTGGAACGGGAAGGAGTTGGATATCACATCTCATGTTATAGGAAGGGTCTCAGGTTTGGTATAAGCATTGAGATATCACATCTCTGCTATCGGAAGTGGCTCAGGATTGGAATGGGAAGGAGTTGGATATCCCATCTCATGTTATAGGACGGGTCTCTGGTTTGGTATTAGAATCATTGAGATATCACATCGCATGCTGTAGGAAGGGTCTAAGGATTGGAATGGGATGGACTTGGATATCACATCTCCTGCTATAGGTAGGCTCTCAGGTTTGGTATAAGCATTGAGATATCACATCTCATGCTATAGGAAGGGTCTCAGGATTGGAATGGGAAGGATTTGGATATCACATCTCATGCTATAGGAAGGGTCTCAGGTTTGGTATAAGCATGGAGATATCACTTCTCATGCTATAGGAAGTGTCTCAGGATTGGAATTGGAAGGAGTTGGATATCACATCTCATGTTATAGGAAGGATCTCAGGTTTGGTATTAGAAGCATTGAGATATCAAAACTCATGCTATAGGAAGGGTCTCAGGATTGGAATGGGAAGGAGTTCGATATCACATCTCATGCTATAGGAAGGGTCTCAGGATTGGAATGGGAAGGATTTTTATATGACATCTCATGCCATAGGAAGGATCTCAGGTTTGGTATTAGAAGCATTGAGACATCACATCTCATGTTATAGGAAGGGTCTCAGGATTGGAATGAGAAGGAGTTGGATATCACATCTCATGCTATAGGAAGGGTCTCAGGTTTGGTATAAGCATTGAGATATCACATCTCATGCTATAGGAAGGGTCTCAGGATTGGAATGGGAAGGAGTTGTATATGACATCTGTAAGGATATTTGGCGTGTTATAGCACAGAGTACAGCACTACTGCACAGGTAGCATTTTTTTTTTGATGCAGCACCACCACATGGGTGTGGTGCATTGCTATATGTGTTGCCAGAGTGACATGGACATATAAGTAAAGACAGGCTATTCAGTCAAAAACGATTTTTACATATAAGATGCAAATCTATTTTTACAGTTAAAAGCACACATGTGCACATTCAAAATGCACACTATTTTTCACCTGAAATGCCTATGTTGCAAGAGACACATTTGAAAATTAATAACTAACCTTATTAATAACTAACCTGACTAATAAAACTTCATTTAACATAACCCACTAATAAAAATGTGTCTCCACTGCAGAATTAGGCCTACTCTGAAAGTGAACTTTTAAACGCACATTCATTTTTTTCTCTGCTGCTCTGTCCACATAACTACAGGAAGCAAAGAGCTCGAAGGAACAGGAAATCAGTTTGTTACAATTTTTACTGTAGAAGTGAGCCATTGTGTAGTGAGGGAGGAGATGACATGATTGATTCTGATTGGAGCAGCGTCATAGCAAGTATCATGCTAGAGGCTGTGATTAGAACTTTGCTGGAGAAGCTTGAGGGGAGGGAGAACAATCGAGATCTTGCAGAGCTGGGAGAAGGATCTGTTTCCTGGCTGAGGCATTCCTGCTGCAAAAGCTGAGAGTTCCAGGCAATAACCCCGGTTTGAGAACGGCAGACGCTTGTTCTCACTGGGTTGATTTTCAAGGGAGCCAAATTCAGAAAGAGAATAGCCGAAGAAAACTCATGCTGAACAGATAAGGTAATTACAGAAGCGAGTGGGAGCTGTGCGAAAGTGTGCGAAACTGTTCAGTCAGTGTATTAAAGGGAGTCTCAGTCTCTTATCAGCATATTTAATGTTACCAATTGAATATATTCTCGCAGCTCTCTGTTCATTTTATCACAAATAATGTTGTACCATTTCATTTATTTCTGTAAAAAAAGTTAAACTGTGTTTAAAAGAAATTGCTATAATACAAAAACATTTGAAAACAGATAGCTAGTGTGTATTATTTCTTTCTTTCATTTTGCATGGGAAAAGGTTTAAACGTGGGTAGATTTTTAAACAGTGCAATTGTCATTTTAAAACAGATGTGTGCATGATTCTATTCAGTATGGACAGTTGTGAGTGACTGTTTGTAGCATAGCCTGTTGGAGGTACATGAGTCAACGGGAAGAGAGACTCCCTGGACATAGTTCCCTACCGTATATAAGGTAGTGGAAATTACCACAAAAATAGCACAATAGCCCATGGTGGCACACAACACTAACACTGAAAATGTGGTATCCCTAAAATGTAGGCCTGAGGTCTCTCTAGTGATCAAGAACAATCTAGATAAAAAACAAGGGATGTTGGATATTGGGGCCACAAATAAACCAACCACTATACCAACCAACCACGCAAACTACCGCGCACATCATCTAAATAGGTCTGAATTCTGAAATAATGCAATGTATTATTGTCATGTGTGACCCAATATGAATACAGAGAGTGATTATTGCTAAAGGTATTTTGGCGGTAAGAAAATACCGCAAAGCCCCAAATATCCACAAAATACCCAACACATCTCATGCCACAGGAAGGGTCTCAGGTTTGGTATAAGCATTGAGATATCACATCTCTGCTATCGGAAGGGTCTCAGGATTGGAATGGGAAGGAGTTGGATATCCCATATTATGTTATAGGAAGGGTCTCAGGTTTGGTATTAGAAGCATTGAGATATCACATCTCATGCTATAGGAAGGGTCTCAGGATTGGAATGGGAAGGACTTGGATATCACATCTCATGCTATAGGGAGGGTCTCACGTTTGGAAAGGGAAGGAGTTGGATATCACATTTCATGTTAGAGGTAGGATCTCAGGTTTGGTATTAGAAGCATTGAGATATCACATCTCATGCTATCGGAAGTATCTCAGGTTTGGTATTAGAGGCATTGAGATATCACATCTCATGCTATCTATCATAAGGGTCTCAGGATTGGAATGGGAAGGAGTTGGATATCACATCTCATGCTAAAGGGAGGGTCTCAGGTTTGGAAGGGGAAGGATTTGGATATCACATCACATGTTATAAGAAGGATCTCAGGTTTGGTATTAGAAGCATTGAGATATCACATCTCATGCTATCGGAAGGGTCTCAGGATTGGAATGGGAAGGAGTTGGATATCACATCTCATGCTAAAGGGAGGGTCTCAGGTTTGGAAGGGGAAGGATTTGGATATCACATCTCATGTTATAGGAAGGATCTCAGGTTTGGTATTAGAAGCATTGAGATATCACATCTCATGCTATCGGAAGTATCTCAGGTTTGGTATTAGAGGCATTGAGATATCACATCTCATGCTATCTATCATAAGGGTCTCAGGATTGGAATGGGAAGGAGTTGGATATCACATCTCATGCTAAAGGGAGGGTCTCAGGTTTGGAAGGGGAAGGATTTGGATATCACATCACATGTTATAAGAAGGATCTCAGGTTTGGTATTAGAAGCATTGAGATATCACATCTCATGCTATCGGAAGGGTTTCAGGATTGGAATGGGAAGGAGTCGGATATCACATCTCATGCTATAGGAAGGCTCTCAGGTTTGGAAGGGGAAAGAGTTGGATATCACATTTCATGTTAGAGGTAGGATCTCAGGTTTGGTATTAGAGGCATTGAGATATCACATCTCATGCTATCAGAAGGGTCTCAGGATTGGAATGGGAAGGAGTTGGATATCACATCTCATGCTAAAGGGAGGGTCTCAGGTTTGGAAGGGGAAGGATTTGGATATCACGTCTCATGTTATAGGAAGGATCTCAGGTTTGGTATTAGAAGCATTGAGATATCACATCTCATGCTATCGGAAGGATCTCAGGTTTGGTATTAGAGGCATTGAGATATCACATCTCATGCTAAAGGGAGGGTCTCAGGTTTGGAAGGGGAAGGATTTGGATATCACATCTCTTGTTATAGGAAGGATCACAGGTTTGGTATTAGAAGCATTGAGATATCACATCTCATGCTATCGGAAGGGTCTCAGGATTGGAATGGGAAGGAGTTGGATATCACATCTCATGCTAAAGGGAGGGTCTCAGGTTTGGAAGGGGAAGGATTTGGATATCACATCTCATGTTATAGGAAGGATCTCAGGTTTGGTATTAGAAGCATTGAGATATCACATCTCATGCTATCAGAAGTATCTCAGGTTTGGTATTAGAGGCATTGAGATATCACATCTCATGCTATCTATCATAAGGGTCTCAGGATTGGAATGGGAAGGAGTTGGATATCACATCTCATGCTAAAGGGAGGGTCTCAGGTTTGGAAGGGGAAGGATTTGGATATCACATCACATGTTATAAGAAGGATCTCAGGTTTGGTATTAGAAGCATTGAGATATCACATCTCATGCTATCGGAAGGGTCTCAGGATTGGAATGGGAAGGAGTCGGATATCACATCTCATGCTATAGGAAGGCTCTCAGGTTTGGAAGGGGAAAGAGTTGGATATCACATTTCATGTTAGAGGTAGGATCTCAGGTTTGGTATTAGAGGCATTGAGATATCACATATCATGCTATCAGAAGGGTCTCAGGTTTGGAAGGGGAAGGATTTGGATATCACATCTCTTGTTATAGGAAGGATCACAGGTTTGGTATTAGAAGCATTGAGATATCACAACTCATGCTATCGGAAGGGTCTCAGGATTGGAATGGGACGGAGTTGGATATCACATCTCATGCTAAAGGGAGGGTCTCAGGTTTGGAAGGGGAAGGATGTGGATATCACATTTCATGTTAGAGGTAGGATCTCAGGTTTGGTATTGGAGGCATTGAGATATCACATCTCATGCTATCAGAAGGGTCTCAGGATGGGAATGGGAAGGAGTTGGATATCACATCTCATGCTAAAGGGAGGGTCTCAGGTTTGGAAGGGGAAGGATTTGGATATCACATCTCATGTTATCGGAAGGATCTCAGGTTTGGTATTAGAAGCATTGAGATATCACATCTCATGCTATAGGAAGGGTCTCAGGTTTGGTATTAGAAGCATTGAGATATCAAGTCTCATGGTATAGGAAGGGTCTCAGAATTGGAATGGGAAGGAGTTGGATATCTCAAGCTATAGGAAGGGTCTCAGGATTGGAATGGGAAGGGGTTTGATATCACAACTCATGCCATAGTATGGGTCTCAGGTTTGGTAGAAACATTGGGATATCACATCTCATGCTATCGGAAGGGTATCAGGATTTGATCTGGAAGGAGTTGGATATCCCATCTCATGCTATAGGAAGGGTCTCAGGTTGGAATGGGAAGGAGTTGGATATCACATCTCATGTTATAGGAAGGGTCCCAGGATTGGAATGGGAAGGACTTGGATATCACATTTCATGTTAGAGGAAGGATCTCAGGTTTGGTATTAGAGGCATTAAGATATCACATCTCATGTTATAGGAAGGGTCTCACGTTTGGTATAAGCATTGAGATATCACATCTCATGCTATAGGAAGGGTCTCAGGATTGGAATGGGAAGGAGTTGGATATCACATCTCGAGCTATAGGAAGGGTCTCACGTTTGGTATAAGCATTGAGATATCACATCTCATGCTATAGGAAGGGTCTCAGGATTGGAATGGGAAGGTGTTGGATATCACATCTCATGTTATAGGAAAGATCTCAGGTTTGGTATTAGAAGCATTGCGACATCACATCTCATGTTATAGGAAGGGTCTCAGGATTGGAATGGGAAGAAGTTGGCTATCACATCTCATGCTATAGGAAGGGTCTCAGGTTTGGTATAAGCATTGAGATATCACATCTCATGCTATAGGAAGGGTCTCAGGATTGGAATGGGAAGGAGTTGTATATGACATCTCATGCCATAGGAAGGGTCTCAGGTTTGGAATAAGCATTGAGATATCACATCTCATGCTATAGGAAGGGTCGCAGGATTGGAATGGGACGGACTTGGATATCACATCTCATGCTATAGGGAGGGTCTCAGCTTTGGAACGGGAAGGATTTGGATATCACATCGCATGTTATAGGAAGGATCTCAGGTTTGGTAAGGGAAGGAGTTGGATATCACATTTCATGTTAGAGGTAGAATTTCAGGTTTGGTATTAGAGGCATTGAGGTATCACATCTCATGCTATCAGAAGGGTCTCAGGATTGGAATGGGAAGGAGTTGGATATCACATCTCATGCTAAAGGGAGGGTCTCAGGTTTGGAAGGGGAAGGATTTGGATATCACATCGCATGTTATAGGAAGGATCTCAGGTTTGGTATTAGAATCATTGAGATATCACATCTCATGCTATCGGAAGTATCTCAGGTTTGGTATTAGAGGCATTGAGATATCACATCTCATGCTATCATAAGGGTCTCAGGATTGGAATGGGAAGGAGTTGGATATCACTTCTCATGCTAAAGGGAGGGTCTCAGGTTTGGAAGGGGAAGGATTTGGATATCACATCACATGTTATAAGAAGGATCTCAGGTTTGGTATTAGAAGCATTGAGATATCACATCTCATGCTATCAGAAGGGTCTCAGGATTGGAATGGGAGGGAGTTGGATATCACATCTCATGCTATAGGAAGGGTCTCAGGTTTGGAACGGGAAGGAGTTGGATATCACATCTCATGTTATAGGAAGAGTCTCAGGTTTGGTATAAGCATTGAGATATCACATCTCTGCAATCGGAAGTGTCTCAGGATTGGGATGGGAAGGAGTTGGATATCACATCTCATGCTATAGGAAGGGTCTCAGGTTTGGAACGGGAAGGAGTTGGATATCCCATCTCATGTTATAGGACAGGTCTCAGGTTTGGTATTAGAAGCATTGAGATATCACATCGCATGCTGTAGGAAGGGTCTCAGGATTGGAATGGGAAGGAGTTGGATATTACATCTCATGCTATAGGAAGGGTCTCAGGTTTGGTATAAGCATTGAGATATCACATCTCTGCTATCGGAAGTGTCTCAGGATTGGAATGGGAAGGAGTTGGATATCCCATCTCATGTTATAGGACGGGTCTCAGGTTTGTTATTAGAATCATTGAGATATCATATTGCATGCTGTAGGAAGGGTCTAAGGATTGGAATGGGAAGGTCTTGAATATCACATCTCATGCTATAGGTAGGCTCTCAGGTTTGGAAAGGGAAGGAGTTGGATATCACATTTCATGTTAGAGGAAGGATCTCAGGTTTGGTATTAGAGGCATTGAGATATCACATCTCATGCTATAGGAAGGGTCTCAGGATTGGAATGGGAAGGAGTTGGATATCACATTTCATGCTATAGGAAGGGTCTCAGGTTTGGTATAAGCATTGAGATGTCACATCTCATGCTATAGGAAGGGTCTCAGGATTGGAATGGGAAGGAGTTGGATATCACATCTCATGTTATAGGAAGGATCTCAGGTTTGGTATTAGAAGCATTGAGATATCACATCTCATGCTATAGGAAGGGTCTCAGGATTGGAATGGGAAGGAGTTGTATATGACATCTCATGCCATAGGAAGGGTCTCAGGTTTGGTATAAGCATTGAGATATCACATCTCTGCTATCGGAAGGGTCTCAGGATTGGAATGGGAAGGAGTTGGATATCCCATCTCATGTTATAGGAAGAGTCTCAGGTTTGGTATTAGAAGCATTGAGATATCACATCTGATGCTATAGGAAGTGTCTCAGGATTGGATTGGGAAGGAGTTTGATATCACATCTCATGCCATGTATGGGTCTCAGGTTTTGTAGAAGCATTGGGATATCACATCTCATGCTATCGGAAGGGTATCAGGATTGGATTTGGAAGGAGTTGGATATCACATCTCATGTTATAGGAAGGGTCTCAGGATTGGAATGGGAAGGACTTGGATATCACATCTCATGCTATAGGAAGGCTCTCAGGTTTGGAAGGGGAAGGAGTTGGATATCACATTTCATGTTAGAGGTAGGATCTCAGGTTTGGTATTAGAGGCATTGAGATATCACATCTCATGCTATCAGAAGGGTCCCAGGATTGGAATGGGAAGGAGTTGGATATCACATCTCATGCTAAAGGGAGGGTCTCAGGTTTATAAGGGGAAGGATTTGGATATCACGTCTCATGTTATAGGAAGGATCTCAGGTTTGGTATTAGAAGCATTGAGATATCACATCTCATGCTATCGGAAGGATCTCAGGTTTGGTATTAGAGGCATTGAGATATCACATCTCATGCTAAAGGGAGGGTCTCAGGTTTGGAAGGGGAAGGATTTGGATATCACATCTCTTGTTATAGGAAGGATCACAGGTTTGGTATTAGAAGCATTGAGATATCACATCTCATGCTATCGGAAGGGTCTCAGGATTGGAATGGGAAGGAGTTGGATATCACATCTCATGCTAAAGGGAGGGTCTCAGGTTTGGAAGGGGAAGGATTTGGATATCACATCTCATGTTATAGGAAGGATCTCAGGTTTGGTATTAGAAGCATTGAGATATCACATCTCATGCTATCGGAAGTATCTCAGGTTTGGTATTAGAGGCATTGAGATATCACATCTCATGCTATCTATCATAAGGGTCTCAGGATTGGAATGGGAAGGAGTTGGATATCACATCTCATGCTAAAGGGAGGGTCTCAGGTTTGGAAGGGGAAGGATTTGGATATCACATCACATGTTATAAGAAGGATCTCAGGTTTGGTATTAGAAGCATTGAGATATCACATCTCATGCTATCGGAAGGGTCTCAGGATTGGAATGGGAAGGAGTCGGATATCACATCTCATGCTATAGGAAGGCTCTCAGGTTTGGAAGGGGAAAGAGTTGGATATCACATTTCATGTTAGAGGTAGGATCTCAGGTTTGGTATTAGAGGCATTGAGATATCACATATCATGCTATCAGAAGGGTCTCAGGTTTGGAAGGGGAAGGATTTGGATATCACATCTCTTGTTATAGGAAGGATCACAGGTTTGGTATTAGAAGCATTGAGATATCACAACTCATGCTATCGGAAGGGTCTCAGGATTGGAATGGGACGGAGTTGGATATCACATCTCATGCTAAAGGGAGGGTCTCAGGTTTGGAAGGGGAAGGATGTGGATATCACATTTCATGTTAGAGGTAGGATCTCAGGTTTGGTATTGGAGGCATTGAGATATCACATCTCATGCTATCAGAAGGGTCTCAGGATGGGAATGGGAAGGAGTTGGATATCACATCTCATGCTAAAGGGAGGGTCTCAGGTTTGGAAGGGGAAGGATTTGGATATCACATCTCATGTTATCGGAAGGATCTCAGGTTTGGTATTAGAAGCATTGAGATATCACATCTCATGCTATAGGAAGGGTCTCAGGTTTGGTATTAGAAGCATTGAGATATCAAGTCTCATGGTATAGGAAGGGTCTCAGAATTGGAATGGGAAGGAGTTGGATATCTCAAGCTATAGGAAGGGTCTCAGGATTGGAATGGGAAGGGGTTTGATATCACAACTCATGCCATAGTATGGGTCTCAGGTTTGGTAGAAACATTGGGATATCACATCTCATGCTATCGGAAGGGTATCAGGATTTGATCTGGAAGGAGTTGGATATCCCATCTCATGCTATAGGAAGGGTCTCAGGTTGGAATGGGAAGGAGTTGGATATCACATCTCATGTTATAGGAAGGGTCCCAGGATTGGAATGGGAAGGACTTGGATATCACATTTCATGTTAGAGGAAGGATCTCAGGTTTGGTATTAGAGGCATTAAGATATCACATCTCATGTTATAGGAAGGGTCTCACGTTTGGTATAAGCATTGAGATATCACATCTCATGCTATAGGAAGGGTCTCAGGATTGGAATGGGAAGGAGTTGGATATCACATCTCGAGCTATAGGAAGGGTCTCACGTTTGGTATAAGCATTGAGATATCACATCTCATGCTATAGGAAGGGTCTCAGGATTGGAATGGGAAGGTGTTGGATATCACATCTCATGTTATAGGAAAGATCTCAGGTTTGGTATTAGAAGCATTGCGACATCACATCTCATGTTATAGGAAGGGTCTCAGGATTGGAATGGGAAGAAGTTGGCTATCACATCTCATGCTATAGGAAGGGTCTCAGGTTTGGTATAAGCATTGAGATATCACATCTCATGCTATAGGAAGGGTCTCAGGATTGGAATGGGAAGGAGTTGTATATGACATCTCATGCCATAGGAAGGGTCTCAGGTTTGGAATAAGCATTGAGATATCACATCTCATGCTATAGGAAGGGTCTCAGGATTGGAATGGGACGGACTTGGATATCACATCTCATGCTATAGGGAGGGTCTCAGGTTTGGAACGGGAAGGATTTGGATATCACATCGCATGTTATAGGAAGGATCTCAGGTTTGGTAAGGGAAGGAGTTGGATATCACATTTCATGTTAGAGGTAGGATTTCAGGTTTGGTATTAGAGGCATTGAGGTATCACATCTCATGCTATCAGAAGGGTCTCAGGATTGGAATGGGAAGGAGTTGGATATCACATCTCATGCTAAAGGGAGGGTCTCAGGTTTGGAAGGGGAAGGATTTGGATATCACATCGCATGTTATAGGAAGGATCTCAGGTTTGGTATTAGAATCATTGAGATATCACATCTCATGCTATCGGAAGTATCTCAGGTTTGGTATTAGAGGCATTGAGATATCACATCTCATGCTATCATAAGGGTCTCAGGATTGGAATGGGAAGGAGTTGGATATCACTTCTCATCCTAAAGGGAGGGTCTCAGGTTTGGAAGGGGAAGGATTTGGATATCACATCACATGTTATAAGAAGGATCTCCGGTTTGGTATTAGAAGCATTGAGATATCACATCTCATGCTATCAGAAGGGTCTCAGGATTGGAATGGGAGGGAGTTGGATATCACATCTCATGCTATAGGAAGGGTCTCAGGTTTGGAACGGGAAGGAGTTGGATATCACATCTCATGTTATAGGAAGAGTCTCAGGTTTGGTATAAGCATTGAGATATCACATCTCTGCAATCGGAAGTGTCTCAGGATTGGGATGGGAAGGAGTTGGATATTACATCTCATGCTATAGGAAGGGTCTCAGGTTTGGTATAAGCATTGAGATATCACATCTCTGCTATCGGAAGTGTCTCAGGATTGGAATGGGGAGGAGTTGGATATCCCATCTCATGTTATAGGACGGGTCTCAGGTTTGTTATTAGAATCATTGAGATATCATATTGCATGCTGTAGGAAGGGTCTAAGGATTGGAATGGGAAGGTCTTGAATATCACATCTCATGCTATAGGTAGGCTCTCAGGTTTGGAAAGGGAAGGAGTTGGATATCACATTTCATGTTAGAGGAAGGATCTCAGGTTTGGTATTAGAGGCATTGAGATATCACATCTCATGCTATAGGAAGGGTCTCAGGATTGGAATGGGAAGGAGTTGGATATCACATTTCATGCTATAGGAAGGGTCTCAGGTTTGGTATAAGCATTGAGATGTCACATCTCATGCTATAGGAAGGGTCTCAGGATTGGAATGGGAAGGAGTTGGATATCACATCTCATGTTATAGGAAGGATCTCAGGTTTGGTATTAGAAGCATTGAGATATCACATCTCATGCTATAGGAAGGGTCTCAGGATTGGAATGGGAAGGAGTTGTATATGACATCTCATGCCATAGGAAGGGTCTCAGGTTTGGTATAAGCATTGAGATATCACATCTCTGCTATCGGAAGGGTCTCAGGATTGGAATGGGAAGGAGTTGGATATCCCATCTCATGTTATAGGAAGAGTCTCAGGTTTGGTATTAGAAGCATTGAGATATCACATCTGATGCTATAGGAAGTGTCTCAGGATTGGATTGGGAAGGAGTTTGATATCACATCTCATGCCATGTATGGGTCTCAGGTTTTGTAGAAGCATTGGGATATCACATCTCATGCTATCGGAAGGGTATCAGGATTGGATTTGGAAGGAGTTGGATATCACATCTCATGTTATAGGAAGGGTCTCAGGATTGGAATGGGAAGGACTTGGATATCACATCTCATGCTATAGGAAGGCTCTCAGGTTTGGAAGGGGAAGGAGTTGGATATCACATTTCATGTTAGAGGTAGGATCTCAGGTTTGGTATTAGAGGCATTGAGATATCACATCTCATGCTATCAGAAGGGTCCCAGGATTGGAATGGGAAGGAGTTGGATATCACATCTCATGCTAAAGGGAGGGTCTCAGGTTTGGAAGGGGAAGGATTTGGATATCACGTCTCATGTTATAGGAAGGATCTCAGGTTTGGTATTAGAAGCATTGAGATATCACATCTCATGCTATCGGAAGGATCTCAGGTTTGGTATTAGAGGCATTGAGATATCACATCTCATGCTAAAGGGAGGGTCTCAGGTTTGGAAGGGGAAGGATTTGGATATCACATCTCTTGTTATAGGAAGGATCACAGGTTTGGTATTAGAAGCATTGAGATATCACATCTCATGCTATCGGAAGGGTCTCAGGATTGGAATGGGAAGGAGTTGGATATCACATCTCATGCTAAAGGGAGGGTCTCAGGTTTGGAAGGGGAAGGATTTGGATATCACATCTCTTGTTATAGGAAGGATCACAGGTTTGGTATTAGAAGCATTGAGATATCACATCTCATGCTATCGGAAGGGTCTCAGGATTCGAACGGGAAGGAGTCGGATATCACATCTCATGCTATAGGAAGGCTCTCAGGTTTGGAAGGGGAAAGAGTTGGATATCACATTTCATGTTAGAGGTAGGATCTCAGGTTTGGTATTAGAGGCATTGAGATATCACATCTCATGCTATCTATCATAAGGGTCTCAGGATTGGAATGGGAAGGAGTTGGATATCACATCTCATGCTAAAGGGAGGGTCTCAGGTTTGGAAGGGGAAGGATTTGGATATCACATCACATGTTATAAGAAGGATCTCAGGTTTGGTATTAGAAGCATTGAGATATCACATCTCATGCTATCGGAAGGGTCTCAGGATTGGAATGGGAAGGAGTCGGATATCACATCTCATGCTATGGGAAGGCTCTCAGGTTTGGAAGGGGAAAGAGTTGGATATCACATTTCATGTTAGAGGTAGGATCTCAGGTTTGGTATTAGAGGCATTGAGATATCACATCTCATGCTATCAGAAGGGTCTCAGGATTGGAATGGGAAGGAGTTGGATATCACATCTCATGCTAAAGGGAGGGTCTCAGGTTTGGAAGGGGAAGGATTTGGATATCACGTCTCATGTTATAGGAAGGATCTCAGGTTTGGTATTAGAAGCATTGAGATATCACATCTCATGCTATCGGAAGGATCTCAGGTTTGGTATTAGAGGCATTGAGATATCACATCTCATGCTAAAGGGAGGGTCTCAGGTTTGGAAGGGGAAGGATTTGGATATCACATCTCTTGTTATAGGAAGGATCACAGGTTTGGTATTAGAAGCATTGAGATATCACATCTCATGCTATCGGAAGGGTCTCAGGATTGGAATGGGAAGGAGTTGGATATCACATCTCATGCTAAAGGGAGGGTCTCAGGTTTGGAAGGGGAAGGATTTGGATATCACATCTCATGTTATAGGAAGGATCTCAGGTTTGGTATTAGAAGCATTGAGATATCACATCTCATGCTATCGGAAGTATCTCAGGTTTGGTATTAGAGGCATTGAGATATCACATCTCATGCTATCTATCATAAGGGTCTCAGGATTGGAATGGGAAGGAGTTGGATATCACATCTCATGCTAAAGGGAGGGTCTCAGGTTTGGAAGGGGAAGGATTTGGATATCACATCACAAGTTATAAGAAGGATCTCAGGTTTGGTATTAGAGGCATTGAGATATCACATCTCATGCTATCGGAAGGGTCTCAGGATTGGAATGGGAAGGAGTCGGATATCACATCTCATGCTATAGGAAGGCTCTCAGGTTTGGAAGGGGAAAGAGTTGGATATCACATTTCATGTTAGAGGTAGGATCTCAGGTTTGGTATTAGAGGCATTGAGATATCACATCTCATGCTATCAGAAGGGACTCAGGATTGGAATGGGAAGTAGTTGGATATCACATCTCATGCTAAAGGGAGGGTCTCAGGTTTAGAAGGGTAAGGATTTGGATATCACGTCTCATGTTATAGGAAGGATCTCAGGTTTGGTATTAGAAGCATTGAGATATCACATCTCATGCTATCGGAAGGATCTCAGGTTTGGTATTAGAGGCATTGAGATATCACATCTCATGCTATATGAAGGGTCTCAGGATTGGAATGGGACGGAGTTGGATATCACATCTCATGCTAAAGGGAGGGTCTCAGGTTTGGAAGGGGAAGGATGTGGATATCACATTTCATGTTAGAGGTAGGATCTCAGGTTTGGTATTGGAGGCATTGAGATATCACATCTCATGCTATCAGAAGGGTCTCAGGATGGGAATGGGAAGGAGTTGGATATCACATCTCATGCTAAAGGGAGGGTCTCAGGTTTGGAAGGGGAAGGATTTGGATATCACATTTCATGTTAGAGGTAGGATCTCAGGTTTGGTATTAGAGGCATTGAGATATCACATCTCATGCTATCAGAAGGGTCTCAGGATTGGAATGGGAAGGAGTTGGATATCACATCTCATGCTAAAGGGAGGGTCTCAGGTTTGGAAGGGGAAGGATTTGGATATCACGTCTCATGTTATAGGAAGGATCTCAGGTTTGGTATTAGAAGCATTGAGATATCACATCTCATGCTATCGGAAGGATCTCAGGTTTGGTATTAGAGGCATTGAGATATCACATCTCATGCTAAAGGGAGGGTCTCAGGTTTGGAAGGGGAAGGATTTGGATATCACATCTCTTGTTATAGGAAGGATCACAGGTTTGGTATTAGAAGCATTGAGATATCACATCTCATGCTATCGGAAGGGTCTCAGGATTGGAATGGGAAGGAGTTGGATATCACATCTCATGCTAAAGGGAGGGTCTCAGGTTTGGAAGGGGAAGGATTTGGATATCACATCTCATGTTATAGGAAGGATCTCAGGTTTGGTATTAGAAGCATTGAGATATCACATCTCATGCTATCGGAAGTATCTCAGGTTTGGTATTAGAGGCATTGAGATATCACATCTCATGCTATCTATCATAAGGGTCTCAGGATTGGAATGGGAAGGAGTTGGATATCACATCTCATGCTAAAGGGAGGGTCTCAGGTTTGGAAGGGGAAGGATTTGGATATCACATTTCATGTTAGAGGTAGGATCTCAGGTTTGGTATTAGAGGCATTGAGATATCACATCTCATGCTATCAGAAGGGTCTCAGGATTGGAATGGGAAGGAGTTGGATATCACATCTCATGCTAAAGGGAGGGTCTCAGGTTTGGAAGGGGAAGGATTTGGATATCACGTCTCATGTTATAGGAAGGATCTCAGGTTTGGTATTAGAAGCATTGAGATATCACATCTCATGCTATCGGAAGGATCTCAGGTTTGGTATTAGAGGCATTGAGATATCACATCTCATGCTAAAGGGAGGGTCTCAGGTTTGGAAGGGGAAGGATTTGGATATCACATCTCTTGTTATAGGAAGGATCACAGGTTTGGTATTAGAAGCATTGAGATATCACATCTCATGCTATCGGAAGGGTCTCAGGATTGGAATGGGAAGGAGTTGGATATCACATCTCATGCTAAAGGGAGGGTCTCAGGTTTGGAAGGGGAAGGATTTGGATATCACATCTCATGTTATAGGAAGGATCTCAGGTTTGGTATTAGAAGCATTGAGATATCACATCTCATGCTATCGGAAGTATCTCAGGTTTGGTATTAGAGGCATTGAGATATCACATCTCATGCTATCTATCATAAGGGTCTCAGGATTGGAATGGGAAGGAGTTGGATATCACATCTCATGCTAAAGGGAGGGTCTCAGGTTTGGAAGGGGAAGGATTTGGATATCACATCACAAGTTATAAGAAGGATCTCAGGTTTGGTATTAGAAGCATTGAGATATCACATCTCATGCTATCGGAAGGGTCTCAGGATTGGAATGGGAAGGAGTCGGATATCACATCTCATGCTATAGGAAGGCTCTCAGGTTTGGAAGGGGAAAGAGTTGGATATCACATTTCATGTTATAGGTAGGATCTCAGGTTTGGTATTAGAGGCATTGAGATATCACATCTCATGCTATCAGAAGGGTCTCAGGATTGGAATGGGAGGGAGTTGGATATCACATCTCATGCTATAGGAAGGGTCTCAGGTTTGGAACGGGAAGGAGTTGGATATCACATCTCATGTTATAGGAAGAGTCTCAGGTTTGGTATAAGCATTGAGATATCACATCTCTGCAATCGGAAGTGTCTCAGGATTGGGATGGGAAGGAGTTGGATATCACATCTCATGCTATAGGAAGGGTCTCAGGTTTGGAACGGGAAGGAGTTGGATATCCCATCTCATGTTATAGGACAGGTCTCAGGTTTGGTATTAGAAGCATTGAGATATCACATCGCATGCTGTAGGAAGGGTCTCAGGATTGGAATGGGAAGGAGTTGGATATTACATCTCATGCTATAGGAAGGGTCTCAGGTTTGGTATAAGCATTGAGATATCACATCTCTGCTATCGGAAGTGTCTCAGGATTGGAATGGGAAGGAGTTGGATATCCCATCTCATGTTATAGGACGGGTCTCAGGTTTGTTATTAGAATCATTGAGATATCATATTGCATGCTGTAGGAAGGGTCTAAGGATTGGAATGGGAAGGTCTTGAATATCACATCTCATGCTATAGGTAGGCTCTCAGGTTTGGAAAGGGAAGGAGTTGGATATCACATTTCATGTTAGAGGAAGGATCTCAGGTTTGGTATTAGAGGCATTGAGATATCACATCTCATGCTATAGGAAGGGTCTCAGGATTGGAATGGGAAGGAGTTGGATATCACATTTCATGCTATAGGAAGGGTCTCAGGTTTGGTATAAGCATTGAGATGTCACATCTCATGCTATAGGAAGGGTCTCAGGATTGGAATGGGAAGGAGTTGGATATCACATCTCATGTTATAGGAAGGATCTCAGGTTTGGTATTAGAAGCATTGAGATATCACATCTCATGCTATAGGAAGGGTCTCAGGATTGGAATGGGAAGGAGTTGTATATGACATCTCATGCCATAGGAAGGGTCTCAGGTTTGGTATAAGCATTGAGATATCACATCTCTGCTATCGGAAGGGTCTCAGGATTGGAATGGGAAGGAGTTGGATATCCCATCTCATGTTATAGGAAGAGTCTCAGGTTTGGTATTAGAAGCATTGAGATATCACATCTGATGCTATAGGAAGTGTCTCAGGATTGGATTGGGAAGGAGTTTGATATCACATCTCATGCCATGTATGGGTCTCAGGTTTTGTAGAAGCATTGGGATATCACATCTCATGCTATCGGAAGGGTATCAGGATTGGCTTTGGAAGGAGTTGGATATCACATCTCATGTTATAGGAAGGGTCTCAGGATTGGAATGGGAAGGACTTGGATATCACATCTCATGCTATAGGAAGGCTCTCAGGTTTGGAAGGGGAAGGAGTTGGATATCACATTTCATGTTAGAGGTAGGATCTCAGGTTTGGTATTAGAGGCATTGAGATATCACATCTCATGCTATCAGAAGGGTCCCAGGATTGGAATGGGAAGGAGTTGGATATCACATCTCATGCTAAAGGGAGGGTCTCAGGTTTATAAGGGGAAGGATTTGGATATCACGTCTCATGTTATAGGAAGGATCTCAGGTTTGGTATTAGAAGCATTGAGATATCACATCTCATGCTATCGGAAGGATCTCAGGTTTGGTATTAGAGGCATTGAGATATCACATCTCATGCTAAAGGGAGGGTCTCAGGTTTGGAAGGGGAAGGATTTGGATATCACATCTCTTGTTATAGGAAGGATCACAGGTTTGGTATTAGAAGCATTGAGATATCACATCTCATGCTATCGGAAGGGTCTCAGGATTGGAATGGGAAGGAGTTGGATATCACATCTCATGCTAAAGGGAGGGTCTCAGGTTTGGAAGGGGAAGGATTTGGATATCACATCTCATGTTATAGGAAGGATCTCAGGTTTGGTATTAGAAGCATTGAGATATCACATCTCATGCTATCGGAAGTATCTCAGGTTTGGTATTAGAGGCATTGAGATATCACATCTCATGCTATCTATCATAAGGGTCTCAGGATTGGAATGGGAAGGAGTTGGATATCACATCTCATGCTAAAGGGAGGGTCTCAGGTTTGGAAGGGGAAGGATTTGGATATCACATCACATGTTATAAGAAGGATCTCAGGTTTGGTATTAGAAGCATTGAGATATCACATCTCATGCTATCGGAAGGGTCTCAGGATTGGAATGGGAAGGAGTCGGATATCACATCTCATGCTATAGGAAGGCTCTCAGGTTTGGAAGGGGAAAGAGTTGGATATCACATTTCATGTTAGAGGTAGGATCTCAGGTTTGGTATTAGAGGCATTGAGATATCACATATCATGCTATCAGAAGGGTCTCAGGTTTGGAAGGGGAAGGATTTGGATATCACATCTCTTGTTATAGGAAGGATCACAGGTTTGGTATTAGAAGCATTGAGATATCACAACTCATGCTATCGGAAGGGTCTCAGGATTGGAATGGGACGGAGTTGGATATCACATCTCATGCTAAAGGGAGGGTCTCAGGTTTGGAAGGGGAAGGATGTGGATATCACATTTCATGTTAGAGGTAGGATCTCAGGTTTGGTATTGGAGGCATTGAGATATCACATCTCATGCTATCAGAAGGGTCTCAGGATGGGAATGGGAAGGAGTTGGATATCACATCTCATGCTAAAGGGAGGGTCTCAGGTTTGGAAGGGGAAGGATTTGGATATCACATCTCATGTTATCGGAAGGATCTCAGGTTTGGTATTAGAAGCATTGAGATATCACATCTCATGCTATAGGAAGGGTCTCAGGTTTGGTATTAGAAGCATTGAGATATCAAGTCTCATGGTATAGGAAGGGTCTCAGAATTGGAATGGGAAGGAGTTGGATATCTCAAGCTATAGGAAGGGTCTCAGGATTGGAATGGGAAGGGGTTTGATATCACAACTCATGCCATAGTATGGGTCTCAGGTTTGGTAGAAACATTGGGATATCACATCTCATGCTATCGGAAGGGTATCAGGATTTGATCTGGAAGGAGTTGGATATCCCATCTCATGCTATAGGAAGGGTCTCAGGTTGGAATGGGAAGGAGTTGGATATCACATCTCATGTTATAGGAAGGGTCCCAGGATTGGAATGGGAAGGACTTGGATATCACATTTCATGTTAGAGGAAGGATCTCAGGTTTGGTATTAGAGGCATTAAGATATCACATCTCATGTTATAGGAAGGGTCTCACGTTTGGTATAAGCATTGAGATATCACATCTCATGCTATAGGAAGGGTCTCAGGATTGGAATGGGAAGGAGTTGGATATCACATCTCGAGCTATAGGAAGGGTCTCACGTTTGGTATAAGCATTGAGATATCACATCTCATGCTATAGGAAGGGTCTCAGGATTGGAATGGGAAGGTGTTGGATATCACATCTCATGTTATAGGAAAGATCTCAGGTTTGGTATTAGAAGCATTGCGACATCACATCTCATGTTATAGGAAGGGTCTCAGGATTGGAATGGGAAGAAGTTGGCTATCACATCTCATGCTATAGGAAGGGTCTCAGGTTTGGTATAAGCATTGAGATATCACATCTCATGCTATAGGAAGGGTCTCAGGATTGGAATGGGAAGGAGTTGTATATGACATCTCATGCCATAGGAAGGGTCTCAGGTTTGGAATAAGCATTGAGATATCACATCTCATGCTATAGGAAGGGTCTCAGGATTGGAATGGGACGGACTTGGATATCACATCTCATGCTATAGGGAGGGTCTCAGGTTTGGAACGGGAAGGATTTGGATATCACATCGCATGTTATAGGAAGGATCTCAGGTTTGGTAAGGGAAGGAGTTGGATATCACATTTCATGTTAGAGGTAGGATTTCAGGTTTGGTATTAGAGGCATTGAGGTATCACATCTCATGCTATCAGAAGGGTCTCAGGATTGGAATGGGAAGGAGTTGGATATCACATCTCATGCTAAAGGGAGGGTCTCAGGTTTGGAAGGGGAAGGATTTGGATATCACATCGCATGTTATAGGAAGGATCTCAGGTTTGGTATTAGAATCATTGAGATATCACATCTCATGCTATCGGAAGTATCTCAGGTTTGGTATTAGAGGCATTGAGATATCACATCTCATGCTATCATAAGGGTCTCAGGATTGGAATGGGAAGGAGTTGGATATCACTTCTCATCCTAAAGGGAGGGTCTCAGGTTTGGAAGGGGAAGGATTTGGATATCACATCACATGTTATAAGAAGGATCTCCGGTTTGGTATTAGAAGCATTGAGATATCACATCTCATGCTATCAGAAGGGTCTCAGGATTGGAATGGGAGGGAGTTGGATATCACATCTCATGCTATAGGAAGGGTCTCAGGTTTGGAACGGGAAGGAGTTGGATATCACATCTCATGTTATAGGAAGAGTCTCAGGTTTGGTATAAGCATTGAGATATCACATCTCTGCAATCGGAAGTGTCTCAGGATTGGGATGGGAAGGAGTTGGATATTACATCTCATGCTATAGGAAGGGTCTCAGGTTTGGTATAAGCATTGAGATATCACATCTCTGCTATCGGAAGTGTCTCAGGATTGGAATGGGGAGGAGTTGGATATCCCATCTCATGTTATAGGACGGGTCTCAGGTTTGTTATTAGAATCATTGAGATATCATATTGCATGCTGTAGGAAGGGTCTAAGGATTGGAATGGGAAGGTCTTGAATATCACATCTCATGCTATAGGTAGGCTCTCAGGTTTGGAAAGGGAAGGAGTTGGATATCACATTTCATGTTAGAGGAAGGATCTCAGGTTTGGTATTAGAGGCATTGAGATATCACATCTCATGCTATAGGAAGGGTCTCAGGATTGGAATGGGAAGGAGTTGGATATCACATTTCATGCTATAGGAAGGGTCTCAGGTTTGGTATAAGCATTGAGATGTCACATCTCATGCTATAGGAAGGGTCTCAGGATTGGAATGGGAAGGAGTTGGATATCACATCTCATGTTATAGGAAGGATCTCAGGTTTGGTATTAGAAGCATTGAGATATCACATCTCATGCTATAGGAAGGGTCTCAGGATTGGAATGGGAAGGAGTTGTATATGACATCTCATGCCATAGGAAGGGTCTCAGGTTTGGTATAAGCATTGAGATATCACATCTCTGCTATCGGAAGGGTCTCAGGATTGGAATGGGAAGGAGTTGGATATCCCATCTCATGTTATAGGAAGAGTCTCAGGTTTGGTATTAGAAGCATTGAGATATCACATCTGATGCTATAGGAAGTGTCTCAGGATTGGATTGGGAAGGAGTTTGATATCACATCTCATGCCATGTATGGGTCTCAGGTTTTGTAGAAGCATTGGGATATCACATCTCATGCTATCGGAAGGGTATCAGGATTGGATTTGGAAGGAGTTGGATATCACATCTCATGTTATAGGAAGGGTCTCAGGATTGGAATGGGAAGGACTTGGATATCACATCTCATGCTATAGGAAGGCTCTCAGGTTTGGAAGGGGAAGGAGTTGGATATCACATTTCATGTTAGAGGTAGGATCTCAGGTTTGGTATTAGAGGCATTGAGATATCACATCTCATGCTATCAGAAGGGTCCCAGGATTGGAATGGGAAGGAGTTGGATATCACATCTCATGCTAAAGGGAGGGTCTCAGGTTTGGAAGGGGAAGGATTTGGATATCACGTCTCATGTTATAGGAAGGATCTCAGGTTTGGTATTAGAAGCATTGAGATATCACATCTCATGCTATCGGAAGGATCTCAGGTTTGGTATTAGAGGCATTGAGATATCACATCTCATGCTAAAGGGAGGGTCTCAGGTTTGGAAGGGGAAGGATTTGGATATCACATCTCTTGTTATAGGAAGGATCACAGGTTTGGTATTAGAAGCATTGAGATATCACATCTCATGCTATCGGAAGGGTCTCAGGATTGGAATGGGAAGGAGTTGGATATCACATCTCATGCTAAAGGGAGGGTCTCAGGTTTGGAAGGGGAAGGATTTGGATATCACATCTCTTGTTATAGGAAGGATCACAGGTTTGGTATTAGAAGCATTGAGATATCACATCTCATGCTATCGGAAGGGTCTCAGGATTCGAACGGGAAGGAGTCGGATATCACATCTCATGCTATAGGAAGGCTCTCAGGTTTGGAAGGGGAAAGAGTTGGATATCACATTTCATGTTAGAGGTAGGATCTCAGGTTTGGTATTAGAGGCATTGAGATATCACATCTCATGCTATCTATCATAAGGGTCTCAGGATTGGAATGGGAAGGAGTTGGATATCACATCTCATGCTAAAGGGAGGGTCTCAGGTTTGGAAGGGGAAGGATTTGGATATCACATCACATGTTATAAGAAGGATCTCAGGTTTGGTATTAGAAGCATTGAGATATCACATCTCATGCTATCGGAAGGGTCTCAGGATTGGAATGGGAAGGAGTCGGATATCACATCTCATGCTATGGGAAGGCTCTCAGGTTTGGAAGGGGAAAGAGTTGGATATCACATTTCATGTTAGAGGTAGGATCTCAGGTTTGGTATTAGAGGCATTGAGATATCACATCTCATGCTATCAGAAGGGTCTCAGGATTGGAATGGGAAGGAGTTGGATATCACATCTCATGCTAAAGGGAGGGTCTCAGGTTTGGAAGGGGAAGGATTTGGATATCACGTCTCATGTTATAGGAAGGATCTCAGGTTTGGTATTAGAAGCATTGAGATATCACATCTCATGCTATCGGAAGGATCTCAGGTTTGGTATTAGAGGCATTGAGATATCACATCTCATGCTAAAGGGAGGGTCTCAGGTTTGGAAGGGGAAGGATTTGGATATCACATCTCTTGTTATAGGAAGGATCACAGGTTTGGTATTAGAAGCATTGAGATATCACATCTCATGCTATCGGAAGGGTCTCAGGATTGGAATGGGAAGGAGTTGGATATCACATCTCATGCTAAAGGGAGGGTCTCAGGTTTGGAAGGGGAAGGATTTGGATATCACATCTCATGTTATAGGAAGGATCTCAGGTTTGGTATTAGAAGCATTGAGATATCACATCTCATGCTATCGGAAGTATCTCAGGTTTGGTATTAGAGGCATTGAGATATCACATCTCATGCTATCTATCATAAGGGTCTCAGGATTGGAATGGGAAGGAGTTGGATATCACATCTCATGCTAAAGGGAGGGTCTCAGGTTTGGAAGGGGAAGGATTTGGATATCACATCACAAGTTATAAGAAGGATCTCAGGTTTGGTATTAGAGGCATTGAGATATCACATCTCATGCTATCGGAAGGGTCTCAGGATTGGAATGGGAAGGAGTCGGATATCACATCTCATGCTATAGGAAGGCTCTCAGGTTTGGAAGGGGAAAGAGTTGGATATCACATTTCATGTTAGAGGTAGGATCTCAGGTTTGGTATTAGAGGCATTGAGATATCACATCTCATGCTATCAGAAGGGACTCAGGATTGGAATGGGAAGTAGTTGGATATCACATCTCATGCTAAAGGGAGGGTCTCAGGTTTAGAAGGGTAAGGATTTGGATATCACGTCTCATGTTATAGGAAGGATCTCAGGTTTGGTATTAGAAGCATTGAGATATCACATCTCATGCTATCGGAAGGATCTCAGGTTTGGTATTAGAGGCATTGAGATATCACATCTCATGCTATCGGAAGGGTCTCAGGATTGGAATGGGACGGAGTTGGATATCACATCTCATGCTAAAGGGAGGGTCTCAGGTTTGGAAGGGGAAGGATGTGGATATCACATTTCATGTTAGAGGTAGGATCTCAGGTTTGGTATTGGAGGCATTGAGATATCACATCTCATGCTATCAGAAGGGTCTCAGGATGGGAATGGGAAGGAGTTGGATATCACATCTCATGCTAAAGGGAGGGTCTCAGGTTTGGAAGGGGAAGGATTTGGATATCACATTTCATGTTAGAGGTAGGATCTCAGGTTTGGTATTAGAGGCATTGAGATATCACATCTCATGCTATCAGAAGGGTCTCAGGATTGGAATGGGAAGGAGTTGGATATCACATCTCATGCTAAAGGGAGGGTCTCAGGTTTGGAAGGGGAAGGATTTGGATATCACGTCTCATGTTATAGGAAGGATCTCAGGTTTGGTATTAGAAGCATTGAGATATCACATCTCATGCTATCGGAAGGATCTCAGGTTTGGTATTAGAGGCATTGAGATATCACATCTCATGCTAAAGGGAGGGTCTCAGGTTTGGAAGGGGAAGGATTTGGATATCACATCTCTTGTTATAGGAAGGATCACAGGTTTGGTATTAGAAGCATTGAGATATCACATCTCATGCTATCGGAAGGGTCTCAGGATTGGAATGGGAAGGAGTTGGATATCACATCTCATGCTAAAGGGAGGGTCTCAGGTTTGGAAGGGGAAGGATTTGGATATCACATCTCATGTTATAGGAAGGATCTCAGGTTTGGTATTAGAAGCATTGAGATATCACATCTCATGCTATCGGAAGTATCTCAGGTTTGGTATTAGAGGCATTGAGATATCACATCTCATGCTATCTATCATAAGGGTCTCAGGATTGGAATGGGAAGGAGTTGGATATCACATCTCATGCTAAAGGGAGGGTCTCAGGTTTGGAAGGGGAAGGATTTGGATATCACATTTCATGTTAGAGGTAGGATCTCAGGTTTGGTATTAGAGGCATTGAGATATCACATCTCATGCTATCAGAAGGGTCTCAGGATTGGAATGGGAAGGAGTTGGATATCACATCTCATGCTAAAGGGAGGGTCTCAGGTTTGGAAGGGGAAGGATTTGGATATCACGTCTCATGTTATAGGAAGGATCTCAGGTTTGGTATTAGAAGCATTGAGATATCACATCTCATGCTATCGGAAGGATCTCAGGTTTGGTATTAGAGGCATTGAGATATCACATCTCATGCTAAAGGGAGGGTCTCAGGTTTGGAAGGGGAAGGATTTGGATATCACATCTCTTGTTATAGGAAGGATCACAGGTTTGGTATTAGAAGCATTGAGATATCACATCTCATGCTATCGGAAGGGTCTCAGGATTGGAATGGGAAGGAGTTGGATATCACATCTCATGCTAAAGGGAGGGTCTCAGGTTTGGAAGGGGAAGGATTTGGATATCACATCTCATGTTATAGGAAGGATCTCAGGTTTGGTATTAGAAGCATTGAGATATCACATCTCATGCTATCGGAAGTATCTCAGGTTTGGTATTAGAGGCATTGAGATATCACATCTCATGCTATCTATCATAAGGGTCTCAGGATTGGAATGGGAAGGAGTTGGATATCACATCTCATGCTAAAGGGAGGGTCTCAGGTTTGGAAGGGGAAGGATTTGGATATCACATCACAAGTTATAAGAAGGATCTCAGGTTTGGTATTAGAAGCATTGAGATATCACATCTCATGCTATCGGAAGGGTCTCAGGATTGGAATGGGAAGGAGTCGGATATCACATCTCATGCTATAGGAAGGCTCTCAGGTTTGGAAGGGGAAAGAGTTGGATATCACATTTCATGTTATAGGTAGGATCTCAGGTTTGGTATTAGAGGCATTGAGATATCACATCTCATGCTATCAGAAGGGTCTCAGGATTGGAATGGGAAGTAGTTGGATATCACATCTCATGCTAAAGGGAGGGTCTCAGGTTTGGAAGGGTAAGGATTTGGATATCACGTCTCATGTTATAGGAAGGATCTCAGGTTTGGTATTAGAAGCATTGAGATATCACATCTCATGCTATCGGAAGGATCTCAGGTTTGGTATTAGAGGCATTGAGATATCACATCTCATGCTATCGGAAGGGTCTCAGGATTGGAATGGGACGGAGTTGGATATCACATCTCATGCTAAAGGGAGGGTCTCAGGTTTGGAAGGGGAAGGATGTGGATATCACATTTCATGTTAGAGGTAGGATCTCAGGTTTGGTATTGGAGGCATTGAGATATCACATCTCATGCTATCAGAAGGGTCTCAGGATGGGAATGGGAATGAGTTGGATATCACATCTCATGCTAAAGGGAGGGTCTCAGGTTTGGAAGGGGAAGGATTTGGATATCACATCTCATGTTATCGGAAGGATCTCAGGTTTGGTATTAGAAGCATTGAGATATCACATCTCATGCTATAGGAAGGGTCTCAGGTTTGGTATTAGAAGCATTGAGATATCAAGTCTCATGGTATAGGAAGGGTCTCAGAATTGGAATGGGAAGGAGTTGGATATCTCAAGCTATAGGAAGGGTCTCAGGATTGGAATGGGAAGGGGTTTGATATCACAACTCATGCCATAGTATGGGTCTCAGGTTTGGTAGAAACATTGGGATATCACATCTCATGCTATCGGAAGGGTATCAGGATTTGATCTGGAAGGAGTTGGATATCCCATCTCATGCTATAGGAAGGGTCTCAGGTTGGAATGGGAAGGAGTTGGATATCACATCTCATGTTATAGGAAGGGTCCCAGGATTGGAATGGGAAGGACTTGGATATCACATTTCATGTTAGAGGAAGGATCTCAGGTTTGGTATTAGAGGCATTAAGATATCACATCTCATGTTATAGGAAGGGTCTCACGTTTGGTATAAGCATTGAGATATCACATCTCATGCTATAGGAAGGGTCTCAGGATTGGAATGGGAAGGAGTTGGATATCACATCTCGAGCTATAGGAAGGGTCTCACGTTTGGTATAAGCATTGAGATATCACATCTCATGCTATAGGAAGGGTCTCAGGATTGGAATGGGAAGGTGTTGGATATCACATCTCATGTTATAGGAAAGATCTCAGGTTTGGTATTAGAAGCATTGCGACATCACATCTCATGTTATAGGAAGGGTCTCAGGATTGGAATGGGAAGAAGTTGGCTATCACATCTCATGCTATAGGAAGGGTCTCAGGTTTGGTATAAGCATTGAGATATCACATCTCATGCTATAGGAAGGGTCTCAGGATTGGAATGGGAAGGAGTTGTATATGACATCTCATGCCATAGGAAGGGTCTCAGGTTTGGAATAAGCATTGAGATATCACATCTCATGCTATAGGAAGGGTCTCAGGATTGGAATGGGACGGACTTGGATATCACATCTCATGCTATAGGGAGGGTCTCAGGTTTGGAACGGGAAGGATTTGGATATCACATCGCATGTTATAGGAAGGATCTCAGGTTTGGTAAGGGAAGGAGTTGGATATCACATTTCATGTTAGAGGTAGGATTTCAGGTTTGGTATTAGAGGCATTGAGGTATCACATCTCATGCTATCAGAAGGGTCTCAGGATTGGAATGGGAAGGAGTTGGATATCACATCTCATGCTAAAGGGAGGGTCTCAGGTTTGGAAGGGGAAGGATTTGGATATCACATCGCATGTTATAGGAAGGATCTCAGGTTTGGTATTAGAATCATTGAGATATCACATCTCATGCTATCGGAAGTATCTCAGGTTTGGTATTAGAGGCATTGAGATATCACATCTCATGCTATCATAAGGGTCTCAGGATTGGAATGGGAAGGAGTTGGATATCACTTCTCATGCTAAAGGGAGGGTCTCAGGTTTGGAAGGGGAAGGATTTGGATATCACATCACATGTTATAAGAAGGATCTCCGGTTTGGTATTAGAAGCATTGCGATATCACATCTCATGCTATCAGAAGGGTCTCAGGATTGGAATGGGAGGGAGTTGGATATCACATCTCATGCTATAGGAAGGGTCTCAGGTTTGGAACGGGAAGGAGTTGGATATCACATCTCATGTTATAGGAAGAGTCTCAGGTTTGGTATAAGCATTGAGATATCACATCTCTGCAATCGGAAGTGTCTCAGGATTGGGATGGGAAGGAGTTGGATATCACATCTCATGCTATAGGAAGGGTCTCAGGTTTGGAACGGGAAGGAGTTGGATATCCCATCTCATGTTATAGGACAGGTCTCAGGTTTGGTATTAGAAGCATTGAGATATCACATCGCATGCTGTAGGAAGGGTCTCAGGATTGGAATGGGAAGGAGTTGGATATTACATCTCATGCTATAGGAAGGGTCTCAGGTTTGGTATAAGCATTGAGATATCACATCTCTGCTATCGGAAGTGTCTCAGGATTGGAATGGGGAGGAGTTGGATATCCCATCTCATGTTATAGGACGGGTCTCAGGTTTGTTATTAGAATCATTGAGATATCATATTGCATGCTGTAGGAAGGGTCTAAGGATTGGAATGGGAAGGTCTTGAATATCACATCTCATGCTATAGGTAGGCTCTCAGGTTTGGAAAGGGAAGGAGTTGGATATCACATTTCATGTTAGAGGAAGGATCTCAGGTTTGGTATTAGAGGCATTGAGATATCACATCTCATGCTATAGGAAGGGTCTCAGGATTGGAATGGGAAGGAGTTGGATATCACATTTCATGCTATAGGAAGGGTCTCAGGTTTGGTATAAGCATTGAGATGTCACATCTCATGCTATAGGAAGGGTCTCAGGATTGGAATGGGAAGGAGTTGGATATCACATCTCATGTTATAGGAAGGATCTCAGGTTTGGTATTAGAAGCATTGAGATATCACATCTCATGCTATAGGAAGGGTCTCAGGATTGGAATGGGAAGGAGTTGTATATGACATCTCATGCCATAGGAAGGGTCTCAGGTTTGGTATAAGCATTGAGATATCACATCTCTGCTATCGGAAGGGTCTCAGGATTGGAATGGGAAGGAGTTGGATATCCCATCTCATGTTATAGGAAGAGTCTCAGGTTTGGTATTAGAAGCATTGAGATATCACATCTGATGCTATAGGAAGTGTCTCAGGATTGGATTGGGAAGGAGTTTGATATCACATCTCATGCCATGTATGGGTCTCAGGTTTTGTAGAAGCATTGGGATATCACATCTCATGCTATCGGAAGGGTATCAGGATTGGATTTGGAAGGAGTTGGATATCACATCTCATGTTATAGGAAGGGTCTCAGGATTGGAATGGGAAGGACTTGGATATCACATCTCATGCTATAGGAAGGCTCTCAGGTTTGGAAGGGGAAGGAGTTGGATATCACATTTCATGTTAGAGGTAGGATCTCAGGTTTGGTATTAGAGGCATTGAGATATCACATCTCATGCTATCAGAAGGGTCCCAGGATTGGAATGGGAAGGAGTTGGATATCACATCTCATGCTAAAGGGAGGGTCTCAGGTTTGGAAGGGGAAGGATTTGGATATCACGTCTCATGTTATAGGAAGGATCTCAGGTTTGGTATTAGAAGCATTGAGATATCACATCTCATGCTATCGGAAGGATCTCAGGTTTGGTATTAGAGGCATTGAGATATCACATCTCATGCTAAAGGGAGGGTCTCAGGTTTGGAAGGGGAAGGATTTGGATATCACATCTCTTGTTATAGGAAGGATCACAGGTTTGGTATTAGAAGCATTGAGATATCACATCTCATGCTATCGGAAGGGTCTCAGGATTGGAATGGGAAGGAGTTGGATATCACATCTCATGCTAAAGGGAGGGTCTCAGGTTTGGAAGGGGAAGGATTTGGATATCACATCTCTTGTTATAGGAAGGATCACAGGTTTGGTATTAGAAGCATTGAGATATCACATCTCATGCTATCGGAAGGGTCTCAGGATTGGAACGGGAAGGAGTCGGATATCACATCTCATGCTATAGGAAGGCTCTCAGGTTTGGAAGGGGAAAGAGTTGGATATCACATTTCATGTTAGAGGTAGGATCTCAGGTTTGGTATTAGAGGCATTGAGATATCACATCTCATGCTATCTATCATAAGGGTCTCAGGATTGGAATGGGAAGGAGTTGGATATCACATCTCATGCTAAAGGGAGGGTCTCAGGTTTGGAAGGGGAAGGATTTGGATATCACATCACATGTTATAAGAAGGATCTCAGGTTTGGTATTAGAAGCATTGAGATATCACATCTCATGCTATCGGAAGGGTCTCAGGATTGGAATGGGAAGGAGTCGGATATCACATCTCATGCTATAGGAAGGCTCTCAGGTTTGGAAGGGGAAAGAGTTGGATATCACATTTCATGTTAGAGGTAGGATCTCAGGTTTGGTATTAGAGGCATTGAGATATCACATCTCATGCTATCAGAAGGGTCTCAGGATTGGAATGGGAAGGAGTTGGATATCACATCTCATGCTAAAGGGAGGGTCTCAGGTTTGGAAGGGGAAGGATTTGGATATCACGTCTCATGTTATAGGAAGGATCTCAGGTTTGGTATTAGAAGCATTGAGATATCACATCTCATGCTATCGGAAGGATCTCAGGTTTGGTATTAGAGGCATTGAGATATCACATCTCATGCTAAAGGGAGGGTCTCAGGTTTGGAAGGGGAAGGATTTGGATATCACATCTCTTGTTATAGGAAGGATCACAGGTTTGGTATTAGAAGCATTGAGATATCACATCTCATGCTATCGGAGGGGTCTCAGGATTGGAATGGGAAGGAGTTGGATATCACATCTCATGCTAAAGGGAGGGTCTCAGGTTTGGAAGGGGAAGGATTTGGATATCACATCTCATGTTATAGGAAGGATCTCAGGTTTGGTATTAGAAGCATTGAGATATCACATCTCATGCTATCGGAAGTATCTCAGGTTTGGTATTAGAGGCATTGAGATATCACATCTCATGCTATCTATCATAAGGGTCTCAGGATTGGAATGGGAAGGAGTTGGATATCACATCTCATGCTAAAGGGAGGGTCTCAGGTTTGGAAGGGGAAGGATTTGGATATCACATCACAAGTTATAAGAAGGATCTCAGGTTTGGTATTAGAAGCATTGAGATATCACATCTCATGCTATCGGAAGGGTCTCAGGATTGGAATGGGAAGGAGTCGGATATCACATCTCATGCTATAGGAAGGCTCTCAGGTTTGGAAGGGGAAAGAGTTGGATATCACATTTCATGTCAGAGGTAGGATCTCAGGTTTGGTATTAGAGGCATTGAGATATCACATCTCATGCTATCAGAAGGGTCTCAGGATTGGAATGGGAAGTAGTTGGATATCACATCTCATGCTAAAGGGAGGGTCTCAGGTTTGGAAGGGTAAGGATTTGGATATCACGTCTCATGTTATAGGAAGGATCTCAGGTTTGGTATTAGAAGCATTGAGATATCACATCTCATGCTATCGGAAGGATCTCAGGTTTGGTATTAGAGGCATTGAGATATCACATCTCATGCTATCGGAAGGGTCTCAGGATTGGAATGGGACGGAGTTGGATATCACATCTCATGCTAAAGGGAGGGTCTCAGGTTTGGAAGGGGAAGGATGTGGATATCACATTTCATGTTAGAGGTAGGATCTCAGGTTTGGTATTGGAGGCATTGAGATATCACATCTCATGCTATCAGAAGGGTCTCAGGATGGGAATGGGAAGGAGTTGGATATCACATCTCATGCTAAAGGGAGGGTCTCAGGTTTGGAAGGGGAAGGATTTGGATATCACATCTCATGTTATCGGAAGGATCTCAGGTTTGGTATTAGAAGCATTGAGATATCACATCTCATGCTATAGGAAGGGTCTCAGGTTTGGTATTAGAAGCATTGAGATATCAAGTCTCATGGTATAGGAAGGGTCTCAGAATTGGAATGGGAAGGAGTTGGATATCTCAAGCTATAGGAAGGGTCTCAGGATTGGAATGGGAAGGGGTTTGATATCACAACTCATGCCATAGTATGGGTCTCAGGTTTGGTAGAAACAGTGGGATATCACATCTCATGCTATCGGAAGGGTATCAGGATTTGATCTGGAAGGAGTTGGATATCCCATCTCATGCTATAGGAAGGGTCTCAGGTTGGAATGGGAAGGAGTTGGATATCACATCTCATGTTATAGGAAGGGTCCCAGGATTGGAATGGGAAGGACTTGGATATCACATTTCATGTTAGAGGAAGGATCTCAGGTTTGGTATTAGAGGCATTAAGATATCACATCTCATGTTATAGGAAGGGTCTCACGTTTGGTATAAGCATTGAGATATCACATCTCATGCTATAGGAAGGGTCTCAGGATTGGAATGGGAAGGAGTTGGATATCACATATCGAGCTATAGGAAGGGTCTCACGTTTGGTATAAGCATTGAGATATCACATCTCATGCTATAGGAAGGGTCTCAGGATTGGAATGGGAAGGTGTTGGATATCACATCTCATGTTATAGGAAAGATCTCAGGTTTGGTATTAGAAGCATTGCGACATCACATCTCATGTTATAGGAAGGGTCTCAGGATTGGAATGGGAAGGAGTTGTATATGACATCTCATGCCATAGGAAGGGTCTCAGGTTTGGAATAAGCATTGAGATATCACATCTCATGCTATAGGAAGGGTCTCAGGATTGGAATGGGACGGACTTGGATATCACATCTCATGCTATAGGGAGGGTCTCAGGTTTGGAACGGGAAGGATTTGGATATCACATCGCATGTTATAGGAAGGATCTCAGGTTTGGTAAGGGAAGGAGTTGGATATCACATTTCATGTTAGAGGTAGGATCTCAGGTTTGGTATTAGAGGCATTGAGGTATCACATCTCATGCTATCAGAAGGGTCTCAGGATTGGAATGGGAAGGAGTTGGATATCACATCTCATGCTAAAGGGAGGGTCTCAGGTTTGGAAGGGGAAGGATTTGGATATCACATCGCATGTTATAGGAAGGATCTCAGGTTTGGTATTAGAATCATTGAGATATCACATCTCATGCTATCGGAAGTATCTCAGGTTTGGTATTAGAGGCATTGAGATATCACATCTCATGCTATCATAAGGGTCTCAGGATTGGAATGGGAAGGAGTTGGATATCACTTCTCATGCTAAAGGGAGGGTCTCAGGTTTGGAAGGGGAAGGATTTGGATATCACATCACATGTTATAAGAAGGATCTCAGGTTTGGTATTAGAAGCATTGAGATATCACATCTCATGCTATCAGAAGGGTCTCAGGATTGGAATGGGAGGGAGTTGGATATCACATCTCATGCTATAGGAAGGGTCTCAGGTTTGGAACGGGAAGGAGTTGGATATCACATCTCATGTTATAGGAAGAGTCTCAGGTTTGGTATAAGCATTGAGATATCACATCTCTGCAATCGGAAGTGTCTCAGGATTGGGATGGGAAGGAGTTGGATATCACATCTCATGCTATAGGAAGGGTCTCAGGTTTGGAACGGGAAGGAGTTGGATATCCCATCTCATGTTATAGGACAGGTCTCAGGTTTGGTATTAGAAGCATTGAGATATCACATCGCATGCTGTAGGAAGGGTCTCAGGATTGGAATGGGACGGAGTTGGATATTACATCTCATGCTATAGGAAGGGTCTCAGGTTTGGTATAAGCATTGAGATATCACATCTCTGCTATCGGAAGTGTCTCAGGATTGGAATGGGAAGGAGTTGGATATCCCATCTCATGTTATAGGACGGGTCTCAGGTTTGTTATTAGAATCATTGAGATATCATATTGCATGCTGTAGGAAGGGTCTAAGGATTGGAATGGGAAGGTCTTGAATATCACATCTCATGCTATAGGTAGGCTCTCAGGTTTGGAAACGGAAGGAGTTGGATATCACATTTCATGCTATAGGAAGGGTCTCAGGTTTGGTATAAGCATTGAGATGTCACATCTCATGCTATAGGAAGGGTCTCAGGATTGGAATGGGAAGGAGTTGGATATCACATCTCATGTTATAGGAAGGATCTCAGGTTTGGTATTAGAAGCATTGAGATATCACATCTCATGCTATAGGAAGGGTCTCAGGATTGGAATGGGAAGGAGTTGTATATGACATCTCATGCCATAGGAAGGGTCTCAGGTTTGGTATAAGCATTGAGATATCACATCTCAACTATCGGAAGGGTCTCAGGATTGGAATGGGAAGGAGTTGGATATCCCATCTCATGTTATAGGAAGAGTCTCAGGTTTGGTATTAGAAGCATTGAGATATCACATCTGATGCTATAGGAAGTGTCTCAGGATTGGAATGGGAAGGAGTTTGATATCACATCTCATGCCATGTATGGGTCTCAGGTTTTGTAGAAGCATTGGGATATCACATCTCATGCTATCGGAAGGGTATCAGGATTGGATTTGGAAGGAGTTGGATATCACATCTCATGTTATAGGAAGGGTCTCAGGATTGGAATGGGAAGGACTTGGATATCACATCTCATGCTATAGGAAGGCTCTCAGGTTTGGAAGGGGAAGGAGTTGGATATCACATTTCATGTTAGAGGTAGGATCTCAGGTTTGGTATTAGAGGCATTGAGATATCACATCTCATGCTATCAGAAGGGTCCCAGGATTGGAATGGGAAGGAGTTGGATATCACATCTCATGCTAAAGGGAGGGTCTCAGGTTTGGAAGGGGAAGGATTTGGATATCACGTCTCATGTTATAGGAAGGATCTCAGGTTTGGTATTAGAAGCATTGAGATATCACATCTCATGCTATCGGAAGGATCTCAGGTTTGGTATTAGAGGCATTGAGATATCACATCTCATGCTAAAGGGAGGGACTCAGGTTTGGAATTGGAAGGATTTGGATATCACATCTCTTGTTATAGGAAGGATCACAGGTTTGGTATTAGAAGCATTGAGATATCACATCTCATGCTATCGGAAGGGTCTCAGGATTGGAATGGGAAGGAGTTGGATATCACATCTCATGCTAAAGGGAGGGTCTCAGGTTTGGAAGGGGAAGGATTTGGATATCACATCTCTTGTTATAGGAAGGATCACAGGTTTGGTATTAGAAGCATTGAGATATCACATCTCATGCTATCGGAAGGGTCTCAGGATTGGAACGGGAAGGAATCGGATATCACATCTCATGCTATAGGAAGGCTCTCAGGTTTGGAAGGGGAAAGAGTTGGATATCACATTTCATGTTAGAGGTAGGATCTCAGGTTTGGTATTAGAGGCATTGAGATATCACATCTCATGCTATCAGAAGGGTCTCAGGATTGGAATGGGAAGGAGTTGGATATCACATCTCATGCTAAAGGGAGGGTCTCAGGTTTGGAAGGGGAAGGATTTGGATATCACGTCTCATGTTATAGGAAGGATCTCAGGTTTGGTATTAGAAGCATTGAGATATCACATCTCATGCTATCGGAAGGATCTCAGGTTTGGTATTAGAGGCATTGAGATATCACATCTCATGCTAAAGGGAGGGTCTCAGGTTTGGAAGGGGAAGGATTTGGATATCACATCTCTTGTTATAGGAAGGATCACAGGTTTGGTATTAGAAGCATTGAGATATCACATCTCATGCTATCGGAAGGGTCTCAGGATTGGAATGGGACGGAGTTGGATATCACATCTCATGCTAAAGGGAGTGTCTCAGGTTTGGAAGGGAAAGGATGTGGATATCACATTTCATGTTAGAGGTAGGATCTCAGGTTTGGTATTGGAGGCATTGAGATATCACATCTCATGCTATCAGAAGGGTCTCAGGATGGGAATGGGAAGGAGTTGGATATCACATCTCATGCTAAAGGGAGGATCTCAGGTTTGGAAGGGGAAGGATTTGGATATCACATCTCATGTTATCGGAAGGATCTCAGGTTTGGTATTAGAAGCATTGAGATATCACATCTCATGCTATAGGAAGGGTCTCAGGTTTGGTATTAGAAGCATTGCGATATCAAGTCTCATGGTATAGGAAGGGTCTCAGAATTGGAATGGGAAGGAGTTGGATATCTCAAGCTATAGGAAGGGTCTCAGGATTGGAATGGGAAGGGGTTTGATATCACAACTCATGCCATAGTATGGGTCTCCGGTTTGGTAGAAACATTGGGATATCACATCTCATGCTATCGGAAGGGTATCAGGATTTGATTTGAAAGGAGTTGGATATCCCATCTCATGCTATAGGAAGGGTCTCAGGTTGGAATGGGAAGGAGTTGGATATCACATCTCATGTTATAGGAAGGGTCCCAGGATTGGAATGGGAAGGACTTGGATATCATATCTCATGCTATAGGAAGGCTCTCAGGTTTGGAAGGGGAAGGAGTTGGATATCACATTTCATGTTAGAGGAAGGATCTCAGGTTTGGTATTAGAGGCATTAAGATATCACATCTCATGTTATAGGAAGGGTCTCACGTTTGGTATAAGCATTGAGATATCACATCTCATGCTATAGGAAGGGTCTCAGGATTGGAATGGGAAGGAGTTGGATATCACATCTCAAGCTATAGGAAGGGTCTCACGTTTGGTATAAGCATTGAGATATCACATCTCATGCTATAGGAAGGGTCTCAGGATTGGAATGGGAAGGTGTTGGATATCACATCTCATGTTATAGGAAAGATCTCAGGTTTGGTATTAGAAGCATTGCGACATCACATCTCATGTTATAGGAAGGGTCTCAGGATTGGAATGGGAAGAAGTTGGCTATCACATCTCATGCTATAGGAAGGGTCTCAGGTTTGGTATAAGCATTGAGATATCACATCTCATGCTATAGGAAGGGTCTCAGGATTGGAATGGGAAGGAGTTGTATATGACATCTCATGCCATAGGAAGGGTCTCAGGTTTGGAATAAGCATTGAGATATCACATCTCATGCTATAGGAAGGGTCTCAGGATTGGAATGGGACGGACTTGGATATCACATCTCATGCTATAGGGAGGGTCTCAGGTTTGGAAGGGGAAGGATTTGGATATCACATTGCATGTTATAGGAAGGATCTCAGGTTTGGTAAGGGAAGGAGTTGGATATCACATTTCATGTTAGAGGTAGGATCTCAGGTTTGGTATTAGAGGCATTGAGGTATCACATCTCATGCTATCAGAAGGGTCTCAGGATTGGAATGGGAAGGAGTTGGATATCACATCTCATGCTAAAGGGAGGGTCTCAGGTTTGGAAGGGGAAGGATTTGGATATCACATCGCATGTTATAGGAAGGATCTCAGGTTTGGTATTAGAATCATTGAGATATCACATCTCATGCTATCGGAAGTATCTCAGGTTTGGTATTAGAGGCATTGAGATATCACATCTCATGCTATCATAAGGGTCTCAGGATTGGAATGGGAAGGAGTTGGATATCACTTCTCATGCTAAAGGGAGGGTCTCAGGTTTGGAAGGGGAAGGATTTGGATATCACATCACATGTTATAAGAAGGATCTCAGGTTTGGTATTAGAAGCATTGCGATATCACATCTCATGCTATCAGAAGGGTCTCAGGATTGGAATGGGAGGGAGTTGGATATCACATCTCATGCTATAGGAAGGGTCTCAGGTTTGGAACGGGAAGGAGTTGGATATCACATCTCATGTTATAGGAAGAGTCTCAGGTTTGGTATAAGCATTGAGATATCACATCTCTGCAATCGGAAGTGTCTCAGGATTGGGATGGGAAGGAGTTGGATATCACATCTCATGCTATAGGAAGGGTCTCAGGTTTGGAACGGGAAGGAGTTGGATATCCCATCTCATGTTATAGGACAGGTCTCAGGTTTGGTATTAGAAGCATTGAGATATCACATCGCATGCTGTAGGAAGGGTCTCAGGATTGGAATGGGAAGGAGTTGGTTATTACATCTCATGCTATAGGAAGGGTCTCAGGTTTGGTATAAGCATTGAGATATCACATCTCTGCTATCGGAAGTGTCTCAGGATTGGAATGGGAAGGAGTTGGATATCCCATCTCATGTTATAGGACGGGTCTCAGGTTTGTTATTAGAATCATTGAGATATCATATTGCATGCTGTAGGAAGGGTCTAAGGATTGGAATGGGAAGGTCTTGAATATCACATCTCATGCTATAGGTAGGCTCTCAGGTTTGGAAAGGGAAGGAGTTGGATATCACATTTCATGCTATAGGAAGGGTCTCAGGTTTGGTATAAGCATTGAGATGTCACATCTCATGCTATAGGAAGGGTCTCAGGATTGGAATGGGAAGGAGTTGGATATCACATCTCATGTTATAGGAAGGATCTCAGGTTTGGTATTAGAAGCATTGAGATATCACATCTCATGCTATAGGAAGGGTCTCAGGATTGGAATGGGAAGGAGTTGTATATGACATCTCATGCCATAGGAAGGGTCTCAGGTTTGGTATAAGCATTGAGATATCACATCTCTGCTATCGGAAGGGTCTCAGGATTGGAATGGGAAGGAGTTGGATATCCCATCTCATGTTATAGGAAGAGTCTCAGGTTTGGTATTAGAAGCATTGAAATATCACATCTGATGCTATAGGAAGTGTCTCAGGATTGGAATGGGAAGGAGTTTGATATCACATCTCATGCCATGTATGGGTCTCAGGTTTTGTAGAAGCATTGGGATATCACATCTCATGCTATCGGAAGGGTATCAGGATTGGATTTGGAAGGAGTTGGATATCACATCTCATGTTATAGGAAGGGTCTCAGGATTGGAATGGGAAGGACTTGGATATCACATCTCATGCTATAGGAAGGCTCTCAGGTTTGGAAGGGGAAGGATTTGGACATCACATCTCATGTTATAGGAAGGATCTCAGGTTTGGTATTAGAAGCATTGAGATATCACATCTCATGCTATCGGAAGTATCTCAGGTTTGGTATTAGAGGCATTGAGATATCACATCTCATGCTATCTATCATAAGGGTCTCAGGATTGGAATGGGAAGGAGTTGGATATCACATCTCATGCTAAAGTGAGGGTCTCAGGTTTGGAAGGGGAAGGATTTGGATATCACATCACAAGTTATAAGAAGGATCTCAGGTTTGGTATTAGAAGCATTGAGATATCACATCTCATGCTATCGGAAGGGTCTCAGGATTGGAATGGGAAGGAGTCGGATATCACATCTCATGCTATAGGAAGGCTCTCAGGTTTGGAAGGGGAAAGAGTTGGATATCACATTTCATGTCAGAGGTAGGATCTCAGGTTTGGTATTAGAGGCATTGAGATATCACATCTCATGCTATCAGAAGGGTCTCAGGATTGGAATGGGAAGTAGTTGGATATCACATCTCATGCTAAAGGGAGGGTCTCAGGTTTGGAAGGGTAAGGATTTGGATATCACGTCTCATGTTATAGGAAGGATCTCAGGTTTGGTATTAGAAGCATTGAGATATCACATCTCATGCTATCGGAAGGATCTCAGGTTTGGTATTAGAGGCATTGAGATATCACATCTCATGCTATCGGAAGGGTCTCAGGATTGGAATGGGACGGAGTTGGATATCACATCTCATGCTAAAGGGAGGGTCTCAGGTTTGGAAGGGGAAGGATGTGAATATCACATTTCATGTTAGAGGTAGGATCTCAGGTTTGGTATTGGAGGCATTGAGATATCACATCTCATGCTATCAGAAGGGTCTCAGGATGGGAATGGGAAGGAGTTGGATATCACATCTCATGCTAAAGGGAGGGTCTCAGGTTTGGAAGGGGAAGGATTTGGATATCACATCTCATGTTATCGGAAGGATCTCAGGTTTGGTATTAGAAGCATTGAGATATCACATCTCATGCTATAGGAAGGGTCTCAGGTTTGGTATTAGAAGCATTGAGATATCAAGTCTCATGGTATAGGAAGGGTCTCAGAATTGGAATGGGAAGGAGTTGGATATCTCAAGCTATAGGAAGGGTCTCAGGATTGGAATGGGAAGGGGTTTGATATCACAACTCATGCCATAGTATGGGTCTCAGGTTTGGTAGAAACAGTGGGATATCACATCTCATGCTATCGGAAGGGTATCAGGATTTGATCTGGAAGGAGTTGGATATCCCATCTCATGCTATAGGAAGGGTCTCAGGTTGGAATGGGAAGGAGTTGGATATCACATCTCATGTTATAGGAAGGGTCCCAGGATTGGAATGGGAAGGACTTGGATATCACATTTCATGTTAGAGGAAGGATCTCAGGTTTGGTATTAGAGGCATTAAGATATCACACCTCATGTTATAGGAAGGGTCTCACGTTTGGTATAAGCATTGAGATATCACATCTCATGCTATAGGAAGGGTCTCAGGATTGGAATGGGAAGGAGTTGGATATCACATCTCGAGCTATAGGAAGGGTCTCACGTTTGGTATAAGCATTGAGATATCACATCTCATGCTATAGGAAGGGTCTCAGGATTGGAATGGGAAGGTGTTGGATATCACATCTCATGTTATAGGAAAGATCTCAGGTTTGGTATTAGAAGCATTGCGACATCACATCTCATGTTATAGGAAGGGTCTCAGGATTGGAATGGGAAGGAGTTGTATATGACATCTCATGCCATAGGAAGGGTCTCAGGTTTGGAATAAGCATTGAGATATCACAACTCATGCTATAGGAAGGGTCTCAGGATTGGAATGGGACGGACTTGGATATCACATCTCATGCTATAGGGAGGGTCTCAGGTTTGGAACGGGAAGGATTTGGATATCACATCGCATGTTATAGGAAGGATCTCAGGTTTGGTAAGGGAAGGAGTTGGATATCACATTTCATGTTAGAGGTAGGATCTCAGGTTTGGTATTAGAGGCATTGAGGTATCACATCTCATGCTATCAGAAGGGTCTCAGGATTGGAATGGGAAGGAGTTGGATATCACATCTCATGCTAAAGGGAGGGTCTCAGGTTTGGAAGGGGAAGGATTTGGATATCACATCGCATGTTATAGGAAGGATCTCAGGTTTGGTATTAGAATCATTGAGATATCACATCTCATGCTATCGGAAGTATCTCAGGTTTGGTATTAGAGGCATTGAGATATCACATCTCATGCTATCATAAGGGTCTCAGGATTGGAATGGGAAGGAGTTGGATATCACTTCTCATGCTAAAGGGAGGGTCTCAGGTTTGGAAGGGGAAGGATTTGGATATCACATCACATGTTATAAGAAGGATCTCAGGTTTGGTATTAGAAGCATTGAGATATCACATCTCATGCTATCAGAAGGGTCTCAGGATTGGAATGGGAGGGAGTTGGATATCACATCTCATGCTATAGGAAGGGTCTCAGGTTTGGAACGGGAAGGAGTTGGATATCACATCTCATGTTATAGGAAGAGTCTCAGGTTTGGTATAAGCATTGAGATATCACATCTCTGCAATCGGAAGTGTCTCAGGATTGGGATGGGAAGGAGTTGGATATCACATCTCATGCTATAGGAAGGGTCTCAGGTTTGGAACGGGAAGGAGTTGGATATCCCATCTCATGTTATAGGACAGGTCTCAGGTTTGGTATTAGAAGCATTGAGATATCACATCGCATGCTGTAGGAAGGGTCTCAGGATTGGAATGGGACGGAGTTGGATATTACATCTCATGCTATAGGAAGGGTCTCAGGTTTGGTATAAGCATTGAGATATCACATCTCTGCTATCGGAAGTGTCTCAGGATTGGAATGGGAAGGAGTTGGATATCCCATCTCATGTTATAGGACGGGTCTCAGGTTTGTTATTAGAATCATTGAGATATCATATTGCATGCTGTAGGAAGGGTCTAAGGATTGGAATGGGAAGGTCTTGAATATCACATCTCATGCTATAGGTAGGCTCTCAGGTTTGGAAACGGAAGGAGTTGGATATCACATTTCATGCTATAGGAAGGGTCTCAGGTTTGGTATAAGCATTGAGATGTCACATCTCATGCTATAGGAAGGGTCTCAGGATTGGAATGGGAAGGAGTTGGATATCACATCTCATGTTATAGGAAGGATCTCAGGTTTGGTATTAGAAGCATTGAGATATCACATCTCATGCTATAGGAAGGGTCTCAGGATTGGAATGGGAAGGAGTTGTATATGACATCTCATGCCATAGGAAGGGTCTCAGGTTTGGTATAAGCATTGAGATATCACATCTCTACTATCGGAAGGGTCTCAGGATTGGAATGGGAAGGAGTTGGATATCCCATCTCATGTTATAGGAAGAGTCTCAGGTTTGGTATTAGAAGCATTGAGATATCACATCTGATGCTATAGGAAGTGTCTCAGGATTGGAATGGGAAGGAGTTTGATATCACATCTCATGCCATGTATGGGTCTCAGGTTTTGTAGAAGCATTGGGATATCACATCTCATGCTATCGGAAGGGTATCAGGATTGGATTTGGAAGGAGTTGGATATCACATCTCATGTTATAGGAAGGGTCTCAGGATTGGAATGGGAAGGACTTGGATATCACATCTCATGCTATAGGAAGGCTCTCAGGTTTGGAAGGGGAAGGAGTTGGATATCACATTTCATGTTAGAGGTAGGATCTCAGGTTTGGTATTAGAGGCATTGAGATATCACATCTCATGCTATCAGAAGGGTCCCAGGATTGGAATGGGAAGGAGTTGGATATCACATCTCATGCTAAAGGGAGGGTCTCAGGTTTGGAAGGGGAAGGATTTGGATATCACGTCTCATGTTATAGGAAGGATCTCAGGTTTGGTATTAGAAGCATTGAGATATCACATCTCATGCTATCGGAAGGGTCTCAGGATTGGAATGGGAAGGAGTTGGATATCACATCTCATGCTAAAGGGAGGGTCTCAGGTTTGGAAGGGGAAGGATTTGGATATCACATCTCTTGTTATAGGAAGGATCACAGGTTTGGTATTAGAAGCATTGAGATATCACATCTCATGCTATCGGAAGGGTCTCAGGATTGGAACGGGAAGGAATCGGATATCACATCTCATGCTATAGGAAGGCTCTCAGGTTTGGAAGGGGAAAGAGTTGGATATCACATTTCATGTTAGAGGTAGGATCTCAGGTTTGGTATTAGAGGCATTGAGATATCACATCTCATGCTATCAGAAGGGTCTCAGGATTGGAATGGGAAGGAGTTGGATATCACATCTCATGCTAAAGGGAGGGTCTCAGGTTTGGAAGGGGAAGGATTTGGATATCACGTCTCATGTTATAGGAAGGATCTCAGGTTTGGTATTAGAAGCATTGAGATATCACATCTCATGCTATCGGAAGGATCTCAGGTTTGGTATTAGAGGCATTGAGATATCACATCTCATGCTAAAGGGAGGGTCTCAGGTTTGGAAGGGGAAGGATTTGGATATCACATCTCTTGTTATAGGAAGGATCACAGGTTTGGTATTAGAAGCATTGAGATATCACATCTCATGCTATCGGAAGGGTCTCAGGATTGGAATGGGACGGAGTTGGATATCACATCTCATGCTAAAGGGAGTGTCTCAGGTTTGGAAGGGAAAGGATGTGGATATCACATTTCATGTTAGAGGTAGGATCTCAGGTTTGGTATTGGAGGCATTGAGATATCACATCTCATGCTATCAGAAGGGTCTCAGGATGGGAATGGGAAGGAGTTGGATATCACATCTCATGCTAAAGGGAGGATCTCAGGTTTGGAAGGGGAAGGATTTGGATATCACATCTCATGTTATCGGAAGGATCTCAGGTTTGGTATTAGAAGCATTGAGATATCACATCTCATGCTATAGGAAGGGTCTCAGGTTTGGTATTAGAAGCATTGCGATATCAAGTCTCATGGTATAGGAAGGGTCTCAGAATTGGAATGGGAAGGAGTTGGATATCTCAAGCTATAGGAAGGGTCTCAGGATTGGAATGGGAAGGGGTTTGATATCACAACTCATGCCATAGTATGGGTCTCAGGTTTGGTAGAAACATTGGGATATCACATCTCATGCTATCGGAAGGGTATCAGGATTTGATTTGAAAGGAGTTGGATATCCCATCTCATGCTATAGGAAGGGTCTCAGGTTGGAATGGGAAGGAGTTGGATATCACATCTCATGTTATAGGAAGGGTCCCAGGATTGGAATGGGAAGGACTTGGATATCATATCTCATGCTATAGGAAGGCTCTCAGGTTTGGAAGGGGAAGGAGTTGGATATCACATTTCATGTTAGAGGAAGGATCTCAGGTTTGGTATTAGAGGCATTAAGATATCACATCTCATGTTATAGGAAGGGTCTCACGTTTGGTATAAGCATTGAGATATCACATCTCATGCTATAGGAAGGGTCTCAGGATTGGAATGGGAAGGAGTTGGATATCACATCTCAAGCTATAGGAAGGGTCTCACGTTTGGTATAAGCATTGAGATATCACATCTCATGCTATAGGAAGGGTCTCAGGATTGGAATGGGAAGGTGTTGGATATCACATCTCATGTTATAGGAAAGATCTCAGGTTTGGTATTAGAAGCATTGCGACATCACATCTCATGTTATAGGAAGGGTCTCAGGATTGGAATGGGAAGAAGTTGGCTATCACATCTCATGCTATAGGAAGGGTCTCAGGTTTGGTATAAGCATTGAGATATCACATCTCATGCTATAGGAAGGGTCTCAGGATTGGAATGGGAAGGAGTTGTATATGACATCTCATGCCATAGGAAGGGTCTCAGGTTTGGAATAAGCATTGAGATATCACATCTCATGCTATAGGAAGGGTCTCAGGATTGGAATGGGACGGACTTGGATATCACATCTCATGCTATAGGGAGGGTCTCAGGTTTGGAAGGGGAAGGATTTGGATATCACATCGCATGTTATAGGAAGGATCTCAGGTTTGGTAAGGGAAGGAGTTGGATATCACATTTCATGTTAGAGGTAGGATCTCAGGTTTGGTATTAGAGGCATTGAGGTATCACATCTCATGCTATCAGAAGGGTCTCAGGATTGGAATGGGAAGGAGTTGGATATCACATCTCATGCTAAAGGGAGGGTCTCAGGTTTGGAAGGGGAAGGATTTGGATATCACATCGCATGTTATAGGAAGGATCTCAGGTTTGGTATTAGAATCATTGAGATATCACATCTCATGCTATCGGAAGTATCTCAGGTTTGGTATTAGAGGCATTGAGATATCACATCTCATGCTATCATAAGGGTCTCAGGATTGGAATGGGAAGGAGTTGGATATCACTTCTCATGCTAAAGGGAGGGTCTCAGGTTTGGAAGGGGAAGGATTTGGATATCACATCACATGTTATAAGAAGGATCTCAGGTTTGGTATTAGAAGCATTGCGATATCACATCTCATGCTATCAGAAGGGTCTCAGGATTGGAATGGGAGGGAGTTGGATATCACATCTCATGCTATAGGAAGGGTCTCAGGTTTGGAACGGGAAGGAGTTGGATATCACATCTCATGTTATAGGAAGAGTCTCAGGTTTGGTATAAGCATTGAGATATCACATCTCTGCAATCGGAAGTGTCTCAGGATTGGGATGGGAAGGAGTTGGATATCACATCTCATGCTATAGGAAGGGTCTCAGGTTTGGAACGGGAAGGAGTTGGATATCCCATCTCATGTTATAGGACAGGTCTCAGGTTTGGTATTAGAAGCATTGAGATATCACATCGCATGCTGTAGGAAGGGTCTCAGGATTGGAATGGGAAGGAGTTGGTTATTACATCTCATGCTATAGGAAGGGTCTCAGGTTTGGTATTTGGTATAAGCATTGAGATATCACATCTCTGCTATCGGAAGTGTCTCAGGATTGGAATGGGAAGGAGTTGGATATCCCATCTCATGTTATAGGACGGGTCTCAGGTTTGTTATTAGAATCATTGAGATATCATATTGCATGCTGTAGGAAGGGTCTAAGGATTGGAATGGGAAGGTCTTGAATATCACATCTCATGCTATAGGTAGGCTCTCAGGTTTGGAAAGGGAAGGAGTTGGATATCACATTTCATGCTATAGGAAGGGTCTCAGGTTTGGTATAAGCATTGAGATGTCACATCTCATGCTATAGGAAGGGTCTCAGGATTGGAATGGGAAGGAGTTGGATATCACATCTCATGTTATAGGAAGGATCTCAGGTTTGGTATTAGAAGCATTGAGATATCACATCTCATGCTATAGGAAGGGTCTCAGGATTGGAATGGGAAGGAGTTGTATATGACATCTCATGCCATAGGAAGGGTCTCAGGTTTGGTATAAGCATTGAGATATCACATCTCTGCTATCGGAAGGGTCTCAGGATTGGAATGGGAAGGAGTTGGATATCCCATCTCATGTTATAGGAAGAGTCTCAGGTTTGGTATTAGAAGCATTGAAATATCACATCTGATGCTATAGGAAGTGTCTCAGGATTGGAATGGGAAGGAGTTTGATATCACATCTCATGCCATGTATGGGTCTCAGGTTTTGTAGAAGCATTGGGATATCACATCTCATGCTATCGGAAGGGTATCAGGATTGGATTTGGAAGGAGTTGGATATCACATCTCATGTTATAGGAAGGGTCTCAGGATTGGAATGGGAAGGACTTGGATATCACATCTCATGCTATAGGAAGGCTCTCAGGTTTGGAAGGGGAAGGATTTGGACATCACATCTCATGTTATAGGAAGGATCTCAGGTTTGGTATTAGAAGCATTGAGATATCACATCTCATGCTATCGGAAGTATCTCAGGTTTGGTATTAGAGGCATTGAGATATCACATCTCATGCTATCTATCATAAGGGTCTCAGGATTGGAATGGGAAGGAGTTGGATATCACATCTCATGCTAAAGTGAGGGTCTCAGGTTTGGAAGGGGAAGGATTTGGATATCACATCACAAGTTATAAGAAGGATCTCAGGTTTGGTATTAGAAGCATTGAGATATCACATCTCATGCTATCGGAAGGGTCTCAGGATTGGAATGGGAAGGAGTCGGATATCACATCTCATGCTATAGGAAGGCTCTCAGGTTTGGAAGGGGAAAGAGTTGGATATCACATTTCATGTCAGAGGTAGGATCTCAGGTTTGGTATTAGAGGCATTGAGATATCACATCTCATGCTATCAGAAGGGTCTCAGGATTGGAATGGGAAGTAGTTGGATATCACATCTCATGCTAAAGGGAGGGTCTCAGGTTTGGAAGGGTAAGGATTTGGATATCACGTCTCATGTTATAGGAAGGATCTCAGGTTTGGTATTAGAAGCATTGAGATATCACATCTCATGCTATCGGAAGGATCTCAGGTTTGGTATTAGAGGCATTGAGATATCACATCTCATGCTATCGGAAGGGTCTCAGGATTGGAATGGGACGGAGTTGGATATCACATCTCATGCTAAAGGGAGGGTCTCAGGTTTGGAAGGGGAAGGATGTGAATATCACATTTCATGTTAGAGGTAGGATCTCAGGTTTGGTATTGGAGGCATTGAGATATCACATCTCATGCTATCAGAAGGGTCTCAGGATGGGAATGGGAAGGAGTTGGATATCACATCTCATGCTAAAGGGAGGGTCTCAGGTTTGGAAGGGGAAGGATTTGGATATCACATCTCATGTTATCGGAAGGATCTCAGGTTTGGTATTAGAAGCATTGAGATATCACATCTCATGCTATAGGAAGGGTCTCAGGTTTGGTATTAGAAGCATTGAGATATCAAGTCTCATGGTATAGGAAGGGTCTCAGAATTGGAATGGGAAGGAGTTGGATATCTCAAGCTATAGGAAGGGTCTCAGGATTGGAATGGGAAGGGGTTTGATATCACAACTCATGCCATAGTATGGGTCTCAGGTTTGGTAGAAACAGTGGGATATCACATCTCATGCTATCGGAAGGGTATCAGGATTTGATCTGGAAGGAGTTGGATATCCCATCTCATGCTATAGGAAGGGTCTCAGGTTGGAATGGGAAGGAGTTGGATATCACATCTCATGTTATAGGAAGGGTCCCAGGATTGGAATGGGAAGGACTTGGATATCACATTTCATGTTAGAGGAAGGATCTCAGGTTTGGTATTAGAGGCATTAAGATATCACACCTCATGTTATAGGAAGGGTCTCACGTTTGGTATAAGCATTGAGATATCACATCTCATGCTATAGGAAGGGTCTCAGGATTGGAATGGGAAGGAGTTGGATATCACATCTCGAGCTATAGGAAGGGTCTCACGTTTGGTATAAGCATTGAGATATCACATCTCATGCTATAGGAAGGGTCTCAGGATTGGAATGGGAAGGTGTTGGATATCACATCTCATGTTATAGGAAAGATCTCAGGTTTGGTATTAGAAGCATTGCGACATCACATCTCATGTTATAGGAAGGGTCTCAGGATTGGAATGGGAAGGAGTTGTATATGACATCTCATGCCATAGGAAGGGTCTCAGGTTTGGAATAAGCATTGAGATATCACATCTCATGCTATAGGAAGGGTCTCAGGATTGGAATGGGACGGACTTGGATATCACATCTCATGCTATAGGGAGGGTCTCAGGTTTGGAACGGGAAGGATTTGGATATCACATCGCATGTTATAGGAAGGATCTCAGGTTTGGTAAGGGAAGGAGTTGGATATCACATTTCATGTTAGAGGTAGGATCTCAGGTTTGGTATTAGAGGCATTGAGGTATCACATCTCATGCTATCAGAAGGGTCTCAGGATTGGAATGGGAAGGAGTTGGATATCACATCTCATGCTAAAGGGAGGGTCTCAGGTTTGGAAGGGGAAGGATTTGGATATCACATCGCATGTTATAGGAAGGATCTCAGGTTTGGTATTAGAATCATTGAGATATCACATCTCATGCTATCGGAAGTATCTCAGGTTTGGTATTAGAGGCATTGAGATATCACATCTCATGCTATCATAAGGGTCTCAGGATTGGAATGGGAAGGAGTTGGATATCACTTCTCATGCTAAAGGGAGGGTCTCAGGTTTGGAAGGGGAAGGATTTGGATATCACATCACATGTTATAAGAAGGATCTCAGGTTTGGTATTAGAAGCATTGAGATATCACATCTCATGCTATCAGAAGGGTCTCAGGATTGGAATGGGAGGGAGTTGGATATCACATCTCATGCTATAGGAAGGGTCTCAGGTTTGGAACGGGAAGGAGTTGGATATCACATCTCATGTTATAGGAAGAGTCTCAGGTTTGGTATAAGCATTGAGATATCACATCTCTGCAATCGGAAGTGTCTCAGGATTGGGATGGGAAGGAGTTGGATATCACATCTCATGCTATAGGAAGGGTCTCAGGTTTGGAACGGGAAGGAGTTGGATATCCCATCTCATGTTATAGGACAGGTCTCAGGTTTGGTATTAGAAGCATTGAGATATCACATCGCATGCTGTAGGAAGGGTCTCAGGATTGGAATGGGACGGAGTTGGATATTACATCTCATGCTATAGGAAGGGTCTCAGGTTTGGTATAAGCATTGAGATATCACATCTCTGCTATCGGAAGTGTCTCAGGATTGGAATGGGAAGGAGTTGGATATCCCATCTCATGTTATAGGACGGGTCTCAGGTTTGTTATTAGAATCATTGAGATATCATATTGCATGCTGTAGGAAGGGTCTAAGGATTGGAATGGGAAGGTCTTGAATATCACATCTCATGCTATAGGTAGGCTCTCAGGTTTGGAAACGGAAGGAGTTGGATATCACATTTCATGCTATAGGAAGGGTCTCAGGTTTGGTATAAGCATTGAGATGTCACATCTCATGCTATAGGAAGGGTCTCAGGATTGGAATGGGAAGGAGTTGGATATCACATCTCATGTTATAGGAAGGATCTCAGGTTTGGTATTAGAAGCATTGAGATATCACATCTCATGCTATAGGAAGGGTCTCAGGATTGGAATGGGAAGGAGTTGTATATGACATCTCATGCCATAGGAAGGGTCTCAGGTTTGGTATAAGCATTGAGATATCACATCTCTACTATCGGAAGGGTCTCAGGATTGGAATGGGAAGGAGTTGGATATCCCATCTCATGTTATAGGAAGAGTCTCAGGTTTGGTATTAGAAGCATTGAGATATCACATCTGATGCTATAGGAAGTGTCTCAGGATTGGAATGGGAAGGAGTTTGATATCACATCTCATGCCATGTATGGGTCTCAGGTTTTGTAGAAGCATTGGGATATCACATCTCATGCTATCGGAAGGGTATCAGGATTGGATTTGGAAGGAGTTGGATATCACATCTCATGTTATAGGAAGGGTCTCAGGATTGGAATGGGAAGGACTTGGATATCACATCTCATGCTATAGGAAGGCTCTCAGGTTTGGAAGGGGAAGGAGTTGGATATCACATTTCATGTTAGAGGTAGGATCTCAGGTTTGGTATTAGAGGCATTGAGATATCACATCTCATGCTATCAGAAGGGTCCCAGGATTGGAATGGGAAGGAGTTGGATATCACATCTCATGCTAAAGGGAGGGTCTCAGGTTTGGAAGGGGAAGGATTTGGATATCACGTCTCATGTTATAGGAAGGATCTCAGGTTTGGTATTAGAAGCATTGAGATATCACATCTCATGCTATCGGAAGGATCTCAGGTTTGGTATTAGAGGCATTGAGATATCACATCTCATGCTAAAGGGAGGGACTCAGGTTTGGAATTGGAAGGATTTGGATATCACATCTCTTGTTATAGGAAGGATCACAGGTTTGGTATTAGAAGCATTGAGATATCACATCTCATGCTATCGGAAGGGTCTCAGGATTGGAATGGGAAGGAGTTGGATATCACATCTCATGCTAAAGGGAGGGTCTCAGGTTTGGAAGGGGAAGGATTTGGATATCACATCTCTTGTTATAGGAAGGATCACAGGTTTGGTATTAGAAGCATTGAGATTTCACATCTCATGCTATCGGAAGGGTCTCAGGATTGGAACGGGAAGGAATCGGATATCACATCTCATGCTATAGGAAGGCTCTCAGGTTTGGAAGGGGAAAGAGTTGGATATCACATTTCATGTTAGAGGTAGGATCTCAGGTTTGGTATTAGAGGCATTGAGATATCACATCTCATGCTATCAGAAGGGTCTCAGGATTGGAATGGGAAGGAGTTGGATATCACATCTCATGCTAAAGGGAGGGTCTCAGGTTTGGAAGGGGAAGGATTTGGATATCACGTCTCATGTTATAGGAAGGATCTCAGGTTTGGTATTAGAAGCATTGAGATATCACATCTCATGCTATCGGAAGGATCTCAGGTTTGGTATTAGAGGCATTGAGATATCACATCTCATGCTAAAGGGAGGGTCTCAGGTTTGGAAGGGGAAGGATTTGGATATCACATCTCTTGTTATAGGAAGGATCACAGGTTTGGTATTAGAAGCATTGAGATATCACATCTCATGCTATCGGAAGGGTCTCAGGATTGGAATGGGACGGAGTTGGATATCACATCTCATGCTAAAGGGAGTGTCTCAGGTTTGGAAGGGGAAGGATGTGGATATCACATTTCATGTTAGAGGTAGGATCTCAGGTTTGGTATTGGAGGCATTGAGATATCACATCTCATGCTATCAGAAGGGTCTCAGGATGGGAATGGGAAGGAGTTGGATATCACATCTCATGCTAAAGGGAGGATCTCAGGTTTGGAAGGGGAAGGATTTGGATATCACATCTCATGTTATCGGAAGGATCTCAGGTTTGGTATTAGAAGCATTGAGATATCACATCTCATGCTATAGGAAGGGTCTCAGGTTTGGTATTAGAAGCATTGCGATATCAAGTCTCATGGTATAGGAAGGGTCTCAGAATTGGAATGGGAAGGAGTTGGATATCTCAAGCTATAGGAAGGGTCTCAGGATTGGAATGGGAAGGGGTTTGATATCACAACTCATGCCATAGTATGGGTCTCAGGTTTGGTAGAAACATTGGGATATCACATCTCATGCTATCGGAAGGGTATCAGGATTTGATTTGAAAGGAGTTGGATATCCCATCTCATGCTATAGGAAGGGTCTCAGGTTGGAATGGGAAGGAGTTGGATATCACATCTCATGTTATAGGAAGGGTCCCAGGATTGGAATGGGAAGGACTTGGATATCATATCTCATGCTATAGGAAGGCTCTCAGGTTTGGAAGGGGAAGGAGTTGGATATCACATTTCATGTTAGAGGAAGGATCTCAGGTTTGGTATTAGAGGCATTAAGATATCACATCTCATGTTATAGGAAGGGTCTCACGTTTGGTATAAGCATTGAGATATCACATCTCATGCTATAGGAAGGGTCTCAGGATTGGAATGGGAAGGAGTTGGATATCACATCTCAAGCTATAGGAAGGGTCTCACGTTTGGTATAAGCATTGAGATATCACATCTCATGCTATAGGAAGGGTCTCAGGATTGGAATGGGAAGGTGTTGGATATCACATCTCATGTTATAGGAAAGATCTCAGGTTTGGTATTAGAAGCATTGCGACATCACATCTCATGTTATAGGAAGGGTCTCAGGATTGGAATGGGAAGAAGTTGGCTATCACATCTCATGCTATAGGAAGGGTCTCAGGTTTGGTATAAGCATTGAGATATCACATCTCATGCTATAGGAAGGGTCTCAGGATTGGAATGGGAAGGAGTTGTATATGACATCTCATGCCATAGGAAGGGTCTCAGGTTTGGAATAAGCATTGAGATATCACATCTCATGCTATAGGAAGGGTCTCAGGATTGGAATGGGACGGACTTGGATATCACATCTCATGCTATAGGGAGGGTCTCAGGTTTGGAAGGGGAAGGATTTGGATATCACATCGCATGTTATAGGAAGGATCTCAGGTTTGGTAAGGGAAGGAGTTGGATATCACATTTCATGTTAGAGGTAGGATCTCAGGTTTGGTATTAGAGGCATTGAGGTATCACATCTCATGCTATCAGAAGGGTCTCAGGATTTTAATGGGAAGGAGTTGGATATCACATCTCATGCTTAAGGGAGGGTCTCAGGTTTGGAAGGGGAAGGATTTGGATATCACATCGCATGTTATAGGAAGGATCTCAGGTTTGGTATTAGAATCATTGAGATATCACATCTCATGCTATCGGAAGTATCTCAGGTTTGGTATTAGAGGCATTGAGATATCACATCTCATGCTATCATAAGGGTCTCAGGATTGGAATGGGAAGGAGTTGGATATCACTTCTCATGCTAAAGGGAGGGTCTCAGGTTTGGAAGGGGAAGGATTTGGATATCACATCACATGTTATAAGAAGGATCTCAGGTTTGGTATTAGAAGCATTGAGATATCACATCTCATGCTATCAGAAGGGTCTCAGGATTGGGATGGGAAGGAGTTGGATATCACATCTCATGCTATAGGAAGGGTCTCAGGTTTGGAACGGGAAGGAGTTGGATATCACATCGCATGTTATAGGAAGGATCTCAGGTTTGGTATTAGAATCATTGAGATATCACATCTCATGCTATCGGAAGTATCTCAGGTTTGGTATTAGAGGCATTGAGATATCACATCTCATGCTATCATAAGGGTCTCAGGATTGGAATGGGAAGGAGTTGGATATCACTTCTCATGCTAAAGGGAGGGTCTCAGGTTTGGAAGGGGAAGGATTTGGATATCACATCACATGTTATAAGAAGGATCTCAGGTTTGGTATTAGAAGCATTGAGATATCACATCTCATGCTATCGGAAGGATCTCAGGATTGGAACGGGAAGGAGTCGGATATCCCATCTCATGTTATAGGACGGGTCTCAGGTCTGTTATTAGAATCATTGAGATATCATATTGCATGCTGTAGGAAGGGTCTAAGGATTGGAATGGGAAGGACTTGAATATCACATCTCATGCTATAGGTAGGCTCTCAGGTTTGGAAAGGGAAGGAGTTGGATATCACATTTCATGTTAGAGGAAGGATCTCAGGTTTGGTATTAGAGGCATTGAGATATCACATCTCATGCTATAGGAAGGGTCTCAGGATTGGAATGGGAAGGAGTTGGATATCACATCTCATGTTATAGGAAGGATCTCAGGTTTGGTATTAGAAGCATTGAGATATCACATCTCATGCTATAGGAAGGGTCTCAGGATTGGAATGGGAAGGAGTTGGATATCACATCTCATGCCATAGGAAGGGTCTCAGGTTTGGTATAAGCATTGAGATATCACATCTCTGCTATCGGAAGTGTCTCAGGATTGGGATGGGAAGGAGTTGGATATCACATCTCATGCGATAGGAAGGGTCTCAGGTTTGGAACGGGAAGGAGTTGGATATCCCATCTCATGTTGTAGGACGGGTCTCAGGTTTGTTATTAGAAGCATTGAGATATCACATCGCATGCTGTAGGAAGGGTCTCAGGATTGGAATGGGAAGGAGTTGGATATTACATCTCATGCTATAGGAAGGGTCTCAGGTTTGGTATAAGCATTGAGATATCACATCTCTGCTATCGGAAGTGTCTCAGGATTGGAATGGGAAGGAGTTGGATAACCCATCTCATGTTATAGGACGGGTCTCAGGTTTGTTATTAGAATCATTGAGATATCGCTATAGGAAGGGTCTCAGGATTGGAATGGGAAGGAGTTGGATATCACATTTCATGCTATAGGAAGGGTCTCAGGTTTGGTATAAGCATTGAGATGTCACATCTCATGCTATAGGAAGGGTCTCAGGATTGGAATGGGAAGGAGTTGGATATCACATCTCATGTTATAGGAAGGATCTCAGGTTTGGTATTAGAAGCATTGAGATATCACATCTCATGCTATAGGAAGGGTCTCAGGATTGGAATGGGAAGGAGTTGTATATGACATCTCATGCCATAGGAAGGGTCTCAGGTTTGGTATAAGCATTGAGATATCACATCTCTGCTATCGGAAGGGTCTCAGGATTGGAATGGGAAGGAGTTGGATATCCCATCTCATGTTATAGGAAGAGTCTCAGGTTTGGTATTAGAAGCATTGAGATATCACATCTGATGCTATAGGAAGTGTCTCAGGATTGGAATGGGAAGGAGTTTGATATCACATCTCATGCCATGTATGGGTCTCAGGTTTTGTAGAAGCATTGGGATATCACATCTCATGCTATCGGAAGGGTATCAGGATTGGATTTGGAAGGAGTTGGATATCACATCTCATGTTATAGGAAGGGTCTCAGGATTGGAATGGGAAGGACTTGGATATCACATCTCATGCTATAGGAAGGCTCTCAGGTTTGGAAGGGGAAGGAGTTGGATATCACATTTCATGTTAGAGGTAGGATCTCAGGTTTGGTATTAGAGGCATTGAGATATCACATATCATGCTATCAGAAGGGTCTCAGGATTGGAATGGGAAGGAGTTGGATATCACATCTCATGCTAAAGGGAGGGTCTCAGGTTTGGAAGGGGAAGGATTTGGATATCACGTCTCATGTTATAGGAAGGATCTCAGGTTTGGTATTAGAAGCATTGAGATATCACATCTCATGCAATCGGAAGGATCTCAGGTTTGGTATTAGAGGCATTGAGATATCACATCTCATGCTAAAGGGAGGGTCTCAGGTTTGGAAGGGGAAGGATTTGGATATCACATCTCTTGTTATAGGAAGGATCACAGGTTTGGTATTAGAAGCATTGAGATATCACATCTCATGCTATCGGAAGGGTCTCAGGATTGGAATGGGAAGGAGTTGGATATCACATCTCATGCTAAAGGGAGGGTCTCAGGTTTGGAAGGGGAAGGATTTGGATATCACATCTCATGTTATAGGAAGGATCTCAGGTTTGGTATTAGAGGCATTGAGCTATCACATCTCATGCTATCTATCATAAGGGTCTCAGGATTGGAATGGGAAGGAGTTGGATATCACATCTCATGCTAAAGCGAGGGTCTCAGGTTTGGAAGGGGAAGGATTTGGATATCACATCACATGTTATAAGAAGGATCTCAGGTTTGGTATTAGAAGCATTGAGATATCACATCTCATGCTATCGGAAGGGTCTCAGGATTGGAACGGGAAGGAGTCGGATATCACATCTCATGCTATAAGAAGGCTCTCAGGTTTGGAAGGGGAAAGAGTTGGATATCACATTTCATGTTAGAGGTAGGATCTCAGGTTTGGTATTAGAGGCATTGAGATATCACATCTCATGCTATCAGAAGGGTCTCAGGATTGGAATGGGAAGGAGTTGGATATCACATCTCATGCTAAAGGGAGGGTCTCAGGTTTGGAAGGGGAAGGATTTGGATATCACGTCTCATGTTATAGGAAGGATCTCAGGTTTGGTATTAGAAGCATTGAGATATCACATCTCATGCTATCGGAAGGATCTCAGGTTTGGTGGTTTGGTATTAGAGGCATTGAGATATCACATCTCATGCTAAAGGGAGGGTCTCAGGTTTGGAAGGGGAAGGATTTGGATATCACATCTCTTGTTATAGGAAGGATCACAGGTTTGGTATTAGAAGCATTGAGATATCACATCTCATGCTATCGGAAGGGTCTCAGGATTGGAATGGGACGGAGTTGGATATCACATCTCATGCTAAAGGGAGGGTCTCAGGTTTGGAAGGGGAAGGATGTGGATATCACATTTCATGTTAGAGGTAGGATCTCAGGTTTGGTATTGGAGGCATTGAGATATCACATCTCATGCTATCAGAAGGGTCTCAGGATGGGAATGGGAAGGAGTTGGATATCACATCTCATGCTAAAGGGAGGGTCTCAGGTTTGGAAGGGGAAGGATTTGGATATCACATCTCATGTTATCGGAAGGATCTCAGGTTTGGTATTAGAAGCATTGAGATATCACATCTCATGCTATAGGAAGGGTCTCAGGTTTGGTATTAGAAGCATTGAGATATCAAGTCTCATGGTATAGGAAGGGTCTCAGAATTGGAATGGGAAGGAGTTGGATATCTCAAGCTATAGGAAGGGTCTCAGGATTGGAATGGGAAGGGGTTTGATATCGCAACTCATGCCATAGTATGGGTCTCAGGTTTGGTAGAAACATTGGGATATCACATCTCATGCTATCGGAAGGGTATCAGGATTTGATTTGGAAGGAGTTGGATATCCCATCTCATGCTATAGGAAGGGTCTCAGGTTTTAATGGGAAGGAGTTGGATATCACATCTCATGTTATAGGAAGGGTCCCAGGATTGGAATGGGAAGGACTTGGATATCATATCTCATGCTATAGGAAGGCTCTCAGGTTTGGAAGGGGAAGGAGTTGGATATCACATTTCATGTTAGAGGAAGGATCTCAGGTTTGGTATTAGAGGCATTAAGATATCACATCTCATGTTATAGGAAGGGTCTCATGTTTGGTATAAGCATTGAGATATCACATCTCATGCTATAGGAAGGGTCTCAGGATTGGAATGGGAAGGAGTTGGATATCACATCTCAAGCTATAGGAAGGGTCTCACGTTTGATATAAGCATTGAGATATCACATCTCATGCTATAGGAAGGGTCTCAGGATTGGAATGGGAAGGAGTTGTATATGACATCTCATGCCATAGGAAGGGTCTCAGGTTTGGAATAAGCATTGAGATATCACATCTCATGCTATAGGAAGGGTCTCAGGATTGGAATGGGACGGACTTGGATATCACATCTCATGCTATAGGGAGGGTCTCAGGTTTGGAAGGGGAAGGATTTGGATATCACATCGCATGTTATAGGAAGGATCTCAGGTTTGGTAAGGGAAGGAGTTGGATATCACATTTCATGTTAGAGGTAGGATCTCAGGTTTGGTATTAGAAGCATTGCGACATCACATCTCATGTTATAGGAAGGGTCTCAGGATTGGAATGGGAAGAAGTTGGCTATCACATCTCATGCTATAGGAAGGGTCTCAGGTTTGGTATAAGCATTGAGATATCACATCTCATGCTATAGGAAGGGTCTCAGGATTGGAATGGGAAGGAGTTGTATATGACATCTCATGCCATAGGAAGGGTCTCAGGTTTGGAATAAGCATTGAGATATCACATCTCATGCTATTGGAAGGGTCTCAGGGTTGGAATGGGACGGACTTGGATATCACATCTCATGCTATAGGGAGGGTCTCAGGTTTGGAAGGGGAAGGATTTGGATATCACATCGCATGTTATAGGAAGGATCTCAGGTTTGGTAAGGGAAGGAGTTGGATATCACATTTCATGTTAGAGGTAGGATCTCAGGTTTGGTATTAGAGGCATTGAGATATCACATCTCATGCTATCAGAAGGGTCTCAGGATTGGAATGGGAAGGAGTTGGATATCACTTCTCATGCTAAAGGGAGGGTCTCAGGTTTGGAAGGGGAAGGATTTGGATATCACATCACATGTTATAAGAAGGATCTCAGGTTTGGTATTAGAAGCATTGAGATATCACATCTCATGCTATCAGAAGGGTCTCAGGATTGGAATGGGAGGGAGTTGGATATCACATCTCATGCTATAGGAAGGGTCTCAGGTTTGGAACGGGAAGGAGTTGGATATCACATCTCATGTTATAGGAAGAGTCTCAGGTTTGGTATAAGCATTGAGATATCACATCTCTGCAATCGGAAGTGTCTCAGGATTGGGATGGGAAGGAGTTGGATATCACATCTCATGCTATAGGAAGGGTCTCAGGTTTGGAACGGGAAGGAGTTGGATATCCCATCTCATGTTATAGGACGGGTCTCAGGTTTGGTATTAGAAGCATTGAGATATCACATCGCATGCTGTAGGAAGGGTCTCAGGATTGGAATGGGAAGGAGTTGGATATTACATCTCATGCTATAGGAAGGGTCTCAGGTTTGGTATAAGCATTGAGATATCACATCTCTGCTATCGGAAGTGTCTCAGGATTGGAATGGGAAGGAGTTGGATATCCCATCTCATGTTATAGGACGGGTCTCAGGTTTGTTATTAGAATCATTGAGATATCATATTGCATGCTGTAGGAAGGGTCTAAGGATTGGAATGGGAAGGACTTGAATATCACATCTCATGCTATAGGTAGGCTCTCAGGTTTGGAAAGGGAAGGAGTTGGATATCACATTTCATGTTAGAGGAAGGATCTCCGGTTTGGTATTAGAGGCATTGAGATATCACATCTCATGCTATAGGAAGGGTCTCAGGATTGGAATGGGAAGGAGTTGGATATCACATTTCATGCTATAGGAAGGGTCTCAGGTTTGGTATAAGCATTGAGATGTCACATCTCATGCTATAGGAAGGGTCTCAGGATTGGAATGGGAAGGAGTTGGATATCACATCTCATGTTATAGGAAGGATCTCAGGTTTGGTATTAGAAGCATTGAGATATCACATCTCATGCTATAGGAAGGGTCTCAGGATTGGAATGGGAAGGAGTTGGATATCCCATCTCATGTTATAGGAAGAGTCTCAGGTTTGGTATTAGAAGCATTGAGATATCACATCTGATGCTATAGGAAGTGTCTCAGGATTGGAATGGGAAGGAGTTTGATATCACATCTCATGCCATGTATGGGTCTCAGGTTTTGTAGAAGCATTGGGATATCACATCTCATGCTATCGGAAGGGTATCAGGATTGGATTTGGAAGGAGTTGGATATCACATCTCATGTTATAGGAAGGGTCTCAGGATTGGAATGGGAAGGACTTGGATATCACATCTCATGCTATAGGAAGGCTCTCAGGTTTGGAAGGGGAAGAAGTTGGATATCACATTTCATGTTAGAGGTAGGATCTCAGGTTTGGTATTAGAGGCATTGAGATATCACATATCATGCTATCAGAAGGGTCTAAGGATTGGAATGGGAAGGAGTTGGATATCACATCTCATGCTAAAGGGAGGGTCTCAGGTTTGGAAGGGGAAGGATTTGGATATCACGTCTCATGTTATAGGAAGGATCTCAGGTTTGGTATTAGAAGCATTGAGATATCACATCTCATGCTATCGGAAGGATCTCAGGTTTGGTATTAGAGGCATTGAGATATCACATCTCATGCTAAAGGGAGGGTCTCAGGTTTGGAAGGGGAAGGATTTGGATATCACATCTCTTGTTATAGGAAGGATCACAGGTTTGGTATTAGAAGCATTGAGATATCACATCTCATGCTATCGGAAGGGTCTCAGTATTGGAATGGGAAGGAGTTGGATATCACATCTCATGCTAAAGGGAGGGTCTCAGGTTTGGAAGGGGAAGGATTTGGATATCACATCTCATGTTATAGGAAGGATCTCAGGTTTGGTATTAGAGGCATTGAGATATCACATCTCATGCTATCTATCATAAGGGTCTCAGGATTGGAATGGGAAGCAGTTGGATATCACATCTCATGCTAAAGGGAGGGTCTCAGGTTTGGAAGGGGAAGGATTTGGATATCACATCACATGTTATAAGAAGGATCTCAGGTTTGGTATTAGAAGCATTGAGATATCACATCTCATGCTATCGGAAGGATCTCAGGATTGGAACGGGAAGGAGTCGGATATCACATCTCATGCTATAGAAAGGCTCTCAGGTTTGGAAGGGGAAAGAGTTGGATATCACATTTCATGTTAGAGGTAGGATCTCAGGTTTGGTATTAGAGGCATTGAGATATCACATCTCATGCTATCAGAAGGGTCTCAGGATTGGAATGGGAAGGAGTTGGATATCACATCTCATGCTAAAGGGAGGGTCTCAGGTTTGGAAGGGGAAGGATTTGGATATCACGTCTCATGTTATAGGAAGGATCTCAGGTTTGGTATTAGAAGCATTGAGATATCACATCTCATGCTATCGGAAGGATCTCAGGTTTGGTGGTTTGGTATTAGAGGCATTGAGATATCACATCTCATGCTAAAGGGAGGGTCTCAGGTTTGGAAGGGGAAGGATTTGGATATCACATCTCTTGTTATAGGAAGGATCACAGGTTTGGTATTAGAAGCATTGAGATATCACATCTCATGCTATCGGAAGGGTCTCAGGATTGGAATGGGACGGAGTTGGATATCACATCTCATGCTAAAGGGAGGGTCTCAGGTTTGGAAGGAGAAGGATGTGGATATCACATTTCATGTTAGAGGTAGGATCTCAGGTTTGGTATTGGAGGCATTGAGATATCACAGCTCATGCTATCAGAAGGGTCTCAGGATGGGAATGGGAAGGAGTTGGATATCACATCTCATGCTAAAGGGAGGGTCTCAGGTTTGGAAGGGGAAGGATTTGGATATCACATCTCATGTTATCGGAAGGATCTCAGGTTTGGTATTAGAAGCATTGAGATATCACATCTCATGCTATAGGAAGGGTCTCAGGTTTGGTATTAGAAGCATTGAGATATCAAGTCTCATGGTATAGGAAGGGTCTCAGAATTGGAATGGGAAGGAGTTGGATATCTCAAGCTATAGGAAGGGTCTCAGGATTGGAATGGGAAGGGGTTTGATATCACAACTCATGCCATAGTATGGGTCACAGGTTTGGTAGAAACATTGGGATATCACATCTCATGCTATCGGAAGGGTATCAGGATTTGATTTGAAAGGAGTTGGATATCCCATCTCATGCTATAGGAAGGGTCTCAGGTTTTAATGGGAAGGAGTTGGATATCACATCTCATGTTATAGGAAGGGTCCCAGGATTGGAATGGGAAGGACTTGGATATCATATCTCATGCTATAGGAAGGCTCTCAGGTTTGGAAGGGGAAGGAGTTGGATATCACATTTCATGTTAGAGGAAGGATCTCAGGTTTGGTATTAGAGGCATTAAGATATCACATCTCATGTTATAGGAAGGGTCTCACGTTTGGTATAAGCATTGAGATATCACATCTCATGCTATAGGAAGGGTCTCAGGATTGGAATGGGAAGGAGTTGGATATCACATCTCAAGCTATAGGAAGGGTCTCACGTTTGGTATAAGCATTGAGATATCACATCTCATGCTATAGGAAGGGTCTCAGGATTGGAATGGGAAGGAGTTGTATATGACATCTCATGCCATAGGAAGGGTCTCAGGTTTGGAATAAGCATTGAGATATCACATCTCATGCTATAGGAAGGGTCTCAGGATTGGAATGGGACGGACTTGGATATCACATCTCATGCTATAGGGAGGGTCTCAGGTTTGGAAGGGGAAGGATTTGGATATCACATCGCATGTTATAGGAAGGATCTCAGGTTTGGTAAGGGAAGGAGTTGGATATCACATTTCATGTTAGAGGTAGGATCTCAGGTTTGGTATTAGAGGCATTGAGATATCACATCTCATGCTATCAGAAGGGTCTCAGGATTGGAATGGGAAGGAGTTGGATATCACATCTCATGCTATAGGAAGGGTCTCAGGTTTGGAAAGGGAAGGAGTTGGATATCACATCTCATGTTATAGGAAGAGTCTCAGGTTTGGTATATGCATTGAGATATCACATCTCTGCAATCGGAAGTGTCTCAGGATTGGGATGGGAAGGAGTTGGATATCACATCTCATGCTATAGGAAGGGTCTCAGGTTTGGAACGGGAAGGAGTTGGATATCCCATCTCATGTTATAGGACGGGTCTCAGGTTTGGTATTAGAAGCATTGAGATATCACATCGCATGCTGTAGGAAGGGTCTCAGGATTGGAATGGGAAGGAGTTGGATATTACATCTCATGCTATAGGAAGGGTCTCAGGTTTGGTATAAGCATTGAGATATCACATCTCTGCTATCGGAAGTGTCTCAGGATTGGAATGGGAAGGAGTTGGATATCCCATCTCATGTTATAGGACGGGTCTCAGGTTTGTTATTAGAATCATTGAGATATCATATTGCATGCTGTAGGAAGGGTCTAAGGATTGGAATGGGAAGGACTTGAATATCACATCTCATGCTATAGGTAGGCTCTCAGGTTTGGAAAGGGAAGGAGTTGGATATCACATTTCATGTTAGAGGAAGGATCTCAGGTTTGGTATTAGAGGCATTGAGATGTCACATCTCATGCTATAGGAAGGGTCTCAGGATTGGAATGGGAAGGAGTTGGATATCACATCTCATGTTATAGGAAGGATCTCAGGTTTGGTATTAGAAGCATTGAGATATCACATCTCATGCTATAGGAAGGGTCTCAGGATTGGAATGGGAAGGAGTTGTATATGACATCTCATGCCATAGGAAGGGTCTCAGGTTTGGTATAAGCATTGAGATATCACATCTCTGCTATCGGAAGGGTCTCAGGATTGGAATGGGAAGGAGTTGGATATCCCATCTCATGTTATAGGAAGAGTCTCAGGTTTGGTATTAGAAGCATTGAGATATCACATCTGATGCTATAGGAAGTGTCTCAGGATTGGAATGGGAAGGAGTTTGATATCACATCTCATGCCATGTATGGGTCTCAGGTCTTGTAGAAGCATTGGGATATCACATCTCATGCTATCGGAAGGGTATCAGGATTGGATTTGGAAGGAGTTGGATATCACATCTCATGTTATAGGAAGGGTCTCAGGATTGGAATGGGAAGGACTTGGATATCACATCTCATGCTATAGGAAGGCTCTCAGGTTTGGAAGGGGAAGGAGTTGGATATCACATTTCATGTTAGAGGTAGGATCTCAGGTTTGGTATTAGAAGCACTGAGATATCACATCTCATGCTATCGGAAGGATCTCAGGTTTGGTATTAGAGGCATTGAGATATCACATCTCATGCTATCAGAAGGGTCTCAGGATTGGAATGGGAAGGAGTTGGATATCACATCTCATGCTAAAGGGAGGGTCTCAGGTTTGGAAGGGGAAGGATTTGGATATCACATCTCATGTTATAGGAAGGATCTCAGGTTTGGTATTAGAAGCACTGAGATATCACATCTCATGCTATCGGAAGGATCTCAGGTTTGGTATTAGAGGCATTGAGATATCACATCTCATGCTATCAGAAGGGTCTCAGGATTGGAATGGGAAGGAGTCGGATATCACATCTCATGCTAAAGGGAGGGTCTCAGGTTTGGAAGTGGAAGGATTTGGATATCACATCTCATGTTATAGGAAGGATCTCAGGTTTGGTATTAGAAGCATTGAGATATCACATCTCATGCTATAGGAAGGGTCTCAGGATTGGAATGGGAAGGAGTTGGATATCACATCTCAAGCTATAGAAAGGGTCTCAGGATTGGAATGGGAAGGAGTTGGATATCACATCTCAAGCTATAGTAAGGGTCTCAGGATTGGAATGGGAAGGAGTTGGATATCACATCTCATGCTATAGGAAGGGTCTCAGGTTTGGTATTAGCATTGAGATATCCCATCTCATGCTATAGGAAGGGTCTCAGGTTTGGAATCGGAAGGAGTTGTATATGACATCTCATGCCATAGGTAGGGTCTCAGGTTTGGTATAAGCATTGAGATATCACATCTCTGCTATCGGAAGGGTCTCAGGATTGGAATGGGAAGGAGTTGGATATCCCATCTCGTTATAGGAAGGGTCTCAGGTTTTGTATTAGAAGCATTGAGATATCACATCTCATGGTATAGGACGGGTCTCAGAATTGGAATGGGAAGGAGTTAGATATCACTTCTCAAGCTATAGGAAGGGTCTCAGGATTGGAATGGGAAGGAGTTGGATATCACATCTCATGCTAAAGGGAGGGTCTCAGGTTTGGAAGGGGAAGGATTTGGATATCACATCGCATGTTATAGGAAGGATCTCAGGTTTGGTATTAGAATCATTGAGATATCACATCTCATGCTATCGGAAGTATCTCAGGTTTGGTATTAGAGGCATTGAGATATCACATCTCATGCTATCATAAGGGTCTCAGGATTGGAATGGGAAGGAGTTGGATATCACTTCTCATGCTAAAGGGAGGGTCTCAGGTTTGGAAGGGGAAGGATTTGGATATCACATCACATGTTATAAGAAGGATCTCAGGTTTGGTATTAGAAGCATTGAGATATCACATCTCATGCTATCAGAAGGGTCTCAGGATTGGAATGGGAGGGAGTTGGATATCACATCTCATGCTATAGGAAGGGTCTCAGGTTTGGAACGGGAAGGAGTTGGATATCACATCTCATGTTATAGGAAGAGTCTCAGGTTTGGTATAAGCATTGAGATATCACATCTCTGCAATCGGAAGTGTCTCAGGATTGGGATGGGAAGGAGTTGGATATCACATCTCATGCTATAGGAAGGGTCTCAGGTTTGGAACGGGAAGGAGTTGGATATCCCATCTCATGTTATAGGACAGGTCTCAGGTTTGGTATTAGAAGCATTGAGATATCACATCGCATGCTGTAGGAAGGGTCTCAGGATTGGAATGGGAAGGAGTTGGATATTACATCTCATGCTATAGGAAGGGTCTCAGGTTTGGTATAAGCATTGAGATATCACATCTCTGCTATCGGAAGTGTCTCAGGATTGGAATGGGAAGGAGTTGGATATCCCATCTCATGTTATAGGACGGGTCTCAGGTTTGTTATTAGAATCATTGAGATATCATATTGCATGCTGTAGGAAGGGTCTAAGGATTGGAATGGGAAGGTCTTGAATATCACATCTCATGCTATAGGTAGGCTCTCAGGTTTGGAAAGGGAAGGAGTTGGATATCACATTTCATGCTATAGGAAGGGTCTCAGGTTTGGTATAAGCATTGAGATGTCACATCTCATGCTATAGGAAGGGTCTCAGGATTGGAATGGGAAGGAGTTGGATATCACATCTCATGTTATAGGAAGGATCTCAGGTTTGGTATTAGAAGCATTGAGATATCACATCTCATGCTATAGGAAGGGTCTCAGGATTGGAATGGGAAGGAGTTGTATATGACATCTCATGCCATAGGAAGGGTCTCAGGTTTGGTATAAGCATTGAGATATCACATCTCTGCTATCGGAAGGGTCTCAGGATTGGAATGGGAAGGAGTTGGATATCCCATCTCATGTTATAGGAAGAGTCTCAGGTTTGGTATTAGAAGCATTGAGATATCACATCTGATGCTATAGGAAGTGTCTCAGGATTGGAATGGGAAGGAGTTTGATATCACATCTCATGCCATGTATGGGTCTCAGGTTTTGTAGAAGCATTGGGATATCACATCTCATGTTATAGGAAGGGTCTCAGGATTGGAATGGGAAGGACTTGGATATCACATCTCATGCTATAGGAAGGCTCTCAGGTTTGGAAGGGGAAGGATTTGGATATCACATCTCATGTTATAGGAAGGATCTCAGGTTTGGTATTAGAAGCATTGAGATATCACATCTCATGCTATCGGAAGTATCTCAGGTTTGGTATTAGAGGCATTGAGATATCACATCTCATGCTATCTATCATAAGGGTCTCAGGATTGGAATGGGAAGGAGTTGGATATCACATCTCATGCTAAAGTGAGGGTCTCAGGTTTGGAAGGGGAAGGATTTGGATATCACATCACAAGTTATAAGAAGGATCTCAGGTTTGGTATTAGAAGCATTGAGATATCACATCTCATGCTATCGGAAGGGTCTCAGGATTGGAATGGGAAGGAGTCGGATATCACATCTCATGCTATAGGAAGGCTCTCAGGTTTGGAAGGGGAAAGAGTTGGATATCACATTTCATGTTAGAGGTAGGATCTCAGGTTTGGTATTAGAGGCATTGAGATATCACATCTCATGCTATCAGAAGGGTCTCAGGATTGGAATGGGAAGTAGTTGGATATCACATCTCATGCTAAAGGGAGGGTCTCAGGTTTGGAAGGGTAAGGATTTGGATATCACGTCTCATGTTATAGGAAGGATCTCAGGTTTGGTATTAGAAGCATTGAGATATCACATCTCATGCTATCGGAAGGATCTCAGGTTTGGTATTGGAGGCATTGAGATATCACATCTCATGCTATCGGAAGGGTCTCAGGATTGGAATGGGACGGAGTTGGATATCACATCTCATGCTAAAGGGAGGGTCTCAGGTTTGGAAGGGGAAGGATGTGGATATCACATTTCATGTTAGAGGTAGGATCTCAGGTTTGGTATTGGAGGCATTGAGATATCACATCTCATGCTATCAGAAGGGTCTCAGGATGGGAATGGGAAGGAGTTGGATATCACATCTCATGCTAAAGGGAGGGTCTCAGGTTTGGAAGGGGAAGGATTTGGATATCACATCTCATGTTATCGGAAGGATCTCAGGTTTGGTATTAGAAGCATTGAGATATCACATCTCATGCTATAGGAAGGGTCTCAGGTTTGGTATTAGAAGCATTGAGATATCAAGTCTCATGGTATAGGAAGGGTCTCAGAATTGGAATGGGAAGGAGTTGGATATCTCAAGCTATAGGAAGGGTCTCAGGATTGGAATGGGAAGGGGTTTGATATCACAACTCATGCCATAGTATGGGTCTCAGGTTTGGTAGAAACATTGGGATATCACATCTCATGCTATCGGAAGGGTATCAGGATTTGATCTGGAAGGAGTTGGATATCCCATCTCATGCTATAGGAAGGGTCTCAGGTTGGAATGGGAAGGAGTTGGATATCACATCTCATGTTATAGGAAGGGTCCCAGGATTGGAATGGGAAGGACTTGGATATCACATTTCATGTTAGAGGAAGGATCTCAGGTTTGGTATTAGAGGCATTAAGATATCACATCTCATGTTATAGGAAGGGTCTCACGTTTGGTATAAGCATTGAGATATCACATCTCATGCTATAGGAAGGGTCTCAGGATTGGAATGGGAAGGAGTTGGATATCACATCTCGAGCTATAGGAAGGGTCTCACGTTTGGTATAAGCATTGAGATATCACATCTCATGCTATAGGAAGGGTCTCAGGATTGGAATGGGAAGGTGTTGGATATCACATCTCATGTTATAGGAAAGATCTCAGGTTTGGTATTAGAAGCATTGCGACATCACATCTCATGTTATAGGAAGGGTCTCAGGATTGGAATGGGAAGGAGTTGTATATGACATCTCATGCCATAGGACGGGTCTCAGGTTTGGAATAAGCATTGAGATATCACATCTCATGCTATAGGAAGGGTCTCAGGATTGGAATGGGACGGACTTGGATATCACATCTCATGCTATAGGGAGGGTCTCAGGTTTGGAACGGGAAGGATTTGGATATCACATCGCATGTTATAGGAAGGATCTCAGGTTTGGTAAGGGAAGGAGTTGGATATCACATTTCATGTTAGAGGTAGGATCTCAGGTTTGGTATTAGAGGCATTGAGGTATCACATCTCATGCTATCAGAAGGGTCTCAGGATTGGAATGGGAAGGAGTTGGATATCACATCTCATGCTAAAGGGAGGGTCTCAGGTTTGGAAGGGGAAGGATTTGGATATCACATCGCATGTTATAGGAAGGATCTCAGGTTTGGTATTAGAATCATTGAGATATCACATCACATGTTATAAGAAGGATCTCAGGTTTGGTATTAGAAGCATTGAGATATCACATCTCATGCTATCAGAAGGGTCTCAGGATTGGAATGGGAGGGAGTTGGATATCACATCTCATGCTATAGGAAGGGTCTCAGGTTTGGTATAAGCATTGAGATATCACATCTCTGCAATCGGAAGTGTCTCAGGATTGGGATGGGAAGGAGTTGGATATCACATCTCATGCTATAGGAAGGGTCTCAGGTTTGGAACGGGAAGGAGTTGGATATCCCATCTCATGTTATAGGACAGGTCTCAGGTTTGGTATTAGAAGCATTGAGATATCACATCGCATGCTGTAGGAAGGGTCTCAGTATTGGAATGGGAAGGAGTTGGATATTACATCTCATGCTATAGGAAGGGTCTCAGGTTTGGTATAAGCATTGAGATATCACATCTCTGCTATCGGAAGTGTCTCAGGATTGGAATGGGATGGAGTTGGATATCCCATCTCATGTTATAGGACGGGTCTCAGGTTTGTTATTAGAATCATTGAGATATCATATTGCATGCTGTAGGAAGGGTCTAAGGATTGGAATGGGAAGGTCTTGAATATCACATCTCATGCTATAGGTAGGCTCTCAGGTTTGGAAACGGAAGGAGTTGGATATCACATTTCATGCTATAGGAAGGGTCTCAGGTTTGGTATAAGCATTGAGATGTCACATCTCATGCTATAGGAAGGGTCTCAGGATTGGAATGGGAAGGAGTTGGATATCACATCTCATGTTATAGGAAGGATCTCAGGTTTGGTATTAGAAGCATTGAGATATCACATCTCATGCTATAGGAAGGGTCTCAGGATTGGAATGGGAAGGAGTTGTATATGACATCTCATGCCATAGGAAGGGTCTCAGGTTTGGTATAAGCATTGAGATATCACATCTCTACTATCGGAAGGGTCTCAGGATTGGAATGGGAAGGAGTTGGATATCCCATCTCATGTTATAGGAAGAGTCTCAGGTTTGGTATTAGAAGCATTGAGATATCACATCTGATGCTATAGGAAGTGTCTCAGGATTGGAATGGGAAGGAGTTTGATATCACATCTCATGCCATGTATGGGTCTCAGGTTTTGTAGAAGCATTGGGATATCACATCTCATGCTATCGGAAGGGTATCAGGATTGGATTTGGAAGGAGTTGGATATCACATCTCATGTTATAGGAAGGGTCTCAGGATTGGAATGGGAAGGACTTGGATATCACATCTCATGCTATAGGAAGGCTCTCAGGTTTGGAAGGGGAAGGAGTTGGATATCACATTTCATGTTAGAGGTAGGATCTCAGGTTTGGTATTAGAGGCATTGAGATATCACATCTCAAGCTATCAGAAGGGTCCCAGGATTGGAATGGGAAGGAGTTGGATATCACATCTCATGCTAAAGGGAGGGTCTCAGGTTTGGAAGGGGAAGGATTTGGATATCACGTCTCATGTTATAGGAAGGATCTCAGGTTTGGTATTAGAAGCATTGAGATATCACATCTCATGCTATCGGAAGGATCTCAGGTTTGGTATTAGAGGCATTGAGATATCACATCTCATGCTAAAGGGAGGGTCTCAGGTTTGGAATTGGAAGGATTTGGATATCACATCTCTTGTTATAGGAAGGATCACAGGTTTGGTATTAGAAGCATTGAGATATCACATCTCATGCTATCGGAAGGGTCTCAGGATTGGAATGGGAAGGAGTTGGATATCACATCTCATGCTAAAGGGAGGGTCTCAGGTTTGGAAGGGGAAGGATTTGGATATCACATCTCTTGTTATAGGAAGGATCACAGGTTTGGTATTAGAAGCATTGAGATATCACATCTCATGCTATCGGAAGGGTCTCAGGATTGGAACGGGAAGGAATCGGATATCACATCTCATGCTATAGGAAGGCTCTCAGGTTTGGAAGGGGAAAAAGTTGGATATCACATTTCATGTTAGAGGTAGGATCTCAGGTTTGGTATTAGAGGCATTGAGATATCACATCTCATGCTATCAGAAGGGTCTCAGGATTGGAATGGGAAGGAGTTGGATATCACATCTCATGCTAAAGGGAGGGTCTCAGGTTTGGAAGGGGAAGGATTTGGATATCACGTCTCATGTTATAGGAAGGATCTCAGGTTTGGTATTAGAAGCATTGAGATATCACATCTCATGCTATCGGAAGGATCTCAGGTTTGGTATTAGAGGCATTGAGATATCACATCTCATGCTAAAGGGAGGGTCTCAGGTTTGGAAGGGGAAGGATTTGGATATCACATCTCTTGTTATAGGAAGGATCACAGGTTTGGTATTAGAAGCATTGAGATATCACATCTCATGCTATCGGAAGGGTCTCAGGATTGGAATGGGACGGAGTTGGATATCACATCTCATGCTAAAGGGAGTGTCTCAGGTTTGGAAGGGGAAGGATGTGGATATCACATTTCATGTTAGAGGTAGGATCTCAGGTTTGGTATTGGAGGCATTGAGATATCACATCTCATGCTATCAGAAGGGTCTCAGGATGGGAATGGGAAGGAGTTGGATATCACATCTCATGCTAAAGGGAGGATCTCAGGTTTGGAAGGGGAAGGATTTGGATATCACATCTCATGTTATCGGAAGGATCTCAGGTTTGGTATTAGAAGCATTGAGATATCACATCTCATGCTATAGGAAGGGTCTCAGGTTTGGTATTAGAAGCATTGCGATATCAAGTCTCATGGTATAGGAAGGGTCTCAGAATTGGAATGGGAAGGAGTTGGATATCTCAAGCTATAGGAAGGGTCTCAGGATTGGAATGGGAAGGGGTTTGATATCACAACTCATGCCATAGTATGGGTCTCAGGTTTGGTAGAAACATTGGGATATCACATCTCATGCTATCGGAAGGGTATCAGGATTTGATTTGAAAGGAGTTGGATATCCCATCTCATGCTATAGGAAGGGTCTCAGGTTGGAATGGGAAGGAGTTGGATATCACATCTCATGTTATAGGAAGGGTCCCAGGATTGGAATGGGAAGGACTTGGATATCATATCTCATGCTATAGGAAGGCTCTCAGGTTTGGAAGGGGAAGGAGTTGGATATCACATTTCATGTTCGAGGAAGGATCTCAGGTTTGGTATTAGAGGCATTAAGATATCACATCTCATGTTATAGGAAGGGTCTCACGTTTGGTATAAGCATTGAGATATCACATCTCATGCTATAGGAAGGGTCTCAGGATTGGAATGGGAAGGAGTTGGATATCACATCTCAAGCTATAGGAAGGGTCTCACGTTTGGTATAAGCATTGAGATATCACATCTCATGCTATAGGAAGGGTCTCAGGATTGGAATGGGAAGGTGTTGGATATCACATCTCATGTTATAGGAAAGATCTCAGGTTTGGTATTAGAAGCATTGCGACATCACATCTCATGTTATAGGAAGGGTCTCAGGATTGGAATGGGAAGAAGTTGGCTATCACATCTCATGCTATAGGAAGGGTCTCAGGTTTGGTATAAGCATTGAGATATCACATCTCATGCTATAGGAAGGGTCTCAGGATTGGAATGGGAAGGAGTTGTATATGACATCTCATGCCATAGGAAGGGTCTCAGGTTTGGAATAAGCATTGAGATATCACATCTCATGCTATAGGAAGGGTCTCAGGATTGGAATGGGACGGACTTGGATATCACATCTCATGCTATAGGGAGGGTCTCAGGTTTGGAAGGGGAAGGATTTGGATATTCCATCGCATGTTATAGGAAGGATCTCAGGTTTGGTAAGGGAAGGAGTTGGATATCACATTTCATGTTAGAGGTAGGATCTCAGGTTTGGTATTAGAGGCATTGAGATATCACATCTCATGCTAAAGGGAGGGTCTCAGGTTTGGAATTGGAAGGATTTGGATATCACATCTCTTGTTATAGGAAGGATCACAGGTTTGGTATTAGAAGCATTGAGATATCACATCTCATGCTATCGGAAGGGTCTCAGGATTGGAATGGGAAGGAGTTGGATATCACATCTCATGCTAAAGGGAGGGTCTCAGGTTTGGAAGGGGAAGGATTTGGATATCACATCTCTTGTTATAGGAAGGATCACAGGTTTGGTATTAGAAGCATTGAGATATCACATCTCATGCTATCGGAAGGGTCTCAGGATTGGAACGGGAAGGAATCGGATATCACATCTCATGCTATAGGAAGGCTCTCAGGTTTGGAAGGGGAAAAAGTTGGATATCACATTTCATGTTAGAGGTAGGATCTCAGGTTTGGTATTAGAGGCATTGAGATATCACATCTCATGCTATCAGAAGGGTCTCAGGATTGGAATGGGAAGGAGTTGGATATCACATCTCATGCTAAAGGGAGGGTCTCAGGTTTGGAAGGGGAAGGATTTGGATATCACGTCTCATGTTATAGGAAGGATCTCAGGTTTGGTATTAGAAGCATTGAGATATCACATCTCATGCTATCGGAAGGATCTCAGGTTTGGTATTAGAGGCATTGAGATATCACATCTCATGCTAAAGGGAGGGTCTCAGGTTTGGAAGGGGAAGGATTTGGATATCACATCTCTTGTTATAGGAAGGATCACAGGTTTGGTATTAGAAGCATTGAGATATCACATCTCATGCTATCGGAAGGGTCTCAGGATTGGAATGGGACGGAGTTGGATATCACATCTCATGCTAAAGGGAGTGTCTCAGGTTTGGAAGGGGAAGGATGTGGATATCACATTTCATGTTAGAGGTAGGATCTCAGGTTTGGTATTGGAGGCATTGAGATATCACATCTCATGCTATCAGAAGGGTCTCAGGATGGGAATGGGAAGGAGTTGGATATCACATCTCATGCTAAAGGGAGGATCTCAGGTTTGGAAGGGGAAGGATTTGGATATCACATCTCATGTTATCGGAAGGATCTCAGGTTTGGTATTAGAAGCATTGAGATATCACATCTCATGCTATAGGAAGGGTCTCAGGTTTGGTATTAGAAGCATTGCGATATCAAGTCTCATGGTATAGGAAGGGTCTCAGAATTGGAATGGGAAGGAGTTGGATATCTCAAGCTATAGGAAGGGTCTCAGGATTGGAATGGGAAGGGGTTTGATATCACAACTCATGCCATAGTATGGGTCTCAGGTTTGGTAGAAACATTGGGATATCACATCTCATGCTATCGGAAGGGTATCAGGATTTGATTTGAAAGGAGTTGGATATCCCATCTCATGCTATAGGAAGGGTCTCAGGTTGGAATGGGAAGGAGTTGGATATCACATCTCATGTTATAGGAAGGGTCCCAGGATTGGAATGGGAAGGACTTGGATATCATATCTCATGCTATAGGAAGGCTCTCAGGTTTGGAAGGGGAAGGAGTTGGATATCACATTTCATGTTCGAGGAAGGATCTCAGGTTTGGTATTAGAGGCATTAAGATATCACATCTCATGTTATAGGAAGGGTCTCACGTTTGGTATAAGCATTGAGATATCACATCTCATGCTATAGGAAGGGTCTCAGGATTGGAATGGGAAGGAGTTGGATATCACATCTCAAGCTATAGGAAGGGTCTCACGTTTGGTATAAGCATTGAGATATCACATCTCATGCTATAGGAAGGGTCTCAGGATTGGAATGGGAAGGTGTTGGATATCACATCTCATGTTATAGGAAAGATCTCAGGTTTGGTATTAGAAGCATTGCGACATCACATCTCATGTTATAGGAAGGGTCTCAGGATTGGAATGGGAAGAAGTTGGCTATCACATCTCATGCTATAGGAAGGGTCTCAGGTTTGGTATAAGCATTGAGATATCACATCTCATGCTATAGGAAGGGTCTCAGGATTGGAATGGGAAGGAGTTGTATATGACATCTCATGCCATAGGAAGGGTCTCAGGTTTGGAATAAGCATTGAGATATCACATCTCATGCTATAGGAAGGGTCTCAGGATTGGAATGGGACGGACTTGGATATCACATCTCATGCTATAGGGAGGGTCTCAGGTTTGGAAGGGGAAGGATTTGGATATCACATCGCATGTTATAGGAAGGATCTCAGGTTTGGTAAGGGAAGGAGTTGGATATCACATTTCATGTTAGAGGTAGGATCTCAGGTTTGGTATTAGAGGCATTGAGGTATCACATCTCATGCTATCAGAAGGGTCTCAGGATTGGAATGGGAAGGAGTTGGATATCACATCTCATGCTAAAGGGAGGGTCTCAGGTTTGGAAGGGGAAGGATTTGGATATCACATCGCATGTTATAGGAAGGATCTCAGGTTTGGTATTAGAATCATTGAGATATCACATCTCATGCTATCGGAAGTATCTCAGGTTTGGTATTAGAGGCATTGAGATATCACATCTCATGCTATCATAAGGGTCTCAGGATTGGAATGGGAAGGAGTTGGATATCACTTCTCATGCTAAAGGGAGGGTCTCAGGTTTGGAAGGGGAAGGATTTGGATATCACATCACATGTTATAAGAAGGGTCTCAGGTTTGGTATAAGCATTGAGATATCACATCTCTGCTATCGGAAGTGTCTCAGGATTGGAATGGGAAGGAGTTGGATATCCCATCTCATGTTATAGGACGGGTCTCAGGTTTGTTATTAGAATCATTGAGATATCATATTGCATGCTGTAGGAAGGGTCTAAGGATTGGAATGGGAAGGACTTGAATATCACATCTCATGCTATAGGTAGGCTCTCAGGTTTGGAAAGGGAAGGAGTTGGATATCACATTTCATGTTAGAGGAAGGATCTCAGGTTTGGTATTAGAGGCATTGAGATATCACATCTCATGCTATAGGAAGGGTCTCAGGATTGGAATGGGAAGGAGTTGGATATCACATCTCATGCTATAGGAAGGGTCTCAGGTGTGGTATAAGCATTGAGATGTCACATCTCATGCTATAGGAAGGGTCTCAGGATTGGAATGGGAAGGAGTTGGATATCACATCTCATGTTATAGGAAGGATCTCAGGTTTGGTATTAGAAGCATTGAGATATCACATCTCATGCTATAGGAAGGGTCTCAGGATTGGAATGGGAAGGAGTTGTATATGACATCTCATGCCATAGGAAGGGTCTCAGGTTTGGTATAAGCATTGAGATATCACATCTCTGCTATCGGAAGGGTCTCAGGATTGGAATGGGAAGGAGTTGGATATCCCATCTCATGTTATAGGAAGAGTCTCAGGTTTGGTATTAGAAGCATTGAGATATCACATCTGATGCTATAGGAAGTGTCTCAGGATTGGAATGGGAAGGAATTTGATATCACATCTCATGCCATGTATGGGTCTCAGGTTTTGTAGAAGCATTGGGATATCACATCTCATGCTATCGGAAGGGTATCAGGATTGGATTTGGAAGGAGTTGGATATCACATCTCATGTTATAGGAAGGGTCTCAGGATTGGAATGGGAAGGACTTGGATATCACATCTCATGCTATAGGAAGGCTCTCAGGTTTGGAAGGGGAAGGAGTTGGATATCACATTTCATGTTAGAGGTAGGATCTCAGGTTTGGTATTAGAGGCATTGAGATATCACATCTCATGCTATCAGAAGGGTCTCAGGATCGGAATGGGAAGGAGTTGGATATCACATCTCATGCTAAAGGGAGGGTCTCAGGTTTGGAAGGGGAAGGATTTGGATATCACATCTCATGTTATAGGAAGGATCTCAGGTTTGGTATTAGAAGCACTGAGATATCACATCTCATGCTATCGGAAGGATCTCAGGTTTGGTATTAGAGGCATTGAGATATCACATCTCATGCTATCAGAAGGGTCTCAGGATTGGAATGGGAAGGAGTCGGATATCACATCTCATGCTAAAGGGAGGGTCTCAGGTTTGGAAGTGGAAGGATTTGGATATCACATCTCATGTTATAGGAAGGATCTCAGGTTTGGTATTAGAAGCATTGAGATATCACATCTCATGCTATAGGAAGGGTCTCAGGATTGGAATGGGAAGGAGTTGGATATCACATCTCAAGCTATAGAAAGGGTCTCAGGATTGGAATGGGAAGGAGTTGGATATCACATCTCAAGCTATAGTAAGGGTCTCAGGATTGGAATGGGAAGGAGTTGGATATCACATCTCATGCCATAGGTAGGGTCTCAGGTTTGGTATAAGCATTGAGATATCACATCTCATGCTATAGGAAGGGTCTCAGGTTTGGAATCGGAAGGAGTTGTATATGACATCTCATGCCATAGGTAGGGTCTCAGGTTTGGTATAAGCATTGAGATATCACATCTCTGCTATCGGAAGGGTCACAGGATTGGAATGGGAAGGAGTTGGATATCCCATCTCGTTATAGGAAGGGTCTCAGGTTTTGTATTAGAAGCATTGAGATATCACATCTCATGGTATAGGACGGGTCTCAGAATTGGAATGGGAAGTAGTTAGATATCACTTCTCAAGCTATAGGAAGGGTCTCAGGATTGGAATGGGAAGGAGTTGGATATCACATCTCATGCTAAAGGGAGGGTCTCAGGTTTGGAAGGGGAAGGATTTGGATATCACATCGCATGTTATAGGAAGGATCTCAGGTTTGGTATTAGAATCATTGAGATATCACATCTCATGCTATCGGAAGTATCTCAGGTTTGGTATTAGAGGCATTGAGATATCACATCTCATGCTATCATAAGGGTCTCAGGATTGGAATGGGAAGGAGTTGGATATCACTTCTCATGCTAAAGGGAGGGTCTCAGGTTTGGAAGGGGAAGGATTTGGATATCACATCACATGTTATAAGAAGGATCTCAGGTTTGGTATTAGAAGCATTGAGATATCACATCTCATGCTATCAGAAGGGTCTCAGGATTGGAATGGGAGGGAGTTGGATATCACATCTCATGCTATAGGAAGGGTCTCAGGTTTGGAACGGGAAGGAGTTGGATATCACATCTCATGTTATAGGAAGAGTCTCAGGTTTGGTATAAGCATTGAGATATCACATCTCTGCAATCGGAAGTGTCTCAGGATTGGGATGGGAAGGAGTTGGATATCACATCTCATGCGATAGGAAGGGTCTCAGGTTTGGAACGGGAAGGAGTTGGATATCCCATCTCATGTTGTAGGACGGGTCTCAGGTTTGGTATTAGAAGCATTGAGATATCACATCGCATGCTGTAGGAAGGGTCTCAGGATTGGAATGGGAAGGAGTTGGATATTACATCTCATGCTATAGGAAGGGTCTCAGGTTTGGTATAAGCATTGAGATATCACATCTCTGCTATCGGAAGTGTCTCAGGATTGGAATGGGAAGGAGTTGGATAACCCATCTCATGTTATAGGACGGGTCTCAGGTTTGTTATTAGAATCATTGAGATATCGCTATAGGAAGGGTCTCAGGATTGGAATGGGAAGGAGTTGGATATCACATTTCATGCTATAGGAAGGGTCTCAGGTTTGGTATAAGCATTGAGATGTCACATCTCATGCTATAGGAAGGGTCTCAGGATTGGAATGGGAAGGAGTTGGATATCACATCTCATGTTATAGGAAGGATCTCAGGTTTGGTATTAGAAGCATTGAGATATCACATCTAATGCTATAGGAAGGGTCTCAGGATTGGAATGGGAAGGAGTTGTATATGACATCTCATGCCATAGGAAGGGTCTCAGGTTTGGTATAAGCATTGAGATATCACATCTCTGCTATCGGAAGGGTCTCAGGATTGGAATGGGAAGGAGTTGGATATCCCATCTCATGTTATAGGAAGAGTCTCAGGTTTGGTATTAGAAGCATTGAGATATCACATCTGATGCTATAGGAAGTGTCTCAGGATTGGAATGGGAAGGAGTTTGATATCACATCTCATGCCATGTATGGGTCTCAGGTTTTGTAGAAGCATTGGGATATCACATCTCATGCTATCGGAAGGGTATCAGGATTGGATTTGGAAGGAGTTGGATATCACATCTCATGTTATAGGAAGGGTCTCAGGATTGGAATGGGAAGGACTTGGATATCACATCTCATGCTATAGGAAGGCTCTCAGGTTTGGAAGGGGAAGGAGTTGGATATCACATTTCATGTTAGAGGTAGGATCTCAGGTTTGGTATTAGAGGCATTGAGATATCACATATCATGCTATCAGAAGGGTCTCAGGATTGGAATGGGAAGGAGTTGGATATCACATCTCATGCTAAAGGGAGGGTCTCAGGTTTGGAAGGGGAAGGATTTGGATATCACGTCTCATGTTATAGGAAGGATCTCAGGTTTGGTATTAGAAGCATTGAGATATCACATCTCATGCAATCGGAAGGATCTCAGGTTTGGTATTAGAGGCATTGAGATATCACATCTCATGCTAAAGGGAGGGTCTCAGGTTTGGAAGGGGAAGGATTTGGATATCACATCTCTTGTTATAGGAAGGATCACAGGTTTGGTATTAGAAGCATTGAGATATCACATCTCATGCTATCGGAAGGGTCTCAGGATTGGAATGGGAAGGAGTTGGATATCACATCTCATGCTAAAGGGAGGGTCTCAGGTTTGGAAGGGGAAGGATTTGGATATCACATCTCATGTTATAGGAAGGATCTCAGGTTTGGTATTAGAGGCATTGAGCTATCACATCTCATGCTATCTATCATAAGGGTCTCAGGATTGGAATGGGAAGGAGTTGGATATCACATCTCATGCTAAAGGGAGGGTCTCAGGTTTGGAAGGGGAAGGATTTGGATATCACATCACATGTTATAAGAAGGATCTCAGGTTTGGTATTAGAAGCATTGAGATATCACATCTCATGCTATTGGAAGGGTCTCAGGATTGGAACGGGAAGGAGTCGGATATCACATCTCATGCTATAAGAAGGCTCTCAGGTTTGGAAGGGGAAAGAGTTGGATATCACATTTCATGTTAGAGGTAGGATCTCAGGTTTGGTATTAGAGGCATTGAGATATCACATCTCATGCTATCAGAAGGGTCTCAGGATTGGAATGGGAAGGAGTTGGATATCACATCTCGTGCTAAAGGGAGGGTCTCAGGTTTGGAAGGGGAAGGATTTGGATATCACGTCTCATGTTATAGGAAGGATCTCAGGTTTGGTATTAGAAGCATTGAGATATCACATCTTATGCTATCGGAAGGATCTCAGGTTTGGTGGTTTGGTATTAGAGGCATTGAGATATCACATCTCATGCTAAAGGGAGGGTCTCAGGTTTGGAAGGGGAAGGATTTGGATATCACATCTCTTGTTATAGGAAGGATCACAGGTTTGGTATTAGAAGCATTGACATATCACATCTCATGCTATCGGAAGGGTCTCAGGATTGGAATGGGACGGAGTTGGATATCACATCTCATGCTAAAGGGAGGGTCTCAGGTTTGGAAGGGGAAGGATGTGGATATCACATTTCATGTTAGAGGTAGGATCTCAGGTTTGGTATTGGAGGCATTGAGATATCACATCTTATGCTATCAGAAGGGTCTCAGGATGGGAATGGGAAGGAGTTGGATATCACATCTCATGCTAAAGGGAGGGTCTCAGGTTTGGAAGGGGAAGGATTTGGATATCACATCTCATGTTATCGGAAGGATCTCAGGTTTGGTATTAGAAGCATTGAGATATCACATCTCATGCTATAGGAAGGGTCTCAGGTTTGGTATTAGAAGCATTGAGATATCAAGTCTCATGGTATAGGAAGGGTCTCAGAATTGGAATGGGAAGGAGTTGGATATCTCAAGCTATAGGAAGGGTCTCAGGATTGGAATGGGAAGGGGTTTGATATCACAACTCATGCCATAGTATGGGTCTCAGGTTTGGTAGAAACATTGGGATATCACATCTCATGCTATCGGAAGGGTATCAGGATTTGATTTGGAAGGAGTTGGATATCCCATCTCATGCTATAGGAAGGGTCTCAGGTTTTAATGGGAAGGAGTTGGATATCACATCTCATGTTATAGGAAGGGTCCCAGGATTGGAATGGGAAGGACTTGGATATCATATCTCATGCTATAGGAAGGCTCTCAGGTTTGGAAGGGGAAGGAGTTGGATATCACATTTCATGTTAGAGGAAGGATCTCAGGTTTGGTATTAGAGGCATTAAGATATCACATCTCATGTTATAGGAAGGGTCTCATGTTTGGTATAAGCATTGAGATATCACATCTCATGCTATAGGAAGGGTCTCAGGATTGGAATGGGAAGGAGTTGGATATCACATCTCAAGCTATAGGAAGGGTCTCATGTTTGGTATAAGCATTGAGATATCACATCTCATGCTATAGGAAGGGTCTCAGGATTGGAATGGGAAGGAGTTGTATATGACATCTCATGCCATAGGAAGGGTCTCAGGTTTGGAATAAGCATTGAGATATCACATCTCATGCTATAGGAAGGGTCTCAGGATTGGAATGGGACGGACTTGGATATCACATCTCATGCTATAGGGAGGGTCTCAGGTTTGGAAGGGGAAGGATTTGGATATCACATTGCATGTTATAGGAAGGATCTCAGGTTTGGTAAGGGAAGGAGTTGGATATCACATTTCATGTTAGAGGTAGGATCTCAGGTTTGGTATTAGAGGCATTGAGATATCACATCTCATGCTATCAGAAGGGTCTCAGGATTGGAATGGGAAGGAGTTGGATATCACATCTCATGCTATAGGAAGGGTCTCAGGTTTGGAAAGGGAAGGAGTTGGATATCACATCTCATGTTATAGGAAGAGTCTCAGGTTTGGTATATGCATTGAGATATCACATCTCTGCAATCGGAAGTGTCTCAGGATTGGGATGGGAAGGAGTTGGATATCACATCTCTTGCTATAGGAAGGGTCTCAGGTTTGGAACGGGAAGGAGTTGGATATCCCATCTCATGTTATAGGACGGGTCTCAGGTTTGGTATTAGAAGCATTGAGATATCACATCGCATGCTGTAGGAAGGGTCTCAGGATTGGAATGGGAAGGCGTTGGATATTACATCTCATGCTATAGGAAGGGTCTCAGGTTTGGTATAAGCATTGAGATATCACATCTCTGCTATCGGAAGTGTCTCAGGATTGGAATGGGAAGGAGTTGGATATCCCATCTCATGTTATAGGACGGGTCTCAGGTTTGTTATTAGAATCATTGAGATATCATATTGCATGCTGTAGGAAGGGTCTAAGGATTGGAATGGGAAGGACTTGAATATCACATCTCATGCTATAGGTAGGCTCTCAGGTTTGGAAAGGGAAGGAGTTGGATATCACATTTCATGTTAGAGGAAGGATCTCAGGTTTGGTATTAGAGGCATTGAGATATCACATCTCATGCTATAGGAAGGGTCTCAGGATTGGAATGGGAAGGAGTTGGATATCACATCTCATGCTATAGGAAGGGTCTCAGGTGTGGGATAAGCATTGAGATGTCACATCTCATGCTATAGGAAGGGTCTCAGGATTGGAATGGGAAGGAGTTGGATATCACATCTCATGTTATAGGAAGGATCTCAGGTTTGGTATTAGAAGCATTGAGATATCACATCTCATGCTATAGGAAGGGTCTCAGGATTGGAATGGGAAGGAGTTGTATATGACATCTCATGCCATAGGAAGGGTCTCAGGTTTGGTATAAGCATTGAGATATCACATCTCTGCTATCGGAAGGGTCTCAGGATTGGAATGGGAAGGAGTTGGATATCCCATCTCATGTTATAGGAAGAGTCTCAGGTTTGGTATTAGAAGCATTGAGATATCACATCTGATGCTATAGGAAGTGTCTCAGGATTGGAATGGGAAGGAGTTTGATATCACATCTCATGCCATGTATGGGTCTCAGGTTTTGTAGAAGCATTGGGATATCACATCTCATGCTATCGGAAGGGTATCAGGATTGGATTTGGAAGGAGTTGGATATCACATCTCATGTTATAGGAAGGGTCTCAGGATTGGAATGGGAAGGACTTGGATATCACATCTCATGCTATAGGAAGGCTCTCAGGTTTGGAAGGGGAAGGAGTTGGATATCACATTTCATGTTAGAGGTAGGATCTCAGGTTTGGTATTAGAGGCATTGAGATATCACATATCATGCTATCAGAAGGGTCTCAGGATTGGAATGGGAAGGAGTTGGATATCACATCTCATGCTAAAGGGAGGGTCTCAGGTTTGGAAGGGGAAGGATTTGGATATCACGTCTCATGTTATAGGAAGGATCTCAGGTTTGGTATTAGAAGCATTGAGATATCACATCTCATGCAATCGGAAGGATCTCAGGTTTGGTATTAGAGGCATTGAGATATCACATCTCATGCTAAAGGGAGGGTCTCAGGTTTGGAAGGGGAAGGATTTGGATATCACATCTCTTGTTATAGGAAGGATCACAGGTTTGGTATTAGAAGCATTGAGATATCACATCTCATGCTATCGGAAGGGTCTCAGGATTGGAATGGGAAGGAGTTGGATATCACATCTCATGCTAAAGGGAGGGTCTCAGGTTTGGAAGGGGAAGGATTTGGATATCACATCTCATGTTATAGGAAGGATCTCAGGTTTGGTATTAGAGGCATTGAGCTATCACATCTCATGCTATCTATCATAAGGGTCTCAGGATTGGAATGGGAAGGAGTTGGATATCACATCTCATGCTAAAGGGAGGGTCTCAGGTTTGGAAGGGGAAGGATTTGGATATCACATCACATGTTATAAGAAGGATCTCAGGTTTGGTATTAGAAGCATTGAGATATCACATCTCATGCTATTGGAAGGGTCTCAGGATTGGAACGGGAAGGAGTCGGATATCACATCTCATGCTATAAGAAGGCTCTCAGGTTTGGAAGGGGAAAGAGTTGGATATCACATTTCATGTTAGAGGTAGGATCTCAGGTTTGGTATTAGAGGCATTGAGATATCACATCTCATGCTATCAGAAGGGTCTCAGGATTGGAATGGGAAGGAGTTGGATATCACATCTCGTGCTAAAGGGAGGGTCTCAGGTTTGGAAGGGGAAGGATTTGGATATCACGTCTCATGTTATAGGAAGGATCTCAGGTTTGGTATTAGAAGCATTGAGATATCACATCTTATGCTATCGGAAGGATCTCAGGTTTGGTGGTTTGGTATTAGAGGCATTGAGATATCACATCTCATGCTAAAGGGAGGGTCTCAGGTTTGGAAGGGGAAGGATTTGGATATCACATCTCTTGTTATAGGAAGGATCACAGGTTTGGTATTAGAAGCATTGACATATCACATCTCATGCTATCGGAAGGGTCTCAGGATTGGAATGGGACGGAGTTGGATATCACATCTCATGCTAAAGGGAGGGTCTCAGGTTTGGAAGGGGAAGGATGTAGATATCACATTTCATGTTAGAGGTAGGATCTCAGGTTTGGTATTGGAGGCATTGAGATATCACATCTTATGCTATCAGAAGGGTCTCAGGATGGGAATGGGAAGGAGTTGGATATCACATCTCATGCTAAAGGGAGGGTCTCAGGTTTGGAAGGGGAAGGATTTGGATATCACATCTCATGTTATCGGAAGGATCTCAGGTTTGGTATTAGAAGCATTGAGATATCACATCTCATGCTATAGGAAGGGTCTCAGGTTTGGTATTAGAAGCATTGAGATATCAAGTCTCATGGTATAGGAAGGGTCTCAGAATTGGAATGGGAAGGAGTTGGATATCTCAAGCTATAGGAAGGGTCTCAGGATTGGAATGGGAAGGGGTTTGATATCACAACTCATGCCATAGTATGGGTCTCAGGTTTGGTAGAAACATTGGGATATCACATCTCATGCTATCGGAAGGGTATCAGGATTTGATTTGGAAGGAGTTGGATATCCCATCTCATGCTATAGGAAGGGTCTCAGGTTTTAATGGGAAGGAGTTGGATATCACATCTCATGTTATAGGAAGGGTCCCAGGATTGGAATGGGAAGGACTTGGATATCATATCTCATGCTATAGGAAGGCTCTCAGGTTTGGAAGGGGAAGGAGTTGGATATCACATTTCATGTTAGAGGAAGGATCTCAGGTTTGGTATTAGAGGCATTAATATATCACATCTCATGTTATAGGAAGGGTCTCATGTTTGGTATAAGCATTGAGATATCACATCTCATGCTATAGGAAGGGTCTCAGGATTGGAATGGGAAGGAGTTGGATATCACATCTCAAGCTATAGGAAGGGTCTCATGTTTGGTATAAGCATTGAGATATCACATCTCATGCTATAGGAAGGGTCTCAGGATTGGAATGGGAAGGAGTTGTATATGACATCTCATGCCATAGGAAGGGTCTCAGGTTTGGAATAAGCATTGAGATATCACATCTCATGCTATAGGAAGGGTCTCAGGATTGGAATGGGACGGACTTGGATATCACATCTCATGCTATAGGGAGGGTCTCAGGTTTGGAAGGGGAAGGATTTGGATATCACATTGCATGTTATAGGAAGGATCTCAGGTTTGGTAAGGGAAGGAGTTGGATATCACATTTCATGTTAGAGGTAGGATCTCAGGTTTGGTATTAGAGGCATTGAGATATCACATCTCATGCTATCAGAAGGGTCTCAGGATTGGAATGGGAAGGAGTTGGATATCACATCTCATGCTATAGGAAGGGTCTCAGGTTTGGAAAGGGAAGGAGTTGGATATCACATCTCATGTTATAGGAAGAGTCTCAGGTTTGGTATATGCATTGAGATATCACATCTCTGCAATCGGAAGTGTCTCAGGATTGGGATGGGAAGGAGTTGGATATCACATCTCTTGCTATAGGAAGGGTCTCAGGTTTGGAACGGGAAGGAGTTGGATATCCCATCTCATGTTATAGGACGGGTCTCAGGTTTGGTATTAGAAGCATTGAGATATCACATCGCATGCTGTAGGAAGGGTCTCAGGATTGGAATGGGAAGGCGTTGGATATTACATCTCATGCTATAGGAAGGGTCTCAGGTTTGGTATAAGCATTGAGATATCACATCTCTGCTATCGGAAGTGTCTCAGGATTGGAATGGGAAGGAGTTGGATATCCCATCTCATGTTATAGGACGGGTCTCAGGTTTGTTATTAGAATCATTGAGATATCATATTGCATGCTGTAGGAAGGGTCTAAGGATTGGAATGGGAAGGACTTGAATATCACATCTCATGCTATAGGTAGGCTCTCAGGTTTGGAAAGGGAAGGAGTTGGATATCACATTTCATGTTAGAGGAAGGATCTCAGGTTTGGTATTAGAGGCATTGAGATATCACATCTCATGCTATAGGAAGGGTCTCAGGATTGGAATGGGAAGGAGTTGGATATCACATCTCATGCTATAGGAAAGGTCTCAGGTGTGGGATAAGCATTGAGATGTCACATCTCATGCTATAGGAAGGGTCTCAGGATTGGAATGGGAAGGAGTTGGATATCACATCTCATGTTATAGGAAGGATCTCAGGTTTGGTATTAGAAGCATTGAGATATCACATCTCATGCTATAGGAAGGGTCTCAGGATTGGAATGGGAAGGAGTTGTATATGACATCTCATGCCATAGGAAGGGTCTCAGGTTTGGTATAAGCATTGAGATATCACATCTCTGCTATCGGAAGGGTCTCAGGATTGGAATGGGAAGGAGTTGGATATCCCATCTCATGTTATAGGAAGAGTCTCAGGTTTGGTATTAGAAGCATTGAGATATCACATCTGATGCTATAGGAAGTGTCTCAGGATTGGAATGGGAAGGAGTTTGATATCACATCTCATGCCATGTATGGGTTTCAGGTTTTGTAGAAGCATTGGGATATCACATCTCATGCTATCGGAAGGGTATCAGGATTGGATTTGGAAGGAGTTGGATATCACATCTCATGTTATAGGAAGGGTCTCAGGATTGGAATGGGAAGGACTTGGATATCACATCTCATGCTATAGGAAGGCTCTCAGGTTTGGAAGGGGAAGGAGTTGGATATCACATTTCATGTTAGAGGTAGGATCTCAGGTTTGGTATTAGAGGCATTGAGATATCACATCTCATGCTATCAGAAGGGTCTCAGGATTGGAATGGGAAGGAGTTGGATATCACATCTCATGCTAAAGGGAGGGTCTCAGGTTTGGAAGGGGAAGGATTTGGATATCACATCTCATGTTATAGGAAGGATCTCAGGTTTGGTATTAGAAGCACTGAGATATCACATCTCATGCTATCAGAAGGATCTCAGGTTTGGTATTAGAGGCATTGAGATATCACATCTCATGCTATCAGAAGGGTCTCAGGATTGGAATGGGAAGGAGTCGGATATCACATCTCATGCTAAAGGGAGGGTCTCAGGTTTGGAAGTGGAAGGATTTGGATATCACATCTCATGTTATAGGAAGGATCTCAGGTTTGGTATTAGAAGCATTGAAATATCACATCTCATGCTATAGGAAGGGTCTCAGGATTGGAATGGGAAGGAGTTGGATATCACATCTCAAGCTATAGAAAGGGTCTCAGGATTGGAATGGGAAGGAGTTGGATATCACATCTCAAGCTATAGTAAGGGTCTCAGGATTGGAATGGGAAGGAGTTGGATATCACATCTCATGCTATAGGAAGGGTCTCAGGTTTGGTATTAGCATTGAGATATCCCATCTCATGCTATAGGAAGGGTCTCAGGTTTGGAATCGGAAGGAGTTGTATATGACATCTCATGCCATAGGTAGGGTCTCAGGTTTGGTATAAGCATTGAGATATCACATCTCTGCTATCGGAAGGGTCTCAGGATTGGAATGGGAAGGAGTTGGATATCCCATCTCGTTATAGGAAGGGTCTCAGGTTTTGTATTAGAAGCATTGAGATATCACATCTCATGGTATAGGACGGGTCTCAGAATTGGAATGGGAAGGAGTTAGATATCACTTCTCAAGCTATAGGAAGGGTCTCAGGATTGGAATGGGAAGGAGTTGGATATCACATCTCATGCTAAAGGGAGGGTCTCAGGTTTGGAAGGGGAAGGATTTGGATATCACATCGCATGTTATAGGAAGGATCTCAGGTTTGGTATTAGAATCATTGAGATATCACATCTCATGCTATCGGAAGTATCTCAGGTTTGGTATTAGAGGCATTGAGATATCACATCTCATGCTATCATAAGGGTCTCAGGATTGGAATGGGAAGGAGTTGGATATCACTTCTCATGCTAAAGGGAGGGTCTCAGGTTTGGAAGGGGAAGGATTTGGATATCACATCACATGTTATAAGAAGGATCTCAGGTTTGGTATTAGAAGCATTGAGATATCACATCTCATGCTATCAGAAGGGTCTCAGGATTGGAATGGGAGGGAGTTGGATATCACATCTCATGCTATAGGAAGGGTCTCAGGTTTGGAACGGGAAGGAGTTGGATATCACATCTCATGTTATAGGAAGAGTCTCAGGTTTGGTATAAGCATTGAGATATCACATCTCTGCAATCGGAAGTGTCTCAGGATTGGGATGGGAAGGAGTTGGATATCACATCTCATGCTATAGGAAGGGTCTCAGGTTTGGAACGGGAAGGAGTTGGATATCCCATCTCATGTTATAGGACGGGTCTCAGGTTTGGTATTAGAAGCATTGAGATATCACATCGCATGCTGTAGGAAGGGTCTCAGGATTGGAATGGGAAGGAGTTGGATATTACATCTCATGCTATAGGAAGGGTCTCAGGTTTGGTATAAGCATTGAGATATCACATCTCTGCTATCGGAAGTGTCTCAGGATTGGAATGGGAAGGAGTTGGATATCCCATCTCATGTTATAGGACGGGTCTCAGGTTTGTTATTAGAATCATTGAGATATCATATTGCATGCTGTAGGAAGGGTCTAAGGATTGGAATGGGAAGGACTTGAATATCACATCTCATGCTATAGGTAGGCTCTCAGGTTTGGAAAGGGAAGGAGTTGGATATCACATTTCATGTTAGAGGAAGGATCTCCGGTTTGGTATTAGAGGCATTGAGATATCACATCTCATGCTATAGGAAGGGTCTCAGGATTGGAATGGGAAGGAGTTGGATATCACATTTCATGCTATAGGAAGGGTCTCAGGTTTGGTATAAGCATTGAGATGTCACATCTCATGCTATAGGAAGGGTCTCAGGATTGGAATGGGAAGGAGTTGGATATCACATCTCATGTTATAGGAAGGATCTCAGGTTTGGTATTAGAAGCATTGAGATATCACATCTCATGCTATAGGAAGGGTCTCAGGATTGGAATGGGAAGGAGTTGTATATGACATCTCATGCCATAGGAAGGGTCTCAGGTTTGGTATAAGCATTGAGATATCACATCTCTGCTATCGGAAGGGTCTCAGGATTGGAATGGGAAGGAGTTGGATATCCCATCTCATGTTATAGGAAGAGTCTCAGGTTTGGTATTAGAAGCATTGAGATATCACATCTGATGCTATAGGAAGTGTCTCAGGATTGGAATGGGAAGGAGTTTGATATCACATCTCATGCCATGTATGGGTCTCAGGTTTTGTAGAAGCATTGGGATATCACATCTCATGCTATCGGAAGGGTATCAGGATTGGATTTGGAAGGAGTTGGATATCACATCTCATGTTATAGGAAGGGTCTCAGGATTGGAATGGGAAGGACTTGGATATCACATCTCATGCTATAGGAAGGCTCTCAGGTTTGGAAGGGGAAGAAGTTGGATATCACATTTCATGTTAGAGGTAGGATCTCAGGTTTGGTATTAGAGGCATTGAGATATCACATATCATGCTATCAGAAGGGTCTAAGGATTGGAATGGGAAGGAGTTGGATATCACATCTCATGCTAAAGGGAGGGTCTCAGGTTTGGAAGGGGAAGGATTTGGATATCACGTCTCATGTTATAGGAAGGATCTCAGGTTTGGTATTAGAAGCATTGAGATATCACATCTCATGCTATCGGAAGGATCTCAGGTTTGGTATTAGAGGCATTGAGATATCACATCTCATGCTAAAGGGAGGGTCTCAGGTTTGGAAGGGGAAGGATTTGGATATCACATCTCTTTTTATAGGAAGGATCACAGGTTTGGTATTAGAAGCATTGAGATATCACATCTCATGCTATCGGAAGGGTCTCAGTATTGGAATGGGAAGGAGTTGGATATCACATCTCATGCTAAAGGGAGGGTCTCAGGTTTGGAAGGGGAAGGATTTGGATATCACATCTCATGTTATAGGAAGGATCTCAGGTTTGGTATTAGAGGCATTGAGATATCACATCTCATGCTATCTATCATAAGGGTCTCAGGATTGGAATGGGAAGCAGTTGGATATCACATCTCATGCTAAAGGGAGGGTCTCAGGTTTGGAAGGGGAAGGATTTGGATATCACATCACATGTTATAAGAAGGATCTCAGGTTTGGTATTAGAAGCATTGAGATATCACATCTCATGCTATCGGAAGGGTCTCAGGATTGGAACGGGAAGGAGTCGGATATCACATCTCATGCTATAGGAAGGCTCTCAGGTTTGGAAGGGGAAAGAGTTGGATATCACATTTCATGTTAGAGGTAGGATCTCAGGTTTGGTATTAGAGGCATTGAGATATCACATCTCATGCTATCAGAAGGGTCTCAGGATTGGAATGGGAAGGAGTTGGATATCACATCTCATGCTAAAGGGAGGGTCTCAGGTTTGGAAGGGGAAGGATTTGGATATCACGTCTCATGTTATAGGAAGGATCTCAGGTTTGGTATTAGAAGCATTGAGATATCACATCTCATGCTATCGGAAGGATCTCAGGTTTGGTGGTTTGGTATTAGAGGCATTGAGATATCACATCTCATGCTAAAGGGAGGGTCTCAGGTTTGGAAGGGGAAGGATTTGGATATCACATCTCTTGTTATAGGAAGGATCACAGGTTTGGTATTAGAAGCATTGAGATATCACATCTCATGCTATCGGAAGGGTCTCAGGATTGGAATGGGACGGAGTTGGATATCACATCTCATGCTAAAGGGAGGGTCTCAGGTTTGGAAGGGGAAGGATGTGGATATCACATTTCATGTTAGAAGTAGGATCTCAGGTTTGGTATTGGAGGCATTGAGATATCACAGCTCATGCTATCAGAAGGGTCTCAGGATGGGAATGGGAAGGAGTTGGATATCACATCTCATGCTAAAGGGAGGGTCTCAGGTTTGGAAGGGGAAGGATTTGGATATCACATCTCATGTTATCGGAAGGATCTCAGGTTTGGTATTAGAAGCATTGAGATATCACATCTCATGCTATAGGAAGGGTCTCAGGTTTGGTATTAGAAGCATTGAGATATCAAGTCTCATGGTATAGGAAGGGTCTCAGAATTGGAATGGGAAGGAGTTGGATATCTCAAGCTATAGGAAGGGTCTCAGGATTGGAATGGGAAGGGGTTTGATATCACAACTCATGCCATAGTATGGGTCTCAGGTTTGGTAGAAACATTGGGATATCACATCTCATGCTATCGGAAGGGTATCAGGATTTGATTTGAAAGGAGTTGGATATCCCATCTCATGCTATAGGAAGGGTCTCAGGTTTTAATGGGAAGGAGTTGGATATCACATCTCATGTTATAGGAAGGGTCCCAGGATTGGAATGGGAAGGACTTGGATATCATATCTCATGCTATAGGAAGGCTTTCAGGTTTGGAAGGGGAAGGAGTTGGATATCACATTTCATGTTAGAGGAAGGATCTCAGGTTTGGTATTAGAGGCATTAAGATATCACATCTCATGTTATAGGAAGGGTCTCACGTTTGGTATAAGCATTGAGATATCACATCTCATGCTATAGGAAGGGTCTCAGGATTGGAATGGGAAGGAGTTGGATATCACATCTCAAGCTATAGGAAGGGTCTCACGTTTGGTATAAGCATTGAGATATCACATCTCATGCTATAGGAAGGGTCTCAGGATTGGAATGGGAAGGAGTTGTATATGACATCTCATGCCATAGGAAGGGTCTCAGGTTTGGAATAAGCATTGAGATATCACATCTCATGCTATAGGAAGGGTCTCAGGATTGGAATGGGACGGACTTGGATATCACATCTCATGCTATAGGGAGGGTCTCAGGTTTGGAAGGGGAAGGATTTGGATATCACATCGCATGTTATAGGAAGGATCTCAGGTTTGGTAAGGGAATGAGTTGGATATCACATTTCATGTTAGAGGTAGGATCTCAGGTTTGGTATTAGAAGCATTGCGACATCACATCTCATGTTATAGGAAGGGTCTCAGGATTGGAATGGGAAGAAGTTGGCTATCCCATCTCATGCTATAGGAAGGGTCTCAGGTTTGGTATAAGCATTGAGATATCACATCTCATGCTATAGGAAGGGTCTCAGGATTGGAATGGGAAGGAGTTGTATATGACATCTCATGCCATAGGAAGGGTCTCAGGTTTGGAATAAGCATTGAGATATCACATCTCATGCTATAGGAAGGGTCTCAGGATTGGAATGGGACGGACTTGGATATCACATCTCATGCTATAGGGAGGGTCTCAGGTTTGGAAGGGGAAGGATTTGGATATCACATCGCATGTTATAGGAAGGATCTCAGGTTTGGTAAGGGAAGGAGTTGGATATCACATTTCATGTTAGAGGTAGGATCTCAGGTTTGGTATTAGAGGCATTGAGATATCACATCTCATGCTATCAGAAGGGTCTCAGGATTGGAATGGGAAGGAGTTGGATATCACATCTCATGCTATAGGAAGGGTCTCAGGTTTGGAAAGGGAAGGAGTTGGATATCACATCTCATGTTATAGGAAGAGTCTCAGGTTTGGTATATGCATTGAGATATCACATCTCTGCAATCGGAAGTGTCTCAGGATTGGGATGGGAAGGAGTTGGATATCACATCTCATGCTATAGGAAGGGTCTCAGGTTTGGAACGGGAAGGAGTTGGATATCCCATCTCATGTTATAGGACGGGTCTCAGGTTTGGTATTAGAAGCATTGAGATATCACATCGCATGCTGTAGGAAGGGTCTCAGGATTGGAATGGGAAGGAGTTGGATATTACATCTCATGCTATAGGAAGGGTCTCAGGTTTGGTATAAGCATTGAGATATCACATCTCTGCTATCGGAAGTGTCTCAGGATTGGAATGGGAAGGAGTTGGATATCCCATCTCATGTTATAGGACGGGTCTCAGGTTTGTTATTAGAATCATTGAGATATCATATTGCATGCTGTAGGAAGGGTCTAAGGATTGGAATGGGAAGGACTTGAATATCACATCTCATGCTATAGGTAGGCTCTCAGGTCTGGAAAGGGAAGGAGTTGGATATCACATTTCATGTTAGAGGAAGGATCTCAGGTTTGGTATTAGAGGCATTGAGATATCACATCTCATGCTATAGGAAGGGTCTCAGGATTGGAATGGGAAGGAGTTGGATATCACATCTCATGCTATAGGAAGGGTCTCAGGTGTGGGATAAGCATTGAGATGTCACATCTCATGCTATAGGAAGGGTCTCAGGATTGGAATGGGAAGGAGTTGGATATCACATCTCATGTTATAGGAAGGATCTCAGGTTTGGTATTAGAAGCATTGAGATATCACATCTCATGCTATAGGAAGGGTCTCAGGATTGGAATGGGAAGGAGTTGTATATGACATCTCATGCCATAGGAAGGGTCTCAGGTTTGGTATAAGCATTGAGATATCACATATCTGCTATCGGAAGGGTCTCAGGATTGGAATGGGAAGGAGTTGGATATCCCATCTCATGTTATAGGAAGAGTCTCAGGTTTGGTATTAGAAGCATTGAGATATCACATCGGATGCTATAGGAAGTGTCTCAGGATTGGAATGGGAAGGAGTTTGATATCACATCTCATGCCATGTATGGGTCTCAGGTTTTGTAGAAGCATTGGGATATCACATCTCATGCTATCGGAAGGGTATCAGGATTGGATTTGGAAGGAGTTGGATATCACATCTCATGTTATAGGAAGGGTCTCAGGATTGGAATGGGAAGGACTTGGATATCACATCTCATGCTATAGGAAGGCTCTCAGGTTTGGAAGGGGAAGGAGTTGGATATCACATTTCATGTTAGAGGTAGGATCTCAGGTTTGGTATTAGAGGCATTGAGATATCACATCTCATGCTATCAGAAGGGTCTCAGGATTGTAATGGGAAGGAGTTGGATATCACATCTCATGCTAAAGGGAGGGTCTCAGGTTTGGAAGGGGAAGGATTTGGATATCACATCTCATGTTATAGGAAGGATCTCAGGTTTGGTATTAGAAGCACTGAGATATCACATCTCATGCTATCGGAAGGATCTCAGGTTTGGTATTAGAGGCATTGAGATATCACATCTCATGCTATCAGAAGGGTCTCAGGATTGGAATGGGAAGGAGTCGGATATCACATCTCATGCTAAAGGGAGGGTCTCAGGTTTGGAAGTGGAAGGATTTGGATATCACATCTCATGTTATAGGAAGGATCTCAGGTTTGGTATTAGAAGCATTGAGATATCACATCTCATGCTATAGGAAGGGTCTCAGGATTGGAATGGGAAGGAGTTGGATATCACATCTCAAGCTATAGAAAGGGTCTCAGGATTGGAATGGGAAGGAGTTGGATATCACATCTCAAGCTATAGTAAGGGTCTCAGGATTGGAATGGGAAGGAGTTGGATATCACATCTCATGCTATAGGAAGGGTCTCAGGTTTGGTATTAGCATTGAGATATCCCATCTCATGCTATAGGAAGGGTCTCAGGTTTGGAATCGGAAGGAGTTGTATATGACATCTCATGCCATAGGTAGGGTCTCAGGTTTGGTATAAGCATTGAGATATCACATCTCTGCTATCGGAAGGGTCTCAGGATTGGAATGGGAAGGAGTTGGATATCCCATCTCGTTATAGGAAGGGTCTCAGGTTTTGTATTAGAAGCATTGAGATATCACATCTCATGGTATAGGACGGGTCTCAGAATTGGAATGGGAAGGAGTTAGATATCACTTCTCAAGCTATAGGAAGGGTCTCAGGATTGGAATGGGAAGGAGTTGGATATCACATCTCATGCTAAAGGGAGGGTCTCAGGTTTGGAAGGGGAAGGATTTGGATATCACATCGCATGTTATAGGAAGGATCTCAGGTTTGGTATTAGAATCATTGAGATATCACATCTCATGCTATCGGAAGTATCTCAGGTTTGGTATTAGAGGCATTGAGATATCACATCTCATGCTATCATAAGGGTCTCAGGATTGGAATGGGAAGGAGTTGGATATCACTTCTCATGCTAAAGGGAGGGTCTCAGGTTTGGAAGGGGAAGGATTTGGATATCACATCACATGTTATAAGAAGGATCTCAGGTTTGGTATTAGAAGCATTGAGATATCACATCTCATGCTATCAGAAGGGTCTCAGGATTGGAATGGGAGGGAGTTGGATATCACATCTCATGCTATAGGAAGGGTCTCAGGTTTGGAACGGGAAGGAGTTGGATATCACATCTCATGTTATAGGAAGAGTCTCAGGTTTGGTATAAGCATTGAGATATCACATCTCTGCAATCGGAAGTGTCTCAGGATTGGGATGGGAAGGAGTTGGATATCACATCTCATGCTATAGGAAGGGTCTCAGGTTTGGAACGGGAAGGAGTTGGATATCCCATCTCATGTTATAGGACGGGTCTCAGGTTTGGTATTAGAAGCATTGAGATATCACCTCGCATGCTGTAGGAAGGGTCTCAGGATTGGAATGGGAAGGAGTTGGATATTACATCTCATGCTATAGGAAGGGTCTCAGGTTTGGTATAAGCATTGAGATATCACATCTCTGCTATCGGAAGTGTCTCAGGATTGGAATGGGAAGGAGTTGGATATCCCATCTCATGTTATAGGACGGGTCTCAGGTTTGTTATTAGAATCATTGAGATATCATATTGCATGCTGTAGGAAGGGTCTAAGGATTGGAATGGGAAGGACTTGAATATCACATCTCATGCTATAGGTAGGCTCTCAGGTTTGGAAAGGGAAGGAGTTGGATATCACATTTCATGTTAGAGGAAGGATCTCCGGTTTGGTATTAGTGGCATTGAGATATCACATCTCATGCTATAGGAAGGGTCTCAGGATTGGAATGGGAAGGAGTTGGATATCACATTTCATGCTATAGGAAGGGTCTCAGGTTTGGTATAAGCATTGAGATGTCACATCTCATGCTATAGGAAGGGTCTCAGGATTGGAATGGGAAGGAGTTGGATATCACATCTCGTGTTATAGGAAGGATCTCAGGTTTGGTATTAGAAGCATTGAGATATCACATCTCATGCTATAGGAAGGGTCTCAGGATTGGAATGGGAAGGAGTTGTATATGACATCTCATGCCATAGGAAGGGTCTCAGGTTTGGTATAAGCATTGAGATATCACATCTCTGCTATCGGAAGGGTCTCAGGATTGGAATGGGAAGGAGTTGGATATCCCATCTCATGTTATAGGAAGAGTCTCAGGTTTGGTATTAGAAGCATTGAGATATCACATCTGATGCTATAGGAAGTGTCTCAGGATTGGAATGGGAAGGAGTTTGATATCACATCTCATGCCATGTATGGGTCTCAGGTTTTGTAGAAGCATTGGGATATCACATCTCATGCTATCGGAAGGGTATCAGGATTGGATTTGGAAGGAGTTGGATATCACATCTCATGTTATAGGAAGGGTCTCAGGATTGGAATGGGAAGGACTTGGATATCACATCTCATGCTATAGGAAGGCTCTCAGGTTTGGAAGGGGAAGAAGTTGGATATCACATTTCATGTTAGAGGTAGGATCTCAGGTTTGGTATTAGAGGCATTGAGATATCACATATCATGCTATCAGAAGGGTCTAAGGATTGGAATGGGAAGGAGTTGGATATCACATCTCATGCTAAAGGGAGGGTCTCAGGTTTGGAAGGGGAAGGATTTGGATATCACGTCTCATGTTATAGGAAGGATCTCAGGTTTGGTATTAGAAGCATTGAGATATCACATCTCATGCTATCGGAAGGATCTCAGGTTTGGTATTAGAGGCATTGAGATATCACATCTCATGCTAAAGGGAGGGTCTCAGGTTTGGAAGGGGAAGGATTTGGATATCACATCTCTTGTTATAGGAAGGATCACAGGTTTGGTATTAGAAGCATTGAGATATCACATCTCATGCTATCGGAAGGGTCTCAGTATTGGAATGGGAAGGAGTTGGATATCACATCTCATGCTAAAGGGAGGGTCTCAGGTTTGGAAGGGGAAGGATTTGGATATCACATCTCATGTTATAGGAAGGATCTCAGGTTTGGTATTAGAGGCATTGAGATATCACATCTCATGCTATCTATCATAAGGGTCTCAGGATTGGAATGGGAAGCAGTTGGATATCACATCTCATGCTAAAGGGAGGGTCTCAAGTTTGGAAGGGGAAGGATTTGGATATCACATCACATGTTATAAGAAGGATCTCAGGTTTGGTATTAGAAGCATTGAGATATCACATCTCATGCTATCGGGTGGGTCTCAGGATTGGAACGGGAAGGAGTCGGATATCACATCTCATGCTATAGGAAGGCTCTCAGGTTTGGAAGGGGAAAGAGTTGGATATCACATTTCATGTTAGAGGTAGGATCTCAGGTTTGGTATTAGAGGCATTGAGATATCACATCTCATGCTATCAGAAGGGTCTCAGGATTGGAATGGGAAGGAGTTGGATATCACATCTCATGCTAAAGGGAGGGTCTCAGGTTTGGAAGGGGAAGGATTTGGATATCACGTCTCATGTTATAGGAAGGATCTCAGGTTTGGTATTAGAAGCATTGAGATATCACATCTCATGCTATCGGAAGGATCTCAGGTTTGGTGGTTTGGTATTAGAGGCATTGAGATATCACATCTCATGCTAAAGGGAGGGTCTCAGGTTTGGAAGGGGAAGGATTTGGATATCACATCTCTTGTTATAGGAAGGATCACAGGTTTGGTATTAGAACCATTGAGATATCACATCTCATGCTATCGGAAGGGTCTCTGGATTGGAATGGGACGGAGTTGGATATCACATCTCATGCTAAAGGGAGGGTCTCAGGTTTGGAAGGGGAAGGATGTGGATATCACATTTCATGTTAGAGGTAGGATCTCAGGTTTGGTATTGGAGGCATTGAGATATCACAGCTCATGCTATCAGAAGGGTCTCAGGATGGGAATGGGAAGGAGTTGGATATCACATCTCATGCTAAAGGGAGGGTCTCAGGTTTGGAAGGGGAAGGATTTGGATATCACATCTCATGTTATCGGAAGGATCTCAGGTTTGGTATTAGAAGCATTGAGATATCACATCTCATGCTATAGGAAGGGTCTCAGGTTTGGTATTAGAAGCATTGAGATATCAAGTCTCATGGTATAGGAAGGGTCTCAGAATTGGAATGGGAAGGAGTTGGATATCTCAAGCTATAGGATGGGTCTCAGGATTGGAATGGGAAGGGGTTTGATATCACAACTCATGCCATAGTATGGGTCTCAGGTTTGGTAGAAACATTGGGATATCACATCTCATGCTATCGGAAGGGTATCAGGATTTGATTTGGAAGGAGTTGGATATCCCATCTCATGCTATAGGAAGGGTCTCAGGTTGTAATGTGAAGGAGTTGGATATCACATCTCATGTTATAGGAAGGGTCCCAGGATTGGAATGGGAAGGACTTGGATATCATATCTCATGCTATAGGAAGGCTCTCAGGTTTGGAAGGGGAAGGAGTTGGATATCACATTTCATGTTAGAGGAAGGATCTCAGGTTTGGTATTAGAGGCATTAAGATATCACATCTCATGTTATAGGAAGGGTCTCACGTTTGGTATAAGCATTGAGATATCACATCTCATGCTATAGGAAGGGTCTCAGGATAGGAATGGGAAGGAGTTGGATATCACATCTCAAGCTATAGGAAGGGTCTCACGTTTGGTATAAGCATTGACATATCACATCTCATGCTATAGGAAGGGTCTCAGGATTGGAATGGGAAGGTGTTGGATATCACATCTCATGTTATAGGAAAGATCTCAGGTTTGGTATTAGAAGCATTGCGACATCACATCTCATGTTATAGGAAGGGTCTCAGGATTGGAATGGGAAGAAGTTGGCTATCACATCTCATGCTATAGGAAGGGTCTCAGGTTTGGTATAAGCATAGAGATATCACATCTCATGCTATAGGAAGGGTCTCAGGATTGGAATGGGAAGGAACTGTATATGACATCTCATGCCATAGGAAGGGTCTCAGGTTTGGAATAAGCATTGAGATATCACATCTCATGCTATAGGAAGGGTCTCAGGATTGGAATGGGACGGACTTGGATATCACATCTCATGCTATAGGGAGGGTCTCAGGTTTGGAAGGGGAAGGATTTGGATATCACATCGCATGTTATAGGAAGGATCTCAGGTTTGGTAAGGGAAGGAGTTGGATATCACATTTCATGTTAGAGGTAGGATCTCAGGTTTGGTATTAGAGGCATTGAGGTATCACATCTCATGCTATCAGAAGGGTCTCAGGATTGGAATGGGAAGGAGTTGGATATCACATCTCATGCTAAAGGGAGGGTCTCAGGTTTGGAAGGGGAAGGATTTGGATATCACATCGCATGTTATAGGAAGGATCTCAGGTTTGGTATTAGAATCATTGAGATATCACATCTCATGCTATCGGAAGTATCTCAGGTTTGGTATTAGAGGCATTGAGATTTCACATCTCATGCTATCATAAGGGTCTCAGGATTGGAATGGGAAGGAGTTGGATATCACTTCTCAGCTAAAGGGAGGGTCTCAGGTTTGGAAGGGGAAGGATTTGGATATCACATCACATGTTATAAGAAGGATCTCAGGTTTGGTATTAGAAGCATTGAGATATCACATCTCATGCTATCAGAAGGGTCTCAGGATTGGAATGGGAAGGAGTTGGATATCACATCTCATGCTATAGGAAGGGTCTCAGGTTTGGAACGGGAAGGAGTTGGATATCCCATCTCATGTTATAGGACGGGTCTCAGGTTTGTTATTAGAATCATTGAGATATCATATTGCATGCTGTAGGAAGGGTCTAAGGATTGGAATGGGAAGGACTTGAATATCACATCTCATGCTATAGGTAGGCTCTCAGGTTTGGAAAGGGAAGGAGTTGGATATCACATTTCATGTTAGAGGAAGGATCTCAGGTTTGGTATTAGAGGCATTGAGATATCACATCTCATGCTATAGGAAGGGTCTCAGGATTGGAATGGGAAGGAGTTGGATATCACATTTCATGCTATAGGAAGGGTCTCGGGTTTGGTATAAGCATTGAGATGTCACATCTCATGCTATAGGAAGGGTCTCAGGATTGGAATGGGAAGGAGTTGGATATCACATCTCATGTTATAGGAAGGATCTCAGGTTTGGTATTAGAAGCATTGAGATATCACATCTCATGCTATAGGAAGGGTCTCAGGATTGGAATGGGAAGGAGTTGTATATGACATCTCATGCCATAGGAAGGGTCTCAGGTTTGGTATAAGCATTGAGATATCACATCTCTGCTATCGGAAGGGTCTCAGGATTGGAATGGGAAGGAGTTGGATATCCCATCTCAGGTTATAGGAAGAGTCTCAGGTTTGGTATTAGAAGCATTGAGATATCACATCTGATGCTATAGGAAGTGTCTCAGGATTGGAATGGGAAGGAGTTTGATATCACATCTCATGCCATGTATGGGTCTCAGGTTTTGTAGAAGCATTGGGATATCACATCTCATGCTATCGGAAGGGTATCAGGATTGGATTTGGAAGGAGTTGGATATCACATCTCATGTTATAGGAAGGGTCTCAGGATTGGATTGGGAAGGACTTGGATATCACATCTCATGCTATAGGAAGGCTCTCAGGTTTGGAAGGGGAAGGAGTTGGATATCACATTTCATGTTAGAGGTGGGATCTCAGGTTTGGTATTAGAGGCATTTAGATATCACATATCATGCTATCAGAAGGGTCTCAGGATTGGAATGGGAAGGAGTTGGATATCACATCTCATGCTAAAGGGAGGGTCTCAGGTTTGGAAGGGGAAGGATTTGGATATCACGTCTCATGTTATAGGAAGGATCTCAGGTTTGGTATTAGAAGCATTGAGATATCACATCTCATGCTATCGGAAGGATCTCAGGTTTGGTATTAGAGGCATTGAGATATCACATCTCATGCTAAAGGGAGGGTCTCAGGTTTGGAAGGGGAAGGATTTGGATATCACATCTCTTGTTATAGGAAGGATCACAGGTTTGGTATTAGAAGCATTGAGATATCACATCTCATGCTATCGGAAGGGTCTCAGGATTGGAATGGGAAGGAGTTGGATATCACATCTCATGCTAAAGGGAGGGTCTCAGGTTTGGAAGGGGAAGGATTTGGATATCACATCTCATGTTATAGGAAGGATCTCAGGTTTGGTATTAGAGGCATTGAGATATCACATCTCATGCTATCTATCATAAGGGTCTCAGGATTGGAATGGGAAGCAGTTGGATATCACATCTCATGCTAAAGGGAGGGTCTCAGGTTTGGAAGGGGAAGGATTTGGATATCACATCACATGTTATAAGAAGGATCTCAGGTTTGGTATTAGAAGCATTGAGATATCACATCTCATGCTATCGGAAGGGTCTCAGGATTGGAACGGGAAGGAGTCGGATATCACATCTCATGCTATAGGAAGGCTCTCAGGTTTGGAAGGGGAAAGAGTTGGATATCACATTTCATGTTAGAGGTAGGATCTCAGGTTTGGTATTAGAGGCATTGAGATATCACATCTCATGCTATCAGAAGGGTCTCAGGATTGGAATGGGAAGGAGTTGGATATCACATCTCATGCTAAAGGGAGGGTCTCAGGTTTGGAAGGGGAAGGATTTGGATATCACGTCTCATGTTATAGGAAGGATCTCAGGTTTGGTATTAGAAACATTGAGATATCACATCTCATGCTATCGGAAGGATCTCAGGTTTGGTGGTTTGGTATTAGAGGCATTGAGATATCACATCTCATGCTAAAGGGAGGGTCTCAGGTTTGGAAGGGGAAGGATTTGGATATCACATCTCATGTTATCGGAAGGATCTCAGGTTTGGTATTAGAAGCATTGAGATATCACATCTCATGCTATCGGAAGGGTCTCAGGATTGGAATGGGACGGAGTTGGATATCACATCTCATGCTAAAGGGAGGGTCTCAGGTTTGGAAGGGGAAGGATGTGGATATCACATTTCATGTTAGAGGTAGGATCTCAGGTTTGGTATTGGAGGCATTGAGATATCACATCTCATGCTATCAGAAGGGTCTCAGGATGGGAATGGGAAGGAGTTGGATATCACATCTCATGCTAAAGGGAGGGTCTCAGGTTTGGAAGGGGAAGGATTTGGATATCACATCTCATGTTATCGGAAGGATCTCAGGTTTGGTATTAGAAGCATTGAGATATCACATCTCATGTTATAGGAAGGGTCTCAGAATTGGAATGGGAAGGAGTTGGATATCTCAAGCTATAGGATGGGTCTCAGGATTGGAATGGGAAGGGGTTTGATATCACAACTCATGCCATAGTATGGGTCTCAGGTTTGGTAGAAACATTGGGATATCACATCTCATGCTATCGGAAGGGTATCAGGATTTGATTTGGAAGGAGTTGGATATCCCATCTCATGCTATAGGAAGGGTCTCAGGTTGGAATGGGAAGGAGTTGGATATCACATCTCATGTTATAGGAAGGGTCCCAGGATTGGAATGGGAAGGACTTGGATATCATATCTCATGCTATAGGAAGGCTCTCAGGTTTGGAAGGGGAAGGAGTTGGATATCACATTTCATGTTAGAGGAAGGATCTCAGGTTTGGTATTAGAGGCATTAAAATATCACATCTCATGTTATAGGAAGGGTCTCACGTTTGGTATAAGCATTGAGATATCACATCTCATGCTATAGGAAGTGTCTCAGGATTGGAATGGGAAGGAGTTGGATATCACATCTCAAGCTATAGGAAGGGTTTCACGTTTGGTATAAGCATTGAGATATCACATCTCATGCTATAGGAAAGGTCTCAGGATTGGAATGGGAAGGTGTTGGATATCACATCTCATGTTATAGGAAAGATCTCAGGTTTGGTATTAGAAGCATTGCGACATCACATCTCATGTTATAGGAAGGGTCTCAGGATTGGAATGGGAAGAAGTTGGCTATCACATCTCATGCTATAGGAAGGGTCTCAGGTTTGGTATAAGCATTGAGATATCACATCTCATGCTATAGGAAGGGTCTCAGGATTGGAATGGGAAGGAGTTGTATATGACATCTCATGCCATAGGAAGGGTCTCAGGTTTGGAATAAGCATTGAGATATCACATCTCATGCTATAGGAAGGGTCTCAGGATTGGAATGGGACGGACTTGGATATCACATCTCATGCTATAGGGAGGGTCTCAGGTTTGGAAGGGGAAGGATTTGGATATCACATCGCATGTTATAGGAAGGATCTCAGGTTTGGTAAGGGAAGGAGTTGGATATCACATTTCATGTTAGAGGTAGGATCTCAGGTTTGGTATTAGAGGCATTGAGGTATCACATCTCATGCTATCGGAAGTATCTCAGGTTTGGTATTAGAGGCATTGAGATATCACATCTCATGCTATCATAAGGGTCTCAGGATTGGAATGGGAAGGAGTTGGATATCACTTCTCATGCTAAAGGGAGGGTCTCAGGTTTGGAAGGGGAAGGATTTGGATATCACATCACATGTTATAAGAAGGATCTCAGGTTTGGTATTAGAAGCATTGAGATATCACATCTCATGCTATCAGAAGGGTCTCAGGATTGGAATGGGAAGGAGTTGGATATCACATCTCATGCTATAGGAAGGGTCTCAATTTGGAACGGGAAGGAGTTGGATATCACATCTCATGTTATAGGAAGAGTCTCAGGTTTGGTATAAGCATTGAGATATCACATCTCTGCAATCGGAAGTGTCTCAGGATTGGGATGGGAAGGAGTTGGATATCACATCTCATGCTATAGGAAGGGTCTCAGGTTTGGAACGGGAAGGAGTTGGATATCCCATCTCATGTTATAGGACGGGTCTCAGGTTTGGTATTAGAAGCATTGAGATATCACATTGCATGCTGTAGGAAGGGTCTCAGGATTGGAATGGGAAGGAGTTGGATATTACATCTCATGCTATAGGTAGGGTCTCAGGTTTGGTATAAGCATTGAGATATCACATCTCTGCTATCGGAAGGGTCTCAGGATTGGAATGGGAAGGAGTTGGATATCCCATCTCGTTATAGGAAGGGTCTCAGGTTTGGTATAAGAAGCATTGAGATATCACATCTCATGGTATAGGAGGGGTCTCAGAATTGGAATGGGAAGGAGTTAGATATCACTTCTCAAGCTATAGGAAGGGTCTCAGGATTGGAATGGGAAGGAGTTGGATATCACATCTCATGCTAAAGGGAGGGTCTCAGGTTTGGAAGGGGAAGGATTTGGATATCACATCGCATGTTATAGGAAGGATCTCAGGTTTGGTATTAGAATCATTGAGATATCACATCTCATGCTATCGGAAGTATCTCAGGTTTGGTATTAGAGGCATTGAGATATCACATCTCATGCTATCATAAGGGTCTCAGGATTGGAATGGGAAGGAGTTGGATATCACTTCTCATGCTAAAGGGAGGGTCTCAGGTTTGGAAGGGGAAGGATTTGGATATCACATCACATGTTATAAGAAGGATCTCAGGTTTGGTATTAGAAGCATTGAGATATCACATCTCATGCTATCAGAAGGGTCTCAGGATTGGAATGGGAGGGAGTTGGATATCACATCTCATGCTATAGAAGGGGTCTCAGGTTTGGAACGGGAAGGAGTTGGATATCACATCTCATGTTATAGGAAGAGTCTCAGGTTTGGTATAAGCATTGAGATATCACATCTCTGCAATCGGAAGTGTCTCAGGATTGGGATGGGAAGGAGTTGGATATCACATCTCATGCTATAGGAAGGGTCTCAGGTTTGGAACGGGAAGGAGTTGGATATCCCATCTCATGTTAAAGGACGGGTCTCAGGTTTGGTATTAGAAGCATTGAGATATCACATCGCATGCTGTAGGAAGGGTCTCAGGATTGGAATGGGAAGGAGTTGGATATTACATCTCATGCTATAGGAAGGGTCTCAGGTTTGGTATAAGCATTGAGATATCACATCTCTGCTATCGGAAGTGTCTCAGGATTGGAATGGGAAGGAGTTGGATATCCCATCTCATGTTATAGGACGGGTCTCAGGTTTGTTATTAGAATCATTGAGATATCATATTGCATGCTGTAGGAAGGGTCTAAGGATTGGAATGGGAAGGAATTGAATATCACATCTCATGCTATAGGTAGGCTCTCAGGTTTGGAAAGGGAAGGAGTTGGATATCACATTTCATGTTAGAGGAAGGATCTCAGGTTTGGTATTAGACGCATTGAGATATCACATCTCATGCTATAGGAAGGGTCACAGGATTGGAATGGGAAGGAGTTGGATATCACATTTCATGCTATAGGAAGGGTCTCAGGTTTGGTATAAGCATTGAGATGTCACATCTCATGCTATAGGAAGGGTCTCAGGATTGGAATGGGAAGGAGTTGGATATCACATCTCATGTTATAGGAAGGATCTCAGGTTTGGTATTAGAAGCATTGAGATATCACATCTCATGCTATAGGAAGGGTCTCAGGGTTGGAATGGGAAGGAGTTGTATATGACATCTCATGCCATAGGAAGGGTCTCAGGTTTGGTATAAGCATTGAGATATCACATCTCTGCTATCGGAAGTGTCTCAGGATTGGAATGGGAAGGAGTTGGATATCCCATCTCATGTTATAGGACGGGTCTCAGGTTTGTTATTAGAATCATTGAGATATCATATTGCATGCTGTAGGAAGGGTCTAAGGATTGGAATGGGAAGGACTTGAATATCACATCTCATGCTATAGGTAGTCTCTCAGGTTTGGAAAGGGAAGGAGTTGGATATCACATTTCATGTTAGAGGAAGGATCTCAGGTTTGGTATTAGAGGCATTGAGATATCACATCTCATGCTATAGGAAGGGTCTCAGGATTTGAATGGGAAGGAGTTGGATATCACATCTCATGCTATAGGAAGGGTCTCAGGTGTGGTATAAGCATTGAGATGTCACATCTCATGCTATAGGAAGGGTCTCAGGATTGGAATGGGAAGGAGTTGGATATCACATCTCATGTTATAGGAAGGATCTCAGGTTTGGTATTAGAAGCATTGAGATATCACATCTCATGCTATAGGAAGGGTCTCAGGATTGGAATGGGAAGGAGTTGTATATGACATCTCATGCCATAGGAAGGGTCTCAGGTTTGGTATAAGCATTGAGATATCACATCTCTGCTATCGGAAGGGTCTCAGGATTGGAATGGGAAGGAGTTGGATATCCCATCTCATGTTATAGGAAGAGTCTCAGGTTTGGTATTAGAAGCATTGAGATATCACATCTGATGCTATAGGAAGTGTCTCAGGATTGGAATGGGAAGGAGTTTGATATCACATCTCATGCCATGTATGGGTCTCAGGTTTTGTAGAATCATTGGGATATCACATCTCATGCTATCGGAAGGGTATCAGGATTGGATTTGGAAGGAGTTGGATATCACATCTCATGTTATAGGAAGGGTCTCAGGATTGGAATGGGAAGGACTTGGATATCACATCTCATGCTATAGGAAGGCTCTCAGGTTTGGAAGGGGAAGGAGTTGGATATCACATTTCATGTTAGAGGTAGGATCTCAGGTTTGGTATTAGAGGCATTGAGATATCACATCTCATGCTATCAGAAGGGTCTCAGGATTGGAATGGGAAGGAGTTGGATATCACATCTCATGCTAAAGGGAGGGTCTCAGGTTTGGAAGGGGAAGGATTTGGATATCACATCTCATGTTATAGGAAGGATCTCAGGTTTGGTATTAGAAGCAATGAGATATCACATCTCATGCTATCGGAAGGATCTCAGGTTTGGTATTAGAGGCATTGAGATATCACATCTCATGCTATCAGAAGGGTCTCAGGATTGGAATGGGAAGGAGTCGGATATCACATCTCATGCTAAAGGGAGGGTCTCAGGTTTGGAAGTGGAAGGATTTGGATATCACATCTCATGTTATAGGAAGGATCTCAGGTTTGGTATTAGAAGCATTGAGATATCACATCTCATGCTATAGGAAGGGTCTCAGTATTGGAATGGGAAGGAGTTGGATATCACATCTCAAGCTATAGAAAGGGTCTCAGGATTGGAATGGGAAGGAGTTGGATATCACATCTCAAGCTATAGTAAGGGTCTCAGGATTGGAATGGGAAGGAGTTGGATATCACATCTCATGCTATAGGAAGGGTCTCAGGTTTGGTATTAGCATTGAGATATCCCATCTCATGCTATAGGAAGGGTCTCAGGTTTGGAATCGGAAGGAGTTGTATATGACATCTCATGCCATAGGTAGGGTCTCAGGTTTGGTATAAGCATTGAGATATCACATCTCATGGTATAGGACGGGTCTCAGAATTGGAATGGGAAGGAGTTAGATATCACTTCTCAAGCTATAGGAAGGGTCTCAGGATTGGAATGGGAAGGAGTTGGATATCACATCTCATGCTAAAGGGAGGGTCTCAGGTTTGGAAGGGGAAGGATTTGGATATCACATCGCATGTTATAGGAAGGATCTCAGGTTTGGTATTAGAATCATTGAGATATCACATCTCATGCTATCGGAAGTATCTCAGGTTTGGTATTAGAGGCATTGAGATATCACATCTCATGCTATCAGAAGGGTCTCAGGATTGGAATGGGAGGGAGTTGGATATCACATCTCATGCTATAGGAAAGGTCTCAGGTTTGGAACGGGAAGGAGTTGGATATCACATCTCATGTTATAGGAAGAGTCTCAGGTTTGGTATAAGCATTGAGATATCACATCTCTGCAATCGGAAGTGTCTCAGGATTGGGATGGGAAGGAGTTGGATATCACATCTCATGCTATAGGAAGGGTCTCAGGTTTGGAACGGGAAGGAGTTGGATATCCCATCTCATGTTATAGGACGGGTCTCAGGTTTGGTATTAGAAGCATTGAGATATCACATCGCATGCTGTAGGAAGGGTCTCAGGATTGGAATGGGAAGGAGTTGGATATTACATCTCATGCTATAGGAAGGGTCTCAGGTTTGGTATAAGCATTGAGATATCACATCTCTGCTATCGGAAGTGTCTCAGGATTGGAATGGGAAGGAGTTGGATATCCCATCTCATGTTATAGGACGGGTCTCAGGTTTGTTATTAGAATCATTGAGATATCATATTGCATGCTGTAGGAAGGGTCTAAGGATTGGAATGGGAAGGACTTGAATATCACATCTCATGCTATAGGTAGGCTCTCAGGTTTGGAAAGGGAAGGAGTTGGATATCACATTTCATGTTAGAGGAAGGATCTCAGGTTTGGTATTAGAGGCATTGAGATATCACATCTCATGCTATAGGAAGGGTCTCAGGATTGGAATGGGAAGGAGTTGGATATCACATTTCATGCTATAGGAAGGGTCTCAGGTTTGGTATAAGCATTGAGATGTCACATCTCATGCTATAGGAAGGGTCTCAGGATTGGAATGGGAAGGAGTTGGATATCACATCTCATGTTATAGGAAGGATCTCAGGTTTGGTATTAGAAGCATTGAGATATCACATCTCATGCTATAGGAAGGGTCTCAGGGTTGGAATGGGAAGGAGTTGTATATGACATCTCATGCCATAGGAAGGGTCTCAGGTTTGGTATAAGCATTGAGATATCACATCTCTGCTATCGGAAGGGTCTCAGGATTGGAATGGGAAGGAGTTGGATATCCCATCTCATGTTATAGGAAGAGTCTCAGGTTTGGTATTAGAAGCATTGAGATATCACATCTGATGCTATAGGAAGTGTCTCAGGATTGGAATGGGAAGGAGTTTGATATCACATCTCATGCCATGTATGGGTCTCAGGTTTTGTAGAAGCATTGGGATATCACATCTCATGCTATCGGAAGGGTATCAGGATTGGATTTGGAAGGAGTTGGATATCACATCTCATGTTATAGGAAGGGTCTCAGGATTGGAATGGGAAGGACTTGGATATCACATCTCATGCTATAGGAAGGCTCTCAGGTTTGGAAGGGGAAGGAGTTGGATATCACATTTCATGTTAGAGGTAGGATCTCAGGTTTGGTATTAGAGGCATTGAGATATCACATCTCATGCTATCAGAAGGGTCTCAGGATTGGAATGGGAAGGAGTTGGATATCACATCTCATGCTAAAGGGAGGGTCTCAGGTTTGGAAGGGGAAGGATTTGGATATCACGTCTCATGTTATAGGAAGGATCTCAGGTTTGGTATTAGAAGCATTGAGATATCACATCTCATGCTATCGGAAGGATCTCAGGTTTGGTATTAGAGGCATTGAGATATCACATCTCATGCTAAAGGGAGGGTCTCAGGTTTGGAAGGGGAAGGATTTGGATATCACATCTCTTGTTATAGGAAGGATCACAGGTTTGGTATTAGAAGCATTGAGATATCAGATCTCATGCTATCGGAAGGGTCTCAGGATTGGAATGGGAAGGAGTTGGATATCACATCTCATGCTAAAGGGAGGGTCTCAGGTTTGGAAGGGGAAGGATTTGGATATCACATCTCATGTTATAGGAAGGATCTCAGGTTTGGTATTAGAGGCATTGAGATATCACATCTCATGCTATCTATCATAAGGGTCTCAGTATTGGAATGGGAAGGAGTTGGATATCACATCTCATGCTAAAGGGAGGGTCTCAGGTTTGGAAGGGGAAGGATTTGGATATCACATCACATGTTATAAGAAGGATCTCAGGTTTGGTATTAGAAGCATTGAGATATCACATCTCATGCTATCGGAAGGGTCTCAGGATTGGAACGGGAAGGAGTCGGATATCACATCTCATGCTATAGGAAGGCTCTCAGGTTTGGAAGGGGAAAGAGTTGGATATCACATTTCATGTTAGTGGTAGGATCTCAGGTTTGGTATTAGAGGCATTGAGATATCACATCTCATGCTATCAGAAGGGTCTCAGGATTGGAATGGGAAGGAGTTGGATATCACATCTCATGCTAAAGGGAGGGTCTCAGGTTTGGAAGGGGAAGGATTTGGATATCACGTCTCATGTTATAGGAAGGATCTCAGGTTTGGTATTAGAAGCATTGAGATATCACATCTCATGCTATCGGAAGGATCTCAGGTTTGGTATTAGAGGCATTGAGATATCACATCTCATGCTAAAGGGAGGGTCTCAGGTTTGGAAGGGGAAGGATTTGGATATCACATCTCTTGTTATAGGAAGGATCACAGGTTTGGTATTAGAAGCATTGAGATATCACATCTCATGCTATCGGAAGGGTCTCAGGATTGGAATGGGACGGAGTTGGATATCACATCTCATGCTAAAGGGAGGGTCTCAGGTTTGGAAGGGGAAGGATGTGGATATCACATTTCATGTTAGAGGTAGGATCTCAGGTTTGGTATTGGAGGCATTGAGATATCACATCTCATGCTATCAGAAGGGTCTCAGGATGGGAATGGGAAGGAGTTGGATATCACATCTCATGCTAAAGGGAGGGTCTCAGGTTTGGAAGGGGAAGGATTTGGATATCACATCTCATGTTATCGGAAGGATCTCAGGTTTGGTATTAGAAGCATTGAGATATCACATCTCATGCTATAGGAAGGGTCTCAGGTTTGGTATTAGAAGCATTGAGATATCAAGTCTCATGGTATAGGAAGGGTCTCAGAATTGGAATGGGAAGGAGTTGGATATCTCAAGCTATAGGAAGGGTCTCAGGATTGGAATGGGAAGGGGTTTGATATCACAACTCATGCCATAGTATGGGTCTCAGGTTTGATAGAAACATTGGGATATCACATCTCATGCTATCGGAAGGGTATCAGGATTTGATTTGGAAGGAGTTGGATATCCCATCTCATGCTATAGGAAGGGTCTCAGGTTGGAATGGGAAGGAGTTGGATATCACATCTCATGTTATAGGAAGGGTCCCGGGATTGGAATGGGAAGGACTTGGATATCATATCTCATGCTATAGGAAGGCTCTCAGGTTTGGAACGGGAAGGAGTTGGATATCACATTTCATGTTAGAGGAAGGATCTCAGGTTTGGTATTAGAGGCATTAAGATATCACATCTCATGTTATAGGAAGGGTCTCACGTTTGGTATAAGCATTGAGATATCACATCTCATGCTATAGGAAGGGTCTCAGGATTGGAATGGGAAGGAGTTGGATATCACATCTCAAGCTATAGGAAGGGTCTCACGTTTGGTATAAGCATTGAGATATCACATCTCATGCTATAGGAAGGGTCTGAGGATTGGAATGGGAAGGTGTTGGATATCACATCTCATGTTATAGGAAAGATCTCAGGTTTGGTATTAGAAGCATTGCGACATCACATCTCATGTTATAGGAAGGGTCTCAGGATTGGAATGGGAAGAAGTTGGCTATCACATCTCATGCTATAGGAAGGGTCTCAGGTTTGGTATAAGCATTGAGATATCACATCTCATGCTATAGGAAGGGTCTCAGGATTGGAATGGGAAGGAGTTGTATATGACATCTCATGCCATAGGAAGGGTCTCAGGTTTGGAATAAGCATTGAGATATCACATCTCATGCTATAGGAAGGGTCTCAGGATTGGAATGGGACGGACTTGGATATCACATCTCATGCTATATGGAGGGTCTCAGGTTTGGAAGGGGAAGGATTTGGATATCACATCGCATGTTATAGGAAGGATCTCAGGTTTGGTAAGGGAAGGAGTTGGATATCACATTTCATGTTAGAGGTAGGATCTCAGGTTTGGTATTAGAGGCATTGAGGTATCACATCTCATGCTATCAGAAGGGTCTCAGGATTGGAATGGGAAGGAGTTGGATATCACATCTCATGCTAAAGGGAGGGTCTCAGGTTTGGAAGGGGAAGGATTTGGATATCACATCGCATGTTATAGGAAGGATCTCAGGTTTGGTATTAGAATCATTGAGATATCACATCTCATGCTATCGAAAGTATCTCAGGTTTGGTATTAGAGGCATTGAGATATCACATCTCATGCTATCATAAGGGTCTCAGGATTGGAATGGGAAGGAGTTGGATATCACTTCTCATGCTAAAGGGAGGGTCTCAGGTTTGGAAGGGGAAGGATTTGGATATCACATCACATGTTATAAGAAGGATCTCAGGTTTGGTATTAGAAGCATTGAGATATCACATCTCATGCTATCAGAAGGGTCTCAGGATTGGAATGGGAAGGAGTTGGATATCACATCTCATGCTATAGGAAGGGTCTCAGGTTTGGAACGGGAAGGAGTTGGATATCACATCTCATGTTATAGGAAGAGTCTCAGGTTTGGTATAAGCATTGAGATATCACATCTCTGCAATCGGAAGTGTCTCAGGATTGGGATGGGAAGGAGTTGGATATCACATCTCATGCTATAGGAAGGGTCTCAGGTTTGGAACGGGAAGGAGTTGGATATCCCATCTCATGTTATAGGACGGGTCTCATGTTTGGTATTAGAAGCATTGAGATATCACATTGCATGCTGTAGGAAGGGTCTCAGGATTGGAATGGGAAGGAGTTGGATATTACATCTCATGCTATAGGAAGGGTCTCAGGTTTGGTATAAGCATTGAAATATCACATCTCTGCTATCGGAAGTGTCTCAGGATTGGAATGGGAAGGAGTTGGATATCCCATCTCATGTTATAGGACGGGTCTCAGGTTTGTTATTAGAATCATTGAGATATCATATTGCATGCTGTAGGAAGGGTCTAAGGATTGGAATGGGAAGGACTTGAATATCACATCTCATGCTATAGGTAGGCTCTCAGGTTTGGAAAGGGAAGGAGTTGGATATCACATTTCATGTAAGAGGAAGGATCTCAGGTTTGGTATTAGAGGCATTGAGATATCACATCTCATGCTATAGGAAGGGTCTCAGGATTGGAATGGGAAGGAGTTGGATATCACATCTCATGCTATAGGAAGGGTCTCAGGTGTGGTATAAGCATTGAGATGTCACATCTCATGCTATAGGAAGGGTCTCAGGATTGGAATGGGAAGGAGTTAAATATCACATCTCATGTTATAGGAAGGATCTCAGGTTTGGTATTAGAAGCATTGAGATATCACATCTCATGCTATAGGAAGGGTCTCAGGATTGGAATGGGAAGGAGTTGTTTATGACATCTCATGCCATAGGAAGGGTCTCAGGTTTGGTATAAGCATTGAGATATCACATCTCTGCTATTGGAAGGGTCTCAGGATTGGAATGGGAAGGAGTTGGATATCCCATCTCATGTTATAGGAAGAGTCTCAGGTTTGGTATTAGAAGCATTGAGATATCACATCTGATGCTATAGGAAGTGTCTCAGGATTGGAATGGGAAGGAGTTTGATATCACATCTCATGCCATGTATGGGTCTCAGGTTTTGTAGAAGCATTGGGATATCACATCTCATGCTATCGGAAGGGTATCAGGATTGGATTTGGAAGGAGTTGGATATCACATCTCATGTTATAGGATGGGTCTCAGGATTGGAATGGGAAGGACTTGGATATCACATTTCATGTTATAGGAAGGATCTCAGGTTTGGTATTAGAAGCATTGAGATATCACATCTCATGCTATAGGAAGGGTCTCAGGATTGGAATGGGAAGGAGTTGGATATCACATCTCATGCTAAAGGGAGGGTCTCAGGTTTGGAAGGGGAAGGATTTGGATATCACATCTCATGTTATAGGAAGGATCTCAGGTTTGGTATTAGAAGCATTGAGATATCACATCTCATGCTATCGGAAGGATCTCAGGTTTGGTATTAGAGGCATTGAGATATCACATCTCATGCTATCAGAAGGGTCTCAGGATTGGAATGGGAAGGAGTCGGATATCACATCTCATGCTAAAGGGAGGGTCTCAGGTTTGGAAGTGGAAGGATTTGGATATCACATCTCATGTTATAGGAAGGATCTCAGGTTTGGTATTAGAAGCATTGAGATATCACATCTCATGCTATAGGAAGGGTCTCAGGATTGGAATGGGAAGGAGTTGAATATCACATCTCAAGCTATAGAAAGGGTTTCAGGATTGGAATGGGAAGGAGTTGGATATCACATCTCAAGCTATAGTAAGGGTCTCAGGATTGGAATGGGAAGGAGTTGGATATCACATCTCATGCTATAGGAAGGGTCTCAGGTTTGGTATTAGCATTGAGATATCCCATCTCATGCTATAGGAAGGGTCTCAGGTTTGGACTCGGAAGGAGTTGTATATGACATCTCATGCCATAGGTAGGGTCTCAGGTTTGGTATAAGCATTGAGATATCACATCTCTGCTATCGGAAGGGTCTCAGGATTGGAATGGGAAGGAGTTGGATATCCCATCTCGTTATAGGAAGGGTCTCAGGTTTGGTATTAGAAGCATTGAGATATCACATCTCATGGTATAGGACGGTCTCAGAATTGGAATGGGAAGGAGTTAGATATCACATCTCAAGCTATAGGAAGGGTCTCAGGATTGGAATGGGAAGGACTTGGATATCACATCTCATGATATAGGAAGGGTCTCAGGTTTGGTATTAGAAGCATTGAGATATCACATCTCATGCTATAGGAAGGGTCTCAGGATTGGAATGGGAAGGACTTGGATAACACATCTCATGTTATAGGAAGGGTCTCAGGTTTGGTATTAGAAGCATTGAGATATCACATCTCATGCTATAGGAAGGGTCTCAGAATTGGAATGGGAAGGAGTTGGATATCACATCTCAAGCTATAGGAAGGGTCTTTGGATTGGAATGGGAAGGAGTTTGATATCACATCTCATGCGATGTATGGGTCTCAGGTTTTGTAGAAGCATTGGGATATCACATCTCATGCTATCGGAAGGGTATCAGGATTGGATTTGGAAGGAGTTGGATATCCCATCTCATGCTATAGGAAGGGTCTCAGGATGGAATGGGAAGGAGTTGGATATCACATCTCATGTTATAGGAAGGGTCTCAGGATTGGAATGGGAAATACTTCGATATCACATCTCATGCTATAGGAAGGCTCTCAGGTTTGGAAGGGGAAGGAGTTGGATATCAAATTTCATGTTAGAGGTAGGATCTCAGGTTTGGTATTAGAGGCATTGAGATATCACATCTCATGCTATCAGAAGGGTCTCAGGATTGGAATGGGAAGAAGTTGGATATCACATCTCATGCTAAAGGGAGGGTCTCAGGTTTGGAAGGCGAAGGATTTGGATATCACATCTCGTGTTATAGGAATGATCTCAGGTTTGGTATTAGAAGCATTGAGATATCACATCTCATGCTATCGGAAGGATCTCAGGTTTGGTATTAGAAGCATTGAGATATCAAATCTCATGCTATAGGAAGGGTCTCAGGATTGGAATGGGAAGGAGTTGGATATCACATCTCATGCTATAGGAAGGGTCTCAGGATTGGAATGGGAAGGAGTTTTATATGACATCTCATGCCATAGGAAGGATCTCAGGTTTGGTATTAGAAGCATTGAGACATCACATCTCATGTTATAGGAAGGGTCTCAGGATTGGAATTGGAAGAAGTTGGATATCACATCTCATGCTATAGGAAGGGTCTCAGGTTTGGTATAAGCATTGAGATATCACATCTCATGCTATAGGAAGGGTCTCAGGATTGGAATGGGAAGGAGTTGTATATGACATCTCATGCCATAGGAAGGGTCTCAGGTTTGGTATAAGCATTGAGATATCACATCTCTGCTATCGGAAGGGTCTCAGGATTGGAATGGGAAGGAGTTGGATATCACATCTCTTGCTATAGGAAGGGCCTCAGGTTTTGAATTAGAAGCATTGAGACATCACATCTCATGCTATAGGAAGGGTCTCAGGTTTGGTATAAGCATTGAGATATCACATCTCTGCTATCGGAAGGGTCTCAGGATTGGAATGGGAAGGAGTTGGATATCCCATCTCATGTTATAGGAAGAGTCACAGGTTTGGTATTAGAAGCATTGAGATATCACATCTCATGCTATAGGAAGGGTCTCAGGATTGGAATGGGAAGGACTTGGATATCACATCTCATGCTATAGGGAGGGTGTCAAGTTTGATATTAGAAGCATTGAGATAACAAATCTCATGATATCGGAAGGGTCTCAGGATTGGAATGGGAAGGAGTTGGATATCACATCTCATGATAAAGTAAGGGTCTAAGGTTTGGAAGGGGAAGGATTTGGATATCACATCTCATGTTAGAGGAAGGGTCTCAGGATTGGAATGGGAAGGAGTTTGATATCACATCTCATGCCATAGTATGGGTCTCAGGTTTGGTAGAAGCATTGAGATATCACATCTCTGCTATTGGAAGGGTCTCAGGATTGGAATGGGAAGGAGTTGGATATCCCATCTTATGTTATAGGAAGGGTCTCAGGTTTGGAATGGGAAGGACTTGAATATCACATCTCATGCTATATGGAGGCTTTCACGTTTGGAAAGGGAAGGAGTTGGATATCACATTTCATGTTAGAGGTAGGATCTCAGGTTTGGTATTAGAGGCATTGAAAATCACATCTCATGCTATCAGAAGGGTCTCAGGATTGGAATGGGAAGGAGTTGGATATCACATCTCATGCTAAAGGGAGGGTCTCAGGTTTGGAAGGGGAAGGATTTTGATATCACACCTCATGTTATAGGAAGGATCTCAGGTTTGGTATTAGAAGCATTGAGATATCACATCTCATGCTATCGGAAGGATCTCAGGATCGGAATGGGAAGGAATTGGATATCACATCTCATGCTATAGAAAGGGTCTCAGGAATGGAATGGGAAGGCGTTTTAAATGACATCTCATGCCATAGGAAGGATCTCAGGTTTGGTATTAGAAGCATTGAGACATCACATCTCATGTTATAGGAAGGGTCTCAGGATTGGAATGGGAAGGAGTTGGATATCACATCTCATGCTATAGGAAGGGTCTCAGGTTTGGTATAAGCATTGAGATATCACATCTCATGCTATAGGAAGGGTCTCAGGATTGGAATGGGAAGGAGTTGTATATGACATCTCATGCCATAGGAAGGGTCTCAGGTTTGGTATAAGCATTGAGATATCACATCTCTGCTATCGGAAGGGTCTCAGGATTGGAATGGGAAGGAGTTGGATATCCCATCTTATGTTATAGGAAGGGTCTCAGGTTTGGTATTAGAAGCATTGAGATATCACATCTCATGCTATAGGAAGGGTCTCAGGATTGGAATGGGAAGGACTTGAATATCACATCTCATGCTATATGGAGGCTTTCACGTTTGGAAAGGGAAGGAGTTGGATATCACATTTCATGTTAGAGGTAGGATCTCAGGTTTGGTATTAGAGGCATTGAAAATCACATCTCATGCTATCAGAAGGGTTTCAGGATTGGAATGGGAAGGAGTTGGATATCACATCTCATGCTAAAGGGAGGGTCTCAGGTTTGGAAGGGGAAGGATTTTGATATCACATCTCATGTTATAGGAAGGATCTCAGGTTTGGTATTAGAAGCATTGAGATATCACATCTCATGCTATCGGAAGGATCTCAGGATCGGAATGGGAAGGAGTTGGATATCACATCTCATGCTATAGAAAGGGTCTCAGGAATGCAATGGGAAGGCGTTTTAAATGACATCTCATGCCATAGGAAGGATCTCAGGTTTGGTATTAGAAGCATTGAGACATCACATCTCATGTTATAGGAAGGGTCTCAGGATTGGAATGGGAAGGAGTTGGATATCACATCTCATGCTATAGGAAGGGTCTCAGGTTTGGTATAAGCATTGAGATATCACATCTCATGCTATAGGAAGGGTCTCAGGATTGGAATGGGAAGGAGTTGTATATGACATCTCATGCCATAGGAAGGGTCTCAGGTTTGGTATAAGCATTGAGATATCACATCTCTGCTATCGGAAGGGTCTCAGGATTGGAATGGGAAGGAGTTGGATATCCCATCTTATGTTATAGGAAGGGTCTCAGGTTTGGTATTAGAAGCATTGAGATATCACATCTCATGCTATAGGAAGGGTCTAAGGATTGGAATGGGAAGGACTTGAATATCACATCTCATGCTATATGGAGGCTCTCACGTTTGGAAAGGGAAGGAGTTGGATATCACATTTCATGTTAGAGGTAGGATCTCAGGTTTGGTATTAGAGGCATTGAATATCACATCTCATGCTATCAGAAGGGTCTCAGGATTGGAATGGGAAGGAGTTGGATATCACATCTCATGCTAAAGGGAGGGTCTCAGGTTTGGAAGGGGAAGGATTTTGATATCACATCTCATGTTATAGGAAGGATCTCAGGTTTGGTATTAGAAGCATTGAGATATCACATCTCATGCTATCGGAAGGATCTCAGGTTTGGTATTAGCGGGAATGAGATATCAGATCTCATGCTATCGGAAGGGTATCAGAATTGGATTTGGAAGTAGTTGGATATCCCATCTCATGCTATAGGAAGGGTCTCAGGTTGGAATGGGAAGGAGTTGGATATCACATCTCATGTTATAGGAAGGGTCTCAGGATTGGAATGGGAAATACTTCGATATCACATCTCATGCTATAGGAAGGCTCTCAGGTTTGGAAGGGGAAGGAGTTGGATATCAAATTTCATGTTAGAGGTAGGATCTCAGGTTTGGTATTAGAGGCATTGAGATATCACATCTCATGCTATCAGAAGGTTCTCAGGATTGGAATGGGAAGGAGTTGGATATCACATCTCATGCTAAAGGGAGGGTCTCAGGTTTGGAAGGCGAAGGATTTGGATATCACATCTCGTGTTATAGGAATGATCTCAGGTTTGGTATTAGAAGCATTGAGATATCACATCTCATGCTATCGGAAGGATCTCAGGTTTGGTATTAGAAGCATTGACATATCAAATCTCATGCTATAGGAAGGGTCTCAGGATTGGAATGGGAAGGAGTTGGATATCACATCTCATGCAATAGGAAGGGTCTCAGGATTGGAATGGGAAGGAGTTTTATATGACATCTCATGCCATAGGAAGGATCTCAGGTTTGGTCTCAGAAGCATTGAGACATCACATCTCATGTTATAGGAAGGGTCTCAGGATTGGAATGGGAAGAAGTTGGATATCACATCTCATGCTATACGAAGGGTCTCAGGTTTGGTATAAGCATTGAGATATCACATCTCATGCTATAGGAAGGGTCTCAGGATTGGAATGGGAAGGAGTTGTATATGACATCTCATGCCATAGGAAGGGTCTCAGGTTTGGTATAAGCATTGAGATATCACATCTCTGCTATCGGAAGGGTCTCAGGATTGGAATGGGAAGGAGTTGGATATCACATCTCTTGCTATAGGAAGGGCCTCAGGTTTTGAATTAGAAGCATTGAGACATCACATCTCATGCTATAGGAAGGGTCTCAGGTTTGGTATAAGCATTGAGATATCACATCTCTGCTATCGGAAGGGTCTCAGGATTGGAATGGGAAGGAGTTGGATATCCCATCTCATGTTATATTAAGAGTCTCAGGTTTGGTATTAGAAGCATTGAGATATCACATCTCATGCTATAGGAAGGGTCTCAGGATTGGAATGGGAAGGACTTGGATATCACATCTCATGCTATAGGGAGGGTGTCAAGTTTGATATTAGAAGCATTGAGATAACAAATCTCATGATATCGGAAGGGTCTCAGGATTGGAATGGGAAGGAGTTGGATATCACATCTCATGATAAAGTAAGGGTCTAAGGTTTGGTAGGGGAAGAATTTGGATATCACATCTCATGTTAGAGGAAGGGTCTCAGGATTGGAATGGGAAGGAGTTTGATATCACATCTCATGCCATAGTATGGGTCTCAGGTTTGGTAGAAGCATTGAGATATCAAGTCTCATGGTATAGGAAGGGTCTCCGAATTGGAAAGGGAAGGAGTTGGATATCACATCTCAAGCTATAGGAAGGGTCTCAGGATTGGAATGGGAAGGAGTTTGATATCAGATCTCATGTCATAGTATGGGTCTCAGGTTTGGTAGAAGCATTGGGATATCACATCTCATGCCATCGGAAGGGTATCAGGATTGGATTTGGAAGTAGTTGGATATCCCATCTCATGCTATAGGAAGGGTCTCAGGTTGGAATGGGAAGGAGTTGGATATCACATCTCATGTTATAGGAAGGGTCTCAGGATTGGAATGGGAAATACTTCGATATCACATCTCATGCTATAGGAACGCTCTCAGGTTTGGAAGGGGAAGGAGTTGGATATCAAATTTCATGTTAGAGGTAGGATCTCAGGTTTGGTATTATAGGCATTGAGATATCACATTTCATGCTATCAGAAGGGTCTCAGGATTGGAATGGGAAGGAGTTGGATATCACATCTCATGCTAAAGGGAGGGTCTCAGGTTTGGAAGGCGAAGGATTTGAATATCACATCTCGTGTTATAGGAATGATCTCAGGTTTGGTATTAGAATCATTGAGATATCACATCTCATGCTATCGGAAGGATCTCAGGTTTGGTATTAGAAGCATTGAGATATCAAATCTCATGCTATAGGAAGGGTCTCAGGATTGGAATGGGAAGGAGTTGGATATCACATCTCATGCTATAGGAAGGGTCTCAGGATTGGAATGGGAAGAAGTTGGATATCACATCTCATGCAATAGGAAGGGTCTCAGGTTTGGTATAAGCATTGAGATATCACATCTCATGCTATAGGAAGGGTCTCAGGATTGGAATGGGAAGGAGTTGTATATGACATCTCATGCCATCGGAAGTGTCTCAGGTTTGGTATAAGCATTGAGATATCACATCTCTGCTATCGGAAGGGTCTCAGGATTGGAATAGGAAGGAGTTGGATATCACATCTCTTGCTATAAGAAGGGCCTCAGGTTTTGAATTAGAAGCATTGAGACATCACATCTCATGCTATAGGAAGGGTCTCAGGTTTGGTATAGGCATTGAGATATCACATCTCTGCTATCGGAAGGGTCTCAGGATTGGAATGGGAAGGAGTTGGATATCCCATCTCATGTTATAGGAAGAGTCTCAGGTTTGGTATTAGAAGCATTGAGATATCACATCTCATGCTATAGGAAGGGTCTCAGGATTGGAATTGGAAGGACTTGGATATCACATCTCATGCTATAAGGAGGGTGTCAAGTTTGATATTAGAAGCATTGAGATAACAAATCTCATGATATCAGAAGGGTCTCAGGATTGGAATGGGAAGGAGTTGGATATCACATCTCATGATAAATTAAGGGTCTAAGGTTTGGAAGGGGAAGGATTTGGATATCACATCTCATGCTATAGGAAGGGTCTCAGGTTGGAATCGGAAGGAGTTGGATATCACATCTCATGTTATAGGAAGGGTCTCCGGATTGGAATGAGAAGGACTTGGATATCACATCTCATGCTATAGGAAGGCTCTCAGGTTTGGAAAGGGAAGGAGTTGGATATCACATTTCATGTTAGAGGTAGGATCTCAGGTTTGGTATTAGAGGCATTGAGATATCACATCTCATGCTATCAGAAGGGTCTCAGGATTAGAATGGGAACGAGTTGGATATCAAATCTCATGCTAAAGGGAAGGTCTCAGGTTTGGAAGGGGAAGGATTTGGATATCACATCTCATGTTACAGGAAGGATCTCAGGTTTGGTATTAGAAGCATTGAGATATCCATCTCATGCTATCGGAAGGATCTCAGGTTTGGTATTAGAGGCATTGAGATATCACATCTCATGCTATCGGAAGGGTCTCAAATTGGAATGGGAAGGAGTTGGATATCACATCTCATGCTATAGGAAGGTTCTCAGGTTTGGAACGGGAAGGAGTTGGATATCACATATCATGTTATAGGAAGGGTCTCAGGTTTGGTATAAGAATTGAGATATCACATCTCTGCTATCGAAAGTGTCTCAGTATTGGGATGGGAAGGAGTTGAATATCACATCTCATGCTATAGGAAGGGTCTCAGGTTTTGAACGGGAAGGAGTTGGATATCCCAACTCATGTTATAGGACAGGTCTCAGGTTTGGTATTAGAAGCATTGAGATATCACATCACATGCTGTAGGAAGGGTCTCAGGTTTGGAATGGGAAGGAATTGGATATCACATCTCATGTAATAGGAAGGATCTCAGGTTTGGTATTAGAAGCATTGAGATATCACATCTCATGCTATAGGAATGGTCTCAGGATTGGAATGGTAAGGAGTTGGATATTACATTCTTGCCATAGGAAGGGTCTCATGTTTGGAATGGGAAGGAGTTGGATATCACATATGCTATAGGAAGGGTCTCAGGTTTGGAACGGGAAGGAGTTGGATATCACATCTCATGTTATAGGAAGGGTCTCAGGTTTGGTATAAGCATTGAGATATCACATTTCTGCTATCGGAAGTGTCTCAGGATTGAAATGGGAAGGAGTTGGATATCCCATCTCATGTTATAGGACGGGTCTCAGGTTTGGTATTAGAATCATTGAGATATCACATCTCATGCTGTAGGAAGTGTCTAAGGATTGGAATGGGAAGGACTTGGATATCACATCTCATGCTATACGTAGGCTCTCAGGTTTGGAAAGGGAAGGAATTGGATATCACATTTCATGTTAGAGGAAGGATCTCAGGTTTGGTATTAGAGGCATTGAGATATCACATCTCATTCTATAGGAAGGGTCTCACGATTGGAATGGGAAGGAGTTGGATATCACATCTCATGCTATAGGAAGGGTCTCAGGTTTGGTATAAGCATTGAGATATCACATCGAATGCTATAGGAAGGGTCTCAGGATTGGAATGGGAAGGAGTTGTATATGACATCTCAGGCCATAGCAAGGGTCTCAGGTTTGGTATAAGCATTGAGAGATCACATCTCTGCTATCGGAAGGGTCTCAGGATTGGCATGGGAAGGAGTTGGATATCCCATCTCATGTTATAGGAAGGGTCTCAGGTTTGGTATTAGAAGCATTGAGATATCACATCTCATGCTATAGGAAGGGTCTCAGGATTGGAATGGGAAGGAGTTGGATATCCCATCTTATGTTATAGGAAGGGTCTCAGGTTTGGTATTAGAAGCATTGAGATATCACATCTCATGCTATAGGAAGGGTCTCAGGATTGGAATGGGAAGGACTTGAATATCACATCTCATGCTATATGGAGGCTCTCACGTTTGGAAAGGGAAGGAGTTGGATATCACATTTCATGTTAGAGGTAGGATCTCAGGTTTGGTATTAGAGGCATTGAAAATCACATCTCATGCTATCAGAAGGGTCTCAGGATTGGAATGGGAAGGAGTTGGATATCACATCTCATGCTAAAGGGAGGGTCTCAGGTTTGGAAGGGGAAGGATTTTGATATCACATCTCATGTTATAGGAAGGATCTCAGGTTTGGTATTAGAGGGATTGAGATATCACATCTCATGCTATCGGAAGGGTATCAGGATTGGACTTGGAAGTAGTTTGATATCCCATCTCATGCTATAGGAAGGGTCTCAGGTTGGAATGGGAAGGAGTTGGATATCACATCTCATGTTATAGGAAGGGTCTCAGGATTGGAATGGGAAATACTTCGATATCACATCTCATGCTATAGGAAGGCTCCAGGTTTGGAAGGGGAAGGAGTTGGATATCACATTTCATGTTAGAGGTAGGATCTCAGGTTTGGTATTAGAGGCATTGAGATATCACATCTCATGCTATCAGAAGGGTCTCAGGATTGGAATGGGAAGGAGTTGGATATCACATCTCATGCTAAAGGGAGGGTCTCAGGTTTGGACGGGGAAGGATTTGGATATCACATCTCATGTTATAGGAAGGATCTCAGGTTTGTTGTTAGAAGCATTGAGATATCACATATCATGCTATAGGAAGGGTCTCAGGATCGGAATGGGAAGGAGTTGGATATCACATCTCATGCTATAGGAAGGGTCTCAGGAATGGAATGGGAAGGCGTTTTAAATGACATCTCATGCCATAGGAAGGATCTCAGGTTTGGTATTAGAAGCATTGAGACATCACATCTCATGTTATAGGAAGGGTCTCAGGATTGGAATGGGAAGGAGTTGGATATCACATCTCATGCTATAGGAAGGGTCTCAGGTTTGGTATAAGCATTGAGATATCACATCTCATGCTATAGGAAGGGTCTCAGGATTGGAATGGGAAGGAGTTGTATATGACATCTCATGCCATAGGAAGGGTCTCAGGTTTGGTATAAGCATTGAGATATCACATCTCTGCTATCGGAAGGGTCTCAGGATTGGAATGGGAAGGAGTTGGATATCCCATCTTATGTTATAGGAAGGGTCTCAGGTTTGGTATTAGAAGCATTGAGATATCACATCTCATGCTATAGGAAGGGTCTCAGGATTGGAATGGGAAGGACTTGAATATCACATCTCATGCTATATGGAGGCTCTCACGTTTGGAAAGGGAAGGAGTTGGATATCACATTTCATGTTAGAGGTAGGATCTCAGGTTTGGTATTAGAGGCATTGAATATCACATCTCATGCTATCAGAAGGGTCTCAGGATTGGAATGGGAAGGAGTTGGATATCACATCTCATGCTAAAGGGAGGGTTTCAGGTTTGGAAGGGGAAGCATTTTGATATCACATCTCATGTTATAGGAAGGATCTCAGGTTTGGTATTAGAAGCATTGAGATATCACATCTCATGCTATCGGAAGGATCTCAGGTTTGGTATTAGAGGGATTGAGATATCACATCTCATGCTATCGGAAGGGTATCAGAATTGGATTTGGAAGTAGTTGGATATCCCATCTCATGCTATAGGAAGGGTCTCAGGTTGGAATAGGAAGGAGTTGGATATCACATCTCATGTTATAGGAAGGGTCTCAGGATTGGAATGGGAAATACTTCGATATCACATCTCATGCTATAGGAAGGCTCTCAGGTTTGGAAGGGGAAGGAGTTGGATATCAAATTTCATGTTAGAGGTAGGATCTCAGGTTTGGTATTAGAGGCATTGAGATATCACATCTCATGCTATCAGAAGGGTCTCAGGATTGGAATGGGAAGGAGTTGGATATCACATCTCATGCTAAAGGGAGGGTCTCAGGTTTGAAAGGCGAAGGATTTGGATATCACATCTCGTGTTATAGGAATGATCTCAGGTTTGGTATTAGAAGCATTTAGATATCACATCTCATGCTATCGGAAGGATCTCAGGTTTGGTATTAGAAGCATTGAGATATCAAATCTCATGCTATAGGAAGGGTCTCAGGATTGGAATGGGAAGGAGTTGGATATCACATCTCATGCTATAGGAAGGGTCTCAGGATTGGAATGGGAAGGAGTTTTATATGACATCTCATGCCATAGGAAGGATCTCAGGTTTGGTATTAGAAGCATTGAGACATCACATCTCATGTTATAGGAAGGGTCTCAGGATTGGAATTGGAAGAAGTTGGATATCACATCTCATGCTATAGGAAGGGTCTCAGGTTTGGTATAAGCATTGAGATATCACATCTCATGCTATAGGAAGGGTCTCAGGATTGGAATGGGAAGGAGTTGTATATGACATCTCATGCCATAGGAAGGGTCTCAGGTTTGGTATAAGCATTGAGATATCACATCTCTGCTATCGGAAGGGTCTCAGGATTGGAATGGGAAGGAGTTGGATATCACATCTCTTGCTATAGGAAGGGCCTCAGGTTTTGAATTAGAAGCATTGAGACATCACATCTCATGCTATAGGAAGGGTCTCAGGTCTGGTATAAGCATTGAGATATCACATCTCTGCTATCGGAAGGGTCTCAGGATTGGAATGGGAAGGAGTTGGATATCCCATCTCATGTTATAGGGAGGGTGTCAAGTTTGATATTAGAAGCATTGAGATAACAAATCTCATGATATCGGAAGGGTCTCAGGATTGGAATGGGAAGGAGTTGGATATCACATCTCATGATAAAGTAAGGGTCTAAGGTTTGGAAGGGGAAGGATTTGGATATCACATCTCATGTTAGAGGAAGGGTCTCAGGATTGGAATGGGAAGGAGTTTGATATCACATCTCATGCCATAGTATGGGTCTCAGGTTTGGTAGAAGCATTGAGATATCACATCTCTGCTATTGGAAGGGTCTCAGGATTGGAATGGGAAGGAGTTAGATATCCCATCTTATGTTATAGGAAGGGTCTCAGGTTTGTTATTAGAAGCATTGAGATATCACATCTCATGCTATAGGAAGGGTCTCAGGATTGGAATGGGAAGGACTTGAATATCACATCTCATGCTATATGGAGGCTCTCACGTTTGGAAAGGGAAGGAGTTGGATATCACATTTCATGTTAGAGGTAGGATCTCAGGTTTGGTATTAGAGGCATTGAAAATCACATCTCATGCTATCAGAAGGGTCTCAGGATTGGAATGGGAAGGAGTTGGATATCACATCTCATGCTAAAGGGAGGGTCTCAGGTTTGGAAGGGGAAGGATTTTGATATCACATCTCATGTTATAGGAAGGATCTCAGGTTTGGTATTAGAAGCATTGAGACATCACATCTCATGTTATAGGAAGGGTCTCAGGATTGGAATGGGAAGGAGTTGGATATCACATCTCATGCTATAGGAAGGGTCTCAGGTTTGGTATAAGCATTGAGATATCACATCTCATGCTATAGGAAGGGTCTCAGGATTGGAATGGGAAGGAGTTGTATATGACATCTCATGCCATAGGAAGGGTCTCAGGTTTGGTATAAGCATTGAGATATCACATCTCATGCTATAGGAAGGGTCTCAGGATTGGAATGGGAAGGAGTTGTATATGACATCTCATGCCATAGGAAGGGTCTCAGGTTTGGTATAAGCATTGAGATATCACATCTCTGCTATCGGAAGGGTCTCAGGATTGGAATGGGAAGGAGTTGGATATCCCATCTTATGTTATAGGAAGGGTCTCAGGTTTGGTATTAGAAGCATTGAGATATCACATCTCATGCTATAGGAAGGGTCTCAGGATTGGAATGGGAAGGACTTGAATATCACATCTCATGCTATATGGAGGCTCTCACGTTTGGAAAGGGAAGGAGTTGGATATCACATTTCATGTTAGAGGTAGGATCTCAGGTTTGGTATTAGAGGCATTGAATATCACATCTCATGCTATCAGAAGGGTATCAGAATTGGATTTGGAAGTAGTTGGATATCCCATCTCATGCTATAGGAAGGGTCTCAGGTTGGAATGGGAAGGAGTTGGATATCACATCTCATGTTATAGGAAGGGTCTCAGGATTGGAATGGGAAATACTTCGATATCACATCTCATGCTATAGGAAGGCTCTCAGGTTTGGAAGGGGAAGGAGTTGGATATCAAATTTCATGTTAGAGGTAGGATCTCAGGTTTGGTATTAGAGGCATTGAGATATCACATCTCATGCTATCAGAAGGGTCTCAGGATTGGAATGGGAAGGAGTTGGATATCACATATCATGCTAAAGGGAGGGTCTCAGGTTTGGAAGGCGAAGGATTTGGATATCACATCTCGTGTTATAGGAATGATCTCAGGTTTGGTATTAGAAGCATTGAGATATCACATCTCATGCTATCAGAAGGATCTCAGGTTTGGTATTAGAAGCATTGAGATATCAAATCTCATGCTATAGGAAGGGTCTCAGGATTTGAATGGGAAGGAGTTGGATATCACATCTCATGCAATAGAAAGGGTCTCAGGATTGGAATGGGAAGGAGTTTTATATGACATCTCATGCCATAAGAAGGATCTCAGGTTTGGTCTCAGAAGCATTGAGACATCACATCTCATGTTATAGGAAGGGTCTCAGGATTGGAATGGGAAGAAGTTGGATATCACATCTCATGCTATAGGAAGGGTCTCAGGTTTGGTATAAGCATTGAGATATCACATCTCATGCTATAGGAAGGGTCTCAGGATTGGAATGGGAAGGAGTTGTATATGACATCTCATGCCATAGGAAGGGTCTCAGGTTTGGTATAAGCATTGAGATATCACATCTCTGCTATCGGAAGGGTCTCAGGATTGGAATGGGAAGGAGTTGGATATCACATCTCTTGCTATAGGAAGGGCCTCAGGTTTTGAATTAGAAGCATTGAGACATCACATCTCATGCTATAGGAAGGGTCTCAGGTTTGGTATAAGCATTGAGATATCACATCTCTGCTATCGGAAGGGTCTCAGGATTGGAATGGGAAGGAGTTGGATATCCCATCTCATGTTATATTAAGAGTCTCAGGTTTGGTATTAGAAGCATTGAGATATCACATCTCATGCTATAGGAAGGGTCTCAGGATTGGAATGGGAAGGACTTGGATATCACATCTCATGCTATAGGGAGGGTGTCAAGTTTGATATTAGAAGCATTGAGATAACAAATCTCATGATATCGGAAGGGTCTCAGGATTGGAATGGGAAGGAGTTGGATATCACATCTCATGATAAAGTAAGGGTCTAAGGTTTGGTAGGGGAAGAATTTGGATATCACATCTCATGTTAGAGGAAGGGTCTCAGGATTGGAATGGGAAGGAGTTTGATATCACATCTCATGCCATAGTATGGGTCTCAGGTTTGGTAGAAGCATTGAGATATCAAGTCTCATGGTATAGGAAGGGTCCCCGAATTGGAAAGGGAAGGAGTTGGATATCACATCTCAAGCTATAGGAAGGGTCTCAGGATTGGAATGGGAAGGAGTTTGATATCAGATCTCATGTCATAGTATGGGTCTCAGGTTTGGTAGAAGCATTGGGATATCACATCTCATGCCATCGGAAGGGTATCAGGATTGGATTTGGAAGTAGTTGGATATCCCATTTCATGCTATAGGAAGGGTCTCAGGTTGGAATGGGAAGGAGTTGGATATCACATCTCATGTTATAGGAAGGGTCTCAGGATTGGAATGGGAAATACTTCGATATCACATCTCATGCTATAGGAACGCTCTCAGGTTTGGAAGGGGAAGGAGTTGGATATCAAATTTCATGTTAGAGGTAGGATCTCAGGTTTGGTATTATAGGCATTGAGATATCACATCTCATGCTATCAGAAGGGTCTCAGGATTGGAATGGGAAGGAGTTGGATATCACATCTCATGCTAAAGGGAGGGTCTCAGGTTTGGAAGGCGAAGGATTTGAATATCACATCTCGTGTTATAGGAATGATCTCAGGTTTGGTATTAGAATCATTGAGATATAACATCTCATGCTATCGGAAGGATCTCGGGTTTGGTATTAGAAGCATTGAGATATCAAATCTCATGCTATAGGAAGGGTCTCAGGATTGGAATGGGAAGGAGTTGGATATCACATCTCATGCTATAGGAAGGGTCTCAGGATTGGAATGGGAAGGAGTTTTATATGACATCTCATGCCATAGGAAGGATCTCAGGTTTGGTATTAGAAGCATTGAGACATCACATCTCATGTTATAGGAAGGGTCTCAGGATTGGAATGGGAAGAAGTTGGATATCACATCTCATGCTATAGGAAGGGTCTCAGGTTTGGTATAAGCATTGAGATATCACATCTCATGCTATAGGAAGGGTCTCAGGATTGGAATGGAAGGAGTTGTATATGACATCTCATGCCATAGGAAGGGTCTCAGGTTTGGTATAAGCATTGAGATATCACATCTCTGCTATCGGAAGGGTCTCAGGATTGGAATGGGAAGGAGTTGGATATCACATCTCTTGCTATAGGAAGGGCCTCAGGTTTTGAATTAGAAGCATTGAGACATCACATCTCATGCTATAGGAAGGGTCTCAGGTTTGGTATAAGCATTGAGATATCACATCTCTGCTATCGAAAGTGTCTCAGTATTGGGATGGGAAGGAGTTGAATATCACATCTCATGCTATAGGAAGGGTCTCAGGTTTTGAACGGGAAGGAGTTGGATATCCCAACTCATGTTATAGGACAGGTCTCAGGTTTGGTATTAGAAGCATTGAGATATCACATCACATGCTGTAGGAAGGGTCTCAGGTTTGGAATGGGAAGGAATTGGATATCACATCTCATGTAATAGGAAGGGTCTCAGGTTTGGTATAAGCATTGAGATATCACATTTCTGCTATCGGAAGTGTCTCAGGATTGAAATGGGAAGGAGTTGGATATCCCATCTCATGTTATAGGACGGGTCTCAGGTTTGGTATTAGAATCATTGAGATATCACATCTCATGCTGTAGGAAGTGTCTAAGGATTGGAATGGGAAGGACTTGGATATCACATCTCATGCTATACGTAGGCTCTCAGGTTTGGAAAGGGAAGGAATTGGATATCACATTTCATGTTAGAGGAAGGATCTCAGGTTTGGTATTAGAGGCATTGAGATATCACATCTCATTCTATAGGAAGGGTCTCACGATTGGAATGGGAAGGAGTTGGATATCACATCTCATGCTATAGCAAGGGTCTCAGGTTTGGTATAAGCATTGAGAGATCACATCTCTGCTATCGGAAGGGTCTCAGGATTGGCATGGGAAGGAGTTGGATATCCCATCTCATGTTATAGGAAGGGTCTCATGTTTGGTATTAGAAGCATTGAGATATCACATCTCATGCTATAGGAAGGATCTCAGGATTGGAATGGGAAGGACTTGGATGTCACATCTCATGCTATAGGGAGGGTCTCAAGTTTGATATTAGAAGCATTGAGATAACAAATCTCATGATATCGGAAGGGTCTCAGGATTGGAATGGGAAGGAGTTGGATATCACATCTCATGATAAAGTAAGGGTCTAAGGTTTGGAAGGGGAAGGATTTGGATATCACATCTCATGTTAGAGGAAGGGTCTCAGGATTGGAATGGGAAGGAGTTTGATATCACATCTCATGCCATAGTATGGGTCTCAGGTTTGGTAGAAGCATTGAGATATCAAGTCTCATGGTATAGGAAGGGTCTCCGAATTGGAAAGGGAAGGAGTTGGATATCACATCTCAAGCTATAGGAAGGGTCTCAGGATTGGAATGGGAAGGAGTTTGATATCAGATCTGATGTCATAGTATGGGTCTCAGGTTTGGTAGAAGCATTGGGATATCACATCTCATGACATCGGAAGGGTATCAGGATTGGATTTGGAAGGAGTTGGATATCCCACCTCATGCTATAGGAAGGGTCTCAGGTTGGAATCGGAAGGAGTTGGATATCACATCTCATGTTATAGGAAGGGTCTCCGGATTGGAATGAGAAGGACTTGGATATCACATCTCATGCTATAGGAAGGCTCTCAGGTTTGGAAAGGGAAGGAGTTGGATATCACATTTCATGTTAGAGGTAGGATCTCAGGTTTGGTATTAGAGGCATTGAGATATCACATCTCATGCTATCAGAAGGGTCTCAGGATTAGAATGGGAACGAGTTGGATATCAAAACTCATGCTAAAGGGAAGGTCTCAGGTTTGGAAGGGGAAGGATTTGGATATCACATCTCATGTTACAGGAAGGATCTCAGGTTTGGTATTAGAAGCATTGAGATATCACATCTCGTGCTATCGGAAGGATCTCAGGTTTGGTATTAGAGGCATTGAGATATCACATCTCATGCTATCGGAAGGGTCTCAAATTGGAATGGGAAGGAGTTGGATATCACATCTCATGCTATAGGAAGGTTCTCAGGTTTGGAACGGGAAGGAGTTGGATATCACATATCATGTTATAGGAAGGGTCTCAGGTTTGGTATAAGAATTGAGATATCACATCTCTGCTATCGAAAGTGTCTCAGTATTGGGATGGGAAGGAGTTGAATATCACATCTCATGCTATAGGAAGGGTCTCAGGTTTTGAACGGGAAGGAGTTGGATATCCCAACTCATGTTATAGGACGGGTCTCAGGTTTGGTATTAGAAGCATTGAGATATCACATCACATGCTGTAGGAAGGGTCTCAGGTTTGGAATGGGAAGGAATTGGATATCACATCTCATGTCATAGGAAGGATCTCAGGTTTGGTATTAGAAGCATTGAGATATCACATCTCATGCTATAGGAATGGTCTCAGGATTGGAATGGTAAGGAGTTGGATATTACATTCTTGCCATAGGAAGGGTCTCATGTTTGGAATGGGAAGCAGTTGGCTATCACATATGCTATAGGAAGGGTCTCAGGTTTGGAAGGGGAAGGAGTTGGATATCACATCTCATGTTATAGGAAGGGTCTCAGGTTTGGTATAAGAATTGAGATATCACATCTCTGCTATCGGAAGTGTCTCAGGATTGAAATGGGAAGGAGTTGGATATCCCATCTCATGTTATAGGACGGGTCTCAGGTTTGGTATTAGAATCATTGAGATATCACATCTCATGCTGTAGGAAGTGTCTAAGGATTGGAATGGGAAGGACTTGGATATCACATCTCATGCTATACGTAGGCTCTCAGGTTTGGAAAGGGAAGGAATTGGATATCACATTTCATGTTAGAGGAAGGATCTCAGGTTTGGTATTATAGGCATTGAGATATCACATCTCATGCTATCAGAAGGGTCTCAGGATTGGAATGGGAAGGAGTTGGATATCACATCTCATGCTATAGGGAGAGTCTCAGGTTTGGTATAAGCATTGAGATATCACATCTCATGCTATAGGAAGGGTCTCAGGATTGGAATGGGAAGGAGTTGTATATGACATCTCAGGCCATAGCAAGGGTCTCAGGTTTGGTATAAGCATTGAGATATCACATCTCTGCTATCGGAAGGGTCTCAGGATTGGCATGGGAAGGAGTTGGATATCCCATCTCATGTTATAGGAAGGGTCTCAGGTTTGGTATTAGAAGCATTGAGATATCACATCTCATGCTATATGAAGGGTCTCAGGATTGGAATGGGAAGGACTTGGATGTCACATCTCATGCTATAGGGAGGGTCTAAGGTTTGGAAAAGGAAGGATTTGAATATCACATCTCATGTTATAGGAAGCATTGAGATATCACATCTCATGCTATAGGAAGTGTCTCAGGATTGGAATGGGAAGGAGTTTGATATCACATCTCATGCCATGTATGGGTCTCAGGTTTTGCAGAAGCATTGGGATATCACATCTCATGCTATCGGAAGGGTATCAGGATTGGATTTGGAAGGAGTTGGATATCCCATCTCATGCTATAGGAAGGGTCTCAGGTTGGAATGGGAAGGAGTTGGATATCACATCTGATGTTATAGGAAGGGTCTCAGGATTGGAATGGGACGGACTTGGATATCACATCTCATGCTATAGGAAGGCTCTCAGGTTTGGAAGGGGAAGGAGTTGGATATCACATTTCATGTTAGAGGTAGGATCTCAAGTTTGGTAAAGAGGCATTGAGATATCACATCTCATGCTATAAGAAGGGTCTCAGGATTGGAATGGGAAGGAGTTGGATATCACATCTCATGTTATAGGAAAGATCTCAGGTTTGGTATTAGAAGCATTGAGACATCACATCTCATGTTATAGGAAGGGTCTCAGGATTGGAATGGGAAGGACTTGGATATCACATCTCATGCTATAGGAAGGCTCTCAGGTTTGGAAGGGGAAGGAGTTGGATATCACATTTCATGTTAGAGGTAGGATCTCAGGTTTGGTAAAGAGGCATTGAGATAATACATCTCATGCTATCGGAAGGGTCTCAGGATTGGAATGGGAAGGAGTTGGATATCACATCTCATGCTATAGGAAGGGTCTCAGGTTTGGAACAGGAAGGAGTTGGATATCCCATCTCATGTTATAGGAAGAGTCTCAGGTTTGGTATAAGCATTGAAATATCACATCTCTGCAATCGGAAGTGTCTCAGGATTGGGATGGGAAGGAGTTGGATATCACATCTCATGCTATAGGAAGGGACTCAGGTTTGGTATAAGCATTGAGATATCACATCTCATGCTATAGGAAGGGTCTCAGGATTGGAATGGGAAGGAGTTGTATATGACATCTCATGCCGTAGGAAGGGTCTCAGGTTTGGTATAAGCATTGAGATATCACATCTCTGCTATCGGAAGGGTCTCGGGCTTGGAATGGGAAGGAGTTGGATATCCCATCTCATGTTATAGGAAGAGTCTTAGGTTTGGTATTAGAAGCATTGAGATATCACATCTCATGCTATAGGAAGTGTCTCAGGATTGGAATGGGAAGGACTTGGATATCACATCTCATGCTATAGGGAGGGTCTCAAGTTTGATATTAGAAGCATTGAGATATCACATCTCATGCTATAGGAATGGTCTCAGGATTGGAATGGGAAGGAGTTGGATATCACATCTCATGCTATAGGAAGGGTCTCAGGTTTGGTATAAGCAGTGAGATATAACATATCATGCTATAGGAAGGGTCTCAGGATTGGAATGGGAAGGAGTTGGATATTCCCATCTCATGTTGTAGGAAGGGTCTCAGGATTGGAATGGGAAGGAGTTGGATATCACATCTCATGCTATAGGAAGGGTCTCAGGTTTGGAACGGGAAGGAGTTGGATATCACATCTCATGTTATAGTAAGAGTCTCAGGTTTGGTATAAGCATTGAGATATCACATCTCTGCTATCGGAGGTGTCTCAGGATTGGGATGGGAAGGAATTGGATATCACATCTCATGCTATAGGAAGGGTATCAGGTTTGGAACGGGAAGGAGTTGGATATCCCATCTCATGTTATAGGACGGGTCTCAGGTTTGATATTAGAAGCATTGAGATATCACATCGCATGCTGTAGGAAGGGTCTCAGGTTTGCAATGGGAAGGATTTGAATATCACATATCATGTCATAGGAAGGATCTCAGGTTTGGTATTAGAAGCATTGATATATCACATCTCATGCTATAGGAATGGTCTCAGGATTGGAATGGGTAGGAGTTGGATATTACATTCTTGCTATAAGAAGGGTCTCATGTTTGGAATGGGAAGGAGTTGGATATCACATATGCTATAGGAAGTGTTTCAGGTTTGGAACGGGAATGAGTTGGATATCACATCTCATGTTATAGGAAGGGTCTCAGGTTTGGTATAAGCATTGAGATATCACATCTCTGCTATTGGAAGTGGCTCAGGATTGGAATGGGAAGGAGTTGGATATCCCATCTCATGTTATAGGACGGGTCTCTGGTTTGGTAAGCATTGAGATATCACATCTCATGCTATAGGAAGGGTCTCAGGTTGGAATGGGAAGGAGTTGGATATCACATCTGATGTTATAGGAAGGGTCTCAGGATTGGAATGGGACGGACGGGTCTCAGGTTTGGTATTAGAAGCATTGAGATATCAAGTCTCATGGTATAGGAAGGGTCTCAGAATTGGAATGGGAAGGAGTTGGATATCACATCTCAAGCTATAGGAAGGGTCTCAGGATTGGAATGGGAAGGAGTTTGATATCACATCTCATGCCATAGTATGGGTCTCAGGTTTGGTAGAAGCATTGGGATATCACATCTCATGCTATCGGAAGGGTATCAGGATTGGATTTGGAAGGAGTTGGATATCCCATCTCATGCTATAGGAAGGGTCTCAGGTTGGAATGGGAAGGAGTTGGATATCACATCTCATGTTATAGGAAGGGTCTCAGGATTGGAATGGGAAGGACTTGGATATCACATTTCATGTTAGAGGAAGGATCTCAGGTTTGGTGTTAGGAAAGATTTCGTAATTGTAGGGAATTTTCCTTCCATGTGGCAACCCCTAAACTTTTTGCTATTGTTTTTAACCTTGTTCTTGACTTTGCCAGAGAAGTACAGCCTTCTGCCGCACTTCTCTGGGCTTTCGCTCCTTTCTTACGGGGAAACTGACATGCCCTTAAGACAGTCAGTACCGGGGAACGTTGTTTCCTGTAGTTTCTTTTATCGTGTCGCAGCTTTAGTGCAACACGACACAAGAGGGCACTGTAAGCTAAGTTACAGCTCTCTTGGGTCTCTAGCCTTCTACAGGCCCTAGATACTCTTTTAGGATGGTATTTGATCCGTGCAAGTCATTCAGGGACTGGAATGGTGGCAGCGATCGTTTTGTATATTTTGAGCTCCTTTTGCCGTTCTGAGCACGTTTTTGCACTGAACCCAAAATGGTGGCCTGGCTCCCCAAAATGGCCAGACCACGAGGCTCCCTTGTCCTGTCCACTGTCCGTCTTGCTCCCTTCACCTTCCCCAGGTCCAGCGACCCGGGGCCTTCCTTATTTGGGCATGTACTTTCCCGCGAAACACCGATGCTTTCGCGGGCTTCTACATGTCGTTTGTGTGCCTCCAGGGTGTGGGCTGGGATGTCTGGTCCCAATACACATCCTGGGTGCCAGAGAGTCTAGGGTGGTGTGAATGCCTGGGACCACCGTGGTCCGTGATTGGTCCACGTATGGTATGTGTTTTGATGAGCGGATCTCCCATTGGTTCCTCTCCGTTTTGGCGCGAAGGGAACCGTGGATAAGAGGGGGCTGGAAACACCACTACCATGTCGATCTCCTGAGTTCTCACGAACGAAGGAATACAGGAGCCAAGTATCCTGCAACCAAGAGGCTGGACCGAGGAATCGCTGGTGACCCGCTGAAGGAATCCTCCTTTGCACTGCTGTCGTCCGGAGAGCCCCTGTCCTCCTTTGATCGAACCAGAAGGCCTGTACTGGTGCTTCGACCTTTGGAATAGCAGGACCAGCTATTCCCGGCATCTTCAACCATCTCCTGCCAAGTAAGCCTTCGGAAGCGTCTCTGGGCCATCCAGTTGACTGACCAGCTTACAAAGGAGTTTGGCTCTGCAACCGCCGCCAGGTTGTGTTGTATTGCGAGTCCTTGTCACTCTCCCACGCTTCGTGCACTTGGCGTTCCCAGGTCTGAAGGGAGGAGTGTTCATTTGGCTCGAATACACACGGCCGCTCCGTTGTCCTGTGCGGCAAAAAAACTGTGCCGGTTTCGTCGATTGGGACGTCTTTTTGCTCTACACGACTACAAGGCGTTCCCTGCTCTTCTGAACCTGCCAGCTGCTGAAACTAACGTGGAGAAGCCTGGGTCTGCTTGCTTCGGGGACCGGTGAGTAGTATATCTAGGATCTGGTCGCCCTCCTGCAGTATCCCATTGCTTTTCCCTGCTGTGTAAAAACAGCACCCTTTTCGTCCGTACTCGCGCTCTGCTTCTGCCCGCTGTGGAGGCTGCGCTTGAGTTGCGGAACCTGTTCTTCTTCTGCTGTGCACTAACGCGAACTGCCTGACTTCCTCCGAAGAGCTTCCCCTTTTGCCCGTTGGCACCGGCGTGGCAGGTACTTTGAGCACAAGGCTCCACTCTTCGCAGGGCTCGGACTTCCATCTAGTTAGGTGCCTATGAAGGCGAACTAAGTCGAAAGCATCATCGCACTGCCTGTTTTCCTTCCCTTTCAGGTGGACTACATATTTCGTGCTTTAAACGCTTGCGACTGTGTATTTGTATATATATTGTGTTGATATGGTATGTGTTGGTTTAATATTGTGATATTGTGATTTTCTCGCTACGGTCGTTGTTTTAAAGGCCTTAAAATAAATGTGTGTATATTTTTGATATAACAACTGTTTGGAGTAGTTTGTTAGCGCTCTTGCTTCGTGTGCTCATTGAGAGCTTTCAGTCACCCTCACCCCTCTTGAGATCTAGTCTTGACCGCCGCGATCGCTACCTTGATTGGTCTGGCTTGTCCAGAGGTTACCCTGTTCCAAGTAATTAGGTTGGCCTTCTGAACTTCTGCGCCACCAGGACAGAGTTCAGAAATCCGTCTTAACAAAATTGGTGTACAGCGGTGGGATACGACTGAAGGTATCCAGTGTTGCGCTCGAACTAGGGCATTTCAGGTTATTCCAACCAGTGCACGTAGTGAATTGTTATAGTATAACTTTAAAAAGGCCATAGTCCTATCACACAGTATGGAAACAAGTACGTTGTTAACTTTAAATGCTTCCAAATCAGAAACGCTGAAAAAGATGTGTGCAGAGAAAGGTGTTTCCTCTCAAGGCACAAAATTGGAAATGATCCAGAGAATCGTGGCGTGGCAAGAAGCGCAGCTTGACGCTATTACTTCTGAGGACAGTGCGGAAGGTGGTGGGGCTGCTCTCACTGGTAGAACCGACGGTTCTGCCACCGCACTGATCCACCGCGACCACGAGGACAGGGAGGACGAGATGTCTAATGTTTCCTCTGCCAGTGCTGATGGGGAGGCTATGCTTGAATTCAAGAAGCAAGAGCTGCGGTTTAGGCAGCAGGAGCTTGAATTCAGCATAGCCAAACTAAAAATCGAACAGGCAGAAAAACAAAAAGACAGGGATCACCAGTTGGAACTGGCCAAGCTTCAGGTTGCAAATGGGTCCACGGGTCCTGGACATGGGTCTGGGGCCTCCTCTCATCCACGGTTTCCAAAAGATCTGCTCAGTGTGTATGAAGAACGGAATGACATTATGGACTGGCTGAATGCGTTTGAGTATGCATGCGAAGTCCAGAAAGTTGACAATGCTGATAAGATTGCGTGGTTGCTCAGTAGACTGCCCCATTCTGGCTGTAGTGCCATTATGGAGATGTCGAAGGCTGAGCGAGCCGATTTCGCAATGTTGAAGCAGACTCTCATTTTAAAGTTTGGGGAGACTCCGGCCCAATATTTAAAGCGTTTTCGAGAGTATAAGAAAAAGGAAGGTGGTACTTGGGTATTTAATGTCGCTGAATCTTTGAAAAACTTAACTGGCTGGGTCGAAGGCTATAAGGTTTCTACCTTCGACGGCATGATAAATCTTGTCATGCTGGAACACATTTTTGCTTCTTCTTCCCCGGAGCTTAAGCAGCATTTGGCCGATTCGAAGGAGATAGATCCTAAGAAGCTGGCCATGGCAGCAGACTTATGGGTGTCACATCGAGTGTCCCATAAGGACAAAACTCATCCTGGTAAGCAGGAGGAGGGGAAAAAGTCCAAAGATATGGAGGGTGGGGAATCTGCTAAATCTTCTTCCCAAAAGGGCCACAAAAAGAAAAACAAGGGTAAGACACAAGAGAACTCACAGGGTAGTGGAGGTCCGCCTCCGAAACAGAACTCCGGTTACAAAAAGCCTCCCTACGTAAACAGACCCATTGGATCTTGTTTTGCTTGTGGAGCAACTGACCATGTGAAGGGGGATCCCCGTTATAAGGTTAGACCTTTGGGGGTCCACTCGGCTAATCTGGCCTTCTCCTCCTACGAGGAAGAAGAGATTACAGGAGCATCCTTCTCCTCAGACTCATTTCCCAGCGGAATAGAGGCTGAGGTAGTTTTAGCGTCCCTGGGTTCCTGGGAGCCTAAAGTCGCAGAGGCGTATGCTAGGATTCCGGATAATACCAAGCACTACTTTAAAGACAGTGTGCTGATCAATGGAGTAGATACTCCAGCTCTTAGGGATAGTGGGTGCAGTCGCACTGTAGTGGATTCTACCTTGGTAGACTCAGAGGAAGTTGCCAGAGCTACTCTGATGCCCACTAAGTTGGCTGACGGCCCCCTCCGTATGTTTCCCGTGATCCCTGTAAATCTTACTTTAAATGGTACAGCAGTTAGGATTCCAGTGAGCATTCAGAGAAACGTCCCGGGAAAGGTCTTACTAGGTAATGATCTCAGAGCTCTAGGGCTCGTAGGAGACACTGCCGAACGACCCTACACACGGTCTCAAGCACGGGCAGCATTGGCCAAGTCCAATACGCCGCCCCAGCCGAAGGGGAAACCCAAGGCGAAAGGAGTCAACAAGTCACGACGAGGGAAAGAGAATATTCCCCCGAGCTCGCCTACCACTGCGGTGGAGGAAGTTGGTCGATCGCCCGAGCCTTACGAGGAAGTGGCGATGCCTGAAGTATTCGACCCCAACGATCATCCTGAACTAAACGACTTGTTAGTTGAAGGAGGTCCTGATAGGGACGAATTCAGTAAAGGCCAACGCGAGTGCCCATCTCTGGAAGGCCTAAGGAGACAGGCCTGCTCCCAGCTTGAGGGTGAACCTCATGGGACGCATAGGATTTATTGGGAAGGTGGACTCCTGTATAGTGAGCCCACAGAGTCTACAGAAGGAGACCATAGGAGGTTGGTGGTTCCCCTTGCTGTTAGACCCTTCCTCCTGCAGTTGGCGCATGAAGTTCCCCTTGCTGGTCACCTTGGTAGGAAGAGGACCAAGCAAAGGTTATCCATGCACTTCTACTGGCCCAAGATGTGGGTGCAAGTAGAAAGTCACTGCAGGAGTTGTGCCTCCTGCCAGTTGTCTGGCAAGGTTGGCGCGACAATCCAAGCTCCGTTGGTACCGCTCCCAGTTGTGGGGGTACCATTTGAAAGGGTAGGGATCGACATCGTTGGTCCCCTTGACCCGCAAACATCCTCGGGCAATAGGTTTATCCTGGTGCTGGTCGACCATGCAACCAGGTATCCTGAGGCCATCCCATTAAAAACCGTAACTGCCAAGTCAGTTGCAAAAGCTTTACTCGGCATATTTACTAGGGTTGGCTTCCCTAAAGAAGTTGTGTCAGATCGTGGCAGCAACTTTATGTCGAAGTATATGCAGGCTATGTGGAAAGAATGTGGGGTAACCTACAAGTTCTCTTCTGCATACCACCCCCAGACCAATGGTCTGGTGGAACGCTTCAACAGAACGTTAAAGAGCATGATTGGGGCTCTGGAGGAGCCCCAGAGAAGAAAATGGGATCTTCTTTTACCATGCTCGCTGTTTGCCTACCGAGAGGTACCACAGGAGGGTGTTGGCTTCAGCCCCTTCGAACTTCTGTTCGGTCATCCCGTACGGGGACCCTTAGCCATTGTCAAGGAGGGATGGGAGATGCCCACTCCCCCTGTTACTACCAATGTAGTTGACTATGTGCTAGGGCTCAGAAAACGGATGGTACTTCTGATGGGCTTGGCTAGTGATAAATTGAAGGCAGGGCAAGCGCTGGTGAAACATTGGTACGACCAGAAAGCTTCCCTCATCACCTTTACACCTGGTCAGCAAGTCCTGATCATGAATCCCATAAGGCCTCGCGCTTTACAGGACAAATGGTCAGGCCCTTACACAGTGGTGGAGCCCCTGGGTGAGGTGAACTATTTAGTGGACCTTGGAAGGCCTGGACAGGCTCCAAAAGTGTTCCACGTAAATAGGCTGAAGGCTTTCGTCCCAAGAGTCGAAATCGCAGCACTGCTACTGGCTTCAGACGTTGAGGAAGAGGAGTCAGAACCTCTCCCCGACCTGTTCCACGGCGGTCCTTCAGATAGCTCCATTGAGGGTGTCCGAGTGGCCCCTCACCTGACTTCTGATCAGCAGGTTGAGGTGAAAAATTTGCTTAGGCAGTTTTCCCCCCTGTTTTCACAGTCGCCTGGTTTGACACCTTGGTGCAAACATAACATTGACACAGGAGACAGTGTACCTACCAAAAGTAGGGGATACAGAATGTCGGATAAAGTACGGTCTTATATTAAGACCGAGGTCAACAAGATGTTAGACCTTGGGGTGATTGAACCCTCTAGTAGTCCTTGGTCCAGCCCTGTGGTCTTGGTTCCAAAGGCAGGCACTTCTGAATTGAGGTTCTGCGTGGATTACAGGGCTCTGAATGCTGTCACCAAGACAGATGCCCACCCCTTGCCTCGAACAGATGAGCTGGTGGATACTTTGGGTGCCTCCAAGTACCTCAGCACGTTTGACCTCACTGCTGGCTATTGGCAAATAGCTTTAGCAGAACATGCCAGGGAGAAGACAGCATTTTCTACTCCAGACGGCCTTTACCAATTCCGGGTAATGCCGTTCGGGTTGAAGAATGCACCTGCCACTTTCCAGAGGCTTGTGAATCATGTGTTGAATGGGTTGGACGAATTCTGTCTTGCATATCTGGACGATATAGCAGTTTTCAGTGCCACCTGGGAAGACCATGTGAAACACCTCGGGATTGTGCTCCAGGCTCTTCAGAAAGCCCACTTGACCATAAAGGCTAGTAAATGCCAGATTGGACAAGGCTCAGTGGTTTACCTTGGACATGAAGTAGGTGGAGGGAGGATACAGCCTCTACCCAGTAAAGTACAAGCAGTACAAGACTGGCCTACCCCCACTACGCAAACCCAAGTGAGAGCCTTCTTAGGACTCACGGGGTATTATCGGAATTTTATGGCAGACTATGGCACCATAGCTGCTCCTCTGACTGCCCTCACAACTCCGAAGAAACCCAAGAAGGTAACTTGGACCGACGAGTGTGAGAAGGCCTTCAATGGCTTGAAAGACTCCTTGTGCCAGGCCCCTGTCCTCAGGGCCCCTGATTATCAAAGACCTTTTATCGTGCAGACGGACGCCTCTGACACTGGGATAGGAGCTGTACTATCACAAGTAGATGAGAAGGGTAAGGAACACCCTATCGGTTTTATTAGTCGCCAGCTTAAGGACAGAGAGCTCAGATGGTCCACGGTAGAGAAAGAATGTTTCTCTGTTGTGTGGGCCCTAAGGAAGCTGAGGCCCTACCTCTATGGGACCCACTTCACTGTGCAAACTGACCATAAGCCGTTAAAGTGGCTAATGAACATGAAGGGGGAGAATCCAAAGTTGCTTAGGTGGTCCATAAGTCTTCAAGGCTTCGACTTCACTATTGAGCATAGGCCAGGTGTCCAACATAGCAATGCTGATGGGTTGTCCAGAATGTTTAACCGACCTGAACATGAGACTCATCCAGGGGTGGATTAGTTCCCCCTGTCCATAGTCTGGGAGGGGCGAGTGTTAGGAAAGATTTCGTAATTGTAGGGAATTTTCCTTCCATGTGGCAACCCCTAAACTTTTTGCTATTGTTTTTAACCTTGTTCTTGACTTTGCCAGAGAAGTACAGCCTTCTGCCGCACTTCTCTGGGCTTTCGCTCCTTTCTTACGGGGAAACTGACATGCCCTTAAGACAGTCAGTACCGGGGAACGTTGTTTCCCGTAGTTTCTTTTATCGTGTCGCAGCTTTAGTGCAACACGACACAAGAGGGCACTGTAAGCTAAGTTACAGCTCTCTTGGGTCTCTAGCCTTCTACAGGCCCTAGATACTCTTTTAGGATGGTATTTGATCGGTGCAAGTCATTCAGGGACTGGAATGGTGGCAGCGATCGTTTTGTATATTTTGAGCTCCTTTTGCCGTTCTGAGCACGTTTTTGCACTGAACCCAAAATGGTGGCCTGGCTCCCCAAAATGGCCAGACCACGAGGCTCCCTTGTCCTGTCCACTGTCCGTCTTGCTCCCTTCACCTTCCCCAGGTCCAGCGACCCGGGGCCTTCCTTATTTGGGCATGTACTTTCCCGCGAAACACCGATGCTTTCGCGGGCTTCTACATGTCGTTTGTGTGCCTCCAGGGTGTGGGCTGGGATGTCTGGTCCCAATACACATCCTGGGTGCCAGAGAGTCTAGGGTGGTGTGAATGCCTGGGACCACCGTGGTCCGTGATTGGTCCACGTATGGTATGTGTTTTGATGAGCGGATCTCCCATTGGTTCCTCTCCGTTTTGGCGCGAAGGGAACCGTGGATAAGAGGGGGCTGGAAACACCACTACCATGTCGATCTCCTGAGTTCTCACGAACGAAGGAATACAGGAGCCAAGTATCCTGCAACCAAGAGGCTGGACCGAGGAATCGCTGGTGACCCGCTGAAGGAATCCTCCTTTGCACTGCTGTCGTCCGGAGAGCCCCTGTCCTCCTTTGATTGAACCAGAAGGCCTGTACTGGTGCTTCGACCTTTGGAATAGCAGGACCAGCTATTCCCGGCATCTTCAACCATCTCCTGCCAAGTAAGCCTTCGGAAGCGTCGCTGGGCCATCCAGTTGACTGACCAGCTTACAAAGGAGTTTGGCTCTGCAACCGCCGCCAGGTTGTGTTGTATTGCGAGTCCTTGTCACTCTCCCACGCTTCGTGCACTTGGCGTTCCCAGGTCTGAAGGGAGGAGTGTTCATTTGGCTCGAATACACACGGCCGCTCCGTTGTCCTGTGCGGCAACAAAACTGTGCCGGTTTCGTCGATTGGGAGGTCTTTTTGCACTACACGACTACAAGGCGTTCCCTGCTCTTCTGAACCTGCCAGCTGCTGAAACTAACGTGGAGAAGCCTGGGTCTGCTTGCTTCGGGGACCGGTGAGTAGTATATCTAGGATCTGGTCGCCCTCCTGCAGTATCCCATTGCTTTTCCCTGCTGTGTAAAAACAGCACCCTTTTCGTCCGTACTCGCGCTCTGCTTCTGCCCGCTGTGGAGGCTGCGCTTGAGTTGCGGAACCTGTTCTTCTTCTGCTGTGCACTAACGCGAACTGCCTGACTTCCTCCGAAGAGCTTCCCCTTTTGCCCGTTGGCACCGGCGTGGCAGGTACTTTGAGCACAAGGCTCCACTCTTCGCAGGGCTCGGACTTCCATCTAGTTAGGTGCCTATGAAGGCGAACTAAGTCGAAAGCATTATCGCACTGCCTGTTTTCCTTCCCTTTCAGGTGGACTACATATTTCGTGCTTTAAACGCTTGCGACTGTGTATTTGTATATATATTGTGTTGATATGGTATGTGTTGGTTTAATATTGTGATATTGTGATTTTCTCGCTACGGTCGTTGTTTTAAAGGCCTTAAAATAAATGTGTGTATATTTTTGATATAACAACTGTTTGGAGTAGTTTGTTAGCGCTCTTGCTTCGTGTGCTCATTGAGAGCTTTCAGTCACCCTCACCCCTCTTGAGATCTAGTCTTGACCGCCGCGATCGCTACCTTGATTGGTCTGGCTTGTTCAGAGGTTACCCTGTTCCAAGTAATTAGGTTGGCCTTCTGAACTTCTGCGCCACCAGGACAGAGTTCAGAAATCCGTCTTAACATTTGGTATTAGAGGCATTGAGATATCACATCTCATGCTATAGGAAGGGTCTCAGGATTGGAATTTAAAGGAGTTGGATATCACATCTCAAGCTATAGGAAGGGTCTCAGGTTTGGTATAAGCATTGAGATATCACATCTCATGCTATAGGAAGGGTCTCAGGATTTTAATGGGAAGGAGTTGGATATCACATCTCATGTTATAGGAAAGATCTCAGGTATGGTATTAGAAGCATTGAGACATCACATCTCATGTTATAGGAAGGGTCTCAGGATTGGAATGGGAAGAAGTTGGATATCACATCTCATGCTATAGGAAGGGTCTCAGGTTTGGTATAAGCATTGAGATATCACATCTCATGCTATAGTCAGGGTCTCAGGTTTGGAAAGGGAAGGAGTTGGATATCACATCTCATGTTAGAGGTAGGATCTCAGGTTTGGTATTAGAGGCATTGAGATAGCAAATCTCATGCTATCAGAAGGGTCTCAGGATTGGAATGGGAAGGAGTTGGATATCACATCTCATGCTAAAGGGAGGGTCTCAGGTTTGGAAGGGGAAGGATTTGGATATCACATCTCATGTTATAGGAAGGATCTCAGGTTTGGTATTAGAAGCATTGAGATATCACATCTCATGCTATCGGAAGTATCTCAGGTTTGGTATTAGAGGTATTGAGATATCACATCTCATGCTATCATAATGGTCTCAGGATTGGAATGGGAAGGAGTTGGATATCACATCTCATGCTAAAGGGAGCGTCTCAGGTTTGGAAGGGGAAGGATTTGGATATCACATATGCTATAGGAAGGGTCTCAGGATTGGAATGGGAAGGAGTTTGATATCACATCTCATGCCATAGTATGGGTCTCAGGTTTGGTAGAAGCATTGGGATATCACATCTCATGCTATCGGAAGGGTATCAGGATTGGATTTGGAAGGAGTTGGATATCCCATCTCATGCTATAGGAAGGGTCTCAGGTTGGAATGGGAAGGAGTTGGATATCACATCTCATGTTATAGGAAGGGTCTCAGGATTGGAATGGGAAGGACTTGGATATCATATCTCATGCTATAGGAAGGCTCTCAGGTTTGGAAGGGGAAGGAGTTGGATATCACATTTCATGTTAGAGGAAGGATCTCAGGTTTGGTATTAGAGGCATTGAGATATCACATCTCATGCTATAGGAAGGGTCTCAGGATTGGAATGGGAAGGAGTTGGATATCACATCTCAAGCTATAGGAAGGGTCTCAGGTTTGGTATAAGCATTGAGATATCACATCTCATGCTATAGGAAGGGTCTCAGGATTGGAATGGGAAGGAGTTGGATATCACATCTCATGTTATAGGAAAGATCTCAGGTTTGGTATTAGAAGCATTGAGACATCACATCTCATGTTATAGGAAGGGTCTCAGGATTGGAATGGGAAGAAGTTGGATATCACATCTCATGCTATAGGAAGGGTCTCAGGTTTGGTATAAGCATTGAGATATCACATCTCATGCTATAGGAAGGGTCTCAGGTTTGGAAGGGGAAGGATTTGGATATCACATATGCTATAGGAAGGGTCTCAGGATTGGAATGGGAAGGAGTTTGATATCACATCTCATGCCATAGTATGGGTCTCAGGTTTGGTAGAAGCATTGGGATATCACATCTCATGCTATCGGAAGGGTATCAGGATTGGATTTGGAAGGAGTTGGATATCCCATCTCATGCTATAGGAAGGGTCTCAGGTTGGAATGGGAAGGAGTTGGATATCACATCTCATGTTATAGGAAGGGTCTCAGGATTGGAATGGGAAGGACTTGGATATCATATCTCATGCTATAGGAAGGCTCTCAGGTTTGGAAGGGGAAGGAGTTGGATATCACATTTCATGTTAGAGGAAGGATCTCAGGTTTGGTATTAGAGGCATTGAGATATCACATCTCATGCTATAGGAAGGGTCTCAGGATTGGAATGGGAAGGAGTTGGATATCACATCTCAAGCTATAGGAAGGGTCTCAGGTTTGGTATAAGCATTGAGATATCACATCTCATGCTATAGGAAGGGTCTCAGGATTGGAATGGGAAGGAGTTGGATATCACATCTCATGTTATAGGAAAGATCTCAGGTTTGGTATTAGAAGCATTGAGACATCACATCTCATGTTATAGGAAGGGTCTCAGGATTGGAATGGGAAGAAGTTGGATATCACATCTCATGCTATAGGAAGGGTCTCAGGTTTGGTATAAGCATTGAGATATCACATCTCATGCTATAGGCAGGGTCTCAGGTTTGGAAAGGGAAGGAGTTGGATATCACATTTCATGTTAGAGGTAGGATCTCAGGTTTGGTATTAGAGACATTGAGATAGCAAATCTCATGCTATCAGAAGGGTCTCAGGATTGGAATGGGAAGGAGTAGGATATCACATCTCATGCTAAAGGGAGGGTCTCAGTTTTGGAAGGGGAAGGATTTGGATATCACATCTCATGTTATAGGAAGGATCTCAGGTTTGGTATTAGAAGCATTGAGATATCACATCTCATGCTATCGGAAGTATCTCAGGTTTGGTATTAGAGGTATTGAGATATCACATCTCATGCTATCAAAATGGTCTCAGGATTGGAGTGGGAAGGAGTTGGATATCACATCTCATGCTAAAGGGAGCGTCTCAGGTTTGGAAGGGGAAGGATTTGGATATCACATATGCTATAGGAAGGGTCTCAGGTTTGGAACGGGAAGGAGTTGGATATCACATCTCATACTATAGGAAGGGTCTCAGGTTTGGTATAAGCATTGAGATATCACATCTCCGCTATCGGAAGTGTCTCAGGATTGGAATGGGAAGGAGTTGGATATCCCATCTCATGTTATAGGACGGGTCTCAGGTTTGTTATTAGAATCATTGAGATATCATATTGCATGCTGTAGGAAGGGTCTAAGGATTGGAATGGGAAGGTCTTGGATATCACATCTCATGCTATAACTAGGCTCTCAGGTTTGGAAAGGGAAGGAGTTGGATATCACATTTCATGTTAGAGGAAGGATCTCAGGTTTGGTATTAGAGGCATTGAGATATCACATCTCATGCTAGAGGAAGGGTCTCAGGATTGGAATGGGAAGGAGTTGGATATCACATCTCATGCTATCGGAAGGGTCTCAGGATTGGAATGGGAAGGAGTTGGATTTCACATCTGATGTTATAAGAAGGATCTCAGGTTTGGTATTAGAAGCATTGAGACATCACATCTCTGCTATCGGAAGGGTCTCAGGATTGGAATGGGAAGGAGTTGGATATCCCATCTCATGTTATAGGAAGAGTCTCAGGTTTGGTATTAGAAGCATTGAGATATTACATCTCATGCTATAGGAAGTGTCTCAGGATTGGAATGGGAAGGAGTTTGATATCACATCTCATGCCATGTATGGGTCTCAGGTTTTGTAGAAGCATTGGGATATCACATCTCATGCTATCGGAAGTTTATCAGGATTGGATTTGGAAGGAGTTGGATATCCCATCTCATGCTATAGGAAGGGTCTCAGGTTGGAATGGGAAGGAGTTGGATATCACATCTGATGTTATAGGAAGGGTCTCAGGATTGGAATGGGACAGACTTGGATATCACATCTCATGCTATAGGAAGGCTCTCAGGTTTGGAAGGGGAAGGAGTTGGATATCACATTTCATGTTAGAGGTAGGATCTCAAGTTTGGTAAAGAGGCATTGAGATATCACATCTCATGCTATAGGAAGGGTCTCAGGATTGGAATGGGAAGGAGTTGGATATCACATCTCATGTTATAGGAAAGATCTCAGGTTTGGTATTAGAAGCATTGAGACATCACATCTCATGTTATAGGAAGGGTCTCAGGATTGGAATGGGAAGGACTTGGATATCACATCTCATGCTATAGGAAGGCTCTCAGGTTTGGAAGGGGAAGGAGTTGGATATCACATTTCATGTTAGAGGTAGGATCTCAGGTTTGGTAAAGAGGCATTGAGATAACACATCTCATGCTATCGGAAGGGTCTCAGGATTGGAATGGGAAGGAGTTGGATATCACATCTCATGCTTTAGGAAGGGTCTCAGGTTTGGAACGGGAAGGAGTTGGATATCCCATCTCATGTTATAGGAAGAGTCTCAGGTTTGGTATAAGCATTGAAATATCACATCTCTGCAATCGGAAGTGTCTCAGGATTGGGATGGGAAGGAGTTGGATATCACATCTCATACTATAGGAAGGGTCTCAGGTTTGGTATAAGCATTGAGATATCACATCTCTGCTATCGGAAGGGTCTCGGGCTTGGAATGGGAAGGAGTTGGATATCCCATCTCATGTTATAGGAAGAGTCTCAGGTTTGGTATTAGAAGCATTGAGATATCACATCTCATGCTATAGGAAGTGTCTCAGGATTGGAATGGGAAGGACTTGGATATCACATCTCATGCTATAGGGAGGGTCTCAAGTTTGATATTAGAAGCATTGAGATATCACATCTCATGCTATAGGAATGGTCTCAGGATTGGAATGGGAAGGAGTTGGATATCACATCTCATGCTATAGGAAGGGTCTCAGGTTTGGTATAAGCAGTGAGATATAACATCTCATGCTATAGGAAGGGTCTCAGGATTGGAATGGGAAGGAGTTGGATATCACATCTCATGCTATAGGAAGGGTATCAGGTTTGGAACGGGAAGGAGTTGGATATCCCATCTCATGTTGTAGGAAGGGTCTCAGGATTGGAATGGGAAGGAGTTGGATATCACATCTCATGCTATAGGAAGGGTCTCAGGTTTGGAACGGGAAGGAGTTGGATATCATATCTCATGTTATAGGAAGAGTCTCAGGTTTGGTATAAGCATTGAGATATCACATCTCTGCTATCGGAGGTGTCTCAGGATTGGGATGGGAAGGAATTGGATATCACATCTCATGCTATAGGAAGGGTATCAGGTTTGGAACGGGAAGGAGTTGGATATCCCATCTCATGTTATAGGACGGGTCTCAGGTTTGTTATTAGAATCATTGAGATATCATATTGCATGCTGTAGGAAGGGTCTAAGGATTGGAATGGGAAGGTCTTGGATATCACATCTCATGCTATAGCTAGGCTCTCAGGTTTGGAAAGGGAAGGAGTTGGATATCACATTTCATGTTAGAGGAAGGATCTCAGGTTTGGTATTAGAGGCATTGAGATATCACATCTCATGCTAGAGGAAGGGTCTCAGGATTGGAATGGGAAGGAGTTGGATATCACATCTCATGCTATCGGAAGGGTCTCAGGATTGGAATGGGAAGGAGTTGGATATCACATCTGATGTTATAGGAAGGATCTCAGGTTTGGTATTAGAAGCATTGAGACATCACATCTCTGCTATCGGAAGGGTCTCAGGATTGGAATGGGAAGGAGTTGGATATCCCATCTCATGTTATAGGAAGAGTCTCAGGTTTAAAACCAAACATGAGAACCATCCTATAACATGAGATGTGAAATCCAAATCCTTCCCTTTCCAAACCTGAGACCCTTCCTATAGCTTGAGATGTGATATCAAACTCCTTCCCATTCCAATCCTGTGATAGCTTGAGATGTGATATCCAACTCCTTCCCATTCCAAACTTGAGACCCTTCCAATAGCATGAAATGTGATATCTCAATGCTTCTAATATCAAAACTGAGACCCTCCCTATAGCATGAGATGTGATATCTAAGTCCTTCCCATTCCTATTGTAGGGTATTTTGTGGAGATTTGGGGCCTGACGGTATTTTCTTACCGCCGAAAAATAACTTAGCAACAATCACTCCTTGTATTCAGATTGGGCCATGTACAACAATAATACAGTGGACATGCATTATTTCAGCACACAGACATGCGTGGTTGGTATAGATTTTTCGTGTAATCACTAGAGAGACCTCAGGCTTGCATTTCAGGAACACCACATTTTCATTTTTAGTGTGCCACCATGGGCAATTTCTCTCTGTCTTATCTACGGCAGCGAGCTATCATGTGGTATTTTCACTATCTTATATACGGTAGTGAACTATGTCCCGGGCCTCCCTTTTTGTCGGCTCATAGACCTCCGACAAACTACAACACACACAGTTAGTTATAATTGCTCATACTGAATTACATTGTGCACACGGCTGCAACCAAACCTGATGTTTAGCTACCTTGAAAATGACAATTGCACTGTCTAAACATCTCCCCACATCATCAGCACTGTATTGGTAAATATAAAACACACCACCCGTCTGCTTTCAAATATTTTTGTGTATTATAAAAGTTGCATTTAAACACGATCTCACTCTTTACAGAAATAAATAAAATAGCACAGTAACAGCATTATCTGTGATAAACTGAAAAGAGAGTGGCGGAGACAAGAACTCAATTTGCAACATTAAACACGTGAGTAAAGCACGGGAATCTCCTTTCCTACACTGACTGAATATTCTCGTACACACTCAGCCCCCACACTTCTGTAATTACCTTATCTGTTCAGCATGAATTTTTCTCCGGCTATTCTCTTTCTGAATTTGGCTCCCTTGAAGATTAACCCCAGTGAAAACAAGCGTCTGTCGTTCTCAAACGGGGTTATTGCCTGGAATTCTCAGCTTTTGCAGCAGGAATGCTTCAGCCAGGAAACAGGTCCTTCTCTCAGCTCTGCCAAATCTCGATTGTCCTCCCCCTCTCCTCAAGCTTCCCCAGCAAAACTCTAATCACTGCCTCTAGCATGATACTTGCTATGACGCTGCTCCAATCAGAATCAATCATGCCATCTCCTCCCTCACTACACAATGGCTTATTTCTACAATAACAATTTGTAACCAACTGATTTCCTGTTCCTTCGAGTCCTTTGCTTCCTGTAGTTATGTGGACAGAGCAGCAGAGAAAACGAAAAAAAAAAATGAATGTGCGTTTAAAAGTTCACTTTCAGAGTAGGCCTAATTCTGCAGTGGAGACACATTTTTATTAGTGGGTTATGTTAAGTGCAGTTTTATTAGTCAGGTTAGTTATTAATGAGGTTAGTTATTAATTTTCAAATGTGTCTCTTGCACCATAGGCATTTCAGGTGAAAAACAGTGTGCATTTTTAAATGTGCACGTGTGCTTTTAACTGTAAAATAGATTTGCTTTACTTATATGTCCATGTTACTCTGGCGACACATATAGCAATGCACCACACCCATGTGGTGGTGCTGCAAAAAAAAAATTGCTACCTGTGCAGTAGTGCTGTACTCTGTGCTGTAACACGCCAAATATCCTTACACTATCCTGAGACCCTTCCGATAGCAGAGATGTGATATCTCAATGCTTATACCAAACCTGAGACCCTTCCTATGGCATGAGATGTGATATCCAACTCCTTCCCATTCCAATCTTGAGACCCTTCCTATAGCATGAGATGTGATATCTCAAAGCTTCTAATACCAAACCTGGGACCCGTCCTATAACATGAGATATGATATCCAAATCCTTCCCCTTCCAAACCTGAGACCCTTCCTAAAGCAAGAGATGTGATATCCAAATCCTTCCCATTCCAATCCTGAGACCCTTCCATTAACATGAGATGTGATATCTGTTAAGACGGATTTCTGAACTCTGTCCTGGCGGCGCAGAAGTTCAGAAGGCCAACCTAATTACTTGGAACAGGGTAACCTCTGGACAAGCCAGACCAATCAGGGTAGCGATCGCGGCGGTCAAGACTAGGTCTCAAGAGGGGTGAGGGTGACTGAAAGCCCGCAATGAGCACACAAAGCAAGGACACTTACAAACTACTCCAAACAGGTGTTATATTAAAAATATATACACATTTATTCCAAGGCCTTTAAAACAATGACCGTAGCGAGAAATCACAATACAACTCTAGTAACCCAACACATACCATACCAATACAATATATATATACAAATACAAACAAGTCTCAAGCGTTAGATGCACGAAATGTGTAGTCCACCTAAACGGGAAGGAAAACAGGCAGTGCGAAATAATGCTTAGACCCAGTCCGCCTTCAGAGGCACCTAACTAAAAGGAAGTCCGAGCTCTACGAAGAGTGGAGCCTTGTGCTCAAAAGTACCTGCACACGCTGGTGCCAACGAGCAAAAGGAGAGTCTCTTCGAGGGAAATCAGGCAGTTCAGTTTAGTGCACAAATGAAGAACAGTGTTCCGCGACTCAAGCGCAGCCTCCACTGTGGGCAGAAGCAGAGCGCGAGTATGGAAAGGCGTGCTGTTTTGACACAGCAGGGAAAAGCTATGGGCTCCAGCAGGAGGGCGTCCAGTTCCTAGCTATGCTACTCACCGGTCCCCGATGCAAGCAGACCCAGGCTTCTCCGCGTCAGTTTCAGTCGCTGGCAGGTTCAGAAGAGCAGGGGATGTCTCGTCGTCGTGTTGAGTCTGCAGCAGCAGAGTTGAGTAAAAGACGTCCCAAACGAAGGAACCCGCACAGTTTGTTACCACAGCAGGGCAACGGAGCGGCCGTGTGTATCTGAGCCAAATGTCCACTACTCACTTCAGACCTGGGAACGCCAAGTGTACGAATCGTGTGAGAGTGACAAGGACTCGAAATACTACACAACCTGGCGGCGGTTACAGAGCAAGACTCCTGTGTAGGCTGGTCAGTCTGCTGGATGGCCCAGAGACGCTTCCGAAGGCTTACTAGCAGGAGATGGTGAAGATGCCGAGAATAGCTGTCCCCGCTATTCCAAGGGTCGAAGTACCAGTACAGGCCTTCTGGTTCGATCAAAGGTGAAAAGGGTTTCACAAGGCGACAGCAGTGCAGAGGAGCAGTCCTTCAGCGGGTCACAAGCGATTCCTCGGTTCAGCCTCTTGGTTGCAGGATACTTGGCTCCTGTATTCCTTCGTTAGTGAGAACTCAGGAGATCGACATGGTAGTGGTGTTTCCAGCCCCCTCTTATCCACGGTTCCCTTCACGCCAAAACGGAGGGGACCCAATGGGAGATCCGCTCATCAACACTCACACCATACGTGGACCTATCACGGACCACGGTGGTCCCAGGCATTCATACCACCCTAGACTCTCTGGCACCCAGGATGTGTATTGGGACCAGACATCCCAGCCCACATCCTGGAGGCACACACCAGGCATGTAGAAGCCTGTGAAAGCATCCGTGTTTCGCGGGAAAGTACATGCCCAAATAAGGAAGGCCCCGGGTCGGCTCGACCTGGGGAAGGTGAAGGGAGCAAGACGGTCAGCGGACAGGACAAAGGAGCCTCGTGGTCTGGCCATTTTGGGAGCCAGGCCACCATTTTGGGTTAAGCGCGAGAAACGCGCCTAAAACGCCAAAAGGAGCTCAAAACACAAGAAACGATCGCTGCCACCATTCCCGTCCGTGAATCACTTGCACCGATCAGTTACAATCCTAAACGAGTATATAGGGCCTGTAGAAGGCTAGAGACCCAAGAGAGCAGTAACTTAGCTTACAGTGCCCTCTTGTGTCATGTTGCACGAAAGCCGCAACATGATAAAAGAAACTATGGAAAACAGCGTTTCCTGGTACTGACTGTTTTAAGGGCATGTCAGTTTCCCCGTAAGAATGGAGCGAAAGCCCAGAGGAGTGCGGCAGAAGGCTGCACTTCTCTGGCAAAGTTGAGAACAAGGTGAAAAACAACAGCAAAAAGTTTAGGGGTTGCCACATGGAAGGAAAATTACCTACAATTACGAAATCTTTCCTAACACTCGCCCCTCCCAGACTATGGACAGGGGGAACTAATCCACCCCTGGATGAGTCTCTTGTTCAGGTCGGTTAAACATTCTGGACAACCCATCAGCATTGCTATGTTGGACACCTGGCCTATGCTCAATAGTGAAGTCGAAGCCTTGAAGACTTATGGACCACCTAAGCAACTTTGGATTCTCCCCCTTCATGTTCATTAGCCACTTTAACGGCTTATGGTCAGTTTCCACAGTGAAGTAGGTCCCATAGAGGTAGGGCCTCAGCTTCCTTAGGGCCCACACAACAGAGAAACATTCTTTCTCCACTGTGGACCCTCTGAGCTCTCTGTCCTTAAGCTGGCGACTAATAAAACCAATAGGGTGTTCCTTACCCTTCTCATCTACTTATGATAGTACAGCTCCTATCCCAGTGTCAGAGGCGTCCGTCTGCACGATAAAAGGTCTTTGATAATCAGGGGCCCTGAGGACAGGGGCCTGGCACAAGGAGTCTTTTAAGCCATTGAAGGCCTTCTCACACTCGTCGGTCCAGGTTACCTTCTTGGGTTTCTTCGGAGTGGTGAGGGCAGTCAGAGGGGCAGCTATGGTGCCATAGTCTGCCACAAAATTGCGGTAATACCCCGTGAGTCCTAAGAAGGCCCTCACTTGGGTCTGTCTAGTGGGGGTAGGCCAGTCTTGTACTTCTTGTACTTTACTGGGAAGAGGCTGTATCCTCCCTCCACCTACTTCATGTCCAAGGTAAACCACTGAGCCTTGTCCAATCTGGCATTTACTAGCCTTTATGGTCAAGTGTGCTTTCTGAAGAGCCTGGAGCACAATCCCGAGGTGTTTCACATGGTCTTCCCAGGTGGCACTGAAAACTGCTATATCGTCCAGATATGCAAGACAGAATTCGTCTAACCCATTCAAAACATGATTCACAAGCCTCTGGAAAGTGGCAGGTGCATTCTTCAACCCAAACGGCATTACCCGGAATTGGTAAAGGCCGTCTGGAGTAGAAAACGCTGTCTTCTCCTTGGCATGTTCTGCTAAAGCTATTTGCCAATAGCAAGCAGTGAGGTCAAACGTGCTGAGGTACTTGGAGGCACCCAAAGTATCCACCAGCTCATCTGTTCGAGGCAAGGGGTGTGCATCTGTCTTGGTGACAGCATTCAAAGCCCTGTAGTCCACGCAGAACCTCAATTCAGAAGTGCCTGCCTTTGGAACCAAAACCACAGGGCTGGACCAAGGACTACTAGAGGGTTCAATCACCCCAAGGTCTAACATCTTTTTGACCTAGGTCTTAATATAAGACCGTACTTTGTCTGACATCCTGTATCCCCTACTTTTGGTAGGTACACTGTCTCCTGTGTCTATGTTATGTTTGCACCAAGATGTCAAACCAGGCGACTGTGGAAACAGGGGGGAAAACTGCCTAAGCAAACTTTTCACCTCCGCCTGCTGATCAGAAGTCAAGTGAGGGGCCACTCGGACACCCTCGAAGGAGCTATCTGAAGGACCGCTTTGGAACAGGTCGGGGAGAGGTTCAGACTCCTCTTCCTCAACATCTGAAGCCAGTAGCAGTGCTGCGATTTCGACTCTTGGGACGAAAGCCTTCAGCCTATTCATGTGAAACACTTTTGGAGCCCGTCCAGGCCTTCCAAGGTCCACTAAATAGTTAACCTCACCCAGGGGCTCCACCACTCTGTAAGGGCCTGACCATTTGTCCTGTAAAGCTCGAGGCCTTATGGGAATCATGATCAGGACTTGCTGACCAGGTGTAAAGTTGATGAGGGAAGCTTTCTGGTCGTACCAATGTTTCACCAGCGCTTGTCCTGCCTTCAATTTATCACTAGCCAAGCCCATCAGAAGTACCACCCGTTTTCTGAGCCCTAGCACATAATCAACTACGTTGGTAGTAACAGGGGGAGTGGGCATCTCCCATCCCTCTTTGACTATGGCTAAGGGTCCCCGTACAGGATGACCGAACAGAAGTTCGAAGGGGCTGAAGCCAACACCCTCCTGTGGTACCTCTCGGTAGGCGAACAGTAAGCATGGTAAAAGAAGATCCCATTTTCTTCTCTGAGGCTCTTCCAGAGCCCCAATCATGCTCTTTAACGTTCTGTTGAAACGTTCCACCAGACCATTGGTATGGGGGTGGTATGCAGAAGAGAACTTGTAGGTGACCCCACATTCTTTCCACATAGCCTGCATATACTTCGACATAAAGTTGCTGCCACGATCCGACACAACTTCTTTAGGGAAGCCAACCCTAGTAAATATGCCAAGTAAAGCTTTTGCAACTGACTTGGCAGTTACAGTTTTCAATGGGATGGCCTCAGGATATCTGGTTGCATGGTCGACCAGCACCAGGATAAACCTATTGCCCGAGGATGTTTGCGGGTCAAGGGGACCAACGATGTCGATCCCTACCCTTTCGAATGGTACCCCCACAACTGGGAGTGGTACCAATGGAGCTTGGATTGTCGAGCCAACCTTACCAGATAACTGGCAGGAGGCACAACTCCTGCAGTGACTTGCTACTTGCACCCCCATCTTGGGCCAGTAGAAGTGCATGGATAACCTTTGCTTGGTCCTCTTAATACCAAGGTGACCAGCAAGGGGCACTTCATGCGCCAACTGCAGGAGGAAGGGTCTTAAAGCAAGGGGAACCACCAACCTCCTATGGTCTCCTTCTGTAGACTCTGTGGGCTCACTATACAGGAGTCCACCTTCCCAATAAATCCTATGCGTCCCAGGAGGTTCACCCTCAACCTGGGAGCAGGCCTGTCTCCTTAGGCCTTCCAGAGATGGGCACTCACGTTGGCCTTTACTGAATTTGTCCCTATCAGGACCACCTTCTACTAACAAGTCTTTTAGTTCAGGATGGTCATTGGGGTCAAATACTTCAGGCATAGCCACCTCCTCGTCAGGCCCGGGCGATTGACCAACTTCCTCCACCGCAGTGGTAGGCGAGCTCGGGGGAATATTCTCTTTCCCTCGTCTTGACTTGATTACTCCTTTCACCTTGGGTTTCCCCTTCGGCTGGGGCGGCGTATTGGTCTTGGCCAATGCTGCCCGTGCTTGAGACCGTGTGTAGGGTCTTTCGGCAGTGTCTCCTACGAGCCCTAAAGCTCTGAGATCACCTAACAAGACCTTTCCCGGGACGTTTCTCTGAATACTCACTGGAATCCTGACTGCTGTACCATTTAAAATAAGATTTACAGGTATTACTGGGAACATACGGAGTGGGCAGTCAGCCAACTTAGGCATCAGAGTAGCTCTGGCAACTTCCTCTGAGTCTACCAAGGTAGAATCCACTACAGTTCGACTGCACTCACTAACCCTAAGAGCTGGAGTATCTACTCCATTGATCAGCACACTGTCTTTAAAGTAGTGCTTGGTATTATCTGGAATCCTAGCATAAGCCTCTGCGACTTTAGGCTCCCAGGAACCCAGGGAAACTAAAACTACCTCAGCTTCTACCCGCTGGGAAATGAGTCTGAGGAGAAGGATGCTCCTGTAATCTCTTCTTCCTCGTAGGAGGAGAAGGCCAGATTAGCGGAGTGGACCCCCAAAAGGTCTAACCTTACACCGGGGATCCCCCTTCATGTGGTCAGTTGCTCCACAAGCAAAACAAGATCCATTGGGTCTGTTTACATAGGGAGGCTTATTGTAACCAGAGTTCTGTTTCGGAGGCTGACCTCCACTACCCTGTGAGTTCTCTTGTGTCTTACCCTTATTTTTCTTTTTGTGGCCCTTTTGAGAAGAAGATTTATCAGATTCTCCACCCTCCTTATCTTTGGACTTTTTCCCTTCCTCCTGCTTACCAGGATGAGTTTTGTCCTTATGTGACACCCATAAGTCTGCTGCAATGGCTAGCTTCTTAGGATCTATCTCCTTCGAATCGGCCAAATGCTGCTTAAGCTCCGGGGAAGAAGATGCAAAAATGTGTTCCAGCATGACAAGATTTATCATGCCTTCGAAGGTAGAAACCTTATAACCTTCGACCCAGCCAGTTAAGTTTTTCAAGGATTCGGTGACATAAGATACCCAAGTACCACATTCCTTTTTCTTATACTCTCTGAATCGTTTCAAATATTGGGCCGGAGTCTTCCCAAACTTTAAAATGAGAGTTTGCTTTAACATTGCGAAATCAGCTCGCTCAGCCTTCAACATTTCCATAATGGCACTACAGCCAGAATGGGGCAGTCTGCTGAGTAACCAGGCAATCTTATCAGCATTGTCAACTTGTTGAACTTCGCATGCATACTCAAACGCATTCAGCCAGTCCATAATGTCATTCCTTTCCTCATACACACTGAGCAGATCTTTCGGAAACCGTGGATGAGAGGAGGCCCCAGACCCATGTCCTGGACCCTTGGACCCATTTGCAACCTGAAGCTTGGCCAGTTCCAACTGGTGATCCCTATCTTTCTGTTTTTCTGCCTGTTCGATTTTTAGTTTGGCTATGCTGAATTCAAGCTCCTTCTGCCTAAACCGCAGCTCTTGCTTCTTGAATTCAAGCATAGCCTCCGCATCAGCACTGGCAGAGGAAACATTAGACATCTCATCCTCCCTGTCCTCGTGGTCGCGATGGATCAGTGCAGCGGCAGAACCGTCGGTTCTACCAGTGAGAGCAGCCCCACCTCCTTCTGCACTGTCCTCAGAAGTTATAGCGTCAAGCTGCGCTTCTTGCCACGCCACGATTCTTTGGATCATATCCAATTTCGTGCCTTGAGAGGAAACACCTCTCTCCGCGCACATCTTTTTCAATGTTTCTGATTTGGAAGCATTTAAAGTTAACAAGGTATTTGTTTCCATACTGTTAGATAGGACTATGGACTTTTTAAAGTTATACTACCCAATTCACTACGTGTCCTGGTAGGAATAACTTGAAATGGCTTAGTTTGTGCGCAACACTGGATGCCTTCAGTCATATCCCACCGCTGTACACCAATTTGTTAAGACGGATTTCTGAACTCTGTCCTGGCGGCGCAGAAGTTCAGAAGGCCAACCTAATTACTTGGAACAGGGTAACCTCTGGACAAGCCAGACCAATCAGGGTAGCGATCGCGGCGGTGAAGACTAGGTCTCAAGAGGGGTGAGGGTGACTGAAAGCCCGCAATGAGCACACAAAGCAAGGACACTTACAAACTACTCCAAACAGGTGTTATATTAAAAATATATACACATTTATTCCAAGGCCTTTAAAACAATGACCGTAGCGAGAAATCACAATACAACTCTAGTAACCCAACACATACCATACCAATACAATATATATACAAATACAAACAAGTCTCAAGCGTTAGATGCACGAAATGTGTAGTCCACCTAAACGGGAAGGAAAACAGGCAGTGCGAAATAATGCTTAGACCCAGTCCGCCTTCAGAGGCACCTAACTAAAAGGAAGTCCGAGCTCTACGAAGAGTGGAGCCTTGTGCTCAAAAGTACCTGCACACGCTGGTGCCAACGGGCAAAAGGGGAGTCTCTTCGAGGGAAATCAGGCAGTTCAGTTTAGTGCACAAATGAAGAAGAACAGTGTTCCGCGACTCAAGCACAGCCTCCACTGTGGGCAGAAGCAGAGCGCGAGTACGGAAAGGCGTGCTGTTTTGACACAGCGGGGAAAAGCTATGGGCTCCTGCAGGAGGGCGACCAGTTCCTAGCTATGCTACTCACCGGTCCCCGATGCAAGCAGACCCAGACTTCTCCGCGTCAGATTCAGTCGCTGGCAGGTTCAGAAGAGCAGGGGACGTCTTGTCGTCGTGTTGAGTCTGCAGCAGCAGAGTTGAGTAAAAGACGTCCCAAACGAAGGAACCCGCAGAGTTTGTTACAACAGCAGGGCAACGGAGCGGCCGTGTGTATCTGAGCCAAATGTCCACTACTCACTTCAGACCTGGGAACGCCAAGTGTACGAATCATGTGAGAGTGACAAGGACTCGAAATACTACACAACCTGGCGGCGGTTACAGAGCAAGACTCCTGTGTAGGCTGGTCAGTCTGCTGGATGGCCCAGAGACGCTTCCGAAGGCTTACTAGCAGGAGATGGTGAAGATGCCGAGAATAGCTGTCCCCGCTATTCCAAGGGTCGAAGTACCAGTACAGGCCTTCTGGTTCGATCAAAGGTGAAAAGGGTTTCACAAGGCGACAGCAGTGCAGAGGAGGAGTCCTTCAGCGGGTCACCAGCGATTCCTCGGTCCAGCCTCTTGGTTGCAGGATACTTGGCTCCTGTATTCCTTCGTTCGTGAGAACTCAGGAGATCGACATGGTAGTGGTGTTTCCAGCCCCCTGGTCCCAGGCATTCATACCACCCTAGACTCTCTGGCACCCAGGATGTGTATTGGGACCAGACATCCCAGCCCACATCCTGGAGGCACACACCAGGCATGTAGAAGCCTGTGAAAGCATCCGTGTTTCGCGGGAAAGTACATGCCCAAATAAGGAAGGCCCCGGGTCGGCTCGGCCTGGGGAAGGTGAAGGGAGCAAGACGGTCAGCGGACAGGACAAAGGAGCCTCGTGGTCTGGCCATTTTGGGAGCCAGGCCACCATTTTGGGTTAAGCGCGAGAAACGCGCCTAAAACGCCAAAAGGAGCTCAAAACACAAGAAACGATCGCTGCCACCATTCCCGTCCGTGAATCACTTGCACCGATCAGTTACAATCCTAAACGAGTATCTAGGGCCTGTAGAAGGCTAGAGACCCAAGAGAGCAGTAACTTAGCTTACAGTGCCCTCTTGTGTCATGTTGCACGAAAGCCGCAACATGATAAAAGAAACTACGGAAAACAGCGTTTCCAGGTACTGACTGTCTTAAGGGCATGTCAGTTTCCCCGTAAGAATGGAGCGAAAGCCCAGAGGAGTGCGGCAGAAGGCTGCACTTCTCTGGCAAAGTCGAGAACAAGGTGAAAAACAACAGCAAAAAGTTTAGGGGTTGCCACATGGAAGGAAAATTACCTACAATTACGAAATCTTTCCTAAAAATATCCAACTCCTTCCCATTCCAACCTGAGACCCTTCCTATAGCATGAGAAGGGATATCCAACTCCTTCCCATTCCAATCCTGAGACCCTTCCTATAGCATGAGATGTGATATCCAACTCCTTCCAAATCCAATCCTGATACCCTTCCGATAGCATGAGATGTGATATCCCAATGCTTCTACAAAACCTGAGACCCATACATGGCATGAGATGTGATATCAAACTCCTTCCCATTCCAATCCTGAGACCCTTCCTATAGCTTGAGATGTGATATCCAACTCCTTCCCATTCCGATTCTGAGACCCTTCCCATAGCATGAGATGTGATATCTCAATGCTTCTAATACCAAACCTGAAACCCTTCCTATAACATGAGATGTGATATCCAAGTCCTTCCCATTCCAATCCTGAGACCCTTCCTATAGCATGAGATGTGATATCTCAATGCTTCTAATACCAAACCTGAGACCCTTCCTATAACATGAGATGTGATATCCAAATCCTTCCCATTCCAATCCTGAGACCCTTCCTATAGCTTGAGATGTGATATCCAACTCCTTCCCATTCCAATTCTGAGACCCGTCCTATACCATGAGATGTGATATCTCAATGCTTCTAATACCAAACCTGAGACCTTTCCTATAACGAGATGGGATATCCAACTCCTTCCCATTCCAATCCAAAGACCCTTCCGATAGCAGAGATGTGATATCTCAATGCTTATACCAAACCTGAGACCCTTCCTATGGCATGAGATGTCATATACAACTCCTTCCGATTCCAAACCTGAGACCCTTCCTATAGCATGAGATGGGATATCTCAATGCTTATACCAAACCTGAGACCTTTCCTATAGCATGAGATGTGATATCTCAATGCTTCTAATAGCAAACCTGAGATCCTTCCTATAACATGAGATGTGATATCCAAATCCTTCCCCTTCCAAACCTGAGACCCTCCCTTTAGCATGAGATGTGATGTCCAACTCCTTCCCATTCCAATCCTGAGATCCTTCTGATAGCATGAGATGTGATATCTCAATGCCTCTAATACCAAACCTCAGATCCTACCTCTAACATGAAATGTGATATCCAACTCCTTCCCCTTCCAAACCTGAGAGCCTTCCTATAGCATGAGATGTCATATCCAAGCCCTTCCCATTCCAATCCTGAGACCCTTCCTATAACATGAGATGTGATATCCAACTCCTTCCCATTCCAACCTGAGACCCTTCCTATAGCATGAGATGGGATATCCAACTCCTTCCAAATCCAATCCTGATACCCTTCCGATAGCATGTGATGTGATATCCCAATGCTTCTACAAAACCTGAGACCCATACATGGCATGAGATGTGATATCAAACTCCTTCCCATTCCAATCCTGAGACCCTTCCTATAGCTTGAGATGTGATATCCAACTCCTTCCCATTCCGATTCTGAGACCCTTCCCAAAGCATGAGATGTGATATCTCAATGCTTCTAATACCAAACCTGAGACCCTTCCTATAACATGAGATGTGATATCCAAGTCCTTCCCATTACAATCCTGAGACCCTTCCTATCGCATGAGATGTGATATCTCAATGCTTCTAATACCAAACCAGAGACCCTTCCTATAACATGAGATGTGATATCCAAGTCCTTCCCATTCCAATTCTGAGACACGTCCTATACCATGAGATGTGATATCTCAATGCTTCTAATACCAAACCTGAGACCCTTCCTATAACGAGATGGGATATCCAACTCCTTCCCATTCCAATCCTGAGACCCTTCCGATAGCAGAGATGTGATATCTCAATGCTTATACCAAACCTGAGACCCTTCTTATGGCATGAGATGTCATATACAACTCCTTCCGATTCCAAACCTGAGACCCTTCCTATAGCATGAGATGGGATATCTCAATGCTTATACCAAACCTGAGACCCTTCCTATAGCATGAGATGTGATATCCATCTCCTTCCCATTCCAATCCTGAGACCCTTCCTATAGCTTCAGATGTGATATCCAACTCCTTCCCATTCCAATCCTGAGACCCTTCCTATAGCTTGAGATGTGATATCCAACTCCTTCCCATTCCAATCCTGAGACCTTTCCTATAGCATGAGATGTGATATCTCAATGCTTCTAATACCAAACCTGAGATCCTTCCTATAACATGAGATGTGATCTCCAAATCCTTCCCCTTCCAAACCTGAGACCCTCCCTTTAGCATGAGATGTGATATCCGACTCCTTCCCATTCCAATCCTGAGACCCTTCTGATAGCATGAGATGTGACATCTCAATGCCTCTAATACCAAACCTGAGATCCTTCCGATAGCATGAGATGTGATATCTCAATGCTTCTAATACCAAACCTGAGATCCTTCCTATAACATGAGATGTGATATCCAAGTCCTTCCCATTCCAATACTGAGACCCTTCCTATAGCTTGAGATGTGATATCCAACTCCTTCCCATTCCAATTCTGAGACCCGTCCTATACCATGAGATGTGATATCTCAATGCTTCTAATACCAAACCTGAGACCCTTCCTATAACGAGATGGGATATCCAACTCCTTCCCATTCCAATCCTGAGACCCTTCAGATAGCAGAGATGTGATATCTCAATGCTTATACCAAACCTGAGACCCTTCCTATGGCATGAGATGTCATATACGACTCCTTCCGATTCCAAACCTGAGACCCTTCCTATAGCATGAGATGGGATATCTCAATGCTTATACCAAACCTGAGACCCTTCCTATAGCATGAGATGGGATATCCAACTCCTTCGAGATCCAATCCTGATACCCTTCCGATAGCATGAGATGTGATATCTCAATGCTAATACCAAACCTGAGATCCTTCCTGTAACATGAGATGTGATATCCAAATACTTCCCCTTCCAAACCCGAGACCCACATGAGATGTGATATCCAACTCCTTCCCATTCCAATCCCGAGACCCTTATGATAGCATGAGATGTGATATCTCAATGCCTCTAATACCAAACCTGAGATCCTTCCGATAGCATGAGATCTGATATCTCAATGCTTCTAATACCAAACCTGAGATCCTTCCTATAACATGAGATGTGATATCCAAATCCTTCCCCCTCCAAACCTGAGAACCTCCCTTTAGCATGAGATGTGATATCCGACTCTTTCCCATTCCAATCCTGAGACCCTTCTGATAGCATGAGATGTGATGTCTCAATGCTTCTAATACCAAACCTGAGACCCTTCCTATAACATGAGATGTGATATCTCAATGCTTCTAATACCCAACCTGAGACCCTCCCTTTAGCATGAGATGTGATATCCGACTCCTTCCCATTCCAATCCTGAGACCCTTCTGATATCATGAGATGTGATATCTCAATGCCTCTAATACCAAACCTGAGATCCTTCCGATAGCATGAGATGTTATATCTCAATGCTTCTAATACCAAACCTGAGATCCTTCCTATAACATGAGATGTGATATCCAAATCCTTCCTCTTCCAAACCTGAGACCCTCCCTTTAGCATGAGATGTGATATCCAACTCCTTCCCATTCTGATCCTGAGATCCTTCTGATAGCATGAGATGTGATATCTCAATGCCTCTAATACCAAACCTGAGATCCTACCTCTAACATGTAATGTGATATCCAACTCCTTCCCCTCCCAAACCTGAGAGCCTTCCTATAGCATGAGATGTGATATCCAAGTCCTTCCCATTCCAATCCTGAGACCCTTCCTATAACATGAGATGTGATATCCAACTCCTTCCCATTCCAACCTGAGACCCTTCCTATAGCATGAGATGGGATATCCAACTTCTTCCAAATCCAATCCTGATACCCTTCTGATAGCATGAGATGTGATATCCCAATGCTTCTACAAAATCTGAGACCCATACATGGCATGAGATTTGATATCAAACTCCTTCCCATTCCAATCCTGAGACCCTTCCTATAGCTTGAGATGTGATATCCAACTCCTTCCCATTCCAATTCTGAGACCCTTCCCATAGCATGAGATGTGATATCTCAATGCTTCTAATACCAAACCTGAGACCCTTCCTATAACATGAGATGTGATATCCAAGTCCTTCCCATTCCAATCCTGAGACCCTTCCTATAGCATGAGATGTGATATCTCAATGCTTCTAATACCAAACCTGGGACCCTTCCTATAACATGAGATGTGATATCCAAGTCCTTCCCATTCCAATCCTGAGACCCTTCCTATAGCTTGAGATGTGATATCCAACTCCTTCCCATTCCAATTCTGAAACCCGTCCTATACCATGAGATGTGATATCTCAATGCTTCTAATACCAAACCTGAGACCCTTCCTTTAACGAGATGGGATATCCAACTCCTTCCCATTCCAATCCTGAGACCCTTCCGATAGCAGAGATGTGATATCTCAATGCTTATACCAAACCTGAGACCCTTCCTATGGCATGAGATGTCATATACAACTCCTTCCGATTCCAAACCTGAGACCCTTCCTATAGAATGAGATGGGATATCTCAATGCTTATACCAAACCTGAGACCCTTCCTATAGCATGAGATGTGATATCCAACTCCTTCCCATTCCAATCCTGAGACCCTTCCTATAGCTTGAGATGTGATATCCAACTCCATCCGATTCCAATTCTGAGACCCTTCCTATAGCTTGAGATGTGATATCCAACTCCTTCCCATTCCAATCCTGAGACCCTTCTGATATCATGAGATGTGATATCTCAATGCCTCTAATACCAAACCTGAGATCCTTCCGATAGCATGAGATGTTATATCTCAATGCTTCTAATACCAAACCTGAGATCCTTCCTATAACATGAGATGTGATATCCAAATCCTTCCTCTTCCAAACCTGAGACCCTCCCTTTAGCATGAGATGTGATATCCAACTCCTTCCCATTCTGATCCTGAGATCCTTCTGATAGCATGAGATGTGATATCTCAATGCCTCTAATACCAAACCTGAGATCCTACCTCTAACATGTAATGTGATATCCAAATCCTTCCCCTTCCAAACCTGAGAGCCTTCCTATAGCATGAGATGTGATATCCAAGTCCTTCCCATTCCAATCCTGAGACCCTTCCTATAACATGAGATGTGATATCCATCTCCTTCCCATTCCAACCTGAGACCCTTCCTATAGCATGAGATGGGATATCCAACTTCTTCCAAATCCAATCCTGATACCCTTCCGATAGCATGAGATGTGATATCCCAATGCTTCTACAAAACCTGAGACCCATACATGGCATGAGATTTGATATCAAACTCCTTCCCATTCCAATCCTGAGACCCTTCCTATAGCTTGAGATGTGATATCCAACTCCTTCCCATTCCAATTCTGAGACCCTTCCCATAGCATGAGATGTGATATCTCAATGCTTCTAATACCAAACCTGAGACCCTTCCTATAACATGAGATGTGATATCCAAGTCCTTCCCATTCCAATCCTGAGACCCTTCCTATAGCATGAGATGTGATATCTCAATGCTTCTAATACCAAACCTGAGACCCTTCCTATAACATGAGATGTGATATCCAAGTCCTTCCCATTCCAATCCTGAGACCCTTCCTATAGCTTGAGATGTGATATCCAACTCCTTCCCATTCCAATTCTGAAACCCGTCCTATACCATGAGATGTGATATCTCAATGCTTCTAATACCAAACCTGAGACCCATCCTATAACATGAGATGTGATATCCAAGTCCTTCCCATTCCAATCCTAAAACCCTTCCTATAGCATGAGATGTGATATCTCAATGCTTCTAATACCAAACCTGAGACCCTTCCTATAACATGAGATGTGATATCCAAGTCCTTCCCATTCCAATCCCGAGACCCTTCCTATAGCTTGAGATGTGATATCCAACTCCTTCCCATTCCAATTCTGAGACCCGTCCTATACCATGAGATGTGATATCTCAATGCTTCTAATACCAAACCTGAGACCCTTCCTATAACGAGATGGGATATCCAACTCCTTCCCATTCCAATCCTGAGACCCTTCCGATAGCAGAGATGTGATATCTCAATGCTTATACCAAACCTGAGACCCTTCCTATGGCATGAGATGTCATATACAACTCCTTCCGATTCCAAACCTGAGACCCTTCCTATAGCATCAGATGGGATATCTCAATGCTAATACCAAACCTGAGGTCCTTCCTATAACATGAGATGTGATATCCAAATCCTTCCCCTTCCAAACCCGAGACCCTCCCTTTAGCATGAGATGTGATATCCAACTCCTTCCCATTCCAATCCCGAGACCCTTCTGATAGCATGAGATGTGATATCTCAATGCCTCTAATACGAAACCTGAGATCCTTCCGATAGCATGAGATGTGATATCTCAATGCTTCTAATACCAAACCTGAGATCCTTCCTATAACATGAGATGTGATATCCAAATCCTTCCCCTTCCAAACCTGAGACCCTCCCTTTAGCATGAGATGTGATATCCGACTCCTTCCCATTCCAATCCTGAGACCCTTCTGATAGCATGAGATGTGATATCTCAATGCCTCTAATACCAAACCTGAGATCCTTCCTATAACATGAGATGTGATATCTCAATGCTTCTAATACCAAACCTGAGACCCTCCCTTTAGCATGAGATGTGATATCCGACTCCTTCCCATTCCAATCCTGAGACCCTTCTGATAGCATGAGATGTTATATCTCAATGCCTCTAATACCAAACCTGAGATCCTTCCGATAGCATGAGATGTGATATCTCAATGCATCTAATACCAAACCTGAGATCCTTCCTATAACATGAGATGTGATATCCAAATCCTTCCCCTTCCAAACCTGAGACCCTCCCTTTAGCATGAGATGTGATATCCAACTCCTTCCCATTCCGCTCCTGAGATCCTTCTGATAGCATGAGATGTGATATCTCAATGCCTCTAATACCAAACCTGAGATCCTACCTCTAACATGTAATGTGATATCCAACTCCTTCCCCTTCCAAACCTGAGAGCCTTCCTATAGCATGAGATGTGATATCCAAGTCCTTCCCATTCCAATCCTGAGACCCTTCCTATAACATGAGATGTGATATCCAACTCCTTCCCATTCCAACCTGAGACCCTTCCTATAGCATGAGATGGGATATCCAACTCCTTCCAAATCCAATCCTGATACCCTTCCGATAGCATGAGATGTGATATCCCAATGCTTCTACAAAACCTGAGACCCATACATGGCATGAGATGTGATATCAAACTCCTTCCCATTCCAATCCTGAGACCCTTCCTATAGCTTGAGATGTGATATCCAACTCCTTCCCATGCCAATTCTGAGACCCTTCCCATAGCATGAGATATGATATCTCAATGCTTCTAATACCAAACCTGAGACCCTTCCTATAACATGAGATGTGATATCCAAGTCCTTCCCATTCCAATCCTGAGACCCTTCCTATAGCATGAGATGTGATATCTCAATGCTTCTAATACCAAACCTGAGATCCTTCCTATAACATGAGATGTGATATCCAAGTCCTTCCCATTCCAATACTGAGACCCTTCCTATAGCTTGAGATGTGATATCCAACTCCTTCCCATTCCAATTCTGAGACCCGTCCTATACCATGAGATGTGATATCTCAATGCTTCTAATACCAAACCTGAGACCCTTCCTATAACGAGATGGGATATCCAACTCCTTCCCATTCCAATCCTGAGACCCTTCAGATAGCAGAGATGTGATATCTCAATGCTTATACCAAACCTGAGACCCTTCCTATGGCATGAGATGTCATATACGACTCCTTCCGATTCCAAACCTGAGACCCTTCCTATAGCATGAGATGGGATATCTCAATGCTTATACCAAACCTGAGACCCTTCCTATAGCATGAGATGGGATATCCAACTCCTTCCAGATCCAATCCTGATACCCTTCCGATAGCATGAGATGTGATATCTCAATGCTAATACCAAACCTGAGATCCTTCCTGTAACATGAGATGTGATATCCAAATACTTCCCCTTCCAAACCCGAGACCCACATGAGATGTGATATCCAACTCCTTCCCATTCCAATCCCGAGACCCTTCTGATAGCATGAGATGTGATATCTCAATGCCTCTAATACCAAACCTGAGATCCTTCCGATAGCATGAGATCTGATATCTCAATGCTTCTAATACCAAACCTGAGATCCTTCCTATAACATGAGATGTGATATCCAAATCCTTCCCCTTCCAAACCTGAGACCCTCCCTTTAGCATGAGATGTGATATCCAACTCCTTCCCATTCCGATCCTGAAATCCTTCTGATAGCATGAGATGTGATATCTCAATGCCTCTAATACCAAACCTGAGATCCTACCTCTAACATGTAATGTGATATCCAACTCCTTCCCCTTCCAAACCTGAGAGCCTTCCTATAGCATGAGATGTGTTATCCAAGTCCTTCCCATTCCAATCCTGAGACCCTTCCTATAACATGAGATGTGATATCCAACTCCTTCCCATTCCAACCTGAGACCCTTCCTATAGCATGAGATGGGATATCCAACTCCTTCCAAATCCAATCCTGATACCCTTCCGATAGCATGAGATGTGATATCCCAATGCTTCTACAAAACCTGAGACCCATACATGACATGAGATGTGATATCAAACTCCTTCCCATTCCAATCCTGAGACCCTTCCTATAGCTTGAGATGTGATATCCAACTCCTTCCCATTCCAATTCTGAGACCCTTCCCATAGCATGAGATATGATATCTCAATGCTTCTAATACCAAACCTGAGACCCTTCCTATAACATGAGATGTGATATCCAAGTCCTTCCCATTCCAATCCTGAGACCCTTCCTATAGCATGAGATGTGATATCTCAATGCTTCTAATACCAAACCTGAGATCCTTCCTATAACATGAGATGTGATATCCAAGTCCTTCCCATTCCAATACTGAGACCCTTCCTATAGCTTGAGATGTGATATCCAACTCCTTCCCATTCCAATTCTGAGGCCCGTCCTATACCATGAGATGTGATATCTCAATGCTTCTAATACCAAACCTGAGACCCTTCCTATAACGAGATGGGATATCCAACTCCTTCCCATTCCAATCCTGAGACCCTTCAGATAGCAGAGATGTGATATCTCAATGCTTATACCAAACCTGAGACCCTTCCTATGGCATGAGATGTCATATACGACTCCTTCCGATTCCAAACCTGAGACCCTTCCTATAGCATGAGATGGGATATCTCAATGCTTATACCAAACCTGAGACCCTTCCTATAGCATGAGATGGGATATCCAACTCCTTCGAGATCCAATCCTGATACCCTTCCGATAGCATGAGATGTGATATCTCAATGCTAATACCAAACCTGAGATCCTTCCTGTAACATGAGATGTGATATCCAAATACTTCCCCTTCCAAACCCGAGACCCACATGAGATGTGATATCCAACTCCTTCCCATTCCAATCCCGAGACCCTTATGATAGCATGAGATGTGATATCTCAATGCCTCTAATACCAAACCTGAGATCCTTCCGATAGCATGAGATCTGATATCTCAATGCTTCTAATACCAAACCTGAGATCCTTCCTATAACATGAGATGTGATATCCAAATCCTTCCCCTTCCAAACCTGAGAACCTCCCTTTAGCATGAGATGTGATATCCGACTCTTTCCCATTCCAATCCTGAGACCCTTCTGATAGCATGAGATGTGATGTCTCAATGCTTCTAATACCAAACCTGAGACCCTTCCTATAACATGAGATGTGATATCTCAATGCTTCTAATACCCAACCTGAGACCCTCCCTTTAGCATGAGATGTGATATCCGACTCCTTCCCATTCCAATCCTGAGACCCTTCTGATATCATGAGATGTGATATCTCAATGCCTCTAATACCAAACCTGAGATCCTTCCGATAGCATGAGATGTTATATCTCAATGCTTCTAATACCAAACCTGAGATCCTTCCTATAACATGAGATGTGATATCCAAATCCTTCCTCTTCCAAACCTGAGACCCTCCCTTTAGCATGAGATGTGATATCCAACTCCTTCCCATTCTGATCCTGAGATCCTTCTGATAGCATGAGATGTGATATCTCAATGCCTCTAATACCAAACCTGAGATCCTACCTCTAACATGTAATGTGATATCCAACTCCTTCCCCTCCCAAACCTGAGAGCCTTCCTATAGCATGAGATGTGATATCCAAGTCCTTCCCATTCCAATCCTGAGACCCTTCCTATAACATGAGATGTGATATCCAACTCCTTCCCATTCCAACCTGAGACCCTTCCTATAGCATGAGATGGGATATCCAACTTCTTCCAAATCCAATCCTGATACCCTTCTGATAGCATGAGATGTGATATCCCAATGCTTCTACAAAATCTGAGACCCATACATGGCATGAGATTTGATATCAAACTCCTTCCCATTCCAATCCTGAGACCCTTCCTATAGCTTGAGATGTGATATCCAACTCCTTCCCATTCCAATTCTGAGACCCTTCCCATAGCATGAGATGTGATATCTCAATGCTTCTAATACCAAACCTGAGACCCTTCCTATAACATGAGATGTGATATCCAAGTCCTTCCCATTCCAATCCTGAGACCCTTCCTATAGCATGAGATGTGATATCTCAATGCTTCTAATACCAAACCTGAGACCCTTCCTATAACATGAGATGTGATATCCAAGTCCGTCCCATTCCAATCCTGAGACCCTTCCTATAGCTTGAGATGTGATATCCAACTCCTTCCCATTCCAATTCTGAAACCCGTCCTATACCATGAGATGTGATATCTCAATGCTTCTAATACCAAACCTGAGACCCTTCCTTTAACGAGATGGGATATCCAACTCCTTCCCATTCCAATCCTGAGACCCTTCCGATAGCAGAGATGTGATATCTCAATGCTTATACCAAACCTGAGACCCTTCCTATGGCATGAGATGTCATATACAACTCCTTCCGATTCCAAACCTGAGACCCTTCCTATAGAATGAGATGGGATATCTCAATGCTTATACCAAACCTGAGACCCTTCCTATAGCATGAGATGTGATATCCAACTCCTTCCCATTCCAATCCTGAGACCCTTCCTATAGCTTGAGATGTGATATCCAACTCCATCCGATTCCAATCCTGAGACCCTTCCTATAGCTTGAGATGTGATATCCAACTCCTTCCCATTCCAATCCTGAGACCCTTCCTATAGCATGAGATGTGATATCTCAATGCTTCTAATAGCAAACCTGAGATCCATCCTATAACATGAGATGTGATATCCAAATCCTTCCACTTCCAAACCTGAGGCCCTCCATTTAGCATGAGATGTGATATCCGACTCCTTCCCATTCCAATCCTGAGACCCTTCGGATAGCATGAGATGTGATATCTCAATGCCTCTAATACCAAACCTGAGATCCTTCCGATAGCATGAGATCTGATATCTCAATGCTTCTAATACCAAACCTGAGATCCTTCCTATAACATGAGATGTGATATCCAAATCCTTCCCCTTCCAAACCTGAGAACCTCCCTTTAGCATGAGATGTGATATCCGACTCTTTCCCATTCCAATCCTGAGACCCTTCTGATAGCATGAGATGTGATGTCTCAATGCTTCTAATACCAAACCTGAGACCCTTCCTATAACATGAGATGTGATATCTCAATGCTTCTAATACCCAACCTGAGACCCTCCCTTTAGCATGAGATGTGATATCCGACTCCTTCCCATTCCAATCCTGAGACCCTTCTGATATCATGAGATGTGATATCTCAATGCCTCTAATACCAAACCTGAGATCCTTCCGATAGCATGAGATGTTATATCTCAATGCTTCTAATACCAAACCTGAGATCCTTCCTATAACATGAGATGTGATATCCAAATCCTTCCTCTTCCAAACCTGAGACCCTCCCTTTAGCATGAGATGTGATATCCAACTCCTTCCCATTCTGATCCTGAGATCCTTCTGATAGCATGAGATGTGATATCTCAATGCCTCTAATACCAAACCTGAGATCCTACCTCTAACATGTAATGTGATATCCAACTCCTTCCCCTTCCAAACCTGAGAGCCTTCCTATAGCATGAGATGTGATATCCAAGTCCTTCCCATTCCAATCCTGAGACCCTTCCTATAACATGAGATGTGATATCCAACTCCTTCCCATTCCAACCTGAGACCCTTCCTATAGCATGAGATGGGATATCCAACTTCTTCCAAATCCAATCCTGATACCCTTCCGATAGCATGAGATGTGATATCCCAATGCTTCTACAAAACCTGAGACCCATACATGGCATGAGATTTGATATCAAACTCCTTCCCATTCCAATCCTGAGACCCTTCCTATAGCTTGAGATGTGATATCCAACTCCTTCCCATTCCAATTCTGAGACCCTTCCCATAGCATGAGATGTGATATCTCAAAGCTTCTAATACCAAACCTGAGACCCTTCCTATAACATGAGATGTGATATCCAAGTCCTTCCCATTCCAATCCTGAGACCCTTCCTATAGCATGAGATGTGATATATCAATGCTTCTAATACCAAACCTGAGACCCTTCCTATAACATGAGATGTGATATCCAAGTCCTTCCCATTCCAATCCTGAGACCCTTCCTATAGCTTGAGATGTGATATCCAACTCCTTCCCATTCCAATTCTGAAACCCGTCCTATACCATGAGATGTGATATCTCAATGCTTCTAATACCAAACCTGAGACCCTTCCTATAACGAGATGGGATATCCAACTCCTTCCCATTCCAATCCTGAGACCCTTCCGATAGCAGAGATGTGATATCTCAATGCTTATACCAAACCTGAGACCCTTCCTATAGCATGAGATGTGATATCCAACTCCTTCCCATTCCAATCCTGAGACCCTTCCTATAGCTTGAGATGTGATATCCAACTCCTTCCGATTGCAATCCTGAGACCCTTCCTATAGCTTGAGATGTGATATCCAACTCCTTCCCATTCCAATCCTGAGACCCTTCCTATAGCATGAGATGTGATATCTCAATGCTTCTAATACCAAACCTGAGATCCTTCCTATAACATGAGATGTGATATCCAAATTCTTCCACTTCCAAACCTGAGGCCCTCCATTTAGCATGAGATGTGATATCCGACTCCTTCCCATTCCAATCCTGAGACCCTTCGGATAGCATGAGATGTGATATCTCAATGCCTCTAATACCAAACCTGAGATCCTTCCGATAGCATGAGATGTGATATCTCAATGCTTCTAATACCAAACCTGAGATCCTTCCTATAACATGAGATGTGATCTCCAAATCCTTCCCCTTCCAAACCTGAGACCCTCCCTTTAGCATGAGATGTGATATCCAACTCCTTCCCATTCCAATCCTGAGACCCTTCTGATAGCATGAGATGTGATATCTCAATGCCTCTAATACCAAACCTGAGATCCTTCCTCTAACATGAAATGTGATATCCAACTCCTTCCCCTTCCAAACCTGAGAGCCTTCCTATAGCATGAGATGTGATATCCAAGTCCTTCCCATTCCAATCCTGAGACCCTTCTTATAACATGAGATGTGATATCCAACTCCTTCCCATTCCAACCTGAGACCCTTCCTATAGCATGAGATGGGATATCCAACTCCTTCCAGATCCAATCCTGATACCCTTCCGATAGCATGAGATGTGATATCCCAATGCTTCTACAAAACCTGAGACCCATACATGGCATGAGATGTGATATCAAACTCCTTCCCATTCCAATCCTGAGACCCTTCCTATAGCTTGAGATGTGATATCCAACTCCTTCCCATTCCAATTCTGAGACCCGTTCTATACCATGAGACTTGATATCTCAATGCTTCTAATACCAAACCTGAGACCGGTCCTATAACATGAGATGTGATATCCAAATCCTTCCCCTTCCAAACCTTAGACCCTTCCTTTATCATGAGATGTGATATCCAGGACCTTCCCATTCCAATCCTGAGACCCTTCTGATAGCATGAGATGGGATATCCAACTCCTTCCAGATCCAATCCTGATACCCTTCCGATAGCATGAGATGTGATATCCCAATGCTTCTACAAAACCTGAGACCCATACATGGCATGAGATGTGATATCAAACTCCTTCCCATTCCAATCCTGAAACCCTTCCTATAGATTGAGATGTGATATCCAACTGCTTCCCATTCCAATTCTGAGACCCGTCCTATACCATGATACTTGATATCTCAATGCTTCTAATACCAAACCTGAGACCGGTCCTATAACATGAGATGTGATATCCAAATCCTTCCCCTTCCAAACCTTAGACCCTTCCTTTATCATGAGATGTGATATCCAAGTCCTTCCCATTCCAATCCAGAGACCCTTCCTATAGCATGAGATGTGATATCTCAATGCTTCTAATACCAAACCTGAGACCCTTCCTATAACATGAGATGTGATATCCAAGTCCTTCCCATTCCAATATTGAGACCCTTCCTATAGCATGAGATGTGATATCTTAATGCTTCTAATACCAAACCTGAGACCCTTCCTATAACATGAGATGTGATATCCAAGTCCTTCCCATTCCAATCCGGAGACCCTTCCTATAGTTTGAGATGTGATATCCAACTCCTTCCCATTCCAATTCTGAGACCTGTCCTATACCATGAGATGTGATATCTCAATGCTTCTAATACCAAACCTGAGATCCTTCCTATAACGAGATGGGATATCCAACTCCTTCCCATTCCAATCCTGAGACCCTTCCGATAGCAGAGATGTGATATCTCAATGCTTATACCAAACCTGAGACCCTTCCTATGGCATGAGATGTCATATACAACTCCTTCCGATTCCAAACCTGAGACCCTTCCTATAGCATCAGATGGGATATCTCAATGCTAATACCAAACCTGAGATCCTTCCTATAACATGAGATGTGATATCCAAATCCTTCCCCTTCCAAACCCGAGACCCTCCCTTTAGCATGAGATGTGATATCCAACTCCTTCCCATTCCAATCCCGAGACCCTTCTGATAGCATGAGATGTGATATCTCAATGCCTCTAATACCAAACCTGAGATCCTTCCGATAGCATGAGATGTGATATCTCAATGCTTCTAATACCAAACCTAAGATCCTTCCCATAACATGAGATGTGATATCCAAATCCTTCCCCTTCCAAACCTGAGACCCTCCCTTTAGCATGAGATGTGATATCCGACTCCTTCCCATTCCAATCCTGAAACCCTTCTGATAGCATGAGATGTGATATCTCAATGCCTCTAATACCAAACCTGAGTTCCTTCCTATAACATGAGATGTGATATCTCAATGCTTCTAATAGTAAACCTGAGACCCTCCCTTTAGCATGAGATGTGATATCCGACTCCTTCCCATTCCAATCCTGAGACCCTTCTGATATCATGAGATGTGATATCTCAATGCCTCTAATACCAAACCTGAGATCCTTCCGATAGCATGAGATGTGATATCTCAATGTGTCTAATACCAAACCTGAGATCCTTCCTATAACATGAGATGTGATATCCAAATCCTTCCCCTTCCAAACCTGAGACCCTCCCTTTAGCATGAGATGTGATATCCAACTCCTTCCCATTCCGATCCTGAGATCCTTCTGTTAGCATGAGATGTGATATCTCAATGCCTCTAATACCAAACCTGAGATCCTACCTCTAACATGTAATGTGATATCCAACTCCTTCCCCTTCCAAACCTGAGAGCCTTCCTATAGCATGAGATGTGATATCCAAGTCCTTCCCATTCCAATCCTGAGACCCTTCCTATAGCTTGAGATGTGATATCCAACTCCTTCCCATTCCAATTCTGAGACCCTTCCTATAGCATGAGATGTGATATCTCAATGCTTCTAATACCAAACCTGAGACCCTTCCTATAACATGAGATGTGATATCTAACTCCTTCCCATTCCAATTCTGAGACCCGTCCTATACCATGAGATGTGATATCTCAATGCTTCTAATACCAAACCTGAGACCCTTCCTATAACGAGATGGGATATCCAACTCCTTCCCATTCCAATCCTGAGACCCTTCCGATAGCAGAGATGTGATATCTCAATGCTTATACCAAACCTGAGACCCTACCTATGGCATGAGATGTCATATACAACTCCTTCCGATTCCAAACCTGAGACCCTTCCTATAGCATGAGATGGGATATCTCAATGCTAATACCAAACCTGAGACCCTTCCTATAGCATGAGATGTGATATCCAACTCCTTCCCATTCCAATCCTGAGACCCTTTCTATAGCTTGAGATGTGATATCCAACTCCTTCCCATTCCAATCCTGAGACCCTTCCTATAGCATGAGATGTGATATCTCAATGCTTCTAATACCAAACCTGAGATCCTTCCTATAACATGAGATGTGATATCCAAATCCTTCCACTTCCAAACCTGAGACCCTCCCTTTAGCATGAGATGTGATATCCGACTCCTTCCCATTCTAATCCTGAGACCCTTCTGATAGCATGAGATGTGATATCTCAATGCCTCTAATACCAAACCTGAGATCCTTCCGATAGCATGAGATGTGATATCTCAATGCTTCTAATACAAAACCTGAGATCCTTCCTATAACATGAGATGTGATATCCAAATCCTTCCCCTTCCAAACCTGAGACCCTCCCTTTAGCATGAGATGTGATATCCAACTCCTTCCCATTCCAATCCTGAGACCCTTCTGATAGCATGAGATGTGATATCTCAATGCCTCTAATACCAAACCTGAGATCCTACCTCTAACATGAAATGTGATATCCAACTCCTTCCCCTTCCAAACCTGAGAGCCTTCCTATAGCATGAGATGTGATATCCAAGTCCTTCCCATTCCAATCCTGAGACCCTTCCTATAACATGAGATGTGATATCCAACTCCTTCCAAATCCAATCCTGATACCCTTCCGATAGCATGAGATGTGATATCCCAATGCTTCTACAAAACCTGAGACCCATACATGGCATGAGATGTGATATCAAACTCCTTCCCATTCCAATCCTGAGACACTTCCTATAGCATCAGATGTGATATCTCAATGCTTCTAATACCAAACCTGAGACTCTTCCTATAACATGAGATGGGATATCCAACTCCTTCCCATTCCAATCCTGAGACCCTTCCGATAGCAGAGATGTGATATCTCAATGCTTATACCAAACCTGAGACCCTTCCTATGGCATGAGATGTCATATACAACTCCTTCCCATTCCAATCCTGAGACCCTTCCTATAGCATGAGATGTGATATCTCAATGCTTCTAATACCAAACCTGAGATCCTTCCTATAACATGAGATGTGATATCCAACTCCTTCCCATTCCAATCCTGAGACCCTTCCTATAGCATGAGATGTGACATCTCAATGCTTATACCACACCTGAGACCCTTCCTATAGCATGAGATGTGATATCCAACTCCTTCCCATTCCAATCCTGAGACCCTTCCTATAGCATGAGATGTGATATCTCAATGCCTCTAATACCAAACCTGAGATCCTTCCTCTAACATGAAATGTGATATCCAACTCCTTCCCTTTCCAAACCTGAGAGCCTACCTATAGCATGAGATGTGATATTCAAGTCCTTCCCATTCCAATCCTTAGACCCTTCCTACAGCATGCAATACGATATCTCAATGATTCTAATAACAAACCTGAGACCCGTCCTATAACATGAGATGGGATATCCAACTCCTTCCCATTCCAATCCTGAGACACTTCCGATAGCAGAGATGTGATATCTCAATGCTTATACCAAACCTGAGACCCTTCCTATAGCATGAGATGTAATATCCAACTCCTTCCCATTCCAATCCTGAGACCCTTCCTACAGCATGCGATGTGATATCTCAATGCTTATACCAAACCTGAGACCCTTCCTATGGCATGAGATGTCATATACAACTCCTTCCGATTCCAAACCTGAGACCCTTCCTATAGCATCAGATGGGATATCTCAATGCTAATACCAAACCTGAGATCCTTCCTATAACATGAGATGTGATATCCAAATCCTTCCCCTTCCAAACCCGAGACCCTCCCTTTAGCATGAGATGTGATATCCAACTCCTTCCCATTCCAATCCCGAGACCCTTCTGATAGCATGAGATGTGATATCTCAATGCCTCTAATACCAAACCTGAGATCCTTCCGATAGCATGAGATGTGATATCTCAATGCTTCTAATACCAAACCTAAGATCCTTCCCATAACATGAGATGTGATATCCAAATCCTTCCCCTTCCAAACCTGAGACCCTCCCTTTAGCATGAGATGTGATATCCGACTCCTTCCCATTCCAATCCTGAAACCCTTCTGATAGCATGAGATGTGATATCTCAATGCCTCTAATACCAAACCTGAGTTCCTTCCTATAACATGAGATGTGATATCTCAATGCTTCTAATAGTAAACCTGAGACCCTCCCTTTAGCATGAGATGTGATATCCGACTCCTTCCCATTCCAATCCTGAGACCCTTCTGATATCATGAGATGTGATATCTCAATGCCTCTAATACCAAACCTGAGATCCTTCCGATAGCATGAGATGTGATATCTCAATGTGTCTAATACCAAACCTGAGATCCTTCCTATAACATGAGATGTGATATCCAAATCCTTCCCCTTCCAAACCTGAGACCCTCCCTTTAGCATGAGATGTGATATCCAACTCCTTCCCATTCCGATCCTGAGATCCTTCTGTTAGCATGAGATGTGATATCTCAATGCCTCTAATACCAAACCTGAGATCCTACCTCTAACATGTAATGTGATATCCAACTCCTTCCCCTTCCAAACCTGAGAGCCTTCCTATAGCATGAGATGTGATATCCAAGTCCTTCCCATTCCAATCCTGAGACCCTTCCTATAACATGAGATGTGATATCCAACTCCTTCCCATTCCAACCTGAGACCCTTCCTATATCATGAGATGGGATATCCAACTCCTTCCAAATCCAATCCTGATACCCTTCCGATAGCATGAGATGTGATATCCCAATGCTTCTACAAAACCTGAGACCCATACATCGCATGAGATGTGATATCAAACTCCTTCCCATTCCAATCCTGAGACCCTTCCTATAGCTTGAGATGTGATATCCAACTCCTTCCCATTCCAATTCTGAGACCCTTCCTATAGCATGAGATGTGATATCTCAATGCTTCTAATACCAAACCTGAGACCCTTCCTATAACATGAGATGTGTTATCCAAGTCCTTCCCATTCCAATCCTGAGACCCTTCCTATAGCATGAGATGTGATATCTCAATGCTTCTAATACCAAACCTGAGACCCTTCCTATATCATGAGATGTGATATCCAAGTCCTTCCCATTCCAATCCTGAGACCCTTCCTATAGCTTGAGATGTGATATCTAACTCCTTCCCATTCCAATTCTGAGACCCGTCCTATACCATGAGATGTGATATCTCAATGCTTCTAATACCAAACCTGAGACCCTTCCTATAACGAGATGGGATATCCAACTCCTTCCCATTCCAATCCTGAGACCCTTCCGATAGCAGAGATGTGATATCTCAATGCTTATACCAAACCTGAGACCCTACCTATGGCATGAGATGTCATATACAACTCCTTCCGATTCCAAACCTGAGACCCTTCCTATAGCATGAGATGGGATATCTCAATGCTAATACCAAACCTGAGACCCTTCCTATAGCATGAGATGTGATATCCAACTCCTTCCCATTCCAATCCTGAGACCCTTACTATAGATTGAGATGTGATATCCAACTCCTTCCCATTCCAATCCTGAGACCCTTTCTATAGCTTGAGATGTGATATCCAACTCCTTCCCATTCCAATCCTGAGACCCTTCCTATAGCATGAGATGTGATATCTCAATGCTTCTAATACCAAACCTGAGATCCTTCCTATAACATGAGATGTGATATCCAAATCCTTCCACTTCCAAACCTGAGACCCTCCCTTTAGCATGAGATGTGATATCCGACTCCTTCCCATTCCAATCCTGAGACCCTTCTGATAGCATGAGATGTGATATCTCAATGCCTCTAATACCAAACCTGAGATCCTTCCGATAGCATGAGATGTGATATCTCAATGCTTCTAATACAAAACCTGAGATCCTTCCTATAACATGAGATGTGATATCCAAATCCTTCCCCTTCCAAACCTGAGACCCTCCCTTTAGCATGAGATGTGATATCCAACTCCTTCCCATTCCAATCCTGAGACCCTTCTGATAGCATGAGATGTGATATCTCAATGCCTCTAATACCAAACCTGAGATCCTACCTCTAACATGAAATGTGATATCCAACTCCTTCCCCTTCCAAACCTGAGAGCCTTCCTATAGCATGAGATGTGATATCCAAGTCCTTCCCATTCCAATCCTGAGACCCTTCCTATAACATGAGATGTGATATCCAACTCCTTCCAAATCCAATCCTGATACCCTTCCGATAGCATGAGATGTGATATCCCAATGCTTCTACAAAACCTGAGACCCATACATGGCATGAGATGTGATATCAAACTCCTTCCCATTCCAATCCTGAGACACTTCCTATAGCATCAGATGTGATATCTCAATGCTTCTAATACCAAACCTGAGACTCTTCCTATAACATGAGATGGGATATCCAACTCCTTCCCATTCCAATCCTGAGACCCTTCCGATAGCAGAGATGTGATATCTCAATGCTTATACCAAACCTGAGACCCTTCCTATGGCATGAGATGTCATATACAACTCCTTCCCATTCCAATCCTGAGACCCTTCCTATAGCATGAGATGTGATATCTCAATGCTTCTAATACCAAACCTGAGATCCTTCCTATAACATGAGATGTGATATCCAACTCCTTCCCATTCCAATCCTGAGACCCTTCCTATAGCATGAGATGTGACATCTCAATGCTTATACCACACCTGAGACCCTTCCTATAGCATGAGATGTGATATCCAACTCCTTCCCATTCCAATCCTGAGACCCTTCCTATAGCATGAGATGTGATATCTCAATGCCTCTAATACCAAACCTGAGATCCTTCCTCTAACATGAAATGTGATATCCAACTCCTTCCCTTTCCAAACCTGAGAGCCTACCTATAGCATGAGATGTGATATTCAAGTCCTTCCCATTCCAATCCTTAGACCCTTCCTACAGCATGCAATATGATATCTCAATGATTCTAATAACAAACCTGAGACCCGTCCTATAACATGAGATGGGATATCCAACTCCTTCCCATTCCAATCCTGAGACACTTCCGATAGCAGAGATGTGATATCTCAATGCTTATACCAAACCTGAGACCCTTCCTATAGCATGAGATGTAATATCCAACTCCTTCCCATTCCAATCCTGAGACCCTTCCTACAGCATGCGATGTGATATCTCAATGCTTCTAATACCAAACCTGAGACCCGTCCTATAACATGAGATGGGATATCCAACTCCTTCCCGTTCCAAACCTGAGACCCTTCCTATAGCATGAGATGTGATATCCAACTCCTTCCCATCCCAATCCTGAGACACTTCCGATTGCAGAGATGTGATATCTCAATGCTTATACCAAACCTGAGACTCTTCCTATAACATGAGATGTGATATCCAACTCCTTCCCGGTACAAACCTGAGACCCTTCCTATAGCATGAGATGTGATATCCAACTCCTTCCCATTCCAATCCTGAGACCCTTCTGATAGCATGAGATGTGATATCTCAATGCTTCTAATACCAAACCTGAGATCCTTCTTATAACATGTGATGTGATATCCAAATCCTTCCCCTTCCAAACCTGAGACCCTCCCTTTAGCATGAGAAGTGATATCCAACTCCTTCCCATTCCAATCCTGAGACCCTTATGATAGCATGAGATGTGATATCTCAATGCCTCTAATACCAAACCTGAGATACTTCCGATAGCATGAGATGTGATATCTCAATGATTCTAATACCAAACCTGAGATCCTTCCTATAACATGCAATGTGATATCCAAATCCTTCCCCTTCCAAACCTGAGACCCTCCCTTTAGCATGAGATGCGATATCCAACTCCTTCCCATTCCAATCCTGAGACCCTTCTGATAGCATGAGATGTGATACCTCAATGCCTCTAATACCAAACCTGAGATCCTACCTCTAACATGAAATGTGATATCCAACTCCTTCCCTTACCAAACCTGAGATCCTTCCTATAACATGCGATGTGATATCCAAATCCTTCCCCTTCCAAACCTGAGACCCTCCCTATAGCATGAGATGTGATATCCAAGTCCGTCCCATTCCAATCCTGAGACCCTTCCTATAGCATGAGATGTGATATCTCAATGCTTATTCCAAACCTGAGACCCTTCCTATGGCATGAGATGTCATATACAACTCCTTCCCATTCCAATCCTGAGACCCTTCCTATAGCATGAGATGTGATATCTCAATGCTTATACCAAACCTGAGACCCTTCCTATAGCATGAGATGTGATATCCAACTTCTTCCCATTCCAATCCTGAGACCCTTCCTATAACATGAGATGTGATGTCGCAATGCTTCTAATACCAAACCTGAGATCTTTCCTATAACATGAGATGTGATATCCAACACCTTCCCATTCCAATCCTAAGACCCTTCCTATAGCATGAGATGTGATATCTCAATGCTTATACCAAACGTGAGACCCTTCCTATAGCTTGAGATGTGATATCCAACTCCTTCCCATTCCAATCCTGAGACCCTTCCTATAGCATGAGATGTGATATCTCAATGCTTATACCAAACGTGAGACCCTTCCTATAACATGAGATGTGATATCTTAATGCCTCTAATACCAAACCTGAGATCCTTCCTCTAACATGAAATGTGATATCCAACTCCTTCCCCTTCCAAACCTGAGAGCCTTCCTATAGCATGAGATATGATATCCAAGTCCTTCCCATTCCAATCCTGGGACCCTTCCTATAACATGAGATGTGATATCCAACTCCTTCCCATTCCAACCTGAGACCCTTCCTATAGCATGAGATGGGATATCCAACTCCTTCCAAATCAAATCCTGATACCCTTCCGATAGCATGAGATGTGATATCCCAATGTTTCTACCAAACCTGAGACCCATACTATGGCATGAGTTGTGATATCAAACCCCTTCCCATTCCAATCCTGAGACCCTTCCTATAGCTTGAGATATCCAACTCCTTCCCATTCCAATTCTGAGACCCTTCCTATACCATGAGACTTGATATCTCAATGCTTCTAATACCAAACCTGAGACCCTTCATATAGCATGAGATGTGATATCTCAATGCTTCTAATACCAAACCTGAGATCCTTCCGATAACATGAGATGTGATATCCAAATCCTTCCCCTTCCAAACCTGAGACCCTCCCTTTAGCATGAGATGTGATATCCAACTCCTTCCCATTCCCATCCTGAGACCCTTCTGATAGCATGAGATGTGATATCTCGATGCCTCCAATACCAAACCTGAGATCCTACCTCTAACATGAAATGTGATATCCACATCCTTCCCCTTCCAAACCTGAGACCCTCCCTTTAGCATGAGATGTGATATCCAACTCCGTCCCATTCCAATCCTGAGACCCTTCCGATAGCATGAGATGTGATATCTCAATGCTTCTAATACCAAACCTGTGATCCTTCCTATAACAAGAGATGTGATATCCAAATCCTTCCCCTTCCAAACCTGAGACCCTCCCTTTAGCATGAGATGTGATATCTCAATGCCTCTAATACCAAACCTGAGATCCTTCCGATAGCATGAGATGTGATATCTCAATGCTTCTAATACCAAACCTGAGATCCTTCCTATAACATGAGACGTGATATCCAAACCCTTCCCCTTCCAAACCTGAGACCCTCCCTTTAGCATGAGATGTGATATCCAACTCCTTCCCATTCCAATCCTGAGACCCTTCTGATAGCATGAGATGTGATATCTCAATGCCTCTAATACCAAACCTGAGATCCTACCTCTAACATGAAATGTGATATCCAACTCTTTCCCCTTCCAAACCTGAGAGCCTTCCTATAGCATGAGATGTGATATCCGACTCCTTCCCGTTCCAATCCTGAGACCCTTCCGATAGCATGAGATGTGATATCTCAATGCTTCTAATACCAAACCTGAGATCCTTCTTATAACATGTGATGCGATATCCAAATCCTTCCCCTTCCAAACCTGAGACCCTCCCTTTAGCATGAGATGTGATATCCAACTCCTTCCCATTCCAATCCTGAGACCCTTCCGATAGCATGAGATGTGATATCTCAATGCTTCTAATACCAAACCTGTGATCCTTCCTATAACAAGAGATGTGATATCCAAATCATTCCCCTTCCAAACCTGAGACCCTCCCTTTAGCATGAGATGTGATATCTCAATGCCTCTAATACCAAACCTGAGATCCTTCCGATAGCATGAGATGTGATATCTCAATGCTTCTAATACCAAACCTAAGATCCTTCCTATAACATGAGACGTGATATCCAAATCCTTCCCCTTCCAAACCTGAGACCCTCCCTTTAGCATGAGATGTGATATCTCAATGCCTCTAATACCAAACCTGAGATCCTTCCGATAGCATGAGATGTGATATCTCAATGCTTCTAATACCAAACCTAAGATCCTTCCTATAACATGAGACGTGATATCCAAATCCTTCCCCTTCCAAACCTGAGACCCTCCCTTTAGCATGAGATGTGATATCCAACTCCTTCCCATTCCAATCCTGAGACCCTTCTGATAGCATGAGATGTGATATCTCAATGCCTCTAATACCAAACCTGAGATCCTACCTCTAACATGAAATGTGATATCCAACTCCTTCCCCTTCCAAACCTGAGAGCCTTCCTATAGCATGAGATGTGATATCCAAGTCCTTCCCATTCCAATCCTGAGACCCTTCCTATAACATGAGATGTGATATCCAACTCCTTCCAAATCCAATCCTGATACCCTTCCGATAGCATGAGATGTGATATCCCAATGCTTCTACAAAACCTGAGACCCATACATGGCATGAGATGTGATATCAAACTCCTTCCCATTCCAATCCTGAGACACTTCCTATAGCATCAGATGTGATATCTCAATGCTTCTAATACCAAACCTGAGACTCGTCCTATAACATGAGATGGGATATCCAACTCCTTCCCATTCCAATCCTGAGACCCTTCCGATAGCAGAGATGTGATATCTCAATGCTTATACCAAACCTGAGACCCTTCCTATGGCATGAGATGTCATATACAACTCCTTCACATTCCAATCCTGAGACCCTTCCTATAGCATGAGATGTGATATCTCAATGCTTCTAATACCAAACCTGAGATCCTTCCTATAACATGAGATGTGATATCCAACTCCTTCCCATTCCAATCCTGAGACCCTTCCTATAGCATGAGATGTGACATCTCAATGCTTATACCAAACCTGAGACCCTTCCTATAGCATGAAATGTGATATCCAACTCCTTCCCATTCCAATCCTGAGACCCTTCCTATAGCATGAGATGTGATATCTCAATGCCTCTAATACCAAACCTGAGATCCTTCCTCTAACATGAAATGTGATATCCAACTCCTTCCCTTTCCAAACCTGAGAGCCTACCTATAGCATGAGATGTGATATTCAAGTCCTTCCCATTCCAATCCTTAGACCCTTCCTACAGCATGCAATATGATATCTCAATGATTCTAATAACAAACCTGAGACCCGTCCTATAACATGAGATGTAATATCCAACTCCTTCCCATTCCAATCCTGAGACCCTTCCTAGGGCATGCGATGTGATATCTCAATGCTTCTAATACCAAACCTGAGACCCGTCCTATAACATGAGATGGGATATCGAACTCCTTCCCGTTCCAAACCTGAGACCCTTCCTATAGCATGAGATGTGATATCCAACTCCTTCCCATCCCAATCCTGAGACACTTCCGATTGCAGAGATGTGATATCTCAATGCTTATACCAAACCTGAGACTCTTCCTATAACATGAGATGTGATATCCAACTCCTTCCCGTTCCAAACCTGAGACCCTTCCTATAGCATGAGATGTGATATCCAACTCCCTCCCATTCCAATCCTGAGACCCTTCTGATAGCATGAGATGTGATATCTCAATGCTTCTAATACCAAACCTGAGATCCTTCTTATAACATGTGATGTGATATCCAAATCCTTCCCCTTCCAAACCTGAGACCCTCCCTTTAGCATGAGAAGTGATATCCAACTCCTTCCCATTCCAATCCTGAGACCCTTATGATAGCATGAGATGTGATATCTCAATGCCTCTAATACCAAACCTGAGATACTTCCGATAGCATGAGATGTGATATCTCAATGTTTCTAATACCAAACCTGAGATCCTTCCTATAACATGCAATGTGATATCCAAATCCTTCCCCTTCCAAACCAGACCCTCCCTTTAGCATGAGATGTGATATCCAACTCCTTCCCATTCCAATCCTGAGACCCTTCTGATAGCATGAGATGTGATACCTCAATGCCTCTAATACCAAACCTGAGATCCTACCTCTAACATGAAATGTGATATCCAACTCCTTCCCTTACCAAACCTGAGATCCTTCCTATAACATGCGATGTGATATCCAAATCCTTCCCCTTCCAAACCTGAGACCCTCCCTATAGCATGAGATGTGATATCCAAGTCCGTCCCATTCCAATCCTGAGACCCTTCCTATAGCATGAGATGTGATATCTCAATGCTTATTCCAAACCTGAGACCCTTCCTATGGCATGAGATGTCATATACAACTCCTTCCCATTCCAATCCTGAGACCCTTCCTATAGCATGAGATGTGATATCTCAATGCTTATACCAAACCTGAGACCCTTCCTATAGCATGAGATGTGATAGCCAACTTCTTCCCATTCCAATCCTGAGACCCTTCCTATAACATGAGATGTGATGTCGCAATGCTTCTAATACCAAACCTGAGATCTTTCCTATAACATGAGATGTGATATCCAACACCTTCCCATTCCAATCCTGAGACCCTTCCTATAGCATGAGATGTGATATCTCAATGCTTATACCAAACGTGAGACCCTTCCTATAGCTCGAGATGTGATATCCAACTCCTTCCCATTCCAATCCTGAGACCCTTCCTATAGCATGAGATGTGATATCTCAATGCTTATACCAAACGTGAGACCCTTCCTATAACATGAGATGTGATATCTTAATGCCTCTAATACCAAACCTGAGATCCTTCCTCTAACATGAAATGTGATATCCAACTCCTTCCCCTTCCAAACCTGAGAGCCTTCCTATAGCATGAGATATGATATCCAAGTCCTTCCCATTCCAATCCTGGGACCCTTCCTATAACATGAGATGTGATATCCAACTCCTTCCCATTCCAACCTGAGACCCTTCCTATAGCATGAGATGGGATATCCAACTCCTTCCAGATCAAATCCTGATACCCTTCCGATAGCATGAGATGTGATATCCCAATGGTTCTACCAAACCTGAGACCCATACTATGGCATGAGTTGTGATATCAAACCCCTTCCCATTCCAATCCTGAGACCCTTCCTATAGCTTGAGATATCCAACTCCTTCCCATTCCAATTCTGAGACCCTTCCTATACCATGAGACTTGATATCTCAATGCTTCTAATACCAAACCTGAGACCCTTCCTATAGCATGAGATGTGATATCTCAATGCTTCTAATACCAAACCTGAGATCCTTCCGATAACATGAGATGTGATATCCAAATCCTTCCCCTTCCAAACCTGAGACCCTCCCTTTAGCATGAGATGTGATATCCAACTCCTTCCCATTCCCATCCTGAGACCCTTCTGATAGCATGAGATGTGATATCTCAATGCCTCCAATACCAAACCTGAGATCCTACCTCTAACATGAAATGTGATATCCACATCCTTCCCCTTCCAAACCTGAGACCCTCCCTTTAGCATGAGATGTGATATCCAACTCCGTCCCATTCCAATCCTGAGACCCTTCCGATAGCATGAGATGTGATATCTCAATGCTTCTAATACCAAACCTGTGATCCTTCCTATAACAAGAGATGTGATATCCAAATCCTTCCCCTTCCAAACCTGAGACCCTCCCTTTAGCATGAGATGTGATATCTCAATGCCTCTAATACCAAACCTGAGATCCTTCCGATAGCATGAGATGTGATATCTCAATGCTTCTAATACCAAACCTGAGATCCTTCCTATAACATGAGACGTGATATCCAAATCCTTCCCCTTCCAAACCTGAGACCCTCCCTTTAGCATGAGATGTGATATCCAACTACTTCCCATTCCAATCCTGAGACCCTTCCTATAGCTTGAGATGTGATATCCAACTCCTTCCCATTCCAATTCTGAGACCCGTCCTATACCATGAGATGTGATATCTCAATGCTTCTAATACCAAACCTGAGACCCTTCCTATAACGAGATGGGATATCCAACTCCTTCCCATTCCAATCCTGAGACCCTTCAGATAGCAGAGATGTGATATCTCAATGCTTATACCAAACCTGAGACCCTTCCTATGGCATGAGATGTCATATACGACTCCTTCCGATTCCAAACCTGAGACCCTTCCTATAGCATGAGATGGGATATCTCAATGCTTATACCAAACCTGAGACCCTTCCTATAGCATGAGATGGGATATCCAACTCCTTCCAGATCCAATCCTGATACCCTTCCGATAGCATGAGATGTGATATCTCAATGCTAATACCAAACCTGAGATCCTTCCTGTAACATGAGATGTGATATCCAAATACTTCCCCTTCCAAACCCGAGACCCACATGAGATGTGATATCCAACTCCTTCCCATTCCAATCCCGAGACCCTTCTGATAGCATGAGATGTGATATCTCAATGCCTCTAATACCAAACCTGAGATCCTTCCGATAGCATGAGATCTGATATCTCAATGCTTCTAATACCAAACCTGAGATCCTTCCTATAACATGAGATGTGATATCCAAATCCTTCCCCTTCCAAACCTGAGACCCTCCCTTTAGCATGAGATGTGATATCCAACTCCTTCCCATTCCGATCCTGAAATCCTTCTGATAGCATGAGATGTGATATCTCAATGCCTCTAATACCAAACCTGAGATCCTACCTCTAACATGTAATGTGATATCCAACTCCTTCCCCTTCCAAACCTGAGAGCCTTCCTATAGCATGAGATGTGTTATCCAAGTCCTTCCCATTCCAATCCTGAGACCCTTCCTATAACATGAGATGTGATATCCAACTCCTTCCCATTCCAACCTGAGACCCTTCCTATAGCATGAGATGGGATATCCAACTCCTTCCAAATCCAATCCTGATACCCTTCCGATAGCATGAGATGTGATATCCCAATGCTTCTACAAAACCTGAGACCCATACATGACATGAGATGTGATATCAAACTCCTTCCCATTCCAATCCTGAGACCCTTCCTATAGCTTGAGATGTGATATCCAACTCCTTCCCATTCCAATTCTGAGAACCTTCCCATAGCATGAGATATGATATCTCAATGCTTCTAATACCAAACCTGAGACCCTTCCTATAACATGAGATGTGATATCCAAGTCCTTCCCATTCCAATCCTGAGACCCTTCCTATAGCATGAGATGTGATATCTCAATGCTTCTAATACCAAACCTGAGATCCTTCCTATAACATGAGATGTGATATCCAAGTCCTTCCCATTCCAATACTGAGACCCTTCCTATAGCTTGAGATGTGATATCCAACTCCTTCCCATTCCAATTCTGAGACCCGTCCTATACCATGAGATGTGATATCTCAATGCTTCTAATACCAAACCTGAGACCCTTCCTATAACGAGATGGGATATCCAACTCCTTCCCATTCCAATCCTGAGACCCTTCAGATAGCAGAGATGTGATATCTCAATGCTTATACCAAACCTGAGACCCTTCCTATGGCATGAGATGTCATATACGACTCCTTCCGATTCCAAACCTGAGACCCTTCCTATAGCATGAGATGGGATATCTCAATGCTTATACCAAACCTGAGACCCTTCCTATAGCATGAGATGGGATATCCAACTCCTTCGAGATCCAATCCTGATACCCTTCCGATCGCATGAGATGTGATATCTCAATGCCTCTAATACCAAACCTGAGATCCTACCTCTAACATGAAATGTGATATCCAACTCCTTCCCCTTCCAAACCTGAGAGCCTTCCTATAGCATGAGATGTGATATCCAAGTCCTTCCCATTCCAATCCTGAGACCCTTCCGATAGCATGAGATGTGATATCCCAATGCTTCTACAAAACCTGAGACCCATACATGGCATGAGATGTGATATCAAACTCCTTCCCATTCCAATCCTGAGACACTTCCTATAGCATCAGATGTGATATCTCAATGCTTCTAATACCAAACCTGAGACTCGTCCTATAACATGAGATGGGATATCCAACTCCTTCCCATTCCAATCCTGAGACCCTTCCGATAGCAGAGATGTGATATCTCAATGCTTATACCAAACCTGAGACCCTTCCTATGGCATGAGATGTCATATACAACTCCTTCACATTCCAATCCTGAGACCCTTCCTATAGCATGAGATGTGATATCTCAATGCTTCTAATACCAAACCTGAGATCCTTCCTATAACATGAGATGTGATATCCAACTCCTTCCCATTCCAATCCTGAGACCCTTCCTATAGCATGAGATGTGACATCTCAATGCTTATACCAAACCTGAGACCCTTCCTATAGCATGAAATGTGATATCCAACTCCTTCCCATTCCAATCCTGAGACCCTTCCTATAGCATGAGATGTGATATCTCAATGCCTCTAATACCAAACCTGAGATCCTTCCTCTAACATGAAATGTGATATCCAACTCCTTCCCTTTCCAAACCTGAGAGCCTACCTATAGCATGAGATGTGATATTCAAGTCCTTCCCATTCCAATCCTTAGACCCTTCCTACAGCATGCAATATGATATCTCAATGATTCTAATAACAAACCTGAGACCCGTCCTATAACATGAGATGTAATATCCAACTCCTTCCCATTCCAATCCTGAGACCCTTCCTACAGCATGCGATGTGATATCTCAATGCTTCTAATACCAAACCTGAGACCCGTCCTATAACATGAGATGGGATATCGAACTCCTTCCCGTTCCAAACCTGAGACCCTTCCTATAGCATGAGATGTGATATCCAACTCCTTCCCATCCCAATCCTGAGACACTTCCGATTGCAGAGATGTGATATCTCAATGCTTATACCAAACCTGAGATCCTTCTTATAACATGTGATGTGATATCCAAATCCTTCCCCTTCCAAACCTGAGACCCTCCCTTTAGCATGAGAAGTGATATCCAACTCCTTCCCATTCCAATCCTGAGACCCTTATGATAGCATGAGATGTGATATCTCAATGCCTCTAATACCAAACCTGAGATACTTCCGATAGCATGAGATGTGATATCTCAATGTTTCTAATACCAAACCTGAGATCCTTCCTATAACATGCAATGTGATATCCAAATCCTTCCCCTTCCAAACCAGACCCTCCCTTTAGCATGAGATGTGATATCCAACTCCTTCCCATTCCAATCCTGAGACCCTTCTGATAGCATGAGATGTGATACCTCAATGCCTCTAATACCAAACCTGAGATCCTACCTCTAACATGAAATGTGATATCCAACTCCTTCCCTTACCAAACCTGAGATCCTTCCTATAACATGCGATGTGATATCCAAATCCTTCCCCTTCCAAACCTGAGACCCTCCCTATAGCATGAGATGTGATATCCAAGTCCGTCCCATTCCAATCCTGAGACCCTTCCTATAGCATGAGATGTGATATCTCAATGCTTATTCCAAACCTGAGACCCTTCCTATGGCATGAGATGTCATATACAACTCCTTCCCATTCCAATCCTGAGACCCTTCCTATAGCATGAGATGTGATATCTCAATGCTTATACCAAACCTGAGACCCTTCCTATAGCATGAGATGTGATAGCCAACTTCTTCCCATTCCAATCCTGAGACCCTTCCTATAACATGAGATGTGATGTCGCAATGCTTCTAATACCAAACCTGAGATCTTTCCTATAACATGAGATGTGATATCCAACACCTTCCCATTCCAATCCTGAGACCCTTCCTATAGCATGAGATGTGATATCTCAATGCTTATACCAAACGTGAGACCCTTCCTATAGCTCGAGATGTGATATCCAACTCCTTCCCATTCCAATCCTGAGACCCTTCCTATAGCATGAGATGTGATATCTCAATGCTTATACCAAACGTGAGACCCTTCCCATAACATGAGATGTGATATCTTAATGCCTCTAATACCAAACCTGAGATCCTTCCTCTAACATGAAATGTGATATCCAACTCCTTCCCCTTCCAAACCTGAGAGCCTTCCTATAGCATGAGATATGATATCCAAGTCCTTCCCATTCCAATCCTGGGACCCTTCCTATAACATGAGATGTGATATCCAACTCCTTCCCATTCCAACCTGAGACCCTTCCTATAGCATGAGATGGGATATCCAACTCCTTCCAGATCAAATCCTGATACCCTTCCGATAGCATGAGATGTGATATCCCAATGGTTCTACCAAACCTGAGACCCATACTATGGCATGAGTTGTGATATCAAACCCCTTCCCATTCCAATCCTGAGACCCTTCCTATAGCTTGAGATATCCAACTCCTTCCCATTCCAATTCTGAGACCCTTCCTATACCATGAGACTTGATATCTCAATGCTTCTAATACCAAACCTGAGACCCTTCCTATAGCATGAGATGTGATATCTCAATGCTTCTAATACCAAACCTGAGATCCTTCCGATAACATGAGATGTGATATCCGAATCCTTCCCCTTCCAAACCTGAGACCCTCCCTTTAGCATGAGATGTGATATCCAACTCCTTCCCATTCCCATCCTGAGACCCTTCTGATAGCATGAGATGTGATATCTCAATGCCTCCAATACCAAACCTGAGATCCTACCTCTAACATGAAATGTGATATCCACATCCTTCCCCTTCCAAACCTGAGACCCTCCCTTTAGCATGAGATGTGATATCCAACTCCGTCCCATTCCAATCCTGAGACCCTTCCGATAGCATGAGATGTGATATCTCAATGCTTCTAATACCAAACCTGTGATCCTTCCTATAACAAGAGATGTGATATCCAAATCCTTCCCCTTCCAAACCTGAGACCCTCCCTTTAGCATGAGATGTGATATCTCAATGCCTCTAATACCAAACCTGAGATCCTTCCGATAGCATGAGATGTGATATCTCAATGCTTCTAATACCAAACCTGAGATCCTTCCTATAACATGAGACGTGATATCCAAATCCTTCCCCTTCCAAACCTGAGACCCTCCCTTTAGCATGAGATGTGATATCCAACTACTTCCCATTCCAATCCTGAGACCCTTCCTATAGCTTGAGATGTGATATCCAACTCCTTCCCATTCCAATTCTGAGACCCGTCCTATACCATGAGATGTGATATCTCAATGCTTCTAATACCAAACCTGAGACCCTTCCTATAACGAGATGGGATATCCAACTCCTTCCCATTCCAATCCTGAGACCCTTCAGATAGCAGAGATGTGATATCTCAATGCTTATACCAAACCTGAGACCCTTCCTATGGCATGAGATGTCATATACGACTCCTTCCGATTCCAAACCTGAGACCCTTCCTATAGCATGAGATGGGATATCTCAATGCTTATACCAAACCTGAGACCCTTCCTATAGCATGAGATGGGATATCCAACTCCTTCCAGATCCAATCCTGATACCCTTCCGATAGCATGAGATGTGATATCTCAATGCTAATACCAAACCTGAGATCCTTCCTGTAACATGAGATGTGATATCCAAATACTTCCCCTTCCAAACCCGAGACCCACATGAGATGTGATATCCAACTCCTTCCCATTCCAATCCCGAGACCCTTCTGATAGCATGAGATGTGATATCTCAATGCCTCTAATACCAAACCTGAGATCCTTCCGATAGCATGAGATCTGATATCTCAATGCTTCTAATACCAAACCTGAGATCCTTCCTATAACATGAGATGTGATATCCAAATCCTTCCCCTTCCAAACCTGAGACCCTCCCTTTAGCATGAGATGTGATATCCAACTCCTTCCCATTCCGATCCTGAAATCCTTCTGAGAGCATGAGATGTGATATCTCAATGCCTCTAATACCAAACCTGAGATCCTACCTCTAACATGTAATGTGATATCCAACTCCTTCCCCTTCCAAACCTGAGAGCCTTCCTATAGCATGAGATGTGTTATCCAAGTCCTTCCCATTCCAATCCTGAGACCCTTCCTATAACATGAGATGTGATATCCAACTCCTTCCCATTCCAACCTGAGACCCTTCCTATAGCATGAGATGGGATATCCAACTCCTTCCAAATCCAATCCTGATACCCTTCCGATAGCATGAGATGTGATATCCCAATGCTTCTACAAAACCTGAGACCCATACATGACATGAGATGTGATATCAAACTCCTTCCCATTCCAATCCTGAGACCCTTCCTATAGCTTGAGATGTGATATCCAACTCCTTCCCATTCCAATTCTGAGACCCTTCCCATAGCATGAGATATGATATCTCAATGCTTCTAATACCAAACCTGAGACCCTTCCTATAACATGAGATGTGATATCCAAGTCCTTCCCATTCCAATCCTGAGACCCTTCCTATAGCATGAGATGTGATATCTCAATGCTTCTAATACCAAACCTGAGATCCTTCCTATAACATGAGATGTGATATCCAAGTCCTTCCCATTCCAATACTGAGACCCTTCCTATAGCTTGAGATGTGATATCCAACTCCTTCCCATTCCAATTCTGAGACCCGTCCTATACCATGAGATGTGATATCTCAATGCTTCTAATACCAAACCTGAGACCCTTCCTATAACGAGATGGGATATCCAACTCCTTCCCATTCCAATCCTGAGACCCTTCAGATAGCAGAGATGTGATATCTCAATGCTTATACCAAACCTGAGACCCTTCCTATGGCATGAGATGTCATATACGACTCCTTCCGATTCCAAACCTGAGACCCTTCCTATAGCATGAGATGGGATATCTCAATGCTTATACCAAACCTGAGACCCTTCCTATAGCATGAGATGGGATATCCAACTCCTTCGAGATCCAATCCTGATACCCTTCCGATAGCATGAGATGTGATATCTCAATGCTAATACCAAACCTGAGATCCTTCCTGTAACATGAGATGTGATATCCAAATACTTCCCCTTCCAAACCCGAGACCCACATGAGATGTGATATCCAACTCCTTCCCATTCCAATCCCGAGACCCTTATGATAGCGTGAGATGTGATATCTCAATGCCTCTAATACCAAACCTGAGATCCTTCCGATAGCATGAGATCTGATATCTCAATGCTTCTAATACCAAACCTGAGATCCTTCCTATAACATGAGATGTGATATCCAAATCCTTCCCCTTCCAAACCTGAGAACCTCCCTTTAGCATGAGATGTGATATCCGACTCTTTCCCATTCCAATCCTGAGACCCTTCTGATAGCATGAGATGTGATATCTCAATGCCTCTAATACCAAACCTGAGATCCTTCCGATAGCATGAGATGTGATATCTCAATGCTTCTAATACCAAACCTGTGATCCTTCCTATAACAAGAGATGTGATATCCAAATCCTTCCCCTTCCAAACCTGAGACCCTCCCTTTAGCATGAGATGTGATATCTCAATGCCTCTAATACCAAACCTGAGATCCTTCCGATAGCATGAGATGTGATATCTCAATGCTTCTAATACCAAACCTGAGATCCTTCCTATAACATGAGACGTGATATCCAAATCCTTCCCCTTCCAAACCTGAGACCCTCCCTTTAGCATGAGATGTGATATCCAACTACTTCCCATTCCAATCCTGAGACCCTTCCTATAGCTTGAGATGTGATATCCAACTCCTTCCCATTCCAATTCTGAGACCCGTCCTATACCATGAGATGTGATATCTCAATGCTTCTAATACCAAACCTGAGACCCTTCCTATAACGAGATGGGATATCCAACTCCTTCCCATTCCAATCCTGAGACCCTTCAGATAGCAGAGATGTGATATCTCAATGCTTATACCAAACCTGAGACCCTTCCTATGGCATGAGATGTCATATACGACTCCTTCCGATTCCAAACCTGAGACCCTTCCTATAGCATGAGATGGGATATCTCAATGCTTATACCAAACCTGAGACCCTTCCTATAGCATGAGATGGGATATCCAACTCCTTCCAGATCCAATCCTGATACCCTTCCGATAGCATGAGATGTGATATCTCAATGCTAATACCAAACCTGAGATCCTTCCTGTAACATGAGATGTGATATCCAAATACTTCCCCTTCCAAACCCGAGACCCACATGAGATGTGATATCCAACTCCTTCCCATTCCAATCCCGAGACCCTTCTGATAGCATGAGATGTGATATCTCAATGCCTCTAATACCAAACCTGAGATCCTTCCGATAGCATGAGATCTGATATCTCAATGCTTCTAATACCAAACCTGAGATCCTTCCTATAACATGAGATGTGATATCCAAATCCTTCCCCTTCCAAACCTGAGACCCTCCCTTTAGCATGAGATGTGATATCCAACTCCTTCCCATTCCGATCCTGAAATCCTTCTGATAGCATGAGATGTGATATCTCAATGCCTCTAATACCAAACCTGAGATCCTTCCTCTAACATGTAATGTGATATCCAACTCCTTCCCCTTCCAAACCTGAGAGCCTTCCTATAGCATGAGATGTGTTATCCAAGTCCTTCCCATTCCAATCCTGAGACCCTTCCTATAACATGAGATGTGATATCCAACTCCTTCCCATTCCAACCTGAGACCCTTCCTATAGCATGAGATGGGATATCCAACTCCTTCCAAATCCAATCCTGATACCCTTCCGATAGCATGAGATGTGATATCCCAATGCTTCTACAAAACCTGAGACCCATACATGACATGAGATGTGATATCAAACTCCTTCCCATTCCAATCCTGAGACCCTTCCTATAGCTTGAGATGTGATATCCAACTCCTTCCCATTCCAATTCTGAGACCCTTCCCATAGCATGAGATATGATATCTCAATGCTTCTAATACCAAACCTGAGACCCTTCCTATAACATGAGATGTGATATCCAAGTCCTTCCCATTCCAATCCTGAGACCCTTCCTATAGCATGAGATGTGATATCTCAATGCTTCTAATACCAAACCTGAGATCCTTCCTATAACATGAGATGTGATATCCAAGTCCTTCCCATTCCAATACTGAGACCCTTCCTATAGCTTGAGATGTGATATCCAACTCCTTCCCATTCCAATTCTGAGACCCGTCCTATACCATGAGATGTGATATCTCAATGCTTCTAATACCAAACCTGAGACCCTTCCTATAACGAGATGGGATATCCAACTCCTTCCCATTCCAATCCTGAGACCCTTCAGATAGCAGAGATGTGATATCTCAATGCTTATACCAAACCTGAGACCCTTCCTATGGCATGAGATGTCATATACGACTCCTTCCGATTCCAAACCTGAGACCCTTCCTATAGCATGAGATGGGATATCTCAATGCTTATACCAAACCTGAGACCCTTCCTATAGCATAAAATGGGATATCCAACTCCTTCGAGATCCAATCCTGATACCCTTCCGATAGCATGAGATGTGATATCTCAATGCTAATACCAAACCTGAGATCCTTCCTGTAACATGAGATGTGATATCCAAATACTTCCCCTTCCAAACCCGAGACCCACATGAGATGTGATATCCAACTCCTTCCCATTCCAATCCCGAGACCCTTATGATAGCGTGAGATGTGATATCTCAATGCCTCTAATACCAAACCTGAGATCCTTCCGATAGCATGAGATCTGATATCTCAATGCTTCTAATACCAAACCTGAGATCCTTCCTATAACATGAGATGTGATATCCAAATCCTTCCCCTTCCAAACCTGAGAACCTCCCTTTAGCATGAGATGTGATATCCGACTCTTTCCCATTCCAATCCTGAGACCCTTCTGATAGCATGAGATGTGATGTCTCAATGCTTCTAATACCAAACCTGAGACCCTTCCTATAACATGAGATGTGATATCTCAATGCTTCTAATACCCAACCTGAGACCCTCCCTTTAGCATGAGATGTGATATCCGACTCCTTCCCATTCCAATCCTGAGACCCTTCTGATATCATGAGATGTGATATCTCAATGCCTCTAATACCAAACCTGAGATCCTTCCGATAGCATGAGATGTTATATCTCAATGCTTCTAATACCAAACCTGAGATCCTTCCTATAACATGAGATGTGATATCCAAATCCTTCCTCTTCCAAACCTGAGACCCTCCCTTTAGCATGAGATGTGATATCCAACTCCTTCCCATTCTGATCCTGAGATCCTTCTGATAGCATGAGATGTGATATCTCAATGCCTCTAATACCAAACCTGAGATCCTACCTCTAACATGTAATGTGATATCCAACTCCTTCCCCTCCCAAACCTGAGAGCCTTCCTATAGCATGAGATGTGATATCCAAGTCCTTCCCATTCCAATCCTGAGACCCTTCCTATAACATGAGATGTGATATCCAACTCCTTCCCATTCCAACCTGAGACCCTTCCTATAGCATGAGATGGGATATCCAACTTCTTCCAAATCCAATCCTGATACCCTTCTGATAGCATGAGATGTGATATCCCAATGCTTCTACAAAATCTGAGACCCATACATGGCATGAGATTTGATATCAAACTCCTTCCCATTCCAATCCTGAGACCCTTCCTATAGCTTGAGATGTGATATCCAACTCCTTCCCATTCCAATTCTGAGACCCTTCCCATAGCATGAGATGTGATATCTCAATGCTTCTAATACCAAACCTGAGACCCTTCCTATAACATGAGATGTGATATCCAAGTCCTTCCCATTCCAATCCTGAGACCCTTCCTATGGCATGAGATGTGATATCTCAAGGCTTCTAATACCAAACCTGAGACCCTTCCTATAACATGAGATGTGATATCCAAGTCCTTCCCATTCCAATCCTGAGACCCTTCCTATAGCTTGAGATGTGATATCCAACTCCTTCCCATTCCAATTCTGAAACCCGTCCTATACCATGAGATGTGATATCTCAATGCTTCTAATACCAAACCTGAGACCCTTCCTTTAACGAGATGGGATATCCAACTCCTTCCCATTCCAATCCTGAGACCCTTCCGATAGCAGAGATGTGATATCTCAATGCTTATACCAAACCTGAGACCCTTCCTATGGCATGAGATGTCATATACAACTCCTTCCGATTCCAAACCTGAGACCCTTCCTATAGAATGAGATGGGATATCTCAATGCTTATACCAAACCTGAGACCCTTCCTATAGCATGAGATGTGATATCCAACTCCTTCCCATTCCAATCCTGAGACCCTTCCTATAGCTTGAGATGTGATATCCAACTCCATCCGATTCCAATCCTGAGACCCTTCCTATAGCTTGAGATGTGATATCCAACTCCTTCCCATTCCAATCCTGAGACCCTTCCTATAGCATGAGATGTGATATCTCAATGCTTCTAATAGCAAACCTGAGATCCATCCTATAACATGAGATGTGATATCCAAATCCTTCCACTTCCAAACCTGAGGCCCTCCATTTAGCATGAGATGTGATATCCGACTCCTTCCCATTCCAATCCTGAGACCCTTCGGATAGCATGAGATGTGATATCTCAATGCCTCTAATACCAAACCTGAGATCCTTCCGATAGCATGAGATCTGATATCTCAATGCTTCTAATACCAAACCTGAGATCCTTCCTATAACATGAGATGTGATATCCAAATCCTTCCCCTTCCAAACCTGAGAACCTCCCTTTAGCATGAGATGTGATATCCGACTCTTTCCCATTCCAATCCTGAGACCCTTCTGATAGCATGAGATGTGATGTCTCAATGCTTCTAATACCAAACCTGAGACCCTTCCTATAACATGAGATGTGATATCTCAATGCTTCTAATACCCAACCTGAGACCCTCCCTTTAGCATGAGATGTGATATCCGACTCCTTCCCATTCCAATCCTGAGACCCTTCTGATATCATGAGATGTGATATCTCAATGCCTCTAATACCAAACCTGAGATCCTTCCGATAGCATGAGATGTTATATCTCAATGCTTCTAATACCAAACCTGAGATCCTTCCTATAACATGAGATGTGATATCCAAATCCTTCCTCTTCCAAACCTGAGACCCTCCCTTTAGCATGAGATGTGATATCCAACTCCTTCCCATTCTGATCCTGAGATCCTTCTGATAGCATGAGATGTGATATCTCAATGCCTCTAATACCAAACCTGAGATCCTACCTCTAACATGTAATGTGATATCCAACTCCTTCCCCTTCCAAACCTGAGAGCCTTCCTATAGCATGAGATGTGATATCCAAGTCCTTCCCATTCCAATCCTGAGACCCTTCCTATAACATGAGATGTGATATCCAACTCCTTCCCATTCCAACCTGAGACCCTTCCTATAGCATGAGATGGGATATCCAACTTCTTCCAAATCCAATCCTGATACCCTTCCGATAGCATGAGATGTGATATCCCAATGCGTCTACAAAACCTGAGACCCATACATGGCATGAGATTTGATATCAAACTCCTTCCCATTCCAATCCTGAGACCCTTCCTATAGCTTGAGATGTGATATCCAACTCCTTCCCATTCCAATTCTGAGACCCTTCCCATAGCATGAGATGTGATATCTCAATGCTTCTAATACCAAACCTGAGACCCTTCCTATAACATGAGATGTGATATCCAAGTCCTTCCCATTCCAATCCTGAGACCCTTCCTATAGCATGAGATGTGATATATCAATGCTTCTAATACCAAACCTGAGACCCTTCCTATAACATGAGATGTGATATCCAAGTCCTTCCCATTCCAATCCTGAGACCCTTCCTATAGCTTGAGATGTGATATCCAACTCCTTCCCATTCCAATTCTGAAACCCGTCCTATACCATGAGATGTGATATCTCAATGCTTCTAATACCAAACCTGAGACCCTTCCTATAACGAGATGGGATATCCAACTCCTTCCCATTCCAATCCTGAGACCCTTCCGATAGCAGAGATGTGATATCTCAATGCTTATACCAAACCTGAGACCCTTCCTATGGCATGAGATGTCATATACAACTCCTTCCGATTCCAAACCTGAGACCCTTCCTATAGAATGAGATGGGATATCTCAATGCTTATACCAAACCTGAGACCCTTCCTATAGCATGAGATGTGATATCCAACTCCTTCCCATTCCAATCCTGAGACCCTTCCTATAGCTTGAGATGTGATATCCAACTCCTTCCGATTGCAATCCTGAGACCCTTCCTATAGCTTGAGATGTGATATCCAACTCCTTCCCATTCCAATCCTGAGACCCTTCCTATAGCATGAGATGTGATATCTCAATGCTTCTAATACCAAACCTGAGATCCTTCCTATAACATGAGATGTGATATCCAAATTCTTCCACTTCCAAACCTGAGGCCCTCCATTTAGCATGAGATGTGATATCCGACTCCTTCCCATTCCAATCCTGAGACCCTTCGGATAGCATGAGATGTGATATCTCAATGCCTCTAATACCAAACCTGAGATCCTTCCGATAGCATGAGATGTGATATCTCAATGCTTCTAATACCAAACCTGAGATCCTTCCTATAACATGAGATGTGATCTCCAAATCCTTCCCCTTCCAAACCTGAGACCCTCCCTTTAGCATGAGATGTGATATCCAACTCCTTCCCATTCCAATCCTGAGACCCTTCTGATAGCATGAGATGTGATATCTCAATGCCTCTAATACCAAACCTGAGATCCTTCCGATAGCATGAGATGTGATATCTCAATGCTTCTAATACCAAACCTGAGATCCTTCCTATAACATGAGATGTGATATCCAAATCCTTCCCCTTCCAAACCCGAGACCCTCCCTTTAGCATGAGATGTGATATCCAACTCCTTCCCATTCCAATCCCGAGACCCTTCTGATAGCATGAGATGTGATATCTCAATGCCTCTAATACCAAACCTGAGATCCTTCCGATAGCATGAGATGTGATATCTCAATGCTTCTAATACCAAACCTAAGATCCTTCCCATAACATGAGATGTGATATCCAAATCCTTCCCCTTCCAAACCTGAGACCCTCCCTTTAGCATGAGATGTGATATCCGACTCCTTCCCATTCCAATCCTGAAACCCTTCTGATAGCATGAGATGTGATATCTCAATGCCTCTAATACCAAACCTGAGTTCCTTCCTATAACATGAGATGTGATATCTCAATGCTTCTAATAGTAAACCTGAGACCCTCCCTTTAGCATGAGATGTGATATCCGACTCCTTCCAATTCCAATCCTGAGACCCTTCTGATATCATGAGATGTGATATCTCAATGCCTCTAATACCAAACCTGAGATCCTTCCGATAGCATGAGATGTGATATCTCAATGTGTCTAATACCAAACCTGAGATCCTTCCTATAACATGAGATGTGATATCCAAATCCTTCCCCTTCCAAACCTGAGACCCTCCCTTTAGCATGAGATGTGATATCCAACTCCTTCCCATTCCGATCCTGAGATCCTTCTGTTAGCATGAGATGTGATATCTCAATGCCTCTAATACCAAACCTGAGATCCTACCTCTAACATGTAATGTGATATCCAACTCCTTCCCCTTCCAAACCTGAGAGCCTTCCTATAGCATGAGATGTGATATCCAAGTCCTTCCCATTCCAATCCTGAGACCCTTCCTATAACATGAGATGTGATATCCAACTCCTTCCCATTCCAACCTGAGACCCTTCCTATATCATGAGATGGGATATCCAACTCCTTCCAAATCCAATCCTGATACCCTTCCGATAGCATGAGATGTGATATCCCAATGCTTCTACAAAACCTGAGACCCATACATCGCATGAGATGTGATATCAAACTCCTTCCCATTCCAATCCTGAGACCCTTCCTATAGCTTGAGATGTGATATCCAACTCCTTCCCATTCCAATTCTGAGACCCTTCCTATAGCATGAGATGTGATATCTCAATGCTTCTAATACCAAACCTGAGACCCTTCCTATAACATGAGATGTGTTATCCAAGTCCTTCCCATTCCAATCCTGAGACCCTTCCTATAGCATGAGATGTGATATCTCAATGCTTCTAATACCAAACCTGAGACCCTTCCTATATCATGAGATGTGATATCCAAGTCCTTCCCATTCCAATCCTGAGACCCTTCCTATAGCTTGAGATGTGATATCTAACTCCTTCCCATTCCAATTCTGAGACCCGTCCTATACCATGAAATGTGATATCTCAATGCTTCTAATACCAAACCTGAGACCCTTCCTATAACGAGATGGGATATCCAACTCCTTCCCATTCCAATCCTGAGACCCTTCCGATAGCAGAGATGTGATATCTCAATGCTTATACCAAACCTGAGACCCTACCTATGGCATGAGATGTCATATACAACTCCTTCCGATTCCAAACCTGAGACCCTTCCTATAGCATGAGATGGGATATCTCAATGCTAATACCAAACCTGAGACCCTTCCTATAGCATGAGATGTGATATCCAACTCCTTCCCATTCCAATCCTGAGACCCTTACTATAGATTGAGATGTGATATTCAACTCCTTCCCATTCCAATCCTGAGACCCTTTCTATAGCTTGAGATGTGATATCCAACTCCTTCCCATTCCAATCCTGAGACCCTTCCTATAGCATGAGATGTGATATCTCAATGCTTCTAATACCAAACCTGAGATCCTTCCTATAACATGAGATGTGATATCCAAATCCTTCCACTTCCAAACCTGAGACCCTCCCTTTAGCATGAGATGTGATATCCGACTCCTTCCCATTCCAATCCTGAGACCCTTCTGATAGCATGAGATGTGATATCTCAATGCCTCTAATACCAAACCTGAGATCCTTCCGATAGCATGAGATGTGATATCTCAATGCTTCTAATACAAAACCTGAGATCCTTCCTATAACATGAGATGTGATATCCAAATCCTTCCCCTTCCAAACCTGAGACCCTCCCATTAGCATGAGATGTGATATCCAACTCCTTCCCATTCCAATCCTGAGACCCTTCTGATAGCATGAGATGTGATATCTCAATGCCTCTAATACCAAACCTGAGATCCTACCTCTAACATGAAATGTGATATCCAACTCCTTCCCCTTCCAAACCTGAGAGCCTTCCTATAGCATGAGATGTGATATCCAAGTCCTTCCCATTCCAATCCTGAGACCCTTCCTATAACATGAGATGTGATATCCAACTCCTTCCAAATCCAATCCTGATACCCTTCCGATAGCATGAGATGTGATATCCCAATGCTTCTACAAAACCTGAGACCCATACATGGCATGAGATGTGATATCAAACTCCTTCCCATTCCAATCCTGAGACACTTCCTATAGCATCAGATGTGATATCTCAATGCTTCTAATACCAAACCTGAGACTCTTCCTATAACATGAGATGGGATATCCAACTCCTTCCCATTCCAATCCTGAGACCCTTCCGATAGCAGAGATGTGATATCTCAATGCTTATACCAAACCTGAGACCCTTCCTATGGCATGAGATGTCATATACAACTCCTTCCCATTCCAATCCTGAGACCCTTCCTATAGCATGAGATGTGATATCTCAATGCTTCTAATACCAAACCTGAGATCCTTCCTATAACATGAGATGTGATATCCAACTCCTTCCCATTCCAATCCTGAGACCCTTCCTATAGCATGAGATGTGACATCTCAATGCTTATACCACACCTGAGACCCTTCCTATAGCATGAGATGTGATATCCAACTCCTCTTCATTCCAATCCTGAGACCCTTCCTATAGCATGAGATGTGATATCTCTATGTCTCTAATACCAAACCTGAGATCCTTCCTCTAACATGAAATGTGATATCCAACTCCTTCCCTTTCCAAACCTGAGAGCCTACCTATAGCATGAGATGTGATATTCAAGTCCTTCCCATTCCAATCCTTAGACCCTTCCTACAGCATGCAATATGATATCTCAATGATTCTAATAACAAACCTGAGACCCGTCCTATAACATGAGATGGGATATCCAACTCCTTCCCATTCCAATCCTGAGACACTTCCGATAGCAGAGATGTGATATCTCAATGCTTATACCAAACCTGAGACCCTTCCTATAGCATGAGATGTAATATCCAACTCCTTCCCATTCCAATCCTGAGACCCTTCCTACAGCATGCGATGTGATATCTCAATGCTTCTAATACCAAACCTGAGACCCGTCCTATAACATGAGATGGGATATCCAACTCCTTCCCGTTCCAAACCTGAGACCCTTCCTATAGCATGAGATGTGATATCCAACTCCTTCCCATCCCAATCCTGAGACACTTCCGATTGCAGAGATGTGATATCTCAATGCTTATACCAAACCTGAGACTCTTCCTATAACATGAGATGTGATATCCAACTCCTTCCCGGTACAAACCTGAGACCCTTCCTATAGCATGAGATGTGATATCCAACTCCTTCCCATTCCAATCCTGAGACCCTTCTGATAGCATGAGATGTGATATCTCAATGCTTCTAATACCAAACCTGAGATCCTTCTTATAACATGTGATGTGATATCCAAATCCTTCCCCTTCCAAACCTGAGACCCTCCCTTTAGCATGAGAAGTGATATCCAACTCCTTCCCATTCCAATCCTGAGACCCTTATGATAGCATGAGATGTGATATCTCAATGCCTCTAATACCAAACCTGAGATACTTCCGATAGCATGAGATGTGATATCTCAATGATTCTAATACCAAACCTGAGATCCTTCCTATAACATGCGATGTGATATCCAACTCCTTCCCATTCCAATCCTGAGACCCTTCTGATAGCATGAGATGTGATACCTCAATGCCTCTAATACCAAACCTGAGATCCTACCTCTAACATGAAATGTGATATCCAACTCCTTCCCTTACCAAACCTGAGATCCTTCCTATAACATGCGATGTGATATCCAAATCCTTCCCCTTCCAAACCTGAGACCCTCCCTATTGCATGAGATGTGATATCCAAGTCCGTCCCATTCCAATCCTGAGACCCTTCCTATAGCATGAGATGTGATATCTCAATGCTTATTCCAAACCTGAGACCCTTCCTATGGCATGAGATGTCATATACAACTCCTTCCCATTCCAATCCTGAGACCCTTCCTATAGCATGAGATGTGATATCTCAATGCTTATACCAAACCTGAGACCCTTCCTATAGCATGAGATGTGATATCCAACTTCTTCCCATTCCAATCCTGAGACCCTTCCTATAACATGAGATGTGATGTCGCAATGCTTCTAATACCAAACCTGAGATCTTTCCTATAACATGAGATGTGATATCCAACACCTTCCCATTCCAATCCTAAGACCCTTCCTATAGCATGAGATGTGATATCTCAATGCTTATACCAAACGTGAGACCCTTCCTATAGCTTGAGATGTGATATCCAACTCCTTCCCATTCCAATCCTGAGACCCTTCCTATAGCATGAGATGTGATATCTCAATGCTTATACCAAACGTGAGACCCTTCCTATAACATGAGATGTGATATCTTAATGCCTCTAATACCAAACCTGAGATCCTTCCTCTAACATGAAATGTGATATCCAACTCCTTCCCCTTCCAAACCTGAGAGCCTTCCTATAGCATGAGATATGATATCCAAGTCCTTCCCATTCCAATCCTGGGACCCTTCCTATAACATGAGATGTGATATCCAACTCCTTCCCATTCCAACCTGAGACCCTTCCTATAGCATGAGATGGGATATCCAACTCCTTCCAAATCAAATCCTGATACCCTTCCGATAGCATGAGATGTGAGATCCCAATGTTTCTACCAAACCTGAGACCCATACTATGGCATGAGTTGTGATATCAAACCCCTTCCCATTCCAATCCTGAGACCCTTCCTATAGCTTGAGATATCCAACTCCTTCCCATTCCAATTCTGAGACCCTTCCTATACCATGAGACTTGATATCTCAATGCTTCTAATACCAAACCTGAGACCCTTCATATAGCATGAGATGTGATATCTCAATGCTTCTAATACCAAACCTGAGATCCTTCCGATAACATGAGATGTGATATCCAAATCCTTCGCCTTCCAAACCTGAGACCCTCCCTTTAGCATGAGATGTGATATCCAACTCCTTCCCATTCCCATCCTGAGACCCTTCTGATAGCATGAGATGTGATATCTCGATGCCTCCAATACCAAACCTGAGATCCTACCTCTAACATGAAATGTGATATCCACATCCTTCCCCTTCCAAACCTGAGACCCTCCCTTTAGCATGAGATGTGATATCCAACTCCGTCCCATTCCAATCCTGAGACCCTTCCGATAGCATGAGATGTGATATCTCAATGCTTCTAATACCAAACCTGTGATCCTTCCTATAACAAGAGATGTGATATCCAAATCCTTCCCCTTCCAAACCTGAGACCCTCCCTTTAGCATGAGATGTGATATCTCAATGCCTCTAATACCAAACCTGAGACCCTTCCGATAGCATGAGATGTGATATCTCAATGCTTCTAATACCAAACCTGAGGTTCTTCCTATAACATGAGACGTGATATCCAAATCCTTCACCTTCCAAACCTGAGACCCTCCCTTTAGCATGAGATGTGATATCCAACTCCTTCCCATTCCAATCCTGAGACCCTTCTGATAGCATGAGATGTGATATCTCAATGCCTCTAATACCAAACCTGAGATCCTACCTCTAACATGAAATGTGATATCCAACTCTTTCCCCTTCCAAACCTGAGAGCCTTCCTATAGCATGAGATGTGATATCCGACTCCTTCCCGTTCCAATCCTGAGACCCTTCCGATAGCATGAGATGTGATATCTCAATGCTTCTAATACCAAACCTGAGATCCTTCTTATAACATGTGATGCGATATCCAAATCCTTCCCCTTCCAAACCTGAGACCCTCCCTTTAGCATGAGATGTGATATCCAACTCCTTCCCATTCCAATCCTGAGACCCTTATGATAGATAGCATGAGATGTGATATCTCAATGCCTCTAATACCAAACCTGAGATCCTTCCTATAACATGAGATGTGATATCCAAATCCTTCCCCTTCCAAACCTGAGACCCTCCCTTTAGCATGAGATGTGATATCCAACTCCTTCCCATTCCAATCCTGAGACCCTTCCGATAGCATGAGATGTGATATCTCAATGCTTCTAATACCAAACCTGTGATCCTTCCTATAACAAGAGATGTGATATCCAAATCATTCCCCTTCCAAACCTGAGACCCTCCCTTTAGCATGAGATGTGATATCTCAATGCCTCTAATACCAAACCTGAGATCCTTCCGATAGCATGAGATGTGATATCTCAATGCTTCTAATACCAAACCTAAGATCCTTCCTATAACATGAGACGTGATATCCAAATCCTTCCCCTTCCAAACCTAAGACCCTCCCTTTAGCATGAGATGTGATATCCAACTCCTTCCCATTCCAATCCTGAGACCCTTACTATAGATTGAGATGTGATATCCAACTCCTTCCCATTCCAATCCTGAGACCCTTTCTATAGCTTGAGATGTGATATCCAACTCCTTCCCATTCCAATCCTGAGACCCTTCCTATAGCATGAGATGTGATATCTCAATGCTTCTAATACCAAACCTGAGATCCTTCCTATAACATGAGATGTGATATCCAAATCCTTCCACTTCCAAACCTGAGACCCTCCCTTTAGCATGAGATGTGATATCCGACTCCTTCCCATTCCAATCCTGAGACCCTTCTGATAGCATGAGATGTGATATCTCAATGCCTCTAATACCAAACCTGAGATCCTTCCGATAGCATGAGATGTGATATCTCAATGCTTCTAATACAAAACCTGAGATCCTTCCTATAACATGAGATGTGATATCCAAATCCTTCCCCTTCCAAACCTGAGACCCTCCCTTTAGCATGAGATGTGATATCCAACTCCTTCCCATTCCAATCCTGAGACCCTTCTGATAGCATGAGATGTGATATCTCAATGCCTCTAATACCAAACCTGAGATCCTACCTCTAACATGAAATGTGATATCCAACTCCTTCCCCTTCCAAACCTGAGAGCCTTCCTATAGCATGAGATGTGATATCCAAGTCCTTCCCATTCCAATCCTGAGACCCTTCCTATAACATGAGATGTGATATCCAACTCCTTCCAAATCCAATCCTGATACCCTTCCGATAGCATGAGATGTGATATCCCAATGCTTCTACAAAACCTGAGACCCATACATGGCATGAGATGTGATATCAAACTCCTTCCCATTCCAATCCTGAGACACTTCCTATAGCATCAGATGTGATATCTCAATGCTTCTAATACCAAACCTGAGACTCTTCCTATAACATGAGATGGGATATCCAACTCCTTCCCATTCCAATCCTGAGACCCTTCCGATAGCAGAGATGTGATATCTCAATGCTTATACCAAACCTGAGACCCTTCCTATGGCATGAGATGTCATATACAACTCCTTCCCATTCCAATCCTGAGACCCTTCCTATAGCATGAGATGTGATATCTCAATGCTTCTAATACCAAACCTGAGATCCTTCCTATAACATGAGATGTGATATCCAACTCCTTCCCATTCCAATCCTGAGACCCTTCCTATAGCATGAGATGTGACATCTCAATGCTTATACCACACCTGAGACCCTTCCTATAGCATGAGATGTGATATCCAACTCCTTCCCATTCCAATCCTGAGACCCTTCCTATAGCATGAGATGTGATATCTCTATGTCTCTAATACCAAACCTGAGATCCTTCCTCTAACATGAAATGTGATATCCAACTCCTTCCCTTTCCAAACCTGAGAGCCTACCTATAGCATGAGATGTGATATTCAAGTCCTTCCCATTCCAATCCTTAGACCCTTCCTACAGCATGCAATATGATATCTCAATGATTCTAATAACAAACCTGAGACCCGTCCTATAACATGAGATGGGATATCCAACTCCTTCCCATTCCAATCCTGAGACACTTCCGATAGCAGAGATGTGATATCTCAATGCTTATACCAAACCTGAGACCCTTCCTATAGCATGAGATGTAATATCCAACTCCTTCCCATTCCAATCCTGAGACCCTTCCTACAGCATGCGATGTGATATCTCAATGCTTCTAATACCAAACCTGAGACCCGTCCTATAACATGAGATGGGATATCCAACTCCTTCCCGTTCCAAACCTGAGACCCTTCCTATAGCATGAGATGTGATATCCAACTCCTTCCCATCCCAATCCTGAGACACTTCCGATTGCAGAGATGTGATATCTCAATGCTTATACCAAACCTGAGACTCTTCCTATAACATGAGATGTGATATCCAACTCCTTCCCGGTACAAACCTGAGACCCTTCCTATAGCATGAGATGTGATATCCAACTCCTTCCCATTCCAATCCTGAGACCCTTCTGATAGCATGAGATGTGATATCTCAATGCTTCTAATACCAAACCTGAGATCCTTCTTATAACATGTGATGTGATATCCAAATCCTTCCCCTTCCAAACCTGAGACCCTCCCTTTAGCATGAGAAGTGATATCCAACTCCTTCCCATTCCAATCCTGAGACCCTTATGATAGCATGAGATGTGATATCTCAATGCCTCTAATACCAAACCTGAGATACTTCCGATAGCATGAGATGTGATATCTCAATGATTCTAATACCAAACCTGAGATCCTTCCTATAACATGCGATGTGATATCCAAATCCTTCCCCTTCCAAACCTGAGACCCTCCCTTTAGCATGAGATGCGATATCCAACTCCTTCCCATTCCAATCCTGAGACCCTTCTGATAGCATGAGATGTGATACCTCAATGCCTCTAATACCAAACCTGAGATCCTACCTCTAACATGAAATGTGATATCCAACTCCTTCCCTTACCAAACCTGAGATCCTTCCTATAACATGCGATGTGATATCCAAATCCTTCCCCTTCCAAACCTGAGACCCTCCCTATTGCATGAGATGTGATATCCAAGTCCGTCCCATTCCAATCCTGAGACCCTTCCTATAGCATGAGATGTGATATCTCAATGCTTATTCCAAACCTGAGACCCTTCCTATGGCATGAGATGTCATATACAACTCCTTCCCATTCCAATCCTGAGACCCTTCCTATAGCATGAGATGTGATATCTCAATGCTTATACCAAACCTGAGACCCTTCCTATAGCATGAGATGTGATATCCAACTTCTTCCCATTCCAATCCTGAGACCCTTCCTATAACATGAGATGTGATGTCGCAATGCTTCTAATACCAAACCTGAGATCTTTCCTATAACATGAGATGTGATATCCAACACCTTCCCATTCCAATCCTAAGACCCTTCCTATAGCATGAGATGTGATATCTCAATGCTTATACCAAACGTGAGACCCTTCCTATAGCTTGAGATGTGATATCCAACTCCTTCCCATTCCAATCCTGAGACCCTTCCTATAGCATGAGATGTGATATCTCAATGCTTATACCAAACGTGAGACCCTTCCTATAACATGAGATGTGATATCTTAATGCCTCTAATACCAAACCTGAGATCCTTCCTCTAACATGAAATGTGATATCCAACTCCTTCCCCTTCCAAACCTGAGAGCCTTCCTATAGCATGAGATATGATATCCAAGTCCTTCCCATTCCAATCCTGGGACCCTTCCTATAACATGAGATGTGATATCCAACTCCTTCCCATTCCAACCTGAGACCCTTCCTATAGCATGAGATGGGATATCCAACTCCTTCCAAATCAAATCCTGATACCCTTCCGATAGCATGAGATGTGAGATCCCAATGTTTCTACCAAACCTGAGACCCATACTATGGCATGAGTTGTGATATCAAACCCCTTCCCATTCCAATCCTGAGACCCTTCCTATAGCTTGAGATATCCAACTCCTTCCCATTCCAATTCTGAGACCCTTCCTATACCATGAGACTTGATATCTCAATGCTTCTAATACCAAACCTGAGACCCTTCATATAGCATGAGATGTGATATCTCAATGCTTCTAATACCAAACCTGAGATCCTTCCGATAACATGAGATGTGATATCCAAATCCTTCGCCTTCCAAACCTGAGACCCTCCCTTTAGCATGAGATGTGATATCCAACTCCTTCCCATTCCCATCCTGAGACCCTTCTGATAGCATGAGATGTGATATCTCGATGCCTCCAATACCAAACCTGAGATCCTACCTCTAACATGAAATGTGATATCCACATCCTTCCCCTTCCAAACCTGAGACCCTCCCTTTAGCATGAGATGTGATATCCAACTCCGTCCCATTCCAATCCTGAGACCCTTCCGATAGCATGAGATGTGATATCTCAATGCTTCTAATACCAAACCTGTGATCCTTCCTATAACAAGAGATGTGATATCCAAATCCTTCCCCTTCCAAACCTGAGACCCTCCCTTTAGCATGAGATGTGATATCTCAATGCCTCTAATACCAAACCTGAGATCCTTCCGATAGCATGAGATGTGATATCTCAATGCTTCTAATACCAAACCTGAGGTTCTTCCTATAACATGAGACGTGATATCCAAATCCTTCCCCTTCCAAACCTGAGACCCTCCCTTTAGCATGAGATGTGATATCCAACTCCTTCCCATTCCAATCCTGAGACCCTTCTGATAGCATGAGATGTGATATCTCAATGCCTCTAATACCAAACCTGAGATCCTACCTCTAACATGAAATGTGATATCCAACTCTTTCCCCTTCCAAACCTGAGAGCCTTCCTATAGCATGAGATGTGATATCCGACTCCTTCCCGTTCCAATCCTGAGACCCTTCCGATAGCATGAGATGTGATATCTCAATGCTTCTAATACCAAACCTGAGATCCTTCTTATAACATGTGATGCGATATCCAAATCCTTCCCCTTCCAAACCTGAGACCCTCCCTTTAGCATGAGATGTGATATCCAACTCCTTCCCATTCCAATCCTGAGACCCTTATGATAGATAGCATGAGATGTGATATCTCAATGCCTCTAATACCAAACCTGAGATCCTTCCTATAACATGAGATGTGATATCCAAATCCTTCCCCTTCCAAACCTGAGACCCTCCCTTTAGCATGAGATGTGATATCCAACTCCTTCCCATTCCAATCCTGAGACCCTTCCGATAGCATGAGATGTGATATCTCAATGCTTCTAATACCAAACCTGTGATCCTTCCTATAAGAAGAGATGTGATATCCAAATCATTCCCCTTCCAAACCTGAGACCCTCCCTTTAGCATGAGATGTGATATCTCAATGCCTCTAATACCAAACCTGAGATCCTTCCGATAGCATGAGATGTGATATCTCAATGCTTTTAATACCAAACCTAAGATCCTTCCTATAACATGAGACGTGATATCCAAATCCTTCCCCTTCCAAACCTAAGACCCTCCCTTTAGCATGAGATGTGATATCCAACTCCTTCCCATTCCAATCCTGAGACCCTTCTGATAGCATGAGATGTGATATCTCAATGCCTCTAATACCAAACCTGAGATCCTACCTCTAACATGAAATGTGATATCCAACTCCTTCCCCTTCCAAACCTGAGAGCCTTCCTATAGCATGAGATGTGATATCCAAGTCCTTCCCATTCCAATCCTGAGACCCTTCCTATAACATGAGATGTGATATCCAACTCCTTCCAAATCCAATCCTGATACCCTTCCGATAGCATGAGATGTGATATCCCAATGCTTCTACAAAACCTGAGACCCATACATGGCATGAGATGTGATATCAAACTCCTTCCCATTCCAATCCTGAGACACTTCCTATAGCATCAGATGTGATATCTCAATGCTTCTAATACCAAACCTGAGACTCGTCCTATAACATGAGATGGGATATCCAACTCCTTCCCATTCCAATCCTGAGACCCTTCCGATAGCAGAGATGTGATATCTCAATGCTTATACCAAACCTGAGACCCTTCCTATGGCATGAGATGTCATATACAACTCCTTCACATTCCAATCCTGAGACCCTTCCTATAGCATGAGATGTGATATCTCAATGCTTCTAATACCAAACCTGAGATCCTTCCTATAACATGAGATGTGATATCCAACTCCTTCCCATTCCAATCCTGAGACCCTTCCTATAGCATGAGATGTGACATCTCAATGCTTATACCAAACCTGAGACCCTTCCTATAGCATGAAATGTGATATCCAACTCCTTCCCATTCCAATCCTGAGACCCTTCCTATAGCATGAGATGTGATATCTCAATGCCTCTAATACCAAACCTGAGATCCTTCCTCTAACATGAAATGTGATATCCAACTCCTTCCCTTTCCAAACCTGAGAGCCGACCTATAGCATGAGATGTGATATTCAAGTCCTTCCCATTCCAATCCTTAGACCCTTCCTACAGCATGCAATATGATATCTCAATGATTCTAATAACAAACCTGAGACCCGTCCTATAACATGAGATGTAATATACAACTCCTTCCCATTCCAATCCTGAGACCCTTCCTACAGCATGCGATGTGATATCTCAATGCTTCTAATACCAAACCTGAGACCCGTCCTATAACATGAGATGGGATATCGAACTCCTTCCCGTTCCAAACCTGAGACCCTTCCTATGGCATGAGATGTGATATCCAACTCCTTCCCATCCCAATCCTGAGACACTTCCGATTGCAGAGATGTGATATCTCAATGCTTATACCAAACCTGAGACTCTTCCTATAACATGAGATGTGATATCCAACTCCTTCCCGTTCCAAACCTGAGACCCTTCCTATAGCATGAGATGTGATATCCAACTCCCTCCCATTCCAATCCTGAGAGCCTTCTGATAGCATGAGATGTGATATCTCAATGCTTCTAATACCAAACCTGAGATCCTTCTTATAACATGTGATGTGATATCCAAATCCTTCCCCTTCCAAACCTGAGACCCTCCCTTTAGCATGAGAAGTGATATCCAACTCCTTCCCATTCCAATCCTGAGACCCTTATGATAGCATGAGATGTGATATCTCAATGCCTCTAATACCAAACCTGAGATACTTCCGATAGCATGAGATGTGATATCTCAATGTTTCTAATACCAAACCTGAGATCCTTCCTATAACATGCAATGTGATATCCAAATCCTTCCCCTTCCAAACCAGACCCTCCCTTTAGCATGAGATGTGATATCCAACTCCTTCCCATTCCAATCCTGAGACCCTTCTGATAGCATGAGATGTGATACCTCAATGCCTCTAATACCAAACCTGAGATCCTACCTCTAACATGAAATGTGATATCCAACTCCTTCCCTTACCAAACCTGAGATCCTTCCTATAACATGCGATGTGATATCCAAATCCTTCCCCTTCCAAACCTGAGACCCTCCCTATAGCATGAGATGTGATATCCAAGTCCGTCCCATTCAAATCCTGAGACCCTTCCTATAGCATGAGATGTGATATCTCAATGCTTATTCCAAACCTGAGACCCTTCCTATGGCATGAGATGTCATATACAACTCCTTCCCATTCCAATCCTGAGACCCTTCCTATAGCATGAGATGTGATATCTCAATGCTTATACCAAACCTGAGACCCTTCCTATAGCATGAGATGTGATAGCCAACTTCTTCCCATTCCAATCCTGAGACCCTTCCTATAACATGAGATGTGATGTCGCAATGCTTCTAATACCAAACCTGAGATCTTTCCTATAACATGAGATGTGATATCCAACACCTTCCCATTCCAATCCTGAGACCCTTCCTATAGCATGAGATGTGATATCTCAATGCTTATACCAAACGTGAGACCCTTCCTATAGCTCGAGATGTGATATCCAACTCCTTCCCATTCCAATCCTGAGACCCTTCCTATAGCATGAGATGTGATATCTCAATGCTTATACCAAACGTGAGACCCTTCCTATAACATGAGATGTGATATCTTAATGCCTCTAATACCAAACCTGAGATCCTTCCTCTAACATGAAATGTGATATCCAACTCCTTCCCCTTCCAAACCTGAGAGCGTTCCTATAGCATGAGATATGATATCCAAGTCCTTCCCATTCCAATCCTGGGACCCTTCCTATAACATGAGATGTGATATCCAACTCCTTCCCATTCCAACCTGAGACCCTTCCTATAGCATGAGATGGGATATCCAACTCCTTCCAGATCAAATCCTGATACCCTTCCGATAGCATGAGATGTGATATCCCAATGGTTCTACCAAACCTGAGACCCATACTATGGCATGAGTTGTGATATCAAACCCCTTCCCATTCCAATCCTGAGACCCTTCCTATAGCTTGAGATATCCAACTCCTTCCCATTCCAATTCTGAGACCCTTCCTATACCATGAGACTTGATATCTCAATGCTTCTAATACCAAACCTGAGACCCTTCCTATAGCATGAGATGTGATATCTCAATGCTTCTAATACCAAACCTGAGATCCTTCCGATAACATGAGATGTGATATCCAAATCCTTCCCCTTCCAAACCTGAGACCCTCCCTTTAGCATGAGATGTGATATCCAACTCCTTCCCATTCCCATCCTGAGACCCTTCTGATAGCATGAGATGTGATATCTCAATGCCTCCAATACCAAACCTGAGATCCTACCTCTAACATGAAATGTGATATCCACATCCTTCCCCTTCCAAACCTGAGACCCTCCCTTTAGCATGAGATGTGATATCCAACTCCGTCCCATTCCAATCCTGAGACCCTTCCGATAGCATGAGATGTGATATCTCAATGCTTCTAATACCAAACCTGTGATCCTTCCTATAACAAGAGATGTGATATCCAAATCCTTCCCCTTCCAAACCTGAGACCCTCCCTTTAGCATGAGATGTGATATCTCAATGCCTCTAATACCAAACCTGAGATCCTTCCGATAGCATGAGATGTGATATCTCAATGCTTCTAATACCAAACCTGAGATCCTTCCTATAACATGAGACGTGATATCCAAATCCTTCCCCTTCCAAACCTGAGACCCTCCCTTTAGCATGAGATGTGATATCCAACTACTTCCCATTCCAATCCTGAGACCCTTCTGATAGCATGAGATGTGATATCTCAATGCCTCTAATACCAAACCTGAGATCCTACCTCTAACATGAAATGTGATATCCAACTCTTTCCCCTTCCAAACCTGAGAGCCTTCCTATAGCATGAGATGTGATATCCGACTCCTTCCCATTCCAATCCTGAGACCCTTCCGATAGCATGAGATGTGATATCTCAATGCTTCTAATACCAAACCTGAGATCCTTCTTATAACATGTGATGTGATATCCAAATCCTTCCCCTTCCAAACCTGAGACCCTCCCTTTAGCATGAGATGTGATATCCAGCTCCTTCCCATTCCAATCCTGAGACCCTTATGATAGATAGCATGAGATGTGATATCTCAATGCCTCTAATACCAAACCTGAGATACTTCCGATAGCATGAGATGTGATATCTCAATGCTTCTAATACCAAACCTGAGATCCTTCCTATAACATGAGATGTGATATCCAAATCCTTCCCCTTCCAAACCTGAGACCCTCCCTTTAGCATGAGATGTGATATCCAAGTCCTTCCCATTCCAATCCTGAGACCCTTCCTATAGCTTGAGATATCCAACTCCTTCCCATTCCAATTCTGAGACCCTTCCTATACCATGAGACTTGATATCTCAATGCTTCTAATACCAAACCTGAGACCCTTCATATAGCATGAGATGTGATATCTCAATGCTTCTAATACCAAACCTGAGATCCTTCCGATAACATGAGATGTGATATCCAAATCCTTCCCCTTCCAAACCTGAGACCCTCCCTTTAGCATGAGATGTGATATCCAACTCCTTCCCATTCCCATCCTGAGACCCTTCTGATAGCATGAGATGTGATATCTCGATGCCTCCAATACCAAACCTGAGATCCTACCTCTAACATGAAATGTGATATCCACATCCTTCCCCTTCCAAACCTGAGACCCTCCCTTTAGCATGAGATGTGATATCCAACTCCGTCCCATTCCAATCCTGAGACCCTTCCGATAGCATGAGATGTGATATCTCAATGCTTCTAATACCAAACCTGTGATCCTTCCTATAACAAGAGATGTGATATCCAAATCCTTCCCCTTCCAAACCTGAGACCCTCCGTTTAGCATGAGATGTGATATCTCAATGCCTCTAATACCAAACCTGAGATCCTTCCGATAGCATGAGATGTGATATCTCAATGCTTCTAATACCAAACCTGAGATCCTTCCTATAACATGAGACGTGATATCCAAATCCTTCCCCTTCCAAACCTGAGACCCTCCCTTTAGCATGAGATGTGATATCCAACTCCTTCCCATTCCAATCCTGAGACCCTTCTGATAGCATGAGATGTGATATCTCAATGCCTCTAATACCAAACCTGAGATCCTACCTCTAACATGAAATGTGATATCCAACTCTTTCCCCTTCCAAACCTGAGAGCCTTCCTATAGCATGAGATGTGATATCCGACTCCTTCCCGTTCCAATCCTGAGACCCTTCCGATAGCATGAGATGTGATATCTCAATGCTTCTAATACCAAACCTGAGATCCTTCTTATAACATGTGATGCGATATCCAAATCCTTCCCCTTCCAAACCTGAGACCCTCCCTTTAGCATGAGATGTGATATCCAACTCCTTCCCATTCCAATCCTGAGACCCTTATGATAGATAGCATGAGATGTGATATCTCAATGCCTCTAATACCAAACCTGAGATCCTTCCTATAACATGAGATGTGATATCCAAATCCTTCCCCTTCCAAACCTGAGACCCTCCCTTTAGCATGAGATGTGATATCCAACTCCTTCCCATTCCAATCCTGAGACCCTTCCGATAGCATGAGATGTGATATCTCAATGCTTCTAATACCAAACCTGTGATCCTTCCTATAACAAGAGATGTGATATCCAAATCATTCCCCTTCCAAACCTGAGACCCTCCCTTTAGCATGAGATGTGATATCTCAATGCCTCTAATACCAAACCTGAGATCCTTCCGATAGCATGAGATGTGATATCTCAATGCTTCTAATACCAAACCTAAGATCCTTCCTATAACATGAGACGTGATATCCAAATCCTTCCCCTTCCAAACCTGAGACCCTCCCTTTAGCATGAGATGTGATATCCAACTCCTTCCCATTCCAATCCTGAGACCCTTCTGATAGCATGAGATGTGATATCTCAATGCCTCTAATACCAAACCTGAGATCCTACCTCTAACATGAAATGTGATATCCAACTCCTTCCCCTTCCAAACCTGAGAGCCTTCCTATAGCATGAGATGTGATATCCAAGTCCTTCCCATTCCAATCCTGAGACCCTTCCTATAACATGAGATGTGATATCCAACTCCTTCCAAATCCAATCCTGATACCCTTCCGATAGCATGAGATGTGATATCCCAATGCTTCTACAAAACCTGAGACCCATACATGGCATGAGATGTGATATCAAACTCCTTCCCATTCCAATCCTGAGACACTTCCTATAGCATCAGATGTGATATCTCAATGCTTCTAATACCAAACCTGAGACTCTTCCTATAACATGAGATGGGATATCCAACTCCTTCCCATTCCAATCCTGAGACCCTTCCGATAGCAGAGATGTGATATCTCAATGCTTATACCAAACCTGAGACCCTTCCTATGGCATGAGATGTCATATACAACTCCTTCCCATTCCAATCCTGAGACCCTTCCTATAGCATGAGATGTGATATCTCAATGCTTCTAATACCAAACCTGAGATCCTTCCTATAACATGAGATGTGATATCCAACTCCTTCCCATTCCAATCCTGAGACCCTTCCTATAGCATGAGATGTGACATCTCAATGCTTATACCAAACCTGAGACCCTTCCTATAGCATGAAATGTGATATCCAACTCCTTCCCATTCCAATCCTGAGACCCTTCCTATAGCATGAGATGTGATATCTCAATGCCTCTAATACCAAACCTGAGATCCTTCCTCTAACATGAAATGTGATATCCAACTCCTTCCCTTTCCAAACCTGAGAGCCTACCTATAGCATGAGATGTGATATTCAAGTCCTTCCCATTCCAATCCTTAGACCCTTCCTACAGCATGCAATATGATATCTCAATGATTCTAATAACAAACCTGAGACCCGTCCTATAACATGAGATGTAATATCCAACTCCTTCCCATTCCAATCCTGAGACCCTTCCTACAGCATGCGATGTGATATCTCAATGCTTCTAATACCAAACCTGAGACCCGTCCTATAAAATGAGATGGGATATCGAACTCCTTCCCGTTCCAAACCTGAGACCCTTCCTATAGCATGAGATGTGATATCCAACTCCTTCCCATCCCAATCCTGAGACACTTCCGATTGCAGAGATGTGATATCTCAATGCTTATACCAAACCTGAGACTCTTCCTATAACATGAGATGTGATATCCAACTCCTTCCCGTTCCAAACCTGAGACCCTTCCTATAGCATGAGATGTGATATCCAACTCCCTCCCATTCCAATCCTGAGACCCTTCTGATAGCGTGAGATGTGATATCTCAATGCTTCTAATACCAAACCTGAGATCCTTCTTATAACATGTGATGTGATATCCAAATCCTTCCCCTTCCAAACCTGAGACCCTCCCTTTAGCATGAGAAGTGATATCCAACTCCTTCCCATTCCAATCCTGAGACCCTTATGATAGCATGAGATGTGATATCTCAATGCCTCTAATACCAAACCTGAGATACTTCCGATAGCATGAGATGTGATATCTCAATGTTTCTAATACCAAACCTGAGATCCTTCCTATAACATGCGATGTGATATCCAAATCCTTCCCCTTCCAAACCAGACCCTCCCTTTAGCATGAGATGTGATATCCAACTCCTTCCCATTCCAATCCTGAGACCCTTCTGATAGCATGAGATGTGATACCTCAATGCCTCTAATACCAAACCTGAGATCCTACCTCTAACATGAAATGTGATATCCAACTCCTTCCCTTACCAAACCTGAGATCCTTCCTATAACATGCGATGTGATATCCAAATCCTTCCCCTTCCAAACCTGAGACCCTCCCTATAGCATGAGATGTGATATCCAAGTCCGTCCCATTCCAATCCTGAGACCCTTCCTATAGCATGAGATGTGATATCTCAATGCTTATTCCAAACCTGAGACCCTTCCTATGGCATGAGATGTCATATACAACTCCTTCCCATTCCAATCCTGAGACCCTTCCTATAGCATGAGATGTGATATCTCAATACTTATACCAAACCTGAGACCCTTCCTATAGCATGAGATGTGATAGCCAACTTCTTCCCATTCCAATCCTGAGACCCTTCCTATAACATGAGATGTGATGTCGCAATGCTTCTAATACCAAACCTGAGATCTTTCCTATAACATGAGATGTGATATCCAACACCTTCCCATTCCAATCCTGAGACCCTTCCTATAGCATGAGATGTGATATCTCAATGCTTATACCAAACGTGAGACCCTTCCTATAGCTCGAGATGTGATATCCAACTCCTTCCCATTCCAATCCTGAGACCCTTCCTATAGCATGAGATGTGATATCTCAATGCTTATACCAAACGTGAGACCCTTCCTATAACATGAGATGTGATATCTTAATGCCTCTAATACCAAACCTGAGATCCTTCCTCTAACATGAAATGTGATATCCAACTCCTTCCCCTTCCAAACCTGAGAGCCTTCCTATAGCATGAGATATGATATCCAAGTCCTTCCCATTCCAATCCTAGGACCCTTCCTATAACATGAGATGTGATATCCAACTCCTTCCCATTCCAACCTGAGACCCTTCCTATAGCATGAGATGGGATATCCAACTCCTTCCAGATCAAATCCTGATACCCTTCCGAAAGCATGAGATGTGATATCCCAATGGTTCTACCAAACCTGAGACCCATACTATGGCATGAGTTGTGATATCAAACCCCTTCCCATTCCAATCCTGAGACCCTTCCTATAGCTTGAGATATCCAACTCCTTCCCATTCCAATTCTGAGACCCTTCCTATACCATGAAACTTGATATCTCAATGCTTCTAATACCAAACCTGAGACCCTTCCTATAGCATGAGATGTGATATCTCAATGCTTCTAATACCAAACCTGAGATCCTTCCGATAACATGAGATGTGATATCCAAATCCTTCCCCTTCCAAACCTGAGACCCTCCCTTTAGCATGAGATGTGATATCCAACTCCTTCCCATTCCCATCCTGAGACCCTTCTGATAGCATGAGATGTGATATCTCAATGCCTCCAATACCAAACCTGAGATCCTACCTCTAACATGAAATGTGATATCCACATCCTTCCCCTTCCAAACCTGAGACCCTCCCTTTAGCATGAGATGTGATATCCAACTCCGTCCCATTCCAATCCTGAGACCCTTCCGATAGCATGAGATGTGATATCTCAATGCTTCTAATACCAAACCTGTGATCCTTCCTATAACAAGAGATGTGATATCCAAATCCTTCCCCTTCCAAACCTGAGACCCTCCCTTTAGCATGAGATGTGATATCTCAATGCCTCTAATACCAAACCTGAGATCCTTCCGATAGCATGAGATGTGATATCTCAATGCTTCTAATACCAAACCTGAGATCCTTCCTATAACATGAGACGTGATATCCAAATCCTTCCCCTTCCAAACCTGAGACCCTCCCTTTAGCATGAGATGTGATATCCAACTACTTCCCATTCCAATCCTGAGACCCTTCTGATAGCATGAGATGTGATATCTCAATGCCTCTAATACCAAACCTGAGATCCTACCTCTAACATGAAATGTGATATCCAACTCTTTCCCCTTCCAAACCTGAGAGCCTTCCTATAGCATGAGATGTGATATCCGACTCCTTCCCATTCCAATCCTGAGACCCTTCCGATAGCATGAGATGTGATATCTCAATGCTTCTAATACCAAACCTGAGATCCTTCTTATAACATGTGATGTGATATCCAAATCCTTCCCCTTCCAAACCTGAGACCCTCCCTTTAGCATGAGATGTGATATCCAGCTCCTTCCCATTCCAATCCTGAGACCCTTATGATAGATAGCATGAGATGTGATATCTCAATGCCTCTAATACCAAACCTGAGATACTTCCGATAGCATGAGATGTGATATCTCAATGCTTCTAATACCAAACCTGAGATCCTTCCTATAACATGAGATGTGATATCCAAATCCTTCCCCTTCCAAACCTGAGACCCTCCCTTTAGCATGAGATGTGATATCCAAGTCCTTCCCATTCCAATCCTGAGACCCTTCCTATAGCTTGAGATATCCAACTCCTTCCCATTCCAATTCTGAGACCCTTCCTATACCATGAGACTTGATATCTCAATGCTTCTAATACCAAACCTGAGACCCTTCATATAGCATGAGATGTGATATCTCAATGCTTCTAATACCAAACCTGAGATCCTTCCGATAACATGAGATGTGATATCCAAATCCTTCCCCTTCCAAACCTGAGACCCTCCCTTTAGCATGAGATGTGATATCCAACTCCTTCCCATTCCCATCCTGAGACCCTTCTGATAGCATGAGATGTGATATCTCGATGCCTCCAATACCAAACCTGAGATCCTACCTCTAACATGAAATGTGATATCCACATCCTTCCCCTTCCAAACCTGAGACCCTCCCTTTAGCATGAGATGTGATATCCAACTCCGTCCCATTCCAATCCTGAGACCCTTCCGATAGCATGAGATGTGATATCTCAATGCTTCTAATACCAAACCTGTGATCCTTCCTATAACAAGAGATGTGATATCCAAATCCTTCCCCTTCCAAACCTGAGACCCTCCCTTTAGCATGAGATGTGATATCTCAATGCCTCTAATACCAAACCTGAGATCCTTCCGATAGCATGAGATGTGATATCTCAATGCTTCTAATACCAAACCTGAGATTCTTCCTATAACATGAGACGTGATATCCAAATCCTTCCCCTTCAAAACCTGAGACCCTCCCTTTAGCATGAGATGTGATATCCAACTCCTTCCCATTCCAATCCTGAGACCCTTCTGATAGCATGAGATGTGATATCTCAATGCCTCTAATACCAAACCTGAGATCCTACCTCTAACATGAAATGTGATATCCAACTCTTTCCCCTTCCAAACCTGAGAGCCTTCCTATAGCATGAGATGTGATATCCGACTCCTTCCCGTTCCAATCCTGAGACCCTTCCGATAGCATGAGATGTGATATCTCAATGCTTCTAATACCAAACCTGAGATCCTTCTTATAACATGTGATGCGATATCCAAATCCTTCCACTTCCAAACCTGAGACCCTCCCTTTAGCATGAGATGTGATATCCAACTCCTTCCCATTCCAATCCTGAGACCCTTATGATAGATAGCATGAGATGTGATATCTCAATGCCTCTAATACCAAACCTGAGATCCTTCCTATAACATGAGATGTGATATCCAAATCCTTCCCCTTCCAAACCTGAGACCCTCCCTTTAGCATGAGATGTGATATCCAACTCCTTCCCATTCCAATCCTGAGACCCTTCCGATAGCATGAGATGTGATATCTCAATGCTTCTAATACCAAACCTGTGATCCTTCCTATAACAAGAGATGTGATATCCAAATCATTCCCCTTCCAAACCTGAGACCCTCCCTTTAGCATGAGATGTGATATCTCAATGCCTCTAATACCAAACCTGAGATCCTTCCGATAGCATGAGATGTGATATCTCAATGCTTCTAATACCAAACCTAAGATCCTTCCTATAACATGAGACGTGATATCCAAATCCTTCCCCTTCCAAACCTGAGACCCTCCCTTTAGCATGAGATGTGATATCTCAATGCCTCTAATACCAAACCTGAGATCCTTCCGATAGCATGAGATGTGATATCTCAATGCTTCTAATACCAAACCTGAGATTCTTCCTATAACATGAGACGTGATATCCAAATCCTTCCCCTTCCAAACCTGAGACCCTCCCTTTAGCATGAGATGTGATATCCAACTCCTTCCCATTCCAATCCTGAGACCCTTCTGATAGCATGAGATGTGATATCTCAATGCCTCTAATACCAAACCTGAGATCCTACCTCTAACATGAAATGTGATATCCAACTCTTTCCCCTTCCAAACCTGAGAGCCTTCCTATAGCATGAGATGTGATATCCGACTCCTTCCCGTTCCAATCCTGAGACCCTTCCGATAGCATGAGATGTGATATCTCAATGCTTCTAATACCAAACCTGAGATCCTTCTTATAACATGTGATGCGATATCCAAATCCTTCCACTTCCAAACCTGAGACCCTCCCTTTAGCATGAGATGTGATATCCAACTCCTTCCCATTCCAATCCTGAGACCCTTATGATAGATAGCATGAGATGTGATATCTCAATGCCTCTAATACCAAACCTGAGATCCTTCCTATAACATGAGATGTGATATCCAAATCCTTCCCCTTCCAAACCTGAGACCCTCCCTTTAGCATGAGATGTGATATCCAACTCCTTCCCATTCCAATCCTGAGACCCTTCCGATAGCATGAGATGTGATATCTCAATGCTTCTAATACCAAACCTGTGATCCTTCCTATAACAAGAGATGTGATATCCAAATCATTCCCCTTCCAAACCTGAGACCCTCCCTTTAGCATGAGATGTGATATCTCAATGCCTCTAATACCAAACCTGAGATCCTTCCGATAGCATGAGATGTGATATCTCAATGCTTCTAATACCAAACCTAAGATCCTTCCTATAACATGAGACGTGATATCCAAATCCTTCCCCTTCCAAACCTGAGACCCTCCCTTTAGCATGAGATGTGATATCTCAATGCCTCTAATACCAAACCTGAGATCCTTCCGATAGCATGAGATGTGATATCTCAATGCTTCTAATACCAAACCTAAGATCCTTCCTATAACATGAGACGTGATATCCAAATCCTTCCCCTTCCAAACCTGAGACCCTCCCTTTAGCATGAGATGTGATATCCAACTCCTTCCCATTCCAATCCTGAGACCCTTCCTATAGCATGAGATGTGATATCTCAATGCTTCTAATACCAAACCTGAGATCCTTCCTATAACATGAGATGTGATATCCAACTCCTTCCCATTCCAATCCTGAGACCCTTCCTATAGCATGAGATGTGACATCTCAATGCTTATACCAAACCTGAGACCCTTCCTATAGCATGAAATGTGATATCCAACTCCTTCCCATTCCAATCCTGAGACCCTTCCTATAGCATGAGATGTGATATCTCAATGCCTCTAATACCAAACCTGAGATCCTTCCTCTAACATGAAATGTGATATCCAACTCCTTCCCTTTCCAAACCTGAGAGCCTACCTATAGCATGAGATGTGATATTCAAGTCCTTCCCATTCCAATCCTTAGACCCTTCCTACAGCATGCAATATGATATCTCAATGATTCTAATAACAAACCTGAGACCCGTCCTATAACATGAGATGTAATATCCAACTCCTTCCCATTCCAATCCTGAGACCCTTCCTACAGCATGCGATGTGATATCTCAATGCTTCTAATACCAAACCTGAGACCCGTCCTATAAAATGAGATGGGATATCGAACTCCTTCCCGTTCCAAACCTGAGACCCTTCCTATAGCATGAGATGTGATATCCAACTCCTTCCCATCCCAATCCTGAGACACTTCCGATTGCAGAGATGTGATATCTCAATGCTTATACCAAACCTGAGACTCTTCCTATAACATGAGATGTGATATCCAACTCCTTCCCGTTCCAAACCTGAGACCCTTCCTATAGCATGAGATGTGATATCCAACTCCCTCCCATTCCAATCCTGAGACCCTTCTGATAGCGTGAGATGTGATATCTCAATGCTTCTAATACCAAACCTGAGATCCTTCTTATAACATGTGATGTGATATCCAAATCCTTCCCCTTCCAAACCTGAGACCCTCCCTTTAGCATGAGAAGTGATATCCAACTCCTTCCCATTCCAATCCTGAGACCCTTATGATAGCATGAGATGTGATATCTCAATGCCTCTAATACCAAACCTGAGATACTTCCGATAGCATGAGATGTGATATCTCAATGTTTCTAATACCAAACCTGAGATCCTTCCTATAACATGCGATGTGATATCCAAATCCTTCCCCTTCCAAACCAGACCCTCCCTTTAGCATGAGATGTGATATCCAACTCCTTCCCATTCCAATCCTGAGACCCTTCTGATAGCATGAGATGTGATACCTCAATGCCTCTAATACCAAACCTGAGATCCTACCTCTAACATGAAATGTGATATCCAACTCCTTCCCTTACCAAACCTGAGATCCTTCCTATAACATGCGATGTGATATCCAAATCCTTCCCCTTCCAAACCTGAGACCCTCCCTATAGCATGAGATGTGATATCCAAGTCCGTCCCATTCCAATCCTGAGACCCTTCCTATAGCATGAGATGTGATATCTCAATGCTTATTCCAAACCTGAGACCCTTCCTATGGCATGAGATGTCATATACAACTCCTTCCCATTCCAATCCTGAGACCCTTCCTATAGCATGAGATGTGATATCTCAATGCTTATACCAAACCTGAGACCCTTCCTATAGCATGAGATGTGATAGCCAACTTCTTCCCATTCCAATCCTGAGACCCTTCCTATAACATGAGATGTGATGTCGCAATGCTTCTAATACCAAACCTGAGATCTTTCCTATAACATGAGATGTGATATCCAACACCTTCCCATTCCAATCCTGAGACCCTTCCTATAGCATGAGATGTGATATCTCAATGCTTATACCAAACGTGAGACCCTTCCTATAGCTCGAGATGTGATATCCAACTCCTTCCCATTCCAATCCTGAGACCCTTCCTATAGCATGAGATGTGATATCTCAATGCTTATACCAAACGTGAGACCCTTCCTATAACATGAGATGTGATATCTTAATGCCTCTAATACCAAACCTGAGATCCTTCCTCTAACATGAAATGTGATATCCAACTCCTTCCCCTTCCAAACCTGAGAGCCTTCCTATAGCATGAGATATGATATCCAAGTCCTTCCCATTCCAATCCTAGGACCCTTCCTATAACATGAGATGTGATATCCAACTCCTTCCCATTCCAACCTGAGACCCTTCCTATAGCATGAGATGGGATATCCAACTCCTTCCAGATCAAATCCTGATACCCTTCCGAAAGCATGAGATGTGATATCCCAATGGTTCTACCAAACCTGAGACCCATACTATGGCATGAGTTGTGATATCAAACCCCTTCCCATTCCAATCCTGAGACCCTTCCTATAGCTTGAGATATCCAACTCCTTCCCATTCCAATTCTGAGACCCTTCCTATACCATGAGACTTGATATCTCAATGCTTCTAATACCAAACCTGAGACCCTTCCTATAGCATGAGATGTGATATCTCAATGCTTCTAATACCAAACCTGAGATCCTTCCGATAACATGAGATGTGATATCCAAATCCTTCCCCTTCCAAACCTGAGACCCTCCCTTTAGCATGAGATGTGATATCCAACTCCTTCCCATTCCCATCCTGAGACCCTTCTGATAGCATGAGATGTGATATCTCAATGCCTCCAATACCAAACCTGAGATCCTACCTCTAACATGAAATGTGATATCCACATCCTTCCCCTTCCAAACCTGAGACCCTCCCTTTAGCATGAGATGTGATATCCAACTCCGTCCCATTCCAATCCTGAGACCCTTCCGATAGCATGAGATGTGATATCTCAATGCTTCTAATACCAAACCTGTGATCCTTCCTATAACAAGAGATGTGATATCCAAATCCTTCCCCTTCCAAACCTGAGACCCTCCCTTTAGCATGAGATGTGATATCTCAATGCCTCTAATACCAAACCTGAGATCCTTCCGATAGCATGAGATGTGATATCTCAATGCTTCTAATACCAAACCTGAGATCCTTCCTATAACATGAGACGTGATATCCAAATCCTTCCCCTTCCAAACCTGAGACCCTCCCTTTAGCATGAGATGTGATATCCAACTACTTCCCATTCCAATCCTGAGACCCTTCTGATAGCATGAGATGTGATATCTCAATGCCTCTAATACCAAACCTGAGATCCTACCTCTAACATGAAATGTGATATCCAACTCTTTCCCCTTCCAAACCTGAGAGCCTTCCTATAGCATGAGATGTGATATCCGACTCCTTCCCATTCCAATCCTGAGACCCTTCCGATAGCATGAGATGTGATATCTCAATGCTTCTAATACCAAACCTGAGATCCTTCTTATAACATGTGATGTGATATCCAAATCCTTCCCCTTCCAAACCTGAGACCCTCCCTTTAGCATGAGATGTGATATCCAGCTCCTTCCCATTCCAATCCTGAGACCCTTATGATAGATAGCATGAGATGTGATATCTCAATGCCTCTAATACCAAACCTGAGATACTTCCGATAGCATGAGATGTGATATCTCAATGCTTCTAATACCAAACCTGAGATCCTTCCTATAACATGAGATGTGATATCCAAATCCTTCCCCTTCCAAACCTGAGACCCTCCCTTTAGCATGAGATGTGATATCCAAGTCCTTCCCATTCCAATCCTGAGACCCTTCCTATAGCTTGAGATATCCAACTCCTTCCCATTCCAATTCTGAGACCCTTCCTATACCATGAGACTTGATATCTCAATGCTTCTAATACCAAACCTGAGACCCTTCATATAGCATGAGATGTGATATCTCAATGCTTCTAATACCAAACCTGAGATCCTTCCGATAACATGAGATGTGATATCCAAATCCTTCCCCTTCCAAACCTGAGACCCTCCCTTTAGCATGAGATGTGATATCCAACTCCTTCCCATTCCCATCCTGAGACCCTTCTGATAGCATGAGATGTGATATCTCGATGCCTCCAATACCAAACCTGAGATCCTACCTCTAACATGAAATGTGATATCCACATCCTTCCCCTTCCAAACCTGAGACCCTCCCTTTAGCATGAGATGTGATATCCAACTCCGTCCCATTCCAATCCTGAGACCCTTCCGATAGCATGAGATGTGATATCTCAATGCTTCTAATACCAAACCTGTGATCCTTCCTATAACAAGAGATGTGATATCCAAATCCTTCCCCTTCCAAACCTGAGACCCTCCCTTTAGCATGAGATGTGATATCTCAATGCCTCTAATACCAAACCTGAGATCCTTCCGATAGCATGAGATGTGATATCTCAATGCTTCTAATACCAAACCTGAGATTCTTCCTATAACATGAGACGTGATATCCAAATCCTTCCCCTTCCAAACCTGAGACCCTCCCTTTAGCATGAGATGTGATATCCAACTCCTTCCCATTCCAATCCTGAGACCCTTCTGATAGCATGAGATGTGATATCTCAATGCCTCTAATACCAAACCTGAGATCCTACCTCTAACATGAAATGTGATATCCAACTCTTTCCCCTTCCAAACCTGAGAGCCTTCCTATAGCATGAGATGTGATATCCGACTCCTTCCCGTTCCAATCCTGAGACCCTTCCGATAGCATGAGATGTGATATCTCAATGCTTCTAATACCAAACCTGAGATCCTTCTTATAACATGTGATGCGATATCCAAATCCTTCCACTTCCAAACCTGAGACCCTCCCTTTAGCATGAGATGTGATATCCAACTCCTTCCCATTCCAATCCTGAGACCCTTATGATAGATAGCATGAGATGTGATATCTCAATGCCTCTAATACCAAACCTGAGATCCTTCCTATAACATGAGATGTGATATCCAAATCCTTCCCCTTCCAAACCTGAGACCCTCCCTTTAGCATGAGATGTGATATCCAACTCCTTCCCATTCCAATCCTGAGACCCTTCCGATAGCATGAGATGTGATATCTCAATGCTTCTAATACCAAACCTGTGATCCTTCCTATAACAAGAGATGTGATATCCAAATCATTCCCCTTCCAAACCTGAGACCCTCCCTTTAGCATGAGATGTGATATCTCAATGCCTCTAATACCAAACCTGAGATCCTTCCGATAGCATGAGATGTGATATCTCAATGCTTCTAATACCAAACCTAAGATCCTTCCTATAACATGAGACGTGATATCCAAATCCTTCCCCTTCCAAACCTGAGACCCTCCCTTTAGCATGAGATGTGATATCTCAATGCCTCTAATACCAAACCTGAGATCCTTCCGATAGCATGAGATGTGATATCTCAATGCTTCTAATACCAAACCTAAGATCCTTCCTATAACATGAGACGTGATATCCAAATCCTTCCCCTTCCAAACCTGAGACCCTCCCTTTAGCATGAGATGTGATATCCAACTCCTTCCCATTCCAATCCTGAGACCCTTCTGATAGCATGAGATGTGATATCTCAATGCCTCTAATACCAAACCTGAGATCCTACCTCTAACATGAAATGTGATATCCAACTCCTTCCCCTTCCAAACCTGAGAGCCTTCCTATAGCATGAGATGTGATATCCAAGTCCTTCCCATTCCAATCCTGAGACCCTTCCTATAACATGAGATGTGATATCCAACTCCTTCCAAATCCAATCCTGATACCCTTCCGATAGCATGAGATGTGATATCCAATGCTTCTACAAAACCTGAGATCCATACATGGCATGAGATGTGATATCAAACTCCTTCCCATTCCAATCCTGAGACACTTCCTATAGCATCAGATGTGATATCTCAATGCTTCTAATACCAAACCTGAGACTCTTCCTATAACATGAGATGGGATATCCAACTCCTTCCCATTCCAATCCTGAGACCCTTCCGATAGCAGAGATGTGATATCTCAATGCTTATACCAAACCTGAGACCCTTCCTATGGCATGAGATGTCATATACAACTCCTTCCCATTCCAATCCTGAGACCCTTCCTATAGCATGAGATGTGATATCTCAATGCTTCTAATACCAAACCTGAGATCCTTCCTATAACATGAGATGTGATATCCAACTCCTTCCCATTCCAATCCTGAGACCCTTCCTATAGCATGAGATGTGACATCTCAATGCTTATACCAAACCTGAGACCCTTCCTATAGCATGAAATGTGATATCCAACTCCTTCCCATTCCAATCCTGAGACCCTTCCTATAGCATGAGATGTGATATCTCAATGCCTCTAATACCAAACCTGAGATCCTTCCTCTAACATGAAATGTGATATCCAACTGCTTCCCTTTCCAAACCTGAGAGCCTACCTATAGCATGAGATGTGATATTCAAGTCCTTCCCATTCCAATCCTTAGACCCTTCCTACAGCATGCAATATGATATCTCAATGATTCTAATAACAAACCTGAGACCCGTCCTATAACATGAGATGGGATATCCAACTCCTTCCCATTCCAATCCTGAGACACTTCCGATAGCAGAGATGTGATATCTCAATGCTTATACCAAACCTGAGACCCTTCCTATAGCATGAGATGTAATATCCAACTCCTTCCCATTCCAATCCTGAGACCCTTCCTACAGCATGCGATGTGATATCTCAATGCTTCTAATACCAAACCTGAGACCCGTCCTATAACATGAGATGGGATATCGAACTCCTTCCAGTTCCAAACCTGAGACCCTTCCTATAGCATGAGATGTGATATCCAACTCCTTCCCATCCCAATCCTGAGACACTTCCGATTGCAGAGATGTGATATCTCAATGCTTATACCAAACCTGAGACTCTTCCTATAACATGAGATGTGATATCCAACTCCTTCCCGTTCCAAACCTGAGACCCTTCCTATAGCATGAGATGTGATATCCAACTCCCTCCCATTCCAATCCTGAGACCCTTCTGATAGCATGAGATGTGATATCTCAATGCTTCTAATACCAAACCTGAGATCCATCTTATAACATGTGATGTGATATCCAAATCCTTCCCCTTCCAAACCTGAGACCCTCCCTTTAGCATGAGAAGTGATATCCAACTCCTTCCCATTCCAATCCTGAGACCCTTATGATAGCATGAGATGTGATATCTCAATGCCTCTAATACCAAACCTGAGATACTTCCGATAGCATGAGATGTGACATCTCAATGATTCTAATACCAAACCTGAGATCCTTCCTATAACATGCGATGTGATATCCAAATCCTTCTCCTTCCAAACCAGACCCTCCCTTTAGCATGAGATGTGATATCCAACTCCTTCCCATTCCAATCCTGAGACCCTTCTGATAGCATGAGATGTGATACCTCAATGCCTCTAATACCAAACCTGAGATCCTACCTCTAACATGAAATGTGATATCCAACTCCTTCCCTTACCAAACCTGAGATCCTTCCTATAACATGCGATGTGATATCCAAATCCTTCCCCTTCCAAACCTGAGACCCTCCCTATAGCATGAGATGTGATATCCAAGTCCGTCCCATTCCAATCCTGAGACCCTTCCTATAGCATGAGATGTGATATCTCAATGCTTATTCCAAACCTGAGACCCTTCCTATGGCATGAGATGTCATATACAACTCCTTCCCATTCCAATCCTGAGACCCTTCCTATAGCATGAGATGTGATATCTCAATGCTTATACCAAGCCTGAGACCCTTCCTATAGCATGAGATGTGATAGCCAACTTCTTCCCATTCCAATCCTGAGACCCTTCCTATAACATGAGATGTGATGTCGCAATGCTTCTAATACCAAACCTGAGATCTTTCCTATAACATGAGATGTGATATCCAACACCTTCCCATTCCAATCCTGAGACCCTTCCTATAGCATGAGATGTGATATCTCAATGCTTATACCAAACGTGAGACCCTTCCTATAGCTCGAGATGTGATATCCAACTCCTTCCCATTCCAATCCTGAGACCCTTCCTATAGCATGAGATGTGATATCTCAATGCTTATACCAAACGTGAGACCCTTCCTATAACATGAGATGTGATATCTTAATGCCTCTAATACCAAACCTGAGATCCTTCCTCTAACATGAAATGTGATATCCAACTCCTTCCCCTTCCAAACCTGAGAGCCTTCCTATAGCATGAGATATGATATCCAAGTCCTTCCCATTCCAATCCTGGGACCCTTCCTATAACATGAGATGTGATATCCAACTCCTTCCCATTCCAACCTGAGACCCTTCCTATAGCATGAGATGGGATATCCAACTCCTTCCAGATCAAATCCTGATACCCTTCCGATAGCATGAGATGTGATATCCCAATGGTTCTACCAAACCTGAGACCCATACTATGGCATGAGTTGTGATATCAAACCCCTTCCCATTCCAATCCTGAGACCCTTCCTATAGCTTGAGATATCCAACTCCTTCCCATTCCAATTCTGAGACCCTTCCTATACCATGAGACTTGATATCTCAATGCTTCTAATACCAAACCTGAGACCCTTCCTATAGCATGAGATGTGATATCTCAATGCTTCTAATACCAAACCTGAGATCCTTCCGATAACATGAGATGTGATATCCAAATCCTTCCCCTTCCAAACCTGAGACCCTCCCTTTAGCATGAGATGTGATATCCAACTCCTTCCAATTCCCATCCTGAGACCTTTCTGATAGCATGAGATGTGATATCTCAATGCCTCCAATACCAAACCTGAGATCCTACCTCTAACATGAAATGTGATATCCACATCCTTCCCCTTCCAAACCTGAGACCCTCCCTTTAGCATGAGATGTGATATCCAACTCCGTCCCATTCCAATCCTGAGACCCTTCCGATAGCATGAGATGTGATATCTCAATGCTTCTAATACCAAACCTGTGATCCTTCCTATAACAAGAGATGTGATATCCAAATCCTTCCCCTTCCAAACCTGAGACCCTCCCTTTAGCATGAGATGTGATATCTCAATGCCTGTAATACCAAACCTGAGATCCTTCCGATAGCATGAGATGTGATATCTCAATGCTTCTAATACCAAACCTGAGATCCTTCCTATAACATGAGACGTGATATCCAAATCCTTCCCCTTCCAAACCTGAGACCCTCCCTTTAGCATGAGATGTGATATCCAACTACTTCCCATTCCAATCCTGAGACCCTTCTGATAGCATGAGATGTGATATCTCAATGCCTCTAATACCAAACCTGAGATCCTACCTCTAACATGAAATGTGATATCCAACTCTTTCCCCTTCCAAACCTGAGAGCCTTCCTATAGCATGAGATGTGATATCCGACTCCTTCCCATTCCAATCCTGAGACACTTCCGATAGCATGAGATGTGATATCTCAATGCTTCTAATACCAAACCTGAGATCCTTCTTATAACATGTGATGTGATATCCAAATCCTTCCCCTTCCAAACCTGAGACCCTCCCTTTAGCATGAGATGTGATATCCAGCTCCTTCCCATTCCAATCCTGAGACCCTTATGATAGATAGCATGAGATGTGATATCTCAATGCCTCTAATACCAAACCTGAGATACTTCCGATAGCATGAGATGTGATATCTCAATGCTTCTAATACCAAACCTGAGATCCTTCCTATAACATGAGATGTGATATCCAAATCCTTCCCCTTCCAAACCTGAGACCCTCCCTTTAGCATGAGATGTGATATCCAAGTCCTTCCCATTCCAATCCTGAGACCCTTCCTATAGCTTGAGATATCCAACTCCTTCCCATTCCAATTCTGAGACCCTTCCTATACCATGAGACGTGATATCTCAATGCTTCTAATACCAAACCTGAGACCCTTCATATAGCATGAGATGTGATATCTCAATGCTTCTAATACCAAACCTGAGATCCTTCCGATAACATGAGATGTGATATCCAAATCCTTCCCCTTCCAAACCTGAGACCCTCCCTTTAGCATGAGATGTGATATCCAACTCCTTCCCATTCCCATCCTGAGACCCTTCTGATAGCATGAGATGTGATATCTCGATGCCTCCAATACCAAACCTGAGATCCTACCTCTAACATGAAATGTGATATCCACATCCTTCCCCTTCCAAACCTGAGACCCTCCCTTTAGCATGAGATGTGATATCCAACTCTGTCCCATTCCAATCCTGAGACCCTTCCTATAGCATGAGATGTGATATCTCAATGCTTATACCAAACGTGAGACCCTTCCTATAACATGAGATGTGATATCTTAATGCCTCTAATACCAAACCTGAGATCCTTCCTCTAACATGAAATGTGATATCCAACTCCTTCCCCTTCCAAACCTGAGAGCCTTTCTATAGCATGAGATATGATATCCAAGTCCTTCTCATTCCAATCCTGGGACCCTTCCTATAACATGAGATGTGATATCCAACTCCTTCCCATTCCAACCTGAGACCCTTCCTATAGCATGAGATGGGATATCCAACTCCTTCCAGATCAAATCCTGATACCCTTCCGATAGCATGAGATGTGATATCCCAATGGTTCTAATACCAAACCTGAGATACTTCCGATAGCATGAGATGTGATATCTCAATGCTTCTAATACCAAACCTGAGATCCTTCCTATAACATGAGATGTGATATCCAAATCCTTCCCCTTCCAAACCTGAGACCCTCCCTTTAGCATGAGATGTGATATCCAAGTCCTTCCCATTCCAATCCTGAGACCCTTCCTATAGCTTGAGATATCCAACTCCTTCCCATTCCAATTCTGAGACCCTTCCTATACCATGAGACGTGATATCTCAATGCTTCTAATACCAAACCTGAGACCCTTCATATAGCATGAGATGTGATATCTCAATGCTTCTAATACCAAACCTGAGATCCTTCCGATAACATGAGATGTGATATCCAAATCCTTCCCCTTCCAAACCTGAGTCCCTCCCTTTAGCATGAGATGTGATATCCAACTCCTTCCCATTCCCATCCTGAGACCCTTCTGATAGCATGAGATGTGATATCTCGATGCCTCCAATACCAAACCTGAGATCCTACCTCTAACATGAAATGTGATATCCACATCCTTCCCCTTCCAAACCTGAGACCCTCCCTTTAGCATGAGATGTGATATCCAACTCCGTCCCATTCCAATCCTGAGACCCTTCCTATAGCATGAGATGTGATATCTAAATGCTTATACCAAACGTGAGACCCTTCCTATAACATGAGATGTGATATCTTAATGCCTCTAATACCAAACCTGAGATCCTTCCTCTAACATGAAATGTGATATCCAACTCCTTCCCCTTCCAAACCTGAGAGCCTTTCTATAGCATGAGATATGATATCCAAGTCCTTCCCATTCCAATCCTGGGACCCTTCCTATAACATGAGATGTGATATCCAACTCCTTCCCATTCCAACCTGAGACCCTTCCTATAGCATGAGATGGGATATCCAACTCCTTCCAGATCAAATCCTGATACCCTTCCGATAGCATGAGATGTGATATCCCAATGGTTCTAATACCAAACCTGAGATACTTCCGATAGCATGAGATGTGATATCTCAATGCTTCTAATACCAAACCTGAGATCCTTCCTATAACATGAGATGTGATATCCAAATCCTTCCCCTTCCAAACCTGAGACCCTCCCTTTAGCATGAGATGTGATATCCAAGTCCTTCCCATTCCAATCCTGAGACCCTTCCTATAGCTTGAGATATCCAACTCCTTCCCATTCCAATTCTGAGACCCTTCCTATACCATGAGACGTGATATCTCAATGCTTCTAATACCAAACCTGAGACCCTTCATATAGCATGAGATGTGATATCTCAATGCTTCTAATACCAAACCTGAGATCCTTCCGATAACATGAGATGTGATATCCAAATCCTTCCCCTTCCAAACCTGAGACCCTCCCTTTAGCATGAGATGTGATATCCAACTCCTTCCCATTCCCATCCTGAGACCCTTCTGATAGCATGAGATGTGATATCTCGATGCCTCCAATACCAAACCTGAGATCCTACCTCTAACATGAAATGTGATATCCACATCCTTCCCCTTCCAAACCTGAGACCCTCCCTTTAGCATGAGATGTGATATCCAACTCCGTCCCATTCCAATCCTGAGACCCTTCCGATAGCATGAGATGTGATATCTCAATGCTTCTAATACCAAACCTGTGATCCTTCCTATAACAAGAGATGTGATATCCAAATCCTTCCCCTTCCAAACCTGAGACCCTCCCTTTAGCATGAGATGTGATATCTCAATGCCTCTAATACCAAACCTGAGATCCTTCCGATAGCATGAGATGTGATATCTCAATGCTTCTAATACCAAACCTGAGATCCTTCCTATAACATGAGACGTGATATCCAAATCCTTCCCCTTCCAAACCTGAGACCCTCCCTTTAGCATGAAATGTGATATCCAACTCCTTCCCATTCCAATCCTGAGACCCTTATGATAGATAGCATGAGATGTGATATCTCAATGCCTCTAATACCAAACCTGAGATCATTCCTATAACATGAGATGTGATATCCAAATCCTTCCCCTTCCAAACCTGAGACCCTCCCTTTAGCATGAGATGTGATATCCAACTCCTTCCCATTCCAATCCTGAGACCCTTCCGATAGCATGAGATGTGATATCTCAATGCTTCTAATACCAAACCTGTGATCCTTCCTATAACAAGAGATGTGATATCCAAATCATTCCCCTTCCAAACCTGAGACCCTCCCTTTAGCATGAGATGTGATATCTCAATGCCTCTAATACCAAACCTGAGATCCTTCCGATAGCATGAGATGTGATATCTCAATGCTTCTAATACCAAACCTAAGATCCTTCCTATAACATGAGACGTGATATCCAAATCCTTCCCCTTCCAAACCTGAGACCCTCCCTTTAGCATGAGATGTGATATCCAACTCCTTCCCATTCCAATCCTGAGACCCTTCTGATAGCATGAGATGTGATATCTCAATGCCTCTAATACCAAACCTGAGATCCTACCTCTAACATGAAATGTGATATCCAACTCCTTCCCCTTCCAAACCTGAGAGCCTTCCTATAGCATGAGATGTGATATCCAAGTCCTTCCCATTCCAATACTGAGACCCTTCCTATAACATGAGATGTGATATCCAACTCCTTCCAAATCCAATCCTGATACCCTTCCGATAGCATGAGATGTGATATCCCAATGCTTCTACAAAACCTGAGACCCATACATGGCATGAGATGTGATATCAAACTCCTTCCCATTCCAATCCTGAGACACTTCCTATAGCATCAGATGTGATATCTCAATGCTTCTAATACCAAACCTGAGACTCTTCCTATAACATGAGATGGGATATCCAACTCCTTCCCATTCCAATCCTGAGACCCTTCCGATAGCAGAGATGTGATATCTCAATGCTTATACCAAACCTGAGACCCTTCCTATGGCATGAGATGTCATATACAACTCCTTCCCATTCCAATCCTGAGACCCTTCCTATAGTATGAGATGTGATATCTCAATGCTTCTAATACCAAACCTGAGATCCTTCCTATAACATGAGATGTGATATCCAACTCCTTCCCATTCCAATCCTGAGACCCTTCTGATAGCATGAGATGTGATATCTCAATGCTTCTAATACCAAACCTGAGATCCTTCTTATAACATGTGATGTGATATCCAAATCCTTCCCCTTCCAAACCTGAGACCCTCCCTTTAGCATGAGAAGTGATATCCAACTCCTTCCCATTCCAATCCTGAGACCCTTATGATAGCATGAGATGTGATATCTCAATGCCTCTAATACCAAACCTGAGATACTTCCGATAGCATGAGATGTGATATCTCAATGATTCTAATACCAAACCTGAGATCCTTCCTATAACATGCGATGTGATATCCAAATCCTTCCCCTTCCAAACCTGAGACCCTCCCTTTAGCATGAGATGCGATATCCAACTCCTTCCCATTCCAATCCTGAGACCCTTCTGATAGCATGAGATGTGATACCTCAATGCCTCTAATACCAAACCTGAGATCCTACCTCTAACATGAAATGTGATATCCAACTCCTTCCCTTACCAAACCTGAGATCCTTCCTATAACATGCGATGTGATATCCAAATCCTTCCCCTTCCAAACCTGAGACCCTCCCTATAGCATGAGATGTGATATCCAAGTCTGTCCCATTCCAATCCTGAGACCCTTCCTATAGCATGAGATGTGATATCTCAATGCTTATTCCAAACCTGAGACCCTTCCTATGGCATGAGATGTCATATACAACTCCTTCCCATTCCAATCCTGAGACCCTTCCTATAGCATGAGATGTGATATCTCAATGCTTATACCAAACCTGAGACCCTTCCTATAGCATGAGATGTGATAGCCAACTTCTTCCCATTCCAATCCTGAGACCCTTCCTATAACATGAGATGTGATGTCGCAATGCTTCTAATACCAAACCTGAGATCTTTCCTATAACATGAGATGTGATATCCAACACCTTCCCATTCCAATCCTGAGACCCTTCCTATAGCATGAGATGTGATATCTCAATGCTTATACCAAACGTGAGACCCTTCCTATAGCTTGAGATGTGATATCCAACTCCTTCCCATTCCAATCCTGAGACCCTTCCTATAGCATGAGATGTGATATCTCAATGCTTATACCAAACGTGAGACCCTTCCTATAACATGAGATGTGATATCTTAATGCCTCTAATACCAAACCTGAGATCCTTCCTCTAACATGAAATGTGATATCCAACTCCTTCCCCTTCCAAACCTGAGAGCCTTCCTATAGCATGAGATATGATATCCAAGTCCTTCCCATTCCAATCCTGGGACCCTTCCTATAACATGAGATGTGATATCCAACTCCTTCCCATTCCAACCTGAGACCCTTCCTATAGCATGAGATGGGATATCTAACTCCTTCCAAATCAAATCCTGATACCCTTCCGATAGCATGAGATGTGATATCCCAATGTTTCTACCAAACCTGAGACCCATACTATGGCATGAGTTGTGATATCAAACCCCTTACCATTCCAATCCTGAGACCCTTCCTATAGCTTGAGATATCCAACTCCTTCCCATTCCAATTCTGAGACCCTTCCTATACCATGAGACTTGATATCTCAATGCTTCTAATACCAAACCTGAGACCCTTCATATAGCATGAGATGTGATATCTCAATGCTTCTAATACCAAACCTGAGATCCTTCCGATAACATGAGATGTGATATCCAAATCCTTCCCCTTCCAAACCTGAGACCCTCCCTTTAGCATGAGATGTGATATCCAACTCCTTCCCATTCCCATCCTGAGACCCTTCTGATAGCATGAGATGTGATATCTCGATGCCTCCAATACCAAACCTGAGATCCTACCTCTAACATGAAATGTGATATCCACATCCTTCCCCTTCCAAACCTGAGACCCTCCCTTTAGCATGAGATGTGATATCCAACTCCATCCCATTCCAATCCTGAGACCCTTCCGATAGCATGAGATGTGATATCTCAATGCTTCTAATACCAAACCTGTGATCCTTCCTATAACAAGAGATGTGATATCCAAATCCTTCCCCTTCCAAACCTGAGACCCTCCCTTTAGCATGAGATGTGATATCTCAATGCCTCTAATACCAAACCTGAGATCCTTCCGATAGCATGAGATGTGATATCTCAATGCTTCTAATACCAAACCTGAGACCCTTCCTATGGCATGAGATGTCATATACAACTCCTTCCCATTCCAATCCTGAGACCCTTCCTATAGTATGAGATGTGGTATCTCAATGCTTCTAATACCAAACCTGAGATCCTTCCTATAACATGAGATGTGATATCCAACTCCTTCCCATTCCAATCCTGAGACCCTTCTGATAGCATGAGATGTGATATCTCAATGCTTCTAATACCAAACCTAAGATCCTTCCTATAACATGAGACGTGATATCCAAATCCTTCCCCTTCCAAACCTGAGACCCTCCCTTTAGCATGAGATGTGATATCCAACTCCTTCCCATTCCAATCCTGAGACCCTTCTGATAGCATGAGATGTGATATCTCAATGCCTCTAATACCAAACCTGAGATCCTTCCGATAGCATGAGATGTGATATCTCAATGCTTCTAATACCAAACCTAAGATCCTTCCTATAACATGAGACGTGATATCCAAATCCTTCCCCTTCCAAACCTGAGACCCTCCCTTTAGCATGAGATGTGATATCCAACTCCTTCCCATTCCAATCCTGAGACCCTTCTGATAGCATGAGATGTGATATCTCAATGCCTCTAATACCAAACCTGAGATCCTACCTCTAACATGAAATGTGATATCCAACTCCTTCCCCTTCCAAACCTGAGAGCCTTCCTATAGCATGAGATGTGATATCCAAGTCCTTCCCATTCCAATCCTGAGACCCTTCCTATAACATGAGATGTGATATCCAACTCCTTCCAAATCCAATCCTGATACCCTTCCGATAGCATGAGATGTGATATCCCAATGCTTCTACAAAACCTGAGACCCATACATGGCATGAGATGTGATATCAAACTCCTTCCCATTCCAATCCTGAGACACTTCCTATAGCATCAGATGTGATATCTCAATGCTTCTAATACCAAACCTGAGACTCTTCCTATAACATGAGATGGGATATCCAACTCCTTCCCATTCCAATCCTGAGACCCTTCCGATAGCAGAGATGTGATATCTCAATGCTTATACCAAACCTGAGACCCTTCCTATGGCATGAGATGTCATATACAACTCCTTCCCATTCCAATCCTGAGACCCTTCCTATAGCATGAGATGTGATATCTCAATGCTTCTAATACCAAACCTGAGATCCTTCCTATAACATGAGATGTGATATCCAACTCCTTCCCATTCCAATCCTGAGACCCTTCTGATAGCATGAGATGTGATATCTCAATGCTTCTAATACCAAACCTGAGATCCTTCTTATAACATGTGATGTGATATCCAAATCCTTCCCCTTCCAAACCTGAGACCCTCCCTTTAGCATGAGAAGTGATATCCAACTCCTTCCCATTCCAATCCTGAGACCCTTATGATAGCATGAGATGTGATATCTCAATGCCTCTAATACCAAACCTGAGATACTTCCGATAGCATGAGATGTGATATCTCAATGATTCTAATACCAAACCTGAGATCCTTCCTATAACATGCGATGTGATATCCAAATCCTTCCCCTTCCAAACCTGAGACCCTCCCTTTAGCATGAGATGCGATATCCAACTCCTTCCCATTCCAATCCTGAGACCCTTCTGATAGCATGAGATGTGATACCTCAATGCCTCTAATACCAAACCTGAGATCCTACCTCTAACATGAAATGTGATATCCAACTCCTTCCCTTACCAAACCTGAGATCCTTCCTATAACATGCGATGTGATATCCAAATCCTTCCCCTTCCAAACCTGAGACCCTCCCTATAGCATGAGATGTGATATCCAAGTCCGTCCCATTCCAATCCTGAGACCCTTCCTATAGCATGAGATGTGATATCTCAATGCTTATTCCAAACCTGAGACCCTTCCTATGGCATGAGATGTCATATACAACTCCTTCCCATTCCAATCCTGAGACCCTTCCTATAGCATGAGATGTGATATCTCAATGCTTATACCAAACCTGAGACCCTTCCTATAGCATGAGATGTGATAGCCAACTTCTTCCCATTCCAATCCTGAGACCCTTCCTATAACATGAGATGTGATGTCTCAATGCTTCTAATACCAAACCTGAGATCTTTCCTATAACATGAGATGTGATATCCAACACCTTCCCATTCCAATCCTGAGACCCTTCCTATAGCATGAGATGTGATATCTCAATGCTTATACCAAACGTGAGACCCTTCCTATAGCTTGAGATGTGATATCCAACTCCTTCCCATTCCAATCCTGAGACCCTTCCTATAGCATGAGATGTGATATCTCAATGCTTATACCAAACGTGAGACCCTTCCTATAACATGAGATGTGATATCTTAATGCCTCTAATACCAAACCTGAGATCCTTCCTCTAACATGAAATGTGATATCCAACTCCTTCCCCTTCCAAACCTGAGAGCCTTCCTATAGCATGAGATATGATACCCAAGTCCTTCCCATTCCAATCCTGGGACCCTTCCTATAACATGAGATGTGATATCCAACTCCTTCCCATTCCAACCTGAGACCCTTCCTATAGCATGAGATGGGATATCCAACTCCTTCCAAATCAAATCCTGATACCCTTCCGATAGCATGAGATGTGATATCCCAATGTTTCTACCAAACCTGAGACCCATACTATGGCATGAGTTGTGATATCAAACCCCTTACCATTCCAATCCTGAGACCCTTCCTATAGCTTGAGATATCCAACTCCTTCCCATTCCAATTCTGAGACCCTTCCTATACCATGAGACTTGATATCTCAATGCTTCTAATACCAAACCTGAGACCCTTCATATAGCATGAGATGTGATATCTCAATGCTTCTAATACCAAACCTGAGATCCTTCCGATAACATGAGATGTGATATCCAAATCCTTCCCCTTCCAAACCTGAGACCCTCCCTTTAGCATGAGATGTGATATCCAACTCCTTCCCATTCCCATCCTGAGACCCTTCTGATAGCATGAGATGTGATATCTCGATGCCTCCAATACCAAACCTGAGATCCTACCTCTAACATGAAATGTGATATCCACATCCTTCCCCTTCCAAACCTGAGACCCTCCCTTTAGCATGAGATGTGATATCCAACTCCGTCCCATTCCAATCCTGAGACCCTTCCGATAGCATGAGATGTGATATCTCAATGCTTCTAATACCAAACCTGTGATCCTTCCTATAACAAGAGATGTGATATCCAAATCCTTCCCCTTCCAAACCTGAGACCCTCCCTTTAGCATGAGATGTGATATCTCAATGCCTCTAATACCAAACCTGAGATCCTTCCGATAGCATGAGATGTGATATCTCAATGCTTCTAATACCAAACCTGAGATCCTTCCTATAACATGAGACGTGATATCCAAATCCTTCCCCTTCCAATCCTGAGACCCTCCCTTTAGCATGAGATGTGATATCCGACTCCTTCCCGTTCCAATCCTGAGACCCTTCCGATAGCATGAGATGTGATATCTCAATGCTTCTAATACCAAACCTGAGATCCTTCTTATAACATGTGATGCGATATCCAAATCCTTCCCCTTCCAAACCTGAGACCCTCCCCTTAGCATGAGATGTGATATCCAACTCCTTCCCATTCCAATCCTGAGACCCTTATGATAGATAGCATGAGATGTGATATCTCAATGCCTCTAATACCAAACCTGAGATCCTTCCTATAACATGAGATGTGATATCCAAATCCTTCCCCTTCCAAACCTGAGACCCTCCCTTTAGCATGAGATGTGATATCCCACTCCTTCCCATTCCAATCCTGAGACCCTTCCGATAGCATGAGATGTGATATCTCAATGCTTCTAATACCAAACCTGTGATCCTTCCTATAACAAGAGATGTGATATCCAAATCATTCCCCTTCCAAACCTGAGACCCTCCCTTTAGCATGAGATGTGATATCTCAATGCCTCTAATATCAAACCTGAGATCCTTCCGATAGCATGAGATGTGATATCTCAATGCTTCTAATACCAAACCTAAGATCCTTCCTATAACATGAGACGTGATATCCAAATCCTTCCCCTTCCAAACCTGAGACCCTCCCTTTAGCATGAGATGTGATATCCAACTCCTTCCCATTCCAATCCTGAGACCCTTCTGATAGCATGAGATGTGATATCTCAATGCCTCTAATACCAAACCTGAGATCCTACCTCTAACATGAAATGTGATATCCAACTCCTTCCCCTTCCAAACCTGAGAGCCTTCCTATAGCATGAGATGTGATATCCAAGTCCTTCCCATTCCAATCCTGAGACCCTTCCTATAACATGAGATGTGATATCCAACTCCTTCCAAATCCAATCCTGATACCCTTCCGATAGCATGAGATGTGATATCCCAATGCTTCTACAAAACCTGAGACCCATACATGGCATGAGATGTGATATCAAACTCCTTCCCATTCCAATCCTGAGACACTTCCTATAGCATCAGATGTGATATCTCAATGCTTCTAATACCAAACCTGAGACTCTTCCTATAACATGAGATGGGATATCCAACTCCTTCCCATTCCAATCCTGAGACCCTTCCGATAGCAGAGATGTGATATCTCAATGCTTATACCAAACCTGAGACCCTTCCTATGGCATGAGATGTCATATACAACTCCTTCACATTCCAATCCTGAGACCCTTCCTATAGCATGAGATGTGATATCTCAATGCTTCTAATACCAAACCTGAGATCCTTCCTATAACATGAGATGTGATATCCAACTCCTTCCCATTCCAATCCTGAGACCCTTCCTATAGCATGAGATGTGACATCTCAATGCTTATACCAAACCTGAGACCCTTCCTATAGCATGAAATGTGATATCCAACTCCTTCCCATTCCAATCCTGAGACCCTTCCTATAGCATGAGATGTGATATCTCAATGCCTCTAATACCAAACCTGAGATCCTTCCTCTAACATGAAATGTGATATCCAACTCCTTCCCTTTCCAAACCTGAGAGCCTACCTATAGCATGAGATGTGATATTCAAGTCCTTCCCATTCCAATCCTTAGACCCTTCCTACAGCATGCAATATGATATCTCAATGATTCTAATAACAAACCTGAGACCCGTCCTATAACATGAGATGGGATATCCAACTCCTTCCCATTCCAATCCTGAGACACTTCCGATAGCAGAGATGTGATATCTCAATGCTTATACCAAACCTGAGACCCTTCCTATAGCATGAGATGTAATATCCAACTCCTTCCCATTCCAATCCTGAGACCCTTCCTACAGCATGCGATGTGATATCTCAATGCTTCTAACACCAAACCTGAGACCCGTCCTATAACATGAGATGGGATATCGAACTCCTTCCCGTTCCAAACCTGAGACCCTTCCTATAGCATGAGATGTGATATCCAACTCCTTCCCATCCCAATCCTGAGACACTTCCGATTGCAGAGATGTGATATCTCAATGCTTATACCAAACCTGAGACTCTTCCTATAACATGAGATGTGATATCCAACTCCTTCCAGTTCCAAACCTGAGACCCTTCCTATAGCATGAGATGTGATATCCAACTCCTTCCCATTCCAATCCTGAGACCCTTATGATAGCATGAGATGTGATATCTCAATGCCTCTAATACCAAACCTGAGATACTTCCGATAGCATGAGATGTGATATCTCAATGATTCTAATACCAAACCTGAGATCCTTCCTATAACATGCGATGTGATATCCAAATCCTTCCCCTTCCAAACCAGACCCTCCCTTTAGCATGAGATGTGATATCCAACTCCTTCCCATTCCAATCCTGAGACCCTTCTGATAGCATGAGATGTGATACCTCAATGCCTCTAATACCAAACCTGAGATCCTACCTCTAACATGAAATGTGATAATCAACTCCTTCCCTTACCAAACCTGAGATCCTTCCTATAACATGCGATGTGATATCCAAATCCTTCCCCTTCCAAACCTGAGACCCTCCCTATAGCATGAGATGTGATATCCAAGTCCGTCCCATTCCAATCCTGAGACCCTTCCTATAGCATGAGATGTGATATCTCAATGCTTATTCCAAACCTGAGACCCTTCCTATGGCATGAGATGTCATATACAACTCCTTCCCATTCCAATCCTGAGACCCTTCCTATAGCATGAGATGTGATATCTCAATGCTTATACCAAACCTGAGACCCTTCCTATAGCATGAGATGTGATAGCCAACTTCTTCCCATTCCAATCCTGAGACCCTTCCTATAACATGAGATGTGATGTCGCAATGCTTCTAATACCAAACCTGAGATCTTTCCTATAACATGAGATGTGATATCCAACACCTTCCCATTCCAATCCTGAGACCCTTCCTATAGCATGAGATGTGATATCTCAATGCTTATACCAAACGTGAGACCCTTCCTATAGCTCGAGATGTGATATCCAACTCCTTCCCATTCCAATCCTGAGACCCTTCCTATAGCATGAGATGTGATATCTCAATGCTTATACCAAACGTGAGACCCTTCCTATAACATGAGATGTGATATCTTAATGCCTCTAATACCAAACCTGAGATCCTTCCTCTAACATGAAATGTGATATCCAACTCCTTCCCCTTCCAAACCTGAGAGCCTTCCTATAGCATGAGATATGATATCCAAGTCCTTCCCATTCCAATCCTGGGACCCTTCCTATAACATGAGATGTGATATCCAACTCCTTCCCATTCCAACCTGAGACCCTTCCTATAGCATGAGATGGGATATCCAACTCCTTCCAGATCAAATCCTGATACCCTTCCGATAGCATGAGATGTGATATCCCAATGGTTCTACCAAACCTGAGACCCATACTATGGCATGAGTTGTGATATCAAACCCCTTCCCATTCCAATCCTGAGACCCTTCCTATAGCTTGAGATATCCAACTCCTTCCCATTCCAATTCTGAGACCCTTCCTATACCATGAGACTTGATATCTCAATGCTTCTAATACCAAACCTGAGACCCTTCCTATAGCATGAGATGTGATATCTCAATGCTTCTAATACCAAACCTGAGATCCTTCCGATAACATGAGATGTGATATCCATATCCTTCCCCTTCCAAACCTGAGACCCTCCCTTTAGCATGAGATGTGATATCCAACTCCTTCCCATTCCCATCCTGAGACCCTTCTGATAGCATGAGATGTGATATCTCAATGCCTCCAATACCAAACCTGAGATCCTACCTCTAACATGAAATGTGATATCCACATCCTTCCCCTTCCAAACCTGAGACCCTCCCTTTAGCATGAGATGTGATATCCAACTCCGTCCCATTCCAATACTGAGACCCTTCCGATAGCATGAGATGTGATATCTCAATGCTTCTAATACCAAACCTGTGATCCTTCCTATAACAAGAGATGTGATATCCAAATCCTTCCCCTTCCAAATCTGAGACCCTCCCATTAGCATGAGATGTGATATCTCAATGCCTCTAATACCAAACCTGAGATCCTTCCGATAGCATGAGATGTGATATCTCAATGCTTCTAATACCAAACCTGAGATCCTTCCTATAACATGAGACGTGATATCCAAATCCTTCCCCTTCCAAACCTGAGACCCTCCCTTTAGCATGAGATGTGATATCCAACTACTTCCCATTCCAATCCTGAGACCCTTCTGATAGCATGAGATGTGATATCTCAATGCCTCTAATACCAAACCTGAGATCCTACCTCTAACATGAAATGTGATATCCAACTCTTTCCCCTTCCAAACCTGAGAGCCTTCCTATAGCATGAGATGTGATATCCGACTCCTTCCCATTCCAATCCTGAGACCCTTCCGATAGCATGAGATGTGATATCTCAATGCTTCTAATACCAAACCTGAGATCCTTCTTATAACATGTGATGTGATATCCAAATCCTTCCCCTTCCAAACCTGAGACCCTCCCTTTAGCATGAGATGTGATATCCAGCTCCTTCCCATTCCAATCCTGAGACCCTTATGATAGATAGCATGAGATGTGATATCTCAATGCCTCTAATACCAAACCTGAGATACTTCCGATAGCATGAGATGTGATATCTCAATGCTTCTAATAACAAACCTGAGATCCTTCCTATAACATGAGATGTGATATCCAAATACTTCCCCTTCCAAACCTGAGACCCTCCCTTTAGCATGAGATGTGATATCCAAGTCCTTCCCATTCCAATCCTGAGACCCTTCCTATAGCTTGAGATATCCAACTCCTTCCCATTCCAATTCTGAGACCCTTCCTATACCATGAGACTTGATATCTCAATGCTTCTAATACCAAACCTGAGACCCTTCATATAGCATGAGATGTGATATCTCAATGCTTCTAATACCAAACCTGAGATCCTTCCGATAACATGAGATGTGATATCCAAATCCTTCCCCTTCCAAACCTGAGACCCTCCCTTTAGCATGAGATGTGATATCCAACTCCTTCCCATTCCCATCCTGAGACCCTTCTGATAGCATGAGATGTGATATCTCGATGCCTCCAATACCAAACCTGAGATCCTACCTCTAACATGAAATGTGATATCCACATCCTTCCCCTTCCAAACCTGAGACCCTCCCTTTAGCATGAGATGTGATATCCAACTCCGTCCCATTCCAATCCTGAGACCCTTCCGATAGCATGAGATGTGATATCTCAATGCTTCTAATACCAAACCTGTGATCCTTCCTATAACAAGAGATGTGATATCCAAATCCTTCCCCTTCCAAACCTGAGACCCTCCCTTTAGCATGAGATGTGATATCTCAATGCCTCTAATACCAAACCTGAGATCCTTCCGATAGCATGAGATGTGATATCTCAATGCTTCTAATACCAAACCTGAGATCCTTCCTATAACATGAGACGTGATATCCAAATCCTTCCCCTTCCAAACCTGAGACCCTCCCTTTAGCATGAGATGTGATATCCAACTCCTTCCCATTCCAATCCTGAGACCCTTCTGATAGCATGAGATGTGATATCTCAATGCCTCTAATACCAAACCTGAGATCCTACCTCTAACATGAAATGTGATATCCACATCCTTCCCCTTCCAAACCTGAGACCCTCCCTTTAGCATGAGATGTGATATCCAACTCCGTCCCATTCCAATCCTGAGACCCTTCCGATAGCATGAGATGTGATATCTCAATGCTTCTAATACCAAACCTGTGATCCTTCCTATAACAAGAGATGTGATATCCAAATCCTTCCCCTTCCAAACCTGAGACCCTCCCTTTAGCATGAGATGTGATATCTCAATGCCTCTAATACCAAACCTGAGATCCTTCCGATAGCATGAGATGTGATATCTCAATGCTTCTAATACCAAACCTGAGATCCTTCCTATAACATGAGACGTGATATCCAAATCCTTCCCCTTCCAATCCTGAGACCCTCCCTTTAGCATGAGATGTGATATCCGACTCCTTCCCGTTCCAATCCTGAGACCCTTCCGATAGCATGAGATGTGATATCTCAATGCTTCTAATACCAAACCTGAGATCCTTCTTATAACATGTGATGCGATATCCAAATCCTTCCCCTTCCAAACCTGAGACCCTCCCCTTAGCATGAGATGTGATATCCAACTCCTTCCCATTCCAATCCTGAGACCCTTATGATAGATAGCATGAGATGTGATATCTCAATGCCTCTAATACCAAACCTGAGATCCTTCCTATAACATGAGATGTGATATCCAAATCCTTCCCCTTCCAAACCTGAGACCCTCCCTTTAGCATGAGATGTGATATCCCACTCCTTCCCATTCCAATCCTGAGACCCTTCCGATAGCATGAGATGTGATATCTCAATGCTTCTAATACCAAACCTGTGATCCTTCCTATAACAAGAGATGTGATATCCAAATCATTCCCCTTCCAAACCTGAGACCCTCCCTTTAGCATGAGATGTGATATCTCAATGCCTCTAATATCAAACCTGAGATCCTTCCGATAGCATGAGATGTGATATCTCAATGCTTCTAATACCAAACCTAAGATCCTTCCTATAACATGAGACGTGATATCCAAATCCTTCCCCTTCCAAACCTGAGACCCTCCCTTTAGCATGAGATGTGATATCCAACTCCTTCCCATTCCAATCCTGAGACCCTTCTGATAGCATGAGATGTGATATCTCAATGCCTCTAATACCAAACCTGAGATCCTACCTCTAACATGAAATGTGATATCCAACTCCTTCCCCTTCCAAACCTGAGAGCCTTCCTATAGCATGAGATGTGATATCCAAGTCCTTCCCATTCCAATCCTGAGACCCTTCCTATAACATGAGATGTGATATCCAACTCCTTCCAAATCCAATCCTGATACCCTTCCGATAGCATGAGATGTGATATCCCAATGCTTCTACAAAACCTGAGACCCATACATGGCATGAGATGTGATATCAAACTCCTTCCCATTCCAATCCTGAGACACTTCCTATAGCATCAGATGTGATATCTCAATGCTTCTAATACCAAACCTGAGACTCTTCCTATAACATGAGATGGGATATCCAACTCCTTCCCATTCCAATCCTGAGACCCTTCCGATAGCAGAGATGTGATATCTCAATGCTTATACCAAACCTGAGACCCTTCCTATGGCATGAGATGTCATATACAACTCCTTCACATTCCAATCCTGAGACCCTTCCTATAGCATGAGATGTGATATCTCAATGCTTCTAATACCAAACCTGAGATCCTTCCTATAACATGAGATGTGATATCCAACTCCTTCCCATTCCAATCCTGAGACCCTTCCTATAGCATGAGATGTGACATCTCAATGCTTATACCAAACCTGAGACCCTTCCTATAGCATGAAATGTGATATCCAACTCCTTCCCATTCCAATCCTGAGACCCTTCCTATAGCATGAGATGTGATATCTCAATGCCTCTAATACCAAACCTGAGATCCTTCCTCTAACATGAAATGTGATATCCAACTCCTTCCCTTTCCAAACCTGAGAGCCTACCTATAGCATGAGATGTGATATTCAAGTCCTTCCCATTCCAATCCTTAGACCCTTCCTACAGCATGCAATATGATATCTCAATGATTCTAATAACAAACCTGAGACCCGTCCTATAACATGAGATGGGATATCCAACTCCTTCCCATTCCAATCCTGAGACACTTCCGATAGCAGAGATGTGATATCTCAATGCTTATACCAAACCTGAGACCCTTCCTATAGCATGAGATGTAATATCCAACTCCTTCCCATTCCAATCCTGAGACCCTTCCTACAGCATGCGATGTGATATCTCAATGCTTCTAATACCAAACCTGAGACCCGTCCTATAACATGAGATGGGATATCGAACTCCTTCCCGTTCCAAACCTGAGACCCTTCCTATAGCATGAGATGTGATATCCAACTCCTTCCCATCCCAATCCTGAGACACTTCCGATTGCAGAGATGTGATATCTCAATGCTTATACCAAACCTGAGACTCTTCCTATAACATGAGATGTGATATCCAACTCCTTCCAGTTCCAAACCTGAGACCCTTCCTATAGCATGAGATGTGATATCCAACTCCCTCCCATTCCAATCCTGAGACCCTTCTGATAGCATGAGATGTGATATCTCAATGCTTCTAATACCAAACCTGAGATCCTTCTTATAACATGTGATGTGATATCCAAATCCTTCCCCTTCCAAACCTGAGACCCTCCCTTTAGCATGAGAAGTGATATCCAACTCCTTCCCATTCCAATCCTGAGACCCTTATGATAGCATGAGATGTGATATCTCAATGCCTCTAATACCAAACCTGAGATACTTCCGATAGCATGAGATGTGATATCTCAATGATTCTAATACCAAACCTGAGATCCTTCCTATAACATGCGATGTGATATCCAAATCCTTCCCCTTCCAAACCAGACCCTCCCTTTAGCATGAGATGTGATATCCAACTCCTTCCCATTCCAATCCTGAGACCCTTCTGATAGCATGAGATGTGATACCTCAATGCCTCTAATACCAAACCTGAGATCCTACCTCTAACATGAAATGTGATAATCAACTCCTTCCCTTACCAAACCTGAGATCCTTCCTATAACATGCGATGTGATATCCAAATCCTTCCCCTTCCAAACCTGAGACCCTCCCTATAGCATGAGATGTGATATCCAAGTCCGTCCCATTCCAATCCTGAGACCCTTCCTATAGCATGAGATGTGATATCTCAATGCTTATTCCAAACCTGAGACCCTTCCTATGGCATGAGATGTCATATACAACTCCTTCCCATTCCAATCCTGAGACCCTTCCTATAGCATGAGATGTGATATCTCAATGCTTATACCAAACCTGAGACCCTTCCTATAGCATGAGATGTGATAGCCAACTTCTTCCCATTCCAATCCTGAGACCCTTCCTATAACATGAGATGTGATGTCGCAATGCTTCTAATACCAAACCTGAGATCTTTCCTATAACATGAGATGTGATATCCAACACCTTCCCATTCCAATCCTGAGACCCTTCCTATAGCATGAGATGTGATATCTCAATGCTTATACCAAACGTGAGACCCTTCCTATAGCTCGAGATGTGATATCCAACTCCTTCCCATTCCAATCCTGAGACCCTTCCTATAGCATGAGATGTGATATCTCAATGCTTATACCAAACGTGAGACCCTTCCTATAACATGAGATGTGATATCTTAATGCCTCTAATACCAAACCTGAGATCCTTCCTCTAACATGAAATGTGATATCCAACTCCTTCCCCTTCCAAACCTGAGAGCCTTCCTATAGCATGAGATATGATATCCAAGTCCTTCCCATTCCAATCCTGGGACCCTTCCTATAACATGAGATGTGATATCCAACTCCTTCCCATTCCAACCTGAGACCCTTCCTATAGCATGAGATGGGATATCCAACTCCTTCCAGATCAAATCCTGATACCCTTCCGATAGCATGAGATGTCATATCCCAATGGTTCTACCAAACCTGAGACCCATACTATGGCATGAGTTGTGATATCAAACCCCTTCCCATTCCAATCCTGAGACCCTTCCTATAGCTTGAGATATCCAACTCCTTCCCATTCCAATTCTGAGACCCTTCCTATACCATGAGACTTGATATCTCAATGCTTCTAATACCAAACCTGAGACCCTTCCTATAGCATGAGATGTGATATCTCAATGCTTCTAATACCAAACCTGAGATCCTTCCGATAACATGAGATGTGATATCCATATCCTTCCCCTTCCAAACCTGAGACCCTCCCTTTAGCATGAGATGTGATATCCAACTCCTTCCCATTCCCATCCTGAGACCCTTCTGATAGCATGAGATGTGATATCTCAATGCCTCCAATACCAAACCTGAGATCCTACCTCTAACATGAAATGTGATATCCACATCCTTCCCCTTCCAAACCTGAGACCCTCCCTTTAGCATGAGATGTGATATCCAACTCCGTCCCATTCCAATACTGAGACCCTTCCGATAGCATGAGATGTGATATCTCAATGCTTCTAATACCAAACCTGTGATCCTTCCTATAACAAGAGATGTGATATCCAAATCCTTCCCCTTCCAAACCTGAGACCCTCCCTTTAGCATGAGATGTGATATCTCAATGCCTCTAATACCAAACCTGAGATCCTTCCGATAGCATGAGATGTGATATCTCAATGCTTCTAATACCAAACCTGAGATCCTTCCTATAACATGAGACGTGATATCCAAATCCTTCCCCTTCCAAACCTGAGACCCTCCCTTTAGCATGAGATGTGATATCCAACTACTTCCCATTCCAATCCTGAGACCCTTCTGATAGCATGAGATGTGATATCTCAATGCCTCTAATACCAAACCTGAGATCCTACCTCTAACATGAAATGTGATATCCAACTCTTTCCCCTTCCAAACCTGAGAGCCTTCCTATAGCATGAGATGTGATATCCGACTCCTTCCCATTCCAATCCTGAGACCCTTCCGATAGCATGAGATGTGATATCTCAATGCTTCTAATACCAAACCTGAGATCCTTCTTATAACATGTGATGTGATATCCAAATCCTTCCCCTTCCAAACCTGAGACCCTCCCTTTAGCATGAGATGTGATATCCAGCTCCTTCCCATTCCAATCCTGAGACCCTTATGATAGATAGCATGAGATGTGATATCTCAATGCCTCTAATACCAAACCTGAGATACTTCCGATAGCATGAGATGTGATATCTCAATGCTTCTAATAACAAACCTGAGATCCTTCCTATAACATGAGATGTGATATCCAAATCCTTCCCCTTCCAAACCTGAGACCCTCCCTTTAGCATGAGATGTGATATCCAAGTCCTTCCCATTCCAATCCTGAGACCCTTCCTATAGCTTGAGATATCCAACTCCTTCCCATTCCAATTCTGAGACCCTTCCTATACCATGAGACTTGATATCTCAATGCTTCTAATACCAAACCTGAGACCCTTCATATAGCATGAGATGTGATATCTCAATGCTTCTAATACCAAACCTGAGATCCTTCCGATAACATGAGATGTGATATCCAAATCCTTCCCCTTCCAAACCTGAGACCCTCCCTTTAGCATGAGATGTGATATCCAACTCCTTCCCATTCCCATCCTGAGACCCTTCTGATAGCATGAGATGTGATATCTCGATGCCTCCAATACCAAACCTGAGATCCTACCTCTAACATGAAATGTGATATCCACATCCTTCCCCTTCCAAACCTGAGACCCTCCCTTTAGCATGAGATGTGATATCCAACTCCGTCCCATTCCAATCCTGAGACCCTTCCGATAGCATGAGACGTGATATCTCAATGCTTCTAATACCAAACCTGTGATCCTTCCTATAACAAGAGATGTGATATCCAAATCCTTCCCCTTCCAAACCTGAGACCCTCCCTTTAGCATGAGATGTGATATCTCAATGCCTCTAATACCAAACCTGAGATCCTTCCGATAGCATGAGATGTGATATCTCAATGCTTCTAATACCAAACCTGAGATCCTTCCTATAACATGAGACGTGATATCCAAATCCTTCCCCTTCCAAACCTGAGACCCTCCCTTTAGCATGAGATGTGATATCCAACTCCTTCCCATTCCAATCCTGAGACCCTTCTGATAGCATGAGATGTGATATCTCAATGCCTCTAATACCAAACCTGAGATCCTACCTCTAACATGAAATGTGATATCCAACTCTTTCCCCTTCCAAACCTGAGAGCCTTCCTATAGCATGAGATGTGATATCCGACTCCTTCCCGTTCCAATCCTGAGACCCTTCCGATAGCATGAGATGTGATATCTCAATGCTTCTAATACCAAACCTGAGATCCTTCTTATAACATGTGATGCGATATCCAAATCCTTCCCCTTCCAAACCTGAGACCCTCCCTTTAGCATGAGATGTGATATCCAACTCCTTCCCATTCCAATCCTGAGACCCTTATGATAGATAGCATGAGATGTGATATCTCAATGCCTCTAATACCAAACCTGAGATCCTTCCTATAACATGAGATGTGATATCCAAATCCTTCCCCTTCCAAACCTGAGACCCTCCCTTTAGCATGAGATGTGATATCCAACTCCTTCCCATTCCAATCCTGAGACCCTTCCGATAGCATGAGATGTGATATCTCAATGCTTCTAATACCAAACCTGTGATCCTTCCTATAACAAGAGATGTGATATCCAAATCATTCCCCTTCCAAACCTGAGACCCTCCCTTTAGCATGAGATGTGATATCTCAATGCCTCTAATACCAAACCTGAGATCCTTCCGATAGCATGAGATGTGATATCTCAATGCTTCTAATACCAAACCTAAGATCCTTCCTATAACATGAGACGTGATATCCAAATCCTTCCCCTTCCAAACCTGAGACCCTCCCTTTAGCATGAGATGTGATATCCAACTCCTTCCCATTCCAATCCTGAGACCCTTCTGATAGCATGAGATGTGATATCTCAATGCCTCTAATACCAAACCTGAGATCCTACCTCTAACATGAAATGTGATATCCAAATCCTTCCCCTTCCAAACCTGAGAGCCTTCCTATAGCATGAGATGTGATATCCAAGTCCTTCCCATTCCAATCCTGAGACCCTTCCTATAACATGAGATGTGATATCCAACTCCTTCCAAATCCAATCCTGATACCCTTCCGATAGCATGAGATGTGATATCCCAATGCTTCTACAAAACCTGAGACCCATACATGGCATGAGATGTGATATCAAACTCCTTCCCATTCCAATCCTGAGACACTTCCTATAGCATCAGATGTGATATCTCAATGCTTCTAATACCAAACCTGAGACTCTTCCTATAACATGAGATGGGATATCCAACTCCTTCCCATTCCAATCCTGAGACCCTTCTGATAGCAGAGATGTGATATCTCAATGCTTATACCAAACCTGAGACCCTTCCTATGGCATGAGATGTCATATACAACTCCTTCCCATTCCAATCCTGAGACCCTTCCTATAGCATGAGATGTGATATCTCAATGCTTCTAATACCAAACCTGAGATCCTTCCTATAACATGAGATGTGATATCCAACTCCTTCCCATTCCAATCCTGAGACCCTTCCTATAGCATGAGATGTGACATCTCAATGCTTATACCAAACCTGAGACCCTTCCTATAGCATGAAATGTGATATCCAACTCCTTCCCATTCCAATCCTGAGACCCTTCCTATAGCATGAGATGTGATATCTCAATGCCTCTAATACCAAACCTGAGTTCCTTCCTCTAACATGAAATGTGATATCCAACTCCTTCCCTTTCCAAACCTGAGAGCCTACCTATAGCATGAGATGTGATATTCAAGTCCTTCCCATTCCAATCCTTAGACCCTTCCTACAGCATGCAATATGATATCTCAATGATTCTAATAACAAACCTGAGACCCGTCCTATAACATGAGATGGGATATCCAACTCCTTCCTATTCCAATCCTGAGACACTTCCGATAGCAGAGATGTGATATCTCAATGCTTATACCAAACCTGAGACCCTTCCTATAGCATGAGATGTAATATCCAACTCCTTCCCATTCCAATCCTGAGACCCTTCCTACAGCATGCGATGTGATATCTCAATGCTTCTAATACCAAACCTGAGACCCGTCCTATAACATGAGATGGGATATCCAACTCCTTCCTGTTCCAAACCTGAGACCCTTCCTATAGCATGAGATGTGATATCCAACTCCTTCCCATCCCAATCCTGAGACACTTCCGATTGCAGAGATGTGATATCTCAATGCTTATACCAAACCTGAGACTCTTCCTATAACATGAGATGTGATATCCAACTCCTTCCCGTTCCAAACCTGAGACCCTTCCTATAGCATGAGATGTGATATCCAACTCCCTCCCATTCCAATCCTGAGACCCTTCTGATAGCATGAGATGTGATATCTCAATGCTTCTAATACCAAACCTGAGATCCTTCTTATAACATGTGATGTGATATCCAAATCCTTCCCCTTCCAAACCTGAGACCCTCCCTTTAGCATGAGAAGTGATATCCAACTCCTTCCCATTCCAATCCTGAGACCCTTATGATAGCATGAGATGTGATATCTCAATGCCTCTAATACCAAACCTGAGATACTTCCGATAGCATGAGATGTGATATCTCAATGATTCTAATACCAAACCTGAGATCCTTCCTATAACATGCGATGTGATATCCAAATCCTTCCCCTTCCAAACCAGACCCTCCCTTTAGCATGAGATGTGATATCCAACTCCTTCCCATTCCAATCCTGAGACCCTTCTGATAGCATGAGATGTGATACCTCAATGCCTCTAATACCAAACCTGAGATCCTACCTCTAACATGAAATGTGATATCCAACTCCTTCCCTTACCAAACCTGAGATCCTTCCTATAACATGCGATGTGATATCCAAATCCTTCCCCTTCCAAACCTGAGACCCTCCCTATAGCATGAGATGTGATATCCAAGTCCGTCCCATTCCAATCCTGAGACCCTTCCTATAGCATGAGATGTGATATCTCAATGCTTATTCCAAACCTGAGACCCTTCCTATGGCATGAGATGTCATATACAACTCCTTCCCATTCCAATCCTGAGACCCTTCCTATAGCATGAGATGTGATATCTCAATGCTTATACCAAACCTAAGACCCTTCCTATAGCATGAGATGTGATAGCCAACTTCTTCCCATTCCAATCCTGAGACCCTTCCTATAACATGAGATGTGATGTCGCAATGCTTCTAATACCAAACCTGAGATCTTTCCTATAACATGAGATGTGATATCCAACACCTTCCCATTCCAATCCTGAGACCCTTCCTATAGCATGAGATGTGATATCTCAATGCTTATACCAAACGTGAGACCCTTCCTATAGCTCGAGATGTGATATCCAACTCCTTCCCATTCCAATCCTGAGACCCTTCCTATAGCATGAGATGTGATATCTCAATGCTTATACCAAACGTGAGACCCTTCCTATAACATGAGATGTGATATCTTAATGCCTCTAATACCAAACCTGAGATCCTTCCTCTAACATGAAATGTGATATCCAACTCCTTCCCCTTCCAAACCTGAGAGCCTTCCTATAGCATGAGATATGATATCCAAGTCCTTCCCATTCCAATCCTGGGACCCTTCCTATAACATGAGATGTGATATCCAACTCCTTCCCATTCCAACCTGAGACCCTTCCTATAGCATGAGATGGGATATCCAACTCCTTCCAGATCAAATCCTGATACCCTTCCGATAGCATGAGATGTGATATCCCAATGGTTCTACCAAACCTGAGACCCATACTATGGCATGAGTTGTGATATCAAACCCCTTCCCATTCCAATCCTGAGACCCTTCCTATAGCTTGAGATATCCAACTCCTTCCCATTCCAATTCTGAGACCCTTCCTATACCATGAGACTTGATATCTCAATGCTTCTAATACCAAACCTGAGACCCTTCCTATAGCATGAGATGTGATATCTCAATGCTTCTAATACCAAACCTGAGATCCTTCCGATAACATGAGATGTGATATCCAAATCCTTCCCCTTCCAAACCTGAGACCCTCCCTTTAGCATGAGATGTGATATCCAACTCCTTCCCATTCCCATCCTGAGACCCTTCTGATAGCATGAGATGTGATATCTCAATGCCTCCAATACCAAACCTGAGATCCTACCTCTAACATGAAATGTGATATCCACATCCTTCCCCTTCCAAACCTGAGACCCTCCCTTTAGCATGAGATGTGATATCCAACTCCGTCCCATTCCAAACCTGAGACCCTCCCTTTAGCATGAGATGTCATATCTCAATGCCTCTAATACCAAACCTGAGATCCTTCCGATAGCATGAGATGTGATATCTCAATGCTTCTAATACCAAACCTGAGATCCTTCCTATAACATGAGACGTGATATCCAAATCCTTCCCCTTCCAAACCTGAGACCCTCCCTTTGGCATGAGATGTGATATCCAACTACTTCCCATTCCAATCCTGAGACCCTTCTGATAGCATGAGATGTGATATCTCAATGCCTCTAATAGCAAACCTGAGATCCTACCTCTAACATGAAATGTGATATCCAACTCTTTCCCCTTCCAAACCTGAGAGCCTTCCTATAGCATGAGATGTGATATCCGACTCCTTCCCATTCCAATCCTGAGACCCTTCCGGAAGCATGAGATGTGATATCTCAATGCTTCTAATACCAAACCTGAGATCCTTCTTATAACATGTGATGTGATATCCAAATCCTTCCCCTTCCAAACCTGAGACCCTCCCTTTAGCATGAGATGTGATATCCAGCTCCTTCCCATTCCAATCCTGAGACCCTTATGATAGCTAGCATGAGATGTGATATCTCAATGCCTCTAATACCAAACCTGAGATACTTCCGATAGCATGAGATGTGATATCTCAATGCTTCTAATACCAAACCTGAGATCCTTCCTATAACATGAGATGTGATATCCAAATCCTTCCCCTTCCAAACCTGAGACCCTCCCTTTAGCATGAGATGTGATATCCAACTCCTTCCCATTCCAATCCTGAGACCCTTCCGATAGCATGAGATGTGATATCTCAATGCTTCTAATACCAAACCTGTGATCCTTCCTATAACAAGAGATGTGATATCCAAATCCTTCCCCTTCCAAACCTGAGACCCTCCCTTTAGCATGAGATGTGATATCTCAATGCCTCTAATACCAAACCTGAGATCCTTCCGATAACATGAGATGTGATATCTCAATGCTTCTAATACCAAACCTGAGATCCTTCCTATAACATGAGACGTGATATCCAAATCCTTCCCCTTCCAAACCTGAGACCCTCCCTTTAGCATGAGATGTGATATCCAACTCCTTCCCATTCCAATCCTGAGACCCTTCTGATAGCATGAGATGTGATATCTCAATGCCTCTAATACCAAACCTGAGATCCTACCTCTAACATGAAATGTGATATCCAACTCTTTCCCCTTCCAAACCTGAGAGCCTTCCTATAGCATGAGATGTGATATCCGACTCCTTCCCATTCCAATCCTGAGACCCTTCCGATAGCATGAGATGTGATATCTCAATGCTTCTAATACCAAACCTGAGATCCTTCTTATAACATGTGATGTGATATCCAAATCCTTCCCCTTCCAAACCTGAGACCCTCCCTTTAGCATGAGATGTGATATCCAACTCCTTCCCATTCCAATCCTGAGACCCTTATGATAGATAGCATGAGATGTGATATCTCAATGCCTCTAATACCAAACCTGAGATACTTCCGATAGCATGAGATGTGATATCTCAATGCTTCTAATACCAAACCTGAGATCCTTCCTATAACATGAGATGTGATATCCAAATCCTTCCCCTTCCAAACCTGAGACCCTCCCTTTAGCATGAGATGTGATATCCAACTCCTTCCCATTCCAATCCTGAGACCCTTCCGATAGCATGAGATGTGATATCTCAATGCTTCTAATACCAAACCTGAGATCCTTCTTATAACATGTGATGTGATATCCAAATCCTTCCCCTTCCAAACCTGAGACCCTCCCTTTAGCATGAGATGTGATATCCAACTCCTTCCCATTCCAATCCTGAGACCCTTATGATAGATAGCATGAGATGTGATATCTCAATGCCTCTAATACCAAACCTGAGATACTTCCGATAGCATGAGATGTGATATCTCAATGCTTCTAATACCAAACCTGAGATCCTACCTCTAACATGAAATGTGATATCCAACTCCTTCCCTTTCCAAACGTGAGACCCTCCCTATAGCATGAGATGTGATATCCTAGTCCTTCCCATTCCAATCCTGAGACCCTTCCTATAGCATGAGATGTGATATCTCAATGCTTCTAATACCAAACCTGAGACCCTTCCTATAACATAATATGGGATATCCAACTCCTTCCCATTCCAATCCTGAGACCCTTCCGATAGCAGAGATGTGATATCTCAATGCTTATACCAAACCTGAGACCCTTCCTGTGGCATGAGATGTGTTGGGTATTTTGTGGATATTTGGGGCTTTGCGGTATTTTCTTACCGCCAAAATACCTTTAGCAATAATCACTCTCTGTATTCATATTGGGTCACACATGACAATAATACATTGCATTATTTCAGAATTCAGACCTATTTAGATGATGTGCGCGGTAGTTTGCGTGGTTGGTTGGTATAGTGGTTGGTTTATTTGTGGCCCCAATATCCAACATCCCTTGTTTTTTATCTAGATTGTTCTTGATCACTAGAGAGACCTCAGGCCTACATTTTAGGGATACCACATTTTCAGTGTTAGTGTTGTGTGCCACCATGGGCTATTGTGGTATTTTTGTGGTAATTTCCACTACCTTATATACGGTAGGGAACTATGTCCAGGGAGTCTCTCTTCCCGTTGACTCATGTACCTCCAACAGGCTATGCTATAAACAGTCACTCACAACTGTCCATACTGAATAGAATCATGCACACATCTGTTTTAAAATGACAATTGCACTGTGTAAAAATCTACCCACGTTTAAACCTTTTCCCATGCAAAATGAAAGAGAGAAATAATACACACTAGCTATCTGTTTTCAAATGTTTTTGTATTATAGCAATTTCTTTTAAACACAGTTTAACTTTTTTTACAGAAATAAATGAAATGGTACAACATTATTTGTGATAAAATGAACAGAGAGCTGCGAGAATATATTCAATTGGTAACATTAAATATGCTGATAAGAGACTGAGACTCCCTTTAATACACTGACTGAACAGTTTCGCACACTTTCGCACAGCTCCCACTCGCTTCTGTAATTACCTTATCTGTTCAGCATGAGTTTTCTTCGGCTATTCTCTTTCTGAATTTGGCTCCCTTGAAAATCAACCCAGTGAGAACAAGCGTCTGCCGTTCTCAAACCGGGGTTATTGCCTGGAACTCTCAGCTTTTGCAGCAGGAATGCCTCAGCCAGGAAACAGATCCTTCTCCCAGCTCTGCAAGATCTCGATTGTTCTCCCTCCCCTCAAGCTTCTCCAGCAAAGTTCTAATCACAGCCTCTAGCATGATACTTGCTATGACGCTGCTCCAATCAGAATCAATCATGTCATCTCCTCCCTCACTACACAATGGCTCACTTCTACAGTAAAAATTGTAACAAACTGATTTCCTGTTCCTTCGAGCTCTTTGCTTCCTGTAGTTTTGTGGACAGAGCAGCAGAGAAAAAAAATGAATGTGCGTTTAAAAGTTCACTTTCAGAGTAGGCCTAATTCTGCAGTGGAGACACATTTTTATTAGTGGGTTATGTTAAATGAAGTTTTATTAGTCAGGTTAGTTATTAATAAGGTTAGTTATTAATTTTCAAATGTGTCTCTTGCAACATAGGCATTTCAGGTGAAAAATAGTGTGCATTTTGAATGTGCACATGTGTGCTTTTAACTGTAAAAATAGATTTGCATCTTATATGTAAAAATCGTTTTTGACTGAATAGCCTGTCTTTACTTATATGTCCATGTCACTCTGGCAACACATATAGCAATGCACCACACCCATGTGGTGGTGCTGCATCAAAAAAAAATGCTACCTGTGCAGTAGTGCTGTACTCTGTGCTATAACACGCCAAATATCCTTACAGATGTCATATACAACTCCTTCCCATTCCAATCCTGAGACCCTTCCTATAGCATGAGATGTGATATCTCAATGCTTATACCAAACCTGAGACCCTTCCTAAAGCATGAGATGTGATATCCAACTCCTTCTCATTCCAATCCTGAGACCCTTCCTATAACATGAGATGTGATGTCTCAATGCTTCTAATACCAAACCTGAGATCCTTCCTATGGCATGAGATGTGATATCTCAATGCTTCTAATACCAAACCTGAGATCATTCCTATAACACGAGATGTAATATCCAAATCCTTCCCCTTCCAAACCTGAGACCCTCCCTTTAGCATGAGATGTGATATCCAACTCCTTCCCATTCCAATCCTGAGACACTTCCTATAGCATGAGATGTGATGTCTCGATGCTTCTAATACCAAACCTGAGATCCTTCCTATAACATGAGATGTGATATCCAACTCCTTCCAATTCCAATCCTGAGACACTTCCTATAGCATGAGAAGTGATATCTCCATGCTTATACCAAACCTGAGACCCTTCCTATAGCATGAGATGTGATATCCAAATCCTTCCCATTCCAATCCTGAGACCCTTCCTATAGCATGAGATGTGATATCTCAATGCTTATACCAAACCTGAGAGCCTACCTATAGCATGAGATGTGATATCCAAGTCCATCCCATTCCAATCCTTAGACCCTTCCTACAGCATGCGATGTGATATCTCAATGATTCTAATACCAAACCAGAGACCCGTCCTATAACATGAGATGGGATATCCAACTCCTTCCCATTCCAATCCTAAGCCACTTCCGATAGCAGAGATGTGATATCTCAATGCTTATACCAAACCTGAGACCCTTCCTATAACATGAGATGTGATATCCAACTCCTTCCCGTTCCAAACCTGAGACCCTTCCTATAGCATATGTGATATCCAACTCCTTCCCATTCCAAACATGAGACCCTTCCTATAGCAAGAATGTAATATCCAACTCCTACCCATTCCAATCCTGAGACCATTCCTATAGCATGAGATGTGATATCTCAATGCTTCTAATACCAAACCTGAGATACTTCCTATGACATGAGATGTGATATCCAATTCCTTCCCATTCCAAACCTGAGATCCTTCCTACAGCATGCGATGTGATATCTCAATGCTTTTAATACCAAACCTGAGACCCGTCCTATAACATGAGATGTGATATCCAACTCCTTCCCGTTCCAAACCTGATACCCTTCCTATAGCATGAGATGTGATATCCAACTCCTTCCCATCCCAATCCTGAGACACCTCCGATAGCAGAGATGTGATATCTCAATGCTTATACCAAACCTGAGACTCTTCCTATAACATGAGATGTGATATCCAACTCCTTCCCGTTCCAAACCTGAGACCCTTCCTATAGCATGAGATGTGATATCCAACTCCTTCCCATTCCAATCCTGAGACCCTTCCGATAGCATGAGATGTGATATCTCAATGCTTATAATACCAAACCTGTGATCCTTCCTATAACATAAGATGTGATATCCAATCCTTCCCCTTCCAAACCTGAGACCCTCCCTTTAGCATGAGATGTGATATCCAACTCCTTCCCATTCCAATCCTGAGACCCTTCCTACAGCATGAGATGTGATATCTCAATGCTTCTAATACCAAACCTGAGACCCTTCCTATAACATGAGATGGGAATATCCAACTCCTTCCCATTCCAATCCTGAGACCCGTCCGATAGCAGAGATGTGATATCTCAATGCTTATACCAAACCTGAGATCCTTCCTATAACATGAGATGTGATATCCAACTCCTTCCCATTCCAATCCTGAGACCCTTCCTATAGCATGAGATGTGATATCTCACTGCTTATACCAAACCTGAGACCCTTCCTATAGCATGAGATGTGATATCCAACTCCTTCCCATTCCAATCCTGAGACCCTTCCTATAGCATGAGATGTGATATCTCAATGCTTCTAATATCAAACTTGAGACCCTCCCTATAGCATGAGATGTGATATCCAAGTCCTTCCCATTCCAATCCTGAGACACTTCCTACAGCATGAGATGTGATATCTCAATGCTTCTAATACCAAACCTGAGACTCTTCCTATAACATGAGATGGGATATCCAACTCCTTCCCATTCCAATCCTGAGACCCTTCCGATAGCAGAGATGTGATATCTCAATGCTTATACCAAACCTGAGACCCTTCCTACGGCATGAGATGTCATATACAACTCCTTTCCATTCCAATCCTGAGACCCTTCCTATAGCATGAGATGTGATATCCAACTCCTTCCCATTCCAATCCTGAGACCCTTCCTATAGCATGAGATGTGATGTCTCAATGCTTCTAATACCAAACCTGAGATCCTTCCTATAACATGAGATGTGATATCCAACTCCTTCCATTCCAATCCTGAGACCCTTCCTATAGCATGAGATGTGATAACTCAATGCTTATACCAAACCTGAGACCTTCCTATAGCATGAGATGTGATACCCAACTCCTTCCCATTCCAATCCTGAGACCCTTCCTATAGCATGAGATGTGATATCTCAATGCCTCTAATACCAAACCTAAGATCCTTCCTCTAACATGAAATGTGATATCCAACTCCTTCCCTTTCCAAACCTGAGAGCCTATCTATAGCATGAGATGTGATATCCAAGTCCTTCCCATTCCAATCCTTAGACCCTTCCTACAGCATGCAATATGATATCTCAATGATTCTAATAACAAACCTGAGACCCGTCCTATAACATGAGATGGGATATCCAACTCCTTCTCATTCCAATCCTGAGACACTTCCGATAGCAGAGATGTGATATCTCAATGCTTATACCAAACCTGAGACCCTGCCTATAACATGAGATGTGATATCCAACTCCTTCCCATTCCAAACCTGAGAGCCTTACTTTAGCATGAGATGTGACATCCAGCTCCTTCCCATTCCAATCCTGAGACACTTCCGATAGCATGAGATGTAATAACTCAATGCTTCTAATATCAAAACTGAGACCCTCCCTATAGCATGAGATGTGATATTTCAATGCTTCTACAAAACCTGAGACCCTTCCTTTAGCATGAGATGTGATATCCAACTCCTTCCCATTCCAATCCTGAGACCCTTCCTATAGCATGAGATGTGATATCTCAATACTTCTAATACCAAACCTGATATCCTTCCGATAACATGAGATGTGATATCCAAATCCTTCCCCTTCCAAACCTGAGACCCTCCCTTTAGCATGAGATGTGATATCCAACTCCTTCCCATACCAATCCTGAGACCCTTCTGATAGCATTAGATGTGATATCTCAATGCTTCTAATACCAAACCTGAGATCCTTCCGATAGCATGAGATGTGATATCCAACTCCTTCCCATTCCAACCTGAGACCCTTCCTATAGCATGAGATGGGATATCCAACTCCTTCCAAATCCAATCCTGATACCCTTCCGATAGCATGAGATGTGATATCCCAATGCTTCTACCAAACCTGAGACCCATACTATGGCATGAGATGTGATATCAAACTCCTTCCCATTCCAATCCTGAGACCCTTCCTATAGCTTGAGATGTGATATCCAACTCCTTCCCATTCCAATTCTGAGACCCTTCCTATACCATGAGACTTGATATCTCAATGCTTCTAATACCAAACCTGAGACCCGTCCTATAACATGAGATGTGATATCCAAATCCTTCCCCTTCCAAACCTTAGACCCTTCCTTTATCATGAGATGTGATATCCAGCTCCTTCCCATTCCAATCCTGAGACACTTCCGATAGCATGAGATGTGATATCTCAATGCTTCTAATATCAAAACTGAAACCCTCCCTATAGCATGATATGTGATACCTAAGTCCTTCCCATTCCAATCCTAAAACCCTTCCTATAGCATGAGATGTGATATCTCAATGCTTCTACCAAACCTGAGACCCTTCCTTTAGCATGAGATGGGATATCCAACTCCTTCCCATTCCAATACTGAGACCCTTCCTATAGCATGAGATGTGATATCTCAATACTTCTAATACCAAACCTGAGATCCTTCTCAATAACATGAGATGTGATATCCAAATCCTTCCCCTTCCAAACCTGAGACCCTCCCTTTAGCATGAGATGTGATATCCAACTCCTTCCCATTCCAATCCTGAGAGCCTTCTGATAGCATGAGATGTGATATCTCAATGTTTCTAATACCAAACCTGAGATCCTTCCGATAGCATGAGATGTGATATCTCAATGCTTCTAATACCAAACCTGAGATCCTTCCTATAACATGAGATGTGATATCCAAATCCTTCCCCTTCCAAACCTGAGACCCTCCCTTTAGCATGAGATGTGATATCCAACTCCTTCCCATTCCAATCCTGAGACCCTTCTGATAGCATGAGATGTGATATCTCAATGTCCCTAATACCAAACCTGAGATCCTACCTCTAACATGAAATGTGATATCCAACTCTTTCCCCTTCCAAACCTGAGAGCCTTCCTATAACATGAGATGTGATATCCAACTCCTTCCCATTCCAACCTGAGACCCTTCCTATAGCATGAGATGTGATATCTCAATGCCTCTAATACCAAACCTGAGATCCTTCCTGTAACATGAAATGTGATATCCAACTCCTTCCCTTTCCAAACCTGAGAGCCTATCTATAGCATGAGATGTGATATCCAAGTCCTTCCCATTCCAATCCTTAGACCCTTCCTACAGCATGCAATATGATATCTCAATGATTCTAATAACAAACCTGAGACCCGTCCTATAACATGAGATGGGATATCCAACTCCTTCCCATTCCAATCCTGAGACACTTCCGATAGCAGAGATGTGATATCTCAATGCTTATACCAAACCTAAGATCCTTCCTATAACATGAGATGTGATATCCAACTCCTTCCCGTTCCAAAGCTGAGAGCCTTCCTTTAGCATGAGATGTGATATCCAGCTCCTTCCCATTCCAATACTGAGACACTTCCGATAGCATGAGATGTGATATCTCAATGCTTCTAATATCAAAACTGAGACCAACAAAAATGATATGTGATATCTAAGTCCTTCCCATTCCAATCCTGAGACCCTTCCTATAGCATGAGATGTGATATCTCAATGCTTCTAATATCAAACTTGAGACCCTCCCTATAGCATGAGATGTGATATCCAAGTCCTTCCCATTCCAATCCTGAGACACTTCCTATAGCATGAGATGTGATATCTCAATGCTTCTAATACCAAACCTGAGACTCTTCCTATAACATGAGATGGGATATCCAACTCCTTCCCATTCCAATCCTGAGACTCTTCCGATAGCAGAGATGTGATATCTCAATGCTTATACCAAACCTGAGACCCTTCCTACGGCATGAGATGTCATATACAACTCCTTCCCATTCCAATCCTGAGACCCTTCCTATAGCATGAGATGTGATATCTCAATGCTTATACCAAACCTGAGACCCTTCCTATAGCATGAGATGTGATATCCAACTCCTTCCCATTCCAATCCTGAGACCCTTCCTATAGCATGAGATGTGATGTCTCAATGCTTCTAATACCAAACCTGAGATCCTTCCTATAACATGAGATCTGATATCCAACTCCTTCCATTCCAATCCTGAGACCCTTCCTATAGCATGAGATTTGATATATCAATGCTTATACCAAACCTGAGACCCTTCCTATAGCATGAGATGTGATATCCAACTCCTTCCCGTTCCAAACCTGAGACCCTTCCTTTAGCATGAGATGTGATATCCAGCTCCTTCCCATTCCAATCCTGAGACCCTCCCTATAGCATGAGATGTGATATCCAAGTCCTTCCCATTCCAATCCTGAGACCCTTCCTATAGCATGAGATGTGATATCTCAATGCTTCTAATACCAAACCTGAGACCCTTCCTATAACATGAGATGGGAATATCCAACTCCTTACCATTCCAATCCTGAGACCCTTCCAATAGCAGAGATGTGATATCTCAATGCTTATACCAAACCTGAGATCCTTCCTATAACATGAGATGTGATATCCAACTCCTTCCCATTCCAATCCTGAGACCCTTCCTATAGCATGAGATGTGATATCTCACTGCTTATACCAAACCTGAGACCCTTCCTATAGCATGAGATGTGATATCCAACTCCTTCCCATTCCAATCCTGAGACCCTTCCTATAGCATGAGATGTGATATCTCACTGCTTATACCAAACCTGAGACCCTTCCTATAGCATGAGATGTGATATCCAACTCCTTCCCATTCCAATCCTGAGACCCTTCCTATAGCATGAGATGTGATATCTCAATGCTTCTAATATCAAACTTGAGACCCTCCCTATAGCATGAGATGTGATATCCAAGTCCTTCCCATTCCAATCCTGAGACACTTCCTATAGCATGAGATGTGATATCTCAATGCTTCTAATACCAAACCTGAGACTCTTCCTATAACATGAGATGGGATATCCAACTCCTTCCCATTCCAATCCTGAGACCCTTCCGATAGCAGAGATGTGATATCTCAATGCTTATACCAAACCTGAGACCCTTCCTACGGCATGAGATGTCATATACAACTCCTTCCCATTCCAATCCTGAGACCCTTCCTATAGCATGAGATGTGATATCTCAATGCTTATACCAAACCTGAGACCCTTCCTATAGCATGAGATGTGATATCCAACTCCTTCCCATTCCAATCCTGAGACCCTTCCTATAGCATGAGATGTGATGTCTCAATGCTTCTAATACCAAACCTGAGATCCTTCCTATAACATGAGATGTGATATCCAACTCCTTCCATTCCAATCCTGAGACCCTTCCTATAGCAGAGATGTGATATCTCAATGCTTATACCAAACCTGAGACCCTTCCTATAACATGAGATCGGATATCCAACTCCTTCCCGTTCCAAACCTGAGACCCTTCCTTTAGCATGAGATGTGATATCCAGCTCCTTCCCATTCCAATCCTGAGACACTTCCGATAGCATGAGATGTGATATCTCAATGCTTCTAATATCAAATCTGAAACCCTCCCTATAGCATGATATGTGATATCTAAGTACTTCCCATTCCAATCCTAAGACCCTTCCTATAGCATGAGATGTGATATCTCAATGCTTCTACCAAACCTGAGACCCTTCCTTTAGCATGAGATGTGATATCCAACTCCTTCCCATTCCAATCCTGAGACCCTTCCTATAGCATGAGATGTGATATCTCAATACTTCTAATACCAAACCTGAGATCCTTCCGATAACATGAGATGTGATATCCAAATCCTTCCCCTTCCAAACCTGAGACCCTCCCTTTAGCATGAGATGTGATATCCAACTCCTTCCCATTCCAATCCTGAGACCCTTCTGATAGCATGAGATGTGATATCTCAATGTTTCTAATAATAAACCTGAGATCCTTCCGATAGCATGAGATGTGATATCTCAATGCTTCTAATACCAAACCTGAGATCCTTCCTATAACATGAGATGTGATATCCAAATCCTTCCCCTTCCAAACCTGAGACCCTCCCTTTAGCATGAGATGTGATATCCAACTCCTTCCCATTCCAATCCTGAGACCCTTCTGATAGCATGAGATGTGATATCTCAATGCCTCTAATACCAAACCTGAGATCCTACCTCTAACATGAAATGTGATATCCAACTCTTTCCCCTTCCAAACCTGAGAGCCTTCCTATAACATGAGATGTGATATCCAACTCCTTCCCATTCCAACCTGAGACCCTTCCTATAGCATGAGATGTGATATCTCAATGCCTCTAATACCAAACCTGAGATCCTTCCTCTAACATGAAATGTGATATCCAACTCCTTCCCTTTCCAAACCTGACAGCCTATCTATAGCATGAGATGTGATATCCAAGTCCTTCCCATTCCAATCCTTAGACCCTTCCTACAGCATGAGATGTGATATCTCAATACTTCTAATACCAAACCTGAGATCCTTCCGATAACATGAGATGTGATATCCAAATCCTTCCCCTTCCAATCCTGAGACCCTTCTGATAGCATGAGATGTGATATCTCAATGCTTCTAATACCAAACCTGAGATCCTTCCGATAGCATGAGATGTGATATCTCAATGCTTCTAATACCAAACCTGAGATCCTTCCTATAACATGAGATGTGATATCCAAATCCTTCCCCTTCCAAACCTGAGACCCTCCCTTTAGCATGAGATGTGATATCCAACTCCTTCCCATTCCAATTCTGAGCCCCTTCCTATACCATGAGACTTGATATCTCAATGCTTCTAATACCATACCTGAGACCCGTCCTATAACATGAGATGTGATATCCAAATCCTTCCCCTTCCAAACCTTAGACCCCTCCTTTATCATGAGATGTGATATCCAACTCCTTCCCATTCCAATCCTGAGACGCTGCCGATATCATGAGATGTGATATCTCAATGCTTCTAATATCAAACTTGAGACCCTCCCTATAGCATGAGATGTGATATCCAAGTCCTTCCCATTCCAATCCTGAGACCCTTCCTATAGCTTGAGATGTGACATCCAACTCCTTCCCATTCCAATTCTGATCCCCTTCCTATACCATGAGACTTGATATCTCAATGCTTCTAATACCAAACCTGAGACCCGTCCTATAACATGAGATGTGATATCCAAATCCTTCCCCTTCCAAACCTTAGACCCTTCCTTTATCATGAGATGTGATATCCAACTCCTTCCCATTCCAATCCTGAGACCCTTCCGATATCATGAGATGTAATATCTCAATGCTTCTAATATCAAACTTGAGACCCTCCCTATAGCATGAGATGTGATATCCAAGTCCTTCCCATTCCAATCCTGAGACCCTTCCTATAGCATGAGATGTGATATCTCAATGCTTCTAATACCAAACCTGAGACCCTTCCTATAACATGAGATTGGAATATCCAACTCCTTTCCATTCCAATCCTGAGACCCTTCCGATAGCAGAGATGTGATATCTCAATTCTTATACCAAACCTGAGATCCTTCCTATAACATGAGATGTGATATCCAAATCCTTCCCATTCCAATCCTGAGACACTTCCTATAGCATGCAATGTGATATCTCACTGCTTATACCAAACCTGAGACCCTTCCTATAGCATGAGATGTGATATCCAACTCCTTCCCATTCCAATCCTGAGACCCTTCCTATAGCATGAGATGTGATATCTCAATGCTTCTAAACCAAACCTGAGACTCTTCCTATAACATGAGATGGGATATCCACCTCCTTCCCATTCCAATCCTGAGACCCTTCCGATAGCAGAGATGTGATATCTCAATGCTTCTAATACCAAACCTGAGACCCTTCCTACAGCATGCGATGTGATATCTCAATGCTTCAAATATCAAACCTGAGACCCGTCCTATAACATGTGATGGGATATTCAACTCCTTCCCGTTCCAAACCTGATACCCTTCCTATAGCATGAGATGTGATATCTCAATGCGTATACCAAACCTGAAACTCTTCCTATAACATAAGATGTGATATCCAACTCCTTCCCGTTTGAAACCTGAGACCCTTCCGATAGCATGAGATGTGATATCTCAATGCTTCTAATACCAAACCTGTGATCCTTCCTATAACAAGAGATGTGATATCAAAATCCTTCCCCTTCCAAACCTGAGACCCTCCCTTTAGCATGAGATGTGATATCTCAATGCCTCTAATACCAAACCTGAGATCCTTCCGATAGCATGAGATGTGATATCTCAATGCTTCTAATACCAAACCTGAGATCCTTCCTATAACATGAGATGTGATATCCAAATCCTTCCCCTTCCATTCCTGAGACCCTCCCTTTAGCATGAGATGTGATATCCAAGTCCTTCCCATTCCAATCCTGAGACCCTTCCTATAGCATGAGATGTGATATCTCAATACTTCTAATACCAAACCTGAGACCCTTCCTATAACATAAGATGGGATATCCAACTCCTTCCCATTCCAATCCTGAGACCCTTCCGATAGCAGAGATGTGATATCTCAATGCTTATACCAAACCTGAGACCCTTCCTGTGGCATGAGATGTCATATACAACTCCTTCCCATTCCAATCCTGAGACCATTCCTATAGCATGAGATGTGATATCGAACTCCTTCCCATTCCAATCCTGAGACCCTTCCTATAGCATGAGTTTTGATATCTCAATGCTTCTCATGCTAAAGGGAGGGTCTCAGGTTTGGAAGGGGAAGGATTTGGATATCACATCTCTTGTTATAGGAAGGATCACAGGTTTGGTATTAGAAGCATTGAGATATCACATCTCATGCTATCGGAAGGGTCTCAGGATTGGAATGGGACGGAGTTGGATATCACATCTCATGCTAAAGGGAGGGTCTCAGGTTTGGAAGGGGAAGGATGTGGATATCACATTTCATGTTAGAGGTAGGATCTCAGGTTTGGTATTGGAGGCATTGAGATATCACATCTCATGCTATCAGAAGGGTCTCAGGATGGGAATGGGAAGGAGTTGGATATCACATCTCATGCTAAAGGGAGGGTCTCAGGTTTGGAAGGGGAAGGATTTGGATATCACATCTCATGTTATCGGAAGGATCTCAGGTTTGGTATTAGAAGCATTGAGATATCACATCTCATGCTATAGGAAGGGTCTCAGGTTTGGTATTAGAAGCATTGAGATATCAAGTCTCATGGTATAGGAAGGGTCTCAGAATTGGAATGGGAAGGAGTTGGATATCTCAAGCTATAGGAAGGGTCTCAGGATTGGAATGGGAAGGGGTTTGATATCACAACTCATGCCATAGTATGGGTCTCAGGTTTGGTAGAAACATTGGGATATCACATCTCATGCTATCGGAAGGGTATCAGGATTTGATTTGGAAGGAGTTGGATATCCCATCTCATGCTATAGAAAGGGTCTCAGGTTGGAATGGGAAGGAGTTGGATATCACATCTCATGTTATAGGAAGGGTCCCAGGATTGGAATGGGAAGGACTTGGATATCATATCTCATGCTATAGGAAGGCTCTCAGGTTTGGAACGGGAAGGAGTTGGATATCACATTTCATGTTAGAGGAAGGATCTCAGGTTTGGTATTAGAGGCATTAAGATATCACATCTCATGTTATAGGAAGGGTCTCACGTTTGGTATAAGCATTGAGATATCACATCTCATGCTATAGGAAGGGTCTCAGGATTGGAATGGGAAGGAGTTGGATATCACATCTCAAGCTATAGGAAGGGTCTCACGTTTGGTATAAGCATTGAGATATCACATCTCATGCTATAGGAAGGGTCTGAGGATTGGAATGGGAAGGTGTTGGATATCACATCTCATGTTATAGGAAAGATCTCAGGTTTGGTATTAGAAGCATTGCGACATCACATCTCATGTTATAGGAAGGGTCTCAGGATTGGAATGGGAAGAAGTTGGCTATCACATCTCATGCTATAGGAAGGGTCTCAGGTTTGGTATAAGCATTGAGATATCACATCTCATGCTATAGGAAGGGTCTCAGGATTGGAATGGGAAGGAGTTGTATATGACATCTCATGCCATAGGAAGGGTCTCAGGTTTGGAATAAGCATTGAGATATCACATCTCATGCTATAGGAAGGGTCTCAGGATTGGAATGGGACGGACTTGGATATCACATCTCATGCTATAGGGAAGGTCTCAGGTTTGGAAGGGGAAGGATTTGGATATCACATCGCATGTTATAGGAAGGATCTCAGGTTTGGTAAGGGAAGGAGTTGGATATCACATTTCATGTTAGAGGTAGGATCTCAGGTTTGGTATTAGAGGCATTGAGGTATCACATCTCATGCTATCAGAAGGGTCTCAGGATTGGAATGGGAAGGAGTTGGATATCACATCTCATGCTAAAGGGAGGGTCTCAGGTTTGGAAGGGGAAGGATTTGGATATCACATCGCATGTTATAGGAAGGATCTCAGGTTTGGTATTAGAATCATTGAGATATCACATCTCATGCTATCGGAAGTATCTCAGGTTTGGTATTAGAGGCATTGAGATATCACATCTCATGCTATCATAAGGGTCTCAGGATTGGAATGGGAAGGAGTTGGATATCACTTCTCATGCTAAAGGGAGGGTCTCAGGTTTGGAAGGGGAAGGATTTGGATATCACATCACATGTTATAAGAAGGATCTCAGGTTTGGTATTAGAAGCATTGAGATATCACATCTCATGCTATCAGAAGGGTCTCAGGATTGGAATGGGAAGGAGTTGGATATCACATCTCATGCTATAGGAAGGGTCTCAGGTTTGGAACGGGAAGGAGTTGGATATCACATCTCATGTTATAGGAAGAGTCTCAGGTTTGGTATAAGCATTGAGATATCACATCTCTGCAATCGGAAGTGTCTCAGGATTGGGATGGGAAGGAGTTGGATATCACATCTCATGCTATAGGAAGGGTCTCAGGTTTGGAACGGGAAGGAGTTGGATATCCCATCTCATGTTATAGGACGGGTCTCAGGTTTGGTATTAGAAGCATTGAGATATCACATCGCATGCTGTAGGAAGGGTCTCAGGATTGGAATGGGAAGGAGTTGGATATTACATCTCATGCTATAGGAAGGGTCTCAGGTTTGGTATAAGCATTGAAATATCACATCTCTGCTATCGGAAGTGTCTCAGGATTGGAATGGGAAGGAGTTGGATATCCCATCTCATGTTATAGGACGGGTCTCAGGTTTGTTATTAGAATCATTGAGATATCATATTGCATGCTGTAGGAAGGGTCTAAGGATTGGAATGGGAAGGACTTGAATATCACATCTCATGCTATAGGTAGGCTCTCAGGTTTGGAAAGGGAAGGAGTTGGATATCACATTTCATGTTAGAGGAAGGATCTCAGGTTTGGTATTAGAGGCATTGAGATATCACATCTCATGCTATAGGAAGGGTCTCAGGATTGGAATGGGAAGGAGTTGGATATCACATCTCATGCTATAGGAAGGGTCTCAGGTGTGGTATAAGCATTGAGATGTCACATCTCATGCTATAGGAAGGGTCTCAGGATTGGAATGGGAAGGAGTTGGATATCACATCTCATGTTATAGGAAGGATCTCAGGTTTGGTATTAGAAGCATTGAGATATCACATCTCATGCTATAGGAAGGGTCTCAGGATTGGAATGGGAAGGAGTTGTATATGACATCTCATGCCATAGGAAGGGTCTCAGGTTTGGTATAAGCATTGAGATATCACATCTCTGCTATTGGAAGGGTCTCAGGATTGGAATGGGAAGGAGTTGGATATCCCATCTCATGTTATAGGAAGAGTCTCAGGTTTGGTATTAGAAGCATTGAGATATCACATCTGATGCTATAGGAAGTGTCTCAGGATTGGAATGGGAAGGAGTTTGATATCACATCTAATGCCATGTATGGGTCTCAGGTTTTGTAGAAGCATTGGGATATCACATCTCATGCTATCGGAAGGGTATCAGGATTGGATTTGGAAGGAGTTGGATATCACATCTCATGTTATAGGAAGGGTCTCAGGATTGGAATGGGAAGGACTTGGATATCACATCTCATGCTATAGGAAGGCTCTCAGGTTTGGAAGGGGAAGGAGTTGGATATCACATTTCATGTTATAGGAAGGATCTCAGGTTTGGTATTAGAAGCATTGAGATATCACATCTCATGCTATAGGAAGGGTCTCAGGATTGGAATGGGAAGGAGTTGGATATCACATCTCATGCTAAAGGGAGGGTCTCAGGTTTGGAAGGGGAAGGATTTGGATATCACATCTCATGTTATAGGAAGGATCTCAGGTTTGGTATTAGAAGCATTGAGATATCACATCTCATGCTATCGGAAGGATCTCAGGTTTGGTATTAGAGGCATTGAGATATCACATCTCATGTTATCAGAAGGGTCTCAGGATTGGAATGGGAAGGAGTCGGATATCACATCTCATGCTAAAGGGAGGGTCTCAGGTTTGGAAGTGGAAGGATTTGGATATCACATCTCATGTTATAGGAAGGATCTCAGGTTTGGTATTAGAAGCATTGAGATATCACATCTCATGCTATAGGAAGGGTCTCAGGATTGGAATGGGAAGGAGTTGGATATCACATCTCAAGCTATAGAAAGGGTCTCAGGATTGGAATGGGAAGGAGTTGGATATCACATCTCAAGCTATAGTAAGGGTCTCAGGATTGGAATGGGAAGGAGTTGGATATCACATCTCATGCTATAGGAAGGGTCTCAGGTTTGGTATTAGCATTGAGATATCCCATCTCATGCTATAGGAAGGGTCTCGGGTTTGGAATCGGAAGGAGTTGTATATGACATCTCATGCCATAGGTAGGGTGTCAGGTTTGGTATAAGCATTGAGATATCACATCTCTGCTATCGGAAGGGTCTCAGGATTGGAATGGGAAGGAGTTGGATATCCCATCTCGTTATAGGAAGGGTCTCAGGTTTGGTATTAGAAGCATTGAGATATCACATCTCATGGTATAGGACGGGTCTCAGAATTGGAATGGGAAGGAGTTGGATATCACATCTCAAGCTATAGGAAGGGTCGCAGGATTGGAATGGGAAGGACTTGGATATCACATCTCATGTTATAGGAAGGGTCTCAGGTTTGGTATTAGAAGCATTGAGATATCACATCTCATGCTATAGGAAGGGTCTTAGGATTGGAATGGGAAGGAGTTATATATCACATCTCAAGCTATAGGAAGGGTCTCAGGATTGGAATGGGAAGGACTTGGATATCACATCTCATGATATAGGAAGGGTCTCAGGTTTGGTATTAGAAGCATTGAGATATCACATCTCATGCTATAGGAAGGGTCTCAGGATTGGAATGGGAAGGACTTGGATAACACATCTCATGTTATAGGAAGGGTCTCAGGTTTGGTATTAGAAGCATTGAGATATCACATCTCATGCTATAGGAAGGGTCTCAGAATTGGAATGGGAAGGAGTTGGATATCACATCTCAAGCTATAGGAAGGGTCTCAGGATTGGAATGGGAAGGAGTCGGATATCACATCTCATGCTAAAGGGAGGGTCTCAGGTTTACTATTAGAAGCATTGAGATATCACATCTCATGTTATAGGAAGGAACTCAGGTTTGGTATTAGAGGCATTGAGATATCACATCTCATGCTATCAGAAGGGTCTCAGGATTGGAATGGGAAGGAGTCGGATATCACATCTCATGCTAAAGGGAGGGTCTCAGGTTTACTATTAGAAGCATTGAGATATCACATCTCATGTTATAGGAAGGAACTCAGGTTTGGTATTAGAGGCATTGAGATATCACATCTCATGCTATCAGAAGGGTCTCAGGATTGGAATGGGAAGGAGTCGGATATCACATCTCATGCTAAAGGGAGGGTCTCAGGTTTGGAAGGGGAAGGATTTGGATATCACATCTCATGTTATAGGAAGGATCTCAGGTTTGGTATTAAAAGCATTGAGATATCACATCTCATGCTATCGGAAGGATCTCAGGTTTGGTATTAGAGGCATTGAGATATCACATCTCATGCTATCAGAACGGTCTCGGGATTGGAATGGTAAGGAGTTGGATATCACATCTCATGCTAAAGGGAGGGTCTCGAGTTTGGAAGGGGAAGGATTTGGATATCACATCTCATGTTATAGGAAGGATCTCAGGTTTGGTATTAGCATTGAGATATCCCATCTGATGCTATAGGAAGGGTCTCAGGTTTGGAATCGGAAGGAGTTGTATATGACATCTCATGCCATAGGAAGGGTCTCAGGTTTGGTATAAGCATTGAGATATCCCATCTGATGCTATAGGAAGGGTCTCAGGTTTGGAATCGGAAGGAGTTGTATATGACATCTCTGCTATCGGAAGGGTCTCAGGATTGGAATGGGAAGGAGTTGGATATCCCATCTCGTTATAGGAAGGATCTCAGGTTTGGTATTAGAAGCATTGAGATATCACATCTCATGGTATAGGACGGGTCTCAGAATTGGAATGGGAAGGAGTTGGATATCACATCTCAAACTATAGGAAGGGTCTCCGGATTGGAATGGGAAGGACTTGGATATCACATCTCATGTTATAGGAAGGGTCTCAGGTTTGGTATTAGAAGCATTAAGATATCACATCTCATGCTATAGGAAGGGTCTCAGGATTGGAATGGGAAGGACTTGGATATCACATCTCATGTTATAGGAAGGGTCTCAGGTTTGGTATTAGAAGCATTGAGATATCACATCTCATGCTAAAGGAAGGGTCTCTGGATTGGAATGGGAAGGACTTGGATATCACATCTCATGATAAAGGAAGGGTCTAAGGTTTGGAAGGGGAAGGATTTGGATATCACATCTCATGTTATAGGACCGGTCTCAGGTTTGGTATTAGAAGCATTGAGATATCAAGTCTCATGGTATAGGACGGGTCTCAGAATTGGAATGGGAAGCAGTTGGATATCACATCTCAAGCTATAGGAAGGGTCTCAGGATTGGAATGGGAAGGAGTTTGATATCACATCTCATGCCATGTATGGGTCTCAGGTTTTGTAGAAGCATTGGGATATCACATCTCATGCTATCGGAAGGGTATCAGGATTGGATCTGGAAGGAGTTGGATATCCCATCTCATGCTATAGAAAGGGTCTCAGGTTGGAATGGGAAGGAGTTGGATATCACATCTCATGTTATAGGAAGGGTCTCAGGATTGGAACGGGAAGGACTTGGATATCACATCTCATGCTATAGGAAGGCTCTCAGGTTTGGAAGGGGAAGGAGTTGGATATCACATTTCATGTTAGAGGAAGGATCTCAGGTTTGGTATTAGAGGCATTGAGATATCACATCTCATGCTATCAGAAGGGTCTCAGGATTGGAATGGGAAGGAGTTGGATATCACATCTCATGCTAAAGGAAGGGTCTCAGGATTGGAATGGGAAGGAGTTTGATATCACATCTCATGCCATGTATGGGTCTCAGGTTTTGTAGAAGCATTGGGATATCACATCTCATGCTTTCGGAAGGGTATCAGGATTGGATCTGGAAGGAGTTGGATATCACATTTCATGTTAGAGGAAGGATCTCAGGTTTGGTATTAGAAGCATTGAGATATCAAGTCTCATGGTATAGGACGGGTCTCAGAATTGGAATGGGAAGGAGTTGGATATCACATCTCAAGCTATAGGAAGGGTCTCAGGATTGGAATGGGAAGGAGTTTGATATCACATCTCATGCCATGTATGGGTCTCAGGTTTTGTAGAAGCATTGGGATATCACATCTCATGCTATCGGAAGGGTATCAGGATTGGATCTGGAAGGAGTTGGATATCCCATCTCATGCTATCAGAAGGGTCTCAGGATTGGAATGGGAAGGTCTTGGATATCACATCTCATGATAAAGGAAGGGTCTAAGGTTTGGAAGGGGAAGGATTTGGATATCACATCTCATGTTATAGGACCGGTCTCAGGTTTGGTATTAGAAGCATTGAGATATCAAGTCTCATGGTATAGGACGGGTCTCAGAATTGGAATGGGAAGGAGTTGGATATCACATCTCAAGCTATAGGAAGGGTCTCAGGATTGGAATGGGAAGGAGTTTGATATCACATCTCATGCCATGTATGGGTCTCAGGTTTTGTAGAAGCATTGGGATATCACATCTCATGCTATCGGAAGGGTATCAGGATTGGATCTGGAAGGAGTTGGATATCCCATCTCATGCTATAGGAAGGGTCTCAGGTTGGAATGGGAAGGAGTTGGATATCACATCTCATGTTATAGGAAGGGTCTCAGGATTGGAATGGGAAGGACTTGGATATCACATCTCATGCTATAGGAAGGCTCTCAGGTTTGGAAGGGGAAGGAGTTGGATATCACATTTCATGTTAGAGGAAGGATCTCAGGTTTGGTATTAGAGGCATTGAGATATCACATCTCATGCTATCAGAAGGGTCTCAGGATTGGAATGGGAAGGAGTTGGATATCACATCTCATGCTAAAGGGAGGGTCTCAGGTTTGGAAGGGGAAGGATTTGGAGATCACATCTCATGTTATAGGAAGAATCTCAGGTTTGGTATTAGAAGCATTGAGATATCACATCTCATGCTATCGGAAGGATCTCAGGTTTGGTATTAGAGGCATTGAGATATCACATCTCATGCTATCCGAAGGGTCTCAGGATTGGAATGGGAAGGAGTCGGATATCACATCTCATGCTAAATGGAGGCCTCAGGTTTGGAAGTGGAAGGATTTGGATATCACATCTCATGTTATAGGAAGGATCTCAGGTTTGGTATTAGAAGCATTGAGATATCACATCTCATGCTATAGGAAGGGTCTCAGGATTGGAATGGGAAGGAGTTGGATATCACATCTCAAGCTATAGGAAGGGTCTCAGGATTGGAATCGGAAGGAGTTGGATATCACATCTCAAGCTATAGGAAGGGTCTCAGAATTGGAATGGGAAGGAGTTGGATATCACATCTCATGCTATAGGAAGGGTCTCAGGTTTGGTATAAGCATTGAGATATCCCATCTCATTCTATAGGAAGGGTCTCAGGTTTGGAATCGGAAGGAGTTGTATATGACATCTCATGCCATAGGAAGGGTCTCAGGTTTGGTATAAGCATTGAGATATCACATCTCTGCTATCGGAAGGGTCTCAGGATTGGAATGGGAAGGAGTTGGATATCCCATCTCGTTATAGGAAGGGTCTCAGGTTTGGTATTAGAAGCATTGAGATATCACATCTCATGCTATGGGAAGGGTTTCAGAATTGGAATGGGAAGGAGTTGGATATCACATCTCAAGCTATAGGAAGGGTCTCAGGATTGGAATGGGAAGGACTTGGATATCACATCTCATGTTATAGGAAGGGTCTCAGGTTTGGTATTAGAAGCATTGAGATATCACATCTCATGCTATAGGAAGGGTCTCAGGATTGGAATGGGAAGGACTTGGATATCACATCTCATGTTATAGGAAGGGTCTCAGGTTTGGTATTAGAAGCATTGAGATATCACATCTCATGCTATGGGAAGGGTCTCAGAATTGGAATGGGAAGGAGTTGGATATCACATCTCAAGCTATAGGAAGGGTCTCAGGATTGGAATGGGAAGGAGTTTGATATCAAATCTCATGCCATGTATGGGTCTCAGGTTTTGTATAAGCATTGGGATATCACATCTCATGCTATCGGAAGGGTATCAGGATTGGATTTGGAAGAAGTTGGATATCCCATCTCATGCTATAGGAAGGGTCTCAGGTTGGAATGGGAAGGAGTTGGATATCACATCTCATGTTATAGGAAGGATCTCAGGTTTGGTATTAGAAGCATTGAGATATCACATCTCATGCTATAGGAAGGGTCTCAGGATTGGAATGGGAAGGAGTTGGATATCACATCTCAAGCTATAGGAAGGGTCTCAGGATTGGAATCGGAAGGAGTTGGATATCACATCTCAAGCTATAGGAAGGGTCTCAGAATTGGAATGGGAAGGAGTTGGATATCACATCTCATGCTATAGGAAGGGTCTCAGGTTTGGTATAAGCATTGAGATATCCCATCTCATTCTATAGGAAGGGTCTCAGGTTTGGAATCGGAAGGAGTTGTATATGACATCTCATGCCATAGGAAGGGTCTCAGGTTTGGTATAAGCATTGAGATATCACATCTCTGCTATCGGAAGGGTCTCAGGATTGGAATGGGAAGGAGTTGGATATCCCATCTCGTTATAGGAAGGGTCTCAGGTTTGGTATTAGAAGCATTGAGATATCACATCTCATGCTATGGGAAGGGTTTCAGAATTGGAATGGGAAGGAGTTGGATATCACATCTCAAGCTATAGGAAGGGTCTCAGGATTGGAATGGGAAGGACTTGGATATCACATCTCATGTTATAGGAAGGGTCTCAGGTTTGGTATTAGAAGCATTGAGATATCACATCTCATGCTATAGGAAGGGTCTCAGGATTGGAATGGGAAGGACTTGGATATCACATCTCATGTTATAGGAAGGGTCTCAGGTTTGGTATTAGAAGCATTGAGATATCACATCTCATGCTATGGGAAGGGTCTCAGAATTGGAATGGGAAGGAGTTGGATATCACATCTCAAGCTATAGGAAGGGTCTCAGGATTGGAATGGGAAGGAGTTTGATATCAAATCTCATGCCATGTATGGGTCTCAGGTTTTGTATAAGCATTGGGATATCACATCTCATGCTATCGGAAGGGTATCAGGATTGGATTTGGAAGAAGTTGGATATCCCATCTCATGCTATAGGAAGGGTCTCAGGTTGGAATGGGAAGGAGTTGGATATCACATCTCATGTTATAGGAAGGGTCTCAGGATTGGAATGGGAAGGACTTGGATATCACATCTCATGCTATAGGAAGGCTCTCAGGTTTGGAAGGGGAAGGAGTTGGATATCACATTACATGTTAGAGGTAGTATCTCAGGTTTGGTATTAGAGGCATTGAGATATCACATCTCATGCTATCAGAAGGATCTCAGGATCAGAATGGGAAGGAGTTGGATATCACATCTCATGCTAAAGGGAGGGTCTCAGGTTTGGAAGAGGAAGGATTTGGATATCACATCTCATGTTATAGGAAGGATCTCAGGTTTGGTATTAGAAGCATTGAGATATCACATCTAATGCTATAGGAAGGGTCTCAGGATTGGAATGGGAAGGAGTTGGATATCACATCTCAAGCTATAGGAAGGGTCTCAGGATTGGAATCGGAAGGAGTTGGATATCACATCTCAAGCTATAGGAAGGGTCTCAGGATTGGAATGGGAAGGAGTTGGATATCACATCTCATGCTATAGGAAGGGTCTCAGGTTTGGTATTAGAAGCATTGAGATATCACATCTCATGCTATCGGAAGGATCTCAGGTTTGGTATTAGAGGCATTGAGATATCACATCTCATGCTATCCGAAGGGTCTCAGGATTGGAATGGGAAGGAGTCGGATATCACATCTCATGCTAAATGGAGGGCCTCAGGTTTGGAAGTGGAAGGATTTGGATATCACATCTCATGTTATAGGAAGGATCTCAGCTTTGGTATTAGAAGCATTGAGATATCACATCTCATGCTATAGGAAGGGTCTCAGGATTGGAATGGGAAGGAGTTGGATATCACATCTCAAGCTATAGGAAGGGTCTCAGGATTGGAATCGGAAGGAGTTGGATATCACATCTCAAGCTATAGGAAGGGTCTCAGGATTGGAATGGGAAGGAGTTGGATATCACATCTCATGCTATAGGAAGGGTCTCAGGTTTGGTATAAGCATTGAGATATCCCATCTCATTCTATAGGAAGGGTCTCAGGTTTGGAATCGGAAGGAGTTGTATATGACATCTCATGCCATAGGAAGGGTCTCAGGTTTGGTATAAGCATTGAGATATCACATCTCTGCTATCGGAAGGGTCTCAGGATTGGAATGGGAAGGAGTTGGATATCACATCTCAAGCTATAGGAAGGGTCTCAGGATTGGAATGGGAAGGACTTGGATATCACATCTCATGTTATAGGAAGGGTCTCAGGTTTGGAATGGGAAGGACTTGGATATCACATCTCATGTTATAGGAAGGGTCTCAGGTTTGGTATTAGAAGCATTGAGATATCACATCGCATGCTATAGGAAGGGTCTCAGGATTGGAATGGGAAGGACTTGGATATCACATCTCATGTTATAGGAAGGGTCTCAGGTTTGGTATTAGAAGCATTGAGCTATCACATCTCATGCTATGGGAAGGGTCTCAGAATTGGAATGGGAAGGAGTTGGATATCACATCTCAAGCTATAGGAAGGGTCTCAGGATTGGAATGGGAAGGAGTTTGATATCAAATCTCATGCCATGTATGGGTCTCAGGTTTTGTAGAAGCATTGGGATATCACATCTCATGCTATCGGAAGGGTATCAGGATTGGATTTGGAAGAAGTTGGATATCCCATCTCATGCTATAGGAAGGGTCTCAGGTTGGAATGGGAAGGAGTTGGATATCACATCTCATGTTATAGGAAGGGTCTCAGGATTGGAATGGGAAGGACTTGGATATCACATCTCATGCTATAGGAAGGCTCTCAGGTTTGGAAGGGGAAGGAGTTGGATATCACATTACATGTTAGAGGTAGGATCTCAGGTTTGGTATTAGAGGCATTGAGATATCACATCTCATGCTATCAGAAGGATCTCAGGATCAGAATGGGAAGGAGTTGGATATCACATCTCATGCTAAAGGGAGGGTCTCAGGTTTGGAAGAGGAAGGATTTGGATATCACATCTCATGTTATAGGAAGGATCTCAGGTTTGGTATTAGACGCATTGAGATATAACATCTCATGCTATCGGAAGGATCTCAGGTTTGGTATTAGAGGCATTGAGATATCACATCTCATGATATCAGAAGGGTCTCAGGATTGGAATGGGAAGGAGTCGGATATCACATCTCATGCTAAAGGGAGGGTCTCAGGTTGGGTATTAGAAGCATTGAGATATCACATCTCATGTTATAGGAAGGGTCTCAGGTTTGGTATTAGAAGCATTGAGACATCACATCTCATGCTATCAGAAGGGTCTCAGGATTGGAATGGGAAAGAGTCGGATATCACATCTCATGCTAAAGGGAGGTTCTCAGGTTTGGAAGGGGAAGGATTTGGATATCACATCTCATGTTATAGGAAGGATCTCAGGTTTGGTATTAGAAGCATTGAGATATCAGATCTCATGCTATCGGAAGGATCTCAGGTTTGGTATTAGAGGCATTGAGATATCACATCTCATGCTATCAGAAGGGTCTCGGGATTGGAATGGGAAGGAGTTGGATATCACATCTCATGTGGGTCTCGGGTTTGGAAGGGGAAGTATTTGGATATCACATCTCATGTTACAGGAAGGATCTCAGGTTTGGTATTAGCATTGAGATATCACATCTCATGCTATCGGAAGGGTATCAGGATTGGATCTGGAAAGAGTTGGATATCCCATCTCATGCTATAGGAAGGGTCTCAGGTTTGGTATAAGCATTGAGATATCCCATCTCATGCTATAGGAAGGGTCTCAGGTTTGGAATCGGAAGGAGTCGTATATGACATCTCATGCCATAGGAAGGGTCTCAGGTTTGGTATAAGCATTGAGATATCACATCTCTGCTATCTGAAGGGTCTCAGGATTGGAATGGGAAGGAGTTGGATACCCCATCCCGTTATAGGAAGGGTCTCAGGTTTGGTATTAGAAGCATTGAGATATCACATCTCATGGTATAGGACGGGTCTCAGAATTGGAATGGGAAGGAGTTGGATATCACATCTCAAGCTATAGGAAGGGTCTCAGTATTGGAATGGGAAGGACTTGGATATCACATCTCATGTTATAGGAAGGATCTCAGGTTTGGTATTAGAAGCATTGAGATATCACATCTCATGCTATAGGAAGGGTCTCAGGATTGGAATGGGAAGGACTTGGATATCACATCTCATGTTATAGGAAGGGTCTCAGGTTTGGTATTAGAAGCATTGAGATATCATATCTCATGCTATGGGAAGGGTCTCAGAATTGGAATGGGAAGGAGTTGGATATCACATCTCAAGCTATAGGAAGGGTCTCAGAATTGGAATGGGAAGGAGTTGGGTATCACATCTCATGCTATAGGAAGGGTCTCAGGTTTGGTATAAGCATTGAGATATCCCATCTCATTCTATAGGAAGGGTCTCAGGTTTGGAATCGGAAGGAGTTGTATATGACATCTCATGCCATAGGAAGGGTCTCAGGTTTGGTATAAGCATTGAGATATCACATCTCTGCTATCGGAAGGGTCTCAGGATTGGAATGGGAAGGAGTTGGATATCAGGGTCTCAGGTTTGGTATTAGAAGCATTGAGATATCACATCTCATGCTATGGGAAGGGTTTCAGAATTGGAATGGGAAGGAGTTGGATATCACATCTCAAGCTATAGGAAGGGTCTCAGGATTGGAATGGGAAGGACTTGGATATCACATCTCATGTTATAGGAAGGGTCTCAGGTTTGGTATTAGAAGCATTGAGATATCACATCTCATGCTATAGGAAGGGTCTCAGGATTGGAATGGGAAGGACTTGGATATCACATCTCATGTTATAGGAAGGGTCTCAGGTTTGGTATTAGAAGCATTGAGATATCACATCTCATGCTATGGGAAGGGTCTCAGAATTGGAATGGGAAGGAGTTGGATATCACATCTCAAGCTATAGGAAGGGTCTCAGGATTGGAATGGGAAGGAGTTTGATATCAAATCTCATGCCATGTATGGGTCTCAGGTTTTGTAGAAGCATTGGGATATCACATCTCATGCTATCGGAAGGGTATCAGGATTGGATTTGGAAGAAGTTGGATATCCCATCTCATGCTATAGGAAGGGTCTCAGGTTGGAATGGGAAGGAGTTGGATATCACATCTCATGTTATAGGAAGGGTCTCAGGATTGGAATGGGAAGGACTTGGATATCACATCTCATGCTATAGGAAGGCTCTCATGTTTGGAAGGGGAAGGAGTTGGATATCACATTACATGTTAGAGGTAGGATCTCAGGTTTGGTATTAGAGGCATTGAGATATCACATCTCATGCTATCAGAAGGATCTCAGGATCAGAATGGGAAGGAGTTGGATATCACATCTCATGCTAAAGGCAGGGTCTCAGGTTTGGAAGAGGAAGGATTTGGATATCACATCTCATGTTATAGGAAGGATCTCAGGTTTGGTATTAGAAGCATTGAGATATCACATCTAATGCTATAGGAAGGGTCTCAGGATTGGAATGGGAAGGAGTTGGATATCACATCTCAAGCTATAGGAAGGGTCTCAGGATTGGAATCGGAAGGAGTTGGATATCACATCTCAAGCTATAGGAAGGGTCTCAGGATTGGAATGGGAAGGAGTTGGATATCACATCTCATGCTATAGGAAGGGTCTCAGGTTTGGTATTAGAAGCATTGAGATATCACATCTCATGCTATCGGAAGGATCTCAGGTTTGGTATTAGAGGCATTGAGATATCACATCTCATGCTATCCGAAGGGTCTCAGGATTGGAATGGGAAGGAGTCGGATATCACATCTCATGCTAAATGGAGGGCCTCAGGTTTGGAAGTGGAAGGATTTGGATATCACATCTCATGTTATAGGAAGGATCTCAGGTTTGGTATTAGAAGCATTGAGATATCACATCTCATGCTATAGGAAGGGTCTCAGGATTGGAATGGGAAGGAGTTGGATATCACATCTCAAGCTATAGGAAGGGTCTCAGGATTGGAATCGGAAGGAGTTGGATATCACATCTCAAGCTATAGGAAGGGTCTCAGGATTGGAATGGGAAGGAGTTGGATATCACATCTCATGCTATAGGAAGGGTCTCAGGTTTTGTATAAGCATTGAGATATCCCATCTCATTCTATAGGAAGGGTCTCAGGTTTGGAATCGGAAGGAGTTGTATATGACATCTCATGCCATAGGAAGGGTCTCAGGTTTGGTATAAGCATTGAGATATCACATCTCTGCTATCGGAAGGGTCTCAGGATTGGAATGGGAAGGAGTTGGATATCCCATCTCGTTATAGGAAGGGTCTCAGGTTTGGTATTAGAAGCATTGAGATATCACATCTCATGCTATGGGAAGGGTTTCAGAATTGGAATGGGAAGGAGTTGGATATCACATCTCAAGCTATAGGAAGGGTCTCAGGATTGGAATGGGAAGGACTTGGATATCACATCTCATGTTATAGGAAGGGTCTCAGGTTTGGTATTAGAAGCATTGAGATATCACATCTCATGCTATAGGAAGGGTCTCAGGATTGGAATGGGAAGGACTTGGATATCACATCTCATGTTATAGGAAGGGTCTCAGGTTTGGTATTGGAAGCATTGAGCTATCACATCTCATGCTATGGGAAGGGTCTCAGAATTGGAATGGGAAGGAGTTGGATATCACATCTCAAGCTATAGGAAGGGTCTCAGGATTGGAATGGGAAGGAGTTTGATATCAAATCTCATGCCATGTATGGGTCTCAGGTTTTGTAGAAGCATTGGGATATCACATCTCATGCTATCGGAAGGGTATCAGGATTGGATTTGGAAGAAGTTGGATATCCCATCTCATGCTATAGGAAGGGTCTCAGGTTGGAATGGGAAGGAGTTGGATATCACATCTCATGTTATAGGAAGGGTCTCAGGATTGGAATGGGAAGGACTTGGATATCACATCTCATGCTATAGGAAGGCTCTCAGGTTTGGAAGGGGAAGGAGTTGGATATCACATTACATGTTAGAGGTAGGATCTCAGGTTTGGTATTAGAGGCATTGAGATATCACATCTCATGCTATCAGAAGGATCTCAGGATCAGAATGGGAAGGAGTTGGATATCACATCTCATGCTAAAGGGAGGGTCTCAGGTTTGGAAGAGGAAGGATTTGGATATCACATCTCATGTTATAGGAAGGATCTCAGGTTTGGTATTAGACGCATTGAGATATAACATCTCATGCTATCGGAAGGATCTCAGGTTTGGTATTAGAGGCATTGAGATATCACATCTCATGATATCAGAAGGGTCTCAGGATTGGAATGGGAAGGAGTCGGATATCAAATCTCATGCTAAAGGGAGGGTCTCAGGTTGGGTATTAGAAGCATTGAGATATCACATCTCATGTTATAGGAAGGGTCTCAGGTTTGGTATTAGAAGCATTGAGACATCACATCTCATGCTATCAGAAGGGTCTCAGGATTGGAATGGGAAAGAGTCGGATATCACATCTCATGCTAAAGGGAGGTTCTCAGGTTTGGAAGGGGAAGGATTTGGATATCACATCTCATGTTATAGGAAGGATCTCAGGTTTGGTATTAGAAGCATTGAGATATCAGATCTCATGCTATCGGAAGGATCTCAGGTTTGGTATTAGAGGCATTGAGATATCACATCTCATGCTATCAGAAGGGTCTCGGGATTGGAATGGGAAGGAGTTGGATATCACATCTCATGTGGGTCTCGGGTTTGGAAGGGGAAGTATTTGGATATCACATCTCATGTTACAGGAAGGATCTCAGGTTTGGTATTAGCATTGAGATATCACATCTCATGCTATCGGAAGGGTATCAGGATTGGATCTGGAAAGAGTTGGATATCCCATCTCATGCTATAGGAAGGGTCTCAGGTTTGGTATAAGCATTGAGATATCCCATCTCATGCTATAGGAAGGGTCTCAGGTTTGGAATCGGAAGGAGTCGTATATGACATCTCATGCCATAGGAAGGGTCTCAGGTTTGGTATAAGCATTGAGATATCACATCTTTGCTATCTGAAGGGTCTCAGGATTGGAATGTGAAGGAGTTGGATATCCCATCCCGTTATAGGAAGGGTCTCAGGTTTGGTATTAGAAGCATTGAGATATCACATCTCATGGTATAGGACGGGTCTCAGAATTGGAATGGGAAGGAGTTGGATATCACATCTCAAGCTATAGGAAGGGTCTCAGTATTGGAATGGGAAGGACTTGGATATCACATCTCATGTTATAGGAAGGATCTCAGGTTTGGTATTAGAAGCATTGAGATATCACATCTCATGCTATAGGAAGGGTCTCAGGATTGGAATGGGAAGGACTTGGATATCACATCTCATGTTATAGGAAGGGTCTCAGGTTTGGTATTAGAAGCATTGAGATATCATATCTCATGCTATGGGAAGGGTCTCAGAATTGGAATGGGAAGGAGTTGGATATCACATCTCAAGCTATAGGAAGGGTCTCAGGATTGGAATGGGAAGGAGTTTGATATCACATCTCATGCCATGTATGGGTCTCAGGTTTTGTAGAAGCATTGGGATATCACATCTCATGCTATCGGAAGGGTATCAGGATTGGATTTGGAAGGAGTTGGATATCCCATCTCATGCTATAGGAAGGGTCTCAGGTTGGAATGGGAAGGAGTTGGATATCACATCTCATGTTATAGGAAGGGTCTCAGGATTGGAATGGGAAGGACTTGGATATCACATCTCATGCTATAGGAAGGCTCTCAGGTTTGGAAGGGGAAGGAGTTGGATATCACATTACATGTTAGAGGTAGGATCTCAGGTTTGGTATTAGAGGCATTGAGATATCACATCTCGTGCTATCAGAAGGATCTCAGGATCGGAATGGGAAGGAGTTGGATATCACATCTCATGCTAAAGGGAGGGTCTCAGGTTTGGAAGGGGAAGGATTTGGATATCACATCTCATGTTATAGGAAGGATCTCAGGTTTGGTATTAGAAGCATTGAGATATCAGATCTCATGCTATCGGAAGGATCTCAGGTTTGGTATTAGAGGCATTGAGATATCACATCTCATGCTATCAGAAGGATCTCGGGATTGGAATGGGAAGGAGTTGGATATCACATCTCATGTGGGTCTCGGGTTTGGAAGGGGAAGTATTTGGATATCACATCTCATGTTACAGGAAGGATCTCAGGTTTGGTATTAGCATTGAGATATCACATCTCATGCTATCGGAAGGGTATCAGGATTGGATCTGGAAGGAGTTGGATATCCCATCTCATGCTATAGGATGGGTCTCAGGTTTGGTATAAGCATTGAGATATCCCATCTCATGCTATAGGAAGGGTCTCAGGTTTGGAATCGGAAGGAGTCGTATATGACATCTCATGCCATAGGAAGGGTCTCGGGTTTGGTATAAGCATTGAGATATCACATCTCTGGTATCTGAAGGGTCTCAGGATTGGAATGGGAAGGAGTTGGATATCCCATCTCGTTATAGGAAGGGCCTCAGGTTTGGTATTAGAAGCATTGAGATATCACATCTCATGGTATAGGACGGGTCTCAGAATTGGAAGGGGAAGGAGTTGGATATCACATCTCAAGCTATAGGAAGGGTCTCAGTATTGGAATGGGAAGGAGTTGGATATCCCATCTCGTTATAGGAAGGGTCTCAGGTTTGGTATTAGAAGCATTGAGATATCACATCTCATGCTATAGGAAGGGTCTCAGGATTGGAATGGTAAGGACTTGGATATCACATCTCATGTTATAGGAAGGGTCTCAGGTTTGGTATTAGAAGCATTGAGATATCATATCTCATGCTATGGGAAGGGTCTCAGAATTGGCATGGGAAGGAGTTGGATATCACATCTCAAGCTATAGGAAGGGTCTCAGGATTGGAATGGGAAGGAGTTTGATATCACATCTCATGCCATGTATGGGTCTCAGGTTTTGTAGAAGCATTGGGATATCACATCTCATGCTATCGGAAGGGTATCAGGATTGGATTTGGAAGGAGTTGGATATCCCATCTCATGCTATAGGAAGGGTCTCAGGTTGGAATGGGAAGGAGTTGGATATCACATCTCATGTTATAGGAAGGGTCTCAGGATTGGAATGGGAAGGACTTGGATATCACATCTCATGCTATAGGAAGGCTCTCAGGTTTGGAAGGGGAAGGAGTTGGATATCACATTACATGTTAGAGGTAGGATCTCAGGTTTGGTATTAGAGGCATTGAGATATCACATCTCATGCTATCAGAAGGATCTCAGGATCGGAATGGGAAGGAGTTGTATATCACATCTCATGCTAAAGGGAGGGTCTCAGGTTTGGAAGGGGAAGGATTTGGATATCACATCTCATGTTATAGGAAGGATCTCAGGTTTGGTATTAGATGCATTGAGATATCACATCTCATGCTATCGGAAGGATCTCAGGTTTGGTATTAGAGGCATTGAGATATAACATCTCATGCTATCAGAAGGGTCTCAGGATTGGAATGGGAAGGAGTCGGATATCACATCTCATGCTAAAGGGAGGGTCTCAGGTTTGGTATTAGAAGCATTGAGATATCACATCTCATGTTATAGGAAGGATCTCAGGTTTGGTATTAGAGGCATTGAGATATCACATCTCATGCTATCAGAAGGGTCTCAGGATTGGAATGGGAAGGAGTCGGATATCACATCTCATGCTAAAGGGAGGTTCTCAGGTTTGGATGGGGAAGGATTTGGATATCACATCTCATGTTATAGGAAGGATCTCAGGTTTGGTATTAGAAGCATTGAGATATCACATCTCATGCTATCGGAAGGATCTCAGGTTTCGTATTAGAGGCATTGAGATATCACATCTCATGCTATCAGAAGGGTCTCGGGATTGGAATGGGAAGGAGTTGGATATCACATCTCATGCTAAAGTGAGGGTCTCAGGTTTGGAAGGGGAAGGATTTGGATATCACATCTCATGTTATAGGAAGGACCTCAGGTTTGGTATTAGCATTGAGATATCCCATCTGATGCTATAGGAAGGGTCTCAGGTTTGGAATCGGAAGGAGTTGTATATGACATCTCATGCCATAGGAAGGGTCTCAGGTTTGGTATAAGCATTGAGATATCACATCTCTGCTATCGGAAGGGTCTCAGGATTGGAATGGGAAGGAGTTGGATATCCCATCTCGTTATAGGAAGGGTCTCAGGTTTGGTATTAGAAGCATTGAGATATCAAATCTCATGGTATAGGACGGGTCTCAGAATTGGAATGGGAAGGAGTTGGATATCACATCTCAAGCTATAGGAAGGGTCTCAGGATTGGAATGGGAAGGTTTTGGATATCACATCTCATGTTATAGGAAGGGTCTCAGGTTTGGTATTAGAAGCATTGAGATATCACATCCCATGCTATAGGAAGGGTCTCAGGATTGGAATGGGAAGGACTTGGATATCACATCTTATGTTATAGGAAGGGTCTCAGGTTTGGTATTAGAAGCATTGAGATATCACATCTCATGCTATAGGAAGGGTCTCAGGATTGGAATGGGAAGGTCTTGGATATCACATCTCATGATAAAGGAAGGGTCTAAGGTTTGGAAGGGGAAGGATTTGGATATCACATCTCATGTTATAGGACCAGTCTCAGGTTTGGTATTAGAAGCATTGAGATATCAAGTCTCATGGTATAGGATGGGTCTCAGAATTGGAATGGGAAGGAGTTGGATATCACATCTCAAGCTATAGGAAGGGTCTCAGGATTGGAATGGGAAGGAGTTTGATATCACATCTCATGCCATGTATGTGTCTCAGGTTTTGTAGAAGCATTGGGATATCACATCTCATGCTATCGGAAGGGTATCAGGATTGGATCTGGAAGGAGTTGGATATCCCATCTCATGCTATAGGAAGGGTCTCAGGTTGGAATGGGAAGGAGTTGGATATCACATCTCGTGTTATAGGAAGGGTCTCAGGATTGGAATGGGAAGGACTTGGATATCACATCTCATGCTATAGGAAGGCTCTCAGGTTTGGAAGGGGAAGGAGTTGGATATCACATTTCATGTTAGAGGAAGGATCTCACGTTTGGTATTAGAGGCATTGAGATATCACATCTCATGCTATCAGAAGCGTCTCAGGATTGGAATGGGAAGGAGTTGGATATCACATCTCATGCTAAAGGGAGGGTCTCAGGTTTGGAAGGGGAAGGATTTGGAGATCACATCTCATGTTATAGGAAGGATCTCAGGTTTGGTATTAGAAGCATTGAGATATCACATCTCATGCTATCGGAAGGATCTCAAGTTTGGTATTAGAGGCATTGAGATATCACATCTCATGCTATCAGAAGGGTCTCAGGATTGGAATGGGAAGGAGTCGGATATCACATCTCATGCTAAAGGGAGGGTCTCAGGTTTGGAAGTGGAAGGATTTGGATATCACATCTCATGTTATAGGAAGGATCTCAGGTTTGGTATTAGAAGCATTGAGATATCACATCTCATGCTATAGGAAAGGTCTCAGGATTGGAATGGGAAGGAGTTGGATATCACATCTCAAGCTATAGGAAGGGTCTCAGGATTGGAATGGGAAGGAGTTGGATATCACATCTCAAGCTATAGGAAGGGTTTCAGGATTGGAATGGGAAGGAGTTGGATATCAAATCTCATGCTATAGGAAGGGTCTCAGGTTTGGTATAAGCATTGAGATATCCCATCTCATGCTATAGGAAGGGTCTCAGGTTTGGAATCGGAAGGAGTTGTATATGACATCTCATGCCATAGGAAGGGTCTCAGGTTTGGTATAAGCATTGAGATATCACATCTCTGCTATCGGAAGGGTCTCAGGATTGGAATGGGAAGGAGTTGGATATCCCATCTCGTTATAGGAAGGGTCTCAGGTTTGGTATTAGAAGCATTGAGATATCACATCTCATGGTATAGGACGGGTCTCAGAATTGGAATGGGAAGGAGTTGGATATCACATCTCAAGCTATAGGAAGGGTCTCAGGATTGGAATGGGAAGGACTTGGATATCACATCTCATGTTATAGGAAGGGTCTCAGGTTTGGTATTAGAAGCATTGAGATATCACATCTCATGCTATAGGAAGGGTCTTAGGATTGGAATTGGAAGGACTTGGATATCACATCTCATGTTATAGGATGGGTCTCAGGTTTGGTATTAGAAGCATTGAGATATCAAATCTCATGGTATAGGACGGGTCTCAGAATTGGAATGGGAAGGAGTTGGATATCACATCTCAAGCTATAGGAAGGGTCTCGGGATTGGAATGGGAAGGACTTGGATATCACATCTCATGTTATAGGAAGGGTCTCAGGTTTGGTATTAGAAGCATTGAGATATCACATCTCATGCTATAGGAAGGGTCTTAGGATTGGAACGGGAAGGACTTGGATATCACATCTCATGTTATAGGATGGGTCTCAGGTTTGGTATTAGAAGCATTGAGATATCACATCTCATGCTATCGGAAGGGTATCAGGATTGGATTTGGAAGGAGTTGGATATCCCATCTCATGCTATAGGAAGGGTCTCAGGTTGGAATGGGAAGGAGTTGGATATCACATCTCATGTTATAGGAAGGGTCTCAGGATTGGAATGGGAAGGACTTGGATATCACATCTCATGCTATAGGAAGGCTCTCAGGATTAGAAGGGGAAGGAGTTGGATATCACATTACATGTTAGATGTAGGATCTCAGGTTTGGTATTAGAGGCATTGAGATATCACATCTCCTGCTATCAGAAGGATCTCAGGATCGGAATGGGAAGGAGTTGGATATCACATCTCATGCTAAAGCGAGGGTCTCGGGTTTGGAAGGGGAAGGATTTGGATATCACATCTCATGTTATAGGAAGGATCTCAGGTTTGGTATTAGACGCATTGAGATATCACATATGCTATCGGAAGGATCTCAGGTTTGGTATTAGAGGCATTGAGATATCACATCTCATGCTATAGGAAGGGTCTCAGGATTGGAATGGGAAGGACTTGGATATCACATCTCATGTTATAGGAAGGGTCTCAGGTTTGGTATTAGAAGCATTGAGATATCATATCTCATGCTATGGGAAGGGTCTCAGAATTGGAATGGGAAGGAGTTGGATATCACATCTCAAGCTATAGGAAGGGTCTCAGGATTGGAATGGGAAGGAGTTTGATATCACATCTCATGCCATGTATGGGTCTCAGGTTTTGTAGAAGCATTGGGATATCACATCTCATGCTATCGGAAGGGTATCAGGATTCGATTTGGAAGGAGTTGGATATCCCATCTCATGCTATAGGAAGGGTCTCAGGTTGGAATGGGAAGGAGTTTGATATCACATCTCATGTTATAGGAAGGGTCTCAGGATTGGAATGGGAAGGACTTGGATATCACATCTCATGCTATAGGAAGGCTCTCAGGTTTGGAAGGGGAAGGAGTTGGATATCACATTACATGTTAGAGGTAGGATCTCAGGTTTGGTATTAGAGGCATTGAGATATCACATCTCATGCTATCAGAAGGATCTCAGGATCGGAATGGGAAGGAGTTGGATATCACATCTCATGCTAAAGGGAGGGTCTCAGGTTTGGAAGGGGAAGGATTTGGATATCACATCTCATGTTATAGGAAGGATCTCAGGTTTGGTATTAGATGCATTGAGATATCACATCTCATGCTATCGGAAGGATCTCAGGTTTGGTATTAGAGGCATTGAGATATAACATCTCATGCTATCAGAAGGGTCTCAGGATTGGAATGGGAAGGAGTCGGATATCACATCTCATGCTAAAGGGAGGGTCTCAGGTTTGGTATTAGAAGCATTGAGATATCACATCTCATGTTATAGGAAGGATCTCAGGTTTGGTATTAGAGGCATTGAGATATCACATCTCATGCTATCAGAAGTTTCTCAGGATTGGAATGGGAATGAGTCGGATATCACATCTCATGCTAAAGGGAGGGTCTCAGGTTTGGAAGGGGAAGGATTTGGATATCACATCTCATGTTATAGGAAGGACCTCAGGTTTGGTATTAGCATTGAGATATCCCATCTGATGCTATCAGAAGGGTCTCGGGATTGGAATGGGAAGGAGTTGGATATCACATCTCATGACAAAGGGAGGGTCTCGGGTTTGGAAGGGGAAGGATTTGGATATCACATCTCATGTTACAGGAAGGACCTCAGGTTTGGTATTAGCATTGAGATATCCCATCTGATGCTATAGGAAGGGTCTCAGGTTTGGAATCGGAAGGAGTTGTATATGACATCTCATGCCATAGGAAGGGTCTCAGGTTTGGTATAAGCATTGAGATATCACATCTCTGCTATCGGAAGGGTCTCAGGATTGGAATGGGAAGGAGTTGGATATCCCATCTCGTTATAGGAAGGGTCTCAGGTTTGGTATTAGAAGCATTGAGATATCACATCTCATGATATAGGACGGGTCTCAGAATTGGAATGGGAAGGAGTTGGATATCACATCTCAAGCTATAGGAAGGGTCTCAGGATTGGAATGGGAAGGTTTTGGATATCACATCTCATGTTATAGGAAGGGTCTCAGGTTTGGTATTAGAAGCATTGAGATATCACATCTCATGCTATAGGAAGGGTCTCAGGATTGGAATGGGAAGGACTTGGATATCACATCTCATGTTATAGGAAGGGTCTCAGGTTTGGTATTAGAAGCATTGAGATATCACATCTCATGCTATAGGAAGGGTCTCAGGATTGGAATGGGAAGGTCTTGGATATCACATCTCATGATAAAGGAAGGGTCTAAGGTTTGGAAGGGGAAGGATTTGGATATCACATCTCATGTTATAGGACCAGTCTCAGGTTTGGTATTCGAAGCATTGAGATATCAAGTCTCATGGTATAGGATGGGTCTCAGAATTGGAATGGGAAGGAGTTGGATATCACATCTCAAGCTATAGGAAGGGTCTCAGGTTGGAATGGGAAGGAGTTGGATATCACATCTCATGTTATAGGAAGGGTCTCAGGATTGGAATGGGAAGGACTTGGATATCACATCTCATGCTATAGGAAGGCTCTCAGGTTTGGAAGGGGAAGGAGTTTGATATCACATTTCATGTTAGAGGAAGGATCTCACGTTTGGTATTAGAGGCATTGAGATATCACATCTCATGCTATCGGAAGGATCTCAGGTTTGGTATTAGAGGCATTGAGATATCACATCTCATGCTATCAGAAGGGTCTCAGGATTGGAATGGGAAGGAGTCGGATATCACATCTCATGCTAAAGGGAGGGTCTCAGGTTTGGAAGTGGAAGGATTTGGATATCACATCTCATGTTATAGGAAGGATCTCAGGTTTGGTATTAGAAGCATTGAGATATCACATCTCATGCTATAGGAAAGGTCTCAGGATTGGAATGGGAAGGAGTTGGATATCACATCTCAAGCTATAGGAAGGGTCTCAGGATTGGAATGGGAAGGAGTTGGATATCACATCTCAAGCTATAGGAAGGGTCTCAGGATTGGAATGGGAAGGAGTTGGATATCACATCTCATGCTATAGGAAGGGTCTCAGGTTTGGTATAAGCATTGAGATATCCCATCTCATGCTATAGGAAGGGTCTCAGGTTTGGAATCGGAAGGAGTTGTATATGACATCTCATGCCATAGGAAGGGTCTCAGGTTTGGTATAAGCATTGAGATATCACATCTCTGCTATCGGAAGGGTCTCAGGATTGGAATGGGAAGGAGTTGGATATCCCATCTCGTTATAGGAAGGGTCTCAGGTTTGGTATTAGAAGCATTGAGATATCACATCTCATGGTATAGGACGGGTCTCAGAATTGGAATGGGAAGGAGTTGGATATCACATCTCATGTTATAGGAAGGGTCTCAGGTTTGGTATTAGAAGCATTGAGATATCACATCTCATGCTATAGGAAGTGTCTTAGGATCAGAATGGGAAGGACTTGGATATCACATCTCATGTTATAGGATGGGTCTCAGGTTTGGTATTAGAAGCATTGAGATATCACATCTCATGCTATGGGAAGGGTCTCAGAATTGGAATGGGAAGGAGTTGGATATCACATCTCAAGCTATAGGAAGGGTCTCAGGATTGGAATGGGAAGGAGTTTGATATCACATCTCATGCCATGTATGGGTCTCAGGTTTTGTAGAAGCATTGGGATATCACATCTCATGCTATCGGAACGGTATCAGGATTGGATTTGGAAGGAGTTGGATATCCCATCTCATGCTATAGGAAGGGTCTCAGGTTGGAATGGGAAGGAGTTGGATATCACATCTCATGTTATAGGAAGGGTCTCAGGATTGGAATGGGAAGGACTTGGATATCACATCTCATGCTATAGGAAGGCTCTCAGGTTTAGAAGGGGAAGGAGTTGGATATCACATTACATGTTAGATGTAGGATCTCAGGTTTGGTATTAGAGGCATTGAGATATCACATCTCCTGCTATCAGAAGGATCTCAGGATCGGAATGGGAAGGAGTTGGATATCACATCTCATGCTAAAGCGAGGGTCTCAGGTTTGGAAGGGGAAGGATTTGGATATCACATCTCATGCTAAAGGGAGGGTCTCAGGTTTGGTATTAGAAGCATTGAGATATCACATCTCATGTTATAGGAAGGATCTCAGGTTTGGTATTAGAGGCATTGAGATATCACATCTCATGCTATCAGAAGTTTCTCAGGATTGGAATGGGAATGAGTCGGATATCACATCTCATGCTAAAGGGAGGGTCTCAGGTTTGGAAGGGGAAGGATTTGGATATCACATCTCATGTTATAGGAAGGACCTCAGGTTTGGTATTAGCATTGAGATATCCCATCTGATGCTATCAGAAGGGTCTCAGGATTGGAATGGGAAGGAGTTGGATATCACATCTCATGACAAAGGGAGGGTCTCGGGTTTGGAAGGGGAAGGATTTGGATATCACATCTCATGTTACAGGAAGGACCTCAGGTTTGGTATTAGCATTGAGATATCCCATCTGATGCTATAGGAAGGGTCTCAGGTTTGGAATCGGAAGGAGTTGTATATGACATCTCATGCCATAGGAAGGGTCTCAGGTTTGGTATAAGCATTGAGATATCACATCTCTGCTATCGGAAGGGTCTCAGGATTGGAATGGGAAGGAGTTGGATATCCCATCTCGTTATAGGAAGGGTCTCAGGTTTGGTATTAGAAGCATTGAGATATCACATCTCATGATATAGGACGGGTCTCAGAATTGGAATGGGAAGGAGTTGGATATCACATCTCAAGCTATAGGAAGGGTCTCAGGATTGGAATGGGAAGGTTTTGGATATCACATCTCATGTTATAGGAAGGGTCTCAGGTTTGGTATTAGAAGCATTGAGATATCACATCTCATGCTATAGGAAGGGTCTCAGGATTGGAATGGGAAGGACTTGGATATCACATCTCATGTTATAGGAAGGGTCTCAGGTTTGGTATTAGAAGCATTGAGATATCACATCTCATGCTATAGGAAGGGTCTCAGGATTGGAATGGGAAGGTCTTGGATATCACATCTCATGATAAAGGAAGGGTCTAAGGTTTGGAAGGGGAAGGATTTGGATATCACATCTCATGTTATAGGACCAGTCTCAGGTTTGGTATTAGAAGCATTGAGATATCAAGTCTCATGGTATAGGATGGGTCTCAGAATTGGAATGGGAAGGAGTTGGATATCACATCTCAAGCTATAGGAAGGGTCTCAGGTTGGAATGGGAAGGAGTTGGATATCACATCTCATGTTATAGGAAGGGTCTCAGGATTGGAATGGGAAGGACTTGGATATCACATCTCATGCTATAGGAAGGCTCTCAGGTTTGGAAGGGGAAGGAGTTTGATATCACATTTCATGTTAGAGGAAGGATCTCACGTTTGGTATTAGAGGCATTGAGATATCACATCTCATGCTATCGGAAGGATCTCAGGTTTAGTATTAGAGGCATTGAGATATCACATCTCATGCTATCAGAAGGGTCTCAGGATTGGAATAGGAAGGAGTCGGATATCACATCTCATGCTAAAGGGAGGGTCTCAGGTTTGGAAGTGGAAGGATTTGGATATCACATCTCATGTTATAGGAAGGATCTCAGGTTTGGTATTAGAAGCATTGAGATATCACATCTCATGCTATAGGAAAGGTCTCAGGATTGGAATGGGAAGGAGTTGGATATCACATCTCAAGCTATAGGAAGGGTCTCAGGATTGGAATGGGAAGGAGTTGGATATCACATCTCAAGCTATAGGAAGGGTCTCAGGATTGGAATGGGAAGGAGTTGGATATCACATCTCATGCTATAGGAAGGGTCTCAGGTTTGGTATAAGCATTGAGATATCCCATCTCATGCTATAGGAAGGGTCTCAGGTTTGGAATCGGAAGGAGTTGTATATGACATCTCATGCCATAGGAAGGGTCTCAGGTTTGGTATAAGCATTGAGATATCACATCTCTGCTATCGGAAGGGTCTCAGGATTGGAATGGGAAGGAGTTGGATATCCCATCTCGTTATAGGAAGGGTCTCAGGTTTGGTATTAGAAGCATTGAGATATCACATCTCATGGTATAGGACGGGTCTCAGAATTGGAATGGGAAGGAGTTGGATATCACATCTCATGTTATAGGAAGGGTCTCAGGTTTGGTATTAGAAGCATTGAGATATCACATCTCATGCTATAGGAAGTGTCTTAGGATCAGAATGGGAAGGACTTGGATATCACATCTCATGTTATAGGATGGGTCTCAGGTTTGGTATTAGAAGCATTGAGATATCACATCTCATGCTATGGGAAGGGTCTCAGAATTGGAATGGGAAGGAGTTGGATATCACATCTCATGCCATGTATGGGTCTCAGGTTTTGTAGAAGCATTGGGATATCACATCTCATGCTATCGGAACGGTATCAGGATTGGATTTGGAAGGAGTTGGATATCCCATCTCATGCTATAGGAAGGGTCTCAGGTTGGAATGGGAAGGAGTTGGATATCACATCTCATGTTATAGGAAGGGTCTCAGGATTGGAATGGGAAGGACTTGGATATCACATCTCATGCTATAGGAAGGCTCTCAGGTTTAGAAGGGGAAGGAGTTGGATATCACATTACATGTTAGATGTAGGATCTCAGGTTTGGTATTAGAGGCATTGAGATATCACATCTCCTGCTATCAGAAGGATCTCAGGATCGGAATGGGAAGGAGTTGGATATCACATCTCATGCTAAAGCGAGGGTCTCAGGTTTGGAAGGGGAAGGATTTGGATATCACATCTCATGTTATAGGAAGGATCTCAGGTTTGGTATTAGACGCATTGAGATATCACATATCATGCTATCGGAAGGATCTCAGGTTTGGTATTAGAGGCATTGAGATATCACATCTCATGCTATCAGAAGGGTCTCAGGATTGGAATGGGAAGGAGTCGGATATCACATCTCATGCTAAAGGGAGGGTCTCAGGTTTGGTATTAGAAGCATTGAGATATCACATCTCATGTTATAGGAAGGATCTCAGGTTTGGTATTAGAGGCATTGAGATATCACATCTCATGCTATCAGAAGGGTCTCAGGATTGGAATGGGAAAGAGTCGGATATCACATCTCATGCTAAAGGGGGGTCTCAGGTTTGGAAGGGGAAGGATTTGGATATCACATCTCATGTTATAGGAAGGATCTCAGGTTTGGTATTAGAAGCATTGAGAAATCACATCTCATGCTATCGGAAGGATCTCAGGTTTGGTATTAGAGGCATTGAGATATCACATCTCATGCTATCCGAAGGGTCTCGGGATTGGAATGGGAAAGAGTTGGATATCACATCTCATGCTAAAGGGAGGGTCTCCGGTTTGGAAGGGGAAGGATTTGGATATCACATCTCATGTTACAGGAAGGATCTCAGGTTTGGTATTAGCATTGAGATATCCCATCTGATGCTATAGGAAGGGTCTCAGGTTTGGAATCGGAAGGAGTTGTATATGACATCTCATGCCATAGGAAGGGTCTCAGGTTTGGTATAAGCATTGAGATATCACATCTCTGCTATCGGAAGGGTCTCAGGATTGGAATGGGAAGGAGTTGGATATCCCATCTCGTTATAGGAAGGGTCTCAGGTTTGGTATTAGAAGCATTGAGATATCACATCTCATGGTATAGGACGGGTCTCAAATTGGAATGGGAAGGAGTTGGATATCACATCTCAAGCTATAGGAAGGGTCTCAGGATTGGAATGGGAAGGAGTTGGATATCACATCTCATGCTATAGGAAGGGTCTCAGGAATGGAATGGGAAGGAGTTTTATATGACATCTCATGCCATAGGAAGGATCTCAGGTTTGGTATTAGAAGCATTGAGACATCACATCTCATGTTATAGGAAGGGTCTCAGGATTGGAATGGGAAGGAGTTGGATATCACATCTCATGCTATAGGAAGGGTCTCAGGTTTGGTATAAGCATTGAGATATCACATCTCATGCTATAGGAAGGGTCCCAGGATTGGAATGGGAAGGAGTTGTATATGACATCTCATGCCATAGGAAGGGTCTCAGGTTTGGTATAAGCATTGAGATATCACATCTCTGCTATCGGAAGGGTCTCAGGATTGGAATGAGAAGGAGTTGGATATCCCATCTTATGTTATAGGAAGGGTCTCAGGTTTGGTATTAGAAGCATTGAGATATCACATCTCATGCTATAGGAAGGGTCTCAGGATTGGAATGGGAAGGAGTTGGATATCCCATCTCGTTATAGGAAGGGTCTCAGGTTTGGCATTAGAAGCATTGAGATATCACATCTCATGATAAAGGAAGGGTCTAAGGTTTGGAAGGGAAAGGATTTGGATATCACATCTCATGTTATAGGACCAGTCTCAGGTTTGGTATTAGAAGCATTGAGATATCAAGTCTCATGGTATAGGACGGGTCTCAGAATTGGAATGGGAAGGAGTTGGATATCACATCTCAAGCTATAGGAAGGGTCTCAGGATGGGAATGGGAAGGTGTTTGATATCACATCTCATGCCATGGTATGGGTCTCAGGTTTTGTAGAAGCATTGGGATATCACATCTCATGCTATCGGAAGGGTATCAGGATTGGATTTGGAAGGAGTTGGATATCCCATCTCATGCTATAGGAAGGGTCTCAGGTTGGAATGGGAAGGAGTTGGATATCACATCTCATGTTATAGGAAGGGTATCAGGATTGGAATGGGAAGGACTTGGATATCACATCTCATGCTATAGGAAGGCTCTCAGGTTTGGAAGGGGAAGGAGTTGGATATCACATTTCATGTTAGAGGTAGGATCTCAGGTTTGGTATTAGAGGTATTGAAATATCACATCTCATGCTATCAAAAGGGTCTCAGGATTGGAATGGGAAGGAGTTGGATATCACATCTCACGCTAAAGGGAGGGTCTCAGGATTGGAAAGGGAAGGAGTTGGATATCACATTTCATGTTAGAGGAAGGATCTCAGGTTTGGTATTAGAGGCATTGAGATATCACATCTCATGCTATAGGAAGGGTCTCAGGATTGGAATGGGAAGGATTTGGATATCACATCTCATGCTATAGGAAGGATCTCAGGTTTGGTATAAGCATTGAGATATCACATCTCATGCTATAGGAAGGGTCTCAGGATTGGAATGGGAAGGAGTTGGATATCACATCTCAGGTTATAGGAAGGATCTCAGATTTGGTATTAGAAGCATTGAGACATCACATCTCATGCTATAGGAAGGGTCTCAGAATTGGAATGGGAAGGAGTTGGATATCACATCTCATGTTATAGGAAGGGTCTCAGGATTGGAATGGGAAGGACTTCGATATCACATCTCATGTTATAGGAAGGCTCCCAGGTTTGGAAGGGGAAGGAGTTGGATATCGCATTTCATGTTAGAGGTAGGATCTCACGTTTGGTATTAGAGGCATTGAGATATAACATCTCATGCTATCAGAAGGGTCTCAGGATTGGAATGGGAAGGAATTGGATATCACATCTCATGCTAAAGGGAGGGTCTCAGGTTTGGAAGGGGAAGGATTTGGATATCACATCTCGTGTTATAGGAAGGATCTCAGGTTTGGTATTAGAAGAATTGAAATATCACATCTCATGCTAGCGGAAGGATCTCAGGTTTGGTATTAGAAGCATTGAGATATCACATCTCATGCTATCAGAACCGTCTCAGGATTGGAATGGGAAGGAGTTGAATATCACATCTCATGCTAAAGGGAGGGTCTCTGGTTTGGAAGGGGAAGGATTTGGATATCACATTTCATGTTATAGGAAGGATCTCAGGTTTGGTATTAGAAGCATTGAGATATCACATCTCATGCTATAGGAAGGGTCTCAGGATTGGAATGGGAAGGAGTTGGATATCACATCTCATGCTATAGGAAGGGTCTCAGGAATGGAATGGGAAGGAGTTTTATATGACATCTCATGCCATAGGAAGGATCTCAGGTTTGGTATTAGAAGCATTGAGACATCACATCTCATGTTATAGGAAGGGTCTCAGGATTGGAATGGGAAGGAGTTGAATATCACATCTCATGCTATAGGAAGGGTCTCAGGTTTGGTATAAGCATTGAGATATCACATCTCATGCTATAGGAAGGGTCTCAGGAATGGAATGGGAAGGAGTTGTATATGACATCTCATGCCATAGGAAGGGTCTCAGGTTTGGTATAAGCATTGAGATATCACATCTCTGCTATCGGAAGGGTCTCAGGATTGGAATGAGAAGGAGTTGGGTATCCCATCTTATGTTATAGGAAGGGTCTCAGGTTTGGTATTAGAAGCATTTAGATATCACATCTCATGCTATAGGAAGGGTCTCAGGATTGGAATGGGAAGGACGTGAATATCACATCTCATGCTATAGGGAGGCTCTCACGTTTGGAAAGGGAAGGAATTGGATATCACATTTCATGTTAGAGGTAGGATCTCAGGTTTGGTATTAGAGGCATTGAATATCACATCTCATGCTATCAGAAGGGTCTCAGGATTGGAATGGGAAGGAGTTGGATATCACATCTCATGCTAAAGGGAGGGTCTCAGGTTTGGAAGGGGAAGGATTTTGATATCACATCTCATGTTATAGGAAGGATCTCAGGTTTGGTATTAGAAGCATTGAGATATCACATCTCATGCTATCGGAAGGATCTCAGGTTTGGTATTAGAGGGATTGAGATATCCCATCTCATGCTATCGGAAGGGTATCAGGATTGGATTTGGAAGTAGTTGGATATCCCATCTCATGCTATAGGAAGGGTCTCAGGTTGGAATGGGAAGGAGTTGGATATCACATCTCATGTTATAGGATGGGTCTCAGGATTGGAATGGGAAATACTTCAATATCACATCTCATGCTATAGGAAGGCTATCAGGTTTGGAAGGGGAACGAGTTGGATATCACATTTCATGTTAGAGGTAGGATCTCAGGTTTGGTATTAGAGGCATTGAGATATCACAACTCATGCTATCAGAAGGGTCTCAGGATTGGAATGGGAAGGGCTTGGATATCACATCTCATGCTAAAGGGAGGGTCTCAGGTTTGGAAGGGGAAGGATTTGGCTATCACATCTCGTGTTATAGGAATGATCTCAGGTTTGGTATTAGAAGCATTGAGATATCAAATCTCATGCTATAGGAAGGGTCTCAGGATTGGAATCGGAAGGAGTTGGATATCACATCTCATGCTATAGGAAGGGTCTCAGGATTGGAATGGGAAGGAGTTTTATATGACATCTCATGCCATAGGAACGATCTCAGGTTTGGTATTAGAAGCATTGAGACATCACATCTCATGTTATAGTTAGGGTCTCAGGATTGGAATGGGAAGGAGTTGGATATCACATCTCATGTTATAGGAAGGGTCTCAGGTTTGGTATAAGCATTGAGATATCACATCTCTGCTATCGGAAGTGTCTCAGGATTGAAATGGGAAGGAGTTGGATATCCCATCTCATGTTATAGGACGGGTCTCAGGTTTGGTATTAGAATCATTGAGATATCACATCTCATGCTGTAGGAAGTGTCTAAGGATTGGAATGGGAAGGACTTGGATATCACATCTCATGCTATAGGTAGTCTCTCAGGTTTGGAAAGGGAAGGAGTTGGATATCACATTTCATGTTAGAGGAAGGATCTCAGGTTTGGTATTAGAGGCATTGAGATATCACATCTCATGCAATAGGAAGGGTCTCAGGATTGGAATGGGAGGATTTGGATATCACATCTCATGCTATAGGAAGGGTCTCAGGTTTGGTATAAGCATTGAGATATCACATCTCATGCTATAGGAAGGGTCTCAGGATTGGAATGGGAAGGAGTTGGATATCACATCTCATGCTATAGATAGGCTCTCAGGTTTGGAAAGGGAAGGATTTGGATATCACATTTCATGTTAGAGGAAGGATCTCAGGTTTGGTATTAGAGGCATTGAGATATCACATCTCATGCTATAGGAAGGGTCTCAGGATTGGAATGGGAAGGATTTGGATATCACATCTCATGCTATAGGAAGGGTCTCAGGTTTGGTATAAGCATTGAGATATCACATATCATGCTATAGGAAGGGTCTCAGGATTGGAATGGGAAGGAGTTGGATATCACATCTCATGTTATAGGAAGGATCTCAGATTTGGTATTAGAACCATTGAGACATCACATCTCATGCTATAGGAAGGGTCTCAGGATTGGAATGGGAAGAAGTTGGATATCACATCTCATGTTATAGGAAGGCTCCCAGGTTTGGAAGGGGAAGGAGTTGGATATCACATTTCATGCTATAGGAAGGGTCTCAGGTTTGGTATAAGCATTGAGATATCACATCTCATGCTAGAGGAAGGGTCTCAGGATTGGAATGGGAAGGAGTTGGATATCACATCTCATGCTATAGATAGGCTCTCAGGTTTGGAAAGGGAAGGATTTGGATATCACATTTCATGTTAGAGGAAGGATCTCAGGTTTGGTATTAGAGGCATTGAGATATCACATCTCATGCTATAGGAAGGGTCTCAGGATTGGAATGGGAAGGATTTGGATATCACATCTCATGCTATAGGAAGGGTCTCAGGTTTGGTATAAGCATTGAGATATCACATATCATGCTATAGGAAGGGTCTCAGGATTGGAATGGGAAGGAGTTGGATATCACATCTCATGTTATAGGAAGGATCTCAGATTTGGTATTAGAACCATTGAGACATCACATCTCATGCTATAGGAAGGGTCTCAGGATTGGAATGGGAAGAAGTTGGATATCACATCTCATGTTAGAGGTAGGATCTCAGGTTTGGTATTAGAGGCATTGAGATATAACATCTCATGCTATCAGAAGGGTCTCAGGATTGGAATGGGAAGGAGTTGGATATCACATCTCATGCTAAAGGGAGGGTCTCAGGTTTGGAAGGGGAAGGATTTGGATATCACATCTCATGTTATAGGAAGGATCTCAGGTTTATTATTAGAAGCATTGAGATATCACATCTCATGCTATAGGAAGGGTCTCAGGATTGGAATGGGAAGGAGTTGGATATCACATCTCATGCTATAGGAAGGGTCTCAGGTTTGGAAGGGGAAGGATTTGGATATCACATCTCGTGTTATAGGAATGATCTCAGGTTTGGTATTAGAAGCATTGAGATATCACATCTCATGTTATAGGAAGGGTCTCAGGATTGGAATGGGAAGGAGTTGGATATCACCTTTCATGTTAGAGGAAGGATCTCAGGTTTGGTATTAGAGGCATTGAGATATCACATCTCATGCTATAGGAAGGGTCTCAGGATTGGAATGGGAAGGATTTGGATATCACATCTCATGCTATAGGAAGGGTCTCAGGTTTGGTATAAGCATTGAGATATCACATCTCATGCTATAGGAAGGGTCTCAGGATTGGAATGGGAAGGAGTTGGATATCACATCTCATGCTATAGGAAGGGTCTCAGGTTTGGTATAAGCATTGAGATATCACATCTCATGCTATAGGAAGGGTCTCAGGATTGGAATGGGAAGGAGTTGGATATCACATCTCATGTTATAGGAAGGATCTTAGATTTGGTATTAGAAGCATTGAGACATCACATCTCATGCTATAGGAAGGGTCTCAGGATTGGAATGGGAAGGAGTTGGATATCACATCTCATGTTATAGGAAGGGTCTCAGGATTGGAATGGGAAGGACTTCGATATCACATCTCATGTTATAGGAAGGCTCCCAGGTTTGGAAGGGGAAGGAGTTGGATATCACATTTCATGTTAGAGGTAGTATCTCAGGTTTGGTATTAGAGGCATTGAGATATAACATCTCATGCTATCAGAAGGGTCTCAGGATTGGAATGGGAAGGAGTTGGATATCACATCTCATGCTAAAGGGAGGGTCTCAGGTTTGGAAGGGGAAGGATTTGGATATCACATCTCGTGTTATAGGAAGGATCTCAGGTTTGGTATTAGAAGAATTGAAATATCACATCTCATGCTATCAAAAGGATCTCAGGTTTGGTATTAGAAGCATTGAGATATCACATCTCATGCTATCAGAACGGTCTCAGGATTGGAATGGGAAGGAGTTGGATATCACATCTCATGCTAAAGGGAGGGTCTCTGGTTTGGAAGGGGAAGGATTTGGATATCACATCTCATGTTATAGGAAGGATCTCAGGTTTGTTGTTAGAAGCATTGAGATATCACATCTCATGCTATAGGAAGGGTCTCAGGGTTGGAATGGGAAGGAGTTGGATATCACATCTCATGCTATAGGAAGGGTCTCAGGAATGGAATGGGAAGGAGTTTTATATGACATCTCATGCCATAGGAAGGATCTCAGGTTTGGTATTAGAAGCATTGAGACATCACATCTCATGTTATAGGAAGGGTCTCAGGATTGGAATGCGAAGGAGTTGGATATCACATCTCATGCTATAGGAAGGGTCTCAGGTTTGGTATAAGCATTGAGATATCACATCTCATGCTATAGGAAGGGTCTCAGGATTGGAATGGGAAGGAGTTGGATATCCCATCTTATGTTATAGGAAGGGTCTCAGGTTTGGTATAAGCATTGAGATATCACATCTCTGCTATTGGAAGGGTCTCAGGATTGGAATGGGAAGGAGTTGGATATCCCATCTTATGTTATAGGAAGGGTCTCAGGTTTGGTATTAGAAGCATTGAGATATCACATCTCATGCTATAGGAAGGGTCTCAGGATTGGAATGGGAAGGAGTTGGATATCACATTTCATGTTAGAGGTAGGATCTCAGGTTTGGTATTAGAGGCATTGAAAATCACATCTCATGCTATCAGAAGGGTCTCAGGATTGGAATGGGAAGGAGTTGGATATCACATCTCATGCTAAAGGGAGGGTCTCAGGTTTGGAAGGGGAAGGATTTTGATATCACATCTCATGTTATAGGAAGGATCTCAGGTTTGGTATTAGAAGCATTGAGATATCACATCTCATGTTATCGGAAGGATCTCAGGTTTGGTATTAGAGGGATTGAGATATCACATCTCATGCTATTGGAAGGGTATCAGGATTGGACTTGGAAGTAGTTTGATATCCCATCTCATGCTATAGGAAGGGTCTCAGGTTGGAATGGGAAGGAGTTGGATATCACATCTCATGTTATAGGAAGGGTCTCAGGATTGGAATGGGAAATACTTCGATATCACATCTCATGCTATAGGAAGGCTCCAGGTTTGGAAGGGGAAGGAGTTGGATATCACATTTCATGTTAGAGGTAGGATCTCAGGTTTGGTATTAGAGGCATTGAGATATCACATCTCATGCTATAGGAAGGGTCTCAGGATTGGAATGGGAAGGAGTTGGATATCACATTTCATGTTAGAGGAAGGATCTTAGGTTTGGTATTAGAGGCATTGAGATATCACATCTCATGCTATAGGAAGGGTCTCAGGATTGGAATGGGAAGGATTTGGATATCACATCTCATGCTATAGGAAGGGTCTCAGGTTTGGTATAAGCATTGAGATATCACATCTCATGTTATAGGAAGGGTCTCAGGATTGGAATGGGAAGGAGTTGGATATCACATTTCATGTTAGAGGAAGGATCTCAGGTTTGGTATTAGAGGCATTGAGATATCACATCTCATGCTATAGGAAGGGTCTCAGGATTGGAATGGGAAGGATTTGGATATCACATCTCATGCTATAGGAAGGGTCTCAGGTTTGGTATAAGCAATGAGATATCACATCTCATGCTATAGGAAGGGTCTCAGGATTGGAATGGGAAGGAGTTGGATATCACATCTCATGTTATAGGAAGGATCTTAGATTTGGTATTAGAAGCATTGAGACATCGCATCTCATGCTATATGAAGGGTCTCAGGATTGGAATGGGAAGGAGTTGGATATCACATCTCATGTTATAGGAAGGGTCTCAGGATTGGAATGGGAAGGACTTCGATATCAAATCTCATGTTATAGGAAGGCTCCCAGGTTTGGTATAAGCATTGAGATATCACATCTCATGCTATAGGAAGGGTCTCAGGATTGGAATGGGAAGGAGTTGGATATCACATCTCATGTTATAGGAAGGATCTTAGATTTGGTATTAGAAGCATTGGGATATCACATCTCATGCCATCGGAAGGGTATCAGGATTGGATTTGGAAGGAGTTGGATATCCCATCTCATGCTATAGGAAGGGTCTCAGGTTGGAATCGGAAGGAGTTGGATATCACATCTCATGTTACAGGAAGGGTCTCCGGATTGGAATGAGAAGGACTTGGATATCACATCTCATGCTATAGGAAGGCTCTCAGGTTTGGAAAGGGAAGGAGTTGGATATCACATTTCATGTTAGAGGTAGTATCTCAGGTTTGGTATTACAGGCATTGAGATATAACATCTCATGCTATCAGAAGGGTCTCAGGATTGGAAGGGGAAGGATTTGGATATCACATCTCGTGTTATAGGAAGGATCTCAGGTTTGGTATTAGAAGAATTGAAATATCACATCTCATGCTATCAAAAGGATCTCAGGTTTGGTATTAGAAGCATTGAGATATCACATCTCATGCTATCAGAACGGTCTCAGGATTGGAATGGGAAGGAGTTGGTTATCACATCTCATGCTAAAGGGAGGGTCTCTGGTTTGGAAGGGGAAGGATTTGGATATCACATCTCATGTTATAGGAAGGATCTCAGGTTTGTTGTTAGAAGCATTGAGATATCACATCTCATGCTATAGGAAGGGTCTCAGGATTGGAATGGGAAGGAGTTGGATATCACATCTCATGCTATAGGAAGGGTCTCAGGAATGGAATGGGAAGGAGTTTTATATGACATCTCATGCCATAGGAAGGATCTCAGGTTTGGTATTAGAAGCATTGAGACATCACATCTCTTGTTATAGGAAGGGTCTCAGGATTGGAATGGGAAGGAGTTGGATATCACATCTCATGCTATAGGAAGGGTCTTAGGATTGGAATGGGAAGGAGTTGTATATGACATCTCATGCCATAGGAAGGGTCTCAGGTTTGGTATAAGCATTGAGATATCACATCTCTGCTATTGGAAGGGTCTCAGGATTGGAATGGGAAGGAGTTGGATATCCCATCTTATGTTATAGGAAGGGTCTCAGGTTTGGTATTAGAAGCATTGAGATATCACATCTCATGCTATAGGAAGGGTCTCAGGATTGGAATGGGAAGGACTTGAATATCACATCTCATGCTATATGGAGGCTCTCACGTTTGGAAAGGGAAGGAGTTGGATATCACATTTCATGTTAGAGGTAGGATCTCAGGTTTGGTATTAGAGGCATTGAAAATCACATCTCATGCTATCAGAAGGGTCTCAGGATTGGAATGGGAAGGTGTTGGATATCACATCTCATGCTAAAGGGAGGGTCTCAGGTTTGGAAGGGGAAGGATTTTGATATCACATCTCATGTTATAGGAAGGATCTCAGGTTTGGTACTAGAAGCATTGAGATATCACATCTCATGCTATCGGAAGGATCTCAGGTTTGGTATTAGAGGGATTGAGATATCACATCTCATGCTATCGGAAGGGTATCAGGATTGGACTTGGAAGTAGTTTGATATCCCATCTCATGCTATAGGAAGGGTCTCAGGTTGGAATGGGAAGGAGTTGGATATCACATCTCATGTTATAGGAAGGGTCTCAGGATTGGAATGGGAAATACTTCGATATCACATCTCATGCTATAGGAAGGCTCCAGGTTTGGAAGGAGAAGGAGTTGGATATCACATTTCATGTTAGAGGTAGGATCTCAGGTTTGGTATTAGAGGCATTGAGATATCACATCTCATGCTATCAGAAGGGTCTCAGGATTGGAATGGGAAGGAGTTGGATATCACATCTCATGCTAAAGGGAGGGTCTCAGGTTTGGAATGGGAGGATTTGGATATCACATCTCATGCTATAGGAAGGGTCTCAGGTTTGGTATAAGCATTGAGATATCACATCTCATGCTATAGGAAGGGTCTCAGGATTGGAATGGGAAGGAGTTGGATATCACATCTCATGCTATAGATAGGCTCTCAGGTTTGGAAAGGGAAGGATTTGGATATCACATTTCATGTTAGAGGAAGGATCTCAGGTTTGGTATTAGAGGCATTGAGATATCACATCTCATGCTATAGGAAGGGTCTCAGGATTGGAATGGGAAGGATTTGGATATCACATCTCATGCTATAGGAAGGGTCTCAGGTTTGGTATAAGCACTGAGATATCACATATCATGCTATAGGAAGGGTCTCAGGATTGGAATGGGAAGGAGTTGGATATCACATCTCATGTTATAGGAAGGATCTCAGATTTGGTATTAGAACCATTGAGACATCACATCTCATGCTATAGGAAGGGTCTCAGGATTGGAATGGGAAGAAGTTGGATATCACATCTCATGTTATAGGAAGGCTCCCAGGTTTGGAAGGGGAAGGAGTTGGATATCACATTTCATGCTATAGGAAGGGTCTCAGGTTTGGTATAAGCATTGAGATATCACATCTCATGCTATAGGAAGGGTCTCAGGATTGGAATGGGAAGGAGTTGGATATCACATCTCATGCTATAGATAGGCTCTCAGGTTTGGAAAGGGAAGGATTTGGATATCACATTTCATGTTAGAGGAAGGATCTCAGGTTTGGTATTAGAGGCATTGAGATATCACATCTCATGCTATAGGAAGGGTCTCAGGATTGGAATGGGAAGGATTTGGATAACACATCTCATGCTATAGGAAGGGTCTCAGGTTTGGTATAAGCATTGAGATATCACATATCATGCTATAGGAAGGGTCTCAGGATTGGAATGGGAAGGAGTTGGATATCACATCTCATGTTATAGGAAGGATCTCAGATTTGGTATTAGAACCATTGAGACATCACATCTCATGCTATAGGAAGGGTCTCAGAATTGGAATGGGAAGAAGTTGGATATCACATCTCATGTTAGAGGTAGGATCTCAGGTTTGGTATTAGAGGCATTGAGATATAACATCTCATGCTATCAGAAGGGTCTCAGGATTGGAATGGGAAGGAGTTGGATATCACATCTCATGCTAAAGGGAGGGTCTCAGGTTTGGAAGGGGAAGGATTTGGATATCACATCTCATGTTATAGGAAGGATCTCAGGTTTATTATTAGAAGCATTGAGATATCACATCTCATGCTATAGGAAGGGTCTCAGGATTGGAATGGGAAGGAGTTGGATATCACATCTCATGCTATAGGAAGGGTCTCAGGTTTGGAAGGGGAAGGATTTGGATATCACATCTCGTGTTATAGGAATGATCTCAGGTTTGGTATTAGAAGCATTGAGATATCACATCTCATGTTATAGGAAGGGTCTCAGGATTGGAATGGGAAGGAGTTGGATATCACATTTCATGTTAGAGGAAGGATCTCAGGTTTGGTATTAGAGGCATTGAGATATCACATCTCATGCTATAGGAAGGGTCTCAGGATTGGAATGGGAAGGATTTGGATATCACATCTCATGCTATAGGAAGGGTCTCAGGTTTGGTATAAGCATTGAGATATCACATCTCATGCTATAGGAAGGGTCTCAGGATTGGAATGGGAAGGAGTTGGATATCACATCTCATGCTATAGGAAGGGTCTCAGGTTTGGTATAAGCATTGAGATATCACATCTCATGCTATAGGAAGGGTCTCAGGATTGGAATGGGAAGGAGTTGGATATCACATCTCATGTTATAGGAAGGATCTTAGATTTGGTATTAGAAGCATTGAGACATCACATCTCATGCTATAGGAAGGGTCTCAGGATTGGAATGGGAAGGAGTTGGATATCACATCTCATGTTATAGGAAGGGTCTCAGGATTGGAATGGGAAGGACTTCGATATCACATCTCATGTTATAGGAAGGCTCCCAGGTTTGGAAGGGGAAGGAGTTGGATATCACATTTCATGTTAGAGGTAGTATCTCAGGTTTGGTATTAGAGGCATTGAGATATAACATCTCATGCTATCAGAAGGGTCTCAGGATTGGAATGGGAAGGAGTTGGATATCACATCTCATGCTAAAGGGAGGGTATCAGGTTTGGAAGGGGAAGGATTTGGATATCACATCTCGTGTTATAGGAAGGATCTCAGGTTTGGTATTAGAAGAATTGAAATATCACATCTCATGCTATCAAAAGGATCTCAGGTTTGGTATTAGAAGCATTGAGATATCACATCTCATGCTATCAGAACGGTCTCAGGATTGGAATGGGAAGGAGTTGGATATCACATCTCATGCTAAAGGGAGGGTCTCTGGTTTGGAAGGGGAAGGATTTGGATATCACATCTCATGTTATAGGAAGGATCTCAGGTTTGTTGTTAGAAGCATTGAGATATCACATCTCATGCTATAGGAAGGGTCTCAGGGTTGGAATGGGAAGGAGTTGGATATCACATCTCATGCTATAGGAAGGGTCTCAGGAATGGAATGGGAAGGAGGTTTATATGACATCTCATGCCATAGGAAGGATCTCAGGTTTGGTATTAGAAGCATTGAGACATCACATCTCATGTTATAGGAAGGGTCTCAGGATTGGAATGCGAAGGAGTTGGATATCACATCTCATGCTATTGGAAGGGTCTCAGGTTTGGTATAAGCATTGAGATATCACATCTCATGCTATAGGAAGGGTCTCAGGATTGGAATGGGAAGGAGTTGTATATGACATCTCATGCCATAGGAAGGGTCTCAGGTTTGGTATAAAATTTGAGATATCACATCTCTGCTATTGGAAGGGTCTCAGGATTGGAATGGGAAGGAGTTGGATATCCCATCTTATGTTATAGGAAGGGTCTCAGGTTTGGTATTAGAAGCATTGAGATATCACATCTCATGCTATAGGAAGGGTTTCAGGATTGGAATGGGAAGGACTTGAATATCACATCTCATGCTATATGGAGGCTCTCACGTTTGGAAAGGGAAGGAGTTGGATATCACATTTCATGTTAGAGGTAGGATCTCAGGTTTGGTATTAGAGGCATTGAAAATCACATCTCATGCTATCAGAAGGGTCTCAGGATTGGAATGGGAAGGAGTTGGATATCACATCTCATGCTAAAGGGAGGGTCTCAGGTTTGGAAGGGGAAGGATTTTGATATCACATCTCATGTTATAGGAAGGATCTCAGGTTTGGTATTAGAAGCATTGAGATATCACATCTCATGTTATCGGAAGGATCTCAGGTTTGGTATTAGAGGGATTGAGATATCACATCTCATGCTATCGGAAGGGTATCAGGATTGGACTTGGAAGTAGTTTGATATCCCATCTCATGCTATAGGAAGGGTCTCAGGTTGGAATGGGAAGGAGTTGGATATCACATCTCATGTTATAGGAAGGGTCTCAGGATTGGAATGGGAAATACTTCGATATCACATCTCATGCTATAGGAAGGCTCCAGGTTTGGAAGGGGAAGGAGTTGGATATCACATTTCATGTTAGAGGTAGGATCTCAGGTTTGGTATTAGAGGCATTGAGATATCACATCTCATGCTATAGGAAGGGTCTCAGGATTGGAATGGGAAGGAGTTGGATATCACATTTCATGTTAGAGGAAGGATCTCAGGTTTGGTATTAGAGGCATTGAGATATCACATCTCATGCTATAGGAAGGGTCTCAGGATTGGAATGGGAAGGATTTGGATATCACATCTCATGCTATAGGAAGGGTCTCAGGTTTGGTATAAGCATTGAGATATCACATCTCATGTTATAGGAAGGGTCTCAGGATTGGAATGGGAAGGAGTTGGATATCACATTTCATGTTAGAGGAAGGATCTCAGGTTTGGTATTAGAGGCATTGAGATATCACATCTCATGCTATAGGAAGGGTCTCAGGATTGGAATGGGAAGGATTTGGATATCACATCTCATGCTATAGGAAGGGTCTCAGGTTTGGTATAAGCAATGAGATATCACATCTCATGCTATAGGAAGGGTCTCAGGATTGGAATGGGAAGGAGTTGGATATCACATCTCATGTTATAGGAAGGATCTTAGATTTGGTATTAGAAGCATTGAGACATCACATCTCATGCTATATGAAGGGTCTCAGGATTGGAATGGGAAGGAGTTGGATATCACATCTCATGTTATAGGAAGGGTCTCAGGATTGGAATGGGAAGGACTTCGATATCAAATCTCATGTTATAGGAAGGCTCCCAGGTTTGGTATAAGCATTGAGATATCACATCTCATGCTATAGGAAGGGTCTCAGGATTGCAATGGGAAGGAGTTGGATATCACATCTCATGTTATAGGAAGGATCTTAGATTTGGTATTAGAAGCATTGGGATATCACATCTCATGCCATCGGAAGGGTATCAGGATTGGATTTGGAAGGAGTTGGATATCCCATCTCATGCTATAGGAAGGGTCTCAGGTTGGAATCGGAAGGAGTTGGATATCACATCTCATGTTACAGGAAGGGTCTCCGGATTGGAATGAGAAGGACTTGGATATCACATCTCATGCTATAGGAAGGCTCTCAGGTTTGGAAAGGGAAGGAGTTGGATATCACATTTCATGTTAGAGGTAGTATCTCAGGTTTGGTATTAGAGGCATTGAGATATAACATCTCATGCTATCAGAAGGGTCTCAGGATTGGAATGGGAAGGAGTTGGATATCACATCTCATGCTAAAGGGAGGGTCTCAGGTTTGGAAGGGGAAGGATTTGGATATCACATCTCGTGTTATAGGAAGGATCTCAGGTTTGGTATTAGAAGAATTGAAATATCACATCTCATGCTATCAAAAGGATCTCAGGTTTGGTATTAGAAGCATTGAGATATCACATCTCATGCTATCAGAACGGTCTCAGGATTGGAATGGGAAGGAGTTGGATATCACATCTCATGCTAAAGGGGGGGTCTCTGGTTTGGAAGGGGAAGGATTTGGATATCACATCTCATGTTATAGGAAGGATCTCAGGTTTGTTGTTAGAAGCATTGAGATATCACATCTCATGCTATAGGAAGGGTCTCAGGATTGGAATGGGAAGGAGTTGGATATCACATCTCATGCTATAGGAAGGGTCTCAGGAATGGAATGGGAAGGAGTTTTATATGACATCTCATGCCATAGGAAGGATCTCAGGTTTGGTATTAGAAGCATTGAGACATCACATCTCTTGTTATGGGAAGGGTCTCAGGATTGGAATGGGAAGGAGTTGGATATCACATCTCATGCTATAGGAAGGGTCTCAGGATTGGAATGGGAAGGAGTTGTATATGACATCTCATGCCATAGGAAGGGTCTCAGGTTTGGTATAAGCATTGAGATATCACATCTCTGCTATTGGAAGGGTCTCAGGATTGGAATGGGAAGGAGTTGGATATCCCATCTTATGTTATAGGAAGGGTCTCAGGTTTGGTATTAGAAGCATTGAGATATCACATCTCATGCTATAGGAAGGGTCTCAGGATTGGAATGGGAAGGACTTGAATATCACATCTCATGCTATATGGAGGCTCTCACGTTTGGAAAGGGAAGGAGTTGGATATCACATTTCATGTTAGAGGTAGGATCTCAGGTTTGGTATTAGAGGCATTGAAAATCACATCTCATGCTATCAGAAGGGTCTCAGGATTGGAATGGGAAGGTGTTGGATATCACATCTCATGCTAAAGGGAGGGTCTCAGGTTTGGAAGGGGAAGGATTTTGATATCACATCTCATGTTATAGGAAGGATCTCAGGTTTGGTACTAGAAGCATTGAGATATCACATCTCATGCTATCGGAAGGATCTCAGGTTTGGTATTAGAGGGATTGAGATATCACATCTCATGCTATCGGAAGGGTATCAGGATTGGACTTGGAAGTAGTTTGATATCCCATCTCATGCTATAGGAAGGGTCTCAGGTTGGAATGGGAAGGAGTTGGATATCACATCTCATGTTATAGGAAGGGTCTCAGGATTGGAATGGGAAATACTTCGATATCACATCTCATGCTATAGGAAGGCTCCAGGTTTGGAAGGAGAAGGAGTTGGATATCACATTTCATGTTAGAGGTAGGATCTCAGGTTTGGTATTAGAGGCATTGAGATATCACATCTCATGCTATCAGAAGGGTCTCAGGATTGGAATGGGAAGGAGTTGGATATCACATCTCATGCTAAAGGGAGGGTCTCAGGTTTGGACGGGGAAGGATTTGGATATCACATCTCATGTTATAGGAAGGATCTCAGGTTTGTTGTTAGAAGCATTGAGATATCACATATCATGCTATAGGAAGGGTCTCAGGATCGGAATGGGAAGGAGTTGGATATCACATCTCATGCTATAGGAATGGTCTCAGGAATGGAATGGGAAGGCGTTTTAAATGACATCTCATGCCATAGGAAGGATCTCAGGTTTGGTATTAGAAGCATTGAGACATCACATCTCATGTTATAGGAAGGGTCTCAGGATTGGAATGGGAAGGAGTTGGATATCACATCTCATGCTATAGGAAGGGTCTCAGGTTTGGTATAAGCATTGAGATATCACATCTCATGCTATAGGAAGGGTCTCAGGATTGGAATGGGAAGGAGTTGTATATGACATCTCATGCCATAGGAAGGGTCTCAGGTTTGGTATAAGCATTGAGATATCACATCTCTGCTATCGGAAGGGTCTCAGGATTGGAATGGGAAGGAGTTGGATATCCCATCTTATGTTATAGGAAGGGTCTCAGGTTTGGTATTAGAAGCATTGAGATATCACATCTCATGCTATAGGAAGGGTCTCAGGATTGGAATGGGAAATACTTCGATATCACATCTCATGCTATAGGAAGGCTCTCAGGTTTGGAAGGGGAAGGAGTTGGATATCAAATTTCATGTTAGAGGTAGGATCTCAGGTTTGGTATTAGAGGCATTGAGATATCACATCTCATGCTATCAGAAGGGTCTCAGGATTGGAATGGGAAGAAGTTGGATATCACATCTCATGCTAAAGGGAGGGTCTCAGGTTTGGAAGGCGAAGGATTTGGATATCACATCTCGTGTTATAGGAATGATCTCAGGTTTGGTATTAGAAGCATTGAGATATCACATCTCATGCTATCGGAAGGATCTCAGGTTTGGTATTAGAAGCATTGAGATATCAAATCTCATGCTATAGGAAGGGTCTCAGGATTGGAATGGGAAGGAGTTGGATATCACATCTCATGCTATAGGAAGGGTCTCAGGATTGGAATGGGAAGGAGTTGGATATCACATCTCATGCCATAGGAAGGATCTCAGGTTTGGTATTAGAAGCATTGAGACATCACATCTCATGCTATCGGAAGGATCTCAGGTTTGGTATTAGAGGGATTGAGATATCACATCTCATGCTATCGGAAGGGTATCAGGATTGGACTTGGAAGTAGTTTGATATCCCATCTCATGCTATAGGAAGGGTCTCAGGTTGGAATGGGAAGGAGTTGGATATCACATCTCATGTTATAGGAAGGGTCTCAGGATTGGAATGGGAAATACTTCGATATCACATCTCATGCTATAGGAAGGCTCCAGGTTTGGAAGGAGAAGGAGTTGGATATCACATTTCATGTTAGAGGTAGGATCTCAGGTTTGGTATTAGAGGCATTGAGATATCACATCTCATGCTATCAGAAGGGTCTCAGGATTGGAATGGGAAGGAGTTGGATATCACATCTCATGCTAAAGGGAGGGTCTCAGGTTTGGACGGGGAAGGATTTGGGTATCACATCTCATGTTATAGGAAGGATCTCAGGTTTGTTGTTAGAAGCATTGAGATATCACATATCATGCTATAGGAAGGGTCTCAGGATCGGAATGGGAAGGAGTTGGATATCACATCTCATGCTATAGGAATGGTCTCAGGAATGGAATGGGAAGGCGTTTTAAATGACATCTCATGCCATAGGAAGGATCTCAGGTTTGGTATTAGAAGCATTGAGACATCACATCTCATGTTATAGGAAGGGTCTCAGGATTGGAATGGGAAGGAGTTGGATATCACATCTCATGCTATAGGAAGGGTCTCAGGTTTGGTATAAGCATTGAGATATCACATCTCATGCTATAGGAAGGGTCTCAGGATTGGAATGGGAAGGAGTTGTATATGACATCTCATGCCATAGGAAGGGTCTCAGGTTTGGTATAAGCATTGAGATATCACATCTCTGCTATCGGAAGGGTCTCAGGATTGGAATGGGAAGGAGTTGGATATCCCATCTTATGTTATAGGAAGGGTCTCAGGTTTGGTATTAGAAGCATTGAGATATCACATCTCATGCTATAGGAAGGGTCTCAGGATTGGAATGGGAAATACTTCGATATCACATCTCATGCTATAGGAAGGCTCTCAGGTTTGGAAGGGGAAGGAGTTGGATATCAAATTTCATGTTAGAGGTAGGATCTCAGGTTTGGTATTAGAGGCATTGAGATATCACATCTCATGCTATCAGAAGGGTCTCAGGATTGGAATGGGAAGAAGTTGGATATCACATCTCATGCTAAAGGGAGGGTCTCAGGTTTGGAAGGCGAAGGATTTGGATATCACATCTCGTGTTATAGGAATGATCTCAGGTTTGGTATTAGAAGCATTGAGATATCACATCTCATGCTATCGGAAGGATCTCAGGTTTGGTATTAGAAGCATTGAGATATCAAATCTCATGCTATAGGAAGGGTCTCAGGATTGGAATGGGAAGGAGTTGGATATCACATCTCATGCTATAGGAAGGGTCTCAGGATTGGAATGGGAAGGAGTTGGATATCACATCTCATGCCATAGGAAGGATCTCAGGTTTGGTATTAGAAGCATTGAGACATCACATCTCATGTTATAGGAAGGGTCTCAGGATTGGAATTGGAAGAAGTTGGATATCACATCTCATGCTATAGGAAGGGTCTCAGGTTTGGTATAAGCATTGAGATATCACATCTCATGCTATAGGAAGGGTCTCAGGATTGGAATGGGAAGGAGTTGTATATGACATCTCATGCCATAGGAAGGGTCTCAGGTTTGGTATAAGCATTGAGATATCACATCTCTGCTATCGGAAGGGTCTCAGGATTGGAATGGGAAGGAGTTGGATATCACATCTCTTGCTATAGGAAGGGCCTCAGGTTTTGAATTAGAAGCATTGAGACATCACATCTCATGCTATAGGAAGGGTCTCAGGTTTGGTATAAGCATTGAGATATCACATCTCTGCTATCGGAAGGGTCTCAGGATTGGAATGGGAAGGAGTTGGATATCCCATCTCATGTTATAGGAAGAGTCACAGGTTTGGTATTAGAAGCATTGAGATATCACATCTCATGCTATAGGAAGGGTCTCAGGATTGGAATGGGAAGGACTTGGATATCACATCTCATGCTATAGGGAGGGTGTCAAGTTTGATATTAGAAGCATTGAGATAACAAATCTCATGATATCGGAAGGGTCTCAGGATTGGAATGGGAAGGAGTTGGATATCACATCTCATGATAAAGTAAGGGTCTAAGGTTTGGAAGGGGAAGGATTTGGATATCACATCTCATGTTAGAGGAAGGGTCTCAGGATTGGAATGGGAAGGAGTTTAATATCACATCTCATGCCATAGTATGGGTCTCAGGTTTGGTAGAAGCATTGAGATACAACATCTCTGCTATTGGAAGGGTCTCAGGATTGGAATGGGAAGGAGTTGGATATCCCATCTTATGTTATAGGAAGGGTCTCAGGTTTGGTATTAGAAGCATTGAGATATCACATCTCATGCTATAGGAAGGGTCTCAGGATTGGAATGGGAAGGACTTGAATATCACATCTCATGCTATATGGAGGCTTTCACGTTTGGAAAGGGAAGGAGTTGGATATCACATTTCATGTTAGAGGTAGGATCTCAGGTTTGGTATTAGAGGCATTGAAAATCACATCTCATGCTATCAGAAGGGTCTCAGGATTGGAATGGGAAGGAGTTGGATATCACATCTCATGCTAAAGGGAGGGTCTCAGGTTTGGAAGGGGAAGGATTTTGATATCACATCTCATGTTATAGGAAGGATCTCAGGTTTGGTATTAGAAGCATTGAGATATCACATCTCATGCTATCGGAAGGAACTCAGGTTTGGTATTAGAGGGATTGAGATATCACATCTCATGCTATCGGAAGGGTATCAGGATTGGACTTGGAAGTAGTTTGATATCCCATCTCATGCTATAGGAAGGGTCTCAGGTTGGAATGGGAAGGAGTTGGATATCACATCTCATGTTATAGGAAGGGTCTCAGGATTGGAATGGGAAATACTTCGATATCACATCTCATGCTATAGGAAGGCTCCAGGTTTGGAAGGGGAAGGAGTTGGATATCACATTTCATGTTAGATGTAGGATCTCAGGTTTGGTATTAGAGGCATTGAGATATCACATCTCATGCTATCAGAAGGGTCTCAGGATTGGAATGGGAAGGAGTTGGATATCACATCTCATGCTAAAGGGAGGGTCTCAGGTTTGGACGGGGAAGGATTTGGATATCACATCTCATGTTATAGGAAGGATCTCAGGTTTGTTGTTAGAAGCATTGAGATATCACATATCATGCTATAGGAAGGGTCTCAGGATCGGAATGGGAAGGAGTTGGATATCACATCTCATGCTATAGGAAGGGTCTCAGGAATGGAATGGGAAGGCGTTTTAAATGACATCTCATGCCATAGGAAGGATCTCAGGTTTGGTATTAGAAGCATTGAGACATCACATCTCATGTTATAGGAAGGGTCTCAGGATTGGAATGGGAAGGAGTTGGATATCACATCTCATGCTATAGGAAGGGTCTCAGGTTTGGTATAAGCATTGAGATATCACATCTCATGCTATAGGAAGGGTCTCAGGATTGGAATAGGAAGGAGTTGTATATGACATCTCATGCCATAGGAAGGGTCTCAGGTTTGGTATAAGCATTGAGATATCACATCTCTGCTATCGGAAGGGTCTCAGAATTGGAATGGGAAGGAGTTGGATATCCCATCTTATGTTATAGGAAGGGTCTCAGGTTTGGTATTAGAAGCATTGAGATATCACATCTCATGCTCATAGGAAGGGTCTCAGGATTGGAATGGGAAGGACTTGAATATCACAACTCATGCTATATGGAGGCTCTCAAGTTTGGAAAGGGAAGGAGTTGGATATCACATTTCATGTTAGAGGTAGGATCTCAGGTTTGGTATTAGAGGCATTGAATATCACATCTCATGCTATCAGAAGGGTCTCAGGATTGGAATGGGAAGGAGTTGGATATCACATCTCATGCTAAAGGGAGGGTTTCAGGTTTGGAAGGGGAAGCATTTTGATATCACATCTCATGTTATAGGAAGGAACTCAGGTTTGGTATTAGAAGCATTGAGATATCACATCTCATGCTATCGGAAGGATCTCAGGTTTGGTATTAGAGGGATTGAGATATCACATCTCATGCTATCGGGAGGGTATCAGAATTGGATTTGGAAGTAGTTGGATATCCCATCTCATGCTATAGGAAGGGTCTCAGGTTGGAATAGGAAGGAGTTGGATATCACATCTCATGTTATAGGAAGGGTCTCAGGATTGGAATGGGAAATACTTCGATATCACATCTCATGCTATAGGAAGGCTCTCAGGTTTGGAAGGGGAAGGAGTTGGATATCAAATTTCATGTTAGAGGTAGGATCTCAGGTTTGGTATTAGAGGCATTGAGATATCACATCTCATGCTATCAGAAGGGTCTCAGGATTGGAATGGGAAGGAGTTGGATATCACATCTCATGCTAAAGGGAGGGTCTCAGGTTTGGAAGGCGAAGGATTTGGATATCACATCTCGTGTTATAGGAATGATCTCAGGTTTGGTATTAGAAGCATTGAGATATCACATCTCATGCTATCGGAAGGATCTCAGGTTTGGTATTAGAAGCATTGAGATATCACATCTCATGCTATCAGAACGGTCTCAGGATTGGAATGGGAAGGAGTTGGATATCACATCTCATGCTAAAGGGGGGGTCTCTGGTTTGGAAGGGGAAGGATTTGGATATCACATCTCATGTTATAGGAAGGATCTCAGGTTTGTTGTTAGAAGCATTGAGATATCACATCTCATGCTATAGGAAGGGTCTCAGGATTGGAATGGGAAGGAGTTGGATATCACATCTCATGCTATAGGAAGGGTCTCAGGAATGGAATGGGAAGGAGTTTTATATGACATCTCATGCCATAGGAAGGATCTCAGGTTTGGTATTAGAAGCATTGAGACATCACATCTCTTGTTATGGGAAGGGTCTCAGGATTGGAATGGGAAGGAGTTGGATATCACATCTCATGCTATAGGAAGGGTCTCAGGATTGGAATGGGAAGGAGTTGTATATGACATCTCATGCCATAGGAAGGGTCTCAGGTTTGGTATAAGCATTGAGATATCACATCTCTGCTATTGGAAGGGTCTCAGGATTGGAATGGGAAGGAGTTGGATATCCCATCTTATGTTATAGGAAGGGTCTCAGGTTTGGTATTAGAAGCATTGAGATATCACATCTCATGCTATAGGAAGGGTCTCAGGATTGGAATGGGAAGGACTTGAATATCACATCTCATGCTATATGGAGGCTCTCACGTTTGGAAAGGGAAGGAGTTGGATATCACATTTCATGTTAGAGGTAGGATCTCAGGTTTGGTATTAGAGGCATTGAAAATCACATCTCATGCTATCAGAAGGGTCTCAGGATTGGAATGGGAAGGTGTTGGATATCACATCTCATGCTAAAGGGAGGGTCTCAGGTTTGGAAGGGGAAGGATTTTGATATCACATCTCATGTTATAGGAAGGATCTCAGGTTTGGTACTAGAAGCATTGAGATATCACATCTCATGCTATCGGAAGGATCTCAGGTTTGGTATTAGAGGGATTGAGATATCACATCTCATGCTATCGGAAGGGTATCAGGATTGGACTTGGAAGTAGTTTGATATCCCATCTCATGCTATAGGAAGGGTCTCAGGTTGGAATGGGAAGGAGTTGGATATCACATCTCATGTTATAGGAAGGGTCTCAGGATTGGAATGGGAAATACTTCGATATCACATCTCATGCTATAGGAAGGCTCCAGGTTTGGAAGGAGAAGGAGTTGGATATCACATTTCATGTTAGAGGTAGGATCTCAGGTTTGGTATTAGAGGCATTGAGATATCACATCTCATGCTATCAGAAGGGTCTCAGGATTGGAATGGGAAGGAGTTGGATATCACATCTCATGCTAAAGGGAGGGTCTCAGGTTTGGACGGGGAAGGATTTGGATATCACATCTCATGTTATAGGAAGGATCTCAGGTTTGTTGTTAGAAGCATTGAGATATCACATATCATGCTATAGGAAGGGTCTCAGGATCGGAATGGGAAGGAGTTGGATATCACATCTCATGCTATAGGAATGGTCTCAGGAATGGAATGGGAAGGCGTTTTAAATGACATCTCATGCCATAGGAAGGATCTCAGGTTTGGTATTAGAAGCATTGAGACATCACATCTCATGTTATAGGAAGGGTCTCAGGATTGGAATGGGAAGGAGTTGGATATCACATCTCATGCTATAGGAAGGGTCTCAGGTTTGGTATAAGCATTGAGATATCACATCTCATGCTATAGGAAGGGTCTCAGGATTGGAATGGGAAGGAGTTGTATATGACATCTCATGCCATAGGAAGGGTCTCAGGTTTGGTATAAGCATTGAGATATCACATCTCTGCTATCGGAAGGGTCTCAGGATTGGAATGGGAAGGAGTTGGATACCCCATCTTATGTTATAGGAAGGGTCTCAGGTTTGGTATTAGAAGCATTGAGATATCACATCTCATGCTATAGGAAGGGTCTCAGGATTGGAATGGGAAATACTTCGATATCACATCTCATGCTATAGGAAGGCTCTCAGGTTTGGAAGGGGAAGGAGTTGGATATCAAATTTCATGTTAGAGGTAGGATCTCAGGTTTGGTATTAGAGGCATTGAGATATCACATCTCATGCTATCAGAAGGGTCTCAGGATTGGAATGGGAAGAAGTTGGATATCACATCTCATGCTAAAGGGAGGGTCTCAGGTTTGGAAGGCGAAGGATTTGGATATCACATCTCGTGTTATAGGAATGATCTCAGGTTTGGTATTAGAAGCATTGAGATATCACATCTCATGCTATCGGAAGGATCTCAGGTTTGGTATTAGAAGCATTGAGATATCAAATCTCATGCTATAGGAAGGGTCTCAGGATTGGAATGGGAAGGAGTTGGATATCACATCTCATGCTATAGGAAGGGTCTCAGGATTGGAATGGGAAGGAGTTGGATATCACATCTCATGCCATAGGAAGGATCTCAGGTTTGGTATTAGAAGCATTGAGACATCACATCTCATGCTATCGGAAGGATCTCAGGTTTGGTATTAGAGGGATTGAGATATCACATCTCATGCTATCGGAAGGGTATCAGGATTGGACTTGGAAGGTGTTGGATATCACATCTCATGCTAAAGGGAGGGTCTCAGGTTTGGAAGGGGAAGGATTTTGATATCACATCTCATGTTATAGGAAGGATCTCAGGTTTGGTACTAGAAGCATTGAGATATCACATCTCATGCTATCGGAAGGATCTCAGGTTTGGTATTAGAGGGATTGAGATATCACATCTCATGCTATCGGAAGGGTATCAGGATTGGACTTGGAAGTAGTTTGATATCCCATCTCATGCTATAGGAAGGGTCTCAGGTTGGAATGGGAAGGAGTTGGATATCACATCTCATGCTATATGGAGGCTCTCACGTTTGGAAAGGGAAGGAGTTGGATATCACATTTCATGTTAGAGGTAGGATCTCAGGTTTGGTATTAGAGGCATTGAAAATCACATCTCATGCTATCAGAAGGGTCTCAGGATTGGAATGGGAAGGTGTTGGATATCACATCTCATGCTAAAGGGAGGGTCTCAGGTTTGGAAGGGGAAGGATTTTGATATCACATCTCATGTTATAGGAAGGATCTCAGGTTTGGTACTAGAAGCATTGAGATATCACATCTCATGCTATCGGAAGGATCTCAGGTTTGGTATTAGAGGGATTGAGATATCACATCTCATGCTATCGGAAGGGTATCAGGATTGGACTTGGAAGTAGTTTGATATCCCATCTCATGCTATAGGAAGGGTCTCAGGTTGGAATGGGAAGGAGTTGGATATCACATCTCATGTTATAGGAAGGGTCTCAGGATTGGAATGGGAAATACTTCGATATCACATCTCATGCTATAGGAAGGCTCCAGGTTTGGAAGGAGAAGGAGTTGGATATCACATTTCATGTTAGAGGTAGGATCTCAGGTTTGGTATTAGAGGCATTGAGATATCACATCTCATGCTATCAGAAGGGTCTCAGGATTGGAATGGGAAGGAGTTGGATATCACATCTCATGCTAAAGGGAGGGTCTCAGGTTTGGACGGGGAAGGATTTGGATATCACATCTCATGTTATAGGAAGGATCTCAGGTTTGTTGTTAGAAGCATTGAGATATCACATATCATGCTATAGGAAGGGTCTCAGGATCGGAATGGGAAGGAGTTGGATATCACATCTCATGCTATAGGAATGGTCTCAGGAATGGAATGGGAAGGCGTTTTAAATGACATCTCATGCCATAGGAAGGATCTCAGGTTTGGTATTAGAAGCATTGAGACATCACATCTCATGTTATAGGAAGGGTCTCAGGATTGGAATGGGAAGGAGTTGGATATCACATCTCATGCTATAGGAAGGGTCTCAGGTTTGGTATAAGCATTGAGATATCACATCTCATGCTATAGGAAGGGTCTCAGGATTGGAATGGGAAGGAGTTGTATATGACATCTCATGCCATAGGAAGGGTCTCAGGTTTGGTATAAGCATTGAGATATCACATCTCTGCTATCGGAAGGGTCTCAGGATTGGAATGGGAAGGAGTTGGATACCCCATCTTATGTTATAGGAAGGGTCTCAGGTTTGGTATTAGAAGCATTGAGATATCACATCTCATGCTATAGGAAGGGTCTCAGGATTGGAATGGGAAATACTTCGATATCACATCTCATGCTATAGGAAGGCTCTCAGGTTTGGAAGGGGAAGGAGTTGGATATCAAATTTCATGTTAGAGGTAGGATCTCAGGTTTGGTATTAGAGGCATTGAGATATCACATCTCATGCTATCAGAAGGGTCTCAGGATTGGAATGGGAAGAAGTTGGATATCACATCTCATGCTAAAGGGAGGGTCTCAGGTTTGGAAGGCGAAGGATTTGGATATCACATCTCGTGTTATAGGAATGATCTCAGGTTTGGTATTAGAAGCATTGAGATATCACATCTCATGCTATCGGAAGGATCTCAGGTTTGGTATTAGAAGCATTGAGATATCAAATCTCATGCTATAGGAAGGGTCTCAGGATTGGAATGGGAAGGAGTTGGATATCACATCTCATGCTATAGGAAGGGTCTCAGGATTGGAATGGGAAGGAGTTGGATATCACATCTCATGCCATAGGAAGGATCTCAGGTTTGGTATTAGAAGCATTGAGACATCACATCTCATGCTATCGGAAGGATCTCAGGTTTGGTATTAGAGGGATTGAGATATCACATCTCATGCTATCGGAAGGGTATCAGGATTGGACTTGGAAGTAGTTTGATATCCCATCTCATGCTATAGGAAGGGTCTCAGGTTGGAATGGGAAGGAGTTGGATATCACATCTCATGTTATAGGAAGGGTCTCAGGATTGGAATGGGAAATACTTCGATATCACATCTCATGCTATAGGAAGGCTCCAGGTTTGGAAGGAGAAGGAGTTGGATATCACATTTCATGTTAGAGGTAGGATCTCAGGTTTGGTATTAGAGGCATTGAGATATCACATCTCATGCTATCAGAAGGGTCTCAGGATTGGAATGGGAAGGAGTTGGATATCACATCTCATGCTAAAGGGAGGGTCTCAGGTTTGGACGGGGAAGGATTTGGATATCACATCTCATGTTATAGGAAGGATCTCAGGTTTGTTGTTAGAAGCATTGAGATATCACATATCATGCTATAGGAAGGGTCTCAGGATCGGAATGGGAAGGAGTTGGATATCACATCTCATGCTATAGGAATGGTCTCAGGAATGGAATGGGAAGGCGTTTTAAATGACATCTCATGCCATAGGAAGGATCTCAGGTTTGGTATTAGAAGCATTGAGACATCACATCTCATGTTATAGGAAGGGTCTCAGGATTGGAATTGGAAGGAGTTGGATATCACATCTCATGCTATAGGAAGGGTCTCAGGTTTGGTATAAGCATTGAGATATCACATCTCATGCTATAGGAAGGGTCTCAGGATTGGAATGGGAAGGAGTTGTATATGACATCTCATGCCATAGGAAGGGTCTCAGGTTTGGTATAAGCATTGAGATATCACATCTCTGCTATCGGAAGGGTCTCAGGATTGGAATGGGAAGGAGTTGGATATCCCATCTTATGTTATAGGAAGGGTCTCAGGTTTGTTATTAGAAGCATTGAGATATCACATTTCATGCTATAGGAAGGGTCTCAGGATTGGAATGGGAAATACTTCGATATCACATCTCATGCTATAGGAAGGCTCTCAGGTTTGGAAGGGGAAGGAGTTGGATATCAAATTTCATGTTAGAGGTAGGATCTCAGGTTTGGTATTAGAGGCATTGAGATATCACATCTCATGCTATCAGAAGGGTCTCAGGATTGGAATGGGAAGAAGTTGGATATCACATCTCATGCTAAAGGGAGGGTCTCAGGTTTGGAAGGCGAAGGATTTGGATATCACATCTCGTGTTATAGGAATGATCTCAGGTTTGGTATTAGAAGCATTGAGATATCACATCTCATGCTATCGGAAGGATCTCAGGTTTGGTATTAGAAGCATTGAGATATCAAATCTCATGCTATAGGAAGGGTCTCAGGATTGGAATGGGAAGGAGTTGGATATCACATCTCATGCTATAGGAAGGGTCTCAGGATTGGAATGGGAAGGAGTTGGATATCACATCTCATGCCATAGGAAGGATCTCAGGTTTGGTATTAGAAGCATTGAGACATCACATCTCATGTTATAGGAAGGGTCTCAGGATTGGAATTGGAAGAAGTTGGATATCACATCTCATGCTATAGGAAGGGTCTCAGGTTTGGTATAAGCATTGAGATATCACATCTCATGCTATAGGAAGGGTCTCAGGATTGGAATGGGAAGGAGTTGTATATGACATCTCATGCCATAGGAAGGGTCTCAGGTTTGGTATAAGCATTGAGATATCACATCTCTGCTATCGGAAGGGTCTCAGGATTGGAATGGGAAGGAGTTGGATATCACATCTCTTGCTATAGGAAGGGCCTCAGGTTTTGAATTAGAAGCATTGAGACATCACATCTCATGCTATAGGAAGGGTCTCAGGTTTGGTATAAGCATTGAGATATCACATCTCTGCTATCGGAAGGGTCTCAGGATTGGAATGGGAAGGAGTTGGATATCCCATCTCATGTTATAGGAAGAGTCACAGGTTTGGTATTAGAAGCATTGAGATATCACATCTCATGCTATAGGAAGGGTCTCAGGATTGGAATGGGAAGGACTTGGATATCACATCTCATGCTATAGGGAGGGTGTCAAGTTTGATATTAGAAGCATTGAGATAACAAATCTCATGATATCGGAAGGGTCTCAGGATTGGAATGGGAAGGAGTTGGATATCACATCTCATGATAAAGTAAGGGTCTAAGGTTTGGAAGGGGAAGGATTTGGATATCACATCTCATGTTAGAGGAAGGGTCTCAGGATTGGAATGGGAAGGAGTTTAATATCACATCTCATGCCATAGTATGGGTCTCAGGTTTGGTAGAAGCATTGAGATACAACATCTCTGCTATTGGAAGGGTCTCAGGATTGGAATGGGAAGGAGTTGGATATCCCATCTTATGTTATAGGAAGGGTCTCAGGTTTGGTATTAGAAGCATTGAGATATCACATCTCATGCTATAGGAAGGGTCTCAGGATTGGAATGGGAAGGACTTGAATATCACATCTCATGCTATATGGAGGCTTTCACGTTTGGAAAGGGAAGGAGTTGGATATCACATTTCATGTTAGAGGTAGGATCTCAGGTTTGGTATTAGAGGCATTGAAAATCACATCTCATGCTATCAGAAGGGTCTCAGGATTGGAATGGGAAGGAGTTGGATATCACATCTCATGCTAAAGGGAGGGTCTCAGGTTTGGAAGGGGAAGGATTTTGATATCACATCTCATGTTATAGGAAGGATCTCAGGTTTGGTATTAGAAGCATTGAGATATCACATCTCATGCTATCGGAAGGAACTCAGGTTTGGTATTAGAGGGATTGAGATATCACATCTCATGCTATCGGAAGGGTATCAGGATTGGACTTGGAAGTAGTTTGATATCCCATCTCATGCTATAGGAAGGGTCTCAGGTTGGAATGGGAAGGAGTTGGATATCACATCTCATGTTATAGGAAGGGTCTCAGGATTGGAATGGGAAATACTTCGATATCACATCTCATGCTATAGGAAGGCTCCAGGTTTGGAAGGGGAAGGAGTTGGATATCACATTTCATGTTAGATGTAGGATCTCAGGTTTGGTATTAGAGGCATTGAGATATCACATCTCATGCTATCAGAAGGGTCTCAGGATTGGAATGGGAAGGAGTTGGATATCACATCTCATGCTAAAGGGAGGGTCTCAGGTTTGGACGGGGAAGGATTTGGATATCACATCTCATGTTATAGGAAGGATCTCAGGTTTGTTGTTAGAAGCATTGAGATATCACATATCATGCTATAGGAAGGGTCTCAGGATCGGAATGGGAAGGAGTTGGATATCACATCTCATGCTATAGGAAGGGTCTCAGGAATGGAATGGGAAGGCGTTTTAAATGACATCTCATGCCATAGGAAGGATCTCAGGTTTGGTATTAGAAGCATTGAGACATCACATCTCATGTTATAGGAAGGGTCTCAGGATTGGAATGGGAAGGAGTTGGATATCACATCTCATGCTATAGGAAGGGTCTCAGGTTTGGTATAAGCATTGAGATATCACATCTCATGCTATAGGAAGGGTCTCAGGATTGGAATAGGAAGGAGTTGTATATGACATCTCATGCCATAGGAAGGGTCTCAGGTTTGGTATAAGCATTGAGATATCACATCTCTGCTATCGGAAGGGTCTCAGAATTGGAATGGGAAGGAGTTGGATATCCCATCTTATGTTATAGGAAGGGTCTCAGGTTTGGTATTAGAAGCATTGAGATATCACATCTCATGCTCATAGGAAGGGTCTCAGGATTGGAATGGGAAGGACTTGAATATCACAACTCATGCTATATGGAGGCTCTCACGTTTGGAAAGGGAAGGAGTTGGATATCACATTTCATGTTAGAGGTAGGATCTCAGGTTTGGTATTAGAGGCATTGAATATCACATCTCATGCTATCAGAAGGGTCTCAGGATTGGAATGGGAAGGAGTTGGATATCACATCTCATGCTAAAGGGAGGGTTTCAGGTTTGGAAGGGGAAGCATTTTGATATCACATCTCATGTTATAGGAAGGAACTCAGGTTTGGTATTAGAAGCATTGAGATATCACATCTCATGCTATCGGAAGGATCTCAGGTTTGGTATTAGAGGGATTGAGATATCACATCTCATGCTATCGGGAGGGTATCAGAATTGGATTTGGAAGTAGTTGGATATCCCATCTCATGCTATAGGAAGGGTCTCAGGTTGGAATAGGAAGGAGTTGGATATCACATCTCATGTTATAGGAAGGGTCTCAGGATTGGAATGGGAAATACTTCGATATCACATCTCATGCTATAGGAAGGCTCTCAGGTTTGGAAGGGGAAGGAGTTGGATATCAAATTTCATGTTAGAGGTAGGATCTCAGGTTTGGTATTAGAGGCATTGAGATATCACATCTCATGCTATCAGAAGGGTCTCAGGATTGGAATGGGAAGGAGTTGGATATCACATCTCATGCTAAAGGGAGGGTCTCAGGTTTGGAAGGCGAAGGATTTGGATATCACATCTCGTGTTATAGGAATGATCTCAGGTTTGGTATTAGAAGCATTGAGATATCACATCTCATGCTATCGGAAGGATCTCAGGTTTGGTATTAGAAGCATTGAGATATCAAATCTCATGCTATAGGAAGGGTCTCAGGATTGGAATGGGAAGGAGTTGGATATCACATCTCATGCTATAGGAAGGGTCTCAGGATTGGAATGGGAAGGAGTTTTATATGACATCTCATGCCATAGGAAGGATCTCAGGTTTGATATTAGAAGCATTGAGACATCACATCTCATGTTATAGGAAGGGTCTCAGGATTGGAATTGGAAGAAGTTGGATATCACATCTCATGCTATAGGAAGGGTCTCAGGTTTGGTATAAGCATTGAGATATCACATCTCATGCTATAGGAAGGGTCTCAGGATTGGAATGGGAAGGAGTTGTATATGACATCTCATGCCATAGGAAGGGTCTCAGGTTTGGTATAAGCATTGAGATATCACATCTCTGCTATCGGAAGGGTCTCAGGATTGGAATGGGAAGGAGTTGGATATCACATCTCTTGCTATAGGAAGGGCCTCAGGTTTTGAATTAGAAGCATTGAGACATCACATCTCATGCTATAGGAAGGGTCTCAGGTTTGGTATAAGCATTGAGATATCACATCTCTGCTATCGGAAGGGTCTCAGGATTGGAATGGGAAGGAGTTGGATATCCCATCTCATGTTATAGGAAGAGTCACAGGTTTGGTATTAGAAGCATTGAGATATCACATCTCATGCTATAGGAAGGGTCTCAGGATTGGAATGGGAAGGACTTGGATATCACATCTCATGCTATAGGGAGGGTGTCAAGTTTGATATTAGAAGCATTGAGATAACAAATCTCATGATATCGGAAGGGTCTCAGGATTGGAATGGGAAGGAGTTGGATATCACATCTCATGATAAAGTAAGGGTCTAAGGTTTGGAAGGGGAAGGATTTGGATATCACATCTCATGTTAGAGGAAGGGTCTCAGGATTGGAATGGGAAGGAGTTTGATATCACATCTCATGCCATAGTATGGGTCTCAGGTTTGGTAGAAGCATTGAGATATCACATCTCTGCTATTGGAAGGGTCTCAGGATTGGAATGGGAAGGAGTTGGATATCCCATCTTATGTTATAGGAAGGGTCTCAGGTTTGGTATTAAAAGCATTGAGATATCACATCTCATGCTATAGGAAGGGTCTCAGGATTGGAATGGGAAGGACTTGAATATCACATCTCATGCTATATGGAGGCTCTCACGTTTGGAAAGGGAAGGAGTTGGATATCACATTTCATGTTAGAGGTAGGATCTCAGGTTTGGTATTAGAGGCATTGAAAATAAATCACATCTCATGCTATCAGAAGGGTCTCAGGATTGGAATGGGAAGGAGTTGGATATCACATCTCATGCTAAAGGGAGGGTCTCAGGTTTGGAAGGGGAAGGATTTTGATATCACATCTCATGTTATAGGAAGGATCTCAGGTTTGGTATTAGAAGCATTGAGACATCACATCTCATGTTATAGGAAGGGTCTCAGGATTGGAATGGGAAGGAGTTGGATATCACATCTCATGCTATAGGAAGGGTCTCAGGTTTGGTATAAGCATTGAGATATCACATCTCATGCTATAGGAAGGGTCTCAGGATTGGAATGGGAAGGAGTTGTATATGACATCTCATGCCATAGGAAGGGTCTCAGGTTTGGTATAAGCATTGAGATATCACATCTCTGCTATCGGAAGGGTCTCAGGATTGGAATGGGAAGGAGTTGGATATCCCATCTTATGTTATAGGAAGGGTCTCAGGTTTGGTATTAGAAGCATTGAGATATCACATCTCATGCTATCAGAAGGGTCTCAGGATTGGAATGGGAAGGAGTTGGATATCACATCTCATGCTAAAGGGAGGGTCTCAGGTTTGGAAGGGGAAGGATTTGGATATCACATCTCATGTTATAGGAAGGATCTCAGGTTTGGTATTAGAAGCATTGAGATATCACATCTCATGCTATCGGAAGGATCTCAGGTTTGGTATTAGCGGGAATGAGATATCACATCTCATGCTATCGGAAGGGTATCAGAATTGGATTTGGAAGTAGTTGGATATCCCATCTCATGCTATAGGAAGGGTCTCAGGTTGGAATGGGAAGGAGTTGGATATCACATCTCATGTTATAGGAAGGGTCTCAGGATTGGAATGGGAAATACTTCGATATCACATCTCATGCTATAGGAAGGCTCTCAGGTTTGGAAGGGGAAGGAGTTGGATATCAAATTTCATGTTAGAGGTAGGATCTCAGGTTTGGTATTAGAGGCATTGAGATATCACATCTCATGCTATCAGAAGGGTCTCAGGATTGGAATGGGAAGGAGTTGGATATCACATCTCATGCTAAAGGGAGGGTCTCAGGTTTGGAAGGCGAAGGATTTGGATATCAGATCTCGTGTTATAGGAATGATCTCAGGTTTGGTATTAGAAGCATTGAGATATCACATCTCATGCTATCGGAAGGATCTCAGGTTTGGTATTAGAAGCATTGAGATATCAAATCTCATGCTATAGGAAGGGTCTCAGGATTGGAATGGGAAGGAGTTGGATATCACATCTCATGCAATAGGAAGGGTCTCAGGATTGGAATGGGAAGGAGTTTTATATGACATCTCATGCCATAGGAAGGATCTCAGGTTTGGTCTCAGAAGCATTGAGACATCACATCTCATGTTATAGGAAGGGTCTCAGGATTGGAATGGGAAGAAGTTGGATATCACATCTCATGCTATAGGAAGGGTCTCAGGTTTGGTATAAGCATTGAGATATCACATCTCATGCTATAGGAAGGGTCTCAGGATTGGAATGGGAAGGAGTTGTATATGACATCTCATGCCATAGGAAGGGTCTCAGGTTTGGTATAAGCATTGAGATATCACATCTCTGCTATCGGAAGGGTCTCAGGATTGGAATGGGAAGGAGTTGGATATCACATCTCTTGCTATAGGAAGGGCCTCAGGTTTTGAATTAGAAGCATTGAGACATCACATCTCATGCTATAGGAAGGGTCTCAGGTTTGGTATAAGCATTGAGATATCACATCTCTGCTATCGGAAGGGTCTCAGGATTGGAATGGGAAGGAGTTGGATATCCCATCTCATGTTATATTAAGCGTCTCAGGTTTGGTATTAGAAGCATTGAGATATCACATCTCATGCTATAGGAAGGGTCTCAGGATTGGAATGGGAAGGACTTGGATATCACATCTCATGCTATAGGGAGGGTGTCAAGTTTGATATTAGAAGCATTGAGATAACAAATCTCATGATATCGGAAGGGTCTCAGGATTGGAATGGGAAGGAGTTGGATATCACATCTCATGATAAAGTAAGGGTCTAAGGTTTGGTAGGGGAAGAATTTGGATATCACATCTCATGTTAGAGGAAGGGTCTCAGGATTGGAATGGGAAGGAGTTTGATATCACATCTCATGCCATAGTATGGGTCTCAGGTTTGGTAGAAGCATTGAGATATCAAGTCTCATGGTATAGGAAGGGTCCCCGAATTGGAAAGGGAAAGAGTTGGATATCACATCTCAAGCTATAGGAAGGGTCTCAGGATTGGAATGGGAAGGAGTTTGATATCAGATCTCATGTCATAGTATGGGTCTCAGGTTTGGTAGAAGCATTGGGATATCACATCTCATGCCATCGGAAGGGTATCAGGATTGGATTTGGAAGTAGTTGGATATCCCATCTCATGCTATAGGAAGGGTCTCAGGATTGGAATGGGAAATACTTCGATATCACATCTCATGCTATAGGAACGCTCTCAGGTTTGGAAGGGGAAGGAGTTGGATATCAAATTTCATGTTAGAGGTAGGATCTCAGGTTTGGTATTATAGGCATTGAGATATCACATCTCATGCTATCAGAAGGGTCTCAGGATTGGAATGGGAAGGAGTTGGATATCACATCTCATGCTAAAGGGAGGGTCTCAGGTTTGGAAGGCGAAGGATTTGAATATCACATCTCGTGTTATAGGAATGATCTCAGGTTTGGTATTAGAATCATTGAGATATCACATCTCATGCTATCGGAAGGATCTCAGGTTTGGTATTAGAAGCATTGAGATATCAAATCTCATGCTATAGGAAGGGTCTCAGGATTGGAATGGGAAGGAGTTGGATATCACATCTCATGCTATAGGAAGGGTCTCAGGATTGGAATGGGAAGGAGTTTTATATGACATCTCATGCCATAGGAAGGATCTCAGGTTTGGTATTAGAAGCATTGAGACATCACATCTCATGTTATAGGAAGGGTCTCAGGATTGGAATGGGAAGAAGTTGGATATCACATCTCATGCTATAGGAAGGGTCTCAGGTTTGGTATAAGCATTGAGATATCACATCTCATGCTATAGGAAGGGTCTCAGGATTGGAATGGGAAGGAGTTGTATATGACATCTCATGCCATAGGAAGGGTCTCAGGTTTGGTATAAGCATTGAGATATCACATCTCATGTTATAGGAAGGGTCTCAGGATTGGAATGGGAAGGAGTTGGATATCACATTTCATGTTAGAGGAAGGATCTCAGGTTTGGTATTAGAGGCATTGAGATATCACATCTCATGCTATAGGAAGGGTCTCAGGATTGGAATGGGAAGGATTTGGATATCACATCTCATGCTATAGGAAGGGTCTCAGGTTGGAATCGGAAGGAGTTGGATATCACATCTCATGTTACAGGAAGGGTCTCCGGATTGGAATGAGAAGGACTTGGATATCACATCTCATGCTATAGGAAGGCTCTCAGGTTTGGAAAGGGAAGGAGTTGGATATCACATTTCATGTTAGAGGTAGTATCTCAGGTTTGGTATTAGAGGCATTGAGATATAACATCTCATGCTATCAGAAGGGTCTCAGGATTGGAATGGGAAGGAGTTGGATATCACATCTCATGTTATAGGAAGGATCTTAGATTTGGTATTAGAAGCATTGAGACATCACATCTCATGCTATATGAAGGGTCTCAGGATTGGAATGGGAAGGAGTTGGATATCACATCTCATGTTATAGGAAGGGTCTCAGGATTGGAATGGGAAGGACTTCGATATCAAATCTCATGTTATAGGAAGGCTCCCAGGTTTGGTATAAGCATTGAGATATCACATCTCATGCTATAGGAAGGGTCTCAGGATTGGAATGGGAAGGAGTTGGATATCACATCTCATGTTATAGGAAGGATCTTAGATTTGGTATTAGAAGCATTGGGATATCACATCTCATGCCATCGGAAGGGTATCAGGATTGGATTTGGAAGGAGTTGGATATCCCATCTCATGCTATAGGAAGGGTCTCAGGTTGGAATCGGAAGGAGTTGGATATCACATCTCATGTTACAGGAAGGGTCTCCGGATTGGAATGAGAAGGACTTGGATATCACATCTCATGCTATAGGAAGGCTCTCAGGTTTGGAAAGGGAAGGAGTTGGATATCACATTTCATGTTAGAGGTAGTATCTCAGGTTTGGTATTAGAGGCATTGAGATATAACATCTCATGCTATCAGAAGGGTCTCAGGATTGGAATGGGAAGGAGTTGGATATCACATCTCATGCTAAAGGGAGGGTCTCAGGTTTGGAAGGGGAAGGATTTGGATATCACATCTCGTGTTATAGGAAGGATCTCAGGTTTGGTATTAGAAGAATTGAAATATCACATCTCATGCTATCAAAAGGATCTCAGGTTTGGTATTAGAAGCATTGAGATATCACATCTCATGCTATCAGAACGGTCTCAGGATTGGAATGGGAAGGAGTTGGATATCACATCTCATGCTAAAGGGAGGGTCTCTGGTTTGGAAGGGGAAGGATTTGGATATCACATCTCATGTTATAGGAAGGATCTCAGGTTTGTTGTTAGAAGCATTGAGATATCACATCTCATGCTATAGGAAGGGTCTCAGGATTGGAATGGGAAGGAGTTGGATATCACATCTCATGCTATAGGAAGGGTCTCAGGAATGGAATGGGAAGGAGTTTTATATGACATCTCATGCCATAGGAAGGATCTCAGGTTTGGTATTAGAAGCATTGAGACATCACATCTCATGTTATAGGAAGGGTCTCAGGATTGGAATGGGAAGGAGTTGGATATCACATCTCATGCTATAGGAAGGGTCTCAGGATTGGAATGGGAAGGAGTTGTATATGACATCTCATGCCATAGGAAGGGTCTCAGGTTTGGTATAAGCATTGAGATATCACATCTCTGCTATTGGAAGGGTCTCAGGATTGGAATGGGAAGGAGTTGGATATCCCATCTTATGTTATAGGAAGGGTCTCAGGTTTGGTATTAGAAGCATTGAGATATCACATCTCATGCTATAGGAAGGGTCTCAGGATTGGAATGGGAAGGACTTGAATATCACATCTCATGCTATATGGAGGCTCTCACGTTTGGAAAGGGAAGGAGTTGGATATCACATTTCATGTTAGAGGTAGGATCTCAGGTTTGGTATTAGAGGCATTGAAAATCACATCTCATGCTATCAGAAGGGTCTCAGGATTGGAATGGGAAGGAGTTGGATATCACATCTCATGCTAAAGGGAGGGTCTCAGGTTTGGAAGGGGAAGGATTTTGATATCACATCTCATGTTATAGGAAGGATCTCAGGTTTGGTATTAGAAGCATTGAGATATCACATCTCATGCTATCGGAAGGATCTCAGGTTTGGTATTAGAGGGATTGAGATATCACATCTCATGCTATCGGAAGGGTATCAGGATTGGACTTGGAAGTAGTTTGATATCCCATCTCATGCTATAGGAAGGGTCTCAGGTTGGAATGGGAAGGAGTTGGATATCACATCTCATGTTATAGGAAGGGTCTCAGGATTGGAATGGGAAATACTTCGATATCACATCTCATGCTTTTGGAAGGCTCCAGGTTTGGAAGGAGAAGGAGTTGGATATCACATTTCATGTTAGAGGTAGGATCTCAGGTTTGGTATTAGAGGCATTGAGATATCACATCTCATGCTATCAGAAGGGTCTCAGGATTGGAATGGGAAGGAGTTGGATATCACATCTCATGCTAAAGGGAGGGTCTCAGGTTTGGACGGGGAAGGATTTGGATATCACATCTCATGTTATAGGAAGGATCTCAGGTTTGTTGTTAGAAGCATTGAGATATCACATATCATGCTATAGGAAGGGTCTCAGGATCGGAATGGGAAGGAGTTGGATATCACATCTCATGCTATAGGAATGGTCTCAGGAATGGAATGGGAAGGCGTTTTAAATGACATCTCATGCCATAGGAAGGATCTCTGGTTTGGTATTAGAAGCATTGAGACATCACATCTCATGTTATAGGAAGGGTCTCAGGATTGGAATGGGAAGGAGTTGGATATCACATCTCATGCTATAGGAAGGGTCTCAGGTTTGGTATAAGCATTGAGATATCACATCTCATGCTATAGGAAGGGTCTCAGGATTGGAATGGGAAGGAGTTGTATATGACATCTCATGCCATAGGAAGGGTCTCAGGTTTGGTATAAGCATTGAGATATCACATCTCTGCTATCGGAAGGGTCTCAGGATTGGAATGGGAAGGAGTTGGATATCCCATCTTATGTTATAGGAAGGGTCTCAGGTTTGGTATTAGAAGCATTGAGATATCACATCTCATGCTATCAGAAGGGTCTCAGGATTGGAATGGGAAGAAGTTGGATATCACATCTCATGCTAAAGGGAGGGTCTCAGGTTTGGAAGGTGAAGGATTTGGATATCACATCTCGTGTTATAGGAATGATCTCAGGTTTGGTATTAGAAGCATTGAGATATCACATCTCATGCTATCGGAAGGATCTCAGGTTTGGTATTAGAAGCATTGAGATATCAAATCTTATGCTATAGGAAGGGTCTCAGGATTGGAATGGGAAGGAGTTGGATATCACATCTCATGCTATAGGAAGGGTCTCAGGATTGGAATGGGAAGGAGTTGGATATCACATCTCATGCCATAGGAAGGATCTCAGGTTTGGTATTAGAAGCATTGAGACATCACATCTCATGTTATAGGAAGGGTCTCAGGATTGGAATTGGAAGAAGTTGGATATCACATCTCATGCTATAGGAAGGGTCTCAGGTTTGGTATAAGCATTGAGATATCACATCTCATGCTATAGGAAGGGTCTCAGGATTGGAATGGGAAGGAGTTGTATATGACATCTCATGCCATAGGAAGGGTCTCAGGTTTGGTATAAGCATTGAGATATCACATCTCTGCTATCGGAAGGGTCTCAGGATTGGAATGGGAAGGAGTTGGATATCACATCTCTTGCTATAGGAAGGGCCTCAGGTTTTGAATTAGAAGCATTGAGACATCACATCTCATGCTATAGGAAGGGTCTCAGGTTTGGTATAAGCATTGAGATATCACATCTCTGCTATCGGAAGGGTCTCAGGATTGGAATGGGAAGGAGTTGGATATCCCATCTCATGTTATAGGAAGAGTCACAGGTTTGGTATTAGAAGCATTGAGATATCACATCTCATGCTATAGGAAGGGTCTCAGGATTGGAATGGGAAGGACTTGGATATCACATCTCATGCTATAGGGAGGGTGTCAAGTTTGATATTAGAAGCATTGAGATAACAAATCTCATGATATCGGAAGGGTCTCAGGATTGGAATGGGAAGGAGTTGGATATCACATCTCATGATAAAGTAAGGGTCTAAGGTTTGGAAGCGGAAGGATTTGGATATCACATCTCATGTTAGAGGAAGGGTCTCAGGATTGGAATGGGAAGGAGTTTGATATCACATCTCATGCCATAGTATGGGTCTCAGGTTTGGTAGAAGCATTGAGATACAACATCTCTGCTATTGGAAGGGTCTCAGGATTGGAATGGGAAGGAGTTGGATATCCCATCTTATGTTATAGGAAGGGTCTCAGGTTTGGTATTAGAAGCATTGAGATATCACATCTCATTCTATAGGAAGGGTCTCAGGATTGGAATGGGAAGGACTTGAATATCACATCTCATGCTATATGGAGGCTTTCACGTTTGGAAAGGGAAGGAGTTGGATATCACATTTCATGTTAGAGGTAGGATCTCAGGTTTGGTATTAGAGGCATTGAAAATCACATCTCATGCTATCAGAAGGGTCTCAGGATTGGAATGGGAAGGAGTTGGATATCACATCTCATGCTAAAGGGAGGGTCTCAGGTTTGGAAGGGGAAGGATTTTGATATCACATCTCATGTTATAGGAAGGATCTCAGGTTTGGTATTAGAAGCATTGAGATATCACATCTCATGCTATCGGAAGGATCTCAGGATCGGAATGGGAAGGAGTTGGATATCACATCTCATGCTATAGAAAGGGTCTCAGGAATGGAATGGGAAGGCGTTTTAAATGACATCTCATGCCATAGGAAGGATCTCAGGTTTGGTATTAGAAGCATTGAGACATCACATCTCATGTTATAGGAAGGGTCTCAGGATTGGAATGGGAAGGAGTTGGATATCACATCTCATGCTATAGGAAGGGTCTCAGGTTTGGTATAAGCATTGAGATATCACATCTCATGCTATAGGAAGGGTCTCAGGATTGGAATGGGAAGGAGTTGTATATGACATCTCATGCCATAGGAAGGGTCTCAGGTTTGGTATAAGCATTGAGATATCACATCTCTGCTATCGGAAGGGTCTCAGGATTGGAATGGGAAGGAGTTGGATATCCCATCTTATGTTATAGGAAGGGTCTCAGGTTTGGTATTAGAAGTATTGAGATATCACATCTCATGCTATAGGAAGGGTCTCAGGATTGGAATGGGAAGGACTTGAATATCACATCTCATGCTATATGGAGGCTCTCACGTTTGGAAAGGGAAGGAGTTGGATATCACATTTCATGTTAGAGGTAGGATCTCAGGTTTGGTATTAGAGGCATTGAATATCACATCTCATGCTATCAGAAGGGTCTCAGGATTGGAATGGGAAGGAGTTGGATATCACATCTCATGCTAAAGGGAGTGTCTCAGGTTTGGAAGGGGAAGGATTTTGATATCACATCTCATGTTATAGGAAGGATCTCAGGTTTGGTATTAGAAGCATTGAGATATCACATCTCATGCTATCGGAAGGATCTCAGGTTTGGTATTAGCGGGAATGAGATATCACATCTCATGCTATCGGAAGGGTATCAGAATTGGATTTGGAAGTAGTTGGATATCCCATCTCATGCTATAGGAAGGGTCTCAGGTTGGAATGGGAAGGAGTTGGATATCACATCTCATGTTATAGGAAGTGTTAGGAAAGATTTCGTTATTGTAGGGAACTTTCCTTCCATGTGGCAACCCCTAAACTTTTTGCTATTGTTTTCAACCTGTTTTCTTGACTTTGCCAGAGAAGTGCAGCCTTCTGCTGTACTCCTCTGGGCTTTCGCTCCTTTCTTACGGGGAAACTGACATGCCCTTAAGACAGTCAGTACCGGGGAACGCTGTTTCCCGTAGTTTCTTTTATCGTGTCGCCATTTTAGTGCAACACGACACAAGAGGGCACTGTAAGCTAAGTTACAGCTCTCTTGGGTCTCTAGCCTTCTACAGACCCTAGACACTCTTATAGGATGGTTTTTGGATCGGTGCAAGTCATTCAGGGACTGGGCTGGTGGCAGCGATCATTTGGTTTATTTTGAGCTCCTTTTGCCGTTCTGAGCACGTTTTTGCCGCGAACACAAAAGGGTGGCCCGGCTACACAAAATGGCCGGACCACGAGGCTCCTTTGTCTAGTCCACTGTCCGTCTTGCTCCCTTTACCTTCCCCCGGGTCAGGCGACCCGGGGCCTTCCTTATTTGGGCATGTAGTTTCCCGCGAAACACGGTTGCTTTCGCGGGCTTCTACATGTCGTTTGAGTGCCCCCAGGATGTGGGCTGGGCTGTCTGGTCCCAATACACATCCTGGGTGCCAGAGAGTCTAGGGTGGTGTGAATGCCTGGGACCACTGTGGTCCGTGATTGGTCCACGTATGGTATGTGTGTTGATGAGCGGATCTCCCATTGGCTCCCCTCCGTTTTGGCGCGAAGGGAACCGTGGATAAGAGGGAGCTGGAAACACCACTGCCATGTCGATCTCCTGAGTTCTTACGAACCCAGGGATACAGGAGCCAAGTATCCTGCGAACACGAGGCTGGACCGAGGAATCACTGGTGACCCCCTGAAGAACTTCTGCTCCTCATTGCTGTCGTCCGGTGAAGCCCTTTCCACCTAAGATCGAACAAGAAGGCCTGTACTGGCGCTTCGACCTATTGGAATAGCAGGACCAGCTATTCCCGGCACCTTCATCAACTCCTGCTGTAAGCCTTCGGAAGTGTCTCTGGGCCATCCAGTTGACTGACCAGCTTACTAAGGAGGCCTGCTCTGTAATCGCCGACAGGTTGGGTGGTATTCTGAGTCCGGGGCATGCTCACACGCTTCGTTTGCTTAGCAGTCCTAAGCTAGAGGTGAGCGGTGCTCGTTTGGCTTGAATACACCCGGCCGTTCCGTTGCCCTGCGGTGGCGACAAAACTGTGCTTGTTTCTTCGATCGGGACGTCTTTTTACTCTGCACGACGACGAGACGTTCCCTGCTCTTCAGAACCTGCCAGAAGCTGCATCTATCGAGGAGAAGCTCGGGCCTGCTTGCTTCGGGGACCGGTGAGTAGATTAGCTAGGATCTGGTCGCCCTCCTGCAGTGCCCTTTGCTTTTCCCCGCTGTGAATACAGCACCCCTTGTCCGTACTCGCGCCCGGCTTCTGCCTCACAGTGGAGGCTGCGCTAGAGTCGCGGACCGTGTTCTCCTTCATTAGAGCTCCCTACAGAGCTGTTCAACGTCCTCCGAAGAGCTTCACCTTCTGCCCATTGGCACCGGCGTGTGCAGGTACTTTTGAGCGCTAGGCTCCACTCTTCGTAGGGATTGGACTACCATCCAGTTAGGGGCCTCAGAAGGCGGACATATCACTCGCATTGGTTCGCACTGCCTGTTTTCCTTCCCCTGCAGGTGGATAACATATTTCGTGCTGCTAATGCTGTGAAACTGTGTATTCTGTATATATATTGGGTGGATAGTGTATGTGTTGGTTTAATATCGTTGTATATTGCTGCTTTTACTGTGGTTATTAGTTTCAAGGCCTTATAATAAATGTGTATCTATTTTTGATATAAACAACTGTTTGGAGTAGTTTGTAAGCGCTCTTGCTTTGTGTGCTCATTGCGGGCTTTCAGTCACCCTCACCCCTCTTGAGACCTAGTCTTGACCGCCGCGATCGCTACCTTGATTGGTCTGGCTTGTCCAGAGGTTACCCTGTTCCAAGTAATTAGGTTGGCCTTCTGAACCTCTGCGCCACCAGGACAGAGTTCAGAAATCCGTCTTAACAAATTGGTGTACAGCGGTGGGATACGACTGAAGGTATCCAGTGTTGCGCACGAGCTAAGGCGTTTTCAGGTTATTCCAACCAGGACACGCAGTAAAGTATTGAATATAACGTTAAAAAGGCCATAGTCCTATCGACAGTATGGAAACGAATACTTTGTTAACCTTAAATGCTTCGAAATCTGAAACATTGAAGAAGATGTGTGCGGAGAGAGGGGTTTCCTCTCAAGGCACTAAATTGGAAATGATCCAGAGAATCGTGGCGTGGCAAGAAGCGCAGCTTGACGCTATAACTTCCGAGGACAGTGCAGAAGGTGGTGGGGCTGCTCTCACTGGCAGAACCGACGGTTCTGCCGCTGCACTGATCCATCACGACCACGAGGACAGGGAGGATGTAATGTCTAACGTTTCCTCTGCCAGTGTTGATGGGGAGGCTATGCTTGAATTCAAGAAGCAAGAGCTGCGGTTTAGGCAGCAGGAGCTTGAATTCAGCATAGCCAAACTGAAAATCGACCAGGCAGAAAAACAAAAAGACAGGGATCACCAGTTGGAACTGGCCAAGCTTCAGTTCGCAAATGGGTCCAAGGGTCCTGGACATGGTTCTGGGGCTTCCTCTCATCCACGGTTTCCAAAAGATCTGCTCAGTGTGTATGAGGAACGAAATGACATTATGGACTGGTTAAATGCGTTTGAGTATGCATGCGAGGTTCAAGAGGTTGATAATGCGGATAAGATTGCATGGTTACTCAGCAGACTGCCCCATTCTGGTTGCAGTGCCATTATGGAAATGTCGAAGGCTGAGCGCGCTGATTTTGCAATGTTGAAGCAGACTCTCATTTTAAAGTTTGGGAAGACTCCGACCCAATATTTGAAAAGGTTTAGAGAGTATAAGAAAAAGGAAGGTGGTACTTGGGTGTCGTATGTAGCTGAGTCCCTGAAAAACTTGACTGGCTGGGTTGAAGGTTATAAGGTTTCTACCTTCGAAGGCATGATCAATCTGGTCATGCTGGAACACATTTTTGCTTCTTCTTCCCCGGAGCTTAAGCAGCATTTGGCCGATTCGAAGGAGATAGATCCTAAGAAGCTGGCCATTGCAGCAGATTTATGGGTGTCACATCGAGTGTCCCATAAGGACAAAACTCATCCTGGTAAGCAGGAGGAAGGGAAAAAGTCCAAAGATGTGGAGGGTGGGGAATCTGCTAAATCTTCTTCCCATAAGGGCCACAAAAAGAAAAATAAGGGTAAGCCATCCGAGAACTCACAGGGTAGTGGAGGTTCGCCTCCGAAACAGAACTCTGGTTATAATAAGCCTCCCTACGTAAACAGACCCAATGGGGCTTGTTTTTCTTGTGGAGCAACTGACCATGTGAAGGGGGATCCCCGTTGTAAGGTTAGACCTTTGGGGGTCCACTCCGCTAATCTGGCCTTCTCCTCCTACGAGGAAGAAGAGATTACAGGAGCATCCTTCTCCTCAGACTCATTTCCCAGCGGAATAGAGGCTGAGGTAGTTTTAGTGTCCCTGGGTTCCTGGGAGCCTAAAGTCGCAGAGGCGTATGCTAGGATTCCGGATAATACCAAGCACTACTTTAAAGACAGTGTGCTGATCAATGGAGTGGATACTCCAGCTCTTAGGGATAGTGGGTGCAGTCGAACTGTAGTGGATTCTACCTTGGTAGACTCAGAGGAAGTTGCCAGAGCTACTCTGATGCCCACTAAGTTGGCTGACGGCCCCCTCCGTATGTTTCCCGTGATCCCTGTTAACCTAACTTTAAATGGTACAGCAGTTAGGATTCCAGTGAGCATTCAGAGAAACGTCCCGGGAAAGGTCTTGTTGGGCAATGATCTCAGAGCTCTAGGGCTCGTAGGAGACACTGCCGAAAGACCCTACACACGGTCTCAAGCACGGGCAGCATTGGCCAAGTCCAATACGCCGCCCCAGCCGAAGGGGAAACCCAAGGCGAAAGGAGTCAACAAGTCCCGACGGGGGAAAGAGAATATTCCCCCGAACTCGCCTACCACTGCGGTGGAGGGAGTTGGTCAATCGCCCGAGCCTGACGAGGAGGTGGCGATGCCTGAAGTGTTCGACCCCAACGACCATCCTGAACTAAAAGACTTGTTAGTTGAAGGAGGTCCTGATAGGGACGACTTCAGTAAGGGCCAACGTGAGTGCCCATCTCTGGAAGGCCTAAGGAGACAGGCCTGCTCCCAGCTTGAGGGTGAACCTCCTGGGTTGCAAAGGATTTACCAGGAAGGTGGACTCCTTTATAGTGAGCCCACAGAGTCTACAGAAGGAGACCATAGGAGGTTGGTGGTTTCCCTTGCTGTTAGGCCCTTCCTCCTGCAGTTGGCGCATGTCGTTCACCTTGCTGGTCACCTTGGTATGAGGAGGACCAAGCAAAGGTTATCCATGCACTTCTACTGGCCCAAGATGGGGGTGCAAGTAGAAAGTCACTGCAGGAGTTGTGCCTCCTGCCAGTTGTCTGGTAAGGTTGGCGCGACAATCCAAGCTCCGTTGGTACCGCTCCCAGTTGTGGGGGTACCATTTGAAAGGGTAGGGATCGACATGGTTGGTCCCCTTGACCCGCAAACATCCTCAGGCAATAGGTTTATCCTGGTGCTGGTCGACCATGCAACCAGGTATCCTGAGGCCGTCCCATTTACAACTGTAACTGCCAAGCCAGTTGCAGAAGCTTTACTCGGCATGTTTACTAGGGTTGGCTTCCCTAAAGAAGTTGTGTCGGATCATGGCAGCAACTTTATGTCGAAGTATAGGCAGGCTATGTGGAAAGAATGTGGGGTCACCTACAGGTTCTCTTCTGCATACCGCCCCCAGACCGATGGTCTGGGGGGGCGTCTTAACAGGACGTTAAAAAGCATGATTGGGGCTCTGGAGGAGCCTCAGAGAAGAAAATGGGATCTTCTTGTTTCATGCTTACCGTTTGCCTACCGAGAGGTACCACAGGAGGGTGTTGGCTTCAGCCCCTTCGAACTTCTGTTCGGTCATCCCGTACGGGGACCCTTAGCCATTGTCAAGGAGGGATGGGAGATGCCCACTCCCCCTGTTACTACCAATGTAGTTGATTATGTGCTAGGGCTCAGAAAACGGATGGTACTTCTGATGGGCTTGGCTAGTGCTAAATTGAAGGCAGGGCAAGCGCTGGTGAAACATTGGTACGACCAGAAAGCTTCCCTCATCAACTTTACACATGGCCAGCAAGTCCTGATCGTGAATCCCATAAGGCCTCGAGCTTTACAGGACAAATGGTCAGGCCCTTACCCAGTGGTGGAGCCCCTGGGTGAGGTTAGCTATTCAGTGGACCTTGGAAGGCCTGGACAGGCTCTAAAAGTGTTTCACGTGAATAGGCTGAAGGCTTTCGTCCCAAGCGGCGAAATCGCAGCACTGCTATTGGCTTCAGACGTTGAGGAAGAGGAGTCTGAACCTCTCCCTGACCTGTTCCAAAGCAGTCCTTCAGAAAGCTCTTTTGAGGGTGTCCGAGTGGCCCCTCACCAAAATGGACAAGGCTCAGTGGTTTGCCTTGGACATGAAGTAGGTGGAGGGAGGAGACAGCCTCTATCCAGTAAGGTACCAGCGGTACAAGACTGGCCTACCCCCACTACGCAAACCCAAGTGAGAGCCTTCTTAGGACTCACGGGTTATTACCGCAATTTTGTGGCAGACTATGGCACCATAGCTGCTCCTCTGACTGCCCTCACAACTCCGAAGAAACCCAAGAAGGTAACTTGGACTGACGAGTGTGAGAAGGCCTTCCATGGCTTGAAAGACTCCTTGTGCCAGGCCCCTGTGCTCAGGGCCCCTGATTATCAAAGACCTTTTATCGTGCAGACGGATGCCTCTGACACTGGGATAGGAGCTGTACTATCACAAGTAGATGAGAAGGGTAAGGAACACCCTATCGGTTTTATTAGTCGCCAGCTTAAGGACAGAGAGCTCAGATGGTCCACGGTAGAGAAAGAATGTTTCTCTGTTGTGTGGGCCCTAAGGAAGCTGCGGCCCTACCTCTATGGGACCCACTTCACTGTGCAGACTGACCATAAGCCGTTAAAGTGGCTAATGAACATGAAGGGGGAGAATCCAAAGTTGCTTAGGTGGTCCATAAGTCTACAAGGCTTCGACTTCACTATTGAGCATAGGCCAGGTGTCCAACATAGCAATGCTGATGGGTTGTCCAGAATGTTTTACCGACCTGAACAAGAGACTCATCCAGGGGTGGATTAGTTCCCCCTGTCCATAGTCTGGGAGGGGCGAGTGTTAGGAAAGATTTCGTTATTGTAGGGAACTTTCCTTCCATGTGGCAACCCCTAAACTTTTTGCTATTGTTTTCAACCTGTTTTCTTGACTTTGCCAGAGAAGTGCAGCCTTCTGCTGTACTCCTCTGGGCTTTCGCTCCTTTCTTACGGGGAAACTGACATGCCCTTAAGACAGTCAGTACCGGGGAACGCTGTTTCCCGTAGTTTCTTTTATCGTGTCGCCATTTTAGTGCAACACGACACAAGAGGGCACTGTAAGCTAAGTTACAGCTCTCTTGGGTCTCTAGCCTTCTACAGACCCTAGACACTCTTATAGGATGGTTTTTGGATCGGTGCAAGTCATTCAGGGACTGGGCTGGTGGCAGCGATCATTTGGTTTATTTTGAGCTCCTTTTGCCGTTCTGAGCACGTTTTTGCCGCGAACACAAAAGGGTGGCCCGGCTACACAAAATGGCCGGACCACGAGGCTCCTTTGTCTAGTCCACTGTCCGTCTTGCTCCCTTTACCTTCCCCCGGGTCAGGCGACCCGGGGCCTTCCTTATTTGGGCATGTAGTTTCCCGCGAAACACGGTTGCTTTCGCGGGCTTCTACATGTCGTTTGAGTGCCCCCAGGATGTGGGCTGGGCTGTCTGGTCCCAATACACATCCTGGGTGCCAGAGAGTCTAGGGTGGTGTGAATGCCTGGGACCACTGTGGTCCGTGATTGGTCCACGTATGGTATGTGTGTTGATGAGCGGATCTCCCATTGGCTCCCCTCCGTTTTGGCGCGAAGGGAACCGTGGATAAGAGGGAGCTGGAAACACCACTGCCATGTCGATCTCCTGAGTTCTTACGAACCCAGGGATACAGGAGCCAAGTATCCTGCGAACACGAGGCTGGACCGAGGAATCACTGGTGACCCCCTGAAGAACTTCTGCTCCTCATTGCTGTCGTCCGGTGAAGCCCTTTCCACCTAAGATCGAACAAGAAGGCCTGTACTGGCGCTTCGACCTATTGGAATAGCAGGACCAGCTATTCCCGGCACCTTCATCAACTCCTGCTGTAAGCCTTCGGAAGTGTCTCTGGGCCATCCAGTTGACTGACCAGCTTACTAAGGAGGCCTGCTCTGTAATCGCCGACAGGTTGGGTGGTATTCTGAGTCCGGGGCATGCTCACACGCTTCGTTTGCTTAGCAGTCCTAAGCTAGAGGTGAGCGGTGCTCGTTTGGCTTGAATACACCCGGCCGTTCCGTTGCCCTGCGGTGGCGACAAAACTGTGCTTGTTTCTTCGATCGGGACGTCTTTTTACTCTGCACGACGACGAGACGTTCCCTGCTCTTCAGAACCTGCCAGAAGCTGCATCTATCGAGGAGAAGCTCGGGCCTGCTTGCTTCGGGGACCGGTGAGTAGATTAGCTAGGATCTGGTCGCCCTCCTGCAGTGCCCTTTGCTTTTCCCCGCTGTGAATACAGCACCCCTTGTCCGTACTCGCGCCCGGCTTCTGCCTCACAGTGGAGGCTGCGCTAGAGTCGCGGACCGTGTTCTCCTTCATTAGAGCTCCCTACAGAGCTGTTCAACGTCCTCCGAAGAGCTTCACCTTCTGCCCATTGGCACCGGCGTGTGCAGGTACTTTTGAGCGCTAGGCTCCACTCTTCGTAGGGATTGGACTACCATCCAGTTAGGGGCCTCAGAAGGCGGACATATCACTCGCATTGGTTCGCACTGCCTGTTTTCCTTCCCCTGCAGGTGGATAACATATTTCGTGCTGCTAATGCTGTGAAACTGTGTATTCTGTATATATATTGGGTGGATAGTGTATGTGTTGGTTTAATATCGTTGTATATTGCTGCTTTTACTGTGGTTATTAGTTTCAAGGCCTTATAATAAATGTGTATCTATTTTTGATATAAACAACTGTTTGGAGTAGTTTGTAAGCGCTCTTGCTTTGTGTGCTCATTGCGGGCTTTCAGTCACCCTCACCCCTCTTGAGACCTAGTCTTGACCGCCGCGATCGCTACCTTGATTGGTCTGGCTTGTCCAGAGGTTACCCTGTTCCAAGTAATTAGGTTGGCCTTCTGAACCTCTGCGCCACCAGGACAGAGTTCAGAAATCCGTCTTAACAGGAAGGGTCTCAGGATTGGAATGGGAAATACTTCGATATCACATCTCATGCTATAGGAAGGCTCTCAGGTTTGGAAGGGGAAGGAGTTGGATATCAAATTTCATGTTAGAGGTAGGATCTCAGGTTTGGTATTAGAGGCATTGAGATATCACATCTCATGCTATCAGAAGGGTCTCAGAATTGGAATGGGAAGGAGTTGGATATCACATCTCATGCTAAAGGGAGGGTCTCAGGTTTGGAAGGCAAAGGATTTGGATATCACATCTCGTGTTATAGGAATGATCTCAGGTTTGGTATTAGAAGCATTGAGATATCACATCTCATGCTATCGGAAGGATCTCAGGTTTGGTATTAGAAGCATTGAGACATCACATCTCATGTTATAGGAAGGGTCTCAGGATTGGAATGGGAAGGAGTTGGATATCACATCTCATGCAATAGGAAGGGTCTCAGGATTGGAATGGGAAGGAGTTTTATATGACATCTCATGCCATAGGAAGGATCTCAGGTTTGGTCTCAGAAGCATTGAGACATCACATCTCATGTTATAGGAAGGGTCTCAGGATTGGAATGGGAAGAAGTTGGATATCACATCTCATGCTATAGGAAGGGTCTCAGGTTTGGTATAAGCATTGAGATATCACATCTCATGCTATAGGAAGGGTCTCAGGATTGGAATGGGAAGGAGTTGTATATGACATCTCATGCCATAGGAAGGGTCTCAGGTTTGGTATAAGCATTGAGATATCACATCTCTGCTATCGGAAGGGTCTCAGGATTGGAATGGGAAGGAGTTGGATATCACATCTCTTGCTATAGGAAGGGCCTCAGGTTTTGAATTAGAAGCATTGAGACATCACATCTCATGCTATAGGAAGGGTCTCAGGTTTGGTATAAGCATTGAGATATCACATCTCTGCTATCGGAAGGGTCTCAGGATTGGAATGGGAAGGAGTTGGGTATCCCATCTCATGTTATATTAAGAGTCTCAGGTTTGGTATTAGAAGCATTGAGATATCATATCTCATGCTATAGGAAGGGTCTCAGGATTGGAATGGGAAGGACTTGGATATCACATCTCATGCTATAGGGAGGGTGTCAAGTTTGATATTAGAAGCATTGAGATAACAAATCTCATGATATCGGAAGGGTCTCAGGATTGGAATGGGAAGGAGTTGGATATCACATCTCATGATAAAGTAAGGGTCTAAGGTTTGGTAGGGGAAGAATTTGGATATCACATCTCATGTTAGAGGAAGGGTCTCAGGATTGGAATGGGAAGGAGTTTGATATCACATCTCATGCCATAGTATGGGTCTCAGGTTTGGTAGAAGCATTGAGATATCAAGTCTCATGGTATAGGAAGGGTCTCCGAATTGGAAAGGGAAGGAGTTGGATATCACATCTCAAGCTATAGGAAGGGTCTCAGGATTGGAATGGGAAGGAGTTTGATATCAGATCTCATGTCATAGTATGGGTCTCAGGTTTGGTAGAAGCATTGGGATATCACATCTCATGCCATCGGAAGGGTATCAGGATTGGATTTGGAAGTAGTTGGATATCCCATCTCATGCTATAGGAAGGGTCTCAGGTTGGAATGGGAAGGAGTTGGATATCACATCTCATGTTATAGGAAGGGTCTCAGGATTGGAATGGGAAATACTTCGATATCACATCTCATGCTATAGGAACGCTCTCAGGTTTGGAAGGGGAAGGAGTTGGATATCAAATTTCATGTTAGAGGTAGGATCTCAGGTTTGGTATTATAGGCATTGAGATATCACATCTCATGCTATCAGAAGGGTCTCAGGATTGGAATGGGAAGGAGTTGGATATCACATCTCATGCTAAAGGGAGGGTCTCAGGTTTGGAAGGCGAAGGATTTGAATATCACATCTCGTGTTATAGGAATGATCTCAGGTTTGGTATTAGAATCATTGATATATCACATCTCATGCTATCGGAAGGATCTCAGGTTTGGTATTAGAAGCATTGAGATATCAAATCTCATGCTATAGGAAGGGTCTCAGGATTGGAATTGGAAGGAGTTGGATATCACATCTCATGCTATAGGAAGGGTCTCAGGATTGGAATGGGAAGGAGTTTTATATGACATCTCATGCCATAGGAAGGATCTCAGGTTTGGTATTAGAAGCATTGAGACATCACATCTCATGTTATAGGAAGGGTCTCAGGATTGGAATGGGAAGAAGTTGGATATCACATCTCATGCTATAGGAAGGGTCTCAGGTTTGGTATAAGCATTGAGATATCACATCTCATGCTATAGGAAGGGTCTCAGGATTGGAATGGGAAGGAGTTGTATATGACATCTAAAGCCATTGGAAGTGTCTCAGGTTTGGTATAAGCATTGAGATATCACATCTCTGCTATCGGAAGGGTCTCAGGATTGGAATGGGAAGGAGTTGGATATCACATCTCTTGCTATAGGAAGGGCCTCAGGTTTTGAATTAGAAGCATTGAGACATCACATCTCATGCTATAGGAAGGGTCTCAGGTTTGGTATAAGCATTGAGATATCACATCTCTGCTATCGGAAGGGTCTCAGGATTGGAATGGGAAGGAGTTGGATATCCCATCTCATGTTATAGGAAGAGTCTCAGGTTTGGTATTAGAAGCATCACATCTCATGCTATAGGAAGCGTCTCAGGATTGGAATTGGAAGGACTTGGATATCACATCTCATGCTATAAGGAGGGTGTCAAGTTTGATATTAGAAGCATTGAGATAACAAATCTCATGATATCGGAAGGGTCTCAGGATTGGAATGGGAAGGAGTTGGATATCACATCTCATGATAAATTAAGGGTCTAAGGTTTGGAAGGGGAAGGATTTGGATATCACATCTCATGTTAGAGGAAGGGTCTCAGGATTGGAATGGGAAGGAGTTTGATATCACATCTCATGCCATAGTATGGGTCTCAGGTTTGGTAGAAGCATTGAGATATCAAGTCTCATGTTATAAGAAGAGTCTCCGAATTGGAAAGGGAAGGAGTTGGATATCACATCTCAAGCTATAGGAAGGGTCTCAGGATTGGAATGGGAAGGAGTTTGATATCAGATCTCATGTCATAGTATGGGTCTCAGGTTTGGTAGAAGCATTGGGATATCACATCTCATGCCATCGGAAGGGTATCAGGATTGGATTTGGAAGGAGTTGGATATCCCATCTCATGCTATAGGAAGGGTCTCAGGTTGGAATCGGAAGGAGTTGGATATCACATCTCATGTTATAGGAAGGGTCTCCGGATTGGAATGAGAAGGACTTGGATATCACATCTCATGCTATAGGAAGGCTCTCAGGTTTGGAAAGGGAAGGAGTTGGATATCACATTTCATGTTAGAGGTAGGATCTCAGGTTTGGTATTAGAGGCATTGAGATATCACATCTCATGCTATCAGAAGGGTCTCAGGATTAGAATGGGAACGAGTTGGATATCAAATCTCATGCTAAAGGGAAGGTCTCAGGTTTGGAAGGGGAAGGATTTGGATATCACATCTCATGTTACAGGAAGGATCTCAGGTTTGGTATTAGAAGCATTGAGATATCACATCTCATGCTATCGGAAGGATCTCAGGTTTGGTATTAGAGGCATTGAGATATCACATCTCATGCTATCGGAAGGGTCTCAAATTGGAATGGGAAGGAGTTGGATATCACATCTCATGCTATAGGAAGGTTCTCAGGTTTGGAACGGGAAGGAGTTGGATATCACATCTCATGTTATAGGAAGGGTCTCAGGTTTGGTATAAGAATTGAGATATCACATCTCTGCTATCGAAAGTGTCTCAGTATTGGGATGGGAAGGAGTTGAATATCACATCTCATGCTATAGGAAGGGTCTCAGGTTTTGAACAGGAAGGAGTTGGATATCCCAACTCATGTTATAGGACAGGTCTCAGGTTTGGTATTAGAAGCATTGAGATATCACATCACATGCTGTAGGAAGGGTCTCAGGTTTGGAATGGGAAGGAATTGGATATCACATCTCATGTAATAGGAAGGATCTCAGGTTTGGTATTAGAAGCATTGAGATATCACATCTCATGCTATAGGAATGGTCTCAGGATTGGAATGGTAAGGAGTTGGATATTACATTCTTGCCATAGGAAGGGTCTCATGTTTGGAATGGGAAGGAGTTGGATATCACATATGCTATAGGAAGGGTCTCAGGTTTGGAACGGGAAGGAGTTGGATATCACATCTCATGTTATAGGAAGGGTCTCAGGTTTGGTATAAGCATTGAGATATCACATTTCTGCTATCGGAAGTGTCTCAGGATTGAAATGGGAAGGAGTTGGATATCCCATCTCATGTTATAGGACGGGTCTCAGGTTTGGTATTAGAATCATTGAGATATCACATCTCATGCTGTAGGAAGTGTCTAAGGATTGGAATGGGAAGGACTTGGATATCACATCTCATGCTATACGTAGGCTCTCAGGTTTGGAAAGGGAAGGAATTGGATATCACATTTCATGTTAGAGGAAGGATCTCTGGTTTGGTATTAGAGGCATTGAGATATCACATCTCATTCTATAGGAAGGGTCTCACGATTGGAATGGGAAGGAGTTGGATATCACATCTCATGCTATAGGAAGGGTCTCAGGTTTGGTATAAGCATTGAGATATCACATCGAATGCTATAGGAAGGGTCTCAGGATTGGAATGGGAAGGAGTTGTATATGACATCTCAGGCCATAGCAAGGGTCTCAGGTTTGGTATAAGCATTGAGAGATCACATCTCTGCTATCGGAAGGGTCTCAGGATTGGCATGGGAAGGAGTTGGATATCCCATCTCATGTTATAGGAAGGGTCTCAGGTTTGGTATTAGAAGCATTGAGATATCACATCTCATGCTATAGGAAGGGTCTCAGGATTGGAATGGGAAGGAGTTGGATATCCCATCTTATGTTATAGGAAGGGTCTCAGGTTTGGTATTAGAAGCATTGAGATATCACATCTCATGCTATAGGAAGGGTCTCAGGATTGGAATGGGAAGGACTTGAATATCACATCTCATGCTATATGGAGGCTCTCACGTTTGGAAAGGGAAGGAGTTGGATATCACATTTCATGTTAGAGGTAGGATCTCAGGTTTGGTATTAGAGGCATTGAAAATCACATCTCATGCTATCAGAAGGGTCTCAGGATTGGAATGGGAAGGAGTTGGATATCACATCTCATGCTAAAGGGAGGGTCTCAGATTTGGAAGGGGAAGGATTTTGATATCACATCTCATGTTATAGGAAGGATCTCAGGTTTGGTATTAGAGGGATTGAGATATCACATCTCATGCTATCGGAAGCGTATCAGGATTGGACTTGGAAGTAGTTTGATATCCCATCTCATGCTATAGGAAGGGTCTCAGGTTGGAATGGGAAGGAGTTGGATATCACATCTCATGTTATAGGAAGGGTCTCAGGATTGGAATGGGAAATACTTCGATATCACATCTCATGCTATAGGAAGGCTCCAGGTTTGGAAGGGGAAGGAGTTGGATATCACATTTCATGTTAGAGGTAGGATCTCAGGTTTGGTATTAGAGGCATTGAGATATCACATCTCATGCTATCAGAAGGGTCTCAGGATTGGAATGGGAAGGAGTTGGATATCACATCTCATGCTAAAGGGAGGGTCTCAGGTTTGGACGGGGAAGGATTTGGATATCACATCTCATGTTATAGGAAGGATCTCAGGTTTGTTGTTAGAAGCATTGAGATATCACATATCATGCTATAGGAAGGGTCTCAGGATCGGAATGGGAAGGAGTTGGATATCACATCTCATGCTATAGGAAGGGTCTCAGGAATGGAATGGGAAGGCGTTTTAAATGACATCTCATGCCATAGGAAGGATCTCAGGTTTGGTATTAGAAGCATTGAGACATCACATCTCATGTTATAGGAAGGGTCTCAGGATTGGAATGGGAAGGAGTTGGATATCACATCTCATGCTATAGGAAGGGTCTCAGGATTGGAATGGGAAGGAGTTGTATATGACATCTCATGCCATAGGAAGGGTCTCAGGTTTGGTATAAGCATTGAGATATCACATCTCTGCTATCGGAAGGGTCTCAGGATTGGAATGGGAAGGAGTTGGATATCCCATCTTATGTTATAGGAAGGGTCTCAGGTTTGGTATTAGAAGCATTGAGATATCACATCTCATGCTATAGGAAGGGTCTCAGGATTGGAATGGGAAGGACTTGAATATCACATCTCATGCTATATGGAGGCTCTCACGTTTGGAAAGGGAAGGAGTTGGATATCACATTTCATGTTAGAGGTAGGATCTCAGGTTTGGTATTAGAGGCATTGAATATCACATCTCATGCTATCAGAAGGGTCTCAGGATTGGAATGGGAAGGAGTTGGATATCACATCTCATGCTAAAGGGGGGGTTTCAGGTTTGGAAGGGGAAGCATTTTGATATCACATCTCATGTTATAGGAAGGATCTCAGGTTTGGTATTAGAAGCATTGAGATATCACATCTCATGCTATCGGAAGGATCTCAGGTTTGGTATTAGAGGGATTGAGATATCACATCTCATGCTATCGGAAGGGTATCAGAATTGGATTTGGAAGTAGTTGGATATCCCATCTCATGCTATATGAAGGGTCTCAGGTTGGAATAGGAAGGAGTTGGATATCACATCTCATGTTATAGGAAGGGTCTCAGGATTGGAATGGGAAATACTTCGATATCACATCTCATGCTATAGGAAGGCTCTCAGGTTTGGAAGGGGAAGGAGTTGGATATCAAATTTCATGTTAGAGGTAGGATCTCAGGTTTGGTATTAGAGGCATTGAGATATCACATCTCATGCTATCAAAAGGGTCTCAGGATTGGAATGGGAAGGAGTTGGATATCACATCTCATGCTAAAGGGAGGGTCTCAGGTTTGGAAGGCGAAGGATTTGGATATCACATCTCGTGTTATAGGAATGATCTCAGGTTTGGTATTAGAAGCATTGAGATATCACATCTCATGCTATCGGAAGGATCTCAGGTTTGGTATTAGAAGCATTGAGATATCAAATCTCATGCTATAGGAAGGGTCTCAGGATTGGAATGGGAAGGAGTTGGATATCACATCTCATGCTATAGGAAGGGTCTCAGGATTGGAATGGGAAGGAGTTTTATATGACATCTCATGCCATAGGAAGGATCTCAGGTTTGGTATTAGAAGCATTGAGACATCACATCTCATGTTATAGGAAGGGTCTCAGGATTGGAATTGGAAGAAGTTGGATATCACATCTCATGCTATAGGAAGGGTCTCAGGTTTGGTATAAGCATTGAGATATCACATCTCATGCTATAGGAAGGGTCTCAGGATTGGAATGGGAAGGAGTTGTATATGACATCTCATGCCATAGGAAGGGTCTCAGGTTTGGTATAAGCATTGAGATATCACATCTCTGCTATCGGAAGGGTCTCAGGATTGGAATGGGAAGGAGTTGGATATCACATCTCTTGCTATAGGAAGGGCCTCAGGTTTTGAATTAGAAGCATTGAGACATCACATCTCATGCTATAGGAAGGGTCTCAGGTTTGGTATAAGCATTGAGATATCACATCTCTGCTATCGGAAGGGTCTCAGGATTGGAATGGGAAGGAGTTGGATATCCCATCTCATGTTATAGGAAGAGTCACAGGTTTGGTATTAGAAGCATTGAGATATCACATCTCATGCTATAGGAAGGGTCTCAGGATTGGAATGGGAAGGACTTGGATATCACATCTCATGCTATAGGGAGGGTGTCAAGTTTGATATTAGAAGCATTGAGATAACAAATCTCATGATATCGGAAGGGTCTCAGGATTGGAATGGGAAGGAGTTGGATATCACATCTCATGATAAAGTAAGGGTCTAAGGTTTGGAAGGGGAAGGATTTGGATATCACATCTCATGTTAGAGGAAGGGTCTCAGGATTGGAATGGGAAGGAGTTTGATATCACATCTCATGCCATAGTATGGGTCTCAGGTTTGGTAGAAGCATTGAGATATCACATCTCTGCTATTGGAAGGGTCTCAGGATTGGAATGGGAAGGAGTTGGATATCCCATCTTATGTTATAGGAAGGGTCTCAGGTTTGGTATTAAAAGCATTGAGATATCACATCTCATGCTATAGGAAGGGTCTCAGGATTGGAATGGGAAGGACTTGAATATCACATCTCATGCTATATGGAGGCTCTCACGTTTGGAAAGGGAAGGAGTTGGATATCACATTTCATGTTAGAGGTAGGATCTCAGGTTTGGTATTAGAGGCATTGAAAATCACATCTCATGCTATCAGAAGGGTCTCAGGATTGGAATGGGAAGGAGTTGGATATCACATCTCATGCTAAAGGGAGGGTCTCAGGTTTGGAAGGGGAAGGATTTTGATATCACATCTCATGTTATAGGAAGGATCTCAGGTTTGGTATTAGAAGCATTGAGACATCACATCTCATGTTATAGGAAGGGTCTCAGGATTGGAATGGGAAGGAGTTGGATATCACATCTCATGCTATAGGAAGGGTCTCAGGTTTGGTATAAGCATTGAGATATCACATCTCATGCTATAGGAAGGGTCTCAGGATTGGAATGGGAAGGAGTTGTATATGACATCTCATGCCATAGGAAGGGTCTCAGGTTTGGTATAAGCATTGAGATATCACATCTCTGCTATCGGAAGGGTCTCAGGATTGGAATGGGAAGGAGTTGGATATCCCATCTTATGTTATAGGAAGGGTCTCAGGTTTGGTATTAGAAGCATTGAGATATCACATCTCATGCTATAGGAAGGGTCTCAGGATTGGAATGGGAAGGACTTGAATATCACATCTCATGCTATATGGAGGCTCTCACGTTTGGAAAGGGAAGGAGTTGGATATCACATTTCATGTTAGAGGTAGGTTCTCAGGTTTGGTATTAGAGGCATTGAATATCACATCTCATGCTATCAGAAGGGTCTCAGGATTGGAATGGGAAGGAGTTGGATATCACATCTCATGCTAAAGGGAGGGTCTCAGGTTTGGAAGGGGAAGGATTTGGATATCACATCTCATGTTATAGGAAGGATCTCAGGTTTGGTATTAGAAGCATTGAGACATCACATCTCATGTTATAGGAAGGGTCTCAGGATTGGAATGGGAAGGAGTTGGATATCACATCTCATGCTATAGGAAGGGTCTCAGGTTTGGTATAAGCATTGAGATATCACATCTCATGCTATAGGAAGGGTCTCAGGATTGGAATGGGAAGGAGTTGTATATGACATCTCATGCCATAGGAAGGGTCTCAGGTTTGGTATAAGCATTGAGATATCACATCTCTGCTATCGGAAGGGTCTCAGGATTGGAATGGGAAGGAGTTGGATATCCCATCTTATGTTATAGGAAGGGTCTCAGGTTTGGTATTAGAAGCATTGAGATATCACATCTCATGCTATAGGAAGGGTCTCAGGATTGGAATGGGAAGGACTTGAATATCACATCTCATGCTATATGGAGGCTCTCACGTTTGGAAAGGGAAGGAGTTGGATATCACATTTCATGTTAGAGGTAGGTTCTCAGGTTTGGTATTAGAGGCATTGAATATCACATCTCATGCTATCAGAAGGGTCTCAGGATTGGAATGGGAAGGAGTTGGATATCACATCTCATGCTAAAGGGAGGGTCTCAGGTTTGGAAGGGGAAGGATTTGGATATCACATCTCATGTTATAGGAAGGATCTCAGGTTTGGTATTAGAAGCATTGAGATATCACATCTCATGCTATCGGAAGGATCTCAGGTTTGGTATTAGCGGGAATGAGATATCACATCTCATGCTATCGGAAGGGTATCAGAATTGGATTTGGAAGTAGTTGGATATCCCATCTCATGCTATAGGAAGGGTCTCAGGTTGGAATGGGAAGGAGTTGGATATCACATCTCATGTTATAGGAAGGGTCTCAGGATTGGAATGGGAAATACTTCGATATCACATCTCATGCTATAGGAAGGCTCTCAGGTTTGGAAGGGGAAGGAGTTGGATATCAAATTTCATGTTAGAGGTAGGATCTCAGGTTTGGTATTAGAGGCATTGAGATATCACATCTCATGCTATCAGAAGGGTCTCAGGATTGGAATGGGAAGGAGTTGGATATCACATCTCATGCTAAAGGGAGGGTCTCAGGTTTGGAAGGCGAAGGATTTGGATATCAGATCTCGTGTTATAGGAATGATCTCAGGTTTGGTATTAGAAGCATTGAGTATCACATCTCATGCTATCGGAAGGATCTCAGGTTTGGTATTAGAAGCATTGAGATATCAAATCTCATGCTATAGGAAGGGTCTCAGGATTGGAATGGGAAGGAGTTGGATATCACATCTCATGCAATAGGAAGGGTCTCAGGATTGGAATGGGATGGAGTTTTATATGACATCTCATGCCATAGGAAGGATCTCAGGTTTGGTCTCAGAAGCATTGAGACATCACATCTCATGTTATAGGAAGGGTCTCAGGATTGGAATGGGAAGAAGTTGGATATCACATCTCATGCTATAGGAAGGGTCTCAGGTTTGGTATAAGCATTGAGATATCACATCTCATGCTATAGGAAGGGTCTCAGGATTGGAATGGGAAGGAGTTGTATATGACATCTCATGCCATAGGAAGGGTCTCAGGTTTGGTATAAGCATTGAGATATCACATCTCTGCTATCGGAAGGGTCTCAGGATTGGAATGGGAAGGAGTTGGATATCATATCTCTTGCTATAGGAAGGGCCTCAGGTTTTGAATTAGAAGCATTGAGACATCACATCTCATGCTATAGGAAGGGTCTCAGGTTTGGTATAAGCATTGAGATATCACATCTCTGCTATCGGAAGGGTCTCAGGATTGGAATGGGAAGGAGTTGGATATCCCATCTCATGTTATATTAAGAGTCTCAGGTTTGGTATTAGAAGCATTGAGATATCACATCTCATGCTATAGGAAGGGTCTCAGGATTGGAATGGGAAGGACTTGGATATCACATCTCATGCTATAGGGAGGGTGTCAAGTTTGATATTAGAAGCATTGAGATAACAAATCTCATGATATCGGAAGGGTCTCAGGATTGGAATGGGAAGGAGTTGGATATCACATCTCATGATAAAGTAAGGGTCTAAGGTTTGGTAGGGGAAGAATTTGGATATCACATCTCATGTTAGAGGAAGGGTCTCAGGATTGGAATGGGAAGGAGTTTGATATCACATCTCATGCCATAGTATGGGTCTCAGGTTTGGTAGAAGCATTGAGATATCAAGTCTCATGGTATAGGAAGGGTCCCCGAATTGGAAAGGGAAGGAGTTGGATATCACATCTCAAGCTATAGGAAGGGTCTCAGGATTGGAATGGGAAGGAGTTTGATATCAGATCTCATGTCATAGTATGGGTCTCAGGTTTGGTAGAAGCATTGGGATATCACATCTCATGCCATCGGAAGGGTATCAGGATTGGATTTGGAAGTAGTTGGATATCCCATCTCATGCTATAGGAAGGGTCTCAGGTTGGAATGGGAAGGAGTTGGATATCACATCTCATGTTATAGGAAGGGTCTCAGGATTGGAATGGGAAATACTTCGATATCACATCTCATGCTATAGGAACGCTCTCAGGTTTGGAAGGGGAAGGAGTTGGATATCAAATTTCATGTTAGAGGTAGGATCTCAGGTTTGGTATTATAGGCATTGAGATATCACATCTCATGCTATCAGAAGGGTCTCAGGATTGGAATGGGAAGGAGTTGGATATCACATCTCATGCTAAAGGGAGGGTCTCAGGTTTGGAAGGCGAAGGATTTGAATATCACATCTCGTGTTATAGGAATGATCTCAGGTTTGGTATTAGAATCATTGAGATATCACATCTCATGCTATCGGAAGGATCTCAGGTTTGGTATTAGAAGCATTGAGATATCAAATCTCATGCTATAGGAAGGGTCTCAGGATTGGAATGGGAAGGAGTTTTATATGACATCTCATGCCATAAGAAGGATCTCAGGTTTGGTATTAGAAGCATTGAGACATCACATCTCATGTTATAGGAAGGGTCTCAGGATTGGAATGGGAAGAAGTTGGATATCACATCTCATGCTATAGGAAGGGTCTCAGGTTTGGTATAAGCATTGAGATATCACATCTCATGCTATAGGAAGGGTCTCAGGATTGGAATGGGAAGGAGTTGTATATGACATCTCATGCCATAGGAAGGGTCTCAGGTTTGGTATAAGCATTGAGATATCACATCTCTGCTATCGGAAGGGTCTCAGGATTGGAATGGGAAGGAGTTGGATATCACATCTCTTGCTATAGGAAGGGCCTCAGGTTTTGAATTAGAAGCATTGAGACATCACATCTCATGCTATAGGAAGGGTCTCAGGTTTGGTATAAGCATTGAGATATCACATCTCTGCTATCGAAAGTGTCTCAGTATTGGGATGGGAAGGAGTTGAATATCACATCTCATGCTATAGGAAGGGTCTCAGGTTTTGAACGGGAAGGAGTTGGATATCCCACTTCATGTTATAGGACAGGTCTCAGGTTTGGTATTAGAAGCATTGAGATATCACATCACATGCTGTAGGAAGGGTCTCAGGTTTGGAATGGGAAGGAATTGGATATCACATCTCATGTAATAGGAAGGATCTCAGGTTTGGTATTAGAAGCATTGAGATATCACATCTCATGCTATAGGAATGGTCTCAGGATTGGAATGGTAAGAAGTTGGATATTACATTCTTGCCATAGGAAGGGTCTCATGTTTGGAATGGGAAGGAGTTGGATATCACATATGCTATAGGAAGGGTCTCAGGTTTGGAACGGGAAGGAGTTGGATATCACATCTCATGTTATAGGAAGGGTCTCAGGTTTGGTATAAGCATTGAGATATCACATTTCTGCTATCGGAAGTGTCTCAGGATTGAAATGGGAAGGAGTTGGATATCCCATCTCATGTTATAGGACGGGTCTCAGGTTTGGTATTAGAATCATTGAGATATCACATCTCATGCTGTAGGAAGTGTCTATGGATTTGAATGGGAAGGACTTGGATATCACATCTCATGCTATACGTAGGCTCTCAGGTTTGGAAAGGGAAGGAATTGGATATCACATTTCATGTTAGAGGAAGGATCTCAGGTTTGGTATTAGAGGCATTGAGATATCACATCTCATTCTATAGGAAGGGTCTCACGATTGGAATGGGAAGGAGTTGGATATCACATCTCATGCTATAGGAAGGGTCTCAGGTTTGGTATAAGCATTGAGATATCACATCGAATGCTATAGGAAGGGTCTCAAGATTGGAATGGGAAGGAGTTGTATATGACATCTCAGGCCATAGCAAGGGTCTCAGGTTTGGTATAAGCATTGAGAGATCACATCTCTGCTATCGGAAGGGTCTCAGGATTGGCATGGGAAGGAGTTGGATATCCCATCTCATGTTATAGGAAGGGTCTCAGGTTTGGTATTAGAAGCATTGAGATATCACATCTCATGCTATAGGAAGGGTCTCAGGATTGGAATGGGAAGGACTTGGATGTCACATCTCATGCTATAGGGAGGGTCTCAAGTTTGATATTAGAAGCATTGAGATAACAAATCTCATGATATCGGAAGGGTCTCAGGATTGGAATGGGAAGGAGTTGGATATCACATCTCATGATAAAGTAAGGGTCTAAGGTTTGGAAGGGGAAGGATTTGGATATCACATCTCATGTTAGAGGAAGGGTCTCAGGATTGGAATGGGAAGGAGTTTGATATCACATCTCATGCCATAGTATGGGTCTCAGGTTTGGTAGAAGCATTGAGATATCAAGTCTCATGGTATAGGAAGGGTCTCCGAATTGGAAAGGGAAGGAGTTGGATATCACATCTCAAGCTATAGGAAGGGTCTCAGGATTGGAATGGGAAGGAGTTTGATATCAGATCTCATGTCATAGTATGGGTCTCAGGTTTGGTAGAAGCATTGGGATATCACATCTCATGACATCGGAAGGGTATCAGGATTGGATTTGGAAGGAGTTGGATATCCCATCTCATGCTATAGGAAGGGTCTCAGGTTGGAATCGGAAGGAGTTGGATATCACATCTCATGTTATAGGAAGGGTCTCCGGATTGGAATGAGAAGGACTTGGATATCACATCTCATGCTATAGGAAGGCTCTCAGGTTTGGAAAGGGAAGGAGTTGGATATCACATTTCATGTTAGAGGTAGGATCTCAGGTTTGGTATTAGAGGCATTGAGATATCACATCTCATGCTATCAGAAGGGTCTCAGGATTAGAATGGGAATGAGTTGGATATCAAAACTCATGCTAAAGGGAAGGTCTCAGGTTTGGAAGGGGAAGGATTTGGATATCACATCTCATGTTACAGGAAGGATCTCAGGTTTGGTATTAGAAGCATTGAGATATCACATCTCGTGCTATCGGAAGGATCTCAGGTTTGGTATTAGAGGCATTGAGATATCACATCTCATGCTATCGGAAGGGTCTCAAATTGGAATGGGAAGGAGTTGGATATCACATCTCATGCTATAGGAAGGTTCTCAGGTTTGGAACGGGAAGGAGTTGGATATCACATCTCATGTTATAGGAAGGGTCTCAGGTTTGGTATAAGAATTGAGATATCACATCTCTGCTATCGAAAGTGTCTCAGTATTGGGATGGGAAGGAGTTGAATATCACATCTCATGCTATAGGAAGGGTCTGAGGTTTTGAACGGGAAGGAGTTGGATATCCCAACTCATGTTATAGGACGGGTCTCAGGTTTGGTATTAGAAGCATTGAGATATCACATCACATGCTGTAGGAAGGGTCTCAGGTTTGGAATGGGAAGGAATTGGATATCACATCTCATGTCATAGGAAGGATCTCAGGTTTGGTATTAGAAGCATTGAGATATCACATCTCATGCTATAGGAATGGTCTCAGGATTGGAATGGTAAGGAGTTGGATATTACATTCTTGCCATAGGAAGGGTCTCATGTTTGGAATGGGAAGGAGTTGGATATCACATATGCTATAGGAAGGGTCTCAGGTTTGGAACGGGAAGGAGTTGGATATCACATCTCATGTTATAGGAAGGGTCTCAGGTTTGGTATAAGAATTGAGATATCACATCTCTGCTATCGGAAGTGTCTCAGGATTGAAATGGGAAGGAGTTGGATATCCCATCTCATGTTATAGGACGGGTCTCAGGTTTGGTATTAGAATCATTGAGATATCACATCTCATGCTGTAGGAAGTGTCTAAGGATTGGAATGGGAAGGACTTGGATATCACATCTCATGCTATACGTAGGCTCTCAGGTTTGGAAAGGGAAGGAATTGGATATCACATTTCATGTTAGAGGAAGGATCTCAGGTTTGGTATTAGAGGCATTGAGATATCACATCTCATTCTATAGGAAGGGTCTCACGATTGGAATGGGAAGGAGTTGGATATCACATCTCATGCTATAGGGAGAGTCTCAGGTTTGGTATAAGCATTGAGATATCACATCTCATGCTATAGGAAGGGTCTCAGGATTGGAATGGGAAGGAGTTGGATATCCCATCTCATGTTATAGGAAGGGTCTCAGGTTTGGTATTAGAAGCATTGAGATATCACATCTCATGCTATAGGAAGGGTCTCAGGATTGGAATGGGAAGGACTTGGATGTCACATCTCATGCTATAGGGAGGGTCTAAGGTTTGGAAAAGGAAGGATTTGAATATCACATCTCATGTTATAGGAAGCATTGAGATATCACATCTCATGCTATAGGAAGTGTCTCAGGATTGGAATGGGAAGGAGTTTGATATCACATCTCCTGCCATGTATGGGTCTCAGGTTTTGCAGAAGCATTGGGATATCACATCTCATGCTATCGGAAGGGTATCAGGATTGGATTTGGAAGGAGTTGGATATCCCATCTCATGCTATAGGAAGGGTCTCAGGTTGGAATGGGAAGGAGTTGGATATCACATCTGATGTTATAGGAAGGGTCTCAGGATTGGAATGGGACGGACTTGGATATCACATCTCATGCTATAGGAAGGCTCTCAGGTTTGGAAGGGGAAGGAGTTGGATATCACATTTCATGTTAGAGGTAGGATCTCAAGTTTGGTAAAGAGGCATTGAGATATCACATCTCATGCTATAGGAAGGGTCTCAGGATTGGAATGGGAAGGAGTTGGATATCACATCTCATGTTATAGGAAAGATCTCAGGTTTGGTATTAGAAGCATTGAGACATCACATATCATGTTATAGGAAGGGTCTCAGGATTGGAATGGGAAGGACTTGGATATCACATCTCATGCTATAGGAAGGCTCTCAGATTTGGAAGGGGAAGGAGTTGGATATCACATTTCATGTTAGAGGTAGGATCTCAGGTTTGGTAAAGAGGCATTGAGATAATACATCTCATGCTATCGGAAGGGTCTCAGGATTGGAATGGGAAGGAGTTGGATATCACATCTCATGCTATAGGAAGGGTCTCAGGTTTGGAACGGGAAGGAGTTGGATATCCCATCTCATGTTATAGGAAGAGTCTCAGGTTTGGTATAAGCATTGAAATATCACATCTCTGCAATCGGAAGTGTCTCAGGATTGGGATGGGAAGGAGTTGGATATCACATCTCATGCTATAGGAAGGGTCTCAGGTTTGGTATAAGCATTGAGATATCACATCTCATGCTATAGGAAGGGTCTCAGGATTGGAATGGGAAGGAGTTGTATGTGACATCTCATGCCGTAGGAAGGGTCTATGGTTTGGTATAAGCATTGAGATATCACATCTCTGCTATCGGAAGGGTCTCGGGCTTGGAATGGGAAGGAGTTGGATATCCCATCTCATGTTATAGGAAGAGTCTTAGGTTTGGTATTAGAAGCATTGAGATATCACATCTCATGCTATAGGAAGTGTCTCAGGATTGGAATGGGAAGGACTTGGATATCACATCTCATGCTATAGGGAGGGTCTCAGGATTGGAATGGGAAGGAGTTGGATATCACATCTCATGCTATAGGAAGGGTCTCAGGTTTGGAACGGGAAGGAGTTGGATATCACATCTCATGTTATAGTAAGAGTCTCAGGTTTGGTATAAGCATTGAGATATCACATCTCTGCTATCGGAGGTGTCTCAGGATTGGGATGGGAAGGAATTGGATATCACATCTCATGCTATAGGAAGGGTATCAGGTTTGGAACGGGAAGGAGTTGGATATCCCATCTCATGTTATAGGACGGGTCTCAGGTTTGATATTAGAAGCATTGAGATATCACATCGCATGCTGTAGGAAGGGTCTCAGGTTTGGAATGGGAAGGATTTGAATATCACATATCATGTCATAGGAAGGATCTCAGGTTTGGTATTAGAAGCATTGATATATCACATCTCATGCTATAGGAATGGTCTCAGGATTGGAATGGGTAGGAGTTGGATATTACATTCTTGCTATAAGAAGGGTCTCATGTTTGGAATGGGAAGGAGTTGGATATCACATATGCTATAGGAAGTGTCTCAGGTTTGGAACGGGAATGAGTTGGATATCACATCTCATGTTATAGGAAGGGTCTCAGGTTTGGTATAAGCATTGAGATATCACATCTCTGCTATTGGAAGTGGCTCAGGATTGGAATGGGAAGGAGTTGGATATCCCATCTCATGTTATAGGACGGGTCTCTGGTTTGGTAAGCATTGAGATATCACATCTCATGCTATCGGAAGGGTATCAGGATTGGATTTGGAAGGAGTTGGATATCCCATCTCATGCTATAGGAAGGGTCTCAGGTTGGAATGGGAAGGAGTTGGATATCACATCTGATGTTATAGGAAGGGTCTCAGGATTGGAATGGGACGGACGGGTCTCAGGTTTGGTATTAGAAGCATTGAGATATCAAGTCTCATGGTATAGGAAGGGTCTCAGAATTGGAATGGGAAGGAGTTGGATATCACATCTCAAGCTATAGGAAGGGTCTCAGGATTGGAATGGGAAGGAGTTTGATATCACATCTCATGCCATAGTATGCGTCTCAGGTTTGGTAGAAGCATTGGGATATCACATCTCATGCTATCGGAAGGGTATCAGGATTGGATTTGGAAGGAGTTGGATCTCCCATCTCATGCTATAGGAAGGGTCTCAGGTTGGAAAGATTTCGTAATTGTAGGGAATTTTCCTTCCATGTGGCAACCCCTAAACTTTTTGCTATTGTTTTTAACCTTGTTCTTGACTTTGCCAGAGAAGTACAGCCTTCTGCCGCACTTCTCTGGGCTTTCGCTCCTTTTCTTACGGGGAAACTGACATGCCCTTAAGACAGTCAGTACCGGGGAACGCTGTTTCCCGTAGTTTCTTTTATCGTGTTGCGGCTTTAGTGCAACATGACACAAGAGGGCACTGTAAGCTAAGTTACAGCTCTCTTGGGTCTCTAGCCTTCTACAGACCCTAGATACTCTTTTAGGATGGTATTTGATTGGTGCAAGTCATTCAGGGACTCGAATGGTGGCAGCGATCGTTTTGTTTATTTTGAGCTCCTTTTGGCGTTCTGAGCACGTTTTTGCCCTGAACCCAAAATGGTGGCCTGGCTCTCCAAAATGGCCAGACCACGAGGCTCCTTTGTCTTGTCCACTGACCGTCTTGCTCCCTTCACCTTCCCCAGGTCGGGCGACCCGGGGCCTTCCTTATTTGGGCATGTACTTTCCCGCGAAACGTGGTTGCTTTCGCGGGCTTCTACATGTCGATTGTGTGCCTCCAGGGTGTGGGCTGGGATGTCTGGTCCCAATACACATCCTGGGTGCCAGAGAGTCTGGGGTGGTGTGAATGCCTGGGACCACCGTGGTCCGTGATTGGTCCACGTATGGTATGTGTGTTGATGAGCGGATCTCCCATTGGCTCCCCTCCGTTTTGGCGCGAAGGGAACCGTGGATAAGAGGGAGCTGGAAACACCACTACCATGTCGATCTCCTGAGTTCTCACGAACGAAGGAATACAGGAGCCAAGTATCCTGCAACCACGAGGCTGGACCGAGGAATCGCTGGTGACCCGCTGAAGGAATCCTCCTTTGCACTGCTGTCATCCTGTGAAACCCTTTCCTCCTTGGATCGAACCAGAAGGCCTGTACTGGTGCTTCGACCTTTGGAATAGCAGGAACAGCTATTCCCGGCGACTTCATCATCTCCTGCCAAGTAAGCCTTCGGAAGTGTCTCTGGGCCATCCAGTTGACTGACCAGCTTACAAGGGAGTCCTGCTCTGTAACTGCCGCCAGGTTGTGTTGTATTTCGAGTCCTTGTCACTCTCCCACGCTTCGTACACTTGGCGTTCCCAAGTCTGAAGGGAGGAGTGTACATTTGGCTTGAATACATACGGCCGCTCCGTTGTCCTGCTGCGGCAACAAAACTGTGCTGGTTTCGTCGATTGGGACGTCTTTTTGCTCTACACGACTACGAGGCGTTCCCTGCTCTTCTGAACCTGCCAGCTGCTGAAACTAACGTGGAGAAGCCTGGGTCTGCTTGCTTCGGGGACCGGTGAGTAGTTTAGCTAGGATCTGGTCGCCCTCCTGCAGTATCCCATTGCTTTTCCCTGCTGTGTAAAAACAGCACCCTTTTGCCGTACTCGCGCTCTGCTTCTGCTCGCTGTGGAGGCTGCGCTTGAGTTGCGGAACCTGTTCTCCTTCTGCTGTGCACTAACCCGAACTGCCTGACTTCCTCCGAAGAGCTTCCCCTTTTGCCCGTTGGCACCGGCGTGGCAGGTACTTTGAGCACAAGGCTCCACTCTTCGCAGGGCTCGGACTTCCATCTAGTTAGGTGCCTCTAAAGGCAAACTGAGTCTAAAGCGTTATCGCACTGCCTGTTTTCCTTTCCTTTCAGGTGGACTACATATTTCGTGCTTTAAACACTTGCGACTGTGTATTTGTATATATATTGTGTTGATATGGTATGTGTTGGTTTAATATTGTGATATTGTGATTTTCTTGCTACGGTCATTATTTTAAAGGCCTTAAAATAAATGTGTATCTATTTTTGATATAACAACTGTTTGGAGTAGTTTGTAAGCGCTCTTGCTTTGTGTGCTCATTGCGGGCTTTCAGTCACCCTCACCCCTCTTGAGACCTAGTCTTGACCGCCGCGATCGCTACCTTGATTGGTCTGGCTCGTCCAGAGGTTACCCTGTTCCAAGTAATTAGGTTGGCCTTCTGAACTTCTGCGCCACCAGGACAGAGTTCAGAAATCCGTCTTAACAAATTGGTGTACAGCGGTGGGATACGACTGAAGGTATCCAGTGTTGCGCTCGAACTAAGGCATTTCAGGTTATTCCAAACAGTACACGTAGTGAATTGTTGTAATATAACTTTTAAAAGGCCATAGTCCTATCAAACAGTATGGAAGCAAATACCTTGTTAACTTTAAATGCTTCCAAATCAGAAACGCTGAAAAAGATGTGTGCAGAGAGAGGTGTTTCCTCTCAAGGCACTAAATTGGAAATGATCCGAAGAATCGTGGCGTGGCAAGAAGCGCAGCTTGACGCTATAACTTCTGAGGACAGTGCGGAAGGTGGTGGGGCTGCTCTCACTGGCAGAACCGACGGTTCTGCCGGTGCACTGATCCATCGCGACCACGAGGACAGGGAGGATGTAATGTCTAATGTTTCCTCTGCCAGTGCTGATGGGGAGGCTATGCTTGAATTCAAGAAGCAAGAGCTGCGGTTTAGGCAGCAGGAGCTTGAATTCAGCATAGCCAAACTAAAAATCGAACAGGCAGAAAAACAGAAAGACAGGGATCACCAGTTGGAACTGGCCAAGCTTCAGGTTGCAAATGGATCCAAGGGTCCTAGACATGGGTCTGGGGCTTCCTCTCATCCACGGTTTCCAAAAGATCTGCTCAGTGTGTATGAAGAAAGGAATGACATTATGGACTGGCTGAATGCGTTTGAGTATGCATGCGAGGTTCAAGAAGTTGACAATGCTGATAAGATTGCGTGGTTGCTCAGTAGACTGCCCCATTCTGGCTGCAGTGCCATTATGGAAATGTCGAAGGCTGAGCGGGCTGATTTCGCAATGTTAAAGCAAACTCTCATTTTAAAGTTTGGGAAGACTCCGGCCCAATATTTAAAGCGTTTTCGAGAGTATAAGAAAAAGGAAGGTGGTACTTGGGTATCTTATGTCGCTGAATCTTTGAAAAACTTAACTGGCTGGGTCGAAGGTTATAAGGTTTCTACCTTCGAAGGCATGATAAATCTTGTCATGCTGGAACACATTTTTGCTTCTTCTTCCCCGGAGCTTAAGCAGCATTTGGCCGATTCGAAGGAGATAGATCCTAAGAAGCTGGCCATTGCTGCAGACTTATGGGTGTCACATCGAGTGTCCCATAAGGACAAAACTCATCCTGGTAAGCAGGAGGAAGGGAAAAAGTCCAAAGATGTGGAGGGTGGGGAATCTGCTAAATCTTCTTCCCATAAGGGCCACAAAAAGAAAAACAAGGGTAAGACACAAGAGAACTCACAGGGTAGTGGAGGTCAGCCTCCGAAACAGAACTCTGGTTACAATAAGCCTCCATAAGTAAACAGACCCAATGGGGCTTGTTTTTCTTGTGGAGCAACTGACCATGTGAAGGGGGATCCCCGTTGTAAGGTTAGACCTTTGGGGGTCCACTCCGCTAATCTGGCCTTCTCCTCCTACGAGGAAGAAGAGATTACAGGAGCATCCTTCTCCTCAGACTCATTTCCCAGCGGAATAGAGGCTGAGGTAGTTTTAGTGTCCCTGGGTTCCTGGGAGCCTAAAGTCGCAGAGGCTTATGCTAGGATTCCGGATAATACCAAGCACTACTTTAAAGACAGTGTGCTGATCAATGGAGTGGATACTCCAGCTCTTAGGGATAGTGGGTGCAGTCGCACTGTAGTGGATTCTACCTTGGTAGACTCAGAGGAAGTTGCCAGAGCTACTCTGATGCCCACTAAGTTGGCTGACGGCCCCCTCCGTATGTTTCCCGTGATCCCTGTAAATCTTACTTTAAATGGTACAGCAGTCAGGATTCCAGTGAGCATTCAGAGAAACGTCCCGGGAAAGGTCTTGTTGGGCAATGATCTCAGAGCTTTAGGGCTCGTAGGAGACACTGCCGAAAGACCCTACACACGGTCTCAAGCACGGGCAGCATTGGCCAAGTCCAATACGCCGCCCCAGCCGAAGGGGAAACCCAAGGCGAAAGGAGTCTACAAGTCAAGACGAGGGAAAGAGAATATTCCCCCGAGCTCGCCTACCACTGCGGTGGAGGAAGTTGGTCAATCGCCCGGGCCTGACGAGGAGGTGGCGATGCCTGAAGTATTCGACCCCAACGATCATCCTGAACTAAAAGACTTGTTAGTTGAAGGAGGTCCTGATAGGGACGAATTCAGTAAAGGCCAACGTGAGTGCCCATCTCTGGAAGGCCTAAGGAGACAGGCCTGCTCCCAGCTTGAGGGTGAACCTCCTGGGATGCATAGGATTTACCAGGAAGGTGGACTCCTGTATAGTGAGCCCACAGAGTCTACAGAAGGAGACCATAGGAGGTTGGTGGTTCCCCTTGCTGTTAGGCCCTTCCTCCTGCAGTTGGCGCATGAAGTTCCCCTTGCTGGTCACCTCGGTATGAGGAAGACCACGCAAAGGTTATCCATGCACTTCTACTGGCCCAAGATGGGGGAGCAAGTAGAAAGTCACTGCAGGAGTTGTGCCGCCTGCCAGTTGTCTGGTAAGGTTGGCGCGACAATCCAAGCTCCGTTGGTACTGCTCCCAGTTGTGGGGGTACCATTTGAAAGGGTAGGGATCGACATGGTTGGTCCCCTTGACCCGCAAACATCCTCAGGCAATAGGTTTATCCTGGTGCTGGTCGACCAGGCACCCAGGTATCCTGAGGCCGTCCCATTTACAACTGTAACTGCCAAGCCAGTTGCAGAAGCTTTACTCGGCATGTTTACTAGGGTTGGCTTCCCTAAAGAAGCTGTGTCGGATCATGGCAGCAACTTTATGTCGAAGTATAGGCAGGCTATGTGGAAAGAATGTGGGGACACCTACAGGTTCTCTTCTGCATACCGCCCCCAGACCAATGGTCTGGGGGGGCGTTTCAGCAGGACGTTAAAGAGCATGATTGGGGCTCTGGAGGAGCCTCAGAGAAGGAAATGGGATCTTCTTGTTTCATGCTTACTGTTTGCCTACCGAGAGGTACCACAGGAGGGTGTTGGCTTCAGCCCCTTCGAACTTCTGTTCGGTCATCCCGTACGGGGACCCTTAGCCATTGTCAAGGAGGGATGGGAGATGCCCACTCCCCCTGTTACTACCAATGTAGTTGATTATGTGCTAGGGCTCAGAAAACGGATGGTACTTCTGATGGGCTTGGCTAGTGATAAATTGAAGGCAGGGCAAGCGCTGGTGAAACATTGGTACGACCAGAAAGCTTCCCTCATCAACTTTACACTTGGTCAGCAAGTCCTGATCATGAATCTCATAAGGCCTCGAGCTTTACAGGACAAATGGTCAGGCCCTTACCCAGTGGTGGAGCCCCTGGGTGAGGTTAACTATTCAGTGGACCTTGGAAGGCCTGGACAGGCTCCCAAAGTGTTTCACATGAATAGGCTGAAGGCTTTCGTCCCAAGCGGCGAAATCGCAGCACTGCTATTGGCTTCAGACGTTGAGGAAGAGGAGTCTGAACCTCTCCCTGACCTGTTCCAAAGCAGTCCTTCAGAAAGCTCTTTTGAGGGTGTCCGAGTGGCCCCTCACCAAAATGGACCAGGCTCAGTGGTTTGCCTTGGACATGAAGTAGGTGGAGGGAGGAGACAGCCTCTATCCAGTAAAGTACAAGCAGTACAAGACTGGCCTACCCCCACTACGCAAACCCAAGTGAGAGCCTTCTTAGGACTCATGGGGTATTATCGCAATTTTGTGGCAGACTATGGCACCATAGCTGCTCCTCTGACTGCCCTCACAACTCCGAAGAAACCCAAGAAGGTAACTTGGACCGACGAGTGTGAGAAGGCCTTCAATGGCTTAAAAGACTCCTTGTGCCAGGCCCCTGTGCTCAGGGCCCCTGATTATCAAAGACCTTTTATCGTGCAGACGGATGCCTCTGACACTGGGATAGGAGCTGTACTATCACAAGTAGATGAGAAGGGTAAGGAACACCCTATCGGTTTTATTAGTCGCCAGCTTAAGGACAGAGAGCTCAGATGGTCCACGGTAGAGAAAGAATGTTTCTCTGTTGTGTGGGCCCTAAGGAAGCTGAGGCCCTACCTCTATGGGACCCACTTCACTGTGCAGACTGACCATAAGCCGTTAAAGTGGCTAATGAACATGAAGGGGGAGAATCCAAAGTTGCTTAGGTGGTCCATAAGTCTACAAGGCTTCGACTTCACTATTGAGCATAGGCCAGGTGTCCAACATAGCAATGCTGATGGGTTGTCCAGAATGTTTAACCGACCTGAACAAGAGACTCATCCAGGGGTGGATTAGTTCCCCCTGTCCATAGTCTGGGAGGGGCGAGTGTTAGGAAAGATTTCGTAATTGTAGGGAATTTTCCTTCCATGTGGCAACCCCTAAACTTTTTGCTATTGTTTTTAACCTTGTTCTTGACTTTGCCAGAGAAGTACAGCCTTCTGCCGCACTTCTCTGGGCTTTCGCTCCTTTTCTTACGGGGAAACTGACATGCCCTTAAGACAGTCAGTACCGGGGAACGCTGTTTCCCGTAGTTTCTTTTATCGTGTTGCGGCTTTAGTGCAACATGACACAAGAGGGCACTGTAAGCTAAGTTACAGCTCTCTTGGGTCTCTAGCCTTCTACAGACCCTAGATACTCTTTTAGGATGGTATTTGATCGGTGCAAGTCATTCAGGGACTCGAATGGTGGCAGCGATCGTTTTGTTTATTTTGAGCTCCTTTTGGCGTTCTGAGCACGTTTTTGCCCTGAACCCAAAATAGTGGCCTGGCTCTCCAAAATGGCCAGACCACGAGGCTCCTTTGTCTTGTCCACTGACCGTCTTGCTCCCTTCACCTTCCCCAGGTCGGGCGACCCGGGGCCTTCCTTATTTGGGCATGTACTTTCCCGCGAAACGTGGTTGCTTTCGCGGGCTTCTACATGTCGATTGTGTGCCTCCAGGGTGTGGGCTGGGATGTCTGGTCCCAATACACATCCTGGGTGCCAGAGAGTCTGGGGTGGTGTGAATGCCTGGGACCACCGTGGTCCGTGATTGGTCCACGTATGGTATGTGTTTTGATGAGCGGATCTCCCATTGGTTCCTCTCCGTTTTGGCGCGAAGGGAACCGTGGATAAGAGGGGGCTGGAAACACCACTACCATGTCGATCTCCTGAGTTCTCACGAACAAAGGAATACAGGAGCCAAGTATCCTGCAACCAAGAGGCTGGACCGAGGAATCGCTGGTGACCCGCTGAAGGAATCCTCCTTTGCACTGCTGTCGTCCGGAGAACCCCTGTCCTCCTTTGATCGAACCAGAAGGCCTGTACTGGTGCTTCGACCTTTGGAATAGCAGGACCAGCTATTCCCGGCATCTTCAACCATCTCCTGCCAAGTAAGCCTTCGGAAGCGTCTCTGGGCCATCCAGTTGACTGACCAGCTTACAAAGGAGTTTGGCTCTGCAACCGCCGCCAGGTTGTGTTGTATTGCGAGTCCTTGTCACTCTCCCACGCTTCGTGCACTTGGCGTTCCCAGGTCTGAAGGGAGGAGTGTTCATTTGGCTCGAATACACACGGCCGCTCCGTTGTCCTGTGCGGCAACAAAACTGTGCCGGTTTCGTCGATTGGGACGTCTTTTTGCTCTCCACGACTACAAGGCGTTCCCTGCTCTTCTGAACCTGCCAGCTGCTGAAACTAACGTGGAGAAGCCTGGGTCTGCTTGCTTCGGGGACCGGTGAGTAGTATATCTAGGATCTGGTCGCCCTCCTGCAGTATCCCATTGCTTTTCCCTGCTGTGTAAAAACAGCACCCTTTTCGTCCGTACTCGCGCTCTGCTTCTGCCCGCTGTGGAGGCTGCGCTTGAGTTGCGGAACCTGTTCTTCTTCTGCTGTGCACTAACGCGAACTGCCTGACTTCCTCCGAAGAGCTTCCCCTTTTGCCCGTTGGCACCGGCGTGGCAGGTACTTTGAGCACAAGGCTCCACTCTTCGCAGGGCTCGGACTTCCATCTAGTTAGGTGCCTATGAAGGCGAACTAAGTCGAAAGCATTATCGCACTGCCTGTTTTCCTTCCCTTTCAGGTGGACTACATATTTCGTGCTTTAAACGCTTGCGACTGTGTATTTGTATATATATTGTGTTGATATGGTATGTGTTGGTTTAATATTGTGATATTGTGATTTTCTCGCTACGGTCGTTGTTTTAAAGGCCTTAAAATAAATGTGTGTTTATTTTTGATATAACAACTGTTTGGAGTAGTTTGTTAGCGCTCTTGCTTCGTGTGCTCATTGAGAGCTTTCAGTCACCCTCACCCCTCTTGAGATCTAGTCTTGACCGCCGCGATCGCTACCTTGATTGGTCTGGCTTGTCCAGAGGTTACCCTGTTCCAAGTAATTAGGTTGGCCTTCTGAACTTCTGCGCCACCAGGACAGAGTTCAGAAATCCGTCTTAACAAATTGGTGTACAGCGGTGGGATACGACTGAAGGTATCCAGTGTTGCGCTCGAACTAGGGCATTTCAGGTTATTCCAACCAGTGCACGTAGTGAATTGTTATAGTATAACTTTAAAAAGGCCATAGTCCTATCACACAGTATGGAAACAAGTACGTTGTTAACTTTAAATGCTTCCAAATCAGAAACGCTGAAAAAGATGTGTGCAGAGAAAGGTGTTTCCTCTCAAGGTACAAAATTGGAAATGATCCAGAGAATCGTGGCGTGGCAAGAAGCGCAGCTTGACGCTATTACTTCTGAGGACAGTGCGGAAGGTGGTGGGGCTGCTCTCACTGGTAGAACCGACGGTTCTGCCGCCGCACTGATCCACCGCGACCACGAGGACAGGGAGGACGAGATGTCTAATGTTTCCTCTGCCAGTGCTGATGGGGAGGCTATGCTTAAATTCAAGAAGCAAGAGCTGCGGTTTAGGCAGCAGGAGCTTGAATTCAGCATAGCCAAACTAAAAATCGAACAGGCAGAAAAACAAAAAGACAGGGATCACCAGTTGGAACTGGCCAAGCTTCAGGTTGCAAATGGGTCCACGGGTCCTGGACATGGGTCTGGGGCCTCCTCTCATCCACGGTTTCCAAAAGATCTGCTCAGTGTGTATGAAGAACGGAATGACATTATGGACTGGCTGAATGCGTTTGAGTATGCATGCGAAGTCCAGAAAGTTGACAATGCTGATAAGATTGCGTGGTTGCTCAGTAGACTGCCCCATTCTGGCTGTAGTGCCATTATGGAGATGTCGAAGGCTGAGCGAGCTGATTTCGCAATGTTGAAGCAGACTCTCATTTTAAAGTTTGGGAAGACTCCGGCCCAATATTTAAAGCGTTTTCGAGAGTATAAGAAAAAGGAAGGTGGTACTTGGGTATCTTATGTCGCTGAATCTTTGAAAAACTTAACTGGCTGGGTCGAAGGCTATAAGGTTTCTACCTTCGACGGCATGATAAATCTTGTCATGCTGGAACACATTTTTGCTTCTTCTTCCCCGGAGCTTAAGCAGCATTTGGCCGATTCGAAGGAGATAGATCCTAAGAAGCTGACCATGGCAGCAGACTTATGGGTGTCACATCGAGTGTCCCATAAGGACAAAACTCATCCTGGTAAGCAGGAGGAGGGGAAAAAGTCCAAAGATATGGAGGGTGGGGAATCTGCTAAATCTTCTTCCCAAAAGGGCCACAAAAAGAAAAACAAGGGTAAGACACAAGAGAACTCACAGGGTAGTGGACGTCCGCCTCCGAAACAGAACTCCGGTTACAATAAGCCTCCCTACGTAAACAGACCCATTGGATCTTGTTTTGCTTGTGGAGCAACTGACCATGTGAAGGGGGATCCCCGTTATAAGGTTAGACCTTTGGGGGTCCACTCGGCTAATCTGGCCTTCTCCTCCTACGAGGAAGAAGAGATTACAGGAGCATCCTTCTCCTCAGACTCATTTCCCAGCGGAATAGAGGCTGAGGTAGTTTTAGTGTCCCTGGGTTCCTGGGAGCCTAAAGTCGCAGAGGCGTATGCTAGGATTCCGGATAATACCAAGCACTACTTTAAAGACAGTGTGCTGATCAATGGAGTAGATACTCCAGCTCTTAGGGATAGTGGGTGCAGTCGCACTGTAGTGGATTCTACCTTGGTAGACTCAGAGGAAGTTGCCAGAGCTACTCTGATGCCCACTAAGTTGGCTGACGGCCCCCTCCGTATGTTTCCCGTGATCCCTGTAAATCTTACTTTAAATGGTACAGCAGTTAGGATTCCAGTGAGCATTCAGAGAAACGTCCCGGGAAAGGTCTTACTAGGTAATGATCTCAGAGCTCTAGGGCTCGTAGGAGACACTGCCGAACGACCCTACACACGGTCTCAAGCACGGGCAGCATTGGCCAAGTCCAATACGCCGCCCCAGCCGAAGGGGAAACCCAAGGCGAAAGGAGTCAACAAGTCACGACGAGGGAAAGAGAATATTCCCCCGAGCTCGCCTACCACTGCGGTGGAGGAAGTTGGTCGATCGCCCGAGCCTGACGAGGAAGTGGCGATGCCTGAAGTATTCGACCCCAACGATCATCCTGAACTAAACGACTTGTTAGTTGAAGGAGGTCCTGATAGGGACGAATTCAGTAAAGGCCAACGCGAGTGCCCATCTCTGGAAGGCCTAAGGAGACAGGCCTGCTCCCAGCTTGAGGGTGAACCTCATGGGACGCATAGGATTTATTGGGAAGGTGGACTCCTGTATAGTGAGCCCACAGAGTCTACAGAAGGAGACCATAGGAGGTTGATGGTTCCCCTTGCTGTTAGACCCTTCCTCCTGCAGTTGGCGCATGAAGTTCCCCTTGCTGGTCACCTTGGTAGGAAGAGGACCAAGCAAAGGTTATCCATGCACTTCTACTGGCCCAAGATGGGGGTGCAAGTAGAAAGTCACTGCAGGAGTTGTGCCTCCTGCCAGTTGTCTGGCAAGGTTGGCGCGACAATCCAAGCTCCGTTGGTACCGCTCCCAGTTGTGGGGGTACCATTTGAAAGGGTAGGGATCGACATCGTTGGTCCCCTTGACCCGCAAACATCCTCGGGCAATAGGTTTATCCTGGTGCTGGTCGACCATGCAACCAGGTATCCTGAGGCCATCCCATTAAAAACCGTAACTGCCAAGTCAGTTGCAAAAGCTTTACTCGGCATATTTACTAGGGTTGGCTTCCCTAAAGAAGTTGTGTCAGATCGTGGCAGCAACTTTATGTCGAAGTATATGCAGGCTATGTGGAAAGAATGTGGGGTAACCTACAAGTTCTCTTCTGCATACCACCCCCAGACCAATGGTCTGGTGGAACGCTTCAACAGAACGTTAAAGAGCATGATTGGGGCTCTGGAGGAGCCCCAGAGAAGAAAATGGGATCTTCTTTTACCATGCTCGCTGTTTGCCTACCGAGAGGTACCACAGGAGGGTGTTGGCTTCAGCCCCTTCGAACTTCTGTTCGGTCATCCCGTACGGGGACCCTTAGCCATTGTCAAGGAGGGATGGGAGATGCCCACTCCCCCTGTTACTACCAATGTAGTTGACTATGTGCTAGGGCTCAGAAAACGGATGGTACTTCTGATGGGCTTGGCTAGTGATAAATTGAAGGCAGGGCAAGCGCTGGTGAAACATTGGTACGACCAGAAAGCTTCCCTCATCAACTTTACACCTGGTCAGCAAGTCCTGATCATGAATCCCATAAGGCCTCGCGCTTTACAGGACAAATGGTCAGGCCCTTACACAGTGGTGGAGCCCCTGGGTGAGGTGAACTATTTAGTGGACCTTGGAAGGCCTGGACAGGCTCCAAAAGTGTTCCACGTAAATAGGCTGAAGGCTTTCGTCCCAAGAGTCGAAATCGCAGCACTGCTACTGGCTTCAGACGTTGAGGAAGAGGAGTCAGAACCTCTCCCCGACCTGTTCCACGGCGGTCCTTCAGATAGCTCCATTGAGGGTGTCCGAGTGGCCCCTCACCTGACTTCTGATCAGCAGGTTGAGGTGAAAAATTTGCTTAGGCAGTTTTCCCCCCTGTTTTCACAGTCGCCTGGTTTGACACCTTGGTGCAAACATAACATTGACACAGGAGACAGTGTACCTACCAAAAGTAGGGGATACAGAATGTCGGATAAAGTACGGTCTTATATTAAGACCGAGGTCAACAAGATGTTAGACCTTGGGGTGATTGAACCCTCTAGTAGTCCTTGGTCCAGCCCTGTGGTCTTGGTTCCAAAGGCAGGCACTTCTGAATTGAGGTTCTGCGTGGATTACAGGGCTCTGAATGCTGTCACCAAGACAGATGCCCACCCCTTGCCTCGAACAGATGAGCTGGTGGATACTTTGGGTGCCTCCAAGTACCTCAGCACGTTTGACCTCACTGCTGGCTATTGGCAAATAGCTTTAGCAGAACATGCCAGGGAGAAGACAGCATTTTCTACTCCAGACGGCCTTTACCAATTCCGGGTAATGCCGTTCGGGTTGAAGAATGCACCTGCCACTTTCCAGAGGCTTGTGAATCATGTGTTGAATGGGTTGGACGAATTCTGTCTTGCATATCTGGACGATATAGCAGTTTTCAGTGCCACCTGGGAAGACCATGTGAAACACCTCGGGATTGTGCTCCAGGCTCTTCAGAAAGCCCACTTGACCATAAAGGCTAGTAAATGCCAGATTGGACAAGGCTCAGTGGTTTACCTTGGACATGAAGTAGGTGGAGGGAGGATACAGCCTCTACCCAGTAAAGTACAAGCAGTACAAGACTGGCCTACCCCCACTACGCAAACCCAAGTGAGAGCCTTCTTAGGACTCACGGGGTATTATCGGAATTTTATGGCAGACTATGGCACCATAGCTGCTCCTCTGACTGCCCTCACAACTCCGAAGAAACCCAAGAAGGTAACTTGGACCGACGAGTGTGAGAAGGCCTTCAATGGCTTGAAAGACTCCTTGTGCCAGGCCCCTGTCCTCAGGGCCCCTGATTATCAAAGACCTTTTATCGTGCAGACGGACGCCTCTGACACTGGGATAGGAGCTGTACTATCACAAGTAGATGAGAAGGGTAAGGAACACCCTATCGGTTTTATTAGTCGCCAGCTTAAGGACAGAGAGCTCAGATGGTCCACGGTAGAGAAAGAATGTTTCTCTGTTGTGTGGGCCCTAAGGAAGCTGAGGCCCTACCTCTATGGGACCCACTTCACTGTGCAAACTGACCATAAGCCGTTAAAGTGGCTAATGAACATGAAGGGGGAGAATCCAAAGTTGCTTAGGTGGTCCATAAGTCTTCAAGGCTTCGACTTCACTATTGAGCATAGGCCAGGTGTCCAACATAGCAATGCTGATGGGTTGTCCAGAATGTTTAACCGACCTGAACAAGAGACTCATCCAGGGGTGGATTAGTTCCCCCTGTCCATAGTCTGGGAGGGGCGAGTGTTAGGAAAGATTTCGTAATTGTAGGGAATTTTCCTTCCATGTGGCAACCCCTAAACTTTTTGCTATTGTTTTTAACCTTGTTCTTGACTTTGCCAGAGAAGTACAGCCTTCTGCCGCACTTCTCTGGGCTTTCGCTCCTTTCTTACGGGGAAACTGACATGCCCTTAAGACAGTCAGTACCGGGGAACGCTGTTTCCCGTAGTTTCTTTTATCGTGTTGCGGCTTTAGTGCAACATGACACAAGAGGGCACTGTAAGCTAAGTTACAGCTCTCTTGGGTCTCTAGCCTTCTACAGGCCCTAGATACTCGTTTAGGATGGTATTTGATCGGTGCAAGTCATTCAGGGACTGGAATGGTGGCAGCGATCGTTTTGTTTATTTTGAGCTCCTTTTGGCGTTCTGAGCACGTTTTTCGCACTGAACCCAAAATGGTGGCCTGGCTCCCAAAATGGCCAGACCACGAGGCTCCTTTGTCCTGTCCACTGACCGTCTTGCTCCCTTCACCTTCCCCAGGTCGATCGACCCGGGGCCTTCCTTATTTGGGCATGTACTTTCCCGCGAAACGCAGATGCTTTCGCGGGCTTCTACATGTCGTTTGTGTGCCTCCAGGGTGTGGACTGGGATGTCTGGTCCCAATACACATCCTGGGTGCCAGAGAGTCTAGGGTGGTGTGAATGCCTGGGACCACCGTGGTCCGTGATTGGTCCACGTATGGTATGTGTGTTGATGAGCGGATCTCCCATTGGCTCCCCTCCGTTTTGGCGCGAAGGGAACCGTGGATAAGAGGGGGCTGGAAACACCACTACCATGTCGATCTCCTGAGTTCTCACGAACGAAGGAATACAGGAGCCAAGTATCCTGCAACCACGAGGCTGGACCGAGGAATCGCTGGTGACCCGCTGAAGTAATCCTCCTTTGCACTGCTGTCGTCCTGTGAAACCCTTTCCTCCTTGATCGAACCAGAAGGCCTGTACTGGTGCTTCGACCTTTGGAATAGCAGGAACAGCTATTCCCGGCATCTTCAACCATCTCCTGCCAAGTAAGCCTTCGGAAGCGTCTCTGGGCCATACAGTTGACTGACCAGCTTACAAGGGAGTCTTGCTCTGTAACCGCCACCAGGTTGTGCAGTATCCCGAGTCCTTGTCACTCTCCCACGCTTCGTGCACTTGGCGTTCCCAGTTCTGAAGGGAGGAGTGTACTTTTGACTCAGGTACGCACGGCCGCTCCGTTGTCCTGCTGCGGCAACAAACTGTGCCGGTTTCGTCGATTGGGACGTCTTTTTGCTCTACACGACTACAAGGCGTTCCCTGCTCTTCTGAACCTGCCAGCTGCTGAAACTAACGTGGAGAAGCCTGGGTCTGCTTGCTTCGGGGACCGGTGAGTAGTATATCTAGGATCTGGTCGCCCTCCTGCAGTATCCCATTGCTTTTCCATGCTGTGTAAAAACAGCACCCTTTTGCCGTACTCGCGCTCTGCTTCTGCCCGCTGTGGAGGCTGCGCTTGAGTTGCGGAACCTGTTCTTCTTCTGCTGTGCACTAACCCGAACTGCCTGACTTCCTCCGAAGAGCTTCTCCTTTTGCCCGTTGGCACCAGCGTGTGCAGGTACTTTGAGCACAAGGCTCCACTCTTCGCAGGGCTCGGACTTCCATCTAGTTAGGTGCCTATGAAGGCGAACTGAGTCGAAAGCATTATCGCACTGCCTGTTTTCCTTCCCTTTCAGGTGGACTACATATTTCGTGCTTTAAACGCTTGCGACTGTGTATTTGTATATATATTGTGTGGATATGGTATGTGTTGGCTTAGTATTGTGATATTGTGATTTTCTCGCTACGGTCATTATTTTAAAGGCCTTAAAATAAATGTGTATCTATTTTTGATATAACAACTGTTTGGAGTAGTTTGTAAGCGCTCTTGCTTTGTGTGCTCATTGCGAGCTTTCAGTCACCCTCACCCCTCTTGAGACCTAGTCTTGACCGCCGCGATCGCTACCTTGATTGGTCTGGCTTGTCCAGAGGTTACCCTGTTCCAAGTAATTAGGTTGGCCTTCTGAACTTCTGCGCCGCCAGGACAGAGTTCAGAAATCCGTCTTAACAATACCAAACCTGAGATCCTTCCTATATCATGAGATGTGAGAACCAAATACTTCCCCTTCCAAACCTGAGACCCTCCCTTTAGCATGAGATGTGATATCCAACTCCTTCCCATTCCAATCCTGAGACCTTTCTGATAGCATAAGATGTGATATCTCAATGCCTCTAATACCAAACCTGAGATCCTACCTCTCACATGAAATGTGATATCCAACTCCTTCCCATTCCAATCCTGAGACCCTTCCTATAGCATGAGATGTGATATCTCAATGCTTCTAAAACCAAACCTGAGACTCTTCCTATAACATGAGATGGGATATCCAACTCCTTCCCATTCCAATCCTGAGACCCTTCCGATAGCAGAGATGTGATATCTCAATGCTTATACCAAACCTGAGACCCTTCCTACGGCATGAGATGTCATATACAACTCCTTCCCATTCCAATCCTGAGACCCTTCCTATAGCATGAGATGTGATATCTCAATGCTTATACCAAACCTGAGACCCTTCCTATAGCATGAGATGTGATATCCACCTCCTTCCCATTCCAATCCTGAGACCCTTCCTATAGCATGAGATGTGATGTCTCAATGCTTCTAATACCAAACCTGAGATCCTTCCTATAACATGAGATGTGATATCCAACTCCTTCCATTCCAATCCTGAGACCCTTCCTATAGCATGAGATTTGATATCTCAATGCTTATACCAAACCTGAGACCCTTCCTATAGCATGAGATGTGATACCCAAGTCCTTCCCATTCCAATCCTTAGACCCTTCCTACAGCATGCAATATGATATCTCAATGATTCTAATAACAATCCTGAGACCCGTCCTATAACATGAGATGGGATATCCAATTCCTTCCCATTCCAATCCTGAGACACTTCCGATAGCAGAGATGTGATATCTCAATGCTTATACCAAACCTGAGACCCTTCCTATAACATGAGATCGGATATCCAACTCCTAACCGTTCCAAACCTGAGACCCTTCCTTTAGCATGAGATGTGATATCCAGCTCCTTCCCATTCCAATCCTGAGACACTTCCGATAGCAAGAGATGTGATATCTCAATGCTTCTAATATCAAAACTGAAACCCTCCCTATAGCATGATATGTGATATCTAAGTCCTTCCCATTCCAATCCTAAGACCCTTCCTATAGCATGAGATGTGATATCTCAATGCTTCTACCAAACCTGAGACCCTTCCTTTAGCATGAGATGTGATATCCAACTCCTTCCCATTCCAATCCTGAGACCCTTCCTATAGCATGAGATGTGATATCTCAATACTTCTAATACCAAACCTGAGATCCTTCCGATAACATGAGATGTGATATCCAAATCCTTCCCCTTCCAAACCTGAGACCCTCCCTTTAGCATGAGATGTGATATCCAACTCCTTCCAATTCCAATCCTGAGACCCTTCTGATAGCATGAGATGTGATATCTCAATGCTTCTAATACCAAACCTGAGATCCTTCCGATAGCATGAGATGTGATATCTCAATGCTTCTAATACCAAACCTGAGATCCTTCCTATATCATGAGATGTGAGATCCAAATCCTTCCCCTTCCAAACCTGAGACCCTCCCTTTAGCATGAGATGTGATATCCAAGTCCTTCCCATTCCAATCCTGAGACCTTTCTGATAGCATGAGATGTGATATCTCAATGCCTCTAATACCAAACCTGAGATCCTACCTCTCACATGAAATGTGATATCCAACTCTTTCCCCTTCCAAACCTGAGAGCCTTCCTATAACATGAGATGTGATATCCAACTCCTTCCCATTCCAACCTCAGACCCTTCCTATAGCATGAGATGTGATTTCTCAATGCCTCTAATACCAAACCTGAGATCCTTCCTCTAACATGAAATGTGATATCCAACTCCTTCCCTTTCCAAACCTGAGAGTCTATCTATAGCATGAGATGTGATATCCAAGTCCTTCCCATTCCAATCCTTAGACCCTTCCTACAGCATGCAATATGATATCTCAATGATTCTAATAACAAACCTGAGACCCGTCCTATAACATGAGATGGGATATCCAACTCCTTCCCATTCCAATCCTGAGACACTTCTGATAGCAGAGATGTGATATCTCAATGCTTATACCAAACCTGAGACCCTTCCTATAACATGAGATGTGATATCCAACTCCTTCCCGTTCCAAACCTGAGACCCTTCCTTTAGCATGAGATGTGATATCCATCTCCTTCCCATTCCAATACTGAGACACTTCCGATAGCATGAGATGTGATATCTCAATGCTTCTGATATCAAAACTGAGACCAACAAAAATGATATGTGATATCTAAGTCCTTCCCATTCCAAACTTGAGACCCTCCCTATAGCATGAGATGTGATATCCAAGTCCTTCCCATTCCAAACCTGAGACACTTCCTATAGCATGAGATGTGATATCTCAATGCTTCTAATACCAAACATGAGACTCTTCCTATAACATGAGATGGGATATCCAACTCCTTCCCATTCCAATCCTGAGACTCTTCCGATAGCAGAGATGTGATATCTCAATGCTTCTGATATCAAAACTGAGACCAACAAAAATGATATGTGATATCTAAGTCCTTCCCATTCCAATCCTGAGACCCTTCCTATAGCATGAGATGTGATATCGCAATGCTTTTAATATCAAACTTGAGACCCTCCCTATAGCATGAGATGTGATATCCAAGTCCTTCCCATTCCAAACCTGAGACACTTCCTATAGCATGAGATGTGATATCTCAATGCTTCTAATACCAAACCTGAGACTCTTCCTATAACATGAGATGGGATATCCAACTCCTTCCCATTCCAATCCTGAGACTCTTCCGATAGCAGAGATGTGATATCTCAATGCTTATACCAAACCTGAGACCCTTCCTACGGCATGAGATGTCATATACAACTCCTTCCCATTCCAATCCTGAGACCCTTCCTATAGCATGAGATGGGATATCTCAATGCTTATACCAAACCTGAGACCCTTCCTAGAGCATGAGATGTGATATCCAACTCCTTCCCATTCCAATCCTGAGACCCTTCCTATAGCATGAGATGTGATGTCTCAATGCTTCTAATACCAAACCTGAGATCCTTCCTATAACATGAGATGTGATATCCAACTCGTTCCATTCCAATCCTGAGACCCTTCCTATAGCATGAGATTTGATATCTCAATGCTTATACCAAACCTGTGACCCTTCCTATAGCATGAGATGTGATATCCAAGTCTTTCCCATTCCAATCCTTAGACCCTTCCTACAGCATGCAATATGATATCTCAATGATTCTAATAACAATCCTGAGACCCGTCCTATAACATGAGATGGGATATCCAATTCCTTCCCATTCCAATCCTGAGACACTTCCGATAGCAGAGATGTGATATTTCAATGCTTATACCAAACATGAGACCCTACCTATAACATGAGATCGGATATCCAACTCCTTCCCGTTCCAAACCTGAGACCCTTCCTTTAGCATGAGATGTGATATCCAGCTCCTTCCCATTCCAATCCTGAGACACTTCCGATAGCATGAGATGTGATATCTCAATGCTTCTAATATCAAAACTGAAACCCTCCCTATAGCATGATATGTGATATCTAAGTCCTTCCCATTCCAATCCTAAGACCCTTCCTATAGCATGAGATGTGATATCTCAATGCTTCTACCAAACCTGAGACCCTTCCTTTAGCATGAGATGTGATATCCAACTCCTTCCCATTCCAATCCTGAGACCCTTCCTATAGCATGAGATGTGATATCTCAATACTTCTAACACCAAACCTGAGATCCTTCCGATAACATGAGATGTGATATCCAAATCCTTCCCCTTCCAAACCTGAGACCCTCCCTTTAGCATGAGATGTGATATCCAACTCCTTCCCATTCCAATCCTGAGACCCTTCTGATAGCATGAGATGTGATATCTCAATGCTTCTAATACCAAACCTGAGATCCTTCCGATAGCATGAGATGTGATATCTCAATGCTTCTAATACCAAACCTGAGATCCTTCCTATAACATGAGATGTGATATCCAAATCCTTCCCCTTCCAAACCTGAGACCCTCCCTTTAGCATGAGATGTGATATCCAACTCCTTCCCATTCCAATCCTGAGACCCTTCTGATAGCATGAGATGTGATATCTCAATGCCTCTAATACCAAACCTGAGATCCTACCTCTAACATGAAATGTGATATCCAACTCTTTCCCCTTCCAAACCTGAGAGCCTTCCTATAACATGAGATGTGATATCCAACTCCTTCCCATTCCAACCTCAGACCCTTCCTATAGCATGAGATGTGATATCTCAATGCCTCTAATACCAAACCTGAGATCCTTCCTCTAACATGAAATGTGATATCCAACTCCTTCCCTTTCCAAACCTGAGAGCCTATCTATAGCATGAGATGTGATATCCAAGTCCTTCCCATTGTAATCCTTAGACCCTTCCTACAGCATGCAATATGATATCTCAATGATTCTAATAACAAACCTGAGACCCGTCCTATAACATGAGATGGGATATCCAACTCCTTCGCATTCCAATCCTGAGACACTTCCGATAGCAGAGATGTGATATCTCAATGCTTATACCAAACCTGAGACCCTTCCTATAACATGAGATGTGATATCCAACTCCTTCCCGTTCCAAACCTGAGACCCTTCCTTTAGCATGAGATGTGACATCCAGCTCCTTCCCATTCCAATCCTGAGACCCTTCCTATAGCATGAGATGTGATATCTCAATGCTTCTAATATCAAACTTGAGACCCTCCCAATAGCATGAGATGTGATATCCAAGTCCTTCCCATTCCAATCCTGAGACACTTCCTATAGCATGAGATGTGATATCTCAATGCTTCTAATACCAAACCTGAGACTCTTCCTATAACATGAGATGGGATATCCAACTCCTTCCCATTCCAATCCTGAGACTCTTCCGATAGCAGAGATGTGATATCTCAATGCTTATACCAAACCTGAGACCCTTCCTACGGCATGAGATGTCATATACAACTCCTTCCCATTCCAATCCTGAGACCCTTCCTATAGCATGAGATGTGATATCTCAATGCTTATACCAAACCTGAGACCCTTCCTATAGCATGAGATGTGATATCCAACTCCTTCCCATTCCAATCCTGAGACCCTTCCTATAGCATGAGATGTGATGTCTCAATGCTTCTAATACCAAACCTGAGATCCTACCTCTAACATGAAATGTGATATCCAACTCTTTCCCCTTCCAAACCTGAGAGCCTTCCTATAACATGAGATGTGATATCCAACTCCTTCCCATTCCAACCTCAGACCCTTCCTATAGCATGAGATGTGATATCTCAATGCCTCTAATACCAAACCTGAGATCCTTCCTCTAACATGAAATGTGATATCCAACTCCTTCCCTTTCCAAACCTGAGAGCCTATCTATAGCATGAGATGTGATATCCAAGTCCTTCCCATTCCAATCCTTAGACCCTTCCTACAGCATGCAATATGATATCTCAATGATTCTAATAACAAACCTGAGACCCGTCCTATAACATGAGATGGGATATCCAACTCCTTCGCATTCCAATCCTGAGACACTTCCGATAGCAGAGATGTGATATCTCAATGCTTATACCAAACCTGAGACCCTTCCTATAACATGAGATGTGATATCCAACTCCTTCCCGTTCCAAACCTGAGACCCTTCCTTTAGCATGAGATGTGACATCCAGCTCCTTCCCATTCCAATCCTGAGACCCTTCCTATAGCATGAGATGTGATATCTCAATGCTTCTAATATCAAACTTGAGACCCTCCCAATAGCATGAGATGTGATATCCAAGTCCTTCCCATTCCAATCCTGAGACACTTCCTATAGCATGAGATGTGATATCTCAATGCTTCTAATACCAAACCTGAGACTCTTCCTATAACATGAGATGGGATATCCAACTCCTTCCCATTCCAATCCTGAGACTCTTCCGATAGCAGAGATGTGATATCTCAATGCTTATACCAAACCTGAGACCCTTCCTACGGCATGAGATGTCATATACAACTCCTTCCCATTCCAATCCTGAGACCCTTCCTATAGCATGAGATGTGATATCTCAATGCTTATACCAAACCTGAGACCCTTCCTATAGCATGAGATGTGATATCCAACTCCTTCCCATTCCAATCCTGAGACCCTTCCTATAGCATGAGATGTGATGTCTCAATGCTTCTAATACCAAACCTGAGATCATTCCTATAACATGAGATGTGATATCCAACTCCTTCCATTCCAATCCTGAGACCCTTCCTATAGCATGAGATTTGATATCTCAATGCTTATACCAAACCTGAGACCCTTCCTATAGCATGAGATGTGATATCCAAGTCTTTCCCATTCCAATCCTTAGACCCTTCCTACAGCATGCAATATGATATCTCAATGATTCTAATAACAATACTGAGACCCGTCCTATAACATGAGATGGGATATCCAATTCCTTCGCATTCCAATCCTGAGACACTTCCGATAGCAGAGATGTGGTATCTCAATGCTTATACCAAACCTGAGACCCTTCCTATAACATGAGATCGGATATCCAACTCCTTCCCGTTCCAAACCTGAGACACTTCCGATAGCATGAGATGTGATATCTCAATGCTTCTAATATCAAAACTGAAACCCTCCCTATAGCATGATATGTGATATCTAAGTCCTTCCCATTCCAATCCTGAGACCCTTCCTATAGCATGAGATGTGATATCTCAATGCTTCTACCAAACCTGAGACCCTTCCTTTAGCATGAGATGTGATATCCAACTCCTTCCCATTCCAACCTGAGACCCTTCCTATAGCATGAGAAGGGATATCCAACTCCTTCCCAATCCAATCCTGAGACCCTTCCGATAGCAGAGATGTGATATCTCAATGCTTATACCAAACCTGAGACCCTTCCTATGGCATGAGATGTGATATCCAACTCTTTGCCATTCAAATCCTGAGATCCTCCCTATAACACGAGATGTCATATCCAACTCCTTCCCATTCCAAACCTGAGACCCTTCCTTTAGCATGAGATGTGATATCCAAATCCTTCACATTCCAATCCGGAGACCCTTCCTATAACATGAGATGTGATATCCAACTCCTTCCCAATCCAATCCTGAGACCCTTCCGATAGCAGAGATGTGATATCTCAATGCTTATACCAAACCTGAGACCCTTCCTATGGCATGAGATGTGATATCCAACTCCTTGCCATTCAAATCCTGAGACCCTCCCTATAACAAGAGATGTCATATCCAACTCCTTCCCATTCCAAACCTGAGACCCTTCCTTTAGCATGAGATGTGATATCTCAATGCTTCTAATACCAAACCTGAGACCCTTCCGATAGCATGAGATGTGATATCTCAATGCTTCAAAAACCAAACATGAGAACCATCCTATAACATGAGATGTGAAATCCAAATCCTTCCCTTCCCAAACCTGAGACTCTTCCTATAGCATGAGATGTGATATCTCAATGCTTCTACCAAACCTGAAACCCTTCCTATAGCATGAGATGTGATATCCAGCTCCTCCCATTCCAATCCTGAGACCCTTCCGATAGCATGAGATGTGATATCTCAATGCTTCTAATATCAAAACTGAGACCCTCCCTATAGCATGAGATGTGATATCTAAGTCCTTCCGATTCCAATCCTGAGACCCTTCCGATAGCAGAGATGTGATATTTCAATTCTTACACCAAACCTGAGACCCTTCCTATAGCATGAGATGTGATATCCAACTCCTTCCGATTCCAATCCTGAGACCCTTCCTATAGCATGAGATGTGATATCGCAATGCTTCTACCAAAACTGAGACCCTTCCTTTAGCATGAGATGTGATATCCAACTCCTTCCCATTCCAATCCTGAGACCCTTCCTATAGCATGAGATGTGATATCTCAATGCTTCTAATACCAAACCTGAGATCCTTCTGATAGCATGAGATGTGATATCTCAATGCTTCTAATACCAAACCTGAGATCCTTCCTATAACATGAGATGTTGTATCCAAATCCTTTCCCTTCCAAACCTGAGACCCTCCCTTTAGCATGAGATGTGATATCCAACTCCTTCCCATTCCAATCCTGATACCCTTCTGATAGCATGAGATGTGATATCTCAATGCCTCTAATACCAAACCTGAGATCCTACCTCTAACATGAAATGTGATATCCAACTCCTTCCCTTTCCAAACCTGAGAGCCTTCCTACAGCATGAGATGTGATATCCAAGTCCTTCCCATTCCAATCCTGAGACCCTTCCTATAACATGAGATGTGATATCCAACTCTTTCCCATTCCAACCTGAGACCCTTCCTATAGCATGAGATGGGATATCCAACTCCTTCCAAATCCAATCCTGATACCCTTCCGATAGCATGAGATGTGATATCCCAATGCTTCTACAAAACCTGAGACCCATACCATGGCATGATGTGATATCAAACTCCCGTCCTATACCATGAGACTTGATATCTCAATGCTTCTAATACCAAACCTGAGACCGGTCCAATAACATGAGATGTGATATCCAAATCCTTCCCCTTCCGAACCTTAGACCCTTCCTTTATCATGAGATGTGATATCCAAGTCCTTCCCATTCCATTCCTGAGACCCTTCCTATAGCATGAGATGTGATATCTCAATGCTTCTAATACCAAACCTGAGACCCTTCCTATAACATGAGATGTGATATCCAAGTCCTTCCCATTCCAATCCTGAGACCCTTCCTATAGCATGAGATGTGATATCTCAATGCTTCTAATACCAAACCTGAGACCCTTCCTATAACATGAATTGTGATATCCAAGTCCTTCCCATTCCAATCCTGAGACCCTTCCGATAGCAGAGATGTGATATCTCAATGCTTATACCAAACCTGAGACCCTTCCGATAGCATGAGATGTGATATCTCAATGCTTCTAATACCAAACCTGAGATCCTTCATATAACATGAGATGTGATGTCCAAATCCTTCCCCTTCCAAATCTTAGACCCTCCCTTTAGCATGAGATGTGATATCCAACTCCTTCCCATTCCAATCCTGAGACCCTTCTGATAGCATGAGATGTGATATCTCAATGCCTCTAATACCAAACCTGAGATCCTACCTCTACATGAAATGTGATATCCAACTCCTTCCCTTTCCAACCCTGAGAGCCTTCCTATAGAATGAGATGTGATATCCAAGTCCTTCCCATTCCAATCCTGAGACCCTTCCTATAACATGAGATGTGATATCCAACTCCTTCACATTCCAACCTTAGGCCCTTCCTATAGCATGAGATGGGATATCCAACTCCTTCCAAATCCAATCCTGATACCCTTCTGATAGCATGAGATGTGATATCCCAATGCTTCTACAAAACCTGAGACCCATACAATGGCATGAGATGTGATATCAAACTCCTTCCCATTCCAATCCTGAGACCCTTCCTATAGCTTGAGATGTGATATCCAACTCCTTCCCATTCCAATTCTGAGACCCGTCCTATACCATGAGACTTGATATCTCAATGCTTCTAATACCAAACCTGAGACCGGTCCTATAACATGAGATGTGATACCCAAATCCTTCCCCTTCCAAACCTTAGACCCTTCCTATAGCATGAGATGTGATATCTCAATGCTTCTAATACCAAACCTGAGATCCTTCCTATAACATGAGATGTGATATCCAACTCCTTCCCATTCCAATCCTGAGACACTTCCTATAGCATGAGATGTGATATCTCACTGCTTATACCAAACCTGAGACCCTTCCTATAGCATGAGATGTGATATCCAACTCCTTCCCATTCCAATCCTGAGACCCTTCCTATAGCATGAGATGTGATATCTCAATGCTTCTAATATCAAACTTTAGAGCCTCCCTATAGCATGAGATGTGATATCCAAGTCCTTCCCATTCCAATCCTGAGACACTTCCTATAGCATGAGATGTGATATCTCAATGCTTCTAATACCAAACCTGAGACTCTTCCTATAACATGAGATGGGATATCCAACTCCTTCCCATTCCAATCCTGAGACCCTTCCGATAGCAGAGATGTGATATCTCAATGCTTATACCAAACCTGAGAACCTTCCTACGGCATGAGATGTCATATACAACTCCTTCCCATTCCAATCCTGAAACCCTTCCTATAGCATGAGATGTGATATCTCAATGCTTATACCAAACCTGAGACCCTTCCTATAGCATGAGATGTGATATCCAACTCCTTCCCATTCCAATCCTGAGACCCTTCCTATAGCATGAGATGTGATATCTCAATGCTTATACCAAACCTGAGACCCTTCCTACGGCATGAGATGTCATATACAACTCCTTCCCATTCCAATCCTGAGACCCTTCCTATAGCATGAGATGTGATATCTCAATGCTTATACCAAACCTGAGACCCTTCCTATAGCATGAGATGTGATATCAAACTCCTTCCCATTCCAATCCTGAGACCCTTCCTATAGCATGAGATGTGATATCTCAATGCTTCTACCAAACCTGAGACCCTTCCTTTAGCATGAGATGTGATATCCAACTCCTTCCCATTCCAATCCTGAGACCCTTCCTATAGCATGAGATGTGATATCTCAATTCTTCTAATACCAAACCTGAGATCCTTCCGATAACATGAGATGTGATATCCAAATCCTTCCCCTTCCAAACCTGAGACCCTTCTGATAGCATGAGATGTGATATCTCAATGCTTCTAATACCAATCCTGAGATCCTTCCAATAGCATGAGATGTGATATCTCAATGCTTCTAATACCAAACCTGAGATCCTTCCTATAACATGAGATGTGATATCCAAATCCTTCCCCTTCCAAACCTGAGACCCTCCCTTTAGCATGAGATGTGATATCCAACTCCTTCCCATTCCAATTCTGAGCCCCTTCCTATACCATGAGACTTGATATCCAACTCCTTCCCATTCCAATTCTGAGCCCCTTCCTATACCATGAGACTTGATATCTCAATGCTTCTAATACCAAACCTGAGACCCGTCCTATAACATGAGATGTGATATCCAAATCCTTCCCCTTCCAAACCTTAGACCCTTCCGATATCATGAGATGTGATATCTCAATGCTTCTAATATCAAACTTGAGACCCTCCCTATAGCATGAGATGTGATATCCAAGTCCTTCCCATTCCAATCCTGAGACCCTTCCTATAGCTTGAGATGTGACATCCAACTCCTTCCCATTCCAATTCTGAGCCCCTTCCTATACCATGAGACTTGATATCCAACTCCTTCCCATTCCAATTCTGAGCCCCTTCCTATACCATGAGACTTGATATCTCAATGCTTCTAATACCAAACCTGAGACCCGTCCTTTATCATGAGATGTGATATCCAACTCCTTCCCATTCCAATCCTGAGACCCTTCCGATATCATGAGATGTGATATCTCAATGCTTCTAATATCAAACTTGAGACCCTCCCTATAGCATGAGATGTGATATCCAAGTCCTTCCCATTCCAATCCTGAGACCCTTCCTATAGCTTGAGATGTGACATCCAACTCCTTCCCATTCCAATTCTGATCCCCTTCCTATAACATGAGACTTGATATCTCAATGCTTCTAATACCAAACCTGAGACCCGTCCTATAACATGAGATGTGATATCCAAATCCTTCCCCTTCCAAACCTTAGACCCTTCCTTTATCATGAGATGTGATATCCAACTCCTTCCCATTCAAATCCTGAGACCCTTCCGATATCATGAGATGCAATATCTCAATGCTTCTAATATCAATCTTGAGACCCTCCCTATAGCATGAGATGTGATATCCAAGTCCTTCCCATTCCAATCATGAGACCCTTCCTATAGCATGAGATGTGATATCTCAATGCTTCTAATACCAAACCTGAGACCCTTCCTATAACATGAGATTGGAATATCCAACTCCTTCCCATTCCAATCCTGAGACCCTTCCGATAGCAGAAATGTGATATCTCAATTCTTATACCAAACCTGAGATCCTTCCTATAACATGAGATGTGATATCCAACTCCTTCCCATTCCAATCCTGAGACACTTCCTATAGCATGAGATGTGATATCTCACTGCTTATACCAAACCTGAGACCCTTCCTATAGCATGAGATGTGATATCCAACTCCTTCCCATTCCAATCCTGAGACCCTTCCTATAGCATGAGATGTGATATCTCAATGCTTCTAATATCAAACTTGAGAGCCTCCCTATAGCATGAGATGTGATATCCAAGTCCTTCCCATTCCAATCCTGAGAAACTTCCTATAGCAGGAGATGTGATATCTCAATGCTTCTAATACCAAACCTGAGACTCTTCCTATAACATGAGATGGGATATCCACCTCCTTCCCATTCCAATCCTGAGACCCTTCCGATAGCAGAGATGTGATATCTCAATGCTTATACCAAACCTGAGACCCTTCCTACGGCATGAGATGTCATATACAACTCCTTCCCATTCCAATCCTGAGACCCTTCCTATAGCATGAGATGTGATATCTCAATGCTTATACCAAACCTGAGACCCTTCCTATAGCATGAGATGTGATATCCAACTCCTTCCCATTCCAATCCTGAGACCCTTCCTATAGCATGAGATGTGATATCTCAATGCTTATACCAAACCTGAGACCCTTCCTACGGCATGAGATGTCATATACAACTCCTTCCCATTCCAATCCTGAGACCCTTCCTATAGCATGAGATGTGATATCTCAATGCTTATACCATACCTGAGACCCTTCCTACAGCATGAGATGTGATATCCAACTCCTTCCCATTCCAATCCTGAGACCCTTCCTACAGCATGCAATATGATATCTCAATGATTCTAATAACAATCCTGAGACCCGTCATATAACATGAGATGGGATATCCAACTCCTTCCCATTCCAATCCTGAGACACTTCCGATAGCAGAGATGTGATATCTCAATGCTTATACCAGACCTTAGACCCTTCCTATAACATGAGATCGGATATCCAACTCCTTCCCATTCCAAACCTGAGACCCTTCCTTTAGCATGAGATGTGATATCCAGCTCCTTCCCATTCCAATCCTGAGACACTTCCGATAGCATGAGATGTGATATCTCAATGCTTCTAATATCAAAACTGAAACCCTCCCTATAGCATGATATGTGATATCTAAGTCCTTCCCATTCCAATCCTGAGACCCTTCCTATAGCATGAGATGTGATATCTCAATGCTTCTACCAAACATGAGACCCTTCCTTTAGCATGAGATGTGATATCCAACTCCTTCCCATTCCAATCCTGAGACCCTTCCTATAGCATGAGATGTGATATCTCAATACTTCTAATACCAAACCTGAGATCCTTCCGATAACATGAGATGTGATATCCAAATCCTTCCCCTTCCAAACCTGAGACCCTCCCTTTAGCATGAGATGTGATAACCAACTCCTTCCCCTTCCAATCCTGAGACCCTTCTGATAGCATGAGATGTGATATCTCAATGCTTCTAATACCAAACCTGAGATCCTTCCGATAGCATGAGATGTGATATCTCAATCCTTCTAATACTAAACCTGAGATCCTTCCTATAACATGAGATGTGATATCCAAATCCTTCCCCTTCCAATTCTGAGACCCTCCCGTTAACATGAGATGTGATATCCAACTCCTTCCCATTCCAATCCTGAGACCCTTCTGATAGCATGAGATGTGATATCTCAATGCCTCTAATACCAAACCTGAGATCCTACCTCTAACATGAAATGTGATATCCAACTCTTTCCCCTTCCAAACCTGAGAGCCTTCCTATAACATGAGATGTGATATCCAACTCCTTCCCATTCCAACCTTTGACCCTTCCTATAGCATGAGATGTGATATCTCAATGCCTCTAATACCAAACCTGAGATCCTTCCTCTAACATGAAATGTGATATCCAACTCCTTCCCTTTCCAAACCTGAGAGCCTATCTATAGCATGAGATGGGATATCCAAGTCCTTCCCATTCCAATCCTGAGACACTTCCGATTGCAGAGATGTGATATCTCAATGCTTATACCAAACCTGAGACCCTTCCTATAACATGAGATGTGATATCCAACTCCTTCCCGTTCCAAACCTGAGACTCTTCCTTTAGCATGAGATGTGATATCCAGCTCCTTCCCATTCCAATCCTGAGACACTCACGATAGCATGAGATGTGATATCTCAATGCTCCTAATATCAAAACTGAGACCCTCCCTATAGTATGATATGTGATATCTAAGTCCTTCCCATTCCAATCCTGAGACCCTTCCTATAGCATGAGATGTGATATCTCAATGCTTCTACCAAACCTGAGACCCTTCCTTTAGCATGAGATGTGATATCCAACTCCTTCCCATTCCAATCCTGAGACCCTTCCTATAGCATGAGATGTGATATCTCAATACTTCTAATACCAAACCTGAGATCCTTCCGATAACATGAGATGTGATATCCAAATCCTTCCCCTTCCAAACCTGAGACCCTCCCTTTAGCATGAGATGTGATATCCAACTCCTTCCCATTCCAATCCTGAGACCCTTCTGATAGCATGAGATGTGATATCTCAATGCTTCTAATACCAAACCTGAGACCCTTCCTACAGCATGCGATGTGATATCTCAATGCTTCTAATATCAAACCTGAGACCCGTCCTATAACATGAGATGGGATATCCAACTCCTTCCCGTTCCAAACCTGATACCCTTCCTATAGCATGAGATGTGATATCCAATTCCTTCCCATCCCAATCCTGAGACACCTCTGATAGCACAGATGTGATATCTCAATGCTTATACCAAACCTGAGACTCTTCCTATAACATGAGATGTGATATCCAACTCCTTCCCGTTCCAAACCTGAGACCCTTCCTATAGCATGAGATGTGATATCCAACTCCTTCCCGTTCCAAACCTGAGACCCTTCCTTTAGCATGAGATGTGATATCCAGCTCCTTCCCATTCCAATCCTGAGACACTTCCGATAGCATGAGATGTGATATCTCAATGTTTCTAATATCAAAAATGAGACCCTCCCTATAGCATGATATGTGATATCTAAGTCCTTCCCATTCCAATCCTGAGACCCTTCCTATAGCATGAGATGTGATATCTCAATGCTTCTACCAAACCTGAGACCCTTCCTTTAGCATGAGATGTGATATCCAACTCCTTCCCATTCCAATCCTGAGACCCTTCCTATAGCCTGAGATGTGATATCTCAATACTTCTAATACCAAACCTGAGATCCTTCCGATAACATGAGATGTGATATCCAAATCCTTCCCCTTCCAAACCTGAGACCCTCCCTTTAGCATGCGATGTGATATCCAACTCCTTCCCATTCCAATCCTGAGACCGTTCTGATAGCATGAGATGTGATATCTCAATGCTTCTAATACCAAACCTGAGACCCTTCCTACAGCATGCAATGTGATATCTCAATGCTTCTAATATCAAACCTTAGACCCGTCCTATAACATGAGATGGGATATCCAACTCCTTCCCGTTCCAAACCTGATACCCTTCCTATAGCATGAGATGTGATATCCAATTCCTTCCCATCCCAATCCTGAGACACCTCCGATAGCAGAGATGTGATATCTCAATGCTTATACCAAACCTGAGACTCTTCCTATAACATAAGATGTGATATCCAACTCCTTCCCGTTCAAAACCTGAGACCCTTCCGATAGCATGAGATGTGATATCTCAATGCTTCTAATACCAAACCTGAGACCCTTCCTATAACATGAGATGGGATATCCAACTCCTTCCCATTCCAATCCTGAGACACTTCCGATAGCAGAGATGTGATATCTCAATGCTTATACCAGACCTTAGACCCTTCCTATAACATGAGATCGGATATCCAACTCCTTCCCGTTCCAAACCTGAGACCCTTCCTTTAGCATGAGATGTGATATCCAGCTCCTTCCCATTCCAATCCTGAGACACTTCCGATAGCATGAGATGTGATATCTCAATGCTTCTAATATCAAAACTGAAACCCTCCCTATAGCATGATATTTGATATCTAAGTCCTTCCATTTCCAATCCTGAGACCCTTCCTATAGCATGAGATGTGATATCTCAATGCTTCTACCAAACATGAGACCCTTCCTTTAGCATGAGATGTGATATCCAACTCCTTCCCATTCCAATCCTGAGACCCTTCCTATAGCATGAGATGTGATAGCTCAATACTTCTAATACCAAACCTGAGATCCTTCCGATAACATGAGATGTGATATCCAAATCCTTCCCCTTCCAAACCTGAGACCCTCCCTTTAGCATGAGATGTGATATCCAAATCCTTCCCATTCCAATCCTGAGACCCTTCCTATAGCATGAGATGTGATATCTCAATACTTCTAATACCAAACCTGAGATCCTTCCGATAACATGAGATGTGATATCCAAATCCTTCCCCTTCCAAACCTGAGACCCTCCCTTTAGCATGAAATGTGTTATCCAACTCCTTCCCATTCCAATCCTGAGACCCTTCTGATAGCATGAGATGTGATATCTCAATACTTCTAATACCAAACCTGAGATCCTTCCGATAACATGAGATGTGATATCCAAATCCTTCCCCTTCCAAACCTGAGACTCTCCCTTTAGCATGAGATGTGATATCCAACTCCTTCCCATTCCAATCCTGAGACCCTTCGGATAGCAGAGATGTGATATCTCAATGCTTATACCAAACCTGAGACCCTTCCTGTGGCATGAGATGTCATATACAACTCCTTCCCATTCCAATCCTGAGACCCTTCCTATAGCATGAGATGTGATATCGAACTCCTTCCCATTCCAATCCTGAGACCCTTCCTATAGCATGAGTTTTGATATCTCAATGCTTCTAATACCAAACCTGAGATCCTTCCGATAGCATGAGATGTGATATCTCAATGCTTCTAATACCAAACCTGAGATCATTCCTATAACACGAGATGTAATATCCAAATCCTTCCCCTTCCAAACCTGAGACCCTCCCTTTAGCATGAGATGTGATATCCAACTCCTTCCCATTCCAATCCTGAGACCCTTCCTATAGCATGAGATGTGATGTCTCAATGCTTCTAATACCAAACCTGAGATCCTACCTCTAACATGAAATGTGATATCCAACTCTTTCCCCTTCCAAACCTGAGAGCCTTCCTATAACATGAGATGTGATATCCAACTCCTTCCCATTCCAACCTCAGACCCTTCCTATAGCATGAGATGTGATATCTCAATGCCTCTAATACCAAACCTGAGATCCTTCCTCTAACATGAAATGTGATATCCAACTCCTTCCCTTTCCAAACCTGAGAGCCTATCTATAGCATGAGATGTGATATCCAAGTCCTTCCCATTCCAATCCTTAGACCCTTCCTACAGCATGCAATATGATATCTCAATGATTCTAATAACAAACCTGAGACCCGTCCTATAACATGAGATGGGATATCCAACTCCTTCGCATTCCAATCCTGAGACACTTCCGATAGCAGAGATGTGATATCTCAATGCTTATACCAAACCTGAGACCCTTCCTATAACATGAGATGTGATATCCAACTCCTTCCCGTTCCAAACCTGAGACCCTTCCTTTAGCATGAGATGTGACATCCAGCTCCTTCCCATTCCAATCCTGAGACCCTTCCTATAGCATGAGATGTGATATCTCAATGCTTCTAATATCAAACTTGAGACCCTCCCAATAGCATGAGATGTGATATCCAAGTCCTTCCCATTCCAATCCTGAGACACTTCCTATAGCATGAGATGTGATATCTCAATGCTTCTAATACCAAACCTGAGACTCTTCCTATAACATGAGATGGGATATCCAACTCCTTCCCATTCCAATCCTGAGACTCTTCCGATAGCAAAGATGTGATATCTCATTGCTTATAGCAAACCTGAGACCCTTTCCTACGGCATGAGATGTCATATACAACTCCTTCCCATTCCAATCCTGAGACCCTTCCTATAGCATGAGATGTGATATCTCAATGCTTATACCAAACCTGAGACCCTTCCTATAGCATGAGATGTGATATCCAACTCCTTCCCATTCCAATCCTGAGACCCTTCCTATAGCATGAGATGTGATGTCTCAATGCTTCTAATACCAAACCTGAGATCCTTCCTATAACATGAGATGTGATATCCAACTCCTTCCATTCCAATCCTGAGACCCTTCCTATAGCATGAGATTTGATATCTCAATGCTTATACCAAACCTGAGACCCTTCCTATAGCATGAGATGTGATATCCAAGTCTTTCCCATTCTAATCCTTAGACCCTTCCTACAGCATGCAATATGATATCTCAATGATTCTAATAACAATCCTGAGACCCGTCCTATAACATGAGATGGGATATCCAATTCCTTCGCATTCCAATCCTGAGACACTTCCGATAGCAGAGATGTGGTATCTCAATGCTTATACCAAACCTGAGACCCTTCCTATAACATGAGATCGGATATCCAACTCCTTCCCGTTCCAAACCTGAGACCCTTCCTTTAGCATGAGATGTGATATCCAGCTCCTTCCCATTCCAATCCTGAGACACTTCCGATAGCATGAGATGTGATATCTCAATGCTTCTAATATCAAAACTGAAACCCTCCCTATAGCATGATATGTGATATCTAAGTCCTTCCCATTCCAATCCTGAGACCCTTCCTATAGCATGAGATGTGATATCTCAATGCTTCTACCAAACCTGAGACCCTTCCTTTAGCATGAGATGTGATATCCAACTCCTTCCCATTCCAACCTGAGACCCTTCCTATAGCATGAGAAGGGATATCCAACTCCTTCCCAATCCAATCCTGAGACCCTTCCGATAGCAGAGATGTGATATCTCAATGCTTATACCAAACCTGAGACCCTTCCTATGGCATGAGATGTGATATCCAACTCTTTGCCATTCAAATCCTGAGATCCTCCCTATAACACGAGATGTCATATCCAACTCCTTCCCATTCCAAACCTGAGACCCTTCCTTTAGCATGAGATGTGATATCCAAATCCTTCACATTCCAATCCGGAGACCCTTCCTATAACATGAGATGTGATATCCAACTCCTTCCCAATCCAATCCTGAGACCCTTCCGATAGCAGAGATGTGATATCTCAATGCTTATACCAAACCTGAGACCCTTCCTATGGCATGAGATGTGATATCCAACTCCTTGCCATTCAAATCCTGAGACCCTCCCTATAACAAGAGATGTCATATCCAACTCCTTCCCATTCCAAACCTGAGACCCTTCCTTTAGCATGAGATGTGATATCTCAATGCTTCTAATACCAAACCTGAGACCCTTCCGATAGCATGAGATGTGATATCTCAATGCTTCAAAAACCAAACATGAGAACCATCCTATAACATGAGATGTGAAATCCAAATCCTTCCCTTCCCAAACCTGAGACTCTTCCTATAGCATGAGATGTGATATCTCAATGCTTCTACCAAACCTGAAACCCTTCCTATAGCATGAGATGTGATATCCAGCTCCTCCCATTCCAATCCTGAGACCCTTCCGATAGCATGAGATGTGATATCTCAATGCTTCTAATATCAAAACTGAGACCCTCCCTATAGCATGAGATGTGATATCTAAGTCCTTCCGATTCCAATCCTGAGACCCTTCCTATAGCAGAGATGTGATATTTCAATTCTTACACCAAACCTGAGACCCTTCCTATAGCATGAGATGTGATATCCAACTCCTTCCGATTCCAATCCTGAGACCCTTCCTATAGCATGAGATGTGATATCGCAATGCTTCTACCAAAACTGAGACCCTTCCTTTAGCATGAGATGTGATATCCAACTCCTTCCCATTCCAATCCTGAGACCCTTCCTATAGCATGAGATGTGATATCTCAATGCTTCTAATACCAAACCTGAGATCCTTCTGATAGCATGAGATGTGATATCTCAATGCTTCTAATACCAAACCTGAGATCCTTCCTATAACATGAGATGTTGTATCCAAATCCTTTCCCTTCCAAACCTGAGACCCTCCCTTTAGCATGAGATGTGATATCCAACTCCTTCCCATTCCAATCCTGATACCCTTCTGATAGCATGAGATGTGATATCTCAATGCCTCTAATACCAAACCTGAGATCCTACCTCTAACATGAAATGTGATATCCAACTCCTTCCCTTTCCAAACCTGAGAGCCTTCCTACAGCATGAGATGTGATATCCAAGTCCTTCCCATTCCAATCCTGAGACCCTTCCTATAACATGAGATGTGATATCCAACTCTTTCCCATTCCAACCTGAGACCCTTCCTATAGCATGAGATGGGATATCCAACTCCTTCCAAATCCAATCCTGATACCCTTCCGATAGCATGAGATGTGATATCCCAATGCTTCTACAAAACCTGAGACCCATACCATGGCATGATGTGATATCAAACTCCCGTCCTATACCATGAGACTTGATATCTCAATGCTTCTAATACCAAACCTGAGACCGGTCCAATAACATGAGATGTGATATCCAAATCCTTCCCCTTCCGAACCTTAGACCCTTCCTTTATCATGAGATGTGATATCCAAGTCCTTCCCATTCCATTCCTGAGACCCTTCCTATAGCATGAGATGTGATATCTCAATGCTTCTAATACCAAACCTGAGACCCTTCCTATAACATGAGATGTGATATCCAAGTCCTTCCCATTCCAATCCTGAGACCCTTCCTATAGCATGAGATGTGATATCTCAATGCTTCTAATACCAAACCTGAGACCCTTCCTATAACATGAATTGTGATATCCAAGTCCTTCCCATTCCAATCCTGAGACCCTTCCGATAGCAGAGATGTGATATCTCAATGCTTATACCAAACCTGAGACCCTTCCGATAGCATGAGATGTGATATCTCAATGCTTCTAATACCAAACCTGAGATCCTTCATATAACATGAGATGTGATGTCCAAATCCTTCCCCTTCCAAATCTTAGACCCTCCCTTTAGCATGAGATGTGATATCCAACTCCTTCCCATTCCAATCCTGAGACCCTTCTGATAGCATGAGATGTGATATCTCAATGCCTCTAATACCAAACCTGAGATCCTACCTCTACATGAAATGTGATATCCAACTCCTTCCCCTTCCAACCCTGAGAGCCTTCCTATAGAATGAGATGTGATATCCAAGTCCTTCCCATTCCAATCCTGAGACCCTTCCTATAACATGAGATGTGATATCCAACTCCTTCACATTCCAACCTTAGGCCCTTCCTATAGCATGAGATGGGATATCCAACTCCTTCCAAATCCAATCCTGATACCCTTCTGATAGCATGAGATGTGATATCCCAATGCTTCTACAAAACCTGAGACCCATACAATGGCATGAGATGTGATATCAAACTCCTTCCCATTCCAATCCTGAGACCCTTCCTATAGCTTGAGATGTGATATCCAACTCCTTCCCATTCCAATTCTGAGACCCGTCCTATACCATGAGACTTGATATCTCAATGCTTCTAATACCAAACCTGAGACCGGTCCTATAACATGAGATGTGATACCCAAATCCTTCCCCTTCCAAACCTTAGACCCTTCCTATAGCATGAGATGTGATATCTCAATGCTTCTAATACCAAACCTGAGATCCTTCCTATAACATGAGATGTGATATCCAACTCCTTCCCATTCCAATCCTGAGACACTTCCTATAGCATGAGATGTGATATCTCACTGCTTATACCAAACCTGAGACCCTTCCTATAGCATGAGATGTGATATCCAACTCCTTCCCATTCCAATCCTGAGACCCTTCCTATAGCATGAGATGTGATATCTCAATGCTTCTAATATCAAACTTTAGAGCCTCCCTATAGCATGAGATGTGATATCCAAGTCCTTCCCATTCCAATCCTGAGACACTTCCTATAGCATGAGATGTGATATCTCAATGCTTCTAATACCAAACCTGAGACTCTTCCTATAACATGAGATGGGATATCCAACTCCTTCCCATTCCAATCCTGAGACCCTTCCGATAGCAGAGATGTGATATCTCAATGCTTATACCAAACCTGAGAACCTTCATACGGCATGAGATGTCATATACAACTCCTTCCCATTCCAATCCTGAGACCCTTCCTATAGCATGAGATGTGATATCTCAATGCTTATACCAAACCTGAGACCCTTCCTATAGCATGAGATGTGATATCAAACTCCTTCCCATTCCAATCCTGAGACCCTTCCTATAGCATGTGATGTGATATCTCAAAGCTTCTACCAAACCTGAGACCCTTCCTTTAGCATGAGATGTGATATCCAACTCCTTCCCATTCCAATCCTGAGACCCTTCCTATAGCATGAGATGTGATATCTCAATTCTTCTAATACCAAACCTGAGATCCTTCCGATAACATGAGATGTGATATCCAAATCCTTCCCCTTCCAAACCTGAGACCCTTCTGATAGCATGAGATGTGATATCTCAATGCTTCTAATACCAATCCTGAGATCCTTCCAATAGCATGAGATGTGATATCTCAATGCTTCTAATACCAAACCTGAGATCCTTCCTATAACATGAGATGTGATATCCAAATCCTTCCCCTTCCAAACCTGAGACCCTCCCTTTAGCATGAGATGTGATATCCAACTCCTTCCCATTCCAATTCTGAGCCCCTTCCTATACCATGAGACTTGATATCCAACTCCTTCCCATTCCAATTCTGAGCCCCTTCCTATACCATGAGACTTGATATCTCAATGCTTCTAATACCAAACCTGAGACCCGTCCTATAACATGAGATGTGATATCCAAATCCTTCCCCTTCCAAACCTTAGACCCTTCCTTTATCATGAGATGTGATATCCAACTCCTTCCCATTCCAATCCTGAGACCCTTCCGATATCATGAGATGTGATATCTCAATGCTTCTAATATCAAACTTGAGACCCTCCCTATAGCATGAGATGTGATATCCAAGTCCTTCCCATTCCAATCCTGAGACCCTTCCTATAGCTTGAGATGTGACATCCAACTCCTTCCCATTCCAATTCTGATCCCCTTCCTATACCATGAGACTTGATATCTCAATGCTTCTAATACCAAACCTGAGACCCGTCCTATAACATGAGATGTGATATCCAAATCCTTCCCCTTCCAAACCTTAGACCCTTCCTTTATCATGAGATGTGATATCCAACTCCTTCCCATTCAAATCCTGAGACCCTTCCGATATCATGAGATGCAATATCTCAATGCTTCTAATATCAATCTTGAGACCCTCCCTATAGCATGAGATGTGATATCCAAGTCCTTCCCATTCCAATCATGAGACCCTTCCTATAGCATGAGATGTGATATCTCAATGCTTCTAATACCAAACCTGAGACCCTTCCTATAACATGAGATTGGAATATCCAACTCCTTCCCATTCCAATCCTGAGACCCTTCCGATAGCAGAAATGTGATATCTCAATTCTTATACCAAACCTGAGATCCTTCCTATAACATGAGATGTGATATCCAACTCCTTCCCATTCCAATCCTGAGACACTTCCTATAGCATGAGATGTGATATCTCACTGCTTATACCAAACCTGAGACCCTTCCTATAGCATGAGATGTGATATCCAACTCCTTCCCATTACAATCCTGAGACCCTTCCTATAGCATGAGATGTGATATCTCAATGCTTCTAATATCAAACTTGAGAGCCTCCCTATAGCATGAGATGTGATATCCAAGTCCTTCCCATTCCAATCCTGAGAAACTTCCTATAGCATGAGATGTGATATCTCAATGCTTCTAATACCAAACCTGAGACTCTTCCTATAACATGAGATGGGATATCCACCTCCTTCCCATTCCAATCCTGAGACCCTTCCGATAGCAGAGATGTGATATCTCAATGCTTATACCAAACCTGAGACCCTTCCTACGGCATGAGATGTCATATACAACTCCTTCCCATTCCAATCCTGAGACCCTTCCTATAGCATGAGATGTGATATCTCAATGCTTATACCAAACCTGAGACCCTTCCTATAGCATGAGATGTGATATCCAACTCCTTCCCATTCCAATCCTGAGACCCTTCCTATAGCATGAGATGTGATATCTCAATGCTTATACCAAACCTGAGACCCTTCCTACGGCATGAGATGTCATATACAACTCCTTCCCATTCCAATCCTGAGACCCTTCCTATAGCATGAGATGTGATATCTCAATGCTTATACCATACCTGAGACCCTTCCTACAGCATGAGATGTGATATCCAACTCCTTCCCATTCCAATCCTGAGACCCTTCCTACAGCATGCAATATGATATCTCAATGATTCTAATAACAATCCTGAGACCCGTCATATAACATGAGATGGGATATCCAACTCCTTCCCATTCCAATCCTGAGACACTTCCGATAGCAGAGATGTGATATCTCAATGCTTATACCAGACCTTAGACCCTTCCTATAACATGAGATCGGATATCCAACTCCTTCCCGTTCCAAACCTGAGACCCTTCCTTTAGCATGAGATGTGATATCCAGCTCCTTCCCATTCCAATCCTGAGACACTTCCGATAGCATGAGATGTGATATCTCAATGCTTCTAATATCAAAACTGAAACCCTCCCTATAGCATGATATGTGATATCTAAGTCCTTCCCATTCCAATCCTGAGACCCTTCCTATAGCATGAGATGTGATATCTCAATGCCTCTAATACCAAACCTGAGATCCTACCTCTAACATGAAATGTGATATCCAACTCTTTCCCCTTCCAAACCTGAGAGCCTTCCTATAACATGAGATGTGATATCCAACTCCTTCCCATTCCAACCTTTGACCCTTCCTATAGCATGAGATGTGATATCTCAATGCCTCTAATACCAAACCTGAGATCCTTCCTCTAACATGAAATGTGATATCCAACTCCTTCCCTTTCCAAACCTGAGAGCCTATCTATAGCATGAGATGTGATATCCAAGTCCTTCCCATTCCAATCCTTAGACCCTTCCTACAGCATGCAATATGATATCTCAATGATTCTAATAACAAACCTGAGACCCGTCCTATAACATGAGATGGGATATCCAAGTCCTTCCCATTCCAATCCTGAGACACTTCCGATTGCAGAGATGTGATATCTCAATGCTTATACCAAACCTGAGAACCTTCCTATAACATGAGATGTGATATCCAACTCCTTCCCGTTCCAAACCTGAGACTCTTCCTTTAGCATGAGATGTGATATCCAGCTCCTTCCCATTCCAATCCTGAGACACTCACGATAGCATGAGATGTGATATCTCAATGCTCCTAATATCAAAACTGAGACCCTCCCTATAGTATGATATGTGATATCTAAGTCCTTCCCATTCCAATCCTGAGACCCTTCCTATAGCATGAGATGTGATATCTCAATGCTTCTACCAAACCTGAGACCCTTCCTTTAGCATGAGATGTGATATCCAACTCCTTCCCATTCCAATCCTGAGACCCTTCCTATAGCATGAGATGTGATATCTCAATACTTCTAATACCAAACCTGAGATCCTTCCGATAACATGAGATGTGATATCCAAATCCTTCCCCTTCCAAACCTGAGACCCTCCCTTTAGCATGAGATGTGATATCCAACTCCTTCCCATTCCAATCCTGAGACCCTTCTGATAGCATGAGATGTGATATCTCAATGCTTCTAATACCAAACCTGAGACCCTTCCTACAGCATGCGATGTGATATCTCAATGCTTCTAATATCAAACCTGAGACCCGTCCTATAACATGAGATGGGATATCCAACTCCTTCCCGTTCCAAACCTGATACCCTTCCTATAGCATGAGATGTGATATCCAACTCCTTCCCGTTCCAATCCTGAGAAACTTCCGATAGCATGAGATGTGATATCTCAATGCTTCTAATATCAAAAATGAGACCCTCCCTATAGCATGATATGTGATATCTAAGTCCTTCCCATTCCAATCCTGAGACCCTTCCTATAGCATGAGATGTGATATCTCAATGCTTCTACCAAACCTGAGACCCTTCCTTTAGCATGAGATGTGATATCCAACTCCTTCCCATTCCAATCCTGAGACCCTTCCTATAGCCTGAGATGTGATATCTCAATACTTCTAATACCAAACCTGAGATCCTTCCGATAACATGAGATGTGATATCCAAATCCTTCCCCTTCCAAACCTGAGACCCTCCCTTTAGCATGAGATGTGATATCCAACTCCTTCCCATTCCAATCCTGAGACCGTTCTGATAGCATGAGATGTGATATCTCAATGCTTCTAATACCAAACCTGAGACCCTTCCTACAGCATGCAATGTGATATCTCAATGCTTCTAATATCAAACCTGAGACCCGTCCTATAACATGAGATGGGATATCCAACTCCTTCCCGTTCCAAACCTGATACCCTTCCTATAGCATGAGATGTGATATCCAATTCCTTCCCATCCCAATCCTGAGACACCTCCGATAGCAGAGATGTGATATCTCAATGCTTATACCAAACCTGAGACTCTTCCTATAACATAAGATGTGATATCCAACTCCTTCCCGTTCAAAACCTGAGACCCTTCCGATAGCATGAGATGTGATATCTCAATGCTTCTAATACCAAACCTGAGACCCTTCCTATAACATGAGATGGGATATCCAACTCCTTCCCATTCCAATCCTGAGACACTTCCGATAGCAGAGATGTGATATCTCAATGCTTATACCAGACCTTAGACCCTTCCTATAACATGAGATCGGATATCCAACTCCTTCCCGTTCCAAACCTGAGACCCTTCCTTTAGCATGAGATGTGATATCCAGCTCCTTCCCATTCCAATCCTGAGACACTTCCGATAGCATGAGATGTGATATCTCAATGCTTCTAATATCAAAACTGAAACCCTCCCTATAGCATGATATGTGATATCTAAGTCCTTCCCATTCCAATCCTGAGACCCTTCCTATAGCATGAGATGTGATATCTCAATGCTTCTACCAAACATGAGACCCTTCCTTTAGCATGAGATGTGATATCCAACTCCTTCCCATTCCAATCCTGAGACCCTTACTATAGCATGAGATGTGATAGCTCAATACTTCTAATACCAAACCTGAGATCCTTCCGATAACATGAGATGTGATATCCAAATCCTTCCCCTTCCAAACCTGAGACCCTCCCTTTAGCATGAGATGGGATATCCAAATCCTTCCCATTCCAATCCTGAGACCCTTCCTATAGCATGAGATGTGATATCTCAATACTTCTAATACCAAACCTGAGATCCTTCCGATAACATGAGATGTGATATCCAAATCCTTCCCCTTCCAAACCTGAGACCCTCCCTTTAGCATGAAATGTGTTATCCAACTCCTTCCCATTCCAATCCTGAGACCCTTCTGATAGCATGAGATGTGATATCTCAATACTTCTAATACCAAACCTGAGATCCTTCCGATAACATGAGATGTGATATCCAAATCCTTCCCCTTCCAAACCTGAGACTCTCCCTTTAGCATGAGATGTGATATCCAACTCCTTCCCATTCCAAACCTGAGACCCTTCCGATAGCAGAGATGTGATATCTCAATGCTTATACCAAACCTGAGACCCTTCCTGTGGCATGAGATGTCATATACAACTCCTTCCCATTCCAATCCTGAGACCCTTCCTATAGCATGAGATGTGATATCGAACTCCTTCCCATTCCAATCCTGAGACCCTTCCTATAGCATGAGTTTTGATATCTCAATGCTTCTAATACCAAACCTGAGATCCTTCCGATAGCATGAGATGTGATATCGCAATGCTTCTAATACCAAACCTGAGATCATTCCTATAACACGAGATGTAATATCCAAATCCTTCCCCTTCCAAACCTGAGACCCTCCCTTTAGCATGAGATGTGATATCCAACTCCTTCCCATTCCAATCCTGAGACCCTTCCTATAGCATGAGATGTGATGTCTCAATGCTTCTAATACCAAACCTGAGATCCTTCCTATAACATGAGATGTGATATCCAACTCCTTCCCATTCCAATCCTGAGACACTTCCTATAGCATGAGAAGTGATATCTCCATGCTTATACCAAACCTGAGACCCTTCCTATAGCATGAGATGTGATATCCAAATCCTTCCCATTCCAATCCTGAGACCCTTCCTATATCATGAGATGTGATATCTCAATACTTCTAATACCAAACCTGAGATCCTTCCGATAACATGAGATGTGATATCCAAATCCTTCCCCTTCCAAACCTGAGACCCTCCCTTTAGCATGAAATGTGTTATCCAACTCCTTCCCATTCCAATCCTGAGACCCTTCTGATAGCATGAGATGTGATATCTCAATACTTCTAATACCAAACCTGAGATCCTTCCGATAACATGAGATGTGATATCCAAATCCTTCCCCTTCCAAACCTGAGACTCTCCCTTTAGCATGAGATGTGATATCCAACTCCTTCCCATTCCAATCCTGAGACCCTTCTGATACCATGAGATGTGATATCTCAATGCCTCTAATACCAAACCTGAGATCCTACCTCTAACATGAAATGTGATATCCAACTCTTTCCCCTTCCAAACCTGAGAGCCTTCCTATAACATGAGATGTGATATCCAACTCCTTCCCATTCCAACCTGAGACCCTTCCTATAGCATGAGATGTGATATCTCAATGCCTCTAATACCAAACCTGAGATCCTTCCTCTAACATGAAATGTGATATCCAACTCCTTCCCTTTCCAAACATGAGAGCCTATCTATAGCATGAGATGTGATATCCAAGTCCTTCCCATTCCAATCCTTAGGCCCTTCCTACAGCATGCAATATGATATCTCAATGATTCTAATAACAAACCTGAGACCCGTCCTATAACATGAGATGTGTTAAGACGGATTTCTGAACTCTGTCCTGGTGGTGCAGAAGTTCAGAAGGCCAACCTAATTACTTGGAACAGGGTAACCTCTGGACGAGCCAGACCAATCAAGGTAGCGATCGCGGCGGTCAAGACTAGGTCTCAAGAGCGGTGAGGGTGACTGAAAGCCCGCAATGAGCACACAAAACAAGATCACTTACAAACTACTCCAAACAGGTGTTATATAAAAAATATATACACGTTTATTTTAAGGCCTTTAAAACAATGACCGTAGCGAGAAAATCACAATATCACAATATTAAACCAACACATACCGGTGTCCTGTCAATTGGTCGACTGCAATTTGGTCGACTGCAATTTGGTCGACACCATTTGGTCGAATGCCAAATGGTCGAATTTTTTTTTTTTTATTTATATATTTTTTTTGTGGGTTTTCGTGTGGGGAAAGAAAAAAAAAAAGAAAAAAAAGGGGTTTGGGTGGGGGACCCCCCCAAAAAAAACCAAAAAAGGGGTAAAAAAAAAAAAAAAAAAAAAAAAAAACCATTTGGCATTCGACCAAATGGTGTCGACCAATTGTCCTGTCGACCAAATGTTTTCGACCAATTGACTGGTAACCACACATACCATATCAACACAATATATATACAAATACGACAGTCGCAAGCGTTATATGCACGAAATGTGTAGTCCACCTGAAAGGGAAGGAAAACAGGCAGTGCGATACAATGCTTTAGACTCAGTTCGCCTTCAGAGACACCTAACTAGATGGAAGTCCGAGCCCTGCGAAGAGTGGAGCCTTGTGCTCAAAGTACCTGCACGCGCTGGTGCCATCGGGCAAAAGGAGAAGCTCTTCGAAGGAAGTCAGGCAGTTCAGTTTAGTGCATACAGAAGAAGAACAAGTTCCGCGACTCAAGCGCAGCCTCCACAGTGGGCAGAAGCAGAGCGCGAGTACGGACAAACGGGTGCTGTTTTACACAGCGGGGAAAAGCAATGGGCTCCTGCAGGAGGGCGACCAGATCCTAGCTATACTACTCACCGGTCCCCGATGCAAGCAGACCCAGGCTTCTCCGCGTCAGTTTCAGCAGCTGGCAGGTTCAGAAGAGCAGGGAACGCCTCGTCGTCGTGTTGAGTAAAAAGACGTCCCAATCGAAGAAACCTGCACAGTTTTGTCACCACAGCAGGGCAACGGAGCGGCCGTGTGTATCTGAGCCAAATGTACACTACTCACTTCCGACCTGGGAACGCCAAGTGTACGAAGCGTGTGAGAGTGACAAGGACTCGAAATACTACACAACCTGGCGGCGGTTACAGAGCAAGGCTCCCGGGTAAGCTGGTCAGTCAACTGGATGGCCCAGAGACGCTTCCGAAGGCTTACTGGCAGGAGATGGTGAAGATGCCGAGAATAGCTGTTCCCGCTATTCCAAGGGTCGAAGTACCAGTACAGGCCTTCTGGTTTGATCAAAGGTGAAAAGGGTTTCACAAGGCGACAGCAGTGCAGAGGAGGAGTCCTTCAGCGATTCCTCGGTCCAGCCTCTTGGTTGCAGGATACTTGGCTCCTGTATTCCTTCGTTCGTGAGAACTCAGGAGATCGACATGGTAGTGGTGTTTCCAGCCCCCTCTTATCCACGGTTCCCTTCGCGCCAAAACGGAGGGGACCCAATGGGAGATCCGCTCATCAACACTCACACCATTCGTGGACCAATCACGGACCACGGTGGTCCCAGGCATTCACACTACCCTAGACTCTCTGGCACCCAGGATGTGTATTGGGACCAGACATCCCAGCCCACACCCTGGAGGCACACAGAAGACATGTAGAAGCCCGCGAAAGCATCTGTGTTTCGCGGGAAAGTACATGCCCAAATAAGGAAGGCCCCGGGTCGGCTCGACCTGGGGAAGTTGAAGGGAGCAAGACGGTCAGCGGACAGGACAAAGGAGCCTCGTGGTCTGGCCATTTTGGGAGCCAGGACACCATTTTGGGTTAAGCGCAGAAAACGCGCTTAGAACGCCAAAAGGAGCTCAAAATACAAAGAAACGATCGCTGCCACCATTCCCGTCCCTGAATCACTTGCACCAATCAAATACAATCCTAAACGAGTATCTAGGGCCTGTAGAAGGCTAGAGACCCAAGAGAGCTGTAACATAGCTTACAGTGCCCTCTTGTGTCATGTTGCACTAAAGCCGCAACATGATAAAAGAAACTACGGGAAACAGCGTTCCCCGGTACTGACTGTCTTAAGGGCATGTCAGTTTCCCCGTAAGAAAGGAGCGAAAGCCCAGAGGAGTGCGGCAGAAGGCTGCACTTCTCTGGCAAAGTCAAGAACAAGGTGAAAAACAACAGCAAAAAGTTTAGGGGTTGCCACATGGAAGGAAAATTACCTACAATTACGAAATCTTTCCTAACAAGATGTGATATCCAAATCTTTCCCATTCCAATCCTGAGACCCTTCTGATAGCATGAGATGTGATATCTCAATGCCTCTAATACCAAACCTGAGATCCTACCTCCAACATGAAATGTGATATCCAACTCTCTCCCCTTCCAAACCTGAGAGCCTTCCTATAGCATGAGATGTGATATCCAAGTCCTTCCCATTCCAATCCTGAGACCCTTCCTATAACATGAGATGTGATATCCAACTCCTTCCCATTCCAACCTGAGACCCTTCCTATAGCATGAGATGGGATATCCAACTCCTTCCAAATCCAATCCTGATACCCTTCCGATAGCATGAGATGTGATATCCCAATGCTTCTACCAAACCTGAGACCCATACTATGGCATGAGATGTGATATCAAACTCCTTCCCATTCCAATCCTGAGACCCTTCCTATAGCTTGAGATGTGATATCCAACTCCTTCCCATTCCAATCCTGAGACCCTTCCGATATCATGAGATGTGATATCTCAATGCTTCTAATATCAAACTTGAGACCCTCCCTATAGCATGAGATGTGATATCCAAGTCCTTCCCATTCCAATCCTGAGACCCTTCCTATAGCATGAGATGTGATATCTCAATGCTTCTAATACCAAACCTGAGACCCTTCCTATAACATGAGATGGGAATATCCAACTCCTTACCATTCCAATCCTGAGACCCTTCCGATAGCAGAGATGTGATATCTCAATGCTTAAACCAAACCTGAGATCCTTCCTATAACATGAGATGTGATATCCAACTCCTTCCCATTCCAATACTGAGACACTTCCTATAGCATGAGATGTGATATCTCACTGCTTATACCAAACCTGAGACCCTTCCTATAGCATGAGATGTGATATCCAACTCCTTCCCATTCCAATCCTGAGACCCTTCCTATAGCATGAGATGTGATATCTCAATGCTTCTTATATCAAACTTGAGACCCTCCCTATAGCATGAGATGTGATATCCAAGTCCTTCCCATTCCAATCCTGAGACACTTCCTATAGCATGAGATGTGATATCTCAATGCTTCTAATACCAAACCTGAGACTCTTCCTATAACATGAGATGGGATATCCAACTCCTTCCCATTCAAATCCTGAGACCCTTCCGATAGCAGAGATGTGATATCTCAATGCTTATACCAAACCTGAGACCCTTCCTACGGCATGAGATGTCATATACAACTCCTTCCCATTCCGATCCTGAGACCCTTCCTATAGCATGAGATGTGATATCTCAATGCTTATACCAAACCTGAGACCCTTCCTATAGCATGATATGTGATATCCAACTCCTTCCCATTCCAATCCTGAGACCCTTCCTATAGCATGAGATGTGATGTCTCAATGCTTCTAATACCAAACCTGAGATCCTTCCTATAACATGAGATGTGATATCCAACTCCTTCCATTCCAATCCTGAGACCCTTCCTATAGAATGAGATTTGATATCTCAATGCTTATGCCAAACCTGAGACCCTTCCTATAGCATGAGATGTGATACCCAAGTCCTTCCCATTCCAATCCTTAGACCCTTCCTACAGCATGCAATATGATATCTCAATGATTCTAATAACAATCCTGAGACCCGTCCTATAACGTGAGATGGGATATCCAATTCCTTCCCATTCCAATCCTGAGACACTTCCGATAGCAGAGATGTGATATCTCAATGCTTATACCAAACCTGAGACCCTTCCTATAACATGAGATCGGATATCCTACTCCTTCCCGTTCCAAACCTGAGACCCTTCCTTTAGCATGAGATGTGATATCCAGCTCCTTCCCATTCCAATCCTGAGACACTTCCGATAGCATGAGATGTGATATCTCAATGCTTCTAATATCAAAACTGAAACCCTCCCTATAGCATGATATGTGATATCTAAGTCCTTCCCATTCCAATCCTAAGACCCTTCCTATAGCATGAGATGTGATATCTCAATGCTTCTACCAAACCTGAGACCCTTCCTTTAGCATGAGATGTGATATCCAACTCCTTCCCATTCCAATCCTGAGACCCTTCCGATAGCATGAGATGTGATATCTCAATACTTCTAATACCAAACCTGAGATCCTTCCGATAACATGAGATGTGATATCCAAATCCTTCCCCTTCCAAACCTGAGACCCTCCCTTTAGCATGAGATGTGATATCCAACTCCTTCCCATTCCAATCCTGAGACCCTTCTGATAGCATGAGATGTGATATCTCAATGCCTCTAATACCAAACCTGAGATCCTACCTCTAACATGAAATGTGATATCCAACTCTTTCCCCTTCCAAACCTGAGAGCCTTCCTATAACATGAGATGTGATATCCAACTCCTTCCCATTCCAACCTGAGACCCTTCCTATAGCATGAGATGTGATATCTCAATGCCTCTAATACCAAACCTGAGATCCTTCCTGTAACATGAAATGTGATATCCAACTCCTTCCCTTTCCAAACCTGAGAGCCTATCTATAGCATGAGATGTGATATCCAAGTCCTTCCCATTCCAATCCTTAGACCCTTCCTACAGCATGCAATATTATATCTCAATGATTCTAATAACAAACCTGAGACCCGTCCTATAACATGAGATGGGATATCCAACTCCTTCCCATTCCAATCCTGAGACACTTCCGATAGCAGAGATGTGATATCTCAATGCTTATACCAAACCTGAGACCCTTCCTATAACATGAGATGTGATATCCAACTCCTTCCCGTTCCAAACCTGAGACCCTTCCTTTAGCATGAGATGTGATATCCAGCTCCTTCCCATTCCAATACTGAGACACTTCCGATAGCATGAGATGTGATATCTCAATGCTTCTAATATCAAAACTGAGACCAACAAAAATGATATGTGATATCTAAGTCCTTCCCATTCCAATCCTGAGACCCTTCCTATAGCATGAGATGTGATATCTCAATGCTTCTAATATCAAACTTGAGACCCTCCCTATAGCATGAGAAGTGATATCCAAGTCCTTCCCATTCCAATCCTGAGACACTTCCTATAGCATGAGATGTGATATCTCAATGCTTATACCAAACCTGAGACCCTTCCTACGGCATGAGATGTCATATACAACTCCTTCCCATTCCAATCCTGAGACCCTTCCTATAGCATGAGATGTGATATCTCAATGCTTATACCAAACCTGAGACCCTTCCTATAGCATGAGATGTGATATCCAACTCCTTCCCATTCCAATCCTGAGACCCTTCCTATAGCATGAGATGTGATGTCTCAATGCTTCTAATACCAAACCTGAGATCCTTCCTATAACATGAGATGTGATATCCAACTCCTTCCATTCCAATCCTGAGACCCTTCCTATAGCATGAGATTTGATATCTCAATGCTTATACCAAACCTGAGACCCTTCCTATAGCATGAGATGTGATATCCAACTCCTTCCCGTTCCAAACCTGAGACCCTTCCTTTAGCATGAGATGTGATATCCAGCTCCTTCCCATTCCAATACTGAGACACTTCCGATAGCATGAGATGTGATATCTCAATGCTTCTAATATCAAAACTGAGACCAACAAAAATGATATGTGATATCTAAGTCCTTCCCATTCCAATCCTGAGACCCTCCCTATAGCATGAGATGTGATATCTAAGTCTTTCCCATTCCAATCCTGAGACCCTCCCTATAACATGAGATGGGAATATCCAACTCCTTACCATTCTAATCCTGAGACCCTTCCGATAGCAGAGATGTGATATCTCAATGCTTATACCAAACCTGAGATCCTTCCTATAACATGAGATGTGATATCCAACTCCTTCCCATTCCAATCCTGAGACCCTTCCTATAGCATGAGATGTGATATCTCAATGCTTCTAATATCAAACTTGAGACCCTCCCTATAGCATGAGATGTGATATCCAAGTCCTTCCCATTCCAATCCTGAGACACTTCCTATAGCATGAGATGTGATATCTCAATGCTTCTAATACCAAACCTGAGACTCTTCCTATAACATGAGATGGGATATCCAACTCCTTCCCATTCCAATCCTGAGACCCTTCCGATAGCAGAGATGTGATATCTCAATGCTTATACCAAACCTGAGACCCTTCCTACGGCATGAGATGTCATATACAACTCCTTCCCATTCCAATCCTGAGACCCTTCCTATAGCATGAGATGTGATATCTCAATGCTTATACCAAACCTGAGACCCTTCCTATAGCATGAGATGTGATATCCAACTCCTTCCCATTCCAATCCTGAGACCCTTCCTATAGCATGAGATGTGATGTCTCAATGCTTCTAATACCAAACCTGAGATCCTTCCTATAACATGAGATGTGATATCCAACTCCTTCCATTCCAATCCTGAGACCCTTCCTATAGCATGAGATTTGATATCTCAATGCTTATACCAAACCTGAGACCCTTCCTATAGCATGAGATGTGATACCCAAGTCCTTCCCATTCCAATCCTTAGACCCTTCCTACAGCATGCAATATGATATCTCAATGATTCTAATAACAATCCTGAGACCCGTCCTATAACGTGAGATGGGATATCCAATTCCTTCCCATTCCAATCCTGAGACACTTCCGATAGCAGAGATGTGATATCTCAATGCTTATACCAAACCTGAGACCCTTCCTATAACATGAGATCGGATATCCAACTCCTTCCCGTTCCAAACCTGAGACCCTTCCTTTAGCATGAGATGTGATATCCAGCTCCTTCCCATTCCAATCCTGAAACACTTCAGATAGCATGAGATGTGATATCTCAATGCTTCTAATATCAAAACTGAAACCCTCCCTATAGCATGATATGTGATATCTAAGTCCTTCCCATTCCAATCCTAAGACCCTTCCTATAGCATGAGATGTGATATCTCAATGCTTCTACCAAACCTGAGACCCTTCCTTTAGCATGAGATGTGATATCCAACTCCTTCCCATTCCAATCCTGAGACCCTTCCTATAGCATGAGATGTGATATCTCAATACTTTTAATACCAAACCTGAGATCCTTCCGATAACATGAGATGTGATATCCAAATCCTTCCCATTCCAATCCTGAGACCCTTCTGATAGCATGAAATGTGATATCTCAATGTTTCTAATACCAAACCTGAGATCCTTCCGATAGCATGAGATGTGATATCTCAATGCTTCTAATGCCAAACCTGAGATCCTTCCTATAACATGAGATGTGATATCCAAATCCTTCCCCTTCCAAACCTGAGACCCTCCCTTTAGCATGAGATGTGATATCCAACTCCTTCCCATTCCAATCCTGAGACCCTTCTGATAGCATGAGATGTGATATCTCAATGCCTCTGATACCAAACCTGAGATCCTACCTCTAACATGAAATGTGATATCCAACTCTTTCCCCTTCCAAACCTGAGAGCCTTCCTATAACATGAGATGTGATATCCAACTCCTTCCCATTCCAACCTGAGACCCTTCCTATAGCATGAGATGTGATATCTCAATGCCTCTAATACCAAACCTGAGATCCTTCCTCTAACATGAAATGTGATATCCAACTCCTTCCCTTTCCAAACCTGAGAGCCTATCTATAGCATGAGATGTGATATCCAAGTCCTTCCCATTCCAATCCTTAGACCCTTCCTACAGCATGCAATATGATATCTCAATGATTCTAATAACAAACCTGAGACCCGTCCTATAACATGAGATGGGATATCCAACTCCTTCCCATTCCAATCCTGAGACACTTCCGATAGCAGAGATGTGATATCTCAATGCTTATACCAAACCTGAGACGCTTCCTATAACATGAGATGTGATATCCAACTCCTTCCCGTTCCAAACCTGAGACCCTTCCTTTAGCATGAGATGTGATATCCAGCTCCTTCCCATTCCAATACTGAGACACTTCCGATAGCATGAGATGTGATATCTCAATGCTTCTAATATCAAAACTGAGACCAACAAAAATGATATGTGATATCTAAGTCCTTCCCATTCCAATCCTGAGACCCTTCCTATAGCATGAGATGTGATATCTCATTGCTTCTAATATCAAACTTGAGACCCTCCCTATAGCATGAGAAGTGATATCCAAGTCCTTCCCATTCCAATCCTGAGACACTTCCTATAGCATGAGATGTGATATCTCAATGCTTATACCAAACCTGAGACCCTTCCTACGGCATGAGATGTGATATCCAACTCCTTCCCATTCCAATCCTGAGACCCTTCCTATAGCATGAGATGTGATGTCTCAATGCTTCTAATACCAAACCTGAGATCCTTCCTATAACATGAGATGTGATATCCAACTCCTTCCATTCCAATCCTGAGACCCTTCCTATAGCATGAGATTTGATATCTCAATGCTTATACCAAACCTGAGACCCTTCCTATAGCATGAGATGTGATATCCAACTCCTTCCCGTTCCAAACCTGAGACCCTTCCTTTAGCATTAGATGTGATATCCAGCTCCTTCCCATTCCAATACTGAGACACTTCCGATAGCATGAGATGTGATATCTCAATGCTTCTAATATCAAAACTGAGACCAACAAAAATGATATGTGATATCTAAGTCCTTCCCATTCCAATCCTGAGACCCTCCCTATAGCATGAGATGGGATATCCAAGTCCTTCCCATTCCAATCCTGAGACCCTTCCTATAGCATGAGATGTGATATCTCAATGCTTCTAATACCAAACCTGAGACCCTTCCTATAACATGAGATGGGAATATCCAACTCCTTACCATTCTAATCCTGAGACCCTTCCGATAGCAGAGATGTGATATCTCAATGCTTATACCAAACCTGAAATCCTTCCTATAACATGAGATGTGATATCCAACTCCTTCCCATTCCAATACTGAGACACTTCCTATAGCATGAGATGTGATATCTCACTGCTTATACCAAACCTGAGACCCTTCCTATAGCATGAGATGTGATATCCAACTCCTTCCCATTCCAATCCTGAGACCCTTCCTATAGCATGAGATGTGATATCTCAATGCTTCTAATATCAAACTTGAGACCCTCCCTATAGCATGAGATGTGATATCCAAGTCCTTCCCATTCCAATCCTGAGACACTTCCTATAGCATGAGATGTGATATCTCAATGCTTCTAATACCAAACCTGAGACTCTTCCTATAACATGAGATGGGATATCCAACTCCTTCCCATTCCAATCCTGAGACCCTTCCGATAGCAGAGATGTGATATCTCAATGCTTATACCGAACCTGAGACCCTTCCTACGGCATGAGATGTCATATACAACTCCTTCCCATTCCAATCCTGAGACCCTTCCTATAGCATGAGATGTGATATCGCAATGCTTATACCAAACCTGAGACCCTTCCTATAGCATGAGATGTGATATCCAACTCCTTCCCATTCCAATCCTGAGACCCTTCCTATAGCATGAGATGTGATGTCTCAATGCTTCTAATACCAAACCTGAGATCCTTCCTATAACATGAGATGTGATATCCAACTCCTTCCATTCCAATCCTGAGACCCTTCCTATAGCATGAGATTTGATATCTCAATGCTTATACCAAACCTGAGACCCTTCCTATAGCATGAGATGTGATACCCAAGTCCTTCCCATTCCAATCCTTAGACCCTTCCTACAGCATGCAATATGATATCTCAATGATTCTAATAACAATCCTGAGACCCGTCCTATAACGTGAGATGGGATATCCAATTCCTTCCCATTCCAATCCTGAGACACTTCCGATAGCAGAGATGTGATATCTCAATGCTTATACCTAACCTGAGACCCTTCCTATAACATGAGATCGGATATCCAACTCCTTCCCGTTCCAAACCTGAGACCCTTCCTTTAGCATGAGATGTGATATCCAGCTCCTTCCCATTCCAATCCTGAGACACTTCCGATAGCATGAGATGTGATATCTCAATGCTTCTAATATCAAAACTGAAACCCTCCCTATAGCATGATATGTGATATCTAAATCCTTCCCATTCCAATCCTAAGACCCTTCCTATAGCATGAGATGTGATATCTCAATGCTTCTACCAAACCTGAGACCCTTCCTTTAGCATGAGATGTGATATCCAACTCCTTCCCATTCCAATCCTGAGACCCTTCCTATAGCATGAGATGTGATATCTCAATACTTCTAATACCAAACCTGAGATCCTTCCGATAACATGAGATGTGATATCCAAATCCTTCCCATTCCAATCCTGAGACCCTTCTGATAGCATGAGATGTGATATCTCAATGTTTCTAATACCAAACCTGAGATCCTTCCGATAGCATGAGATGTGATATCTCAATGCTTCTAATACCAAACCTGAGATCCTTCCTATAACATGAGATGTGATATCCAACTCCTTCCCATTCCAATCCTGAGACCCTTCTGATAGCATGAGATGTGATATCTCAATACTTCTAATACCAAACATGAGATCCTTCCGATAACATGAGATGTGATATCCAAATCCTTCCCCTTCCAAACCTGAGACTCTCCCTTTAGCATGAGATGTGATATCCAACTCCTTCCCATTCCAATCCTGAGACCCTTCTGATAGCGTGAGATGTGATATCTCAATGCCTCTAATACCAAACCTGAGATCCTACCTCTAACATGAAATGTGATATCCAACTCTTTCCCCTTCCAAACCTGAGAGCCTTCCTATAACATGAGATGTGATATCCAACTCCTTCCCATTCCAACCTGAGACCCTTCCTATAGCATGAGATAAGATATCTCAATGCCTCTAATACCAAACCTGAGATCCTTCCTCTAACATGAAATGTGATATCCAACTCCTTCCCTTTCCAAACCTGAGAGCCTATCTATAGCATGAGATGTGATATCCAAGTCCTTCCCATTCCAATCCTTAGGCCCTTCCTACAGCATGCAATATGATATCTCAATGATTCTAATAACAAACCTGAGACCCGTCCTATAACATGAGATGTGTTAAGACGGATTTCTGAACTCTGTCCTGGTGGCGCAGAAGTTCAGAAGGCCAACCTAATTACTTGGAACAGGGTAACCTCTGGACGAGCCAGACCAATCAAGGTAGCGATCGCGGCGGTCAAGACTAGGTCTCAAGAGGGGTGAGGGTGACTGAAAGCCCGCAATGAGCACACAAAACAAGATCACTTACAAACTACTCCAAACAGGTGTTATATAAAAAATATATACACGTTTATTTTAAGGCCTTTAAAACAATGACCGTAGCGAGAAAATCACAATATCACAATATTAAACCAACACATACCATATCAACACAATATATATACAAATACGACAGTCGCAAGCGTTATATGCACGAAATGTGTAGTCCACCTGAAAGGGAAGGAAAACAGGCAGTGCGATACAATGCTTTAGACTCAGTTCGCCTTCAGAGACACCTAACTAGATGGAAGTCCGAGCCCTGCGAAGAGTGGAGGCTTGTGCTCAAAGTACCTGCACGCGCTGGTGCCAACGGGCAAAAGGAGAAGCTCTTCGAAGGAAGTCAGGCAGTTCAGTTTAGTGCATACAGAAGAAGAACAAGTTCCGCGACTCAAGCGCAGCCTCCACAGTGGGCAGAAGCAGAGCGCGAGTACGGACAAACGGGTGCTGTTTTACACAGCGGGGAAAAGCAATGGGCTCCTGCAGGAGGGCGACCAGATCCTAGCTATACTACTCACCGGTCCCCGATGCAAGCAGACCCAGGCTTCTCCGCGTCAGTTTCAGCAGCTGGCAGGTTCAGAAGAGCAGGGAACGCCTCGTCGTCGTGTTGAGTAAAAAGACGTCCCAATCGAAGAAACCTGCACAGTTTTGTCACCACAGCAGGGCAACGGAGCGGCTGTGTGTATCTGAGCCAAATGTACACTACTCACTTCCGACCTGGGAACGCCAAGTGTACGAAGCGTGTGAGAGTGACAAGGACTCGAAATACTACACAACCTGGCGGCGGTTACAGAGCAAGGCTCCCGGGTAAGCTGGTCAGTCAACTGGATGGCCCAGAGAAGCTTCCGAAGGCTTACTGGCAGGAGATGGTGAAGATGCCGAGAATAGCTGTTCCCGCTATTCCAAGGGTCGAAGTACCAGTACAGGCCTTCTGGTTCGATCAAAGGTGAAAAGGGTTTCACAAGGCGACAGCAGTGCAGAGGAGGAGTCCTTCAGCGGGTCACCAGCGATTCCTCGGTCCAGCCTCTTGGTTGCAGGATACTTGGCTCCTGTATTACTTCGTTCGTGAGAACTCAGGAGATCGACATGGTAGTGGTGTTTCCAGCCCCCTCTTATCCACGGTTCCCTTCGCGCCAAAACGGAGGGGACCCAATGGGAGATCCGCTCATCAACACTCACACCATTCGTGGACCAATCACGGACCACGGTGGTCCCAGGCATTCACACTACCCTAGACTCTCTGGCACCCAGGATGTGTATTGGGACCAGACATCCCAGCCCACACCCTGGAGGCATACACAAGACATGTAGAAGCCCGCGAAAGCATCTGTGTTTCGCGGGAAAGTACATGCCCAAATAAGGAAGGCCCCGGGTCGGCTCGACCTGGGGAAGTTGAAGGGAGCAAGACGGTCAGCGGACAGGACAAAGGAGCCTCGTGGTCTGGCCATTTTGGGAGCCAGGCCACCATTTTGGGTTAAGCGCAGAAAACGCGCTTAGAACGCCAAAAGGAGCTCAAAATACATTGAGATATCATATTGCATGCTGTAGGAAGGGTCTAAGGATTGGAATGGGAAGGACTTGAATATCACATCTCATGCTATAGGTAGGCTCTCAGGTTTGGAAAGGGAAGGAGTTGGATATCACATTTCATGTTAGAGGAAGGATCTCAGGTTTGGTATTAGAGGCATTGAGATATCACATCTCATGCTATAGGAAGGGTCTCAGGATTGGAATGGGAAGGAGTTGGATTTCACATTTCATGCTATAGGAAGGGTCTCAGGTTTGGTATAAGCATTGAGATGTCACATCTCATGCTATAGGAAGGGTCTCAGGATTGGAATGGGAAGGAGTTGGATATCACATCTCATGTTATAGGAAGGATCTCAGGTTTGGTATTAGAAGCATTGAGATATCACATCTCATGCTATAGGAAGGGTCTCAGGATTGGAATGGGAAGGAGTTGTATATGACATCTCATGCCATAGGAAGGGTCTCAGGTTTGGTATAAGCATTGAGATATCACATCTCTGCTATCGGAAGGGTCTCAGGATTGGAATGGGAAGGAGTTGGATATCCGATCTCATGTTATAGGAAGAGTCTCAGGTTTGGTATTAGAAGCATTGAGATATCACATCTGATGCTATAGGAAGTGTCTCAGGATTGGAATGGGAAGGAGTTTGATATCACATCTCATGCCATGTATGGGTCTCAGGTTTTGTAGAAGCATTGGGATATCACATCTCATGCTATCGGAAGGGTATCAGGATTGGATTTGGAAGGAGTTGGATATCCGATCTCATGTTATAGGAAGGGTCTCAGGATTGGAATGGGAAGGACTTGGATATCACATCTCATGCTATAGGAAGGCTCTCAGGTTTGGAAGGGGAAGGAGTTGGATATCACATTTCATGTTAGAGGTAGGATCTCAGGTTTGGTATTAGAGGCATTGAGATATCACATATCATGCTATCAGAAGGGTCTCAGGATTGGAATGGGAAGGAGTTGGATATCACATCTCATGCTAAAGGGAGGGTCTCAGGTTTGGAAGGGGAAGGATTTGGATATCACGTCTCATGTTATAGGAAGGATCTCAGGTTTGGTATTAGAAGCATTGAGATATCACATCTCATGCTATCGGAAGGATCTCAGGTTTGGTATTAGAGGCATTGAGATATCACATCTCATGCTAAAGGGAGGGTCTCAGGTTTGGAAGGGGAAGGATTTGGATATCACATCTCTTGTTATAGGAAGGATCACAGGTTTGGTATTAGAAGCATTGAGATATCACATCTCATGCTATCGGAAGGGTCTCAGGATTGGAATGGGAAGGAGTTGGATATCCGATCTCATGTTATAGGAAGAGTCTCAGGTTTGGTATTAGAAGCATTGAGATATCACATCTGATGCTATAGGAAGTGTCTCAGGATTGGAATGGGAAGGAGTTTGATATCACATCTCATGCCATGTATGGGTCTCAGGTTTTGTAGAAGCATTGGGATATCACATCTCATGCTATCGGAAGGGTATCAGGATTGGATTTGGAAGGAGTTGGATATCCGATCTCATGTTATAGGAAGGGTCTCAGGATTGGAATGGGAAGGACTTGGATATCACATCTCATGCTAAAGGGAGGGTCTCAGGTTTGGAAGGGGAAGGATTTGGATATCACATCTCTTGTTATAGGAAGGATCACAGGTTTGGTATTAGAAGCATTGAGATATCACATCTCATGCTATCGGAAGGGTCTCAGGATTGGAATGGGAAGGAGTTGGATATCACATCTCATGCTAAAGGGAGGGTCTCAGGTTTGGAAGGGGAAGGATTTGGATATCACATCTCATGTTATAGGAAGGATCTCAGGTTTGGTATTAGAGGCATTGAGATATCACATCTCATGCTATCTATCATAAGGGTCTCAGGATTGGAATGGGAAGGAGTTGGATATCACATCTCATGCTAAAGGGAGGGTCTCAGGTTTGGAAGGGGAAGGATTTGGATATCACATCACATGTTATAAGAAGGATCTCAGGTTTGGTATTAGAAGCATTGAGATATCACATCTCATGCTATCGGAAGGGTCTCAGGATTGGAACGGGAAGGAGTCGGATATCACATCTCATGCTATAGGAAGGCTCTCAGGTTTGGAAGGGGAAAGAGTTGGATATCACATTTCATGTTAGAGGTAGGATCTCAGGTTTGGTATTAGAGGCATTGAGATATCACATCTCATGCTATCAGAAGGGTCTCAGGATTGGAATGGGAAGGAGTTGGATATCACATCTCATGCTAAAGGGAGGGTCTCAGGTTTGGAAGGGGAAGGATTTGGATATCACGTCTCATGTTATAGGAAGGATCTCAGGTTTGGTATTAGAAGCATTGAGATATCACATCTCATGCTATCGGAAGGATCTCAGGTTTGGTGGTTTGGTATTAGAGGCATTGAGATATCACATCTCATGCTAAAGGGAGGGTCTCAGGTTTGGAAGGGGAAGGATTTGGATATCACATCTCTTGTTATAGGAAGGATCACAGGTTTGGTATTAGAAGCATTGAGATATCACATCTCATGCTATCGGAAGGGTCTCAGGATTGGAATGGGACGGAGTTGGATATCACATCTCATGCTAAAGGGAGGGTCTCAGGTTTGGAAGGGGAAGGATGTGGATATCACATTTCATGTTAGAGGTAGGATCTCAGGTTTGGTATTGGAGGCATTGAGATATCACATCTCATGCTATCAGAAGGGTCTCAGGATGGGAATGGGAAGGAGTTGGATATCACATCTCATGCTAAAGGGAGGGTCTCAGGTTTGGAAGGGGAAGGATTTGGATATCACATCTCATGTTATCGGAAGGATCTCAGGTTTGGTATTAGAAGCATTGAGATATCACATCTCATGCTATAGGAAGGGTCTCAGGTTTGGTATTAGAAGCATTGAGATATCAAGTCTCATGGTATAGGAAGGGTCTCAGAATTGGAATGGGAAGGAGTTGGATATCTCAAGCTATAGGAAGGGTCTCAGGATTGGAATGGGAAGGGGTTTGATATCACAACTCATGCCATAGTGTGGGTCTCAGGTTTGGTAGAAACATTGGGATATCACATCTCATGCTATCGGAAGGGTATCAGGATTTGATTTGAAAGGAGTTACATATCCCATCTCATGCTATAGGAAGGGTCTCAGGTTGGAATGGGAAGGAGTTGGATATAACATCTCATGTTATAGGAAGGGTCCCAGGATTGGAATGGGAAGGACTTGGATATCATATCTCATGCTATATGAAGGCTCTCAGGTTTGGAAGGGGAAGGAGTTGGATATGACATTTCATGTTAGAGGAAGGATCTCAGGTTTGGTATTAGAGGCATTAAGATATCACATCTCATGTTATAGGAAGGGTCTCACGTTTGGTATAAGCATTGAGATATCACATCTCATGCTATAGGAAGGGTCTCAGGATTGGAATGGGAAGGAGTTGGATATCACATCTCAAGCTATAGGAAGGGTCTCACGTTGGGTATAAGCATTGAGATATCACATCTCATGCTATAGGAAGGGTCTCAGGATTGGAATGGGAAGGAGTTGTATATGACATCTCATGCCATAGGAAGGGTCTCAGGTTTGGAATAAGCATTGAGATATCACATCTCATGCTATAGGAAGGGTCTCAGGATTGGAATGGGACGGACTTGGATATCACATCTCATGCTATAGGGAGGGTCTCAGGTTTGGAAGGGGAAGGATTTGGATATCACATCGCATGTTATAGGAAGGATCTCAGGTTTGGTAAGGGAAGGAGTTGGATATCACATTTCATGTTAGAGGTAGGATCTCAGGTTTGGTATTAGAAGCATTGCGACATCACATCTCATGTTATAGGAAGGGTCTCAGGATTGGAATGGGAAGAAGTTGGCTATCACATCTCATGCTATAGGAAGGGTCTCAGGTTTGGTATAAGCATTGAGATATCACATCTCATGCTATAGGAAGGGTCTCAGGATTGGAATGGGAAGGAGTTGTATATGACATCTCATGCCATAGGAAGGGTCTCAGGTTTGGAATAAGCATTGAGATATCACATCTCATGCTATAGGAAGGGTCTCAGGATTGGAATGGGACGGACTTGGATATCACATCTCATGCTATAGGGAGGGTCTCAGGTTTGGAAGGGGAAGGATTTGGATATCACATCGCATGTTATAGGAAGGATCTCAGGTTTGGTAAGGGAAGGAGTTGGATATCACATTTCATGTTAGAGCTAGGATCTCAGGTTTGGTATTAGAGGCATTGAGGTATCACATCTCATGCTATCAGAAGGGTCTCAGGATTGGAATGGGAAGGAGTTGGATATCACATCTCATGCTAAAGGGAGGGTCTCAGGTTTGGGAGGGGAAGGATTTGGATATCACATCGCATGTTATAGGAAGGATCTCAGGTTTGGTATTAGAATCATTGAGATATCACATCTCATGCTATCGGAAGTATCTCAGGTTTGGTATTAGAGGCATTGAGATATCACATCTCATGCTATCACAAGGGTCTCAGGATTGGAATAGGAAGGAGTTGGATATCACTTCTCATGCTAAAGGGAGGGTCTAAGGTTTGGAAGGGGAAGGATTTGGATATCACATCACATGTTATAAGAAGGATCTCAGGTTTGGTATTAGAAGCATTGAGATATCACATCTCATGCTATCAGAAGGGTCTCAGGATTGGAATGGGAAGGAGTTGGATATCACATCTCATGCTATAGGAAGGGTCTCAGGTTTGGAACGGGAAGAAGTTGGCTATCACATCTCATGCTATAGGAACGGTCTCAGGTTTGGTATAAGCATAGAGATATCACATCTCATGCTATAGGAAGGGTCTCAGGATTGGAATGGGAAGGAGTTGTATATGACATCTCATGCCATAGGAAGGGTCTCAGGTTTGGAATAAGCATTGAGATATCACATCTCATGCTATAGGAAGGGTCTCAGGATTGGAATGGGACAGACTTGGATATCACATCTCATGCTATAGGGAGGGTCTCAGGTTTGGAAGGGGAAGGATTTGGATATCACATCGCATGTTATAGGAAGGATCTCAGGTTTGGTAAGGGAAGGAGTTGGATATCACATTTCATGTTAGAGGTAGGATCTCAGGTTTGGTATTAGAGGCATTGAGGTATCACATCTCATGCTATCAGAAGGGTCTCAGGATTGGAATGGGAAGGAGTTGGATATCACATCTCATGCTAAAGGGAGGGTCTCAGGTTTGGAAGGGGAAGGATTTGGATATCACATCGCATGTTATAGGAAGGATCTCAGGTTTGGTATTAGAATCATTGAGATATCACATCTCATGCTATCGGAAGTATCTCAGGTTTGGTATTAGAGGCATTGAGATATCACATCTCATGCTATCATAAGGGTCTCAGGATTGGAATGGGAAGGAGTTGGATATCACTTCTCATGCTAAAGGGAGGGTCTCAGGTTTGGAAGGGGAAGGATTTGGATATCACATCACATGTTATAAGAAGGATCTCAGGTTTGGTATTAGAAGCATTGAGATATCACATCTCATGCTATCAGAAGGGTCTCAGGATTGGAATGGGAAGGAGTTGGATATCACATCTCATGCTATAGGAAGGGTCTCAGGTTTGGAACGGGAAGGAGTTGGATATCACATCTCATGTTATAGGAAGAGTCTCAGGTTTGGTATATGCATTGAGATATCACATCTCTGCAATCGGAAGTGTCTCAGGATTGGGATGGGAAGGAGTTGGATATCACATCTCATGCTATAGGAAGGGTCTCAGGTTTGGAACGGGAAGGAGTTGGATATCCCATCTCATGTTATAGGACGGGTCTCAGGTTTGGTATTAGAAGCATTGAGATATCACATCGCATGCTGTAGGAAGGGTCTCAGGATTGGAATGGGAAGGAGTTGGATATTACATCTCATGCTATAGGAAGGGTCTCAGGTTTGGTATAAGCATTGAGATATCACATCTCTGCTATCGGAAGTGTCTCAGGATTGGAATGGGAAGGAGTTGGATATCCCATCTCATGTTATAGGACGGGTCTCAGGTTTGTTATTAGAATCATTGAGATATCATATTGCATGCTGTAGGAAGGGTCTAAGGATTGGAATGGGAAGGACTTGAATATCACATCTCATGCTATAGGTAGGCTCTCAGGTTTGGAAAGGGAAGGAGTTGGATATCACATTTCATGTTAGAGGAAGGATCTCAGGTTTGGTATTAGTGGCATTGAGATATCACATCTCATGCTATAGGAAGGGTCTCAGGATTGGAATGGGAAGGAGTTGGATATCACATCTCATGCTATAGGAAGGGTCTCAGGTGTGGGATAAGCATTGAGATGTCACATCTCATGCTATAGGAAGGGTCTCAGGATTGGAATGGGAAGGAGTTGGATATCACATCTCATGTTATAGGAAGGATCTCAGGTTTGGTATTAGAAGCATTGAGATATCACATCTCATGCTATAGGAAGGGTCTCAGGATTGGAATGGGAAGGAGTTGTATATGACATCTCATGCCATAGGAAGGGTCTCAGGTTTGGTATAAGCATTGAGATATCACATCTCTGCTATCGGAAGGGTCTCAGGATTGGAATGGGAAGGAGTTGGATATCCCATCTCATGCTATAGGAAGTGTCTCAGGATTGGAATGGGAAGGAGTTTGATATCACATCTCATGCCATGTATGGGTCTCAGGTTTTGTAGAAGCATTGGGATATCACATCTCATGCTATCGGAAGGGTATCAGGATTGGATTTGGAAGGAGTTGGATATCACATCTCATGTTATAGGAAGGGTCTCAGGATTGGAATGGGAAGGACTTGGATATCACATCTCATGCTATAGGAAGGCTCTCAGGTTTGGAAGGGGAAGGAGTTGGATATCACATTTCATGTTAGAGGTAGGATCTCAGGTTTGGTATTAGAGGCATTGAGATATCACATCTCATGCTATCAGAAGGGTCTCAGGATTGGAATGGGAAGGAGTTGGATATCACATCTCATGCTAAAGGGAGGGTCTCAGGTTTGGAAGGGGAAGGATTTGGATATCACATCTCATGTTATAGGAAGGATCTCAGGTTTGGTATTAGAAGCACTGAGATATCACATCTCATGCTATCGGAAGGATCTCAGGTTTGGTATTAGAGGCATTGAGATATCACATCTCATGCTATCAGAAGGGTCTCAGGATTGGAATGGGAAGGAGTTGTATATGACATCTCATGCCATAGGTAGGGTCTCAGGTTTGGTATAAGCATTGAGATATCACATCTCTGCTATCGGAAGGGTCTCAGGATTGGAATTGGAAGGAGTTGGATATCACATCTCAAGCTATAGTAAGGGTCTCAGGATTGGAATGGGAAGGAGTTGGATATCACATCTCATGCTATAGGAAGGGTCTCAGGTTTGGTATTAGCATTGAGATATCCCATCTCATGCTATAGGAAGGGTCTCAGGTTTGGAATCGGAAGGAGTTGTATATGACATCTCATGCCATAGGTAGGGTCTCAGGTTTGGTATAAGCATTGAGATATCACATCTCTGCTATCGGAAGGGTCTCAGGATTGGAATGGGAAGGAGTTGGATATCCCATCTCGTTATAGGAAGGGTCTCAGGTTTTGTATTAGAAGCATTGAGATATCACATCTCATGGTATAGGACGGGTCTCAGAATTGGAATGGGAAGGAGTTAGATATCACTTCTCAAGCTATAGGAAGGGTCTCAGGATTGGAATGGGAAGGAGTTGGATATCACATCTCATGCTAAAGGGAGGGTCTCAGGTTTGGAAGGGGAAGGATTTGGATATCACATCGCATGTTATAGGAAGGATCTCAGGTTTGGTATTAGAATCATTGAGATATCACATCTCATGCTATCGGAAGTATCTCAGGTTTGGTATTAGAGGCATTGAGATATCACATCTCATGCTATCATAAGGGTCTCAGGATTGGAATGGGAAGGAGTTGGATATCACTTCTCATGCTAAAGGGAGGGTCTCAGGTTTGGAAGGGGAAGGATTTGGATATCACATCACATGTTATAAGAAGGATCTCAGGTTTGGTATTAGAAGCATTGAGATATCACATCTCATGCTATCAGAAGGGTCTCAGGATTGGAATGGGAGGGAGTTGGATATCACATCTCATGCTATAGGAAGGGTCTTAGGTTTGGAACGGGAAGGAGTTGGATATCACATCTCATGTTATAGGAAGAGTCTCAGGTTTGGTATAAGCATTGAGATATCACATCTCTGCAATCGGAAGTGTCTCAGGATTGGGATGGGAAGGAGTTGGATATCACATCTCATGCTATAGGAAGGGTCTCAGGTTTGGAACGGGAAGGAGTTGGATATCCCATCTCATGTTATAGGACGGGTCTCAGGTTTGGTATTAGAAGCATTGAGATATCACATCGCATGCTGTAGGAAGGGTCTCAGGATTGGAATGGGAAGGAGTTGGATATTACATCTCATGCTATAGGAAGGGTCTCAGGTTTGGTATAAGCATTGAGATATCACATCTCTGCTATCGGAAGTGTCTCAGGATTGGAATGGGAAGGAGTTGGATATCCCATCTCATGTTATAGGACGGGTCTCAGGTTTGTTATTAGAATCATTGAGATATCATATTGCATGCTGTAGGAAGGGTCTAAGGATTGGAATGGGAAGGACTTGAATATCACATCTCATGCTATAGGTAGGCTCTCAGGTTTGGAAAGGGAAGGAGTTGGATATCACATTTCATGTTAGAGGAAGGATCTCCGGTTTGGTATTAGAGGCATTGAGATATCACATCTCATGCTATAGGAAGGGTCTCAGGATTGGAATGGGAAGGAGTTGGATATCACATTTCATGCTATAGGAAGGGTCTCAGGTTTGGTATAAGCATTGAGATGTCACATCTCATGCTATAGGAAGGGTCTCAGGATTGGAATGGGAAGGAGTTGGATATCACATCTCATGTTATAGGAAGGATCTCAGGTTTGGTATTAGAAGCATTGAGATATCACATCTCATGCTATAGGAAGGGTCTCAGGATTGGAATGGGAAGGAGTTGTATATGACATCTCATGCCATAGGAAGGGTCTCAGGTTTGGTATAAGCATTGAGATATCACATCTCTGCTATCGGAAGGGTCTCAGGATTGGAATGGGAAGGAGTTGGATATCCCATCTCATGTTATAGGAAGAGTCTCAGGTTTGGTATTAGAAGCATTGAGATATCACATCTGATGCTATAGGAAGTGTCTCAGGATTGGAATGGGAAGGAGTTTGATATCACATCTCATGCCATGTATGGGTCTCAGGTTTTGTAGAAGCATTGGGATATCACATCTCATGCTATCGGAAGGGTATCAGGATTGGATTTGGAAGGAGTTGGATATCACATCTCATGTTATAGGAAGGGTCTCAGGATTGGAATGGGAAGGACTTGGATATCACATCTCATGCTATAGGAAGGCTCTCAGGTTTGGAAGGGGAAGAAGTTGGATATCACATTTCATGTTAGAGGTAGGATCTCAGGTTTGGTATTAGAGGCATTGAGATATCACATATCATGCTATCAGAAGGGTCTAAGGATTGGAATGGGAAGGAGTTGGATATCACATCTCATGCTAAAGGGAGGGTCTCAGGTTTGGAAGGGGAAGGATTTGGATATCACGTCTCATGTTATAGGAAGGATCTCAGGTTTGGTATTAGAAGCATTGAGATATCACATCTCATGCTATCGGAAGGATCTCAGGTTTGGTATTAGAGGCATTGAGATATCACATCTCATGATAAAGGGAGGGTCTCAGGTTTGGAAGGGGAAGGATTTGGATATCACATCTCTTGTTATAGGAAGGATCACAGGTTTGGTATTAGAAGCATTGAGATATCACATCTCATGCTATAGGAAGGGTCTCAGGATTGGAATGGGAAGGAGTTGGATATCACATCTCATGCTATAGGAAGGGTCTCAGGTGTGGGATAAGCATTGAGATGTCACATCTCATGCTATAGGAAGGGTCTCAGGATTGGAATGGGAAGGAGTTGGATATCACATCTCATGTTATAGGAAGGATCTCAGGTTTGGTATTAGAAGCATTGAGATATCACATCTCATGCTATAGGAAGGGTCTCAGGATTGGAATGGGAAGGAGTTGTATATGACATCTCATGCCATAGGAAGGGTCTCAGGTTTGGTATAAGCATTGAGATATCACATCTCTGCTATCGGAAGGGTCTCAGGATTGGAATGGGAAGGAGTTGGATATCCCATCTCATGCTATAGGAAGTGTCTCAGGATTGGAATGGGAAGGAGTTTGATATCACATCTCATGCCATGTATGGGTCTCAGGTTTTGTAGAAGCATTGGGATATCACATCTCATGCTATCGGAAGGGTATCAGGATTGGATTTGGAAGGAGTTGGATATCACATCTCATGTTATAGGAAGGGTCTCAGGATTGGAATGGGAAGGACTTGGATATCACATCTCATGCTATAGGAAGGCTCTCAGGTTTGGAAGGGGAAGGAGTTGGATATCACATTTCATGTTAGAGGTAGGATCTCAGGTTTGGTATTAGAGGCATTGAGATATCACATCTCATGCTATCAGAAGGGTCTCAGGATTGGAATGGGAAGGAGTTGGATATCACATCTCATGCTAAAGGGAGGGTCTCAGGTTTGGAAGGGGAAGGATTTGGATATCACATCTCATGTTATAGGAAGGATCTCAGGTTTGGTATTAGAAGCACTGAGATATCACATCTCATGCTATCGGAAGGATCTCAGGTTTGGTATTAGAGGCATTGAGATATCACATCTCATGCTATCAGAAGGGTCTCAGGATTGGAATGGGAAGGAGTTGTATATGACATCTCATGCCATAGGTAGGGTCTCAGGTTTGGTATAAGCATTGAGATATCACATCTCTGCTATCGGAAGGGTCTCAGGATTGGAATTGGAAGGAGTTGGATATCACATCTCAAGCTATAGTAAGGGTCTCAGGATTGGAATGGGAAGGAGTTGGATATCACATCTCATGCTATAGGAAGGGTCTCAGGTTTGGTATTAGCATTGAGATATCCCATCTCATGCTATAGGAAGGGTCTCAGGTTTGGAATCGGAAGGAGTTGTATATGACATCTCATGCCATAGGTAGGGTCTCAGGTTTGGTATAAGCATTGAGATATCACATCTCTGCTATCGGAAGGGTCTCAGGATTGGAATGGGAAGGAGTTGGATATCCCATCTCGTTATAGGAAGGGTCTCAGGTTTTGTATTAGAAGCATTGAGATATCACATCTCATGGTATAGGACGGGTCTCAGAATTGGAATGGGAAGGAGTTAGATATCACTTCTCAAGCTATAGGAAGGGTCTCAGGATTGGAATGGGAAGGAGTTGGATATCACATCTCATGCTAAAGGGAGGGTCTCAGGTTTGGAAGGGGAAGGATTTGGATATCACATCGCATGTTATAGGAAGGATCTCAGGTTTGGTATTAGAATCATTGAGATATCACATCTCATGCTATCGGAAGTATCTCAGGTTTGGTATTAGAGGCATTGAGATATCACATCTCATGCTATCATAAGGGTCTCAGGATTGGAATGGGAAGGAGTTGGATATCACTTCTCATGCTAAAGGGAGGGTCTCAGGTTTGGAAGGGGAAGGATTTGGATATCACATCACATGTTATAAGAAGGATCTCAGGTTTGGTATTAGAAGCATTGAGATATCACATCTCATGCTATCAGAAGGGTCTCAGGATTGGAATGGGAGGGAGTTGGATATCACATCTCATGCTATAGGAAGGGTCTTAGGTTTGGAACGGGAAGGAGTTGGATATCACATCTCATGTTATAGGAAGAGTCTCAGGTTTGGTATAAGCATTGAGATATCACATCTCTGCAATCGGAAGTGTCTCAGGATTGGGATGGGAAGGAGTTGGATATCACATCTCATGCTATAGGAAGGGTCTCAGGTTTGGAACGGGAAGGAGTTGGATATCCCATCTCATGTTATAGGACGGGTCTCAGGTTTGGTATTAGAAGCATTGAGATATCACATCGCATGCTGTAGGAAGGGTCTCAGGATTGGAATGGGAAGGAGTTGGATATTACATCTCATGCTATAGGAAGGGTCTCAGGTTTGGTATAAGCATTGAGATATCACATCTCTGCTATCGGAAGTGTCTCAGGATTGGAATGGGAAGGAGTTGGATATCCCATCTCATGTTATAGGACGGGTCTCAGGTTTGTTATTAGAATCATTGAGATATCATATTGCATGCTGTAGGAAGGGTCTAAGGATTGGAATGGGAAGGACTTGAATATCACATCTCATGCTATAGGTAGGCTCTCAGGTTTGGAAAGGGAAGGAGTTGGATATCACATTTCATGTTAGAGGAAGGATCTCCGGTTTGGTATTAGAGGCATTGAGATATCACATCTCATGCTATAGGAAGGGTCTCAGGATTGGAATGGGAAGGAGTTGGATATCACATTTCATGCTATAGGAAGGGTCTCAGGTTTGGTATAAGCATTGAGATGTCACATCTCATGCTATAGGAAGGGTCTCAGGATTGGAATGGGAAGGAGTTGGATATCACATCTCATGTTATAGGAAGGATCTCAGGTTTGGTATTAGAAGCATTGAGATATCACATCTCATGCTATAGGAAGGGTCTCAGGATTGGAATGGGAAGGAGTTGTATATGACATCTCATGCCATAGGAAGGGTCTCAGGTTTGGTATAAGCATTGAGATATCACATCTCTGCTATCGGAAGGGTCTCAGGATTGGAATGGGAAGGAGTTGGATATCCCATCTCATGTTATAGGAAGAGTCTCAGGTTTGGTATTAGAAGCATTGAGATATCACATCTGATGCTATAGGAAGTGTCTCAGGATTGGAATGGGAAGGAGTTTGATATCACATCTCATGCCATGTATGGGTCTCAGGTTTTGTAGAAGCATTGGGATATCACATCTCATGCTATCGGAAGGGTATCAGGATTGGATTTGGAAGGAGTTGGATATCACATCTCATGTTATAGGAAGGGTCTCAGGATTGGAATGGGAAGGACTTGGATATCACATCTCATGCTATAGGAAGGCTCTCAGGTTTGGAAGGGGAAGAAGTTGGATATCACATTTCATGTTAGAGGTAGGATCTCAGGTTTGGTATTAGAGGCATTGAGATATCACATATCATGCTATCAGAAGGGTCTAAGGATTGGAATGGGAAGGAGTTGGATATCACATCTCATGCTAAAGGGAGGGTCTCAGGTTTGGAAGGGGAAGGATTTGGATATCACGTCTCATGTTATAGGAAGGATCTCAGGTTTGGTATTAGAAGCATTGAGATATCACATCTCATGCTATCGGAAGGATCTCAGGTTTGGTATTAGAGGCATTGAGATATCACATCTCATGCTAAAGGGAGGGTCTCAGGTTTGGAAGGGGAAGGATTTGGATATCACATCTCTTGTTATAGGAAGGATCACAGGTTTGGTATTAGAAGCATTGAGATATCACATCTCATGCTATCGGAAGGGTCTCAGTATTGGAATGGGAAGGAGTTGGATATCACATCTCATGCTAAAGGGAGGGTCTCAGGTTTGGAAGGGGAAGGATTTGGATATCACATCTCATGTTATAGGAAGGATCTCAGGTTTGGTATTAGAGGCATTGAGATATCACATCTCATGCTATCTATCATAAGGGTCTCAGGATTGGAATGGGAAGGAGTTGGATATCACATCTCATGCTAAAGGGAGGGTCTCAGGTTTGGAAGGGGAAGGATTTGGATATCACATCACATGTTATAAGAAGGATCTCAGGTTTGGTATTAGAAGCATTGAGATATCACATCTCATGCTATCGGAAGGGTCTCAGGATTGGAACGGGAAGGAGTCGGATATCACATCTCATGCTATAGGAAGGCTCTCAGGTTTGGAAGGGGAAAGAGTTGGATATCACATTTCATGTTAGAGGTAGGATCTCAGGTTTGGTATTAGAGGCATTGAGATATCACATCTCATGCTATCAGAAGGGTCTCAGGATTGGAATGGGAAGGAGTTGGATATCACATCTCATGCTAAAGGGAGGGTCTCAGGTTTGGAAGGGGAAGGATTTGGATATCACGTCTCATGTTATAGGAAGGATCTCAGGTTTGGTATTAGAAGCATTGAGATATCACATCTCATGCTATCGGAAGGATCTCAGGTTTGGTGGTTTGGTATTAGAGGCATTGAGATATCACATCTCATGCTATCAGAAGGGTCTCAGGATTGGAATGGGAAGGAGTTGGATATCACATCTCATGCTAAAGGGAGGGTCTCAGGTTTGGAAGGGGAAGGATTTGGATATCACATCTCTTGTTATAGGAAGGATCACAGGTTTGGTATTAGAAGCATTGAGATATCACATCTCATGTTATCGGAAGGGTCTCAGGATTGGAATGGGACGGAGTTGGATATCACATCTCATGCTAAAGGGAGGGTCTCAGGTTTGGAAGGGGAAGGATGTGGATATCACATTTCATGTTAGAGGTAGGATCTCAGGTTTGGTATTGGAGGCATTGAGATATCACAGCTCATGCTATCAGAAGGGTCTCAGGATGGGAATGGGAAGGAGTTGGATATCACATCTCATGCTAAAGGGAGGGTCTCAGGTTTGGAAGGGGAAGGATTTGGATATCACATCTCATGTTATCGGAAGGATCTCAGGTTTGGTATTAGAAGCATTGAGATATCACATCTCATGCTATAGGAAGGGTCTCAGGTTTGGTATTAGAAGCATTGAGATATCAAGTCTCATGGTATAGGAAGGGTCTCAGAATTGGAATGGGAAGGAGTTGGATATCTCAAGCTATAGGATGGGTCTCAGGATTGGAATGGGAAGGGGTTTGATATCACAACTCATGCCATAGTATGGGTCTCAGGTTTGGTAGAAACATTGGGATATCACATCTCATGCTATCGGAAGGGTATCAGGATTTGATTTGGAAGGAGTTGGATATCCCATCTCATGCTATAGGAAGGGTCTCAGATTGGAATGGGAAGGAGTTGGATATCACATCTCATGTTATAGGAAGGGTCCCAGGATTGGAATGGGAAGGACTTGGATATCATATCTCATGCTATAGGAAGGCTCTCAGGTTTGGAAGGGGAAGGAGTTGGATATCACATTTCATGTTAGAGGAAGGATCTCAGGTTTGGTATTAGAGGCATTAAGATATCACATCTCATGTTATAGGAAGGGTCTCACGTTTGGTATAAGCATTGAGATATCACATCTCATGCTATAGGAAGGGTCTCAGGATTGGAATCGGAAGGAGTTGGATATCACATCTCAAGCTATAGGAAGGGTCTCACGTTTGGTATAAGCATTGAGATATCACATCTCATGCTATAGGAAGGGTCTCAGGATTGGAATGGGAAGGTGTTGGATATCACATCTCATGTTATAGGAAAGATCTCAGGTTTGGTATTAGAAGCATTGCGACATCACATCTCATGTTATAGGAAGGGTCTCAGGATTGGAATGGGAAGAAGTTGGCTATCACATCTCATGCTATAGGAACGGTCTCAGGTTTGGTATAAGCATAGAGATATCACATCTCATGCTATAGGAAGGGTCTCAGGATTGGAATGGGAAGGAGTTGTATATGACATCTCATGCCATAGGAAGGGTCTCAGGTTTGGAATAAGCATTGAGATATCACATCTCATGCTATAGGAAGGGTCTCAGGATTGGAATGGGACAGACTTGGATATCACATCTCATGCTATAGGGAGGGTCTCAGGTTTGGAAGGGGAAGGATTTGGATATCACATCGCATGTTATAGGAAGGATCTCAGGTTTGGTAAGGGAAGGAGTTGGATATCACATTTCATGTTAGAGGTAGGATCTCAGGTTTGGTATTAGAGGCATTGAGGTATCACATCTCATGCTATCAGAAGGGTCTCAGGATTGGAATGGGAAGGAGTTGGATATCACATCTCATGCTAAAGGGAGGGTCTCAGGTTTGGAAGGGGAAGGATTTGGATATCACATCGCATGTTATAGGAAGGATCTCAGGTTTGGTATTAGAATCATTGAGATATCACATCTCATGCTATCGGAAGTATCTCAGGTTTGGTATTAGAGGCATTGAGATATCACATCTCATGCTATCATAAGGGTCTCAGGATTGGAATGGGAAGGAGTTGGATATCACTTCTCATGCTAAAGGGAGGGTCTCAGGTTTGGAAGGGGAAGGATTTGGATATCACATCACATGTTATAAGAAGGATCTCAGGTTTGGTATTAGAAGCATTGAGATATCACATCTCATGCTATCAGAAGGGTCTCAGGATTGGAATGGGAAGGAGTTGGATATCACATCTCATGCTATAGGAAGGGTCTCAGGTTTGGAACGGGAAGGAGTTGGATATCACATCTCATGTTATAGGAAGAGTCTCAGGTTTGGTATAAGCATTGAGATATCACATCTCTGCAATCGGAAGTGTCTCAGGATTGGGATGGGAAGGAGTTGGATATCACATCTCATGCTATAGGAAGGGTCTCAGGTTTGGAACGGGAAGGAGTTGGATATCCCATCTCATGTTATAGGACGGGTCTCAGGTTTGGTATTAGAAGCATTGAGATATCACATCACATGCTGTAGGAAGGGTCTCAGGATTGGAATGGGAAGGAGTTGGATATTACATCTCATGCTATAGGAAGGGTCTCAGGTTTGGTATAAGCATTGAGATATCACATCTCTGCTATCGGAAGTGTCTCAGGATTGGAATGGGAAGGAGTTGGATATCCCATCTCATGTTATAGGACGGGTCTCAGGTTTGTTATTAGAATCATTGAGATATCATATTGCATGCTGTAGGAAGGGTCTAAGGATTGGAATGGGAAGGACTTGAATATCACATCTCATGCTATAGGTAGGCTCTCAGGTTTGGAAAGGGAAGGAGTTGGATATCACATTTCATGTTAGAGGAAGGATCTCAGGTTTGGTATTAGAGGCATTGAGATATCACATCTCATGCTATAGGAAGGGTCTCAGGATTGGAATGGGAAGGAGTTGGATATCACATTTCATGCTATAGGAAGGGTCTCAGGTTTGGTATAAGCATTGAGATGTCACATCTCATGCTATAGGAAGGGTCTCAGGATTGGAATGGGAAGGAGTTGGATATCACATCTCATGTTATAGGAAGGATCTCAGGTTTGGTATTAGAAGTATTGAGATATCACATCTCATGCTATAGGAAGGGTCTCAGGATTGGAATGGGAAGGAGTTGGATATCACATCTCAAGCTATAGGAAGGGTCTCACGTTTGGTATAAGCATTGAGATATCACATCTCATGCTATAGGAAGGGTCTCAGGATTGGAATGGGAAGGTGTTGGATATCACATCTCATGTTATAGGAAAGATCTCAGGTTTGGTATTAGAAGCATTGCGACATCACATCTCATGTTATAGGAAGGGTCTCAGGATTGGAATGGGAAGAAGTTGGCTATCACATCTCATGCTATAGGAACGGTCTCAGGTTTGGTATAAGCATAGAGATATCACATCTCATGCTATAGGAAGGGTCTCAGGATTGGAATGGGAAGGAGTTGTATATGACATCTCATGCCATAGGAAGGGTCTCAGGTTTGGAATAAGCATTGAGATATCACATCTCATGCTATAGGAAGGGTCTCAGGATTGGAATGGGACAGACTTGGATATCACATCTCATGCTATAGGGAGGGTCTCAGGTTTGGAAGGGGAAGGATTTGGATATCACATCGCATGTTATAGGAAGGATCTCAGGTTTGGTAAGGGAAGGAGTTGGATATCACATTTCATGTTAGAGGTAGGATCTCAGGTTTGGTATTAGAGGCATTGAGGTATCACATCTCATGCTATCAGAAGGGTCTCAGGATTGGAATGGGAAGGAGTTGGATATCACATCTCATGCTAAAGGGAGGGTCTCAGGTTTGGAAGGGGAAGGATTTGGATATCACATCGCATGTTATAGGAAGGATCTCAGGTTTGGTATTAGAATCATTGAGATATCACATCTCATGCTATCGGAAGTATCTCAGGTTTGGTATTAGAGGCATTGAGATATCACATCTCATGCTATCATAAGGGTCTCAGGATTGGAATGGGAAGGAGTTGGATATCACTTCTCATGCTAAAGGGAGGGTCTCAGGTTTGGAAGGGGAAGGATTTGGATATCACATCACATGTTATAAGAAGGATCTCAGGTTTGGTATTAGAAGCATTGAGATATCACATCTCATGCTATCAGAAGGGTCTCAGGATTGGAATGGGAAGGAGTTGGATATCACATCTCATGCTATAGGAAGGGTCTCAGGTTTGGAACGGGAAGGAGTTGGATATCACATCTCATGTTATAGGAAGAGTCTCAGGTTTGGTATAAGCATTGAGATATCACATCTCTGCAATCGGAAGTGTCTCAGGATTGGGATGGGAAGGAGTTGGATATCACATCTCATGCTATAGGAAGGGTCTCAGGTTTGGAACGGGAAGGAGTTGGATATCCCATCTCATGTTATAGGACGGGTCTCAGGTTTGGTATTAGAAGCATTGAGATATCACATCACATGCTGTAGGAAGGGTCTCAGGATTGGAATGGGAAGGAGTTGGATATTACATCTCATGCTATAGGAAGGGTCTCAGGTTTGGTATAAGCATTGAGATATCACATCTCTGCTATCGGAAGTGTCTCAGGATTGGAATGGGAAGGAGTTGGATATCCCATCTCATGTTATAGGACGGGTCTCAGGTTTGTTATTAGAATCATTGAGATATCATATTGCATGCTGTAGGAAGGGTCTAAGGATTGGAATGGGAAGGACTTGAATATCACATCTCATGCTATAGGTAGGCTCTCAGGTTTGGAAAGGGAAGGAGTTGGATATCACATTTCATGTTAGAGGAAGGATCTCAGGTTTGGTATTAGAGGCATTGAGATATCACATCTCATGCTATAGGAAGGGTCTCAGGATTGGAATGGGAAGGAGTTGGATATCACATTTCATGCTATAGGAAGGGTCTCAGGATTGGAATGGGAAGGAGTTGGATATCACATCTCATGTTATAGGAAGGATCTCAGGTTTGGTATTAGAAGCATTGAGATATCACATCTCATGCTATAGGAAGGGTCTCAGGATTGGAATGGGAAGGAGTTGTATATGACATCTCATGCCATAGGAAGGGTCTCAGGTTTGGTATAAGCATTGAGATATCACATCTCTGCTATCGGAAGGGTCTCAGGATTGGAATGGGAAGGAGTTGTATATGACATCTCATGCCATAGGAAGGGTCTCAGGTTTGGTATAAGCATTGAGATATCACATCTCTGCTATCGGAAGGGTCTCAGGATTGGAATGGGAAGGAGTTGGATATCCCATCTCAGGTTATAGGAAGAGTCTCAGGTTTGGTATTAGAAGCATTGAGATATCACATCTGATGCTATAGGAAGTGTCTCAGGATTGGAATGGGAAGGAGTTTGATATCACATCTCATGCCATGTATGGGTCTCAGGTTTTGTAGAAGCATTGGGATATCACATCTCATGCTATCGGAAGGGTATCAGGATTGGATTTGGAAGGAGTTGGATATCACATCTCATGTTATAGGAAGGGTCTCAGGATTGGAATGGGAAGGACTTGGATATCACATCTCATGCTATAGGAAGGCTCTCAGGTTTGGAAGGGGAAGGAGTTGGATATCACATTTCATGTTAGAGGTAGGATCTCAGGTTTGGTATTAGAGGCATTGAGATATCACATATCATGCTATCAGAAGGGTCTCAGGATTGGAATGGGAAGGAGTTGGATATCACATCTCATGCTAAAGGGAGGGTCTCAGGTTTGGAAGGGGAAGGATTTGGATATCACGTCTCATGTTATAGGAAGGATCTCAGGTTTGGTATTAGAAGCATTGAGATATCACATCTCATGCTATCGGAAGGATCTCAGGTTTGGTATTAGAGGCATTGAGATATCACATCTCATGCTAAAGGGAGGGTCTCAGGTTTGGAAGGGGAAGGATTTGGATATCACATCTCTTGTTATAGGAAGGATCACAGGTTTGGTATTAGAAGCATTGAGATATCACATCTCATGCTATCGGAAGGGTCTCAGGATTGCAATGGGAAGGAGTTGGATATCACATCTCATGCTAAAGGGAGGGTCTCAGGTTTGGAAGGGGAAGGATTTGGATATCACATCTCATGTTATAGGAAGGATCTCAGGTTTGGTATTAGAGGCATTGAGATATCACATCTCATGCTATCTATCATAAGGGTCTCAGGATTGGAATGGGAAGGAGTTGGATATCACATCTCATGCTAAAGGGAGGGTCTCAGGTTTGGAAGGGGAAGGATTTGGATATCACATCACATGTTATAAGAAGGATCTCAGGTTTGGTATTAGAAGCATTGAGATATCACATCTCATGCTATCGGAAGGGTCTCAGGATTGGAACGGGAAGGAGTCGGATATCACATCTCATGCTATAGGAAGGCTCTCAGGTTTGGAAGGGGAAAGAGTTGGATATCACATCTCATGCTAAAGGGAGGGTCTCAGGTTTGGAAGGGGAAGGATTTGGATATCACGTCTCATGTTATAGGAAGGATCTCAGGTTTGGTATTAGAAGCATTGAGATATCACATCTCATGCTATCGGAAGGATCTCAGGTTTGGTGGTTTGGTATTAGAGGCATTGAGATATCACATCTCATGCTAAAGGGAGGGTCTCAGGATTGCAATGGGAAGGAGTTGGATATCACATCTCATGCTAAAGGGAGGGTCTCAGGTTTGGAAGGGGAAGGATTTGGATATCACATCTCATGTTATAGGAAGGATCTCAGGTTTGGTATTAGAAGCATTGAGATATCACATCTCATGCTATCGGAAGGGTCTCAGGATTGGAATGGGACGGAGTGGGATATCACATCTCATGCTAAAGGGAGGGTCTCAGGTTTGGAAGGGGAAGGATGTGGATATCACATTTCATGTTAGAGGTAGGATCTCAGGTTTGGTATTGGAGGCATTGAGATATCACATCTCATGCTATCAGAAGGGTCTCAGGATGGGAATGGGAAGGAGTTGGATATCACATCTCATGCTAAAGGGAGGGTCTCAGGTTTGGAAGGGGAAGGATTTGGATATCACATCTCATGTTATCGGAAGGATCTCAGGTTTGGTATTAGAAGCATTGAGATATCACATCTCATGCTATAGGAAGGGTCTCAGGTTTGGTATTAGAAGCATTGAGATATCAAGTCTCATGGTATAGGAAGGGTCTCAGAATTGGAATGGGAAGGAGTTGGATATCTCAAGCTATAGGATGGGTCTCAGGATTGGAATGGGAAGGGGTTTGATATCACAACTCATGCCATAGTATGGGTCTCAGGTTTGGTAGAAACATTGGGATATCACATCTCATGCTATCGGAAGGGTATCAGGATTTGATTTGGAAGGAGTTGGATATCCCATCTCATGCTATAGGAAGGGTCTCAGGTTGGAATGGTAAGGAGTTGGATATCACATCTCATGTTATAGGAAGGGTCCCAGGATTGGAATGGGAAGGACTTGGATATCATATCTCATGCTATAGGAAGGCTCTCAGGTTTGGAAGGGGAAGGAGTTGGATATCACATTTCATGTTAGAGGAAGGATCTCAGGTTTGGTATTAGAGGCATTAATATATCACATCTCATGTTATAGGAAGGGTCTCACGTTTGGTATAAGCATTGAGATATCACATCTCATGCTATAGGAAGGGTCTCAGGATTGGAATGGGAAGGAGTTGGATATCACATCTCAAGCTATAGGAAGGGTCTCACGTTTGGTATAAGCATTGAGATATCACATCTCATGCTATAGGAAAGGTCTCAGGATTGGAATGGGAAGGTGTTGGATATCACATCTCATGTTATAGGAAAGATCTCAGGTTTGGTATTAGAAGCATTGCGACATCACATCTCATGTTATAGGAAGGGTCTCAGGATTGGAATGGGAAGAAGTTGGCTATCACATCTCATGCTATAGGAAGGGTCTCAGGTTTGGTATAAGCATTGAGATATCACATCTCATGCTATAGGAAGGGTCTCAGGATTGGAATGGGAAGGAGTTGTATATGACATCTCATGCCATAGGAAGGGTCTCAGGTTTGGAATAAGCATTGAGATATCACATCTCATGCTATAGGAAGGGTCTCAGGATTGGAATGGGACGGACTTGGATATCACATCTCATGCTATAGGGAGGGTCTCAGGTTTGGAAGGGGAAGGATTTGGATATCACATCGCATGTTATAGGAAGGATCTCAGGTTTGGTAAGGGAAGGAGTTGGATATCACATTTCATGTTAGAGGTAGGATCTCAGGTTTGGTATTAGAGGCATTGAGGTATCACATCTCATGCTATCAGAAGGGTCTCAGGATTGGAATGGGAAGGAGTTGGATATCACATCTCATGCTAAAGGGAGGGTCTCAGGTTTGGAAGGGGAAGGATTTGGATATCACATCGCATGTTATAGGAAGGATCTCAGGTTTGGTATTAGAATCATTGAGATATCACATCTCATGCTATCGGAAGTATCTCAGGTTTGGTATTAGAGGCATTGAGATATCACATCTCATGCTATCATAAGGGTCTCAGGATTGGAATGGGAAGGAGTTGGATATCACTTCTCATGCTAAAGGGAGGGTCTCAGGTTTGGAAGGGGAAGGATTTGGATATCACATCACATGTTATAAGAAGGATCTCAGGTTTGGTATTAGAAGCATTGACATATCACATCTCATGCTATCAGAAGGGTCTCAGGATTGGAATGGGAAGGAGTTGGATATCACATCTCATGCTATAGGAAGGGTCTCAGGTTTGGAACGGGAAGGAGTTGGATATCACATCTCATGTTATAGGAAGAGTCTCAGGTTTGGTATAAGCATTGAGATATCACATCTCTGCAATCGGAAGTGTCTCAGGATTGGGATGGGAAGGAGTTGGATATCACATCTCATGCTATAGGAAGGGTCTCAGGTTTGGAACGGGAAGGAGTTGGATATCCCATCTCATGTTATAGGACGGGTCTCAGGTTTGGTATTAGAAGCATTGAGATATCACATCGCATGCTGTAGGAAGGGTCTCAGGATTGAAATGGGAAGGAGTTGGATATTACATCTCATGCTATAGGAAGGGTCTCAGGTTTGGTATAAGCATTGAGATATCACATCTCTGCTATCGGAAGTGTCTCAGGATTGGAATGGGAAGGAGTTGGATATCCCATCTCATGTTATAGGACGGGTCTCAGGTTTGTTATTAGAATCATTGAGATATCATATTGCATGCTGTAGGAAGGGTCTAAGGATTGGAATGGGAAGGACTTGAATATCACATCTCATGCTATAGGTAGGCTCTCAGGTTTGGAAAGGGAAGGAGTTGGATATCACATTTCATGTTAGAGGAAGGATCTCAGGTTTGGTATTAGAGGCATTGAGATATCACATCTCATGCTATAGGAAGGGTCTCAGGATTGGAATGGGAAGGAGTTGGATATCACATCTCATGCTATAGGAAGGGTCTCAGGTGTGGTATAAGCATTGAGATGTCACATCTCATGCTATAGGAAGGGTCTCAGGATTGGAATGGGAAGGAGTTGGATATCACATCTCATGTTATAGGAAGGATCTCAGGTTTGGTATTAGAAGCATTGAGATATCACATCTCATGCTATAGGAAGGGTCTCAGGATTGGAATGGGAAGGAGTTGTATATGACATCTCATGCCATAGGAAGGGTCTCAGGTTTGGTATAAGCATTGAGATATCACATCTCTGCTATCGGAAGGGTCTCAGGATTGGAATGGGAAGGAGTTGGATATCCCATCTCATGTTATAGGAAGAGTCTCAGGTTTGGTTTTAGAAGCATTGAGATATCACATCTGATGCTATAGGAAGTGTCTCAGGATTGGAATGGGAAGGAGTTTGATATCACATCTCATGCCATGTATGGGTCTCAGGTTTTGTAGAATCATTGGGATATCACATCTCATGCTATCGGAAGGGTATCAGGATTGGAATTGGAAGGAGTTGGATATCACATCTCATGTTATAGGAAGGGTCTCAGGATTGGAATGGGAAGGACATGGATATCACATCTCATGCTATAGGAAGGCTCTCAGATTTGGAAGGGGAAGGAGTTGGATATCACATTTCATGTTAGAGGTAGGATCTCAGGTTTGGTATTAGAGGCATTGAGATATCACATCTCATGCTATCAGAAGGGTCTCAGGATTGGAATGGGAAGGAGTTGGATATCACATCTCATGCTAAAGGGAGGGTCTCAGGTTTGGAAGGGGAAGGATTTGGATATCACATCTCATGTTATAGGAAGGATCTCAGGTTTGGTATTAGAAGCAATGAGATATCACATCTCATGCTATCGGAAGGATCTCAGGTTTGGTATTAGAGGCATTGAGATATCACATCTCATGCTATCAGAAGGGTCTCAGGATTGGAATGGGAAGGAGTCGGATATCACATCTCATGCTAAAGGGAGGGTCTCAGGTTTGGAAGTGGAAGGATTTGGATATCACATCTCATGTTATAGGAAGGATCTCAGGTTTGGTATTAGAAGCATTGAGATATCACATCTCATGCTATAGGAAGGGTCTCAGTATTGGAATGGGAAGGAGTTGGATATCACATCTCAAGCTATAGAAAGGGTCTCAGGATTGGAATGGGAAGGAGTTGGATATCACATCTCAAGCTATAGTAAGGGTCTCAGGATTGGAATGGGAAGGAGTTGGATATCACATCTCATGCTATAGGAAGGGTCTCAGGTTTGGTATTAGCATTGAGATATCCCATCTCATGCTATAGGAAGGGTCTCAGGTTTGGAATCGGAAGGAGTTGTATATGACATCTCATGCCATAGGTAGGGTCTCAGGTTTGGTATAAGCATTGAGATATCACATCTCTGCTATCGGAAGGGTCTCAGGATTGGAATGGGAAGGAGTTGGATATCCCATCTCGTTATAGGAAGGGTCTCAGGTTTGGTATAAGAAGCATTGAGATATCACATCTCATGGTATAGGACGGGTCTCAGAATTGGAATGGGAAGGAGTTAGATATCACTTCTCAAGCTATAGGAAGGGTCTCAGGATTGGAATGGGAAGGAGTTGGATATCACATCTCATGCTAAAGGGAGGGTCTCAGGTTTGGAAGGGGAAGGATTTGGATATCACATCGCATGTTATAGGAAGGATCTCAGGTTTGGTATTAGAATCATTGAGATATCACATCTCATGCTATCGGAAGTATCTCAGGTTTGGTATTAGAGGCATTGAGATGTCACATCTCATGCTATCATAAGGGTCTCAGGATTGGAATGGGAAGGAGTTGGATATCACTTCTCATGCTAAAGGGAGGGTCTCAGGTTTGGAAGGGGAAGGATTTGGATATCACATCACATGTTATAAGAAGGATCTCAGGTTTGGTATTAGAAGCATTGAGATATCACATCTCATGCTATCAGAAGGGTCTCAGGATTGGAATGGGAGGGAGTTGGATATCACATCTCATGCTATAGGAAGGGTCTCAGGTTTGGAACGGGAAGGAGTTGGATATCACATCTCATGTTATAGGAAGAGTCTCAGGTTTGGTATAAGCATTGAGATATCACATCTCTGCAATCGGAAGTGTCTCAGGATTGGGATGGGAAGGAGTTGGATATCACATCTCATGCTATAGGAAGGGTCTCAGGTTTGGAACGGGAAGGAGTTGGATATCCCATCTCATGTTATAGGACGGGTCTCATGTTTGGTATTAGAAGCATTGAGATATCACATCGCATGCTGTAGGAAGGGTCTCAGGATTGGAATGGGAAGGAGTTGGATATTACATCTCATGCTATAGGAAGGGTCTCAGGTTTGGTATAAGCATTGAGATATCACATCTCTGCTATCGGAAGTGTCTCAGGATTGGAATGGGAAGGAGTTGGATATCCCATCTCATGTTATAGGACGGGTATCAGGTTTGTTATTAGAATCATTGAGATATCATATTGCATGCTGTAGGAAGGGTCTAAGGATTGGAATGGGAAGGACTTGAATATCACATCTCATGCTATAGGTAGGCTCTCAGGTTTGGAAAGGGAAGGAGTTGGATATCACATTTCATGTTAGAGGAAGGATCTCAGGTTTGGTATTAGAGGCATTGAGATATCACATCTCATGCTATAGGAAGGGTCTCAGGATTGGAATGGGAAGGAGTTGGATATCACATTTCATGCTATAGGAAGGGTCTCAGGTTTGGTATAAGCATTGAGATGTCACATCTCATGCTATAGGAATGGTCTCAGGATTGGAATGGGAAGGAGTTGGATATCACATCTCATGTTATAGGAAGGATCTCAGGTTTGGTATTAGAAGCATTGAGATATCACATCTCATGCTATAGGAAGGGTCTCAGGGTTGGAATGGGAAGGAGTTGTATATGACATCGCATGCCATAGGAAGGGTCTCAGGTTTGGTATAAGCATTGAGATATCACATCTCTGCTATCGGAAGTGTCTCAGGATTGGAATGGGAAGGAGTTGGATATCCCATCTCATGTTATAGGACGGGTCTCAGGTTTGTTATTAGAATCATTGAGATATCATATTGCATGCTGTAGGAAGGGTCTAAGGATTGGAATGGGAAGGACTTGAATATCACATCTCATGCTATAGGTAGGCTCTCAGGTTTGGAAAGGGAAGGAGTTGGATATCACATTTCATGTTAGAGGAAGGATCTCAGGTTTGGTATTAGAGGGATTGAGATATCACATCTCATGCTATAGGAAGGGTCTCAGGATTGGAATGGGAAGGAGTTGGATATCACATCTCATGCTATAGGAAGGGTCTCAGGTGTGGTATAAGCATTGAGATGTCACATCTCATGCTATAGGAAGGGTCTCAGGATTGGAATGGGAAGGAGTTGGATATCACATCTCATTTTATAGGAAGGATCTCAGGTTTGGTATTAGAAGCATTGAGATATCACATCTCATGCTATAGGAAGGGTCTCAGGATTGGAATGGGAAGGAGTTGTATATGACATCTCATGCCATAGGAAGGGTCTCAGGTTTGGTATAAGCATTGAGATATCACATCTCTGCTATCGGAAGGGTCTCAGGATTGGAATGGGAAGGAGTTGGATATCCCATCTCATGTTATAGGAAGAGTCTCAGGTTTGGTATTAGAAGCATTGAGATATCACATCTGATGCTATAGGAAGTGTCTCAGGATTGGAATGGGAAGGAGTTTGATATCACATCTCATGCCATGTATGGGTCTCAGGTTTTGTAGAATCATTGGGATATCACATCTCATGCTATCGGAAGGGTATCAGGATTGGATTTGGAAGGAGTTGGATATCACATCTCATGTTATAGGAAGGGTCTCAGGATTGGAATGGGAAGGACTTGGATATCACATCTCATGCTATAGGAAGGCTCTCAGGTTTGGAAGGGGAAGGAGTTGGATATCACATTTCATGTTAGAGGTAGGATCTCAGGTTTGGTATTAGAGGCATTGAGATATCACATCTCATGCTATCAGAAGGGTCTCAGGATTGGAATGGGAAGGAGTTGGATATCACATCTCATGCTAAAGGGAGGGTCTCAGGTTTGGAAGGGGAAGCATTTGGATATCACATCTCATGTTATAGGAAGGATCTCAGGTTTGGTATTAGAAGCAATGAGATATCACATCTCATGCTATCGGAAGGATCTCAGGTTTGGTATTAGAGGCATTGAGATATCACATCTCATGCTATCAGAAGGGTCTCAGGATTGGAATGGGAAGGAGTCGGATATCACATCTCATGCTAAAGGGAGGGTCTCAGGTTTGGAAGTGGAAGGATTTGGATATCACATCTCATGTTATAGGAAGGATCTCAGGTTTGGTATTAGAAGCATTGAGATATCACATCTCATGCTATAGGAAGGGTCTCAGTATTGGAATGGGAAGGAGTTGGATATCACATCTCAAGCTATAGAAAGGGTCTCAGGATTGGAATGGGAAGGAGTTGGATATCACATCTCAAGCTATAGTAAGGGTCTCAGGATTGGAATGGGAAGGAGTTGGATATCACATCTCATGCTATAGGAAGGGTCTCAGGTTTGGTATTAGCATTGAGATATCCCATCTCATGCTATAGGAAGGGTCTCAGGTTTGGAATCGGAAGGAGTTGTATATGACATCTCATGCCATAGGTAGGGTCTCAGGTTTGGTATAAGCATTGAGATATCACATCTCTGCTATCGGAAGGGTCTCAGGATTGGAATGGGAAGGAGTTGGATATCCCATCTCGTTATAGGAAGGGTCTCAGGTTTGGTATAAGAAGCATTGAGATATCACATCTCATGGTATAGGACGGGTCTCAGAATTGGAATGGGAAGGAGTTAGATATCACTTCTCAAGCTATAGGAAGGGTCTCAGGATTGGAATGGGAAGGAGTTGGATATCACATCTCATGCTAAAGGGAGGGTCTCAGGTTTGGAAGGGGAAGGATTTGGATATCACATCGCATGTTATAGGAAGGATCTCAGGTTTGGTATTAGAATCATTGAGATATCACATCTCATGCTATCGGAAGTATCTCAGGTTTGGTATTAGAGGCATTGAGATATCACATCTCATGCTATCATAAGGGTCTCAGGATTGGAATGGGAAGGAGTTGGATATCACTTCTCATGCTAACGGGAGGGTCTCAGGTTTGGAAGGGGAAGGATTTGGATATCACATCACATGTTATAAGAAGGATCTCAGGTTTGGTATTAGAAGCATTGAGATATCACATCTCATGCTATCAGAAGGGTCTCAGGATTGGAATGGGAGGGAGTTGGATATCACATCCAACTCCTTCCCATTCCAATCCTGAGACCCTTCCTATAACATGAGATGTGATGTCTCAATGCTTCTAAAACTGAGATCCTTCCTATGGCATGAGATGTCATATAAAAATCCTTCCCATTCCAATCCTGAGACCCTTCCTATAGCATGAGATGTGATATCGAACTCCTTCCCATTCCAATCCTGAGCCACCTCCGATAGCAGAGATGTGATATCTCAATGCTTATACCAAACCTGAGACCCTTCCTATAACATGAGATGTGATATCCAACTCCTTCCCGTTCCAAACCTGAGACCCTTCCTATAGCATATGTGATATCCAACTCCTTCCCATTCCAACCATGAGACCCTTCCTATAGCAAGAATGTAATATCCAACTCCTACTCATTCCAATCCTGAGACCATTCCTATAGCATGAGATGTGATATCTCAATGCTTCTAATACCAAACCTGAGATACTTCCTATGACATGAGATGTGATATCCAATTCCTTCCCATTCCAAACCTGAGATCCTTCCTACAGCATGTGATGTGATATCTCAATGCTTCTAATACCAAACCTGAGACCGGTCAAATAACATGAGATGTGATATCCAAATCCTTCCCGTTCCAAACCTGATACCCTTCCTATAGCATGAGATGTGATATCCAATTCCTTCCCATCCCAATCCTGAGACACCTCCGATAGCAGAGATGTGATATCTCAATGCTTATACCAAACCTGAGACTCTTCCTATAACATGAGATGTGATATCCAACTCCTTCCCATTCCAAACCTGAGACCCTTCCTTTAGCATGAGATGTGATATCCAGCTCCTTCCCATTCCAATCCTGAGACACTTCGAATAGCATGAGATGTGATATCTCAATGCTTCTAATATCAAAACTGAGACCCTCCCTATAGCATGATATGTGATATCTAAGTCCTTCCCATTCCAATCCTGAGACCCTTCCTATAGCATGAGATGTGATATCTCAATGCTTCTACCAAACCTGAGACCCTTCCTTTAGCATGAGATGTGATATCCAACTCCTTCCCATTCCAATCCTGAGACCCTTCCTATAGCATGAGATGTGATATCTCAATACTTCTAATACCAAACCTGAGATCCTTCCTATAACATGAGACGTGATATCCAAATCCTTCCCCTTCCAAACCTGAGACCCTCTCTTTAGCATGAGATGTGATATCCAACTCCTTCCCATTCCAATCCTGAGACCCTTCTGATAGCATGAGATGTGATATCTCAATGCCTCTAATACCAAACCTGAGATCCTACCTCTAACATGAAATGTGATATCCAACTCTTTCCCCTTCCAAACCTGAGAGCCTTCCTATAGCATGAGATGTGATATCCGACTCCTTCCCGTTCCAATCCTGAGACCCTTCCGATAGCATGAGATGTGATATCTCAATGCTTCTAATACCAAACCTGAGATCCTTCTTATAACATGTGATGTGATATCCAAATCCTTCCCCTTCCAAACCTGAGACCCTCCCTTTAGCATGAGATGTGATATCCAACTCCTTCCCATTCCAATCCTGAGACCCTTATGATAGATAGCATGAGATGTGATATCTCAATGCCTCTAATACCAAACCTGAGATCCTTCCTATAACATGAGATGTGATATCCAAATCCTTCCCCTTCCAAACCTTAGACTCTTCCTTTATCATGAGATGTGATATCCAAGTCCTTCCCATTCCAATCCTGAGACCCTTCCTATAGCATGAGATGTGATATCTCAATGATTCTAATACCAAACCTGAGACCCTTCCTATAGCATGAGATGTGATATCTCAATGCTTCTAATACCAAACCTGAGACCCTTCCTATAACATGAGATGTGATATCCAAAACCTTCCCATTCCAATCCTGAGACCCTTCCTATAGCTTGAGATGTGATATCCAACTCCTTCCCATTCCAATTCTGAGACCCGTCCTATACCATGAGATGTGATATCTCAATGCTTCTAACACCAAACCTGAGACCCTTCCTATAAAAAGATGGGATATCCAACTCCTTTCCATTCCAATCCTGAGACCCTTCCGATAGCAGAGATGTGATATCTCAATGCTTATACCAAACCTGAGACCCTTCCTATGGCATGAGATGTCTTATACAACTCCTTCTGATTCCAAACCTGAGACCCTTCCTGTAGCATCAGATGGGATATCTCAATGCTTATACCAAACCTGAGACCCTTCCTATAGCATGAGATGTGATATCCAACTCCTTCCCATTCCAATCCTGAGACCCTTCCTATAGCTTGAGATGTGATATCCAACTCCTTCCCATTCCAATCCTGAGACCCTTCCTATAGCTTGAGATGTGATATCCAACTCCTTCCCATTCCAATCCTGAGACCCTTCCTATAGCATTCTAATACCAAACCTGAGACCCTTCCTATAACATGAGATGTGATATCCAAGTCCTTCCCATTCCAATCCTGAGACCCTTCCTATAACATGAGATGTGATATCAAACTCCTTCCCATTCCAATCCTGAGACCCTTCCTATAGCTTGAGATGTGATATCCAACTCCTTCCCATTCCAATTCTGAGACCCGTCCTATACCATGAGACTTGATATCTCAATGCTTCTAATACCAAACCTGAGACTGGTCCTATAACATGAGATGTGATATCCAAATCCTTCCCCTTCCAAACCTTAGACTCTTCCTTTATCATGAGATGTGATATCCAAGTCCTTCCCATTCCAATCCTGAGACCCTTCCTATAGCTTGAGATGTGATATCCAACTCCTTCCCATTCCAATTCTGAGACCCGTCCTATACCATGAGATGTGATATCTCAATGCTTCTAACACCAAACCTGAGACCCTTCCTATAAAAAGATGGGATATCCAACTCCTTTCCATTCCAATCCTGAGACCCTTCCGATAGCAGAGATGTGATATCTCAATGCTTATACCAAACCTGAGACCCTTCCTATGGCATGAGATGTCTTATACAACTCCTTCTTATTCCAAACCTGAGACCCTTCCTGTAGCATCAGATGGGATATCTCAATGCTAATACCAAACCTGAGATCCTTCCTATAACATGAGATGTGATATCCAAATCCTTCCCCTTCCAAACCCGAGACCCTCCCTTTAGCATGAGATGTGATATCCAACTCCTTCCCATTCCAATCCCGAGACCCTTCTGATAGAATGAGATGTGATATCTCAATGCCTCTAATACCAAACCTGAGATCCTTCCGATAGCATGAGATGTGATATCTCAATGCTTCTAATACCAAACCTGAGATCCTTCCTATAACATGAGATGTGATATCCAAATCCTTCCCCTTCCAAACCTGAGACCCTCCCTTTAGCATGAAATGTGATATCCGACTCCTTCCCATTCCAATCCTGAGACCCTTCTGATAGCATGAGATGTGATATCTCAATGCCTCTAATACCAAACCTGAGATCCTTCCGATAGCATGAGATGTGATATCTCAATGCTTCTAATACCAAACCTGAGACCCTTCCTATAACATGAGATGTGATATCCAAGTCCTTCCCATTCCAATCCTGAGACCCTTCCTATAGCATGAGATGTGATATCGCAATGCTTCTAATACCAAACCTGAGACCCTTCCTATAACATGAGATGTGATATCCAAGTCCTTCCCATTCCAATCCTGAGACCCTTCCTATAGCTTGAGATGTGATATCCAACTCCTTCCCATTCCAATTCTGAAACCCGTCCTATACCATGAGATGTGATATCTCAATGCTTCTAATACCAAACCTGAGACCCTTCCTATAACGAGATGGGATATCCAACTCCTTCCCATTCCAATCCTGAGACCCTTCCGATAGCAGAGATGTGATATCTCAATGCTTATACCAAACCTGAGACCCTTCCTATGGCAAGAGATGTCATATACAACTCCTTCCGATTCAAAACCTGAGACCCTTCCTATAGCATGAGATGGGATATCTCAATGCTTATACCAAACCTGAGACGCTTCCTATAGCATGAGATGTGATATCCAACTCCTTCCCATTCCAATCCTGAGACCCTTCCTATAGCTTGAGATGTGATATCCAACTCCTTCCTATAACATGAGATGTGATATCCAAATCCTTCCCCTTCCAAACTCGAGACCCTCCCTTTAGCATGAGATGTGATATCCAACTCCTTCCCATTCCAATCCCGAGACCGTTCTGATAGCATGAGATGTGATATCTCAATGCCTCTAATACCAAACCTGAGATCCTTCCGATAGCATGAGATGTGATATCTCAATGCTTTTAATACCAAACCTGAGATCCTTCCTATAACATGAGATGTGATATCCAAATCCTTCCCCTTCCAAACCTGAGACCCTCCCTTTAGCATGAGATGTGATATCCGACTCCTTCCCATTTCAATCCTGAGACCCTTCTGATAGCATGAGATGTGATATCTCAATGCCTCTAATACCAAACCTGAGTTCCTTCCTATAACATGAGATGTGATATCTCAATGCTTCTAATAGTAAACCTGAGACCCTCCCTTTAGCATGAGATGTGATATCCGACTCCTTCCCATTCCAATCCTGAGACCCTTCTGATAGCATGAGATGTGATATCTCAATGCCTCTAATACCAAACCTGAGATCCTTCCGATAGCATGAGATGTGATATCTCAATGTGTCTAATACCAAACCTGAGATCCTTCCTATAACATGAGATGTGATATCCAAATCCTTCCCCTTCCAAACCTGACACTCTCCCTTTAGCATGAGATGTGACATCCAACTCCTTCCCATTCCGATCCTGAGATCCTTCTGATAGCATGAGATGTGATATCTCAATGCCTCTAATACCAAACCTGAGATCCTACCTCTAACATGTAGTGTGATATCCAACTCCTTCCCCTTCCAAACCTGAGAGCCTTCCTATAGCATGAGATGTGATATCCAAGTCCTTCCCATTCCAATCCTGAGACCCTTCCTATAACATGAGATGTGATATCCAACTCCTTCCCATTCCAACCTGAGACCCTTCCTATATCATGAGATGGGATATCCAACTCCTTCCAAATCCAATCCTGATACCCTTCCGATAGCATGAGATGTGATATCCCAATGCTTCTACAAAACCTGAGACCCATACATCGCATGAGATGTGATATCAAACTCCTTCCCATTCCAATCCTGAGACCCTTCCTATAGCTTGAGATGTGATATCCAACTCCTTCCCATTCCAATTCTGAGACCCTTCCTATAGCATGAGATGTGATATCTCAATGCTTCTAATACCAAACCTGAGACCCTTCCTATAACATGAGATGTGTTATCCAAGTCCTTCCCATTCCAATCCTGAGACCCTTCCTATAGCATGAGATGTGATATCTCAATGCTTCTAATACCAAACCTGAGACCCTTCCTATATCATGAGATGTGATATCCAAGTCCTTCCCATTCCAATCCTGAGACCCTTCCTATAGCTTGAGATGTGATATCTAACTCCTTCCCATTCCAATTCTGAGACCCGTCCTATACCATGAGATGTGATATCTCAATGCTTCTAATACCAAACCTGAGACCCTTCCTATAACGAGATGGGATATCCAACTCCTTCCCATTCCAATCCTGAGACCCTTCCGATAGCAGAGATGTGATATCTCAATGCTTATACCAAACCTGAGACCCTACCTATGGCATGAGATGTCATATACAACTCCTTCCGATTCCAAACCTGAGACCCCTCCTATAGCATGAGATGGGATATCTCAATGCTAATACCAAACCTGAGACCCTTCCTATAGCATGAGATGTGATATCCAACTCCTTCCCATTCCAATCCTGAGACCCTTACTATAGCTTGAGATGTGATATCCAACTCCTTCCCATTCCAATCCTGAGACCCTTTCTATAGCTTGAGATGTGATATCCAACTCCTTCCCATTCCAATCCTGAGACCCTTCCTATAGCATGAGATGTGATATCTCAATGCTTCTAATACCAAACCTGAGATCCTTCCTATAACATGAGATGTGATATCCAAATCCTTCCACTTCCAAACCTGAGACCCTCCCTTTAGCATGAGATGTGATATCCGACTCCTTCCCATTCCAATCCTGAGACCCTTCTGATAGCATGAGATGTGATATCTCAATGCCTCTAATACCAAACCTGAGATCCTTCCGATAGCATGAGATGTGATATCTCAATGCTTCTAATACCAAACCTGAGATCCTCCCTTTAGCATGAGATGTGATATCCAAATCCTTCCCATTCCAATCCTGAGACCCTTCCTATAGCTTGAGATGTGATATCCAACTCCTTCCTATAACATGAGATGTGATATCCAAATCCTTCCCCTTCCAAACTCGAGACCCTCCCTTTAGCATGAGATGTGATATCCAACTCCTTCCCATTCCAATCCCGAGACCGTTCTGATAGCATGAGATGTGATATCTCAATGCCTCTAATACCAAACCTGAGATCCTTCCGATAGCATGAGATGTGATATCTCAATGCTTTTAATACCAAACCTGAGATCCTTCCTATAACATGAGATGTGATATCCAAATCCTTCCCCTTCCAAACCTGAGACCCTCCCTTTAGCATGAGATGTGATATCCGACTCCTTCCCATTTCAATCCTGAGACCCTTCTGATAGCATGAGATGTGATATCTCAATGCCTCTAATACCAAACCTGAGTTCCTTCCTATAACATGAGATGTGATATCTCAATGCTTCTAATAGTAAACCTGAGACCCTCCCTTTAGCATGAGATGTGATATCCGACTCCTTCCCATTCCAATCCTGAGACCCTTCTGATAGCATGAGATGTGATATCTCAATGCCTCTAATACCAAACCTGAGATCCTTCCGATAGCATGAGATGTGATATCTCAATGTGTCTAATACCAAACCTGAGATCCTTCCTATAACATGAGATGTGATATCCAAATCCTTCCCCTTCCAAACCTGACACTCTCCCTTTAGCATGAGATGTGACATCCAACTCCTTCCCATTCCGATCCTGAGATCCTTCTGATAGCATGAGATGTGATATCTCAATGCCTCTAATACCAAACCTGAGATCCTACCTCTAACATGTAGTGTGATATCCAACTCCTTCCCCTTCCAAACCTGAGAGCCTTCCTATAGCATGAGATGTGATATCCAAGTCCTTCCCATTCCAATCCTGAGACCCTTCCTATAACATGAGATGTGATATCCAACTCCTTCCCATTCCAACCTGAGACCCTTCCTATATCATGAGATGGGATATCCAACTCCTTCCAAATCCAATCCTGATACCCTTCCGATAGCATGAGATGTGATATCCCAATGCTTCTACAAAACCTGAGACCCATACATCGCATGAGATGTGATATCAAACTCCTTCCCATTCCAATCCTGAGACCCTTCCTATAGCTTGAGATGTGATATCCAACTCCTTCCCATTCCAATTCTGAGACCCTTCCTATAGCATGAGATGTGATATCTCAATGCTTCTAATACCAAACCTGAGACCCTTCCTATAACATGAGATGTGTTATCCAAGTCCTTCCCATTCCAATCCTGAGACCCTTCCTATAGCATGAGATGTGATATCTCAATGCTTCTAATACCAAACCTGAGACCCTTCCTATATCATGAGATGTGATATCCAAGTCCTTCCCATTCCAATCCTGAGACCCTTCCTATAGCTTGAGATGTGATATCTAACTCCTTCCCATTCCAATTCTGAGACCCGTCCTATACCATGAGATGTGATATCTCAATGCTTCTAATACCAAACCTGAGACCCTTCCTATAACGAGATGGGATATCCAACTCCTTCCCATTCCAATCCTGAGACCCTTCCGATAGCAGAGATGTGATATCTCAATGCTTATACCAAACCTGAGACCCTACCTATGGCATGAGATGTCATATACAACTCCTTCCGATTCCAAACCTGAGACCCCTCCTATAGCATGAGATGGGATATCTCAATGCTAATACCAAACCTGAGACCCTTCCTATAGCATGAGATGTGATATCCAACTCCTTCCCATTCCAATCCTGAGACCCTTACTATAGCTTGAGATGTGATATCCAACTCCTTCCCATTCCAATCCTGAGACCCTTTCTATAGCTTGAGATGTGATATCCAACTCCTTCCCATTCCAATCCTGAGACCCTTCCTATAGCATGAGATGTGATATCTCAATGCTTCTAATACCAAACCTGAGATCCTTCCTATAACATGAGATGTGATATCCAAATCCTTCCACTTCCAAACCTGAGACCCTCCCTTTAGCATGAGATGTGATATCCGACTCCTTCCCATTCCAATCCTGAGACCCTTCTGATAGCATGAGATGTGATATCTCAATGCCTCTAATACCAAACCTGAGATCCTTCCGATAGCATGAGATGTGATATCTCAATGCTTCTAATACCAAACCTGAGATCCTTCCTATAACATGAGATGTGATATCCAAATCCTTCCCCTTCCAAACCTGAGACCCTCCCTTTAGCATGAGATGTGATATCCAACTCCTTCCCATTCCAATCCTGAGACCCTTCCTATAGCATGAGATGTGATATCTCAATGCTTCTAATACCAAACCTGAGATCCTTCCTATAACATGAAATGTGATATCCAACTCCTTCCCCTTCCAAACCTGAGAGCCTTCCTATAGCATGAGATGTGATATCCAAGTCCTTCCCATTCCAATTCTGAGACCCTTCCTATAACATGAGATGTGATATCCAACTCCTTCCAAATCCAATCCTGATACCCTTCCGATAGCATGAGATGTGATATCCCAATGCTTCTACAAAACCTGAGACCCATACATGGCATGAGATGTGATATCAAACTCCTTCCCATTCCAATCCTGAGACACTTCCTATAGCATCAGATGTGATATCTCAATGCTTCTAATACCAAACCTTAGACTTTTCCTATAACATGAGATGGGATATCCAACTCCTTCCCATTCCAATCCTGAGACCCTTCCAATAGCAGAGATGTGATATCTCAATGCTTATACCAAACCTGAGACCCTTCCTATGGCATGAGATGTCATATACAACTCCTTCCCATTCCAATCCTGAGACCCTTCCTATAGCATGAGATGTGATATCTCAATGCTTCTAATACCAAACCTGAGATCCTTCCTATAACATGAGATGTGATATCCAACTCCTTCCCATTCCAATCCTGAGACCCTTCCTATAGCATGAGATGTGACATCTCAATGCTTATACCACACCTGAGACCCTTCCTATAGCATGAGATGTGATATCCAACTCCTTCCCATTCTAATCCTGAGACCCTTCCTATAGCATGAGATGTGATATCTCAATGCCTCTAATACCTGTTAAGACGGATTTCTGAACTCTGTCCTGGTGGCGCAGAAGTTCAGAAGGCCAACCTAATTACTTGGAACAGGGTAACCTCTGGACAAGCCAGACCAATCAAGGTAGCGATCGCGGCGGTCAAGACTAGGTCTCAAGAGGGGTGAGGGTGACTGAAAGCCCACAGTGAGCACACAAAGCAAGAGCGCTTACAAACTACTCCAAACAGTTGTTTTATATCAAAAATAGATACACATTTATTATAAGGCCTTGAAACTAATAACCACAGTAAAAGCAGCAATATACAACGATATTAAACCAACACATACACTATCCACCCAATATATATACAGAATACACAGTTTCACAGCATTAGCAGCACGAAATATGTTATCCACCTGCAGGGGAAGGAAAACAGGCAGTGCGAACCAATGCGTGTGATATGTCCGCCTTCTGAGGCCCCTAACTAGATGGTAGTCCAATCCCTACGAAGAGTGGAGCCTAGCGCTCAAAAGTACCTGCACACGCCGGTGCCAATGGGCAGAAGGTGAAGCTCTTCGGAGGACGTTGGACAGCTCTGTAGGGTGCCCTAATGTAGGAGAACACGGTCCGCGACTCTAGCGCAGCCTCCACTGTGAGGCAGAAGCAGGGCGCGAGTACGGACAAGGGGAGCTGTATTTACAGCGGGGAAAAGCAAGGGGCACTGCAGGAGGGCGACCAGATCCTAGCTAATCTACTCACCGGTCCCCGAAGCAAGCAGGCCCGAGCTTCTCCTCGATAGATGCAGCTTCTGGCAGGTTCTGAAGAGCAGGGAACGTCTCGTCGTCGTGCAGAGTAAAAAGACGTCCTGATCGAAGAAACAAGCACAGTTTTGTCGCCACGGCAGGGCAACGGAACGGCCGGGTGTATTCAAGCCAAATGAGCACCGTTCACCTCTAGCTTAGGGTTGCTAAGCAAACGAAGCGTGTGAGCGTGCCCCGGACTCAGAATACCACCCAACCTGTCGGCGATTACAGAGCAGGACTCCTTAGTAAGCTGGTCAGTCAACTGGATGGCCCAGAGACACTTCCGAAGGCTTACGGCAGGAGTTGATGAAGGTGCCGGGAATAGCTGGTCCTGCTATTCCAATAGGTCGAAGCGCCAGTACAGGCCTTCTTGTTCGATCTTAGGTGGAAAGGGCTTCACCGGACGACAGCAATGAGGAGCAGAAGTTCTTCAGGGGGTCACCAGCGATTCCTCGGTCCAGCCTCGTGTTCGCAGGATACTTGGCTCCTGTATCCCTGGGTTCGTAAGAACTCAGGAGATCGACCTGGTAGTGGTGTTTCCAGCTCCCTCTTATCCACGGTTCCCTTCGCGCCAAAACGGAGGGGAGCCAATGGGAGATCCGCTCATCAACACACATACCATACGTGGACCAATCACGGACCACAGTGGTCCCAGGCATTCACACCACCCTAGACTCTCTGGCACCCAGGATGTGTATTGGGACCAGACAGCCCAGCCCACATCCTGGGGGCACTCAAACGACATGTAGAAGCCCGCGAAAGCAACCGTGTTTCGCGGGAAACTACATGCCCAAATAAGGAAGGCCCCGGGTCGCCTGACCTGGGGGAAGGTAAAGGGAGCAAGACGGACAGTGGACGAGACAAAGGAGCCTCGTGGTCCGGCCATTTTGGGTAGCCGGGCCACCCTTTTGTGTTCGCGGCAAAAAGGTGCTCAGAACGGCAAAAGGAGCTCAAAATAAACCAAATGATCGCTGCCACCAGCCCAGTCCCTGAATGACTTGCACCGATCCAAAAACCATCCTACAAGAGTGTCTAGGGTCTGTAGAAGGCTAGAGACCCAAGAGAGCTGTAACTTAGCTTACAGTGCCCTCTTGTGTCGTGTTGCACTAAAATGGCGACACGATAAAAGAAACTACGGGAAACAGCGTTCCCCGGTACTGACTGTCTTAAGGGCATGTCAGTTTCCCCTTAAGAAAGGAGCGAAAGCCCAGAGGAGTACGGCAGAAGGCTGCACTTCTCTGGCAAAGTCAAGAAAACAGGTTGAAAACAATAGCAAAAAGTTTAGGGGTTGCCACATGGAAGGAAAGTTCCCTACAATAACGAAATCTTTCCTAACACTCGCCCCTCCCAGACTATGGACAGGGGGAACTAATCCACCCCTGGATGAGTCTCTTGTTCAGGTCGGTAAAACATTCTGGACAACCCATCAGCATTGCTATGTTGGACACCTGGCCTATGCTCAATAGTGAAGTCGAAGCCTTGTAGACTTATGGACCACCTAAGCAACTTTGGATTCTCCCCCTTCATGTTCATTAGCCACTTTAACGGCTTATGGTCAGTCTGCACAGTGAAGTGGGTCCCATAGAGGTAGGGCCGCAGCTTCCTTAGGGCCCACACAACAGAGAAACATTCTTTCTCTACCGTGGACCATCTGAGCTCTCTGTCCTTAAGCTGGCGACTAATAAAACCGATAGGGTGTTCCTTACCCTTCTCATCTACTTGTGATAGTACAGCTCCTATCCCAGTGTCAGAGGCATCCGTCTGAACGATAAAAGGTCTTTGATAATCAGGGGCCCTGAGCACAGGGGCCTGGCACAAGGAGTCTTTCAAGCCATTGAAGGCCTTCTCACACTCGTCAGTCCAAGTTACCTTCTTGGGTTTCTTCGGAGTTGTGAGGGCAGTCAGAGGAGCAGCTATGGTGCCATAGTCTGCCATAAAATTGCGGTAATAACCCGTGAGTCCTAAGAAGGCTCTCACTTGGGTTTGTGTAGTGGGGGTAGGCCAGTCTTGTACTGCTTGTACTTTACTGGGGAGAGGCTGTATCCTTCCTCCACCTACTTCATGCCCAAGGTAAACCACTGAGCCTTGTCCAATCTGGCATTTACTCGCCTTTATGGTCAAGTGGGCTTTCTGAAGAGCCTGGAGCACAATCCCGAGGTGTTTCACATGGTCTTCCCAGGTGGCACTGAAAACTGCTATATCGTCTAGATATGCAAGACAGAATTCGTCCAACCCATTCAACACATGATTCACAAGCCTCTGGAAAGTGGCAGGTGCATTCTTCAATCCGAACGGCATTACCCGGAATTGGTAAAGCCCGTCGGGAGTTGAAAATGCTGTCTTCTCCTTGGCATGTTCTGCTAAAGCTATTTGCCAATAGCCCGCAGTCAGGTCAAACGTGCTGAGGTACTTGGAGGCACCCAAGGTATCCACCAGCTCGTCAGTTCGAGGCAAGGGGTGAGCGTCTGTCTTGGTGACAGCATTCAGAGCCCTGTAATCCACGCAGAACCTCAATTCAGAAGTGCCTGCCTTTGGAACCAATACCACAGGACTGGACCAAGGACTACTAGAGGGTTCAATCACCCCAAGGTCTAACATCTTGTTGACCTCGGTCTTAATATAAGACCGTACTTTATCCGACATCCTGTATCCCCTACTTTTGGTAGGTACACTGTCTCCTGTGTCAATGTTATGTTTGCACCAAGGTGTCAAACCAGGCGACTGTGAAAACAGGGGGGAAAACTGCCTAAGCAAACTTTTCACCTCAGCCTGCTGATCAGAAGTCAGGTGAGGGGCCACTCGGACACCCTCAACGGAGCTATCTGAAGGACCGCTTTGGAACAGGTCGGGAAGAGGTTCTGACTCCTCTTCCTCAACGTCTGACGCCAGTAGCAGTGCTGCGATTTCGACTCTTGGGACGAAAGCCTTCAGCCTATTTACGTGGAACACTTTTGGAGCCTGTCCAGGCCTTCCAAGGTCCACTAAATAGTTCACCTCACCCAGGGGCTCCACCACTGTGTAAGGGCCTGACCATTTGTCCTGTAAAGCGCGAGGCCTTATAGGGTTCATGATCAGGACTTGCTGACCAGGGGTAAAGTGAATTAAGGAAGCTTTCTGGTCGTACCAATGTTTCACCAGCGCTTGTCCTGCCTTCAACTTTTCACTAGCCAAGCCCATCAGGAGTACCATCCGTTTTCTGAGCCCTAGCACATAGTCAACTACATTGGTAGTAACAGGGGGAGTGGGCATCTCCCATCCCTCTTTGACGATGGCTAAGGGTCCCCGTACGGGATGACCGAACAGAAGTTCGAAGGGGCTGAAGCCAACACCCTCCTGTGGTACCTCTCTGTAGGCAAACAGCAAGCATGGTAAAAGAAGATCCCATTTTCTTCTCTGGGGCTCCTCCAGAGCCCCAATCATGCTCTTTAACGTTCTGTTGAAACGTTCCACCAGACCATTGGTCTGGGGGTGATATGCAGAAGAGAACTTGTAGGTGACCCCACATTCTTTCCACATAGCCTGCATATACTTCGACATAAAGTTGCTGCCACGATCTGACACAACTTCTTTAGGGAAGCCAACCCTAGTGAATATGCCGAGTAAAGCTTTTGCAACTGACTTGGCAGTTACAGTCTTTAATGGGATGGCCTCAGGATACCTGGTTGCATGGTCGACCAGCACCAGGATAAACCTATTGCCTGAGGATGTTTGCGGGTCAAGGGGACCAACGATGTCGATCCCTACCCTTTCAAATGGTACCCCCACAACTGGGAGCGGTACCAACGGAGCTTGGATTGTCGCGCCAACCTTACCAGACAACTGGCAGGAGGCACAACTCCTGCAGTGACTTTCTACTTGCACCCCCATCTTGGGCCAGTAGAAGTGCATAGATAACCTTTGCTTGGTCCTCTTCATTCCAAGGTGACCAGCAAGGGGAACTTCATGCGCCAACTGCAGGAGGAAGGGTCTAACAGCAAGGGGAACCACCAACCTCCTATGGTCTCCTTCTGTAGACTCTGTGGGCTCACTGTACAGGAGTCCACCTTCCCAATAAATCCGATGCTTCCCAGGAGGTTCACCCTCAAGCTGGGAGCAGGCCTGTCTCCTTAGGCCTTCCAGAGATGGGCACTCACGTTGGCCCTTACTGAAGTCGTCCCTATCAGGACCTCCTTCAACTAACAAGTCTTTTAGTTCAGGATGGTCGTTGGGGTCGAACACTTCAGGCATCGCCACCTCCTCGTCAGGCTCGGGCGATTGACCAACTCCCTCCACCGCAGTGGTAGGCGAGCTCGGGGGAATATTCTCTTTCCCCCGTCGGGACTTGTTGACTCCTTTCGCCTTGGGTTTCCCCTTCGGCTGGGGCGGCGTATTGGTCTTGGCCAATGCTGCCCGTGCTTGAGACCGTGTGTAGGGTCTTTCGGCAGTGTCTCCTACGAGCCCTAGAGCTCTGAGATCATTGCCCAACAAGACCTTTCCCGGGACGTTTCTCTGAATGCTCACTGGAATCCTAACTGCTGTACCATTTAAAGTTAGATTAACAGGGATCACGGGAAACATACGGAGGGGGCCGTCAGCCAACTTAGTGGGCATCAGAGGAGCTCTGGCAACTTCCTCTGAGTCTACCAAGGTAGAATCCACTACAGTTCGACTGCACCCACTATCCCTAAGAGCTGGAGTATCCACTCCATTGATCAGCACACTGTCTTTAAAGTAGTGCTTGGTATTATCCGGAATCCTAGCATACGCCTCTGCGACTTTAGGCTCCCAGGAACCCAGGGACACTAAAACTACCTCAGCCTCTATTCCGCTGGGAAATGAGTCTGAGGAGAAGGATGCTCCTGTAATCTCTTCTTCCTCGTAGGAGGAGAAGGCCAGATTAGCGGAGTGGACCCCCAAAGGTCTAACCTTACAACGGGGATCCCCCTTCACATGGTCAGTTGCTCCACAAGAAAAACAAGCCCCATTGGGTCTGTTTACGTAGGGAGGCTTATTATAACCAGAGTTCTGTTTCGGAGGCGAACCTCCACTACCCGGTGAGTTCTCGTATGGCTTACCCTTATTTTTCTTTTTGTGGCCCTTATGGGAAGAAGATTTAGCAGATTCCCCACCCTCCATATCTTTGGACTTTTTCCCTTCCTCCTGCTTACCAGGATGAGTTTTGTCCTTATGGGACACTCGATGTGACACCCATAAGTCTGCTGCAATGGCCAGCTTCTTAGGATCTATCTCCTTCGAATCGGCCAAATGCTGCTTAAGCTCCGGGGAAGAAGAAGCAAAAATGTGTTCCAGCATGACCAGATTGATCATGCCTTCGAAGGTAGAAACCTTATAACCTTCAACCCAGCCAGTCAAGTTTTTCAGGGACTCAGCTACATACGACACCCAAGTACCACCTTCCTTTTTCTTATACTCTCTAAACCTTTTCAAATATTGGGTCGGAGTCTTCCCAAACTTTAAAATGAGAGTCTGCTTCAACATTGCAAAATCAGCGCGCTCAGCCTTCGACATTTCCATAATGGCACTGCAACCAGAATGGGGCAGTCTGCTGAGTAACCATGCAATCTTATCCGCATTATCAACCTCTTGAACCTCGCATGCATACTCAAACGCATTTAACCAGTCCATAATGTCATTTCGTTCCTCATACACACTGAGCAGATCTTTTGGAAACCGTGGATGAGAGGAAGCCCCAGAACCATGTCCAGGACCCTTGGACCCATTTGCGAACTGAAGCTTGGCCAGTTCCAACTGGTGATCCCTGTCTTTTTGTTTTTCTGCCTGGTCGATTTTCAGTTTGGCTATGCTGAATTCAAGCTCCTGCTGCCTAAACCGCAGCTCTTGCTTCTTGAATTCAAGCATAGCCTCCCCATCAACACTGGCAGAGGAAACGTTAGACATTACATCCTCCCTGTCCTCGTGGTCGTGATGGATCAGTGCAGCGGCAGAACCGTCGGTTCTGCCAGTGAGAGCAGCCCCACCACCTTCTGCACTGTCCTCGGAAGTTATAGCGTCAAGCTGCGCTTCTTGCCACGCCACGATTCTCTGGATCATTTCCAATTTAGTGCCTTGAGAGGAAACCCCTCTCTCCGCACACATCTTCTTCAATGTTTCAGATTTCGAAGCATTTAAGGTTAATAAAGTATTCGTTTCCATACTGTTGATAGGACTATGGCCTTTTTAACGTTATATTCAATACTTTACTGCGTGTCCTGGTTGGAATAACCTGAAAACGCCTTAGCTCGTGCGCAACACTGGATACCTTCAGTCGTATCCCACCGCTGTACACCAATTTGTTAAGACGGATTTCTGAACTCTGTCCTGGTGGCGCAGAAGTTCAGAAGGCCAACCTAATTACTTGGAACAGGGTAACCTCTGGACAAGCCAGACCAATCAAGGTAGCGATCGCGGCGGTCAAGACTAGGTCTCAAGAGGGGTGAGGGTGACTGAAAGCCCACAGTGAGCACACAAAGCAAGAGCGCTTACAAACTACTCCAAACAGTTGTTTTATATCAAAAATAGATACACATTTATTATAAGGCCTTGAAACTAATAACCACAGTAAAAGCAGCAATATACAACGATATTAAACCAACACATACACTATCCACCCAATATATATACAGAATACACAGTTTCACAGCATTAGCAGCACGAAATATGTTATCCACCTGCAGGGGAAGGAAAACAGGCAGTGCGAACCAATGCGTGTGATATGTCCGCCTTCTGAGGCCCCTAACTAGATGGTAGTCCAATCCCTACGAAGAGTGGAGCCTAGCGCTCAAAAGTACCTGCACACGCCGGTGCCAATGGGCAGAAGGTGAAGCTCTTCGGAGGACGTTGGACAGCTCTGTAGGGTGCCCTAATGTAGGAGAACACGGTCCGCGACTCTAGCGCAGCCTCCACTGTGAGGCAGAAGCAGGGCGCGAGTACGGACAAGGGGAGCTGTATTTACAGCGGGGAAAAGCAAGGGGCACTGCAGGAGGGCGACCAGATCCTAGCTAATCTACTCACCGGTCCCCGAAGCAAGCAGGCCCGAGCTTCTCCTCGATAGATGCAGCTTCTGGCAGGTTCTGAAGAGCAGGGAACGTCTCGTCGTCGTGCAGAGTAAAAAGACGTCCTGATCGAAGAAACAAGCACAGTTTTGTCGCCACGGCAGGGCAACGGAACGGCCGGGTGTATTCAAGCCAAATGAGCACCGTTCACCTCTAGCTTAGGGTTGCTAAGCAAACGAAGCGTGTGAGCGTGCCCCGGACTCAGAATACCACCCAACCTGTCGGCGATTACAGAGCAGAACTCCTTAGTAAGCTGGTCAGTCAACTGGATGGCCCAGAGACACTTCCGAAGGCTTACGGCAGGAGTTGATGAAGGTGCCGGGAATAGCTGGTCCTGCTATTCCAATAGGTCGAAGCGCCAGTACAGGCCTTCTTGTTCGATCTTAGGTGGAAAGGGCTTCACCGGACGACAGCAATGAGGAGCAGAAGTTCTTCAGGGGGTCACCAGCGATTCCTCGGTCCAGCCTCGTGTTCGCAGGATACTTGGCTCCTGTATCCCTGGGTTCGTAAGAACTCAGGAGATCGACCTGGTAGTGGTGTTTCCAGCTCCCTCTTATCCACGGTTCCCTTCGCGCCAAAACGGAGGGGAGCCAATGGGAGATCCGCTCATCAACACACATACCATACGTGGACCAATCACGGACCACAGTGGTCCCAGGCATTCACACCACCCTAGACTCTCTGGCACCCAGGATGTGTATTGGGACCAGACAGCCCAGCCCACATCCTGGGGGCACTCAAACGACATGTAGAAGCCCGCGAAAGCAACCGTGTTTCGCGGGAAACTACATGCCCAAATAAGGAAGGCCCCGGGTCGCCTGACCTGGGGGAAGGTAAAGGGAGCAAGACGGACAGTGGACGAGACAAAGGAGCCTCGTGGTCCGGCCATTTTGGGTAGCCGGGCCACCCTTTTGTGTTCGCGGCAAAAAGGTGCTCAGAACGGCAAAAGGAGCTCAAAATAAACCAAATGATCGCTGCCACCAGCCCAGTCCCTGAATGACTTGCACCGATCCAAAAACCATCCTACAAGAGTGTCTAGGGTCTGTAGAAGGCTAGAGACCCAAGAGAGCTGTAACTTAGCTTACAGTGCCCTCTTGTGTCGTGTTGCACTAAAATGGCGACACGATAAAAGAAACTACGGGAAACAGCGTTCCCCGGTACTGACTGTCTTAAGGGCATGTCAGTTTCCCCGTAAGAAAGGAGCGAAAGCCCAGAGGAGTACGGCAGAAGGCTGCACTTCTCTGGCAAAGTCAAGAAAACAGGTTGAAAACAATAGCAAAAAGTTTAGGGGTTGCCACATGGAAGGAAAGTTCCCTACAATAACGAAATCTTTCCTAACAATACCAAACCTGAGATCCTTCCTCTTACATGAAATGTGATATCCAACTCCTTCCCTTTCCAAACCTGAGAGCCTACCTATAGCATGAGATGTGATATTCAAGTCCTTCCCATTCCAATCCTTAGACCCTTCCTACAGCATGCAATATGATATCTCAATGATTCTAATAACAAACCTGAGACCCGTCCTATAACATGAGATGGGATATCCAACTCCTTCCCATTCCAATCCTGAGACACTTCCGATAGCAGAGATGTGATATTTCAATGCTTATACCAAACCTGAGACCCTTCCTATAGCATGAGATGTAATATCCAACTCCTTCCCATTCCAATCCTGAGACCCTTCCTACAGCATGCGATGTGATATCTCAATGCTTCTAATACCAAACCTGAGACCCGTCCTATAACATGAGATGGGATATCCAACTCCTTCCCGTTCCAAACCTGAGACCCTTCCTATAGCATGAGATGTGATATCCAACTCCTTCCCATCCCAATCCTGAGACACTTCCGATTGCAGAGATGTGATATCTCAATGCTTATACCAAACCTGAGACTCTTCCTATAACATGAGATGTGATATCCAACTCCTTCCCGTTCCAAACCTGAGACCCTTCCTATAGCATGAGATGTGATATCCAACTCCTTCCCATTCCAATCCTGAGACCCTTCTGATAGCATGAGATGTGATATCCAACTCCTTCCCATTCCAACCTGAGACCCTTCCTATAGCATGAGATGGGATATCCAACTCCTTCCAAATCAAATCCTGATACCCTTCCGATAGCATGAGATGTGATATCCCAATGTTTCTACCAAACCTGAGACCCATATTATGGCATGAGTTGTGATATTAAACCCCTTCCCATTCCAATCCTGAGACCCTTCCTATAGCTTGAGATATCCAACTCCTTCCCATTCCAATTCTGAGACCCTTCCTATACCATGAGACTTGATATCTCAATGCTTCTAATACCAAACCTGAGACCCTTCCTATAGCATGAGATGTGATATCTCAATGCTTCTAATACCAAACCTGAGATCCTTCCGATAACATGAGATGTGATATCCAAATCCTTCCCCTTCCAAACCTGAGACCCTCCCTTTAGCATGAGATGTGATATCCAACTCCTTCCCATTCCCATCCTGAGACCCTTCTGATAGCATGAGATGTGATATCTCAATGCCTCCAATACCAAACCTGAGATCCTACCTCTAACATGAAATGTGATATCCACATCCTTCCCCTTCCAAACCTGAGACCCTCCCTTTAGCATGAGATGTGATATCCAACTCCGTCCCATTCCAATCCTGAGACCCTTCCGATAGCATGAGATGTGATATCCAACTCCTTCCCATTCCAATCCTGAGACCCTTCTGATAGCATGAGATGTGATATCTCAATGCTTCTAATACCAAACCTGAGATCCTTCTTATAACATGTGATGTGATATCCAAATCCTTCCCCTTCCAAACCTGAGACCCTCCCTTTAGCATGAGAAGTGATATCCAACTCCTTCCCATTCCAATCCTGAGACCCTTATGATAGCATGAGATGTGATATCTCAATGCCTCTAATACCAAACCTGAGATACTTCCGATAGCATGAGATGTGATATCTCAATGATTCTAATACCAAACCTGAGATCCTTCCTATAACATGCGATGTGATATCCAAATCCTTCCCCTTCCAAACCTGAGACCCTCCCTTTAGCATGAGATGTGATATCCAACTCCTTCCCATTCCAATCCTGAGACCCTTCTGATAGCATGAGATGTGATACCTCAATGCCTCTAATACCAAACCTGAGATCCTACCTCTAACATGAAATGTGATATCCAACTCCTTCCCTTACCAAACCTGAGATCCTTCCTATAACATGCGATGTGATATCCAAATCCTTCCCCTTCCAAACCTGAGACCCTCCCTATAGCATGAGATGTGATATCCAAGTCCGTCCCATTCCAATCCTGAGACCCTTCCTATAGCATGAGATGTGATATCTCAATGCTTATTCCAAACCTGAGACCCTTCCTATGGCATGAGATGTCATATACAACTCCTTCCCATTCCAATCCTGAGACCCTTCCTATAGCATGAGATGTGATATCTCAATGCTTATACCAAACCTGAGACCCTTCCTATAGCATGAGATGTGATAGCCAACTTCTTCCCATTCCAATCCTGAGACCCTTCCTATAACATGAGATGTGATGTCGCAATGCTTCTAATACCAAACCTGAGATCTTTCCTATAACATGAGATGTGATATCCAACACCTTCCCATTCCAATCCTCAGACCCTTCCTATAGCATGAGATGTGATATCTCAATGCTTATACCAAACGTGAGACGCTTCCTATAGCTTGAGATGTGATATCCAACTCCTTCCCATTCCAATCCTGAGACCCTTCCTATAGCATGAGATGTGATATCTCAATGCTTATACCAAACGTGAGACCCTTCCTATAACATGAGATGTGATATCTTAATGCCTCTAATACCAAACCTGAGATCCTTCCTCTAACATGAAATGTGATATCCAACTCCTTCCCGTTCCAAACCTGAGAGCCTTCCTATAGCATGAGATATGATATCCAAGTCATTCCCATTCCAATCCTGGGACCCTTCCTATAACATGAGATGTGATATCCAACTCCTTCCCATTCCAACCTGAGACCCTTCCTATAGCATGAGATGGGATATCCAACTCCTTCCAAATCAAATCCTGATACCCTTCCGATAGCATGAGATGTGATATCCCAATGTTTCTACCAAACCTGAGACCCATACTATGGCATGAGTTGTGATATCAAACCCCTTCCCATTCCAATCCTGAGACCCTTCCTATAGCTTGAGATATCCAACTCCTTCCCATTCCAATTCTGAGACCCTTCCTATACCATGAGACTTGATATCTCAATGCTTCTAATACCAAACCTGAGACCCTTCCTATAGCATGAGATGTGATATCTCAATGCTTCTAATACCAAACCTGAGATCCTTCCGATAACATGAGATGTGATATCCAAATCCTTCCCCTTCCAAACCTGAGACCCTCCCTTTAGCATGAGATGTGATATCCAACTCCTTCCCATTCCCATCCTGAGACCCTTCTGATAGCATGAGATGTGATATCTCAATGCCTCCAATACCAAACCTGAGATCCTACCTCTAACATGAAATGTGATATCCACATCCTTCCCCTTCCAAACCTGAGACCCTCCCTTTAGCATGAGATGTGATATCCAACTCCGTCCCATTCCAATCCTGAGACCCTTCCGATAGCATGAGATGTGATATCTCAATGCTTCTAATACCAAACCTGTGATCCTTCCTATAACAAGAGATGTGATATCCAAATCCTTCCCCTTCCAAACCTGAGACCCTCCCTTTAGCATGAGATGTGATATCCAACTCCGTCCCATTCCAATCCTGAGACCCTTCCGATAGCATGAGATGTGATATCTCAATGCTTCTAATACCAAACCTGAGATCCTTCCTATAACATGAGACGTGATATCCAAATCCTTCCCCTTCCAAACCTGAGACCCTCCCTTTAGCATGAGATGTGATATCCAACTCCTTCCCATTCCAATCCTGAGACCCTTCTGATAGCATGAGATGTGATATCTCAATGCCTCTAATACCAAACCTGAGATCCTACCTCTAACATGAAATGTGATATCCAACTCTTTCCCCTTCCAAACCTGAGAGCCTTCCTATAGCATGAGATGTGATATCCGACTCCTTCCCGTTCCAATCCTGAGACCCTTCCGATAGCATGAGATGTGATATCTCAATGCTTCTAATACCAAACCTGAGATCCTTCTTATAACATGTGATGTGATATCCAAATCCTTCCCCTTCCAAACCTGAGACCCTCCCTTTAGCATGAGATGTGATATCCAACTCCTTCCCATTCCAATCCTGAGACCCTTATGATAGATAGCATGAGATGTGATATCTCAATGCCTCTAATACCAAACCTGAGATCCTTCCTATTACATGAGATGTGATATCCAAATCCTTCCCCTTCCAAACCTGAGACCCTCCCTTTAGCATGAGATGTGATATCCAACTCCTTCCCATTCCAATCCTGAGACCCTTCCGATAGCATCAGATGTGATATCTCAATGCTTCTAATACCAAACCTGTGATCCTTCCTATAACAAGAGATGTGATATCCAAATCCTTCCCCTTCCAAACCTGAGACCCTCCCTTTAGCATGAGATGTGATATCTCAATGCCTCTAATACCAAACCTGAGATCCTTCCGATAGCATGAGATGTGATATCTCAATGCTTCTAATACCAAACCTGAGATCCTTCCTATAACATGAGACGTGATATCCAAATCCTTCCCCTTCCAAACCTGAGACCCTCCCTTTAGAATGAGATGTGATATCCAACTCCTTCCCATTCCAATCCTGAGACCCTTCTGATAGCATGAGATGTGATATCTCAATGCCTCTAATACCAAACCTGAGATCCTACCTCTAACATGAAATGTGATATCCAACTCCTTCCCCTTCCAAACCTGAGAGCCTTCCTATAGCATGAGATGTGATATCCAAGTCCTTCCCATTCCAATCCTGAGACCCTTCCTATAACATGAGATGTGATATCCAACTCCTTCCAAATCCAATCCTGATACCCTTCCGATAGCATGAGATGTGATATCCCAATGCTTCTACAAAACCTGAGACCCATACATGGCATGAGATGTGATATCAAACTCCTTCCCATTCCAATCCTGAGACACTTCCTATAGCATCAGATGTGATATCTCAATGCTTCTAATACCAAACCTGAGACTCTTCCTATAACATGAGATGGGATATCCAACTCCTTCCCATTCCAATCCTGAGACCCTTCCGATAGCAGAGATGTGATATCTCAATGCTTATACCAAACCTGAGACCCTTCCTATGGCATGAGATGTCATATACAACTCCTTCCCATTCCAACCCTGAGACCCTTCCTATAGCATGAGATGTGATATCTCAATGCTTCTAATACCAAACCTGAGATCCTTCCTATAACATGAGATGTGATATCCAACTCCTTCCCATTCCAATCCTGAGACCCTTCCTATAGCATGAGATGTGACATCTCAATGCTTATACCAAACCTGAGACCCTTCCTATAGCATGAAATGTGATATCCAACTCCTTCCCATTCCAATCCTGAGACCCTTCCTATAGCATGAGATGTGATATCTCAATGCCTCTAATACCAAACCTGAGATCCTTCCTCTAACATGAAATGTGATATCCAACTCCTTCCCTTTCCAAACCTGAGAGCCTACCTATAGCATGAGATGTGATATTCAAGTCCTTCCCATTCCAATCCTTAGACCCTTCCTACAGCATGCAATATGATATCTCAATGATTCTAATAACAAACCTGAGACCCGTCCTATAACATGAGATGGGATATCCAACTCCTTCCCATTCCAATCCTGAGACACTTCCGATAGCAGAGATGTGATATCTCAATGCTTATACCAAACCTGAGACCCTTCCTATAGCATGAGATGTAATATCCAACTCCTTCCCATTCCAATCCTGAGACCCTTCCTACAGCATGCGATGTGATATCTCAATGCTTCTAATACCAAACCTGAGACCCGTCCTATAACATGAGATGGGATATCCAACTCCTTCCCGTTCCAAACCTGAGACCCTTCCTATAGCATGAGATGTGATATCCAACTCCTTCCCATCCCAATCCTGAGACACTTCCGATTGCAGAGATGTGATATCTCAATGCTTATACCAAACCTGAGACTCTTCCTATAACATGAGATGTGATATCCAACTCCTTCCCGTTCCAAACCTGAGACCCTTCCTATAGCATGAGATGTGATATCCAACTCCCTCCCATTCCAATCCTGAGACCCTTCTGATAGCATGAGATGTGATATCTCAATGCTTCTAATACCAAACCTGAGATCCTTCTTATAACATGTGATGTGATATCCAAATCCTTCCCCTTCCAAACCTGAGACCCTCCCTTTAGCATGAGAAGTGATATCCAACTCCTTCCCATTCCAATCCTGAGACCCTTATGATAGCATGAGATGTGATATCTCAATGCCTCTAATACCAAACCTGAGATACTTCCGATAGCATGAGATGTGATATCTCAATGATTCTAATACCAAACCTGAGATCCTTCCTATAACATGCGATGTGATATCCAAATCCTTCCCCTTCCAAACCTGAGACCCTCCCTTTAGCATGAGATGTGATATCCAACTCCTTCCCATTCCAATCCTGAGACCCTTCCTATAGCTTGAGAAGTGATATCTAACTCCTTCCCATTCCAATTCTGAGACCCGTCCTATACCATGAGATGTGATATCTCAATGCTTCTTATACCAAACCTGAGACCCTTCCTATAACGAGATGGGATATCCAACTCCTTCCCATTCCAATCCTGAGACCCTTCCTATAGCATGAGATGGGATATCTCAATGCTAATACCAAACCTGAGACCCTTCCTATAGCATGAGATGTGATATCCAACTCCTTCCCATTCCAATCCTGAGACCCTTACTTTAGCTTGAGATGTGATATCCAACTCCTTCCCATTCCAATCCTGAGACCCTTTCTATAGCTTGAGATGTGATATCCAACTCCTTCCCATTCCAATACTGAGACCCTTCCTATAGCATGAGATGTGATATCTCAATGCTTCTAATACCAAACCTGAGATCCTTCCTATAACATGAGATGTGATATCCAAATCCTTCCACTTCCAAACCTGAGACCCTCCCTTTAGCATGAGATGTGATATCCGACTCCTTCCCATTCCAATCCTGAGACCCTTCTGATAGCATGAGATGTGATATCTCAATGCCTCTAATACCAAACCTGAGATCCTTCCGATAGCATGGGATGTGATATCTCATTGCTTCTAATACCAAACCTGAGATCCTTCCTATAACATGAGATGTGATATCCAAATCCTTCCCCTTCCAAACCTGAGACCCTCCCTTTAGCATGAGATGTGATATCCAACTCCTTCCCATTCCAATCCTGAGACCCTTCTGATAGCATGAGATGTGATATCTCAATGCCTCTAATACCAAACCTGAGATCCTACCTCTAACATGAAATGTGATATCCAACTCCTTCCCCTTCCAAACCTGAGAGCCTTCCTATAGCATGAGATGTGATATCCAAGTCCTTCCCATTCAAATCCTGAGACCCTTCTTATAACATGAGATGTGATATCCAACTCCTTCCAAATCCAATCCTGATACCCTTCCGATAGCATGAGATGTGATATCCCAATGATTCTACAAAACCTGAGACCCATACATGGCATGAGATGTGATATCAAACTCCTTCCCATTCCAATCCTGAGACACTTCCTATAGCATCAGATGTGATATCTCAATGCTTCTAATACCAAACCTGAGACTCTTCCTATAACATGAGATGGGATATCCAACTCCTTCCCATTCCAATCCTGAGACCCTTCCGATAGCAGAGATGTGATATCTCAATGCTTATACCAAACCTGAGACCCTTCCTATGGCATGAGATGTCATATACAACTCCTTCCCATTCCAATCCTGAGACCCTTCCTATAGCATGAGATGTGATATCTCAATGCTTCTAATACCAAACCTGAGATCCTTCCTATAACATGAGATGTGATATCCAACTCCTTCCCATTCCAATCCTGAGACCCTTCCTATAGCATGAGATGTGACATCTCAATGCTTATACCACACCTGAGACCCTTCCTATAGCATGAGATGTGATATCCAACTCCTTCCCATTCCAATCCTGAGACCCTTCCTATAGCATGAGATGTGATATCTCAATGCCTCTAATACCAAACCTGAGATCCTTCCTCTAACATGAAATGTGATATCCAACTCCTTCCCTTTCCAAACCTGAGAGCCTACCTATAGCATGAGTTGTGATATTCAAGTCCTTCCCATTCCAATCCTTAGACCCTTCCTACAGCATGCAATATGATATCTCAATGATTCTAATAACAAACCTGAGACCCGTCCTATAACATGAGATGGGATATCCAACTCCTTCCCATTCCAATCCTGAGACACTTCCGATAGCAGAGATGTGATATCTCAATGCTTATACCAAACCTGAGACCCTTCCTATGGCATGAGATGTCATATACAACTCCTTCCCATTCCAACCCTGAGACCCTTCCTATAGCATGAGATGTGATATCTCAATGCTTCTAATACCAAACCTGAGATCCTTCCTATAACATGAGATGTGATATCCAACTCCTTCCCATTCCAATCCTGAGACCCTTCCTATAGCATGAGATGTGACATCTCAATGCTTATACCACACCTGAGACCCTTCCTATAGCATGAGATGTGATATCCAACTCCTTCCCATTCCAATCCTGAGACCCTTCCTATAGCATGAGATGTGATATCTCAATGCCTCTAATACCAAACCTGAGATCCTTCCTCTAACATGAAATGTGATATCCAACTCCTTCCCTTTCCAAACCTGAGAGCCTACCTATAGCATGAGTTGTGATATTCAAGTCCTTCCCATTCCAATCCTTAGACCCTTCCTACAGCATGCAATATGATATCTCAATGATTCTAATAACAAACCTGAGACCCGTCCTATAACATGAGATGGGATATCCAACTCCTTCCCATTCCAATAATGAGACACTTCCGATAGCAGAGATGTGATATCTCAATGCTTATACCAAACCTGAGACCCTTCCTATGGCATGAGATGTCATATACAACTCCTTCCCATTCCAACCCTGAGACCCTTCCTATAGCATGAGATGTGATATCTCAATGCTTCTAATACCAAACCTGAGACCCTTCCTGTAGCATGAAATGTGATATCCAACTCCTTCCCATTCCAATCCTGAGACCCTTCCTATAGCATGAGATGTGATATCTCAATGCCTCTAATACCAAACCGGAGATCCTTCCTCTAAATGTGATATCCAACTCCTTCCCTTTCCAAACGTGAGAGCCTCCATATAGCATGAGATGTGATATTCAAGTCCTTCCCATTCCAATCCTGAGACCCTTCCTATAGCATGAGATGTGATATCTCAATGCTTCTAATACCAAACCTGAGACCCTTCCTATAACATAAGATGGGATATCCAACTCCTTCCCATTCCAATCCTGAGACCCTTCCAATAGCAGAGATGTGATATCTCAATGCTTATACCAAACCTGAGACCCTTCCTATGGCATGAGATGTCATATACAACTCCTTCCCATTCCAATCCTGAGACCCTTCCTATAGCATGAGATGTGATATCCAACTCCTTCCCATTCCAATCCTGAGACCCTTCCTATAACAAGAGATGTGATGTCTCAATGCTTCTAATACCAAACCTGAGATCCTTCCTATGGCATGAGATGTCATATAAAACTCCTTCCCATTCCATTCCTGAGACCCTTCCTATAGCATGAGATGTGATATCCAACTCCTTCCCATTCCAATCCTGAGACCCTTCCTATAGCATGAGATGTGATATCTCAATGCTTCTAACAACAAACCTGAGATCCTTCCTATAACATGAGATGTGATATCCAAATCCTTCCCCTTCCAAACCAGAGACCCTCCCTTTAGCATGAGATGTGATATCCAACTCCTTCCCATTCCAATCCTGAGACCGTTCTGATAGCATGAGATGTGATATCTCAATGCTTCTAATACCAAACCTGAGATCCTTTTGATAGCATGAGATGTGATATTTCAATTCTTCTAATACCAAACCTGAGATCCTTCCTATAACACGAGATGTGATATCCAAATCCTTCCCCTTCCAAACCTGAGACCCTCCCTTTAGCATGAGATGTGATATCCAACTCCTTCCCATTCCAATCCTGAGACCCTTCTGATAGCATGAGATGTTATATCTCAATGCCTCTAATACCAAACCTGAGATACTACCTCTAACATGAAATGTGATATCCAACTCCTTCCCCTTCCAAACCTGGGAGCCTTCCTATAACATGAGATGTGATATCGAAGTCCTTCCCATTCCAATCCTGAGACCCTTCCTATAACATGAGATGTGATATCCAACTCCTTCCCATTCCAATCCTGAGACCCTTCCTATAGCATGAGATGTGATGTCTCAATGCTTCTAATACCAAATCTAAGATCCTTCCTATAACATGAGATGTGATATCCAACTCCTTCCCATTCCAATCCTGAGACCCTTCCTATAGCATGAGATGTGATATCTCAATGCTTATACCAAACCTGAGACCCTTCCTATAGCATGAGATGTGATATCCAACTCCTTCCCATTCCAATCCTGAGACCCTTCCTATAGCATGAGATGTGATATCTCAATGCTTATACCAAACCTGAGACCCTTCCTATAGCATGAGATGTGATATCCAAATCCTTCCCATTCCAATCCTGAGACCCTTCCTATAGCATGAGATGTGATATCTCAATGCCTCTAATACCAAACCTGAGATCCTTCCTCTAACATGAAATGTGATATCCAACTCCTTCCCATTCCAATCCTGAGACCCTTCCTATAACATGAGATGTGATATCTCAATGCTTCTAATACCAAACCTGAGATCATTCCTATAACACGAGATGTGATATCCAAATCCTTCCCCTTCCAAACCTGAGACCCTTCCTATAGCATGAGATGTGATATCCAACTCCTTCCCATTCCAATCCTGAGACCCTTCCTATAGCATGAGATGTGATATCTCAATGCTTCTAATAATAAACCTGAGATCCTTCCTATAACATGAGATGTGATATCCAAATCCTTCCCCTTCCAAACCTGAGACCCTCCCTTTAGCATGAGATGTGATATCCAACTCCTTCCCATTCCAATCCTGAGACCCTTCTGATAGCATGAGATGTTATATCTCAATGCCTCTAATACCAAACCTGAGATCCTACCTCTAACATGAGATGTGATATCCAACTTCTTCCCATTCCAATTCTGAGACCCTTCCTATAGCATGAGATGTGATGTCTCAATGGTTCTAATACCAAATCTGAGATCCTTCCTATAACATGAGATGTGATATCCAACTCCTTCCCATTCCAATCCTGAGACCCTTCCTATAGCATGATATGTGATATCTCAATGCTTATACCAAACCTGAGACCCTTCCTATAGCATGAGATGTGATATCCAAATCCTTCCCATTCCAATCCTGAGACCCTTCCTATAGCATGAGATGTGATATCTCAATGCCTCTAATACCAAACCTGAGATCCTTCCTCTAACATGAAATGTGATATCCAAATCCTTCCCTTTCCAAACCTGAGAGCCTATCTATAGCATGAGATGTGATATCCAACTCCTTCCCATTCCAATCCTGAGACCCTTCCTATAGCATGAGATGTGATATCTCAATGCTTATACCAAACCTGAGACCCTTCCTATAGCATGAAATGTGATATCCAACTCCTTCCCCTTCCAAACCTGGGAGCCTTCCTATAACATGAGATGTGATATCCAACTTCTTCCCATTCCAATCCTGAGACCCTTCCTATAGCATGAGATGTGATGTCTCAATGGTTCTAATACCAAATCTGAGATCCTTCCTATAACATGAGATGTGATATCCAACTCCTTCCCATTCCAATCCTGAGACCCTTCCTATAGCATGATATGTGATATCTCAGTGCTTATACCAAACCTGAGACCCTTCCTATAGCATGAGATGTGATATCCAAATCCTTCCCATTCCAATCCTGAGACCCTTCCTATAGCATGAGATGTGATATCTCAATGCCTCTAATACCAAACCTGAGATCCTTCCTCTAACATGAAATGTGATATCCAAATCCTTCCCTTTCCAAACCTGAGAGCCTATCTATAGCATGAGATGTGATATCCAACTCCTTCCCATTCCAATCCTGAGACCCTTCCTATAGCATGAGATGTGATATCTCAATGCTTATACCAAACCTGAGACCCTTCCTATAGCATGAGATGTGATATCCAAATCCTCCCATTCCAAACCTGAGACCCTCCCTTTAGCATGAGATGTGATATCCAACTCCTTCCCATTCCAATCCTGAGACCCTTCTGATAGCATGAGATGTGATATCTCAATGCCTCTAATACCAAACCTGAGATCCTACCTCTAACATGAAATGTGATATCCAACTCCTTCTCCTTCC